>NC_091674.1:19940000-22452500 GCF_042453785.1 Malus domestica | reverse complement strand
ATGTCACTTTGATTGCATCATTGAATATTTCATATTAGCTGTCGACACAGCTGATCAGCTTCTTATGGTAATTTACTTCTGACTAAGACTAAGTGAGGGGCAGCCCAATTATTTTCTTGCCTAGTTGCCCAGCTCGTTTTCCATTGTCTATCTCCTCGTGGTGCACTATAACTCACCGGGGGTGTTGCCAGCACATTGACATGCACATCAGTCAAGACTACTCATTTTTCTGATATTTATTCTTCCGTCAATTCTATACACCCGCCCATTATTATCGATTTATGAATATTCATTCAACTACAATGTGATTGATCTCTGGATTCATTATATAAGGAAACGTGTAATTAATGATTATATTGATATTTTTCATCGAAAAATCAATATACGTTTTAAATTCAAATTTCTCTACTCACAAAATATAACAATAATTTAATTAAATTATTAACTTGTTACAGTTTTCATGTCACAATGCATACTACAATTGGGGTGAAAGAAAAATTGAGAAGACGAGAAAAACGCATCTCTCTAGCTATGCACACTTCGGCTTTATTCAAAATTTTCTTAAGCTTTTGAAATAAAAAAACAAAACTATGTTAAATTAAATTAAATATTTTCAGCCGTAAGTTTTCTCATTTCAGAACAAAACTCCCCAATATGACATCTGATTAAATCTTATATATAAAACCAACAACTCCTTTTGGGGTCATGGGTTTCACAAAAAAAAAAAAAAAAGTGGATAGAAATGCTCCCCAAAGAAAAAAATATTCAAAAGCAATCCAAAATAATGTAGGAGTATTTTCGTCATATAAACAATGTTTTTTAATAATTAATTCTTTTTGTATATTTTTTTTCTCATAATTAGTACCTCACAATAGACTTGTAATAATGTGATTTAATAAGTTGTTTATTAAATATTATTTTCTCTATTTTTAAATACGTTCAAAACATCTTAAGATGCGCATAGTGCTGGTTATAAAAAAGGTCTTTCGCACGCGCATAATAATGTGATTCAATTAATTGTCATATGATTTTTTTTTCTAACAAATGATATTATCTACATTAAGGATAAGAGGGTGGGCTTAGCCTCACAATGAGCTAGCAATAATGTGATTCAATCAGTTGTTTATTAAATATAATTTTTTCTATTTTTAAACACGTTCAAAACATCTTAAGAGGCGCGTCGTGCAAGTTATAAAAAATGTCTTTTGCACGCGCATAATAATGTGATTCGATTAGTTGTCAAATGATTTTTATTTTTGAACAAACGATATTATCTACACTAAGGGGAAGGGGGTGGGCTTAGTCTCACAATGAGTTACCAATAATGTGATTCAATCAGTTGTTTATTAAACATCTTAAGAGCCGCGTATTGCCGGTGATAAAAAAGGTCTGTCACACACGCACAATAATGTGATTCAATCAGTTGTATTATTTTCTCTATTTTTAAACACTTAAGAGGCACATAGTGGCAGTTATAAAAATGGTATTTCGCACGCGCATAATAACGTGATTCAATTAGTTGTCAAATGACCTTTTTTTTTTGAACAAACGATGTTTTCTACACTAAGGGGAGGGGGATGTGTTTAGCCTCACAATGAGTTAACAATAATGTAATTTAATGAATTATTTATTAAATATTATTTTCTCTATTCTTAATGTAAATTCAATAAAATGTAGATGAAAATTGAAAGATCGATTTTATTATGTGGATTCAACTGCTTTGATTGGTTTATGAGAGATTTCTTGTAGTATAGTCGAATATTATTCGTTTACTTCAAATATTTGACTTTCTTTTTGTCAAAAAAAAAAAAATTATTGAAACAATTCATGCATATAAATACATTTAAAATGTGTAAGTCGTGCGTAGCACACCTTGATTCAAAAAATGCCTTCTATACAAGCGTGAGCGTGTCCATAAAGGCTAGTATTCCTTGAAACTAACAAATTGCATTAGAGAATGACATAGCAGAAGGACGTCATTTGCTTCCTTCAGACAAATCTGTCTGCAGTCCATAGTGAGGAGAGATTTTTAGTGTGACCGGCACACGAGGTGGTACATCACGGTTCACTATATAAATAGTGAGATATGTAAGTTAAAAAGTTAATAACTTAAAAAATAAAATTTCTCATCACTTACATAAAAACACGTAATGTACCACTCGTATTAATTTCTCAGTGAGAATGTGGGGGGCATGCCGATCTGACAACTAGAACAGCCAAACCCCCAACTCATATTCTATAAATAGGGATAGGGATCCAAAGTCCCATTCACCAAACCTACAAATTTCATTAGTTTTGCAACTTTTCTCTTCAGTCGTAAGCAAAATGGCCACCACAACAAACCTACTGCTTACAGACCTCATGTCTGGTGTGAACCATATCCCTTCAAACTACATCAGACCCATCTCCGATCGTCCAAATTTCACTGATTTTCAGGTATCAGATGCCTCCTCCATTCCTCTCATTGATCTCAAGGACCTCCATGGCCCAACGCACTCGGATATTATCAAACAGATTGGTCTAGCATGCCAGACTGATGGTTTCTTTGAGGTAACAATTAACACACACACACACACACATATATATATATATGTATAAACTTGGCAAATGATTAGCACATCTCTTTTCTCCATTTGCATACCCTATTGATTAGTGCCTTTGTTTCTCCTTATATACATATTATCCCATTACTTTATACTTAATTATACTTAATTACATGTGTAGTATGAATATGAGTACTACTATATATTACTACTAAATTATGCACCAACCTTTTTATATTAGGTGAAAAATCATGGAGTTCCAGAGATAATGATAAAAGACATGTTGAATATAGCAAGAGAGTTTTTCCAATTACCAGAGAGCGAGAGGTTGAAGATGTACTCAGATGACCCTTCTAAGACAACCAGGCTCTCCACCAGTTTTAACGTCAGGACTGAAAAACTGTCCAATTGGAGGGACTTCCTTAGGCTCCATTGCTACCCTCTTCAAGACTATGTCCAAGAATGGCCTAACAATCCCCCATTGTTCAGGTAAATAACGATGCCTTCTTTTTCATCATCTTATGCTAGTACTTAATATTCAAACCAACTAGCGTTTTCTAACCAGACTTATTATATTGTTAAGATGTGAATCTGAGCACACATACACAGTCTAACAAGAGAATATTGTCCAATTAAATTTATTAATTTAGTTAAATAAGGGCACATTTTTGTCATCATCTCAACTAACGTTCTTTAGTCAGGCTTACGTTGCTAAACAAATGCTCATCTTGTTGAACTTTGAATATGAACTATATATAAATCTTGTCAAATATCAAACTGACCAATGATCTAAGTTCCAGTCTAACAGGAGAGCATCGTCATAGACAAGTTCATTTGTTTCTAATTAATTACATCTAAGTCACACAACTGAATGAGCTGTACTTTGTTCACAGGGAGCAAGTGGGTGAGTACTGCACAAATGTGAGAGGATTGGTGCTGAGATTGCTTGAGGCCATATCAGAGAGTTTGGGCTTGGAAAAGAACTGTATTGTTAAGGCATTGGGGAAGCAAGGGCAGCATATGGCTTTGAATTACTATCCACCTTGTCCTCAACCAGAGCTGACTTATGGATTGCCTGGACATACTGATGCCAACCTAATCACCGTCCTTCTCCAAGATGAAGTGCCTGGATTGCAGGTCCTTAGAAATGGCAAGTGGGTTGCTGTCAACCCTATTCCCAACACTTTCATTGTCAATATTGGGGATATGATGCAGGTAAACTCTATATCCTGCATTTATTATGTTTCGGTGTATGTTATCAAACAAAAGATCATCTGGGGAATACAAATTCTAGGAGCATATTGGAAAATACCCCCACGGCGTGAAATCTTGACTTCTTTGTCTTTTTTCTCACCTGATTAGTTACATGAGACGTGAAATAATAGATGATGACATCACTCTCGAGATAATTAAGCTCATTTCTCCCTAGCAAGGGGGACTTGTCCAAGTAGAGGGACAAAGTTTTGTAACACAGGAGTAAAATTTGTAATTGATTTTTAACCTTTTTACCATTTTATTTGGTATCAGGTAATTAGCAACAATCGGTACAAGAGTGTACTCCATAGAGCTGTGGTAAATTGTAACTCAGAGAGAATATCGATCCCAACTTTCTATTGTCCATCACCAGATGCAGTAATTGGGCCTGCCAAGGAGCTCATCAACTATGACCACCCAGCCATGTACAGAAACTTCACATATGCCGAGTACTATGAGAAATTCTGGAATAAAGGACTTGCAACTGAGTGCTGCTTAGACTTGTTTAAACCCATTTGAACATGTGCGTGCAATTTCATGTCACTAGCTTTGGACAAGTACACAAATGACCTCAAAAAATGGTCTACTTTAGTTTGAGTGTTTCAGTAGTATGTCTATTTATCTGAAATAGATATTGAAACTATTTTTATTTTTCATTTCATTTTTAAGTTTAAGAATAAATACGAAAATAAAAGGTATGTAATTTACATTAGAATCAATAAAGTATCACAATGATGTCGATATTGTTGATGTCCATTTGAATTTGCTACAATAATAAAGTTATTTGAGAATTGTACAATACTTGGCTTAATTAATGTCATGGTGTCGGATTCTCTCTCATCTTTTTCCATCCCTTCTCTTCCATACTCTCATAAATTGTTTTTATCTTCTTCTAGTTATTAAAAAATTAACACAACACATAGTCTAACCATAATCGTTCAAATATGATGGGAGGGAAGGGAAACTAAGAGGGGAGAGAATCCTACTTCCAATGCCATAACTTTAGGAGCTCCTTACTCCATCCACTAACACATTGCCTTGTGTTATGATTTCGTCTCCTTGAAGAAAACCAACTTTAAATATAAAATGGTGCAATCAAATGAGTGTTTATCATTAATAGCCAAAATTTGTCTTAATTTAAAAAATGTCAGTTTTTATATAAACTTTCAAATATAACAAAATGTTCACTTGAATAGACACAAACACCCTTTTAATTTAAACCAATCACCCCCAAAATTGAAACCCTTTCGATGTTCTGCAACCTTCATGGAGAGGAAAATTGTAGAGCCGCATCCTAAATGCCGAGCAAACTTCCAAATTCAAAAGTCACTTTTGCAATTTATGAAACTACCATGGATACAATTTTATCAAGCGATGCTTCGTCCACATTTCTTGAATTGCCTTCCACCTCTCTCTCTCTCTCTCTCTTTCTCTCTCTCTCTCTCTCTCTCTCTCTCTCTCTCAAAATTCTTACCTTTTTCTTCGGTTGTATTTTTTATACTAATAATATATGCAATTTTGATTAGTCTCATGCACAATTTCTTCATCTAGCAACCAAACAAATTCAGAATCGTGATGAATTTGAAAACCCTTTTCACCTCTCATGCCTATTTAACATTTCACAACAATATAAACAAGCATTCCAAACAAAAAAAAAAATCACAACAATATACACAAGCATTCGAAACAAAAAATAAGAACTCCAAAACAAGGAAAAAAACTGCTGAAAATGTCCACCATTAATAGAGAAAAGGAAGTTGACTCCCAATATGCTATGCAATTGGCAAACGTATCAGCATTGCCTATGGTGCTTAAAGCAGCCACAGGGCTTGGTGTGCTTGACATTATCCACAGAGCTGGCGCCGGAGCCCTTTTTTTGCCTTCCCAAATAGCGTCTCAGCTTTTAACTCTCCACAATCTGGATGCCACGTCGGTTCTTGATGGCATGCTTCGCCTTCTTTCCGCTTACTCTGTTCTCACTTGCTCGACAATCCAAGCTAATGGGAAGGTTATTAGGGTTTATGGGTTGGCACCTGTCTCCAAGTACTTTATTAAGAACTAGGATGGTGTGTCTCTGGCACTATTGCTCAATTTTTGCCATGACAAGGTCATCTTAGATAGCTGGTACTATTACAACCTTTTACAAAACCTTGTTAATTTAATCATTTTTGTTTTAACTTACAGTCTGACACGTGTGCAAAAACTTTTCATGTTGTGTTATAAACGAGTAATTTATCTATACGCATCAAACAATGATTTATTTGCAAGTAAAGAATCGAACAAAGTTCATTTCTTTTGCATCAGTGCAGTCATCTTCATATGTCATCGTTTATGCAGGTACCATTTGAAAGATGCAGTTTTGGAAGGAGGACTCCCATTTAGCAAGGCCTATGGTATGAATGTGGTGGATTACATTGGTAGGGATGACAGACTTGGTGGTGTGTTCAAGGACTCAATGAAAGTGTTTAACCTCATTTTTAAGAAGGAGATTCTGGAGATTTATACGGGTTTTGAAGGTCTACGTACACTGGTAGATGTGGGTGGTGGCGACGGTACTATTCTTAACAGGATAATCCCCAAGCACCCTGCCATCAAGGGCATCAACTATGATTTGCCTTTGGTTGTCAAAAAGTCTCCCTTCTATCCTGGTATGATATAAATTTTTTGCTTACCATTGGTCAATTTCATGTAGCTTTTTGTAGTTTGCTTTGCTTTGCTAACTTACAGAGGAGTTTTGCTACATGTATAGAGCACATTGCAGGAGATATGTTTATAAGGATTCCGTAAGGTGATGCCATTTTCATGAAGGTAAGGCTTCTAAGAATTATTCAACTGCTTATTTACAAAGCATGTTCAAAAGCAAACATCGACTTTGGCTGAATTAAAAATTTCAATAAAAGTGTGGGCACTCTAGCTTGTTTACCCCTACACTTAAGCTTCGTGTTCAAATTGATCGAACCCAATATCATTTGACTAGTTACACTTTCGACAACTTTCAACTAATGTAAATGATTTTATTAACAATGGATACTACACAGTTGGGATGGCGATTGATGCTTGATGATATTGAAGAATTGCTATAAGGCCTTGCTAGACAACGGAAAAGTTATAGTGGTGGATATGGTGATACAAGAAGCCCCTAAAACAAGTCTTTCTGCTAAAAGTTTGTCTCTGTTTGATGTGTATCGAATGAATACCAATGTGTCGGGAAATGAGAGAATAGAGAGAGAATTACAAAGTTTGGCAAAAGCAGCAAGATTTTCAGAAATTCGGGTAGCTTGTATAAGTTTTACCTTTTCTGTCGTGAAACTGTTAAAGAATATGTAGTTTCCAATTGGATATGTTTTGTTACTATAATCTTTTGAGTTTCAAAGACATTATATTGAACTTTCGTTCATTCACGAGATAAGTAGATTTAACAAGAAAGGAACATATAAGAGCAAAACAATCGTGTTAGGGCTAGATCTGTCCCTCGCATAATTCCCCTGGCTCTTGCCTGTCGGGCAAGGTTTGTTGCTTGGTGTATTGCAATATGAGTTTGTTATTAGTTTGAATGGTGCCTTTGTGGGGCATTTCTTAGGCCTTGAGGTTTACAATCAAAACTAATATGGGTCTGAGCATGCCACCGTTATCTTTGTATAACAAATTGTTCTTTTTTGGTTATTAAATGGGTTAATTACTTGCGCCACAAGTTATTTAGACTTTGTACAAAGTTCTTTTTCTTGCCTTGTAAATAAGGACTTTTACTCATAATATCATATGTCCAATTAAAGAGAGTTTAGGGCCCTTCAAATTATTTCTTTGGTTACGGTTAACACTAAAGAAGCAAGATTAATTAGTTTAGGAAGATTAATCATAGATGAAATTTTGAACAAAAACCAGTCGAAAATGATATAGGATACAATGAAAGATGCATAAAACAACATATCTACTTTATGTAAGTACAAACAAAAGAGACTCGGGCAAGATTATGACCCTGTCAGGCAAGATTTGTCTTCTTGCAACCACTTATCTTTGTGTTTTACAGGGGTTGTAATCTTTGGAGAATGAAATATAAATCGGGTTTACTAGAACACAGGGGAAAGGTAGCAGAGCTTCTAAAACTTGACAAAAGATGGCTTTCTATGGTGGACTTGCGACTAAAAGGGTAAAGTTTGAACAAACTAAAGCTTTTTCGTTTCGTGCTTGTTGGAGTGCAAAGTTGGATGTCTTTTGATTGATTAGTTGAGTGTCCTTCTTCCTTATGTCTTTCATTGCTTTTATAGACTCTCTAGCCTGACTGTCTAAGCCTCCCATTTTTGGTGATGGCCTCCAGAACATGGTGAGTCATCGTTTATTTACCTATCCATGCCCTTGAAAAGTGCTTTTTGCTATCGAATTCAACAATGGCTCCTAAATCATACCCTACATGTTGGAGAAAGAATTGTCATTCTTTCTTGTCAGCTCAATGACCTTCATGGTCCTCGGGTTAGACTTCCAGAGTTCTTGTTGTTGTGGAAAGCAACATGCTCGTTGCCAACTGGTTCACTCCCAATCCTTACACTGCTGAGGTAGAAATCTCTGCTTCAAAGTGGTCTCGGGGTTTCCCCTTAATGAAGGATGAAGCCTAGTCCAAGTGGGTGGATGAATAAGAGCCTATATGGAAGAAGAAATGGATGGCAAATGACATCTATGAGCTTATCATGATGTCCAAGACTACTATGCCCAACAAGCATGAGCTTCTCTCAACAGCTCTCATTTTCTGGAACACAGGGACCAATACTTTTGATTTCAGAGTGGGTCCCATGTATTCCACCATCATAGATATGGCTTAGGTCTTTGGTTTCAGGTCATTGGGCAGGTGTGTAGACATTACACACGATTGGTCATCACCCTTACATCCTTCTGCTAAAGGCTTAGAAGCTTCTCAGTCTATCACCAGCTTAGAGTATAACTCTACCACCTTTAAGAGTTATGAGACCTCTTTCGTGAGCTTCATCCCTTTTCCCAAGAATATGTTCAACCCGTATTCCCCCACTGCTGACCTAGCTGAGAAGCACATGTACTTTATCTTATATTGGTTGAACAAACATGTGTTCCCCAACAAATTCAAATAAGTGAAGTTGGAATAGATCCCTTTGGTGGAGGCGCTGCATTCCTTCGACAATGTCGCCACCGGTCCCTTTGTTTTGGTACATCTCTATCATCTGCTTTATGAGATGACAAGGCACTAGCCCTTCGAGACGAACGTCAATAAAGTTATCTGGATGGTGCAGCTCTGGCTTCAATGGTATTTCCCAGAATTACGAGATTCCAACTTGGAGTTTCTACAAAGTTCCATGTAGCATATGACCTATCACAAATGGATAAGTCATCAATGACATGTGGCACAAATCAAGCAAAGGAAGAATAAAACTTCCCTAAAACTCGGCAAAAAGGGGAAGAAATCCTTTAAAATCGGCAAGGGGCCCAAATTGCTCCCAAAACCGGAAAGAAAGTTAAAACATCTTCACAAAACAAGCAAGAATTGAAGATTGCTCACAAAATAGGCAAGAAAACCCTATAATTAGGCCAAGCAAGGGAAAGTGGCTGAAATTAAGACACAAAACATGCCTAAATTCTCCCATGGACAAATTTAGACACAAATCAGAGCCAAATCCATCCAAAGGCATGGCTTTGGAAGTCTATAAATACAAGGTCCCAAGACAAGCATAAGGTTGACAATTTCTACATTAAAGGGTTGAAATTTTCAGAAAGGGAGAATTTCTGCCAAATCTTTGAAGACTAATATGCTGCTAAAGCTCTCTTCGAAGAACGCACAACCAAAGGCGAAGCTTTTTTTTGACCAAAGCCGAAACATTCCCTTGAAGAATCAACAAGTACTTGCGCCGATTCCTTCAAGACTTTGTTGCAAGCTCAAAACTTGTAACAAACGTTCGATTCAAAATCAATTCGCCAAGACCCTTGAATTAATGAAATCTCACATCTACACTACCTTTGTCGCAGCTTTAAGGTGAAGACCATCCAAGCGTTGTTTCAAGCTCAAAACTTGAAGCAATCGTTCAATCATTCGTCCGAGATCAAGTCATCGCGACCCTTAGATCAACAACCTACGCCATTTACATCAAATTTAAAGACTGAATAAGAGGAAAGTTGTAAACAGAGATTGTAACCCTATAAAGTCATCAATACAAATCTACTTTGTACACGTGTTCTTGTTTCATTCGATACATAATTTTCATGTTTACAGATTTGGCACGCCTGGTGGGACATCTCCGCCTCTCATCTCTGTCTTCAAATCCACAAGAAGCACAAATGGCAAGAACATCCTTGCCGCAACCAATGCGAAGAACAAGAACATCCTTACCACAAGTGGTGGCATTTTAGGCTTTAAAACCCAAAGCAAGGCAAGTGCTCTCTCTGCCGTGCCTTCCACCCCTACACCAAACCTGTCGAATGAGCAAAAACACCTGAGGCACCAATGTGTGATCACCTTGGCCTTGCTAAGGGCGCCAAAGGAAGAAAGCCTGAGGAGGTACTCCGAGTCATTGACTTTTGATGCCGACTCAAGCAGCACCTCGTATCCCATAGCTATGCAAGTTATGACTACTGGTGTGACTTCCATCGAGGAGCAGCTAGCTCAAATGAATGAAGCAATTGCAATGCTAACAAGGATCGTGGAGGAAAATAACTTGTTAATTGCCGCGTTCGTCAACCGATTGGAGGCGTAGCACGACAAAAAAGCTAACTGCGAACTAAAGGTTGATATACAAAAGAAGGAAACCAACGAGGATGAAAAGCTTCTGATGGAAAAAAGTTGAGGAGAAGTGGACCAAGCAACAACGTTCATGGGATCTCTCTCTATCCAGCAACTACAGAAGATGGTCACCAGCACGATCAAGGCGCAGTACGAAGGAAGCTCACACGACTCCGTGTTGTAATCAAAGTCATACTCCAAGAAGATTGACGCTTTGAGGATGCCAAGGGGTTATCAGCTGCTAAAATTCATGCAATTTGATGGAAAGGGCAATCCTAAACAACATATTGCCCATTACATCGAAACTTGCAGTAATGCTAGAAGGTAATGCCTTTGACTAGTACACCGACCTCAAGCCCAAGTCTATCAACAGTTAGGACCAGCTTGAAAGGGAATTCCTCAACTGCTTTTACAGCAGCCACCTCACAGTAAGCATGCTGGAGTTGACAAGTAAGAAGCAGCGGAAGGATGAACTTGTGATCGACTACATCAATAGATGGTGTTCATTAAGTTTGGATTGGAAAGATCAATTTTCTGAAACCTTCGCCATTGAGATGTGTGTTCAAGGCATGTACTTGGGGTTATATTACATCATCCAAGGCATAAAACCGAGAACGTTTGAGGAGTTGGCAACTTGATCCCACGATAGGGAGCTGAGTATCGCCAATCATGGGGAAAATGAGCCAATCATCAACTTCAAGAAGAACAGGGTGTTTGCTCCGAAGATGGACAAGACTGAGAAGAAGCCCGCCAAGGAAGCTTTTACCGTCAACACTACCCCTATCAAGACCTCATATGCACTCATCAAGATCTCATCCAAGACCAAAATGAAAGAGATGAAGAGAGGTGAGCCTTATCGTACCCAAGACAGGTACAAAAACACCTTGAGGGAACTGGAGCAGAAGACGTACCTTTTTCCTGACTCTGACATGGCTGGAATGGTAGGTGACTTACTGGAAAAGAAGGTGATCGAGCTACCCAAATGCAAGCCCCCCGAAGAGACGAATTGTGTTAACGATCTTAGGTACTGCAAATACTATCGTATCGTTAGTCATCCTGTTGGTAAGTGCTTCATTCTCAAGGAGCTCATCATGAAGCCAGCATAACACGGGCGAATTGAACTCGACCAGGGAGACACGACCGCAACACACACTAATACGATCAGGTTTGGATCTTTCAATCCCGTGCCTCTCCAAGTGACACATGACCACTCATGTCCATGCTCAAGCTACACAACACCTTCTACACAACTATCGTTAGGGGTAAGCGACCAAGATGCACCTACCGACAATGAAGAATGATGAACCTTGGTGACCTACAAAAAGACAAGGAAGCCAAAACCATAAGCCACACGACCAAATGTGGGACAAGGGAGAAATCATCGTCCCCGCAAAAATAGGAAGCCCAAAAGGAGCTTAAGAGCTGCCAAGCCAACATACGTTAGGGAACCTATGGAGCAAGAGCCACGTTCCTATCTCCTTGCACGAGTACTTTCTAAAGGATTTCTTCCAACAGTACACTACCATTGCCTGTCACATGGTTGAAATAGAGAGAGAAGAGCCCTCAAAAGGCAAAGTTATCATCGTCGAGGAAGAGAAGACCCTTACGCCCAAAGAAAGTCTGTTGGCACACTTCGATTTCCCAAAGAGATGCGAAAAGCACTAGCAGCGGTCTTGGCGAGTCTCGATGACCATGAAGTGCAAGAAAGCAAGGTTGAAAACTTGAAGCTTCAGCCATATGAATATGCCATATGATGCGTTGCCCATAACGCAATCAACTTTACTGACGAAGACTTGCTACTAGGGTCAAAGCTCACAACCATTATCTCTTCATATCTGGGTACGTGAGAGAGAACAAAATCAACCGCATGCTTGTGGATGGTGGGTCAGCCAAAAGAATCATGGCAAAGTCAACAATGACCACAATCGACATCAAGGTGGATGAACTATCATGAAGCTGCCTCTTAATCCAAGCTTTTAACCAAGGAGGATAAAAAGCAATAGGCATGATCCGAGTCCAGATGACCATTGGTGAACTCAAATCAAGCAATTTATTCCACGTGATCGATACAAGAACTTCCTACAGCTTGCTCTTAGGAAGACCTTGGATCCATAAAAATGGAGTAGTGCCTTCCACCCTTCACCAATGCCTAAAGTTCTACCGAGAAGGAGTGAATGTGATACAAGGCGACACCAAGCCATTCACCAAAGCCGAATCACATTTCGCGGATGCCAAGTTCTCTATAAATGAAGACATGGTACCCGAAGCTCTTCCAAAGGAGATCAAATCCACAGGCAAAGTCGCACACAAAAAGCAGAAGTGGCAAACCGTGCCCAATAAATAAGAAAGGTAAGTCGTGCCATCTTCAAGCAAAGACGACGATGAGCCTACTAAGCCCACAATAACCAAATAGAGTGTGACGCCCTTAAAAGGACCAAACACACCCGTCTTCCAAAACATCTCAATGTCGAGAAGAAGAATGGGCAATCCCTATTCGAAACTGGAACAAGCAAAACCGACACATAGTTGCACAAGGACAATGAAAAGCTGCTCAAGACAAATGCAGTTTTACCTCTAACACAGCTAAGCAACATTAAAGTTTCAAAACCACTGTAAGGTTTCGTAAAGCCCCTGCCAAAGAGGGCGGAACCAAGCTCTCTTCCAACCAAGATGACCGAAGAAGGTTTCGACCATGACACTTACAAACTCATGTTAAATGCTACGTACGATTTTGCCTCTTCTTCAAATCTTGGAAAAAGGAATGCAAACATCAACAATAAAGAATGTGACCTCACCAAGACTCAAAAGAAGTTGAAAGAGCATGGTTATGGAGTTGATAATAATAAAGCTGGACTTGGCTTTACACCAAATACACTCGCGAAGATTTCAAGTAAAGTGAAAAACGTTAGTACTCAACATATCAACGTGAGTGTTTAACAAAATCAAGAGCAGCCTAAACCCACCCCTGAATGTCAGTCTTTGATCGCACTTGAATCATTCACTGCTACACCACCACAGCTCGAGGATGGGGGCAAGCCATGGTTGATGATCTCAAGGAGCTCAACTTAGGCACAAAAGAAGAGCTGAAGTCTATCTTCGTAAGTGCGCTGCTAAGAGCGGACGAGATTGAAAAGTATTACCAATTGCTAATAGAGTACAAAGACGTCTTTGCTTGGACCTACAAAGAAATACCCAGCCTTGACCTTACCATTGTCGTGCATTGTCTTGTAGTCAAGCCTGGAATGCGATCGATAAAGCAAACTCAAAGACGCTATCGATCTGAGCTCATCCCACAAATTGAGGCCGAGATTGACAAACTTATCAAAGCGGGCTTCATTCAAGAGATGCAATACCCTAAATGGACATCCAACATCGTCATTGTCCTTAAGAAATCTGGACAAATACATGTTTATGTAGACTTCCTTGACCTCAATGATGTTTGCTCGAAGGATGACTTTCCCTTGCCAATCATCGAAATCATGGTGGATGCGACTGCTAGCCACGAGGTGCTATCATTCATGGATGGCTCATCTGGATATAACTAAATTTGTATGGCTCTCGAATACGAGGAACTAACAGCCTTCCGCACTCCAAAAGGTATTTACTGTTACAAGGTAATGCCCTTTGGTCAGAAGAACGCTAGAGTTACATATCAACGCGCAATGTAGAAAATCTTTAATGACATGCTACATAAAAACATAGAATGTTACGTAGATGACATAGTTGTCAAGACCAAGAAGAGATCCGATCACTTGAAGGATTTACAAATGGTGTTCGATAAACTACGGCACTACAACCTCAAGATGAACCCGTTAAAGTGTGCATTTGGTGACACCTTTAGGAAGTTCCTTAGCTTCATTGTCAAGCACCGTGGCATTGAAGTGGACCAATCGATGATTAAGGGCATTCAAAGTATACCCGAGCCAAAAAATCTGCACGAGCTGAAAAGTTTACAAGGACGGCTAGCCTTCATTAGGCGTTTCATCTTTAACCTTGCTGGATGCTGTCAACCTTTCAGTCGACTCATGAAGAAGGATGCTCCATTCATATGGGATGACGCCTGTCGCAATGCCTTCAAAAGCATCAAAAGGTACTTGGCAAGCCCACCTATGTTAGGAGTTCTCATGCCTGGAAAGTTGCTCATCCTATACATTGCCACACAAAAGGGTTCCATTGGAGCTATTTTGCAACTCGAAAGTCATATCTCCTCATTAAGGATGGATATACAAGAAGGCTTGATTGAAGAGGAAAATGCAAAGCTATAACTTTAAGAGTTGGAAGCACTCGACGAAAGGAAGCTCGAAGCTTAACAACACTTAGAATGCTACCAAGCACAGATATTCAAGGCATTCAACAAGAAGATCCGCACAAGGTCTTTCTAAACTGGAGATCTTGTCTTTGCATTATGAAGGCGCAGCATCACAACTCACAAAACAAAAAGCAAGTTCACATCAAAGTGGGATGGACCTTACGTAATACAAGAGGTCTACACCAACGACACTTACTTAATCGGCCCCATCAATGGTTGACTCTTAAAACGTTATTACCCCTAAAACAAGAAAGCAATGCTCCTCACCTGTATGAGCCTAAATTGCACACGGCAACAATGCTTTTTGTTCGCATGAGCTTAAAAGGCGACAGCTAATGCAGCCTGTATGAGCCTAAACTGCAGATGGCATAAAGCACATCGCCTGCATGAGCCTAAATTGCACATGGCAACAATGCTCCTTATTCGCACGAGCTTAAAAGGCGACACCCAACGCGCCTGGCCTGCAAGACCATAAACTGTGTACGGCAAAACAAAACAAAAAGCAATTTCAAAATCACCATCAAAACTGTCAAAACCACCACAAAAACAATCCATTACTCATTTGAACTACGTCATGATTTGATCCCTCCTCAACCAAGGGTACGTAGGCAACTTGAAACTTTAAAACTTCAAGTACAGTCACAACATCAACAAAAACACAAATACTTCGAAGAATAAAGAGCAAATTCAAGAATGTGAATACTTTATTTCTTTAAAGGAAGAATTGGCTACAAAGCCGTATTACAAAATGAGCAAAAACAAAGAATGGAAGACATTACTTGAAAGCTATGTCTTTAAAACTAAGACGATGATCTTCAAGCAAGCCTTCCAAAGTCTTCAAAGTCTCTACGTCAGTAGAAGACAAGGTGGGCAACTCCATGGTCATGCTTTTCTCTTTGTTTAAGAGTGAAATCTTCTCTTGTTCCTGAGAAAGTGTAGCTTCTTAGTTCGACAGAACACCTTGAAGTTGTGATGCTTCCACTTCAAACTGCTCTTATTGTCCCAGCAACGCTTTTAAACATGCTTGGACAGAAGCTAAAGAAGTCTTTATGGCTTGATAACCTTCTGAAGCGGCTTGCTGTGAAGACTGAACTTGGGCAATTGATAAGTCTATTGCCACAAGTTGCTAAGCTCGAACCTCTGGATTCAACTTCTTCGAGGATATGGCATGCAAAGAAGAATGCTCAATTGAGGTAGCCATAAGCTCGGCAATCTTGGCTCTCAAGAGTGAGGAATCAACGTTAAGGTTATCGATCGCAGAAACAAGCTTCGATAAGTCTTCTTTTAGCAATGGAAGGTCCTCCAATGGGCATTTTGAAATCCTCTTCTCAATATCCATGGCCGCGTGAAGGTTGATGTGATGGATAAGATGCTTAGTGCCACTAAGGTTTGGTTCTTTCATAGAGATCTCAGAGCTAGCTGGCAAAGGTGTTGGACGCATGACGGGCACTTGTATACCTTCACCTATACACGGCAAAATTGGGTAACTTGGCAGATTTGGAACAAGCTTTGCGCCGGGCGGATCCCCAATCTCCTCGTTTGTAGGTAGATTGTCTCCAAATGGCATCTCCGTAACGGAATGAACGCCCACGTTCGCTAAGTCAAAAGAACAAGAGGGCCCAGCCTAAAGAAGACAAAGAAAGGTGTTAGAAACAAAAGCTAAACCAATGAAAGCATAAGAAATCATAAGAAAAAAGGAAATACATACATTTTTCTCAAATGACACACAACCATCAAACTGAGGATGTTACCACAAAACAAGTTCATCTTCGTGCAAATCAACTTCGTCACCAGCCTTTTCAGAAGCATCAAAATGTTGAGAAGACAAGCATAGGCGTTGATAAGCTAAAATTGCAGGTCCATCTTGCAAATGAGGTGTACTCGCACAATCAAAAGGTGTCAGCTGCGTAAGAACTGTAGAACAACCCTCTCTTAGCACATCATTGTGTGAATAAGAAGAATTGGCATCGCTTGCCGTCCCTAAGTCTTCACGATGTACCTTTGACCATCAGTCTACGTAGGCACGGGTCATTGGATTACTCTTGAACTCGTCCTTGGCTGACAGGGTGATAGAGCCATTTGTACATCCACATGTACAAGACTCCAATGCATATACATAGCTTTCAAGGATTCCGACTATGCGTTTTCCTTCAGCTTGCCTGGCACATGTTGGACCAAACCAAACTGCCTGCTGAAATGGTGAGGACTATATGACTGAACAATACATTGATCTCCTTATCGCAAAGAAATGTACCCCGAGCGAAAACTTATGACATAAGACAAGTCTGAAAAACGAAAATGTGAATCATCTATAAGGCCTCGTTGCATTGAGCCAACTCTCGCCAGATGGTCCATCCTCAAACCTTCACAGCCTCAAATAATGTATACGCCTGCAAATCATCAAGGTTCTT
Source organism: Malus domestica (assembly GCF_042453785.1). NCBI lineage: Eukaryota > Viridiplantae > Streptophyta > Magnoliopsida > Rosales > Rosaceae > Malus > Malus domestica. The sequence continues at coordinate 22,435,247 of NC_091674.1, read as the reverse complement.
TGCAGAAAGCACATCATAGTACTTTGTCATCAAAGGCACCAGCTGAACTGAATTTCATGAAGATTGCCTCAACTTGTCTAATTTCGATGAAGAAAAATGAGTGCCAAAGTACTCACCCAACCAACCGTACACATAGTGGTAGGGAAGTACTGCAACACGATCTTCAGTGCTTGCAGAGTTCGAAACAACACTCAAGCCATCATAAATATTAGCTAAGACCTGAATAGCTAGGTTGAAAGATTCACATGTAGCCATCTTGCTAGCCACTTTGAAGACTCCGGTGTGGATAAAGTTAACGTCGTCTTTGGGGAAAACAAACTTACAAAGCCAACAAGCTAAGAAAACGGCTAGCTACGATTTTTCCACATGCTTTGATGCTATGCGAAGATCCTCAAACGCTTTTAATTCAGCAAGGGTATAGCACTTGGCTGAACCAATGGCACCTGACGGGTCTGAGTCTCCCTTTGGCTTAGTGGTCTTGTTGCGGCCACTTTTCTTCAAAGGCTTCGTGTACTTCATGGCATCCCAACACCAAAATAAGAAGAAATCTTCACGCCTGACTTACCTTGAGCCTCTTGGGAAAGTTTGTGATACGCCCAAAACAAGTAGCGACAACTCGCAGGCAATCATCGGCTGTTGCGATGAGAAAATTCCTCCATGTTAGGAACCACCTCATTGTAAAACTTACCTTGGATTGACAGCCTCTTATCTTGTGGAGATCCCAAAGTGAAATTGGCATCTTCCCTTGTGACGTGTGAAGTCTGTTGGTCACTGAACACCAATGCTCAAAGAATGCATGAAGGACAGAATGATGGTGTTCATAACTAAACAAAGATGTATACATAGCGTGATAAAGGCCTACATTAGTAAGCAAATCTTTGGATCGGCTCAAGACATCTTCAAGCCATTCTTAGTAAAATTCAGCAAAGACGACTTTTCCAGTAGTCGACAAGATGCCATTCCAAGTCACATCTCTGTTAATGATGCGATTGCCAATAAGCTCAAACGAAGCCAATGAATCTTCATAAACATGGTGCGAAGGGTTCAAGATAAGAATTCTCGACATACACGCCTTATTAATATTCAAACGACCAAAATCTTTCACCTCCCAAGATACTTCAGAAGACCATGACTTGATATACATCAAGTTGTCTTTTGCAAGAAGAACAAACGCCTTAGGGTCAGTCAATGGTGCACAAATCTTCAACGTCATTTCCTTATCTTGCGAGTTGCCTTCCTTCACAAGAATAGTGATGGTATTGCTCTTAAAGCACTTGAAAAATACCATGGCTGCAACGAAAATAAAAAAAACAAACAAACAAGGCAACATAAGCATAAGAGTGGGGCAACAAGAAAAAGAAAAGAAAAGAAGATTGCTTCACTAAAGCAAAAGACATGCGAGATAAACCTCGTAAGCGTTGAAGATTGATGACGACAAAGTCACAACAACGAGAATAAATCAACGACAAAAAGCTTGAACGACATGACAAAGAAGGCAGCTAGAAGACGAAGCTTCAAAGCACACTATAGTAGCAAAGAAAACCAAAATGCTACCCAATTGCACTACGCAACCCCGCAGTGATTACGAAAACAATTTCTTGCACTGCACGACAACGTCACTACTGAGGGAAAACTTTGACCAAAAGGCACTACACAGTAAAACCCTGCTACAGTCTTTTGCACAGCACCACATGGTAAAAAGTGATGCCTTGCAACAAGCTCCAAAGACCAAAACTCACGGTAGCAGCAAAAAAAAAAATCCCACAGCAGGAAGCATATAGGCAGTGCATGGCAAGACTTGTTATGCCAAAAACTCACTCCTAATTGTCCTATAAATAAGGGTCAATTGCTTCCTAATGCTATAGGAAGAAATACATACCAAATAGTAAAAGGAAAATCAAAAGAAGGAAACACATTCCTACCAAAAGAAGGAAACAAATTCCAAGCAAAAAAGGCAATTGTGAAAATCGGCAAACAAGGGGAAACATCTTGTTTTTCCTACAACAAAAATAAAATAAATCAGCAAAGGAAAAGAAAAGGAACAAAAAAAAAATAGAAAGGGCTTCAAAATTTCTAAAACAACAAAGGAAAGCCCATTTCCTTGCCAAAATACAAAAAGGAATCCCTCCAAAGCAAGGGCAAGCCTTCAAGTTTCCCAAATCAAGAGGGAATAACATCCCCTTGGCTGGAAAGAAAAAAGAAAAAAGAAAAAAGAAAAAAAAAAGGAAAGGAAAAATGCAAATCCTACTTGCCCAAGGATAAGCATTAAATCTTTCCAAAACCTTAAAGGAAATCACTAAAGCTTTCCAACACTTTGAAGGAAATCACCCTCATTACCAAAATTGAAGGAGATTCCTACAACCACAAGGAAAAAAAATTCAAACTACACCAAATGTATTTTGTCAAAATTATGGAAAATCAATACATACAATAAGTATGTGCCGATTTATCTATTTCTAAAAATTTCTTTCAAGATCACGCCCCTACGGCCCTTGAAGAAAAAAAAAATTAATTTCTTTCAAGTTTAAGGCTCTATGGCCCTTGAAGAAAAATTTCATTTTCACTAAAGATCATGCCTTTACTGCCCTTGAAGACAATTTGCATTTAATTCAAGATCAAGCATCTACGGCTCTTGAAGAAAATTTCCATTTCATTCAAGATTAAGCCTCTGCGGCCCTTGAAGAAATGTTTTGTCCAAGAAATACACCTCAACAACTCTTGACGGAATTCATCACTTCAATTCAAGATTAAGCCTCTACGGCCCTTGAAGAAATGTTTCATCCAAGAAATACGCCTTAACGGCTTTTGACGAAATTCATCAAGACCAAGCCTCAACGGCCCTTGAAGAAATGTTTCGTTCAAGAAATACAATTCAACGGCTCTTGACGAAATTCATCACTTCAATTCAAGACCAAGCCTCAACGGCCCTTGAAGAAATGTTTCATTCAAGAAATACGCCTCTACGGCCCTTGAAGAAGCAAACTAGTTCAAGATCAAGTCTCGACAATCCTTGAGTTAGAACATTCACATTGCAAGACTTCAAAATACGTTTCCTACATGTGACAAGCACATGCCAACAATGCACCTTGAAGTGGGGGCATTTGTAGACATGTAAATTTCATTGCATGCAAAAGATCCATCATAAAGCTCCACATAGCATAGACCCACCATCAATGACATGTGGCATAAATTAAGCAAAGGAAGAATAAAACTTCCCCAAAATCGGCAAAAGGGGGAAGAAATTCTTTAAAATTGGCAAAGGGCCCAAATTGCTCCTAAAACTAGAAAGAAAGTTAAAGCATCTTCACAAAACAAGCAAGAATTGAAGATTGCTCGCAAAATAGGCAAGAAAGCCTTATAATTCAGCCAAGCAAGGGAAAGTGGTTGAAAAAAAGACAAAAAACATGCCTAAATTCTCCATTGGACGAATCAAGACATAAATAGAAGCCGAATCCATCCAAAGGCATGGCTTTGGTAGTCTATAAATACAAGGTCCTAAGACAAGCACAAGGTCGACAATTTCTACATTGAAGGGCTGAAATTCTCAAAAAGGGAGAACATCTACCAACTCTTTGAAGACTAATATGTTGCCAAAGCTCTCTTCAAAGAACACATAACCAAAGCCGAGCTTTATTTTGACCAAAGCCGAAGCTTTCTTTCAACCAAAGCTGAAGCATTCCCATGAATAATCAACAAGCACTTGCGATGATTCCTTCAAGACTTGGTTGCATGCTCAAAACTTGTAATAAATGTTCGATTCAAGATTAAGTCGCCAAGACCCTTGAATCAACAAAATCTCACATCTACACTACCTTTGCCACAACTTTGAGGTAAAGATCATCCAAGCATTTTTTCAAGCTCAAAACTTGAAGCAATCATTCAATCGTTCATTCAAGATCAAGTCATCACGACCCTTGGATCAACAACCTACTCCATCTACATCAAATTTTACAATTGAATAAAAGGAAAGTTGAAAACAGAGATTGTAACCCTACAAATTCATCAATACAAATCTAATTTGTACACGCGTTCTCGTTTCATTTGATATAGAATTTTCATGTTTACAATGATCGAGCGGGCTATCAACGCGGGCTGGAGGTCTACCCCCCCATCCAACTTTTATGGTAGGCAACTGGGGTTTAGACAGGCAATCCCAGTCCCTTTCTTCGATTCAGTCCAGTATGGAACTTCCTATCACCTCCATTCTCCTTCAGAGGCTACGTTTTGAGCAAGCAAGCGTAGCTTGAAGGTAATGACCAAGATTGCTCATAAGCATGCGGCTCTTAATTTTGAGTGCACATCTCTGTTCAGCACTTGATGGGAAGCCAAGTGGTCTGGGAAATATGATGAAGATATAAGAGAAGCCCTGAAGATATGTAAGTTTCATTGCATACAAATGATGCATCACAAAGCTCCACATGGCATATGATTCATCACAAATGGACAAGTCATCAATGACACGTGGCATAAATCAAGCAAAGGAAGGAGAAAACTTCCCCAAAAACTAGGAAAACAAGGGAGAATCCCTTTTAAATTCGGCAAAGGATCAAAATACTCTCAAAACCGGAAAAAAAGTTAAGGCATCTTCATAAAACAAGCAATAATTGAAGATTGCTCACAAAATAGGCAACAAGGCCTCATAATTTCATCCAAGGGAGTAAAGTGGCTGAGACTAAGACAAAAAAACATCCCTAAATTCTCCCATGAATGAATTAGGACATAAATTAAAGCCAAATCCATCCAAAGGCAAGCCTTGAGAAGCTTATAAATCTAAGGTCCTCCCACAAGCATAAGGCTTTCTCCTCTTTCATCCAGAGTAACTTTTTCTTTCCCCTTCTCAACCTAATTAAGATTTATCATGTTGATTGAGGCTTCAGAGAATGAATCTATGTTAATCATCATGTTGGCTTAGGGTTTTTCCAACAACAATTCCCTTTAACTATAAGGTCTTAGATCCAATCTCTGAATTGCACACAATTATCAATGGAGTGGTTGAAGGTGTAGTGGACCTTGCAATACTTTTTCCCTCTGAATTTTTCAGATTTAGGCATTTCTTAGTGATGTCGGGCAAGATTACTCGAGCCCTTACTAGTTCTTCATAGATGTCTGCAGCCTTAGTTAAGTCAATGGAATATGATTGATACTTTGGAGGTTTCATGGGTACAAACCCTCCATCATTTGTCACAATCTTCTGGTCTTTGATAGGTTGAACCAATCTTTTCACCATCAAAGGTTTGAAATGAGTGGTTATCTCTGCCACATATAGCTTTATCTCTTCTCCCAAGTAACATTTCTCCTACCTCTAGGTCTTCAAACTCCAATTGATGTATTGTTGCTTTATTTTTATAAAAATGAGGTACTTTAGCTAAATGCTCCACCTGCTGTTCTTCTATCAGTAGCTTCTCAAACTTAGTGGCCGCAATCACCAGCTTCCGAAGCTCGTTAAACTGCACATCATAGAACTTCTTCCTCAAAGGTAGTCTCATAGCCTTCTGGGCAATGGCTATGTGTTGAGCATGGTTGATTGGAAACTGGCATCTCATCCTAGTCTCCCTAAACCTAATCATAAAATCCTCTATAGATTCATGTTCATATTACTTCACTTCTACCAGATCATTAATGGTCATCTTAGGTTCCACCCTATAGAACTGCTCATGAAAGGCCATCTCCATTTGCCCCCAGTTAGCAATGGAATTAAGGGGTAACAGAGAGTACCATTGGGAAACCAAGCCCACCAGTGAGTTCTCAAACAATCTCAGTTTGTAGGTGGGGTTGTCCTCGAATGCCACACAATCATTCAAAAATTTGAAAATATGATCTTTAGATGATACATTACAGTCTTCCCCGCTGCAAGTTGGGAACATGAGCATTTTGAAATTGAGAGGGAAAGGATTATGCTTATTAACATACTCAAGATAAGGCTTTTGATATGTTATCCTAAACATCAGTTAGGCTTGAGGTTGAGCATTATATACCACCATCATTCTCAATTCTGCCAACTTATTCCTGAGTTGTTAATTGGCCATATTATTGTATGGAGGATAAGAAGTCCCCCACTTCAGGCCATGATCAATGCCTAAGAAAGCTTATCTTTATACGTCGACTGCCTCCATCTAGCTTCTCCTCATTCCTTATTAACCAATGGTTTTGGCTTGTAAGGAAGAGGCTTGCCCCTAGTTGTGAATAAGCCATTTCCACTTATTTCTCCCGCTAAGTTAGATGCACCAATCTTTATTCATTCCTACCAGATTTGCCTTCTAACATTTGGTGGTGGCGGCAGAGAATCGGGCAAGCCTGCCTTTTGAAACTCTTCTTTATGGTCTTCTTGCCAACTGGTTTCAGCCTTTTCCTTCCTTTTCCCTTTGTTCTTCTTTTCTTCAAGGGAAACTGAGGAATTACTAGTTCCTTTTCTGGGCATGTCTCCACGACTCTTTCACTGGCCTAACCATCTTTCGGTGTGGAGTATTCTAATTCCAACTTTCTTTGTAGTGTTCCTATTAAGGAACACAACTTGTTAACCTCTCCTCTGGTTTTCAAAGAAATATTCTCCATACTTCTCAATACTTACATCATGGTGGCTTGCAAATCTTCATTAGTGACATTTCCACCCATCTTCTCAGAAGATTTCGGGCTTTCTAAGATCCTGGGGTTGTGGGGTGAAGGAAAGTCCTTTGGGTGATATGTCATGCCTGTTACTGTTGGACAAAGAGGTTGCCCAAATTCCACCTTCCACCTGAACGTTCGATCCTTCCTTCATCTTGGCATATAATATTACAAAATAGGTCCCACCGGGTGTGCCAAAATTATGTTCGGGCTAGATTTGTCCCTCGCACAACTCCCCTGGATCTTGCCTGTCGAGCAAGGTTTGCCGCTTGGTGTACTACAATATGAGTTTGTTATTAGTTTGAATGGTGCCTTTGTGGGGCCATTGTTAGGCCTTAAGGCTCACAATCAAAACTAATATGGGTCTAAGTGTGCCACCGTTATATTTGTATAACAGATTGTTCTTGTTTGGTTATTAAATAGGTTGATTACTTGGGCCACAAGTTATTTAGACTTCTTTTTCTTGCCTTGTAAACAAGAACTTTTACTCATAATATCATATGTCCAATTAAAGAGAGTTCATGGCCCTTCAAATTATTTCTTTGGTTACGGTTAACACTAAAGAAGCAAGGCTAATTAGTCTAGCAAGATTAATCATAGATGAAACTTTGAATGAAAAGCAGTTGAAAATGATATAGGATACAATGAAAGCTGCATAAAATAACGTATCTACTTTATGTAAGTACAAACAAAAGAAACTCGGGCAAGATTATGACCTTGTCAAGCAAGGTTCGTCTTATTGCAACCACTTTTCTTTGTGTTTTACAGGGGTTGTAATCTTTGGAGAATGAAATATAAATCGGGTTTAATAAAGGGATTCGATACTACAACACAAGGAAAAGGTAGTAGAGCTTCTAAAACTTGACAAAAGATAGCTTTCTATGGTGGATTTGTGACTAAAAGGGTAAAGTTTGAACAAACTAAAGCTTTATGGTTTCTTACTTGTTGGAGTGCAAAGTTGGATGTCTTTTGATTGATTGGTTGAGTGTCCTTCTTCCTTGTGTCCTTCGTTGCTTTTATAAACTCTCTAGCCTGACTGTCCAAGCCTCCATTTTTTGGTGATGGCCTCCAGAATATGGTGAGTCACCATTTGTTTACCTATCCATGCCCTTGAAAAGTACTTTTTACTAGGGGTGAGTTGTCCTCTATATGTCACCTCTCACATAGGCTTGTTGCCTATTTCTTGGTAAAAATGATTTTCAATTCTTACTGGGCTGCCAACTATCCTAGCCCAATCCTCTTCTACTTTTTTGTGTTCTTGGGCCTCCAATCGCACTATGCCCAACATTAAATATCCACTCAAACAAATCGGATGATATATTACAATCTTTCAAGTCTTAAAAACTTTGAACTGGCCTAATTATAACAGTCGGGCATTGACATATTGTCTCTCTCCATCTCTAATGACGTTTCATGTCTCTATTGACGTTCTATTTGAATCTTACATGACTAATATTATATTCTCTCTTGGTTTAGTCTACAACCTTTTCCAGCACCATATCAGCATTAGCATCCGGCTTAACGATAACGTGACAAGCCATTAACACCTTCCCAATAGTTATCGCCCAAGCTCGTGAATGGCAACTACCTCGTCCATCTTGCAGAGACCTTTCTCAATCTTTGTGGTATCAATCTCTCTGGGAGTGCTCTCCATCAAAACCTCTAAAATGTTCCTCAACATCCGGATTGTTGTTGCCAACGCAATTATTGAAAATACAAGTGTACATATCAGATCAACAATCTTCCACTCAGGCTTGTACTAGATAAGCCCTCCGCCAATCATCACTCCAATACTCTGAATGGAATCGCCAAGTACATGAAGATAAGCCCCCTGCACATTGATGTTTCGTTGCTTCTTCTTCTTACCTTCTGGTTTCTTATCACCTTCAGAGCTATGATTGAACAAAGGTTCTGTGATGTTAACTACCTCGGTATGATGGTGCTTGTCGTCATCATTCGAGTGCACCTCTTGGTGATGAGAGTTCTTAACAGAAGCATTAGAATTGCAGAAAATAAAGAGAAAGGAAGAACTCAAGAGAAGAATTAAAAGAAGATAGAGGAATTGTATTGATTAAAAGAATTCTCAGTACACAAGATAGACCGAGAACTACCTTTTTATACATCTTATATCCTAACTAACTTCCTACTCTTGTAAGCCACATATAACCATCCTAACTAACTCTCAACTGCATTATTGATGACATGGCACATTACATGGCAGATTATGTGGCATTTCTAAGTCAATATAGGTCAACATCCCCCCCGCAATCTCAACTAAGGTAACCGAGTTTGAGATTGAAACAATGTTGAGTGAAAATTGGACTATGGAGGCCCTTTGTTAGAATATCAGCTATCTGTTCAGCAGTATAGAGATATTCAACGTTGAGATCACCTTGATGCACCCTCTCCCGGACAAAATGGTAATCCGTATCAAGATGTTTTATCCGGGAATGATAGACAAGATTTGCACTAAGGGCAATTGCTGACATATTATCACAATAGATTGTAGGTTAAACAGGTAGAACAATTCCCAAATCTTTTAAAATGAGCCGAATCCACGCGACATTAGCTGCAGTATGAGCTAGGGCCTTGTATTCTGCTTCTGTAGAGCTTCTAGAAATGGATGGTTGCTTCTTTGATTGCCAAGAGATCGGATTGCCTCCAAGATAAACTACATATCCTGTCACGGACCTTCTTGTATTTAAACCAGCAGCCCAATCAGCATTTGAAAATGCTGTTAAATTCATGACAGAATCAACTGAATATGTAATTCGACAGTCTATAGTACCTTAAAGATACCTAATGATCCGTTTGACAGAGATTAGATGGACATCTGTTGGAGCAGTCATGAATTGACAAACTGAATTCATAGCATAAGCTATGTCGGGACGTGTGAAGGTAAGATACTACAGTGAGCCAACCAAGCTTCGATACAATGTAGAGTCCGGTAATGGTGTGCCTTCATTCAAGAGCATCTGACTATGTGGTTTGCATGGAGTATTGGCAGGTTTGCACGACTCCATTCCAGCTTTGTTAATCAAATCTTTAACATACTTTGATTGATTCACAAAGATATCCCCATTCTCTTTGTACTGAATTTGGAGACCCAAGAAATATGTAAGTCTGCCCATATCCTTCAAGTCAAACACACCGGCCAAATCTACAATAACTTGTTGGACTTTAGTAACATTTGATCCTGTTAGAATAATGTCATCCACGTATAGTAATAGAATGATCACATCCTTATCATCATTTTTCATAAAAATACTAGTGTTAGATGCAGAAGCAACAAACCCCAAGGCTGGTAAATAGCTTGTGAACTTTGAATTCCAAGCTCGAGGAGCTTGTTTCAACCCATACAACGATTTGACCAATTTACAAACATAATTGGGGTTGGTTTGATCAACAAACCCCTGAGGCTATTTCATGTACACCTCTTGTTGTAACTCACCATGTAGAAATGCATTTTTGATGTCTAACTGTCTCAATTCCCATTTGTGTATTGCTGCTAAGGACAAAATCATCCGCATAGTAGTGTGTCTTACTACTGGACTAAAAGTTTCTGAATAGTCCAGACCTTGTTCTTGTGAGAATCCCTGAGCCACAAGTCTTGCTTTATATCGAGCTACACTCCCATCAGAGTTTTTCTTAATCTTGTAAACCCACTTGCTTCCAATAACCATTCTGTTTTGTGGAGGAGGAACCAATTCCCATGTACCTTGAGCTTTTAGTGCATTGAACTCTTCTTGCATGGCATTTTGCCATTGAGGAATTGGAGAAGCTTTTCAGAATGTAGAGGGCTCATCCATATCTTTAATTACAGCAACAAAGGAGAAACCACCATTAAAGTCACTCTCATCAGCGATCTGTAATGTTTGTAACTCTGGAGATGAAGCAATGAATCCTGTGTATGATCTCCGTGAAATTGTACCTGACTTCAATCTTGTGACCATAGAATGAACCGCTTGGTCAGTAGAATGAACCAAAGGAGAAGAGATGGGTGGTAGTACCTCTAATTGTGACGGACTATGGACAGGCAATAGTGACATTGTACTTTGATTTGAAGGTGATAGAGTAGAGTGAGAAGAGCTGTGACTATGATGACCGAGATCCTGCGAGTCTTGAGTAGATGAACTTAGATTCTGCAAACTGTCTCGTGATCAGTCTTCAACAATTACAGGATTTACATATGAATCTTCATGAATCAGAGAAGCTGTATGATCTGCCCTTGTACCAAAAGAGGACAATTGAACAATGATTGGAGGCAGTTGTGGACCTTGTGAATTGTTTGACTTAACCGAAGACAACTGTTTTGGACTCTTGAAAGGGAACGTATTCTCATCATCAATGACATGTCTGGACAACACAAGCTTATTACTAGATATATCATAACATACCACTCCCTTGTATCCAGCAGCAAAACCAAGAAAAACACACTGTTTAGATCTAGGTTGCAGTTTGTTCTGATTGTATGGCCTTAGAAATGGATAAACTACAGAACCAAATATTTTCAAAGTATGCAGCATTGGTTCTTGATGAAACAGTAACTGATATGGAGACTTTATTCCCAAAATCTTACATGGCATTCTGTTTATAAGAAATGCAGCATGATTGCAAGCATAATTCCAAAACTGTAATGGGATCCCAGCTTCACTAAGACGTGTAATTGCAATCTTTACTAGGTGTCTATGCTTCCTCTCAGTAAGACCATTTTGTTGAGGGGTATATGGACATGAAATAGAATGTACAATCCCTTTAGCTGCCAAAAATGACTGAAACTTATGACTCTTATATTCAGAACCACCATCTGTTTGTAAACACTTGATTGTAGTATGAAACTGATTTGTAACAAATGCAGAGAAATTGATGAAGATTTGGAAAATATCTGATTTATTGATAAGTGGGAAGATCCATACAAATCTACTAAACTCATCAATAAAACTCACATAGTACCTAAAGCCTTCTAAAGACTTAGTTGGAGCAGGTCCCCATATATCCGAGTGTATCTTTTCAAAAATAGAACTAACCCTAGTGTCTTTTACAGAGAAAGGTTGCCTACACATTTTTCCAGAAAAACAGGAAGAACAAACTGAAGGTGATGAATCCTCACTAGGTGATTGTCCTGCATTTTGAAGCATAATAGCAAGGACTTCTTCAGATGGGTGTCCAAGTCTCTTATGCCAAATTGAACTCTTCACAGCCTTCCCAAGCAACGCCACAGCTTTATTGAAAACAGTACCCATTCTTCTTGAAAATACACTCACAGGAATCTCATATAGCTCTTCTCTACTCTTGCCTTGGTACAATCTCCGTCCTGTTGCCTTGTCCTGTATAACAAACACATTCTCATCACATGTGAACCAACAACTATTATCTTTACAAAATTTCTTGACAGACAAAAGATTAATAGTAATTGTCGGAACATGTAATATATTTTTTAGAGACAACGAATGGTATGGAGTTGTAAGGAATGCAGAACCAATGTGTTTAATAATCAAACCTTCCCCATTACCAATGGTGATTTTCTCATCACCATTGTATTGTACCGGTTGATTCAAATTTGCAAGATTAGGTGTCATATGGTGTGATGCCCCTGTGTCCAACACCCACGTATCAGCAGCATTAAATCCTTGAGCATTCTGACCAAATTCTGTTGCAGACATATGAGATGGAGCTTGAGCAGAAAATGCAATGAGAGAAGGGGGTGGAGGTGCACCTTGATATGCATAATTGTTTCTGTGCCTACACTCAAGAGCATTATGCCCTTTCTTCCCACAAATTTGACATGTAGTAATCTGAAATCCATTTGAATAAGAACCTGTATCACTTCTATTCAGACAATTTGGAGCAGTATGCCCCCTTCGAGAGCATATTTGACATTCAACCACAACACCATATCTGAAATTAGTATTAGCATTCCAAGAATTTCCATTCCAAGAGTTCTGTGAACCATTATAATTGTTTCCTCCTCTCTGTCGATATCCCTAATAAGGCCTTGAGTTATTGAATGAACCATATCCCCCATAACTATTCGTGTTATAATTCTGTGAAGAACTATAACCATTTCTGTTATTGTAAGACCTGTTATTTCCTTAATACGCTTGACCATCAACAGCCTTGGAACCAGTACTTGAACTCTCTCCTTGTGAATAACTATCAGTTTGACTCCCATTCTTAGACTGACTCCCTTGAACATACATCGCAGCCATGCCACTTGTCAATATGTTGATTCTTGCTTCTATAGTCAACTCAGCACCAATCAATTGTGCCCTGAAATCTTTCAAAGGAATCGAAGTTTCCCTTGCTAGAATCACTGTCTTAACTACATCAAACTCAGATGGCAAACCAGACAGTGCAGCAATCACCAAATCATTATCTGTCACTCTCTCTCCTGCAGCAATAAGCTGATCTCGAATCGCCTTCAATTTGAGCAGATATTTGTCGATAGAATCACCACCCTTTTAAATCGTATGAAATTTAGTCTTAAGTTGATTTATCCTAGCTCGAGACACGGAAGCATATCTGTCTTGTAAGTTTGTCCAAGCTTCATGAGAAGTTTTACACCCAATCACATATTCCATTGCATCATCAGAAAAAGTGGCAATTATCAAACTCAATAGCGCCATATCTTTTTGAACCCAAGATTTATACACCTCAGTAATTTCTTTAGTTACTCCAGCTTCAGTATCAATCACAAATTTTGGTGGACAAGAAGACTCACCAGTAAAGAAATCCAAGAACTCATACCCTCTTAAAACTGACCGAAACTGATAATCCCACTTCACAAAGTTATCATCGTGCAACTTAACAGTTAACAATCCCAGTAAATTCTCAATTCTTACGGACTTATCAGACATGTTGATGACTGAACATTTTCAAGAAAGTCTACAACACACTATAAAGCAACAACCTCAATAAAGCCACAACTTCAACTTAATATGCTTGACAAATTTACCAACCTTCTGGTTTCAATCTTCTGCAAATTTCAACTTTAATGACAACTCTATACCAAAACAGTCTTGACATAAATCTTTTTCTCAACATACAATTTGCAAACTTAAATATTATCAAACACACTTGGCATCGGCCTTAACAATTTTACTTCAGCAAACTCATAAACTTCAACAATTGACAATACTCTGAACAATTCTTGGCATCGGCCTTAATCATGTACAAAAAGAACCCAGATACAAACAACCAAGCAAACACCCAAAATCGCCATAATTCTTCACTGATGCAAAAACACAAACACTTGGTGTGCAGAAGATAAGAGAGAAAAGTAGCCAACCTGATACTTTGCGTAACAACCCAAGACTCGAAGAAAAATCCAATCAACAAGCCTGTACGAACAGCAACAACCCACCAAAAACTTCAACGAACTCATCAGCGGAAAACGTAGCACCAAATACCGTCATGGCTTTTGATACCATCTTAACAGAAGAATTAGAATTGCAGAAAATAAAGAGAAAGGAAGAACTCAAGAGAAGAATTAAAAGAAGATAGAGGAATTGTATTGATTAAAAGAATTCTCAGTACACAAGATAGACCGAGAACTACCTTTTTATACATCTTATATCCTAACTAACTTCCTTCTCTTGTAAGCCACATACAACCATCCTAACTAACTCTCAACTGCATTATTGATGACATGGCACATTACATGGCAGATTATGTGGCATTTCTAAGTCAATATAGGTCAACAAGAGTGATGTGTTGTAAGAATAATCCCATGGTTATGGGTCTCGTCATGACCCTCATAACTATGATTGTGATCACCATGTCCATGACCATGCCCACCATGGCCATGTCCATGTCCGTGATCGTGCCTATGATCATGACCCAATAAGAGTACCATGGCTATATTAACCAGTAAACCAAACGCAGAAATAAGAAACATGAGGAAGCCCATAACTTCACCAGTGTCATTGATAAGTCTTGCAATGGCTTCATAAACAAGGATCCAGCAAGCAGCCAAATCATCTGAATGGAAACAAGAGCACCTAGTATTTCAATCTGGAAGAAGCCGTAAGACTGACGATGAGTTCCCTCCCATCCTGATGGCCAGAGCGAGAACAAAGAAATTGCAAATGCGACAACATCTGACAATAAATGAGCCGTATCGGTGAGAATTGCTTGGCTGTGAGCTTTGATACCCCCAACAACCTCTACACTCATGAAAATGACACAGAGGACAACTGCTATCAAAAGCTTCCGCATGGATGCTGACGGTTCCTGTTCATCTTTGGAACTGGTTTTAGCATCTGAAAATACGCATGGTCCATCCTCACAAACTTGGTCCCAACAATGGTGGAATCAAGAGATATTGAGCTTACGGACACGAGAGCAAGGAGTAGAGAGAGAGAGGGAGAGAGAGAGAAAGAGAGAGAGAGAGAGAGAGAGAGCTGAATTACTTTTCATTCATTGATTGTATTATAATTACATCTCTGAGAGAGAGGGAGAGAGCTGAATTACTTTTCATTCATTGATTGTATTATAATTACATCTCTAAGACCTACTCCAACCTTTGGAGTAAAACTCAAAGTTTAGATTTAAGTAAATTGTATCAATGGTCCCTTAACTTTAACTCAATTGAAGCAATGATCCCCCAACTAAAAATTCATTACCATTGGTCCCTCAACTCGTCAAAACGTGCAAATATGATCCTTCAACTAAAAATTCATTATCATTGATCCCTCAACTTTAATCCAACTAGAGCAATGATCTCTCAACTTTAACTCAATTGGAGCAATGGTCCCTCAACTTTAATCATATTATAGTAATGGTCCCTCAACTTTAATCATATTGTAGCAATGGTCCCTCAACTTTAATCATATTGTAGCAATGGTCATTTAAACATAACTTATTTGACAAAATTCTGACGAAATTGATGAAAATGACCATAGCTACAGCTTTTCATGAGTTCAGAGACCCCAATTGTAGCAATGGTTCTTCCAACATAACTTATTTTCATAAAATTCTAACGAAGTTGACGAAAAAGACTATAGCTACATATTTTGATGAGTTAAGGGATCAATAGTAATGGATTTTTAGTTGAGGGATCATTGCTCCAATTTGATTAAAGTTGAGGGACTATTGCTACAATGTACTCTTTAGGTTTTAAACTCACCCCAACTTACTCCAAACCTTAGGACAAATATGAGTTTTAACCAAAAACTCATTTCTTAGACAAATTTAGGCCAGGATTTCCCTAGGTTAGTGGGGTTGGGCCACCATATATGTGTATTTTTTTAACTTTATATTTATAAATTCATTGAATCCAACAACTAAGATTTAGTATGATCAAAACCAAAGGTAAAAGAAGAAAAAAAAAACCTAACAATCAAAATTTAAACCCAACGGCTAGAGTAATTAAAAAAAATCTTTTATATATTTCACAATGTTCCATGAGTTTCATGGTGTCGATTTAGTGATTTTTTAATATTTATCGGAATCTAAACATTTTTAGGTTAAAATGTTCGTAAAATTAAATTAGGATAGTCTACATACTGTTTTTTTTTAAAGTTACTTTAAGAAAAAAATCATCGTAAATTCATTCTTTAATAATCTTGAACTAAAAATTTAACCCATAAGGTTCTGGGTTAAGACCTAAATATTCTGGATTAAAAATTTTAGGTTTTAATTCAAGGGTTGAAGATGGTATCTATAGGTTATACCTTCCTATTCACACTTGTAACTTGCAGTCAACAAACAATACTATGACACATGTCTCAATCCTAGACCAATCTAACCATACAATAAGCACATATACAATCTATCAATCTCCACCTACTTCAATAATATGCGAAAGACCAAAATTTTGAGCATCCATCTGAAAGGCCACAAGAAATTGTAAGAGATGAAGCCTTAGTAAATTCTGGTAAATCTTTTTGTCAGATATGACCATATGAATTATATAGTAATTAATAAAAGCTGGAAAACAGTAACAGCTGAAAAAAGACAACATAGAGCTAACTCAAAAAATACAAGGCTGCAAACAACAACGATGTAGAGAACACAAGCACCTCCTGAAAATCAACAGAAGCAAATGAAATATGTGCTCCCTTATGTCACATCCCTAACTAGTTTATTTGAATGACAGACACTGAACAGAACACTCCATACATACACAACGAATGTAATGTACTCTGCCCAATCCGATATATACCACACCATCCTCCAGATATCCAAAACCAACCTACTTAGGTTACATTTGTCTATCCAAAACAGCGTCTGTGGTGTAATCTCAACATTGTTCATAGTAACAGAGTCAAGTTAATTAACGTGTGTGTTAACGCTCAAAACTGGTGAGACTAACAAATGTTGAATGGATCAAGTGTTTGTCCTGGATGGATTTGGGCTTTGCAAACAAATGATAATAGACAAAGGATTAATGTGGTTCATCCTTCAAAACTTGGCTACGTTTACTAGTTTTTTGTATAAAATGAAAACAAGGTTACAAGTAGTGCTTGGCTAGAATAGTATGATTGTCTCTCAATTCGTCTGACCTTTTCTAAGAAGTACTCGTTGTACTTACATAAGCCTTCCTCTAAACCTTCAGCGTCTTGGTTTGAATCCATCACTTTCTTTGCATTTAATGCGCCAAATCCAAAAAGTAGACCTACTAGTTGTCCCTACGTAATTTGGCCACAAGTGGCAACAAGGGGCCACTAGAATAGGTTCACTTGTGTCCTTTTTTGAGCTGATGCGACCGAGTGCTTTGTTCGACCTTGGTGTTGGTGGAACTCGTAACCGAGCACTCTACCTATCAGCCTTTATGTTTTTTCGTAGGCCTTTGTTCCCTTGCCTAGCCACCACATGGCTTGGAGTTGACATCTGAATAGGCCTGCCCTTTTTGTGGGACCTCGTGCCTTAAAGCTGTTAGTGGCCAACTTGCCCTCTAGTGCTCAGAAGGCCTTTTATGAGGAAGCACTCAGCTTGATTGCTGGTAGGACACTCGGAAAGAACTTTGCATTAATAGTGTGAAACTCAATGGCCACACATGCTCCACATCACCTAATTCTTATGTCCTCGTGTTTGGCTTGAAAATTCGTCACACATAAGGGAGCATGTGAGAATGTGAAGGTAAATGAATTTCACATTGGTGAAGGGATAAATCTTACAAGAGTTTATAAAATGTTAGGTATTCCACATATTGCCAATTAATTTAATAGTAAAACCTCAACCTTTCTTCATCCGTAACAATCAATACCCACAGGGGGCCTCCCTTGTTCCCTCTATAAAATGCATACTTCATCCCACAGAAGAAGAAAAATGGCACAAATTTATGAGGTTTTTGGTTCATGTGTGTGTTGGTGATAGTGCTATGGAGTTGGAGGAGAGTGAGGTAGGACAAAGAAACCGCAGAGAGAGATTTACACTTGTGATGAACATGTCACCAAGGTTATAAAAGACCCTAAGCGGTAGTCGGACGGCAGGTTGGGGCCTAGTGCCTAGGCAGCTGGGTAGGGCTTAGGCTGGTGTCTAGACGGACTAGGCGGATTTAAGTAATTGCATTATATTTCGTGTAAATAAGTGTCTATTTATACTTTAAATATATATAATTTCATTATAAACTGCAAAATAGAATGACATATATATTATGAAGTATTGGAACCTAATGAAAAAATGGGGAACAAGCATATAATGTGTGTTCATTAAAATATTCAATAAGTTTCTTACAATTTATTGAGAAAAATAAAATGCAAAAAGAAAGTTATCTATTTTCTATCTAAGTGAGTCACAACTTAGACGGGTGTCTAAGCGGGTCTGGACGGACTAGGCGGGTGCCTAAATGGTCTAGGTGGGTGCCTTAGCAGGTCTAGTCACCATTTCTTAATTTTCAAGCGCATAGGCATTAATCGGAACGGTGACTAGTCGCCTAACGCCTAGGTGGGACCTAAGCGTCGTTAGGTGAGAATTTTTAGAACAGTGCATATCACAAGTTTGGGTGACCGGTTGACCTTTTTTTTATTATTAAATCGTTGAACACTGGTAGCCTCTGATTTTTTTTCAGTCTCTTTTCTTTGTCTTTGTTTTTATTCTGGATCGGATGCAGACTAGGGTTACCTCATGGAGATCGTAGGGAATGACGATATTGTGATGTCACTTTGATTACATCATTGAAAATAAAATCTGTGACTTTATTTCAGCTGATCAGCTTCTAATTTGCTTCTGAGTAAGACTAAGTGTGGGGCAGCCCAATTATTTTCTTGCCTAGTTGCCTTACTCGTTTTCCATTTTCTATCTCCTCGTGGTGCACTAGATAAGTCACCGGGGGTGTTGCCAACACATTGACATGCGAATCAGCCAAAACTACTCATTTTTCTGATTTTTATTCTTCGTTTCTCTTCTGTCAATTCTGTACACCCAGCGGATATTATTGATGTATGGATATTCATTCAACTACAATTTGATTGAATTCTAGATTCATTATATTATAAAACGTGTAACTAAGGATTCTATTGATATTGTTCTTTGAAAAAAATCAGTAAACGTTTTAAATTCAAATTTCTCTACTCACAAAAACAATAATTATGTAATTAAATTATTATAACTTGTCATAGTTTTACATGTCACAATGCATACTACAATTCGTGTGAAAGAAAAATTGAGAGCAGGAGAAAGACACATCTCTCTCGCTATAATCAATCCGGCTTTATTTAACTTTTTCTTAATCTTTTGAAAAAAAAAACAAAAACAAAACTATTATGAATTAAATTAAATATTTTCCGCCATAAGCACTGTTTTAAAAATTTATGCCTAGCGCCGCCTAGATCTCGCCTAGGTGATAGGCGGCTAGCCACCGTCCCGATTAATGTCTAGGCGTTTGAAAATTAAGAAATGACCCCTAGACCTGCTGAGGCGCCCGCCTAGACCGCCTAAGCACCCGTCTAGGTTGTAACTCATTTAGCCAGAAAATAAATAGCTCTCATTTTACATTTTTAATATCAATACTAAAATGAACAAGCATTATTTATTTGTGTCCCCATGTTTTCATTTTGTTCAAATACTTCATAATATATATTAACTCGTTTGGATGTGTTTTTAAAATGACTAAAAGCGCTTTTGATGAACATGTTTTTAGAATTAATTCTTAGTAAAAATGCAAATAAATCTTAAAAAAACACCTAAAGTGCTTCCTGAAAGAAACACATAATTGGTACTTCTAACAGAAAGCACTTTAAGTGGTTTTAGAATCCAAAAACATTTTTTTCTAAAAGCACACTTTTAGTCATTTTAAAAGTACACCCAAACGAGCGTCATTCTATTTTGTAGTTTATGATGAAATTATATATATTTTAAGTATAAGCATACACTTATTTACACAAAATATAATAGATTTACTTAAATTAGCATAGTCCGCCTAGGCGCCCGTCCAAACCCTGCTAGCCGCCTAAGCACTAGGCCTCAACCCGTCGCCCAACTAGCGTCTAACGCCTTTTATAACCTTGGCCGGAAGTTATCTCATTTCAAAACAAAACTCCCCAATATGACATAGCAGAAGGACGTTATTTGCTTACCTCAGACAAATCTGTCAGCAGTTCATAGTGAGAAGGTGGTGGGCATGCCGATCTGACAACTAGAACAGCCAAACCCAACTCATATTCTATAAATAGGGATAGGGATCCAATTCCAAAGCTCCATTCACCAAACCTACAAATTTCATTAGTTTTCCAACTTTTCTCTTCAGTCGTAAACAAAATGGCCCCCACAACAAACCTACTGCTAACAGACCTCATGTCTGGTGTGAACCATATCCCTTCAAACTACATCCGACCCATCTCCGACCGTCCAAATCTCACTGCTTTTCAGGTATCAGATGCCTCCTCCATTCCTCTCATTGATCTCAAGGACCTCCATGGCCCAACGAACTCTGATATTATCAAACAGATTGGTCTAGCATGCCAGACTGATGGTTTCTTTCAGGTAACAATTAAAACACGCACGTATGTATATACTAGGGCAAATGATTTCAACACAGCCCTTTACTCCATCTGCATACCCTGTTGATTAGTGCCTTTGTTTCTTCTTACACACACACACACACACACACACACACACACACATCCCATTACTCTATACTTAATTACACGTTATTACGACTAAATGATGCACCAACCTTTTTATATCAGGTGAAAAATCATGGTGTTCTAGAGAAAATGATAAAAAAACATGTTGCATATAGCAAGAGAGTTTTTCCAATTATCAGAGAGCGAGAGGTTGAAGATGTACTCAGATGACCCTTCTAAGACAACCAGACTCTCCACCAGTTTCAACGTCAGGACTGAAAAACTATCCAACTGGAGGGACTTCCTTAGGCTCCATTGCTACCCTCTTCAAGACCATGTCCAAGAATGGCCTAACAATCCCCCATTGTTCAGGTAAATAGGGATGCCTTCTTTTTCATCATCTTATGCTAGTACTTAAATATTCAAACCAACTAATGTTTTCTAACCAGACTTATTATATTGTTAAGATGTGAATCTGAGCACACATACACAATCTAACAAGAGAATATTGTCCAATTGAATTTATTAGTTTAGTTAAATAAGGGCACTTTTTGTCATCATCTCAAGTAACGTTCTTTAGTCAGGCTTACATTGCTAAACAAATGCTCATCTTGTCGAACTTTGAATATGAACTATATATACATCTTGTCAAATATCAAACTGACCAATAATCTAAGTTCCAGTCTAACAGGAGAGCATCGTCGTAGATGAGTTCATTTGTTTCTAATTAATTACATTTAAGTCACACAACCGCATGAGCTGTACTTTGTTCACAGGGAGCAAGTGGGTGAGTACTGCACAAATGTGAGAGGATTGGTGCTGAGATTGCTTGAGGCCATATCAGAGAGTTTGGGCTTGGAAAAGAACTGTATTGTTAAGGCACTGGGGAGGCAAGGGCAGCATATGGCTTTGAATTACTATCCACCTTGTCCTCAGCCAGAGCTAACTTATGGATTGCCTGGACATACTGATGCCAACCTAATCACTGTCCTTCTCCAAGATGAACTGCCTGGATTGCAGGTCCTTAGAAATGGCAAGTGGGTTGCTGTCAACCCTATTCCCAACACTTTCATTGTCAATATTGGTGATATGATGCAGGTAAACTCTATATCCTACATTTATTACGTTTCGGTGTATGTTATCAAACAAAATTTCGTCATTAGATATTGGTCAATAGATCTTGCATGAAAGATCTTATGACTAATAACTATTACTACTATGCTTCAGTGTATTATATCTTAATTAATTTTTGGTTATTGGATTGTTTACCAAGGATCTAATGGCCAAAAGATCATCTGGGGTATACAAATTCCAAGAGCATATTGGAAAATGCCCCCATGGCGTGAAATCTTGATTTCTTTGTCTTTTTTCTCACCTGTTTAGTTACATGAGGCATGAAATAATAGATGATGGCATTACTCCTGAGATAGTTAAGCTCATTTCTCCCTAGCAAGGGGGACTTGTCCAAGTAGAGGGACAAAGTTTTGTAACACAGGAGTAAAATTTGTAATTGATTTTTAACCTTTTTACCATTTTATTTGGTATCAGGTAATTAGCAACAATCGGTACAAGAGTGTACTCCATAGAGCTGTGATAAACTGTAACTCGGAGAGAATATCGATCCCAACTTTCTATTGTCCATCACCAGATGCAGTAATTGGGCCTGCCAAGGAGCTCGTCAACTATGACCACCCAGCCATGTACAGGAACTTCACATATGCCGAGTACTATGAGAAATTCTGGAATAAAGGACTTGCAACTGAATGCTGCTTAGACTTGTTTAAACCCATTTGAACTTGTGCGGGCAATTTCATGTCACTAGCTAAGCACAAGTACACAAATGACCTCAAAAAATGGTCTACTTTAGTTTGAGTGTTTCAGTAGTATGTCTATTTATCTGAAATAGATATTGACACTATTTTTATTTTTATTTCATTTTTAAGTTTATGAATAAATACGAAAATAAAAAGTATGTAATTTACATTAGAATCAATAAAGTATCACTATGATGTGGATATTGTTGATGTCCATTTGAATTTGCTATAGTAATAAATTTATTTGAGAATTGTACAGTACTTTGCTTAATTAATGTCATAGAGTATGATTCTCTCTCCTCCTAGTTTCATCGCATTTTCTCCCCTCCTCTCATAGATCGCCTTTTGTCTTCTTCTGGCTATTAAAAAGTTAGAGTAAAAGACTGTTTACTAGCCTCATGTTTCGTGATTTTCAACATTTAGTACATCAAGTTTTTTTCGTCTTAGAGTCATACCTAAAGTGTAAATTTTGGGACAGTCTCATACATCCGTTAGTCAAATTGTTAAGTCTCCCGTTAACTGTGACATGGCGCCCATGTAGACACTGACTGGGCGCCACGTGTCATCCATGTGGAAATTAAAAATAAATTATTTATAAAATAAATAAATAATTATATATATATATATATTAAAATAAAAAATAAAAAAAATAAAAAAACCTTCATCTTCCCCAGATTCGGAGGAAGAAGAAGAAGAAGAAGAAGGAGAAGGAAGAAGGAGAAGAAGGAGAAGAAGGAGGAAGGAAGAAGGAGGAAGAAAAAAAAAAAGTTGCAGTCGGAGGAAGAAGAAGAAGAAGAAGGAAGAAGGAGGAAGAAGAAAAAAAATAATAAAAAATCTTCCCCAGATTCGGAGGAAGAAGAAGAAGAAGAAGAAAAAGGAAGGAGGAGGAAGGAAGGAGGAGAAGAAGGAGGAAGAAAAAAAAATCTTCCCCAGATTTGGAGGAAGAAGAAGAAGAAGAAGAAAGAAAGAGGAAGAAGAAAAAATAAGAAAAAAAAAAAAAAAACCGAATCTGCAACCCTGATTCGGAGGAAGAAGAAGAAGAAGAGGAAGAAAGAAGGAGGAAGGAGAAGGAAGGAGGAAGAAGAAAAAAAAAATCTTCCCCAGATTCGGAAGAAGAAGGAAGAAGGAAGAAGAATGAAGAAGAAGGAAGAAGGAGGAAGAAAAAAAAAAGTTGCAGTCGTAGGAAGAATGAGGAAAAGGAGGAAAAAGAAAAAAGAAACAAGAAAAAAAAAACCGAATCTGGGTAAGAAGAAGAAGAAGAAGAAAAGGAAAGAAGAAGGAGGAAGGAGAAGGAAGTAGGAGGAAGAAGGAAAAAAAAAATCTTCCCCAAATTCAGAAGAAGAAGAAGAAGAAGAAGAAGAAGAAGAAGAAGAAGAAGAAGAAGAAGAAGAAGAAGAAGAAGAAGAAGAAGAAGAAGAAGACGAAGAAGAAGAAGAAGAAGAAGAAGAAGGAAGGAGAAGGAAGAAGGAGAAGGAGGAAGAAAAAAAAAGTTACAGTCGGAAGAAGAAGATGAAGAAGAAGAAGAAGAAAGAAAAAAAAGAAAAAAAAACGTGGATGACACTTGGCGTCTAGTCAGTGTCCATATAGGGGCCACGTCACAGTTAACGGGAGACTTAACAATTTGATTAACGGATGTATGAGACTGTCCCAAAATTTACACTTTAGGTACAACTCTGAGACGAAAAAAACTTGATGTATTAAATGTTGAATACCACGAAACATAAGGGTAGTAAACAGTCTTTTACCCAAAAAATGAATACAAAACATTGACGTGACTTAACTGTAATCGTTCAAATAGGAGAAGAAGGAAGGGAAACTAAGAGGGAGAGAATCCTACTCCCAATGCCATAACTTGAGGAGCTCCTTACTCTGTCCACTAACGCATTGCCATATGTTATGATTTCGTCTCCTAGAAGAAGACCACCTTTAAATATAAAATGGTGCAATCAAGCAAGTTTTTATCATTAATAGCCAAAATTTCTCTTAATTTCAAAAATGTTAGTTTTTATATAAACTTTCAAATATAACAAAATGTTCACTTGAATAGACATAAACGCCCTTATTGTTAGCCAGGAACTTGTTCAGAAATGCTGTAATAGGAGTTTGTCGCTAGGTATTTGACCAAATAAGATCGTCTAGTTCCTATAGAACCTATCACTAAAATACCCCTAGAGAGGGATAGGGCTAAGCGGAGCGAAAAAGGTTTTCCATGAGATGGGAAATGAAAACTATTAGCCCCACAAGAGGTTTGTGAATAAGTGATTGTCTGATAATGAGCAAGGAATATCTGTCTTTCTGCTAAACAAGATGTATTGAACTCATAATTCATTAGATACTTTTTATGAATGTCAACTAAGTATCGTAAGCAAATTGCTCCCAGTTGTTCAATCATTTGATAACCAGAATCATTTAACCTAATTTTTGACAGCTCATCCTGGAATTTACGAAACGAAATGGTATTTTTGTAATTTCACTAAGTTTTGGGTTTTTATTTAAAAATTATTTTTGGATCTTAATTGGTGAGCCCAAGGTGCCCACCCCCTGATTTGTGTCCCTGGTTCTCCTATTCCTCGTGAACTCATCCACTCTTTCTCTCCCTCACTTTCCCTTAGCTCTCACTCTCTTTTATGTGCTTCCTCTCTCGGATTCCCTCTTCCCCGAGGACCAGTACACACCCATATACACCACACCTCAACAAAGCACCCCAACACATTCACCACCACCACCATCATCTAAACCTTCCCTCTCCCTCGTCCCTGTGAAGCATCAAGACACCCACAACACCCACTTTGGTATCTAAATCATAAGCTTAGGAATTGTTTGGTCGGCAACCGAAGCTCGGGAGGCTCCAGCCTTCTTCCCCGGTGAAGAACAAAAAACTCATGGCCTTTGGGCCTAAACCCCCGAGCCCAACCCTTGTGTAACCCAAAGAACCGGCCTTGAGGCCGAGTGAAACTTGGGCCTTAGGCCTCGCTACCTCTAAAACCTAACCCAAAATCCAATTGAACTCAAGCCCTTGGGCCAAGGAAACCGGCCCAGCCTCTTGGTCCAGCCTTTCAACCCAAACCCACTAGGCCAGATCCGGTTGAAATATTCCCGTGTTGACTTTTTTGAAATTTACCCAGGACCCTTCTTAGGGTAATTCGACGTCCTAAATCTATTTTTGATGACCATTTTCCCAAATTCAATCTTTTGAATAAAGTTTTATTAATTGGACCCCTTATGTGCTTAGGTGCATTTATTGTGGTGATTCCCTCTTCGCTAATTTGCATGGCTTTTCGACGATGAATTATCTGTGAGTGGACCCCTTCTAAAATACATGTTTTAATAGTAGAAATGTATACATGAAAAGCATGATTTAATGATTATGTTTTGTGAAACGTTTTATGAGATATTACGCCTACTGAGAATATTTTGAATTACCATATTTTATTAAACTCATGTTCTTTTTAGTATAGATGATGGATGACTTTATACTGCTTATGAACATGTTTTTGCACACTTCTTTATAGTATAGATGATGAATGACTTTATACTATGAAGATGTTTTTTAGATATATATACCTATGTTTGTAAAGTCTATGTTCAATGGTTTTGTGCTTATCTAGTGGTCACTATACCACCATGGGCGAGGATTATGGTTGTTGGCTGCGGGTCAGGGGAAATAATCTCTGGCTTCGGGCCAAAAGACATGGAGCTGGCAATGGGTCAGGAGAAATAATCTCTAGCTACAAGCGTAGAGACATAAAAGCTAGCATTGGGCCAGGAGATATTATCATTGGATACCACTATTTATCACACTATATACGAGATATGATTTATGAAAGATTTTATGGCATATTAGGGTTTCGGAAACCTATTACAAATTACGCTATTGATGTTTTCATTAAACTTTGGGGGTTAGTATGTTGATAACTATTTTAGTATTATATATATTAACTTGGTCCAATCATGTTTGTTTTGCACCCCCTCAAGACTTAGAATCGAGGCGTATAATCCTGGCGTTAAGGCACTTCCGCATCGGCATCCTCGAGTCTTCTTAGTGTAGGACTCATTCCCTTGCTCATTCAATTTTATATTATTTCCTTTCTAGAGTCAATAAATTAGTTGTATGCTCTGAACACGTTCCTCATTTGCATATTAATTATATTTAATTTATAAGTCTTATTTAATATTTGTTCTCATGCATCCTAATATGGCTTCGTCACCTTCGAGTGTCGGCCAGCACGTACCTACCCTAGTGTTTGAGGAATATCAGGGTCGGGCGTGTCACAATTACCCCCAAAATCAAACCCTTTTGATGTTCTGGAACCTTCATTAAGGAGAAAATTGTAGAGACGTATCCCAAATGCCGAGCAGACTTCCAAATTCAAAAGTCACTTTAGCGATTTATGAAACTACCATGGATACAATTTTATCAAGCGATGCTTTGCCCACATTTCTTGAATTGCCTTCCACTTCTCTATTTCTCTCTTTCTCTCTCTCTCTCTCTCTCTCTCTCTCAAAATTCTTACTTTTTTCTTCAGTTGTAATTTTTTATACTTATAATATATGCAACTTTGATTAGTCTCATGCACAATTACTTCCTCTAGCAACCAAACAAATTTAGAGTCATAATGAATTTGAAAACACTTTTCACCTCTCATGCCTATTTAACATTCACAACAATATAAACAAGCATTCCAAACAAAAAAAATCAGAACAACAAAACAAGGGAAAAACAGTTGAAAATGTCCACCATTAATGGAGAAGAGGAAGCTGACTCCCAATATGCTATGCAATTGGCAAACATATCAATATTGCCTATGGTGCTTAAAGCAGCCATAGAGCTTGGTGTGCTTGACATTATCCACAGAGATGGCGCCGGAGTCCTGCTTTCGCCTTCCCAAATAACGTCTCAGCTTTGATCTCTACACAATTTGGATGCCCCTTCAATTCTTGATCACATGCTTCGCCTTTTTTCCGCTTACTTTGTTCTCACTTGCTCGACAATCCAAGCTAATGGGAATGTTATTAGGATTTGTGGGTTTGCACCTGTCTCCAAGTACTTTATTAAGAACCAGGGTGGGGTGTCTTTGGCACCATTGCTCAATTTATGCCATGACAAGGTTATCCTAGATAACTGGTTCTACTACAACCTTTTACAAAACCTTGTTAATTCAATCATTTTGGTTTTAACTTACAGTCTAACACGTGTGCAAAAACTTTTCATGTTCTGTTATAAACGAGTAATTTATGTATACGCATCAAACTATGATTGATTTGCAAGTAAAGAACTAAACAAAGTTCATTTCTTTTTCATCAGTGCAGTCATCTTTATATGTCACAATTTCTACAGGTACCATTTGAAATATGCAGTTTTGGAATGAGGACTCCCATTTATCAAGGCCTATGGTATGAATGTGGTGGATTACATTGATAGGGATGAAAGACTTGGTAATGTGTTCAAGGACTCAATGAAAGAGTTTAACCTCATTTTTAAGAAGGAGATTATGGAGATTTATACGAGTCTCGAAGGTTTACGTGCACTGGTAGATGTGGGTGGTGGCGATGGTACTATTCCTAACTATGATTTGCCTTCGGTTGTTGAAAAGTCTCCCTCCCATCCCGGTATGATATAAATTTTTTGCTTACCATTGGACAATTTCATGTAGCTTTTTGTAGTTCATTTTGCTTTGCTAACTTACAGAAGAGTTTTGCTACAGGTATAGAGCACATTGCAGGAGATATGTTTGTAAGGATTCCGAAAGGCGATGCCATTTTCATGAAGGTGAGGGTTTTAAGAATTATTTAACTACTGATTTACAAAGCATGTTCAAAAGCAAACATCTACTTTGGCTGAATCAAAAATTTCAGTAAAAGTGTGGGCAATCTAGCTTGTTTACCCCTACACTTAAGCTTCGTGTTCAAATCGATC
Organism: Malus domestica; assembly: GCF_042453785.1. Lineage (NCBI taxonomy): Eukaryota > Viridiplantae > Streptophyta > Magnoliopsida > Rosales > Rosaceae > Malus > Malus domestica. Next base: position 22,406,904 of record NC_091674.1, on the reverse strand, counting down.
TAACCCAATATCCTTCGACTAGTTACACTTTCGACAGCTTTCAACTAATGCAAATGATTTTATTAACAATGTATACTACACAGTTGGGATGACGATCTATGCTTGATGATACTGAAGAATTGCTATGAGGCCTTGCCAGACAATGGAAAAGTGATAGTGGTGGATATGGTGATACAATAAGGCCCTGAAACAAGTCTTTCTACTAAAAGTTTGTTTCTGTTTGATGTGTACCTAAGGAATACCAATGTGTTGGGAAAAGAGAGAATAAAGAGAGAATTACAAAGTTTGGCAAAAGCAGCAAGATTTTCAGACATTCGAGTTGCTTGTTCCACTTTTACCTTTTCCGTCGTGGAACTGTTAAAAATATGTAGTTTCTAGTTGGGTATGTTATGTCACTATAATCTTTTGAGCTTCAAAGAAATTATAATAAACTTTCATTCATTCACTAGATAGGTAGATTAAACAAGAAATGAACATATAAGAGCAAAACAATCGTGTTCGAGCTAGATATGTCCCTCACACAACTCCCCTAGGTCTTGTCTGTTGGACAAGGTTTGCTTCTTGGTGTATTGCAATATGAGTTTGTTATTAGTTTTTATGGTGCCTTTGTGGGGCCTTTGTTAGGCCTTGAGGCTTACAATCAAAACTAATATGTGTCCGAGCGTGCCAACGTTATCTTTGTATATCAAATTGTTGTTTTTTTTTGTTATTAAATGGGTTGATTACTTGGGCCACAAGTTATTTAGACTTCTTAGTTCAATTGGATTGTTTACGGATGGGTTAAGTCTGTATAAAGTTCTTTTTCTTGCCTTATAAACAAGGAGTTTTACTCATAATATCATATGCTCAATTGAAAGGAGTTCATGGCCTTCAAATTATTTCTTTGATTACGGTTAACACTAAAGAAACAAGATTAATTAGTTTAGGAAGATTAATCATAGATGAAACTTTGAACGAAAAGTAGTAAAAAAATGATATAGGATACAATGAAATATGCATAAAACAACAAATCTACTTTATGTAAGTACAAACAAAAAAGATTCGAGCAAGATTATGACCTTGTCAGGCAAGGTTCGTCTTTTTGCAACCAATTCTCCTTGTGTTTTACAGGGGTTGTAATCTTTGGAGAATGAAAGATAAATTGGGTTTAGTAAAGGTATTCAATACTACAACATAGGGGAAAGGTAGCAGAGCTTCTAAAACTTGACAAAAGATGGCTTTTTATTGTGGACTTGCGACTAAAAGGGTAAAGTTTGAACAAACTAAAGTTTTCTGGTTTCTTGTTTGTTGGAGTGTAAAGTTGAATGTCTTTTGATTGATTGGTTAAGTGTCATTCTTCCTTGTGTCCTTCATTGCTTTTATAGACTCTGTAGCCTGACTATCTAAGCCTTCCCCTTTTGGTGATGGCCTCCAAAACATGGTGAGTCATCATTTATTTACCTATCCATGCCCTTGAAAAGTAATTTTTCCTGGGGGTGAGCTGCCCTCATAATGCCACCTCTCACATAGGCTTGTTTCTTGTTGCCTATTTATTGGCAAAAAATGATTTTCAATTCTTCCTGGGCTGCCAACTGTCCTAGCCCAATCCTCCTTCTACTTTTTGCACTCTTAGACCTCCAATATCACTAAGCCCAACATTAAATATTGATGCGAAAAATTACTTGACACACAAATTAAACCCTCTTTTTGACAATTGTAGTATAGATGTAAGTAGGGTATCGTTCTAGGCCGGGGATTAGGAGGGATTGCTAATCTATTCTAAATTAATTTAAAAATATTAAATAAGACTCAAGGACACAAAACTAGGCGAAAAACTCTAATAACTCGAAACACACTTAAAATGACTCAAAATAATGAAAACAATTAAATTAAACACTAGGAACTGAAATGGACGGAAATTAAATTAAAAGACTAACAATAAAGAAAACTAACTAAATAATATAATTTAATAATGGATGGGTGTTTGGTTTTGATGAAAAGTAAATTAAACTTAATTAAATTACAGAATTGACAAAAACATAAAATTAAGGTAAAATGATAAATGACGGACTAGCTAGAGGGTTCTTCTCCACACATGTTATACTTGCATACAAAATGATTTCCAGTTGCTTTTCGATAAGCTATGAATACTCAACGCCCCAAATTAACCATGAATTGCACTAATTAACCCTCAGTTTTTCCACAAGTTATTGGGTTGGATGATTGCATACGACAACCCAAAACATTCCCTACAAGTTCCCTACATGAGTTGCATAATAGAGATACAAGCAAGAATCATTAAGTTCTATGAAAAACATAAGCATTGACGAGACACTCGTTACTATGAAAAGCATGATACTCTTGCCAAGAATTTACTTAACGTGATTGTGACTAGCAACCTTTACTACTTGTGAAAATAAGTTCATAACGATTAGGTGAAATTCACTTATATTCTAGCATCAAATTCATGCATGTGAATTAAGCGTGCACTCTCAACCAACATACACAAATCAGTTTTTATACGAACGGATAAGTAAATTGAAATCACAACTTATGAAATCACAACCGAAGGTAATCAATTCATATTACAAATATAAATCATGGCTTTGAATTAACCTCTAGCCAACATAAATTTAATTACACATTATTAAAACAGAAATAAAAGAGAAGTTTGGAAAAATTAAACCGAAAGAGGATCTGCTGCGTTCGTGCCCATGCTTGCCCTCTCCCTCGCTGACTTGCTTTCTGTTTATCACCTGGACTGCACTGCCTCACTTCTCTCACTACCGCTGCCCAATGGCAGCCCTTGTGTTCTCTGTCCGTGCTCACAGCTGCCAAATGGCAGCTGTTCCTCTTCAGCCTTATTTCCTCGCCTCTCACTCCCGCGTCTTTTCTGCGCCTCCTGCGCTCTCTGCGAGCTGCCCAAAGGGCAGCCACTCTCTCCACCTCCAAGACCCCCCCCTTCTATCCCCCCTGTTCGTAGCTGTCTCTCTATCTCTCTTACATGCTTTTCAGCTGCCAAAGCCGCGCCTCTCTCCACATTATTCTTTTCTTCGTGCTCCACTCATTCTTTTGTGAAAACCGAGAAGGCGAGCTGCCTTGCGGACTCAGACTGGCGAGCAGCGTGAGCCTCGGGGAGGAGAAAAACAGAAGCAGCAAGCTGCCTTCTCTTTCGGTTAAATCTTTCCAAACTTATATTTTATTTCTGTTTTTAATAATGTGTAACTAAATTTATTTTGGCTAGAGGTTAATTCAAAGCCATGTATATATTTGTAATATGAATTGATTACCTTCAGTTGTGATTTCTGAGTTGTGATTTAATTTGTTTAACTGCTTGATTGATAACTTATTTTTGCATGTCGATTAAGGATGCATACTTAATTTACATGCATGAATTTGATGCTAGAATATAAGTGAATTTCACCTAATCGTTATGAACTTATATTCACAAGTAGTGAAGGTTGTTATCCACAATCGTGTTAAGTGAATTCTTGGCAAGAGTATCATGCTTTTCATAGTTACGAATGCCTCGTCAATGCTTATAGTTTTCACAAAGTTTAATGATCTTTGATTGTATCTCTATTGTGCTTTTCACGTAGGGGACTTTTGAAGAATGTTTTGAATTGTTGTATGCGTTTTTCCGTCCAATTCAATAACTTAAGGAAAACTTGAAGATTAAAAAAGTGTTGTTCACGGTTAATCTGGAGTATTGAGATTCACAACTTATTGAAAGAACAACTGAAAATTAATTTAGGTTGCATATGTGTCATGTGTGGAGAAGAACCCTCTAGCTAGTCCGTCATTTATCATTTTACCTTAATTTTATGTTTTTATCAATTCTGTAATTTAATTAAGTTTAATTTACTTTTCATCAAAACCAAACACCCATCCATTATTAAATTATATTATTTCGTTAGTTTCATTGTTGTTAGTCTTTTAATTCAATTTCCGTCCATTTCAGTTCCTAGTGTCTAAATTTGATTGTTTTCATTATTTTGAGTCATTCTAAGTGTGTTTCGAGTTATTAGAGTTTTTAGCCTAGTTTTGTGTCCTTGAGTCTTGTTTAATATTTTTAAATTAATTTAGAATAGATTAGCAATCCCTCCTAATCCCCGGCCTAGAACGATACCCTACTTACATCTTTACTACAATTGTCAAAAAGAGGGTTTAATTTGTGTGTCAAGTAATTTTTCGCATCAAATTTTGGCGCCTTCCCCCAAATTACTTGACACACAAATTAAACCCTCTTTTTGACAGTTGTAGTATAGTGGTAAGTATTCCCGCCTGTCACGCGGGTGACCCGGGTTCGATCCCCGGCAACGGCGCCAAAATTTGATGTGAAAATTACTTGACACACAAATTAAACCCTCTTTTTGACAATTGTAGTATAGATGTAAGTAGGGTATCGTTCTAGGCCGGGGATTAGGAGGGATTGCTAATCTATTCTAAATTAATTTAAAAATATTAAACAAGACTCAATGATACAAAACTAGGCTAAAAACTCTAATAACTCGAAACACACTTAGGATGACTCAAAATAATGAAAATGATCTGATTAAACACTAAGAACTGAAATGGACGGAAATTGAATTAAAAGACTAACAATAATGAAAACTAATTAAATAATATAATTTAATAATGGATGGGTGTTTGGTTTTGATGAAAAGTAAATTAAACTTAATTAAATTACAGAATTGACAAAAACATAAAATTAAGGTAAAATGATAAATGACGGACTAGCTAGAGGGTTCTTCTCCACACATGTTATACTTGCATACAAAATGATTTCCAGTTGTTCTTTTAATAAATTGTGAATTTCAATACTCCAGATTAACCGTGAACAGCACTTTTTTAATCTTCAAGTTTTCCTTAAGTTATTGAATTGGACGGGAAAACGCATACAACAATTCAAAACATTCTTCAAAAGTCCCCTACGTGAAAAGCACAATAGAGATACAATCAAAGATCATTAAACTTTGTGAAAACTATAAGCATTGACGAGGCATTCATAACTATGAAAAGCATGATACTCTTGCCAAGAATTTACTTAACGTGATTGTGACTAGCAACCTTTACTACTTGTGAAAATAAGTTCATAACGATTAGGTGAAATTCACTTATATTCTAGCATCAAATTCATGCATGTGAATTAAGCGTGCACTCTCAACCAACATACACAAATCAGTTTTTATACGAACGGATAAGTAAATTGAAATCACAACTTATGAAATCACAACCGAAGGTAATCAATTCATATTACAAATATAAATCACGGCTTTGAATTAACCTCTAGCCAACATAAATTTAATTACACATTATTAAAACAGAAATAAAAGAGAAGTTTGGAAAAATTAAACCGAAAGAGGATCTGCTGCGTTCGTGCTCATGCTTGCCCTCTCCCTCGCTGACTTGCTTTCTGTTTATCACCTGGACTGCACTGCCTCACTTCTCTCACTACCGCTGCCCAATGGCAGCCCTCGTGTTCTCTGTCCGTGCTCATAGCTGCCAAATGGCAGCTGTTCCTCTTCAGCCTTATTTCCTCGCCTCTCACTCCCGCGTCTTTTATGCGCCTCCTGCGCTCTCTGCGAGCTGCCCAAAGGGCAGCCACTCTCTCCACCTCCAAGACCCCCCCCTTCTATCCCCCCCCTGTTCGTAGCTGTCTCTCTATCTCTCTTACATGCTTTTCAGCTGCCAAAGCCGCGCCTCTCTCCACATTATTCTTTTCTTCGTGCTCCACTCATTCTTTTGTTTTCTTTTGTTCCACCCAGGCAGCCAAGTGCTGCTTTTCCTCTTTTATTTTATTCTTCTTTTTGGCAGCCTTGCTGCTTCTTTTCTTTGTGCGTTACTCACCATTCCACCTGAAACATAAGTTTAATAAAAACCCCAGTGCAAACTCTGATTCCAACCTGACAAAATTTAGTGAGTAAATAACAAGTTTGTGCCATTTTTATTTTCTTTGCATAACAAATTCTATAAACACAAAAATAACGTAAATAGCTCAAAAATATAAGGAACTAACTAAGAAAAGACGAGTGAATTTGAAGTAAAAATATATATAAATATGATCCGATCAAATATCCATTCAAATAGTGCCCCCTTTAATCATTGTTAAGTCTACTAATCAAGATATTGATAATGATTAAAATCAATTGCATGCCGAAACTGGGTATTAGTGCCTATAAATTAGCCGTTTTAAATAAACCTTTGTACTAACCCACAATTTTCAACGTTAACTGCCTGTCCGTTAAATAACTTCAATTTCACTCTTTTTGGACATCTCCTTCAACAAACTTTATTCTCTGAATTCCCAACTTTCTTGAATTTTCAACCCTTTCTTGCCTTATTTTCTAACCATTGTTTCACTATTTTCTATCGAATTCAACAATGGCGCCTAAATTGCGCCCTGCATACAAGTCTGGAGAAGGGATTGTAACTCTTCTCTGTTGACTCAACGGCCTTCATCGTCCTCGGGCTGGTCTTAATCTGTCCATTTTCTTCTAGGAAGGGGGAGTGCATTCACTAGGGTCTGCCTGGACTTCTGAAGTTCATGTTGCTATGGATAACAACATGCCCGATGCCAACTGGTTCTCTTTCAATCCTTACATTGCTAAGGCAAGAATATCTCACTTCAAGAGGGGTTTCCCTTTAATGAAGGATGAAGGATGAAGCATGGTCTAAGTGGGTGGATAAATTATGGCCCATCTGGAAGAAGAAATGGATGGCAAATGACATCTATGAGCTTATCATGATGTCCAAGACTATTATCCCCATCAAGCATGAGTTTCTCTCAACAGCTCTCCTTTTCTAGAACACAGGGACCAATACTTTTGATTTCAGAGTGAGTCCAATGTCTTCCACCATCCTAGATATGGCTCAGGTTTTTGGTTTAAGGCCATCGGGCAAATCTGTAGACATTACACACGATTGGTTATCACCCTCACATTCTGCTGCTAAAGGCTTAGAGGCTTCTTGGTCTATCACCAGATTGGAGTATAACTCTACCACCTTTAAGAGTTATAGGACCTCTTTCGCATGCTTCATCTCTTTTGCCAAGAAAATGTTCAGCCCGCCTTCCCCCATTGCTGACCCTGCTTAGAAGCACATGTACTTTCTTTTATATTGGTTGAATAAACATGTGTTCCCCAACAAATCCAAATGAGTGAAGCTATAATAGATCCCTTTGGTAGAGGCGCTGCATTCCTTTGATAATGTCACCATTGGCCCCTTCATTCTGGCACATCTCTATCATCTGTTTTATGAGATGACAATGGATCATCCTTCGAGACCAACGTTAATAGAGCTACCTGGATGGTGTAGCTTTGGCTTCAATGGTACTTCCCAAAATTTTGGGCTTCCAACTTGGAGTTTCCAAAATGAGCAACTTCCGCCTACATTCTAGCAAAGGCTCCCACAATCAACCACTTGACTTTAGCTTGCCTCTATTTCTTCAAAATCTGTAGGACTAGGGTTGATCTTGAGTGGCCTCAGTGCTCAGGAGGTACCTTGGATTTTCGGACAACCTTTTCCAGCATTCATTTGGGGATGATGCTAAGCATAAGGATTTGGCATGGGGAGTAAGGACTGATCAAGTGGGCTATGAATGCGAGCTGGAGGTCTACCGCCCCAATTTATGTGGTACGCAACGGGGTTTAGACAGCCAATCCTAATCCTCTTCTTCGATTCAGTCCAGTGTGGAACATCATTTCGCCTTATTTCTCTCTCAGAGGCTACGTTTTAGGCAAGCAAGCGCAACTTGAAGGTAATGACCAAGATAGCTCATAAGCATGCGGCCCTTAATTTTGAGTGCACATCTCGGTACACCACTTGGTGGAAGGCAAGTCGTTTAGGAAATATGATGGAGATGTTAGAGAAGCCCATAATATGATACTCAGGCAAGTTTTCTTCAAGTCCCTTCCCAAAAAAGAAGAGTTTGAAAGTTTGAAGGATGTCATCAATCAAAAAAACCAACTTTTTCTGATAGGTAACCTACATTGTTGCCTCTTTCCTTTACTTCATATTTTCATAGTTTGTGATTGCCAACTTTTTCCTTGATCTTGCAAACCAAGGTAACTCTGATGAATGGATGTCGAGCCAGAAAAAGATGTCGTTGAATCTTTGGTTCTTAAGAGGCTGCTGTATAGGCAGCTAGGCAAGAAGCAGGCTCTAGCCATGTTCCTGAGGATGCTGGGAACATCTCTGAAATGTTCAGTGAATTAGAGACAGAAGTTGGGCCCAAAGTAGAGACCAGGGCTTCTCGTTGAGCAAGATCTTCTGTTGTAGAATCTTCTGATTTTGGGCCCGAGGAGAGGCCCTAAGCTAGACCTGATCACCCTGCTCTAAGAGCCACTCTAACCAAAAAAAAAAAAAAAACAAGTCTCAAACCTCTCAAGCCTCTAAATTTCTTTCTGCCCTCTCAATTGAAGCAGGCAGGAAAAAAACAGAAGTCTGCTAGTAAGTGATTCAAACTTGATTTATTTAATTTCATCTCCTTCAGCTTTTAACTGATCATGTTCTTTCTTGTGATTAGGACCTACTATTAGCAAGAATCTTGATTTTACCCCCAAAGAGAGGAAGACAGGTGTGGAGAGGCAGCTACCGCAACACTTCCTTATCCCAAAGCACAAGGCCCTTTTCAGGTACAAACATGCTCACAACCTTGTCTTTTCTTAATTCGAGTCAACATCGTTCCATTAATTTGTCTTCTCTGTGTTATAACAGGCCTCTGGTGAGGGCTCGGGCAGGTCTTCTCAGCCTGTTGTGAGTAGAGTGGGTCCTCCTCAACCTTTTGGAGCTACTGAAGTTTCAGAAATTCGATTATCTCGACCTAAAAAGGTTGCTGCTGCTGAATCCTCTCCTTCTGTTCCTGCTAAAGTTGTCATTGCTGCTGCTTCTGGTGATGATGGCGTGTTGCCTCCTCCTCTAGCTTCTTTTCCAGCCATGACCTTTTTGCCCGAACTAGTTAGAGAGTTCAGGCAAATTAGGACGAAGCAGTGATCCCCAAGGCGCCCTTCTGAGCCTCAACATCTTCAAGATTAGTGCAGGATCTTTAAAGAATGGATGCAGAAAGACTTTTTTGCCTCCTCTAGCCTTAAGGCTCTTCAAGATGCTAAGAGAGCTCTCACTCAATAATACCAAGCCCAGTAGATGACTAAGATGCAATATAAGTCTTTCATTTCCTTCTTTGAAAATCTAAGGGCTTTGAAAGATCAGCATCTTAAGGCCAAGTGGCAAGCCAATAGTGTGAAGTGCTACAAAGATAAGCACACTTGGACCTCTACTACTCTACAACAACAGGTGGAAGATGGCTCAACCATGGATGATTGGATAATGGTGGTAGCTGCCGAGATCCAGAAACTGGATAAACAATTTCCTGCTATGAAGGCTGAGCATATGACCCTCTCGAGCAAGCTATACAAGAAAATCGAGGATGGGAAAAAAGTAAACCATGAAGTGGAGGAGTCTGAAGCCCAACTAGCCAACAGTAATACAGCTTTAGAATAGCCAGGTCTCATTTTAACCATCATGCAGACTTATCATTCTAGGATAGCTACCTTGGCTAAAGATTTAAACTTTTTAATTTAGGGCTTCTATACTTTCCTAATTATTGAATGAAAAGATCTCTCACTGCTTCACTATTTTACTTACTTATTTACACTTTTCTAATAGAAACAACTGCTTTAGACATACAAAAGGGCCATCACCCTTTCTCTAAGTATTATACTTCATTAATATAACAGTCTCTAACATCCCAAAGAGTTGAGTGGTACTTCTTTAGAAATTTAGCATTGATTGGATGTTTCTGTAAGTCTTCCTCTAAATCTACCAAGTAATATACCCATCTGTCTAATTCTTTGGTAATTGTAAAAGGGTTTTCCTAATTGGGACTCCATTTCCTAAAACTTCTAACTTGAGCTCCTAAGGGCAAAACTACTTTCCATACCAATTATCCTTCTTTAAAAGTTTTCAGTGTCACTCTCTTATTGTAAGCTCGGCAACAACCTTTTTCCTTTCTTGGATCTTGTTTAGAGCTTCAATTCAGGAAACATCCAAATCCTCAATTCCTTGACACATGGCTTAAATAAATTCATCACTATGTAGACCAAATTGTTTCTGAAGCCTCACTTAACTCACATTAATCTTCATAGGGAGTACTGCATCTTGCCCGAATGTTAATGCATAAAGAGTAATCCCAGTTCTTGCTTTTTTGAGGTTCTATAAGCCGAAAGAACATCTCCCAACTTCTCATGCCACCTTTTTGGGCTATATGCCACCATTCTTTTATTGATGTTCAACAATATCTTGTTGCTAGCTTCTGCTTGAACATTAGATTGGAGATAATAAGGGCTAGAATGGATCATCTTCATATTGAACTTAGTTGCAAACTCCTATACTTCTTTTGAAATAAATGATGGCCATTTTCCTGTAACAATCGTTTTAAGCACCCCATATCTATGTAGGAATTTGGTCTCAATGAACTTGTTCATAACAAATGAATTAATGGTTCTTACAGCTGAAGCTTCAACCCATTTGGTAAAGTAATCAGTTGCCATAATTAGGAAGGTGTGTCATTTGCTGGAAGTTGGATATATTTGCCCGATAAAGTCCATGGCCCATCCATTGAAAAGCCATCGTTTTATTACTAGATTTAAGGGTACTGATGGTATGTGTTGGAGAGGTTCATGCTTTTGACATTCCTTACATCCTTTAACATATGCTTTACAATCTTTCTCCATGTTGGGCCAAAAGAAACCATATATTCTCAGTAACCATCTCATCTTTATTCTTGTTTGGTGTGCTCCACAAATGCCTTCATGTACCTCAGCCATCACCCTCATTGATTCTTCCAAGCCCAAGCATTTCAACAAAAGCCCATCTAGAGTCTTTGTCAGCAAAGTTTTATCCAACATAACAAACTTAGTTTCCTGTCGTCTAATCTTCTTACTAGTGGGAAGAGAAGGGTCATTCAAGTACTAGATGATAGATGTTCTCCAGTCCTCTATCTCGAGCTCTTTAGTCATTACATACAAGCTAAATCCTCTCTCAAAGATAAAAGGGAGACTTCTCCTTTATATCTCTACCTTCATCTTAGGCTCTCTTTCTTGAACCTATGCTCTAGAAGCCCTTTATGCCATTTTATTGGCAATCAAATTTGCTTCTCTGGGAATATGGCTAATTGTTGCTTCATTACCCCCAATATTCTAATAATTAAGTAGCTACAGGTAATACCCTACCATTGTGACATGTCTACACTTGTACTTTCCATTTAATTGATTAATCACCAACTTAGAATCACCATATAATTCTATTTCAGCCGCTTCCAACTCTATTAGAATTTCTAAGCCAATGATCAGTGCTTCATACTCTACCATGTTGTCGATCGTATCCTTTTAATCCAGAAGAAATAAGTAGCAATGCTGGATTCCCTTTACATCAATGATGACAATTCTAGCTCCTATAGCATGTTGTGTGTAGGATCCATTAAAATATAATCTCCAGGGAGTGATCCATAAGCTAGTTATTATTTTTACTTCTTGCTATATACATTCCTTCTTGCCCGAATGAGCCTTACTAGGTGGGATCCAGAGGCTAGCCACTTCCAGAGTTCCAGGTATATTGATGAGTTCCTCCTTGGATTTTTAGTGCTTAGTCTACAATTGCTTGTCCCTTTATTGCCCTCTAAGGTACATACTGAACTCTGATAGTATTAGGATCCATTTCCCAATTCTTCCAGTTAGCATTGGCTTAGACAGCTTGTACTTGATCACATCAATTTTGGCAATTATATGGACATGGTAAGGCAACATGTAGTGCCTTAATTTGTTGGCAATAAAGTACAAGGCTAAGCATAATTTTTCAATTGGGGTATATCTTGTTTCTACCTCCATAAGGAACCCACTAAGTTAGTATATCGCGTGTTTTTTTCCCCTTTCATTATTTTGAGCATATAAAATCCCTCTTGATTTCTCGGATGCTGAAATGTAGAGCTTCAAAGACTTCCACCTCTGGGGAGGCATGAGCACTGGAGGTGAGGCTAGACTAGTCTTCACTTTGTCAAATGCCTCTTGGTGTTGAGGGCCCCACTCAAACTTGTCTTGATTCTTTAATCTTAACAAATTAGTCAAAGGTTAGATCTTGCTCGCAAGATTAGCAATGAATCTCCTCAAAAAGTTAGTCTTCCCTAGCAATCTCTGCAATTGCACTTTGATAGTGGGGGTAGGTGATTTTATTATAGCCCTAGCCTTGTTCTTGTCCACTTCCACACCTCTTTGATGGACCAAGAACCCCAGAAAGTTGTCCTATCTAACCCCAAAGGCACACTTTCTAGAATTCATCTTCAACTTGTGGGTTCTCATTCTCAGTAAGGCTTGTCTGAGGTCTTCCAGGTGCTGGTCTTCAATTCTAGACTTCACCACAATGTCATCTATGTATACCTCCATGCTATGCCCGATCAAATCATGAAAAATAGCATTCATCACCCTTTGATAAGTAGCACCAGTATTTTTCAGCTTAAAAGGCATGACAACGTATTCATAAGCTCCTATATGTCATAGGCATCTGAATGTTGTCTTATGTATATCTTCTTTAGCCATTTTTATCTAATTATATCCAGCATTTCCATCCATAAAAGATACTACTTTGTGTTTTACAATTGCATCAATGGATAGATCAGCCATAGGGATAGGGTATCCATCCTTGGAAGTTGCTTCGTTTGTATTTCTATAATCGACACAACATCAAATGGCATTAGTTACAGCTTTCAGTACAGGTATAAAGTTGGCCAACCACTCTATATATTTTACAGGCCTAATAAAGCCTGCATTTACTAGCTTCTCAATTTCTTCCTTGACTTTTTCTTCTATTTCTTTTTACATCCTCCTTAGTGCTTGCTTTATAGGTCTATACCCCTCTTTAATAAGCATTATATGCTCTACTAAGCTGGAGTCTAATCCTGGCTTTTTTATGTAATGCCATGCAAAACAGTCTTTTTATTTGTGTAAAAGATTAACTATCTTTGCCCGATCTACTGTTTCTAGCAGGCCACTAAGTTGCATTGGCCTTGGATCCTCTCAAGTTCCCAAATTAATGGTTTCTAATAGGTCTTGAACTTCGGGTGCTAGTTTATCAGGCTCTGGAGATAAAAATTCTACTAACTTTGCAACCTCGGGCTCATCCTCTAACCAATCTAAGTCATATATACATTATGTCATGTGGATGGCTGCCTTCATTTCTTCTTTCAAAATTTCTCTTCCTTAATCATCTTTGGTGCTTGAAGTTCCCTCTCCCCACTCTGCCATTTCTTTGGCTGAGCTTTCCTTGATCTCTCTTTATGCTCTTCCATTATCCAATAGTCTCTTGATTAAGAACCTGACCACTATCACCTGGTCCTTTATCTTTTAGTCTGTCATCAATGGTGTTAGCAAGAATGGACAATATGAGGCCTGTCACATTCCTCCTGAGTGAGAGAAAATCCTTGTTCTAAGGGCTTTTGGACCGTCACCTTGATAGGGCAGCCATTCTGATCAGCACCTAGACATTGTAGGATCCCAACATTGGGATTGTAAAAATTAGCTTCAGCAACATTAGCTATGAGGAGAAATGGTCGTGACTCCGCCTCTACCATCTCCCAAAATCCTTGTCTTATAATAGTGGGTTTATGATAGACAGCAACTTATTGGTGCAAGGTAGATGGTATAAAAAAACTCTAGTGTATCCAATCCCTTTCCAGCAACGCCTCATAAGTAGAGTTGTTGTCTACTAAAATAAATGCCAACATAATCTTCTTAGATCCCAAGTCTACTCTTAAGGGTAGTATCCCATGTGTTTTGGTGATGACCCTAGAAAAACTAGACACCGTGATATCAGTGAGAAACCCTTTATCTGTTTAAGTGGTAGTACATTAACTACTACCCCCTATCTATCAACACCCTTTTTAATAGAAACCCTTTTCCAAATGAGTTGTCACGTGTATGGGCTTTAAATGGTTTGCTAAGGCCAGACTTGGTTTTTTGAACACCATCTTATCAAAATAAACTCTCTTGGGCTGTTTTTGTGTAGGGTCGGGCAAGTCTATTAAGCTTGACCCCTCCTTACTAACCTTTTCAATGTTTACAAGAGCCATTCTCTTGCCAAATAATCATCCTCCATTACTGCTGGTTGATTTGGTTCTACACAAAACATAAAGGACAGTACATAGGTCATGTTGACATAAAAGTTGCTAGTTCCAAGTGTTCATTCCTTCTTCTTTCTAATCTGGCACAGAAACTAATCTATCCAAGCTTAGGCATCTTTGCTTAACATCAACTCGAGCATTTCTTTTTCTTCTATTGTGTTGAAACTATGAAGATGTCTAGAGTTCCAAAGGAATATCCTCCTGTGGTAGTGAAGGCACCCCTCTTTTAGGATAAATGGTTTTAAAACAAATAGGCTTTGGATTCCAACCTGGTGTAAGTACCATCACCATGTTCTCTTACATTCTTCTTAATACCCTGTATTTCCCTAGATAAGTAGCTTCAGGAACATGATCCCTGAAGGAAATATTTGTGAAAACAAGTTCATTTGAGCAACATCTATGCATGCTATTAACAATTAAGAGGCAGAATCATGCTTGTATGCACTCAAAAATAAAACTTAACCCATGAAATTCAAAGCCTAGTAATTATGGTGAACCAAGACTAAACTCAAGAACAAAGTGAGTTAAGAAATCTTATACCTTTGTTGATTCCTCTTTGCATAAGCAAAGGTTAATCACCTAAGGAGAGGGCCTTCATTCCTTGCTTCTTAGCTCCATGGATTTCTTGGAGGATGATGGTTGAAATGACTCTCCAAGTTCGCAAAATAGAGAACCTCTAATTTTTCCACACCAAGGAGAGCATTGATGAGGAGATGAGTGACCTAGGAAGATTTAGATGCTAGTAAAACCTTCCTAGGGTGGCCGACCTCTTAGAGAGAAAATGGAGCTTGTGTTCTCATCTTTTCTCCAAAAGAAACCCTAATGAAGAAAAGGCTATAAAGTCATATTTATACCTACCTTCATTGGAGTGGCAAACTTGTAATAAGTCCAAAACCCACTCCATTATTATCATGGATGGCCATTAAGGGTATATTGGGCTTTCAAGCCCTTTGTGTTTTCAAGTTGTCATACAATTTGAGTTAATGGGCTAGACATTCAAATCCCATTGGGCCTTGCAGCCCAAAACTAACCCGAGGTCTTTAACGAACATATTCGTTTGATTAATTAACATATTAATTAATCCTAGCCATAAATAATTAAACCATTTAATTATTCTTACTCATCTCCGTTGTTTCTTCAATCTCTACCTTACTCAGTGTACGTTCCATTAGGTTCCTTTTAGCGAGGCAGTGGGCGATTAGAACTCTTCCAATCGATTATGAATTAAAACTTACTTTCAATTCCCCCTTTAATGATTATACACGTTTAGGGCTTCCACAAATCATGAGTGACACCTAGTAGTATGTCATGGTTACCCAAGCTAATCAAAAGAGGTGGAAAACCTATTCAGTTTAGGATTACAATGCAATATGGTCATTCTCTAATACAATACTCTTGACCACATTGTTTGGTTTGATAGTTTATTCATGTCTACTATCTAATGTGATTCTTTTACTTATATGATTACCTTGAATGTGATTTGGAACAACTTTCTAAATCTCATTCATACTCTGGTCAAAGATTCTTAATCATATCATAGAGTATTCTCCCTCAAACGGTTTGAAGGTTAGAGATCTCTTGTTGCGCATTCACTTGCCTCCATGGCTAAGTGGTTTAACCCCAACCATGTCGTGGACACCCTCTGACGAAGTGACTTTGATATTGTCAAATATCAAGAACCTAATTATTAGCCTCCACCTTCAGCCTTGCTATTAGCCTTCTTTACTTCTCTCCTACTTCTCCAACTAGGTCGTCTCTCTCTTCCTTGGGTAAACTCCTCGACCTTAACATTCTCAGAAGCTTCTGAAATAACAGGAATTTTTAGTGAGTTCATATAAGCCTTATGTTGCCTCTGAACCCTTTTTATCATGGATGCCCCCATTTCTTTGATAGGTCTTTCGTCTTTGCCCACTATGTACCATTTTTCGGCCCATTCGGATTGAATTCACCTTTGTAACTGGTGGTATCGGGCTTATGGTTCTTTCTGGCCTTCCTTGTCTCATGATGTCGTGGTTGGTTGGCTGGAGAGTCTTATCATCCACCCAGCGTGGTAACCTCACATCATTATCTTCCACTTCTTCAGAGGCTTCAAAGTTTCTAAACCCTTCAGATAGACTCTTAGGCTCTAAATCTCCTCCCAACCTCCGGAACACACTTTTAGTAGTCTCCTTATTTGTTTAAATAGCCTGGAGAATACTTCATAGGGCATCTTGTTCTTTTACCTCTTTCCTCCTAAAAATCAACAGGCGCAAATGAAATATGTGTTCCCTTATGTCACGTCCCTAACTAGTTTATTTGAATAACTGACGCTGAACATAACAATTCATACATACATAACGAATGTAATGTACTCTACCCAATATGATATATACTACACCATCCTCCAGATATCCAAAACCAGCTTACTTAAGGTACATTTGTCTTTCCAACAATTATAATCATAGGTTAGATAAGATTATAAACACCGTCTATGGTGTAATCTCAACTTTATTCATGGTAACAGAATTAGGTTAACCAATGTGTGTGTTAATGCTCAAAACTGGTGAGGTTAACAAATGTTAAATAGATCAAGTGTTTATCCTAGATGGATTTAGGCTTTGTAAACAAATAATAATAGACAAAGGATTTATGATGGATTTAGGCTTTGTAAACAAATAATAATAGACAAAGGATTTATGATGGATTTAGGCTTTGCAAACAAATGATAATAGACAAAGGATTTATGTGGTTCATTTTCAAAACTTGGCTATGTTTAGTAGTTTTTTATATAAAATGAAAACAAGGTTACAAGTAGCACTCGGCTAGGATAGTATGATTGTCTCTCAATTCATCTAATCCTTTCTAAGAAGTACTTGTCGTACTTATACAAGCCTTCCTCTAAACCTTCAGCCTCTTGGTTCAAATCCATCACTTTCTTTGCATTTAATGCACCAAATACTCAAACTAGACCTACTAGCTGTCCCTACGTTATTTGATCACATGTTGCAACAAGGGGCCACTAGAATAGGTTCATTTGTCTCCTTTTTGGGCTGACACGATCAAGCGTTTTACTCAGCCTTGGTGTTGGTGGAACTCGTAACCGAGCACTCTACCTGTCAGCATTTATGTTTTTTCGTAGGCCTTTATTCCTTTACCTAGCCACCATGTGGCTTGGAGTTGACGTCTGACTAGGTCTGCCCCTTTTGTGGGACCTCACGCCTTAAAGCTGTTAGTGGCCAACTTGCCCTCTAGTGCTCGAAGGCCCTTTATGAGGAAGCGCTCAACTTGATTGTTGACAAGACACTCGAAAAAAAACTCTGCATTAATAGTGTGAAACCCAATGGCCACACATGTTCCATGTCACCTAATTCTTGTTGTCCACGTGTTTGGCTTGAAAATTAGTCACACATAAGCAGGCAAGTGAGAATGTGAAAATAAATGAAATCCACATTGGTGGAAGATTAATCGTACAAGAGTTTATAAAATATTAGGTATTCCACATATTACCAATTAATTTTAAGGGAAATTTTATTTGATCTCATGTCACAGCCCGTCCCAAGGATTAATTATCGTGGTTGTGAAAAGACGAATTTACCCTTGAGCGTTGGATGTGTGTTGTGTTTTGGATTAAGAAATTGGGTCAATTGGTTCTATTCCTAACTAATTGGACCCAATTAGAACTAAAAGATTAAACAATTGTGATTGGTGTGCATGTTTGGACTACACACATCCATACCCTTTTTCTCTCTCTCATTCCCGTACCCTCTCTTTCTTATCTCTCGAACTCTCTCTGTTTCCCTCACATACGGACAAGCAACAAAGCTCACAATCATGCACAGATCGACGTTCTAAAGGTGAGATTCTTGTCCCTTGTAAGTCCCTGAGTACATCTATACCATTCTTAAGACTTGAAATCGAGAAAAACTTGAGAAAACCTAACCCCGATTTTGTGCACTATTCATGCACACATAAAACCTTGTGTTTTAGGGAATTATAAGGTCATATGAGGCTTAAGGAGGTTCTCACAAGTCTCGGGGTACTTCGTTGGAAGGAATTGGACGTCAAGGGGCTGAGATCGAGGCTACTCTAGGTAAGCTGATCTATCGAGCTTTTCCTAAGAAAATGTAGCAGTTTTTAGGCTTAAAACTATTATAACGTGATTGTAGATGTCCCTAGCTTCATTTTGGTACCAATTTTATGAAAAATGGTTAAGAAACGAGTGAGAATAGTGGATTTAAAGTTTTACCTAGTTTTCCGGCGACCTGCGACTCGCTGGAGAAGATAACGACATACTCAGTCAGTTTGGATGGAATATGCTGACACCGTCAGTCAAATGTAACGGAATCTGTTAGGTTTAACGAAATATTCCCTAATGGTGGTTAGGGAATCCGTTAGGTTTGGACCGCGCGTGGGGGCGCGTTTTGCCGTGCCCTTGCCGGCGCGTGGGAGGTCCAAAAATATTTCTAAAAATATGGGGATGATTCTGAGGTTGTGTAGATAACTGTGGTATATTCATATACCTATTTTGAGCAATGTATGAGAAGTTATTAGCTAGTATTGCCTATGTGCTTTAAAAATAACATTTTTATAGTTAATTCGCATATAGGTGAGGCTTATCCCAAGGACGAGCGTATCCACGGGCGACTCGGGGGCTACGACCCTTCGACATATCAGTGAGTGGGCTTTTGTTTTCAATATACATATATGTGGTGCTGTGGAGGCACAGGTAAGTTCAGGTAAATTATGTTTGGTTATGCGAATCATCGATGATGTGATATGTGATTAAATAATGTTGAGCTCATAAAACTGCACCTAGGGTGATTGTGATTTAGCCAAAGATGAGAAGTACAGGCTTGTTTATGTACGTCACCTCTCACACCATATGCTCATATTGGATCCAACTTAAGTACACAGTCTTGTCATACAGACCTTATTTATGGTTCCGACTCTTAGGTGACTAGCGATTTATCACCCGACTATTATGAGAGAGTAAAATTGAGCATAATTATATTACACCAAATCTTGTCGTACAGACCCTTCTTAGTGGTTCCGACTTATGTGCAGTATATTGCCATATAGGTCATTGTAGTGACTCCGGCTAGATTGACTTTTGAGCCATGAATTCAGCCGTACAGACCACCTCAGGGGTTCCGGCTAGCATATCATATTTCTACGAAATCATTCTTACCTAGATTGTTTACCTTGTTATATTTTGGCATGGCATACATATGAATATGATTATGTGAAGCATGAATTGAGTTGATATATTTCATATCTAATTATGTCTATACTTATATTTTGATTCTGGGAAAAATTATACATGTTTTACAGCGAGAGGTTAGTATATTGATGAATGAAATGATTTTGTAAAACATTTGTTTTTGCCCACTCACATTTTCTGTTTTGCGCCCCTCCAGGTTTTAAGTAAGCTTGATGTCGGTGGCTCGGGATTGTTGGCATTTCTGACCTATTTGAATAAGAGCAAGACATTCTTGGTACTGTGTAACTAGTACTTGTCCTACTGGACTGCACCTAGACTTTATGCTCTGATTAGGAGTGTTCACTGTTGTAACTAACTCTTATCACTTTCGTCTAGTAGTGCACTCTAGTAATTTGGTTTTTAATTATTCGTATATTCTTATCTTTATTGCTTCTGCACCGTGCACTTGGCTATGTCACTCTCACGTGATGGCTAGCATGCCTTGATCTCGGTCGGGGTGTGTCATCTCATGTAACTCTTTTTACACCCAACTTACTCTCTGCACCCATATTATTATTAACTAAACTATCAATATCTCTTTAAACCCAAATTTAATACCTTAACTACCCTCACAAACCCAATTTAATATGTAAATTTATCTGTAGACCCATTTAGAAAACAAAAACTCTAAATCATTGTTCTGCAATTCATTCAAAGTGTGCTTTATCTGAATTGGATCCCATTGTTCATCCCATTGCCGCTTCAGTCACTCCCATTGCCACAATAATTAAACTCTACTCCATAACTCAAAATCATTTTATAAAGGGGTGTGCTATCCACACACCCCTTTTTACTTCTCCCACACCCGCTGCTAATTTCTGTCATTTGATCTTCTTCAATTCATCCAATTCGATAACCGAAAATTAAAATGGTGTGAGAGAAATAAAAAGGGGTGTGTGGATATCACACCCCTTTATAAATACACGCACAGTAGTAATAATAATTATACAAAGACAAATTATATTGAACGATTACTGTCTAGTTTGTAATGTTTATTAAGCTACCCCCCTCATCTTTATGAAAATGTTAATTGTTATTTTTCATTCTTCTAGAAAGTCGGTAGAAGTGGGTTAAGGCCAACAAGAGCAATTTCTCTAGCCATTGAGATTTGTCCTCGGTTTTAACCTTGTTGACATTGTTCTGGTAGAAGAGAGAGTGATGATTTTAAGGTTGCGGGGAGTAGGAGAGGATGGTTTTATGCTTGTCCAAATTCTTAAATCCAAGTTCTTTATTCCTGATTCCCCAATTCGAAGGAGCCTTAGATTTTCAGTTGTCTTTAGAATCAACCATGGGTTTATTAAAAAAATTTAGTTTTATTATTAATTTCACCTTGTATTTGATAGTAATTATACAATAGGATAAAAAAAGATAATTCACATTTAAAATTTAAGTTTGGTGTAAAGAGAAGTTATATGGGTTCAAATAAAATTTCCTTTAATTTAATAGTAAAACCTCAACCTTTCTTCATCCATAACGATCAATACCCACCGGGGGCTCCCTTGTTCCACTCTATAAAATGCATACTTCATCCCAAAGAAGAAGAAAAATGGCACAAATTTATCAGGTTTGTGGTTCTTGCATGCGTTGGTGATAGTGCTATGGAGTTGGAGGAGAGTGAGGGAGGACAAAGAAACCGCAGAGAGAGATTTACACTTGTGATGAACATGTCACAAGTTTGGGTGACCGGTTGACCTTTTTTTTTTTTTTTAATATTAAATCGTTGGAACACTGGTAGCCTCTGATTTTTTCAGTCTCTTTTCTTTGTCCTTGTTTTTATTTTGGCTCGGATGCAGACGAGGGTTACATCATGGAGATCGTAGGGAATGACGATATTGTGATGCTACTTTGATTACATCATTGAAAATAAAATATTTGACTTTATTTCATATTACCTGCCGACAGAGCTGATAAACTTCTAATTTGCTTCCGACTAAGACTAAGTGTGGGGCAGCCCAATTATTTTCTTGCCTAGTTGCCTAACTCGTTTACCATTTTCCATCTCCCCGTGGTGCATTGGATAACTCACCGGTGGTGTTGCCAACACATCGACATGCGTATCAGCCAAACTACTCATTTTTCTGATTTTTGTTCTTCGTTTCTCCTGTCAATTCTGTACACCTGCCCAATATTATTGATGTATGGATATTCATTCAGCTAAAAATTTGAATGAATTCTAGGTTCATTATATAAGAAAACGTGTAACTAATAATTATATTGATATTTTTCTTTGAAAAAATAAATAGACGTTTTAAATTCAAATTTCTCTACTTTCAAAATACAAAAATTATGTAATTAAATTATTAACTTGTTACAGTTTTAAATATCACAATGCATACTA
The DNA here is from genome assembly GCF_042453785.1 of Malus domestica. Classification (NCBI taxonomy): domain Eukaryota; kingdom Viridiplantae; phylum Streptophyta; class Magnoliopsida; order Rosales; family Rosaceae; genus Malus; species Malus domestica. The sequence goes on along the minus strand of NC_091674.1, from coordinate 22,385,178 downwards.
CAATTCTTGTGAAAGAAAAATTGAGAGGAGGAGAAAGTATATTTCTCTAGCTATGCATACTCCGGCTTTATTTAACTTTTTCTTAAGCTTTTGAAATAATAAAACAAAACTATGTTAAATTAAATTAAATATTTTCAGCCGTAAGTTATCTCATTTCAAAAAAAACTTCCCAATATGACATCTGATTAAATATTCCTTTAAACTAACAAATTGCATTAGAGAATGACATAGCAGAAGGACGTCATTTGCTTACCTCAGACAAATCTGTCTGCACTCCATAGTGAGAAGGTGGTGGGCATGCCGATCTGACAACTAGAACGGCCAAACCCAACTCATATTCTATAAATAGGGACAGGGATCCAAACTACATCGGACCCATCTCCAGTCGTAAGCAAAATGGCCACCACAACAAACCTACTGCTAACAGACCTCATGTTTGGTGTGAACCAAGTCCCTTCAAACTACATCAGACCCATCTCCGACCGTCCAAATCTCACTGATTTTCAGGTATCAGATGCCTCCTCCATTCCTCTCATTGATCTCAAGGACCTCCATGGCCCAACGCACTCTGATATTATCGAACAGATTGGTCTTGCATGCCAGACTGATGGTTTCTTTCAGGTAACAATTAAAACACACACACATATATATATACATTTATTTTGGGAAATGATGTCGACACACCTCTTTTCTCCCTCTGCATACCTTATTGACAAGTGCCTTCGTTAATATATATATATATATATATATATATATATATATATATATATATATATATCCCATTTCTTTATTAATTACATGTACTTTATACTTAATTACATGTTTAGTATGAATATAGGTACTACTACATATTATGACTAAATTTTGCACCAACCTTTTTATATCAGGTGAAAAACCATGGAGTTCCAGAGATAATGATCAAAAACATGTTGAATATAGCAAGAGAGTTTTTCCAATTACCAGAGAGCGAGAGGTTGAAGATGTACTCAGATGACCCTTCTAAAACAACTAGGCTCTCCACCAGTTTCAACGTCAGGACTGAAAAACTTTCCAACTGGAGGGACTTCCTTAGGCTCCATTGCTACCCTCTTCAAGACTATGTCCAAGAATGGCCTAACAATCCCCCATTGTTCAGGTAAATAAGGATGCCTTCTTTTTCATCATCTTATGCTAGTACTTAAATATTCAAACCAACGTTTTCTAACTAGACTATTATATTGTTAAGATGTGAATATGAGCACACATACACAGTCTAACAAGAAAATATTATCCAATTGAATTTATCAGTTTAGTTAAATAAGGGCACCTTTTTGTCATCATCTCAACTACGTTTTTTTATCACGCTTATGTTGCTAAACAAATGCTCATCTTGTCAAACTTTGGATATAGTCGTAGACGAGTCATTTGTTTCTAATTAATTACATCTAAGTCACAACTGAATGAGCTGCACTTTGTTCACAGGGAGCAAGTGGGTGAGTACTGCACAAATGTGAGAGGATTGGTGCTGAGATTGCTTGAGGCCATATCAGAGAGTTTGGGCTTGGAAAAGAACTGTATTGTTAAGGCATTGGGGAAGCAAGGGCAGCATATGGCTTTGAATTACTATCCACCTTGTCCACAGCCGGAGTTGACTTATGGATTGCCTGGACATACTGATGCCAACCTAATCACTGTCCTTCTCCAAGATGAAGTGCCTGGATTGCAGGTCCTTAGAAATGGCAAGTGGGTTGCTGTCAACCCTATTCCCAACACTTTCATTGTCAACATTGGTGATATGATGCAGGTAAATACTATATCCTAAATTTATTATGTTTTGGTGTATCTGATCAAACAAAATCTCTTCATTAGATATTGGTTAATGAATCATGAATAAAGGATCTTATGAATAAAAACTAATACTACTATGCTTCATTGTATTCTATCTTAATTGATTTTTGGTTATTGGATTGTTGACCAAGGATTCAATGGCCAAAAGATCATCTGGGGTATACAAATTCTAAAGCATACTAGAAAATCCTCTTTGTGAAATCTTGATTTCTTTGTCTTTTTTCTCACCTGATTAGAAATAATAGATTATGGCATCACTCCGGAGATAGTTAAGCTCATTTATCACTAGCAAGGGGGACTTGTCCAAGTAGAGTGACAAGGCTTTTGTGATACGAGTAAAATTTGGAATTGATTTTGAACTTTTGTACCATTTTATTTGGTATCAGGTAATTATGGCTGTGGTAAACTGTAACTCAGAGAGAATCTCGATCCCAACTTTCTACTGTCCATCACCAGATGCAGTAATTGGGCCTGCCAAGGAGCTCATCAACTATGACCACCCAGCCATGTACAGGAACTTCACATATGCCGAGTACTATGAGAAATTCTGGAATAAAGGACTTGCAACTGAGTGCTGCTTAGACTTGTTTAAACTCACTTGAACATGTGCGTGCAATTTCATGTAACTAGCTTTGGACAAGTACACAAATGACCTCAAAAAATGGTCCACTTTAGTTTGAGTGTTGAGATGTCTTATATTTTCAGTAGTATGTCTATTTATTTGAAATAGACATTGAAACTATTTTGATTTTTTATTTCATTTGTAAGTTTAAGAATAAATACAAAAATAAAAAGTATGTAATTTACATTAGAATCAATAAAGTGTCACTATGATGTGGATATTGTTGATGTCTATTTGAATTTGCTGCAGTAATAAAGTTATTTGAGAATTTTACAGTACTTGGCTTAATGTCATGAAATAGAATTTTCTCTCCTCTTATTTCCATCATATTCCCTCTCCCTCCTCTCACATATTGTTTTTTGTCTTCTTCTGGCTATTAAAAAACTAACACAAAACATTGACGTGACTTAATCATAGCCGTTCAAAGAGGAGAGAAGAGAAGGGAAACTAGGAGAGGAGAGAATCCTACTCCTAATGCCATAACTTGAGGAGTTCCTTACTCCATCCACTCATGCATTGCCATATGTTATGATTTCGTCTTCTAGAACAAGACCAACTTTAAATATAAAATGGTGCAGTCAAGCCCCCAAAACAGAAGTTACACGAAAACAGATTAGTCTCATGCACAATTTCTTCATCTAGCAACCAAACAAATTCGGAATCGTGATGAATTTGAAAACCCTTTTCACCTCTCATGCCTATATAACATTTCACAACAACATAAACGAGCATTCCAAAAAAAAAAAAAAACAAAACTCCAAGACAAGGAAAAAACAGCTAAAAATGTCCACAATTAATGGAGAAGAGGAAGCTGACTCCCAATATGCTTCGCAGTTGGCAAACGTATCAGTATTGCCTATGGTGCTTAAAGCAGCCATAGAGCTTGGTGTACTTGACATTATCCACAGAGCTGGCGCCGGAGCCCTGCTTTCGCCTTCCCAAATAGCGTCTCAGCTTCGATCTCTCCACAATCCGAATGCCTCTTCAGTTCTTGATCGCATGCTTTGCCTTCTTTCTGCTTACTCTATTCTCACTTGCTCAACAATCCAAGCTAATGGGAAGGTTATTAGGGTTTATGGGTTGGCACCTGTCTCCAAATACTTTATTCACGAGAAAGGATAAGATTAGGAATGAGGATATCCGAGGTAAAGTAGGAGTAGCCGAAATTGTAGGAAAATTGAGAGAAAATCGGTTACGGTGGTTTGGACATGTGCAAAGAAGGCCTACTGACACTCAGGTTAGAAGATGCGACTAGGGGACATAGGTTCAGGGCCGAAGGGGTAGAGGAAGACCTAGGAAAACTTTGGAAGAGACTCTAAGAAAAGACTTAGAGTATTTGGATCTAACGGAGGACATGACACAGGACCGAGCACAATGGCGTTCTAAGATTCATATAGCCGACCTCACTCAGTGAAGAAGGCTTTGGTGTATTTAACACAATACGTTGAAATGAAGCAAAGCTTATTTATTGATATCTCCGATAAGTTACAAATATGTACATATACATGAGTCAAAATAAACAAACAAGAGGGAGCCTTCACAAAGGTTGCTTAAGAGAAGTCTCAGCAGTCTGTAGAGCCCCAGAAAGAGAAGGCACCGGAGGGGGATCATTCGGAGCCTTAGTACTGGACAGAACCCTAGAAGGAGGAGGCATCGGAGGTTGATCATTTGGAGCTTCATTACGCGGTACAGCCCCAGAAGATGAAGGCAATAAATGCCTTTGGAACAAACCCACAAACCGTTGATGATCAAGTAAAACCTAACCATCAGATTCCTTCATCTAGTCAAGCTTCCTCTTCATGTTTGTAGCATAGTCATGTACGAGCCGGTGCAACTGTTTATTCTCATGCTTGAGCCCTCTAATATCCTGTTTGAGACTCATCACTTCAGCCGCTAATGATTCAACTTGGCGGGTTCGAGCAAATAGGCGTTGGGCCATATTAGACACAGAACTTGCACACTGAACACTTAGAGCCAGAGAATCCTTAACAGCTAACTCATCAGACCGTTTGGAAAGTAGTCTGTTATCTTTAGGAGTGAGAAGGTTCCTGGCCACCACCGCCGCAGTCATATCATTCTTCATCACGGAATCCCCAACGGTAAGAGGAACAGTAGGGGATAAGAAGGATGGGCGCCATATGTTGTCTAGAGAAGGCGTGGCTACCTCTTCAATAAGGTTCAAGTCAAAACGACGGTCGGATGGGCCAGACATTTTCAAAGGTGTTGAAGGGAGAAAAGGTCGGACAAATCAAGATCTTAAAAGTGCAAGAAGGGAGCTTTTACTGGTGAAGATTCAAGTGTGCTTTGGAACTTAATGCTAGCCTCTATAAAAATCTGCACTCGATGGAGCTTCAGAAATCGAAGAAGCGCCTGCCCAGAAATCGAAGAGGCGTTTGCTTTCTCAAAAGCTGGGCTGCTCAGAGACCACGAGGGCCAATCTCATAAATCGAAGAGGCGTTTGCTTTCTCAAAAGCTAGGCTGCTTAAAGACCACGAAGGCCGATCTTAAAAATCGAAGAGGCGCTTGCTTTCTTAAAAGCTAGGCTGCTTAGAGACCACGAGGGCCGATATCAGAAATCGAAGAGGCACCTGCTTTTCTCAGCCTTGTCATCACCTGTCATATGCACACTCAGCTTTGCTGAAATTACGGGCATTCTGTTGAAGATTTCTGGTGAAGTAGAAAGCACGTGAATCTTACTATTCAATCATCCACTTTCCACATGCACCATCAGCTCATGGGTACCACAGATAACTTTGCCAAAGATCTCTGACAAAGTTTAGACACGTGAAGCTTGCAGCTTCCACTACATCACTATGACCAAGAAGGGTAAAAGAATAGCAAAGAAACAGCACTAACAAAGTTTAAACACATAAATTTTGAAGGTCTAGCTACCATATTATTACCCACAAGGGTAAAGGAACAGCACCACTGCTGGATAATTGGAAAGTCCCTATGTGTCAACCTCTGTGCTCCGTGGCAAGGTAGACTAGCAAACATGCCCAACCTTTACTCACATTCGAGAAAACACTCCCAACAAGATTGCTTGCTCCAAAATCGAAGAGGCACCGTCCTCCGAATCTCGAGAGCCAGACTCCCAACATGATTACTTTCTCAAAAATCGAAGAGACACCGCTCTCTGAATCTCGAGAGTCAGACTCCCAGCAAGATTGCTCTCTCAAAAATCGAAGAGGCACCGTTCTCCGAATCTCGAGAGCCAGATCCCCGATAAGATTGCTTGTTCGAAAACCGAAGAGGCACCGCTTTCTCAACTTCAAGAGCCAGATCTCCTTGGATAAAGCTTGTCTGTAATCTTCACATGCAACATCAACTTTTCAGATACCACAGACCACTTTTTCAAAGTGCTCTGACACACGTGAAGCTGGCAGCTCCCACTACCGTGCTATGACCAAGCAGGGTAAAGGAATAGCATTACTACTTGTTGTTAGGGAAACTCCTATATATGTCGACCTCCATCCTCAACGGACAGGCAGATCTGCAAAAATGCTCAACCCTTCCTCATATCTGAGAGGGCACTCCCAACGAAGCCTCTCGAAATACTCAGCTTTCTTTCCCCCCGATAATCCCTCTGCAAACAAGCTACACCAGAGCAAGAATATCTCATATCATCAGGGTTAAAAGCAAGAGTATCCCATATCATGCTTTTTCCCTGTCTTTTCCTTTGGCCTTGTTCTTAACTGCAAGACAAGGAGAAAGAGAGCAATTAGTCAGCACTTGGAATCAAGCTTCTAGTCAGGAACTGACTGCCTGGAACCCCTTACCTGATTACTTACCTGGCATTGCCCTCGAGTACTCATCTTCAACATCTTATGCTTCCCGAGAAGATACCACATCTGCCTGAGGAACGATAGGGAAAGTGAGAAGGATACAAGGAAGCATGTGGAGACAAGCATAACAGAACATGTGTCGATACATCCACTACTTTGTCAACAGTAAAAGTATCTCATATCAGTAGGGTCGAACGTATTCTAGATTTGATGGACTTGTTTTGACCCTCAAATTCTTCAGTCGGCTTTATACTCTGGAGGAAACCAGAAAATCCTCCAACCCAGTTCAAGAATAAGCCTGTGGAAAGTTACTTCTTCAAAAGCAAAAGTATCTCATATCATCTATTCTCATTTTCTTCTTTTTATCCTCCATGCTGCCTGCAAGATAGGGAGAATGAGAACAATCAGCTGGAACTCGAAATCAAACTTCTGATCTGGGACTGATTGCTTGGAGCTCTGATTGCTTACCTTGTCTGTCGCATCTTTCAGCAGATCCCCTAGCTCGACGACTTAGGGGACTCCTACTACATGGTTTGTATCGCGCTTGACCAAGCCTGAAACTACAAGTAGCAAGTGAAATTGATACATTACCTTGTGCATCTCCACCAGTTAAAGATATCACCCCTGGATGGAGGAAGAGTACTTCCAGAGAAGATGCCACATCTATCTATGAGACAGATAAGGCAAGTGAAGACGAGAGCTTGAACCTATGTCATTTGTACTAAATCATTCACTTGTACTCACTAAAGGAGAGCTTGAACCTAAGTACTTGTGTAAACCCTTCACAATTAATGAGAACTCCTCTACTCCGTAGACGTAGCCAATCTGGGTGAACCACGTACATCTTGTGTTTGCTTTCCTGTCTCTATCCATTTACATATTTATCCACACTAATGACCAGAACAATCTAGCGAAGATCACAAACTTAATACTTTCTGTTATACCAAAGTCCTCACTGATTTTGTGCATCAACAATCATTAAGTCCTTACCTTTTTGCGTTGGTAATGGATAAGCTAACAGGACATATTCAAGATGATATTCCTTGGTATATGCTTTTCGCAAACGATATAGTGTTGATAGATGAAACTCAGGAGGGGTAAATGCGAAGCTTAACCTTTGGAGAGAAGTGTTGGAATCTAAAGGTCTTCGCCTAAGCCGATCAAAGACAAAATATATGGAGTGCAAGTTCAGTGCAAATGGAGGCCAAAATGAGTTAGGGGTGAGGATCGGAGATCAGGAAATACCAAAGAGCGACCGTTTTTGCTACTTAGGATCTATCTTGCAAAAGAACGGAGAATTAGATGGAGATCTCAACCATAGAATACAAGCTGGATGGATGAAGTGGAAGAGTGCATCCGGCGTGTTGTGTGACCGTCGTAGGCCACTAAAGCTTAAGGGAAAATTTTATAGGACGGCAATAAGGTCGGCGATGCTGTATGGCACAGAATGTTGGGCGGTGAAGCATCAACACGTACACAAAATGAGTTTGGACATGTGCAAAGAAGGCCTACTGACGCTCCGGTTCGAAGATGTGACTACGGGATAGAGGTTCAGGGCCGAAGGGGTAGAGGAAGACCTAGGAAAACTTTGGAAGAGACCCTAAGAAAAGACTTAGAGTACTTGGATCTAACGGAGGACATGACACAAAACCGAGCGCAATGGCGTTCTAGGATTCATATAGCCGACCCCACTTAGTGGGAAAAGGCTTTGTTGTTGTTGTTGTTGTTGTTGTTGTTGTTGTTGTTGTTGTTGTTGTTGTTGTTTTAACTTACAGTATGACACATGTGCAAAAACTTTTCATGTTGTAATATAAACAATTTATTTATGTATACGCGTCAAACTATTATTGATTTGCAAGTAAAGAACCGAACAAAGTTCATTTCTTTTGCATCAGTGCGGCCACCTTCATATGTCACCATTCCTGCAGGTACCAGTTAGATGCAGTTTTGGAAGGAGGACTCCCATTTAGCCAGGCCTATGGAATGAATGTGGTGGATTACATTGGTAGGGATGACAGACTTGGTGGACTGTTTACGGACTCAATGAAAGAGTTTAACCTCATTTTTAAGAAGGAGATTCTGGAGATTTATACGGGTTTCGAAGGTCTACACACACTGGTAGATGTGGGTGGTGGCGACGGTACTATTCTTAACATGATAATTTCCAAGCACCCTGCCATCAAGGGCATCAACTATGATTTGCCTTCAGTTGTCGAAAAGTCTCCCTCCCATCCCGGTATGATATAAATTTTTCGCTTACCTTTGGACAACTTCGTGTAGCTCTTCGTAGTTCGCTTTGCTTTGCTAACTTACTGAAAGAGTTTTGCTTCAGGTATAGAGCACATTGCAGGAGATATGTTTGTGAGGATTCCGAAAGGCGATGCCATTTTCATGAAGGTGAGGTTTCTGAGAATTATTCAACTGCTTATTTACAAAGCAAGTTCAAAAGCAAACATTTACTTCCGCTGAACCAAAATGTTCAATATAACTGTGGGCGCTCTAGCTTGTTTACCCCTACACTTAAGTTTCGTATTCAAACCGACCTAACCCAATATCATTCGACTAGTTACACTATCAACAGCTTTCAACCAATGCAAATGATTTTATTAACAGTGGATACTACACGGTTGGGATGATGATCGATGCTTGATGATACTGAAGAATTGCTATGAGGCCTTGCCAGACAACGGAAAAGTGATAGTGGTGGATATGGTGATACAAGAAGCCCCGGGAACAAGTTTTTCTGCTAAAAGTTTGTTTCTGTTTGATGTGTACCTAATGAATACCAATGTGATGGGAAAGGAGAGAACAGAGAGAGAATTACAAAGTATGGCAAAAGCAGCAGGATTTTCAGACATTTGAGTTGCTTGTTCCGCTTTTACCTTTTCTGTCGTGGAACTGTTAAAGAACATGTAGTTTCCAGTTGGATATGTTTGGTTACTGTAATCTTTTGAGTTTCAAAGACATTATACTAAACTTTCATTCATTGACGAGATAAGTAGATTTAACAAGGAACATATAAGAGCAAAACAATGGGATGATAGATTATAATCTGTCTAGTCTTAAAAACTCTGAACTGACCTAATTACAACAGTCGGGCATTGACACATCGTCTCTCTCCATCTCTACTGACGTTCTATCTGAATCGTTACATGACTGATATTATATTCTCTCTTGATGTAGTCTACAACCTTTTCCAGCACCATATCGGCATTAGCATCCGGCTTAACGATAACATGACAAGCCATTAACACCTTCCCAACAGTTATCGCCCATATGTGCAGCTCGTGAATGGCAACTACCTCATCCATCTCGCAGAGACCTTTCTCAATCTTTGTGGCATCAATCTCCCTGGGAGTGCTCTCCATCAAAACCTCCAAAATGTTCCTCAACATCCGAATTGTTGTCGACAGCACGATTATTGAAAATACAAGAGTACATATCAGATCAATAATCTTCCACTCTGGCTTGTACCAGATAAGCCCTCCACCAATCATCACTCCAATACTCTGAATGGAATCGCCAAGTACATGAAGATAAGCCCCCTGCACATTGATGTTTCGTTGCTTCTTCTTTTTACCTTCTGGTTTCTTTTCACCTTCAGAGCTATGATTGAGCAGAGGTTCTGTGCTGTTAATTACATCGGTATGATGGTGCTTGTCGTCATGATTCGAGTGCACCTCATGATGATGAGAGTGATGTGTTGTCACAGTAATCCCATGGTTATGGGTCTCATCATGATCCTCATGACTATGATTATGATCACCATCTCCATGACCATGATTATGATCACCATCTCCATGACCATGACCATGCCCACCATGGCCATGTCCATGTCCGTGCCCACCATGGCCATGTCCATGTCCGTGCCCACCATGGCCATGTCCATGTCCATGTCCATGATCGTGCCCATGATCATGACCCAATAAGAGTGCCATGGCGATATTAACCAGTAAACCAAACGCAGAAACAAGAAACATGAGAAAGCCCTCAACTTCACCAGTGCCATGGATAAGTCTTGCAATGGCTTCATAAACAAGGATCCCAGCAAGCAGCCAAATCATCTGAATGGAAACAAGAGCACCTAGTATTTCAATCCGGAAGAAGCCATACGACTGACGAGGAGTTGCCTCCCATCCTGATGCCCAAAGTGAGAACAAAGAAATTGCAAATGCGGCAACATCTGACAACAAATGAGCCGCATCAGTGAGAATCGCAAGACTGTTGGCTTTGATACCCCCAACAACCTCCACACTCATGAAAACGACACAGAGGACAACTGCTATCAGAAGCTTCCGCATGGATGCTGACCGTTCCTGTGCATCTTTGTAACTAGTTTTAGCATCTGAAAATCCGCATGGTGCATCCCCACAAATCTTGGTCCCACACAAGCTCGTATCTGTAGCTGGCACATCTCCACCTACTTCAACTACATGCGAATGCCCAGAATTTTGAGCTTCCATCTGAAAGGCAATAAGAAATTGTAAGAGATGATGAAGCCTCAGTAAATTCTGGCAGATCTTTTTGTCAGATATAACCCTACGAATCATATAGTAAATAATAAAAACAAGGTTGAAAACAATAACAACGTGAAAAGGACAACATAGAGCTAACTCAACGAATACAAGGCAGCAAACAAAAACGATACAGAGAATAGAAGCACCTCAACAAGCATCCTATTGGCTGTCCTGAAAATCAACAGGAGCAAAAGAAATATGTGTTCTCTTATGTCACCTCCCTAACTAGTTTATTTGAATAACAGACGCTCAACAGAACACTCCATACATACACAACGAATGTAATGTACTCTGCCCAATCCGATATTTACCCAACAATCATAATCACAGGTTCGATAAGATTATAAACAGCGTCTACGATTACTGGACTTCAAATCCGAAAATCTGCTCAGACGCCAAACCTACAAGAAGTGTACAAACAAAACTGTGCAACCCAAATCAAAGCCACAAACAATCGAAGGGAGAAAGTAGTGGAAATTTTGGCTAGTGCTCCTTCATATACGTCAAGCGCCGTGTCCCTTTCGACAAGAACATATGGTGTGAAGCATAAATAATACACATCACTGCAACATTAATGCTTATACAATAACTAGTACCTACTAAGTTGAAGAAAAACACAGTATACAGCTACCGCCACATCACGAAAATTCAATTGAGATACATTATACATAAGAATGAAACCAAAAATTTCACGAGGGATACATGAATACAATAAATAGGGGTATGATTGAGCAATCCTCTGGCAAGCAATCAAGAGAAAATGCATACCTTAATCAGAGAACATAAAAATTATATAAATTATGAAACTTTACCTTTCAAAAACCCAACTGGCAACCAATAAATCTTTACACTGATGGGCAATGAGTGCATTAATACAACCACGAGACCCACAAGCAATATCACCAACAAAGTGCAGAAAAACAGAGCAAAATCCAAAACATGTAATCAAAACCAACAGACCCAAATGAGATAATATTAAAAACTCAACATCTCCCTCGATTTTGAGAATCTGCGTAATTGAAAAGGCGTCGAATTTATGAATTCCCCCACATAAAAATCGAAACTTGAACACTTGAATAATGAATCCAGAGAGAGAGAGAGAGATACCTCTTGAAAGCAGTATTGCTCAGAAGGGGGAAGTGGAAGTAGATAAATAGAGACGGATCTTTAGTGTTGTATATTATTGGGAGGAAAGCTTGATGCTTGGAACTTTATACATATATATCCCATATATATATATAGATAGTGGGCTTAGAATCCCAACTTTGGGTGTGGAGAAGGTTCCTGTCCTTTTGGTGACGATTTGCATTCCTTCTTTGTTTTTCATTCAATGACAATTAAGGACTGATTTTATTTATTATTTTGCCTTTAAAAGGCCTTCTGCCCTTTGGGCCGCCAACACGTGGATTGGTTTTTTTGGGTATTTTAATCCTTTCAAGACTTTAATGACGTTCTTGTCATAAAAAATATTAAAAAAAGTCTAATAACCTTTGGTATTTTTGTTTTGATTGAAACATTTGGTATTTTATCAAGTGTTAACTTGTGTAAGAGGTTTATGTTCGATTTTCGTCAAAAGTAAATTTAAACCTTATTATTATTAGCTTATTGTGAGGCTTAATCTATTTCTTCACCCTTTAATGTACATAATATAGTTTATTCAAAAAAAAAAAATTAAAAAAAAACTTGTGTATTGATAGTTTTGAGTTCGATTTATTCTTTTATTGCTTGTAGAAAACAAGTAAAATAAATTGACCTTACTTTAACATGACTTAAATCTAATCCCAAAACAAAGCAAAAACCTAAACAAGAAGGAAATCCAAACAAAGATGGTAAAATCCTTTGTGATACGATTTTGAATTGGATAACAAGTTATGACTCGTTTTGAAGTGTTTTTAAAATGATTGAAAGCACGTTTACTGAAATTGATTTTTTGTTTTCAATAGCACTTTAAGTGCTTTTTGGAAGAAGCATCAGATATATATTTCTTGGATGAAGCACTTAAAGAGTTTTTTTTTTTCAAAATCCACTTGAATTCATACTAAGGATTGAGTTAAAAAACATTTTCACCAAAAGTGTTTTCAGTCATTCTAAAAGCACATTCAAACATTTTAGTCAACTTGAGAATACGATTTAGACCAAATTCTCATTTATTAAATTTTTTGAACTAACAATATTATGTATCCATGCACAAACACACATTAGGAGAAAGAAAAAAAACATCTAATTGATGACAAACATACTATCAATATTCTAACCTTTAAACTAATCACTGAAATATGGGAATTTTCTACTCTCATCCACAAGTTGTCTTTTACTAATTCCGAAGAACACTAAATGCACAGCAGTGAATTAAAAATACAAATTGCATAAACCAACTAATTCCAATAGAAATATAAATAATAAAATAAGGAGAGCAAATATAAATAAAAGAAATTGAGTTCTCTCCTTTGTGAGTGTTTCTTTCTCTCTGCTGTGAGAGTACATATGTGAGATCTTCTTCCAGGCTCTTCGGTGGCACCGACCCTAGCTTCGGCTGGGGTCGGGTGATGTGTCCTCTTTTTCCTTTTATCCTTTTTTTCTTCCTGCATCTACTGTTGGTTCTCCCTAATTTTCTATTCGGCCTTTTTAATTCCTCCTACTTTGTGTGTTCTCTTCTTCCTGATTCTTCCTTGCTTTGTTTTTCAGCTAGGTCTTCTGTCGAGATCGTGTGTAAAGTTCCTGCGCTTGCACCAGCTCGAGTGTGTTCCACACCACCATGTTCTCCTTTGTGTCTGTTGCTTGGGGCAGTGTTGCTCGGGACTTGTTCTGAGCTTCCAACTGGTGATTGGCCTCTCTCGCTTGGATGTCGATTACCTATAACTTATGGTTGTGCGCAGAAGACGTCAGTGAAGAAGATGATCAGCGGTGGTCGGGGAATCGGATGGCTAACAGTTCCTTGGATTGTCGATGGAGAAGGCAGTGATGCTTCTCGGATGTTCTTTGATTTTGGGCTTATTTTCTGTTTCTGTTGTTTCTTTCTGTTTAGGCCCTTTTTGGCTATGTATAGGTGTTGTTGGGCCTTTGTCTGTTTGTAAGTTTGTGTTTTGTTTGGAATAAAATCTTTCCCTTGACCAAAAAAAAAAAAAAAAAGCAAATTGCCACACGTGTACAGTTGTGGCAAGAGACTAGTCATGATTATCCATAATTATAATTTTGGTTGTTTGAACATAAGGGTAGAGTTGTCTTTTTACTGCAATTTTAGTCAACAAAAAAAACAAACATAAGAGTAGAGTGGACGACACCTAAATTCCAATATGCCTTATCCAAAAAGAAGATAAAAAATTCAGTCTATTTGTCATATTCCAGATTCCAAATCCAAATAATGAAGCTGAGTAATACCAAAACTGAAGCAATTATGGATTAGGGTTTAGCCTGGTGACTATGTGGATTGTTTTGGTCTTAGGTTCTTCTCACTGTGTCGTGAACTTAAATCTTATCTTTCCCTTTAGTGTAGATTATTGTAGAATATCGCTTGTGTATTTTTCTAAAAATAAAAAGGTCTAGTAACACTTCTCTTCTCAATATTAAAAGACGTTTCAAATTTGATTCCCCAATGCCGAGATAGTTTCCATCAAGTTCGACTCCCTCATTCCCAGTTGATAACAATTGATTGAAGTAAAGCTTTCGCTTTATCTTCCAACAACCGCTACGATGGAGCCTTAGGGAAATAAAGTATAAAGGTTGTAAGAGAAGAGAAAACAGAGCACTATAAAAAACATGGATGAAGAATTTTACAACCAACAACAAAAATCGGAGGTGATAGTTTGTACATACTGATTTCCATCCGTCTTCTGGAAACTTACAAAGTGTGATTCAAGAAACAAAGCCTAATCGAGGAAACAAAATGCTGAGAGCAGAATTACAGCAGAGCTTCCTTCTTTTTGGGTTCTAGAACAGGAGGGTCGACATCGATCCCCATATTAGCTGCAGTCCCTGCTATGATTCGCATTGCTGATTCTATTGTCGAGCAGTTCAAGTCCGGCAGCTTTTCTTGCGCAATTGTACGCAACTGATCGATGGTGACCTTTCCCACTTTCTCCATCTTTGGGTCTTTTGAACCTTTCTCCGCTCCTGCAGGGTGCATACCATTCAGCACAGATGAACAACTATTGCAAGAAAAGATTTTTATGTGATTGGTCCGATCATGATCATATACGTGATGGCATACAATAACAAAGCCGAAATATTTCAACATGTCCAGATTAGTGATATTTCTAAAACAGCGGCCAAGACTTGAGTTATAGCAGATATGACAGATATAATCAATGAAAATTCTAGTATGCTCCGGTGAAGTCCTTGTAATCAAAACCAATTATTGTACAGATCAAAGAGAATAACAATCGAAGCCACAATATTGTGCATGAAAGTAAGCTTGCCACTTATACTTGGATTTGTCCTAGCATTCCAGCTATAGGTTTGAAACTTAATCGAACGAGATAGAATGCCAAACTAATTGTCATATGAAAGTTCAATGGCCAATTCATAACGGCTGACTCCACATTCCTTACATTAATCAAAATTTCCTCATTTTCTTCATGTAATGCAAAATGCTCCCAGTTTTTAACACAGAAACATATATACATGAACTATAGACACCAATACTATTTGGCAAAAGATAGGGTCCGCCGGCCATGAAGACGTCAATACCCATTTAAAGATTTCAATCTACTACATCTTCCACTCATTTTTCTTGTTTGTTGATAAGATATAACATTCTCAACAAATTGTGAACACGCAAAGCTTATCACAAGTACATCTGCATTTATCCACTGGTTGAGCAGCAGCATTTAGAAAATAAACACGGCGACATATCTTCCGATACAACGAAATGCCAATGTGTGAGCAAAATTCAAAGAACCCCACATCAAACAGATAGAGGGCACAATGATATAACAGAAAACAAACAATCATACCTGCAGCCTTAAGAAGCAAAACCGAAGCCGGTGGGGTCTTCAGAACGAAAGTAAAACTCTTATCCTGGCATCAAAAAATCTGATAACAAAGTCACAATCTTGCAAAAATTAAGCAAAGAGTTGGAAAAATTATACCAAATTCGCAACGAAGACTAACATCGTAGACGGTGATTTCAACTGGAATGACATAGCCGGGCTTGTCCGCCGTCCTGGCATTGTAATCCTTACAAAAAGCCATGATATTTACACCCTTCGAACCCAGCGCCGGGCCGACCGGCGGAGCCGGAGTCGCCTTCCCGGCCTCCAACGCCAGCTTTATCATTCCAATCACTGCAAAACCGAAAACCCATCAACGAAATGAACTCAAATTCGTTTGACGAAGCAAAACAGTGAATTTGGAATACCCTTTTTGGCTTTTCCGCCGGGCTTGGCTTTCGGTGGAGCCATGGCTGTGACGCTGAGGCGCCTCCGCGTGTTGAATTGGAGGGAGCTGGTGGGGTTGGAGGAGAACATGCTGCTTATGCTTATCGGCGAGCCCCAAAGGGAGGAAGAGAGCTGAGTCCTCACATTGTCGCGGCTGTTGGTATTCTGCGAGGAGAGAGAGGAGAGGACGTGGTGGGAGGTAGACACGGAGGACGCCATGGGAGATGTTTGAGTTCACTGAGCAGTGTCTCAGCAGGAAGGCAGAGTTTTTTGGATAAAAGCCAGTGGAGTCCTATCTTCGAATAGACAACCGGAATCTCTATAACCCTGTGGAAACGACGTCGTAATAGCAGAGTGGTTGTTCGCTGGTTTTAGCGGGTAGCAGCGAGCGGTTAAATACGTTTTGGGCTAGGATTTACGTGGGCCTAATTAGCCCATAGGAGGTGAACAAATTAAGTCAACGACGAGTGTATGCAGTGTAGATTGGAGAGAGAAACACGAATCCAATGCATTGTTTGGTGATCCACAAGATTAATTTAGTTGGGTTATTTGGGTCCCTAGGTTTAGATATTGGGGTCGAATTAGTTGGGTTTAATTGTCCCAACTTCTTGAAAGGATTAGTTATACCTATCCAACAAAAATGCACATGATATGAAATTACAGTCGAATTGATTCTGTCCAATATCTATCAATTTTGAGTACCAAACATAACATTGAATTGCACTGATCCAAATCTAATGCTTATTAGCATGCACAACATGTAAGCTTGGTAGTTTTTAGGGCCAATAGATAGATAAGAAGACAATTTCTCCTTTCTAATCCTACCATTTTTTAGGATGATAGAAATGAATAAGTTTTCTTATTGACTAATCTATATCCTCCCTCCAAGTTTATCACAATTTGTTTATTTTTTCCTTCAACATACGTTAAAAATAATATCCGACTATCTTTTGTGTTCCAATACAATTCTTCGTACCAAACGAGGCCTCTATTTGGTCAAGTCCCATTCCTTAGAAAGTTGGGCAATTGTCCATTTTAATTAATCAAGTTCCATTCGCCAAATATGGCATAATAATGTAACCAGAGTGTCCATGAATTTCTCCCAAAAGGGACAGAGAATTAAGGTAGTAAAATATCCTGTGAACACATTTGTTTACGCGAATAGCTCAGTAGCTAACTGCGTTCTTAATACTTGGGAGATGCAATAATAGAGACTGCACATGGTTTAGTTGGATGCAATATGGAATCGCTTTCACCAAATTATGTCCCTTTTTTAAGCTAATCAAACCAACAAGTAAATTGTTTCTTAAAAGTGAAACTAAAGAATCGCTCACTTTTGGCACGCAAAATACAACACTTGGTGCCGGTGTTTTAGCTTTACACCGTTCAGCACGAGCAACCGATATCAGAACTCTTGACAACACAAGTTACAAGTGCAGCAATTACAAACCATCATCCTTAGATACATCATAAGCTTGAGAGAAACTCTCCATTTTTCAATTAAATAATATGATAACATGTTCGAAATACAACTCTAAAAGTTGTGTAAGTGGTTCCACAAAACCCAAATTAAAGAAGGAGATGAAATACGAGAGTACAACATACCTAAAAATAATTAGAAACTAGTATATGCCCACACACAAAGTGTGTGAAGTGTTTTATTTTTATTTTTAAAATTGAAGGAGAGAGGAATAGAGTGCGAGTTAACGTGGGAGTGAGAAGAGAGTGAGAGAGGTTTTTTTTTTTTTTTTTTTAAATTAGAGATGTTAGAATCATATGTAGGTGATGTTTAAACAAAAAACAGTAAAATTTTGTTTTATCAAAGGCTTTTTATATTAGAACCCCACAAAATGTTGAATACACCCCACATTAAAATTTAATATTAATGACTTATTGACTTTACTATGCAATGACAATTTTGACCTTATTAGGTTTAAAAAATAATAAAAAATTTATAAATACACCCCAAATCACTTTTGACGTATTATTTATCTACTTCAACTATCAAAAACCCCTCCCACCCTCCATTGTTGAATAAAACCCTAAGCAATGAAACTACAAACATGTTGATTGAGAAAAATTATTTTTGACGAATGGAACACAAAATCAGTGTTTCGAAAGCTTTAAAATCATTATTATTGTTATTGAAAAACGTTCAAATGAACCTAAACATTTTTTCAAATCATTCAATTTGAAATCATTCGGCAAACTAACGTTCATATAGTTTGAAATCATTCGGCAAAATTAAAAATGAGTGTTATAAGATTTGAGAAATATGGGGTATATAAAAAATGTGGGATGTGTATAGAAAATGTAAGGTGTATATTAAGAATGTGGGGTGTGAGGGTATTATGGGGAAGGAGGTGGGGTGTATTAAAATAATTTCTAATTGAAAAAGTAAATGTGGGGTGTATTAAGTATGTGAGGTTTATTCAACAATTTGTGGAATGCTAATATAATAAGCTTTATCAAAATACGTTACTGCCGTTAGACTTTTTGTTGTGATAGAAGATTAAATAGTATTTTCATTCTCTTTTAATTGACAAAGAAAATTTTATAAATATGTAGTTTAGATATATTTTGACCCATTAAACAATCAACTTTCATATTCGTATCGGGGTTCCTTTCCGTGCTATCAAAAGATTTAAAACTAGTGAAAGATGGGCAGCACAATTGACACGCGACAAGTTAAGATTCCACAAAACAATCATGTAGGTTTGCACAGATGATTCTAATCCAATACTTGGTATATGGAGACAAGAAAAAATGACCTAATCTTCTTAAATTTGACCGGCCAACAATATTATGCAAGCTCCAAGGAATCTTATTTTTTATTTTAATAAACTTGTCCTTGAATCTATTATCTATATAGCCATCCATCTATGAGGTGTTTTCTGCAACACAACTCCTTCAGATACATTCAAATTCAGTCCCTCTCACTCCCTCTACATCCATGCACTAGTAAAAAAAACACTTTGCGTGACGTAGGTCCTTCGTCGCGCAAAGTCATAAAAACGTCACGCAAGTTTTTGCACGACGAACCTTCGTCACGCACCACACGTCGCGCCAAGCCTGTGAAAGCAGGGTTTGCGTGACGAAGAAGTTGCATGCGTCGCGCAAAGCCACTTTGCGTGACGCACTTACCTACGTCGCGCAAAGTAGCTTTGCGTGACGTAGATATACGTCACGCAAAGCTACTTTGCGTGACGACTAAGAAGTTGCCTGCGTCGCTCAAAGCTACTTTGCGCGACGTATATGCGTCACGCAAAGATATTTGCGCGACGTAGGAAACTTCTTCGTCGTCACGCAAACTTTTTTTTGGACAAAAAAATTGCATGACGTAGGATTGTGCGTCACGCAAAGGCACTTTGCGTGACCTATGCAACTTCTTCGTCACGCAAACTTTTTTTTTTTGGGGACAAAAAAAGTTTTGATATAATTTTTAATAAATACTGTAATTCAATTCTAAAAAATAAATAATAAACCAATAAAAAGTATTTAATTATAAACTACATAAAAATATACATACAACATGTCCGAACAAAAAAAGAAAAAACTACAATAAGTAGTCTTCTAGGTTTGATACATCAAACTACTAGGTATCAGTTGGATGAAATGGCTGGGAAGTCGAAGGTGGAACAAGATCAGGTGATGGCATCTGGATTTGAAGACCGGATATCGCTAAGGCCTGTAGAATCATATTCATCTTGTCGTCATGGGTCCTAACCTGAGCCTTCATCTGCTCGTTCTCGGCCCTCAACTGCTCGTTCTGAACCTTCATCTGCTCATTCTGGGCTACAAGCTGACCTTTTAAGGTTGTCACTTCCTCCTTCAGAGCATTGACCTCTCCTGTGGTCGATCTGGAAGAGGAGGCACCCGTTTCACGAACACGCGCCTTCCCCATGCCCCGAACAACTTTGCCATGACGACGACCGAACTTCTGATTCAGGACCTCAGTCATGATCTCAAAACCTGCATCATCGGATACAGTGACGTCCTCAATCGGGGTATCCGGGGGAAGTTGCGATGTTGCTTCTTGGAGAACAACATCACGCTTTTCCACCATAGAAGCCTGTAATAATAAAGAAAAAACATATAATGTTTAATAACAAAATATAAATATTATTTGAACGATTCATAAATATAAGAATAATAACAATTACATATACTTACATAAAGCTGCTCACTGGTCTCATCGCCAGGTTGAACGTAAACGTCATTGAACACGTCGATCTCTGGGAACTTAGAACCCTCCTGAAGAAAAAAAAAACATTAAGAAAATTTTATTAATCAATAATAAAAAATAAATTGTATAAAATTTCAAAAGTAATATACTTTTACCTCACGTCGTGCCTCAAGCCTATACGAAAAGGGTTTCGAACCGGAATGGTGGAGAAGTGTCTTTGACTCCCGAGCAATCTTGCCAGCAATAGATTTCTTCTGTGAAACACATAATATAGATGTTAGTGTGACGATTTAAAAGCAATTATTTTAAAATGCTTAAAAAAATAACTAAAACATTAATGAATTATTATTAAAATATTATGTACATACCACAAATTTTGGGTCCGTAAAATGGTTGCAAAGCCACTCCCAATCCTCTCGCCGGTCCGCCAACTCGGATGGGCAACCCTGTAGGCGAGCAGTCTCCACATCACCCCATATCTTAAAATGCGCATGAAGATCGCTCTTCCAATTTTTGTACCGGTTTGCAAAGGTCTCATCTAAGTAGGTGATGACCTCGGGGGATATGTCCTTAAAATCAAAATTGACCTACAAATATGAAAAACAACAAAATAATAGTAAGAAATTTAATAATATTAAGATAGTACACTTTGGCTTATAATATTTGTAAACATAATTGGAAAAAAAAATGACAAAAGGCTAAAAATTAATATACTAACCGACAACTTGTCTCGCACCAGTATCTTCGTCTCCTCGGGAATTTCTGCCCAAGATTTCCATTGCATAGGACAACAATTTTTAATAACATAACCACAGCTAGTAACGACGATACTATGTTGCTGTGAGGTAGCCGCTCCACGATGTCGCGAGTCATATGCAATCTTGATCAAGGAGGCGGACAGACGTACCATTTGTGCCGCCTTCAGCATTCGATTAGGCCCCCTGGTGTTTTTTTTAGCTGCCCAAAAAAACTATGGTGAAAACCCTAAGCTTAAATTTCTACAAAAAATTCTGCAAAACCTCCCCTAACAATATATCATTTCCCAAAACCTTAAAAAAGTAAAATAACAGTAATTCACAACCCGTAACAGATTTTCACAATCCAGCAGATTTTCACAATCCAGCAGATTTTCACAATCATAAAAATAATAATTTTAAAATGAAAAAAAAATACAACATAATGAGAATTAGAAAAAAAAAACTACCTGGAGGGGAGCCCCCATCCTCGACTCTGGATGACGAGGAACTGTGAATAGAAGACTCTGAATCACGGCGGCGCCGGTGAGGCCGCCGTGCATTGAGAAACTGAACGGACACTGATGACGTCGATGATAATGGCACCTGGGATGTCGTAGCAGTAGCCTCAATGAAAGGTGTAGGCTCCCCAATCAATGGAGCACTCACGGCCGGAGCAGTAGATGGTGATAATGCGGGAGGCGCATTGGTCACACTCCTACGACGAGTGATCAACCGCGACATCTACACTTTTTGAACCATAAAAATATAACATTAGAAACTAATCCTTTCTTGCATTTGAAACTAGAAGAAAAAGGCAAGAAAACTGAACAAATAAACCATGTGTGAAAAAATTGCAAGACTGCTCACTACATGTGCTCTAGTCATCCCGGAGATGACAGCAGGAGACACAATGATTTTAACAAACATATAACGCAACCTTCCACCTGATTCCAGGCAGAAGAATAACAAAATTATGTTAACAACCAACTAGGCAGTAATCACCGAAAACATATCCAAATACACTAGTACTCTCTATTCATTCTTCCATTTAACAGCATGCCATTTCAGCAGTTTAAACAAAACTTGACATATGCCCGATCAGCAATTTAGCACTTGACATATGCCCGATCAGCAATTTAGCACTTGTCAAGCAATTGTGGTAAGTTTAATCCCAACTAGTTTTCCTTGTAACTTCGCCGCAAAAATGAATTACGTTTTTATATAAGTGAAAAATAAAAACAAACCTGAAAGGTTTCCCTGATTAATGAATACTCCAAGCCATGCTCTCTTTCAACAGCGCATGATATTCTTCTTCTTAAGCCATCTACGCGGATGAGGTACAAATCTAGGTACTAAAGAAAAGAAGCTCAATGAACAAAGATATTAAAAAATATTGTCACATGTTTAGATACAAAGACAGAAAGACAAATCAATTATAAGAACATATGTACCTCATCAAGGGTTAAAGTGCATAGCAGAGACTTCTCAAAGACCTGAGGACGAGCAACAATTTAAAAGGTACTCTACACATTTTTCAAGAAATCATAATGGAATTGTATTTCTATTGGTTCATTTTACGTTTATTCATTTTTGGTTTGGTAAAGGCATCCACTGGAGTTGTATTGAAAATTGAGTCTTCACTGGAGAATATTCTGGCTGAGACTGGAGACCAAGTCTAATGAGAAGCAAAGCCCACTAGTAAGTTACCTATTGGCTCTACAGTTTGATGTACTAGTTCCTTAACACACGAAACATATCAAGAGTTAAATTTTTGGCATTTCTGTAAATTCAAAGCTGAATAGTGCCCATTCATCCCTCACTGTAAACCAAAACCCTCGCCCTCCTTTTCTTACATATATCATATTAAGGGAAATTTTGAAAAGAAAAGGCAATTACATAACAGCAACGTCAGGAATACCATATTAAAACCATTCAAAGAAGGAAACCCCACAAGTAGGTGAGGCTGCTGAGAAACTGCTGTTTACAATTAGGTGAGGGACAGTGATAGGCTCACCCTCAAGCTAATTTATACGGAGCAGCAAAGAACGTCAAGCCGGAACCGTCTGCAGGAACCGTCAAGCCTTGGAGATTTTGACAAGCAGGAACCGTCTGCACACAGAGGGAGAAAAACACCACACAAGAACGTCAAGCCTTCGAATGTTGGAGACTCAATTGCTATTTCAACCAAACCAACATTTGCATAAATTAATCAGTAAAACCCATCTCATAAAATCAGAGATATTGAGAGTTATTGGAGACTAAACAAAACCCATCTCATAATCATAAATTAATCAGTCAAGCCTTCGAATGTTGAAGCCTTCGAGATTTGCATCAGCTAAATTCAGTAACCAGACCAACATTTGCATCAGAAACCCTTACCTTGAATTTGAGACTTGATTCACGTCGGCTTCGAGATTCGTGTGGCTGCGGTACTGGGTTCAAGATTTGGGGATCAAGGCGAAAATGAGAGATAGAGGAGATGAGGACTACGGGAAGAGTAGATGAGGATTATGGAAAGGGGAGATAGAGTGACGGGGAAGATAGAGCGAGAGGGCGAGAGGGAAAGATAGAGCGAGAGGGAGATACGGGAAAGGGGAAAGGGGAAAGATGAAGCATTTGCGGATCCACAATTAAGAAATTTTCTTTTGCTGCAACTAATTGGGATGAAGGATTATGCGGGGAAAGATGAAGATAATGCGAAAGGGGAAGAGTAGATGAGGGAAAGATATAGCGAGAGGGAGATACGGGAAAGGGGAAAGATGAAGGATTATGCGAAAGGGTAGGGGAGATACGGGAAAGAAAGAGCGAAAGGGAAGAAATAGGTCAACGGGTTCAGCGCCAAAAATTTTCATTATTCACCTATTTTTCATTATTCACCGCCAAAATTATCAAGTTTGCGTGACGTAGGTATACAATTTGACGTCGCGCAAAGTGGTTTTGCGCGACGATTACATTAAAGCGTCACGCAAGTTATTTTTATTTTTAAAAAATTATTAAAAATTTTACTGAAAATGTGATTTTACTCCATTCAAGTTCAATTCTTTTTTTTACTTAAACCCCACAATAATATATTTTTCTAACAAAAATCCATAATAATTTTTTAACATATATATCATTCAATCTCTTAAGTGTTATAACTACAAAATAAATAAATTAAAATCTACATAGTAAATATATATACCACTGAACTTGAAAGGAAACGCACTGTACGAAAATATTTTGAACGATCCAACCGTCAAACTTGTTTGTATATGATTCGAGATCGCGTATGCCAAAAATGGCAACAAACGAACATGCAAATATCAAGTAACGGGGACAAAATATTTCGACGGTTATAAACGAAAAATCACGATTTAACGGTACATTTAACTCCGATTTTGATGATTTTTTACAGATACATTCCTTGACCCTTTATGAATACAATGAACATATTCGATCGTCAATTTAAAGTATTTACACAAGTGGATACCACAAAATATTAAGTTATACTTAATGAAAATATAATTAAACTTTAAGTGTTAGTAAACCAATTGTTTTGATAGGAAACGCATTGTACGAAATTAATTTCAACGATCCAACCGTCAAACATGTTTTTATATGCTTCAAGATCTCATATGCCAAGAATGGCAAAAAATGAACATGCAGAGATCAAGCAACAAGACAAAATATTTCGACGGTTATAAACGAAAAATCACGATTTAGCGGTACATTTAACTCCGATTTTGATGAATTTTTACAGATACACTCCTTGACCCTTTATGAATACAATGAACATATTCGATCGTCAATTTAAAGTATTTACACAAGCGGATACCACAAAATATGAAGTTATACTTAATGAAAATATAATTAAACTCTAAGTGTAGTAAATCAATTGTTTTGATGGGAAACGCATTGTACGAAATTAATTTCAACGATCCAACCGTCAAACATGTTTTTATATGCTTCAAGATCTCATACGCCAAGAATGGCAAAAAACGAACATGCAGAGATCAAGTAACATGACAAAATATTTCGACGGTTATAAACGAAAAATCACGATTTAGCGGTACATTTAACTCCGATTTTGATGAATTTTTACAGATACACTCCTTGATCCTTTATGAATACAATGAACATATTCGATCGTCAATTTAAAGTATTTACACAAGCGGATACCACAAAATATTAAGTTATACTTAATGAAAATATAATTAAACTCTATGTGTTAGTAAATCAATTGTTTTGATGGGAAACGCATTGTACGAAATTAATTTCAACGATCCAACCGTCAAACATGTTTTTATATGCTTCAAGATCTCATACGCCAAGAATGGCAAAAAACGAACATGCAGAGATCAAGCAACAAGACAAAATATTTCGACGGTTATAAACGAAAAATCACGATTTAACGGTACTTTTAACTCCGATTTTGATGATTTTTTACAGATACACTCCTTGACCCTATATGAATACAATGAACATATTCGATCGTCAATTTAAAGTGTTTACAGAAGCGGATACCACAAAATATTAAGTTATACTTAATGAAAATATAATTAAACTCTATGTGTTAGTAAATTAATTATTTTGATGGGAAACGCATTGTACGAAATTAATTTCAACGATCCAACCGTCAAACATGTTTTTATATGCTTCAAGATCTCATACGCCAAGAATGGCAAAAAACGAACATGCAGAGATCAAGCAACAAGACAAAATATTTCGACGGTTATAAACGAAAAATCACGATTTAACGGTACTTTTAACTCCGATTTTGATGATTTTTTACAGATACACTCCTTGACCCTATATGAATACAATGAACATATTCGATCGTCAATTTAAAGTGTTTACAGAAGCGGATACCACAAAATATTAAGTTATACTTAATGAAAATATAATTAAACTCTATGTGTTAGTAAATTAATTATTTTGATGGGAAACGCATTGTACGAAATTAATTTCAACGATCAAACCGTCAAACATGTTTTTATATGCTTCAAGATCTCATACGCCAAGAATGGCAAAAAATGAACATGCAGAGATCAAGCAACAAGACAAAATATTTCGACGGTTATAAACGAAAAATCACGATTTAGCGGTACATTTAACTCCGATTTTGATGAATTTTTACAGATACACTCCTTGACCCTTTATGAATACAATGAACATATTCGATCGTCAATTTAAAGTATTTACACAAGCGGATACCACAAAATATGAAGTTATACTTAATGAAAATATAATTAAACTCTAAGTGTAGTAAATCAATTGTTTTGATGGGAAACGCATTGTACGAAATTAATTTCAACGATCCAACCGTCAAACATGTTTTTATATGCTTCAAGATCTCATACGCCAAGAATGGCAAAAAACGAACATGCAGAGATCAAGTAACATGACAAAATATTTCGACGGTTATAAACGAAAAATCACGATTTAGCGGTACATTTAACTCCGATTTTGATGAATTTTTACAGATACACTCCTTGACCCTTTATGAATACAATGAACATATTCGATCGTCAATTTAAAGTATTTACACAAGCGGATACCACAAAATATGAAGTTATACTTAATGAAAATATAATTAAACTCTAAGTGTTAGTAAATCAATTGTTTTGATGGGAAACGCATTGTACGAAATTAATTTCAACGATCAAACTGTCAAACATGTTTTTATATGCTTCAAGATCTCATACGCCAAGAATGGAGAATGTTTTGAAGAGAGATGGGGGAGGGAGGTAACTGATTAAATGAAGTAAGAAAAGGTCGTTGACTTTGCGCGACGCCACCTACGTCACGCAAAACAGCTTTGCGTGACGTAGGTCAACCTCCGTCACGCTAAGCTGGTTTGCTTGACGTAGGTGGCCTTGCGTCGCGCAAAGTCAATGAAAAAAACGGTAAAGCAATCTATATTTGGCGCCAAAATCTTGCGGGACGCACAAAACGTCGCACAAACGGCCTTTGCGTGACGGCAAGTTGCGCGACGTCGGTCTTGGTCGCGCAAAACAAGTTTGCGCGACGTAGGTTCAGTTAAGTCGCGCAAAACACTTTTGAGTGACGTCGGTCTTCGTCGCGCAAACTTC
Organism: Malus domestica; assembly: GCF_042453785.1. NCBI lineage: Eukaryota > Viridiplantae > Streptophyta > Magnoliopsida > Rosales > Rosaceae > Malus > Malus domestica. The sequence continues at coordinate 22,358,058 of NC_091674.1, read as the reverse complement.
CGTCGCGCAAAGTCCGTTTGCGCGACGCTTTGTGTTTGACGTCACGCAAACATACTTTGCGCGACGAATTTGGCTGCGTCGCGCAAGTTTTCGTCGCGCAAAGTGTTTTTTCTACTAGTGATGGCGTTCTGTGTTGGTATTAAGATGCAGAAATGGTCATGCAAAACCTTAACGACAGTGTTAGTCCTTGTACACTGCATCAAGATCTTGGTGATAGTGGCACTTAGCCATCTGGGAATTCTCCAACCTTTCCAACTGATGACTGAACCAACTACTGACTCCATGGAAAATCATCCCACCAATTCAATACTTGTGTTCGACCGTTTGTACCCGTCGATACCCCCGGTGCCTCTCCATATACTAACAGCATGTATCAAGAGGCTTCCAGTGGTAGAGTTTGGTCAAGTTTTTGAAAAAATCACAAAGCATGAAACTCAGGAGACAGTTTGCAGCATATGCTTGGAGTGCATAGAGAGAAGCCATGAGGTGAGGGAACAGTGCAACTGTGACCATGTGTTTCACAGGGAGTGCCTAGATAGTTGGGTCAATCAAGGGGAAGTGACCTGCCCTTTGTGCAGAGCTCTGTTGTTTCCAGCCAAGAGAGAAACGACGAGCTGCGGTGGAGAAAATTCAGGGACGATGGAGAGGGATGGTTACCTTAATAGGTTAGAATTCATCGTGAGATGAGTAGTTTATAATGAACTCTTACCCGCAAGCCTCAGACTATGTAGAAGTAATTTTTCTTGGTATATATATTTCTTACAAAATTACTAGCCTTTTCTTTCCGTAGGTAACATAAGTAAGAATTCATTCACTGTCGGAGCGTATTGTATGTAGAGCTTGATGGATTCCCATGTTTTCATAGAGTTATGAGGGAGTTTAGTTGATTTCCATAAATCCATGTGGATTTTAATTGAATTTTGAATAGGTTTGTGAGACTTTTATTATTAATTTAATACAATTTTGTGAATTATCATGGAATTTTTAATAATCAATTTATTAATAAACATTGTTATTTTGAAAATTTTCATTATTTGAAATGGTGGTTTAACCATGAAAAAGTGGTCGTTTGAGGTGGTAGCAATAATAGATGATGGTGGAAGTGTCACGTGGTGATTGTTGGCATGCGGTGATAGTACATGTGGTGTCTTTGGTGGCGGTGATCACAATAGGGGTGGTGAGATTGTTGTGGTAGAGGAGTGGTAATGTGGCCATGGTGATGGCTAAGGCAAAAGGTGGTAGAGATCGAGGTGGTAGTAGTGGTGTTGGTGGTGATCATGCTCATGACAATGACGGCGGAATAGGGTAGCTGGTATGGTCATTACATTCATATGGTGGATGATGGAGTTTATGATTAGAAATGAAAAAAAAAATTAAATTCATCGAAATCTGGAAAAAAAAAATGAATTTGCAATGACAAAAAATTTACTACAAAACACTCAAAGCCTGTCAAAATGCCATGTGATCAGGATTGAAACTTTATTTGGTTGGTTTAAAGGTTAGGGTACGATTGGGATTAAGTCCAATCTAGTTTCAATAGCTAATTGACTGCATTCTTAATACTTGGGAGATGCAATAATAGAGATTGCACATGGTTTAGTTGGAAGCAATGGAATCGCTGTCACCACATTATGTCACTTTTTTAGCAATCAACCAACAATTAATTTGTTTCTTAAAAGTGAAACTAAAGGGTGCCACTGACATTAGTACGCAAAATACAACACTTACAAGTTCCTGTGGTGGGTGACAAGGTTAGGAAATCAATTATTGGCTCTTCAATTGAAATGTAAGATGTGGAATGTAACTACCATTTTTCTTCCCTTTCTCCTACTCTCTCATGAGTATTGAAATGTAAGATGTGGAATTCTCATTTTTCAAAGGTGGGTGTCCATGAATTCTTGGTTGCCATATGTGTGCTATAACAATCCGTCCCCAATTATTACGATTTTTATCATTTTAAAAAATGAATTTACAAAAATGCCCTTCTAGGTAAATACGTTGACTTATGTTGACCACTTTGTTGTGTCATGTAAGGTTATTTTCTTGGTGTAATCTTGTAGTACTCGTTGCTACAGACATGTGGGCGCAAACGAAACGTGATTTGGAATTATAACAAATGAGATATTAACGTTTAAAGTCGGAGACATTTTAGTAGATTGATTATTTTCTAGAAAGCTCCAGATTTTGGAGCAAAATCTGGAAAGCCACATGTGTGGCCCAGATTAAAGGAAAGAAAGATGGACGGTGGAGATGGAAGATAAAGGAGAGAAATATAGGAGAAGTGAAGCCTAATCGGGAGAGGAGAGAGAACAGAGTGACCAATGGGAGGGGAGAGAAAGGAGAGAATGGAAAAGGGAGAGGAACCGGACCCCTCTCTTTGAACCGGTTTATCCTTGCGACCCAACCTAATTCTTATGCACAATTTTGGTGAAATTTCATCGATTTTTCCAACAATTTGCAACCACCCACCACTTGGGAACAAGTCCCCAACCTCCCATCTCCCATATTCACCCAAAATTTGAAGTTATTGGTCTCGATTTCACGAGAAACGCACCGGCGGGTGCGATGGTTCCACGACGACGATCCGTCAATCCAGAAGCTAACTCCATCAACCACCATCACCTATAGACTCCCCTCAACTTCAGGAACAAAGCCCATGCATTGGTTGAGGCGTCAGAGCTTGTTTGGAGTCGAATCAAGAACCACCCATTTCTAGGGTTCTAACGGGTTTTAGTAAAATTAGGGCTTTTCCCAACCAAATTGGCCTTAGTCACAAACGAGTTGGCAGGAAGTGATCACATTCTCGATAGCTCGAGCAGCTTTCGAGCAATAGAAAACTTGAGTTAGGATCGTGGCACATGATCTCGGCGTCAAGACACTTTTGCATATGTATTCTCAAGTTTTCTCAGCATAGGTATTGTTTCCATGTTGGTATTTTTTTATAGTAAATCTTTCCTATTAATTCAAATTAGTGTATGCTCTAAACACGTTCATGTCTTGACATATTTCTTTCTAATTGCATATCTTTTACTTATATGCATGTTTAAAATGGCTTCGTCACCCTCGGATGTCAGCCAGCACGTGCCTACCCTGATATTTGGGCATATCGGGGTTGGGACGTGTCATGTGCTCCAGTATCATGACTCCGGTGTAAGTAGGTGTGTGCTCAATGCTCATTTTTGAAGTTTTTGGTGGAATTGTGCATATATGAGTGTGTCTTCTCTGAATTTATGTTATTCTTGAGTTCCTATGGTAAACTACTAAGTTGTTTCTGGTGCGGAACAACATGGCGCACCCAAATCCTCCCATAGATGAAGAATATATGGATTATATTTCCATTAATTTTGAAGACATCCTTGACCTGGAGGAAATGAATGTTGACTCTGTACATTTAGTGGGCCTCCTTATTGTCAATCAAGAACCCTCCCAAATCATTGTCAATATCAAGGTCTCCCGAGCCAAGGATAACGTCTACTCAATAAGTTGGGGACGAAAAAAATGGCTAAAAGAATCCTTGAAAGAAACCCTTGGTTCATCAACGGGGCTCATTTCACTGTTAAATTGTGGCCCATGTACCAATCCCTTGAGGAAATCGAAGCAACTCAGATTATTTTTTGGATTCAAGTTCATGGTATACCCAGAAACTTGTGCACTATCAAGAATGTTAGGGTGCTTGGTTTGAAGCTTGGGTCGGTGCTCAAGATCGAAGACCTTGTTATCATTGTGTTTCATGGCTTCTTCCAGGTTCAAGTAAATCTAGATGCTACAAAACCTCTTTCTTACCAATTTAACTATGCTATGCCTTGTCAAAGGTGATCGAACCTCCTAAAATATGAAGATCTTAAAGATTTCTACTTTAATTATGGTCGGTTGGGTCACATTCATGGGTGCTAATGGAATGCTCCGACGAGAAGAGATGGTGAAAACAGATATAACCCAAATCTATGGACGATTGTCATTTCTAATAAGTCTACTTGCCTCTTTCTCTACCGGGAATTTCAGGCTTTGGTGACCAGAACGAATACTCAATGGCGGTGAAAATGAGGTTGATCTCGTTCGATGAGGTGGCACAAAAACCTACAATAGGCAAACGTGCAAATGATAGAAAGACCAGACATTCTCTGGGATGTCAAACGTACATGGCACTTCTCACCCTGTCCAATTAGGTATTGAAGCGACAATCACTGCGGGTGTAACGAGCCAAGGTAGTGCTGACAATGCTGATGTATCTGCTGGTACCTCTAGGAAAGCAATTATCCTTGAATGGGGTAATCTAGACCATCTGAAGAGCTTTGGAACCCATTATCGTAATGGGACTCTTACACTTACTATAATGAGCTTTCATTAGATAAGAACTGGTTTGATCCGCGAAATGTCCCTTCTTGGGCCTCTAACAATGCCCATAGTCTACTCAATAGCCCAATTGTAAATAGCCCAAACCTTAGTGGATATGATTGGGCCTAATGGGATGTTAAAAATTCTTGAACTTCATTATGATGATTCTCTACCTGGCTCATCCGGCTTGACTGCCGCACCCAAGTCTAGTGTACCTGAGATTTTGCCACCTCATCATGAGGATAGCTCTTCACGTGACATGATTGGGAGCTCTAAAAGAAATGAGCGTGTTGATTCCCATCTCCTAACAGTGGAGAAGAAACAGAAACCCCACACCTTTGTTGAAAATTTATCCCAGAATGCAATTACTAATGGGATAAGCAAAAAGGGGAAATGAGTTAAAGGTCCAAAACAAGTGGGAACTAGGAAACCTATCCAAAAGAGTGTGGATTTTAATCTTCAAGATGTTATTGTTAGTCCAGTTCCCTCGAAGAAACTCGAAGAGGTCGAGGCTAAAGGGATGTTGGGAAGGAAAAGTGCAACTTTTCTCAAACAGAAGCAATTGGTGAAGGCTGGTGAGTATCTGCCTCACTAAACCCAATGTTAGTCTTCAGCTGAAACGTTTGTGGCAACCGACGGACGTTCCAAGACCTAAAAAGTTTTCTTCAGGAAGAGGATGAATTTGGTCTTCCTATGCGAAATGAGAATGACTGCAGTTCAAATGGGAAGAATAAAGAGACGTTTGGGTGTGGAAGGAGTTTTATGTGTCCTTCGTGAAGGTAGATCCAGTGGTCTATGGAGATATGGGATGATAGTATCTATGCCCTCGTCTTCAAGTAGCCATATTGATGCTTTGAGAACCAAACTATATGTCGCATTATAGGTTTTATGGCCATCATACTCAGTCATTGAGGTACCAATCGTGGTAATTGCTACGTGGGCTCAGTGATGATGTGGATGGGCCGTGGATGTATTGTGGGGATTTTAACGAAATCCTAAATACTAACGAGAAGTCGAGGGATCGTGTCCGACCTAAGGCACATATTGATGAATTTAGAAGCGTTATTGAATATGCGAAGTTAATGAAATTTGATTTCTTAGGTTATGAGTTCACTTAGAGTAATAAGAATAAGGGCTCGAAAAATGAGGTATCTACAAGATCATCTCCAAGGTTCTTACACTGCGTATGAAAAAGATTTTTCCCATTGTCATTTATGAATACCAAAGTTCCTTTATTCCTAATAGAATGATTATGGATAATGTCCTTGCTACTTTTGAAACTATCCATTGTCTGAAAAGAAAAGGAAAACGAGATAAAAAGAAATTGGCACTGAAACTTGACATGGCCAAGGCGTATGACTATGTTGAGTGGGCATATTTGGAGAGAAAATTTATAACAATGGAATTCTCGATCAAATTTGTAAATTTGGTTATGATGTGTGTTACCTCAGTATCGTACTCTTTCCTTCTTAAAGGTAGACCACGTAGGGAGGTTGCCCCTTCCCGATGCATGAAACAAGGGGATCCCATCTCTCCATATTTGTTTTTAATTGCCTCTGAGTGTTTCTCATCCTTGCTACAGAGGGGAGAAGATATCTCCCTAATCCATGGCATTTCCACTGCAGTAGGGGCCTCATCAATTAATCATCTCTTTTTCATGGTTGACAGCCTCCTTTTCTGTGATGTCATTCCATTGGAAGTTGGTGAACTAAAGAGAATTTTCTAGGTTTATGAAGGCACTTCAGGACAATGAATCAACTTTGACAAGTCAGTGGTTTGTTTTAGTCTCTCCACTGGTAATAATGCAAAACAGGTTGTCCACCATATGCTTATTGTTCCTATTGTCCCTTGTGGAAACAAATCTGGAAGGTGAAATTATGCCTAAGGTTCTTCATCTTGTTTGGTAGGTCGTTAATGAGTGTATTCCTTCGCACCAGAATCTCCAACGACGTCGAATTGTTGACGATGTGACTTGCCCCCTTTGCCTCGTGGCTTTGAAAACTACTCTTCATGCATCCTGTGATTATAGCTTTTACAAGAAATTCTGGGAGACGTTAGGTTTCCCCAGGTCGGTATAGTGTTCTGGTACAAATGTAACTATTGATTTGTTGATAGATGTTTCTCCTCTCCCCTGTTTTTTTTTTTTTTCTCTATTTACATCTGGAATTTGGTGGCTCTGGTTTGCCAAAACCCAACTCTTGTTTGAATCCCAACGTGTTGATTTTAAGGTGTTAATCCAGCGTGTGAAAGACTCGTGGAATTTTGAGATGTTTCTCTCTCTCGTTATATAAGCATTCCTTTACAAGTTCAGAGTTCTATATGGCTCCCACCGCCAGAGGGTTGGTTTAAGCTAAACGTGGATGGTGCAGTGAACTTGATTGATGGTAGGAGGAGTGTATGTGCAATTATTTGTGATTATCGTCGTGGTCTCAAGGGGGCTGTCTATATGTATAGTCCTAGTTTTGTGTTTATTTTGGCTGTGAGATTGTTCGCATTAAAACCAGGGCTCGAGCTTGCCATTGATGCGGGATGGTTTCCCCTTATTGTTGAATCAGATTCACAAATTGTCATCTAACTTATTACCCAAGATGAACCATGCTTGGCTCCTGAAAAGTGCTTTGTGGATGTGATTTGACAACTATCTCAAAATCGATGTTTGATCACTCGGGCCATCCCCAGACATGCGAATTGAGCCGCACATCAGATTACGCAACAAGGTCTCCATGAACAAGGTTTCATTTTTTGGAATGATGTAGGCCTACCATGGCTCACTGATATTTTAATCTCGGAATTTGTAACTACGTAAATGTTTTGGTGGAGTCTTTGTTGGCTTGCTCGATCTCTTTTCCTTCACTGGAATTTTTTCCAAGTGGTTTTTTCCAGGAAAGGTTTTCCAGAGACCCTTGATAGGATTTTTACCACCTGCGCAAAAAAAAGTTAAAAACACCTAACATACTTGAAAGAGAAACAATGTTATTGTAGTATAATTGGCTCAAGCAAGGTCGTTCTGCACAGGGACTAATTCTCAACTAATTAATTAAAACAAATTTTTGAAAAAGGTGATTTAATGACCTAAATTAAGAAAAACGAATTTAATTAAAAAGATTACTTAAAAACTGCAACTTTAAAGAAGGAGAAAGAAACAATTTTTAGAATTCAAAGTGAGAAAGTACAAAAGTTCCGCCATCACCCTAACAATCTTATGTAGTTCTTCTAATTACTTATGAATTACACATGCATATTTTGAAGGTTAGGTTTTCCTAGAGTATATCCTACTTGGAACCTCCAACATAGAATGTATATCTAACATGCAACCTGTGTGTGGTGTCCAAATCGAATGTGAACATGCAAGACTCATTAAATTTTGTGAAAACCCTTTGAACAACCATATAACCCTTAAGATGTGTCGTCCATCCTAAGAAGTTACACATATTAACCACAAGAAGCCTTAGTCAATTTTAGGGACAACCCTCCACCAAAATTGCATCAAAATACTTTTCTAAATATCCTAATGGTCGTGAATCACTAAGACAATTAGATAGTTTTAACCGGTGATTAACAACTCAAAACCTACATGCATAAATTCATAAGCAAATTAAAAAGAGACTACATATTCTTGCTAAGGATCATGGTCTCACCCTAGCAAAAAGAATTAGTTACGCATATTCATAATAAAAATCACAAAGTCTTTATTGAAATTGAAAAAGAATGAAAACACCTTGAAGTATAAGTGTTGAAATGTCTAAGCTTTGCCCCAAATCTTCTCTCCAAAAATTGCACAAAAAGAAAACCTTGGCCGGCCAAAAAAACTTATTTATACTACTCTAATTAAATCATCCTAGTCAAAGGTCTTAGAATAAGACTATGAAACTAAATAAATTGAAATAAATTAGGAAACATAATCCTAAATTAACTTGGAAATTCACCCAAAATCCTTCACATCCACGTTTTGGATCCATATCAGCTCCAAAACTAGCCCAAATAGCTAAATTTAAAGCTTGAGCTATTCTGAACACTTTACTAGAAGGCCACAAACCCATATGAGATCATCTTGGGCTTCAAAACCTACATTTAAGCCACAAAATGTCACTTTCCAACAACACATACTGCTCCTTTATTTAATCGCCAGAAAATAACCGCTTGGTAGAAATATCTGAAATTTTGAAACAAACACGGCAAGAGACACATGAACGTCCTCCAATTTGAATCGCTCCAAAATTCGTTCGTCCATTTGATCATGTTTTGCTCTAGAGGAAGTCGAATGTCCTATGTTGAAAATATAGAGCAAAGTATCAACATTCTATCAAAATAATTACCAAAATATACAAAGAATGAGGTAAAATATAACCCTCACTTTGAGCTTGCCTTTGGACTATTGTATGTTCTGGCACTTCCTGCCCTTGGTTATATAATATTACCCTTTCAAAAAAAAAAAACATAGTTCCGGTGTTTTAGCTTTACACCTTTCAAGATTCAATATTAAACCTCTTTTTTCTTTCAATGTAAGAGAGTTATTATGTACTCTCCTGTAAAAGTAAGATAAAGAAAAAGAGGAGTGCATTTTGATTTTTTTTATCATTTATTATTACGATTTAATGAAATTTCTCTTCATTTAAATGAGAATTTTAAATTTGATTTTCGTCGAAAACGAGTTTAAAGAGAGAACAATTTCCATACGCTATTCGTTTAATAACAACAAAGAAACGGGTGCAAGTTTGGTTAGTCTTTGAATGGGAAAAGCCTAAACCCTTTGCATGGCTCACTATGCATGTATGGTCTGAAAAGGCTTAACTGTTTATAGTTTAGCTGCTTTATCCATTTTTGATAAATGAAAAATGATCATCCTATAATAAGCAATAAGATGGTATGAAAAGGATTGGTTGGGAGTCGTCGACATTTGAGATTCATTTTGAAACTATGATCATAATCACCGACATAACATTCCAATTCAATAGAATAATATTCATGCATTAGTTTTTCTCCTCATGACATTATTTATTTGAAAAATCATGTGATCTTGAATCGTTTCATATAAGTTAGTCTCTTTTGGACTAATGACCACAGGACTTTCTTTTCAGTTGATGCCGTCATTTGTGCTTCCCTCCTGTAATTACTCAACAACTGCAGATGAACCTCATTAGACAATTTCATGGGGAATTAACCTAAAGAAAAGGATGTAGGGGATCTGAACGAAAGGAAAGTATACTTGTTCAACCAAGTCAGCTCTCTCTCTCTCTCTCTCTCTCTCTCTCTCTCTCTCTCTCTCTCTCTCTCTCTCTCTTAAAAGAAACTCAACTAGTTTTAAGAAAAGCGTTCCCTGAGGGTGCGTTTGGTACGTGGGACGGGACGGGACGGAACGGGACGAGGCGTTCCGTCCCGCGTTTGGTGCGCCAAAAATGGGTGGAACGGGCTGTTCCACGGGACAAATTTTGGGTGTTTTTGCGTCCCACCTCCACCCCCTGGAACGGGTTTGTTCCACGTCTGTGGAACACAATGTTTTACCATTTTAAGACAAATATACCCCATGTCTTTTTCAAAAATTACACCTTCGTTCCGTCCCGTCCCGTTCCGTTCCGTCCCGTCCCGTCTCGTCCCGTTCCGTCCCGTCTGCGTACCAAACACACCCTGAAAGGGAAGATTGGAGAAAAATTCCTAGGAATAAAACATCGTCCAAGTTTCAAAACTAGTGAAAGATTGGCTGCACAATCAACACGCGTACGTCAAGTTAAAGATTCCAAAAAACAATAATGGAGGGTTTGCAGACATGATTGTAAATCCAATACTTGGTTTACGGCGACAAGAAAATGACCTAATCTTTCTATATTGACAGGCCAACAAAGTTATGATATTTAGACAGCATTGGAAGTGGTTACCATGTCAACTTGATACCTCTTTGCCTTTCTTAGATTTTTTTGCTATTTTTGTGAGATGTCTACGTACGTAAGCCTTTTACCCAACAGTTGCACAATTTCTTTATTTTTTGGGTTTTTCTACCATTTCAGCTATTTGGAAAGCTCGAAATAAGTTTATTTTTTAGGGTCACCTAATCTATTTTCATCATCTTTACATGTTTATCAATTCTAAGATCGTTCATGTGAGAAGTTTATTCCTAGTTATTCTCAAAGTTTTGACGCTCGTATTATTTCTTCTATGGGCATCCAACTCGCAAGGTACCAACTATTCTTCATGTGCTTTGGTCTTCTCTTTGGTTTCTTAGAATTAAATTTAATGCAGATGGTTTGTCTAAATGAAATCCTAATCCTATTGCTTGTGGGGGAGAGTTTTAGTATTGTCATGGTCAGTTTCTTGGTGGTTTTTGCCAAGGAATTGGTCATTGCAATTTTTTTTTGCAGAATAATCAATAGTTATTATTGGTATAGAGTTTGCATATCAATGGGGTTGACATTGTCTTTGGCTAGAAAGTGACTCTTCTAGTGTTATTTCTACCCTCCAATCGACTGATTTTGATCCTCATTGGCCTCTTCATACGCAATGGTCTATTTGTTGAAAACTTTTCTTGAAAACATTTCTTGAGAACTTTTCTTGAAAGCAATTTTCTTTAAGACTCAAAAACTTGTTTAGTATGCAATTTAAAAATTTTAAATCTTACAATTTAAACTAGACAAAGAAATTCACAAAGAGGGGGTCGAGGGAGAAAGAGGGGAGAGAAGGAAAGAAAGTAAGACGTGATTGGAGGAAAGAGAAAGAAGAGAGATGACCGGAGGAGATATAGAGGAAGATGAGTAACAGAAAGAACCGAGAGAATGAAGAGTGCGAATTTGAGGAGAGACGGAGAAAGTAAAAAAATAAAAAAGAGAAGGCAAAGAGAGAAAGAAGAAAAGAGAGAAGAGAGAGATTTGGAGTAAGAGGAGATGAGAGAGAGAAAAGAAATGAGTGTTTAAGTTAAAAACTTTAAAAACTAACTTTTTATGTTTTTAAAGAATAGATTATAGTTTTGAGTTAGTCTTAAGTTCAATTTTGAAAATAGTGCTACCAAACAAGTTTTTAAGATCCAAAACTTAAAAATTGTTTTTTAGTTTAAAAAGTTGGATTTAAGTAGAATACCAAACAGACCCTTAATAGGAAGCAAAATGTGAAACTTAAACAAAAATATTTCTAAATTTAAGATATTGTTTTAACCTAGTAATCTTCCGAATTTGAGTGTTTGACTCTGAAGTTGTTATATTTGAGTTGTCATGAGCCTAAATCTGCAAAGAATGGATTTTGCTGCTAAATTTGTGAAGCTAATTTTTTATTCAATAAAGCCATTTCAGTCTTTATTGAGTCATACTAGTATACGTGGCGCCAAGTATTAGACTCGGACACGTGTTAAGAAGCCAAGTCTAGTTATATATACAAATTCAAAAAATAATATTCAACTCTGGCTTCATCGTGTGAAGGAATAGAGAATTTATGTATATCCCCTACGACTAACAATTACGAACCAAGTCCAAGCACAAAGGTATGCAGTATTTAATCAGTATTTTTATATGTCATAATATAAACAGAGAAATTACATAGTATTATAGTTTAGTGATATTTTTTTTCATTAGATCTTAGATTCATTTCTCATTAAAGACGACTTTGAATCATATTATTATGGAGGCAGATTCTCTGCCCCCCCCACTTCCCTTCTGTTTTGTGTGGTTACGGTTAAGAAACGTCAACATTTTATATTATTTTTTTATAGTGATAATAAGACAAAAATGAATAGTAATATAAAATGTTGACGTGACTTAACCGTGACGACACAAACAGAAGGGCACGGAAAGTGGGAAGGCAGAGAATCTGTTTCCTATAATTATTGCTCGCTCATTATGAAACATGACTTACTTTCCAACTTCTTAATATAATTATATCGTTTGTTGAAAAAATATATATAATATAATATAAACAGAGAAAATAATATCTTTTTTGTTCGTCTAGTTATTTTATAACACGTAAAATACTGAATTGAAGGCAAGAAAATTTCGCGATCTCAGACGCTCATTAACTCGGGATGGCACAAAGTGATCTTCTCCCAATACATAAATAAACAATTTTGGGGAAAAGTCCCGCCTCCCTGTCGGCCTCTTCTTTCCACGTATGTCAGTTCACCTAAAGTAGACCCAACCAATCCGCTGCAACTTGTCCTCTTTCATTTGTTTAATTAAGCCAACCAATTACCCCATCGAAGTTCTATAAATTCCACATTCAGTTGCCTTGCAATGGATAAAACTGTAATGCAGTTATCCATCTTCTCTATTTTCTTCAACACCTTCAAGCCCTCTTCCACTTTTTCCCCCATGGAGTCCCTCTCTGTTGGTATTAAGATGCCCAAATGGCGCAAAACCCTAAAAACACTGCTAGTCCTAGTACATTGCTTCAAGATCTTGGTGGTAGTGGCACTTATCCATCTAGGGTTCCTGAAACCTCCGCAACAAATGACTCAGTCCATGGACGAGCAGAATCGCCAAAACCCTAATGGTCATATTCTCATGTTCGACCGTCTGTGCCGGTCGATGGTCCCGGTTCCGATCCACGTTTTAACAGCGTATATCAAGAGTCTTCCAGTAGTGGAGTTTGGTCGTGTTTTCGAAAAATACACAAAGCAAGAAGGTCAGGTGACAGAATGCAGTATATGCTTGGAGTGCATTGAGAGAAGTCATGAGGTGAGGGAACAGTGCAACTGTGATCATTTGTTTCACAGGGAGTGTTTAGATGGTTGGGTGAATCAAGGGCAGGTGACGTGCCCTTTGTGCAGAGCTGTGCTGTTTCCTGCCACTAGTGAAAAGACGAGCTGCGGCGGAGGTCATGCATGGACGGTAGACAGGGATGCTTACTTTGAACCTTTGATAGGTTAGAACTTAGAACTTAGAATTTCACTGTGGGATGAGTAAATTTTTGTTAACTCTTCCCCAGGGCCGGCCCAGGCCCAATGAGGGCAAGGCGACCAACCGGGTCCAAAAAAATTAGGAGCACCAAAATTATTAATGTGGTATATTTATATATGTTTTTATAAGGGTATAAATTTATAAAATTTGGTTTAACGACAAAGAAATTTAACTATAACTGGTGATTTTGTTGTTTGAAATTAATGAGGAGGTCTTGAATTCAAAACACTATGTGTGCTTATTTAAATTCTAACTTTTACAAATTTCTTTTCATAACAGTATAAATTTATAAAATTTGGCTAAATGATCAGAAGTTTAATTAGAAGCAATGATTTTTGTATTTAAAATTAACGAGAGATCCTAAGTTCGAAATGCAATGTGCATGTTTATTTTTTTATTTTTTTTTCAATTTTTATGAATTTTTGTTTGATTATTAATTTAGTTTTAATTACTAGTTAGTAATTATGTGGGTTGCTATTTTTAAACATTCGTTCCAATTCAAGTCTAATCTTCAACAAAGGGTAATGCATAGACTAAATTTTTAGACCAAATTTGCAAATCATAGGACGTGTCATCAAAATGTTTAATTTGGTGCTCATTCATTACTTATATATATCCGTAAAGACTCAAAAATATCATTATATTTTTAGTCCTATATTGACGAGGTTAGTAAATAAGAAAAAACACCTCACAATTTATACAAAAACACTTTAAAAGTTCAGATGGAAGACAAAACTCATAATCTATCTACTTGTAAGCCTGAAGTTTTTTTTGTTTCCTTCTCTCGATACAAAATAAATTAGTTTTTTCATGTTTTTAAATTACTGAGTTTGAAGTGCTTTTCAAAATATAATTTTATCGATGTCTTACATGTAAAAACAAATATTTTTTTATATGAAGTGAGGGCACATTTTTTGACATCGCTCCGGGCCTTAAAAATCTCTAAACCGGCCCTGCTCTTTCCCACAAGCCTCCCAGACTGTAAATTTCTTTTTCTTTTTTTTTTAAAAATAGTTTGTACAAAATTACTTGTTTTTGACTTTTTAGGTAACTCAACAAAATGAGTAGCCCGTTATATAGAGAACGACTTAAGTGAAATAAGCTTATTGTCATACAAAGTCTTCAGTAAATAAGATGAGAATATGTATTAGACTTTTTCTATGTCACCATGTATTAGTTGCACGAATTGTCATAATAAATATGATAAATCTCTCAATAAGGTATAAACAATTAAGTTTAAAGTGAACTTGAAGATGAAATTTGGAAGTGGATTTGCTTCGAACCTTAGTGTTTGGAATTTAGGGATCAATTCATCTGGATTGCACAAATTCAATCTAATGATCCGTATTAACTTATTTTTTTGGCCCATTACACAAAATCAACGACTTTGATTTCTTTTATATACCAATCAGGAGGCCAAGTGATTTGAGGTTCGGAGCATATCCAATTCCGAAATTCCAATGGCTTAGCTTTTGGGAGCCGCAGGGGGCGGAAATGATAATGAGTAGCCACTCTAATGAAATATCTGTTCAACAAGCCCCGGGCTTCTTTTTGGTCTAGTGGGAGAGGTTGAGTCGTCATGTCAGATTTGATGGCCTCCAGAAAAGCAGATGTTTATCGATCCTTGTGGTAGCTTCCATAGACGTTCTAGTTCTTCAAGATCACCTAGTTGGGTACATACAATCGTATTTCACCCATAATACACTCGTTTCACCCCGATAATACGTATTTTCACCTCTTGAAACTCTAAGGTGTTGTCTAATGGTGAGATAAAAATCAAACACACACAATGCAGTACGTAATTTTTAGTCTACACAATACAATTGGGTTAAAATACCCGACTACCGGTAATCCGGAGCATCCAAATCTTTTTCCAACAAGGGATGTTGCTTTCAACACTATTTACAGTAAGTAATCAAAAATAATATTTAGTAAACAATACATTGTTGCTATTGTCTGGACAAATGCCCATCGGCACATAACATCGCTTTATTTTATTGTGATGAAACAATTAAATTAAAACAACGACCAAAATTAAATATGAGTAATAAGAGACCGAAAAAAATGTATAATTATTATTTTCCAATTATGTTGTTGCAACTTGCACATTGTGAATTTGAAAGCCAAGTACAAATACTTTTAAGGGTGTGATATCTATACATTCTTTTTTACTTCTTTCACACCTTTTTAATTTTCGGTCGTCTGATCGGATGAATTAAATAAGATCAAACAATAGATATTAACAATGAGTATGAGAGAAGTAAAAAAAGGTGTGTGGATAGCACACCCCATACTTTTAAAATACAACTACTTCTTTTCCCTCCGGGCAGGGCAATACTCAGAGGCCAACCGTCCAATTTAAAAAGTTAACTAACAGTGACAGGTCGGCTAAATTGACACACGTCGGATTGGGGTTGCAGATATTGTTCTTATCCCAACGCCCGATGAGTCCGACCGACATCCAGTGCTGCTTATACTTTTCCCTCCTGGTCGCCGAATTCTAGCCACTCTAATCCAATCCAATCATATCCGGAAGGAAAGGAACCCCCAATACTTATATGTGTATCCATCTGCCTTCTCTCTGCAACACAAACACCTCCAATCCCTCCCCCTCTAATCCCCCATGGAATTTCCCTGCGTTATTAGCATGTCCAAATTGCGCAAAAGCCTTGAAAAACTGCTAATCTTTACACGCTGCTTAAAGATCGTACTGATAGTAGCACTTAGCCATCTGGGACTGCTTAAACCTGCAGTAGAGATGAATGAGCCAACTGCCGACTCCATGGAGCACCACCAGCATTCGAATCCGAACAATTCGATACTGGCGCTCGATCCTGAGTGCCCGTCGATAGTCTCGGTCCCGATCCACGTTCTAACGGAATACATCAAGAGGCGGCTTCCGGTGGTAGAGTTTGGTCAAGTTTTCGAAAAATACACAAAGCTTGGAGATCAAGAAACAGCTTGTAGTATATGCTTGGAGTGCATAGAGAGGAGCCATGAGGTGAGGGAGCAGTGCAACTGTGACCATGTGTTTCACAGGAAGTGTCTGGATGGTTGGGTCAATCAGGGGCAGGTGACCTGCCCTTTGTGCCGAGCAATGCTGTTTCCAAGCAAGAGCGAAACAGTAAGCTGCGGCCGAGGAAATTTAGGGTGGCCGGAAGGGGATGACGCCTACTTCGGTAGGTTAGAATTCATTGTGAGATGAGTAATTTTTCTTTGAACACTTTTACAAATTTACTGATAAGCCACATATGTAAGGGTCTGTTTGGTATTCTATTTGAATCCAACTTTTTAAACTTAAAAATAAATTTTAAGTTTTGGACTTTTAAAAGTTGTTTGATATGATTATTTTCAAAAACTGAACTTAAAGACTAACTCAAAATTATAGTTTATTTTCGAAAAACACAAAAAGTAAGTTTTTAGAGTTTTTTAACTTAAATTCATTTCTTTTCTCTCCCTCCTCCCCTCTTACTCCAAATCTCTCTCTCTTTTCTTCCTTCGCTCTCTGCCTTCTCTTTTTGTGTTTTTATTTTTTATTTTCTTTGTCTCTCCTCTAATCCGAACTCTTCATTCTCTCGATTCTTTCTGTCACTCATTTTCCTCTATATCTCCTCCGATTATCTCTCTTTTTTCTCTTTCCTCCAATTACGTCTTACTTTCTTTACTTCTCTCTCCTCTTTCTCCCGACCCCCTCTTTGTAAATTTCTTTGTCCAGTTTAAATTGTAAGATTTAAAATTTTTAAATCGCATATCAAACAAGTTTTTAAATCTTAAAAATAATTGTTTTCAAAAAAAATTCTCAAAAAATGTTTTGAAAAATGATAAAAAATTACCAATTCAATTACTTGATGTATACATATTTCTCATGAAACACTTGAGAAACTGGAATTAAACAACAAAATGTGCACATTTTATTAGCAATTTTTTTTTTCCCTTGACCATTTCTTACAAAATTACTAGTTTTTTTTTTTTTTGCTAAGTGGTAATTACCAATTTGATTAAATTCTTGAAGAGATTCAATTACATTCTTATAAGCCTCAAATCTGAATGAATTGGCAAATACTTTATTTCCAAAACCTCTCAGACATAACAACAAACACCTTGCCTGCAATAAAAAATGGGTTCGCTTCGCTCATAAAGTATAACAGAACAACAAATTGTGCACAATAATTCTTTGAATAATATATCTTCATTGATGGAATTGGAAGCAGAACAAGTCTAATTGGAATTACATATTCAATGGGAACTCAAAAATCAAAAAGCCCCAAATTTTGAACGAGGGATTTGATTCTACAAATCTTGATTTAACCTCCAAAACCGTAGAGGGTTCGACCCTGCCTCTTGAGAGCATAGACCACATCCATGGCAGTCACCGTCTTCCTCCTGGCATGCTCGGTGTAAGTCACAGCATCACGAATCACGTTCTCCAAGAAGATCTTGAGAACCCCTCTGGTTTCTTCATAGATGAGGCCGCTTATGCGCTTGACTCCTCCTCTGCGAGCGAGCCTTCGGATGGCAGGCTTGGTGATCCCCTGGATGTTGTCCCTCAATACCTTCCTGTGCCTCTTGGCTCCGCCCTTTCCCAGCCCCTTTCCTCCCTTTCCTCTCCCTGTCATTTTCCCGAAAATTTTAAATCTTCTGACCTCCCAAACAAATTTGTTGTGTAAATTGAAGTGAATGTGGTGAGTGAAAAATTGAGAGGGAAGGGGGATTTTATACTGGAGAGCGGAATCGAGCGGTCTTTTGAATTTTTGCGTTGCCGCCTCAGCTGAGATTTGTGCGCGGATTTTTTTCGTTTAGTTTCAATTCGCACTGTTGGATTGAAACTTATCGACGGCTGACCTGGTCGATCCGCGTGAATGAAATTTGCATTGATGTAACCGTTGATTATGTGTCATCGGACGGCTGAGAAAAGTTTTGAAAGAGAAGTTGGATCGTGCAAATACGGTTTTGCCGCTGCCGCAGTTTTTACCTTTATTTTGGATAAATTACATTTTGCATCCTGAAGTTTGAGATCAATCGTAATCTCATACAATATTTTTAAAATATTTCAATATCATGGATTTACTTTTATTTTTTTTCAATTTTACACATCCGTTAAAAAATTTGTTAAATTAACCGTTAAGTGATAACGTGACAAATATAAAATCTACATTTGTGCTGATATGGCTGCCAAACTTTGTACTAAGAAAATAAAAAATAATAAAACAAGGATTAGTTAATAAAAAAATAAAAACCCAGTTGTGATGCAAGTTGTGAGATCTTTGGTTGCGGTGGTGGTAATTGAAAGCGTAGTTAGCAGACGTATATGAGGTCTAGGAGGGTGAACTAAGCAGTACTGGGTTACTGGGGACGAAGAAAGCCAAAATCCTTCACTCCAAATCCTCTTTTTTATTTTTTAAAGTCTTTAATTATTAAAAATTTTGAGTTTTTTTTATTAATTAATCCTTTTTTTAATTATTTTTTATTTACTTGGTGCAAAGTGGCAGCCACATCAGCACCCTACATTTGCCGCCTCATCACTTAACGGTTAACTTAATAGATTTTTTAATCGATGTATGAAATTGAAAAAAAAATATAAGTAAATGTTTTAGATTGTAATGTTTTAAAGATATTGTATGAGGTTGCAATTGACCCCAAACTTGAGGATGCAAAATGTAATTTACCCTTTATCTTTTCATTTTAATAGGACGCCAGTTTACCTATGGGATTTTTGCTTCTAATTTTTTTTTTTTATAAGAAATAGATGAATTGAATCTTCCTTTATCCCTTAAGGCCCGTTTGTTACACCCTAAATGGGACTACAATCCCATGCTTGGTGCGGCAAAGAATTAAGTTAAATGAGACCAGCTTGGATTTGTTTGGACTCCACCGTTCAATAAGTGCTTTTAAAACATGTCCATTGCTATACCTAAATAGGAAGAGCCACCATATAATATCAATACGAAACAAATATAGGAGTAAAAAAAGTTTTCAATGTATCAGAAAATAAATCCTTAACATATAGAGACTCATCGACACTTGGTGTATATACCTATATATAGAGACATATGATAGAGCCCCTTGGGCAATTTGAGTGAAAAAACTGGCCCAAAAAAGTTAAGTGCTGTTGTGCAACAAAAATTCGGAAATGGATCCTCTCCAGATCCTTATGTGAGGATTTTAGGGATTTCTACATCTCAGTCGTTCATTGTATATTGTGCGATCAGTTTTCATAAAGTACTATTTATGTTTAATTTTAAATAGTAAAAATCAAATAATTTATGACCGCACGATACACAATAAACCGCTAAAATGTAAGAATTTCTCACATAATGGATTGGGAGAGGATCCATTTCCCAAAAATTCTACTTGCCATGAACGGGTGCTATTGGACTCACCAAACAGCCGCGTCAGTAGTTGGAGGCGTGGATCCTAATTTACAACTGGTTTTTTTTTTTTTTTTTTTTTCTCAACATTTTGAAATGAGTGGTCCACAATTTTGTCTTTCAAATTTTTTTTGTCGTTGAGGATCACGGTTAAGGATCAATGGTTAACTAATTCTTTATTCATTTCAAATTACAACACACACCAACTATATACATAATCAATTTGCAAGGACATTGCAATTTGGTTAGTTTCTTAAAACATAGTCAACAAGAGTTAATTAGTAACATTACAATGATATTGCTAGTTACTAATTGAAAGCATAAAAACTGATTTGCAAATTATTTAATTTTCTACTCTCCGTTTATTCAATAATCGTTTATTGAACATGAAGGGCACTTTTAAAACCATAACAAGCGTTTATTAGATATTAACACCACTAAACATACATTACATAGTTTGCATAAATAAATAAAAAGTGACAATGCATTTTGTTCAAATTTCATAGTTTGACTATCCAATCTAGTGATATTTATTCATAAATTTGGAAACTCAATCCAATCGGACATACGCTTGAACTTTTAATCCAAGCCAATGTCAATTTGCATTAATTCCGTCAGATATCAATTACTCTGGCCTGACGACTACATTGATGCCTGGTGGAGGCTCGATTTGGGCTTTATACGTTGAGCTGACAAGACCAACATTCTTTACGGTTCGAGTGAGTGTGATAGGATTTCTTAGGTTTGGAATGGTGATGGAAGGCAGGTTCACATCAAGAATTTGGAACAGGACATGATGTGGCATTTTCAACAAGTAGAGAAACAGTTGAGCTGTTGTAGCCAAACGCACAAAGGTAGCTTATGTAGTCATTCTTGTCCATATCGTATATGAGACCAGGGTAAGCTGCCTTGTTCGGGTTCACTAATCCTCCTCCATAGTCAAATGGATCCGCAAGCTTTAGCCCTGCCCCTTCAGCAAATATTGGCTCTCCAAAGGGATCAGTCTTCCATGCTGCAAAAGGAGAAAAAAAGTTTTGTTATTATTTGTGTGCTGACATAATCACGAAACCAATCAATTTCGCTACATTACAGACACTTGCTAATCACTTGTACTCTAACTATTAGGGTGCGTTTGTTGCACAGATTATCTCGGACTGAACTAGCTTCAGGGACTAAACTGGACTGACTTAGACTAAACTAAGCTGGACTAACTTAGTGAAGCATTTGGTGCAGTGTCAGACTAAGAAGCAGGATAATGAAAACACTATTGTCACCAGAAGATTGGGACTAAAAACATAACATAATCTGGTGAGCAATCGGCAGAAAATTGGGACTAAAAACGTAACAAAATCTGGTTCAAAGCACCACTACTGTGATTTTATCTAACGCTACCATAGCAGTAGCAGCTCTTGAAGCTCCATTGTCAAAACCCGAAGAGAGCCACAGCCAGAAGCACTCGGTGACCGAGCGAATTGACAAACCCTTACCTTAGAAAGCAAGCAGCCGCGACCACCGGTCTGCAAGCATCTCTGGTCCTCGATGACATAGCGAATTCAAAAATAAGCGAAGAATAAACATTGTATAACTGGAGTAGACATTCGGTAGGGGTTCAGATAAACTTGATACATATTAAAGACGTCTTAGTTGCATTCAAATTATTTACCCAATAGCAGAACAGTTTTACAAGTTCTCCTTCATCTAATATTGTTTGGGCCCAAAATAACAGTTTGGGCCGAGGGAGGAATCACTTTTGGCCCGGGAAGACGTACGGCGAGAGGGTCGTAGGACGTTCAGCTCATGGGCTTCCAAGCCTAGGTCGGTTAAATCAGAATGCAAGTCGAGTCCTAATACAATAGGGACCCTTGACGAGATCTGTAAAACTAGAAGGCGAATCCGGCTCAGTTAAGGACTAGATTCGAGTCCTAGTAGAGATAGGACTGATCGAGGTAATCCGGAGAGGGAAACCTAGTTCAAGTAGGATTGGAACTCGGGCTCGGTGTTCTGCTACTATAAATACAAGACATTCAGCAATGGAAAAAGCCCCTGCAAATCAACACAAAAATTGCCCTGCGCAAACTCTCACAACTTGAGATCTTTTTCTTTTCCTTTTTCGCTGACACATCTTCCGTTGGCATCAACAGCACTGTGGAAGCAACCGGTGATATCTTAAGTCGGCATAGATAGCTCTGTCACCGTAGAGTCGGTCGGTCTCGCAGTATCTTCCGTTGGCATCAACAGCACTGCGGCGAGAACGGTCGATTGCCTATCCAAGTCTCGGTCGAGAAGGGTTTTCGAATCCTTGTTGGTCGAGGTCATCTCATTAGCCTTCTCGGCGAGGTGAGGTGTTACAGTTATTACATTCGGCACATTGTAAGCCGAATTCGGTTCGTGAACTTTGTAAGAAATAGCAGCCTTGTCTTCAGGCTCGAGAACCCAAGAGGCCGAGACGCGTTCCTTTCTCGGCCGCAATCGCAAGACGCAGAAGTCAGTAGTGCGACCCAACGCAGCATCATCAAATTTACTCCTCGGCCGAGCCTCGGCCGACGAGTTGGCACGCCCCGCAATCACCGAAGGACGTAGTTAGCTCATTAATTACTCGGCCTGCGCGCCACGTAGGCTTTGTAGTTTCTAGGGTCAACATTTTGGCACGCCCAATGGGACCTAGTGCTAAACTACGAAGTTCATGCCAATTGAAACACGATCGGTAAAAAAGAAAACCACTATGGGAAAGTCGATAGCTGATTTGCCGAATCAAAGCACGGGACAAGGTGTGCCACAGGCGCAGAATCCCCATAGCGCCGTGACACCTGAGTCCACGAGTGCGACCCGCCGAGAGAGAGAAGTTAATCTCGGCAGTCAACTCCGCGGTCCAGAAATCCCTAACAGGAACACCTGTGTTCTCACTGAAGGGATAGTGGAAGAGTGTGACGAGGATGGTGGTGAAGGATCTGATCCACCAACAAGGTCGTTTCTTCGAAAGCGATTGGACGAGCAGTCTCGGTCAGTCGAGCAGACGTTTAGTCGAGGCATTGACAAGCTGCACGATGCGATACTCAGTTCCAATGATCGACAAACTAGGCTGCTTGAAATGCTGGTTAGTCAAGTTGGTGGTAGCAGGCCTTTCGAGCCTCGCCAACATTGTTTGCCAGGAAACAGCCAGGTACCGATTGTACCGGCCGAGCCTATTCCTGCCCCGCTCAAAATAATTAACTTGGAAAAGGGAGGAGGGTCGAATAGTAGGTCAGACGGGACCGACCAAAGGGTCGAAGCAGCATCTGTTGATATGACCGAAGTTCAGCGGATGATCGACTCGGCTATGAAGAAAGGGCCGAAGTTTCCCAAGTTTATTCATCCGTACCCAGTTTACGTGGAGACGTTTGGATACCCGAAGGGCTTCAAGATCCCAGATTTTAGTCTTTTTGCTGGTGAATCGTCCCTGTCTTCGTTGGAGCACGTGGCTCGTTTCACCGCGCAATGTGGAGATGTTAATAGTGATTTCCACAAGTTACGGCTGTTCAATTTTTCATTGACCGGCTCGGCATTTGCCTGGTACATCAATCTCCCGCCTAATTCCGTCCAAAACTGGGAGGAGTTGGTCGAGAAGTTTCACGAGCAGTTTTACCGGCCGGGGATGGAGATGTCAGTTTCTTCATTAGCACGGATGGCTCAAGCATCTGATGAGTCACCAATGGATTATCTTACTAGGTTTAAATCGGCTAGGAATTGGTGCCGAGTGCCCTTACCCGAAGTCGAATTTGTCAGGCTTGCTTTGAATGGTCTTGACGTCGAATACAAAAAGAAATTCTTGGGGGCAAATTTTCGGGATATGTACGAATTGGCCCAGCATGTCGAGCAGTACGATTATTTGCTCCGCGAGGAAAAGACTTCGAAAACTCCAACTCGGGGAACGATTTACAAGAACCCTACTGTCAATTATGCATCAACCGAGGATGAATGTGTTAGTGTGGATGCGGCTGAGATAGTAATAGATAAGCCATACATTTGCAAGGCATTGACTCAGGTTGATTCTAGAGAAGCCAAAAGTCGCTCGGCCACTGAAGGAACATCGAAACCGTCAAAGGTTTATACTTTTGATATTACTAAGGCTGACGCAATTTTTGACCAACTGTTATCAGCAAGAATCATTAAGCTTCGGCCCGGTCATAACATTCCTAAGGCCAAAGAGCTTAAAGGAAAGGTGTATTGCAAATACCACAATTCGAGTAAACACACGACAAACAATTGCGTCGTATTTCGTGATAACGTCCAAAGCTGGATTGATAATGGCAAACTGAAGTTCCCCGAGAAGAGGATGAGTGTTGATATTGATCCGTTCCCCACGGCAACAGTAAATATGGTCGACGCGTACCTACCCAAGGACAAAGGGAAAGGCAAGGCTGAAGTGGTTGAGACACAACGCCCGCGAAATCAGAATGTTCGGCCACGGTTCATGGCCGATTCGCGCTCAAATAAACCATCTGTGGCCTTAACAGGGCCCGCTATTGTCAAATCTATGACGGAGTGTAGCGCCGATGAAGATAGTGGGACGGCGTTTCTGTGCAGGAAATGTAAAGCGAAGGTCGACAGTGAACCAGAAGAGAAACCTTTTTCGCAACCCGTGGCCGTAACTCGGCAAAAGATAGCCAGTGAAGACCAACATCATGGGGTTTTTGGGAGGCTCGGTCCTAAAGTACGGATGGAAGAGACACCCCCGGTCAGGCGGCGCCTCGATTTTGATGCTTCATTTTATGACGATGATTATTATAAGCGTAATTCTAGCAGTTCAGGATCATCACGGAGTCAAAAGACTTTCAAGCCTCCTGAGCCTAGAGATCAACGTTGGTATACATACCATTCTTCGAAGGGTGTCTACACCGCGTTGTCCAAATCTCAGAAACGCCGGCATCAACGGATAGATTGCATGGCTCGCCGACAAGCAGCCCAAAAAACTTCGACCCCTAAGTGGCGGCCGAAGGATACAGTTGCCAATGATGAGGAGCGACCACCTCCAGCAATTATGACAGAGTTGGCTCAAGGGAAACGGTTGGTCGATCAAGACGTCGAGACCATGTTTGAAGAAGCTGATAAACGGATCAAACTTCTTATTCGACCAGGGGAAATGAAGGCACGCCTTGAACATTTTAGGCAAGAGGCCGAAAACAAAGTATCCCCGCTAGTTATACAGGAGCCTTTGGTCAAAATTAGACGGAATTTGCATCCCCCATTCCTTGGGGAGTCTTTGGAGTATATGCGAGAATTTCATAAGAGTCATTCGGCCAACGATCTGTATGGTTTGCCGAAGGCATGCCAGGACACCATTGATCTGATCCTGACTTGTCCAGATGCCGAGCGGATCATCCAGAAGACCTCAGACCCCGGATTGAAAGCAAGGTTCCAGCACATACGAGAAGCTCGTGTTTTTGGGTTTGAAGTCGACCCGTACATCGATATCAATGCAACCGACCTTCCTTTCTCGCTGGAGGACCTTCAGTATTTACGGTATCACTTTGAAGTATTTTCGGCGGTTTCTCTCTTCGGCCTTACGACCGATGAAATCGCACGTATTGCCCGTCTGGATGCTTATCTTGACACTAGGGATGCTCGTCTACACTACCAGGAGCAGGTTCAGGTTTTGACCCCAAGTTCATTGTCAATCTCGACCTTACCTGAGGCGGTCACGCAGAACCAACAAGTGGCCGAAGCGGCTCCGCCGAGTGACATTATTGAGGAAGGGACGGAAGAATCTCATTGTCCGACTTTGACGATAACTGAATACGTAGTCGCTGACCAACCGAACGAGGAAGGTCATGACCAGTTGGGTCCGTCAGTCTTGGATAATATGGAAATCAGTATGGTTCATGTGTTACCTGCTGATTTTCAATCAAGCACGGCTCAACCAAATTTCCTCGATGGAGATGTGGTTGCTGAGGAACCCGGCCATGTGGATTTTGTATCAGTTGCTGAAGGCGAGCCAACAACAAAAGATGATAGTCTAAAGGCTGCTTTGGCCGAATTGTTCCCTCGTTTATCATCTGCCAAGCTTCACCATTTAAAGCCATTGTATGTGACGGCACACATCGAGGGATATCCGGTTTCTAAAGTTTTTGTCGATTGTGGAGCTACTGTCAATATCATGCCCCTGAACATCATGAAGGCCTTACGCCGTTCAAATGACGAACTTATTCCGTCAGGGATCACAATGAGCAGTTTTGTCGGCGACAAGTCCCACACCAAAGGTATGCTTCCGTTAACTGTGAATATTGCCGGTCGCACCCATATGACCGCCTTTTTCGTGGTTAATTCCAAAACCGAGTATAATGCACTGCTCGGCCGAGATTGGATTCATCAAACCAGCTGTATTCCTTCCTCATTGTACCAAGTGCTTGTCTTTTGGGACGGCAAATCGGTCACTGTTCATCCGGCCGATAGCCAGCCCTTCGAAGCCAACATGATTCAAGCACGGTATTATGACGATCACGTCGGCTATATTACGTTGCAAGGCTTCAATGAAGAGGGACGGCCGACTCGGATTTCCGTTCAGAAAGCTATCGAGGTTGGCGCCAAGACTGTCCAGCAGGATTCGGCGAGACTCGGATTAGCTAACTTTCTCCCCGAAACCGATGTTTGACGCCGATCGGGAAGCACGTAGGGCCGCGGTTTCATCTACTATGGAACGACTGCTGGCCCATTGGTATACGATATCTAAACAACCAAATTCGGGCGTCAACCTCGTCGAGTTCCTTGCTGAGGGAGATAATAGGCCTGTATTATCTTTTGATAAAATTCGAGCCGCCCCGGCCGAGCTCGAATATCATCAGCCCCTTGTTAAGGACCCTTTGGAAGAGATTAATGTTGGGACGGCCGATGACCCACGACTTTTGTTTATTAGTGCGTTACTTCCTCAACAAGTGAAGGACGAGTTGCGGGCCTTGCTTACGGAATTCAAAGATTGTTTTGCTTGGAGTTATCATGAAATGCCCGGCTTAGATCGTGCTTTGGTCGAGCATGAATTACGTATTAAGCCCGGATTCAAGCCTTTCCGTCAGCCACCTCGTCGATTCTCGACCGAAGTACAACTCAGTGTTAAGGACGAACTAGTTCGGCTTTTGAAAGCCGGGTTCATTCGGACAGCTCGATATGTCGAATGGTTGGCGAATATTGTTCCTGTATTAAAGAAAAGTGGTGCACTGCGCATCTGCACCGATTTTCGCAATCTGAATCTGGCAACGCCCAAAGATGAGTATACAATGCCGATTTCAGATCTGTTAATCGATGCCGCGGCAAATCATGCGATCTTATCTTTTATGGATGGACATGCCGGATACAACCAAATATTTATTGCCGAAGCCGATGTGCACAAAACTGCTTTCCGGTGCCCGGGGGCACTCGGCACTTACGAATGGGTTGTCATGCCATTCGGCCTCAAGAATGCCGGCGCCACGTACCAACGGGCGATGAACACCATCTTCCATGATTTAATTGGCACCATCGTCGAAGTTTATATCGATGATGTTGTCGTTAAATCTAAACGCCGACAGACACATCTGGATGATCTCCGACAGGATTTCCTCCTTATGCGTCAGCACAACCTCAAGATGAATCCTGCCAAGTGTGCCTTCGGTGTATTGGCCGGGAATTTTCTTGGTTTCCTCGTACATCATCGTGGGATTGAAGTCGATGAGAACAAGGCACGCGCAATCATCACCGCCCCACCCCCAACAACGAAGAAACAATTACAGTCCTTACTCGGCCAGATCAATTTTTTACGCCGATTTATTGCTAATTCGGCAGGTAAAATGAAAGCCTTTTCCACACTTTTGAAGCTCAAGGACTCCGATAAGTTCATGTGGAATGAGGAGCACCAGGCGGCGTTCACGCAGATCAAGGTTTCCCTTACAAACCCACCTGTCCTAGTCCCTCATCAGCGCGGTAAGCCTCTCAAGCTGTACATTTCGGCGGCCGACGAGTCCATCGGCTGCCTCCTCGCGCAAGACAACGATGCCGGCCGGGAACAGGCTATCTTCTACCTCAGCCGTAATCTGAGTCCTCCGGAGATCAATTATTCCGCCGTTGAGAAGCTCTGTCTCGCCGTGTTCTTCGCTGCATCCAAGCTTCGGCATTACATGCTCCCGTCGGTCACCCAAGTCATTGCTCAGACCGACGTTATCCGGTACATGCTTACCCGGCCAATTGTGAAGGGCCGAATTGGGAAATGGACGATGGCGTTGTCCGAGTTTAGTTTGCAATACGTGCCGCAAAAAGCTGTGAAAGGACAGGCGTTGGCCGATTTCCTTGCCCAGCACCCTTCGCCTTACGATTTCGGGGGTGCTGATGTCGAGATTGGCATGGTGGTGACCCGCGACAACTATTGGACGATGTATTTCGATGGTTCCAGTACTTCGTCCTCGGCCGGCGCAGGCATCGTCATTCAGTCTCCTCACAACGATCGTTGGTATTTTTCGCTCAAATTGGATTTCGACTGCACCAATAATCAGGCCGAATACGAGGCTCTGGTCATTGGTCTAGGCCTCCTTCTTGACCTACATGCCACTCGTGTCCTCGTCCTCGGGGATTCTGAACTAGTGATTAACCAAATTAATGGGTCTTTTCGCTGCATGAGTTGTACTCTGGCGCCTTACCACATGGTCGCCAGCTATTTGGCCGAGTCCTTTGACGGTATTACATTCGAGCATGTTTCTCGGGTTCATAATACCGACGCAGACGAGTTGGCTCAAATCGCCTCCGGTGCACAACTCCTGGGGGGCAAGCTAGGCCGGGAGATACCAATATTACAACAATTATACCCGGCCTTGGTTGATCAGCAAATCCTCCGTCGAGACAATGTGATACGCACCAGGGTCATGTCCTTGCCTTCGTTGTTAGATCGGCAGGACCAGGACTCTATAGAAATTTGCGCGGCCGAGGCAGTACCAGATGATTGGAGAAAGCCCATTATGCAGTACCTTGACAATCCTAACGGAAAGCATAGTCGCAGGACACGGGCTCACGCCACGAACTATATCACGTACCAAAACGAGTTGTACCGAAAGGGCGAAGATGGTTTGTTATTGCTATGCCTCGGCCCCCAAGAGAGTGTTCGAGCGACCGCAGAAGTTCATGAAGGGGTATGCGGAGCTCACCAGTCTGGACGGAAAATGCGATGGCTACTCCGACGACACGGTTATTTTTGGCCGAGAATACTGAAAGATTGTATCGAGTTTGCACGAGGATGCGTGCAGTGCCAAATCCATGGGCCTATACAAAAGGTCCCGGCCGAATCGCTACATTCGGTCATTAAGCCGTGGCCGTTTAGAGGATGGGCCATGGACGTAATCGGCAAAATCACGCCGACTTCTGGAGCTGCTAAGCATGCATGGATAATAGTCGCAACTGATTACTTTACTAAGTGGGTCGAAGCAAAATCATATGCCGAATTAACGTCTAAAGAAGTTTGCGATTTCGTGGAGGAACACATTGTGACCCGGTTTGGTGTGCCAGAAACGATCATAACCGACAATGGAACAATCTTCACAGCCGAAAGGTTTAAGGAATACACGGCCAATTTGAAAATTCGGCTGGAACAGTCCACACCGTATTATCCACAGGCGAATGGGCAGGCCGAGGCAAGTAATAAAGTGTTGATTGGCATCCTCGAAAAAATAATAAAAGAGAGGCCTGGCATGTGGCATTTGAAGTTGAACGAGGCATTATGGGCATACCGAACGTCGTCCCGATCGGCGACTGCAACAACCCCGTACGCATTGACTTACGGACACGATGCGGTGCTACCAGTCGAGTTGAGCATAAATTCGTTGCGATTAATTGAACAAAGTAGTTTGTTTAGCGCCGAA
This sequence comes from Malus domestica, assembly GCF_042453785.1. Taxonomy (NCBI): domain Eukaryota; kingdom Viridiplantae; phylum Streptophyta; class Magnoliopsida; order Rosales; family Rosaceae; genus Malus; species Malus domestica. The sequence goes on along the minus strand of NC_091674.1, from coordinate 22,328,631 downwards.
TATAATCAGTCCATGAGACAGGAACTAGAAGATTTGGAAGAGGCGCGACTTGACGCTTATAACTTACTGGTGGCACAGAAACAGATTGCCGAGCGAGCCTATAATCAAAAGGTACGACAGAAAACGTTCGGCGAGGGTGAATTGGTGTGGCAAACGGTGTTGCCCGTAGGAATAAAAGATCCTAGGTTCGGCAAGTGGTCGCCGAATTGGGAAGGGCCGTTCATTGTGCATAAGGTATACGGTAAAGGGGCGTATCATCTTAAAGACCGGACTGGAGTAGTTCACAAATTACCAATTAATGGGAAGTTCTTGAAGAAATACTATCCGGTCACATGGGAAATGCGTGAATAAAAAAAATTTTTTTGTAGAAAAAGTCATTCCATTAAAATTGACAGGTATTACAAAAATGAGTAGGTCTAATACATTCAAGGAGATGAGGGAAGAAGAGTGCTGAGCAGAGCTTTCAACTCCAACCACCGCACGTCGGCCATGATGACTTCGGCTTGCCGATTCTTTTTGTCCAGCCTCAGGCGCTCGACCCGTTTTTTGGCCGCCGCATACTCAATTAGGCGATCCTTCCCGCCTGACTCGAAGTCCCTCGCAAGCTCAGAAGCAATGACCGACCGGCATTTTGCTAGTTCGGCCATCTGACGGTCGAGCTCGGCTAACGCTTCTCCTTTTGCCCGTAGATCGTCAATCTTCGGACGGAGGGTGTCTTGAACAGCCGTGGCGGCTTGCAGGTCCTGTTCGGCCTTCAGAGCAGTCTGGAAGATGCCAAATGTCTCCCGAACGTGCTCCAATGCAGACGATGCCCGAACAATGGCATCTCCGCTTAGGCGACCGTCGGCCCCAAGGTCGTTCAGACACACGCCGAGCAGATCAAGACCGTTGCGCTCAAGTACTTGCGATGATGAGAGCGACAGGACTTCTCGCAACTGGGTTAGGGCGCTTGGATCGGCAGCCTCAGTTGGAGCGGCCGAAGGGCCGGACTCTGCAGTCGTGCTGGAGAGGAGAGCTTTGAATTCAACCTCCCATGAAGCCTGCACGAATAGACAAGGTTAAGCTTAAAGGAAGTCATGACAAGAATAGCAAGAAGGTGTCGTTTTTAACCTGCCGAGAGGAGACCTCGGCCATGTCCCCAGGGTCGTTGCTCGAACCTAAAGAACTCAATGGTCGAGCCCAGTGTCTCAGATTGCTTCTCACTTCACGCGGCCGATGGAGGTTATCTACGTTTGATGGCCACTGAGGCGGCCAGGAAATATAGATAACGCCCTTCGGCGCATAGAATTGACGGTGAAAAGAATGTACAGGCACCTGACATTTAGTTTTTCCTTGTTTAGAATTCTAAAGCAGAAAAGCAATCAGGAGGAAAATTGAAGGTACTTACAAAAGCCGGGGTAACCTCCTGTGGAGGAATGTGGAAGCCTTGGTCTTGAGGATGGACCGGCGATTCCGCCGTGGCCTCGGGTTCCTCGAGTAGCCGTTTGCCACGGTCGGCTGCCGATGGGCCGACTGGCGCAGCTGCTTCAGTGGAGGCAGGGACGTCCTGGTCCTGAGAAGGAACGAGAGGATCGGCCACCGGGGTCGGTTCTTCGACCGTGTGCTTGCCACGATTAGCCGAGGAGGGGCCGGTTTGAACCACCATCTCGGATACTGGAGGAGGTGGTTGACGGGTATGAGGACGACGCGCCAGCGGGACCTCGTCGCTCCCCTCACTCTCTTCCAACACGAAGACCGTGGGCTTTGGATTCTTGGGAGAGGCTCCCTCGGTCGTAGAAACCGCCTGTTGTGAGACAGGTGCCTTCTCGACAGAGGGAGGTACAACTGATTCGCCGGCCATAGAGGTAGGCCGCGCTGGGGCCGTCTCTATGGCCGAAGCCGGCTGTTTCTTGACCCCAGAATGGCCGGCGGCGGGAGAAGGGGAAGCACTGGGAGTCGTCGTGTGGCTGGAGATAACGTGGATCTCCCGTGCACCTTTCTTCGCCAGTTGTTTGACCCGCTTGGCAGGCGGGGAAGGCTCGATAGCCGGCCCGGCCTCTTGGCGAGGCCGTTTGATTAGCACGGCCCTACCAGCGGGTTTGTCCTTTTGGGCCACGACCGATTTTTTCCCGGCCATAGCAGCGGCAACTGCCTCCGTCTTTCTCAAAAGCCGATTACCTAAAAGGATAAAGACAAGTCAGTGAGGCAAATCAATATGCAAGGTTGATGGAAATGAGGAAAATGGAACAGGTACCTTGAGTATGAGGGGCCGAGGCCTTCTTAGGTCGGTCGCCGAAGAGTCTGCTCACCACATCTTCGACCGGCGCACTAAAGAACTCTTGGGTGTAATTTTCCCACCACTCACCGAAGGTGTCGGTGCAATGAGTTTCTGGGGTGGCTGGTCGAAGCCGGAATTTTTGGCAGTGCTCTTGGAATTCCCTCACGGCGGTTCTACACTCCTTCTCAGAGGAACGAGGTTCGCGTCCACGGCTTAGGACCGATCGGGAGGAGAGAAGGGGGATAGGGCAGCCCTGAAGGTAGCCGAGCTGTCGGGCAAGGAAGTTCGGGTGATATACTTCCCAACCTGACCGTTTCCCATCACAGCCAAGAGGGAGGTCGCGAGCAAGCACAAATGACCCCCAGGTCTGACGAAGATCGGCGTCCTCTTCCGCGCTCCATGGGGAGGTAGGCAGCCTGATGGAGGAAGGATAGTCTCGACGACGACATATTAGGAACTCGTCGTTGGAGAAGTCGTCGAGAGCAAAGAGGTACCGAAATACCTCTTCGGCTTGATGGGGAGGTGTCGGTCGAGAGGCCAGTTGAGGTCCAAGCGCCTCTGTTGGTGAGAATTCAGCTATGGCCGGCCGAAGGGAGGCGAAGTATACCTGCAACCAGAGCTGGAAGACCCAGAGAGGACCATTCTGGTGTGGATCCACCTTGTGGAGGGTCGCCTCGGCCAGGCAGCGGAAAAGTTGGGCGAGAATATTGGAACTCAGTGCCAAGACGTGACCACTAGCCAGGGCTTCGGCTACCGGCATGTTCTCGACCAAGCACTTGTTTGACTTGGTACAACAAACGTATTTGTTGTACCAGTAGAAGAGGAAGGCTTCGTGTTCTCCCTCTCGCAGGTCCTCTTCTCCTCGGCCGGCGAAGTGAAGATAGAGGGTGTTGTAATTGCAGAAGTTCTTGTGGAGCTTCTGAATATCTTCCTTCGACGGGATATGACCGTCACGGTTCAAGGTCTCGAAGGCCCGACGGTCGAAGAGCGTTTTCAGGTCGATATTCGACGGATGCCCAGAGAGAGTCGCGTCGACAGGGATCCCGGTCGCCGAAGTCCCCAGAATGGCAGTGATATCCAGGACGGTGGGACCAATGGGACCCAGAGGAAGGACCATTGTGTTGGTGGCCGAGCACCAGAAGCACAGAGCGGCTTGGAGAAGCTCCTTGTCGGGGACGATTTCCATAGACGAAAGGAGAATGGCGTCGTAGATGCCAAGGGCCTTCCATTGCTTGCCGAAGAGTCGGTCCATTCGAACAACCCAGGCTGCCCAGGATGTGGTCGTCGAGGGCCAGGAGCCTTGGGGTTTAGCCGCATCCCATCGCGACCATTCAAACCCTTGAAGCAAGGGTGTTAGGCAGTGCTCCTGAAGAAGGCCGATGATAGTCGGCGGAATTGTAGCCTTGAAGAGAGGACCCAGGATTTGGTACTGGGTGCTCATGTCGTTTTCAAACCGGATGGTCTTGATCGAGCTCCGATCAACAATCTTCTGATGTTGGTCACATTCCCTGGAAAGCTTGGAGATGAAGGACGCCATTGCAAGAAAGAGACACGGAGTAAAAGGGTTGTCTGGGTTGGGGATTTAAAGACGGAAGACTTGGAATAGGAGAAATGCACTAGAAATCAATGGCAGAGGATTTCAGGAAGTTTGAGAGCGTAAAAGAACAAATGAGGGGATTTCGGTATTTATAGAGTTATGGGGGGGAAGAGCAATCGTTCGAAATTCAAAACAAAGGGCAAAATCGACCGGAGGAATCGTTGATCATAATGAATATTTGGGAAGTGCGGTTGAGAAGACCGACGGTTTTAGGTTTTGGGGGCGCACGATTGCGTGTGACGGCGAAGTTAATGACGAAAGACGATTCGACGCCTGCACGATGACAGGTGGGCTCACGGACTAATGTACTGGCTCGCGGATTGAGATAGTGGTCATAATGGCAAGACGGTTCGGGTAGGCGCACGCTTCAGACGTCATTATCGGGGATTGGCCATGTTAGAGGATGCCACTTGGCGAGTGGTTTAGCAGGATCAAGATCGTGCGATCGTGTTCAATAAATGCGCCTTGGAACTCGGGTATTGGGATCCTGAGTGGTAGATTCGCTTCTTCAAGGCCAAAACTCGGCCGAAGGTTTCAGGCCGAGGACCTCAGAAGCGAGGGGGCAATGTTTGGGCCCAAAATAACAGTTTGGGCCGAGGGAGGAATCACTTTTGGCCCGGGAAGACGTACGGCGAGAGGGTCGTAGGACGTTCAGCTCATGGGCTTCCAAGCCTAGGTCGGTTAAATCAGAATGCAAGTCGAGTCCTAATACAATAGGGACCCTTGACGAGATCTGTAAAACTAGAAGGCGAATCCGGCTCAGTTAAGGACTAGATTCGAGTCCTAGTAGAGATAGGACTGATCGAGGTAATCCGGAGAGGGAAACCTAGTTCAAGTAGGATTGGAACTCGGGCTCGGTGTTCTGCTACTATAAATACAAGACATTCAGCAATGGAAAAAGCCCCACAAAATCAATACAAAATTGCCCTGCGCAAACTCTCACAACTTGAGATCTTTTTCTTTTCCTTTTTCGCTGACACATCTTCCGTTGGCATCAACAGCACTGTGGAAGCAACCGGTGGTATCTTAAGTCGGCATAGATAGCTCTGTCACCGTAGAGTCGGTCGGTCTCGCAGTATCTTCCGTTGGCATCAACAGCACTGCGGCGAGAACGGTCGGTTACCTATCCAAGTCTCGGTCGAGGAGGGTTTTCGAATCCTTGTAGGTCGAGGTCATCTCATTAGCCTTCTCGGCGAGGTGAGGTGTCACAGTTATTACACTCGGCACATTGCAAGCCGAATTCGGTTCGTGAACTTTGTAAGAAATAGCAGCCTTGTCTTCAGGCTTGAGAACCCAAGAGGCCGAGACGTGTTCCTTTCTCGGCCGCAATCGCAAGACGCAGAGGTCAGTAGCGCGACCCAACGCAGCATCATCAAATTTACTCCTCGGCCGAGCCTCGGCCGACGAGTTGGCACGCTCCGCAATCACCGAAGGACGTAGTTAGCTCATTAATTACTCGACCTGCGCGCCACGTAGGCTTTGTAGTTTCTAGGGTCAACAAATATATAAGCACATAACAAATTTAAACAGTAGGCCATAGACAAAAATCGACTCCATGCTACGGAACTTAAATCCACTAGGATAAATCATGAACAAAATTAACACGATCATAGCTCAAACAATACATCAATCGTGCAGTGTTCCCAGTATATCCTCATCTTGATATAGATGGTACCTAAAACAGCCAAAAAAAATAAAATTAATGAACATCTAATCGGACAAAGGAAGTGAATGGTATAGACCAAAGCTTCTAGTCGCCAAAGCTCGAGTGAAAAGTTTCAAGTCGCCAAAGCTTGATGAATGGTATAGACCACCTATCATAGAATGAGATTACTTTACACTGGTGAGGGTAGCATCTGGAAGTGAAAATGATAACCAAAATGTTGCAAATCTGCAAAAGCACAGATTTTCTATTTCTACAAAAAATTTATCAACATTATTAGTTCATTCCATCATTTAATTTCCATAAAATAAACAACACCAACAACAACAAAGCCTTTTCCCACTAAGTATATGAATCCTAGAACGCCATTGCGCTCGGTTTTGTGTCATGTCATCCGTTAGATCCAAGTACTCTAAGTCTTTTCTTAGGGTCTTTTCCAAAGTTTTCCTAGGTCTTCCTCTACCCCTTCGGCCCTGAATCTCTATCCCGTAGTCACATCTTCGAACCGGAGCGTCAGTAGGCCTTCTTTGCACATGTCCAAACCACCGTAACCGAGTTTCTCTCCTCTTTCCTTCAATTTCGGCTACTCTTACTTTACCTCGGATATCCTCATTCCTAATCTTATCCTTTCTCGTGTGCCCACACATCCAACGAAGCATCCTCATCTCCACTACACCTACGTGTTGATGCTTCACCGCCCAACATTCTGTGCCATACAGCCTCGCCGGCCTTATTGCCGTCCTATAAAATTTTCCCTTGAGCTTCAGTGGCCTACGACGGTCACACAACACGCCGGATGCACTCTTCCACTTCATCCATCCAGCTTGTATTCTATGGGTGAGATCTCCATCAAATTCTCCGTTCTTTTGCAAGATAGATCCTAGGTAGCGAAAATGGTCGCTCTTTGGTATTTCCTGATCTCCGATCCTCACCCCTACTCATTTTGGCCTCCGTTTGCACTGAACTTGCACTCCATATATTCTGTCTTTGATCGGCTTAGGCGAAGACCTTTAGATTCCAACACTTTTCTCCAAAGGTTAAGCTTCGCGTTTACCCCTTCCTGCGTTTCATCTATCAACACTATATCGTTTGCGAAAAGCATACACCAAAGAATATCATCTTAAATATTAAGTTTGTGATCTTCGCTAGATTGCTCCGGTCATTAGTGTGGATAAGTATGTAAATGGATAGAGACAGGAAGCAAACACAAGATGTACGTGGTTCACCCAGATTGGCTACATCCACGGAGTAAAGGAGTTCTCATTAATTGTGAAGGGTTTACACAGTACATAGGTTCAAGCTCTCATTTAGTGAGTACAAGTGAATGATTTAGTACAAATGACATTAGAAAATATTGTGGGAGAATGATCTCGTAATCACGAAACTTTTAAGTACCGAAGTGTGGTATCGTCTTCACTTGCTTTATCTGTCTCATAGGTAGATGTGGCATCTTCTTTGGAAGTACTCTTCCTCCTTCCAGGGGTGATATCTTTAATTGGTGGAGATGCACAAGGTAATGTATCAATTTCACTTGACGCTTACTTGTAGTTTCAGGATTGGTCAAGCGCGATACAAACCATGTAATAGGAGTCCCCCAAGTCGCCGAGCTAGGGGATCTGCTGAAAGAGGTGACAGACAAGGTAAGCAATCAGGGCTCCAAGCAATCAGTCCCAGATCAGAAGTTTGATTTCGAGTTCCGGCTAATTGTTATCCTTCTCTTTATCTTGCAGGCAGCATGAAGGATAAAGAGAAGAAAATGAGAAAATGTGATATGAGATACTTTTGCTTTTGAAGAAGTAACTTTCCACAAGCTTATTCTTGAACTGGGCTGGAGGGTTTTCTGGTTTCCGCCAAAGTATAAGGCCGACTGAAGAATTTTAGGGTCAAAACAAGTCCATCAAATCTAGAGTACGTTCGACCCTGCTGATATGGGATACTTTTGTTGTTGACAAAGTAGTGGATGTATCGGCACGTGTGCTGTTGCGCTTGTCTCCACATGCTTCCTTGTATCCTTCTCACTTGCCCTATTTGTTCCTCAGGCAGATGTGGTATTTTCTCGGGAAGCATAAGATGTTGAAGATGAGTACTCGAGAGCAATGTCAGGTAAGTAATCAGGTAAGGGGTTCCAGGCAGTCAGTTCCGAACTGGAAGCTTGATTCCAAGTGCTGACTGATTGCTCTCTTTCTCCTTGTCTTGCAGGTAAGAACAAGGCCAAAGGAAAAGACAGGGAAAAAGCATGATATGGGATACTCTTGCTTTTAACCCTAATGATATGAGATATTCTTGCTCTGGTGTAGCTTGTTTGCAGAGGTATTTTCGGGGGGAAAGAAAGCTGAGTATTTCGAGAGGCTTCGTTGGGAGTGCCCTCTCAGATATGAGGAAGGGTTGAGCATTTTTGCAGGTCTGCCTGTCCATTGAGGATGAAGGTCGACATATATAGGAGTCTTTCTAACAACAATGAGTAATGCTATTCCTTTACCCTGCTTGGTCATAACACGGTAATGGGAGCTGCCAGCTTCACGTGTTTTAACTTTGTCAGAGCACTTTGAAAAAGTGGTCTGTGGTATCTGGAAAGCTGATGTTACGTGTGAAGATCACAGACAAGCTTTATCCAAGGAGATCTGGCTCTCGAAGTTGAGAAAACGGTGTGAGGATTACAGACCAACTTTATCTAAGGGGCTCTCGAAGTTGAGAAAGCGGTGCCTCTTCAGTTTTCGAACAAGCAATCATGTCGGGGATATGTATCTCGAGATTCGGAGAACGGTGCCTCTTCGATTTTTTAGAAAGCAATCTTGTTAGGAGTTTGGCTCTCGAGATTCGGAGAGCGGTGTCTCGTCGCTTTTTGAGAAAGTAATCATGTTGGAAGTCTGGCTCTCGAGATTCGGAGGACGGTGCCCCTTCGATCTTGAGGCAAGCAATCTTGTTGGGAGTGTTTTCTCGAATGTGAGTAAAGGTTAGGCCTGTTTGCTAGTCTACCTTGCCACGGAGCACAGAGGTTGACACACAGTAACTTTCCAATTATCCAGCAGTGGTCCTGTTCCTTTACCCTTGTGGGTAATAATATGGTAGCTAGACCTTCAAAATTTATGTGTCTAAACTTTGTTAGTGCTGTTTCTTTACTATTCTTTTACCCTTCTTGGTCATAGCAATGTAATGGGAGTTGCAAGCTTCACGTGTCTAAACTTTGTCAGAGATTTTGGCAAAGTTATCTGTGGTACCCGTGAGCTGATGTTGCGTGTGGAAAGTGGATGATTGAATAGTAACATTCACGTGCTTTCTACTTCACCAGATATCTTCGACAGAATGCCCGTAATTTCTGCAAAGTTGAGTGTGCATGTGACAGGTGCTGACAAGGCTGAAAAAGCAGGTGCCTCTTCGATTTCTAAGATCGGCCCTCGTGGTCTCTGAGCAGCCCAGCTTTTGAGAAAGCAAGCGCCTCTTCGATTTCTGCAATCGACCTTCGTGGTCTTTGAGCAGCCTAGTTTTTGAGAAAGCAAACGCCTCTTCGATTCCTGAGATCGACCCTCGTGGTCTCTGAGCAGCCCAGCTTTTGAGAAAGCAAACACCTTTTCGATTTCTGAGCAGGCGCCTCTTTGACTTCTGAAGCTCCATCGAGTGCAGATTTTTATAGAGGTTGGTATTAAGTTCCAAAGCACACTTGAATCTCCACCAGTAGAAGCTCCATTCTTGCATTTCTAAGATATTGATTTGTCCGACCTCTTCTCTCTTCAACACCTTTGAAAATGTTTGGCCCTTCCGACCGTCGTTTTGACTTGAACCTTGTTGAAGAGGCAGCCACGCCTTCTCCAGACAACATATGGCGCCCATCCTTCTTATCCCCTACTGGTCCTCTTACCGTTGGGGATTCCATGATGAAGAATGATATGACCCTGCAGTGGTGGCCAGGAACCTTCTCACTCCCAAAGATAACAGACTACTTTCCAAACGGTCTGATGAGTTGGCTGTTAAGGATTCTCTGGCTCTCAATGTTCAGTGTGCAGGTTCTGTGTCTAATATGGCCCAACGCTTATTTGCTCGAACCCGCCAAGTTGAATCATTGGTGGCTGAAGTGATGAGTCTCAAACAGGAGATTAGAGGGCTCAAGCATGAGAATAAACAATTGCACCGGCTCACACATGACTATGCTACAAACATGAAGAGGAAGCTTGACCAGATGAATGAATCTGATGGTCAGATTTTACATGATCATCAGAAGTTTGTGGGTTTGTTCCAAAGGCATTTATTGCCTTCGTCTTCTAGGGCTGTACCGCGTAATGAAGCTCCAAATGATCAACCTCCGATGCCTCCTCCTTCTAGGGTGCTGTTCAGTACTGAGGCTCCGAATGATCCGCCTCCGGTGCCTTCTCTTTCTGGGGCTCTACCGACTGCTAAGACTTCTCCTAAGCAACCTTTGTGAAGGCTCCCTCTTGTTTGTTTATTTTGACTCATGTATATGTACATATAATTTCCATAAAATAAACATGACAGAAAAAACATAAAGATTAAGAAGCAAAATTACTCGAATGGATAGGCATAATCGACGAGGTCGATGTTGGGAATAACAACAGGGCCTCTTGAAGGACATGCACGTAAACGATTTTCTCATAGAAAGACGATTGTTCTCTGTAGGATCAAACATTCTCCTAAAACAATTTGACTGATTTGTGGATCAAATTAAAATCCAGAAATCAATCAAAACCCATAAATCCCAGAAATAAATCATAATGCATAAATCCCAGTAAATCAAAACCCATAATCGATTAAACCCAGAAATCGATCAAAACCAGAAATCGTTCAAAACCCACTAATAATTTCACGAATCTTCAAAACAAAATCGAAGAAAATGAAGAAGATGAAGTGGAAGAGGAAGCTCTGAGAGACTTATGAGGATGCGGCATTGGTCGAGGAATGGTCCGGCAAGGCTATGGAGCAAATCGAGACGACAATAGAGATGACGGTCTTACTAGTCCGCTAGAATTTAGGGGGTTTCGTTAAGACGATCTAGCGAGCCCTTTAGTCGAGGCGAGTGAAGGGTAATCCCACTAAAGCTAGTCCGGTTGTGTAACAAACATAGGACTGTCCTAATTTCTAATATAGTCTAGTCCAATGAAACCTTGTGAAGGGAAACAAACACACCCTCATGGTTTTTTTATCAAACTGTTGTGACTACTACAGTGTTCAAATGACAAACTGCTACAGGTATATATAAGAGTATGAAAAACTAATAAAAATGACAAACTGCTGCAATTTGTATTAACATTTCTGGCACAACGTGAAAAAAGGTCTGTATAAGGCCTCTGTGTTTTCTATAAAATCTCATCCAATGTTCTTCGACATAATCAAGATTCTAAAAGACATTAACCGCTAGTCGAGCAGCGAGTTGGGGCTTAGCACTTAGGCAACTAGGCCGACGTCTACGCCGACTAAGTGGATATAAGTAAACCTGATATATTTTGTGTAAATAAGTGTCTGTTTATACTTAAAATATATATAATTTCATTAAAAATTACAAAATAAAATGGCATTATATTATAAAGTATTGGAACATAATGAAAACATGAGAAACAAGGATATAATGTGTTTTTATGTAAGTATGCAACAAGTCTCTTATAATTTATTGTAAAATATAAAATGCAAAATGAAAGTTATCTATTTTCTGTCTCAATGAATCACGACCTAGGCTGGTGCCTAGACGGGTCTAGACGGATTAGGCGAGTGTCTAGGCGGTCTAGATAGACACCTCAGCAGGTCTAGACGACTTTTCTTAATTTTTAAATTCCTATACATTAATAGGGACGATGACCAATCACCTAGCACCTAGGCAGTGCTAAGCAGGAAATTTTAGAACATTGGTCCTAATGCATATCAAAACCGTAGTAGAGCATAAATCAAATTTTGTTTGAATAAGTTGACCAGGGAAACATTAGTTTTTAAATTACGATATAAAGGGGATAGAAAAACATCCACTGTAATAACCCAAATTTTCACAGAAGTCAGCACCGAACCTTTGTGTCCCATCTGTGGTACGATTATCCTTGGCATTATGTTTCACCTGCATATATATGTGCGATGCCCTAGGAAGCCGCAAACTTAAGCATCAGACCAACTAAATGAAAAGACCACGGACACCCCCAACTTTTCCACTCTTTTGTCGTTTGAAGAAGGGATGTGATATCCACATATCCCATTTTACTTCTCACACATCTTTCTAATTTTCGGCCGTCGGATTGGATGAATGGAAGAAGATCAACGAACAAAAATTAACAAAGGTATGTGAGAGGTAATTTAGGATGTGTGGATAGCACACCCCTTGAAGAAAGGGGAAGGGCAATATGGTATACACCCAGCTATATATATTAAGATTATGATTGAGGTTTAGACATATTGATTAATACCTGTAGTCTAACATGTTACGTTATATCGAGAGATTATAACTATAACTATTCGTGAAGTACTATCATATATGAATGCATGATATAAATATTCACATGTTAGCAAAATACAAGCTGTCAAACGTCGAGCAAAAAATTGTTTCTTTGTGTGATTTTAACGGTTGTTTTGCAATTTATTTATTAGTTTCAGTAGCCAAAGCATAGAATTTTCTAAATTTTAGTTTTCTTCTTTTAGTTTTTGTTCTTTACCATATATGTATGGACATGCACCTTAACTTAGCATATTAAAAACACGTAAAAAAGATAACAAAAGAAAGGGTTTTTTTTTTTTTTTGTCAAAGGATAAATTTTATTAAATTATAATAGAAACGTTTACATCTTCTGCAAGAATATTAAAAAGAAATTCAGAATCATAAGCATTCCACATGAACGAACCACCATGCCAGGTAGCATAAGAAGTCATTGCATGGGCAGCGAGGTTGCCACTTCGCTGAACATGCATAAACTTCACCTCTCTAATCTGAGACACCAAATTCTGAATATAAAAAATGAAGCATTCCAAATTTGCATCAATTGAGCATTCCCCATTTATCATGTTGATAAGAGAGAGAGCGTCAGACTCTATCTCTACCATTTCATAATGCATGTCCCTACATACCACCAAAGCTGCACGAATTGCAGCCGCTTCCACCATAGCTGCATCATTGAAAAACTCACCTCTCACCCTACCAGCCATGTGCAAAAGTCTCGCAAAATCTCGCAGCACCCACCCATAGCCACCTAACATTGATTTCCCACGCCATGCCCCATCACAGTTAATTTTCAAAGTCCCAAAACTAGGACGTTTCCATCGAACTTGTTGTCCAGCAAAAACCGACGTTGAAGGTTTCCAGCAGCGCTCCTTCTCCCTTGTCTTTTCTGGCTGGGCATTTCTAAACTCTTGAATATGGCTTCGTGATAAAACGATCGCATCCTTTGGAGTTCTATATGTACCTTCAAAAACCAATGCATTCCGACATTTCCATATTCTCGAAAGGCCAAAAACAACTTCCTGTAACAGCTCGTCTTTTACCGCTTCTGTTAGAATTTTTGGATCGCTGGGCCGGTCCCACTCTAACAACACCGATACTGTCCCCACTTAACCACCTGCACAATCCTCAGGTGTGGGGTTTTACCACAAAAAGCCTCGGTATTAGTTAGAGTGGGGTAATACTATTTAAACCCCTTTGATTTTCTTCACCCCACCGATGTGGGACAGTTTAACAGCTTCATCCTTAAACCGTGCTACAATCTTCTTCCAACTTTCCAGAAAATCCACCCCTTTGACGGCATCCACATCAATCTGTAAAGGGCAGCAATACCAAAAGACCCGGCTAAATTCACACCCAAAGAACAGATGCTCCTCCGTTTCCTCAAACGAACCACACAAAACGCATGTCGTCTCCACTCGCATCCTCCTTCGGGCTAGATTCCTCCGCACCACCAAAGTATATTGTTGCAACACCTCCATATAAAAAACTTCAGTTTATTTGGCACTCTTAGCCTCCATACATCCTGCCAAACACGGTCAGACACCATACTCCTACTTCCCATTCCCGTACCCTTCCTATCCAATTCCCCATTCGCTTGAAGATCCATAGCCACTCCATAGCCACTTCTGACCGTATACTCTCCATTCCTAGAATAATGCCAAATTAGTTTATCATGACAACCATCTAAACTAATAGGCAACCCCAGTATAAGTTTTGCTTCCTCCTCTTCAAAATAGTTAAGTACCAACTCCTTTTTCCACGATCCCGTAGAATGCTCAAACAACTCCCCTACCATCACCGGCATCTCCGCATGCCTAGACCGTATACGGAACGTGCATAACTTTGGAATCCAAGGATCATGTACAATCTTGATACTCTGCCCATCTCCAACTCTCCATCTTAGCCCCCGCTCCAAAATACGACGTCCCTGAAGTATACCTTTCCAACCCCACGAAGATCGCCTCCCTTGTTTTGCCTCCATAAATGATCTGTCCGGGTAGTATTTTTACTCGAGAACACGAGCCAAGAAAGGGTGTTAAAGTCACAAACTTGAGTGTTGTTATATATATATATATATATATATATATATATATATATATATATATATATATATAAAATATTCCACACTCAAGCAGCTCAAGATGGTCTCTCTACATGATAATGAAATCTTTAAGGAAAGCCTTTTCTCACATATAAGAAGAGGAGACATGAAATATCACTCCAATATTACTATTACCAACATAAACATGCATTATACTATAATCCATCAATATATTAATATACATGATATATTTATATATTATATTACAGTATGAGCGCCAACCTATAAGAAACTCTAGTCGCAAAGTATAGTGGGAACGATGACTAACTATGATGGAATGAATGTGCAAATAACGATGCTAGAAGTAACTAAAACAGAAAGAGGAAACATTAATCTTCCAATTTATTACTATGGTGACAAACTATGATGGAATGAATGTACATATATAAGACTGATGGTGCTAAAGCAACTTAAACAGAAAGAGGAAATCTTCCAATTTGTTACTATATCCAAGGTCTGCAGAACATGTTCAAAGTTCACGTTCCTCACGCTGCTTCTATTAATCATTTAAAAAAAAAATATCATCCTTATTTCTCTCATACACATACACTTCGCGTTCATCTCTAGCACAACAAAAAAAAACTAAAAGCAAAATGAAATGGCTATCAAATGACTCTCATATGTTATTTGTTAAATGTTATCACATATCTACGATATTGTTTCAACAGTCTCAAGAGGCAACTACACAATGGGTAAGTTGAAAAGACTATTCGCAATAGATTGAACCAAAATCGAGCTCTCTGTCCCTCCTGCTTCTCTACAACCCGTCTACCTCTCTCTCTCTCTCTCTATGACAGCATGGGTCTCACCCACCATGCTTGCAGCAAAGAAAGAAGGGTAAACTGTCATTTGACTGTTTGAACTATTACCCTAGTTGAAATTAACCTCTGAACTATTTTTTTGGTAAATTAACCCCTAGAATTATTTGAAATTAGCCTATTAATCTCTTGTTGATAGATTCCATCCACTATTTCATCAAATTCAAGGACAAATTAGTCTTTCCATTGTTAATTTTTATTTGTTAGTTATAACCATCAATAAAATTATGACATATGGACACAAAATAATGTGAAATGGTCCGTTATGTAACATTTGGTTTTTTATGTTTTGTTATTATGCTATATGTTTTACACATTATTTTGTGTCCATGTGTCATAATTTTATTTGTGGTCATTGTTGACAAGTAAGAATTGATGATAAAATGACTAATTTGCCCTTAAATTTGACGAAATGGTGGACAGATATAACTGCAAGGGGTTAATTGGACATTTAAATAGGTCAAGAGGTTTATTTACCAAAAAAATAGTTCAGGGAGTTAAACTGCAGTTTACCCAAGAAAGAAACAAATGATGAAACAACCTAACCCCAATCGCTCCGAAACCCTAAGGACAAAATGATTACCCTACCATACCCCTCTAACTTGTCATCCTCACCGTGTGATCTGAAGCCCAGATGGTCACTCTCGTCATTTTGACTCCCAAAGGACTGGGCTTAAACTAATTGATGCGAAAGCCCACAGAAGGCATTGTTGCAAATAAGGTGAAATTGGATGACAATTCATTGACTGTAGCTAAGCTACAGCCAATTCCTCTTCTACTTAAAAAAAAAGATAATAAGCAATTCAGCCCACTCAATACTGCAGGTTTTAAATATGTGTTAAACCCGTGGAATATATGAAAATGTATTTACATCCTCATGATCAATAAGGAAAAATATGTCTTAAACCTGTAGAATATCTTACATAGCTTATACCTATTATGGTAGGAACAAAATAAGATTCTTCAAATAGAAAGACAAAGGATGTAACACAACAGATAGCTCACCAAAAAGCTCTAGCCCTTTAATAGTGGTGACACATTGCCACTTGTTACACATGACCTTTTTAATTGTAATTTCTTTCTTCTCCTTGAAAAAAAACATGACAGAACAAATTTCAAAAACCACATACTTGTTCAATATCTGGAACTAAAATTTTCAGTTTTTATATATATAAATTATGATCACATTTTGATCATTTTTTTTAACAATCGATAATATCTACATTAAGAGGAGGATGTGGGTTTAGCTTCATACTGGGCTAGCAATAATATAGTTCAAATTCGCCTTTAACGAGAATCAAACCTGATACTCTTACTTACAAGTGAAAAGAAATATCACTAGATCGTAATACTAAGTGACACATTTTGATCATTGACATAAAATAGAAATCATTGTATATTTGCACAATCAAGGATTTATGGAACTTAGAACTGAGAGCCAGAGCTTCAACCTCTGTGAAACCACCCTTCTCTCGAACCCTTAGCGATTGATTCTTGCATCATCTATACCATAAAACTTGATCAATCAATCGAAGATTTATAAAAGTTTTGAATTTTAACCTCAAGTACAACATGCAGACCCAAAATTTGATCCAAATGAAAGTTGGAGAATCCTAAAAAGAAAAAAAGGTGCTCAATTACATAACTTGGGTATTTCTTAAAACCCCTAACCCAGGATATTTTAAATTCTTAAATTTTCTGAGCAATGAAACACTATCAAAACTAACATGATTAAAGAAACTGCTAACAAAAAATTTTAGAGGTCATAAACTCTATAATAGGTCACGAACCATTCAAATCGAGATATGATTTCTACAATCTGAAATCAAAGAAATTAATAATTCATTTACTAATCTGTAATCAGAGAAATTGAAATAAAACATGAAACCATAGCACATGCTTCAGAACATTCACAATTACATTAACTCATTGGATTTCATTCTAGAATTTGATTTAATGGGTTTTTGTGGGGTCTTTCAGCTGGTTGAGGCCTAGACGGTTGGTAGTAAATTAATGGTTAGATTCAAATCTAGGCGAGCCAACAAAGGTAGGGGAGTTAAGAGGTACAGATCTCTCCTGATAATTAATATGGTAATAAGGGAAGCAACCACTTGCGTCGCATCACATAAATGCATCTGGAATTCAATTTTCACCAGATTCAGGTACTTCCTCCCAACAACCTATATTGCAATTCTAATTTCCTTACTTCAAACAATACGGATCAAGTTTAAGGAAAAAAAGAAGAAACACTACCCATCTGCAATCTCAGAGAGGGCCGTTACAATTTACCTCCAGTACACCTCTGAAAGCACCAATCAATCCCCAAGTTATACGAGGAGACAAATGGCACACCAAGAAGTGGAAAAGCTTGTGGTCCACCTTGAAAATTCTATAGACCTGTTGGCTATGGAGCATGGCGTGAAATTGGTCGGTACGACTCTGGTGAAAAGGACCCTCAACAAGTGGGGAGTCAGGAACATTCTTAGATCCACTTGGAAGGACTTCGGAGAAATAGATGTTAAATGGGTCAAGGAGAATACTTTTGTCATTACGGTCAAAGATTCAAGTATGGCAACAAAGATTCTTGAGCAGGTTCTGTGGGCAATGATGAAGAAAAACTTTTCTGTGAAGATGTGGCCATCGGAACTTGCTTTAGAGGAAGTCAGGATGGAGATTGTCCTATTTTGGATCCAGATCAGGGGGTCCCCCTGGGCCTCACTACGAAACCAAATGTTCGTCGTCTAATGCAGGAGGCTGGGGAGTTCATAGAGATGGAGGACCCCATCAAAGCTCTGGGTTTTCTAAGGGTGAAGCTCAATATCAACACCTCGACCCCTTTAGTTAATGGATGTTGGCTAAGAAGAAAGTAGAACAGAGACACTTGGGTGGAGTTTAGTTATAAACGTATACAAGATTTTTGCTACCAATGTGGGTGTATTGGTCATGCAAATACGGAGTGTATGTTTGAGCCAAATACATGGGGGCTGCTGGCTATGGAGAATGGTCCAAGGCAGCGCCAATCAGGGGGATAATGGAGGCTATAAGGCCCATGACTGTTGGGATGGGTGACATGAGGCATGTTGGAGCTGTGAGAAATAGTTTATTACCACCTTCTCAGAAGGTAGAACGTACGTCAAGGTCGGAGACACAGGTGATGGGTAGCAACAATGTCTTGACCCCTGAGCATGGAGATTTGTCATCGCCACCATAGCGGGGGAGGAAGATATGGCACAGGAAACCAAGAATGGACGTTGGGACGGCGGATCTACCCCATCAATGAGCTGGGAGGCCTGACCTCTTGGAATGTTAGACAGGAAGGGTGTTCCTAAGCTCCTAGTATTGTTTTACCTAGGCAATTGGAGAACAGACACACAATGTCGATCAAGGAAATAAGTGAAGAAAATCACATTCTCTTGGGTACTGAAGTTGAGGGCTCGAGTGGGGTGGAGATACTAAGAAGGGAGCTAACACCAGTTGGTAGTCCTATGAAGAGAAGAGCAGAAGTACAGGGTATTGAGTTGATGCAGTCTCCACATAAGAAAAACATGGCTCTCGAAAGCACTGAGGTGAGAAAGAAGACTATGGCAAAAAAGTTGAGAGAAATGAGTGCTCAGGAGATATGCTTGATGGTGGAGCGAGCTATCTATGTTGAAGATGAACTTTAGGAAGTCCCAATTGAGTACCAAGATAAGTGGGAATTTATGGAAGAGGTCTTGGAGGCCAAGAGGATTGCTCTTATAGCTAGGAAAATATGCAAGACAGCTCGAGGTGGTGGCGGCTGGCCCTCAACAGCCGCACGTTCGCCATGATACACCTCTTCTGGAACTGCCAGGTCTTAGGTTAGACAAGGCAGTTCGAGCCCTTCATAGGCATATAAGAAAGTAGAGACCCTCTATGATCTTTCTATTGGAAGCGAAAATGAAAGATCATAGAATTGATGGAGTAAGGAGGTAAATGGGTTTTGGTAGGGGTTTTAATTTGCCTCCAATTAGGAGAGCTGGGGGTCTTAGTTTGTGGTGGGATGACTTGGTAGAGGTAGAAATTTTATTCTCTTTAAAACATGTGATCGATGCTCATGTGCGGGAGAATGATGCTCAGTTGTGGGTTTGAGTTAACGGTATATATGGTACCTCATATAGACGGAAAAATGAGGAATTTTGGGGGTGGATGACTTCCCATTTCACTCCCACCGAGATGCCTTGGATTTGTGGCGATGATTTTAATGAATTTATATGGGACTTTGAAAAAGCCAGGGGGTCTACAGTGTTATACAATCGGCCCCGTTACCCTGAGGAGTTTATGAATGCCATGGAGTTGATATATCTGGATTTTAATGGCCCTGCTTTCACATGGAGAGGCACGAAAATGGTATGTTGGTGGAAGAACGCTTGAATAGGGGGCTGGTCAATAAAGGTTGGCAGGACCTTTGGTCTAACACCACGGTTACCCACGACATGGTCTTAGGTTCTGATCACTGCCCACTATTTATCCAAACTGAGGAGGAGTGTAAAGAGGTAGTGAAAAATTGCTAGGAAAAGCTCGAGGATGGGAGTGCCCCGGTGCGGTGGGTGAAAAAGATTAACAATCGTCGATCCCATTTAATTAGGTGGAGTCGTGACAAATTCAAGAAGCGGGGAGGACAGATTGAGGTACTTCTCGGTTAACTTTGTGATCTACAAAATAATTGGGGGATAAACATGGATGAGATTCGGGAAAAAGCCAAGAGGAGAGCTACTAACAGCAACGATCTCAGGTGAAGTGGTTGAGAGAAAGTGATGCAAACACGATGTTTTTTCACCAATCTACGCTGCAGTTACGTAGGAGAAACAAGGTGTTAAAGATTAAAGACGAAAATGGTGTTTGGGTGGATGACCCCAGCCGGGTCCATCAGTTGGTGGATGATCACCTTATTAACACTTTCATGACCAGGGGAAGTAGAAGTTGGGGATCTCTGCTTGATTGCCTGACTCTGAAGGTTTCGAACTAGATGAATGAGATGTTGAATGCTCCGATTCTGAAAAAGGAGGTCAAGGCTGCTATAGTTCACATAGGTGGTCTCAAAGCCCCAAGACCAGATGGATTTTAGGGAGTTTTTTTATCAATCATTTTGGGAAAGCATTGTGGGAGATGTGAATGCGTTGATTAGAACCATGATTAATAGAGAGGATGACCCAAGAATGATTAATTCTACTCACATCGTGTTGATCCCAAAGGTGCAAAATCCTGAGTCCGTAACTCAATTTTGGCCTATAAGCCTTTACAAGTACTCTTACAAAGTCCTATCAAAAGTTTTTGAAAATAGGCTAAAGCCTATACTGCCGGACCTTATTTCACCAACTCAAAATGCTTTTGTTGCGGGCAGGCAAATTCAGGATAACATCGGTATTGCCCATGAGTTGTGTCATTTCCTCAAAAAGAGGAAAACAAAATGCAAGTTTGAAGTTGGTTTTAAACTTGACATGCAAAAAGCTTATGATAGAGTGGAATGAGATTTCCTAGATGTGATCATGGAGAAATTGGGATTTAATGATGTCTGGAGGAAGCTATTTACGGGCTGTGTATCCTCGGTGAATTTTGCTGTCATCCTTAACGGGCAACCAGGAAAAAAGTTCACCCATTCGCGTGGTCTTTGGCAAGGCGATCCCCTTTCTCCATATTTATTTCTTTTTGTGGGTGAGGTTTTGTCCAGAATGTTACATGGGGCTGTGGAAATGAGGTTACTGGATGAAGTTAAAATGAACTCAGGAGGGCCGGTCATCTCCCATATTCTTTTTGCAAACGATATGTTAATTTTCCTAAAAGCAGATAAGAAGAATTGTAGGAATTTGGTCAACCTATTGGAGACTTATTGCCTGGCCTTGGGATAGGGAATCAATTTGCAAAATTCGAGTGTGTTCTTTGAGGCCAGCATCTCGACTTGTGTTTCTACTGAGCTTGGCGATATCTTTGGCATGCCAATGATGAATAACCTAGGTACTTACTTGGGGGTTCTGGCCATCTGGGGGCGCTCAAATAAAATGGGACTGGCTTATGTGAAGGGTAGACTTTTAGGGAAATTACAAGGATGGAAACAAAGCTTTTTCTCAAAAGCGGGGAAGGAAGTTATGATAAAAGTCATTGCCCAAGCTATCCCCGCTTATCCCATGAACATTTTCAAGTTCCCTGCCGGGGTGTGTGCTGAAATGGATGCCATGATTGCTGGATTATGGTAGGGGGACTCAGGTGGGGCTAGAAAAATTCATTGGGTTTCAATGGAGACATTGGGCCTCCCAAAGAGTATGGGTGGTTTAGGTTTTAGAAGTTTTCAGGAATTCAATAATGCTCTTCTTGCCAAATAGTGTTGGCATTTTATACACGAACTAGATTCGCTTTGGGCTAGAACTCTTAAGGCCCGATATTTCCCGAACTGTTCTTTCTTGGAGGCTAAAAAAAGAGGTTGGGCCTCTTGGGCTTGGACCAGTCTCCTAGCAGGACGTTAACTGTTTCTTGATGGTGCTCATTGGCAGATTATGAGTGGGATGGATGTTTGAGTTTGGGTCGATAGGTGGCTCCCTTCCTTACCGTTGGGACGCCCCACCCCTTCTTGCACGGTTGTAGTGATTGGGAACACTTGGGTTAGCTCCCTTATCTGCTCGGACTTTAGAGAATGGGATATCAACTTCCTCCTCCCGTTATCTCTATTCGGGAGATATTTCGACAATCCAGGACACTCCCATTGGTGTTTCTTGAAGGAAGGATCGACTTATTTGGGCTACAAGAAAAAATGGTAATTATTCTGTTAAGTCCGAATATCTATGGTTGCAATCTCGATCTTTCACTTCTAGGGACCATAGACTTTCCTCTTCCCGAGCTGTAGTTGTTGGGGTTTGGAATTGTATTTGGAAATTTGAGGTGCATTCGAAGATCCGTCATTTCCTTTGGAACACCCTCTATAACACGACGACTACTATGGCAACTTTATACAGAAGGCGATCCGCTTCCATTCCTATTTGCCCAATCTATAGGTGCCAAGAGGAAACAATTGAACATCTTCTTCTTTTTTGTCCTTGGGTAGCTCTCATTTGGCTTGGTGGGGTGCTAATGTATCAAGTGATCAGAGATAGTAGCTTAATTGGGGTGTAGTGGTTGCAGGCTATCGTCTCCTCCAACCTAGGGTCCAATGCAAACAATAGCTGGGTGCGGGCATATGTGGGCTTCTCTTGCTGGCACATATGGAAATCCCGATGTGAGTTTGTGTTCAACCAGGTGCTCATCAATTCCTCCAAGGTTATTGCAACAATTTCCATCTCAATGGGGGAATTCGTTGTTGCATGAGGTAGTTTAAATGACACAGGGATCTCGGCTTCGGTCAGGGTGGGGCAGCACCTCAGATGGTCTTCTCCAACGGCTCCTTTTTATAAGGCTAATGTTGATGCAAGTTGATCACGGCTAAATAATACTGGTTTTGTTGGGGTTGTGGTGAGAACTGCGGATGGTAATTTTTTTGCAGCGGCAAGATACTCCATTGCGGCTTCAAGCGTCGCAGCGGCGGAGGCCTTTATGCTGCTTCATGGGTGTGACATGGTTTCCTCTTTAGGTTTGAGTTCGATTGTTTTCGAGTCTGATTCATTGGAATCTATTTCGTGCCTTAATGTTTCGATGGATGATGGTTGTTGGGAGGCTTTCCCGATCTTGGTGAAAATCAAGGAGTTGGGTGAGTCTTTTCAAGACTATCGCTGGTCTTGGGTTCCAAGATTAGCCAATGTAGCAGCAGATTCTCTTGCGTCGGCAAACAATCCGGAGATGTGTGATGTCATTTGGGCTGATAGACCCCTATCTTCGTTGGTGCATGTTCTGAACAATGACAACTTACCTTGTCCTCATTAAGTTTTCTTTGGTAGTGTAAGGGGCGACGCCTTTGCATGGTTGCAGTGTCCCCCGTCTTGTACCCCTCTACGCTATTCTTTCTCTGTTTGCTTTGTTTGCCTCGTTTGTAGGCTTTCTTTGTAAGTTCTGACATCTTTGCCCTGGAATGAAAATTCTCTGTTTCCAAAAAAAAAAAAGAAGAAACTTTACAAAATCCAAGGCTTGAAATCAAACAATTATGCCACCAAACAAATTATTAGAAGAAGAACTGGATGCTTGTTGTGCCTAAAACTATCAAATAACACCTTATCCTTTTATCAGTCATTTGAAACATTAACATTCTAGGACGATTTGACACTACACCACACAACACAACAAAATTTATTCGACAAAACCAAAAAATGAATCCAAAACCTCCACCAAAATACATTCACCCGTTATTACCTAAAGCTTGACATTGATTGTCATTTGCAAATGTGGTTTAGATAATTAAATTTACAGTTTGTAATTTACATATTTCAATGTAAATATAATTTTTTATGTTCACTAAATAAATTAAAAAAAAAAATGAAAATAGGAAATATCACCTATTTAAGTATGCGGTGGGTTTGGCCCTGCATTCTTAGTTGTGTGAGATACATGGTGGATATTAACTAATTATGCAGTATGTCATGTTATATCAATGTCAACATTTCATTTTACTAAAAATAACCCCAAAGATTGAATAATAAAACACAACTTACCAAGAATAAGCCTGCACTGCATCAACATGCACCCAAAGGAAAAATAAAATTATAAACAAAATCGCAGAGAGCAAACATGCAGCAAAAACAAAAAAAATGTTAGAAATACCGACCTTTCACTGCGATTCTAGCGGAAACATTGAGGCTGATTCAACCTACAGATCAGGCACCACCCTCTCCTAAAACCAAACCCAAACGCAAGAAAGCTAAATAACAAATGAATTGATTCGATAAATTCACAAAATTAGCCACTTGAAATCGATCGGAGACTCACCAGGAAACCCAACCTTTTCTACCTACCATTGTAAAATAAAATTGCAATACTCCAAGCAATCCAATAATCACCAGAACCTAAACCTTTCCCAGTCATTCAAATTCACTGTTGCATTCATCAGTTTGCTCATTCATTCACACACAGTTATGAAAATCTTTTCTACGACCGTTGGGAGTAACGTTTAAAAAAAAAAATTAAAGAAAATGAAATCCCTAATCTGGAATTGTGAAGGGACACAACTTTAAAAACAAATAATAATTCGAAGATTTTAATAATTCACCAACCAGAATACTCACATCCTTCGGGTTGATGACTGCCAAATGCAAGGAAGAGAAGATACATACATCAAAAGGGCCACGGTGGTTAGCAGACATATTATAAAAATTACTGTTAAGCACTCGACTACAAATCCTAGAGTCTACAAACCTTACCACGTGTCAATCGTTTATTGAACAGGATGTGTTGTTAGCACTCAAGCCCAAGAGAAGAGCCCAACCTAAAAGACTAGCCTGATAGGTGGGAGAACCCCAATGACTTAAGTATCACTACACAATTGCTTGTGTAGCTGATGTGGGATCGTAACATTGCCCACCCCTTCGGAAGCTGACGCCCACATCGGCCCTTACACTGGTGGCTTTCACTCGGCGGCGCCCTTTGGTCGTCCTGTTAAGGTAGCCATTTCCAGGTCGTCCCTTTCACAATGTTGGTTAATCTAGCTTTGATACCAATGTTAGCACTCAAGCCCAAGGGAAGAGTCCAACCCAAGAGACTAGCCTGATAGGTGGGAGAACCCCAAGGACTTAAGTATCACTACACAATTGCTTGTGTAGCCGATGTGGGATCGTAACATGTGCACTTTTAAATTTTTAACAAAACGTTTATTAGACAATAATGCTACTAAAACTAAAACTTAGTTGCATAAGAGAATCTCTCATTTGACACCATCCAATATCATAGGGTCTTAAACATACATTAGATAATTTGCATAAATAAATATATAAATAAAAAGTGACAATGCATTTTGTTCAAATTTCATAATTTGACTATCCAATCTAGTGATATTTTATTCATAGATTTTGAAACTCAATCCAATTGGACATAGGCTTGAAATTTAGTCCAAGCCAATATCAATTGCATTAATTGCGTCAGGTATATATGCTTGAAGGCTAAAGCCTTCTCAGAAATTGGAGCAATCCTATATCTCAAATTTTATTATTCAGTCACATTGTTTCCCAGATTTCTCATACATAAACATACGATTCGAATCCGATCACGCGAATCGCTACTGGACTTCTGACAATATGCTCACCATCTGTCCAAGTTAGGCTCCCAAACTTGTAACCTCCATTCACTCTCTGGGCAGAGAAGAAGGTAACTTTGAAGGAAAGAATTTGGCTGGTTATATTGAAACTTAAACTTTGAGGCTCAACTGTCATTTTTACGCCAGAAGGAGCCTGCACCAATACCGTATACTTCGAGTTAATTTGTCCCACATTTGTCACGGTTCTTGTCACAGTTGTCGCCCTTTCGAGGTTTGGAATTGTGATAGAAGGGAGGTTGAGGTTCATTCCATGACTTTTCGTTGAGCAATTTATTGTGTTCTTGGTTAATCTAGTAATCGATGCGCTAGTGTCACCGAGGGAGCAGAGGAACTGAATGTAATCCTTTGTACTACTATCGAAGATGAGCCCCGGATCGATAGCCTTGTTGGGATCAACATGTCCTCCTCCCATGTCGAAAGGGTCAGCTACCTTGCGCATCAAGCCTTCAGCCGAAATACTTGTCCCATCTGTTCCAGTTTGGGAAGCTGCAATTTTCATAAAAGTTGAATGGTTAGTGTTGAAATTACATATGGTGTTGATTATTTTGGTTTTATGACTTGCCAGTAGTGACTAGAGCTGATTTTATTGCAGCAGGAGACCAATTTGGATGTGCAGATTTAATGAGAGCTGCTATTCCTGCGACATGAGGGCATGCCATTGAAGTTCCCGATAGCAGAGCATAACCGCTGCGATGTTCAGTGTCAAGTGGGCGAAATGCAGCTATGATGTCTACTCCCGGTGCAGCTATGTCCGGCTATGTTCATAGATCAAATGACATGATGAAAATATGAAGATAAAAAACATATTAGCACTTTTATTTATTTATTTATTTCGCGAGCCTTGCAGTACCTTAAGCACTTCTGGTGTCATGGAACTAGGTCCTCTAGCGGAGAAAGACGCAACTCGTGGAGAGACCCATTTCCCAATGGTAGTTTTTGGATCACTGAGCTTTGCAATCGAATGCCTTCATAGCGTAGTGGAAAAATTAGTTTGTGTCATATATGTGAACATTTAACTTCTAACGTTGTATCGATCTTCATATGCCTTACCTTGCTCTTCTGATGTAGGAAAGTACTTGTGTCCCTACTTCATAATCTACACTGATGCATGGAATGTCGCATGAACTGAGCCCGTCATCACGAAACTGTGCGAATATAAGTCCAACCCCTCCCGCGTCCTTGACGGTGGTTGCAGCAGACTCGATGTCCTGTTGATCTGATTTTGAGAAACAAAGTACTATTTTCCCTGAGGCTAATGTTGCATTGAGACTTCCAGGCTGACAATCCTTGCTTGAAGTAACATGGAAGATTGTGACACAAGGTACATAAACACAAAGATAAACCAAGATAATAATTGAAACAAAAGAATATGTCTCACGCTGAATCATCTGTTGGGTCTATAGCTATGCGTTCAGAGTATGTGATGCTAGCGAATTCACGGTTGTATTTTCCAGCATCAATAGATTGGCCCTGCAAAACACAACCATTGCAAGAAATCTTAACCAACTGCTTTATATTCTAGACGTTTAATCCCAAGGATGATCTAGTTTACCCAAAGAGTTTGATTGTTTCCGAGTGTAATGGCTGTCGGAAAGGCCCTGTCGATTGTGGTGGCTGCAACAGTGATGAGCCATGGGGCAGTGTTTACAATGGTTTGTGAGATAGGGCCATCATTTCCTGCTGAGCAAACTACTGTAATTCCCTTCGTCATTGCATGAAACGAACCAATTGCGATTGAATCACGCTGATCAACGTATGAGAACAAAGGAATCTCATTGCCCACAGAAAGAGAGATGATGTCTACTCCATCATGAATGGCCTTGTCAAATGCCTTTAGAAGATCAGCATCGGTGCATCCTTCGAAGGCCCAGCAGGCCTTGTAAATTGCCAAGTGAGCAAGAGGGGCTCCTCCTCTGGCTAGCCCGGAAGCAAGTCCTCTGTAGTTGGCATTCTTCACAAAATACCCAGCTGCTGTAGAAGCTGTATGAGTGCCATGTCCAATTCCATCCCGCGGTGACAGAAAGTCCACATTGTCGGTTTTGTTGAGATTTTGGAACTGATTCATCGCACCTTTTCTAAACCAGCGTGCACCAATAATTTTTTTGTTGCAATTTGTGGAGTTGAAGTATTCCCCCTGCTGGCAAATGCCTTTCCAATGTGATGGGATAGGACCCATGGCGTCATCATTAAAGCTTTCGGATTCAGGCCAAACACCTGCACAGATAGTCGCATTGGTATTCGACTACAATTTTAACTGTACTAGTATTTATCTGAAGGTATGTTTGTACCTGAATCTATTACACCAATGATAGTTCCTTTGCCCATGCTCTTTGTTAAAAGATTGTCCGACGAATACTTATGAATCCCAATGAAATCCCAACTTCGGGTTGTGTGGAGCTTGTGAACGCGATTCGGGATCACTTGGACAACTTCAGGAAACTCTGCAGCTTGCTGTGTTAGTCATGATTGCTGATAAAATGGTATGCTCATAATGTAATCTCTTGCTAAATACAATACCTGCTATTTCTTCTGCCTGAGATTCCGTTAATCTTGCAGCAAAGCCGGAAAATCCATACTTGTAGCTGTATATGATCGATCTATATGCATCTTGTTTGCTTCAAATAACCCAAGGGAGATTTTTATCTTTGTCTTCCATATCACCGAATGCAAGTTATATCGACATTAGAACTAAAGAAACGAATAATGTAGGATAAAGCCATACCTTCCAAACAAGGTGGTTAGCATTTTATGATGGAACTTTTTTGTCAACGCAGGATCATCATATTTCTTCTCCCCCAGATATACAATGTGCACCTGAAAACATTCCTTTGTCAAAAACCCGTGTCCAAAGAACGAAAAGAAAAAAGGAAATGGAGCTAAAACTTGAAAATACGCAATACACTCACTTCGCTTGTGGCATTAACAAATGTTACAGAGACATGGAGATAGTGTTGAAGTAAACAAAGAGCAAGAACCACAAGAGAGTAGTTGTTTTGTCTGCACATCCGGTTTCTTCTTGTATCCGAATCCATCAACGTATGGATCAAAGACATGAAAACTCTTGTGATTTCCTACTGCAGGTATTGCTTGATGGTAAAATCTGCAGACTTTTATAATCCAGCCATTCCCTGCATCTCCAAACTATAATGCAATAGTCCTAATGGACATGTGAAAAGTGGAAAATCCTTTTTACTGTTCTACTTCTGCCCTTTAATATTTGCTCAATCCATTGAAAAAGATACAGGACCAAAGACTTTCCAGTGTAAAGCTCCACATACGAAAATCATGCTTTACCATGTGAGGGTATCATTTCGGGTAGAAATTTTTTGCTCAAAACTTTGAATAATTTGCTTTTATCTACTTCCCCAGCCCTTTGTTGTGTCAACTTGAACGGTAGGGCACACACTTTCGGTGATGTATGCCGTCAACCAAGACCACCATTGCCAAGCATAATCTTTTCCAGCTCGTACAAATGAAGAGATTCTTTGGACAAGATATTTGTTCTTCATTAAAGGACGGATATTGGGTTGATAATGCATTGAGAAAATATTGATAAGTTTTGGGCTGGTTTGGTGTTGCTATGCTTTGAAAAAAAACTGGTTCTGCTGTGTTGTGAGAATAAGCAGCTGTGAAATAAAGCAGCAGAGTGTTTGGTAAACTTTTTTTTAAAAGTGCTTTTGAAATAAAGAAAAAACAGTATTATAGTGTTTGATAAATTTTTATGTAAAACAAATGTGAAAAAAAGCTGGTTTTTCAAAGCTGGGTTTTGCAGCTTTGTGTTTTTGGCTTTTTTTTTCATCTAAAACTGTGGAAAAAAAAACAAAAGCTGAATGTTTACCAAACATAAAAAAACTCCCAGTTTTTTTTGATAGCCACTTTTTTTCAGAATCACCTCAATACTAAACTAGGGCTTGATGTTGACATGCATCAAGAGAAAAAGTATGAGAATATGTATCGTATTATACACAAAGAACAGACGTTCTGCCTAGAGAAAAAAGTATGTCAATGTGTGTTATATTATACACAAAGAACGTACGTCATTTCTAGAGAGAAAAAAGTAGGTCAATGTGTATCATATTATACACTTTGTTGTCTTGGCATTTTTGTTTATGTGCAGTGTAATTGAAGGATGTAGAGTTTTAGGTAAATCATTGTGGTGCTGTAGTGTATTGAAGTAGGGCCCCTTATACACCTTTATTGGACTGCCTTTTATTTTTGGGGTCGAAATTGGACTGCCTTTTTATGAGAGGGCTGACGTGAGATTCCCCAGCCCACAAAGTTAAGAGCGCTGCTTTTGCCTTACATTAGTGGGACTCGGTATTCTTTTTCAAGATAAAGCAGGATTGTTTTGGGACGAAAGGCATTTCTGTAGAAGCCCCATAATGTTTGAAAAAGGAAGCATGATGACAACATAAGGTGAGTGTGATGGAGAAAGTTGATTATATCACCAGTTGTATATAATTATATGTTAATTATGTATTACGTAATTAGATTTTTGCATTAGTTGTATATAAATATATATCTATTTTTCTCATCATATGTTACGTGACGAGAGAGATAAACATTAATACTATACAACTTCAGTGACATTCAAGAATTTCTCGAGTAAGATGACGTTAGAAAAGTTGCGGTTACAACTGACATTTTTCAGACAAATTGAGCATGTTCATCATTAAAACTTAATGCTAAGAAAATTTGGTGAGATTCCTAAAGCAGGTTTTAGCCCCTTAATCTCCCCACTAAGGAACCTGGTTCTCTGTTCCCCATTGCACCCACACAAAAAAAGAGAATCAAATTCCTTTTCTCTCCACTTTCATGAGAATTTCAATTCCACTTTGAAAGACAATGGAGTCTATAGTTGTTCATCAAGCATTCATACACTCCCTCATATTATTTTCAACTGTGCATTGTACAATCTACAAACTATGCTCACAAAAGAGAGGGGAAGCAGACCTAATCTTTGGAAATATTCCCGTTATTATACGTACTCACTTATTCGATCATGTGTCTATATTAATACAATTTACTGGATGAGTATATGATCTGCTCAATTGTCATCAGTATAGGATCGTATGATTTGTGTTCTAACAGATATGGGACTTGTCACAGCATGCACCCCATCAGTCCATGTCAGGCTTCTGAAAAAGTATGCTGTGTTCACTCGGTAGGTTGTGGAAACCGCAACTGAAAAGGAAATTGTCTTAACTGTAGAGTTGAAGACCAATGTCTCTGGCCTGACGACTACATTGATGCCTGGTGGAGGGTCAATTTAGGCTTTGTATGTTGAGTTGCTAGGACCAACGTTCGTTACACTTCGAGTGGGTGTTATAGGATTTCTTAGATTTGGAATGGTAATTGAAGGCATGTTCACATCAAGAATTGAAGCCTTTGGAAGTTGGAACAGGACATGATATGGCTTGTTTAACAAGTAGAGAAATAGCTGAGGTATTGTAGCCAAACGCACAAAGGTAGCTTATGTAGTCATTGGTGTCCATATCGTATGAGGCCAGGGTTCGCTGCCTTGTTCAGGTTCAATAATCCTCCTCCATAATCAAATGGATCCGCAAGCTTTTGCGCTGCCCCATCAGCAAAGATTGGCTCTCCAAATGGATCAGTCTTCCATGCTGCAAAAAAAAAAAAAAAAAAAGTTTTGCTATTATTAATGTGCTGATCTAATATCGAAACCATCCAATTTCGCTACATTATCAACACTTACTAGTGGACACTAACTATTATGGTTGTAGATCAACCTGTTGTGACTAGTGCTGATTTTATTGCAGCAGGGGACCAATCAGGGCGCAACGATTTTAGAAGTGCCACAATGCGTGCAATGTGGGGAGTTGCCATTGATGTCCCTGATAGCAAGGCAAATCCTCCATCCATTGCGGGATCATAAGAACTGGCCGCTAATATACTCACACCAGGCGCTGCTATACTTGGCTGCGACCAACAAAAAGCTATATTCAGCTTAATCTAAAGGTGCATTGCTTAACAGGACTAATGTGGTACCAAATTCTACCTTCAAAATTGCAGGAGCGATGGAATTAGGTCCTCTAGCAGAGAATTTAGCAACTTTACTCGATACAGGCTTTCCCTTCAGTGTCTTAGACGTGCTCAGTTCTACAATAGGAGATTTGTGTACCACAAAGAACAACAACAACAACAACAACAACAAAGTCTTTTCCCACTAAGTGGGGTCGGCTATATGAATCCTAAAACGTCATTGCGCTCAGTTTTGTGTCATGTCCTCCGTTAGATCCATGTACTCTAAGTCTTTTCTTAGGGTCTCTTCCAAAGTTTTCCTAGGTCTTCCTCTACCCCTTCGGCCCTGAACCTCTGTCCCGTAGTCACATCTTCGAACCGGAGCGTCAGTAGGCCTTCTTTGTACATGTCCAAACCACCGTACCGATTTTATCTCATCTTTCCTTTAATTTCGGCTACTCTTACTTTACCTCGGATAACCTCATTCCCAATCTTATCCTTTCTCGTGTGCCCACACATCCCACGAAGCATCCTCATCTCCGCTACACCCATTTTTTGTACATGTTGATGCTTCACCGCCCAACATTCTGTGCCATACCGCATCGCTGGCCTTATTGCCGTCCTATAAAATTTTCCCTTGAGCTTCAGTGGCCTACGACGGTCACACACCACGCTAGATGGACTCTTCCACTTCATCCATCCAACTTGTATTCTATGGTTGAGATCTCTATCTAATTCTCCGTTCTTTTGCAAGATAGATCCTAGGTAGCGAAAACGGTCGCTTAAGTATATAAATGGATAGAGACATGAAAGTAAACACAAGATGTACGTGGTTCACCCAGATTGGCTACGTCCACGGAATATAGGAGTTCTCATTAATTGTGGAAGGTTTACACAAGTACATAGGTTCAAGCTCTCATTTCGTGAGTATAAGTGAATGATTTAGTACAATTGACATTAGGAAATATTGTGGGAGAATGATCTCGTAATCACGAAACTTCTAAGTACCGAAGTGTGGTATCGTCTTCACTTGCCTTATCTGTCTCATAGGTAGATGTGGCATCTTCTCTGGAAGTACTCTTCCTCCATCCAAGGGTGGTATCTTTAACTGGTGGAGATGCACAAGGTAATGTATCGATTTCACTTGAAGCTTACTTGTAGTTTCAGGCTTGGTCAAGCGCGATACAAACCATGTAGTAGGAGTCCCCCAAGTCGCCGAGCTAGGGGATCTGCTGAAAGAGGTGACAGATAAGGTAAGCAATCAGAGCTCCAAGCAACCAGTCCTAGATCAGAAGTTTGATTTCGAGTTCCGGCTGATTGTTCTCATTCTCCCTATCTTGCAGGCAGCATGAAGGATAAAGAAAAGAAAAATGAGAAGAGATGATATGAGATACTTTTGCTTTTGAAGAAGTAACTTTTCAACAGGCTTATTCTTGAACTGGGCTGGAGGGTTTTCTGGTTTCCTCCAGAGTGTAAGGCCGACTAAAGAATTTGAGGGTCAAAACAAGTCCATCAAATCTAGAGTACGTTCAACCCTGCTGATATGGGATACTTTTGGTTTTGACAAAGTAGTGGATGTATCGGCACGTGTGCTGTTACGCTTATCTCCACATGCTTCTTTGTATCCTTCTCACTTGCCCTATCTGTTCCTCAGACAGATGCGGTATCTTCCCTGGAAGCATAAGATGTTGAAGATGAGTACTCGAGAGCAATGCCAGGTAAGTAATCAGGTAAAGGGTTCCAGGCAGTCAGTTCCTGACTGGAAGCTTGATTCCAAGTGCTGTCTGATTGCTCTCTTTCTCCTTGTCTTGCAGGTAAGAACAAGGCCAAAGGAAAAGACAGGGAAAAAGCATGATATGGGATACTCTTGCTTTTAACCCTGATGATATGAGATATTCTTGCTCTGGTATAGCTTGTTTGCAGAGGTATTATCGGGGGGAAAGAAAGCTGAATATTTCGAAATGCTTCGTTTGGAGTGCCCTCTCAGATATGAGAAAGGGTTGAGCATTTTTGCAGGTCTGCCTGTCCGTTGGGGATGTAGGTCGACATATATAGGAGTCTCCCTAGTAACAAGTAGTAATGCTATTCCTTTACCCTGCTTGGTCATAACACGGTAGTGAGAGCTGACAGCTTCACATGTTTTAACTCTGTCAGAGCACTTTGAAAAAGTGGTATGTGGTATCTGGAAAGCTGTTGTTGTGTGTGAAGATTACAAACAAGCAATCCTGTCGGGGATATGGCTCTCGAGATTTGAAGAATGATGCCTCTTCGATTTTTGAGAAAGCAATCCTACTGGGGGTCTGGCTCTCGAGATTCGGAGAGCGGTGTCTCTTAGATTTTTGAGAAAGTAATCATATTGGGAGTCTGGCTCTCGAGATTCGGAGGGCGGTGCCTCTTCGAATTTTGGAGCAAGCAATCTTGTTGGGAGTGTTTTCTCGAATGTGAGTAAAGGTTGGGCATGTTTGCTAGTCTACCTTGCCACGGAGCATAGAGGTTGACACACATGGACTTTCCAATTATCTAGCAGTGGTACTGTTCCTTTACCCTTGTGGGTAATAATATGGTAGCTAGACCTTCAAAATTTATGTGTCTAAACTTTGTTAGTGTTGTTTCTTTGCTATTTTTTTACCCTTCTTGGTCAGAGCGATGTAGTGGGAGCTGCAAGCTTCACGTGTCTCAACTTTGTCAGAGAATTTTGGCAAAGTTATCTGTGGTACCCATGAGCTAATGTTGCGTGTGGAAAGTGGGTGATTGAACAGTAAGATTCATGTGCTTTCTACTTCACCAGAAATCTTTGACAGAATGCCCGTAATTTCCGCAAAGCTGAGTGTGCGTGTGACAGGTGCTGACAAGGCTGAAAAAGTAGGTGCCTCTTCGATTTCTGAGATCGGCCCTTGTGGTCTCTGAGCAGCCCAGCTTTTGAGAAAGCAAGCGCCTCTTCGATTTCTGAAATCGGCCTTCGTGGTCTTTGAGCAACCCAACTTTTGAGAAAGCAAACGCCTCTTCGATTTCTGGGATCGACCCTCGTGGTCTCTGAGCAGCCCAGCTTTTGAGAAAGCAAACGCCTCTTCGATTTCTGAGCAGGCGCCTCTTCGATTTCTGAAGCTCCGTCGAGTGCAGATTTTTATAGAGGTTGGCATTAAGTTCCAAAGCACACTTGAATCTCCACCAGTAAAAGCTCCATTCTTGCACTTCTAAGATCTTGATTTGTCCGACCTCTTCTCTCTTTAACACCTTTGAAAATGTCTGGCCCCTTCGACCGTCGTTTTGACTTGAACCTTGCTGAAGAGGCAGCCACGCCTTCTCCAGACAACATATGGCGCCCATCCTTCGTCTCCCCTACTGGTCCTCTTACCGTTGGGGATTCCATGATGAAGAATGATATAACCGCTGCGGTGGTGGCCAGGAACCTTCTCACTCCCAAAGATAACAGACTACTTTCCAAACGGTCTGATGAGTTGGCTGTTAAGGATTCTCTGGCTCTCAGTGTTCAGTGTGCAGGTTCTGTGTCTAATATGGCCCAACGCCTATTTGCTCGAACCCGCCAAGTTGAATCATTGGCGGCTGAAGTGATGAGTCTCAAACAGGAAATTAGAGGGCTCAAGCATGAGAATAAACAGTTGCACCGCCTCGCACATGACTATGCTACAAACATGAAGAGAAAGCTTTACCAGATGAAGGAATCTGATGGTCAGGTTTTACTTGATCATCAGAGGTTTGTGGGTTTGTTCCAAAGGCATTTATTGCCTTCGTCTTCTGGGGTTGTACCGTGTAATGAAGCTCCAAATGATCAACCTCTGATGCCTCCTCCTTCTAGGGTTCTGTCCAGTACTGAGGCTCCGAATGATCCCCCTCCGGAGCCTTCTCTTTCTGGGGCTCTACCGACTGATGAGACTTCTCCTAAGCAACCTTTATGAAGGCTCCCTCTTGTTTGTTTATTTTGACTCATGTATATGTACATATTTGTAACTTATCGGGGATATCAATAAATAAGCTTTGCTTCATTTCAACGTATTGTGTTAAATACACCAAAGCCTTCTTCGCTAAGTTCTTTGAATTTTTCTTTTGTTAAAGCTTTGTGAGTGGAGCATGTAGGTTGAGGTAGTGTTCCCTTAATTTCCCGAGTGAGGAAAACTTCTCGGTTGGAGACTTGGAAAATCCAAGTCACTCAGTGGGGTCGGCTATATGAATCTTAGAACGCCATTGTTCTCGGTCCTGTGTCATGTCCTCCGTTAGATCCAAGTACTCTAAGTCTTTTCTTAGAGTCTCTTCCAAAGTTTTCCTAGGTCTTCCTCTACCCCTTCGGCCCTGAACCTCTGTCCCATAGTCGGATATTCTAATCGGAGCGTCAGTAGGCCTTCTTTGCACATGTCCAAACCACCGTAACCGATTTTCTCTCATCTTTCCTTCAATTTCGGCTACTCCTACTTTACCCCGGATATCCTCATTCCTAATCTGATCCTTTCTCGTGTGCCCACACATCCAACGAAGCATCCTCATCTCCGCTACACCCATTTTGTGTACGTGTTGATGCTTCACCGCCTAACATTCTGTGCCATACAGCATCGCCGGCCTTATTGCCGTCCTATAAAATTTTCCCTTGAGCTTCAGTGGCATACGACGGTCACACAACACGCTGGATGCACTCTTCCACTTCATCCATCCAGCTTGTATTCTATGGTTGAGATCTTCATCTAATTCTCCGTTCTTTTGCAAGATAGATCCTAGGTAACGAAAACGATCGCTCTTTGGTATTTCTTGATCTCCGATCCTCACCCCTAACTCGTTTTGGCCTCCATTTGCATTGAACTTGCACTCCATATATTCTGTCTTTGATCGGCTTAGGCGAAAACTTTTAGATTCCAACACTTCTCTCCAAAGGTTAAGCTTTGCATTTACCCCTTCCTGAGTTTCATCTATCAACACTATATCGTCTGCGAAAAGCATACACAAAGGAATATCATCTTGAATATGTCCTGTTAACTCATCCATTACCAACGCAAAAAGATAAGGACTTAAGGATGAGCCTTGATGTAATCCTACAGTTATGGGAAAGCTTTCGGTTTGTCCTTCATGAGTTCTTACGGTAGTCTTTGTTCCTTCATACATATCCTTTATAGCTTAGATATATGCTACTCGTACTCCTTTATTCTCTAAAATCCTCCAAAGAATGTCTCTTGGGAGAATAATGATTCTAAAATGATTATAGTGGTGAAAAAATGAAGATATGTTGTGGAACGAATGTAGAACATTATCTCAGTGCCAAGTTCGTTGTCAACAACAATGCAGGGGAAGTCATTGCTGCAAACACCCAAGAGATTACTAGGATTCCTTGCAATAATCACCCCAACTCCGCCTGCACTTCTAACAGCAAATACGGCACTGGCAATTTGTTCTTGCCCGGGTTCTGTTGTGAAGCAAATGACTACATTTCCAACCACTGGTGTGTTATTAAGTCTCAGGGACCCGCAGACACTGCAAGTGAGTATTTTGTGGTATGGTTTTGGTTCCCAAAATTGGGAGAAATTTACTTACAACGGGGATGCCACTATGGTGGTATCCAAGCCAATCACACACTGCCATGCATTTTAACTTTCCAGTACTGCAGTGTATGATTACCATGAGATCTGCCATAGTTGTTTCAGGTAGGTTTTTCTCTTCGACATCACCAGCAAACAAGAGAACAAACAAACTCTAAAAAAAGTGCAAATAAATACATTACCCGTACGCTGTAAGGAAGAGTTCTTGACCTTCTGGATACACCAAACCAGTAAAACCAACCTCTTTTCCTACAAACATGGCTTGCCCCTAAAATGTTTATCAAACAAATCAATGAAGAAAAAGGAAAACATTATGCTTAATCAGAAAAGGTTTAATCATATTACTGATCAATTTGGAGAATTAATTTGCAACATATTTTGTATGAGTTGCCGGTAGAGTGTTGTTATTTCCGAGTGTGACGGGCATGGGGAAGGATCTGTCGATGGTGGTAGCTGCAGCACTTATGATCCAGGGTGCTACATTCGCCACTGTCTGAGGATCAGGTCCAACATTGCCTGCGGCAAAAACAACAATAATACCTTTGGCCACGGCATGGAATGAGCCAATGGCTTTTACGTCGTGCTTATCAACCTCTGCAAACATAGGATTAGGATCGCTTGGGCTAATAGAGAGCGACAATACATCTACACCATCATTTATTACTTCATCAATAGCTCTAAGCATATCAGCAGCAGCGCATATGGAATTTGGCACATTCCAACATGCCTTGTACACGACCAAATGAGCCCGTGGTGCACCACCTCAGACTAATCCTAGGGTAAGCCCTTTGTAACTTGCATTGGCCACAAAGGAACCCGCAGCGGTTGTGGCAGTGTGTGTTCTGTGTCCTTCTGCATCTTTTGGAGACAAGAACTCCGGAAATTCTGTGGTGTTGAATGGTTGCTCATTGTCAGCAAAGAATGCATCTATGAACCACTTTGCTCCTATAAGTTTTCTGTTGCAGTTTGTTGTGGCGTTGAAGTGCTCTCCTGATTCACATCGGCCCTTCCAACGGGTAGGGACTGGCCCGACCCCGTCATCATTTAGCATTTTCGACTCTCGCCATATTCTAGTGTCAATTATGCCAATGACAATCCCTTCTTCCATGTTGGTCTCATGCATAAAATTGGTTGGGGGAATGAAAAGAAAGGCCTAGGTTGTTAGCGTTAAAACGAATTTTAACCTTCCCTGTGAGCTGTGACTCACAGGTAATATGGAATCAAAACTGTTTACACCAATGAAGAAGATGATGTGGTGAGAGAAAGAGATGAAGAATGCAGAGAATATGACTCTGCAAAATGATTTCACTGTTTCATTCCACCGAGAGTGAGTGAGAAAAGTCACACTTCTCTTAATTGCAATTACAATTTAAACTTGGTAGTATTCAAAATTACATCCAACCAATCCTAGCCATCCATCTTACATCCTATAAGATGAAGACACATACACACTCACTTGTTTAAGACCTATGAGACTTAATAAGACAGCATACACACAATCCTAGCAATATGAGCTAGAAAACCAACTGCCACATTAGATCACAATTTACACACTAACCGACCCCTTTAAATTGTGGACTGATTTAACTCCAAGAAGTTCCCTCAGATAACTGAATTGTTCCCTTGCCAATGCCTTTGTAAAAATATCAGCAATTTGCTCTTTCGTAGGACAGTGCAACAACTCAATTACTCCTTGCTGCAGTGCTTCCTTTATAAAATTGTATCTCCTGTTGATATGCTTGGTTTTCTGATGAAAGATAGGGTTTTTAATGATAGCTATGGCTGAAGTATTGTCACAATTCATTAGTGTTGCAACTGTTTGCATTTCACCAAAGTCCTCCAAAACAAATCTCAACCAAGTAGCCTGTGCAGTTGCTTCAAATGCACTAATGTACTCTGCTTCAGCTGTGGATAAAGCAACACATTGTTGCTTGACTGAAGACCAAGAGAAAATTCCACTGCCAAATGTAAAGGCATACCCAGATGTACTTTTCATATCATCTTCAGAACCGCTCCAGTCATTGTCACAAAATCCCACTAAGATTGCCCCTTCACCTTTCTTGTATTCCAAGCCAAAATCAAGAGTTCCTCGAACATATCTTAGTACTCGCTTTGCTGTCCCAAAGTGCTTGTTGGTTGGACAGTGCATAAACCGTGATAGCAGACATGCATCATACATTATATCAGGTCTGGTTGCTGTGAGATACAGCAAACTACCTACAATTTGTCTATGTTGAGCTTCATCTGCAGTCCCACTTCCATCTTTTTTTCTCAATTTATCACCTAAAACCAATTGAGTACTCATTAACTTACAATCTTGAAGTCCAAATTTCTTCAGTAGGGAGGAAGCATACTTTCTCCGATGAATGAAAATATACTCCTCAGTTTGCATGACTCCCATACCAAGAAAGTGATGTAAGAGTCCAAGATCAGTCATCTTATATTTAAGCATCATATTAGATTTAAAAGCATCCATCAATTCCTGACAACTTCCAATGTATATTATATCATCAACATAAATGGATACTATAATCATTTCTGAATCTTTCCTCCATTTGGTATACAAAGTTGCTTCGCTGGTGCTTTTCTTAAACCCACAGAGTGTAAGATATGAGTCTATTTCACCATACCAGGCCCTTGGTGCCTGCTTCAGACCATACAGTGCTTTATGTAACCTGTAGACCTTATCTTCCTCTCCCTGTACAATAAACCCATCTGGCTGATCGACATACACTTCCTCTTCTAGCACACCATTCAAGAATGCCGATTTTACATCCAATTGAAACAGCTTCCATTTGTTCTTTGCTGTCAGTGTAATTAATGTTCTGATTGTATCCAACCTTGCAACAGGTGCAAAAGTTTCATTATAATCAATTATGGGCTTTTGTGCATAGCCTTTTGCAACAAGCCTAGCCTTGTTCTTTTGAACTGATCCATCCACATTCAATTTAGTTTTGTACACCCATTTCACACCAATCACAAGTTTATCAGATGGTATTTTCACTAATTCCCAAATCTTATTTTTCTCAATCATGCTCATTTCATCTTCCATGGCTTTCTTCCATGCTTCATCTTGTGCAGCTTCATAATAGGATTCTGGTTCAACAATATACACATGACATCTTTCATAGATTTCACTCAAATTTCTATATCTCAGAGGAGTATGATCAACCTGAGGTGTAGAAATTGAGTCACTAGCACTTCCAGACTCAATGAATAGAGAATCTGTAATTTGAGTTTGAGAACCTTCAGTAACAACTTGTTCCATGAAATCAGAATTCTCATCAGCTTCTTTCATCTCTGGAGATTCACTTGTAGCAAATGGAATGTACACTTCTTTGATTTTCTGTTTATCCCAATCCTATTTACCATTCTCATCAAAAATAACATCTCTTGAAAGAATTACTTTTTAAGTTTCAGGATTAAGTAATCTGTACCCCTTTTCATAAGTGCCATATCCAATAAAAATACCAATGACACTTGTTTCATCCAACTTATGTCTCAGATTTCCTGGAATAAGAGAATAACCTAATGAGCCAAACACTCTCAAATGTTTAATTCCAGGTTTTCTTCCACTGAATTTCTCAAAAGGTATCACATTTTCCAATGCTTTTGTAGGACATCTGTTGAGCAAATAGACAG
The DNA here is from genome assembly GCF_042453785.1 of Malus domestica. NCBI lineage: Eukaryota > Viridiplantae > Streptophyta > Magnoliopsida > Rosales > Rosaceae > Malus > Malus domestica. Next base: position 22,288,424 of record NC_091674.1, on the reverse strand, counting down.
ATGTAACCACAAGCTTCACCCCAAAGACTATAAGGAAGACCTTTCTCATGAAGCATACACTTTGCCATCTCCACTATAGTTCTGTTTTTCCTCTCTACAACTCCATTCTGTTGTGGAGAGTATGCAACAGTAAGCTGCCTCTCCAAACCCAAAGCTTCACAAAACTGTTCAAACTCATTTGAGATGAATTCTCCTCCTCTATCCATTCTCAATTTCTTCACAGAAAAGCCACTTTAAAGTTCCACCATCGCTTTGAATTTCTTGAATACATGAAAGACATCTGACTTGTGTCTCAAGAGATATATCCAGCACATCCGCGAATAATCATCAATGAATGTAACAAAGTATTTGTTTCCACTCATGGTTGGTGTTTGCATAGGACCACACATATCTGAGTGTATGAGTTCCGATGGCATTCTTGCTCTCCAAACTGACTCATTTGGAAAGGACACTCTATGATTCTTACCAAATGCACATCCTTGACGTACACCTTCACTGTCATGCATTTCAGGTAACCCAAGAACCATATCATGCTCCTGCAATTGTTGCAGACTCCTATAATTCAGGTGACCAAACCGTTTATGCCACATTGTATTACTCTGATGCACATTGGTTTTCAGTACCAAGTGATCGTTTGATTTGAACACAAGTGGAAATCATCTATTTCCCTTTTGCTTCACACTAACCACCAAATTTGTCAAAGTTTTTTCATAAAAAATATCCACCTTATAATCACCAAACACCAGAAAATACCCATGTTCAGTCATCTGCCTAACACTGAGTAGATTCTCTGCAATTCCAGGTACCAACATAACTTCTCTTATGTACCTTTTCCCTTTATCAGTGTCAATGACTAAGGTTCCTTTTCCTTTCACATCAACAAGAACCCATGTGCCAACTTGCACTTTTGCCTTAATACTTCTATCAATTTCCACAAGTAACTCCTCTCTGGAAGTCATATGGTTACTGCACGCACTGTCTATATACCAGGCATCACTCACAGCCTTCACTTCAGTTGATTGCTTAACCATAAACAGATTTACAGGTTCTCCCATCTTATTTGCAAAGTTCTTTTGTTCTACCACTTTGTTTGCAAAGTTTCCTTGCTTGACATTCTTGTTGAGATTACAAACTTTGGCAATATGACCAAGTTTCCCACACTTATGACATTTAATCTTCCCTTTTAACCAACATTCTCTATAGTGAAGTTTATCACAATATTTACAAGCACCTCCAGAGTTACCAGAGTTATTTGCTTCATTCCTGACACCCGGAATGAACCTGTTAGTCCACTGCTTCCCTTTGAACTTGAAATTCTTCTGAGATTTCGATCCACCAGTCTTGGTAAACTGATTACCAACTTTACTGTTCTTAGATGAAATATCTAAGCTAGAAAATGCACGTTCAGTGCTATTCTCTTCATGCCTAGTTAATCTCAGTTCATACCCTTTCAGGATAGCAACTATATCTTGTGCATCAATTACATCAATATCTCTAGTATTTTCAATAACAGAAGCAATACTATCATATGATTTAGGTAAACTGATCAACAACTTTTGCACAATTCTTTGATTACTAAGATCTCACCATAACTTTTCATCTGATTTATCAAATCAAACAACCTAGCTAAATATGCAGCTAGAGATTCATTTTCACCCATACGAGTATATTCAAAATCACGACGAAGGCCTTGTAATTTCACAGATCGTACCTGTTTATCTCCTACGAACTCTTGCTTCAGAACATCCCAAGCTGCCTTCGCAGTTTCTAGAGTTGCAATCCGGGGAAAAATTTGATCCGACACTGCTCCTTGAATGATTCCAAGAGCCCTTGCATCCTTGACCAAATTTTCACGATGCAATTTCATCTCCGCCTCTGCTATCTCACCCTCCGCCTTCGCTGGAGATAGAAAACCCATCTCAACAATGCTCCACAGCTCGTGAGATTGGAAAATTGTTTTCATTCGAATTTGCCAAAAATCGAAATTATCTCCGTTGAATATCAGAGCGCGAAGCTCTCCTCCACCAGATCCAGCCATGTTAGACTAAGATCTCACTTCTCACTCTCACTGACTTTCTCTGCAACGAAATGTTCCTAGAACAAACCCTCACAAAATCTACGCCCATAAAATCAGACCTAACAAGGCTCGGAGGCCATGTTAGTGTTAAAACGAATTTTAACCTTCCCTGTGAGCTGTGACTCACAGGTAATATGGAATCAAAACTGTTTACACCAATGAAGAAGATGATGCAGTGAGAGAAAGAGATGAAGAATGCAGAGAATATGACTCTGCAAAATGATTTCACTGTTTCATTCCACCGAGAGTAAGTGAGAAAAGTCACACTCCTCTTAATTGCAATTACAATTTAAACTTGGCAGTAGTCAAAATTACATCCAACCAATCCTAGCCATCCATCTTACATCCTATGAGATGAAGACACATATACAATCACTTGTTTAAGACCTATGAGACTTAATAAGACAGCATACACACAATCCTATCAATATGAGCTAGAAAACCAACTGCCACATCAGATCACAATTTACACACTAACATAGGTAATCCCAACTCCTAGTAGTTTGCGGTGTGTAAAAGCTATATGAAATGTTAAGGCCTAGATTAGTAGTTTTTTATAAAGAAATAGTGTATGAAGTTAATATTGGAGGGTAAATTGGTAGTTTTACATAAGAAATAGTGTAAGTTAACATTGGAGGGTAAATTAGACGTTAGATTTGCAACCTATATGAAATGTTAAGGGCTAATAGGCGAGAAAATAACATTTACACTTTAAAGTGTGTCAAGTGACTTAAGTTGACAAAAAAAAAGGATAAATTAAATTTGAATATAAAAGTAGGGATGAAATTAGCAATTTTTAATAAATTTAGAGAAATATTATACCAGAAAAATAATTTAGGGAATGAATTTTCACAAAGGGGATAGTTCAGTGATTAAATCGAGATTTTTATTTATTACATTAATATTTTTTTATATATTTGTTGAAATGAACCTATTTTCCTTTCCAATAAATAGGGTGTCTATATCGATAGAGCTCTCATAATTGAAATTAGGTTCAAAAGTTTTTTGTGGTGTCCTAACTTTCTAAAACTTTCATTGAATTTAAGAATATTGAGATCTTCCTAAGTAATTCGGTATAGACCCCTCTCAAAATATATAGCAAAAAAGTCAATGTAGAAAATAAAAAAATCTTATCATAGAAAGAAAGTATCTTCTAAATAGGAAAAACCTTTCAAACAAATCTACAAAATCCCGTTTTATCAACTTCCGTTCTATAGCTCAATTCTATGTCCCTATAGTTTGATTCTCACAAATTCAAACTTACATACAACAAGCTAAATCCTCTCTCGTAGCTTTTGATTGATCACATACCTAGTATTTCAAAATTTCAAATCATTTCTCTTTTAAGTCTTCTCTAAAAGATTATATGTACAAAGAAAATCACTCAAGTGAGAAGCAATATATATTATCATTGGATGAAATTATAGTTATTTTTGTTGGAAAATATTAGGATTTTAGTTTATTTGAATATTTGGTTTTCTGGGCTTAGCCCATTAGCACTAGGGTTTCAGTTTCTTACATTTTAGGTTAGGGTTAGTTTATTATAAATAGCATGCTTGTTATTCAGTTTAGAACAATTCATTCACAATGTAGTCTCTTAGGTTTTTTTGTAGCCGTTCCGGCATTTTCGTTTGTTTAATAATATTTCTTATTATTTTGTTAGTCTTGTTCGTTCCGCACTCTGATATTCAACTTGGTATCAGAGCAGGTTTGATCCTCCGGGTTAAATATGTTCTTGGTAGCTAGTTTGTTTTTCTGTGATTTGTTTTTTCGTTGTGGCCTAGGCTAGGGTTTCGCAGTTGAAAAAAAAAAAAAACTGAAGCTTTGTTGCACGAACCGCCTGTAACCTGATCAACCCCAATCGACCGACTTAGCGACCTGTAAAGCAGCCACAACCCCAGTCAGTTGATCCGCCGCCGCTCTGATCCGCAGACCATTGCCATCACCATCGCAGAATCAGAACTACCCTTGTCGTCGTCACAACCGCCTCACATCTCCGCCTGAACCATGAACCAGGCCCGAATCGAACTCGCTTGCATCCGCACCCAGATTTGTAGCCGTTGTTGCCCCACGTTCCTACAGTCCGACCCGTTTGCATCTGGACCTTGTTCCTGCACTCTCCGCTGCACCTACCCCATCTGAATCTGCCATGAACCTGCATCACAATGTCTTGAAGCCGTCATGCTGCGAACTGCAGCCCAGATCCATCCCGCCACCGCACCAGTTTGAGTGGTGTGCTTTAGTTTTTGTTTTAGTGTTGATTGAATTGTTTTTTTTTTTTATGCTATCAGTCCAGAAAGAAAAAACAAAGAAAAAATGGAAGGAAGGAAAGCATAGAAAAAAAAAGGCAAAAAAAAAAAAAAGAAAAAAAAAATCGTTTGCTATTAGTTTGAGGCCCACACGGGCAACAAGAACAAATATTTGCTTATCCTATTGTGAGGTCTTTGGTTTGAAGTTTTTTAAGGCCCATACGGATAAGCATTGCGAGTTTGTTTGACAATCATTCGAGTACTTGGAATTGTGACCACTCGAGTGATAATGTTTGTGGTTTTAAGTGACGGGTTGCTATAATTGAGATATGAAAATCTCATCCGTTTAGTGACGGGTTCTTTCCATACTCTCAACACTAGTCAATTTGAACCAGAATCAGTTTGCCGTCAAGAATCAAGAATCAAGAACCAGTCAAGTCAAGAATCAAGTCAAGTTTGCCAGTCAAGTCAAGTCAAGTCCAATCAAGTTTGCATGTCTGCCAGTCCGCCTAACGGAACCAGTCCGCATCTGCTTGTTTGCAAACCCATGTCGTATACCGCCATGAGTTTGACTAAGGGTGTTGGAAAATATTAGGATTTTAGTTTATTTGAATATTTGGTTTTCTGGGCTTAGCCCGTTAGCACTAGGGTTTCAGTTTCTTACATTTTAGGTTAGGGTTAGTTTATTATAAATAGCATGCTTGTTATTCAGTTTAGAACAATTCATTCACAATGTAGTCTCTTAGGTTTTTTTGTAGCCGTTCCGGCATTTTCGTTTGTTTAATAATATTTCTTATTATTTTGTTAGTCTTGTTCGTCCCGCACTCTGATATTCAACTATTTTAGTATTTTCAAGAAACACTATGTTCGTTTTTTTTCCAGTATAATTGGATGTCTTATTAGTTTTAGGTTTGTCTAAATTTTTTTTTATAAATAATTTGTGATTGATGATTTGAAGCATAATACACATACCTCCTTAAATCTTTCCTCCTTTTGCTCAGCCTGTATTTGGACTCAACCTGTATTTGGAATAGATTATGACTTAGGCATAAACTCAGAAATCAGTGAAGAATGAAATCCAAAAGTAAATTGCAGTTTCTTATATCATTTTTCTTAGAAAAGACTAACAAAATTGTTTCTTAAATTAACAATATGTATACAAGTAAGATTGTGCTTAATTTTCTCTAATTAAAGAAATGGTTTGCACAATTTAGAACATGATAACAAAAAAATTTCCAGAGCCTGAAGTGCCTTTTGAAAGCTCAGTCCTACGTCAAAAATCTACAAAGGCAAAAATTGTGAACCCAAATTACAGCTTCTTCTCTCACTGATAAGAAAAATCGAAACTCTACATGGAAAAGAATTGAAATTATGCATAATCAAAAGTGGATCAAAACTCTAAATAGATTATCTTAATGCGTAGGACATTGTTAGAATTCGGAAACAATTGAAACTTCATTTTAAACACAAACTTAATCAATTGATTTATATTTAAATGGAAAGAAAGTATCAGTCAGTTTTACCTATATTTTGTTTAGCGTCGCTCCATTTCTCTCTTTGATTAAAAGCTTGAATTTTTACTTTCCTTCCATTCCCCTGCTGCATAACAACTTAGTAGCTCTTGTTTACCTACAACAAATTGAAAACCATTTGGAGAAAACAACTAAGCCTTTGGTTATTAGATTCTTGGTAGGCAAAGCAAGAAAATTACACACAACAAAACTATTAAAACTTTACGACCCACTTCCCAAATCAGGTTCTCTAAGTGACTAATGATCATATTGGATATAAATTATCATCCCGAACAATGCAATGTTTTTTTTTTTTTTTTGGGACATTCTAGTGAACTTTGCCAACAAAAGTTTTGAAGCAATTCATTTTCAGAAACAAAAATCTGAAAGAGAACACATGAAGGGGAAACCAACTTTAAATTTCATACTATTTGGCCTACTCCTTACCCATTTAAAATGCACTGAAGAAACAAAAGTCAGGACTACAGAACACAACATGAACTTTTTCAACTATATGTGATCTTAATGTGAGTCATACAACATACTATTAGTATCACCCCGTATAGAATTTTCAATACATGTCTACTCAGGAGAACATGGAAGTGAGATTTATAGATACATAATAAGACAAATTCATTATGCAAAACAATCCCAGATGAGAAGCTCACTCTGGACATTGAAAGTTGACCCTTCAACATACTCAGGTTCTCCACTATATTAACTTTTTTCTTCTCCACGCACTTAAATTTTTCCTCAACTTTTAAGAAGTCATTGTGCAGTTGGCTATTGTACTGTTGCAAGCTTGCCCTGCTCAGGAAAACACATAAATAAGAGATATTCCTTATGTAATTAGCAAAAATTCCAAATAAGAAGCTCACTCTGGAGACTGAAAGTTGAATCCTTAACATGATCAGTGTGGTGCCAAAAATAATCACAAGGTGGCACGTGGATTCTTGGGTAAAAGAGGATAAAAATACTCTTGAGGCATACTGGGATTCCTACACGCGAGCAGCGGCCAATCATCCTTAAACCAAATCAAAAGTGCCCAAAAAAGGTAACAAATTCAAAGTTATCCCATCCATCCTCATCTTAGGTAATACTTCATAACCTATAAATTATTTCATATAAATAGAGATTAATTGGCTAATTAATGGATTAATTTCTAATTAATCCATTAATCACCAATTTAATCACCCATTATATCAAATAAGTCACCCAAATTAATCCTAAAAGCTAGTCAAAACCCGCCACCTCCCTTCGCTCCTTAACTTTCTTATTTTCTCCACTTTATTACCCAAATAAAGTTAGTCATTCAATTTGATAACCCCCCATTTATTTCTTTCATATTTAATTAGCCAATAAATTGGCTAATTAAACCACAAATTCAACAAAAAATCCACAAGTTGGCCGGCCACTTTCTCTCCTAAGTGGACCGGCCTAGCCCTATAAATAGGCTCCCATTTTCACCAAACATCCATTCCAACACTTTGGCAAAAATCCCAAAATCTCAAAATTCTCTAAACACTCTTTCTCTCTAAATTCTAACTTTGGCATCGGAGGTTCTTCGGCCAAATCCTCCCCCCATTCATCGTGGGCGCGTAAGGCTCTTGGCCTTAACCTAAGATGTTAATTGTTTTATAGGTGCAAAATTGTCCAAGATCAAGGAGGAAGAAATTTGCATCCACAAATTGGTGCTTTCATTAAGAGTTGAGATCGATACTCGTAGAAGACTCTCACATAAAAAGGTTTTTCTCTATTTTCTAGTCCATTTGAATATTTTTCATATGTTTGTATTATTAGAATTTTTTATTTGCAAAGGTTCTTTGATAAAACGTATAAGAAAAATACAATGGCTAGAAATTTAGAAAATTTCACAGTGAAAATTGTAATACTCAAGAAATGGGACCTCGGCGATCCACGAGGCTAAATGTGGTCATAGGCGGAGTGGTACCACCACTATGAGGTTCCACCATGGCCCAAGCCGTGCCATTCAAGCTTGCACGGGTCCGAGCCCAAGCCTCGTATTCGTATGCATCATGCGCTATCGCAACCCACTATCGCAGCTCAGCCTGCTCTTGTGGCCCAACCTGCTCTCCCAGCCTAGCCTGCTCCCACCGAGCAGCCTGCTCTAGTGGCCCAGCCTACTCCCGACGAGCAGCCCACTTCCGTGGTCCAGCCTGCTACCGCCGAACAGCCCACTCTTGCTGCCCAGCCTGCTCTCGTGGCCCAGCCTGCTTTCATAGCCCAGCCTGCTCCCGCAGCCCAGTCTGCTCTCGTGGCTTTCCAAGCAGCCCAAGTCGGCCCAAGACTATCTCAACTATCCGGACCTACCATCAAGCCGAGGGCATTCTCACCATATTTTTTCACAGATTTGACATTTCCCAACTCAAATCTTGCGCCCAGAGTCTACCACACTTCCACTACTCAAGGAGAAACATTCCTTCCAAGCTTTTCCAACCCAAATGGAGAACAACACTTATCTCGACATGTCATAGAGTTGACGAACGCCCTCGCACAACAGACGACCTTGGTGAACCAGCTTTTGCAGCACACCGAGATGCAATGTGCCCCAAATGAGGTGTCCCGAAGTAGGACAAGGGTAGACAAAGAACCTATCCAGTAGCGTCCCAGTAAGCAGCCACGAACCGAGCGTTCAGGCAGTGTACACTCCCGATTCGACCCCCAAGATAGCATATACTCCCGTCTTAGAGCGTAGATGAGCGTGCACTCTTGACTAGGCCTACAGACGAGCATACATTCACGGTTGGGGTCACACTTCGATAGTCAACATGAGTAGCCTTCCAGGCGAAGTGTTCATTTGCGGCTAAGCCCGCAAAAAGCATCATCCACCTCACATCGGAGTAGGCAGCACGACAGACAGAGAGAAGTAGTCACTCAATATCACTCAAGTTCAACCGGCAGCCTGCGAAGAACTTGCTCGCCTACTAGAAACGCGTTACATGCACCGTATCCGTGGCATAGATAAGCCAAACACATGGAAGAGCAGTCTAGACCAGCAAGTCACGGTTGGGGGCAGCCGAGAGCTCCACTACCCCAACAAAGACAAATTCAGGAAGAAGTAGAAAGATTCTTGGCCAAGTGATTGCGCAATTTCCAACGCAATGAGGTCACCGACAAGGCACTACGACGGAACATCACCAACATAAGCAGGTCGCCCTTCATGGATGAGATCGAGCAGGTAGAACCTCAACGTGAGTTCAACATGCCACATTTCACATCTTTCAAATGGGATGAAGACCCAGAGAGACACTTAAAGCACTACCAAAGCACAATGATCCTCTATCGAAATAATGATGATCTCACATGCAAGATATTCGCCACCACTCTACAAGGCAAGGTGCAAGATTGGTTCTACACCCTGCCGCCACAATCAAATCGAAATTTCGACGAACTTTTTTTGGTTTTCACCATAGAATATTCATCCTATTGCTCGATCAAAAAGAAGTCCAACCATTTGTTCGACGTCAAGAAGAACCCAAATGAGTCGCTTCACAACTATGTGAGAAGGTTCAAAGCAGAGAAGACAAGGATAGTTAAATGCAAAGACTTGATAGCTAGAGCAGCCTTCCAAAAAGGACTTTCGGCAGACCACCCGCTATCGAAAACTTGATCATGAAATAAGATTTAACTCTGGCAAACTCTTTCGCTCTCGCAGAGAAGCATGCACTTTGGGACGAGGCTCGCCAATGCACATTCAAGGACTTGAAGAAGTACCTGACGTCGCCTCCTTACTATCTAAACCGGAAGCAGCGGAGGACTTATTCTCATGTTTAACGGTATCTAGAGCATTAATAAGCTCTATCATCATGATAGAAGAGCTAGGGGACCGACTACCTGTATTCTACACTGTATTTTACAGTTCAAAAGCTCTCCTCAATGCTATTAGAAATTCAAAAGTTAACTTTGGCAATAGTTGTTGTAACCTGAAAGCTCAAGTTTTACCTTCAAACGCACGCAGTCATCATCATGACGCACTATTCTACCGAATCCAAACGCGCGACAATAAAGGCGTAGACCTTGGCAGATGCAAAGTTTTCTGACGAACGTAACAACTAGGCCTAAAAGACACGTCAAGGGCAGACGAACACTGGAAGAAACACTCAGAAGCAAGTTTTGTCCTCGTCACCCTAGAAGATTCTACATAAGAGCAACATGTACTGGCAGTTGAGCACTATCTCCTGCTGCGTGTCACAGGGCCCTAGCCAACCCATGCTCCATTATTTAGCTCTAGAGTAACCCAATACCAGAAGTTGAGCATCTCCTGCTACATATAACATGGCCTCAGCTCCACGGCTCCCTGCCACGCCTTCACGCTTAGCCTTGACAATGCCCATGCAGACGTACTAGCTGGCCTAGGCTCCGCCCTTGATCACCAATTCAAAACGTTCTATTCCGGTGGAATATCTTGAAAAGCTAAGCATAGAGACGGAGCCAGCAGCCTAAGTGTTATAGCATTCTCACCAAAGATCCCACACTATACCACATCTTCACTACCTAGCGCTTCCCGACGACTTAAAAGTTCAATCCACGAAGGCGTTTGTGGAAACAACTCCAGAGGTCAATCCTTAGCATAAAAAGCTCTTACCACATGCTACTATTGGCCTATCATGCACCAAGATGCTAAGGAGTTAGTACAAAAGTGCAACCGCTACCAACGCTACAAGCTGATACCAGCACTGCCTGCCAGCGAGCTACACCCGCAAAAGAGTCCTTGGCTGTTCATGCAGTGGGCAATCGACTTGGTAGGACCTATGCTGCCTGTTACTAGGGGCAGCAGCATGATACTCGTGGCAACCAACTATTTCACCAAATAGGTTGAAGCATAGCCCATGATGATCATGATTCAGATTGACATAAAGCGCTTCATATGGAGGAACATCATTTGTCGATTTGGCATCCCTCAGTCCATCGTCACCCACAAAGGCCCACAATTCATGGGCAGAGATTTGGCGAAGTTCTTCCAAAAGTATGGCATCAAATAGCACATGTCCATGCCAATATATCCTCAAGACAATGAGCAAGCCGAAGCATCTAACAAAAACGATCTTCAACTGCCTCAAGAAATCCCTCACCAACAAGAAGGGAAAATGGCCAGACGAACTCCCGGATGTCTATGGGTATATCGCACCACCAAAAGACGAGTAACCAGTGAGACTTCTTTCTCTTTGACATTTGGCTAAGAAGCAATCATTCATCCTAATGTCATCAAGCTAAGTATCACCGTTCTACTACCAAGCATTGAGCAGAACAGTAAGGAGATGACCACAAACTTAGATCTGACAGAGGAGAAGCGCGAGCAGACCATCACCTGCTTCGCAGCCTACCAGCAGCAGCTCCTCACCAGCTACAACAAAAGGGCCAAGATCCGGCAATTCCAGTCCGGAGATCTAGTCCTAAGAAAAGCCTTCATCATTGCCTGCAAAGAAGGCTAAAAAAAGATGGATCCCATCTGGAAAGTAATTACACCCTCGCCACCATGAAACAACAAAAAGATCGAAAAGCAGTGGAATGCTTACAATCTGAGGAAGTACCATGTGTGACCTCTCGCTACATTAAATCCCAAATACTCAAGCAGCTCGACGGGTACTACCTCATAAGTTGAGGATTATCCAGTTGTTATGCAGTTTATACCTTATAGCTAAGTTCTCGTTCGTTTCACTCATTTTTCAATGAGGAATTAAGAAGTAATCACAACTTGGCTTGGTTATATGTTTACAACAACTGATCAATCCTGCACTTTAAAAGAAGATCGTGCCATTCTTAAGGATTCATCGCTGGAATTGCGCCCCCCGAAAGACCAACCATGTTATCCAGTGTGAGAGGGTAAACTAATAGCTCTCCAGTGCAAGAGAGTAAACCAATTCCTCGACATCCATATGGGTTAGCTCTCCAAGACAGGAGGATAAACTCTACACTCCAAATATCCAGACGTGGATGAGCTTGGCTGCCCTAGTATAACTAGATGCATGATAGTTTGCACCGGGATTCCTAGAAGTAGCCACAATGGTCTTTTTCAAGGCTTAGCTAACTGAAGGATTTTGGGTCTCTTGGCCTAATCCGCGGGGAACCTGGCCCTAGAGATGAAGAGGGCACATTACGCAGTACATCCGATGGATGACTGCCTTGGAACCCTAAAGCTGCTACCGAGTGCACTAAGGTAGCCTACGGCTTCTGGAAGACTGCTTACGGCTTGCCTTTCGAGCAGTAAAGCCGCGTTAAACTTATACAACCGCACATTCTTGTGAAAGGTTAAACAAGCTAGCGCGCATATACGAAGCTTTATCCACTGCCGACATGCTACGTAGTCGATAAACTTTACCTCTGCCAAGTGCGGAACAACTTACACCAAGTCCTAAAGTGTTGTGATACTTGCTACGCAACCTATGGAATTGAAGAAAGCCAAGGTTAACAGCCTAGTGGTTACCCGGACTTGTTTACTTCTGTAAGTAAGGCATCCGGCTGCCAACCCTATGGCTAACAGCTTTGCAAAGCTTTACACCAACATCTACGACTGCATAGGCTACGCAGGTTTGTCTACTTATAAAAAAGTAGCACGCCTACCACTGGACTATAAAGTTTAAAGGTTAGGGCATGAATAAAAGAAGTGAAGATGAAGAAAAGCGAAGGAAACATGTTTATAAACAATTAGCAAAGGTCGAAGGAGTTCAAGCAAAACAAGAGCTACAAGGAAAAACAAAGAAAATCTTAAAGGCTACCTAGATGACTACACTTTAGCAGCCTGGACATCCCACGATTATTCAGTCGCCATACCTTTAGCAGCCGCGAAGCTCTTAGCAGCGGCATCACCCCTATCTACCCCAGCCTGGGCACCAACTTCTCCAACTACTTCACCAATGGAAGCCTCAAAAGTAAAAGCAAGCAAGTCTTCCGAAGAAATAGAGAAGGTATCGAAACCTCGAGCCCATCATTCTCACCCTTCAGCTGTTCATTCTCCTTAAGTAGACCAACGCAGACGTGCTGTAGCTCATCCACTTCCTTCTTCAAACTTTTGTTGATCTTCAGTACACTTTGAAGTTCCAACACTTGGGGTTCAAGTCTATCGATGATTCTCTTGAACTAGATCACTTGATTATAAGCAGTAATCAACTCGTCATCCTTTGCATAAGCAGCGAAATGAAGCTCAGAAATTGCAAACTCAAGATCTTGAATCTGAGGTATGTAACATCCAATCTCATTCTCTGTACTTTCATACTTAACTTGGATCGTGTCAAGCCTAGTCTTAAAGTCAACGATCTCTTGGCAAGCGTCTCAAGCTACAAAGAAGTGGGGGCAGAAATATTAGTCCCCTTCAAAGCAACGAGCTCAGAATCCAACCTCTTAACCTCCTTAGCCAAGGAATAAACTTCAGCTACCATAGCCTTCGTCACCTCCTTGGCAGCCTTGCTACATCTGCATCATAGCAAGCAGAGCAATCATTATATATTGGGTCATATGTTTCGCAAAGGAATTTGGGCAAACAACATTTCTAAATCCATCAAGAAACTTGGCACAAGCGTCCATGTCTTCAAGCAGATCTGGTCTTAAAAGCACATGGATCTCAGCAGCCTCCTCAGAAGCAGGCTTAGTGGATTTCTCACAGCTACCCAAGTGAGTAGTTTCATCTTTCCCAACAGGCGAGTCAATCTCTGCAGCAGAGAGAGTGGGCCTTAGTGCCACTTTAGCAATAGAGTCCACCTTATCGCTCTTCATAACAGCAAGCCATTCCAAAGATGAACCAGACTTACCTCTCAACGGAAGTCTTAGTACAGACTTCGGCACTGGGGGCATGACAGGACCTCTACGCTAAGCACTCCTATCAACAATCGTACTAGTTATTCTCGATAGCATGAGGACCCTCACGAGCAGTGGAAGAAGTCTTCAGTTTTCTCTTAACCAGCATCTTTTGAGCAGGCAGGGAAGATCTCTTCTTTCCACCTTCATTCATAGTAAACTCTATGACAACGATCAGATAAGCTAATGCGTCCGCCTAAACCCTACCTTTCTCCCGACAAAGAGGACTAAACAACCAACGACATTCATGGTAATCAGTAGAGGAGCTCAACCCAGCATTCTAGCAGGCAGGAGGCTTGCATGCCTAGCATTCCAACAACCCATGAGCTCCCACGACCTCCTCATTTCTCTTAGTCACTAGCCTGGCCTAAGTCAGATCCAAGAGCCCAAAGGACATGAGCTATACAGCTCGCCTAGCATTGCGCCCTAGCGCCACAATCTGCGGCCCCAGCCGCACAAGCTGCCATTGGCTCTAGCCAAGTCGAGTTGCCCAAGCAGTGGTCCCTGCCACAACACCTCTTCGGCCCATGCCGAGCCAACTCTTGGCCCCTACTAGCCGACGTGCTGCACCACCCCGACGGCTGCCCCGCGACAGCACTATCCAAGAAGAAGATAAATTTTTCTTACATCGGTGTGGCACGGAGAAAACGAAGAAATCAACGAAAGACGATCCTTTGCACGGGCAAGATGTAGAAGATTGCTAGATGAGGGGGAAGAAATGTCCTCTAAGCTCTCTCTCTCTTGGAGGGTAGAGTAAATCGCTTTCCAAAGTTGATTTAATAACCCACTTAAGGTGGACTTAAATAGACTTTGAGAGAAATTTATTTCCTTTTCCTAGAAGGATCTAATTTCCTATTAAAGAGGGAGTCTATATAAAAAAAAAGAAGCAGTCCTATTTTCATAAAGCAAGAAGATCTCTACACCTGTTGCCCTTTCCTGCGAGTAGCCCAACAGGTGTGGGGACATTTGTGGAGCCAAAAATAATCACAAGGCGATACGTGGATTCTTGGGTAAAAGCAGACAAAAATACCTTTAAGGCATATGAGATTCCTACACACGAGCAGCGGGCAATCATCCTTAAACCAAGTCAAAAGTGCCAAAAAAAGGAAACAAATTCAAAGTTATCTCATCCATCCTCATCTTAGGTAATTACTTCATAACCTATATATTATTTCATATAAATAGAGATTAATTGGTTAATTAATGGATTAATTCCTAATTAATCCATTAATCACCAATTTAATCACCCATTATATCAAACAAGTCACCCAAATTAATCCCAAAAGCTAGTCAAAACCGGCCACCTCCCTTTGCTCCTTACCTTTCTTATTTTCTCCACTTTATTACCCAAATAAAGTTAGTCATTCAATTTGATAACCCCCCATTTATTTCTTTCATATTTAATTAGCCAATAAATTGGCTAATTAAACCACAAATTCAACAAAAAATTCACAAATTGGCAGGCCACTTTCTCTCCTAAGTGGACCGGCCTAGCCCTATAAATAAGCTCTCATTTTCACCAAACATCCATTTCAATACTTTGACAAAAATCCCCAAATTCTCTAAACACTCTTTCTCTCTAAATTCTAACTTTGGCATCGGAGGTTCTTCGACCAAAGCCCCCCCATTCATCGTGGGCGCGTAAGGCTCTTGGCCTTAACTTAAGGTGTTAATTGTTTTGTTGGTGCAAAATTGTCCAATATCAAAGAGGAAGAAATTTGCATCCACAATCAGGTTCTCTACAATATTAACTTTTTCCTCCTCCATGTGCTTAAATTTTTCGTCAACTGTTAACAAGTCGTGATGATGTTTACTACTTTACTGTTGCAAGCTTGCATTGTATTCTTGTGATTGTTTGCACATATTATTCAGTGAAGTTATCTGCAGAGCTCCGAAAAGAATAATTTTTTGATTAAAACATTTGTAAAGAAACTCCATACCTGTCAACATGGAAGCAAAAAAAGGAAAAGAAGGCATATTCTACTTTACCTTCTGAGTAACACTTGAAAGCTTTCTTTGAACTCTCTTGTGCTCTACAACATGGTACACATATCCAAACATTTAATAATCTAGAGAAATTAACCAAACCCACCTACAACCAAAATGCTTCTGGATCTATTCGGCTATTCCAGCTGGTTTCTTCACTCTTGTAACATAAGGCAAAAATACCCACATCAATACTACCTAAGCTCTGTAATTCCTATGGATAACTTGTTGGAAATTTTGAGTAGAATTTCATTGTTCCACATTGCTCACCACCACAACCTCACTTTATAAGGCTTTGTCCTTTATAGAAAGTGATTGAAGTGATCGACATTGGAGACTAAAATTGGGCTCACCCTTGGGGTTGGGCTTTGGGGTGTAATAATTAATTGATAATTAATATATATATAATTAATATATAATTAATTATCAAAAGATGGGCCTTAGGCCTCTTGGGCTCTGAAAATTAAATTCTTTAATTAATTTCAAATTTAATTAAATTAGTTTTTATTTGAACAGACTCATCTTTTCAGATGAAATCTGAAGTTAATAAAAGCGCGGAGAGCATTGCACCCTATCTGAAGAGATGTCTCCCAACAGTCACATCCCATTCCTATACTTGTTGCTAACAGGCATAATCGCTCTATATATACATCCGTCTGCATGTCATTTAGATCACAGAAAACATATATCTCCTTCTATAACCCATAGCATTCTTACTGAGAGTACCACAAGGAAATTCGCTAGAAGTTAAGTTTTCCGGTGCTGGAATTCTAACTTAAATCGTTGAATCCTGGTGAAGCAGACATTCATAGAACTACAAGCACTAAGTAGGGACGAAATTTCTATTTCAAAGACATTGCGGTACGCAAGCCTTGATCTTCAAATGGTTTGTTTTATATTTTTGTTTTGTTCCTTCTTCTTCTTCTTCTTCCTCTGACTGCAACCTTTTTTTTTTCTTCCTCCTTCTTCTCCTTCTTCCTTCCCCTTCTTCCTCCTTCTTCCTCCTTCTTCCTTCCTCCTTCTTCTTCTTCTTCTTCTTCTTCCTCTGACTGCAACCTTTTTTTTTTCTTCCTCCTTCTTCTCCTTCTTCCTTCCCCTTCTTCCTCCTCCTTCATTCCTCCTCCTTCTTCTTCTTCTTCCTCAAACAAAAAAAAAAAAAAAAACTTTCATCTTCCCCCAGATTCAGAGGAAGAAGAAGAAGAACGAAGAAGGCGAAGGAAGAAGGAGAAGAAGGAGGAAGAAAAAAAAAACTGAATATGGGCAGATTCGGAGGAAGAAGAAGGAAGAAGAAGAAGAAAGAAGAAAAAAAAAAAGAAAAAACTGAATCTGGGTAGATTCGGAGGAAGAAGAAGAAGAAGAAGAAGAAGAAAAAAAAAAAAGGTCGAGGAGGAAACTCCGAACCTCAAGAACAGTATCTCTTTTTTGATATGAAAATATGCAGTATCTATTTATGGTTTAGAAAAAGACTCCCTCCTCCACTTTCGGTGCACCGGGATCTCTCTCTGCTCCTAGATTTGAAATTAGGTTTAAAAGTTCCTAACTTTCTAAAACTTTCATTGAACGTAAGAATATTGAGGTTTTCTTAAGTAATTAAATATAGCCTTTTTCAAAATGTATAGTAAAAAGGTCAATAGAAAATAAAGGCATAAGGTCATTTCCTTTTAAGATTGTAAAATTGTGTAAATCATTATAATTGTGGAAAATAAAGGCATAAGGTCTTTTCTAGCACATGTATGATTGTGTAAATAATTAGTAGATTGTATTTAGATACTAGAAGATCATTTTCCTTTGGGATTGTTTTACTTGTACAATAAAGAAATCATCATTAGTTTACTATAAATAAAGGCAAAAGGTCTACAGAATAATATACATAATTCTTCAAACCCTTGTCTATAATGCACCCTCTCTTTCCTTTAGATAAAGTAGGTCATAAAACGTTATCAGCATGCTCATGGCCCTGCAGTAAAGAGAGATTGTTCGTTTTCAATCCAAAAAGTATTGCATTTCAATTATTGTTATTATGTTAAACCTTTTATTTGATTGAATTCATATATTTTATTGATTCAATTTTTTATTTTTTATTTTTTTATGTCGAGAAACCAAAGGCCATTGCCCATCGTCAGGACGACCTGCAGTCGTCCACCAGCGAACGGAATTGTCTCTGACGACTGGGTCTCAGAGATTCCAAAAGAATCGACCTGAATTTTTGTACTAGGAGGAATGCTTTCAGCGTAAACGTTTTTCCACTAGGTTAAAGTGTTTTTGCATATATATCGGGTTTATGAATTATATAGAACAATTGTAAGATGTGGCTTGCTTCTTTAATCAACATTTGGTTTGTCATGGAAGAAGAAGAAGAATTGTGGCTGATTCTTGATGGAGAAGGGGTGATTCCAAGAAAACATTTTAAGATATAAAGAATGTGGAGTATATCTATAAAGTAGGGGTGTATATTGAGAATGTGGGATGTGAGGGTATTATGAGAAAGTATATGGTTGTATTAACAAAAAATTAATTTACAAAATAAATATTTGATGTATTAAGTATGTGAGTTGTATTCAATAATATATAGGGTGTTAATAAAACAAGTCTTATGTAAATTGTGTTTTAATTAGGTAGCTGGGTGAGAACTTGAAAATTGTTATTTAATATACTTTTGTGGTTTATTAGGAAGTTGTATTACCGGTGATTAAGATGTTTTCGCTACTCGTAGCTAAGTAGAAATTCACCAAAATTACGAGCTAACTTTTCAATAAAGTGAAAATAAATTATTTTGCGAGAAGAATTTGCAAATTTGTTACATTTTATTCAACTTTATTTTTTCCACTTGGTCAGCAAATTACTTTTTATTATAATTAAGATCATAGGCAAAAAAATCATCCTAATCGTTGTCATTTTAGGTTACATGAATCAGTCAAAACCTATGAGGGAGGATTTTAATTAGGTTTTGGTGTGTGGTGTTTGTGGGAATCAATACATAGGGACATAGAATTGAGTAAAGTTAGAAAGAATTTTATTCCTATAAGAATTTGTCACATAACCTAAAATGACGACTATTGACAAACGTTGCTACTCCTCTTTGTCACTGCAAGTTGTTACTCTCTCTCTCTCTCTCTCTCTCTCTCTCTCTCTCTCTCTCTCTCTCTATGTATATACGTGATACGGCTCACTTTGCTTTGTATTTTAACATTTCAAATCGTTTATCCTTTGAGTCTTCTCTAAAAATTTATCTTTACAAAGAAAATCACCCAAGTAAGAAGCCATATATATGATCGTTGGATGAAATTGTGGTCATTTTAGTGTTATCAATATATACTATATTCAGCTCCAATGCAATTGGATGTCTTATTAGGTGTTTTTTTATATAAACAAATAATATCATCTACATTAAGGAAGTGCGAATGGGCTATGTCTCGCAATGGGCTAGTCATAATAATGTGGTTCAAATTTGCCTTTAGTGAAAATCAAACCTAAAACCTCTTACTTACAAGTGAAAATAAATATCATTAGACTGTAGTACAGTAGTACTAAGTCGTGTCTTGTTAGTTTTAGAATTGTCTATATTTTTTTTTATAAATAATTTATGATTGATGAATTGAAGTATAAACCGTTCAAATATATGGAGTGAGTCTGGTTTTTAGTTTTGGTACATGGAGGTGGTGGCCAATGGAATAGTATATATTGCCCTGTTGCATTTTGTAGGTTCAACAATTTTGAAGGTTTATCGAGGGTGCCATCTTCCATGTGTGGTCAACGAAGAGACTGCAGTCCGGATGGCAAATGTGTGCATGTAGACATGAGTAATAAATCGTGGGAGAGTAAAGAAAAAGAGCTTCACGTTAATTACATATACCAGGGCCAGCCCAGGCCCAGTGCAGGCAGGGCAACCGTCCAAGGCCCAAAACAATTAAGGGCACCAAAATTATTATGGTGATATATTTATATATGTTTTTATAAGAGTATAAATTTATAAAATTTGGTTCAAAAACATAGAAATTTAACTAGAAGTGGTGATTTGTCATTTGAAAATAATGAGGAGGTCTTGGGTTCAAAACACTATGTGTGCTTATTTACTTTCCATTTTTTACAAATTTCTTTTTATAAGAGTATAAATTTATAAAATTTGGTTAAAGGATCAAGAAGTTTAATTAGAAACAATGATTTTTGTTGTTTAAAATTAACAAGAGGTCGTAAGTTCGAAATGCTATGTGCATGTTTATTTTTTTCAATTTTTTGTTTGGTTGTTAATTTATTTTTAGTTAATATGTAGTAGCTATGTGGGTTGTTATTTTTAAATATTCGTTTTAATTTAAGTCTAATCTTCAACAAAGAATAATACGTAGATCAAATTTGCAAATTATATGACGTGTCATCAAAATGTTTAATTTAGTGTTCATTCATTAATAATAATATATAACAATTAAAGACTCGAAAACATCATTATTTTTTAGTCCCATATTGACAAGGTTAGTAAATAAGAAAAAAAACATCTCACGATTTATTCAAAAACACATACAAAGTTCAGATGGAAAACAAAACTCATCATCTATCTACTTGTAAGCCCGAAGTTTTTTTGTTTCCCTCTCTCAATACAAAATAAATTAGTCTTTCTGTGTTTCCAAATTATTGAGTTTGAAGTGTTTTTCTAAGTATAATTTTTTCAATGTCTTATCTGTGAAAATAAATAATTTTCTTATATGAAGTTAGTGCACTTTTTTTTACGTCATCCCGGGCCTCAAAATCTTTGGACCGGCCCTGCATATACACAGGTCATCTCATGATCTCATCAAAAAGATCATAACACGGGTGGCGCCAAAAAAATTAGAATAAAATGAAAATATAGAAAGACAAAAAACTTATCTAACTTCAAATATTGTAGAACGTTAAACGAAAAGAGTGCTATTACGCCCACTCCTATTTTTTTTCTCCCCACACACTTATTTTGCCACCGATTATTAAAAATAAATGGGATACTATTTCCAAACCCAATGTTAGGAAAACTAAATTTGCAAATCAAATAATGTAGTTGTAGATAATTAGATTATTAATGAATTGTTGATTAACGTGTTTGTTTCTTATTAGTGACACATAATTTAGTTAAAAAAATTTGAACTTTCGAGCATTACCCTTCCTAAAATAACCTTAATCTTTTAAATTCTTAAGTCTTAGCCATACATAAAAAAGAAAATAACAATTTAAAAAAAATATTTTTGACTATTTTTTAAACTGAACACGTACTATTTCTTAAACTAATTATTTTTGAAACTGAACGTCGATAATACACTATTACTTAAACTGAACACTAACTTTTTCTGAAAACTAAACTCGGGTATTATCACTATTTCATAAACTTAACATTGGTAATATCACCATTTCTTAAACTGAACACTGACTATTTCTTCTGAACATGAATACTACACTAAATCTGAAACTGAGCGCAAGTTGGCATGCGCCTTGCACGCGCTTTTGGCTGAGGTTTTTTCTTTTCTTTTATTTCTTTTGTTCTTATCATTAAATAAAGTTATTAGATGACTTTTGGTTGAAATTCCAGTTTTGAAGACATTTTTATTAGTGTTTCTTAAAAAAAAAAACTTTATTTTCTATACAGAGTTATCAAGGGCATCAATGTTGGCATTGCCTGGGCACCAAAAATTTCAGGACTGGCCTTACAACTTCATGTCTATCCTAATCTCCACTATTAATGTGTACTATTATAAGGTTGTTTGGACCATAACTTCTCTAGGCCTAGGAATGTCTCCACTCGAACCATAACTGTAATAGGATTTATTTGCAGTAATTTTTGTTTCCTTTTCGCCGAGATGTTAATTATATTGTACCACTTCAGTGAGTTGATTAGTAAAATTGTATTAGAAAATGCAATGGTAGGCCTGGGATGTTAATTATATTGTATTAGAAAATGCAAAGATTTTATTAGTAAAATTGTGCAACCTTGCAATTTTTTCTTCCAATAAACGTAATATATCTAATTTGAAAAAAAAAGACTTAATATATCTAAACTGCATATTAAAAGAACTATTTTTGTCAATTAAAAGAAAGTAAAAAGACTAGCTATCTCACATTGGATGTTATGCTCGAAGCATTTACTTTGTAGCTGAGGTCAAAGGGGTCCATGGGCATCCCATATTGGCAACTTCTCCTCTTCCAGGTACCACTACTCGTCTTTTATCCTTTCAATTCTTTTAGCACAATTTCAGAATACCATATGGTAGGTACTACTCTCGTCTACGTTTGTTCTAAAATTAGCATTTATTCTCTTTAAAAAGTAAATATGGTTGGAAAGTAATTGATTTTGTGGTAAAGCAGAGAACATAGCTAGTAAACCACTCTCTTAAAATCGAGAGATTTTTCGATGTGATCGGTACACGAAGTGGTACACCACATGTCATTATACAAATGGTGGGATATGTGTGCTAAAAAGTTAATAACTTAAAAAATAAAAATTTCCACCACTTCAATTAGAACACGTGGTGTACTATTTGTGTTCTCATCACTATTAAAAAAATTTCCTCAAAATCTCTCTCAACATCAAAAGCATGAATAAAATTATGATTTAGTCCAAATTTACAGTGAGTCTTGAAAGCTTTGACGGCCTCACTCTGGTTTCATCAAACCTCTTCCTCCTTTTCATTGGCCTGAATGTAGAGCATACAACTAACTAGAATACTAAAAGAAATAATATAAAATTGGAAAAATTAGTATCCGGTCCCTAGTTTTTACTGTTCATTGACTAAGACCTTATTAGTTCTCAAATTTTGATTCAAGTCCCTATCATTAATGTGATAATAAATTTACATGTTTATTATATAATTTTTAATATAAAAATTAGTAATTAATTTAGGGTTTAATACTCACACCTCTATTAAACTTCTAATTAATTTTCAATTCAAACATTTCCAAAACAATAAAAAATTAAATTAAATTAAGTTTGTACCTATTAGTTTATATATATATATATATATATAAAGATTCTCAATTTTTTAATTTTAAATGTACCCATTCATATGATTTTTCAATTTTTTAAATCTTAAATGTACCCATTCTCAAATATATCAATTTGTTATATGTAAAATGTACCCTTTTTTTAATATAAAATCCATTCAAATTTTTTAATCCATGTTTAAACTTATATGGGTACATTCTTTTTCGTTGATTTGAGAATGTATCCATGTTTTGGTACAATACCTTTTTTTGTTAATTTTGGTTAATGTGCCCATACATATATGTACACACACACACACACACACAATATAATAGAGAGTATAATTTATATTTTATTATTTTTAATCCCATAAATTATGGATTTTATTTAAAATATCATTAATATAAACAATTACAAATTTCAATTTTAATTTTTAATTTAAAAATATAGTAACTTACATTATTATATTAATGTCGGGGACCTTAATAAAAAACTAAAAACTAAAAAGGTTTCAATCAAAGAATATTGATAGTTAGGGATTGCATCCAAAGTGTCCCTATAAAATTTAATGAATAAAAGACTAGGTCCTACACCATGAAAACTCGAAGATGCCGATACGGAAGTGTCTGGATGCCGGGATTGTATGCCTCAATTTCTAAGTCCTGAAGGGAGCGCAAAACAAACATGAGTTGACCAATTTGATATATAAATAGTAAAACAGTGATCAACGTACTAACTCTCAGGTTTTATGAAAACACATATATATCATGATAAACATAGGTTTTCCGAAACCTAGCATGTCGTGCAATGTCTCAAATCATAACTTGTATATATAATAATCACACTAGTGAATTGTCCGATAACAACCAGGTCTCATGTCGGCTCCCTGTCTCTAAGCAGACAATCAAAGGAATAGCCAAAGGAAACACACTCTAGGCCCTATGCCAACACCAAACCATCGCCCAAGACAGACCGGAATCTATCCCTACGTCTCGTAGCGGAAATGACCACTAGGTAAGTACAAAATCATTGAACATATATATATTGAAAAGCAACTTCATAGTATAAAGTCATCCATCATCTATACTATAAAGAGGTGTTCGAAACATGTTCTAAATATCATATCGTCATCCATAAGATATTTTATAAGAACATGGGTTATAGGAAAAATAGTAATAATTCAAACTAGACTTAGTAAGCATGTTATCTCACAAAACGTTTCATACAACGTAATCAACAAATCATGCTTTTCATGTATGTATTTGTACTATTAAAACATGTATTTTTAGAAGGGATCCACTCATTGTACTTGGCCGCCGAAGAGCCACGCAACTAGTGAAGACAGAAACGCCACTATAATTACCCCTAAGCACATAAAAGGTCCAATTAATAAAACTATATAATAGCAATTGAATTTGAGAAAACGGACGTAAAAAACGAATTCAGGACGTCGAAATTAACCTAGGAGAGGTTCCGGGTTAAGGGTTTTGGACTTAGACTTTTAGGTGGGTTGGCTTTAGGGCTTTAGGGAATTGGGTTTAGGATTGATTGTCGTGATGAAATTTCAATGTTTCTTAAAACATAGTGTTCGTCAATTTCTTTGGAATAAATTAGAATTATCAAATATTTCTTATTTGCCTAATATTTTGTAAGAATGATTTATTAAAAGCAACTTAAAAAGAATAAATGCAAATATCAGAAGAAACTTAAGAGAGCAGTAGCTAGCATGTAGTGTTCTAAAATTGTGCTAAAATAATTCAAAGTAAGTATACGAAAAGAAAAAAAAGTCAAAGTACAAAAGGACAAAAGAGGAGTACTGATAACTTGGAGAGGGGAGGATGCCAATCTAGGATGCCCATGGACCTAATTGACCTCCGCTACAAAGTAAATGTTCCGAGCATAACATCATCATCATGTGAGATAGGTAGCTATTATTTGAACATGATAACTTGAAAAAAATAATGCTAGAAAGGCCAAAATTTTAAACTAAATTGTAAATTAAATGATGTGTCACCAAAAGAAATTAGTATGTTAATCAATACTTAAGTAAAAATTCAATCATTAACAATCACTTCATTTGATTTTTAGTTTAAATTTTGATCTCTCTAGCATTACCTATTGGAAAAACAAGTGTTCGATATTTAATATCATAATATAATATTGTTGATGCACAAAATCAGCGAGGACTTTGGTACAACAGAAAGTGTCAGGTTTGTGACCTTCGCTTGGTTGCTTCGATCACTAGTGAAGATAAGTACGTAAATGAATAGGGACAGGGAAGCAAACACAAGATGTACGTGGTTCACTTAGATCGGCTACGTCCACGGAGTAGAGGAGTTCTCATTAATTGTGAAGGGTTTACACAAATACATAGGTTCAAGCTCTCATTTTGTGAGTTCTAGTGAATAGTTTAGTACAAAATGACATTAGAGATTATTGTAGGAGAATGATCCCTATTTATAGAAGAGAGTTTCTAGTTTTGTTCTAACATTGACACGTGTCGTATTGTGATTGGCTTCTGATGTTGACACGTGTCGCGCTGTGATTAGCTTCTGATGTCGACACGTGTCGTATTGTGATTGGCCTCCTGGTTGAAGGGAAGCTCTTCTGGGTCTTTGACGGTATAACGTTGACCGGTGCTCAGTAGTTTCGGGATTGATCAAGTATGGTACAAACAGTGCTCCCCTAAGTTCCCGAGTGAGGGAAGCTCCTCGGTTGGGGACTTGCAAGATCCAAGCCATTGAGTAATCACGAAACTTCTAAGTACCGAAGTGTGGTATCATTTTCACTTACCTTATTTGTCTCATATGTAGAAGTGGCATCTTCTTTGGAAGTACTTTTCCTCCATCCAGGGGTGATATCTTTAACCGATGAAGATGCACAAGGTAATGTATCAATTTCACTTGAAGCTTACTTGTAGTTTCGGGCTTGGTCAAGTGCGATACAAACCCTATAGTAGGAGTCCCCCAAGTCGCCGAGCTAGGAGATCTGCCGAAAAAGGTGACAGACAAGGTAAGCAGTCAAACTTCCAAGCAAGCAACCCAGGATCGGAGGTTCGACTTCAGCTTCCGGTTGATTGTTCTCTTTCTCCTTGTCTCTCATTCAGCTGCCAGGATAAGGAGAAGCAAATGGAGAAGAGATGATATGAGATACTTTTGCTTTTGAAGAAGTAACTTTCCACAGGCTTATTCTTGAACTGTGCTGGAGGGTTTTCTGGTTCCCTTCAGAGTATAAGGCCGACTCAAGAATTTGAGGGTCAAAACAAGTCCATCAAATCTATAGTACGTTCGACCTTGATGATATGGGATACTTTTGCTGTTGACGGAATAGTGAATGTGGTATGGAAAGGTGTCGTGCTGTAGTGATCTGTTTCAGCTCACCGTTGAACCTTCTGCTTCAATCTTTTGCATGGCAGAAGTGGTGTGCAACATTTTCATTTAAATGGTCCTTCAGAACATTCCTTCATAGTGACGCATCCACGATTGACAGCTTCAGTGTAAAGAGCCAATATCTGATCAACTGTCATGAGGTATTTACCGGTGGAATTCATAACCTTGACAGCAGTTGAGGATGAGTTCTCGAGAGCAATGTTAAGTAAGCAACCAGGCAAAGGTCTCAGGCAGTCAGTTCCAGATTGGAGGTTTGATTTCAGGTTCCGACTGACTGCTCTCTTTCTCTTTGTCCTGCAGGTGTGGACAAGGACGAAGACAAGGACAGGGAGAAAGCATGATACGAGATACTCTTGCTTTCGACCCTGATGATATGAGATACTCTTGTTCTTGGTGTGGCTTATTTGCTGAGGTATTATCGGGGGGAAATAAAGCTGAGTATTTCGAGAGGTTATGTTGAGGGTGCATTCTCGAATGCGATAAAGGGTTGAGCATTTTTGCAGGTTTGCCTATCCGTTGAGGAATGAGGTCGACGTATATAGGGATTTCCCAATAACAAGTAGTAAAGCTATTCCTTTACCCTTTTTGGTCACAGCAATGTAGTGGGAGCTGCCAGCTTCACGCGTTTTAACTTTGTCAGAGCACTTTGAAAAAGTGGTATGTGGTATCTGGAAAGCTAATGTTGCGTGTGAAGATTACAGACAAGCTTTATCTAAGGAAATCTGGCTCTCGAAGTTCTGAGAGCTGTGCCTCTTCGGTTTTCAAACAAGCAATCCTGTCGGGGATCTGGCTCTCGAGATTGGGAAAGCGGTGCCGTTTCGGTTTTTGAGAAAGTAATTATGTTGGGAGTCTTTTCTCGAATGTGAGTAAAGGTTGGATGTTCTTGCCAGCCTGTCTTGCCACAGAACACGGAGGTCGACACACATAGGGACTTTCCAGTTGTCAAGCAGTGGTGCTGTTCCTTTACCCTTGTGGGTAATAGTAGGGTAGCTGGAACTTCGAAATTCTCGTGCCTAAACTTTATCAGAGATCTTTGGCAAAGTTATATGTGGTACCCGAGGAGTTGATGTTTGAGAAAGCAAACGCCTCTTCGATTTCTGAAGCTCCGTCGAGTGCAGATTTTTATAGAGGTTGTCATTAAGTTCCACAGCACACTTGAATCTCCACCAGTAGAAACTCCCTTCTTGCACTTCTAAGATCTTGATTTGTCTGACCTCTTACTTCTTCAACACCTTTGAAAATGTCTGGCCCCTCCGACCGTCGTTTTGACTTGAACCTTGGAGAAGAGACAGCCACGCCTTCTCCTGACAACATATGGCGCCCATCCTTCATATCCTCTACTGGTCCTCTTACCGTTGGGGATTCTGTGATGAAGAATGATATGACTGCTGCGGTGGTGGCCAGGAACCTTCTCACTCCCAAAGATAACAGACTACTTTCCAAACGGTCTGATGAGTTGGCTGTTAAGGATTCTCTGGCTCTTAGTGTTCAGTGTGCAGGTTCTGTGTCTAATATGGCCCAACGCCTATTTGCTAGAACCCGCCAAGTTGAATCATTGGCTGCTGAAGTGATGAGTCTCAAACAGGAGATTAGAGGGCTTAAGCATGAGAATAAACAGTTGCACCGGCTCGCACATGACTATGCTACAAACATGAAGAGGAAGCTTGACTAGATGAAGGAATCTGATGGTCATGTTTTACTTGATCATCAGCGGTTTGTGGGTTTGTTCCAAAGGCATTTATTGCCGTCGTCTTCTAGGGCTGTACCGCGTAATGAAGCTCCAAATGATCAACCTCCGATGCCTCCTCCTTCTGGGGTTCTGTCCAGTACTGAGGCTTCGGATAACCACCCTCCGGTGCTTTCTCTTTCTGGGGCTCTACCGACTGCTGAGATTTCCCCTGAGCAACCTTTGTGAAGGCTCCCTCTTATTTGTTTATTTTGATTCATGTATATGTACATATTTGTAACTTATCGGAAATATCAATAAACAAGATTTGCTTCATTTCAACGTATTGTGTTAAATACACCAAGGCCTTCTTCATTAAGTTCTTTGAATTTTTTCTTTTGTTGAAGCTTGTATGTTGAAACTTTGTGAGTGAAGCATGTAGGTTGAGGTAGTGCTCCCTTAATTTCCCGAGTGAGGAAAACTTCTCGTTTGGAGACTTGAAAAATCCAAGTCACTGAGTGGTCGTGAGACTTCCAAGTATCAAGGTGCAGTAGCATATGGTAGGAATCCCCCAAGTCTCTGGTCGAGGGAGTTGACAAATGAGGTATTTCCTTTCTAAGTGGTAGCCCAAAACTCCTTCTTCATATATATTTGTTATGAAAGTTGTTAGGCCCACAGAAGAGGAGGCCTAGGCAAATTTTTTTTTTTTTTCGATTTTTTTTTTTTGAATTTTCAAATTTCCGGATTTTTGAATTTTCGAATTTCCGAAAAAATAAAAATTAAAAATAATATATATATATATATATATATATATATATATATATATATATTTTAAAGCGTTGTAGGTGAAGCTTTGGTGTTGAAGCTTTGTAGGTGAAGCTTTGAGGTTGAAGCTTTGTTGGGCACCATGAATTGATTTTGCTTCACACTATCTTGATGAAGAGTGTGTGAAGCTTTTATATGTTTTGGTGTTGAAATTTTGTATTGTAGGTGAATCTTTGGGGTTAAAGCTTGATAGGTGAAGCTTTGGTGTTAAAGCTTGATAGGTGAAGCTTTGGTGTTGAAGCTTTATAGGTGAAGCTTTGGTGTTGAAGCTTTATAGGTGAAGCTTTTGTTGGCACCATAAATTAATTTTGCTTCACACTATCTTGATGAAGATAGTGCGAAGCTTTTGAGATTGATATTTGTCCTCCATTGATGAAGCTTTTGTTGGCACCATAAATTGATTTTGCTTCACACTATCTTGATGAAGATAGTGCGAAGCTTTTGAGATTGATATTTGTCCTCCATTGATGAAGCTTTGTTGAATTTCCCAATTTCCAATTTCCTCTTTTTTTTTTTTTTTTTTTTTTTGGGAAAACTAGAAATTTGAAAATGTGGGAGAGACAACGTATACAAATTTTGCTTCCACACTGTTGAGCGAGAGATTGTGATGCAAGCCACATCTTGTAGTAGTCGAAGGTTTGGATGAACCATATAAATTGAATTTGCTTCGAACAGTCTTGATCAAGAGCGTGTGAAGCTTTCTATGAGTTGTAGTGTTTGCATTGTTACAGAGGAAAAATGTCTGAAGCAGATGCAAGAGGGCTGAAGAGCTTGATCTTCGTATACCATGCACTAAAGCCATTGTTGGCTTGCAATAAGACTTTGTTGGTGACTATAGCTCTTGTTAGGCATAAGTGCTCCCCTAGTTGAGTTGTAAAGCTTGAGGGTTTTTTATTATTTGTGAATGCTAGGAGTTCACATGTACAAGTTGTACCACTCGTCTTCTGGTTAGTGGAATGAATGGTGGGTTGCTTTCATCACTTGGTTGGTGGTACGAATGTGAATTCCTTAATCACCCTTCATCACATTTCATCACCTGGTTGGTGACATGAAGGAGAGTACGCGTTGTACATTTCATCACCTGGTTGGTGGCATGAAGATGAGTTCCTTCTTCACCTGATTGGTGATAAGGGTGGCAAGTTTCCAAATAATATTAGAGTACGGGTTGTACATTTCATCACCTAATTGGTGGCACGAAAGTGAGTTCCTTCATCACCTAGTTGGTGAGAATAAGGGCAAGGTGTCGAGGCACATTGTGGCAAATGTCGAATGACACAAAATGTGTTGAACCCTTTCGAAGCACAGTTGGCTTATGTATGGATGTGTTGGAATGTATGATGTTTATGTATGAATGTGTTGGAATGTATGATGTTTATATATGAATGTATTGGAATGTATGATGTTTATATATGAATGTGTTGGAATGTATGATGTTTATGTATGAATGTGTTGGAATGTATGATGTAGATCCTTTGTATAGTCTTGTTGACACATACTTAGATTTTGTTTTGTATTGGAAACATTTGCGTTGAAGCTTCAACATTTGAGTGTTTCATTACTCAGAATGTAAAAGAGTTTAGGGCCGAGTTGGCTAAATCACCTCTTTATTGAATTCATACCAAATGGTATTTGTTACATAGGATGCCGAATAGCTGTAGCTTAACACTTGTACAATGTGAGTCTATTTGTAATAGTACTTCAAGTGGTCAGCATTCCATGGATGGCCAAGGGTCTTGCCGTCGGAGCTTCTGAGCTTGTAGGAGCCAGGGCGGCTGATGCCGACGACCTCGAACGGTCCATCCCAGTTAGGATTGAGTGTTCCTTCACTCGGGACTCTATCACAGAGTAATCTTTTCTTCAGTACCCAGTATCCCATTTTGAAGGAGCGAGGTTTGACCCTTGAGTCGTAGTAGTTGGAGATGCGCTGCTTGTAGGCGACATTCCTCAGGTGAGCCTGATTTTTGTGTTCCTCGACTAGATCCAGGTTGAGGGTGAGTTGTTTGTCGTTTTCACTCTGCATGTAGTTCTGGATTCGGTATGTTACTTGCTCAAGCTCAACTGGGACAACTGCTTCTGTACCAAAAGCAAGTGAGAATGGAGTTTCTCCTGTGGAAGTCCGATATGAAGTGCGGTGTGACCAAAGAACTTGGGGTACGAATTCTGGCCAACAACCTTTAGCTTTGTCCAAGCTAGTTTTCAGAGTGCGCTTGATTATTTTGTTAACGGCCTCGACTTGTCCATTAGACTGGGATGGGCTGGAGAGGCAAAACATAAGTTGATGTTGAACTTAGAGCAGAACATCCTGAAGTTCTTGTTGTCGAACTGCCGCCCATTGTCCGTGACTATCGCATTGGGAATGCCGAATCTGCAGATGATGTTCTTCCATACTAAGTCTTCTATTTTTGCCTCAGTAATGGTTGCCAAGGGTTCTACTTCAGCCCATTTTGTGAAGTAGTCAACTGCAACGATTGCATAGCTGACCTTGCCCTTCCCTGCAGGCATTGGGCCGATCAAATCAAGTCCCCATTGGGCGAAGGGCCAAGGGCTGATCATAGGAGTGAGCGGCTCGGGAGGGGAGTGAGGGATAGTTGCGTAGCGTTGACATTTATCACATGAGCGAGATATTCTTATGGCATCTTGGTGGAGTGTTGGCCAATAGTATCCTTGGTAAAAAGTCTTGTGTGCTAGGGATCGAGACCCAGCATGATCTCCGCAGACTCCTTCATGTATTTCCCGAAGGACAATTTCCGCCTTCGCAGGTGTAAGGCATCTTAAGTAGGGCAGGGTAAAACCGCGCTTGTAGAGTTGGTCATTAATGATCAGGTAGCGAGCAGACTTGTATTGAATCTGCTTAACTTGGACTTTGTCATTTGGGAGGGTGCCATGGGCAAGGAATTTATAAATTGGGGTGATCCAACTATCTCCTTGTTGTAAATTGCACACTTCCGCGACCATGGTGTTTGGTGCTGCAAAAAATTCGACATGAATTTTTCTCCCAATCTTGTCTTCCACTGCCGAGGCGAGGCGGGCCAAAGCGTCTGCATGACTGTTTGCCGCTCGAGGAACTTGGGTGATCTGGTAGTGGAAGTGCTTGAGCAAAAGTCATGTTTATGCAAGATATACTGCCATGGAGCTATCCTTAGCATCAAAGTTGTTCGTGACTTGGTTGACCACTAATTGGGAGTCACTAAAGATATCAATTTGTTTAACTCCAAGATGTTTGGCCAAACGTAAGCCTGCTAGAAGGGCTTCGTATTCGGCCTCGTTGTTCGATGCCTTGAATTTGAAACGAATAGCGTATTCCATCGCCACTTTGTCGGGGGTAGTGAGGACTAATCCTGCTCCGCAGCCCTGTTGGTTGGATGAGCCATCAACATACAGACTCCATGCTGAGGTTGTTGATTCTATCTTCTGAGCTTCCGATGGTAATGAAGCTACTGCTTCAGGTGTAGAAGCAATGTCAACAGGATATGTGAAGTCGGCTATGAAAACTGCTACAGCTTGACCTTTTTCGGCTGGTTTTGGTTGGTAGGAGATGTCAAACTCACCCAATGCTATCGCTCATTTGATCATTCACCCAGACGTGTCAGGACTCTGGAGTATCTGTCGAAGAAGGTGATTGGTAAGCACGATGATGGCATGTGCTTGGAAATAAGGGCGAAGTTTTTGAGCAGACATGACCAATGCTAGAGCTAATTTCTCAATGTTGGAGTATTGTGTCTCCGCATCTTGTAAGGCCTTGCTAGCGTAGTAGACGGGCCTTTCGACCTCACTGTCCATTCGAATAAGAACAGAACTGACTGCTGAAGACGAAACCGATAGATAGATGATGAGAGTGTCACCAACTTCTGGTTTGGAGAGCAGAGGGGCTTTACTCATGTACTCTTTGAGGTTCCTGAATGCCTTGGCACATTCCTCCGTCCATGTAATGTACTTTTTATTTCCCTTGAGTGCTTTGAAGAAAGGAGCACATTTGTCTGTGGCCTTAGAGAAGAATCTGGTTAAGGCTGCCACCTTGCCAGTAAGGCTTTGGATGTCTTTTGAAGTTACTGGCTCTTTCATTTCGAGGATTGCTTTGATCTTTTCGGGTTAGCTTCAATGCCTCGTTGGCTAATCATGAAGCCTAAGAATTTACCAGATCCCACACCGAAGACACATTTGTTGGGGTTCAACCTCATTCGATACCTCTTTAGAATGGTGAAAGTTTCAGATAGGTTGGTGATGTGTTGGTCAGCATGTTTGCTCTTGACTAGCATATCATCAACGTAAACTTCCATGCTCTTCCCAATCTGTTCGGCGAACATTGAATTAACCAGTCTCTGATAAGTTACTCCTGCATTCTTTAGGCCGAAAGGCATGACTTTATAGCAATATAGTCCCCTGTCAGTAGTGAAGGTCGTGTGTTCTTGGTCTGAGGGGTTCATGAGGATTTGGTTGTATCCTGAATAAGCGTCCATGAAGCTCAAGAGCTCACACCCTGCCGTAGAGTCTATAAGTCTATCAATGAGAGGAAGAGGGAAACTATCCTTCGGGCATCCTTTGTTTAGGTCGGTGTAGTCGACACACATTCTCCACAAGACCTTTTGAAGTAGGAGACTTTCCTTGGTCGGATTTTTCTTAACAAGGATAACATTTGCTACCCATGTTGGGTAATTGACTTCACGGACGAAGCCTATGTCCTTGAGTTTTTCAACTTCTGCTTTCATCACCTCGTATCGTTCAACATCATAAGATCTTCGCTTCTGTTTTACTGGTTTGGTCTTGGGATCAATACTCAAGTGGTGACAGATGATATCGGGAGAGATGCCCGGCATATCTTTATATGACCAAGCGAAGACCTCGGCATTCTCTTGTAAAAATGAGATCAGCGACAACCGAAGGGGTGGTGACAAAGTGGTGCCAATCTTCACCATGCTATCTGGATGGTCTTTGGAGATAGAGACATTCTCTAACTCTTCAGCGGGTTGTGCTTGCTGGGTGAATGAGTCATCTCGAGGGTCGTCGGGTTGACTATTGCTATCATGAAAATCCGAGTTGGCTTCATCTTGACTGGTCTTTATTACCTGGTTATGTATAGAGAGGGTCTCATTGGGGACATGCAGGTGTTGTTGCTTAACTGAAGTGTTGTAACATGATCGAGCACTAAGTTGATCTCCTCTGATGTATCCATTGCCGAAAGGGGTTGGAAACTTCATCAACAACATATGTGTGGATACCATGGCCTTGAGATCATTGATGCATGTGCGCCCAAAGATGACATTGTATGCCGTCGGGCAATTGACCACTAGGAAGTTAGTGGTAATAGTAGTTGTGTAGGGGCCTGTACCAATGGTGAGGGGTAAGTGTATACTCCCTAAAGGTTGTACGATGTCGCCAGAGAAGCTTATTAGAGGAGAAATCGAGCGATCAAGCAAGTGTTCAGCTACATTGAGTACCTTGAAAGCTTCAGCAAACATGATATTGACTGAAGCACCTGTGTCTATCAGGATTCGTTTCACATCAAAATTTGCTATGTGAGCCTCCACGATCAGCGGGTCGTTGTGAGGGTAGATGATACCTCTTTCTTCCTCAGGGTAGAAACATATTGGATCCCAATTAGGCTTTTGATACTTGTCTCCCCTGATGTCTTCCACGTGAAACACTTGATGACCAGGTCTCAAAGTTCGTTCACTGTTTTTCATGGCCCTATTGGAAGATTCAGACATGGGTATGCCGCCGCTTATGGAATATATCACATTCACCTGGCGTTGGTTACGGTAATCCCTTGGAGGGTGAAGGAGGAACTGATCAATTTTTCCGTCACGTGCCAAAGCTTCAATATGATCACGGAGGATGATGCACTTCTCGCCATCATCGCCATTATACTCATGGTAGCAACAAAACATGTCCGTGTTCTTCGTGGACTTGTAATCTGGTTGTCTTGGCTTTGGCTTTGGTATCAGGTGAGCTATACTGGGGTAGATAGACGCGCATGTAGCGTTCAAATGTGTGTATGTCTCATACCTTGGGGTAGGACCTGTCTTGGCACGTGATTGGTCCACTGCATTGACTGCCTGGGGACAGGCGTTATTGTGACGATATCCTGAGTTATCGCGATAGTGCCCCTTATTCTTTTTATTAAAATGAGATTGGTGAGGATGGAAATCTTTCCTTTTGCCCTGGGATTGATATGTCTGCTGACTTGGTGAAGCATTAAATGAGGCAGGGGGTGTGCTGCTACCGTTTGGAAGGTTGAGGTATTCTCATTTGGTTGGATCTGGCTTCCACTCCCTACTTGCTGATAAGGGGTGACTGTAGGGGGTTTCCCTTGATATGTCCTTGCCTCGGCGGAGGCATGGTTGTAAGCTTGTGCCATCACCTCAGAGTAAGTCTTCCAAGTGTTGGCGTTGATCATGTACTTGAAGAAACAGTCACGTAAGCCTGTCGTGAAGGCCTTGAGGGCAGTCTTGTCATCTGCCTCAGCGCAGCGAGAATACTCATGGCTGAAGCGACCAGCATACTTTCGTAATAACTCGTCCGGCTTCTGGCGAATAGTGTACAAGTCATCTGCAGAATGCAAGCGATCGGTCTAGAAGATGTGTTGAGAGACAAACAGCTTCCTCAACTCTTCAAATGAGTCTACTGTCTCAGGTGGAAGACGACAATACCAGTTTAAAGCTCCGCCAGAGAGGGTGGAGGGGAAGAGAAGGCACCGTTCTTCTTCGGTGTGTCTCCGGTATACCATGGTGGACTAAAAAAGGTTAAGGTGTTCAATCGGGTCTTCCCTTCCAGTATAGAGTTGTAAGTCAAGCTTGTGCTTTGTCTTTGCTTGGAGGGGGGTGTTGATGATCCTTCTTGTGATGGGGCCAGGCCTGGGTTGGTTCCAGTCAGGTATCTCGGCTTGACGTTCAGCCTTCAACTTGTTTACTTCCTCCAAGAGCTGTAGGACAAGGGGGTCCTGAGTGGAGTCGTGCACCACTGAAGTTTTCTTCCGTAAGTCCCCATCGCCTCTTGTAAGTAGGAAAGTTTGATCAAGATAGTGTGATTTTTCCTTGGACTCATCACACTGACTCCTAGAGTAAGTATGTCGGAATATTTCCTAGTCCCCTGTACCTTCATGTTCTTCTGGGACTTGTTGCCCATTCCCTAGATTGGCTGCTGGCCTGGGTCGTGGAAGAGGACCGAGTCTTTCAGAAACTCTTGGGTCATTGATCTTCGAGCTTATGTGGATGAGATTCTCTCGACGTTGCTTTAGGAAATCTCGACAATCGCGATAGACGGCTTTTGATCCTTCCACTCCCTCTGTGAAGAGGTGCTTTCCTCTACTTCTTCTGCTTCGGGTTGAAGCCGCTGGGTTGAGAGAAGTCTCATGTTGATTATCACATTGATGTGTAGCTCGATCCCTATCAGGGATGTCCATGTTGGATATCGGTGACCCTCCGTGTTGGGGGGCATTCAGATAATTGTTGACCTCAGCAGGGGCGACGAGCTTGTGTGCTTGAGCATGCCTAGCCTCGTGAAGCATCTCGAAAAGTTTTTCATACTGCTCCTGGATGACCTCGTTCCTCATCACTATCTTGTTGTTCTGAGCTTCTAACTCATCGACTTTAGCTTGAAGAGTAACTCTATTTCCTTCCTGCTTTCGTTGCTTCATACTAGGTCCAATGGGGGTGTCATTCTGTATGCTATGGCTTCTTTCGCTCCCCATGTTGGAGAGAGATGTTTGGCCAAAAGAAAGTGTACGAGCGGTGGAAACCAGCTTAACAAAGCTGAAGAGAGTGGGAGTAAGTGTCTTTCCCACAGACGGCGCCAAATGTTGATGCACAAAATCAGCGAGAACTTTGGTACAACAGAAAGTGTCAGGTTTGTGACCTTCGCTTGGTTGCTTCGATCACTAGTGAAGATAAGTACGTAAATGAATAGGGACAAGGAAGCAAACACAAGATGTACGTGGTTCACCCAGATCGGCTACGTCCACGGAGTAGAGGAGTTCTCATTAATTGTGAAGGGTTTACACAAATACATAGGTTCAAGCTCTCATTTTGTGAGTTCTAGTGAATAGTTTAGTACAAAATGACATTAGAGATTATTGTGGGAGAATGATCCCTATTTATAGAAGAGAGTTTCTAGTTTTGTTCTAACATTGACACGTGTCGTATTGTGATTGGCTTCTGATGTTGACACGTGTCGCGCTGTGATTAGCTTCTGATGTCGACACGTGTCGTATTGTGATTAGCCTCCTGGTTGAAGGGAAGCTCTTCTGGGTCTTTGACGGTATAACGTTGACCGGTGCTCAGTAGTTTCGGGATTGGTCAAGTATGGTACAAACAAATATTATAACAAATAATATAGAAAATTTTATTTCAATCATTCAAGAAAATTACTTTCAGAATAAAACCATGTATATGATTAAAAACTAACTTTAGTCCTTGACATTAATTGTAATGATCAAATATTAATTAGGTTCTAATAATTAATGAGCTTTTGTATGTAGGCTATATATTGATCCTCATACAAAATAAAAATATTGTTTGACAATTATTATTCACAATAAAATAAGTCATATATATATATATATATCATATATTATTCATTGTGCATAGATTTCTTTATATATGTATATACATATTATGTACCTATGTATGCAATATAGTTATGTGCCGTGACATTTTGTAACAAAACTTATGTACCGATACATTCGTACCGAAACTTATGTACCGATGATATTGTACCGAAATTTATGTATCGATACATTCGTATTGAAACTTATGTATCAATGCATTCGTACCGAAACTTATGTACCGATGCAATCGTACCGAAACTTATGTACCGTTACAATTATACCAAAACTTATGTACCAAAACATATGTACTGATATATTCGTACCAAAACTTATGTACCGATGCATTCGTACCGAAACCTATGTACTGTTGCAATCGTACTGAAACTTATGTACTGATACAAGCGTTCCGAAACTTATGTACCCATACATTCATACTGAAACTTATGTATCAATGCAATCGTACCGATAAGATTTACCAGAGTCCAAAATTTGTATTGTTTTGATTTCAGATTATAGATTGTTGAATCTTAAAGGACGGACGCTTATCAAATAGTAAACACGAGAGCAGGGTCAAGATTGTGTTTATAATTAGGACATTGCATTTGGTTAAGCCTCAATGTTCAAGTTTTTGAATTTTTCTTATTTCCTCTCTAGTTGTTTATATTAACCTTGTATACAATTAGTGTTAGTTGTTTATATTAACCTTGTATACAATTAGTGTTGTGATTGTTTATATTTAGTATTGTTAAATTTCTCTATTATTTATATTCATATTTCTTAAAATTGTTCTAACATTTTAAAGACAGAAATATTTATGGGAGAATTAGAAAAAGTGGATTGCAAAAATTCTCATAAAGTATAAAAACTGACATCATAAGATGTTGAATAAGCAATCACTTGGAAGAAAGGGCATTTCTCATATGGTTCGATAATGGGAGAGATTTTGAGAGAAGTGGTTTGCTAGGTGGGTTTTATTCATTGCTCACTAAAATATATTGCTTTCCTGCCAACTTTACTTTCTAAAAAGAATAATTGCAAATATCATAAGAAACTTAGAAGACAAAGATAGCTGTAGCTAGCATATGGCGTTCTGAAATTGTGCTAAAACGATTCAAAGGACAAAGAGGAGTAGTGGTAACTTGAAGAAGGGGAGTTCCCAGTCTGGGATGCCCATGGAACCAATTGGCCTCAGCTACAAAGTAAATGCTCTGAGCCTAACATCTAATGTGGAGAAAATTTTCAGAGTACCCGGGTACATGAGACAGCTGGAGTACCCACCCAATAAATATCTGACATGTGGCAAATATGTTTTCTATTAAATTTCATGCTTTTATTTTTGTTTTGTTCGAGATAAGTCTATTAATAAAATATTTTTATATGCGGGAAAAAGAAAAAAAAAGTTGAACTCCATTAATTT
Organism: Malus domestica; assembly: GCF_042453785.1. Classification (NCBI taxonomy): domain Eukaryota; kingdom Viridiplantae; phylum Streptophyta; class Magnoliopsida; order Rosales; family Rosaceae; genus Malus; species Malus domestica. The sequence continues at coordinate 22,250,010 of NC_091674.1, read as the reverse complement.
CTCAATCTGTTCATCTTCTTTCTTTGCCGGGTTCAAGCCCTTGTTGGTGTTGCGCATGGTGTACCTGTTAGTTGAAAGTGATAAGTTAGGGTACCAAAATCGAATCCAGAATTTTCTAAAGAAAGAAGAAGAAAATGTGTTTGAGATATGTTGGTACACATACATTGCTACTTTCTGTCATGCCCTGGCTATTAAGATAACAAAGAAGCCAGAGGACTAGAACAACCGTGGGACTTGGGTTGCTCATATCTTCTCTGCCTCCACAACCACAAGAAAGAGAAAGGGAGGAGGGTTGAGGAAGGCTGAATACAGTCAGCCACAGCTGCCGTGCGGGAGGAGCAAATCCGGCAACAAGGCTTTCAAGACTTTGAGTAAAAGAATTAACCAAAAGAATTTCACTCTGTTTTCCTTCTATTTTCTTCCTCTCTCTATCTCTCATGTATAATTCTCTCTTTCCCTCACGTGCAGCGTCTACTTTTTTATAATAAAACATGCAGTATCTCTTTTTTGATACGAAAATATGCAATATCTATTTATGGTTTAGAAAAAGACTCCCTTCTCCACTTTTGGTGCACCGGGATCTCTCTCTGCTCCTAGATTTGAAATTAGGTTTAAAAGTTCCTAACTTTCTAAAACTTTCATTGAATGTAAGAATATTGAGGTTTTCTTAAGTAATTAAATATAGCCCTTTTCAAAATGTATAGTAAAAAGGGCAATATAGAAAATAAAGGCATAATGTCCTTTCCTTTTGAGATTGTAAAATTGTGTAAATCATTATAATTGTGGAAAATAAAGGCATAAGGTCTTTTCTAGGACATGTATGATTGTGTAAATAATTAGTAGATTGTATTTAGATACTACAAGATCATTTTCCTTTGGGATTGTTTTACTTGTAGAATAAAGAAATCATCATTAGTTTACCATAAATAAAGACAAAAGGTCTACAGAATAATATACATAATTCTTCAAACCCTTCTTTATATTGTCTATAATGCACACTCTCTTTCTCTTAGATAAAATAGGTCATAAAACGTTATCAGCATGCTCATACGCAACACCAACAAGGGCTTGAACCCAGCAAAGAAAGAAGATGAACATATTGAGAAATTAATGGAGTTAAACTTTTTTTTCTTTTTCCCACATATGAAATATTTTATTAATAGACTTATCTCGAACAAAACAAAAATAAAGGCATGAAATTTAATAGAAAACATATTTGCCACATGTCAGGTATTTATTGGGTGGGTACTCCAGTTGTCTCATGTACCCGGGTACTCTGAAAAATTTATCCACATTAGATGTTAGGCTCAGAGCATTTTCTTTGTAGCTGAGGCCAATTGGTTCCATGGGCATCCCAGACTGGGAACTCCCCTTCTTCAAGTTACCACTACTCCTCTTTGTCCTTTGAATTGTTTTAGCACAATTTCATAACGCCATATACTAGCTACAGCTATCTTTGTCTTCTAAGTTTCTTATGATATTTGCAATTATTCTTTTTAGAAAGTAAAGTTGGCAGGAAAGCAATATATTTTAGTGAGCAATGAATAAAACCCACCTAGCAAACCACTTCTCTCAAAATCTCTCCCATTATCGAACCATATGAGAAATGCCCTTTCTTCCAAGTGATTGCTTATTCAACATCTTATGATGTCAGTTTTTATACTTTATGAGAATTTTTGCAATCCACTTTTTCTAATTCTCCCATAAATATTTCTGTCTTTAAAATGTTAGAACAATTTTAAGAAATATGAATATAAATAATAGAGAAATTTAACAATACTAAATATAAACAATCACAACACTAATTGTATACAAGGTTAATATAAACAACTAGAGAAGAAATAAGAAAAAATCAAAAACTTGAACATTGAGGCTTAACCAAATGCAATGTCCTAATTATAAACACAATCTTGACCCTGCTCTCGTGTTTACTATTTGATAAGCGTCCGTTCTTTAAGATTCAATAATCTATAATCTGAAGTCAAAACAATGCAGATTTTGGACTCTGGTGAATCTTATCGGTACGATTGCATTGATACATAAGTTTCAGTATGAATGTATTGGTACATAAGTTTCAGAACGCTTGTATCAGTACATAAGTTTCAATACGATTGCAACAGTACATAGGTTTCGGTACGAATGCATCGGTACATAAGTTTTGGTACGAATATATCAGTACATATGTTTTGGTACATAAGTTTTGGTATAATTGTAACGGTACATAAGTTTCGGTACGATTGCATCGGTACATAAGTTTTGGTACGAATGCATTGATACATAAGTTTCAATACGAATGTATCGATACATAAATTTCAGTACAATATCATTGGTACATAAATTTCAGTACAATATCATTGGTACATAAGTTTCGGTACGAATGTATCAGTACATAAGTTTTGGTACAAAATGTATGATACAAAGTTTAGGCATAAAACATAAATATACCATATGTAATTTTTCTATCATTGATTAAATGTCACATGACGGTATACACATGGGTACAAACACAAATAAAACTTTAAAAAATATGGGCACAAAAAGAAACTAATATATGGGTACAAATTAAAAATGAAAAGAAAATTGGTACAAATTAAAAATAGGTACAAACTAAAAATAAAAATATATGATAAAAAATTTAGTCATAAATATAAATATACTAATTGTAACATTTTTAACATTAAAGGAATATATTTAAAAATAAAAATATTTTATTATTCAAATAATTAATGATGTTATTAATACCCAAGGACCTTAATCAAAAATTGAAAATGAATAGGATTTTAATCAATGGAGTAACAAAAAAAAAAGATGTGAACCTAATTTTCCCTTTATTTTTTTATGATTTGGTTCTCTTTTTCTTTTCAAGAAACGGTGATCTTCATTTTTTGGGGCTATTGTGTGTAGGCTTCCAAGCTGTTTGTGCTTGAGGTATATAATTTCAGCTTTTCTCTTTGGGTTTTTTTTATTGAAGAATTTAAATTTTTATGTGCTCTAAAACTCAAATACGTAGGGATTCATCTGATCTTATATTTTTGTGTATTTTAAGAATACCTTTTGCTGCTTTTTTACGGTTTTGTATCATCCTCTGTGTGTGTGTGTGTGTGTATTTGGCTCAAATCAGAAAGTTACTTGGTCCTAATGTGTTGTTCATTTAGCTGCAGCCAAAGTTCCGGTTATATCTATATGGGGAAAAATTCGAAAAGCTTTTACAAGTAAGCTTACATATATGATTTTGTACATTTATAACTATTCAAATCAAGTTTTCTCCAAGTGTGATTTTTTTTGTTTCTATCTTTCTGACCATTCAGTTGCTTTCTCCTTCTTGGGATCATACTCTGCATTTGAATTTTGAATTTCCTCTCAATTCAAATATATTGTGGAATTTCATCACTGATTTATTCGTTTTTTCTGATTTGTAATGAATTTCTGGTTTGAAATCCCAGCATACATACGTGGGTTTTCGGATTTAAAGGTATCTTTCCCCAATTTACATTCACCTACCTCATGATCAATCGGTTGCAGGTTTTAATATGTAGCTATACTTTCTCTAATACTCTTACACAATCAATTGGTTGGAAATCTGTCTGTTTTCTGTTTTCACCTTTATGAAGGTATGCTTATTAGGTTGACACATGCTTTCTTGGTGATTTTCATGCTATAGTATATTTTGAATGTAAAAGTTTTTCTAACCCTTTGAGTTTTCAACGTTTTAATCTTCTCTTACACACTCGCATTGCTTTGCTTTTGTTCCAATTTGTCCAGTTACATAAAAACGAAATATTACTATGCTATATCCTAAATACCTTTTGTTTGTATAAATTTTGATCAGTTGACTTCAACGATTAAAATTTATTTCTTAATCACATTAATCACTTTATTAAAAGAAAAAAAAAACAACTCTTTTATCAGTCATATTTAACATCCATCTTACTATACATACAGTTCCCCGTTTTCTATCTTCCTTTATACTTTTTTATTATCTACCTGTACTTATTGTTCACTTTGCTGAGGTAGTTCTGTTTACATTAATCAATGTTATAGTACACTTTGAAACCTAAGTTCTAAATCTATTACTGACAATTTAAACATTTCCACAAAGTTAGGGATACATTTAGTGGTTCAAATTTAAACTCTGTTGTAAGACTAGACATTTACTCATTACACTAGATTCAACTTCGGTAGTTTTTTCGAAAATAATTATCTATATAATTTCTAATCTCGCAGCAACGCGCGGGTATAATTTCTAGTACATTGCTATTTTCTATCATGCCCTGGATATTAAGACGACATAGAGGCCGGAGGACTAGAACAAGTAGGGGACTTGGGTTGCTCATATCTTCTTAGCCTCAACGACCACAAAAAAGAGAAAGGGATGAGGGTTGAGGGAGGCTAATCAATATCTTAGTGTTATAACGGATCAGAGATTTCTAACAAAGCCGTCTGGCCTCTTCACTGGATTAGGAATGCCAAGTCCTCATCCGCGCCTTTCTTCCAGTCAAAGTTGTAAATACAGTCAACCACAGCTGCCTTGCAGAAGGAGCAAATCTGGCAACAATGCTTTTAAGACTTTGAGTAAATTTGGATTAAGTTATAGCTTCTAATAAGCGTTTGGGGTTTTTGAACATTAGTCCTTCCAAAATATTAGAATTTAAATAAAAAATAAATAAAAAATAAAAAATAAAAACCTGATGCATATTCAATTCAATAAAGTGTACTTTTATTAAAATTTATATTCTTTTTTTTTTGTTGTAGTCTATTTTATCTGACAAGGGAAGGAGGCCGGCGGCAAAGAGAGAAGAGAGAGATGTGTTTGTAGAATTGTTTTGAGGAATGTGTGTATTATTCCCCCTTACGTATTGCCTTTATTTATAGTAATAAAAAGGGGAAGAAATCCTTCATCCCAAGGAATACAAGTCCATATAGGAAAGAATAACTAGAATCAAATCTAATATAGGATTTACACAGTCATACTTAAACTAGAAAGTTTACAACACTCCCCCTTGAGTGTGTAAATACTCAAGGTAGATTCGGCATCATGTTGAAGTTGAGGAAGACGACTCGTCAACACTGATTTTAGGAACACGCTATTCTTAATAAGGTAGGAATATGCATAAGGAAGTAAGTCTCACAAAAAACGTACGGCTATGGCAAAAACCCGAGTAGGTACAAAATCCATAGTCTAAGGAAAAATGCGTGAGTAATGCAAAGTCAAATGAAACGTCTATGGACATCATCAGGGATATGATCAACCCAAGGTAGGTGCCTCTTAAAACATAGTCAGGTAGCAAAAACCCAGTGGAAAAAATGCTCATAATCGTAGGGAAAAATAGTACATTAAGATCAAGCAAGTATACTTTAGGATACTCCTCCTAAGTTTGATACAGTTCCAAAGAGAACTAGCAATTTTACAACTTAGAAAGTTTACGCATACCGATTCCTTGAACAAGCTTCTGAAATGTCTTCTTCGGTAGTGATTTGGTGAAAAAGTCGACCAGATTGTCTTGTGAACGGATTTGCGTGACTTCAATCTTCTAATGCTCTTATTGTTGATGTGGGAAGAAGAACTTCGACGCAATGTGCTTGGTGATGTCTCCTTTAATGTAACCCTTCTTAAGTTGTTCGATGCATGCTGCGTTGTCTTCATTGACAATCATCGGGACATCAACGATAGGGTAAACATCGCAAGAGCTTCAAATATGGCCCATAACTGTTTTCAACCAAAAACATTCCCAAGTTGCTTCGTATAATGAGAGAATTTCAACATGGTTAGACGAAATGGCAACTAAGGTCTGTTTAGTTGAACTCTAAAAGATTATGGTGCCTCCAACAATAAAGACATAACCCGTTCGAGAACACGCCTTGTGCGGATTAGATAAGTATCATACGTCGGCATAACCAACAAGGCGAGAATCGACTCAAGACAAGGGGGTGCAACATCACTCGAGGATCCGTACAGATAAAACAAGCCCAAATTCGTAGCACCCTTAAGGTAGCAGAAAATGTCTTTAACACCAGTCTAATGTCTGCATGTTGGTGCACTACTGTATCTTGCCAAAAGATTAACAATGAAGAAAATGTCGGGTCTAGGGCATTGAGCTAAGTACAATAAAGCGCCTATCGCACTTAGATAAGGATCTTCAGGCTCTAAAATCTCTTCGGACGGAAGGGATCTCATTTTGCATCTAACGATCGAACGACCATAGGAGTACTCGAAGACTTCGCTTTATCCCCGTTAAAGCGGCACAACACCTTTTGGGTGTAGTTCAATTGATGTACTAAGATTCCATCTGAACAGTGCTCTATCTCCAAACCAAGACAGTATTGAGTCTTTTCTAGATCTTTCATCTCAAATTCTGATTTTATGTGCGTGGCAGTTCTCGTGAACTCGTCAGAAGTTCCGATGAGGTTCATGTCATCGACATATATTGCAACTATCACAAAACGGGAATGTGACTTTTTAATGAACACACATGTGCATAGTTTATTGTTCACATATCCCAAACTAGTCAAATATTCACTCAGACGGTTATACCACATTCTTATGGATTGTTTCAAACCGCAGAGTGAACACCTCAGCCGAATTAAAAGCATGTTCTGGAGTTTGGAAATATTTGATCCAATCAATCTAAGTCCTTCTGGGAACTTTCATGCAAATTTCGATATCAAGATCCCCATATAGATATGCTGTTACTACGTTCATCAGCTGTATACTCAGTTTTTCAGAAACTACCAAACTGATAAGGTAACGAAAAGAAATCACATCCATAACGGGTGAATAAGTTTCGTCATAGTCAATCCCAGGGCATTATGAGAAGCCTTGCTCAACAAGACGAGCTTTGTAACACATAATTTCGTTCTTCTCATTACACTTTCAAATGAAAACCCACTTGTAGCCAATAGGCTTCACATGTGGATGAGTATGAGCTACAGGTCCAAGCACCTTACGTTTCGCAAACGAATTGAGTTCGACTTGGATTGCTTGTTTCTAGTTTGACTAATCGATTCTATGTCGACATTTATCAACGGAACGGAGTTCAATGTCATCGCTCAACATGATCTCAGTAGCTACTGCATATGTTAATACATTGTCGTCGATCATCTCATTTATACACCAAACATCATCTAAGCTAGCATAATAGATCGAAATATCATGATTCTAGAAAGGTGGATTTGTCTCTTCAAGGACACTTCCTTAATCTAGAATTTTCTCATAAGTTGGATAAAATGAGTATGCAACAGTCGGATTCACGGTTGGCTCTTCAGGTGCCTCTGCCGTGGGTTTCCTCTTCTGAAGGTGTGAATCATTTGAACCAAGAGGTCTACCACACTTATGTGTAGGGGCAAATGATTGGCTAGCCGCTAATGTACGTGGATCCCCAAAGTTGGCGTCTCGAGCCTCTAGGAGGGAAGTTCGTCGTACATTTGGTGCATCCATCTTTGCAGGCACATTCGCAGCTGGAATATGTGATTTTGTCACTCTCGCTAGATCGGTGAAAGTATTTAGCATGCTCAGAACTATGCTTTGAAGATCTAATATGTGATGCACTTCAGTTTCAGATTAAGCGATGTGGGGATCTAAATGAGACAAAGTGGGAGTTGTTCACGATAATTCGCGTTGTTTTTCAAGAACATTGATGTTCTTATCTCCCCCTGACGACGGGAAGATTGTCTCATAGAAGTGACAATCTGCGAAACGAGTGGTAAACATATCGCCTAACAAAGGTTCTAAGCAACAAATGATCGGAGGATAATCATATCTGACATAGATTCCCATCATTCGTTGATGCCCTATTTTTGTGCGTAAGAGCAGTGAAATTGGCACATAAGCACAACCAAAAGTGCGCAGATGCAATATGTCGGGTTCATATCCGGTAACCAACTGAATGACGCTATATGGTTGGGTCGCAATAAGCCTTAGGCGGACCAACATGGCTGCGTGCAAACCTAAGCCAACAATTTGGAGAATGCGACGTTCCTTGTGGACAACAAACACACGTGGACCAAAGTGTGGAAGCGTAAACCAAAACCATAAAATATATAAATGGTCCGCATGGAGGGTGAATCGGTCCACAAACATCCCCCTGAATTCTTTGTAGAAAAATAGGAGGATCCGAACGAATCTTGTCATAAGAAGACTTAATAATAAACTTTCCTATTGAACATGTTTGACATACGATTCCTTGAATTGAACCTAAGCTTTAGGTTAATGGGATGCATGTGTGATGATTTGAGGATACGGCGCATCACTATTCATCCAAGGTGTCCCAAACGATCATGCCAAAGTGTAATTTCGTGCACAGTCCCAAAGGTAGGGCCGACCACATAGTGGCTCTCTATTGGGCGTATTGGTTAAAATTGACATGAAAAAACTACGGGTTTTCATGGGTGATGTTTTTAAGGAAAACATCATGTTTTCAAATAAGGCATGTTTCTAGAAACTTATGGTTTTGAAATAATTATGAACTTCAGGTTCATATGTTCCTGCAAACAAACGCAAATATATATATATATATATATATATATATATATATATATATATATATATGCAACAAGAAAATATGCAATTAGATCTTCAGGTCTATAATTATTATTGAATTAATTATTTGGACTTCGGGCCAATTAGAACCTGGGGGATGCAATCCAGTGCGTCGTAGGACATGGGGACACCATAGCCACAAGCTGGTGTCGAATTTGGGTCAAGCGTCCAATTCAGCCTAATGGGCTGTTTGGAGTTGGATCGTGGCAGTAAAAACAAGCAGCAAGCCTAAAAAGGTGTTGTGCGATGCAGGCCCGAGGGTCCGAGGCCCATTAGGGCTTAGGTTGAGAAACCCAGGATAACTCAGCGGCGTTGGTTGTCGGATTCGAACTGAAAAAACTTCGACGTCACTTCAAGCGACTTACCTCGAGTGGTCACGGCATGGAGATGCACGGGGGTTCAATTAGGAACCCTAGGTTTGGAGGGAAAAAAATCATCGTCGTCAACGATGGTTTGGTCCTAAGCATGACTGCAAAGTTGCGATTTCCTAAGGAAAAAGGCGATTAGGCCGTGGCTGACTACAGGTGGAGCTAGGTCGTGGGTTTGATGCCAAAACAACATCGTATGGGTTCGGCTCCAGTGCATCGCGACCCAGAAAGGCTCGATTGAGCTTAGGTGTGCGTCACAGGTCATGGGTTCGAAAAACCCTAACTGTTTCGTTTTTTTTTTTTTTAAGATTATAAAATTCAATTGCATGCATATTCAATTCAAATAATTTAATGCATGGACATATATTTGATGCAATTCATGACAATATCAAATTCACATAATTCAACAATTATGAATATAATGCATACATAATTTATGTAGAATCTAAAATTCGAAAAACGTAAAGTTGGGTGATGCATTATGGTGAATATTCAAGCTATCAGGGCTGCAAAAATATCGAGATAAAAATCGTTGTTTTGGAAGAACTTGATTGCATGATGATATGGATGAACTGGTTTGATGCAGAAAGCTTCCACGTCAAATTTCTAAGCGTGGCGGTAGGAGCGTGCTGATAACTTGTTGCACCCTATTTCATCTGACAAGGGAAGGGGGCTAGCGGCAGAGAGAGATGTGTTTGTAGAATTGTGTAGAGGAATGTGTGTGTTATTCCCCCTACGTAGTGCCTTTATTTATAGTAATAAGAGGGAGAAGAAATCATTCATCCCCAAGGAATACATGTCCATATAGGAAAGAATAAATAGAATCAAATCTAATCTAGGATTTACACAATCTCACTTAAACAAGAAAGTTTACAACATTTTTGTTATTTAATGTGTTTTTATTTAATTTCTCCACATTAAAATTTTGATTTTATTAATATGCACATATTAGTTTTTTCAATTATAAATGAACATAAATGAGAAAATACTAAACAAATTAGTGACACATAAATATATAAACACAGAAGTGTACATAAATGATTGTTTCGAAATGTTTGTACTGGCATATATTAATATGAACCTAATATGTACCGAAATGTATTATGTCAATACTGAAATGTATTATATTGAATTAATGTACGCAAATGTATTAAATTGAATTATTGTTCCGAAATATACATACAAAAATGTATTATATTGAATTAATTAGCTATATATTTGTATCAATGGATATACCGGAACATATCAAATGAATTATTGTACCTAAATGAAGATTATACATGTGGAGCCAAAAATAATCACAAGGCGACACGTGAATTTTTGGACAGAAGATGACAAAAATACCCTTGAGGTACAACGGCATTCCTACACTCGAGCAGCAAACAATCATCCTTCAACCAAATCAAAAGCGCCCGAAAAAGGTAACAATTCAAAATTCATCTCATCAAATCCTTCTACAAGGTAATTCCTAAAACCTATTTCATTCCATATATTTTACCTAATTTTTTCCCCTTTTAGCTAATCAATTAGCTATCACAACCTCCAAAATATTCATTCCAAAAATATGTTAATTGGCTAATTAATGGATTAATTACATAATTAATCCATTAAATACCAATTAAGTCACCCAGTTAACCACAAAGTATATCCAAATATGTACTAAAGGGCCGGCCACCTATTGCTAAAAAAGGAACCGGCCATGCCTTGTTTATCTCCTTATATTTACCCATTTCATCACCTTAATTAGCTAGTTAATTTGGCGATAATTCTATTTTGATAAATTAATTAGTCAATTATTCCCATTCTCCTATAAAAAGCCTCACATCTTCTCCAAAAGAGAATTCCAACACACTTGCAAAATTCTCAATACTCTCCAAACACTTTTCTCTCTAAATTCTAACTTTGGCATCAGAGGTTCTTCGGCCAAAGCCCCCCCATTCATCGTGGGAGCGTGAGGCTCTTGGCCTTGACCCTAAGGTGTTAATTGTTTTGTAGGTGCAATTTTGTCCAAGATCAAGGACGAAGAAATTTGTATCCAAAAATGGGTGCTTTCATTGAGAGGTGAGATCCATACTCGTAGAAGACTCTCGCATAAAAAGGTTTTTCTCTATTTTCTAATCCATTTGAATATTTTTCATACGTTCTTATTATTAGAATTTTTTATTTGCAAAGGTTCTTTGATAAAACGTATAAGAAAAATATAATGGCTAGAAATTTAGAAAATTCCCCAAGTGAAAATTCTAATACTCAAGAAATGGGACCGCGACAATCCACGAGGCTAAATGTGGTCATCGGCGGAGTGGTACCACCACTACGAGGTTCCACCATGGCCCAAGCTGTGCCATCCAAGCTTGCACGGGCCCGAGCCCAAGCCTCGCATTTGCATGCATCATACACTGAGCAGCCTGTTCCTGCCGAGCAGCCTACTCTCGTGGCCCAGCCTACTCCCACCAACAACCTGCTCTCGCGGCCCAGCCTGCTCCAGACCAACAGCCCACTTTCGTGGCCCAGCCTGCTCCCCCGACCCAGTCTACTCCCGTGGCTTTCCAAGCAGCCCAAGTCGGCCCATGACTATCTCAACTATCCGGACCTACCATCAAGCCGGGGCCATTTTCACCACATTTCTTCTCGGATTTGATATTTCCCAACTCAAATCTCGCGCCTAGAGCCTACCACACTTCCACTGCTCAAAGAGGCACATTCCTTCCAAGCTTTTCCAATCTAAATGGCGAACAACACTAGTCATAGAGTTAATGAGCATCCTTGCACAACAGACAACCTTGGTGAATCAACTCTTGCAACGCATCGAGATCGAACGTGCCTCGGACAAGGTGTCCCAAAGTAGGACAAGGGCAAATGAACCTCTCCACCAGCGTCCTGGCAAACAGCCCATCAACCAGCCACGATCCGAGTGTTCTGGCAGTTTAAGTTCTCGATTGGGCTCCCGAGATAGCGTATACTCCAGTCTTAGAGCGCGGAGGAGCGTGCACTCTTAACTAAGCCCATAAACGAGCATACATTCACGGTTGGGGTCACACTCCGATAGTCAACATAAACAACCTTCTAGGTGAAGTGTTCATTCACGGCTAAGCCCGTAATGAGCATCATCCACCTCACATTGAAGTAAGCAGCACGACAGACGGAGAGAAGCAGTCACTCAATACGGCTCAAGTTCAACCGGCAGCCTGTGAAGAACTCGCTTGCTTGAGAGAAACGTGCTACACGCACCGCATCCGCAGCATAGATGAGTCAAACACATGGAAGAACAGTCTATACCAGCAAGTCACAGTTGGAGGCAGCCGAGAGCTCCACTACCTCAACAAAAGCAAATTCAAGAAGAAGTAGAGAGACTCTTGACTAAGCGATTGCGCACTTTCCAACACAACGAGGTTATCAACGTGGCACTACGATGGAACATGACCAACATAAGTAGGTCACCCTTCACGGACAAGATCGAGCAGGCAGAGCCTCCACGCGAGTTCAGCATGCCACATTTCATATATTTCAAAGGGGATGAAGACCCGGAGAGACACTTAAAGCACTACCGAAGTGCAATGATCCTCTATCGAAACAACAATGATCTCATGTGCAAGATATTCGCCACCACCCTACAAGGCGAGGCGCAAGATTGGTTCTACACCCTGCCGCCACAATCCATCCAGAACTTCAACGAACTTTCTTTGGTTTTCACCAAAGAATATTCATCCTATCGCTTGATAAAAAAGAAATCCGACCATTTGTTCGACGTCAAAAAAAACCCAAGGAGTCGTTTCGCGACTATGTGAAAAGGTTTAAAGCAGAGAAGGCAAGGATAGTCGAATGCAACGACTCGATAGCTAGAGCATCCTTCCAAAAATGACTTCCAGTAGACCACCCACTGTTCAAAAAACTGATAATGAAAGAAGATCTAACTCTGGCAGACTCTTTCACTCTGGCAGAAAAGCGTGCACTTTGGGACGAAGTTCACCGATGCCTATTTAAGGCAAATCCGAGCGATCTTGAATATGAAGTTCCCAACTACTCTGAAGGAGATTCAAAGTCTGACCGGATGAGTAGTCACATCTGAAGCAGCAATAAGCTCTACCATCATACCAGAAGAGCTGAGAGGCTGACTACCTATATTCTACAGTTCAAAAGCTCTCCTCGATGCTATTAAAAATTTAAAAGCTAACTTTGACGATAGTTGTTGTAACCCAGAAGCTCAAGTTTTACCTTCAAACGCATGTAGTTATCCTCATGACGCACTATTTTGCCCAATCCAGACACATGACGATAAAAGCATAAGATCCTGGTGAATGCAAAGTTTTCTGACGAATACAACAACTCGGCCCAAAAGACACGCCAAGGGCAGACGAACACTAGAAGGACACACTCGGAAGCAAGTTTCATCCTCATCGCCCCAAAAGATTCTACATAGGAGCAACATGTACTAGCAATCGAACACCACTTCCTACTACGTGTCACACGGTCCTAGCCGACCCTTGCTTCATAATTCAACTTTAAAGTGGTCCAATACCAGCAGTTGAGCATCTTCTGCTGCGTGTAACATGGCCCTAGCTCCACGGCTCCCTACCACGCATTTATGACGTAACAGAGCGGCCCAACAACACCCCAGAAGTAACCGAGCACACTCTAGCCATACCTACTCCACCCGATGGAAACTTCTGGCATTTGCATGTCGACGGCACATCCAACTATAGAGGTTCAGGAGCAGATGTGGTCCTTATCACCCAGGCAGTTCGATACCCGAACAGGCGATCATTTTAGGTTTCAAAGCATCTAACAACGAAGCAAAGTACGAAGCCCCACTAGCAGGCCTTCGAATGACAAAAGACTTGGCAGTGAAAAAGCTTTTAATCCATTTCGATTCCCAGCTAATCACCAGCCACACTACTAGGGGCAAAGGCATAATGATCGTGGCAACCGACTACTTTACCAAATAGGTAGAAACAGAGCCCATGACGACCACAATTCAGACGGACATAGAGCGTTTCATATAGAGGAAAATCATTTGCCGATTTGGCATCCCTTAATCCATCGTCACTGACAACGGCCCTCAATTCGTAGGCAAAGATTTGGCGAAGTTCTTCCAAAAATATGGCATCAAGCAGCACATGTCTACGCCAAGATATTCTCAAGGCAATAGGCGGGCCAAAGTATCACCAAGATGATCCTCGACTGCCATAAGAAATCCTCCACTAGTAAGAAAAGAAAATCGCCAGACGAACTCCTTAGATGTCTATAGGCATATCGCACCACCAAAAGACAAGCAACAGAAAGGAGATGGCCACAAGCTTAAATCTGGCAGAGGAAAAGTGCGAGCAGACTATCACTCGCATCGCAGCTTACCAGCAGCAGTTCCTTTCCAGCTACAACAAAAGAGCTAAGATCCGGTAGTTCCAGCCCAGAGATCTAGTCCTAAGAAAAGCCTTCATCATTGCCCACAGAGAAGGCTCCAAAAAGATGGATCTCATCTGGTAAGGTCCGTACAAGATCAGCTGAGTAGGCGACAAGAGTAATTACACCCTCGTCACCATGAAATGATAAAAAGATCGAAAAGTAGTGGAACGCCTACAATCTGACGACCTCCCACTACATCAAAGCCCAAAGACTCAAGAAGCTCGACGGGCACCACCTCACAAGCCGAGGACTATCCAGTTGTTATGCAGTTTCTACCTTACAACTAAGTTCTCGTTCGTTTCACTCGTTTTTCAATGAGAAATTAAGAAGTAATCACAACTTGGCTCGGCTGCATGCTTACAACAATTGATCATTCCGGCACTTCAAAAGCCTTATTAGGGACTCATCGCAAGAATTGCGCCCCCCCCCAAGAACCAACCATGCTCTCTAGTGCGAGAGGGTAAACTAATTGCTCTCTAGTGCGAGAAGGTAAACCAATTCCCCGACACCCATATGGGTCAGCTCTTCAAGACGAGAGGATAAACTTTACACTCCGAATATCCAGACGTAGATGAGCCTAGCTGCTCTAGTATAACTAGATACACGATGGTTTACACCGGGATTCCTAGAAGTAGCCATAATGGTCTTTTTCAAGGCTTAGCTAACTGAAGGATTTTGGGTCTCTTGGCCTAATCCGAGGGAAACCGGGCCCTAGAGACAGATGGGGCACATTATGCAGTACGCTGTACAGACGGCTGCCCTGGAACCCTAAAGTTGCTACCGAATGCACTAAGGTAGCCTACGGATTCCGGAAGACTGCCTACGGCTTGCTCTTCAAGCAGTAAAGCCACGCTAAACTTATACAACCACACATTCTTGTGAAAGGTTAAACAAGCTAGCACGCATATACGAAGTTTTATCCATTGCCGACATGCTACATAGTCTATAAGCTTCACATCTGCCAAGCGCGGAACAACCTACACCAAGTCCTAAAGTGTTGTGATACTTGCTACGCAACCTACGGAATTGGAGAAAGTCAAGGTTAACAACTTAGTGGTTACGCGAACTTGTCTGCTTCTGTAAGTAAGGCATCCGGCTACCAACCCTATGACTAACAACTTTGCAAAGTTCTACACCAACACCTACGGCTGCATAGGCTACACGAGCTTGTTTGCTTATAAAAAAGTAGCATGCCTGCCACTGGTCTATCAAGTCTAAAGGTTAGGGCATGAACAAAAGAAGCGAAGATGAAGAAAAGAGAAGGAAAACATGTTTATAAACAACTAGCAAAGGCCGAATGAGTTCAAGCAAAACAAGAGCTACAAAGAAAAACAAAGAAAATCCTAAAGGCTACCTAGAATACTACACTACAGCAGTTTGGACATCCCACGACTACTCGATCACCATACCTTCAGTAGGTGTAATGCTCTTAGCAGCGAAATCATACGGTGCTTCACCCCCGGCTGCCCCAGCCTGGGCACTAACTTTTCCAACTACTTCACCAATGGAAGCCTCAAAAGTAAAAGCAAGCAAGTCTTTCGAAGAAATAGAGAAAGTCTCGAAACCTCAAGCCTATCATTCTCACCCTTCAACTGTTATTCTTCTCAAGCAGACTAACACGACCACGCTGCAGCTCATCCACTCCCTTCTTAGCATAAGCAGCAATCAACTCTTCATCATTTGCATAAGCAGCGAAACGAAGCTTAGAAACTGCAAACTCAAGATCTTGAATCTAAGGTATGTAACATTTAATCTTCTTCTCTGCATTTTCATACTTAACTTGGATCACATCAAGCCTAGTCTTCAAGTCAACGATCTTGTGGCGAGCGGTCTCAAGCTGCAGAGAAGTGGGGGCAAAAATATTAGACCCCTTCAAAGCAACAAGCTCAGAATCCAACCTCTTGATCTCCTCGGCTGAGGAATAAGCTTCAACTACCATAATCTTTGCCACCTCCTTGACAGCCTTGCTATATATGCATCATAGCAAGCAGAGCAATCATTCTATATTGGGTCATATGCTTCGCTTAGGAACTTGGGCAAACAACCTTTATACCGCTATCAACAAACTTGGCACAAGCGTCCATGACTTCAAGAAGATCTAATTTTAAAAGCACACAGATCTTAGCAGCCTCCCCAGAAGCAGGCTTAGTGGATTTCTCACAGCTGCCCACGCGAGCAGTATCTTCCTTCCTAGCAGGCGAATCAGTCTCAGCAGCAAAGGGTGTGGGCCTTGGCACCACTTTAGTAGCAGAGTCCACCTTACCACTCTTCATAATAGCAAATCTCTCTAGGTGAACTAGACTTGGCTCCCAACGAACGTCCTGGTACAGACTTCAGCATTGTGGGCATGATAAAACCTTTACGCTGAGCAATCTTATCAACAATTGTACTAGCCATTCTCAACATGGAAGGCGCCACATGCTCAGATTTAGCAGCCTCATTTTTCTTCCCATTGGAAGAAGTCATGCTAATCACAGGCCTTTCGACAGCAGACATATCATCATGAGCAGTGGAGGAAGTCTTTAATTTTTTCTCAACCGACATCTCTTGAGTAGGCGAGGAAGATTTCTTCTTTCCACGTTTATTCATATTAAGCTCCACGACAATGATCAAATGAGCCAATGCATCTTCCTTGATCCTCTTTACGTCATCTTTCGGGAACATCCCACATTTCTCTCAGCAAAAAGAACTAAACAGTCAACACCATTCATAGTACTCGACAGATGAGCTCAAACCAGCATTCTAGTAGGCAAAAGGCCTGCATGCCTATCATTCCAGCAACCCATGAGGCCCACGACCTTCTCATATCTTTCAGTCGCCAGCCTGGCTCGAGTAAGGTCTAAGAGCCCAAAGGATATGAGCCATGTGGCTCACCTAACACTGCGCCGCAGCGCCATAATATGTGGCCCCGGCCGCACAAGCTGCCCTTGGCTCTAGCCAAGCCAAACAGCCTAAGTAGTGGCCCCTGCCACAACGCCTCATTGGCCCATGCCGAGCCGACTCCTAGCCCCTGCCAGGCGACGTGCCGCACCACCCCGACGGCTGCCCGCAATAGTACTATCCAAGAATAAGACAAGAAAAAATTAAATTTTTCTTACATCGATGCGGCACGAAGAAGACGAAGAAATCAACAAAAGACGAACCTTTGCACGGGCAAGATGTAGAAGATTGCTAGAGGAGGAGGAACAAATATCCTCTAAGCTCTATCTGTCTCTTGTAGCGTAGAATAAATCGCTCTCCAAAGTTGATTTAATAACCCACTTAAGGTGGACTTAAATAGGCTTTGAGAGAAATTTATTTCCCTTTCCTAGAATGACCTAATTTCCTATTAAAGAGAGAATCTACATCAAAATGGGAAGCAGTCATACGTTTCCTAAAGTAAGATGATCTCTACACCTGATGCCCTTTCCTACGAGCAGCCCAACAGGTGTGAGGGCATTTGTGGAGCCAAAAATAATCACAAGGCGACACGTGGATTTTTGGACAAAAGAGGACAAAAGTACCCTTGAGGTACAACAGGATTCCTACGCGCAAGCAGCGGGCAATCATTCTTCAACCAAATCAAAAGTGCCCGAAAAAGGTAACAATTCAAAAATTCATCTCATCAAATCCTTCTACAAAGTAATTCCTAAAACCTATTTCATTCCATATATTTTACCTAATTTTTTCCTCTTTTAGCTAATCAATTAGCTATCATAACCTCCAAAATATTCATTCCAAAAATATGTTAATTGGCTAATTAATGGATTAATTACCTAATTAATCCATTAAATACCAATTAAGTCACCCAATTAACCACAAAATATATCCAAATATGTACTAAAGGGCCGGCCACCTATTGCTAAAAAAAGGAACCGGCCATGCCTTGTTTATCTCCTCATATTTACCCATTTCATCACCTTAATTAGCTAGTTAATTTGGCAATAATTCTATTTTGCTAAATTAAGTCAGTTATTCCCATTCTCCTATAAAAAGCCTCACATCTTCTCCAAAAGAGAATTCCAACACACTTGCAAAATTCTCAATACTCTCCAAACAATTTTCTCTCTGAATTCTAATTTTAGCATCAGAGGTTCTTCGGCCAAACCCTCGCCCATTCATCATGGGCGCGTGAAGCTCTTGGCCTTGACCCTATGGTGTTAATTGTTTTGTAGGTGCAATTTTGTCCAAAATCAAGGAGGAAGAAATTTGCATCCACAATACAAATTGTATATTCCTATATTTTATAAAAACAATTAGTTTACCTAAATGTAGACGTCAAAATATATTATGATGAATAAAATAAGAGAATTGTTATTAGCACTCCAAAAATCTCATTTGGCACTCCAAACTTTCTATAATTAGAAAGAAAAACACACTTATGAGGAGTGTAGAATGAAATTTCATGGAGCCAAGTCCCAGAAACCTTCTTACTTTTCTATGGGTGGATCAAACTATCAATCTTCGTTTTTGAGAAGGATAATCAAGTCTGCAAATATTTACAGTGTTAATAACAGTTCTCTAAAATAAAAATGAAAATTAAATGTAATTAATACATTTAAAATAGGAAGAAAGAAGAAATAAAGCATCAAAATATAATTAATAAATGAGATGATTAAATGTATCAGGGGCTAAAATTTGATTTTAATCTTATACAAGGTTATAGTCTAAAACTCATCTTCTTGGAGAATCAAAAATAAGTTTTTTTTTTTTTTTTAGCAGACTGTGAGAAGCGGAAAAGGATCCTCGCCAGATCCTTTTCCTGGGAATTCTAGAGATCCCATGATCAGGATCATCCATCGTACATCATGCGGTCATAAAGCATTTTAAAATTTAAAATTAAATATAAATAGTACATAACGAAAACTGACCGTACGATGTATGATGAATGATCATGATCATGAAATCCATAAAATCCCCAAGAACCGTGGTTGGCTAATGGCTACCACCTTATGGCGAATGGGATTTTTAATAAAATCTCTCTCTCTCTCTCTCTCTCTAATTTTGTCCTCTTAAATAATTAAGCAAAATATTTTCACTCTGTTTTCATTCTTATTTTCTTTCTCTCTCTATCTCTCATGTATAATTCTCTCTTTCCCTCACATCACATGTGCAGTATCCACTTTTTTATTCTAAAACATGCAGTATCTATTTTTAGTCTGAGAACATGCAGTATCTATTTATGGTTTTGAAGAAGACTCCCTCCCACTTTCAGCGCACCGATCCTCTTCGGATCTCTATATGGAGAATTTGTTTTTGAATCTTTTAATCATGGCGGTTCTTGGAAATTATGCGGTTAGAAATTCATTTTAATTTTTTTTAATTGTTTTCAACCCAATTCTCTCCTTTCACTTGCATACCAGAAAGAGAAATATCTTATATCATCGTTGGGTTTTATCAGCTGAATTTGTTGGATTATGCCCAAAAAAAAGGTAAATTCTGCCATTTTTTTAATTACAAATGTTTGTTAAAATATAGAGCTAAGTGAATTTTCTGGAATGCATTCTTCTCACTATGAATGAAGGGCACATACTTTATAGTAGACAAGTACTTAGTAAAAGGAAACTCAATCCTAATGTGAGTGCACTCTTATTTTTTAGTACAATGATATATTATACTAAGGGGAGGAGAGGGGTGAATTCGGTCAAGCCACACAATGGGCAACCTAATTTGGTATCGAATTTGCCATCCATGAAATTCGAACCTAAGACCTCTCACTTACAAGTAAAGATGAATACCACCAGACCGTAGTACTGAATGGCCACACTCTTATTTTATTTATAGTAGAATAATAATGTGATAATTGCAATTCTACATTGAATGGGACTCATGCCTACACTCTCCTTAATCAAGTTATGGAACTTTTTTTTATCTACAACCTTAATCAAGTATCTGCCAATTGATCTTTAGACTTCACATATGGACATTGAATAATATGTGCCTCAAACTTCTCCTTGAATGCCTATTCACTTTGACATGCTTTGTACGATCACGTTGAACTGAAGTATGAGATATATCAATCGTAGATGTAGTATCACAATACAAATTCATGGATGATCCAGGTAGAAAACCAATTTTGTTGAGTAATTTTCTTAACCATATATTTTCGCCATTCCTCTGAACTCAACCTCAACACTAGACAAAACCACACCTTTTTACTTTTTACCACACCAAGTAACCAAGTTTCCTCTCATATAAGTAAATATCCAGATGTGGATCTAATATTAGTGATGTTTCCTGCTCAATCAAGGTATGTATATCCTTCTATTCTCGAATGACTGATAAGATCATAGAATGTAACAGTGCAGAAAGTAAATGGAATAGGGAAAGAAATAACTAAAACATCTTGATTTCATTCATACCTTCCCTAAATGGTAAAAGGGAGCTTATATACAACCCTAGAAGTGGGAATGCTCACGATTGGAACACATCACCACTTGTTCTACCATTGGATGAAACCAACCTTTTCCAGGAAAAAACAAAATAACACAAAAGAGGGATTAACAGTTGTCCACTCAGCCAGGATCCTAACAATGCCGGCCCCTTAAGAAGAAGCTTGTCCTCAAGCGTTGAAGGCGGGGAAGCGCTCGAGGATGGTGCCCGCGTCTTCCCACGTAGCATCGTGTTTTGGTAAGCCCGCCCATTTGATAAGCCATCGTGTGATAGCATGGTTACCACGTTTGAACATGCCACGCTGCAGAATTTTTTCTAGCATCCAAGCCACTATACTTGTATCTGAGATAGGGGGAAGCATGGAGGAGGCAACCACAGTAGACCCGACCTTGGGTTTAAGGAGAGAGACATGGAAGTGGGGTGGATGCGGGAGTCCGAAGGTAAGTCCAAGGTGTATGCGACTTTGCCGACACAAGCAATGATTTTGTATGGGCCATAGAATCGGGGAGCCAACTTGGGGTAGTTGTTGTGGTTGACGGAGGACTGGCGACAAGGTTGGAGTTAGAGGAAAACCTAATCACCTACTTGAAACTCTAGCTCTAAGCGTTTTTGGTTGGCATAGTGGCGCATGCAATCTTGAGCAAGCTGTAAGTTGTCTCGGAGGAGGCGGAGTAATGTGTCTCGGTCTCTCAGTTGGGTATCGACAAGGTGGACAGGGAAGGAGCCTAGCAAGTATGTGGAGACCCGTGGTGGAGAGTAGTCGTAAATTGCTTCGAAGGGAGTGAGTTGGGTAGCTGAGTAATAGGTGGTGTTGTACCACCATTCCGCCCAAGGTACCATTCAACCTAGGAGCTGGGTTTGTCACCCACAAAGCTACGCAAGTAGTGTTCTAAGGTATGGTTTAAAACCTCCGTTTGGCCATCAGATTGGGGGTGGTAGGCCGAGCTGCGGCATAGCTGAGAGCCGTTGAGTTTAAAGAAAGACTCTTAGAAATGACTGATGAACACGGGATCTCTGTCGCTGATGATAGTAGCAGGCATGCCATGTAAGAGAAACACTTCACAGATAAATATGTCAGCCACCTTAACGGCAGAATAAGGGTGTTTGATGGGAATAAAGTGGGCATACTTGGAGAGACGGTCAACGACGATGAATATTACATTGCGTCCGTGAGTTTGAGGAAGACCTTCAATGAAATCCATCGCGATGTCTGTCCATATTTGTGAAGGAATGGGCAGTGGTTGGAGTAGACCCGGTGGTTTGATGGCTTCATAATTGTTGCGCTGGCAAGTATCGCAGGTGGACACAAAGGACTTGATCGCCTTTTTAAGACCAAGCCAATTAAAATTTCCACGCACCCGTTTGTACGTTCGTAGGAAGCCGGAGTAGCATGCCATGGGTAAGGAGTGAAATTCCTGTAAAATGCGAGTGCACTAGGGAGAAGTAGCTACCACAAAGATACCATCCCTGTAGTAAAGTAGGTTACCCTGAAGAGAAAAGTGAAGGCGCGTAGGTTGGGTGTTGTGGAGTTGTTGGAGAATAGCGGAGGCCTCCGGGTCAGCATCTTATTCGGCTTGTATCTCTGAGAAACTTTCGAAGATAGGTTGGGAAAGGCCCATAAGAGCCAAGCACTCGTGTTGTCGAGACAGAGCATCTGCAACCATGTTTGAAAAACCCGGTCGGTAGTTAAGTGTATAGTTGTAACCGAGTAACTTGAGAAGCCATTTTTGTTGAGTAGGTGTGGTGATCTGCTGATTGAGGAAGTACTTCAAAGTTTGGTGGTCTGTGAGAATTTTGAATGGGTGACCGAGCAAGTAGGGGCGCCACTTTTTTACTGCAAAGACAATAGCCATCATCTTTTTATCATATACTGATAAAGCTTTATGTTTGGCTGCCAACGACTTGCTCAAGAAGGCAATTGGGTGGCCATTTTGGGAGAGAACAGCCCCGATGCCTGTCTCGGAAGCATCACATTTGATAGTGAATGGCTGGTTGAAGTCCGGGAGAGCCAAGACCGGTGTGGAAGCAAGAGCGATCTTGAGGGCTAAAAACGCCGAGTCTGCCGCCGGAAACCAATGAAAGTTATCTTTTTTCAAAAGATCCGTCAGGGGGCGTGCCAGTAAGCCAAAGTTGCGAACAAATTTGCGGTAGTAGCCCACTAGTCCCAAAAATCCTCGTAAGCCTTTGATGGTTCGAGGCGGAGGCCAAGCCAAAATGCATTGCACCTTTTGAGAGTTCACTGCCACTCCAGCGGCTGAGATAATGTGCCCAAGGTAGGCCACTGTTGGTTGGCCGAAAGAACACTTAGATGCTTTGACTTTCAAGGCATGAGCACGAAGAACCTCGAAGACAAAAACCAAAATGGGAGAAATATGTTTGCATGTTGGGACTGAAGACGAGAATATCGTCGAAGAAAACCAAGATAAATTTTCGTATGAAAGGCTTGAAGATGGAGTTCATGAGGACCTGAAATGACGAATGGGCATTGCACAACCCAAAGGGCATCACCAGAAATTCGAAGTGTCCGTCATGCGTGTGGAAAGCAGTTTTTGGAATATTCGGCTCATGCATCCTGATTTGGTGGAAACCAGATCTAAGGTCCAGTTTAGAGAATATTGTAGCACCCCATAGTTCATCAAGTAGTTCATCAATGTCGGGGACGGGGAAGGGGAACTTGACAGTGACCAAATTAAGGGCTTGGTAATTCACACAAAAGAGCCAAGTGACGTCGGTCTTGTAAACTAAGAGAGCTGGAAAAGAGAAAGGACTCGAACTGGGGTAGATAACACCTGCAGCAAGCATCTTTGTCACTTGACATTCCATTTCTGCTTTTTGAGCATGGGCATAGCGATAGGGACGAACATTCACCGGTTGAGTGTTTGACAACAATGTAATCTGATGGTCAATGGGCCGCTGAGGAGGGAGACCCGTTGGAAGCTCGAAGAGATCTGACTAGGTGCTCATGATCGGCTTCAGCAGGGGTGGTGTTGGAGAAGGGCCATCAAGGTGTGAATGAGCTTTCATCAGGGAGGCAACCATGACGCGAAAGTCGACCTGTGAGGAGACAGGAGAGGGCAGGGGGTTCGAGGAACGGAGCCCATGTAAGCGGTAATTACTACCAAGAACTTGAAATTCCATAATTTTGTTCTTGAAGTGCCAGCCAATATAGCCTAAGGTCTCTAACCATTCAGCTCCAAGCACCAGGTCAGACCCTACTACTGGTAGAAGACGGAGGTTCGAGGAAAAGGAGTAATCATGTAACTGGACCGATAAGTTGAAAGTAAGACTTGTGGTATAACAGAGGCGGCCGTTCACAACCATGATAAGCTCAATAAGGGAATGATCAATGCAGAGGCCCAGACGAGTGGCGACGGAAGGGTTGAGGAAGTTGAGGTCAGCCCCGGAGTCAACGAAAACTCGAATGGGTAGATCCCTAATGTGGCCCAGGAGGCGCATAGCACGCCCACGGGTGCATTTAGGGGACTCCAAGGCGTTGAAAGTGATGGGGGTGGTGTCCTCCAAGAGGGGGTCATCAGAAGCCGGCAAGAGGTCATCGGCCGGTGTTGCAAAAGCAGCTTCGAAGACTACAGCGGCATCAAGGAGAAGTAAATGTGGCATTACACATGTATAGCTAGGGAAGTACTTCTCTGTGCAATAGAGGCATTGGCCACGGGAGCGAAGTTCCTAAACTTTCCCTAGGGAGAGGCGTAAAGGTGGCCACGCTGAAGAGGGTGGTCCATGTTTGGGCGGGGGAAGGGAGGAAGAGGAACTCGGGTTGGTAAAGGATGAGCGAGCAAAAAAGGGCGAAAATAGCCACGGCGTCTATTGTGTTTGTTATCATAGATGCAGGCAAGTTCAATAGCCCGAGACAAAGAACAAGGCCCCTGGGCTAAGATATCATCCTACAGTTCCACTTTGAGCCCACCAATGAAAACGCTTAAGAGTTGGGAATCAGACAGCCTTGAGCCCGACATGATAAATGGATGAAGTCGTTGATGTAATCCTCTAGCGAGCCCTTTTGTAAAACATGGGAAAAGGACATGTTAAAGTCCAATTGGTCTCCGAGCCCAAACCATTGGAGAAGAGACTCTGTAAAAGTGGTCCAAAGCCCAAACCCAATATGAAGTTTGTACCATTTTAACCAAAGGGCAGCATCACCCATGAAATGGAGCCCGGCAATGGTGACCCGATGCGTCGCTTCGACACCGTGATAGTCCATGTACTCTCCGACAAGGGCCAGCCAACTATACGGATCGTCCCTAGAAAATCGGGTGAGCTTAATCTTCATGTGTTTAGGGCCGGTCATGGCAGGCAGTGAGCCTAAGGTGTAGGGAGGGTGGAGGGGCATGGGAAATAAAGTGGGGGGAAGGTGGGGACGAATGGTGGTGGTGATGGTGAAAAGGAATGGTGAGGAGGGTGTGTAAGCGGCTGAGGGGGGTAGGGAATATGGGAGAGGGGGAACGGGCAAAATGGGTGCCCCAAGTTGGAGGCGGGGCTGAGGAAGGGGGTTGGGTGGAGTGGGGTAACGGGGTGGGTTGGGAGGGTTGGGGAAGCGGGGTAGAAGAAGAACCCAGGTGAATATGCAAAGACCCAATCGAGATCTGTGGAATGGGGGGTAGAGGGCGGTGGTGGCCTAGAGGCTCGAATCTCCTCCATCAGATGGTGCTGGACAAGGCTAATATTAGCCAATGAAGCTTGGATATCCGTCAGCTTCAACTGGAATGACTCTTGACGAGTAGCTAGCAGAGACACCGAGTCATGGAACCCCTGGAGCTGCTCCAAGATCTGGTGTTGTTGGTACTCCAACTCTAGGTCGACGTCCGTGACGTCGGCTACTACCACGGAGGCCTTGCTTTTGCCCATGGATGGTAGCAACCTGTCGCTGATACTAGATGATAGGATCACAGAATGTAACAGTGCATAAAGTAAAGGGAAGAGGGAAAGAAATAACTAAAACATCTTGATTTCATTCATACCTTCCCCAAATAGTGAAAAGAGCTTATATACAACCCTAGAAATGGGAATGCTCACGATTGGAACACATCACCACTTGTTCTACCGTTGGATGAAACCAACCTTTTCCAGGAAAGGACAAAATAACACAAAAGAAGGATTAACAGTTGTCCACTCAGCCAGGATCCTAACAATGACATTCCCATAAAACATTACCTTAGTCTAAGACCATCTCCAACGGTAAGGAGGGGAAGGTGGCACTGTGCAATTTTGGGTACATTTCAGTTTATTTATGAGCTTACCACGGGGCTGATTTCAGCCCAAATTTTGCTTCATTTACAAAATTGCCTCCTCCTCTTCATTCTTCGTTCAGTGAGGGTTTCGGGATGGGAGGCCATGCCGTTCTGGGATCGAGATTCGAGATAGAGAGACAGGGAAAGGGAGATGAAGCGACAGAGAAAAAAGGAGAAATGGGAGTGGGGATCCTCAATTTCATGAGTGGAAGAGGGGGTACAGTCAAAGAAAAGCATGGGGACCGTCGAGATTTTGAGGGGGAGGCATAGGGATCGTGGCCGGGGGTTGTGCGGTTATGCTTGATGATCGACAGTTCAAAAACCACCAACGATTCTTTTTTTGTTGATCGTGGAAGCCAGCGATTCTGCTTCTACGACTTAGCCTCAACTCTGCTTCCATCTCCGTTTTCTCTCCTCACCTTCTCTCTCAGAAATCACCAAGGAGCTCAAAAACCACCAAGCCGTTAGAAATCTCTTCGATTCTCTCCCACAGAAGCTACGAAGCACAACGACCTCTAGCTGAAAAACCATGAATTTGGTCACAATTTGAAGGAAATTTTAAGCCCAGAAAAGCCTTGCTTTCCTGATGAGTTCTCATTTGTGATTTAGAGTTCATTTTGGGGAATGATTGATGGGTTTGCAGTTCATTTTACCATTTCTAGAATATTTGCAGTTTATTTTGGAGGTTTACACTAAATTTGAGGAAGCACATATGAACACAAAGGCTCGAGGATGTACGACAACTTGGATATGTTAGGGCACAAGCTATATGACATTTCTGCAAATTTATTTATTCATTTATTTATTTTTTCATCTTAGGGTTTTTTTTTTTTACCGTTTGGTTTTTGGGTATTGTCTAATTTTTGTGGTCTGCTTTATGGATTGTTCTCTTTGGAAGCTTCTTTCCAACCTTGAGCTTCTTCTTGCCTGGTGCCTTCTCAATGAGTATTGGAGCATTAAAACACAAGTGTGTATGTTTTGTCGACGTAAGAGGAGAACGACATAAGAACATCCGTCGTTGTGTGTGTGTGTATATATATATATATATATATATATATATATATATATTATTTTTTTGTCCTTTTTCTAACCCATCAATTTCTTTTGAGTCAACTAAATGGTCCCAGCTTGCAACTTATGTTGTGAAGTATTATTGTCTGAAAAATTAAGTATGCATGTATATTTTATGTGTGTGCGCATGCACACCTCCGCATGGTATTAACCTCTGTGGGTCATCTATATATCTATATATATATATATATATATATATATGTAGACATATCTGTGTGTGTGTGTGTGTGTGAAATGGAACATATCAGATTTAGGTTAAACTGTGCATAGTTTTATTGTCTGTTGTTATTATCTGCTCTATACCATTTCTATGCAGGCTCTGAAAGTTATTTGTGAGCTTTATAAGCACTTTCCATAATTTAAGCAGTCTGTTTTGGGTTCTTTTTCATTAGGTCATTAGCTACTGATTAATGGAGAAACGAGGACCATGCCACTGATTTTGGATTCTTTTTCTAATTTTCTGATTTTTGGGTTTTGCAGGGAGTGCTGATGTACCAATTTTCTTGGATTTTTTTTGTCCTTGCAGGATTTTTGGTCTTTGAAATGGGTATGTATTGTTTTTAACGTTTCGGTTTTCGCGTGTTCCGTTCTTCGTTGCTTTGTGATTCTCATTTTTCAGCGTTGGGTGATGGAAATTTGTAAAAATAGTTGTAGTATTTTTTTTTTTTTTTTTTTTGAGAAAGTTGGCATTTTTAGTTATATTTTCTGTTTAATCCCAAATGTAAGACTGTAAAATAATTGAAATAATGGTTTTCTAAAAACTCCTCTTAATTTTTTTTTTTCTAGGATTTTAAAGCATCTTTTCCCAATTGGTTACAAGGGTTATGTTCTCTTCAATTGGTTCACCTAATTTTGATTAGTTATAAGTTGTGTCCTTTAAGTTTTGTCTTTTAAGTTGTGTCATTTAAGTTTTGTCTTATGTGCTGTAATGAGAGGTTTCTGTTGGCCTTGCAGATTTCGGCATGGGAAATTTCACTTATTTGTCTAATTAGATTGCGTATGCGTTCGATTCTTTATTTAATTGTTCTGTTTGCATTCGAGTTTGATGGTCTAAATTTTATATGTTTGGAATTATCCACTTAACACCAATTTGTTACATTCAGGTCTCCACCCCACATTTCACAAGTTCAAATTCCATAGAAGTTGATTCTGCAGATTGTGTCTGCAATTAGATCAAAGATCAACTGCTCTTTTGTTATTCTGCGGAAGATTGCTTTTGGGAAGGATCTAAAGCAGTTCCTCTCTGTATGTTTATTGCCTTGTAGCTCTATCTTTTTTAATTGATGGTGTTCATGTTACACTCTAATTCATGATGATGATGATGATTTAATTGTTTGTGAATAATGTGGCTTATATGAATTGCAATCTATGATTGTATGAAAGGAATGGCATATCATGTTGCTGACTTAATTGTTTATGTTTTTCATATTTGCGAATGGTGTTATGATCGATTAGGTGATTGTCCACCTGTGACTTTGTTTGGATTTCAAATTTTGTGAGCATTACATTGGATTGTATTGCTCTTGGTTTGATGTTGTTTTGGTCGACAATGCAGGGATAGGAGAAACAAAGAGGATGACACTTATAACTGCCCCTCCCCATCGGCCTTCTTCAAATTTGGATCCCAAGAAGGGAGCAACTTAGGTGAGAAACAAATTTCTTTGTCTACATTGCGAGAATTTGCAATTTGCAACCTTCATTGGTTATTATATTTGATCGAGTTAAACTTGGATTTCTGGATTTTGACTTTTTCCTTTGTTTCTCTGTTGCAGAGTTGGCTTCATTTCATTCCAATGCTCTCTAAATAGGTTCAAGAACTCACTAAATAGGTAATTGTCTTATATCTTCTTCTCTCTTTGTGTTTATATTTATTTTTCCTGAGTTGTGTTTGAATATGACAAACACGAACTGCAAAGGCAGCTAAGAATATCCAGCGATCCATTAGCGGTTGAACAATTAATTGGCCATATATCTTGGATTTGCAGCGTTATCATTTCAAAAACATGGGAGACTTTATGCATCATGTATATCTGTAATGTATATCCCTTATATATTTATTGTACAAAATATTATTTCACTTACACTTTAATTCTATTCATGGTTGAGGTGTTTTTTCAGGGTAAATGGTTTATATTGAAGTCTATTGATACTGCAATTTAATTCTATTCAGTAACACTTTTGTCTCTTTCTTTGTTAATTTGGGGACTAGCTGTTTAATTTTGAACTAATTTTGTGTGAGGTTGACTGGGTAGGAGTTCGTATGCTGAAATCTTGCGTTGGAGCTTTTGGGTTTCTAAGAAAGCTAAGGAAGAGATCTCCAACATCACTCAGGATCTCTATGTATGGAATTCTACCACCCTGCTAATTTCCACACACCCTCTCTCTGTAACTTTGTTGCATGCATTGTTCTTGATCTTGATCACATTGTTTCTTTTGTTGGAATTAATCCTGCTGCTTAATAGGGAAGACCCATCCCATTTGATCACTTCCCCAATTTAATAATTTTTCTTAAAAGTAGAAAGCTAACATGTTATATATGTACATAGTACTTAATTAGGTTTCGTTTTAGGATTGATTTTGTGGGTTTAGGATCTTGATTGGTAAATGTCCTGCTTGGTCACTGAGAATTTGAATTTCTCAATTTTTTCAAAGCTTTGAATTGGAAAGGAAAATTCTTCTGATATTTAATTGAAATGGGTGTTTCAAAGATTGCATATTTTTTGGAATTTTCAGGCTTGGAAGCTCAAGAGGCTATACCACTGGTATTTCAAATGGTAATTTTGAATTTTCTTCAAGTGATGGAGTAATTTCTTATGGATTTATTCGGTTTGGGTACAAATTGACATACTTTTTTGTCTGTCATCAGTCAATGGATCCCTTCAATTTGAAAAGGTATACTCTTGCTACTTTTTTCAATCGGATCTTGAACTTCTTTTGCTCAATTTTGCAGCTTTATTATTTTCATTTGATTTTTTATAATTTTTTTTGTATTTTATTTGAGTTTAATTTGTTGAGATATGTTGAATCCGGTTGCTTGAGTAATTAGGGATTTGGTTTCTTGAGTGTCCTTAAGAGTAGCAAATCGAATCGATTTCTGGAGCTCTATATATGTCCCGAACACTGTCACTGTGCTTATTTGTGTGTCGGTGACCTCAGTTTTGGTGGTGTTTGATACCCAACAGAAAAAGATGAAATTGGAATCTATGTTTGTCTAATTTTTGAAGCTGTGCTGAAATCCAGAGGTTTATTTGAATGTCTATATATTTGATTCGAGTACGGGTTCTGCCATGGTTTTGCATTCAGTGTGTATCCCATCTGGAAAAAAAAGGAGAGATGTGAGATTTTTGAAACTGTTTTCATTTGGGTAAACTTAGTTTTCATTTTTTGTGGTGTCTATAAGGAGATTGGTTTTCTGCCTGAGATTGGTTTACTGTCAATTTTTTATTGAGATGTTTATAGAAAGAGAAAACTTCCTCTGTAAGATTTACAATTGTATTGAATGAATAATTCAGTTACACAGATGTGAATATATATAGCCTTAGCTACCTTAGGCTAGTTACAATAATACCCTCAACTACCTTAACTAATTACAAGTACTAATAAAACTAACTACACTTAGCTTTAACAAACTATTTTTCACTAACTATATTTGATGATTTGTCATTCTCCCTAATACACCCCCTCAAGCTTAAGGAGGAATCAGAGAGGATTCCAATTGGAAGCTTGGAACACAGAGAAGAAAACTGACTTTTAGACAAAGACTTGGTGTGAAGATCAGCCAATTGGTCTTCACTTCAAACATAGTGAACTTTGATGAGATTTGCTAGGACTAGCTCCCGGATGTAGTGATAATCAAGCTCAACATGCTTGGTTCGAGCATGAAAAATAGGATTAGAAGCTAAAGAGATAGCCGAGAGATTATCACACCAAAGTGTAGGCAATTGAGGTAGAGGAAAATGAAGATCCTTAAGGATTTTGCACACCCAAGTAATTTCTGCAGCAGTATGGGCTAAAGACCGATATTCAGCTTCGGTAGAGGAATGAGCAACAGTGCTTTGTTTCTTAGCACTCCAACTAATGAGATTAGGGCCAAGAAAGACACAATATCCACTAGTAGATCGCCTATCAAATGGACAGACTGCCCAATCAGCATCAGAGTATGCTGAAAGTGTGATAGGACCCTTAGTAAACCATAAACCATGAGAAATAGAACCTTTGAGAAATCTGAGGACACGTTTTGCTGCTTCAAGATATTGTTCTCGTGGAGCATGCATAAATTGAAAATTTTGATTGACAGCAAAAGCAAGATCCGGTCGAGTCCAAGTAAGATATTGTAACGCACCACTATAGAACGATATTCAGTAGGATTGGATAAGAGAGGCCCATTGTGATCCAATTTCTGAGAACCAAGAGGAGTGCAACAAGGTTTTGCACCCTCCATGTTTGTTTTCTTAAAAAGATCAAGGAGGTACTTGGTCTGATGCAAGAAGAGACCTTTGTTAGATCGGTGTACTTCCAATCCCAAGAAATAGTGTAAAGGACCAAGATCTTTAACTGGAAACTAAGTGCTAAGTTGCTGGATAAACTGTTGACAGAGCTGAGAGTTAGGCCCAGTGACTAAAATGTCATCGACATAGACAATGACAATAACCAATTGAGGACCATTGAGAACAAATAAGGAAGCATCCGATTGTGATTGATGAAAGCCAAATGTACGAAGAGCTTGGAACAATTTATCAAACCAAGCTCGAGGAGCTTGTTTAAGACCATATAAGGATTTCTGTAGCTTGCAAACAAAACTGGGAGAGTTAGGATTAACAAAACCAGAAGGTTGTTGCATATAAACATCCTATTTTAGATCGCCATAAAGAAAGGCATTGCTGATGTCTAATTGGTTCAAAAACCAATTATGTTGAACAGCAAGTGTAAGAAGAATCCTAATGGTAACCGGTTTTGTAACAGGACTAAAGGTTTCCTGAAAATCCACTTCTTGTTAATGAAAGCCCTTGGCTACTAGACGGGCTTTGTGTCTATTAATGGTGCCATCAGGATTTTTGTTGATCTGAAAAACCCATTTACAACCAACAACATTCTGAGAAGGATGAGATGGAACAAGAGACCACGTGCCAGTGGTTATTAAAGCATTATACTCAGCTTGCATTGTAGCTCTCCAATGAGCATGTTTTGATGCTTGCAAATACATACTGGGAACAAAGTCAAGATCAACAGGAAGTGAATGTTTGGTGGCTGCATAAGCTCGAGTCTTGAAGATTCCAGCTTTAGATCTTGTAATCATAGGATGTCTACTCGTAGAAATATGTAGATGACTTGGCTGAAGAGGCAAGAGAGAGAAGTCTGATATAGAGACAGAACTGGAAGAACTTGGAGAAGTATCCATTGTCAGATGACTTGAAGAATGCTGAGTTGTAATAGAAGTAGGAGCAAAGGAACATGGTGGTGCTGAAGAAGTACTTGCAGGATGAGAACTTGAGAAGTGTTTGTGGAAATGAAGATCCAAAAATGATGAAGAGGTGGAAGATGAACTGCCTGAAAATGAACTTGAAATCTGCAGTGATTGAAATGGATAAGAGTGTTCATCAAAAACAACATGTCTTGATATGTAGATTCGATTTGTAATGGGATCAAGGCACCTATAGCCTTTATGTTGAAGACTACATCCCAAAAACACACAACTTTTACTCTTAGCATCCAATTTACTAGGAATGTACAGTTTAAGCCACGGATAACATTGACATTCAAAGACTTTCAGTTTTGAGTAATCTGGATGATGGTTGAAGAGAAGTTCCCATGGTGACTTTGTTAATCTAGAAATAGGAAGTCTATTAATGAGATATAGAGCAGTGGAGAATGCTTTAACCCAAAAAATATGAGGAACATGAGAAGCAAAAAGTAATGTTCTAGCTGTCTCAACAAGATGTCTATGTTTCCTCTCTGCACAGCCATTTTGTTCAGGAGTATGAGGTCAACTAAATTGATGTAATATACCATGTTCATGAAGAAATGAAGCAAGAGAGTTATTAGTGAATTCACCCCCTGAATTGGAACGCAGAATCTTGATTTTATTGCCATTGAAGTTTTCTACATAGTTTTTTAAAGTAACAAAGGTAGAAAATACATCAAACTTGGACTTCAATGGGAAAAACCAACTATATTTGCTAAAGTCATCAACAAGTAGTAAGTAATATTTGAAACCACTATTAGATGTGACAGAGGCAGGTCCCTATAGATCACAATGTAGAAGTTGAAGACTTTGAGTTGTTGATGAAGAAGCTACTCCAAAAGGAAGCTTGTGGTTCTTAGCAAGTGCACAATTTGAGCAGAAAAAGTCAACATTTGCTTGCCTTGCAAAGCAA
Organism: Malus domestica; assembly: GCF_042453785.1. NCBI lineage: Eukaryota > Viridiplantae > Streptophyta > Magnoliopsida > Rosales > Rosaceae > Malus > Malus domestica. Next base: position 22,216,643 of record NC_091674.1, on the reverse strand, counting down.
GATTATTGGTAAATAAGATCCTTCAAAAAATTGAGGAAGAATGATGTCCTAAGCGCTTGTGCCATACTGTGACAGGTGCTTTGATGTTGAGAAAAGCTGAAGGTAGAGAAGGAGAAGAGTTGATAGAACCTTGTAAAGGATAGAAACCATCTTTAACAGGTCCTTGCAAAAGCGTCTTCCCCGAAATGCAATCCTTGACAATGGATCCATAGGGGTCAAGAGTCAACGAACAGTTGTTATCCTTAAGAAATTGATAAGCAAATAAGAGATTATGTTTCATGAAGGGAACATGTAAAACATTGCTCAGCTTAAAAGAGGTATGAGAAGTTTGCAGAGATGATGAACCAGTATTATGAATAGATAAGCCTTTACCATCTCCAATATACACTTTGTCCTCTCCAGTGTAGGGAGTAGGAGACGAGATATTGGCTACATCATTAGTGATGTGAGAGGTTGCGCCAAAATCAATTAACCATGGCTGAGAGGATTTGGCGGAATGATGCACACACATAGCAGCAAGTTTAGCCAAAGGAATGCGACCACAAATGTCCGGATTCCTACGATCAAAGCAGTCAATGGCCTCATGACTGGTGGAACCACAGATTTGACAAGGAACTTTGAAAGTAGAAGAACTTTGATAATTGCGAGAGCCTTGATAAGTCTGATTTCCACGATTGTTGAAGAAATTACCACGATTATTATAGAAGCTGCGATTACTGCGATTGGAGGAGAAATTACCTCGAGATGGCTTACTCCGACTTGAGTTAAACCAAGAAGCAGATTGAAGAGGTTGGTTCTGAGCAGCAAAAGCAGATGGAGTAGGCAGCAGAGGAGGCTGAGATTGCACGGAGAAAGCTTGAAATGGCTCAGTTGCAGAGGATGAAGAAACAGTCTTGCGACGAGCCATAGACAACTCTTTGGTGAGTAAGAGGCCATGTAGTTCATCAAGAGAGGTAGAAGATAATCGGAGCATGATGGAATCAATAAAGGATTCGAATTCATCAGGCAATCTATGTAGGGTGGCAGCAATTAGGTCACAATCGGAGACTGAAGCACCATCAGCTTGCAAGGAATCAGCAATTTCCTTGATTTGTTGAAGATATTCAGAGATGGACTGAGAACCTTTCTGAATTGATTGAAGCCTCGATTGCAATTGGTGAACATGAGCCTCCGAAATTCCACCAAAATGTTGTTTCTAATTTCAACCAGAGCTCACAAGAAGAGGAAACCCCAACTGTGAAAGGAATGATCTCTTCGGATAAAGTAGAATTAATCCAGATCAAGAGATTTTGATCTTTTTCATACCAATCCTTTAAGGCAGGGTTCAGCGTTCGATCGGGCAAGTATGGCGAAGGACAGATCTCAGTGCCATCAATAATCCCAAGGAGTTTCTATCGTCGGAAAATGGGAGCAAACAGAGCGCACCATGGCAGATAATTGGACCTTTTCAGCTTGATCGGCACCATACTACCGATTTTGTGAATCGTAAGAGAGGTATACAAATTCAGAGGACTGGGATTAGAAGAGGAATTAGGGTTTTGGACCGAATGAGAGATGATCAGAGAAGACGACCCAGTCGGTGGCGATGCAGATTGAGCAGCCATTTCTTGCAGCGATCAAGATTCAAGAAAGATCGAAGACAAAGATCAAAGAATCAGAGAGAAGAAGGCAAGAAATCGATCAAAAATCAATCGAGTTGACGATACAACTGCACTAGGGTTTATTAAACTCAATTTTTTCCTTTTATGCTCCTGCTTTGTTACGGTACAACTCATGACAGTTTGTTTCTTTGATTGTAAATTTCAGAAGAGCAACTTTTTATGGGGTCGGCTGCTGTGACTGTTTCTAAGATACTGTGAAGATTTGGTTTCTGGAATATGATTAATTTTCTTCTTCTTCCACGCTTGCTTTCTATGATGGACAATGTGCCCTTTTTTTCTTAGATAAACATCCTTTTCAATATCTTGCATGCTTTGGTAACAAAGATTAATAAAACTGCACGTCTATTATAGAGAGAGAGAGAGAGAGAGAAAGATAGATGAAGGGAGAAGTTGGAATTAGAGAGGGGGGGTGAGGGAGGGATGCAGTTGCTTTCCAAAGATTTGTTTGGAATTGTTTCTCCAGTTCTTTGTATTTATTTGGGATTGTTTCTCTTTTACTGAATTATTTTGGTCCCTGCCGCTAAAATCTGATTTATGCTATTAACTGCTGCTGAAATGTGACTTTTGTTATTAATTTTTTACCTTTCATGTTTATACTGCTTTTGGATTTCATTCGAATCAAATAATGTAGTTAATCTTGATATGAATTCTCTCTCTGCAACAATATTAGGGACTTTAGTTTAAATTATCACTAATTTGTTCTTGATTTGGCATTGAATCTTGGTTTAATTTGGACTGCAGGTGGTTCTGATATGAAGGAGAAGCTACAAGAGCTTATGATCTTGCTGCACTTAAGTATGACCATTCTTTAACTCATATAAACTTTCTGATAGGGTTCAAACTGTTAAGAGTTTTATGATTTTGTAAAAGCTTTTAATAGCAGAAGCTTGGTCTATTTGCGGTTGCATTATTACACTATACAAAGCTAGCAGCAGCTTAACCCCATTCACAAATACATATTTACTTTGTCCTTGGCGTCTACATGCTTATTGCTGTCACTTCTCCTTTGTACTCTCTCCTTTTTGACGAAATTACGGTCTGCCCTCAGTCTCCAATTTTCTTTTGCAGTTACACTCCTGTGCTCTCGCAGAGGGAAGCTCATGGCTCGCACTGTCGCTCGGGCCAATCTCGGCCTCACTCACCCTTCTGACATCGACACCCCAAAGGTATATTTCTCTCATCGCTTTCAGAATCCAGTATATATTCGCCAATGAAATTTGTAAGTTTGATTGTTGTCTGGTTTTGGTTTTGTGAAAAATGATTTGTGGTGTGTGGGTTTGTGATTGCGTAGAGGTATTGATTGTTGTATTTGTTAGTTTTGTGATGTAGTTTGATGGATTTGTATATGTAAAGATCCGATCTTTATATGTGGGGTGATTATATTTTTTTATTGTTTGATTGACTTTATGAGATAAGACCAATAAGTGATTGATTTTTGTTAATGAGGTTTTTATTTTTATTATTTATATAAATATATGTGTGTGTATATAGATGTGTGTGTGAATATATGTGTGTGTGTGTATAGATTTATACATATGGATGGATCGGTGTATGCTTAGTCTGTAATAGAAGAGGAGAAAATGAAAACCACATCAAGCAACTCGCATTTAAAGCTCTTTTTTTTTTCTCTTTTGACAAATCTCTCTTTGTTAGATTGCTAGGGGGGGTGGGGGGTGGGGTGCACTGTGTGAGGACCATTTATGTTTTATTACGATCGTATCTATAGTTTTGGGAACTGGAGAAAAGATGTGGAACAAATCATTTGCACAGCAGAGGCCAACTTGATTCTTTCTCGAATTTGTAGTGCACAAAAATTGTTTAGTTTATGTGTGGAGGAGATGAGAGAAGGCAGATATGCAAATGCTACATCAGATATGATTCCTTTTTACAGATTTCGGTGCTCACATTTGTAGTTTTAAGATTGTTGTGGGTGTTTCGTAACATTGAAGGATCCCCTGTTCCAAGAATTGTTATTCCATTCGATTTTGTGAGTCGAATAGTGAAATATAATGATGAACTATCTTTTTTTTCTTGGTCAAAATATAAGTTTATATTGTCCTAATAAATTGTATCGAGTGTATATTTGATTGCGGCTGGTGAACTCGAACTGAATCTGATATGTCGATTGCTTAAAACTTTTTAGCATTGATTTGATTTCCAAGAGATTCAATCACTGTCTTAGGCATCCTAATTCCTAAGAAATCTATTGTGCTAAGTTCTTTTTAGTAGGAAATTATGGTTGCTGATTTTAGCAATGGATTGAGTCTTTCTATTTGCTATGATTATATCTCTAAACAAGCATGACTTTAAATTAGGTGCAAATGAAAAATTTTGTTTACAAGAGAAAATGGATAGGTGTATGGTTATCAATGTAAGCGTGAGGCGTAGGCAAGGCGTTCGAGGGATAGCCCAGCCTTCACCTCACGGGACCTAAATTTTTTAATATATACACTAAGCGTACACATATATTATATTAAAAAAAAGATTATTAATCAATAATCACCCTAAGCACACACATATATTATAAATACACATATATATACATATTATATATATATATAATAGAGGATGAAAAGCACAATGAGCACATATAACAATGCACGCAGACAACACACACATCCATTATATAAAAAAATAAAATCAGAAAAAGAAAAAAAAAGACAGAGAGACAATAGTGCAAGGAAGAGGTATGAGGCAATTAAAACCCTACCTAAAATTTGGGTTTGGGAGTAAAAAAATTTTAAAAAAAAATTTTAAATTTAAAAAAAAATTCCCCTGAGGCGCGCCTAGGCAGCTCCGGTGGCGCCTTCCGCCCACTCCCTCAAAACAGAGGCGGCAACCCTCAAGCCCAGCCTCACAAGGCGCACCTAGGCGCCCCTTGACGCGAGCCTTTTAAAACATTGATGGTTATTAATCTTTGCTTTTCTTCCATTACATTATTTGATTTTTTGGTTGTTACTGCTGTGAAATCAAATCCGTTCGATGCACTGCGCTACCAACAGAAACGCGATGTTCATGAACTATTTTCTTTCAATTGCTCCTTAAACATAAGAGGCCATACTAGCATAAGCTGTTTGGCACGAGATTATTTAAAACTTATGTAATCGACTCATTTTTCTTGTCATTTCATGTTGGTTAGGTGAAGTTTATTTGGACTGTTATGAACCTATAATTCTGTTATCCGAACTGCAATATATAAACTTGGTTATTTACTTCTCACGCCATTGAAGCACAAAAGTTGTTCCTGCATTAAGTTCTTTATATTGAAATTGAACAAATTTAATTTTCCTTTATATCCAAATGCATTGAAGTAATTGTGACATGATTGTTCAATTATGGCCTTGGCCGAGGCCTCTTGCAGTTTATTGAACATTTCACCTAGGCTTAAGCTTTCATATTCTTCGTTAGACCAAATTAGTTGTGTTGGATTCAAAATATTTCTAAAATCTCTTCTTTTCTTTTGGTGTGGCTTTGGTCATTTAACTAAAATTTCATTAGATTTGGTCTTTCAAATTTTAAAGTCTCTGAGTTGCTAATGGATTTACTTTGTTTGCAAATTTCAAAAATTTGGATCGTTGGAGCAAGAAGTTGGTTCCCTGCCATTTTGAGGTATATAATTATACACCCTCATTTTTATTCAAAGCCTAATTAGTTATTTACATGTTTTTAATTTATCTTTGTGAAGCTTTCATGCTTGGATTTTAAATATATAATTCAATTTTGTTCGTTTGAGCTTAGAATGGAACTGGGCTTCTTTCTATTTTGTGCGCATGTCTGTATCTGTCCATTTATGTAAAGCTTGAGATAACTAAGCATGTATTTGTACCAAACCCCATTCCAATTGAATGGTTGGTGTATTTGTTCCAAATGACATTCGAATTGGATGATTGGTTCATTTGTTCCAAACCCCATTGGAATTGTATTTGTATTTCTGCCATTTATGGATGGTTGGTGTAGCTGCTATGATTGTCATATTGTGTATGTTGGTTATTGCTTGACTAAGCAAATAAAGTCAGCAAAAAAGTAGATGCTATGTCAGTGTATGTCAATGGGGAGTGCAGCTATCAAATGTATGATTACATTGATCAAGGATGATGAGTATAACAGAGTCCTAACTAAGCAATGTATGTTAGTGACTCTATGTAGATGTTATGCTTTGAATTTAGTGAGTTTTTTTGGGCAAGGGTTTTCAAGTTTTTTTGTTGAATTTCTCTTGCTTCATTTTATATTTTTACATGTACAAGAGTAGAAACCTTCCGTACAGAAGCTTCACATCCTCCCTCAACAATTTGTGTGTCTTTCTGTCGAAATTATTCATGTCTTCCTATATTACGGTTTCAAAAAGGATTTTGATATTGTCCCCAGTCAATCTGAGGGTTTTATTTGATCTCTAAGAATTGTGGGAAAGAACAGGCAAATGCATCTAGACGGGTGGTTTTGGTGGTTAGGAGACTTGAAGGGCCAATGGAGACAGTCTATCCTTGGCCATATTTTCCTTTTTAGGTTCGTATATGCAGCTTTAAAGAAATGACGTTATATCATCACAATCTCATTGCTGGATTTTATTCAGCGTTGGTTTCGATATGATAGTATCTTCTTAACTATCCTATGGAACAAAGTTCACAATTTCTCATATTTAGACTCAAATGCTAATAGATTCTGAGTGGTTTTTAATCTTTGATGATCTGGCATCCGGTTTGTAGATTTCTCTTTATGTCGAGTTTTATCTTTCTTATGTTGTTTTTTTTTTTTTTAAATTAAATTTTTTAGAATTTTCAGAATTTTGGGTCGTTGGAGGCAAAAGTTGCTTGCTTGCTTGACACGATTAGGTATATAATTATACACCCAATTGACTTTGATCTTTATGTTTTTAATAATTGAGAAAGAGTAGTGTTAATAATTGAGAAATTTGTGTTAAACATGTTTACTTGAAAAATTCATCTTAGAGATTTGTTTGGTTTTGAAATTCCATCAAAAGCTATGGTTTTTGTGCGATTGATTTTGTGAGGGAGATAAGGCACGACCTTCTAATTTGGTTTTTTCTCCCTCATTTTTCAAATTCCTTCAAAATATTGCAATTTGCCTTTCTAAATTAGCTTAAGAGTTTTCATAAAATTGAATATTTCGTTAATTTGATCATTGAGATTGGTTCTGAAATTCCAATTTGTTTGAGCAATGACAAATTGGGATTGGTTTTTAAATTCCCCATTCAAAAATACATAGCAATTTCAGCTCCCGTTTATTAAGCAAATACATGGCTAATAATTAACGTCCGTTTACTCTCAAAAAACCTTTCCCAAATCCTCAAATACATAGCTAAATCAATTAAACGCACATTTGATTGCTGCAATCAATGTCAGATATTCCTTGGGAGTAAGCATTGTTCAATTTTAATTGCAAATGGCAACTGAAATTATCTTATTTATTACCACTATTGATTTGGATCTGTAATACACAATGTTTAGATCATTTGATCGGTACTTAGTTAAGTTTAATACCGACGGTTTGGCTGTGATCGAATTGATCCAGTCTTGAATAGTGTGGCATGTGAGATGATAACAGACTAACAAAGGAAAAGAAGTTGACGCATGTGTTTGATTCACAAATTTTGGCAAATCCTTGCCATTTTTTTGGTTTCCTGGTGATATACATCTATCTTCATAACCAAATAGTGATAACTTAGAGTTTCTAGAAGTTTTAATGTGTTTCGTGTCCTGCATTTTTGTAACGTCCGTACAAGTTGTCACTCAGATCTTTTGGTTTCTGGCTACTTTAGTTTTTCAGCATTGAATTGTAGGATTAAAGTTTTTGATTGAGTTCTTATTTAATTTCATATTGGAATGGGTACAATTTAGGCCTGGCAAACGGGTCGTGTCTGTCGTGTTCGTGTTGTTTTCGTGTAACACCTGTTATCTTAACGGGTCGTGTCGTGTCACACCTGTTATCTTAACGGGTCCTTAACAGGTGTTGGGTAAAGTGACCCGAGCCGTTATAACCCGTTATGACCCGTTAAGAAAAATATAAATTTTCTTAAATTTCCACATACCACACATTACCACATAAATATTACTTCAAAACATTAAAACATATTTGTCATTTAAGTACTACATCTACACTCGAAAATAAAAGCCTAATAAAAAACCAAGTTTGACGGTTGTGATCTCGAAGCATATACAAACAAGTTAGTGATTTTTGCCATATGTGATTTCGAAGCATATACAAACAAGTTTGACGGTTGGATCGTTAAAATTAGTTTCATAGAATTCGTATGCCATCAAAACGATAGATTCACTAACACTTAGAGTTTATTTATATTTTTATTAAGTATAACATAAGATTTTGTGGTATCCATTTGTGTAAATATTTTAAATTGACGATCAAATTCATTCATTGTATTCGTATAGGGTCAAGGAGTGTAGTTGTAAAAAATCATCAAAATCGGAGTTAAAATAACCATTAAATCGTGATTTTTTGTTTTATAACCGTCGAAAAGTTTTGTCTAATACTTGATCTCTGAATGTTTGTTTTTTGTGATTTTTGGCGTATGCGATCTCAAAGCATATACAAACAAGTTTGACGGTTGGATCGTTAAAATTAGTTTCATAGAATTCGTATCCCATCAAAACGATAGATTAACTAACACTTGAGTTTATTTATACTTTCATTAAGTATAACATAAGATTTTGTGGTATCCACTTGTATAAATATTATAAATTGACGATCAAATTCATTCATTGTATTTGTATAGGGTCAAGGAGTGTAGTTGTAAAAAATCATCAAAATCGGAGTTAAAATAACCGTTAAATTGTGATTTTTTGTTTTATAACCGTCGAAAAGTTTTGTCTCATTACTTGATCTCTGAATATTTGTTTTTTGTGATTTTTGGCGTATGCGATCTGGAAGCATATACAAACAAGTTTGACAGTTGGATCGTTGAAATTAGTTTCATAGAATTCGCATCCCATCAAAACAATATATTCACTTTCATTAAGTATAACATAAGATTTTGTGGCATCCACTAGTGTAAATATTTTAAATTGGAAATCGAATTCATTCACTGTATTCATATAGGGTCAAGGAGTGTAGTTGTAAAAAATCATCAAAATCAGAGTTAAAATAACCGTTAAATTGTGATTTTTTGTTTTATAACCGTCGAAAAGTTTTGTCTCATTACTTGATATCTGAATGTTTGTTTTTTGTGATTTTTGGCGTATGCGATCTCGAAGCATATACAAACAAGTTTGACGGTTTGATCGTTAAAATTAGTTTCATAGAATTTGTATGCCATCAAAACGATAGATTCACAAACACTTAGAATTTATTTATACTTTCATTAAGTAAAACATAGGATTGTGTGGTATCGACTTATGTAAATATTTTAAATTGACGATCAAATTCATTCATTGTATTAGTATAGGGTAAAGGAGTTTAGTTGTAAAAAATTATCAAAATCGGAGTTAAAATAACCGTTAAATTGTGATTTTTTGTTTTATAACCGTCGAAAAGTTTTGTCTCATTACTTGATCTCTGAATGTTTTTTTTTTGTGATTTTTGGCGTATACGATCTCGAAGCATATACAAACAAGTTTGATGGTTGGATCGTTGAAATTAGTTTCATAGAATTCGTATCCCATCAAAACAATAGATTCACTAACACTTAGAGTTTATTTATACTTTCATTAAGTATAACATAAGATTTTGTGGCATCCACTAGTGTAATATATTTTAAATTGGAAATCGAATTCATTCATTGTATTCATATAGGGTCAAGGAGTGTAGTTGTAAAAAATCATCAAAATCGGGGTTAAAATAACTGTTAAATCATGATGTTTTGTTTTATAACCGTCGAAAAGTTTTGTCTCATTACTTGATATCTGAATGTTTGTTTTTTGTGATTTTTGGCGTATGCGATCTCGAAGCATATACAAATAAGTTTGACGGTTAGATCGTTGAAATTAGTTTCATAGAATTCATATCCCATCAAAACGATAGATTCACTAACACTTAGAGTTTATTTATACATTCATTAAGTATAACATAATATTTTGTGGTATCCACTTGTGTAAATATTTTAAATTGAAAATCAAATTCATTCATTGTATTCATATAGGGTCAAGGAGTGTAGTTGTAAAAAATCATCAAAATTGGAGTTAAAATAACCGTTAAATCGTGATTTTTTGTTTTATAACCGTCGAAACGTTTTATCTCATTACTTGATCTCTCAATGTTTGTTTTTTGTGATTTTTGGCCTATACGATCTCGAAGTATATACAAACAAGTTTGACGGTTGGATCGTTGAAATTAGTTTCATAGAATTCGTTTCCCATTAAAACGATAGATTCACTAACACTTAGAGTTTATTTATACTTCATTAAGTATAACATAAGATTTTGTCGTATCCACTAGTGTAAATATTTTAAATTGAAAATCGAATTCATTCATTGTATTCATATAGGGTCAACGAGTGTAGCTGTAAAAAATCATCAAAATTGGAGTTAAAATAACCGTTAAATCGTGATTTTTTGTTTTATATTCGTCGAAAAGTTTTGTCTCATTACTTGAACTCTGAATTTTTGTTTTTTGTGATTTTTGGCGTATGGGATCTCGAAGCATATACAAACAAGTTTGACAGTTGGATCGTTAAAATTAGTTTCACAGAATTCGTATGCCATCAAAACGATAGATTCACTAACACTTAGAGTTTATTTATAATTTCATTAAGTAAAGCATAAGATTGTGTGGTATCGACTTATGTAAATATTTTAAATTGACGATCAAATTCATTCATTGTATTAGTATAGGGTAAAGGAGTTTAGTTGTAAAAAATCATCAAAATCGGAGTTAAAATAACCGTTAAATTGTGATTTTTTGTTTTGTAACCGTCGAAAAGTTTTGTCTCATTACTTGATCTCTGAATGATTGTTTTTTGTGATTTTTGGCGTATGCCATCTCGAAGCATATACAAACAAGTTTGACAGTTGGATCGTTAAAATTAGTTTCATATAATTTGTATCCCATCAAAACGATAGATTCACTAACACTTAGAGTTTATTTATATTTTCATTAAGTATAACATAAGATTTTGTGGTATCCACTAGTGTAAATATTTTAAATTGAAAATCGAATTCATTCATTGTATTCATATAAGGTCAATGAGTGTAGTTGTAAAAAATCATCAAAATCGGAGTTAAAATAACCGTTAAATCGTGATTTTTTGCTTTAAAACCGTCGAAAAGTTTTGTCCCGTTACTTGATCTCTGAATGTTTGTTTTTTGCGATTTTTGGTGTATGCGATCTCGAAGCATATACAAACGAGTTTAACGGTTGGATCATTGAAATTAGTTTCGTGTATCCCATCAAGTTCAATGGTGTGTGTGTGTATATATATATATATTTATTATGTAGATTTAAATCTATTTATTTTGTACGTATAATTATTATAGTTTTTAGGGGTATAAAATTTAATTTAAAACTTAATATATATATATATATATAATTATTATAGTTAATATTTTGGGGGTATAATTATTATAGTATATATAATTATTATAGTTAATTTAATATATATATATATATATATAATTATTATAGTATTTTTTAGGGTTATAAAATTATTAAATTAATATTCTGCTTATCGTGTATCGTGTTACCCACGTGTATACCCGAACCAACCCGTTATCTTAACAGGTGCTTATCGGGTTACCTGATAACACCCGATTCGTTATCGTGTCGACCCAAACACCTGTTAATTTCGTGTCGTGTCGTGTCGGGTTATCGGGTCGTGTCAAGAATTGTCAGGCCTAGTACAATCTGAGCACTCCTGAAACTGAAAAGTTCTCCAAAGATTGGGAAAATGGCTATGTTAGATATGGTTTATCGTCCATGCAAGAATGGCGTACCACAATGGAGGATGTTGTGAGTGAATTAAACTTTTCTCTTCCTCTTTGAAGTTCTTTTCAAAACATAAATTCTTTTATGTCCATTCTCAAACGTTTATACTGTCGTATCATTTTCCGTCTTTATTTAGCATGCTATAGAAAGGATTCAACTGAATCTGATTTTACTTGATATGTTCAAATCCTCTTAATCATGTTCTTGAATTTTTCTATATGTATCATGTTCTTTGCATTTCATTATCTAAACTTTGTTATTTGAATTTGGTTACCTAATATATGATGTGACCAATGGCTTTGTATGGCTGGCTGGTGTGATTTGGGAGTGTTTTTAGTCAATGGGAGACAAAGGACAAAAGTATAGGATAGTAGAATTTTTGGTAATTTATGGGATTAGAAGTCTTCCTTTATTTTTTTCTTGGTGTGATCAATTGTAACAAAGAATTTTCATTAAATTGAGGCAGTGAACCGACTAATTTTCAACTGTTGTTTATCTACAGTATTCTCCATTCTCTTGGACCAAGCATGAAATCCCAAGCACTATATCACCACAAAGCAAGCAAGCTGAAAAGCAATCCAACAAACCCTTTTTTCCAGAAGCACTTAACAGAACCTTTCTATGGGTTAATTGTTGTTTCAATTATACCAGATTGAAAACGAGTATGGAACCATTGGTCAAGCATACAGGGTTGTTGCTTCTTTTTCTCAGGGAAACAGAGCATTTTTTTGCAACCACATCTTTTGTAATCAGCCTCGGTTGAATGTATATAAAAGCTAAGCTGTTTATCTTACCGATATCGTTCACTCATCTATCCCTTTTGTTCGTTCATGATTATATTGAATTTTTTTTTCCAGGTTAAATATGTCTTATTCATGTAGTTAAGGCTGGTGCATTCAAGTCCCACAGCAACTCGTGGGCATATTTCTAGTAATTCCTATTCTTTTTGGTAAACGTAATTCCTATTCTTGGTGCAGACTTAGATATGTGAGAATCCAATAGACTTCATTCAAGTGATGTTCACTAAAATAATACATAAATTGACTCACAACACTTACTGCATATGCAATGTCTGGTCTATGTGATAAATAAATCTTCCTACTAATCTGATCTGAATACTCTCCATGATCATGATTTTGAACAGTAAGTGTATCAGATGGCTTACAATCTAGCAAACCAATTTCTGTCAACAGATCAAGAACATATTTCCTTGGTAATAGAAATATACCTTGGTCTAAAAGCGCGACTTCAATCCCCGAAAAACACTCAAGGCACCCAAATCTTTTCATTTCAAATTCGGAAACCAAATCGTCGGAAGACTTTACAATTTCTTGTTGATCATCCTCAGCCAGAATCATATCAACAACATCGATTATAAGTGAATTAACTATAGCTGTCCTTAAAGTTTCATTAAATTTCGGATTATGGAGATTTGTTGACCCATATAATTAAATGTATGGCAAAAGGGTTAATGTAAAAAATCTTGTTAAAGAAAGAAATTATATTTTAAACTGGAAAAACCTTTTAAGAACTCTGCAAATTTCCGTGTTACCAATTTTGCTCCAAGGAATAACATTATGGCCTAAATCCGGTCATACCCTATATATTCATTATCACATACAACCGACTTACAAACTACAAACTGATACATCCTTCGTAGTTTCGAGTGATCAAAAATCCTAAGATGACAACTATCAAGATGGTTGTTCTGCTAGTCGTCTTTGTTACTACATGTACTCACTCACTCTCTCTCTCTCTCTCTCTCTCTCCAATTTTAGCTAGTCAGTGTTTTTTTGTACTACAGGACTGATGAAATCGAATTGGCTTGTTGCATCTCTTAGGTTCACAAAATTGGAAGGTTTATGGAACTAGATACTCTGTTCCATGTGTGAACGATTTTGAATGCAAAAAAGATGGAGGTCTATGTTCATATTCAAAACACGATGGCAAATGTGTAGGTGTTGAATCCATTTGTCCTCCTCTTGATAAAAATGAAAAAGAGATCCAAGCCGATGCAGGAGACGCGACAGACTGTGCTCATAATCGCGACTGCGATGGTTTAACTTGTGCTCCTGGCTGCAAAGTCACTGATTGTTTAACTAACACCTGTTTTTGCAAATGTTAATGACTTCAATACAAGTTATCATATGATCTCAACATAAGGATCTCGGGAGAGGGCAGAGCGAAATGAAAGGTTATGAATTCACACATTTTAATTTTATCATCCAAGTATTGAGAAATATTAAGTGATACGAGTACCACCTGCTTTGACCTTCAAGAGGTGACCATGTTGTGTGAAACTACGATCTACTCAAAACTTGTCACCTGCTAATATAAAAATGAAACTCAAATGCAAAACTAAACAATTAAATTATAAATTGCTTTCCTCCATAATTTCCTAGCGAAAATAATGACATTGAGATTCGTCAACAAGTTCTTTCTCCTCTGTCCCTCTGGTGATACAAGAAACACATACAATCCACTACTTCTTTTCCGAATTTTTGTTTCTTGCGTTTTCAGGCGTGGGATCATTGGTATCTTATTTTTAGTACAGGAGGGATAATGTTATAGTGATTGAATGCTTTTCATAACTGAAATGCACTAATTTATTTCAGTATTCAATTTAGTCTTCATCATCATCATCATCATGAGGTTGTAAGAACTCAGTTCTCACAGACAAAGGAATCCTCACGGCATGCACTCCGTCAACCCAAGTAAGGCTTCCAAAATAGTAACCAGTGTTCATCTCGTGGATTGCGGAGATTGTGATTGTGAAAGTGAGTTTTTCAACTGTGGAATTGAAGACCAGAGCAGTAGGGTTCACATATACAATTGTACCGAATGGAGGCTCAATGGTAGCTTTGTAAATGGACTCAGGGGCTCCAACATTTGTTACAGTTCTTTTTACTGTGACGGGATTTCTCAGACTAGGTATGGTCACGGAAGGTAGGTTAACGTCAAGGATAGAGGGCTTCTTCACGGGACATGTTGTCTTTTTCCCTGTAAGTCGAGAGATGGCAGAGTTGTTGTACGCCCTTGCACAAAGATATTCCATGTAGTCTGCTGCACCCATGTCGTATACTAGTCCAGGCTCTGCTGCGCCATTGGGATTCACCAGACCACCTCCGAAGTCAAATGAATTTGCCAACTTTTGAGGCGATCCTTCTGCAAATATCGGTAAACCAGATGGGCCGTTCCTCCATGCTTCATTTAAATTCATAACACTGTTAAGTTTCACATGTATCTTATTGAAATTAGGAACATATCATATAATGTGATTACCAGTTGTTACTAATGCTGATTTGATGGCTGCTGGAGACCAATTAGGATGCATTCTCTTGATAAGAGCCACAATGCCTGTGACATGAGGAGTTGACATTGATGTTCCAGACATCATTGCATATCCACCCTCCACAAATGAATAAAGTGGAGAAGTTGCTGCTAGTATGTTCACACCAGGCGCGGCTATATCTGGCTGTCCGACAAAGGCACAACAACAAAAAAAAGTGTTATAAGAAGATACTCAACAGTTACGGTGAATCTCAAACGACAGAGACTTGTCTCTACCAAAAACTTGCTGATAGCTTTTCCAGGAGAAACATGCATGAGATGATCTCTAGAAGAAAGCTTCAGTTATTGTAATGCGGAGAGTTACAAATTTTCAAGAATTGATGTGAACATGAAAAGTACATTAGATTAGAGTAGATACCTTGAGAGTTGCTGGTGTTATGGAGTTTGGTCCCCTAGAGGAAAAATAAGCCACCTTGGCAGAGAGTGGCTTGCCCACAATTGTTTGAGGAGGGATCAGCTTTACAAGAGGATATCTGTGCACTCCAAACAAATTTTGAGGATTACAAACAAACCTAGCAGTACTAATCACACATTTTACAATAAAATTTAAAGTTACGTACCTGGTAGACCGGATATAAAATAGAATTCGAGTGCCAATCTCATAGTCAACTTCAATGCATGGAAAGTCTTCATTACATGGATATAAAGCATCACTTGGATTCTTTGCGATGATTAGGCCAACACCTCCTGCTTCTTTCACAACTGCTGAAGCATTTGTTATCGCCCGACGACCCATTGTAGTGAAGCAGAGAACCACCTTTCCAACTACTATAGTTTTGTTAAGTGAGAGGGATTCACACACACTGAAAACAAGCAACTCGTGAAAACAAATAATAAATATATTGTAAATTAGGCAAACTGTAAGATCTGGCACAATGTTATTAAGAATGCTACGTACCCTCTAGTGGTAAGCCCTTTAGACTCTGGGTATACCAAGCTTGTAAATCCAATCTCTGTCCCTGTAAACATAGCTTGACCCTACAAGAATATTAAAGTATACGTGTATGAGATGCTTCAAACTCCAAAATGCTAATTGCCCCAATCACAAAAACACATACCAGGAAAGTTTTATTATTTCCTAAAGTTATAGAAGTAGGAAATTCTCGATCCATGGTGCTTGCTGCAACAGTTATGATCCACGGTGCTGTGTTCGAAACCGTTTGTGCTGAAGGTCCATTATTTCCAGCTCCACACACAACAGTAATCCCCTTAGCCACAGCATGAAAGGAACCGGTTGCAATGCCATCACGCTCATCAACATCTGAGAAGAGGGGAATAGGATGCCCAATTGACAATGACAACACATCAACCCCATCATGTATTGCTTCGTCAAAAGCTTTCAACATATCAGCTGTTGAGCATTTGCCTCCAAGCACATTCCAACAAACCTTGTAAATGGCCAACCGAGCCTTTGGAGCACCGCCTCTAATTGTACCAAGACCAAGGCCCTTGTAGCTGATATTAGCCACAAAAGAACCAGCTGCAGTGCTTGAAGTATGAGTACCATGTCCATGTGCATCTCTAGGAGAATGGAATTCTTTGTCCAATGGCTTTGCATACTCGGCAAGAAGTCCATTGATAAACCAACGGGCTCCGATGATTTTTTTATTGCAATGTATTGTAGCATTGAAATTGTCCCCGGATTCACAAACACCATTCCAATGAGATGGAACAGGCCCGAGGCCTTTTTCATTGAATGAATCAGACTCCGGCCATATACCTGCCTTGATTCATTGAGTGGTTATGTTAAGGGACCACTACGTGTGTGTACATGTGTGTGTGTGTGTGTGTGTGTGTGTATGTGTGTGTGTGTGTGTGTGTGTGTGTGAGGGAGGGAGGGAAGGAAGGAGGGAGGGAGGGAGGGAGGAAGGGAGAGACAGAGAGAGAGAGAGAGAGGCAGAGAGAGAGAGAGAGAGCAACCTGTGTCAAGAACACCTATGATAACTCCATCCCCCATGTTGCTCTTGGGAAGAATATTGGAAGGAGAGTGAGGTGAGAGGCCAAGAAAATCCCAACTCCGAGTTGTTTCCAGCTTATGAAGGCTATTTGGTATGATTCGTACAACACCAGGCAACTCTTGAATTCACAAATGTTATAAGCATAAGAAGCCATAATTATAATAAGTACAATGCTCTTATTCATTTAAATTTGAAGAACATTTCATGAGTCCATGGCAGTTTGTGTTATCATTGCCAATCATTGAACACGATACATGACTTTATTGAATGATCTATGGCAAAGTTTTTAAAAGATACCTGAAAGTTGTTGGGTTTGAGACTCCGTGAGCTTGGCTGCAAACCCAGAGAAACCATGTTTGTAACTGTATACCATCAATTCCGAGGCTAATTCCCTGCTGTGGCATAAGAACCACATAATTACTTAACAAACATTTTACTCCAAATTTGGTTTATTTAAGCATCGATCCTAGACTAAAATTCACATAATTGGTCTTTAAGGCTTTATTTTTCTACATCCATTTATATTACCTTCCCACGACAGTGGCAAGCAAGTCATGATGTGAATCTGTGATTAACTTGGTGTTGTCATGCTGCCTATCTCCCATATAAACAATGTGTACCTGTTGGTTGAGAGATGTATTAGAGCACCCAGTTCAAGTTTTTTCGAAGAAAAATCAAAGAAAAGGCAAATCGTAAAGAACAAGAAAAGTGTTTGAGATGTTGAAAATATACATGGCTCTTTGCTGCCACCCTTGTTATCAATCCCTGACCAGTAAAACAGATAAGGCTGAGTAGAGCGAGTATTGAACTTGAGCTGCTCATATTGTCTCTACCACATAGAGAAAGAGACAAGGGGGGGATTGTGTGGAAGAGGTTGATCAATTATGACCGAATAAAGATGAAGAATCTGAGCACTCTCTTTCGAATATATAGATAAAAAAAAAAGATATTTTGGATGTGGTTCCTAATCCTTAACATTCTTTGACTAAAACCTTAATGGTATTCAAAGTTTGATCAAAGTCCCTTGACTTTGTACAACTCATTATATTACAATTAATATTTATATTTTTATAGTTTTGACATTAATTGTTTGATATTTTATGAGATTTATAATCCTATAAATTTAAAATCCCTCATTATAATACTATTAGAAACGGTTACAATAAAAAAATTCAAACATTTTGATTGAATAAATGGATAAAAACTATGTAAAAATAATAAATAATAAATGGCAAAAGAATGTATCCATGGTGTTAAAAATTTGGTACATTTTACAAAAAAATTGGTACATTTCACATATAACAAAGTAGTACATTAATAAAGAAGAATGGGTACATTATAAATAAATTAGGGTATAGATAAAAGATTAAAAAATTATGAGTACAAATGAATTTTTAAAAAATATAGGCGCTAAAAGAAATTAATACATGGGTACAAAATAAAACTAAAAAGAAAATACTACAAATTTAAAAAATGTTGCAAATTAAAAGTGGGTATAAACTAAAAATATAAATATATGATACAAAGTTTAGGCATAAAACATAAATATACCATATGTAATTTTTATATCATTGATTAAATTTACAATGTCACGTAACAGTATACACATGAGTACAAACAAGAATAAAACTTTTAAAAAATATGGGCACAAAAAGAAACTAATATATGGGTACAAATTAAAAATGAAAAAAAAAATTGGTACAAATTAAAAATAGGTACAAACTAAAAATAAAATATATGATAAAAAATTTAGCCATAAATATAAATATACTAATTGTAACATTTTTAACACTAAGGGAATATATTTAAAAATAAAAATATTTTATTATTCAAATAATTAATGATGTTATTAATATCTAAGAACCTTGATCAAAAATTGAAAATGAATAGAATTTTAATTAATGGAGTAGCAAAAAGAAGAATGTGAATCTAATTTCTCCATAAAAAAAACTAGGGTCACATATGACTTGCAATGAACTATACCAAGTGCATGTATATGAACATTTGATTAACTCTGCATAACGTGGTTGTTAGCCGCTATTTTTATAACAGCATTAGGCTGGTGCATGCTAGCATGGAGGGTAGGTCAAGTCGATAAAAGTTAGGGGAAATTAGAGAATAAATAATGGGAAAAGTTAAACTTTAAAGTCCTCGATCACTTCAGACTTTTATTTTTAAGAAAAACTAATTAAAAATTCAAAAAAAATTTAGTTTTAATGAAAAGTGATAAATATATGTGTAGTAAATAGTAGACAGAAAAAGTAAAAATGTGATTTTTCGTTAAAAGTAAACAAAACGAAAAATATTTCATTAAAATTCTTTTATTTTTATACAAGCAATATTAGCCGGAAGGGGGATATCCTACTTGAAACATCGGGTATACAAGAATGATTGCTCTTAGCAGTAGGCTCCTATTAATATATTTTATTTTCTTTTGAAAGCTACAAAATACAAATCCTTTTTGCTTAGTAATATCTTGACCTGAGAGAGAGAGAGAGAGTGAAGGAAACAAGGGATGATAATACAGAAGGTGACGGAGACAGATTGACTATTTACGTTCTAGAATCGTAGCTTGGAAAATAACTCTCTCTCTCTCTCTAAACCTTAAACCCTAAGGGGGCGTTTGTTGCGCCGGACTATCTCGGACTGGACTAGCTTCAAGGACTAAGCTGGATTGGCTTAGACTAGACTAAGCTGGACTAATTTAGTGAAGCGTTTGGTGCAGTGTTAGACTAAGAAGCTGGATAATAACAAATTCTAATATTATATTATTTAATATATAAATTATTAATATTTTATTATGATCTAGGTGACCGGAGATGACGAGGAGTCTATCGGGAGTGGTTGTTGAGCATGACGAGGACGAGAGAGGATAGTCTTAGCTAGTCCCATGGTTATTGGGGGGTCTCGCTAAGACCTCTTAGTGAAGGGTTTTGTCCATGCTAGTCCCCTTTAGTCTCATTAATATTAGTCCCAGCATGGAACAAACACAGTATTGGACTAACAGCTAGTCTAGTCCAGTCCAGTCCCACTTAGTGAGGGCAAACAAACGCCCCCTAAATGAAGACAAAAGGGACAAAAAGGTTGGCGGTGAATACTGTTTTAGACGTTGGAAGTTAAACTCCCTTCCTGCTGTCATGAAGTTTCGAAAATATTCGACAAATCAGTTCATCCAAACTTGCAAACATGAAATTAGATGTGCTCTTCTATGTATTCGAATACAATTGTATTGATTAATTTGAAGTAAAATATCAATCGTATTAAAAAAAAAAAAAAAACGGTGTGCTTGTTGATCAAATTGTACTAATTCAAATATAAAGACCAAGTCTTCTGCAATATTTATAAAATAAAGTGACAGGTGAGTAACGAGCATCACAATTTACAAGTGGTAGACATTTCACAGAATTCTAGAAGGCTTGACATAGTTTTCCAAATCATGTGGCATATATTGTTTACACAAATGGATTAATTAAATACCACCAAGTTTTATTAGGAGAGTCAAATGCATTCCTATATCAAAGACGACTATGGAGCCTTTTTAGTATGAATGGAATATGATATATATCTTAGGTGGTAATGTAATTAATCTCTAACCCATACAATGGATATTCTAGTCACGCTGGCACTCTAACGTGCAGAAGTCTTGACAGAAATAATACATTACCAAATGATTATGACATAATTATGTGGTCCTATCCATTTCCTTTTTCGCTTATTTTATCGGGGATTTTTTTACTACAATATATATTATATTTCACATCTATTCAAAGTTGTGAAATACTGGTCATTTATTACTATGGTTGAAAGGTATTCCTTATTAATTAAAAGTAAGATGTCTTAAATTTGAATCACGAGAATAACAAGTTTGCAATTAACTTATTCTCTCATCCTTTTACTATAAATATATCATTGATAAAAAAATTGTGAAATACCAAGTGAAGAATGAAAATCTTTTTAAAGGAACCTCGACCGTACTCTTGAGGGAGGATTTTATCAATCAACTAAAATAATAATAATAATGTTATTTGGAACACACAAAACTGACATACTCTTATTCCTTTTCACTTGTAAGTGTGAGATCTTATATTCGATTCTCACCAAATGCAAAGTTGCACCACATTATTACTAGCCTATTGTGAGGCTTAACCCACTCTTCCATCCTATTAATGTAAATAATATCATTTGTTTAAAATAAAAAACTGACATACTCTTTAATATAGGTGAATTTATAAAATAATAGGGATTTACTTCTATCCAATTGGAGATCGGAAATGTCCATGCAAAATGCATTGGAAAACATTCTCCATAAGGAGTATGATTCTATTCCCGATTCTATTCCCTCTTTTTTTTTTCCTCTCTTTCTTTTCCCTTCTATTTGAACAGTCACATTTAAGCCATATCAAAATTTTATATTAATTTTTTATAAAAAAAATTAAAAAATAATAAAGAATTTGAGAGAATGAAATAGAAGGAGATGGAAAGAAGTGAGAGAATTCTAATCTTTTCTATAAAGTAATAGGCATCACTTCTATCCATCAAGAGATACGAAATGTCCAATCAAAATGCATTGGAATGAACATTTACAAATATTTGTTGGCCGAGTATACAGACTATAAAATTTTCATCTTTGTCGAAAAATAAAAATAAAAATAAAAATATGCATCTTTTGATGAAGGGCCTGTCAATAAAAGAGAGCCATTAGAGTAGCTATTAGAAAATTGACACATAAGTTTAGAAGGGCAAATCCTTGAAAGTGATTTTACCAAAACACCCATTAGGTTGAATATGGGCTTGGGGCAATTATGGTATGAGTAGGTTTTGTAAAAGCCCACAATGAATGGGGCCGGGTCTGGGTAAATCTACTTATCTATTAGGGTTTAATACCTATTAGGATGATGATGGTCATTAAGAAGCTGCACATTAGCAATTACTGCAACGTTTATTATTTGTGATATCTCGTGTGTTGAATGATAAACAAGCAAATAGGGCATCTCATAGGAATTACTTTGTAACTTGAGCATCTCAGATATGCACTCTTTTATTTGTTTAAGTAATCAATCAGACTTAGAGCTAGGACCTTGGGTGCAAACGATAAATGTTCTTAATTCTTTAAGTTAAGAGCTTTATGTTAGTACTTATTAGCTGCTTATCTCAATGATCATATGAAATGAAAGTGTGGTATATAATTTATGAACAGAGCCGCCTAATAAAATAATTTGATTGTGTGATATATCATATATAATCTATGAACAGAGCTGCCTAATAAAATAATTTGATTGGCAGCCACCATCAAGTTTGCATCACTAGTTTCAGTTCTCAAATAGCTTATTTCAGAACTGATCAAACTGATGACATAATAAAACTAATAGCAGCATTCACCCAACGCTACTGACAAGTTCAACTATAGTACCCAACTTTTTAGAGGCCTGTTAATATATTTTCTTCTGCAACATCTGAATGTGCATGATAGTGAAGAAGCTGAGGTTTTATTATAAAGTTAATTGTTAATATGGGGAATTACTTAACTTATTTATAAGTCAATGCAAGATTCCTCCTCCGTTTAATACGTGATTCATTCTCAACATGCCCTCTCACGTGTAGTGAAAATTTTCAAGCCTAACACATGGAACAGAAGTGGGGCACGTGTGGCCGCTAGTCTTCACACATGAGATAACCTACTCTAATATCATGAAGAAAGTTGAGGTTTCACCTTAAATCAATTGGTAATATGAGGAATATCTTAGCTTACTGATAAGCTCATGCAAGATCCCCGCTTCTCATCAATGCGTGATTCATTATCAACACACTTTATAGTGAAACCTCAACTACCTTCGTGGTATCAAAACAAATTATCCGCATGTGAAATCCAACAATTACACATGCTCTACATTACTGCATATGTAGTGTCCATGTGTTTGGCTTGAACATAAAAAGAGAAAAAACAGCACAGAACAGAACAGAACAAAAAGGAGTCTTGAACTGGATCTAATGAACTGCTAAATTCCTTCCTACGTAAACTTAAACAAAGTTTATGGGAAAAATATAGGAAGCGCGAGGACAAGTCAAAATGAGTCATGGCAATCAAAGGCCCGTGAAGAAGGGAAAGATATGGTTAGTATAGTAGTAGTACGGTTTAAAACACCCAAATCACCATCACATAAATTTATTATTTTATTCAAATTATAACATGTTTTTGCTTTTTAAATTAAATTTTAAATGTAAGATATATCAAAACTATTAATTTATTTTTAAATTATAACAATACGTGGCGGTATTTCTCCTAATACATGCAAAAATTTCCTTGGAGTGTCGGAGAATTTGGGAGTACGATATGGTAATGGACCTAATGAGTTAAATTTGTCGTTGGAAAACTAAGGACGAAAGTGCATTGATCACTTGAAAATCCTGTGTCCTGTGAGGAATAAATTTTGCAGGAAAAAAATATTCACTTAATTCATAAGTTCGTGGAGAAGATGAAGCATACATATAAGAAGCCTATACAAGAAATTGTTTTTATAAGAATAGGCTATAGTTTGTAACAAAGAAGCATACATATAAGTCCATTTGAGTTGTCCTAACTTTGTGGAATTATTCGACTTATTTTGCGGGTTTTAGACCTTTTAGGTTTGGCTTTAGAGGACTCAGGTTTCATATCCCTTTTTTTTCATGTACTTTTATGAGAAGTAAAGTTTATGTCTCCCTTAACTAAGTGTAATTTCTTTTTTTTTGTCATCAATAAAATCACCCTCATACTGTCTAGGTTTTTCAAAGACAAAAACCAAAAGTCTGTTTGAGTTATTTTCTTTTCAGGTTAAATTTATCTTTGTAGAAAAGATAGTGTGTTAATAATGTTTACAAACCCCTGTACACAATATACTTACAAAATTTATGCACTGCACAGAAAGACACCAAACCCTACAAAGAACCTTTCCAAGAAATAGCTGAAGGGAAAAAATACAACGGACTTCGATCATTCATTTTTCATTTATTTGAAACAAGGATTGGTATTTAAGAGTTTTATTATGCCCAAAAGCTTTAGTGATTTTAAAAAAGAGAGAGAACCAGAACATTTTTATTATGGAGATTTGTTTACCCATATAATTATATATATGGCGAAATGAAAGGTTATGATTTCTCACATTTAATTTTATATCATCCAAGTATTGATCAGAAATATGAAGTGATACGAATACCACCTGCTTTGATCTTCAATGGTGACCATGTTGTATGAAACTATGACCCAACTCAACACTTGTCACCTGCTAATACAAAAAAGAAATTAAAACGAAAAACTAAACAATTAAATTATAAATTGCTTTCCTCCATAATTTCCTAGCGAAAATAATGGACATTGAGATTCAGTCAACAAGTTCTTTCTCCTTTGTCCCTCTGGTGATACAAGAAAACACATACGATCCACTACTTATTTTCCCTCTTTTTGTTTCTTGTGTTTTCGGGTGTGAGATCATTGGTATCTTATTTTTAGTACATATGGAATGATAATGTTATAGTTATCGGATATTTTTCATTACTAAAATGCACAAATTTATTTCAGTATTCAATTTAGTCTTCATCATCATCATGAGGTTGTAAGAACTCAGTTTTCACGGACAAAGAGATCCTCACGGCATGCACTCCGTCAACCCAAGTAAGGCTTCCAAAATAGTAACCAGTGTTCATCTCGTGGATTGCGGAGATTGTGATTGTGAAAGTGAGTTTTTCAACTGTGGAATTGAAGGCCAGAGCAGTAGGGTTCACATATACAATTGTACCGAATGGAGGTTCAATGGTAGCTTTGTAAATGGACTCAGGGGCTCCAACATTTGTTACAGTCCTTTTTACTGTGATGGGATTTCTCGGACTAGGTATTGTGGAAACAAAAATAATCACAATGCGATACGTGAATCTTTGGACAAAAGAGGACAAAAATACCCTTGAGGTACAACGGGATTCCTACGCGCGAGTAGGGCTGGCATTTTCAACCCAACCCGTTAACCCGACCCGACCCAACCCGTTAAAATTAGTATTCGGGTGGGTGATAAACAGGTCGGGTGGTTAACGGGTCAACCCATTAATCACTCGTTAAATAACGAGTCAATTTGGGTGAACCCGTGAAACCCGTTAACCACCCATTAACACCCGTTAGTAAGGACTTAAGTGTAATTTCAATAGTTTACAAAACCCTCAGGTTCCTAGCTCTCTTGCTAGTTGCTAGTCGTTGCCTCGCACACCATTCGTTAGCTCTCTGAGACTGAGAGATCGCTGTGCTCCGGTTATCTCCCTCATCTTCTTCCCTCAAAATTTTTACTGAACTCCACCACTCTCTCTTTGGTAAGCTCCAATTCCCTTCCACCTTTTCTTTCATTTCGATTACTTTTCGTTTTTGCAGATTAGATTCATCTATTTTTTCTCAGATTTTACTTGAGCTTGATTTTAGGTGGTCTCTGCAGATTAGATTCGACCCTTTTCGGGTTTTTTTTTTTTTTGGTTGTGTTTTGGATATTGGGTTTTGCTTTTTGTTCATGGGTTTTGTGTAAAATTTGTTCATTTGTATATTCTCCAATTAAAATTTCCATTTTTGGGTAAATTGGAGTTGTTATTTCACCCCCATGAAATTAAAAGTATTGAGTTTGCTATGTTTTGGTAGGTTTTTGAATTGGAATTGGGTTGTTGTTTTTGCATTATGTCTGTTGCTTTTGCATTGATTAGGTCTCTGCATTTTTGGGTAAATCGCAGGACTTTCTTGGATTGATTAGGTCTCTGCTTTTGCATTGATTAGGTCTCCACATTTTTTGGGTAAATCCAACAGTTGAGATAGGATGCTGTTGTTTTTGCATTTTATCAGAAAAACCACCACTGGTGGCCTTGATCACTTACGAATACTAAACAAAAGCACTTCACTTTTAAACAGGCCAAATATTTGAGCTAATATTTGCTTATTTTCTGGAACCCAAACTAATATAATATTTGAGCTAATGTCCATATCTAATATTTGGGTTCCTGTTTAGATTGAAATGTAATTTAAGGAGTTCTTTTCAATGTTGAGTTTGGAAGTCAAGTGTCAATAAGATTTAAGAGGGATATTGTTTCCCTGCCTGTTTGTGCATATGAATATGTAATAGAAATATAACCAAGAGAGTAATACAACGAGAGTAGGAATCTAGGAAGATTAGGAGCATGGAAGGTTTTCACACATACTTTGTTCACTCACTCTTAGTGAATATATATATTTTTCCTTTCATCGATAAATTTTAGAGAACCGATTATGTTTAACGAAGGACTATTTGCTTAGTAATATAGTCACCTAGGCACTGCTAAGAAGACGAATTTTTTTTGCTATGGGATTAAATTGGTTGGAGATAGAAGATGTTTCGAGACTCCAAATGTTTAGCATTTCTGATCTCTTATTAAAATTTAATCTAGAGTTTGTTGGCGCGAACATCAAATATGAGGGAGGGGTCATTACATGTCAATCACAAGGTGTATGGTGATTCTTATGGTTTTCATGTTAGAAAAGTAAGCTTTAAATGACCAATGTATTGACTTTCTTTCCAAGCAGATACAGGATATGGTCAGAATTCTTAATATACAGATTGAATATTTGTTGCTAATGTCATGCACATTGGTAAAAAGAGAGATAAAGTGGTTGCAGTTGATGCTATTGAATGTTAAGCGTGTGTCAGACATAAATATGAGGGAGGGGTCATCTCATCAAACCAGTTTTGTTTGCCTTATGTGATGTTTCAACGATGATTCCTATCATTACATGTCAATCACAAGGTGTATGGTGATTCTTATGGCTTTCATGTTAAAAAAGTAAGCTTTAAATGATCAATGTATTGGCTTCCTTTCCAAGCAGATACATGATATGGTCAGAATTCTTAATATACAGATTGAATATTTGCTGCTAATGTCATGCACATTGGTAAAAAGAGAGATAAAGTGGTTGCAGTTGATGCTATTGAATGTTAAGCGTGTGTCAGACATAAATGTTTTGTAGAAATTAAACTGCATCTTCCATTCACGTCTTTTCATTTATGGTTAGTGCAGATGGATATTGATGAAGAGAACATCAAGGCTATGGAAATGTCAACATTCAATCTAAGTGATACGCAAGGTACAATAAGTGCACCAAGTCCTTCAAAAAGAAAGGCTAAAGGTATACGAGTAGGTAAGATACGTCAAAAGAGATCCCGTGTTTGGACTTTGTTTGAAGAATTGCCTGTTGGTCCTGATAATAAACAACATGCGAAGTGTAAAAACTGTGGGATAGTTTACGTATGTGATAGTAATTGTGGGACGAAAAACCTATTGAATCATATGGATACGTGTAGTAAAAAACATCACATTGATATGAAAAAATCTCAAGTTGAATTGCGTTCTCCTCAGTTTAACCATATTAGTTTTTGTGAGCTATTGATTTAGGCTATAGTTAAGCATGATTTGCCTTTTAGGTTTGTTGAATATGAGGGCATTAGAACTTTGTTTAAATACATATCTCTTGATATCAAACTGCCCTGTAGAAATACAGTTAAGAAACATGTGTTGAGGATGTTTGAAGATGAAAAGATAAGACTTCGAGATTGGTTAAATACAGTTGAGGGAAGAATTTGTTTGACATCTGACCTATGGTCTTCTGCTACAACTGATGGATATCTCACTCACAGCTCACTTTGTTGACAAAGAAAGGAAAATGCACAAAAGAATTTTAAATTTTTGTTGTATGCCTCCTCCACATACCGGGGTTGCT
The DNA here is from genome assembly GCF_042453785.1 of Malus domestica. Lineage (NCBI taxonomy): Eukaryota > Viridiplantae > Streptophyta > Magnoliopsida > Rosales > Rosaceae > Malus > Malus domestica. The sequence goes on along the minus strand of NC_091674.1, from coordinate 22,189,032 downwards.
TTGTCTGAAAAAATTAACACCTTATTAGTTGAATGGGGGATTGAAAAGAAACTGTTTTCCATTACTTTGGATAATGCATCTGCAAATGATTGTTCTGTTGAGTTATTGAAGAAACAATTAAATTTTAGAGGTTCGCTATTAATGGATGGAAAGTTCTTCCATGTTTGTTGTTGTGCTCACATTCTAAACTTGATAGTCCAAGATGGACTAAAAGAAATTGATGGATCAGTGACGAAAGTTCGTGAGTGCATCAAATATATAAAGTGTTCAGAAGGGAGAAAAAATAAGTTTTTTACTTGCGTTGCACAAGTAGGGTTGGCAGGTAGTAAAAGAGGGTTGAGACAAGATGTGCCTACTAGATGGTATTCGACATATACAATGCTTGATAGTGCCATTTCTATCGTCGTGCTTTTTTCAATTTGGCACTTGTTGATTCTAATTTTAGTTCATATCCTTCCTTGGAAGAGTGGGATAAAATAGAGAAGATTTTCAATTTCTTGGGGTATTTTTATGAAGTTACTTGCTTATTTTCCGGAACAAATTACCCTACATCAAACTTGTTCTTCCCAAAAGTGTTCAAAGTCCATTATTGTATTTAAGATGCTATGGAAGATTGTGATGATTTCATGAGACGGATGGGGAGTTATATGAATTTGAAGTTTGAAAAGTATTGGTCAGAGTATAGTTTGATCCTTGTCATTGCAGTGATTCTTGATCCTCGCTATAAATTGCAATTTGTAGAGTGGGGTTATGACAAGCTTTATGGTAAGGAGTCGAGAGAGTTGAAGGATGATAGTGACACATTGTTTGCACTCTTTGGTAGTTACATGGATAAGTTCTCTCATCTTCTTGTATCCAACCCAGTTAATCAAACTCCTACTCAAATAAAAGTTGGAGACAAACCCTTTGAGGTAGTATTTATATTTGTTATTCCTCTTTTTATACTTTTTATACTTTTTATATGCATATTTATATTGTACGTTGATCTTTGTTTCTATTTTGTTTCTATTTTGTTTTTATATGTAGGAATTTGATAATATTTATCAAGATGGGTCAACTTCAGTTGAAAAAACTAAATTACATCTATATCTTGAAGGAAAGAGACTCGATAGAAAACAAGAGTTGAATATTCTTTCATGGTGGAAACTGGAGCAATTTCGTTATCCCGTACTTTCTCTATGGCTTCTGATGTGTTAACAATTCCTATCTCAACTGTTGCCTCGGAATCAACATTTAGTATTAGTGGTAGGGTGCTTGATCAATATCGAAGTTCTTTGTTGCCTGAAACCGTTCAAGTCTTGCTATGTACTAGAGATTGGCTTTTTGGCAAATAAGGTAAATTTCATATTTCTTTGTATTTTTTTTTTTTTGTTTTTTTGCTTAGATAATAGGTTATAATTGTTTTTCCTTTTTTCTTTTTATGTTTAGCTTTAGAGAAAGAGGGTGCTGACTTGGAAGAACTTACTGAAGAAATTTTTGACATGAGCCTTAACGAAAACTCGGGACAATGCTCTAGTAGTATTAGTCTTGATTAAGTATGGTATGTTTTTTAACTTGTTCTTTTAAAGACATTTTTCTACGTAATCTGCATGTAATACTATCTTGTTAAGCTAAGGCACAATGTGTTAAAGGCTATATAGGTGATGAGTGAAGTGTAGTTGGAAAATGGCTATTCTCGTTCAACATTTCTCCATTTTTCTTATTGTTGTGTTCTTTATTATTGTAGTTGGAAAATGGCAGCAAAGTACATTGTAGGATCTACCAAGTTTGCTAATTAGAATGCTGCTAATTTTGGCTTGGGAGGATCAACCAAGCAAATATCAAGGAACTTATCAATGGGAGTGTACTTGTAATCAAGATAGAATTATGAGGCCTCTAAGTTGTTTGTTGTGAGTTCAATCCTCATCTGACCTTTGATGAATACGCTGTAAATGATTGCTGCACGTACTTTGTATGGGTGAGGAAAACACATCCCTCCCAGTCATGTAAGTATTTACCGTGCCATGCACTTGTTCTCCAGTTGGTCGGTTTGGAATGGACCCATAATCTAATAGTTAAAATGCAGTGCTTCTTCTATTTGAGTTTTGCAGAAGTCCAGATTCTGTATGATCACAGAGGAGTTGTTTGTTAAAATGCCTTTTGCTTATATGTGTTTAGTACTCGGCATTAGGGAACCCCTTGTTTTTAGTGTGTGGTGGTAAAATATAGTAACATATACTCAAAATAAGTTTTGCACACATGAGTTGACTTTCCTTGTAGCAGTTATTTATTTAGTAATATTTTTTTTAACTGATATTGAATTTGTGATAGTTGAAGTAATGTGAGGAAAACACATTGACTGGATGAAATGAGTAAAAAATAAAATAAAATAAAATAAAAAAACAGTAACGGGTGAAATGGGTGACCCGTTAAGACTCATTAGCTTAACGGGTCGGGTTAAACCCGACCCAAACCCAATAAACCCGACCCATTTACAGGCCTACGCGCAAGCAGCGGGCAATCATCATTCAACTAAATTAAAAGTGCCCAAAATAGGTAACAATTCAAAACCTATCTCATCAAATCCCTTCTACAAGGTAACTCCCAAAACCTATTTCATTCCATATATATTTTACCTCATTTTACCTTTTTTTAGCTAATCAATTAGCTATTTATTTTATTCATTCAATAACCTCCAAAACTTTATTTCCAAAAATGTGTTAATTGGCTAATCAATGGATTAATTGCCTACTTAATCAATTAATTGCCAAATAAATCACACATTAAACCACAAAATACACCCAAAAAACATCCCAAAGGCCGGCCACCTTTTCTCCAAAGGGGACCAGCCATACTCTATATATTAAACCCCATTTTCTCTAAAAACCTTAGTCGACACTATTGCAAAACTCCAAAAACTCTCTAAACACTTTTCTCTCTAAATTCTAACTTTGGCATCGGAGGTTCTTCGGCCAAAGCCCCCCCCTCATTCATCGTGGGCGTGTGAGGCTTTTGGCCTTAACCAAAGGTGTTAATTATTTTGTAGGTGCAATCTTGTCCAAGATCAAGGAGGAAGAAATTTGCATCCACAAATTGGTGCTTTCATTGAGAGAAGAGTCACACACTCGTACAATCTTGTCCAAGATCAAGGAGGAAGAAATTTGCATCCACAAATTGGTGCTTTCATTGAGAAAAGAGTCACACACTCGTACAAGACTCTCGCATAAAAAGGTTTTTTTTCTCTATTTTCTAGTCCACTTGTAGTTTTTCGTACGTTTTTATTATTAGAATTTTTTATTTGCAAAAATTCTTTGATAAAACGTAAAAGAGAAGAGCAATCGCTAGAAACTTAGAAAATTCAACAAGTGAAAATTCCAATATTTAAGAGATGGGACTGCGGCAATCCACGAGGCTAAATGTGACAATAGGTGGATTGGCACCACCACCACGAGTTTCCACCACGGGAACCACCGCGGTGATAGCCACCCGCGGTGAGGTCCATGGCACCACTACCAGGGCCCGAGCCGTGCCACCAAAACAATCCCAAGCCTTGCCATCCAAGGCCCATGACACTAAGGCCATGACCCAAGCCATGTCACTCCAAGCCCACCGCGAGCTCAATGCGTTGCCAAGCCGATCCCAAGCCTCGCATTCGCGTGCATCATGCACTGAGCAGCCCACTCTCGTGGCCCAACTTGCTCCTGCAACCCAACCTGCTTATGTGGTTTCCCAAGCAGCCCAAGTCGGTTCGAGACTATCCCAACCATTAGGACCAATCATCGAACCGGGGGTATTTTCACCACATTTCTCGGCGGATTTGACATTTCCTAACTCAAATATCGCGCTTAGAGCCTACCACTATTCCACTGCTTAAAGAGGCATATTCCTTCTAAGCTCTTCCAATCCGAACGGTGAATAGCACTTGTCCCGATAAGTCATGGAGTTGGCGAGCGCCCTGGCATAATAGACAACCTTGGTGAATCAACTTTTGTAACGCACCGAGATACAACGTGCCCCAGACGAGGTGTCCAAAAGTAAGATAAGGGTAGACGAGGAACCTCTCTAGCAGCACCCTATTAAGCAGTCACTCAACCAACCACAAATCGAGCATTCGGGTAATGTACACTCCCGATTAGGTCATTGAGATAGAGCATACTCCAGTCTTAGCACTTGGAGGAGTGTGCACTCTCGATTAGGCTCACGGGCAAGTATACATTCACAGTTGGGGCCACGCTCCGATAATCAACATGAGTAAGGCAAAATATGCATTTGCGGTTAAGTCCGCAATGAGCATTCTCCACATCACATCGGAGCAGACAACATGATGAACGAAGAGAAGCAGTCACTCAATCCGAATCAAGTTCAACCGGTAGCCTGCAAAGAATTCCCTTGCCTGCTAGGGATGGGCCACATGCACCGCCGCCTCGGTGTGAACAAACCAAGAACATGGAAGAGCAACCTAGATCAGTAGGTCAAGATCGGGGGTAGTCAAGAGCTCTGCTACCTCAGCAAAGGCAAATCCAAGAAGAGCTAAAGAGACTCTTCAATAAACGATTGCGTGATTTTCAACACAACGAAGCGGCCGATGAGGTACTACGGCGGGACATGACCAATATAAGTAGATCACCCTTCACGAATGAGATTGAGCAAGCAGAGCCTTCATGCAAGTTTAGCATGTCACACTTCACATCTTTCAAAAGAGATGGAGATCCAGAAAGGCTCTTGAAGCACTACCGAAGTGCGATGGTCCTTTATCGAAACAACGATGCGCAAAGAATACTCATCATATCGCTCGATCAAGAAAAAGTCTGATAACTTGTTCAACGTGAAGAAAAACCCAAATGAGTCGCTTCGCGACTACGTAAAGAGGTTCAAATAAGAGAAGGCAGAGATCGTCGGATGTGACGACTCAATAGTAATTGCAGCCTTCCAAAAAGGACTCCTAACAAACCATTCACTGTTCGGAGAAATGATCATGAAAGAAAACCTAACTCTAGCAGGATAGAGAAGCATGCACTTTAGGACGAGGCTAGACGAGCAGAAAAAGTGCCCGAGTAGCCTCGAAAAGAGTTGGCAGCGGCTCAAAGGAAGGAAGACAGGAAGCAGCCCAACAAGAGCAGATAGGAGGCCAAACGTAGGGACCGACCCACGACAAAAAAAGGCCCAATAACCAAGAACTATTCTAAGTTCTCAATTCTGATCCATCAAATCATTTGTGACATCAAGAACGAGCCATAGTTCAAGCTGCCGAAACAATCAAAATGAGATACTTCCAAGTTGGACCACACCAAGTATTGCTCATTCCACCAAGGTCCTGGTCACACAACCGACGACTGCTACACTTGGAAGAACTATCTAGATAAACTCATGAAAGAAGGCAAGGTCGATAGATACTTGGACAAGCCAGCTGCGCAACCAAGAAGGAATGCAGACGATGATAAGGAGCCGCCAACCAAGACGATTCGAATCAATGACATCTTCGCCGAATCCGAACACTTGAGGGCCACTAATAACTCCAAAAAGAGGAAGATCCAGCAGGCTTTACTAATCTCGCAAATCCAAACAGTTGATACCCAACTTGGACCCATTATCAGCTTCATTGAATGGGATGCAGAAGGCGTCGATTTCCCCCATGATGACGCACTAGTAGTATCTGTCTAATTAGCCTATGCTATAGTTGACAGGATGATGGTTGACAATGGAAGTGCAGTCAATCTGCTTCAACTCTCAGTCATTTAGAAGATGGGCCTAGAAAGCATAATCATAAGCCGAGCAAAGGTACTCACCAAATTCAACGAACACACCTCAACTGTTATCGGTCACATCACACTTAACGTGAAAACATAGCCAGTTGTTTCTAAGCAGACATTCATGATCATAAGTGACCAGTCTCCTTACAATGGGATTCTTGGGATACCTTGGTTGATTAAGCTGGACACAGTCACTTCCGTCAAGTGTCAAAAAAATCTGATTTCCCATCCCGGGAGGAGAAATCGGAAAGGTCAAGTCTGACCAGGCCACATCCCGATAATGCACTGTGCAAATGTTGAAAGAATTAAAAAAAAAACCTTTACCCCCGTAGAAGCTACTGAAGTCCAAAGGGACGGAGAGGTTCCCAAATAGCAATTACAGCAGAAGGATCGAGAAGATGGTGCCCAAGCAGACTAGATAGGATGGAAACCCGAAGAAGACACCGAAGACATCATTCTGGATCCCCAGCAGTCAGAAAAGACGGCTAAAATTGGCTCACGACTAAGCCCAACCGAGAAGGAAGAACTCACGACTTTCTTTAGAGAAAATCGAGACGTTTTCGCATGGTCACCATCCGACATGCCCTGCATTGACTCGGATGTGGCCTGCCATAAGCTGCACGTCGACCCCACTGCCAAATCGGTGATCCAAAAAAGAAGACATTTCGCACCCGAACGAGTAACGATCATTGAGGTGGAAATTGACAAGCTATTGGAGGCCGGATTCATAGAAGAGGTAGTACACTCGGTATGGCTTGCCAATGTTGTACTAGTCATGAAGAAAGATAAGCGCAAATGAAGGGTTTGCATAGACTACACCGACCTCAACAAAGCATGCCCAAAAGATCCTTATCATGTCCCTTAGATCGATCTGATAATAGATTCAACTTCTGGGAACCAGCTGCTTAGCTTCTTAGACGCATACTCCGATTACAACCAAATAGCCATGCATAAGCCCGACAAAGAGAAAATCGTGTTCGTGATCGAGCGGGGCACTTATTGCTACAAGGTCATACCTTTTTGGCCTCAAGAACGTTGGAGCCACTTAGCAAAGGTTAGTAAATATAACGTTCAAAAAGAAAATTGGGGTAACCATGGAGGTCTATGTCGACGACATAATGGTAAAGGGCAAGCGGCGGTCATATCATATTAGCCAAAGCCCCCCCATTCATTGTGGGCGCGTAAGGCTTTTGGCCTTAACCAAAGATGTTAATTGTTTTGTAGGTGTAATCTTGTCCAAGATCAAGGAGGAATAAATTTGCATCCACAAGTATGGTCACGGAAGGTAGGTTAACGTCAAGGATAAAGGGCTTCTTCACGGGACACGTTGTGATTTTCCCTATAAGCCGAGAGATGGCAGAGTTGTTGTGCCCCCTTGCACAAAGATATTCCATGTAGTCGGCTGCGCCCATATCGTATACTAGTCCAGGCTCTGCTGCGCCATTGGGATTCACCAGACCACCTCCGAAGTCAAATGAATTTGCCAACTTTTGATGAGATCCTTCAGCAAATATCGGTAAACCAGATGGGCCGTTCCTCCATGCTTCATTTAAATTCATAAAACTGTTAGGTTTCACATATATCTTATTGAAATTAGGAACATATCATATAATGTGATTACCAGTTGTGATTATTGCTGACTTGATGGCTGCTGGAGACCAATTAGGATGCATTCTCTTGATAAGTGCCACAATGCCTGTGACATGAGAAGTTGACATTGATGTTCCAGACATCATGGCATATCCACCCTCCGTGAATGAATAAAATGGAGAAGTTGCTGCTAGTATGTTCACACCAGGCGCGGCTATATTTGGCTGTCCGACAAAGATACAACAATAAAAAAAGTGTTATAAGAAGAGTCTCAACAGTTTAAGACTTTAAAGTGAATCTCGAATGACACCAACTTGTCTCTACCTAAAACTTGTTAACTTTTCCAGGAGAAAACATGCAAGAGATGATCCCTTGAAAAAAGTTTCAGTTTATTGAACTGTTGAGAGTTACAAATTTTCAAAAGTTGATGTCAACATGAAAACTACAGTCGCCCAACCCGTTATACATCGAACATCAGCATTAATTTAGAGTAGATACCTTGAGACTTGTTGGTGTAATGGAGTTTGGCCCCCTAGAGGAAAAATAAGCCACCTTTGCAGATAGTGGTTTGCCCACAATCATTTTAGGAGGGCTCAACTTTACAAGAGGATATATGTGCATTCCAAACAAATTTTGAGGATTACAAACAAACCTAGCAGTACTAATCACACATTTTACAATAAAGTTTAAAGTTACGTACTTGGTAGACCGGATATAAATAGAATTCGAGTGCCAATCCCATAGTCAACTTCAATGCATGGAAAGTCTTCATTACATGGATATAAAGCATGGATATAAAGCATGGAAAGTCTTCATTACATGTGCTGAAGATCCATTATTTCTAGTTGCGCACATAACAGTAATCCCTTTAGCCACAGCATGAAACGAACCAGTTGCAATGCCATCACGCTCATCAACATCTGAGAAGAGGGGAACATAATTCACAAGTGATAATGACAACACATCAACCCCATCGTGTATTGCTTCGTCAAAAGCTTTCAACATATCAGCTGTTGAGCATTTGCCTCCAAGCACATTCCAACAAACCTTGTAAATGGCCAACCGAACATTTGGAGCACCACCTCTAATTGTACCAAGACCAAGGCCCTTGTAGCTAATGTTAGCCACAAAAGAACCAGCTACAGTGCTTAAAGTATGAGTACCATGTCCATGTGCATCTCTAGGAGAATGGAATTCTTTGTCCAATGGCTTTGCATACTCGGCAAGAAGTCCATTGATATACCATTAATACCTCCATTACATTTTCAATCCATTGATCCGTTAAACGCTGACGTGGCTGCCAAATGTGTGCCACATGGCAAAAAAAATTTAATTTAAAAAAAAAAAACCTGAATCTTCTAAATAAATTATAAAAAATAAAAAATAAACTTAGAAAATGCAGAACCGACCCCCGCAACCTCTCCCCACCCCTCTTCTCTCTCCCAACCACCTCCCTCTCCTTCACTCTCTTCACCTCCCTAAACCTGAAGCACACCTCCCCGCAACCCCCAAACCCAGAAACCTTATCCCCCCACGACCCACGCAGACGAACCTCCCTCCCCCTCCTCCTCCTCTCTTTTATATTCTTCCCCCTGCAACCCAGGAAAAAAAAAGAAGGAGCCCTTCAGTTCGTCTCTCCCCCTCCTCCTCCTCCTCCTCATCTCTTATCCCCATCTTCATCTTCTTTCCCCTGCAACCCAGAATTAAAAAAAACATAAAAAACCCCTTCAGTTCGTCTTCCTCCCTCCTCCTCCATTCTCTTCTCCAAACCCAGATCTCGTCTACGCCGGGAGGAATGGGTGTGGATTTAAGGAGTGGGGTATGTAGAGGAGGGAAGAGGATGGGTGTGGAGGGTGGGTGCGGGGTGCAGTGGGAAAGGGGGTGGGGGTGAAAAGGAGAAAAGGGCTTGGGGAAGGTAGGGGTGGGGTGGGTTTTTGGATGGGAGGAGAGGTGAAGAGAGTGGAGGAGAGGGAGGTGGTTGGGAAGCTTGAGAGGGAGAATAGGGGTGGGGAGAGGTTGCGGGGGTGGGTTCTGCATTTTCTAAGTTTTTTTTAATTTATTTAAATTTATTTAGATGATTCAGGTTTTTTTTAAAAAAATTAAAATAAAAAAAGGCCACGTGGCACACATTTGGTAGCCACGTGGCACAAATGTGTCAGCCACGTTAGCACTTAATGAATTAATAAATGGAAAATGTAACAGAGTTATTATTTTGAAATAAAATAGTACGTGAGGTATGAAAGTGAAATGTTTTAAAGATATTGTATAAGGTTGTAATAGATGTCAAACCTATAGGGTTATTATGTAATTTACCCAGAATAATAGGTTGGAAAATTATCTATATACTAAAACTCGGTTTTGTTGGCACTGTTTTTAACTGTTCATGAACAGTGAAATGGCGGTAATGCCCTTCGCTGCTGCTGATTCTCAACGTCAATTTTCTGTATTGCACAGTGAAATGACAATTTTACCCGTGTTGTGCGCGTGTTGAATATCGCGTAATGGGAAGGAGGATGCAAAAGCCGAAGCAGCTCTCTCTCTCTCTCTCTCTTTCTTTCTCGAAGGTTCCTCTCTTCTTCTTCCTCTGATCTGAAACCAATCACAGTCAGATTCTCTCTTCCAATACCCACATCAAATTTGGTAGGGTTTCCACGACCTCTTTAAAACCTTTTGTTTTACCAGGCAAGTCATTATTGTTTAATTTTCCCGATAATTTTATGCTAATTTGGCCTGTTTCCCGTCCTGATTCTCTCAGTCTTTGCTCCATCTTCTCGAGCTCTCTCTCGCAGGATCGGAGCTGTTGGGATTTTGAAAAAATTGGGAGTAATTTTTCTTTTGGGTTTCATCTCTCTGGTATTTAAACTGAAGCCAAAACCCCAAAAGATTTGAACTTTCAGGTAAATTAATTTACCTTTTTCTGATTTATTTTTCCTTTTTGGGGAAGTTGTTGTTAAAATTTGTAAAACTCTTTTACAGATGGATTTCGTTGCTTTAACCCATTATTTTTGTGTTTCTGGATGTTGGTTTTTCTGTTGTTTTAAGGTTTTTTTTGTTTTCCTCTGCTGAATTTAGAGTTGGCTAAATTTTGTTGATTTCTTTTTATCTCTGTAGGAAATTTTAGCGTTATGGTCGTATCAACCTTGAGACTGTGCGTGGCATCTGTGTGCCCATCAAAGGGTTTATAAACAACCAAAGGATTATTGAAAACGAGCTTCCGTCTGAGGTAGTGGTGGATATTTCCCAATATTACTTTTCTTTGCTGATTTGGGTTGATATTATCAATGTCATTTGCCTTTAAATGTTTTGACTATGAATTTAGTTTTGAATTTTGTGTTTGCCTGGATATGTTCGAAAATATATGCATTTGAGAAAGACAAACGGACAGCAAGGCTCTGAATTAACCAAGATACATACATCTAATACATGCAATAGATATATAAAAATGGTACCACACACACATATGTATATCAAGAAGAGTGTGTCTATATATATTTGTAAGAAATGTGAAATTATACATAGGTAAGTTAATTATTAAGAAAATTAAGGAAGAATAGTTTTACCAGAAGCAGAGGTTGTGTTTGGGGTAGTCATGGTCTTTGATAGCCATGGAAACCTCCTGATCGTTCCATTGTATTTTCCTGCCTGAGAAGACACGAGCAATTTGGTTGATTGCATAGGATTTGTGCATATTAAAACTGCACATGTATAATCTCTTTTTATATTACCTTCAACTAATGAAAAATGATGGTTATCTTCGTTAATTCGAGGAGATAGCAACTGTTTGTCGTTGATTGAAGATGACAATGGTTTCTCCTCAACTAATGGCTGTCTTTTGTCTTTTTTTTTGTACTTTTATGTTTGTATTTTTTGTTAACAAATTTATATTACCTTCAACTAATGTAAAATGGTACTTATTTTTGTTAATTCAAGAAGGTCCCTTTCCGCTTTTCATTCCTCATGCACTGAGAAGGCTGTAAATTGATTGAGGTTAATGTAATTCATTGGATAACATTGTTTAAAGTTAAATTAAACTTTGTGTGTTTTAGTAAGTTTCTATCATTTGAACCAAGTGAAAAAAGAATTTAAATTGAAATAGGCAGAGAGAGAAAAATTGGAACTAAAAGCTGTGATATTTATAAATGTGAACATTAAAACTGATCATGGTGCAAAAAAAAAGAGGGTGTTGGTCTTTCTCAGTAATAGAGCTTTGTAAATATATATATTTCACATTGAAAATGTATGGATTACTTCATGTTCGTTCTCTCTCTAATTGATTATAGTAGGCACAATTGAAATAATCTATGCAGTTGTCAATGATATTTTCTTTTTACTAACATGTGTTTTCTTTTTAATAGTATACGAACATAAAAAGCTTTCCAAACTTTCAAAGAAAGCAGCAAGATCTTGAAAAAAATTGCAAGAGACAAACTGTGCGGAGTTTGAGAATCACCGTGAGCACAGTCATTCAGCTGCTTGGGCTCCTTTCCTCCTCCAACAAAATATCTAGGTATTTTTCCACATTTTACCCTTCTCAGATTCATTCTTTCAGACTCTTTTATTTTCGAGCTTTGAATTTTATGTGAGGTTGAGAATTGGGAATAATTTTGTAGTGTTATAAATTATCGTTAATTACTTGGGGTTTAGGGGAAGGCAGAATGAAAAAACTCAGAGAAATGGAAGAAGAAGGGTAGTTGAGAGAAGGCAGAGAAAATGGCTGGGTCTTTTACTTGGGGCTTTGTTTGGGGTCTACATTTTAAACAAAAAAAATCAATTTGGCGAGTATTGCTCCCTGCTTCCGTGCTTTCTTATTTTTTGATTTTATATAGCTTAAAATTTTTATTTGACAATTGTCGTTCTTTTAATTATGATTGGCTATGTGACGGTTACTGTGGTGGTATAATGAAATTTAATTGTGCTATCAATTTTAATACTAAATCCATTTAATTTCTTTGGTTATAAAGTTTATAGTCTGGAATTTAATAGTTTTTTATTTTGTTTTAGTGTCACTTTTTTTCTTACTGTGAAATGTTGGTTGCTGTTTTTAAATTATTGTACTTTTTTGGTCCTTTTTTTTCTAGGCTGACTAATGCATGTGTCCAAAATTAAGGTTTTATGGTTATTATGCTTTTCAAATTTATCATTGGTGTAAAATTTTTAAGCTTTAAAATTATCTTTATCAGGCCTGATAAAATTTTGTGAACTTATGGTATGTAGTTTTTTTCTTTTTTCTTTTTACAGAACTTGAGGGAATTCTCTTTTATAACCTCTTGAAGTGTTGTTTTTGGCATTGAGGACATTCTGTGCTACAAGTAAGTAATTTAAACTTCTAATGTACTTTGATTCAAAGTTTCATTATATAGTTTTATATACTTTTTTCTCACCAAAGTCAACCATTGTATTGTGTTTATGTTTGTTTAAATCAAACTTTGGTTTTGAGGTTTTGTTTAGATTCCTATGTTGTTTTAGTTAGGGGTGGGCAAACGGGTAGAGGAACCGCGGGTCGGGGCGGGTAATGTAGGTTCGGGGCGGGTACGGGCCGGTTCCAAATATTGTAGAAAAAAAACGGGCCGGGCCGGGCCGGGGCGTTGTCAAATACGGGGCGGGGCGGGTCCTAATCCTTGGAAAAACAGGGCCCCGAACCGACCCGTTTATAATAATAATGAACGGTCCAGATTAAATGATACCCTATCATCTAATCTTAATCGTTAATTCCTACCCTAGTCGATGTCCCGTGTGTCTAGGTTTCCACTTCCAGATTCAGTCACTCACTCCAATCTCCATCGTCTTCTCGAACTCCATCTCTCTCCTCTCCTACCTGAGCACCGACGCCTGCTTGTGAACCTGCCAGGTAGCCGATCTGGATCACCAGAGCTTTGGCGAGGTTGAAGATGTTCTGCTGGACGGCTTCCGCTCAGGCCATGAGGCCGTGGACGAGTCAGACTCCATTTTCCTGCGAGTCGACAATGAGGGCTGGGCAGGTTGATGATGACTCGGCGGTGGCGGGGAGGGAGATTGGTTGTTGTGGTTGTGGAATAGAGGAGGCGGCGTGACGGTTGAAGAGGAGTTCGAACTTCGGAGGGAGAAGACCCGGATGAGGATTTGAAACGCTTTGGCTCCCACGACGAAGAATCGAGGCGGGTTTGGGTGAACACGGCGTTTCCGGGGATAGATTTGAAGTCGTTGTAGCTGGAAGAAGAGTGTAGAGGGCGAAAAGGTTGGTAGTGATGACAGAGAAGACCCAGAAAGTATGGTGTTTAATCAAAGCTTCTGCTTCTGCTTTTCCATTGTTTTCCTCTTCCGTTTTCTGGGTCTTCCTGCTTCTTCTTCTTCGCCAACTTTCATTTCAGGTACTGCCAAATTTAACATCTAAAATTCTATATATGTATTTATATGTTGTATATTGCTGGGTTTTTATTCAATTAAGTTTAGATTCAGCAAAGCTCTGAACTTTATGATTTCTGTATGTGTGGCTGCAGATGGTGGTAAAGTGACCCGTGGACTTTATGATTTCTGTATGATTTCTGTTTTTAAAATGAATTCTGTATGATTTCTGTATGATTCATTTCTAAATGATTTATGTATGATTTCTGTATGATTCATTTCTAAATGATTTATGTATGATTCATTTATGTTGCTTTTGGATTCCTACAGGGGTAGTTTTGGATTGATCAGAAAGAACTCAGTATCTCTTTTTCGTTGTTCGGAGAATATTGAGCGGCTTATTAATGGTATCTAAGGTATTGTTGCTTTAGCTGAACCTTTCCATTTTTTTGTTTTAGGACCAATTATTTCTTATTTTTAATGCTTGTCCCTTTTATTTTGGAATTCTCACATTCATATTTGATAGGTACTTCTGATGATCTCATCCATCTTGTTACCATGGAGGCGGGTTTAATTCTTCAATTAGAGGTGCTCGTTAAAATGCTTAGATGTGTTGTTAATGTCAGCCAACAATTGGGAAAAACAGCTTCTGCTATATTTTATGAATCATTAGTTAGTGCACCACTCGTTATCTCAGCTGAGGAAATTACTCATCGCCTTTTGAAGAATTTAGAATCTGGATATGGTTCAACGGTAGCAATGCTTCATGTATCAGAGCATGGACCTGATGTTGCTTTGGAGAGAAACCTGGCTGATAAAAAAAAATTGAGGAAATTTTATATTGGCATGCTGTTATCTCTTCATGCCTTGCACATGAATCGTACTGTTATTTCTTTCTAATGCAGTGTCACTGTGATTGTGCAGTTGCAAATTGCAATCTGTGCAGTTTTCAAACTGTGCAGTGCAGTTAAAAAAAAAAAAAAGAGGGTACCCGTGGACCCGGCCCGAACCGGCCCGTTTTAACTGGGCCGGGTAATGTCCGGTTCCTATACAAGAAAATCCAATCCCCGCCCCGTCCCGGCCCGTTTCGGGTAATGTCAGATTCCTACAAACTTAGGTTCGGCCCGGCTCGGCCCGGCCCGTGCCCAGCCCTAGTTTTAGTATATGTGTTATATCTTTATTAATTTTTTCTTTTGTTCGAATTGTGCTTTGCAGCAGTTTGTTTTTGAATTGGCTGTAAAAATTTGTTTGCATCATGTCTAAAAGATCTTTAAATATTGGAATAAACGATAGTCTACAACAAAAAGAAAACATTGGCAATAATGGATATAATCCTTTCCTTGAGCATAACCAGCAACCAAAAAAATTGTGTAGAACCACTTATATGCAAAATTCTGAAAACACATCTTTTTGTGAAACTGATGCGTTGGTTTGTCAATATTCACGAGGTGAATATCAGTGTAGTACAAGCAGATCTCTTGCTGATGATTTTGTTGTTGAGCATTTTGATAATGAATTATATACAACCACTTATATGCAAAATTCTGAAAACACCTCTCTTTTTCAAACTGATGCGTTAGTTTGTCAATATTCACGGGGTGAATATCAATGCAGTACAAGCAGATCTTTTGCTGATGATTCTGTTGTTGAACATTCTGATAATGATAACATATTGGATATGACTACGCTTGAAAAAAACTTTGACAGTTGTGACACAAAGGGAAAAAAAATTCTTAGTCTCCAACGATGTTGGAAGTGTAGTTGAAAAAAGTTTGTGATCGTAATCACAATCTTATGAGTAAAGGGCAAGCCTTTTTTCAAAACAACAGAAGGGGTATGTTCCTAATTTCTTATAATAATTTTTTAAATTTCTTTTTACTTTTAGTGTTTAGTTAATGGCGTATAACGCTAACGTCCTATTATTTTCGGGTTTGGACATATTTTTTTGTAGGTGTTGTCAGGGATTATATAGATCTGGGTGATAAGAGTTATAAGTGTGTGTATTGCGGTGCTTATTTTTGGTTAAATGAGTCTCTAAAAAAAGCTCAAAAAAAAATGAACCCATTTTTACTCTTTGTTGTCAACAAGGAAAAATTAAGATTCCAACTCCAAATCCAACACCACCCTATTTAGATTCCTTGCTTGATCCAAATGGAGGACAAAAATGTTTATCATTTCGAGAAAATATTAGAGCTTACAATTCTATGTTTTCATTTACTTCAATGGGAGCCAAAGTTGATCACTCAATTAATAATGGAACAAGCTCTTACATTTTCAAAATTAGTGGTCAAGTTTGTCATTTGATGGGATCTCTTTTACCTCCTGATAATCAGTCTTCAAAATTTGCTCAATTATATGTTTATGATACATATAATGAAGTACAAAATCGTCTTAGAGCTTTTGACAATGATGGAACAAATGAAAGACTTGATTCAAAAATTGTAGAAGGTTTAATTAAAATGTTTGATTCATGCAATGACTTGGTTAAACTTTTTCGAACAGTAAGAGATAAATTTGAAGCTAATCGTGTTACAAAATTGAATTCAAAATTTATGGCTCTTCAGCACCCTATTCTTTTTCCATATGGTGAAGATAGTTACAGGCCGGATTTAAAATGGAATGAAAATTATAACGGTCCAAAAACAAAAAGACAAAGAATACCTATGAGAACTTATATAGCTTATCAGATTCAAGAAAGAGATGCATACTTAACTACATTGTTGAAAGAAGGTAGACTTTTTCAACAATATTTAGTAGATTCTTATGCAACACTTGAAGAAGATAAGTTGGATTACATAAGGCAAAATCAAAAAAATTTAAGAAGTGAGGTTTACAAAGGAATTTATGATGCTGTGTCAAGAGGTGACAACGATGCAAACAGTTTGGGACAAAAAATTGTTTTACCAGCATCATACACAGGAAGTCCTAGATATATGATTAATAATTATCAAGATGTTATGGCTATTTGTAGAGAATATGAACATCCTGATTTGTTTATAACATTTACCTGTAATGTGAAATGACCAGAAATTATAAGAGAATTTGAAAAAAAAAGCCAGGCTACAAACCTGAGGACAGACCTGATATAATTTCTAGAATATTTAAAATAAAACTTGATGATATGTTTGATTTCATCAAATCTGGAGAGCCTTTTGGTCAAGTTGAAGCAACTGAGTTCTAAAAACTTATTACTTTGCTTATCTCGATTTGTTTTTTTTTTTCTCTTCAAGAAGCTAACTTTTTGTTTTTGGGGTTTTGTTTGTCTCAATTGATTTTTCAAACAGATGTTTGTACAATTGAATTTCAAAAAAGAGGTTTGCCTCATTCTCATATGTTAATATGGTTGAAATCAAATTTCAAATGCTATGTGCCATCAGATATAGATTCAATTATTTGTGCAGAATTGCCAGACAAATTTGTTAACCCTCGACTTTATGAGATTGTTAATCAATTTATGATTCATGGTCCATGTGGGCATGTATATAAAAATTATCCTTGCATGCGGGAAAATAAGTGCTCCAAAAACTTTCCTAAGCCTTATAAAAATGAAACAATTTTTGAACAAAATGGTTTTCCAATTTATAGGCGTCGGGATGATGATACAAAGTTTGTTATAAAAAATGGAATAAAAATTGATAACAGTTTTGTTGTTCCTTATAATCCTGAACTACTTTTGAGATATAATGCTTATATAAATGTTGAATCCTGTTGTCAATCCATGCTTATAAAATATTTATTCAAATATGTAAACAAAGGTTCAGATAGAGCACGATTGGCTCTCCAACATGATCCGAATGATGAAATATTAACATATCTAAACTGTAGATACATATTGTCTTACGAAGCTGTTTGGAGATTGTTTCAATATTCTATACACCATAGGGAACCTTCTATAGAGCGATTACCAGTGCATTTACCATTAGAACAAAACATTATTTTCAGTGGTGATCAATCACTCCATTCAATTATCAAACAAAACGCTTCTAACCATACAATGTTAACAAGTTGGTTTGAAACTAACAAAATATATAGTGAAGTGCGGTCACTCACTTATGCAGAATTCCCTTCAAAATTCTTATATGACACACGGAAAAAAAATGTGGAAACCTAGAAAACAAAAAGGTTCAATAGGTAGAATAGCATATGTGCATCCTACATTTGGTGAATTGTATTATTTACGAATGCTTTTGAACTTGAAAAAAGGTACATTAAACTTTAATGATCTCAAAACTGTTAATGGTATTGTACATCCTTCATATCATGATGCATGTCAATCATTGGGATTGTTAGGAGATGATAAAGAATGGATTGAGGCTTTATCAAGTGCTGTAAATGTAGCGTTATCTCCTCAGTTGAGACAATTATTTGTTACAATCATTTTATATTGTGATGTGGTAGATCCTCAAACTCTTTTTGATACTCATTGGCAAAACATGTATGATGACATTTTGTACAGCTTGCAAAAAACTTTTGCAATTCCTGATATGATCATACCACAAGATGAATTAAAAAATTCTGTATTGTTTGAATTGGAATTGCTTTTTAACAATGCATTGAGTTCTTTAGCTAAGTATCATTTACCAATGCCTGATGCAAGAAAAATGTTAAAAATTAAAAATAAGCTTCTAAGAGAAGAATTAAACTATGATTCTTAAGAGTTGTCAAAAAAACACGCAAATTTAAAATTACAACTTAATCAAGGTCAAAAACTTATATATGATTGTGTTATAGATGCTATGGAAAGAAAAAAAATGTGGTTTGTTTTTTGTTTATGGTCATGGAGGCACTAGAAAAACTTTCTTATGGGATGTTATCATAAGTAAGCTTAGATCTGAGAAAAAAATTGTTTTAGCTGTGGCATCATTAGGGATAGCCTCATTGTTATTACCAGCTGGTAGAACAGCACATTCCAGATTTAAAATTCCCTTGGTTATTACTGATTCTTCAATTTGTGCAATAAAAAAGCAAACTCATCTTGCCACATTAATTGAAAAAACAGATTTGATTATATGGGATGAAGCACCAATGAATCACAAACATTTTTTTGAAGCATTAGATAAATCACTTTATGACATTATGTCCCATTTAAATTATTCACAAGGTAATATTTTATTTGGTGGTAAACCTCTTTTCTTAGGTGGTGATTTTTGACAAATATTACTTGTTATACTTGGAGGAAGCAAAGAGGACATAATAAATGCTTCTTTAAATAGTTCTTATTTGTGGTCACATTTTAAAATATTTTATTTAAAAGAAAACATGAGATTATCAAAAAATGGGTTAAGCATTGATGAAAAGAGAAGAATCAATGATTTTGCAAATTGGATTTTACAAATAGGTGATGGAAAAATTGGTGAAAATAATTCAAATGATAAAGATACATGTCTAATTGAAATACCTAAAGATTTAATAGTTAATTCTTCTGACAACCCAATTTTATCAATTTTTCTTGCAACTTAACCCAATTTTGAACATTCTTATCAAGATTTTGCTTACTTGAGAGAACGTGTTATTATAACACCTCAAAACACAACTGTTACAGATATAAACAATTATATAACTGATCTGTTACCTAAAGAAGAAAACGTGTTTCTAAGCTATGATTCTTTGTGTTCTTCAAATGGAAATAATGAAAATTTAGAAACATTATATCCTGTTGAATTTTTTAATAAACTTGATTTCAATGGTTTACCTACACGTAAGCTAATTTTGAAAATAGGAATGCCAATTATGTTGTTACGAAATTTAAATCAGTCTTAGGGTTTGTGCAATGGAACAAGATTAGTGGTTACGCAATTATTCAACCAAATTATTGAAGCTAAAATACTTGCTGGAAACAATATTGGTCACAAAGTATTCATTCTGAGAATCACTCTGACAGCAACAGAAAATAAGTGGCCTTTCATTTTTAAAAGACGTCAATTTCCGGTTAGACCATGTTATACAATGACTATCAACAAAAGTCAAGGCCAATCTTTGAAACAAGTTGGTTTATATCTTCCTGAACCTGTTTTCATCCATGGTCAATTATATGTAGCATTATCCAGAGTTACATAAAAAAAAGGTCTGAAAATTTTGATTCCAGATGGAGACAATAATGTAAACAATTATACTGCAAACAGTGTTTCAAGATGTTTTGCAAAATTTATAAGCAGACTGTTTATTTTACTAACCAATATCTAAACGTTTACATTTTTTATTCAATGTCATTAAAATAGCTGTATAATAACGTTGGTACCAACGTGAGGATTCAAAGGAAGAAAAGCGTTTGTGAGACAGGGATCAAAAAGCATGGAAGGCTCGAGAACACCAACGTGTCGACTTCGCTTGGAATTTGGTTGTGACCGATTTAATCTGGCGTTTCCAGGTGAGTTCTGCATGTTTATTACTTTATATTGTTTTTGGTTGGATCGTTGTTGAACATGTCTGATGCATTTTGTTTTCCAGATTCAGCAAATAGCCCCTTTCAGATTTTTGGATTTTTTATTCTGATTCTTGGAACTCTCTGTACTAAAGGTATATAAATGTATTATTTGTTTTTTTTCCTTTGTTTTCTTTGCAGTTGAATTTTTTATTTTTATTTTTGGCTTTGTTTTGGTGATTTGGGACCTTTTTTGTGTGTTTGGGTTGTTAATTAGTAATGCATATTTTCTTGGTGATTTTTGTGTTGGCAGTTTTATTTAAATCCATAGCTTCTTCTTTTTATTTGACTTGCTGTGATGGTTATGCTTTGAATTTTTTATTTTTTATTTATTTTTGTTTTGTTGATTTGTTAAGCATATGGATCCGTTCTTTGTGTTTGATTTGATAAGCTTTTCGAGTCTTAGATGTGTGTTTAATTTGTTAAGCCTATGGATCCGTTCTGTCTTATTCATACGGATTAAAGCAAAAACAACAGTATTATCCTGAGTTATTGTTGTTGACTTGCAGCTTTCAAAACTAATACTACAAATTCTGCTTCCACATCAACTTATCCACAATTTGCAAATACCAGGATCGTTATTTATATGTGAGTACATGACATTTATAAATTAACACTATTACTAACTTTGCTTTGTTGATTAAATATCTGTGACCACTTTGGTGTATTCACTTTCTTTGCTTATTTGATTTGGCGTTGCACCTCATGGATTAAATTGGAGAGAGGGATAATAAATGTTGTTTGGTATTTTTTTTCATTGTGATTCATTTAGATTTAATTTAAAAGAAACCGATAAAAAAATGGTGCACGGTGATATAGAATGCTTAAATTATGATTTCACTTTTAAAACTTTTGTTGCTTCAATTGATAAATGGGTATATAAAGGTAGCTGATTTAAACTTCTACGATTAATTCAGCTTCCTTTATACATCGTTGTAAATTTTGACTGATGGAGTGATTTATATGTTTACAGTCATTTCTTTGGGTTTTTTCATTGTATTGCTTGGGTCACAATTTGGAGAAAAATGATGAGAGAAAAAGTTATGATTCATTTAATTTCAGCAAAACATTTGTATTTGAGCTTGCTTAGATGTTAAGGATTAAACCAAATGAGGTGTCATCTATCTTTGTCTAAAATGTGAGTTCATTGGTCATGAATGAGCCTGTGGTGTCAAAGTAATTGAGAAACTAAAGAGATGGTGTGAAAATTATTAAGCTTGGTTAGTGAGGTATACTGTTTTGTTGAGATTCACTAATTTGATCATTTGATGTTAATTTCATGGTTTGTGATGGTTGACTGATCAAGATAACTGAGTATTTACTAAATGTTTTTAAATCAATTATGCATCTGTTGCATTTAAAGTGTTTATGTCAGTTTAGTGTCTACTTGAATCGAATTATGTTTGATCATGGTTAATGTTCTTTTTTCTTTTAATACAGGATTTCAAAAATCTTGGTTATTCTGCATTTTGCCCTGTTTGTTCTTCGCTTTCAAGGTGCTTTGTCCTCAAGGTAACTAATTAAAACAAAAAAGAAAAAAATAGCTTAACAAATGATTTGCCATCTATCTAATACTTCATAAAAACATATGCACGAAAACATCGTCTATACTAAAAAAACATATTAATATAAATCTCATTATTACTGAAAATTAGGTTTTGACAGCCAATCATCTGCTCTGTTTCTCCTGTGGACACATCTGTATAACTACTTACGGTATCTCAAAATACTCAAAAATTTCTACTTTTTTTCATTAATGTTTTATGTTTAAGTTCTACCTTCACTAATGTTTCTCTTCAGGGAAATTGCCTATTACCAATGTATGCACGCACTATCTTCATTTCATCTGCTTTGAACGCATGTCCACTTACCTTTTCCCCCACTAATGAGTTAACCTGGACATCCAAAGCATTGGTGAACATCCTGTGGAGACAATATATGGTTACTTAAAATATCTACATTTATACTTTTGAATGTCCATCTTAAACCCTTTTGTGATTAACCAAGTAATTTGACATGCATTCATAGCACAACGAATGACGAAAGTCTTTGTGTATAAATTTGTAACAGTCAATTCCTCTGAAGAGGAAAGATGGAAATGATGATTGTTTATCTACACCAATTAAGTTCTATCTGATCCATCTTTCAACATTCTTTATCCCCATTATTACAACAAAAATCACCATAGTACTACATTGCATATCTTCTTCCACTTTACTCCCATTTTTTTTTATCCATTTTGAATACAACTTTTCAATCTTTTTCACCTTCTATTCTACTCATTTAATAATGATTTGCTTGAAATTGACGATCATTTTACCCACTTATACATGATTCTCCACCACAAGTTTACATCGATATCATAACACTTTTAACACGATTTTATCATTAGTATGTCATATTTTGTTTACCAATGTTCATAACTAGAATTGACCACACAGACCTAGCTGCAGGTATGTCACAAATCACATCGCTTTCCATAAAGGTTCTGCTTCTTTTTCTTTTTATACTCTTCTATCTGTTTAAAAATCATCATCGTACTAAAAATATATGGTCAATTATAATATTTGTACGCACACAATATTTGCTCCTATCAACTTCTTCAACTTATTGACCTGAAATTTTGCATTGTATTCAGTGCTATCACACTACCAATTGTATTAGAGCAGCTCCAGCGGGAGCATTTGCTGGGGGGACAGTGAATTGAACAGTGGGTTGTTGCCCGGTGGACATGCTCCAGCGTTTGGGAGCCCGAGGGACAGGCCAAGCTCGAGCGACAGGCCCGGCAGCGATTGCCAGCCCAAGAGCCCGAAGGCTATGTGACGCAAGGCTGACATTTGGGCGACGTCAGCCATCATCTCCTCTGCAACGATTGAGATCCCCTTCTAAATTACCCGGATCCAGGAACGATATGCTCATCAGGAAACCCGGTCCGGTGAACAGCCACAGCTTCTTCCACGAAAAAGGTGGGACAGCCGTGGACTCGTCGTCGACGGCATCGTCGAAGATCAGGATCTTCTCCCGCGCCTCGAACGCGACCTCCTCCTCGTCGTCCCATGTCGACGACGACAGGGAATGCGGCTGCAGTAGGCGGTTGGCTTCGTCATCGTCCGCGTCGTCTTGCAGCTTCGACGACTCGTCGTCGTGTTCGCGCAATTGGGCACTCATGGTTTCTGTCTCGCAGCTTCCGTGTGTTTTTTTTAGTTGTGGTGAACTGTTGGAGATAGTGTTGGATTCCCTTATAATATTAATATAATTAATAATGTTATAAAAATGTAAAAGTTATAGAGAGATAACCTTTATTCGGGACAGGAACGAAGCAGTTGCAGAGTATTATACCAACACAAGCTGTTGCAGAGGAAGTAATGTATATTATTACTATTAGATATTTTTCTCTTTCTTTTCTCTGCTTAGTTGAACATTCGTAAAGCTCTATTTATAGAGCATCACCATGGAAACAAACAAAAACACTATTAAGCATATGATATGTCTACTGTATGCATGTGGGCATACATTATTATACTATTTACAACACTCCCCCTTGGATGCCCACATATCAACATCAGTTGCCTCATTAAAACCTTGCTTGGAAAAACCATGTGGGAAAAAAAACCATAGCGAAGGAAAAATAGTACAACTTTATCCGGATGGTATTGAGCATGCTTATGTTGCCTCGTTAAAACCTTGATAGGAAAAACCCACTGGGAAAAATCCTAAGCGAAGGAAAAAGAGTACAACATGCATGTATCATGGATGCTCCCCCTGAATCGGATCTCCCCCTGATTCTGCATTCTTTAAATTTGTAAGCCGACGTAATCCGATTCCCTGCACCAGTTTCTGAAATATGCACTTTGGTAGAGACTTGGTGAACAAGTCTGCTAAATTTTCATTGGAACGGATTTGTCTGACTTCAATAACTTTAGCCTTCTGAAGCTCATGTGCACTGAAAAATCTTGGAGATATGTGTTTAGTCTTATCACCTTTGATAAATCCTTCCTTCATCTGGGCGACACAGGCTGCATTATCTTCGTGGATGACAGTTGGAGTGTCTGTCTTTGAAGGTAGACCACATGAATTCCGGATGTGATGGATCATTGATCTTAACCAAGAACATTCACGACTTGCTTCATGTAGAGCAATTATTTCCGAATGATTGGAAGATGTTGCAACTAGCGTTTGCTTCGTTGATCGCCATGAAATTGCAGTATCTCCATTAGTGAACACATATCCATTTTGTGAGCGGGCTTTATGCGGATCAGAGAGAAAACCAGCATCGGCGTATCCAACAAGGATTTGTTCATTTGTGGGCTTGTCTGAGTAGAAGATACCCATATCTGTTGTCCCACGAAGGTATCGTAGAACATCTTTGACTCCCTTCCAATGACGAATTGTTGGAGCAGAGCTGTACCTGGCTAACAAGTTAACTGAAAAAGCTATATTTGGTCTAGTACATTGTGCTAAATACAATAAAGCACCTATTACGCTCAAATATGGTACTTCTGGACCAAGGACCAGTCCATCATCTTCTTTTGGACGGAATGGATCTTTCTTAACGTCTAAAGAACGAACAACCATTGGGGTGCTAAGTGGATAAGCCTTGTCCATGCCAAATCGCTTCAGTATTTTTTCAATGTAAGCTGATTGATGGACCAAAATTCCACTAACACAATGCTCGATCTGCAGGCCTAGACAATATTTGGTTTTCCCAAGGTCTTTCATTTCAAATTCGCTTTTCAGATATTCAGCAGTTTTATGGAGCTCTTCAGGAGTCCCAACTAAGTTCATATCATCAACATATACTGCCACTATAGCAAATCCAGAGTTGGATTTCTTAATGAACACACAAGGGCAGATGACATTGTTGATATATCTTTCTCTAATCAAATACTCACTAAGACGATTATACCACATTCGCCCAGATTGTTTCAGCCCATATAGTGATCGCCTTAATTTGATTGAGAACATACCCCGTGGTTTGTTTGTTGCTTCAGGCAACTTAAGTCCTTCTGGGACTTTCATACATATGTCAGTATCTAAATCTCCATATAGATACGCGGTGATGACATCCATAAGTTGCATGTCAAGTTTTTCTGAAATCACCAAACTTATTAAGTAACGGAACGTAATTGTGTCCATTACAGGAGAGTATGTCTCCTCATAATCAATTCCAGGTCTTTGTGAAAAGCCTTGTGCAACGAGTCGTGCTTTGTATCTAGCAATCTCGTTTTTCTCATTGCGTTTCCTTGTAAATACCCATTTGTAACCTACGGGGTTTACATTAGGTGGGGTTTGGACTACTGGTCCAAAAACACTTCGCCTTTCCAAGGATTTTAATTTTGCCTGGATTGCATCTTTCCACTTAGGCCAATCTTGTCTCTGTTTGCATTCATCAACAGAGCGGGGCTCAATATCATCACTTAATATGATTTCAGTGGCTACTGCGAATGCAAACATATCGTCAATGATTATTTCATTCTGATCCCACAATTCATTAGTACATGCATAATTTATGGAGATTTCTTTGCTTTCATGTACTTCTGTCTCTTCAGGACCATTTTCTTCTTCTGGAAGTCCAGAGGCATGAATTGTGGATTTGTCATTGACTCTCTCTTCCTGAATGATTTCATTTGGATTCAATTGTGCCCTCGTCTTTCTCTTCCGAGGGGCTGAATCTTTTGAACCTGGTGGTCTACCACGCTTCAGGCGTGCACCAAATGAATCATTCGCTGCCACTTTATTTTGTCCAACAGGGACATCAATTCTGGCAGGTGCATTTGCAGCTGGTATATGCGATTTTGTCACTTTCATAGCGTCATTAAATGCATCTGGCATTTGATTGGCAATGCTTTGAAGATGAACGATCATTTTCACTTCATTTTCACATTGAAGGGTTCGAGGATCAAAATGAGACAAGGTGGGAACAACCCATGTCAGCTCTTTCCGTTCTTTTGGAACGGTCTTTTCTCCCCCTAACGATGGGAAGACTGTCTCATCAAAATGACAATCAGCAAAACGAGCTGTAAACATATCACCTGTCAAGGGTTCCAAATATCTAATAATAGATGGTGAATCAAAACCCACATAAATTCCCAGTCTACGCTGAGGTCCCATTTTAGTGCGTTGCGGGGGTGCAATAGGCACATAAACAGCACAACCAAAAACTCGTAAATGTGAAATGTTTGGCTGATGTCCAAACACGAGTTGTATTTATGAGTATTGGTGGTTGGCTATAGGTCTCAATCGAACCAATGATGCAGCATGTAGAATGTCATGTCCCCATGCAGAAACTGGCAATTTGGTTTTCATAAGCAGAGTGCGGGCTATTAACTGAAGCCGCTTGATCAATGCTTCTGCTAAACCATTTTAAGTATGGACATGAGGAACAGGGTGTTCAACATCAATGCCCAATGTCATGCAGTAATCATCAAAGGTTTGAGACGTAA
Organism: Malus domestica; assembly: GCF_042453785.1. Classification (NCBI taxonomy): domain Eukaryota; kingdom Viridiplantae; phylum Streptophyta; class Magnoliopsida; order Rosales; family Rosaceae; genus Malus; species Malus domestica. The sequence continues at coordinate 22,162,528 of NC_091674.1, read as the reverse complement.
ATTCACCAGCGTTATCAAGTCGGATTGATTTAATGGGATAATCTGGGAATTGTGCTCGTAACTTAGTTATCTGAGCAAGAAGTCTCGCAAAAGCTACATTCCGAGTAGACAAGAGACAAACATGTGACCATCTAGTGGATGCATCAACCAAAACCATAAAATATCGAAATGGTCCACAAGATGGTTGAATAGGTCCACAGATATCCCCTTGAATTCTTTGTAGAAATGATGGGGATTCAGCATCAACCTTTAGTTGTGATGGTCTAATTACCAACTTCCCTTGAGAACAAGCCTTGCAAGGGTTATCATTTGAGATAGCAATGTCTCTGCTCAATAATGGATGTCCATTAGAGTTGGTAATGATCCTACGCATCATGGTGGATCCTGGATGACCCAGACGGTCATGCCAAAGCATGTAAACCTTTGAATCAGTGAACTTCTGGTTCATGATAGTATGTGATTCAACTGTCCTTATGTATGTATAATATAATCCACTCGAAAAACCACGCAACTTCTCCAATATACGCTTCTGGGTATCATTAGAGGTAATGCATAGATACTCCACATTTTTTGCACTTTTCGTTTCAATGTGGTATCCATTTAGACGTATGTCTTTGAAACTCAACAAATTTCGAGTAGATCGAGTAGCATACAATGCATTTTGTATGGATAATATTGTTCCATTTGGTAACATAATCTGGGCTTTCCCTGAGCCTTCAATCACATCTGAAGGTCCTGATATTGTTGTTACCCCTATTTTTGTAAGCATTAAGCTTGAGAAATACTTTCGATCACGAAGTATTGTATGTGTGGTTGCACTGTCTGCAAGACAAATATCTCCGCCATTTCTTATGTTCTGAGAATAACCACAGTTTTTATCCATGCTTTCTGAGTAAATGGAATCACAGTTAACAAACAATTTATAACAGGAAATTTACATGCCATTTTTATTGAATCTGAAAAACTAGTTTTAGACAACAAGTTCAGCATAATAAAAGTACATCAAACATAAACGATTTAGTCGGACCGATATACTTCATTCCCCCTTTCCGTAATGAAGTCTGAAACATCTAGGTGAGTTACGTCAAATTGCCCTGATAAATCAAACACTGGATCAGGTATATCCATTGGTTTAGCCTGGTCGAGAAAATTGGTCTTGACACCCTTCTTCTTGAGGGAGGCTTGATACAACTCCACCAGATGTTTTGGGGTACGACAAGTTCGCACCCAATGCCCATTGCCACCACACCTATGGCAGGCTCCTTCAGAGTTCCTGGGAGCATTGGTCATGTTAGCTTTGCCTTTGTGACGATTCACATTTTTGAAGCTCGGGCCAGAATTATGCCTCTGAACCTGGTTGTGAAACTGACCACCATGGTTCTTGCCTTTCTTATTCCATCGACCTCGTTTATGGCCACGTCCTTGTTTATGATAATTACCACCAGAGGATGTGGCGTTCACTTCGAGGGAAGTATCATTTACTTCTGGGAATGGTGCAGATCCAGTAGGTCGGGAATTATGGTTTTTCATCAGGAGCTCATTGTTCTGTTCAGCTACCAGGAGCACAGATATCAGCTGGTTGTATTCAGTGTAGCCTCGCGCTCTATACTGCTGCTGCAGGAGCACGTTATTGGCATGAAATGTGCTGTAAGTCTTTTCCAGCAATATTTCATCAGTAATGGTATCCCCACAGAGCTTCATCTGAGAGGTAATTCTGAACAACGCAGAATTGTACTCCGCCACTGATTTGAAATCCTGAATTCTCAGGTGAGACCACTCATAGCGAGCTTTTGGAAGAATCACCGTTGTTTGGTGATTATATCTGCTTCGCAAGGCCTCCCAGAGAGCTAATGGATCTTCAACCGTTAAGTACTCACTCTTTAGTGCCTCATCAAGATGGCGGCGAATAAAGATCATAGCCTTCGCCCGATTTTGAGAAGATGAGCTGCTTTCTTCCCTGATGGTATCTCCAAGATTCCCTGCTTCCAGATGGATCTTGGTATCAAGTACCCAAGTAAGGTAATTCTTCCCGGTAATGTCCAGGGCAGCATATTCAAGCTTAGCCAAGTTCGTCATTTTCTTTTCTGAAAGAAAATGAGATGTGTAAGAACTTGCAGTAATATGTATTCCTAGAGGAATGTGATGTTAGAACTTCTGGTTCTTATAAATTTTTCATTTTGATCTTCAGGCCAAAATGATAAGCACTCGAAACTTTTGGCTCGAGATTTTCAGGGTGAATGAGAAGGGCGATTGTATCGCACCATTCTTATTGAAAGAATGTAACATGGAATGGGCGATTAGTCCGCACCATTCAAGTAGCAAGAAAATTGAAATACGCAGAGCAGGGTGGGCAATTATACTGCACCACCTAAAATTGCAATGAAATTAAACAACAGGTAAATTTAAATTTGGAGAACAAGGAGGGCGATTATACCGCACCACCTAAAATTGCAATGAAATTAAATAACAGGTAAATTTAAATTTGAAGAGCAAGGAGGGCGATTATACCGCTCCACCTGAAATTTGCAGTAAAATTAAATAACAGGTAAATTTAAATTTGGAGAACAAGGAGGGCGATTATACCGCACCACCTAAAATTGCAATGAAATTAAATAACAGGTAAATTTAAATTTGAAGAGCAAGGAGGGCGATTATACCGCTCCACCTGAAATTGCAATGAAATTAAATAACAGGTAAATTTAAATTTGAAGAGCAAGGAGGGCGATTATACCGCTCCACCTGAAATTTGCAGTAAAAGTAGATCTGCAGTCCAAGATAGGCGATGATACCGCACCATCTTGGATCGCAGTAAGATGAAATTTGCAGTTCAAGATGGGCGATTGTACCACACCATCTTGGATTGCAGTAAAATCAATATAAATACTATGTTAGTAATCAATATCCAAACCAAACAAGTAATCAAAGATGTATGTAACCGCTAGTTGGAGAACTACGAGCAGGCATGGAGCAAATAGTTCGTCGCAAGGATATACCGCGCAGTTGAGGCAGATGAAGAAGATGAACAGGAAAAACCTTAGAGGAAACATTTTTTTTTTTTCGTTCAGCGGAGAGAAATGAGAGAATGATTTCCTTTATTGTTTAGTGAATGTAAATGAGACATGGTTATACTTAGAGACTCGTGCTGATAACGTGTTATAAAAATGTAAAAGTTATAGAGAGATAACCTTTATTCGGGACAGGAACGAAGCAGTTGCAGAGTATTATACCAACACAAGCTGTTGCAGAGGAAGTAATGTATATTATTACTATTAGATATTTTTCTCTTCATTTTCTCTGCTTAGTTGAACATTCGTAAAGCTCTATTTATAGAGCATCACCATGGAAACAAACAAAAACACTATTAAGCATATGATATGTCTACTGTATGCATGTGGGCATACATTATTATACTATTTACAACAAATAATATAATATTAATTTATACAAAGTAAATAATATAATATTAATTATAAATAAAAAAATACTAATATTTTATTGCCAATTGCCATGGCTATTCAGTGCAGGGATGGAGATGCAAAAGGCAATTGCCAGGGGAATGCACTATTCATTAAGGGCAGTTACTGTTCACTAGGTGGATTAAATAGTGAATAGCCTGAGGGGAGGGCTCCTACACTGGAGTTGCTCTTAATCCCTTAAAAAGAATATTTACATTTCTGTTGAAAACATTAGTTTAGATTACACTTTTAGAACTGTTTATGCTGTTAGTGTTGAAACCTATGTATTTTGTTGCGAAATTGATAATATGTAAAGTTAATAGAATTTTGGAAAACTTTGTCTTTCTCACTTTTATCTGCAGGTGGAACATAACTCTTACGTATATAATTTCAAGTTTTTCCTTTAGAAATTGAAGCTCTATTGGATATCTCTATTGGATACATGAGGTATAAGAGTCTGTTTGGGATATTTTCAAGTTGTTCTGATTCCTGAAAATAAGCATACTTAAGAGTAATTATATTTCATTTTTTATTGAGTTCAGGTAACTGCTTCCTGGTGAGTTCTTTCTCAGTACAAGATTGGGTTACATATCATTTTACACCATATTCTCATGTTTTTTATGCATTTTTACGTCCAGTAATTTTAACACCCGCAGCAACGTGCAGGCACTATTGCAAGTAAACTCTAAACCTTAAACCCGAAAAGAAGACAAAAGGCACAAAAAGGTTGGCGGTGAATGTTTTAGACACTGGAAATTAAACTCCCTTCCTGCTTGTCATGAAGTTTCGAAAATATTTGACAAATCAGTTCATCCAAACAGCGTAATTGTTGCAGACATGAGATTGAGATTAATTACATTAGTTAGACTGGATGTGCTTTTCTATGCATTCGATTTCAACTGTATTGATTAATTTAAATGAGGTAAAATATCAAACGTATTAATATCAAAAAACAGTGTGCTTGTTGATCAGATTGTACTAATTCAAATATAAAGACCAAGTCTTTTGCAATATTATGTTTTTTGGAAACGTCTTTTGCAAAATTTATAAATTAAAGTGACAGGTAAGTATCGAGCATCACAATTCACAAGTGGTAGACATTTCACATAATTCTAGAGGGCTAGACATAGTTTTCCAAACCAGGTGGCATATATTGTTTACACAAATGAATTAAATACCACCAAGTTTTATTAGGTCATATCCAACAGAACCGGCCAAAGGGTTATAGAGTTAAAAATAATCTGTTTTGACACCAAAACCGTCTTCAACTGAGGATTAGGCAAAAGAGCTTGTGGGCCCTACCCGGCCAAAAATGGGAGAACCCGGCCAAAGGGCTGGCCAAGAGCAGCTAGCCAGCCCACCTTATAGCCACCGCCCAAACACATGCTATTTGACATTATGCTGACGTTAGGTTACTATTTGATTTCTTTGTTTTTTTAATACCTAAGCCATTTATGCCCTATTTCTCACATCATTTTCACTATTTTATACTATCTTACTCCATTTTATTTCAAATTTTCACCAATTTTTCACATCCTTTTCATTCATAAAGATAAGAAATCCAAACACTTATTAATTTAGGGACAAGTGACACTCAAAATATGTCCAAAAACTTTATTTTAATATAGCAGTTCAATGCAATTAACCATATTAATTCAGTTAAAATAATAAATTAGGTTTTGCCTATGGCCCTTTGGCCCCCTCAGTTGGAGATAATTTTTTGTCAAATGGCCATGTTTAGCCTATGGCCCTTTGGCCTCCTCGGTTATAGATGGTATAAAATATGGTCTGACACTATTTATTAAAATATAATTTCTTGCATGACTATAAGGCTAAACATGACATTTTGATCCTCTTTTAGTTGGAGATGACCGTAGGAGAGTAGAACGCATTACTATATCAAAGACGACTTTGGAGCCTTTTTAGTATAAATGGAATATGATATAAGTCTCAGGTGGTAACGTAATTAATCTCTAATCCATACAATCGATAATCTAGACACGCTGCCACCCTAACTTGCAGAAGCCTTGACAGAAATAATTCATTACCAAGTTATAACATAATTATGTGGTCCTATGCCTTTTTTCACTTATTTTATTGGGGTGTTTTTTACTACAAAATATATTATATTTCGCATCAATTCAAAGTTGTGAAATACCAGCCACGAACTACTACGGTCGAGAAGTACTTCTCTTTACAAAGTGAGAAGTCTTAAGTTCGAATCTCAATAATGATAGATTCGCAATCACCTTATACTTTCATCTTTTTATTTTAAATATATCATTGTATGCACAAAACCGGAGGTTTTGAAACAACGTAAATCCGACCGTGAATCTGCAAGAAATGTAAATAACACAAAATGTATCGTGGTTCACCCCAAGGTTTGGGCTATGTCCACACTGATATTGTATTTCTCTGAGAGGTGAGGGGAGTGAGGGAGAAAGCTTCTGAGGGTGAGAGAACTCTTCCCATGGCCTAAGAAAATGGCCTCCCCTAATTGTGAGGATGATGAGTCCTTTTATAGAATAAGGGCTCCTTACTTTTTACATATTTGCTCATTCCTTTATTACATAATTACATTTAAGTTCCCCGAGTATTTATACGAGATCTAAATACGGAGGCCATAAGTATGGTATAAACAGTAGTCCCCCAAGTCTTCAGTCAAGAGAGTCTTTTGGCTGGAGACTTGAAATTCAGTCCATGTGTGGGCCGAAGTAACTAGATGTCGTCTAGAACTGATACTCGATATAAGGCGGTGCCCAATCTAAAATGATGCTCAACTAGAAGTAGCATATGTTGCAAGGCTGCTCTGCTTGTGGCTTATGTTGCCTTGGTTGGCTCGGCTTGTGGCATTGAAGGTGAGGGAGTCCCTTTTATAGAATAAGGGCTCATTCCTTAATACATAAGTGATGGGCTAGAGTTGCCGGTTACTCAGTAGGCGGCGATGCTCTCTAATGATGGTGAGGGAGTCCCTTTTATAGAATAAGGGCTCGCTCCTCAATACACAAATAATGGGCTAGAGTTGATGTTCTCTAATGATGATGAATGAGTCCCTTTTATAAAATAAGAGCTCGCTCCTCAATACATAAATATGGGCTAGAGTTGAAGCTCTCTAATGGTGGTGAGGGAGTCCCTTTTATAGAATAAGGGCTTACTCCTCAACACATAAATAATGGGCTAATTCCCCCAAGTATTTTTCATGAGGCCCAGTTGAGGCCCAATATATGGTACATAATGTAGTCCCCCAAGTCTTCGGTCAATAAAGTCTGTTGGCTGAAGACTTCAAATTAAATCCATGTATGGGCAGTAGTGGTGGTTGTTCAGATGCGGTATTTGTATACCCTGCACTGAAGCTTTGTAGGTGAAGCTTTGCAAGTGAAGCTTTGAAGCTAGAGCTCTGTAAATGAAGCTTTCGAAGTTAGAGCTTTTGTAAATGAAGCTTTCGAAGCTGTAGCTCTGTAAATAAAGCTTTTGAAGCTGATTGACATGAGTGATGCTCATGAATGTTTATGTTGATTGACATGAGTGATGCTCATGGATGTTGACATGAGTGATGCTTATGAATGTTTATGTATGATTGATATGAGTGATGCTCATGAATGTTTATGTATGATTGACATGAGTAATGCTCATGTATAATTTGAAGTCCTGCGCGTACTTTTGATCACCTGGTTGGTGGTAATAGCGGCAGGTTGTCGAATAATTTTGGAGTACTGGGTATACTTTTGATCACCTAGTTGGTGGTAATAGTGGCGGGGTGCCGAATAATTTTTTGTAGTACTGGGCTTACTTTTGATCACCTGATTGGTGCTATTTTAGGCTTATGGGCCTTCGCTCTCCACACAACATTCCAACCTATTTATTTTGGGCTTTGTCGTTTTTTTTTTTTTTTACCCTCTGATGGGGTTTATATTGATGTCTCCGAGAGATAAGAAAAATAAATTACATCATACATCTGTTAAAAAGGTAAATCACATCATTCTGGTGGGGTGTTTATTCCTTACTTTTGCTTTCTGCTTTTGCTTTCTCTTTTGCCTTTTCTTTTCACTTTAACATCATGGTGTCGTCTGTGAAGAGTGGGAACATGCAATCCTTCATGATGAGAGTCTTTATCTTTTTCAGAAGTTAATGCCTTTCTGAATGGCTCCTGCTTCGACGTGACCGCTCTTTATCCTTCTCCTGGTCCCTGTCACCCTCGCGGTCACGTTCTCTCATGTCTCTATCATGTTCTAAATGGCTCTTGATGCTTTTCTCTGTCTCTTAACTTTGCTGCAATCGAGTGTACAGTCGAGATCAGGAACCGAAGAATTGACCTGAGATGGTAGCAACTGAGGCAGTGCTTGGCGCCATACTTGAGTTCCCCAACGTATCAGCTACCATCGGAGCAAGTCTGCACTCTGACGCCATGGTTCTGCCCATTGCACCACTCCCCTGAAACTGAGACATAACCAGATAAGAACCGAGCTTTCGTTTGGAGGAGTCACTGGGTTTACTCCCGCCGGAGAGGGATAATGACTGGATAATTGGCAAGAAAACACCGCTAGCCCTGGTCGTGGTACTCGGCATTGTTGGAGCAATTAGTGCCTCGCTTATTGTCAACCCGTAGGACAAATGACACGCCCCGACCTCGATATTCCCCGAATACCAGGATAGGCACGTGCTGGCCGACACCCGAGGGTGACGAAATCCATTAATTGATACAAAAGCTAGGAATAAGAAATAAATACGGGTTATGAATTTAAAAACAATGAATTAACAATTTAGGAACGTATTCAGAGTATACAACTAACCCTAGTCACTAACAAGAATTAAGATAAGATTGAATGAACAAGGAGTAGGTCCTACCCCGAGAGGACTCGAAGATGCTGCTGCGGAAGTGCCTTGATGCCGGGATTCTATGCCTCGTTTCTAAGACCTGAATGGGGGCGCAAAACAAGGGTGAGTGGACCAAGTTTATATACATACATAGTACGAAAACAGTTATGAACATACTAACCCCCACAGTTAAGATAATGAAAACTACTAGAATAATAAGTGATAAGCTTTTCAGAAAACTCTAGCATGCAATAAAACAATTCATATATCCATCTGCAAATCAATCTTAGAAAATCATATCAAAAATCATATCAGGAAGCATAACACAAGTTGTGCTGCTAGTGAGTGCACTGAATAATAATACTCCCGGCCTAATGCCTGCACCTCAGTCTCTGTGCCCGTAGCCAGAGATATCTCCCTCCCGGCCCAATGCCTGTCTCCGTGTCCCTCAACCTTTCGCTAGGGATTATTTCTCCCGGCCTCAATGCCAACACCAGATCCTCGCCCCAGGCGGCATAGTGTTTACTAGGTACGCACAAAACATAATTCATCTCTAAAATACAACTTCGTAGCATAAATTCATCGATCCTCTATACTACGAAGAGGTGTTCGAAAGTCATTTGAAACACATTCATAGCATCCTATCGTCATCGATCAAATAGTCTACCAGAATGAGGGTTCTATAGAAAATACAATATAATGAAAATAGTTCAAAAAATATATATAATCAATCATAATTAAATCATCACGCGCACACACACCACACACTCACAGTACCACCAACAAATAGCAAGGTAAAATAACTACCTGGGTTTAGGTTCGAAGGGATCCGTGCAATCCACAGCAACAAACTTGCCGGAATTCGTTGTCGGAACCGGGTTCTTGGCATAGAGAAGAGATAAGGTCAAAACCACTAGAAGAAAAAAGCTCATCTATCACGGTGGATGCCCGTGATAAATTGCAATCTACCACGGGCATTGTGCCCGTTAGTATTCTGGATGTGATAGAAAATCTTTGTTTCTACCACGGACTATGCACGTTGTTAAATGTAATGTAACCACGAATTGTGCCCGTAGTAGATTGGGATCTAACATCACGTGCTATGGACATTGTAGATTACAAATTGATCACGGCTAATGCTCATTATAAAAAAATTTCCAAAAGTAAAAAAAAATTAAAAATGATTTAATAAATTAAAAAAAATTATATACAAAATTGCAAATTTAACTTTATTAAAATTCATATATTCAAATATTACACTAAAATTAACAACAAAATGAGTACCTATATTAAGAAATATACCAAATCACCAAAATATGTAGAGACTTTGCTTCACACTCTAAAACAAAACTCAAGTCCTAGTTCCAACATTAGTCCTCCAATGATATTTGTCTTCTCTGCAATCATTTCTTCAAGAAGACACACATCTTCCGCAAGCCAATCACACTTTAAATTTGTAGGTGGCTGGAAATGTAGTTGATATTTGAGTTATAAACCCTCATGAATTAGACCCACCAACCACCTATGAGACAAACAAGGAAAAATATAAAACTTAGAAATCAAGACCACCTACACCAAATGAGGACATTTTAATTCCTTCAAATTGCTCATGTAAAAAAAACACAAAATTAAATGAGGGGATCCATACCATAAGACAACGGAAAAACAAAGGGAAAGACTCTTTGTCAATTACTGCGGATCTCCCCATTCTCCCTCGTCCTCGTTCTTCTTTATCTGTGCACGACTACATAGAAACAGTAAATTATTGGATCAATTTGCAATTTAAATTAGTGGATAAAATAAAAATAGAATGAGCACCTATTTATCCAAACTTGAAAGTAAATGAACCAAAAACCTAACGCAACTTTTAGGAAGGCTGGGTGGAGGGATAGTCTATAGTTTGCATGCTTTTGTACCTGCAGGGATAAGTAGCATATGAGAAAAGATCGAACTTGTAGTGCCGCAACTTATCATGATCAATAACTGAACTAAAAAGAATAAATATGAAATTATTCTTATAAGATTACAGACTGAATAAGCAACATATGAAATTATTATGAGCGAGAGTGACAGAAAAGCAACACGCAGGGAGAGAGAAGGGGAGGAAGAATATACCTTTTTGAGAGATATTTGTCATGTTCACGCAACACAATTTTGATTCTAAAAAACCTGTCATGATTCATAAACAAAAAATAAAATCCGAGAATAATTTCAAAAGCACATAAAAGTTGTGTAAACAAATTTACTCTCTTGACTCTGCTTGCTTTACGTTTCTACAGCGAAAAAAAATATTATAAATAACTTGAGAGAAAAACCCAAATGAAAATTAAACAATACCAGCAATACACCCTGCATGCGTTTTCAATCCCTCTACCCTGTTCTTGGATTGTTGTGTGGACCATAATTGGGAGAGGTAGTAATGGGTACCATTCACTCCTGATAAATTGAGTAAGAACAGAACCTGAATTGATGGAAAACTTTGTAGAACGTGGCGGTAGTTTTGGATTTGAATCCCACGATCGGCGGTTATCTCTTTTCTGCAAAACTTCTTCCCTTTACACGCTTAACCCACATGGCTTTAATCCATTTTATTTAGTCCTTTTAAAAAAATTGTTTTATTTTTATTTTTATGACAAAATTACCCATGAGAATTTGGTTCTATTATTTTCAAAATACTAGTTGATTAAAAAATAAAAAATTTAAATTACAAAAATAACAATTACAATCCCTTGTAAAATTAAAAAGGCACTGTTGTTAAAACTTTTTGCAACCACGGGCTTTCCTCGTGGTAATATTTAGCTAAATTACAACGGGCTTTAAACGCACGTTGTTATTTTAACCATTTCAACCACGGGTTTGTTTATGCCTGTTGTTATAATAATTATTTACCACGAACTTCAAATGTCCGTGGTTAAATTTGACTTTTTATAACGGACTTTATACGTCCGTGGTCAATTAGCCGTGGTAGATGTAGTGTTGTGGCGTAGTGAACCCTCGATTTTGACCACAAAACCAACACAACAGTGTGTAAAATAGCATGATTAAACCCAGAAATTTTAAGAAGGAACACACTTCTCACCTGGGTTCGAGTTTTAGAGCTTTGAAGCTCTCAGCTTCAATGGCAGAAAAGTCCACAGTGCTCTGATGGCGCATGCAAGGGTACCATTGAGTTTGTTAGGTCTCAAGGATTCCAAATATATAAATTTTGGGCTTGATTTGTTGTTGATTCGAAGGGAAGAGGGGTTGGGAGTTCTCGGAGCTTAGAGAGTTAGAGAGAGTGAGAAGAAGAAACAGAGAAAAAAAAAAGAGAGAGAGAGAGAGGTTCTGAGATGAGTTTCGGGAAGAGAGGGAAGAAGAGAGAGAGAGACTAGAAACAAAGATATAAAAATAATGCGGGTCCCACGGTTCCAATTAAAAACTAAAGAAGTCATTTTAATAAGTAGAAAGTGGGTGTGGTTGTAACAACAAACCCAGTGCGCTCTTCCCCAACCACTTGACAAAGTAGGTGGCAATCCGATCCCCCAAGCCCGTCTTCATGAACCCGCGAGCGAAAAAGAAGGAAAATGACAATCAACCAGATCACCTCATTGGTAAAAGCACCAAAGGCCGTCTGGAAAGACAGAGTTTCGATCACAATGAAGGTGGTGAGGCCGGGAAAGGCCCAAGCACCAACGGGTAACGGGCTCAGAACCAGGCCGGAAATGGTGGATAGGAAAATGGCGAGCAATTGCCAGGCTTGTGAGGTGACTTCGACTGGTTTGGGTACGAAAAAGCGGACCGCAATGCCTACGGCGATGGAAATGATGAAGGGGATGGGTTTTGCACCTTGAAGCGACGGTGGTGGCGTGAGAGTGGTTCCGGGTTTTGCGGATTTAGAGGCTTGGATTGGGAAGTGGGTCTTTCTGGGTTTTTGCAGATCCACGGCGGAGGTAAAAACTGAGAGAGAACTGACACAGCTTTTCGTGTTGTTTCCCACAAACGGCGTCAAATGTTGATGCATAAGTCTTAGAACAACGTAAATCCGACCGTGAATCTGCAAGAAATGTAAATAACACAAGATGTATCGTGGTTCGCCCCAAGGTTTAGGCTACGTCCACACTGATATTGTATTTATCTGAGAGGTGAGGGGAGTGAGGGAGAGAGCTTCTGAGGGTGAGAGAACTATTCCCATGGCCTAAGAAAATGGCCTCCCCTAATTGTGAGGGTGAGGAGTCTTTTTATAGAATAAGGGCTTCTCATTTTTTACATATTTGCCCCTTTCTTTATTACATAATTACATTTAAGTTCCCCGAGTATTTATACAAGATCTAAATACGGAAGCCCTAAGTATGGTATAAACAGTATTAAAAAAATTTGTGAAATACCAAGTGAAGAATGATCTTTTTAAAGGGAACCTCAACCGTACTTTTGGGGGAGAATTTTATCAATCAACCAAAACATAATAATAATAATAATAATAATAATAATAATAATAATAATAATAATAATAATGTTATTTGGAAAACGCAAAATTAACATACTCTTACTCCTCTTCACTTGTAACTGAAAGGTCTTATGTTGAATTCTCGTCAAATGCGAATTTGAACCACATTATTGCTATACCATTGTGAGGCTTAGCTCACTCCCCCACCCCGTTAATGTAAATAATATCGTTTCTTAAAAAAAAAAAAAAAGACACACTCCTTAATATAGGTGAATTAATGAAATAATAGGGATTTATTCCTATCCAATAGGAGATCGGAAATGCAAAATGCATTGGAATGCATTAATTTTTTATAAAGTAACGGGAATCACTTCTATCCAACAAGAGATGCGAAATGTCCAAGCAAAATGCATTGGAACGAACATTTACATTTTTTTGTTGGCCAAAAAAATTCTACATTATATGGAATATAAAATTTTCATCTTTGTCGAAAATATAAATGTACATATTTTGATGAAGGGCCCTGTCAATCAAAGAGAAAAGTAAATTAGATTCCAAATTAAAATATCTCCCATCAGAGTAGCTATTAGATTTACATCTCCTAGAAATGTATGGGATGTAAATACAATTTTACGTCTCAAAATTGCAACTCTTTATCTAAAAGTTGTATAATTTGACACATAAGTTTTGCAGGGCAAATTCTTAAAAGGGAGGTTTTGTAAAAGCCCACCATGAATGGGGAAGGGTTTGGGTAAATCTACGTGTCTATTAGGGTTGAGCACCGATTAGGATGACAATGATCGTTAGAAGCTGCACGTTACCAATTGCTGCAACTTTTCTAATTTATGATATCTCGTATGCTGCATGATAAATAGGTAAATAGGGCCTCTCACAGGAACTACTTTGTAACTTGAGCATCTCAGAGATGCACTCTTCTATTTGTTTCAGTAATCAGTCAGACCTAGAGTTAGGATGTTTGGTGCAAAAGATGAACGATCTTAGCTATTTGAGCTACGAGCTTTATGTAAGTAATTATCAGCTGCTTATCTGAATTAGTATATGAAATGAAAGTGTGATGTATAATCTAACAGAACTGCCTAATAAAATAATAGGTAAATTACATCGTAGCCCCTCAGGTTTGAGGTCTATTGCAATCTTATACAACGTCTTTAAAACATTTCACTTTCATACCTCAAGTACTATTTTATTTCAAATTCATACAACCGTTACATTTTCCATCCATGGGTCTGTTAAATGCTGACGTGGCTGCCACATATATGTCACGTGGCTGCCAAATGTCTGCCACGTGGCAAATAAAATAAATTTTTAATTTTTTTTTAAAAACCCTGTCTGCCACTTCTTTTTTTTTCTCTTTCTTCTTCTTCTCTTTCTGGGTTCGGTCCCTTTTTTTTTTTTCTTTTTCTTCTTCTTCTTCTTCTTCCTCCTCCTCCTCCTTCTCTTCTTCTTCTTCCTCCTTCTTCTTATGGGTTGCAGGGGGTTCGGTCCCTTTTTTTTTTTTTTCTTCTTCTTCTTCCTCCTCCTCCTCCTCTTTCTTCTTCTCTTCTGGGTTCGGTCCCTTTCTTTTTTTTTCTTTTTATTCTTCTTCCTCCTCCTCCTCTTTCTTCTTCTCTTCCTCCTCTTTCTTCTTCTCTTCTGGGTTCGGTCCCTTTCTTTTTCTTTTTTTCTTCCTCCTCCTTCTTCTTCTTCTTCCTCCTCCTCCTCTTTCTTCTTCTCTTCTTCTTCTTCCTCCTTCTTCTTCTGGGTTCGGTCCCTTTCTTTTTTTTTTTTTTCTTCTTCTTCTTCTTCTTCCTCCTCCTCCTCCTATTTCTTCTTCTCTTCTTCTTCTTCCTCCTTCTTCTTCTGGGTTCGGTCCCTTTCTTTTTTTTTCTTTTTTTTCTTCTTCTTCTTCCTCCTCCTCCTCTTTCTTCTTCTCTTCTTCTTCTTCCTGCTTCTTCTACTGGGTTGCACGGGTTCGGTCCCTTTTTTTTTTCTTCCAATTTCAGGTTTTTTTTTAAAAAAAATTAAAAATTATTTTATTTGACACGTGGCAGACATTTGGCAGCCACATGGCATATATGTGGCAACCACGTCAGCATTTAACAGATCCATGGATGGAAAATGTAACGGTTGTATGAAATTGAAATAAAATAATACTTGAGGTATGAAAGTGAAATGTTTTAAAGATGTTGTATAAGATTGCAAATAGACCTCAAACCTGAGGGGCTACTATGTAATTTACCCTAAAATAATTTGATTGGCAGCCACCATCAAGTTTGCATCACTAGTTTCAGTTCTCAAATAACTAATTTCAGAACTGATCAAACTGATGACATAATAAAACTAAATTAAGAGCAGCACTCACCCAACGCTACTGACAACTTCAACAATACTACCCAACTTTTCAAAGGCTTGTTAGGCTTCTTAATGTATTTTCTTCTACAACATTTGAGCATGCATGATGAGGAAGAAGTTGAGATTCTATTGTAAAACCAATTGTTAATATGAGAAGTAACCTAATTTATTTATAAGACCAATGCAAGGTTCTTTCTCTTATTAATGTGTGATTTATTCTCAACAAACCATCTCATGTGTGGTGAATTTTTTCAAGCCTAACACATGGACAACACGAACAAATGTGGAGCATGTTTGGCAATTGGCATTACACATGGGACAGCTCAATTTGATACCATGAAGAAAGTTGATGTTGCACTATAAATTCCTCGGTAATATGGAGAGTAGATCAACTTATAAGCCTATGTAAGGTCCATCTTTTCATCAATGTAATATTCATTCTCAACACACTTTATGGTGGAACCTCAACTTCCTTCATGGTATTAAAGAATAATATCTCACGTGTGAAGTCTAACGGGTCACACGTACTTGACATCATCTCATATATGTTGTCTACGTGTTTACATAAAAAGAGAAAAACATCACATAACATAACAGAACAAAAAGGAATCTAGCACTGGATCTGATGAACTGCTAAATTCACTCATTCGTAAACTTAAACAAAGTTTATGGGAGAAATAGGAAAGGGATCCTCAGGATCCCTTCCACCAAATCCTCCCCATCAACCAATTTGGGCCCTTAAAATCTGATCCAACGACTAAAGTTATTATAACTTTTAAAGTGGGTCCCTGTTTTTAGCCGTTAAATCAAATTTCAAGAGTTCGAATTAGTTGATAAGGAGAATTTGATGGAAGGGATCCGAAGATGATCTATTTCCAGAAAAATATAGGAAGCGTGGTGACAAGTCAAAATTAGTCATGGCGATCAAAGGCTCGTGAAGAAGGGACTGGTATAAGAAAGCCTAGGAATTAGTATAGTAGTAGTGCGGTTTAAAATACCCAAATCACCGTCACAAAAACTTGATTTTATTTAAATTATAACATGTTTTTATTTTTCATAATAAAATTTTAAATGTAAGATTCCGTCTTGAGATTTCGAAAATCTTGTGCAAAATTTGAAAATGAATCCCTCCTTAAAATGGTTTTTTTTTTTTTTGAAAAAGATAATGTATTGATGCTAGAAAAAAAAATCACTTGAATCAAAACAAATTTTAGCACTCACTAGTTGCAAGTTTACAAATGTCATTAATTATAAATAAAAAGACAAACATAACCTTCACTAAATAATTAAAAGCATTTCATTTTGAAACAACCAAACATGAAAAACAAAAAACTTCAAATCTCTAACTTTAAAGTTTCACTTGAACATATAATATTATTATATAATAAAATTGAAAAAAAAAATTATTTTTAGGGTGTTATTACTGGCACACAAAATATCTCATTTTATGCCGAATTTTTATATTTAGAAAGAAAAAAATTACTCTTATAAGAAGTGGACAATGAGATTTTAAAGTGCTCACAAAAAAAACAATTTTTTTAAGGGTAAAAGACTGTTTACTACCCTCATATTTCATGGTTTTCAACATTTAGTACATCAACTTTTTTTCATCCCAGAGTCATACCTAAAGTGTTAATTTCTCCTGCCCCCCCCCCCCCCCGCCCCCAACCCAGAAGAAGGAGGAAGAACAAAAAAAAAAGAATTTGCAACCCAGAAGGAGGAAGAAGAAGAAGAAGAAGGAAAAAAAAAAGAATCTGCAACCCAAAAGGAGGAATAAGAAGAAAAAAATTGGTCGAATCTGCAACCCAGAAGAAGGAGGAAGACGAAGAAGAAGGAAAAAAAAAACAAAAAGCGAATCTGCAACCCAGAGGAAGAAGAAAAAGGAGGAAGAAAATGAAGGAGGAAGAAGGAGGAAGAAGAAGAAGAAGAAGAAGAAGAAGAAGAAGAAGGAAAAAAAAACCGAATCTGCAACCCAGAAGAAGAAGAAGGAAAAAAAAAACAAAAAATGAATCTGCAACCTAGAAGAGAAGGAGGAGGAAGAAGAAGAAGAAGAAGAAGAAGAAGAAAAGGAGGAATAAGAAGAAAAAAACTGGTCGAATCTGCAACCCAGAAGAATGAGGAAGACGAAGAAGAAGGAAAAAAAAAACAAAAAGCGAATCTGCAACCCAGAGGAAGAAGAAAAAGGAGGAAGAAAATGAAGGAGGAAGAAGGAGGAAGAAGAAGAAGGAAAAAAAAAACAAAAAATGAATCTGCAACCTAGAAGAGAAGGAGGAGGAAGAAGAAGAAGAAGAAGAAGAAGGAAAAAAAAAAACAAAAAGCCAAATATGCAACCCAGAAGAGGAGGAAGAAGAAGAAGAAGAAAAAAAAAAAACAAAAAACGAATCTGCAACCCAAAAGAAGGAGGAGGAAGAAAAAGGAAGAAGAAGAAGAAGGAAAAATAACAAAAACAAAAAACCGAATCTGCAACCCAGAAGAAAAAGAAGAAGGAAGAGGAAAAATGAGGAAGAAGAAGAAGAAGGAAAAAAAAATCGAATCTGCAACCCATAAGAAGAAGAAGGAGGAGGAGGAGGAGGAAGAAGGAGGAGGAAGAAAAGGAAGGAGGAAGAAGAAGAAGAATGAAAAAACAAAAAAACAAAAAACCAAATCTGCAACCCATAAGAAGAAGAAGAAGGAAGAAGAAGACGAAGAAGGACGAGGAAAAAAAAAATCGAATCTGCAACCCATAAGAAAAAGAAGAAGGAAGAAGAAGAAGGAGGAAAAAAAAAACCGAATCTGCAACCGAAGAAGAAGAAGAAGAAGAAGAAGAAGAAAAAAAAAAAACCCCCAGTTTGCAACCCAGAAGAAGAAGAAGAAGAAGAAGAAAGAAGAAGAAGGGTTGGGTGTGCGGGGAGGGTGAGTACGGGTTGTAGAGTAGAGAATGGAGGGTGGTGGTGCAGGTGCAGAAGAGAGAAGGGAAGGAAGAAAAGGGTTGTAGAAGAGGGAAGGAAGGGTGAGGGTGCGAGGAAGACGAAGAGGTGGGTGATGGGAGGGTGGGCACGAGTGGGATTTGGGGAAGATGAAGGTTTTTTTTTTAATATATATATATATATATATATATATATATATATATATATATATTTAATTTTATTTATTTATTTATTTTTAATTTCCACCTGGATGACACGTGGCGCCTAGTCATTGTCTACATGGGCGCCACGTCATAGTTAACGGGAGACTTAACAATTTGACTAACGGATGTATGAGACTGTTCCAAAATTTACACTTTAAGTATGATTCTGGGATGAAAAAAACTTGATGTACTAAATGTTAAAAACCACAAAACATGAGGGTAGTAAACAGTCTTTTACCCTTTTTTTAAATATAGAACATTATTACATAATATTGGATGACAAAAATTTTAAGACCCTTCAAATTTGAGGCATTCTAACTGCACCATTCGTTATCCCTCAACACACCATCTGATAAGATATATCAAATCTATTAACTTGTTTTGGAATTAGAACTACACATAACGATGTTTCGTTCTAATACATGCAAAAATTTCCGTGGAGTGTAGGAGAATTTGGGAGTACGGTATGGTAATGGACCTAATGGTGATCAAGGTATTAAATATCGATGATATCGGAAATATCGGTAGTTCAAAAATACGGAAATTTCGATGGAAATATCGGAATATTATCGATATCGATAAAAATTGAATAAAAACTACGGAAATTGTAAGAAAAACTTGGAAATTTTTATTGAAACTTTGCAGGATGTTTATTTAGTCAATTATCTATTAGTTTATCACAAAAAAATTGGAAGGAAATGCATTGCATGATGGATTTAATTGATTTAAGTTAATTATATAGCGAGATGGCAAACATTATGAGTGTAGAAAATATGTAGTAATTAATGAAAGAAATTTAAACACACCATAATCATTTATATATAATGAATTAGTACAATATTTTACACTTTATACATTGCATGGTAAGATACATGAGTGACTTAGTACCACATAGAGTTCTTATGAGGTTCAAAATTGTCACTATCTTCATCATCTCTATGTGTAGAGTAAGTGTATTTTGAAGAGTAGTCATCAAATGATAAATCCCCAAAATAATTTTGCATGTAATTGTTAACATGCCACCCACATGCCATCCATATGTAATTGTTAACGGCATTTTTGTCACATTTTTTAATATTTTATTTTTGTTTTATATAAATTTTTCTTATTTGTTGTGCCACAAATCATGTGGCTGGTATATAAAGAAAAGAAAGCATTGAGTTTCCAAAAAACATAAAAATAAAAAAAAAAGAAGAAAGCTACTGTTCATGAACAGTAGTCATATCATGACGTATCATTTTCAGATCAGAATCAGACCATATTGGTTAGAGAGTAAAATTGATGATCGCTGCACTCTTTCTTTTCCATTTGTTTTGGTTTTTTTTCTTGGGTTTCACTTCTCTGTCTGTCATTTCCTGCTTTTTTTCTTTCTCCGGTTCTCCCATTCCTCTCCTTGTTTCTTCTCTGGTTCTCCCCTCATCTTTTCTCTACAACTCTCCTTCCCAGAGCACAGACACATCCCACCGTGACCTCCACCACAGTGGCGCACACTCTGCCGAGCACCATCACCACCTGTGGACCGTTCCTCCTCCCTTTCTCACCTCCCTACGGCGGCGAGCACCATCAGGCAAGGGGAGGCCTTGTTTAGGCCGTACGAGGCTCTCAGATGATCAGATCCATCAAATCCGAGCAGGGATTGCTCCTTTTCAGGGTCTGAGCGTGGATTGCAGAGAGAAGATTGCTCATTTTCAGGGTTTGAGCGTGGGTCTGATTGTGGATTGCTCATTTTCGGCTGCCGTTGCGACGATGACGACGGATCCGGCGCGATAATATCGCTAATATCGCGATATTATCGCGATATTAGTACGATAATTAAGTGTAAACGTGTGAAAATATCGCTGTCTAAAAAAAATGATATTATCGACGATATTTCGCTTATAATATCGATTTTTCAGTCCTTGATGGTGATCTACTTCTCCACAGTACCACTTAAAGAACTCTTCTTTTCTTTGTTTTAACATCAATGATTTCATCATGCATCCACGTCGTCTTGTCTCTCTCCATGTCTGATTCGACACACTGGCATCAAATGGACTATATTACCCTCGACTTTAGGTCACATTTACTATAACATTCACCAACCTGCCTTTTTCAGCTTTTATGTTTTGAATTCTACTACAGAAAAAGGTACAGTATATGGCCAACTTCGCATCTCTGTTTTTGCATGTGGACCAGACTGCCCTCTTCGGCTTCATTGATTGCTTATGTCTATGCTCCAAAACTAAAGGTCTAGAAAGTTAGATATATGCAGTTCCAAAATTAAAGTTAGATGTTGTTTAGTAATACGGTTTAATGGTATTTTTTTTTATTTGTAAGTAAGAGGTTTTAGGTTTGATTATCGTCAAAGATGAATTTGAACCACATTATTACTAGCTTATTATGAGACTAATGCATCTCCTTCCCCCTTAATGTAGATAATATCGTTTGTTCAAAAAAAAAAAAATATATATATATATATATATATATATATATATTAAAATCAGGTTTAGGCATTATTTCAGTTTACAAATCTGTATTTGTTTTATGTTGAGCTCCTTCAAAGTAAAGTTTTCTTTCTTTATTTAGATCAATGGAAATGTTATTGAAACCCCAACTTCGAATTTGGTTACACAAACATGATCTCTGTCCCTATGGGGCAAAACTAAAACAACCTCCCATACAAGGGGAAAAGACTTGGCTACTTACCAACTACTAAGTACCTCTAACGTGCGATAACTAACAATCTTCACGTAATTAGGTCATCGTCACTTGATAAGTGTTCTATTCATATAATGTGTTGGTGATATGTTAAAATCTCTTTACTATAACACACAAATAAAGGTTTCACATCAGACATTTAGATAAGCTTTTGTTTTTCTACATAGGGACTTGTACTCAGAATTGGGGGTGCTAAATAACTTGACAAATTGCTCAACATCAACAATACTAGAGTCAACATAAACAATATATAAATTTATGAGGTTTCAACTTTTTTTTATTAGTAGATATCAAGGTTTTAAAAGGTGGTAGACGTTAAAATTGAATGGCGAGCAGGAGCCAAGTGCCTAGGAGTCTAGACCTAAGCGAAGGCCTATGCAGTTTTTTTTTTAATTTTAATTAAACTTTTATATAACATATAAATAAATATTAATTAAAAAATACATATGGTGTGAAATAGAATGACATATAAATAATAAAATATTATAATATATTGAAAACATGAGGAATAAGCATATAATGAGTGTTCGCCCACGTATCCAACAAGTCTTTTACAATTTATTAAAAAATAAAGTACAAAAAGGAAGTTATGTGTAAGTGAGAGTCGCGACCTAGATGGTCTAGGCGGGTGCCTACATGGGTCTAGGCAGACTAGACAGATGTCTAAGCAAGTGTGGACGCCCTTTCTTATTTTTAAATGCTAGAAATTAATCGTTACGGTAGCTAACCGCCTAACACCTAGGCAGAGACTTTTGGAACATTGGTAGATGCACACTACTTTTCCATTTTTCTTGAACATTTATGTTTATTTGGATTGTTTAGATATAACTGATAAATAAACAATATTGTGCAGAAAAATATATATACTCTTCTTTTAAACTAGGGGTGGGCATTTAGAACCGAAAACCGAAACCAAAACACAAACCAAATCGAACTGCACCGAACGGTTTGGTTTTGCGGTTTTGAAACGGTTTTGGTTTTGAAACCGAACCGCAACATAGAAAACGGTTTGGTTTCGGTTTTGGCTTTTGAAAACTGCACCAAAACCGAACCGCACCGCAAATATTAATAAACTTTTAATTAAATGTCCATATTAGATTTTATGTTTTAATTGGTTGTTTGTTATAATCCATACACTTAGTATGTACTCAACCACACTAGAATATCATCATTCATCACTTTCTTTCGTTCATTAACTTGAAGGACCTTTGTTATTTAATTTATACCATCACACCACACACACACATATATATACAAGGGTGGACTAATCTTGTTATCAAGAGTCGAACAATCATCTAATGAAGTCCACTCATTTGAAGCATGATATCACATATCCTACTATGAAAGTTTCGCTCACCTTTAATGAATTCAAAGTTATTCAACTTGTTTTATGTTATACCTTATATGGGGACACCCTTTTGTTGCACAAACATGTTTTAACATCACAACTGCATGCAACATGCTAATTGTTTACATAACAAATGTTTTTTTTCCTATTGCTACTGGGAAATACTTATTAATATGTTAAATTGCAAATTGTACATTTTTTCTTAAAAATCAAACCGAAACCGTTTGAAACCGTACCGAACCGAACCAAACAGTTTGGTTTCATTTCGGTTTTGGCTTCAAAACCGCACCAAAGCGAACTGCAAAAAAATTCAGTTTTGGTTTTGGTTTCACTCAAAACCGCATCAAACCAAACTGTGCCCATCCCTATTTTAAACTAAACTGGAAATCTGTAAAAAAATGAGCATTTGGGAAAATATACAGAGAAGAATAAAAAATAAAAATAGAAAAACAGAGGGGCAAAAGGCGCAGAAAGTAAGGCCAGTGCCATTTGCCAATGCATCCCATTGCTTAAGAATAAAGGGGCATTCTTGGCAGTTAAAGACTTAAAGCTGCCATGGCTTTTGTCATTTTCAAAAACATTTTGAATAATATTATTTACCCATCATGACAGAACAACGGAAAAGATGAGACATTATAATTACTGGGTGTATTTTTGCCTTCACCAGTCGCCAACTTTAATTAATTGTAATATTTACCCCTTAACTATTTTCATAAAATAAGTTTAAATTTTAAATTTGTGTAAACTCACCAGATAGATTTCAAAATTTAAACCGATTTAACAAAAATAAAGCGATCAAGGTGTCTGATAGGTTTAGGGAAGGCCCCTTCCTTAACTCCATCAATTTCTTTCCTTTTCCTTTTGCTTTTCAAATATGTATGTCACTGTCTCATGACATGATTTTGTTACTGTCTGTACGAAAAACTGTGCTCTTTCTCTAGGTTGCTGCTGCTCATATCTTCTTCCTAAAGCTTCCTCCCATAAACCAAAAGGGAGGTTCCTTAAAGCTGAGGACTTTTTTGCGACCAGATGGGTCTCAGCAGACCTCACAAGGTCGGCAATGGAGTCCCCGCCAGATGGGTTTCTCTCTTCTGCATTGCCAGCTTCTTCCTCGGTGTTCTTGTTGTCAACAGGTTCTGTCTCTCTCTCTCTCTCTCTAAGATCTTGTGCTGAGGTGGTTGTCACAGCTTCTAGATTTGCTTCTCAGTCTAATGGGGATTGTAAATTTTCATTCTTTTAATGTTGTTTGCTGCAAATGAGCTTTCTTTTTTTCGACCATTTTGCTGCTTTTTGCAAATGATGCTCTGGTTTCTGGATTCAAGTTCTATTGGCACCATTGTTTGAAATTTAGGATGTTTGCTATCTATTTGGTAATTTTGAATTGTACTTAAGTTTCCAATTGGACTAATGGGTGCTAAATCTTGGTCGTAATTTAAAGTTACATGAATTGGCGTAATGAATATATTGTGATCTATTGGCTTTTTAGTGTGGAAAGTAGTAGATTCAGTGATGTTTAGCGTTGGAATCTGAGAGGTTAACTCTGATTGGATATGGACTTCTCCATGATATTTGGGTGTTCATTTGGCCGGAAAGCAGATTTTTCGAGTTTCGTAGAACTTTGGGGAGCTGGTTGATCGATTTTAAGTTGGAGACCAGGCACTAGGAAAATGGTTTCGAGTTAACTCCTTTGGATGGTAAATAATGGCAGCCGGTTGACAAAGTTCAGTGGTGCTGAAAGAGATTTCTAGCCAGTGGAGTCCGTGAGAAGCTGGCAACTTGAAGACGAATGATGCACCCAATAGAATTACTCTTGGTTTGCTTAGCTTTGCTCTGTTGATTGGTAATTTATATACTACATTTTCAAATCTGCCAATAGATTTAATAGTCGATTTGGAGCCAAATCTCCTATATCTCTGATATTTCATAGAAATATAAGGCGACTGTTGATCATCACCACGAAAGTCCAACGCCCTCGAGACACTTGGCTGGTGAAGCCCAACTATGGTACCCAAATCACATGAATGTGACGAGAGGATATTGGATGGCCTTAGAAAGCTAAGGATTTAACTTAACTATACTACCATACAGTAAAGTATGAGAGTTGAACTGTAAATTGCAAGGAAACAAAATTGTTTTAATCTATCCAACTCATTTGGCATGAGATTATGTTGTCTGGTTCATAGTGTTCTTTTCTAAGTACACATGCATCGGTCAGTTGCTGATGTTTATCTTGCAGGTTTTGGGGTGTTCCCGATCCAGAGAAAATTGATGAGGAGGCTGCACCACTGGAGAAAGATCAATCAAGAAGAGTTCTGCATCCCATAGCTAATTGTGAGAAGAAGGCAAGTTACAAGATTCAAATATTTATTAGCTCCATTTCTGTGGTAACTCGTTAATAATTTATCCGTTCTGCTGCAGGAGGCCGCTAATGGCGTAGGAGACATCCTTTCTCAAGTCTCGCAAACACATGATGTGATCATGTATCTTCCCTTATCCTTCTATTATTTGTTGAAGAAATCTCATAAGAGCTCACAATCATTTTTCGTATTTCAAATATATACTCATTAATATTGGTATGTTATTGAAATTTATGTTACATTTTTTTCCAGGGCATTGGATAAGACAATTTCCACATTGGAGGTCCAGCTAGCGACAGCTAGATCTTCCAAATATGGAAATGATGAAGGATCTCCTATGGTGATAAAACCAGGAGGTGAGCCATTGAAAGAGCGCCAGAAGGTTTTCTTTGTGATGGGAATCATGACTGCCTTTAGCAGCCGAAAACGAAGGGAGTCAATCAGGGAAACATGGATGCCACAAGGTTGAAATCCAAATTTTCAATATTCATTTCTCTCACTAAAAGATTAGTTGCCGGCATTGCTGTTATAAGAAATACGCATATACATATGCACACACACATAACTTATTAGTTTATCACTTTTCCAGGGGATGAGTTAAAGAAGTTAGAGGAAGAAAAGGGAATTATAATGCGGTTTGTTATTGGACACAGGTAGACTTTATATTGCAAGTGACTAGCTTAATAAACTGCTTGCTTCAGAAAGAAAATTTTAACAAAACTTACTGGTTCCTTTTTTGCCATCAGTGCAACTACAGGAGGCGTTTTGGATCGTGCCATTGAGGCAGAAGAGGAAAAACATAAGGATTTTTTCCGACTGGTAAGTAACTCAGTGCCTAGGGCCAAATTACCTGTTATCTCCAGTTAGTTGTTTGGAGACTCGTGCAATGCTTGATGCATATATATTGTCTTGGGACCAATCAGGGGAACAAAATTCTGCAACTCTTTTTGTCGGCTTTTGTTAGTTAGTTGTTTTAAGATCTAGATTGTCCTTTGGTTCAAACTTCATATCACTTCGGTGGACCTGATGTATTGTTTACCATTGTATGTATGCAGAATCACATAGAAGGATATCGTGAGTTGTCGTCAAAAACCCAAATATATTTTACGGCGGCTGTCTCTAAGTGGGATGCTGACTTTTATATCAAGGTTGATGATGATGTGCACATAAATCTTGGTTAGTGTGTATATATTTTAATTCAGCTGTTTCTGCTATGGAAATAAGGGAACGAAACAATTGTTAGAGAATCTGCGACACTAAATTAATTTCAATATTTGACAGGAATGGTTGGTTCTACTTTGGCCCGTCATAGATCAAAACCTCGTACATATATCGGTTGCATGAAGTCTGGACCTGTCCTGGCGAATAAGTAAGCAGCCAAATGTTGTGCATCTCTCTTGTTTAATTTATGTTCGTCATTCATCTGTACCTATTTTGATAGGGGGGTCAAGTACCATGAACCGGAATATTGGAAATTCGGAGAGGAGGGAAATAAGTATTTTCGCCACGCAACAGGTCAAATATACGCAATTTCCAAAGATTTAGCAACTTACATTTCAGTGCATCAGTAAGTGCTCTTATGCAGTCTCATTTTGCTCTGGTTTTTTTCTTAAACGCACAAAAAATATTCTACATTTTTTTCTTCCCATATAACTTTGAAAAGTTCCCGTTTTCCACTTTAGCCACATACTTCACAAATATGCAAATGAGGATGTCTCTTTGGGTTCTTGGTTTATTGGTCTTGATGTTGAGCACATTGACGAGCGAAGCCTTTGCTGTGGAACTCCTCCTGGTAAGTTCTTGGCAATGTGATTTATCTCCACTTCAAGACATTAACCAGTTCGTTTATTTATCCATATGCCATCAAGATTGATGCTTTTTGCATTTCTACATAATTAGTTGATTGTTCCATTGAGAAGAAATCTCATCTGATTGGTTATTAAAAGCTCTCATTAAAATAAGTACTTTTCCGGAAAGCCACACAAAAATATCACATTATGATTAGTTCATTTTGGATATTATTAAGCAACTGTATATAACTCGGAACTATCTTAACTTTCTCATAGAGTGTGAGTGGAAAGCTCAAGCAGGAAATCCTTGTGCTGCATCGTTCGACTGGAGCTGCAGCGGCATATGCAAATCGGTGGAGAGAATGGAGGAGGTGCATGAGCGATGTGGGGAAGGTGATGAAGCTATTTGGCACACTAGTTTCTGAAACTTGGCACGTTTGATTGTGATGTAAATGTGTATGAGTTAACAGAAAGTTGGTTAAACAAAAACCTGCTGCCCCATTTTTGCTATTATTTATGCCCCTGGGACAGTTGGTATATGATTAATTTAATCATTGCACAGAGAATCTTGAGTCAGAAAATATGGAGAAAATTCTTTCTTTCCAACTTTGAACTGTTTGATGCCCTTTGGATGGAAACTAGTTCGCAAGTTGGGTTTATTTTTTTCTTTCCATTTTTATGAGTTGGGAGGACTTGTGGGTGCGTTTGGTACGTGGGACGGGACGGGACGGAACGGGACGAGGCGTTCCGTCCCGCGTTTGGTGCGCCAAAAATGGGTGGAACGGGCTGTTCCACGGGACAGATTTTGAGTGTTTTTGCGTTCCACCTCCCCCCCTGGAACGGGTTTGTTCCACGTCTGTGGAACACAATGTTTTACCATTTTAAGACAAATATACCCCATGTCTTTTTCAAAAATTACACATTCGTTCCGTCCCGTCCCGTCCCGTCCCGTCCCGTTCCGTCCCGTCCCGTCTGCGTACCAAACGCACAACATGTTTAGTGTCATGTCGCGTCTTGGATAATTATTTATTGACATGTGTAAGTATATTATCAAATTGAGATCCCAAAATGACAGTGTATATGTTTTTTGTAAGTTGCTCTCCTTGATCGGAGAATTAAGAATACAAGGAAAACTCAAATCTGCTTCATCCTACCAAATCTAGATTTGAGATTGCTTTTAATTAAGGAGCTCAAATTGTGGGCCTAAAGGTTAGAGGGAAGAGAATGTCAAAGGAGTGAGTTTGGATCAAAAGATCTCTAATGGAGACTTATACACTGTACAATCTATACTCATATACTGTGCAGTGAGATTCACACTTGTTATTGTATTAGTAGATCAAGACATTATTTGACCGTGAACTTGTTTTATGTATATCTTTCTTTACTTTTAGACCCAGATACAAGAATACGAATATAAAATAAATTTTTGGATTCGAGATGCACTGACAAGGGCAAATCTGTATTGTAATGAAGACACCATCTTAGTGGCACAGCCACTCCACAGCCTTTCTTTAGTATCTACTTCGTTCCCGATTTATTGCACTTTTAAGGACCTCCTATCACAATAAAACTTTTTATCTTCATATTTTGAACCGGCAGCATGCACTCATTAAATAAATGCGACATTAGAGTTGTCTTGGTGATAGAATTTCTGGCCAAGAAGCCTAAAACAGTTATTGGATGTGCAGCAGGTACACTTAGGGTTTGTAAGTAGTAACTTTTCCATTTGCAGAGATGAGATGACATTCACACCCTACACCTGTTAAGCACTAATAAGATTTTTCATTCTTCTGTGTGTTCAGTTCTTCGGGCAATGTGTTATCTTATCACAGGTAAACCTAACATTACGTGGTTGGAAAATCGATTTGGAATAAGATCACCAACATATGGAAATGAATCATCTCCGAATCTCTTCCATCTAATTCTCCCCATCAAACACTTCAGGTCTTTGAAATTTGATCAAACGGTTAAAATTATTATAACTTTTAAAGTGAACCTCTGTTTTTAGCCATTGGATCAAATTTCAAGGGTTTGGATTATTTGATGAAGAGAATTAGGTGGAAGGGATCCGTACATGCATGTTGAGAATAATTCTCACATTAGAAAAAAAAGAGGGACTTTTGATGTGCTTATAAGAGATTGGATTACATCTCATATTGTCAATTAGTTTTATGGTCGAACCTTAATTTTCTTTATAGTACCAAAGCATGTCTCATATATCGAACCCAACAGTCACACGTGTTGCAAATCACCCGATTGTGTTTTTCGTATGTTAGGCTTTAAAATTCGTCACACATGAAGGGGCATGTTGAGAGTAAATCCTACATTAAGAAAGAAGGGACTAATTGTCAATTGATTTTATGGTGAAACTCAACTTTCTTTCGTACATATGGGTACGTCGGGTGATGGTATTTGAACACACAAAACTAATATGCTCTCCAATGTATATGAGTTATACATGTTCACTTTGAATATTTTGCATTACATCGATATTCTAAACTAATTTATACTAAAGAAAAGAGAGAAGGTTTGTACCCAAAATGCACTCAGTTGAAAAAAAAAAAAAATCATAACCATCAAGACAATTGATCGATTACATATCAGTTACCTATTTAATTTGCAGTTGTTCAAATTTGTAATCAACTGCTTGAGGAATTCTCTGTGGTCAGTGGTACAGCCGAAATGCAATTTTTGACAGGTGAAGTGGGCACATCTGATGGGATTTTCCAAAATCATATGAAGTCTACACTGATGTAGAAAGTACACCGTCTATGCCCAGTGAGCTTCCTTCTCAAGGATGTCAATTCTTGAAGTACAAAGTGGCCTAATTTTGGGTTCAACATCATACACTAACAGTTTTGGCCGGTGTAACGGGGTCAATGGAAATTTTATTTGTGCGGCTACACTCACATGAGATAGGTTCGGGATTTGTATGTCTTGGCTTTTGTCTTGTAACCCGTTGTTTGTTTCTTTAAATAAAATTTTGGAGACGCTCGTTTTATAAGAAAGTTAGCTCTTTTTAATTGTTATTAGCGGGAAGGAAGTAGCTTACTTTTATAGTTGATGACTAAATTCCGGGTCTTATTTCTTTCTGACCGCTTTGTGCGTGTTATAAAGTAAGGCTACTTTTGTAGTTCAATGACCAAATTTTAAGAGTAGTTTGACTCGCATAATCTTTCATCATCCTCAGTAAAAAAAATAAAAAAGAAAAAAAAAGACATATATGCAGAAAAGTTGATCTCATGTGAGTGTGTTGCCGTATACAAATAACCCGATAGAATATATTCTTCTAGTAATAGATGTTGAGTGAGTTATGGATATAATCATATTTGTTCAAGGTACAAAACTCCTCTTTTTGTCCCATGAATTTGAGAAATTTGTAAGTGTCCATTAATTGCATTATTCTTTTGCGTTATAGTCATTTAAAAACTCTATGGTATTCTGAAGTATATGATATTTTTTGAACTTTTTAACCGTTACATTTTAATTTTTGTATTTTTAAAATAGTGATCTAAGGGTACAAAAATTAGTATCCTATACTTCAAAGCATTGTAAAAATCCCGTTAGTCAAACCGCTTTGTGTTGTTAGTGATAGTTACAGGTGGCAAAGGGGATCATTACTTTTCATAGCCCACGCCGGTCGCCCCTATTATATTAAAATTTTATTAACAAAAATTTAACCAAAATTTTATTAGAAAACAAATTAACCAATAAGCTAAACGACATAATGTATTGTTGTAACGCGTGTATATATATTAATAACAATATCATATTTTTGGTCTACAAGTATATTAGCTCCTTCAACTAATCTAATATTAGTTCCCATAAATAATATATCCTAAGGTTCATAAAATATCAATATTGTCATATATTAATATTATAACATGCAGATTATTAACTATACATAAAAGTTGTACATAACTTAAGATTAGAACTATAAAAAACATTGTAACTATATAGGATTTGGATGTATATACAGTAAATATAGCTATAATGTTGGGGACCAAATTAATTTTATTACTATATAGACGTTATTATTTAATAGAGAAGTAGTTAATTCTATTAACACCCCACAATCTTATGAATATACCCCATAATTTTATTTTTTCAGTTAAATTTCCGTTTTTACCCTGACGAATTAAGTTCTGAAATCCAAAATAAACCCCATCCACCCCCTTATGCCAGCTGCCAACCACCACAGTGTCTGGGCAAACAATCCCAGCCACTCACCATGTTCTCTCTCCATATATATATATATCCAATCACCAGCCACTCGCCTGTAGGTAATAGGGAATTGGGAGATGGGGTGTGTGAATCAAGAGTGTTTGGCAATTCTCGGTTTGTTAGAGAGTCGATCTTAGTTGCCAATTTCCGCGACGTGGGGGGTTTTTGGCTGTGTCGATATCAATGACAGATACCTCTTATATGGGTGGCCCGTGGCCGTCGAGCTAGCTTTTTTGCCATCATTTGTTTATGGGGATGTGGTGGCTTCAAAAAAATAGAGGACAAATTTAGAATTGTTTAGGCACATTTTAGATGTGGGTACATAAAGATGTGAGGTGTTAATAAAAACAAGGCAAAAAATATTCTTTTTTGTATCCTTAATATATACAAAGAACCACATTAGTAGTAGATCATGCCAATTTCTAAAATGTGACACTTAATCTCTAGAAACACCAAAAGTTTTAAGCCAAGAAGTTGTAAACATACTTGAAAAGCTATAAACATTTTGGCTTCAACAAGAAGATATCCATGTTGAAGTGGTATTGTGTACCCACAAGCTCAAAGATGTGGCATAAACCCTAAAAAATAATGTACTGTTTTCAAACAACCTTAGCTAGATATTTTCATTCATCTTAAACTTTTATTTGGCATTGCATGTTTTTGGACTTATTGATAATTATTACTATGTGTAGGCAAGTTTCCTTAAGATGGACCAAAAAAATTTATAACTTATTACAATGTGGAGTTTATTCCTATATAGCTGACCCAAGTTGGGACCAAAATCTTTTATGACGAAAGTAGTGGTGGATGCCTTAAGGGACCACCCGGAAGCCCGGATTAGTGGTTGTGACACCAAAGTTTTGGGTGCGTGGTGGAGGAGAAGAGTGCAACGTTGGATCGGCGGGTGCAGGTTCTACAAATGATTAGCGAAAGAAAAGGTGACTATTCAATTTTTAAAGGGAGTTTTAACGAAAAGCCCACGGTACTGTTCACTTTAACGAAAAACCACATTTTAACACTAAAAAGTCAAACATGGTACTATTCACTTCACCATTTATTTTGTCCTTATCGTTAAAACTCAAAGTTTTCAAGCTCTTTTCATTAGTTTTCCTATTTTTATAATGACTTGGGCAAAACAATATCGTTTTAAGTCAATTCATTTAAAACAAAATAATTAAAAGCAAATTTTCTTATTAAGCGGACACTTTTTAGTAAAAAAAAATAGAGTATACCTCTTTCCTCTTACCCGGGATTTCCATCCAATTCCATTTTGCATTCACTTTCTCCAATTGGGTAATTCCCAATTCCAATTCCCTTTTTCCTCTAACCCCACCCAACCGATCTCAGGCCACCGCCATCTGCTCCAATTGGGTAATTCCCAATTCCAATTCCTTTTTTAGTCTAAACCCATCCGGGCCACCACCAGCTGCTCCACACCTCCACCTGTCTCCATGACCACCATTTAATCTCGTAATTTCTGAATTTAAGTAAGTTTTCTATTTTAGTCTAAATTAAGAGGTTAAAATTGATGTGTATTGAATGGAAAATTTAAATTCATAATAGATTATAGTTGTTGTTGATTTGTTATGATTTTTTGATATTGTTTGGATCATGTGTTGGTTAGTTCATATATATATTTTTCGCTTCATCAATTGATATGGTTTTTTGTTTTGATCAATTGATATGTTTAGAAATTAGAAGTATGGAATGATATTGCAAGCGAAAATCATCATCAATTAGTTTGGATAGTCCTATTTCAAATAGTTCAACTCCAAGTTTGGATAGTTTCGATCTTATTCTGAATAGTACAACTCCAATTTTGGATGGTTCATCATCGATCTATTTTTTCTTGTTTTGACTGAAACAATCATGATATGTTTTCAGATTATGAAATCTCGTCGTGGCCATATTTAGTCTTTGTAGTTTGTACAAAAATTAAGAATGAAAAGTTAGTAGTTTATTGTTTAATTTTCAATGTTATTTTCGTCTTCATATTTTTTTTAGACTTTTTGGAACCACCCTACAGTAGAATTCTATATCTACAAGGAGGCTACTATAAAATATGAGCGTTTTCTGTATTATTAATCTTGCGGTTCGTCCAATATGAATATAATTGTAATAATTGATTAGAAAACGGTTGCATGTGTAAAGCCTGATAAAGTTAAGACTTGTCTATTTTTCAAACATAAACATCATGTAGTTCATGCAGCCATATGCATACGGTCGGAGGTCAAAAAGGTGAAGCACTACAGCTTGGAGTGTGACTGCGAACTCGTTTAGCATATAAAATAATTTACACGACGAAAGCATGCAGGTATTTCAACCATTATATGGTCGGTTTCACTGCCATATTGTATTTCTGTCATCAACTGGTTTCTTTCAAGCAGTTACCCAATGTTGTGGTGCTCGTTCTTCTCACTCATGACTAGTTTGGAATTGTTGTGTTTTGAAAAAAAACACTACATTTATTGTGCTGTGAAAATAAGCAGCTGTGAAATGAAGCAGCAGAATGTTTAGTAAACATTTTTGTAAAAGCACTTTTGAAAAAAAAAAAAAAGCAATGGTATAATGTTTGGTAAATTTTGATGAAAACAACTGTAACTGTGTAAAATGACCAAAAAAGCATAATACTAAATATGCTATTAATTTAAGGGATGTGATATCCATACACCCATTTTTACTTCTCTCACACCTTTTTAATTTTCGGCCGTCAGATCGGATGAATTGAAGAAGATCAAAGGACAAAAATTAACAAGAAGTGTGAGAGAAGTAAAAAGGGGTGTGTGGATAGCACACCCCTAATTTAATTGTTTGATCAATAAAGGCCAATTATTTAATATACTTTGTTCTTTTGGTTTTCGACCCAACCTTAATTCATAACAGGATGTTTGGAATTTCACAAGTCATCATTTAATCATGTATGTTCCCGCAGCAATTTGTATGAAGATTTGTAAAAAGGAAATCGAAAGGAAAGTAAATTGCAGTAGATAAGTAAACAAGGTGCAATACTTTAGGAGAAAGACACATCATTGCGATTTGTATTAGTATGTGCAATCATCATTTCTTGTCAGAAAACTATACATACATAATTTTATTTGTATCAAATGTTTCTCCAATCATCATTTCTTCTTATCAGAAAACTATACATACATAATCATATTTGTATCAAATGTTTCTTTGCATCGTATCTTACATGAACAACATTTTGACACAAATAATTGTATCTGCTCAACACCAAATTGTGTATCTGCTGGACTGCTAGGGTGCAAACATTTCCAATAGCACGATGCTTGCCCATGACTCCATATATACCAATCTCCGAGTGGGACTTCAAACTTCGTATTTAGGGCTGACGGAGAAGAGGAGCGAAATTACTCCTCCTTTTTATTTCAAAGTTTGGCAATGAGACTCGCAAACGATTGCTTCGAAGAGAAGGCTGAAGGAGGAGAAGGAGAAAACACATAGTTGTTCATGAATCACGACCTGGAGGCGCTCTGTGCTCTCCACGATGGATGCTCTCTGTCCAACTAATTTCAGATTTAAACAACACTGTTCACCCACCTCTCGATGAAGAAAAGCCGATTTTTTTTATGCTTATTTTTTGCTGCTTTGGGTTTTTAGTTTTTTTTTACTTAAAACTTAAAAAAATAGCTGCTTACAAGATGTTTTCAAAACAAAAAAAATTCCCAAACTTTTCTTTTATCGATGCTTTTTAAAAAAGTTAAGATGTACCAAATTGGTACTCAATGTCTCGGTTAGACACATCGCTAGGCGGTCGGTGGTGCTAAACCTACGAGTCGCTTGCACAGTTGCTTGCGTGCATGTATAGTATGCTCATTTAACGAGTTTGTTGATTAATATTGACCAAAGACCTAGCTAGCTGCAGACTGTTCACATTCTTAATTATTGTAATTTTGTGATTTTTATAATTTGACTAGAGTAAGGTTTGACTTTGCACTGTTGAATTCCAATTAATTGGCAAATAAACCAGTAAATTAACACGATCAAGTAGTTGCATGTCCATGCAAAAGGGTCAATGAGTCATTGAGTTTGGCCAATTCAGAGGCATTACGGGGAATAAATGTTGGGCAGACCAAGCAATATATATATTTTTTATTTTGAAAGAAAAGGGGCAAGACAAGCCATGGTTATTCACTTATTCCGGACCCGAATAAACTATGTTGAAACCCTCCATTGAATTTGACCAAATATATATATATATATATATTTGAAATGCAGTTGATGGCAAACCACGGTTATCCACTCATTTCGGACCCAAAGCTATGTTGAAACCCTCTATTGAATTTGACCAAATATTATGGTATATGAATTTGACCATCTTAACCTTCATTTCACTTCACGTAGCCCTAGTACTTTTATGACCTTGGAGGCTTTGGAGAAATTTCTCAACCATTTTTCCATTGAAGCTTATATAGTATGGATACATTATTACTGTCGTGTTTTCTGTCAATAATACAATGGGAAGTGAAAAAAAAAAAACTGTCATTGTATCATTGATATGTGTTATTATACCATTAATATGAGATATTAATGTCATGTTTTAATTGTGTTATACAAGTCTCATTTCAGCGTCGGACCATCTTAATTAAAATGTCAGGTCAATTCTCAATTGCTAGTCTTAAGTGGTGGGAACATCAAGCCGCGTACTCCATTTGATAAATGAAAGAATGCACGCACGACCAGTCAAATGCTGGAATGCTGCTTCATTTGACATCCAACGGTGTTGAACCATCCTATATTCCACTAGCATATGGCGGCTGATACAGTAACCTCTCTTGTATGTTTCATTTTTTTATTTTTGTTTAATTTTGAGTAACAATCTTATTATATGTTTAATTTTCTTCTCATTAAATGAATAATAAACTAGCCTCATTCTATCTACCACAACAAATGATTAGTGTTCCCAACTAAACCCCAAACAATGAAAATTAGTGTTTCTAATCTAATTAAAAAAATTGTTTTATATCCCTTGTCACCTTGTCGGTGGCATTTTCCCCTAAATAATTAGGGTACCGTATTACTTCTCCGAGAAGTAGAAGTAATTGGAGTATTACTTCTCTGAGAAGTGAGAAAACTTCTACTGTTTATGTTTAATCTGAATTTCATGACTAATAAAAAATACTTAATCGCTCTTTAATATTACGGTATAATAATATTCTTTACTTGTAAGTGAGAGATCTTAGGTTCAATTCTCGCTAAAGGTGAATTTGAACCACATTATTACTAGGTCATTGTGAAACTAAGCCGACCTCTTCCTCTTAATATAGATAATATCATTTATTAAAAAAAACAATTAATCATGAACTCAAAATAAAGTCACATAACAATAAAAATAAAAATAACCATGATATTATTTTAAAAAGGAGTTGTTATTAACACTTTAAAAAAAGCATAATACCTCAAATACTATTTTTTTAAGTTAATAGCTCATCATTTTTGTTTTATTAATGATAAATTTTGTTATTTAAGGATATTTTACATGGGGTGTAAAACTAAATTTTTATTAAACTCATTATCTACGACTAGAACTTCTCACTTACTAGTGAAAAGAATACCACTGTAAGAGCTAGTAAGAGTTTCAATAAACATTAACTTAAGCAAACCAGCAACCGATACAATCATCATCTAGAAAAGCATTTTGAATGAAATCAGAACTTCTACCAAAGATTATTACGCAATAGAATCGAAGATGGAATCTATTAATCAAATATTCAGACAATAACTATAATTTCTTAGATAAGGGCCTAAACTAACTAGAGTAGATTTTTTTTTCCTTAAAAAACGGAAACAATTAGTGGCAAATTACAGTTATCCACCAATTTTCAACTTAAACATTTAAAATATAATAGATATAACTTAAGTTGATTAGAGCATCATGCACTTCACTTTGAATTTTTATTTTATACATAATTAAGTGAGTTAGAGCATTACGCAATCACCTACTTTGCACTCAAGTACGAGTTTTCATTTTCATTATTCATATGAGTTAGTGAATTTGATCCCCCCCCAAAAAAATGAGCTAGTGAAAAACTTTTAGGCTTTTTAGCCAAAATGATCTTTGAAATTGACATAACTCTTCACTTTGGTTTATGAGATTTGAGATCAATAGAAGTAGCTTTTGAGTTTGCTCACTATCAATCATTTTAGTTGTTCGGTGGAAAAATCTGTTAAATAAAGACCAAAATGACAAAAATATCCTCAAGTTAATAAACAATGAACCAAAATAATTCAACAAAATTTGAAGGTATTTTTGTCGTTTTATCTTGTTTTACAAAATGATCAAAATAATTGATAATAGACAAACTTAATGATCTCTTCTATTGATTTCAAATCTCAAAGACTTTTCCACGAATGAAAAAAAGAATAAAACCAATCAAATCAAACATATGTTTTATATTGGCCAACATTTTACATAGTAAAAGAGAGAAAAAGGAAATCTATAAAAGTCCAAGTCAGAGAACGTGAAAAAGGGCAAACGCGGCCACCATAGAAAGAGCCAAACCATTACCATGGTATAAAAAGAGGACCAAATCACCAATTCAACTCATCATCCCAAGATCCATTCATAAATTCTACACCCACAGATTTCTGAGATTTTCTCAGAAAATTCACATTCACTCAATAACTCATTCACTTTTTCTCATCTTTTTTTTTTTTTTTTTATCAAAAATTATATAATAATTAGGGAACCAAAAAAGTAAAAAAACTGAACACTTAAGTTGAAGCCATTGGCCAAAAACAAAGGGCAATACTTGCAATAGCAGCACAAGAAAACAACAAAGACCCTGCTCTGCGAGCCTGTGGTAATCTCCCCAAAGCATCTCTATACCGCTTATCTCAGAAATCTTATCCAAAGCTCTCACCTTTCCTCTGTCTTCTTCCTCCTCTCTCTCTGCAAATAAACCATATCTATATCCCTTCATTCTCTGCTTCCTCCTCCTCCTCTCCCTTTTTTTTGGTTTTTTCTCTCTGTATTTATATATCTAATAAGTAATATCCCCCTTCTCTCTCTCTTGGGTCAGGGTTTTGCTATCTTCTTATCTCCTTCCTCTCTGAAACCCTTGAGTAATCGCTGTGCTTATTGCATACCAGTATCCGATTCAATCGAGGGTTTTTCTCTTTTTTTTTTTACGGTTTTTTAACTTCTGGGGTTTTTTGGGTTTTTTCTTTTCTGCTCGACGATGGCGTTGGCGTCGGCTTTTCTGGAAATTCTTAGACGACCCACGATTGTGGAGGTGCTCGGTGAGTTGATGATGTTCATAACCCCTCTGTGGATTGCTGTGGTTGTTGGTGTTTTTGTTGGGTGGGCGTGGAAGCCCAAATGGGCGAACTTGGTTGGCCGAGAGCTGTTGGATAGCCCAATCACAAAACAAAAAGAATCCTCCTCTTCCTCGTCGTCCTCGCAGAGTTCGTCCACGTGTATCGGTTTGATTCCGGGGCTGAGCTCGTTGAAGTTTCAGCTGCCCAGTTGCATTCCATGGCCTGCCGACGAAAGGAATCCGAAAGAGGCGCTTTCTTTGCCACCTACCACCAATCCTGATTTCAGGTTTGTTGACTTTCTTGAGTGTTTTGGCTAATTTTACAACTTGGGTTTGCTTTAATTTTTCGAGTTTTGGTGTTTAATGTGTTCAATTTCGCAACTTTGATTAGTGTTTAATGTGTTAAATTGGGGATTTTTGTCAGTTTAACTTGTACGACTTAAGGTCTTTGGCTTAATTAGTGAATGTTATGATATGGCATGGCAGCTCCTCAAAGATTGAAAGAGAAAGTTCCGGTCATGTGAACAATGAGGATTTACGGCACATATGCCAGCTTGTTGAGGAGAAAGATGGAGGGCCTGCTTGGATTCATATGATGGATCGGTCTACCCCAACTATGCGCTATCAAGCTTGGCGAAGAGACCCCGAGGTAGCTATTTTACATTTCGTTGTATTCGATCCTCGATTATTTTTTCAATAGAAATATTGGTGGCTCTCAGATGCATAACCGTGTTTTGCTCACGTGTATTATGTTGGTGAGGTTAACTAACTGGATTTCATCTATATGTTCTAGACTGGACCTCCGCAATACCGCAGTAGTACTATATATGAGGACTGTACACCTGAGTTACTGAGGGATTTCTTTTGGGATGATGAGTTTCGAGTGAAGTGGGATGACATGCTTGTACATGCATCTACTTTGGAAGAATGTCCAACCACCGGAGCCATGTTGGTGCACTGGGTGCGCAAGGTAAGAACAATGATACTTTGTCTCCTTTGATTCTTGAGTTGTCGTTGCTGCATTGGCTTATTACTTAAATTGTTTCTTTGTTTTGGACACAGTTCCCATTCTTTTGTAGCGACAGAGAATACTTGATAGGTCGTCGCATTTGGGAAGCAGGACGGACATACTACTGCGTAACGAAGGTATGTAAACCGGAAGATCTAGCTATCTATATAAACCTCTCAGTTCAATGCACTATCTAGTCTAGTCACATATACAAGCCGCTGTAACCTATTATGCAGAAGAAAATTAATGTCAAAAGGATTCCTTTAGGGTCCAAATTTCATTATTTTTCTTGACAAGGCTGGGTGTCCTGTGTGAAATAATGACAGTTAATGCACTAGTTTTGGTTATATTTAGTATGTTAAAAGATTGTAGCTGTGAATAGTTGAAGTGCTAAGCTATTTGTAGTTTTCCGGTCAATGCATATTTAGTAATTTCTAACTCTAAATATTTTGTTGGTATATAATTTAGGGATTTGAACATTTGAAGGTACTGGTCGGTTTATTGTACTGAGTTCATATCTAAAGTAATTTGAATTCCTTCTGTGTGCTAATAAGTGGAGAGTCCTAAATGAAACTAGTTTTTTCGAGTTATTCTCCAGATTGTACATATTTGTAACTGTTGCAAGAATTCGTTTTGAGCTGATTGTGCGTAGTTTGGGAATAAAATAAGCGGTAGTGCTCGTCATGTAGAACGGTTCTGTTTTCAAGGTTATTAACTCGTGATGCGTAACCTAATGGTGTGATTTAACATGTTTCAGGGAGTACCCTCCTCTGCTGTACCAAGGCGTGACAAACCTAGACGTGTTGACTTGTACTATTCAAGTTGGTGCATTCGAGCAGGTAACGGAAGTCTTATAACATCTTAATGCTTTCTGAAATGAGAAACAAATCTGTCAATCTTCCTAAATGAAAGATATCTTTCTTTATTTACCTATTAAAAAATGGGATATCTCTTTGTTATGGTGTGCAATTGGCAGATTAATTTTTATTGATTCAAACTTTGAAAGTTCATATTGCTTTCTTTTTGTAATTGTGCTCTTGGGAACCATCACTAAGACTTGTATTGGTTGGGTATGAACCAGTTGAATCAAAGAGAGGGGATGGCCAGCTTACTGCATGTGAAATTTTACTCTATCATCACGAAGATATGGGTATCCCTTGGGAACTTGCAAAACTTGGAGTCCGGCAAGGTATGTGGGGAGCTGTTAAAAAGATCGAACCTGGCTTGCGTGCATATCAGAAGGAGAGAGCCTCTGAAGCCCCACTTTCACGGTGTGCTTACATGGCTCAGATCAACACCAAAGTCAGTGCAGACTACTTGAGATCTGTTGAAAACAGCACCGGCGATTCCATGGTGGTTGAAAAGTCAGATAAGTTGGATTCATCGGACAAACCAGAAGGGAAGAGCATACCTAAGCTTCTAGTTGTCGGTGGGGCTATTGCCCTTGCCTGTAGTCTTGACCGAGGGCTCTTAACAAAGGCAGTCATATTCGGAGTAGCCCGAAGATTTGCCAAAATTGGTAGGAGGTTCTGATTCCAGAGACGCCTGTTAATGCCGTTGTCAAGTGAAGTGAGGAACTGCCAAACGGTGGATCTCCACGCTTTGCCCCATTTCAAGAGGATTCCATTGGAGGTCTTATTCTTTGTCCTTTTTGTTTGAGCCATGAATACAACTTAATTGTAGAGGACCAGCCAGAGAGAGAAGTAAAAGAAATGTCTGGGAAGAAAGGAGAGTGATTGTATAGCCGTATTCGTTAAAGTTGGAAATGTGATTAAAGGATGTCTTGTGCTACAAGAATAACAGTAACCTTCAGCTTCTTTTGATGTTACATTTTCATTCTTTCAGTTCTAACGATCTTGAATTGCTTCATGCTTTCTTTGCATACAAACTTCAGAAACAATTGAACTTGACAGGGTTATGAAAAACCCAAGAAGGTTAATCTGAGATTGACTTCATGGAAAAACAAGAAATC
Source organism: Malus domestica (assembly GCF_042453785.1). Classification (NCBI taxonomy): domain Eukaryota; kingdom Viridiplantae; phylum Streptophyta; class Magnoliopsida; order Rosales; family Rosaceae; genus Malus; species Malus domestica. The sequence goes on along the minus strand of NC_091674.1, from coordinate 22,121,697 downwards.
AATCACAAGCTGCCACATGTCTACACTGGTTGGAGCGTGAACCGTGTAAAGTTAGTGGTCTTTGGTGCAACGGGAAATTTCGGGGATAAAAAAATGTGTGGAATTGTAAGCGCACGTGGTCCAGCAGTGAAGCACCCCAAAAAGTCATGGAAGTTTGAGGTCGCACTTCACACAATCACAGCCACCTCTGACCTCACAAAGTTGGCTGAATCCTTTTTTTCTTTTTACGGATCTGTGTTCTAATTAATACTGTCAAAGCAATCGATTATTGAGCAATTGGCCCCCTTCATCTAGGTTTCTATCTTAGTGGTCCTAGCGTCCTAGAACGGTAAAAAACTTACTTGTGTTCCGACGTCACGTGATGAGTGATATAGAAGCATAGACATCATTCTGTATCCAATTCGTGGAAGGGGTGTTCGTCTAGAGGAATATCCAGTGAGGAGGTTCTCTGGCTAACGAGCACACAGCTCCCCGAGAGGTTGGTGCCGGTTGATATCGTCTGTCGGGCTTCTGCTTATTGGCGGGCTGTAAGAGAAGGACAAAGTTAATTCTGAAATGTGCCTTTGTGGGGCCTTAGGTGTAGGCTTTGAGGCTCACAATCAAAATTAACTTTAAGAATTCAGGCGTGCCACTGTCGTCTTTAGCATGACAGATGTAAAACCGATGTTAAGTTTTATGGTGTATATATATATATATATATATATATATATATGCCCGAGCGACCCAGTTAGTTATGAAAGGTGCCTTTGTGGGGACTTAGGTGTAGGTCTTGAGGCTTCCCGTCAAAACTAACCGAATACTTGAACACATCTTGGTTGTTTCATTATTGCGTACGTATCACTCCCGTTATACGTTAATTACCCGAGCCCGCAGAGCAGAATGAAGTCAAATAGGTGCCTTTGTCAGGCCTTAGGTATAGGCCTTGAGGCTTCCTATCAAAGTTAATTCTATACTCAAGCATTCTGTGGGAATTATGATATAACAGAAGTAAAACTAGAGAATAAGCCAATTACTTGCGCCCCAAGTAACTTCAGACTTCTGATGATCAAAGATTGTCGTGGATGGGTTAAGTTCACATAAAGTTCTTTTTATGCCTTGAGATCAAGGACTTTTAAGTGGTCAATCTTGTTTGCCCGAATGATTAGAACTTAGAAGTCTTTTAATCATAAACTGGCTAGCAATAACTTGGATGCAGATGAAAACATACATCATAGTACTAGGTCTATGAATGAAAGACAACAACAAAGGAGGTCGGGCAAGGTTTCACCTTGTCGGGCAAGGCTGATCATCTTGCAACTTCCCCTCTTTGTGATTTACAAAGTGTTCGAATGCTAGAAAGGGAGATTGAAAGATGAATCTATATGAGGTGATCGATACTACAACAAGATTTAAACAAGGTAGCAGAGCTTTTACAAAGGATTTCTGGTGAAGGTTGATCCCAAAAGGGATGAAGATTGGGGGCTGACTACAGCTTCGTGAAGGCAAATCTGGTTTGAGCAGAGTTTGTGCTTGTATTTGTTTGGTTGATTGAGTGTCCTTGTCTCTGATTTTTCTTCCTCATTTTATAAACGATTTGGCTTGGCTGTCTGCAGTGTTGATTTTGCCCGAATGTATCTGAAGGGTAATGACTCATCAACTTTTTACTTGTACTGCCATTGTAAAGTACTTTTGGGCTGATTAGCTGGCTGGTCTACATCACTTGACCCCTAGGTAGGTGAGCAGGTAGTTTAAATGAGCTGCACCTGGTCGGGAAACAAGCCCTTTTTTGCTTCTGGACTTCGGTTGGACCTTGGACTTTTCCTTCTTCTGAACCTCCTTTTGGGCTTTCTTTTGGGCTAACCTCTTCTTAACCCAAAGTTCAAGTTTTATCCCAAACAGTGCCCCCTTCAATTAATATTCAGGCTGGAATTCTAGGCGCCAATATTGATTGAATAGCCACATGCCTGTATACCTGATCTCGGAACTTGTGTTTTCCAGATGGGATGAATGTGATCTTGCATCTCTTGCTCTTCTCATGACCTTTGAGCTATCCTCTGAGGTTCCTATAAATTCCAGCTCAAAACTTCTCCTGTCCAGCCAACAGATGATTTTCAACCTTCTCTTTTATCACCCTCCGACGTTTCTGCCTTCTTAGTCTTCTTCTAAACCTGGAAAATGGGTTCCTCTGGATTCAATTGCAGTTTCCTAAAACTCCATTTTTTGTGAGAAAAAGGATTTTCATCAAATATTTACTATCTCCAACACCTTTGGTCAGACACCCCGCTATCCCCAACACCTTTGGTCAGGCGGTTTTCTCCTGAGGGTTTGCCCTCTTACTCGTTGCTTTGATAAGTCGGGCTTCACCATCATATCCAATGATGATCCTTATCGAGGGTCCTCTACCAAGCTCATCTTGGCCACACAACCCGATCACCTGCCTGACCAGGTTTTGTCATGAAGATACCAGAAACTAGTCGAGATACCAACACAATGTAGAAGGAAAGAAACATGACACATTGAGACTTGCTCCGATGTAATTTTATCAACTTGTCGAAATGAATGAAGCATCATTTTAACAACTTTTATCTTTCTGTCTTCTTGAATGGTTAATGAATACACTGCATTCCAACACCTGCTTTATTTCTCATCTTCTTCAATATAACAATCCCTAACATCCCATAATGTAGGGCAATACCTTTTTAAGAATTTGACATTGATGGGAAGTTTCTGCCAATTTCCTTCAAGATCAGCCAAGTAATATCCTTCCTTGTCTAATACTTGACTAACAATAAAATGACCTTCCCATGTCGGGCTCCATTTCCCAAAGCCCCTAAGCTGAGCTCCTGGAGGGAGGACCGCCTTCCATACTAAATCTCCTTCCTTGAAAGACTTCAGTTTTACCTTCTTGTTATAAGCTCAGGCAACAGCTCTCTTCCCTTCCTGAATCTGGTTCAAGGCCTCAATTCGGGTTACATCTAAATCTTCAATCCCCTGACACATAGCTTCTATGTATTCTTCACTATGTAACCCGAATTGATTTTGAATTCTGACAGAACTTACATTGATTTCCATGGGAAGAACCGCATCTTGCCCGAAATCAAAGCATAAGGAGTTATCCCCGTTCCTGCCCGTTTAGAGGTTCGGTATGCCCACAAAGTATTCCCTAGCTTTTCATGCCACTTTTTCGGGCTATCTGTTACCATCTTTTTGATAATGTTTATCAAAATCTTGTTGCTGGCTTCGGCTTGACCATTTGACTGAGAGTAGTAAGGACTAGACTGGATCATCTTTATTTTGTATTTGCTTGAAAATTCTTCAACTTCTTTTGATATAAAAGATGGCCCACGATCCGTGACTATGGTTTCGGGCACCCCAAACCTATGCAAAATCTTGGTCTCAATAAACTTCTTGACTGCAGCTGAAGTTATGGTCTTTACAGCTGATGATTCTACCCATTTGGTGAAATAATCCGTTGCCACAATTATGAAAGTATGCCCCTTGCTAGAAGATGGATAAATCTGTCCGATGAAGTCCATTGCCCATCCCTTAAAGGGCCAAGGTTTAACCACTGGATTTAAAAGTACTGAAGGCACATGTTGGAGAGGTCCATGCCTTTGACATTCCTCACATCCTCGGGTATAAGACTTGCAATCTTTTTCCACACCAGGCCAGAAATACCCATACATCCTAAACCACCTCATCTTCGTTCCAGCTTGATGTGCCCCACATATCCCTTCATGTACCTCGGCCATTACTCTCATAGATTCTTCTTGACCTAAACATTTCAGTAGAAGCCCATCCGGCGTTTTCCTTAGCAGGTTCTCCTCCCATAAGACGTACTTAGTTGCTTGTTGTCTATTCTTCTTGCTTGTGGGTGCAGAAGGATCTTTCAAATGATGAATGATAGGCGATCTCCAGTCTTCCGTCTCGGTTTCTAGGATCATTATATCTAGACTGAATCCTTTTTTTAAGATAGAAGAAAGATTTCTTCTTTGAACCTCGACATCTACTCCATACTTCCTTTCCTGGATTGGTACTCCCGAGGCTATTTGTGAGGCTATTTGTGCCATCTCGTTGGCCGCCAGATTAGATTCCCTGGGAACATAATTAACTGATACTTCAGAATCCCAATAGCTTAACAATTGTGTGGTCGCCAAGTAATACCCAGCCATGGTGATATGTCTGCACTTGTATTCTCCATTTAGCTGGTTTATCACTAATTTTGAATCACCAAATACCTCTACCTCCATTGCCCCCAACTCTATCAAGATCCCCAAGCCAATTATTAAGGCTTCATACTCCGCCTGATTGTTGGTATTCCCTTGGTAATCTAGAAGGAATGAATAATAATTGTGAACTCCTTGGGGATTTATGATGACAATCCCTGCTCCAGAAGCCTTCTGAGTGTAAGAACCATCAAAATAAAGCTTCCAAGGAGTAATCCAGAGACCAGTTACCCTTTTTATTTCTTGTTGGACTCATTCTTCCTTGCCCGAGATGCCCTTGCCTGGTGGGATCCAAACATTAATTACTTCCAGGATCCCTGGTACATTGATGATCTCATCTTGAGACTCTTGGTGCTCTGCTAAGAAGTCAGCAATTGCTTAGCCCTTGACCGCCCTTTGGGGTACATATTGAAAGCTGAACTCTGTTAATGCTAGAATCCACTTCCCAATCCTTCCTGTTAGCATTGGTTTTGACAACATATACTTTATCACATCTGTTTTGGCAATGATGTGCCTGTGACAAGGTAACATGTAATGCCTCAACTTACTAGCAGTGAAATATAGAGATAGGCACAACTTCTCTATAGGGGAGTACCTTGTTTTTACCTCAGTCAAAATTCTACTGAGGTAGTATACTGCCTGCTCTTTTCTGCCTTCATTGGTTTGAGCTAGTAAACTCTCGATTGATTTATCTGAAGCAGAGATATATAGCTTTAAGGGTTTTCCCCTTTGAGGTGGTACCAACACTGGTGGAGAAGTCAAATAGGCTTTGATGCTGTCAATAGCCTTTTGGTGTGGTGGTCTCTATTCGAAACTTTCTGTATCTTTCAGTTTCAATAGAGGAGTCAACGACTGAATTTTGCCTGCTAAATTAGCAATGAATCTCCTTAAGAAATTAATTTTGCCTAGCAGTCTCTGAAGTTGCATTTTGTTGATGGGCGGAAATGACTCCATTATTGCCCGGGACTTGTTCTTGTCCACTTCTACACCTCTTTGATGAACCAGGAATCCCAAGAAGTTGCCCGTTCTTACTCCAAACGCGCACTTCTTTGGATTCATCTTGAGTTTATGGATTCTTATCCTTGTCAATGCTTGCCTGAGGTCTATCAGATGCTGCTCTTCTGTTTTGGATTTCACCACGATGTCATCGATGTACACCTCCATGTTATGGACAATCAAATCATGAAAAATAGCATTCATCGCCATTTGGTAGGTTGCACCAGCATTCTTGAGTCCGAACGGCATGATTAGATATTCATATGCCCCCACATGACAGGGACACCTAAAAGCTGTTTTATGTATATCTTCCTAGGCCATCTTTATCTGATTATATCCGGCATTCCATCCATAAAAGATAAGACTTTATGTTTTGCTACATGAGCATGGGATATTCATCTTTTGGTGTGGCGCCATTAATGTTTCTGTAATCAACACAACATCGTACTGCTTTTGTTGTGGCTTTTAAAACGGGTACAATATTGGCCAATCACTCTACATATTTGGCAGGTTTAATAAATCCAGCTTTCACTATTCTTTCAATTTCTTCTTTGACCTTTTCTTCTATCTCTTTTGACATCCTTCGTGGTGCTTGCTTGACAGGTTTATATCCCTCATTGATGGGCATTCTGTGTTCCACCAAGGTTGAATCTAAACCTGGCATTTTAGTATAATGCCAAGCAAAACAATCTTTAAATTCTTGCAGAATACAGACAATCTTTGCCCGATCATTAGTTTCTAATAAGCCACTGATTTGTATAGGTCTTGGATCTTCTTCTGTCCCTAGATCAATAACTTCCAAAGGATCTTGCACTTCTGATGGTGGCTTGTCAGGTTCTGTACACAAAAATTTGACTAACTCCGGGCTCTCGGGCAAGTCGTCTGGTCCATCCAAATCATATCTGCACTCGGCCATTCATATGACCCCCTCCAATTCTTCTCCGTAAAGTTCTTCCCTGTTTTCATCCTGGCCGGTTGAAGTTCTTAGCTGCTGCTCATGCTCTTCTTTTCCTAAGAGTTCCCTTTCTTGTTTTCTGTCTCTCCTATACACCAACAGTCTTTTGATCAAGGACCTAACTGCTGTTACCTGATCCTTTCTCTTTTGTTCTATCATTGATGATATTGAGGTGTTGGGACGATACAGGGTTTATCCCATTCTTCTCTAGTGAGAAACATTCTTTGTTCTAAGAGCTTTTGGGCCGTCACCTTGGTAAGGCGGCCGTTCTTATCTGCTCCTGAACATTACAGAATTCCTACATTGGGATCATAGAAATTTACTTCCGCTACATTGGCTGTAGGAAGAAATGGCCATGACTCGGCCTTCACCATCTTCCAAAAGCCTGGTCCCTCTGTTCCTGCTTCGTGGTAAATAGCAACTTGTTAATGTAGAGTGGAGGGTATGGCAAGACTTTGGTGGATCCAATCCATTCCGAGTAATGCTCCATAGGTGGAAGCACAATCCATCACAAAGAATGCCAGCATGATTCGCTTGGATCCCAAGTCCACTTCTAAAGGTAATATCCCATGAGTTTTGGTGATAGTGCCGGAGAAGCTCGAGACCATGAGATCGGTGGGAATGAGATCTTCTACACCTCTTCCTATCTTCTTCATTTGCTTGGCGGGCAATATGTTAACAGCTGCTCCTCCATCAATCAAAACTCTTTTGAAGGGAACTCCTTCCAAATGAGCTGCAACATATATTGGCTTAAGATAGTTGACTAGCAACATGTTTGGGAGGCTGAACACCATTTTATCAGTATAAATTCTTAACGAACCATTCTGGAATGTCTTGGATGATTCAGTTTTTTCCAATTCTTCCTCTTCGGCTACTTCAATGCTGACATGGGCCATCATTGGTTCTGTTGTCAAATAATCACCTTCCATAGTAGTGAGCTGATCAGGCTCAGCACCAAACATGGCGGATAACACATACGTCATGTTGATATGAAAGGTACTAGGCTCTGGAAAGTCTTCTTTCTTGCTCCCGATCTATTCCATAAATTCGTCTCACTAGGCCATTGCATCTTTTGGGAGTAAAGGTTTTGGTGCTCCCTCTTGTTAATTTATGCCCGAATCTGGTATCTACTTGGGAACTTCATCGAAAAGATCCAATGATACACCAGGGAGCTTTATCTCAGGCGAAACAGTTCCAAAACAAATAGGCTATGTCCTCAATCCAGGAGTGGGCATCATTATCATATCTTCTTGAGCTCTTCTCAATATCCTGTACTTCCCAGGGTGTAGGCTTTGTGGTACATGGTTTCCCTCACCCTCTGTTTTGCTATTAGCCATCTGCACCTTCTTTTTACTCCTTCAGTTAAACTGACTACTTCCCCCAGAGGGTGTTTTTTCAAACTTTTGATTCTTTGAGGCTTCAGATGTCACGAGAATCTTTAAAGAATTCATATAGGGTTTATGCTGCCTCTGGACCCTTTTGATCATAGAGGCTCCCATTTGTTTGGTGGGTTGGCCATTTTTCCCGACCACGTACCATTTTCGTCCGAGACGGGCAGGGTTATCCTTTTTGACAGGATTTGATATCCTATCATTTCTTTTATCTTCTCTCCCTGCACGGCCATATTAAGGATGCCTTATTTCCATCTCTTTTATACCTTTAGCCTCCTTGTCTTCTGCCTTCTCAGAAGCTTCTTGATTTCGAAACACTTCTGATAAAGCTCTAGGTTGGGAATCTCCTCCTAACCGCTAAAAGACACTTCAGGAAGTCTCTCTTCTTGCTGTCCGTCTAGCTTTTTCAGAGGCCTATTTTCTTTCTCATTCCTCTTTCCTCTTTATTAGTTCATGATCAATGAAGACTCTTGCTGGTGGTACTTCGAGCTCACACTCGCATTGGCATCTACTACACGGAACCATTCCTTTGATTATGGCTGCTTTTGGATGTTCGGGCAATTTGATCACCTCTTTTATGGACCTGTCAGCTGGCCTTCCTTCTTCTGTCTCATTTGCAACCTTCCCTTTCCCTTTCTCAACCCATGCTAAATTAATCATATTAACTGGGGCTTCTGAAAAGGGGTTTGCATGCTTGTTTAGCATTGTTTCGACTTGTACCGGATATAGGTTAGGTGGATTGTTTGTCAAGATCGTCTCTTCATCTGGTTGGCTGGCCTCCAGTTTTTCTCTTTCTTCTTCCCCATCATCTTCCTTCCTAACTAGAGGTAAAGATATGGGAATATTTGGTTTCATAAGGCCTGTTTTCCTTTTGAAGTCTGCGGAGGCGTTTTCCAATCTGTGCAATATCTGCAACAAGGTAGTTTGCAAATCTTCAGGTAGCTCTGACATATTGCTTTACCAAATAAGATTTGATGTATGTGGTCCCACTGGGCGTGCCAAAACTATGTTCGTCTAGAGGAATATCCAGTAAGGAGGTTCCCTGGCCAACGAGCACACAGCTCCCCGAGAGGTTAGCGTCGGTTGATATCGTCTGTCGGCCTTTTACTTATTGGCGGGCTATAAGAGAAGGACATAGTTAATTCTGAAAGGTGCCTTTGTAGGGCCTTAGGTGTAGGCCTTGAGGCTCACAATCAAAATTAACTTTAAGAATCTAGGCGTGCCACTGTCGTCTTTAGCATGACAGATGTAAAACCGATGTTAAGTTTTATAGTGTGTATATATATATATATATATATATATATATATATATATGCCCGAGTGACCCAGTTAGTTATGAAAGGTGCCTTTGTAGGGCCTCAAGTGTAGGCATTGAGGCTTCCCGTCAAAACTAACCGAATACTTGAACACATCTTGGTTGTTTCATTATTGCGTACATATCACTCTCGTTATACGTTAATTACCCGAGCCCGCAGAGCAGAATGAAGTCAAATAGGTGCCTTTGTCGGGCCTTAGGTATAGGCCTTGAGGCTTTCTATCAGAGTTAATTCTATACTTAAGCGTTCTGTGGGAATTATGATATAACAGAAGTAAAACTAGAGAATCAGCCAATTACTTGTGCCCCAAGTAACTTCGGATTTCTGATGATCAAAGATTGTCGTGGATGGGTTAAGTCCACATAAAGTTCTTTTTATGCCTTGAGACCAAGGACTTTTAATTGGTCAATCTTGTCTGCCCGAATGATTAGAACTTAGAAGTATTTTAATCATAAACAGGCTAGCAATAACTTGGATGCAGATGAAAACATACATCATAATACTAGATCTACGAATGAAAGACAACAACAAAGGAGGTCGGGCAAGGTTTCACCTTGTCTGGCAAGATTGATTATCTTGCAACTTCCTCTCTTTGTGATTTACAGAATGTTCGAATGCTAGAAAGGGAGATTGGAAGATGAATCTATATGAGGTGATCGATACTACATCAAGATTTAAACAAGGTAGCAGAGTTTTTACAAAGGATTTCTGGTGAAGGTTTATCCCGAAAGGGATAAAGACTGGGGCTACAGTTTCGTGAAGGCAAATCTGGTTTGAATAGAGTTTGTGCTTGTATTTGTTTGGTTGATTGAGTGTCCTTATCTCTGATTTTTCTTCTTCCTTTTATAAACGATTTGGCTTGGCTGTCTGCAGTGTTGATTTTGCCCGAATGCATCTGAAGGGCAATGACTAATCAACTTTTTAATTGTACTGCCATTGTAAAGTACTTTTGGGCTGATTAGTTGGCTGGTCTACACCACTTGACCCATAGGTAGGTGAGCAGATAGTTTAAATGAGTTGTACCTGGTCGGGAAACAAGCCCCTTCTTGCTTCTGGACTTCGGCTGGGCCTTGGACTTTTCCTTCTTCTGAACCTCCTTTTGGGCTAACCTCTTCTTAACCCAAAGTTCAAGTTTTATCCTGTTGATGCACAAAATCAATGAGGACTTTGGTACAACAGAAAGTGTTAAGTTTGTGACCTTCGCTAGATTGCTCCGGTCATTTGTATGGATAAGTATGTAAATGGATAGAGACAGGGAAGCAAACACAAGATGTACGTGGTTCACCCAGATTGGCTACGTCCACGGAGTAGAGGAGTTTTCATTAATTGTGAAGGGTTTACACAAGTACATAGGTTCAAGTTCTCCTTTAGTGAGTACAAGTGAATGATTTAGTACAAATGACATTAGGAAATATTGTGAGAGAATGATCTCTATTTATAGAAGAGAGTTTCTAGTTTCATTCTGACATTGACACGTGTCGTGTTGTGATTGGCTTCTGATGTTGACAAGTGTCGCGCTATGATTGGCTTCTGATGTGGACACGTGTCGCGCTGTAATTGGCCTCCTGGTTGGAGGGAAACTCTTCTGGGTTCTTGACGGTATAACGTTGATCGGTGCTCAGTAGTTTCGAGATTGGTCAAGTATGGTACAAACAGTGCTCCCCTAAGTTCCCGAGTGAGGGAAGCTCCTTGGTTGGGGACTTGCAAGATCCAAGCCATTGAGTAATCACGAAACTTCTAAGTACCGAAGTGTGGTATCATTTTCACTTGCCTTATCTGTCTCATACGTAGCTGTGGCATCTTCTCTGGAAGTATTTTTCCTCCATCCAGGGGTGGTATCTTTAACCGATGAAGATGCACAAGGTAATGTATCAATTTCACTTGAAGCTTACTTGTAGTTTCGGGCTTGGCCAAGTGAGATACAAAACCCTATAGTAGGAGTCCCCCAAGTCGCCGAGCTAGGAGATTTGCCGAAAGAGGTAACAGACAAGGTAAGCAATCAGACTTCCAAGCAAGCAACCTGGATTAGAGGTTCGGCTTCGGCTTCCGATTGATTGTTCTCATTTTCCTTGTGTCGTAAACAACAACAAGGATAAGGAGAAGCAAATGGAGAGATGATATGAGATACTTTTGCTTTCGAAAAAGTAACTTTCCATAGGCTTATTCTTGAACTGGGTTGGAGGGTTTTCTAGTTTCCTCCAGAGTATAAGGCCGACTCAAGAATGTGAGGGTCAAAACAAGTCCATCAAATCAAGAGTGCGTTCGACCTTGATAATATGGGATAATTTTGCTGTTGACAAAGTAATAGATGAATCGGCATGTGTTTTGTTGCGCTTGTCTCCACATGCTTCCTTGTATCCTTCTCACTTGCCCTATCTATTCCTCAGGCAGATGTGGTATCTTTTCTGGAAGCATAAGATGTTGAAGACGAGTACTCGAGAGCAATGCCAGGTAAGTAATCAGGCAATGAGTTCCAGGCAGTCATTTAATGACTGGAAGCTTGATTCCAAGTGTTGACTGATTGCTCTCTTTCTCCTTGTCTTGCAGGTAAAAACAAGGGCAAAGGAAAAAACAGGGAAAAAGCATGATATGGGATACTATTGCTTTTGACCCTGATGATATGAAATACTCTTGCTCTGGTGTGGCTGGTTTGCATAAGTATTATTGGGGGGGGGGAAGAAAGCTGAGTATTTCAAAAGGCTTCGTTGGGAGTGCCCTCTCAGATATGAGGAATGGTTGAGCATTTTTGCAGGTCTTCCTGTCCGTGAAGGATGGAAGTCGACATATATAAGAGTCTCCCTAACAACAAGTAGTAATGCTATTCTTTTACCCTTCTTGGTCGTAGCAATGTAATGGGAGCTGTAAGCTTCACGTGTTTTAACTTTGTCAGAGCACTTTGAAAAAGTGGTATGTGGTATCTGGAAAGCTGATGTTGCGTGTGAAGATTGCAGATAAGCTTTATCAAGGAAATCTGGCTCTCGAAGTTCGGAGAGCGATGCCTCTTTGGTTTTCGAACAAGCAATCCTGTTGGGGATCTGGCTCTCGAGATTCGGAGAGCGGTGCCTCTTCGATTTTTAAGAAGCAATCCTGTTGGGAGTCTGGCACTTGAGATTCAGAGAGCGGTGCCTCTTCGATTTTTGAGAAAGTAATCTTGTTGGGAGTCTAGCTCTCAAGATTCGGAATGTGGTGCCTTTTCGATTTCTGAGCAAGTAATAATGCTATTCCTTTACCCTTCTTGGTCATAGCAATGTAGTGGGAGCTGGAAGCTTCACATGTTTTAACTTTGTCAGAGCACTTTGAAAAAATGGTATGTGGTATATGGAAAGCTGATGTTGCGTGTGAAGATTACAGACAAGCTTAATCCAAGGAAATCTGACTCTCGAAGTTCGGAGAGCGGTGCCTCTTTGGTTTTCGAACAAGCAATCATGTCGGCGATCTGGCTCTCGAGATTCAGAAAACAGTACCTCTTCGATTTTTGAGAAAGCAATCTTGTTGGGAGTCTGGCTCTTGAGATTCAGAGAGCGGTGCCTCTTCGATTTTTTAGAAAGCAATCTTGTTGGGAATGTTTTCTCGAATGTGAGTAAAGGTTGGGCATTTTTGCCAGTCTGCCTTGCCACGGAGCACGGAGGTTGACACACATTGGGACTTTCTAGTTATCAAGCAGTGGTACTGTTCCTTTACCCTTGTGGGTAATAGTAGGGTAGCTGGACCTTCAAAATTTATGTGTCTAAACTTTGTCAGAGATCTTTGTCAAAGTTATCTATGGTACCCGAGGAGCTGATGTTGTGTCTAGAGAGTGGTGCCTCTTTGGAATCCGGAGAGTGGTGCCTTTTCGATTTTTAAACCAACGGCCTTGTTGCCCTATCTTTTATAAGGGCACCAATTGTGTGCAAGGAGTTCATTCAGAGAGTTATTGCTTGTAGGAATTTTCCCTTTACTTCAGAGATTTATTGCACCTCATTTCTCCTTCATCATTTCTGAGAATGTCTGGCCCATTCGACCGTCGTTTTGACTTGAACTTTGATGAAGAGGCAGCCATGCCTTCTCAAGACAACATATGGCGCCCATCCTTCTTATCCCCTACTGGTCCTCTTACCGTTAGGGACTCTGTGATGAAGAATGATATAATTGCTGCGGTGGTGACCAGGAACCTTCTCACTCCCAAAGATAACATACTACTTTCCAAACGGTCTGATGAGTTGGCTATTAAGATTCTCTGGCTCTCAGTGTTCAGTATGCAGGTTCTGTGTCTAATATGGCCCAATGCCTATTTGCTCGAACCCGCCAAGTGGAATCATTGGCGACTGAAGTGATAAGTCTCAAACAGAAGATCAAATGGCTCAAGCATGAGAATAAATAGTTGCACATGCTCGCACATGAGTATGCTACAAACATGAAGAGGAAGCTCGACCAGCTGCAGGAATCTGATGGTTAGATTTTACTTGATCATTAGAGGTTTGTGGGTTTGTTCCAAAGGCATTTATTACCTTCGTCTTCTAGGGCTGTACCGCGTAATGAAGCTCCAAATGATCAACCTTCGGTGCCTCCTCCTTCTGCGGTTCTGCCTAGTACTGAGGCTTCGAATAATCACCCTATGGTGCCTCCTCTTTCTAGGGCTCTGCCGACTGCTGAGACTTCTCCTGAGCAACCTTTGTGAATGCTCCATCTTGTTTGTTTATTTTGATTCATGTATATGTACATATTTGTAACTTATTGGAGATATCAATAAACAAGCTTTGCTTCATTTCAACGTATTGTGTTAAATACACCAAGGCCTTCTTCACTAAGTTCTTTGAATTTTTCCTTTTGTTGAAGCTTGTATGTTGAAGCTTTGTGAGTGCAGCATGTAGGTTGAGGTAGTGCTCCCTTAATTTCCCGAGTGAGGAAAACTTCTCGTTTGGAGACTTGAAAAATCCAAATCACTGAGTGGTCGTGAGACTTCCGAGTATCAAGGTGCAGTAGCATATGGTAGGAGTCCCCCAAGTCTCCGGTCGAGGGAGTTGACGAATGAGGCATTTCCTTTCTAAGTGGTAGCCCAAAACTCCTTCATATATATTTGTTATGAAAGTTGTTAGGCCCAAAGAAGAGGAGGCTTGGGCAATTTTTTTTTTTTGATTTTTTTTTTTCAAATTTTTAAATTTTCGAATTTTTGAATTTTCGAATTTTTAAATTTTCGAATTTCTGAAAGAAAAAAAAATTAAATATATATATATATATATATATATATTTTAAAGCTTTGTAGGTGAAGCTTTGGTGTTGAAGCTTTGTAGGTGAAGCTTTGAGGTTGAAGCTTTGTTGGGCACTATGAATTGATTTTGCTTCACACTATCTTGATTAAGATAGTGTGAAGCTTTTGTAGGTGAAGCTTTTGTGTTGAAGTTTTGTAGGTGAAGCTTTTGTGGGTGAAGTTTTGTGGGTCAAGCTTTTGTAGGCAAAGCTTTGGAGTTGAAGCTTTGTAGGTGAAGCTTTGGAGTTGAAGCTTTTTTTGAGTACCATGAATTGATTTTGCTTCACACTATCTTGATCAAGATAGTGTGAAGCTTTTGAGAATTTGTAGTTGTCTTCCATTGACGAAGCTTTGTTGAATTTCCCTTTTTTTTTTTTTTTTTTTTTGGGAAACTAGAAATTTGAAAATGTGGGAGAGACAACATATACAAATTTTGCTTCCACACTGTTAAGCAAGAGATTGTGATGCAAGCCACACCTTGTAGTAGTCGAAGTTTTGGATGAAACATATAAATTGAATTTGCTTCGAACAGTCTTGAATTTGCTTCGAAGGTTTGAGAATTGTAGTTGCCCTCCATTGATGAAGCTTTTGTTGACACCATAAATTGGTTTTGCTTCACACTGTCTTGATCAAGAGTGTGTGAAGCTTTTGAGAATTGTGGTTGAACTCATTTGATGAAGCTTTTGGTGGCACCATAAAATTGTTTTGCTTCACACTGTCTTGATCAAGAGTGTGTGAAGCTTTTGAGGATTGTGGTTGCCCTCCATTGATGAAGCTCTTGTTGGCACCATAAATTGGTTTTGCTTCACACTGTCTTGATCAAGAGTGTGTGAAGCTTTTGAGAATTGTGGTTGAACTCCTTTGATGAAGCTCTTGTTGGCACCATAAATTGGTTTTGCTTCACATTGTCTTGATCAAGAGTGTGTGAAGCTTTTGAGAATTGTGGTTGCCCTCCATTGATAAAGCTCTTGTTGTTGGCACCATAAATTGGTTTTGCTTCACACTGTCTTGATCAAGAGTGTGTGAAGCTTTTGAGAATTGTGGTTGCCCTCTATTGATGAAGCTCTTGTTTGCACCATAAATTAGTTTTGCTTCACACTGTCTTGATCAAGAGTGTGTGAAGCTTTTGAGAATTGTGGGGGTTGAACTTCTTTGATGAAGCTTTTGTTGGCACCATAAATTGGTTTTGCTTCACACTGTCTTGATCAAGAGTGTGTGAAGCTTTTGAGAATTGTGGTTGAACTCCTTTGATGAAGCTCCTGTTGGCACCATAAATTGGTTTTGCTTTACACTGTCTTGATCAAGAGTGTGTGAAGAGTTGTAGCGTTTGCATTGTTACAGAGGGGAAATGATTGAAGCAAATGCAAGAGGGCTAAATAGCTTGATCTTCGTATGCCATACACTGAAGTTGTTGTTGGCTTGCAATAAGACTTTGTTGGTGACTATAACTCTTGTTAGCCATAAGTCCTCATCTAGTTGAGTTGTCAAGCTTGAGGGTTTCTGATTATTTGTGAATGCTAGGAGTTCACATGTACAAGTTGTACCAGTTGTCTTCTAGTAGGTGGAATGAATGGTGAGTTGCTTTCATCACTTGGTTGGTGGTACGAAGGTGAGTTCTCTCTTCCTCTGGTTGGTGGTATGAATGGCAAGTTTCCAAATGATATTAGAGTACGGATTGTACATTTCATCACCTGGTTGATGGCATGAAGGAGAGTACAGGTTGTACATTTCATCACCTGGTTGGTGGCATGAAGATGAGTTCTTTCTTCACCTGGTTGGTGGCATGAGTGGCAAGTTGCCAAATGATATTAGAGTACGGGTTGTACATTTCATCACCTGGTTGGTGGCATGAATGGCAAGTTGCCAAATGATATTAGAATACGGGTTGTACATTTCATCACTTGGTTAGTGGCATGAAGGAGAGTACGGGTTCTACATTTCATTACCTGGTTGGTGGCATGAAGATGAGTTCGTTCTTCACCTGGTTGGTGGCATGAGTGGCAAGTTGCCAAATGATATTAGAGTACGGGTTGTACATTTCATCACCTGGTTGGTGGCATGAAGATGAGTTCTTTCTTCACCTGGTTGGTGGCATGAGTGGCAAGTTGCCAAATGATATTAGAGTACGGGTTGTACATGTCATCAACTGGTTGGTGGCATGAAGGAGAGTACGGGTTGTACATTTCATCACCTGGTTGGTGGCATGAAGATGAGTTCCTTCTTCACATGTTATCACCTGGTTGGTAAGAATAAGGGCAAGGTGTCTAGGCACATTGTAGCAAGTGTCGAATGACACAAAATATGTTGAACCCTTTCAAAGCACAGTTGGCTTATGTATGAATGTGTTGGAATGTATGATTGAACGAATATACTGTGAAGCTG
The DNA here is from genome assembly GCF_042453785.1 of Malus domestica. NCBI lineage: Eukaryota > Viridiplantae > Streptophyta > Magnoliopsida > Rosales > Rosaceae > Malus > Malus domestica. The sequence goes on along the minus strand of NC_091674.1, from coordinate 22,105,225 downwards.
TTCGTTTATTTGTATAGTCTTGTTGACATATACTTAGACTTTCTTTCATGTTGGAAGTATTCATGTTGAAGCTTTGAACCCAAGTGTTTCATTGCTAGGAATGTAAGAGGATTAGGATCGAGTTGTCTAAATCACCTCTTTTTTTAATTCAAACCAAATAGTCTTCGTTACATAGGATGCCGAACGGCTGAAGCTTAACACTTGTACAATGTGAGTTTACTTGTAATAGTACTTCAAGTGATCAGCGTTCCATTGATGGCCAAGGGTCTTGCCATCAGAGCTTCTAAACTTGTAGGAGCCAGGGCGACTCATGCCAACAACTTCAAACGGTCCATCTCAGTTTGGACTAAGTGTTCATTCACTCGAGATTTTGTTGCAGAGTAATCTTTTCTTCAATACCCAGTCCTCCACTTTGAAAGAACGAGGTTTGACCCTTGAGTCATAGTAGTTGGAGATGCGCTGCTTATATGCGACATTCCTCAAGTGAGTCTGGTTTCTGTGTTCCTCGACTAGATCTAAGTTGAGGGTAAGTTGTTTGTCATTTTCGCTTTGCACGTAGTTCTGGACTCGGAACGTTGCTTGCTCAAACTCAACTGGGACAACTGCCTTTGTACCAAAGGCAAGTGAGAATGGGGTTTCTCTTGTTGATGTCCGATACGAAGTGTGGTATGACCAAAGAACTTGAGGTACAAATTCTGGCCAACAACCTTTAGCCTTGTCTAAGCTGGTTTTCAAAGTTCGCTTGATTATTTTGTGGATGACTTCAACTTGTCCATTAAACTGTGGATGAGCGGGAGAGGCAAAACATAAGTTGATGTTGAACTTAAAGCAGAACATCCTAAACTTATTGTTGTCGAACTGTCGCCCGTTATCAGTGACTATCGTATTGGGAATGCCGAATCTGCAAAGGATGTTCTTCCATACGAAGTCTTCTATTTTTGTCTCAGTAATGGTTGCCAAGGGTTTTACTTCGGCCCACTTTGTGAAGTAGTCAACTGCAATGATTGCATAATGAACCTTGCCTTTCCCTGCAGGCATTGGGCCGATCAAATCAAGTCCCTATTGGGCGAAGGGCCAAGGGCTGATCATAGGAGTGAGCGGTTCGGGAGGGGAGTGAGGAATAGTTGCGTAGCGTTAACATTTATCACATTAGTGGGATGTTCTGATGGCATCTTGGTGGAGTGTTGGCCAGTAATATCCTTGGCGAAAAGCCTTGTGTGCTAGGGATCGAGATCTAGCATGATCTTCGCAGACTCTTTCATGTATTCCCCGAAGGACAGTTTCCACCTCTGCGGGCGTAAGGCATATTAGGTATGGTAGGTTAAAACCCCGCTTGTAGAGTTGGTCATTAATGATCAAGTAACGGGTAGCCTTGTATCGAATCTGCTTAGCTTGGACTTTGTCATTTGGAAGGGTGCCATGAGCAAGGAATCTATAAATCGGGGTAATCCAACTATCCCTCTGTTGTAAGTTGCACACTTCCACAGCCATGGTGCTTGGTACTGCCAACAATTCGACCTGGATTTTTCTCCCAATCTTGTCTTCCACTGTTGAGGCGAAGCGAGCCAAAACATCTGCATGACTGTTTGCCACTCGAGGAATTTGGGTGATCTGGTAGTGGAAGTGCTTGAGCAACAATTATGTTTGTGCCAGATAGGCTGCCATGGAGCTATCCTTAGCGTCAAAGTTGTTGGTGACCTGGTTAACCACCAATTGGGAGTCACTGAAGATATCAATTCGTTTAACCCCAAGGTGTTTGGCCAAACGTAAGCCTGCTAGGAGGGCTTCATATTCGGCCTCATTGTTCGACGTCTTGAATTTGAAACGAAGTGCATACTCCATCGCCACTTTGTCAGGGGTTGTAAGGACTAGTCCTGCTCCACAACCATGTTGGTTGGACGAGCCATCAACATATAAACTCAATGCTGGGGTTGTTGGTTCTATTTTCTGAGCTTCTGAAGGTAATGAAACCACTTCTTTAGGCGTAGAAACAATGTCAACAGGGTATGTGAAGTCAGCGATGAAGTCTGCCACTGCTTGGCCCTTCTCAGCTGGCTTTGGTTGGTAGGAGATGTCAAACTCACCCAATGCTATCGCCCATTTGATCATTCGCCCGAAAGTGTCAGGACTTTGGAATATCTGTCGAAAATGATGATTGGTAAGCACGATGATGGAGTGTGCTTGAAAGTAAGGGCGAAGTTTTCGAGCAGACATAACCAATGCTAGAGCCAATTTCTCAATGTTGGAGTATCGTGTCTCCACATCTTGTAAGGCCTTGCTAGCGTAGTAGACAGGCTGTTCGACATTACCATCATTTTTAATGAGAACGGAACTTACTACTGAAGCCGATACTGACAGATAGATAATGAGAGTGTCACTAACCTCAAGTTTGGAGAGCAGAGGGGCTTTACTCATGTAGTCTTTGAGGTTCTTGAATGCCTCAGCACATTCATCAATCCATGTAATGTACTTCTTACTTCCCTTAAGTGCTTTGAAGAAAGGAGCACATCTGTTTATGGCCTTAGAGATGAACCTAGTTAAGGCTGTCACCTTGCCAGTAAGGCTCTGAATGTCTTTTGAAGTTACCGATTCCTTCATGTCGAGGATTGCTTTAATCTTCTCAGGATTAGCCTCAATGCCTCGTTGGCTTATCATGAAGCCTAAGACTTTGCCAGAGCCTACGCCGAAGGCACATTTGTTGGGGTTCAACCTCATTCGATACCTCTTCAGAATGGTGAAAGTTTCAGATAGGTTGGTGATGTGTTGGTCAACATGTTTGCTCTTGACTAGCATATCATCAACGTAAACTTCCATGCTCTTCCCAATCTGTTCGGCGAACATTAAATTGACCAGTCTCTGATAAATCGCTTCTGCATTCTTTAGGCCGAATGGCATGACTTTATAGCAATATAATCCCCTGTCAGTAGTGAAGGCTGTGTGTTCTTGGTCCGGAGGGTTCATGAGGATTTGGTTGTATCCTAAGTAAGCATCCATGAAGCTCAGGAGTTCACTGTTGGAAATGTGCCCTAAAGCCAATCATGTGATGATACTTTACGGACATTTCACATGTTAAACTAATCTAGTTTAACATATAAAGGGCATAGATTATTGTTTGAGCCGTCTCATATAAATGTTATATGCTTAAACAATAAAGTCCAAGGAATTTGTGATTGGGAGAATGTAATCTAATGAAGTTAGATTCATGAGACCATTCTTTCGTAGACACATCCTAAACGTTCCTGATCATAGGATTGCCAATTGGGCGTTGACAGTCCGTTAAGATCAGTACGTACTATGTCTTCTCTCAGGGAGAGTGATTAGTCTCGAATCATTGGTGTGTGTGACATCAAGACAAGTACGGTAGGTGCTCAATAGAGAATGAGTTCACTGAACGCGATCAACGAAGAGTTCTCATATTCCATGTCACATGAGAACTCATGGTTGGGATAATGCAAAGTAGTCCTTTGACCTGAGGCATCATAGTTGTCTTGTGGTTAAGACCTTGATCTTTGATTATGTCAAAGTCATCCCACCAGGAGGGTGTCCACGGCATCGTTGGGGTCAAGCCGCTTAGCTATGGAGACAAGTGAATGCGCAACAAGGGATCTCTAACCTTCAAACCGTTTGAAGGAGAATACTCTCTGATATGATTTGAATCTCTGGCCAGAGTATGAATGAGATTTGGGAATGCGTTCCTAATCACATTCAAGGTAATCATATAAGCACAAGACACACATTGGATAGTAGACATGAGAAAATAAACTATCAAACCAAACAATGTGGTCAAGAGTATTAGATTAGAGAAGGACCGTATTGCATTTGTAATCTCGAACTGAATAGGTTCTCTAAACCTCTTCTGATTAGCTTGGGTAACCATGATATGCTGCTAGGTGTCACTCATGGTTTGTGGAAGCCCTAGACGTGTATAATCACTAAAGGGAGAATTGAAAATAGTTTCAATTCACAATCGATGTAAAATGGTTTTAATCGCCCACTGCCTCGCTAAAAGGAACCTAATGGATCGCACACCGTGAAAGGTGGAGATTGGAGATTAAACGGAAATGAGTAAGAATGATTAAATGGTTTAATCATTTATTTATGGCAAGTATTAATTAATATGTTAATTAATCAAACGAATTAGTTCGTTAAAGACTTCGGGATAGTTTTGGACCTTAAGGCCCAATGGGCTTCGAACGTCAAGCCCATTAACTTAAGTTGTATGACAATTTAATGAATAAAGATTCATTAAAGCCCAAAAGCCCATAAATCCTTAGAATGGCCGGCCATAAGGTGATGGATTAGGGTTTTGGTTATTTAGGTCACTTAAAGAAGTGACTATATAAATGACTTTATAACTAAATATTCATTAAGTGTAAAAAGGGTTTATTTTGGGGGAAATTGGTGAGAATTGTCTCTCCATTTCTCTCTAAAGAGGCCAACACCTTGGAGGGTACATCTAGCAATCCTACTACTCCAAGGTCACTCATTTCTTCTACAATCGAACCTTGGTGTCGAGAATTAGAGGTTCTCAATTTTGGGAACTTGGAGAACCTATTCTTCCATCCAAATCCATGGATCTAAGAAGCAAGGAATGAAGGCCCTTATCTCTTTGGGTGATTAGCCTTTGCTTATGCAAAGAGGAATCTACAAAGGTATTAATTTCAACTCACTTTGTTTTTGAGTTGATTATTGGTTCACCAATCTACTAGGCTTTGAATTTCATGGGTAAATGTTTTGTTTTTGAGTGCATGTAAGCATGATTCCGCCTTTAATTGTTAATTGCATGCTATATGATGTTGCTCAAATGAACATGTTTTACAAAATAATTCCTTCAAGTGGTATCAGAGCCTAGGTCTAGTAGTTGGTGAATCCTTTTGGGTTTTGTAGTTCATAGTATGTGATCTAAAAGTTGTAATTGTTACAAGCTTTATTCTTGCTTCTTTGAAAGTAAATTTTGTTGGAAAATTTGCTATCTCAAATGTTGTAGATGTTGTTCATATGAGCATGAATATTGGAGCTAAAATTTGGTGCCATGCTTTTGGGAAAATTCGGCCAAAATCAAAGGGTGAATTTTTGGGTTCTTGTTTGACTTGTTAAAAGTGTTTTAATGTGTTCTTTGGAACCCCTAAGTACCCTAGTTTGGTTAGATGTTATTTCCCTTAAGTAAGAATGGTTTTGGAATGTTTTTGGGTGGAAAAAGTTCATGGAAAAATTTGGGTTTTTCATGGATGTTCTTCATTGTTCTTGATGTTCTTGTCAAGAACAAAAAGGTTTGGTGTTTTGATTCAAAGTTTTGAATTATTTCATAAAGTATATGTGATATGTTTTTAAATGATTTATTATGTATTTAAAGTGTTAAATATTTGTATAAATGATGATTGAAATAATTGTGTTTGAATTATTTCAAAAACATATCTTATCTTACATACACTTGCATGTTTTTGACAAAACTCACAAATCAACACACACACCAACCTTATCCCTCCCTAAAACCAGCCACTCCCTCAAAGGGAGTACTTTTGGGGCTTTTATGCAATTACATAAAGTTTTGATACTTTTGTGTATTTGCACTTTGGCCCAAAAGTTTACGTTTTTACGTTTAGGTCCAAAAACGCTAAAGGACAAATTGTTTTGTTCCTTTAATGATGTTTTTGCATTATTAAAAGTTTGGGTTCTAGTTGTATTTACATGAAGTTGTGACTTTTGTGTATTATACAAAGTGACCCCAAAAGTTTTTGTATTTGCAATATGGCCCAAAAGTTGAGGTTAATTGCAAGATGGCCCAAATAGGATGAGAACAAAATTGTTTTGTCTCTTTAAATGAGAATTGGATTTTCATTTTGTTTAGCTCCATTTAAATCAATTTTATGGATACAAAAACCAAATGAAAATGTTGCATTCAATTAATTAGTTAAAGTGTTAATTAATTAAAGGGTGATTATGAACCTAAGCCTAATATAATTGAGCTATGTGAAAGGCGTTTCAAATTTGTTTGAACCATGGGAATGTGTAGATTAAATTTTGGTTGTAATTTGATTTGATCAAATGTTGTAAAAGGGCTTAAGCTCTTCTTTACTTTAAAGTAATTTGTTATATGCAAATGTTGTAATGAGCATAAGCTCACCTTTACTTTGAAGTACTTCTTTCTTGCTTTATATGATATGCATGAAAATGAAGTAGTTGGGTCCAACGCCCATAAGACAACACGCCTTAATGTGATTAAACGCGTAACTAAAATCAATCTTCATTCCTAGACTGAGGTTCAACACAAGGCTCGTGTTGAATCTAAACAAAGGTTCATAATCATCCTTAGGCCCTAAGGCAACTATGTAGTCCATCAAATGAATGCAAAGTTTATGTTAGTAGTATCATATACTCTTGCTTTAAAAATCGTTTTAAAAGCATAGTGGGAGTATTATGTACAACTAAAACAATGAGATGGACCAATAGTTGTTATAGGACCAAAATAGTTTTAATAGAGATTAAAATGTATGTTTATATGTGATGAGACCTAAAACCCTCAACCAAACCAATATTAAGTTGATAAGCGAGAGATGTTTAGAATATCTCTTCGTGGCCTTCCACCGTGGTGGGATCCAATCGTTTATGACTTGTACACCGGCTTCACCCTATCATGGGGGAGTACACAGTGCATGCTTATACTCAGGAGGAATCCATATACATATGATGAGGTGAGTGTAGGCAACGAGGATAGCTATATATCGTATCATCGTGAGGCTATTCTTGAACCCCTTCACACACTAAGCATGGTGGGAAGAACTTAACTAAGTGCAATGGAACCAATATCATATCATTGTGAGGTTACATTCTCTAGAGGCCAAATAAGATGGGTACTTGCATGAGTTGCAAATGAGTAAGCGTACTCTCTCATTATTATTGTTGCTAGCCATATATCGTATCATCGTGAGGTGGGCTTGGTAATAGTGAGCCTCCCATAACCTACTAGGAGTTTCATCCAAAACTCTCGAATTCCTATGAGGGATATGGAATTTGCCAAAAATAGTGGGTGGTGCTATTTTGATTTAAAGACCCGAATCAAATGGCTTAAAATCAATCAATTTATATTCGTTATGTATTTGTTTACCAATATATTTGCAAACGCTATCCAACACTTGACAAAACCGAATGTTTTAGTTTCCGGACTTAGGTACCACAATCCCAAAGAATGTCTTAAAAGGATTGCATATGTATCTAAGTAGTCTCATCCTCACAATCTTCCTATTGATAATGTATCATTAGAAGAATATGTTAGAAAAGGTCTATCATAAAGAGGACAACACTTTTAATGTCATAATTCTTCAATTACAATTTGTTGTATGAAGAAATAGGAGTTGCTTTGAACAACTCTTAGTCAATGCAAACACTTAGTGCTTGTTTCTTTGTTAAATGAACAAAGAACTTGAGAAGAAAGCACAAAGGCATGAACACTTAAATGTGCCATGATTCTTCATTTACAAATTGTTGTATGAAGAAATGAGAGTTGCCTTGTACAACTCTTGAAGGTTTGTAATTATGTTTAGAACATAATGGTTGGTTGACAAAAATAGTCCATTAACATGGACTTATGATGATTTTGAATCATTGAATGTTGAAGTGATAAACCACTTAAACGAGACGGAAACTAGGCAAGGACTTCACCTTTGTTTCCCTATCCTAATCGTTCACTAAGTTTATTGTAAACTATATAGTGAACAATAACCACATACTCTCCAAAATGTTTGATGTGTATAACACAATTGAAAAAGGTTTCAAGAGAGATAGTGGGAGTTTAGGGACCATGACTAATGTAGTCAAAGGTGAAAGTCAAATAAAGAAGATAAATAACTCCAAGGGAACAAACTTTCTTTATGAAAGGATGGATATTGGAAGGGGTATTTGCAAGAAATGTCTTGCAAGTGTCAAGGACACACCTTTCGAAGGTGTTGTAAATTGTTCTTGAATAGTTCAAAACAGTTGGTTCTTCTACTTGAATGCATGATTCTGTATTAGTGACTATGTTTTACAATCGTTGTAAAAGTGTGGCTAATAAGAAGTAGAAGATAAATGAGAGAAGAGAAAGTACTTCACATTCGAAACGTGAATCAAATGTAGATCTCTGCGAAAGCAGATGGTACTTACTTCCTCATATGAACTACCAAAGAAATTGGAAAAACATAGATTGTCTTTGTATTCCAATTTTAAGGAACTAAATTCAGTCACTATGTGAAATGGATAAATGTTTTGTTTGACAAAACAATGTTCTTTATTAATCAATGATTGGATTATGGTAATCTAATTAATTATCTCTATAGTAGAGATAATATGGTGGTGTTAACTGTTTAGAAAATAATGATGCTTAAAACCCAAAAGGTTGCAAGGTAGTGACTAATCCCAACTAAAGTTGTGATACCTCTAAAACATAAATTATGAGTTGGTGAAAGATGGATGCTTTGGATCGTTAGATCCGGATCCAATACCTTCTTGTTAAAATTGTATGGAGGCGAAATGTTCGAATCTTTATTCTTTTGGAAAGAAGAAAGAATCACAAAGTTGTTGAGGTTAATTCACTTAAATGTTAGTGGCACTTGTCCACAAACATAATATTACTCATGTTGAATAACATTCACCGAAGATCACTCTCGGTTGGACTATAGTTTATTTTGAATAAACACAAGTCCGAATACTTTGCAAAATGTTTCAAAGAAATTCAAGTAATGTAAGTTGATGAGTAAGACATCTAAAGTATTTACCTCCTTAGGTTTGATCCAAGGAAAGGTAACACTTTAGATAAGTTTCCTTGAAAGATATCAAGGAAATAAGCATCATAAGATAATGTATTTCTCCATTAGGAGAAGAACGAACTCGAATAAGATTTAGTTCGTTAGATGTTATCTATTACCCATATATAGGATATATACTTCTAAAAACAATATGATTGTCAATGAGAAGATCTTCCAATATTTTCATGACTCCATAAGATGTAGTTGGAAAGAAAGACAAATCTTAAGCATGTTAAAGATTTGGGGTTGTGTGCTAATAAGCAATATTTGTTTGATAACAATCTTGTAGGATATCCTTAAAATAACTTTTGGATATCGCTTCTATAAACCAACTAACAAATGTTGTTTTGTTGGGTAGTTCATTGTAATTCTACAATGTGATTTGCCTAAAAGCAAATGAACGAGAGATAGAACTCAAAGAATGGGTTCTTTGAGAGACAAGATAGTAATCAACAAATATAACAACCTAGTTCCTATACCACAAGCTCCAAGGTAGTCGATAAGGATTTATAAACCGTCTCAGTTGAATGGTTTTGAACTTTATGACTACATTGAGTGCATATACGATATATACTCAAGGAAATGGTAAAGTACCATTTGACTCGAAATAATGAAACCTTCAAAGCTAATTGGTAGCTTAAGGTGACTACAATCAAAGAGAATGGTTGACTTTAAAGGAACCATTTTTGACGTAGTCTTAGTTTCAATTAATTCGAAGATTGTTAGCTACAACTAAATGGTGATTCAATGTTTTGACATAATATGGGTTTCCGAAACCATTATTAAGATAGTCTTGATAATATATGTCTAAAACTATGAATCACAAGACATGAAAGTTGTAGAGATCCATCCATCATGGATCTTAGCAAGTTAGTGGGAGCTATTTGCATTTTATGAGGAAAAAGGATCAAATCGTTTGATTTCTCATAAAGATGTAAATGAATCTTTTGTTTACTAGGTTTACAAAAGATTAGTGGGAGTTAATCATGTTCCTAAAATTTAAATATATATGATATATTAATTTTGGAAATGAAAAGAATACTTCTTCGTTAAAGTTATGACTTTAATACATTATATGAAGATAGAATGTATATGGGAGATAAAGTCTATATACAAGGGATGGAAATCTATAATGATATATTTCATGATATAATTGGATTATATCAATCCCTAATAATAGACAATGGATGCTAGGAAGTTTCTCATATGATGATAAACTTCAATAAGAAGGACGATTCTAGTGAGACTAGCAAGTTGCCCTTCTCAAAGGGAACGTACCCTTTGACTCCCAAAGAAATAATGCGTAAATTGAATCCTTTATGCATACGCAGAAAGGTGATTTATGTATTTCATATTGTATGAAAAACATTGATATGAGTTGTACCTAGAACGGTATAAGATGATATCAGTGCAAGCTCAGGATCAGAACCATGGCAACTGTCAAGTGAGTCCTTAAGTATTTAAGAAATACTAAAGGATAAATTCCTCAAAGATCGAGGAAGAATCAAAGTGACGTAATGGAAGCGTAAATGTATTAGATTATGAATCTAATCCATCATTGGATGTTTCTTCATTATGAATGAAGAGATAAACGGATATCTCTTTATTATGACTAAAGAGATATTTGGATGGAAACATTAAAGTAATGACTTTAGTGTGTTCCATTATGAATGCAAAATATATTGCCATATAGAAGTTTACAACAATGTTGTTTGGATGGGAAAGTTCATTTATGAACTCTCTATTCGGTTCCAACCAGAAAGTGTATGACACTAATGGGGCGATAGCTCAAGCCTGGGAATCAAGGTCTCATCAAGATCCGAACACAAATGAGAGACTGAACCACATGATTGAGAATCATGTATAATGGTGACGTCGTTATTCTCAAGGTTGCTTCGTGGATAACACATATAGATATCCACTGCCTAGGCCTACTATTCAGCCATTTATGAAATGACTACAGAAGAGATATCATCATTGATGATCAAGCTGATTGGCTCTAGTGCAAGTGGGAGATTGTTGGAAATGTGCCCTAAAGCCAATCATGTGATGATACTTTACGGACATTTCACATGTTAAACTAATCTAGTTTAACATATAAAGGGCATAGATTATTGTTTGAGCCGTCTCATATAAATGTTATATGCTTAAACAATAAAGTCCAAGGAATTTGTGATTGGGAGAATGTAATCTAATGAAGTTAGATTCATGAGACCATTCTTTCGTAGACACATCCTAAACGTTCCTGATCATAGGATTGCCAATTGGGCGTTGACAGTCCGTTAAGATCAGTACGTACTATGTCTTCTCTCAGGGAGAGTGATTAGTCTCGAATCATTGGTGTGTGTGACATCAAGACAAGTACGGTAGGTGCTCAATAGAGAATGAGTTCACTGAACGCGATCAACGAAGAGTTCTCATATTCCATGTCACATGAGAACTCATGGTTGGGATAATGCAAAGTAGTACTTTGACCTGAGGCATCATAGTTGTCTTGTGGTTAAGACCTTGATCTTTGATTATGTCAAAGTCATCCCACCAGGAGGGTGTCCACGGCATCGTTGGGGTCAAGCCGCTTAGCTATGGAGACAAGTGAATGCGCAACAAGGGATCTCTAACCTTCAAACCGTTTGAAGGAGAATACTCTCTGATATGATTTGAATCTCTGGCCAGAGTATGAATGAGATTTGGGAATGCGTTCCTAATCACATTCAAGGTAATCATATAAGCACAAGACACACATTGGATAGTAGACATGAGAAAATAAACTATCAAACCAAACAATGTGGTCAAGAGTATTAGATTAGAGAAGGACCGTATTGCATTTGTAATCTCGAACTGAATAGGTTCTCTAAACCTCTTCTGATTAGCTTGGGTAACCATGATATGCTGCTAGGTGTCACTCATGGTTTGTGGAAGCCCTAGACGTGTATAATCACTAAAGGGAGAATTGAAAATAGTTTCAATTCACAATCGATGTAAAATGGTTTTAATCGCCCACTGCCTCGCTAAAAGGAACCTAATGGATCGCACACCGTGAAAGGTGGAGATTGGAGATTAAACGGAAATGAGTAAGAATGATTAAATGGTTTAATCATTTATTTATGGCAAGTATTAATTAATATGTTAATTAATCAAACGAATTAGTTCGTTAAAGACTTCGGGATAGTTTTGGACCTTAAGGCCCAATGGGCTTCGAACGTCAAGCCCATTAACTTAAGTTGTATGACAATTTAATGAATAAAGATTCATTAAAGCCCAAAAGCCCATAAATCCTTAGAATGGCCGGCCATAAGGTGATGGATTAGGGTTTTGGTTATTTAGGTCACTTAAAGAAGTGACTATATAAATGACTTTATAACTAAATATTCATTAAGTGTAAAAAGGGTTTATTTTGGGGGAAATTGGTGAGAATTGTCTCTCCATTTCTCTCTAAAGAGGCCAACACCTTGGAGGGTACATCTAGCAATCCTACTACTCCAAGGTCACTCATTTCTTCTACAATCGAACCTTGGTGTCGAGAATTAGAGGTTCTCAATTTTGGGAACTTGGAGAACCTATTCTTCCATCCAAATCCATGGATCTAAGAAGCAAGGAATGAAGGCCCTTATCTCTTTGGGTGATTAGCCTTTGCTTATGCAAAGAGGAATCTACAAAGGTATTAATTTCAACTCACTTTGTTTTTGAGTTGATTATTGGTTCACCAATCTACTAGGCTTTGAATTTCATGGGTAAATGTTTTGTTTTTGAGTGCATGTAAGCATGATTCCGCCTTTAATTGTTAATTGCATGCTATATGATGTTGCTCAAATGAACATGTTTTACAAAATAATTCCTTCATTCACACCCTGCCGTAGAGTCTATAAGTCTGTCTATGAAAGGAAGAGGAAAACTATCATTCGGGCATCCTTTGTTTAGATCGGTGTAATCGACACACATTCTCCACAAGACCTTTTGGAGTAGGAGACTTTCCTTGGTCGGATTCTTCTTAACAAGGACAATATTTGCTACTCACGTTGGATAATTGACTTCGCGGATGAAGCCTATGCCTTTGAGTTTTTCAACTTTTACCTTCATTACCTCGTACCGTTCAGCGTCATAAGATCTTCGCTTCTGTCTCACTGGCTTGGTCTTGGGGTCAATACTTAAGCGATGACAGATGATATCGGGAGAGATGCTTGGCATGTCCTCGTATGACCAGGTGAAGACCTCAGTGTTCTCTTGCAAAAAAGAGATCAATGGTAATCGAATGGGTGGTGACAAGGTGGTGCCAATGTTCACCATGCGATCCGGATAATCTTTTGAAATAGAGACCTTCTCCAACTCTTCAGCGGGTTGTGCTTGCTGGGTGAAAGAGTCATCTTGAGGATCGTCGGGTTGACTGTTGCCACCGTGAAGATCCAAGTTAGCTTCGTCTGGGCTGGTCTTTATGACTTGGTCATGTATAGAAAGGGTTTCCTTGGGCACAGGCAAATGTTGTTGCTTGACCGAAGTGTTGTAACATAATCGTGCACTAAGTTGATCTCTTCTGATGTAACCATTGCCATAGAGGGTTGGAAATTTCATCAACAACATATGTGTGGATACCATGACCTTGAGATCATTGATGCATATGCGTCCAAAGATGACATTGTATGTCGTTGGGCAATCAACCACCAGGAAGTTAGTGGTAATGGTAGCTGTGTAAAGGCCTGTACTAATGGTGAAAGGTAAGTGTATGCTCCCTAAAGGTTGCATGATATCACCGGAGAAGCTTATCAGAGGGGAAATCGAGCGATCGAGCAAGTGTTCAGCTACCTTAAGTGCCCTGAAAGCTTTAGCAAACATGATATTGACCGAAGCCCCTGTGTCTACCAGGATTCGTTGTACTTCAAAGTTAGCTATGTGAGCTTCCACGATCAGTGGGTCGTTGTAAGGGTAGATGATACCTCTTTCTTCCTTAGGGTAGAAACATATTGGATCCCAGTTAGTCTTTTGATACTTACCTCCCCTAGTGTCTTCCACGTGAAACACTTGGTGACCAGACCTTAAAGCTCGTTCACTATTTTTCATGGCCATGTTGGAAGATTTAGATATGTGTGTGCCACCACTTATGGAATATATCACATTTACCTAGCATTGGTTATAGTTACCTCTTAGAGGGTGAAGGAGGAATTGATCAATTTTTCCTTCACGTGCCAAAGCTTCAATATGATCTCGAAGGGTGATACACTTCTCGCTGTCATGGTCGTTATGCTCGTGGTAGCAGCAAAACGTGCCCGTGTTCTTCGTGGGCTTGTAATCCGGGTGCCTCGGCTTTGGCTTCGGTATCAAGTGTGTTATGCTGAGGTAAATGGCCATGCATGTGGCATTTAAATGTGTGTATACCTCATACCTCGGGGTAGGGGCTGTCCTGACACGTGCTTGACCCACTGTGTTGACTGCCTGGGGTCGGGGATTATCATGGCGATACCCTTGGTTATCGCTGTAGTGTCCCTTACTCATTTTACTAAAATGAGACTGGTGAGGATGGAAATCTTTCCTGTTGCCCTGAGATTGATATGTCTGTTGACTTGGCAAAGTATTAAGTAAGGCAGGGGGAGGCACTGCTACCGTTTGGAAGGTCGAGGTCTTCTCATTTTGTTGGATCTGACTTCCATTCCCTACTTTCTGATAAGGGGTGGTTGTGGGAGGTTTCCTTTGATATGTCTTTGCCTCGGCGGAGGCATGGTTATAAGCATGTGCCATCACCTCAGAGTAAGTTTTCCAAGTGTTGGCATTGATCATGTACTTGAAGAAACAATCACGTAAGTTTGCCGTGAAGGCCTTGAGGGCGGTCTTGTCATCTGCCTCAGCGCAGCGAGAATACTCATGGTTGAAACGACCAGCATATTCTCGTAGTGACTCATCTGGCTTCTGGCGAATAGTGTATAAGTCATCTGCTGAATGCAAGAGATCGGTCTGGAAGATATGTTGAGAGACAAACAGTTTCCTCAGTTCCTCAAATGAGTCTACTGTCTCAGGTGGAAGACGGCAATACCAGTTTAAAGCTCCGCCAGAGAGGGTAGAGGGGAAGAGAAGACATCGTTCTTCGTCGGTGTGCATCTGATATGCCATGGTGGACTCAAAGAGGTTAAAGTGTTCAATTGGGTCATCCCTTCCAGTATAGAGTTGTAAACCAAGCTTTTGTTTTGTCTTCGCTTGAAGGGGGTGTTAAGGATCTTCATTGTGAGAGGGCCAGGCCTGGGTTGGTTCCAATCAGGTATTTCGGCCTGACGTTCGGCCTTCAACTTGTTTACTTCATCAATGAGCTGTAGGACAATGAGGTCTTGAGTGGAGTCATGTACCACTAGGATTTTCTTTCGTAAGTCTCCATCACCTCTTGGAAGTAGGAAAGTTTGAGCAAGGGTGTGTAATTTTTCCTTGGACTCGCCGTACTGACTTCTAGGGCGAGTCTGTCGGAATACCTCAGAGTCTCATGTACCTTCATATTCCTCTAAGACATGTCGTTCCTTCCCTAGATTGGCAGCTAGCCTGGATTATGGGAGAGGACCGAGTCTTTCAGAAACCCTTGGGTCATTGATCTTCAAGCATATGTGGAGGGGATTCTCTCGATGTTGCTTTAGGAAGTCTCAGCAGTCACGATAAACGGCTTTCGATCCTTCCAACCCTTCTGCAAGGAGGTGTCTTCCTCCATTTCTCCTACTTCGGGTCGAAGCAGCTGGGTTGAGAGAAGTCTCATGTTGATCAATGTTTTGATAATTAGCTCGCTTCTCATCAGGGATACCCATGTCGAAGGAAGGTGACCCTCTGTGTTGGGGGGCACACAGATGATGGTTGATGTCCACAGGGGCAACAAGCTCGCGTGTTTGAGTACGCATAGTTTCGTGGAGCATCTCAAAGAGCTTCTCATATTGCTCTTGGAGGACCTCACTCTTCATTTCTATTTTGTTGTTTTGAGCTTCTAACTCATCAACTTTAGCTTGAAGAGCAACCTTCTTTCCTTCCTTCTTTCGTTGCTTCGCATTAGGTGTAAGAGGGGTGTCATTCTGTGTGATGTGGCTTCCTTCGCTCCCCATGTTGGAAAGGGATGTCAGGTCAAAAGAGAGTGTACAAATGGTGGAAACCAGCTTAACAAAGCTGAAGAGAGTGGGAATAAGTGTCGTTCCCACAGACGGCGCCAAATGTTGATGCATAAAATCAGTGAGGACTTTGGTACAACATAAAGTGTTAAGTTTGTGACCTTCGCTAGATTGCTCCGATCATTAGTGTGGATAAGTATGTGAATGGATAGAGACAGGGAAGCAAACACAAGATGTATGTGGTTCACCCAGATTGGCTACGTCCACGGAGTAGATGAGTTCTCATTAATTGTGAAAGGTTTACACAAGTATATAGGTTCAAGCTCTCCTTTAGTGAGTACAAGTGAATGATTTAGTACAAATGACATTAGGAAATATTGTGAGAGAATGATCTCTATTTATAGAAGAGAGTTTCTAGTTTCATTCTGACATTGACACGTGTCGTGTTGTGATTGGCTTCTGATGTTGACACGTGTCGCACTATGATTGGCTTCTGATGTGGACACGTGTCGCGCTGTAATTGGCCTCCTGGTTGGAGGGAAACTCTTCTGGGTCCTTAACGGTATAACGTTGACCGGTGCTCAGTAGTTTCGGGATTGGTCAAGTATGGTACAAACATATCCCAAACAAGGGGTTTCCCGTGTAGCTCGCATTTGAAAAAGGTAAAGTGGAAACTTGAAGGCTGTTGTGATTCATATTTTACGTTGTTGGTTGCGGTGAGATACAATTGCAAAAGTTGATGTTCCCAATGAGTAGGAAGCACAAAGTTGAATCATAGGATTTGTGTCAATCAGAAACTAGACATGCGCATTTGGGATCTACAAAAACATTCTTTAAACAGCTGGTTTTCTGTGGAAGAGTCACTACCATATGCAAATTTCGGAACAGACTCCGACTACAACAATACTACTTGATCCATTTCTTTTCTTTCAACTTGGCCTCGCTAGCCAGATTTTCGTCAATCATGGATGTTCATTAAGCAGGGATTCTTGCGTGTATCCATTTCACTATTTCTGCTCGCTCTATCTCTCTCATCACATGACATGAACTCATGGAGTGATGCATACATTGTGTTGACGATGTGATTCATGAATATTGTTGGACAAGTGACTTGGATATTTTCTGTCGATATTTTGTGTGGTTATATTATATGTGTGTCCAAATTCCAAAGGATGCCGTAGGCTGATATTTTTTTAGTGTTAGTATCCTGCATGCGTCTGAAACGATGTCGTTCCGGTTTGCCGTTGTCTTCTTCCAGAAAGAGACTCTGAGCTTGTACACTTTAAGAGTGTAACTAGTCATAATAGTGCTCCTAAAATCTCAGTCTGCAGATCATAAACTTGAGGCCTTGGTTGGTGAGCTAGGCTTAATAGCCTACATTGCATTCACGTTGAACTTATTTGGTATTTAGGATTGGATTGAAATAAATAACTTGCTATACTCAATATTGAATGGAAGAAACGATAAAATAGCATCAAATTTAAAGGTAGAAGATGAATTACTTGATAATGTGGTGATTAGAAGAGTCAAATTTTCAAGTTTGCTTCTTATCTAATCACCTTTACCTTCAATATACTTTGAGTTTTATAAGTTATTGACTTGTTTTGAATCCTATGCACCAAATGAGCCATTTGAACATCGGACATGGCTGGCTAGGCCAGGGTTGAGCTTTTTTGAGTCATGTTTGTTGCGACTCATGCAAAGAGTCCAAAAACTCATTAATGTAATCCGAAATGCATTTAGGTACACCAAGCACCGGTCAAGACTCTTGTCCGGTTCAATGGATTTATTCAGTACTTCAAGCCGATCTGCCTATCTGTGTTTTTCCTGTGCTTCCTATGTTTTTATGGAAGTTCTTTTATCCTTGCGAATTGGCATGGCGACGTTCTTTAAAAATAGTAAATATTCAATTTAGAGTGTATAGTGCATACCGGTAAATGAGGAACGCCAAAATCGTTATGAATAGTTGAGTCGGGCCTATATGACATAACTGATCAATAGATTTACTCTAACATTCCACCTTCGCCATATATTCAATACATCGCTATGAATAGGTATCATATTTATGAAATACGATTCACTTTTAAGATGCCTTGGTAGTGAAATGATAGACATGTGAGACTCAAAATCTCGTCCTAAAGAACGTGGAGGTTCAAGTCCTCTTTAAGGCATAATATTGAACATTGAGAATGCTCATTGACTTGAAATAAATTCGACAACGGATCACGTATGTTCACGAAGTTTTCATTTGCTTTTCGCTTGCAAATAATGTAAAGATAAAGTACGTCCCAAAAACCTATATTTGAAAACCGTCAACCTCTTGCTCTAGTTTAGGATCGGCGGCAAACATGTCATCTACCTCGTCTCCTCCAACACACCGTGCCACCACCACCACCCTTCATCTGTTTCCCTTACCCTTGTGTCCTGCATCCTTTCCCCCCGCCTCTTTCTTTCTCCCCTTCCATTTCCCTTACCTTGCTCTACTCACCCCTACCCTTGTGCCCTGCCTCCTTTCCCCCAGCCTCGTCTTTCTCTGCCCTCCATTTCCCCTACCCTGGTGTCCTGCCTCCACTCATACCGTGTTGTCTTTCTCCCTCTTCCTTTTCTTTACCTTGAGCCTCCTCCCCCCTTTCCTCATCCCCTCCCCATGGTTATTTACAGGCAACCCACAAACGGCGTTTGATGAAGACTTCTCTTCTTTCTTCTATCCTTCTCCATCTCCATTAAGTGTGGCCCTCCCTGTGCCTCTCTCTTGAACTGGAAGAAAATGATGGTGAGCCTCAATCCTCAAATTTCGGTGGTGGTGAGCCTGAGCTCGGTCTCATATTGGGTGCTTTGTCTTTATCCTTCTAATTTTCTGCTCAAATCTTGGAGAAATTCAGTTTGCTGCACCAAATTGAAATTAGTCCCTAATTTATCTCGAATCCCTAACCCGAATAACTACTTACATCTCCTTTATCTGTACATTACACGAGAGCTCTCCTCTACCTTCCCACTCATCCGCTCTCACAAATACTTAATTGCCTACTAGATGCTTGCTTTTGATTAAGAAGCCTTTTTAGCCATTGTGTTAGCTACCCACTTCGAGAGTGAATCATTGCTCACTCAGATGAAGGTGTGCAAAACCGCTTTGTAGCTGATTTGAGTCTCTAGGCCGCCTTCTGATAGTACTTTATCTTCTTGGTTTGTTGGCATCAAAATCGAAAGTCTTTCTCTGCTGGTTGTTGTTTTTGGCTGCTTATATATGTTGCTTAGCTTTTTAGAGGCAAATTTATGTATGCTTTGTGCATCTTTTTTTGTTGTTAAGGTAGAGATTAGATTAGTTCACTTGGGACTGTTTTGCTTTTGTGATTTTGTTTTATGACCCTTGTATTTTATTGGTGTTGACTATGTCGCATGACCCAGACAGGGGATTGGTACGGTACATCATGTGTGGCATTGACTACTTGCGTCATTGTTAGATTTCTTTGTTCACTTGGCCTACTAGCAGCTTTTCTTTAAGCTTATCAATTGTAACATTTTCTTCTATGAATAAAGATTATGTTTGCCAAAAAAAAAAAATGCACGTGCCGTGTTTATTTTTTGGACAATCAAAGTAAATTTCATTGAAAGAGAAAGCTAATACAAGGTAAAAACAACTTCAAGAGAGTCAAAAATGGCCAAGCAAAAACCCAACTCCATATCAGCAACCAAACCGAAAAACCCATACAGCCAACTCCACCAAAACAGTTGCACTGCCACCGCAAATTTGTCGCCACCACTTGGAAGAAAGGCTAAAGCATCAAATGGATGAATGGAAAATAGGGGTAGGCAAGCTACCCACTCTAGGAGCGCCCTTATAATCCTACCAAATATTGCAAAATGCACTTTAAATGCTACGAACCACCAAAGTGGTAGGAGAAGACACCTAATAAAACGAGCAGCAAGGATAGATGGTAGAAGATTCACGGTGGAGGAGCAATGTTTGGAAAGGAACAAGGCAAAGAAGACAGATCTGAGATAAATTTAGAGAAGACTGAGACTAAGCTCAGAGTAATTTGAGATACAAAATGCTCAGAAAGAAAACAACCGAAAGCTAAATGCAAGAACAGATAATCTAAATCTCCAACCTTGGTGGTTTGGAGAAGGGAAAAAATGTGGTAGAGTGGGAGAAAAAGGGAGAGATGTGAAATCGGGAGAAAAGAGAGGGAGAGAATGGGAGAAAGTAAGGAAACATTGGGTGGAAAAAAGCAGAAGAGTAAGAAGGGCGAAAATCAGGGAGAGATGGGAGATAGGGAGGGAAGAGGGAGAAGGGCGAGGAGGGAAGGGCACTAAGCTGCCGCCGACCCAAGTTGGAGCAAGAGGCCGATGGAAAATAGGGTTTAGAGGTTTAAATGCTTTGGGGGAGAGAGGGCACTAAGGGATGGTTTGGGGGTGAGGTGCTTAAAAGAAAAGCACCCATGAAAAAAAACTGTGAGAGTTTTAGGTGTTTGGTAAACTGAAAAAAAAATGTTTATTTTGGAAGCTGCTGTGAGAATAAGCTGAAATCAAAGGAAAAAGCTGAAACTGCTATTTGCAGTTTTGGAAAACTGGTTTTTTTTTCAAAGCACACGGAGCTACAGTGCTCCTTTAATGAAAAGACTCACTATCAGACTGCTTTTTTTTTTTTTTTCCAAAAGCGCTTTTACAAACAAGTTTACCAAATACTCTACTGATTTATTTCACAGCCGCTTATTCTTATCGTAGTTTTTTTTCAAAGCACAGCAATACCAAACGAGCCCTAAAAGTTCTAGGTTTTTGTTTTACAAATCACATCTACTCAATTAAAAATCTATGCACGTGCCGTGTTGAGTCCCTAAAATTCGTAGTGCTTTAATTGGCTGCAAGCGTAAGCTGAACACTTTACAAACGCAACCCAGATTCCAGTTCCCTATTTCTTGTTGATTGGAAGGCAAAATTCCACGTAGCCGCCGTTTGTAAACTTAGCAACAAAGTAATATAATAACAAAATAAAAACAAAATAAAATTTACTTGATGAAAACTCTTTGAAATTTGATTTGTTAAGTCGCCAATATACCAAAAATTCAACTTAAAATTAACACAATTTGGGGGAAAAAAAGAGAAGAACTGTAATATATCATATTAACATTTACATCAGTACTTTTTTTTCTTTTCCTTTCCCTGGTATAACAATCTAAATATGATCTGGGATTGTACTTCCAGCGGCAGCTGTAGTTAAGAGACGAGGGTCTCAAAGCAGTTGAGGCCGTCCAACTCCACCGCGAACCTTGGCGGCGACCTCCGGCTCTGCTTCTTAGCCTCCGGCGAAGACTCCATATTTCCCTCTTGCTTTGCTGTACTAATCGTGTTATTTGATGGAACTGCGACAGTACCCTTCGGCTGCTGTGTGGGAAAGGAGGACTTCACCCTTTGGCTCAAGAACTCAGCACACAAAGCATCAAACGAACTGAACATGGAATTCATGATTTCTTTGAAGGTATTTTTCTGATCAGATGAACCAAAACTTGAAAACCCAATTCTTTTTTCCTTCGGTTAAGAAAACCCAATTCGCAAAATTGATAATTTGAAATTGTAGAGAAAGAATTTGAATGTTTGATTGATGAGGGAGTTGAAGAAGAAAGGTGGGTATTTATAGGGAAGGAGAAAGAAAGTTCGAGAGGGAGAGGAAGATGCGTGCGGAGAGAAATAGCGTGGATGCTCTGTTCTGGAGTAGCCGCGTGAAGACTAACCTCTAGGTCTTTCTATAGCCGCCTCCCTACTTGGGAAAATGAGGTCTTCAGTATCTTTTGACTTGGTCTAACCTTATTCCTTTCCTTGACTTGGGAAATTGGAGAGATGATCCTCTCCGGATCCTCTTTGTAAGGATTTCGAATATCTTCAAATCATATTCGTTCATTGTATTCGTGCAATTAGAAATCATTGTAAATTTTTTTATTTAAAATTAAATATAAACAGTACCTGACAAAAATAGCCTCACAATGAACGATGAATGGATGTCAAAGAAGATCCGACGAGAATCCTCCCTTGGGATATTGTATGCACATTGCGCACACTTGCCCAAAAAGGTTATTTTGTGTGATTAAGATCAAGGAAGAAAATATCGGTAATATCGGAAATATCGGTAGTCCGAAAACACGGAAATATCGATGGAAATATCGGGATAATATCGATATCGATAAAAATTACATGGAAACCACGGAAATTGTAAGAAAAACTTGGAAATTTTTATTGAAACTTTGCAGGATGTTTATTTAGTCAATTATCTATTAGTTTATCACAAAAAATTGGAAGGAAATGCATTGCATGATGGATTTAACATTATCAAGTTGATTATATAGCGAGCTGACAAACATTGTGAGTGTAGAAAATATGTAGAAATTAATGAAAGAAGTCTAAACACACCATAATCATTTATATATAATGAATTAGTACAATATTTTACACTTTATACATTGCATGGTAAGATACATGGGTGACTTAGTACCACATAGAGTTCCTATGAGGTTCAAAATTTTCACTATCTTCATCATCTCTATGTGTAAAGTGAGTGTATTTTGAAGAGTAGTTAGCAACCATGGCAATGGTTTTCAAGAACCAAAACCCAAAAGTCAATAAGAAACCGAATACTTCGGTATTTTTCGGGATTACCAAACAAATGGGATTTGGAAACCAATCCCATATCGAAAATTTTGGTATTTTTCGGGATGAGATTCTCGAACTTCAGGATGGTTTTGGTTTGGGATTTTTCGGTTTGGGTTTGGGACTTTTTCGGTTTGGTTTGGGATTTTTCGGAATTTTTTCCAGCCCTACCATGTAAGTGACCAAATAAAAAATAGAAAAATTAAAAACCACATGCCATTGACTAAGTAATTAATTGACACAATTTAAAATATAATACCACAAAAAATTTGGAAAATGTGCAAATTTGTTTCTTGTAAAAAGAATTCAAAACAAAAGCATATATATAAATATTGTAGCATATTATCACAACAACATAAGTGGTATGGTGGTTAAGGCGCTAAGGAGTTAATGTGGGAGGGGTTCGAACCCCTCTGTGTTCAAAATTGTGACTTTTCAAAATTTTCAGGAATTTTTGAACAAAATATCGCGATATTATAGCTAATATCGCGATATTTTGACGAAAACGCATTGGATACTCATTAAAATATCGTTAACCCAAAAAAACGAAAATATCGGCGATATTTCGCCGATATTTTGGATATTTTCTTCCATGATTAAGATAGACCCAGTGTGAATTTGGTATTTGAATTTTGAAGGATCTCAGTGTTAAATACAAGTTTTTAAATAGAAACAGAGCACGACATGCTAAAAAAGAAAAAAGAAATTTAAGTTTATTCAGATAGGTATTTCGTCGAACACTTGGTGTGGTTAGCCAAAATCAAATTGCCCATAAATATCGACATATGTTGAATCAATCTGATGAGCGATGTGAAAGAATTTGTCAAGTATTGTCAATGCAAACTGTCGAGATATGCCTAGAAGGCATTACATCAAACACTCGGTAGGCACAAAAGAGATCCTTACCAAACATTCGGAGAGTCTTCAGAAGACCTTTACATGTATCTTTTTTGGATTACTGGTGGTCTTGGAACGACCTTGGTCCTTAAGTCCATCCGCTCCTAGATACACGTGTCATGTTGGCATGATGTTCAGATTTTTAAATTTATTTTCGTTACGATATGAGCAGATTTGATACCATTAGATGGATTATATTAGGACTCGTTTAGAAATGTCTTTAAAATGACTGAAAGCAATTTTGGTGAAATTCAGATATCTAGTGTTTCTTCCAAAAAGCACTTAAAGTGCTTTTCTATGATCCACTTAGATTTTTCCTAAGAATTGGTTTCAAAAATATTTTCACCAGAAAAACTTTTAGTTATTTTAAAAATACTTCCAAACATGTATTATTGTACACATGGAATAACACATATAAACTTGAAAAATTAATGATAATTTATAAGAACTCAAAACAAGCGTAAATTCCCTTAAACTCTAGGCCACCTTGAGTTTAAGTGGTCTAGAAAATTTTATAATCATTGCATCGTAACTAAAGGCTACTTACACTCAAGGTGCCCCTTCTCACATATTGTTGGTAAGCGAAAATAGTTTACTTCTCAAAATAAAAGATTCTTTGTTTGAGGACTAAAAAAGTCGAGTTGTAAACCGAAAGAAAAAAGAGGATTGTGCTGCTAAGGTCCCTACATGCACAGATGAATGGTCATAAAAGATGACATTTGGCACTAATTATGTCATTAGTGGATTCTTATGATAAATGGAACTAAAAGATAACATTTGGCACTAATTATGTCATTAGTGGATTCTTATGCTAATGCGATTAATTTTTAACCACTAATTATGTTGCTCCTTAATTAGTTCTTCCGGTTAGGTGTGTTGTTTTATATTAATTAAGGACAAATCAAAGATTATCTGCAAATTTAGATGGTTATAATAAGATAAGACAAATATGGGACATATAATTTTGAATTACGGAAGTTTCATACCAACGATCGGAAGCCATGATTCGTGGCAAATGTTCTAGTCATAAAAAATTAAATTATGGGATCCAACACCTTGAATAATTAAACATAATTTGCATACACACTACATGTTGCGGATTATACAACCAATTTCTAAGGATCTTTTTCCTCCTTTTTTTGGTGATTAAAATATTTCTGCAAGTTGAAATTTAATCCAGAAAGATTTATTATACAAAATAGTGCTTGAGATTTGCACGATCAATAGAAATGGTCTCTGAGATTGAAAATCAATAGAAATGATCCTTGAGATTGTCTACCATCCATGATTTTGGTCATTTCGTTAAAAACTCTTTGGACAATTTTCAAAACTTCGTAACTCAATCTGTTTTTAACCAAATTTGACTCATAATATATCAAAATGAAGATAAGAAAGGGTATAACAAGATTATACCATTTGGAAGCCCAATGATTGCCGGAAAATAGCCTGAAAAGTGACTGGTCCGCGGAAAAACTGGAAAACTTGCCGGAAACTGAGTAAACTTTGAACGTTCATAACTTCTTCAATACTCAACGAAATTAAGTGATTCAAAAACAAAAATCATACTTCTCAATGAGACGAAGAGAATGGAATCTTTCTTGACTGGTAACTCACAGTGGTTTGGCTGAAAAACGGCTCGAAAGTGGCTAACTCAAAAATAGTTAGCCACTTTCGAGCCGTTGTCCAACCAAACAACAGCGAGTTAGCCTTCGAAAAAGGTATCATTCTTGTCTCGTCAAGAAGTATGATTTTCGTCTTTGAATCCGAATCACTTGAGTTCGTTGAGTATTGAAGAAGTTATGAACGTTTAAAGTTTACCCAGTTTTCAGTGAGTTTTCCAGTTTTCCAGTGGATCAGTCACCTTTCAGGCTATTTTCCGGCCATCTCCAGCAACCATTGGGCTTCCAAATAGGTATAATTTTATTCTACACTTTCCTATCTTCATTTGGATATATTATGGGTCGAATTTGGTTAAGAAACAATTGAGTTACAAAGCTTTGAAAATTGCCCAAAGAGTTTTTAACAGAATGACCAAAATTATGGATGGGGGACAATCTCAGAGACAATTTCTATTGATTTTCAATCTCAGAGACCATTTCTATTGATCATGCAAATCTTAGGAACTATTTTGTATGATAAGTCATCCATAAATATTAATGAACTTAGCACAAACGATGCATAACGTACATGTATAAAATATTGCATGGGAATAGGATCTTCATCGGATACTCTTTGTGGGGATCTTAGGGATCCTCACATTCTAACCATTCATTGTACATCGTGCGGTCAGTTTTCGTTTGGTACTATTTGTGTTTAATTTTAAATAAAAAAATTCAAATAATTTATGATCGCACAATGTACAATGAATGGCTAAGATGTGAGTTGATTTATGCATTTTAGGTTTTGGAATATCAACCTTGAGTTTCATAGTTCACTGTTGGATCTAATATAGGGCTCGTTTGGATATGCTTCTAAAATGGTTGAAAGCGCTTTTAGCGAAAGTGTTTTTGGATTCCAAAAGCACTTTAAGTGTTTTTTGCAAAAAACACCAGTTATATGCTTCTTCCAGGAAGTACTTTAAGTGTTTTTTAAGGATTTACTTGTATTTTTACTAAGGATTGGTTCTAAAAATATTTTCACTAAAAGAGCTTTCAATCATTTTAAAAACACATCCAAATGAGCTCATAATATGATGCAATTGGGCTTGAATATCTATCTAGTTAGGAACAAGTAAAGTACTGAATAGTGTTCGATATATAAAAAGTCAAATGGTATTTTATTAACTTGGTTTAGAGTATACTAGGCAATGTTGCCCGCGCGTTGCAGCGGGATTAAAAATTGTGTTGATTACTATGCTTAATCAGAGATAGTCGAAGAAAACAACAAGATATATTTAGATACACAAAACATTGTAATCATTTGCTGCAATTCATTGCTTTCATCCAATTTTTAACTGGGACTAGCATTTGTACACAAAAGATTAGAAAACGCTGGACTATGTACATGCATAAAATATTGGTCAACCTAGATTACACATTTTTGCCAGCATTTAGACAGAGAGCATTGGAAAATGCTGGCCTATGTACATGCACAAAATATTGTTCAACCTAGACAACAGATCAGGATGAGGTTTTACATGCAAAATATTAGAAATGTTGGGCTCGTACATGCAAAAAATATTGTCTAACCTAGATTAGAGAGAGTTGTTTACATACCAAAAAATAAGAGAAACATTGTTCGATCCATATAGATTAGAGGTGCAAAAGTAATATCTGTTCAAAAGGAAGATTCAATGTTCTTTGTGCAGCAGAATGGACAGGAGAAAGTTGATAATGATCTAAACAAACAAACAATAGAACCTATCGCATTAGTTCCCGAAAATGAAAGCTACAATATGCACAAAATGTAACTATTACTAATAATAACCAATGTAATCAAACATAAATAAAATGGTATGGTATAGTTTTATTCTTAGAAAAACTAATGAAAAGATCTTGAAAATTTTGAGTTTTAATGATATGGACAAAATAAAGGGTAAAGTGAATAGTACCATGATTGATTTTTTAGTGTAAAAATGTGGTTTTTCGTTAAAGTGAACAGTACGATAAGCTTTTTGTTAAAGTTCCCATTCTTTTTCATAGAGCTATGAGGTTCGAGTCTTATAAAATGGCAAGTTTGATACAAATTATTATTGATGGAATTGCTAGTTTTATTCTCTTTCATGAAGTCACATTCAAAACTAAAATCGAATGCCAAAAACCAATACCAACATGATTCAAAGAACCTCAATCTACTATCTTTAACAATTGAAACTATATTGTCGGGTGTTAAATCTTTAGTCTTAATTTGAAGACAGAAAATAAAATAATTTGAAGCTAAATTGATTAGTATTAAGCTTAGCCTCAAACATTCTTCGGCAGCTGCAATCCAAAATTAAGACAAATTTGAAAGAATTGAGCCTTACTTGGTCTTACTCATCACATGTTGCTTCCCCATTCAATATAAAAGTAAAATAAGTTAGTTGGAAGAAAATAATAATTAAAATCTTGTTCAGGGGCTCTCCTCAATTATGTCCTATCCATCTAATATTTCAGTAACACTCTTTTAGTACTAAATTACTGAATTTGATTTCATTAGTCTGGCTTATTACGTAGTCCGAATTTTAATCAATCTTTACCATCTCATTGATTAGAGTTTGTCTTAAAGTCAATTTACATTGTTCACTTCTCAGACACCTAACAAAGGGAAAACACCTAAATTTACAGCAAGATGAAATCTTAACGAAAAAAAAAATTTGGGTAAAAAATACCTAAATTTACAGAGAGATATGAAAATAGGGTGCAAACATAATGTGCCTCTTTTTTAATGTGGGACAATGAGGGTAAGAGAGTGTGCCCTTGGTGTTCTCACTCTCAATGCTACCTTGCTTGACAGAGATATGACCTTACTACCAGAATGGAAAGAAGCCGGTAAAACAACATTGGTACTTACATTGGATATATGCAACCTCTTGTGGGAGCCATGTAAACGGTGCAAAGCATCCAGAAATGAAATAAAAGACCAAAGACTAAAGCAGGGCTAAAGACGGAATCACATTGTAGAATAAACAGTAACGAAAGAAACAAAGAAGGGGTAAAAACGGAAGAACACTTTCGAATGAACGGTGTTTCAGTTCATTTTCTCTTTTAGTATATATATAATTTTGATATTTTGAACAATATAGTGTTCGATACCGAGCTACGCAGTGTTCCATTGACTCGTCTCATAGCACATTCCGGTGTCATTGAATATGTGTTTGGAAAGTTAGAAGGGAGAATGTAGACTTGTTGGTTGTTCGATATGAAGAGTAGCTGCAGCCCAAAATTGAATTTGCCAAGACTGATACTGTTGGATGGGATAGCCAACTGTCAAGTATTGGATAAGGATGGAACGAAGGAATAAGACCACTTCCTCAGCTCAGTCAACGATTGGGGAGTTTGTGACAAGGGAATGATGCAACCTCAAAAGGCTGCATTCATGTATTGGAGATGGGTAGGTATATAATGTTATATGCTATTCAACCTTCCAACTCTTCAAGGCTTGAACTACATAAAATATTGCTTTATGGATTGACTTCCAATCTTTGAAATGCGAAATTATAATTTTGGTTGGTTCATTAATTATAATTAGATTTGTATATTGTCACCTTTTTGTGTGCTTATGCTTAACTTGGAATGATTAAAATATAAATACAGAGCAAATAGTCTTCGGCATAGAGAATAGCATATAAAGAGATCAAACTAAGAATAATAACCTTAACTTCAATAGATCGCAAAAATATTTTCGTATGTACTCCATAAAACAAAAGGTTTACATATCATAAAGTACAATTAGTTCATCATTGTTTACCAAGTGGCCAGTAGCAAAGTAAGAATTGAACATTAAGGTTTGTTGGAGGGTTTTACAAAGAAGAACAAGCCATCAAAGGTAGGTTGTAAGGACAGTGCATAGCTCCACATCCTAGGCTTTGGACGACGAGTTTCTGGACTTTCCATGTTCTTATTCTTGTTCAGAGTAGCTTTATTCATGGTTGATGATTCTGAAGAACTCGGAGTGGTATCGTTGGCTTTGGAAGTTGGCTTGCAATTAGGCAGAGTCACACCATATTCGTCACCGAAGAAGTCAGCACAGATGCCTCCACCAAATCCACTGAAAACAGACATTTTTTCACGGCTCACCAAGAGGAGGAGGAGTTTGAGATTGATGAACAAAAAGATTATGAGTTGACGGAAGACTCAACAATTGCATTAGCCTTTATATAGACAAAGTATTCAGGATTTTAGTGGAAATCAGTTTCCCCTTTGGATTACGAATCCTAGTGAATCTAGGAATTATGGAATTTGGTTAGCTTAAGATAAAATGTAAATAAATTAAAAATATTTATCTTAATTTGATTTCCGGTTCCTTCTAAAAAAAAGATAAAAGTTTAAATAAATTAAAAAAGATTTATCGTAATTTGATTTGCTACTCAGGAGCCCAACCCAATTGGCCGAAGGGCACAAATCAACTGCCCAGCTTATAAGGTTCTAGGGCTTTGCTTTCAAATAGTTCGTTTCCAAAACTCGAAAACCCAAATTTCGATGCCTCTTCAGAGGGGTTGGATCCTCAGAATTTGTGAAGTGTTCAAAAGAGTATTTGTGAAGCAAAAAATAATCACAAGGCGACACGTGAATTTTTGGTTAAAAAGAGAAAGTTATCCCTGAGACACATCGGTTGTCCCACGTGCGAGCAATGGACAATCATTTTTTAATAAAGCCAAGAGTGTTTAAAAAAGGTAACAAATTCCAAATTATCTCATCCATCCTCATCTTCATAACCTACAAATTATTCCATATAAATGGAGATTAATTGGCTAATTAATGGATTAATTCCTAATTAATAGATTAATTAATTAATCCATTAATCACCAATTAAATCACCCATTTTCACACACAAAACCTCTAAGGGCCGGCCACCTCCATTCTCTATATATATGACCCTATTTTTTTTTCTAAAAAATGAGGTCTACACTCTTGCAAAACTCTCAAAAACTCTTCAAATATTTTTCTCTCTAAATTCTAACTTTGGCATCAGAGGTTCTTCGGCCAAAGCTCCCCATTCATCTTGGGCGCGTGAGGCTCTTGGCCTTGACCTAAGGTGTTAATTGTTTTGTAGGTGCAATTTTGTCCAAGAAGAAGAAGGCGGAAATTTGCATCCACAGTATTTATCGTTGTTGAGATCTTAGATCAATAAATCATCGTTATGTCAATTTTCAACTGTTGATATGTTATCATTATGGTATCGTTTATCTCCTTTGTGATTAGTTGCTTGTTCAGTGAATGAAAGAAATGTTTATGAACAAATTTGGACGCTTGATTTAGTTTAAACTCGACAACGATGTTTGACAAAATTGGGGAATGTCATTTTGCAGTTATGGATGAAGTTCCAAATATTGCGACCGAGGTTCTAGTCCTTAAAAGTTAAGGGATATCAACTTGACTACATTCACCTAGCATTCATAACTTATTAAAATAGAGAGTAAAATGTTGCTTACCTCCCCTAAACTATCATGTAAGTGCCAATTTCTTCAATAAATTTACCTTGTGAACTTGTTGACCCTAAACATTACTTAGCCTACATGACGCACATGTTGAATAGCTAATAAGGTAACTACGTCATTCTGGTGAGCCAACTCGACAAACAAACTCAGTCAGTGAGTAGAATGAATGTGGTGGTAGAGTCGAATGCGCTACTAACTCCGGTTATCCGAGCAATCATGGCCAAGGAAGGAACTCATCTTGGCTTCTGGGTTCTAGAACTTGAAGACAAGGTTGCTTAATTCACTGCAAAGTTCAAGATCTCTTGCACCAGGTTCGGCTGCCTGAACTATATTCCTGAGAATATGGGTGTGCTAAATCAATTTCAAAATGTAAGGACACAAATACTCACAAGAGATAAGTGTGTTGATGGTAAATGTAGTTCAATCGTCAGAATGCCAAACTTTGAAATGTACTTGAGAATATCCGATTACATAAAGGTGGTAACTTGGTGACACCTCATCTCGCCAACAAACTAATGAGATGAACTCTTCCAACAAGGACTCAAAGACTCATTGTTAACAGAGACTTGGATAAATAGTCTGTTAGAATATGAGCATGAGTATGAATTCGTGGATTAAGTTATTTGTTTCAAGTTTGGATAGGAAGTCTTATTGAGAATGGATTTGTAATCCATGTTATGCTGAAACACTATGTTGGTTGTCTATAAGGATTCTAATAGGGGAATCCTTATGGGATTTGGCGAGGATTATGTTGTGTATATATAGTGGACTCTGCTCTCACAGTTTATACACTCAATCATCAAACTAAGACCTATTATTAGTTAGAGCAAACTGATTACTGCAAAGAGGAGAAGGTGCACTGTTTGTTTGTTGCAGAATCTGGAATGGCTGCTTCTTCAAGTTCAACTGCAGGTAAGTTTCTTCTCTGTGCTATAGGCTTATGAATAGGATTTGTATTTTGATCACTGTGATTCATAATTACATGTTTTGGTATATGTTTATTCTAACATAGTCAGCCAAACTCGAAGCAGTGTTGTTATTCTAAACTGAAGGTGCTCCTTGATCACCTGATTCTACGGCTTCAATACTATTAACAACATTTGAAATAATGAACTTAGCACGAATAAGGCATAACGTGCAACATGTATAAAATATTGCATGATACATGTGAGTTGATTTATGCATGTTAGGTTTGTGAATATCAACCTTTGAGTTTCTTAGTTCACAGCTGGATCTAATACTATATGATGCAATTCGGATTGAAAATCTATCTAGTCAGGAAATATTTGACTTTCTACGAGTACAGAACTAAACAGAGTACTGTGTATAAAGAGTCAAACAGTTTTTTATTGATTTGATTTAGAATATATTTTGATATTATTAATTGAACTCAACAGTGCTTGATATGTAACGAGTTACGTAGTGTTCTGTTGACTCGACTCATAGCACATTCCGGTATCATTGACTTTGTCTTGGAGATAGTTAGAAAGGAGAATGTAGACTTGTTGGTTGTTCGATATGAACAGGAGCTGCAGCGCAAACTTGAATTTCCCAAGAGTTGTATTATTGGATAGTCAACTGTCAAGTATTGGATAAAGAATCAAAGATGGAAGGATGGAAAAAGACCACTTCCTCGGTCGGTGATTCGTCAGTTTGTGATAAGGGAATGACGCAACCTGAAAAGGCCGGATTCATGTTTTGGAGATGGGTAGATATAATATTATGCTATATCAACCTTCAACTCTTCAAGATTTGAACCATATAGAATATTGCTTAATGGATTGACTTCCAATATTTGGAATAGCGAAACAGAATTTTGGTCCATGCGAAGTTTTACTTTGGTTCTTTTAATTATCCTGATTTAAATTTATGTCGTTTGCTAATTGTCGTATTTGAAATTTAGGTTTGTATATTGTCATCTTTTTGTGTGCTTATGTTTAACTTAGAATGATTAGAATATAAATATGGAGCAAATTGAAGTCTTCTGTAGCATATAAAAAAATAATTTATCAAAGAATAAAAACCTTAATTTTAATAAATCGTAATAATATTTTCCTAAGTACTCCATAAAATAAAAGGTTTCTATACCGAGTGGCCAGTAGCAAGTTAAGAATTGAACATTAATATATAAGTAGGTTTGTTGGAAAAACTAGGGTTTTACAACGAAGAACATGCCATCAAAGGTAGGTTGTAAAGACAGTGCATAGCTCCACATCCCAGGCTTTGGTTGATTAGTTTCTGGACTTTCCACGTTCTTGTTCTTGTTCGGAGTAGCTTTATTCATGGTTGATGATTCTGAAGAACTCGGAGTGGTATCGTTGGCTTTGGTAGTTGACTTGCAACTAGGAAGAGCCACACCATATTCGTCACCGAAGAAGTCAGCACAGATGCCTCCACCAAATCCACTGAAAACAGACATTGATGAACAAAAACAACAAATTTCACAGCTCACCAAGAGAAGGAGAAGGACTTTGAGATTGATGAACAAAAAGATTATGAGTTGACGGAAGACTCAACAATCGCATTAACCTTTACATAGACAAAGTATTCAAAATTTTAGAGGAAATCAGTTTCCCCTTTGGATTCCGAATCCTAATGAATCAAGGAATTATGGAATTTTGTTAGCTTAAGATAAAATTTAAATAAATTAAAAAATATTTATCTTAATTTGATTTTCAGTTCCTTCTGAAAAAAAGAAGAAGATAGAGTTTAAATAAATTAAAAAAGATTTATCGTAATTTGATTTACTACTCAGCAGCCCAACCTAATTGGCCTAAGTGCACAAATCAACTGCCCAGCTTATAAAGTTCTAGGGCTTTGCTTTCAAATAGTTCGTTTCCAAAACTCAGAAAACCCAAATCTCAATGCCTCTTGAGAGGGGGTTGGATCCTCAGAATTTGTGAAGTGTTCAAAGGAGTATTTATCGTTGTTGAGATCTTAGATCGATAGACCATCGTTATGTCAATTTTCAACTGTTAATATGTTATCATTATGGTATCGTTTCTCTCTTGTGACTAGTTGCTTGTTTAGTGAGTGGAAGAAATGTTCATGAACAAATTTGGAGCTCGGCAACGATGTGTGACAAAATTGGGGCATGTTATTGAGCAGTTATGGATGAGTTCCATAGCAAATATCGCAAATCCTGACCGAGGTTCTAGTTGTTGAAAATTAAGGGATCAACTTGGCGACCTTCACTTAGCATTCATACCTCATATTAAAATTAAGAGTAAAATGTTGCTTACCTCCCTAAACTATCATGTAAGTGCCAATTTTTCCAACCAATTTACCTTGTAAACTATGACCAATGTCATCCTTACCGATAAGTTTTTCACTTTCAATTAGGTATCGGGGCTTAGTTACAGGTTTTTTCGTTTGTTTTTCTTTATTTTCATTTTCATTATTATTTTACCTTGTTAAATGGCAAATTTGCCTTTATTTAAGGGGAAGTTGGATGAAAAATGAAAAGGTGCAAAAGAACTTCTCGGTTTCACAGCCAAATCGGCTTTCAATGATGATGAGTTGTTGGAGTTGCCCACACTCTTAATGTTCTTGCTCACAATAACTTCACTCCCGGCTGATTCTCAACAATTACTCTTAGCATCTTTTGCTTTGGTGGTTGATTTTGGTGATCATCACCAAAGGAGTCACCACATATGCCTCCACCAAACCCACTGAAAACAGACATTCTCGCAAATATTCCAAATCGAACAGCTCACTAAACACAATCATTCGAGATTGAGGAACGAAAAGATTGCGAATTTACGGGGGACTCAAGAAATGCGTTGACCTTATATAGACAAGGGATTAAGGATTTCAAAGGAATTACAGGCTTTCCCTTTTAAAATCCAAGTTCCTAGTAAATGTAGGTTCTGGTATGGAAATTATGTGGTATTCCTAGTTTATTCATGAGTAGTGATTTTCCTCAGTGGCTTTAATAATTATTTAGCTTAAGAAAAAATTAAATTAAATTAAAAGAAAAAGGATTTATCTTTGATTCGCAACCCACCTGACCAAATTAGAGCGGTGGAGAATCACATCTAGTGCTTCATCTTTATATCCTTTTTTTCGTTGGTGAATCCTCCGGTGCTTGAAGGGGCAGGAAATCCACTTACACCCGTAGCTTTATCACAAGAAAGACCAAATATGAGTTGAAGATTCTTTGACCATATTCATAAATCTCACTCATCATAATATTATATGTTTCCAACTACTTTGTAAACCAGAGAGAAGGATTCTCTCCCCTCCCCCCATCTCTTTCCCTCCTCTCATCTCACATGTTTTTGTCTTATTGTCTCTATAAAAAAAAAAATCAATATAAGATATTGACGTATCTTAACCGTAATCATTCAAGTAGGAGGGGAGGAAAAAAAAGAGATTAGGAGAAGAGGAAATCCTCCTTATGCATGCCTTACAATTTTTGGTACAACTAAAAAGGTTAATATTTCTTGTGTTTGATTGATAATTAGTCAACTATGCGTATTTAAATAACTGGAAAAATCTCGAATTCTTATATAAACGTAATTTATCATAAACAATTATTTGGACTAGTAACATTCAATTCTCACATTTTAGAAAGAAAAAAAAAATGTTCATTAATCAAAGTGAAAGTTATTGATTGATATAAAGAAACAAGAATGTTAAAAAAGGATTATCATACGTTAGGTGTTCAAAATAAAAGTCAAAAGTTGAATATTCCAAAAGATGATCGCATGCGTGAGCAGACTGACTGACTGACCAAAACGGCGTCGAGCTTAAGCAAATGAATGTTAACGCAACCAGTAACCACCCTTCCCTCCAAGAACTCGCAATTCCCCAAGCTAATGGGACCCATCCTCCTTGGTATCTAACGGCTCAAACCAAGGCATCTTCCTTTCTGTACCCAAAGAAAAAACCACTCTAACCCACTCTCCCCCTCACTCTACCTAATGGTGCACCTACCTCTATGAACGGGACCAACCATCACCTCTCACACTCACCCTTCAGTTCACGTCAACAAGTTTGTAAATAAGGGACCAGTTGAGCCTTAGGGCTCCATAGAAGACTGAAAAATAATTCAGAAGGTCCTCTGGAGACCCTGTAATGGGTAGTGTTAGAAGAAACGTCAGTTTGCTAGGGCTCAACAAGTGATGCTTGACAAGTCTAGACACATGGCTCGACATGTCTCAACAAATGTCAACATGCCAACAAATGCTTGACAAAATGCCTTGGTAACAAAACTTAATAGAAATAGATTGGAATTCGAAAAAAAATAAAAATTTGACATATTATTTGAATCCAAAATAGTTTTGATCTCTACACTAGATTCCCCTATGAGGTATGAATCATGGATCAGCCACTAAAACATGCCCTGAAATGCTTACTTGTTTAGTTGTTCGATCCAAGTTATTGAGTTCTTCATCGTACATCTAGCTGTTTAATTACGTGGTCCAAACTAGGAGAAATTTTTAGTTGTGACGGAAACACAAGTGGTACACCACTTGTTTTAATAGGAGTGATAAAAAAATTTTATTTTTTAAGTTATTAACTTTTTAACACACATATCCAATCATTTGTATAGTGATACGTGATGTACCATCCCGTGTACCCGTTAAATTTAAAAACCTCTTCCAAACTGGGGAGCGTATACCTTTCGATGTCAGATTTTTTGCGAATCAAACACCAGGCAATCACAACCATCCATCCATCCGACCAGCCAAAAACGCTAGCGTGACAAAGAATCTCCACACGAAGCCGGATCTAAATTTAAAATTAAATCCCGTTAAATGCGGTGAAAGTCGCCCACACCAGGGAACGCGTATAAATAACGGCCCGGCAGAGGCGCCAGCCAAAGCCTCTCTCCGCAACGGAAAATTAAGAAGAAAAAAAAAGAGAGAAGGAAATCGCAAAGTTCGGGTTAGAGATCCGGCGAGCCTCGTCGGGTTTCGACCACCTGAATTCGAATCATTAGTTTTCGGAGCCCCGAAACGCACCGTTTCTCTCCTCTCGTCGACTTCGAGTTCTCCGAAAATGAAGGGCTCGGGCCCTCTGGTCGCATCGGTAGTCGCCGCCTCCACCATGGCTCTGACGACGTCGTCTTCGTCCAACCAGGTACGCACAAAATTACAAAATGCTGCAAAGTTTGGATTTTGCTTTGAATTTCGTGAAATTGGATTAATGGATCTGTTATTATATCGGAACTTTAATCTAATTGCGGCGTTAATTGCTTTTGATTAGGGTTTTTCTTCCCCGGCGACGAAGAACGGCGGGAAAAATTCGCATACGGCGTCGGACAAGGATAAGTTCGAGCCGAGATTCGACGGTTTGAGGTTCATTGAGACGCTGGTGACGGCGCACAGATGATTAATTTGACGGCGGAGCTCTAGAGTTAGTTGTAATTCCCGCCATTAGAATTCAGAGGAAAAAAACCTTGTACTTCCTTTTCTTTCCCCTTTAGTTTTTCTTATTTTTCCAAAGTTGAAGACTTTGGCGTTGATTTGTGATTGGGTCTCTTTTGGGTGTTTAATTTGGGTTCTCCAATCTCATAATTCACATCAATTAGCATTTAATCTTATATTAATTAAATGAGAAGGTTTTTTTCTTATTTAATTTAATTTTTTTTTTAATTTGGGGGTTGTATTGGGAATCTTCGTGATTTTCAGAAGTACATGTGTCATGGTTTGTACTTCCGTTTTAAATTGTCGGTAGGGAGTAGGGGTTTCTTGCTCGGATGGGGAATTCTCTTCTTTCTCTCTACTTTTTTTCCCTCTCTACATAAGTAAAATCTTTAGCCTTCAAACAAGAGGAGAGAAAAATGGAAGGAAAAAAAGAGACGAGAGAATGCTTATATGCGGTCGAAATTATTTGGAATGCATAAACATACGCTTCCGGTTCCAGTTGGTGGTTTTTCAGAGTTGGAATTACGGTTTTTTTGGACGTTTTGTTAATTGTTAATTGTGTGTTTAATTTGCTTAATTAGAACCGATTTGCTGGGTTTGATTTTTGTTTTACGATTTCTTATAACCCAACGTGCTGGGTTTGCTTAGTTTGCCCTGTATTAGTTTTAAATTGGAATTAAAGAATAAAACCAGAGGCGACAGACTTGAACAAAATGTTTAAAATCGTACAGGTTAACGGAAGTTGAAAACTTCGAGGAAGATGTTCATTTGTTTTATGTTTTTTTTGGAAGCCAGATGGTCATTTGTTATGTAAAAGGTGTTTCAGGATGTTAATACAGTTGTTATGTGGCAAAGATAAAAACGTTGCGTGATTTATTTTATTTATTTATTTTTAAAAAAGAGGGATTAGGTAATGGCTTCGTCATAACAGTTAACCGTTTTGGAGGGCTTGAAAGACTCACATAGGCATTTTGGTCTTTCTCTGGACACTATTGTTCGATTCATCAACGTAAAAAATCAAACTTAGAACATACAATGTGAAATACACATTTGAAATTTGTCTCAAATCACTAAATTATCCCGTAATTATTGTTGCGTGATTTATTTGAGAACATGAAAGACCGTCGTAATGATATCTTTGACCTGTTGTTTGTGGTTTTTAATGTCTGACTTAAAATTTTGATTATTTTATTTAATAATTCAACTGTACTCTGAAATATCAGTCATTTAATTTTTTTTCACCACAGAAAATATCTGGTTATGAATCTTTGTGGGGTGTGTGGCTATTTCTTCGCTGGTTGTTTGGTCGCAAGAGGAAAGCACATGTATACAGAATTAGAGAACTTTGCAAATAAAGGGTGGTACAACCACCACACCTTTTATGAATTAGACTAACAAAGTTTCCGACTTCTTTTTTTTTTTTCGGAAAAAAATAATTTCCATCTTCAGATGTGTTGATGGCCATTCATATTTTTGTGGGGAACCATAGGCATCCCGGGCGAATGCATTCATACATCTACAAGATTGATTACGTGACTATACTTTTTTTTTTTTTTTTGTGTAACACTTATTATTTGATTAGATTTATTTTCTCTAACATTCATTACGTAATTAAATTATCTTATGATGAGTTACGTAAAAAGTGCTATAGAAACATGAGTGTGTTTCCCGCGATACCAAGATAGAGTCTCTAGCCAAGCATGGTAGCGTGAGCTTGTAACTAAGTAGGGTATTAAAGTGATTAGTGGTGGCGAAGCTTGTGCCAAGTGGGTAAGGTGTTTGAAATTTGTTCACAAACCACCGTTTACAGGATGTGAGGTCGTATTAAACATGTCTTATGCTACTCGGATTAGCAAGGCACCTCACTCTCTACGGGTTGGGCAGCAAACCAACAAAGATAGAGCCTCCATACATCGTAGTAAAACGAGGACAGCATATGATTCAACCACCACCAGCAATTTGAGGAAGGGGTGCCATTCATATTCGTGGGTGCTTAAAGTCAGATTAAACATGATGAATTTAGCAGTCCATTTTTTCTCAAACCTTGAATTGTTTGCTTTCTATTTTTTATTCCGCGATGACTGGATACCACATAAGTTTGTTTACAAAAATCATGTGTGGTCCAACAACGACTGTGATATTTACCTTATAAAATTACCTTTGTAATCCAACAGTTTTGATGACTTTGATCTGTAAAATGCTATCAAAAGCTTGTGATTAAGATTTAATTAAAAACATATAGGCCACACCTTGGACTGACACACCAATTAACTCCAGGAAAGTGCATATCATTTGTTGAAAACTTGAAGTGCACGTGAGTCATGAGTCATGA
This sequence comes from Malus domestica, assembly GCF_042453785.1. Taxonomy (NCBI): domain Eukaryota; kingdom Viridiplantae; phylum Streptophyta; class Magnoliopsida; order Rosales; family Rosaceae; genus Malus; species Malus domestica. Next base: position 22,066,064 of record NC_091674.1, on the reverse strand, counting down.
CTACATGCGCTGCTGCTCCCCCATCGTTTTCATGCAACTTACGAATGCAGTGCCTTGTGTTGTAATTCTACTGTTTCTTAATTTGCTTTTGTAAAATTAAAGAACACAAAAAACACAGCCACAAATCGAACAAATGGCCTACACTCGCAGACAATACAAGTGGATGGTACGAGACTATGAGTATTAATGCGACTTTACAGCATGAGTTTCATTGATCTTTCTAGTGTTCTTCACTAGGTTACTTGGTATTGGAATACAGTCGTGGTTTAATTAATTCATGTTGTATACATGCCATTTTAAGGTTGTTGATAGAGTGGAAAACATTGATTTTATATGTAATCAACACGAGATTATTTGGTATTAATTGGAATACAGTCATAGTTTAATTAATTCATGTTGTACACATGCCGTTCTAAGGATTTTGTTGTCGATGGAGTATGATGACTACGCACGCAATCAACCTCAAGGAAATAAACAACCACATGCAAAAGCAACAATTTATAGTGGTTCAGCTGCTGATTTTGCTTACATTCACTCCGTGATCCCTTTAGAAATTTCATTAGAAAGAATGACAACTTTTGTTTACAGTTGAAACCCCATTAGGTTTGGTTGTTGAGAGTATCTCCAAATTTGAGGAAGACCGTCACATAAGGAGTTCAGTTACTCTTCATATTGCTAATTGGTTTTATAGCAGAATTTCAATTTCCTTCATCGAAGCTAAAAAAACCTAGGCCTTGTGTTCATCCATATTATAACACGTCATAAAATAATTATACCACACGATTGTGTTCCAACGCCAGCCAATAATTTTTCAACAATTACAACAATTGTAGGCAATTCACCTTATTAAGATGGCATGAATTCAACGTCAGGTTTTCTGAAATTTGAACTTCCCCATTACTAAGTAAAAGGGTAAAGTGAAAGTAGTAATTTTATTGGCATTAGTAATTTTAAAGGGATACTTTAGATACGGTCCCTATTTATCAATTATTTTTTACAAAAACTTTGTTAGTTTTCCTTGAAATTAATGTGACAATTTATTTCTATTTATGTTACTATATATTTTAAATTAAAAATTGAAATTTATAGTTGTTTATGTTAATGAGATTTTAAATAAAAACCCATAATTTGAGGAATTAAAAATATTAAAATATAAATTATACTATTGTGTGTGTGTGTGTGTGTATTTAAAAAAAAAATTATTGTACCACAACATGGGTACATTCCTCAAAACCACACAAAAAATAAAAATAATAATAATAGATATTAGGCTTAATAACATTAGTAAATTTCTTCGATAAAACTTGACATTGATACATTCTCAAAATCAAAGAAAAAATAATGTATCCATAGAAGTTTAAAAATGGATTAGAAAAAAATTGAATAGATTTTATATAAAAAAAAATGGTGCCTTTTACATATAACAAATTGGTATATTTAAGAATGGGTACATTTTATGATTAAAATTTTGAAAACATTTACATGAATGGGTACATATAAGATTAAAAAATTGAAAACATTTTTTTAAAAAGCTAATGGGTACAAACTTATTCTAATTTTTTATTTATTTTGGAAATGTTTTGGATTAAAAATTAGTTAGGAGTTTAATAAAGGTGTGAGTATTAAAATCCTAAATCAATTATTAATTTTTATTTTGAAAAATTATGTAACTAACATGTAAATTCATTATTACATTAATGCTAGGGACTTGGGTCAAAATCTGAAAACTAATAAGGTTTCAGTCAATGAACATTAGTAATTATTGACCGGATACTAATTTTTCCAATTTTAAATCACAAAAAATGGTACAGAACCAACTCTTCCCTCAAATATGAAAAATAAATTGAAAAAATATGAATTCAAAGCATTTTTCCAACCTAAATTAGTGTGGCAATACATGCAGCAGATCGTAGTGACTAAGATTGTTACTTCAACAATGTCCGTGCATAATATAATACAAAATTGCAACTTGATTACATTATTTTTAAGGTTTCCAAGCAAGTGTCGGAGTCTCCATTTCTCTCTAAAACCAGACACCGTCGATTATCAGCAACTGAGTCAGCAAAATATGGAAGAAAGAAATTCGAGATGTGGTTTGTACTTTGTTTGCATCCTATTTGGGAACCATCAACCTCAAAATCCCCACCACCACCAAGCCATGCACTCTCAGCCGCAGACTACTCCGCACGGGGTCGTTCTCGCACTTGATTCAAGAAAAAGATCTTCCAGCTAGTTGCTCGATCTCTTCCAAACTTCCAATCAACATGAGTATGTGGGAACCATCAACCTCAAAATCCCCACCACCACCAAGCCATGCACTCTCAGCCACAGACTACTCCTCACGGTGTCGTTCACTTGATTCAAGAAAAAGATCTTCCAGCTAGTTGCCCGATCACTTCCAAACTTCCAATCAACATGAGGTGCAATGGTGTCTGTTGGAATGTGAGTATTCAACCGAAATCTGATTGGTAATAAGGGTGGTGTTTGGGCAAGGATTTCTGGGTCCAGTCCCTCGCACGGCTCCTTGAGGGAATGGCACTTTGTTACTTGTTGGGCAAGTTCTTGCTGCTTTTTGTGATGCAAGATAAGTTTACAGTTAGTTTGAAAAGTGCCTTTCTGGGGCCTTTGGTATATGCCTTAAGGTTCGCAATCAAAACTAACAAGGGTCTGAGCGTGTCACTGTTATCTTTGTATAACAGATTGTTGAGTTGAAGTGATTTAAATTGGTTGCTTGCGTCCCAATTTACTTGAATTTCTTGTTTATCAAATGATTGTCACATATGGGTTAAGTATGCATTAAGTTCTCTTCTTGCCTTGTAAATGAGGACTTTTAATTCATAGTCTTATATGTCCAAAAAGGGTGTTCAAGGCCCTCCCAACCATTTCCATGATCACAGTTTGTTTTAATGAAACCAAACTTCTTAACTTAATCAGATTCGAATGTAAATTAAACTCTTAAGTAGAAAACAGTTGAAAAATGACTTGAATACATGAAGGAAAGTACGTTAAACGACAGATCTACGACATATAAGTATAAACAAAAGAGGCTCGGGCAAGGTACAACTTCTTGTAGCCATTTCTCTTTCGAGTTTACAGAGGTTTATATGTGGTGTGAGATGAAAAATGAATAGGTTTCACACGAAGGAATCAATACTACAATACTAAGGGAAGGTAGCAGAGCTTTTACACTAGACAAAATATGACTTTTCCTAAGGGAACTATAGCTAAAAAGGACTGGATTTTGATAAGATTCAACTTGCTGGGTACGAACTGGCTTGAGAGCAGATTTTGTATGTTTTTTGATTGGTTGGTTGAGTGTCCTTGTCTTCGGTGTCCCTTTCTCCTTTTATATACAATTTGGCCCGACCCTTCTTGGTTCTGTTTCTGGCTGATAGCTTTCGGAGGGCAGTGAGTCATCCCTTATTTACTTGTCATGCTCTTAAAAAGTGCTTTTTGGCTGGTAGTGAGTTGGTCTCTACCATCCATCATTTCAATCATAGGCACATGACCTATGCCTTATTTGAAATGGCTTCGATTTGCTTCAGGCCTATCAATTGGGCTTCAAGTGAGTCCTTATTTGCTTTGGCACCTTTGGGCCTTTATTACCATAAAGCCCAATGTTAAATATTAACCCAAACAGTGCCCCCTGTAATTATTGTTAAGTCTGTTAACCAAGACATTAATAATGATTAAACATTAACTGCATGCTTTAACTTGGAGCTTGCGCCATTTACTCAACCGTTTTCGAATAAACCCTTGTACTAACCTATGATCTCCAACGTTAACTAACTGCCTGTTAAATAACCTCAATTTAAATTTCCTCAGCCATCACTTCGAGCAAACCCACTTCCTTGAATTTGCAGAGTTCTTGATTCCTTTGCACTTTCCATCTTCTCTTACTCTTTGCCTTTAATCCCCTTCACTTTTCTTTCCAAAAATCAGTCATAGCACCCAAACTTCACCCTGCATGCAAGTCTGCCGAGAGGATCGTCAATTTGTGCCGCCAACTTAACGACCTTCATCGCCCTCGGGTTAGCCTAAACCTGTCGATTTTTTTTTTAAGAAGGAAATGTACATTCTCTAAGGCCTGCTTGAACTGCCCGAGTCCCCATCGCAGTGGAGAACAACATGCCCACCGCCAATTGGTTCACCCCCAACCCTTACTTTGGAATTTTGGCCTCCAAATGGTCGAATTTAAGAAAGGGTTTCCACTGATGAGGGGTAAAGCCTGGTCACAATGGGTGGATAGCTCAAGCCTATCTAGAAGCAGAAGTGGATGACGAACGGCATCTACGAGCTCATAATGTTGTCCATGATCACGGTCATAGCTAAGCCTGAGCTTCTGACCACTGTTCTCATTTTCTGGAACAATGAGACCAATACATTCGATTTCAGAATGGGTCTCATGTCTTCTACAGTTCTAGACATGGCTCAAGTCTTCGGTCTGAGGCCCTTAGGCAGGTGTGTGGACATCACACACCCTCTTGCCCGATTGTTGAAGGCTCAGAAACTTCCAAGTCTATCACTCATCTGGAGTATAACTCCTCCACCTTCAAAAGCTATGAAAACTCATTCACGAGCTTCATTCCTTTTGCTAAGAAGATGTTCAGCTCGCCTTCTCCCATTATAGATAGGGCTCAGGAACACATATACTTCCTCCTCTATTGGTTGAACAAACATGTGTTCCCAAACAAGTCAAAGAGAGTGAAGCTAGAGTGGATCCCTCTGGTGGAAGCGCTGCACTCGTTTGACGACGTTGCCATGAGGCCTTTCATGTTGGCACACCTCTACCATTTCTTCCACGAGATGACCAAGGGCGAGCTATTTGAGACTAGTCTTTAGGGGGCCACCTGGATAGTTCAACTTTGGCTTTAATGGTATTTCCTCGAGTTTCTGGCGACCAACTTGGAGTTCATCGAGGACGTAGCTTCAGCCCGCATCCTAACAGAGGCTTATGTTACCAACCACTCCACCCTCGCCTGCCTTTACTTCTTCATAATCTGTCGGACTTGGGCAGTGAGGTGCCTCTGTGCTCCGGAGGTACATTTGGTTCTCAGACCAAATCTTTCAAGATTCCTTTAGGGAAACTGCCAGCAGTCAATGAAAGGAGAAATTCATAAGTTGCGTCCAACAAAGGGACCTGGCCTAGGGAGTTCGAAGCGACTGAACGGGCTATGAACGTGAGATAGAAGTCTACCACCCCAACTTTTATGGTAAACAGTTGGGATTCAGGCATCCAATCGCAGTGCTCTTCTTCATTTCCATACACTGTGGGACCTCCTACCATATCCATTTTTCATTCGAGGTCACATTTTAGGCAGCTCGGTGTAGCTTAGAGGTGATGAGTAGGATCGCCTATAAGCCCATGGCTTTGAATTTCGAGTGCACTCCCTTATTTTCCACTTGGTGAGAGGCCAAGTGGTCAACGAAGTATGATGGGGACATCAGGGATGCCCATGATCATGTCTTCGGACAGGTATTCTTCAACTTACTCCCTAGGAAAGAGGAATTCGAAAGCTAGAAGAAGGCCATAAACTAGATGAACCAACTCCTGCTGATAGGTATGATATGTAACCTTTGTTTTGTTTCTTTTATAGTGTTTTTGCATTTTGTGGTTGACTAACTTTTATTTTGGTCTTGCAGCCCAAGGAAACACTGAAGAAGTGGATGTCGAGCCAGAGAAGGAGGTTGTAGGCGCTTTAGTTATCTAAGAGGCCACTGCTGAGGCAGCAAGGTAAGGAGTAGGGTCCAACGAAGTTGCTGGGGATGCTAGGGACATCTCAGAGCTTTTCAGCTAGTTAGAGGCCGAGGCTGGGCTTAAAATGGAAACAATGACCCTTCGTCAAGCAAAAGCTTTAGTGGTGAAGTCTTTAGAATCTGAGCCCGATGAGAGGCCTTAAGCTCAACTAGCCTTGCCTGGCCCAAATGCTACTCACACCAAGAAAAGACTAGAGCTCAAACTTCTCAAGCCTCAAAAATTTTTTTGCCCATCTAGTTGAAGTAGGCAGAAAGAAACATAAAGTTGTTAGTAAGTAACTTAGTCCTAGTTCTCTTCTTTTCAAATTTGATCCTACTGAGTTTTGTTCTAATATACTTCTTTCTTCTGTAATGAGGGCCTCCAGCTTCTAGGAAACATGCCCCCACTCCCAAAAGATCATAGTCGGGTGCATAGGTGCAACAGGAAGGCAAAAAGGTCATCGCCAAGATACTTGAGGAGTTGAAGGTATATCTTTCATACCTTGAGCACTAATTTGATTTTGAACTTCTCTTTCCTTACATTTGCGCTAATTATTTGTTGTTTGCTTGACATAGGATACCAGAGCTGAAGGGATCTCTCAGCCTGAGCCTTCATTTCCTCCAGCCCGATTGGTGTATCTTTCCCCTTATCGGGCCAAGCCCTCAAAGGTATACTTCTCTCTCAATCCTAGTCAAGTTTGTGATTTTCCAAGTTTCAAAACTAACAACCACTCTTATTATTTTCTTAGGCAAAGGTTGGGGCATCTGCACCTCAAGTCGGGTAAACCTTAACCCTTACCTTTTCTACTCCCCATCCGACCATGGTGATGACTCCTACTTCCCAATTCAATCCAATAACTGGAAAGTTGCTGCACTATGTAGAAGATGATAGCACTTCAACAAGTTCCTTCTTCCTCAAACCCTTATTTAACATTCTCTTCAATTTCTTCAATAACTTTTAACTTGTGCATTGCTTTTACTTGTCTTATTTAGTGCACAAAGCAGTACACCAGCCAAAACCAACTTTTTGGGAGCTTATAATCCTTGAGATACTTGTTGTCTTAGAGGTAACTAGCCCGAAGGCTCCCCAAGCTTTTGCTCGAGCCAGCCCGCCTACTTCCCTTAAGGCAGCAACACCAACAGAGGTTTATCCTCCCACAGCTCAAGGTCCAACTCAGGTATAAAAGTCCTTTTAATTCTTATTTTCTTCAGTTTAAGTGTAAACCACCTTTCTAACTCACCATTTTCTTGGTTTAAAAAAAAAAAAGGTTTCTGGCGAGGGCTTAGGCAAGTCTCCCTAATCTTCAGTGCGCAAGGTTGTCTTTCCTTGGCCTTATAAAGCCTCTAGAGTCACTGGGGTTCCCATCCCTTGGCCTAAGAAGATTGCTGCTGCCATTTCCCTTCCATTTCATCTGAGGCTACTTCTACCGTTGTTGTTGCAGAGGGAGCTGGAGGAATGCCTCTACCTTTTGTATCCATTCCATCTACGACCTTTTTGCCCGAACTAGTCAAAGAGTTCGGGCAGATTAGGTCAAGGCTGAGGTCCCCAAGGCATCCCTCTGAGCCCCTAAAACCTCTAGGATCAACGTTGGGTTTTCAAGGAGTGGATGCCAAGACACTTCACGGCCTCTTTCAGTCTTAAGGCACTCCAAGAAAATGAGAAGGCTCTTACTGAGTTATACAAGGCTCAACAAATGTCCAAAATGCTATATGATTCCTTCTTTTTCTTCTTCGAGAACTTGAGGGCACTGAGAGATCAACATCTTCGAGCTGAGAGGCAATCTAACTAAATAAAGTGCTACATGGAGAAGCATTCCAAAACTTCAACTTCTCTACAGCAGTTGGTGGAAGAGAGCTCGATCATGGAAGACAGAATCATGGTGGTGACCTCTGAATTCTAGAAGTTGAAGGAGCAACTATTTGCATTGAAGGCCGAATAGATGACTCTCTCGAGCAAGCTCTATTAAAAATTTGAAGAAGTGAAGAAGGTCAATTTGGAAGTAGAAGATGTTGAAGCCCAACTAGCCAACAACAACATTGCTTTAGAAAAGCTAGGCCAAATTTTCACTATCATGCATATTTATCACTCTAGGATAACTGCATTAGCTAAGGATGTAAAATTGTTAGGCTAAGGCTTTTGCAACCTCTTTCCTTATGAAATGAAATGAAAATTCACTTCCTTATTCATTTTCCTACTTGTGTACTTATACTTCAAGGCTTAACTATGTCAAATGCATACAAGGGTTTCAACATTCTTCCCAGTGTTTAGACTTCATAAATATAACAATCTCTAACATCTCACAGAGTTGGGTGATACTTCTTTAAAAACTTTGCATTGACTTAATGTCTTTGCAAATTTCCTTCTAAATCTGCCAAGTAGTACCCTCATATATCTAACATTTTATTAATGATAAAAGGGTTTTCCCAAGTGGGAGTCCATTTCCCAAATCCTTTAACTTAAGCTCCCAAGGGTAAAAAAGCCTTCCATGCCAACTCCCCTTCCTTGAAGGTTTTTAGTTTCACTCTCTTGTTATATGTTTGGGCAACAACCCTCTTTCCTTCTTGGATCTTGTTCAAAGCCTCGATTCGGGCCACATCCAAATCTTCAAACCTTTAACACATGGCCTGGATGAATTCTTCACTATGTAGGCAAAGTGAAATCTTCAAAACTGGTTTTGAAGTCTTACAGAACTTACATTGATTTCCATGGGGAGTACAACATCTTGTCCGAATGTTAATGAATAAGGTGTGGTCTCAGTTCCTGCTCTCTTTGAGGTTCTGTAAGCCCAAAGAGTATCCCCCAACTTCTCATGCCATCTTTCTCGGCTATCTGCTACCATTCTCTTAATAATATTCACCAAGATCTTATTGCTAACTTCTACTTGACCATTTGATTGAGAATAATAAAGGCTACATTGGATCATTTTTATCTTGAACTTGTTTGCAAATTCTTCCACTTCTTTTGAGATAAAAGATGGTCCTCTGTTGTGATAATCATCTCGGGCACCCTATAACTGTGTAAGATCTTGGGTTCAATGAACTTCCTCACAACAGCTGAATTAATTATCTTCACAGCCAAAGCTTCCACCCACTTGGTAAAGTAGTCAGTTGCCACAATTATGAAGGTGTGTGATAGGAGCATATTTATGCGACTTAGTTAGCTTGTTCTTGTGCATTTATGTTGTTATTTCTTAGTTGATTTAGTAGTTCAAGCCATTTTCATGTGGTTGTAGGTACAAAGGGTTAAAGAGGCAAAGAAATGCATTTTGGTGCCCTTTGGAGCAGTTTTGGGCATGGAATGGATATCACATGCATGGAGCAAAGTGGTTGGACTAAATTAAAGATCTAAAGAAGCTAGGAATGTGCCCAGGAAAGGAAGAAAATAAATTGAGGACCAAGGAAGACAAGGAAACCATTAAGAATGAGGAAAGACTAGTCAAACTTGCCTTATCTTGTCGTTACCTTTCCTAATCCTAAATTACCAAAGATTTAGTCACACAAAGGGTTCCTAAATACTTTGGGACATTTCATTACATATTCTACAAGTCCTAAACTTTCCCTAAAAGTCCAAGCCATACCATCATTCACCATTTCTCTTCCTTGCCGTGCAAGGAAGCCATTCCCTTCCTATTTTCTGCCATAAATCACTTCATGCCGTGCACATTCATCCATGTTCCCTCCTTGAACTCATTTGCTACACCATTCCACTTCCTTTCCTTTGTCTACCATGTGCATAATATCCTTTCACCTCCTTGCACTCATTGATTCACCACTTACTCACCTTTCCACCTATGCCATGCATAATCACCCTTGTCCCCTTCATGCACCAGATTTCTTGAACTCATTTCATGCACCATTACACTCATTATCCACTCATGCCGTGCACCACCCTTGTCTCCTTCATTGTTTCTGATTTCATGCATCAAAACATTGAATCATTTCACTCAATTGCTGCACATTGCTTGTCCCCTTCACCCATCAGATTTCATACAACTTTTACCTCCACTACATGCACTCATTGATGAACCATCCACCACATTTGGAATCCCATGCCGTGCATCCTGAGTCTTGCTCCACCTTTGACTTATTTCTGCACCATTCCACCTCCCTTTCCTTTCTCTACCATGTGTACAATCATTCATGTCGTTTATAAGCGACCTTCACTACATGTGAATATAAGTTTGTAACGATTATGTGAAACTTCCTTATATTCTAGCAACGGATTTATACATGCCAATTAGGTGTCGACCCTTAATTAACAAATACAAATAAGTTATCAATCAAATAGTTAAGCCAATTGCATTCACGATTCAAGAGTTAATAACTAGAATTTATCAAATTATATTGCACACATAGTCATGGCTTTGAAATCACCCCTAGCCAAGAGGGGTTTAACCACTTATATTTACAACAAAACGAAAGGAAATGAATTTAAACATTAGAAACAAAAGAAAGAAAACACCTAAACGCTCAAACGATCCAAGTTGGACAGCAAGCACGTCCAAGCACTTTCCTTCCTTTCCTTTGCTACGGCACAAGGTGTTGGTAAGTGTTTGAAGGTTTGTTTGTATGGAGGAATGGATGTGAAGATGAATTGATGTGTTTGGGTGAAGGTTGTATTGAAATGGGGATGAATGATCAAGCAAAAACTAAACTATATGGCTGCCACACACACTTCCTTTTATAGAGGAAGTGTACGGCAATGGAGGGAAATTGGTGGTGTGTGCAATGATTCAATGGTGAAAATGAAGTAATGATGCAAAGCATGGGGGGTAAAATTGAGTGGTGTTGCAGCAATGAGTGCATTGAGTGGTGTTTGAAATGATTCAAAGGTGAAAGTGAAGTGATGATGCAAAGCATGGGGGCTAAAATGGACGTTAAGTTCAATTCCTAGCATGAGTGACATGATGTCATAGTTGCAAGTGCTTTGTCAATGCTTATGATTTTCATTAAACGTAATGATCTTTGATTGTATCTCTATTATGATGTCATGTAGGGAACTTTTGAAGAATGTTTTGGGTTGTCGAATGATGTCATCAAATCCAATAAAACAAGGAAAATCTGAGAGTTAACTAGTGATGTCATGGTTAATTTGGGGCATTGTCATTCATAATTCAATGAAGCAGTAACTGGAAATCGAGTTGTTTGCATACATGTCATGTGTGGAGAAAAAACCTCTAGCTATCTCATCCATCATCTTATTTCTCACATTCGTTTTACAATCTGTCTAGTTTTTCATACTTGTTTGTTTGTTACAACTTCATCCAAATCAAAACCCCCCTTTTAGTTTCTTGTTTCAAAGTGTTTCAAATATGTTTTAGTTTGTGTTTTTAAGTGTTTTGATTCAAGTAAAAGTCAATTTTTGTCCAAAGTCATTCCTAGTGTCTAGTTTAAATTTATTTAGTTGTTTTAAGCTGTTTTGAGTATTTTAAGTTTGCTTTGAGTCTTGTGAGTCTTGTTAAGTGTTTTTTAAGTTTAGTTTTATGTTTTTGAGTCAGTTTAGAGGTTATTAGCAAGCCTTCCTAATCCCCGGTCCAGAACGATCCCTACTTATACTTATACTACAATTGTCAAAAGAGGGTTAAATTTGTGTGTTAAGTTAATTTTCGCATCAGTGTGCTCCTTGAAGTCCATTGCCCACGCTCAGAAAGGCCATGGCTTCACTACTGGATTTAAAGGTACTAAGGGTATGTGTTAGAAAGGTCCATGTCTTTGACATCCTTCACAACCTCTGGCATAAGCTTTACAATCTTTTTCCATGTTGGGCCAAAAGTAGCCATACCTTTTCAGCAACCACCTCATCTTGGCTCCAGCTTGATGCACCCCACAAATGCCTTCATGCACTTCAGCCATCACTCTTATTGATTCTTCCAGGCCTAAGCATTTCAATAAAAGCCCATCTAAAGTCTTTCTTAGTAACGCCTTGTCCCATATCACAAATTTAGTTGCTTGTTGCCTAATCTTCTTACTTGTGGGAGAATAAGGGTTTTTCAAGTATTGAATGATTGGTGTTCTCCAGTCTTTTATCTTAGGCTCTTTGGTCATTACATCGAGGCTGAATCCTCTTTCAAAGATAGAAGGAAGATTTCTTCTTTGAACTTCTACATCCATTCCAAGCACTCTTTCTTGAATCTGTGATCCAGAAGCCTTTTGTGCCATCTCATTGGCAATTAAATTTGCTTCTCTGGGGACATGGTTGATTGATACTTCAGAGCCCTAATAGTCTAACAATTAAGTAGCTACCAAGTAATAACCTGCCATTGTGAGATGTCTATACTTATAGTCCTCATTCAATTGATTGATTACCAACTTGAAATCACCATGTATTTCCACCTTAGTTGCCCCCAGCTCTATCAGGATTTCTAGGCCAATGATCAATGCTTCATATTCTACCTTGTTATTGATAGTATCTTGGTAATCCAGAAAGAATGAATAACATTGTTGAATTCCTTGTGGATCAGTAATGATAATCCCAGCTCCAGTAGCATATTGAGTGCAACATCCATCGAAATATAACTTCCAGGGAGTGATCCATATGCTAGTTATTCTCCTTACTTCTTGATGGATCCATTCTTCTTTGCCTGAATGATCTTTACTAGGTGGGATCCAAAGGCTACCAACTTCCAGAGTTCCTAGGATGTTGACAAGTTTTTCCTAGGATTCTTGGTGCTTGGACAAGAAGTCTGCAATTGCTTGCCACTTTATTGCTTTTTGAGGTACATACTAGACACTAAATTGTGACAGTACTAGAATTTCTTCCAATTAACATTGGCTTAGATACCATGTATTTGATCACATCAATCTTGGCAATGATATAGATGTGGCAAGGCAACATGTAATGCCTTAAGTTGCAAGAAGTAAAGTATAAAGCCAAACATAGCTTCTCAACTGGGGTATATCTTGTTTCTACCTCAGTAAGGATCCTACTGAGGTAGTATATTGCTTGCTACTTTCCCCTTCATTATTTTGAGCCAATAAGCTTCCTATTGACTTCTCAGATGCAGAGATATAGAGCTTCAAAGGTTTTCCCCTATAAGGGGACATAAGCACTGGTGGAAAGGCTAGATAAGCTTTCACTCTGTCAAAAGCTTCTTGGTGTTTGTGGGCCCCACTCAAACTCTTTTTTATTGTTCAACCTTAATAAAGGAGCCAACGGCTGGATCTTGCCGTCCCCAAGTTAGCAATGAATCTTCTTAAGAAGTTAATATTTCCCAACAACCTCTGTAATTGCACTTTGTTGGTGGGGGAAGGTGATTCCATTATAGCCCGAGCTTTGTTTTTATCTACTTCCACACCTCTTTGATGAATAAGGAATCCTAAAAAGTTGTCCGATCTTACCCCAAAAACATATTTCTTAAGATTCATCTTCAATTGGTGGGTCCTCATTCTCAATATGGTTTGTCTGAGATATTCTAAGTGTTGTTTTTCAGTTTTAGACTTTACCACAATGTCGTCAATGTATACCTCCATGTTGTGCCCGATTAAATCATGAAAAATGGCATTCATTGCTCTCTGATAGGTAACACTAGCATTTTTTAGCCCAAATGGCATGATTACGTATTCATATGCTCCTACATGTCCTGGGCACCTAAAGGTTGTCTTATGTATATCTTCTTTAGCCATTTTTATCTTGTTATATCCAGCATTTCCATCCATAAAAGATAGAACTTTATGTTTTGCACTGCATCGATAGACAGGTCAACTATGGGCATAGGGTATTCATCTTTAAGAGTGGCTTCATTAATGTTTCTATAGTCAAAATAACATCGAATGACATTAGTTACAGCTTTTAATACAGGTACAATGTTGGTCAACCACTCAACATACTTTGCAGGCCTAATAAATCATGCCCTCGCTAGCTTCTCGATCTCTTCTTTGACTGGGGTCTAATCAAAGCATCTCAGTATAATGCTAACACACCTTGATCTAGATATCCTCGGGACATCGGGATGATCACATGTTGGCCGACACCCGAAGGTGACGAAAGCCATTTAATTTAAGCAAAAGCTGAGAAATATGCTAAAATATGCAATAGGGACTAATAGCACAAAACTAAAGTTCAGATGCTAATTAATAAATATTAAGATAACACCGTATATTCAAAGCATACGTCTAATACAGAGTACAAGCAGAATTTAAGATAGAGAAGTGCTATTACAATAGGTGCCAAAACAGAGATATAGCACTGAATCACTGGTAGGGAAATTCCTCGTAACTCAGATCGTAATCCTCGTTCATAGGTCTTGAAGGGGGCACAAAACAAACATGAGTGGACCAAGCTGATATATATATATATATATATATATATATATATATAGTAAAACAGTTATCAACGTACTAACCCCCAGGTTTTATGAAAACACATATATATCATGATAAACATAGGTTTTCCGAAACCTAGCATGTCATGCAATGTCTCAAATCATAACTTGTATATATAATAACCACTAGTGAATGTCCGATAACCCCTAGGCCCTATGCCGGCTCCCCGTCTCTGAGAAGACAGTCAGAGAAAAATACACTCCAGGCCCTGTGCTGGCTCCCCGTCCTTGTGCTAATAGCCAGAGGAAACACACTCCAAGCCCTATGCTAACACCAAACTGTCGCCCGAGACGGACCGAAATCTATCCTTACGTCCCGTAGGGGAAAAAACCACTAGGTAAGTACAAAACGATTGAACATATATATATTGGAAAGCAACTTCATAGTATAAAGTCATCCATCATCTATACTATAAAGAGGTGTTCTAAACATGTTCCAAATATCATATCGTCATCCATCAGATATTCTATAAGAACACGGGTTATAGGAAAAATAGTAGTAATTCAATCTAGCCTTAGTAAGCATGTTATCTCACAAAATGTTTCATAAAACATAATCATTAAATCATGTTTTTCATGTATGCATTTCTACTATAAAAACATGCATGTTTAGAAGGGGTCCACTCACCGAACACCGTTGGTACAAAGCCGTTCGAAAAAGAAATAATGGAATACTGCTAATAATAACACCTATTCACATAAAGGAGTACATTTAGTCAAACTTTACTCAAACGATTGAATTTGGAAAAACAGACTTCAGAAACGGGTCTAGAACGTCGACATTAGCTTAGGAGAGGTTCTGGATGAAAACCTGAAAAGTCAACGTTGATCGTTCACCGGTCAAAGTCAAAGTTAACGCTGACCGTTAACCGAGTCAACGGTCAAACCGGGTCAAACCCAACAAGTCACTCAAACTGGGTCAACCCAATTTAGGGTTTGGGTATTGGGTCCGGTTTGGGCCCTAGGGTTTGGGTTTTGGTTTAGGGTTTAGGGGGATATGGGTTTAAGGAATTGGGTTCAGGGTTTGGGCTTAGAGCCCCCAATAGAAATGGCCTAAGGTCCATTTGGTTTTAAGAATAATTAAATTAAATAAAAAGGAAAAAGGGCTTAACGGGCTTCAGGCCCGAGTTCCTCCCAACCCTAAGGCTTGAAAGCCAAGAGTTTTGGGCTTGGGTCAACAGGCCAAAGGCCCTAAGGAAACAGCTCGAAGGCCTTTAGGTCTTTAAGGAATTAAAAAAAAATAAAAAGGGAACGGGCTAGGGTATTGGGCTAAAACAAAGCGGGCTTAAGGCCCGTGGGTTTAGAAAACAGCCTGAAGGGCCTGGTCCAAAATGAAGAAGGACGCTAGAGCTTTCCTACCTCCGGTGGACTGCAAACATGCACCTTAGGCTCCAATCTAGCTACCAACATGTAGAGGAACGAGAGATGAGTATATTTATACCTTTAGTTTGCCGTAGAATGGCCGGTGGTGGTCAGAAAACCCTTAGACAACCACAGGCTCGCTAAAGTTGGGTTTGGCTTTTCCCCGAGTTGATCTCGCTTTAAAACCTTGGAAATAACAAGTAAAACTCAATAAATCTCTTCCAAACTTCACACTAGAACGAAAAGAGAGGAAAATCTGAACTTACCTAATTGGAAAAACAACTAAAACTGTCGAGAAGTTTTCTGGGTTTTGTCATCCTCGCTGTGACGGGAGAGAGAAAAACCTGATGAGGTTTTGATGGTGATGATGGTGGTGTCTTCCTCGAGTAGGTGGTGCAACTGTGTGTGTGTTCATTGTGAAACAGGGAAAGAGATGAATGAGTTTCGAAATAGAGAAGGGAAAGAGTGCAGAGAAAGAGAGCTGAAAGACAGAGAGGTAGGAAATGGGGTCACGGGTAGGGGAGAGAGAGAGAAACATGAGGGGTGTTGGGGTGCTGCCATGTGGCAGTTTGAGGATGGGAACAAATCTCTTTTTCAGATCCTGATTGGGTAAAGGAATATGGTCTAAATTGATAATTTTAATAATATTTAGGGAAAGAATTACAAAACTACATTTATAAGTGGGGGTGGGTGTAACAAATGCCATGCAAAACAGTTTTTGAATTCATGCAAAAGGTCTACTATCTTTACCCGATCTCCAATTTCCATCAAGCCACTGAGTTGTATTGGCCTAGGATCTTCTTCTGACCCTAAATTAATGGCTTCCATGGGATCTTGTACTTCTGGTGCTGGTTTATCAGGCTCTATACACAAAAATTCAACTGACTTTGGACTGTTGGGCCAATAGATCTTGTAAATCATTTGGCCAGTCTAAGTCGTATATACATTCAACCATTTGAATGGCTAATTCCACATCTTCTCCCAAAATCTCTTTTCCTTCTCAATTTTTAGTGCCCGAAGCTCATTCTCTAAACTATGTCACCTCTTTGGCCAAACCTTCTTTAATCTCTCTTATTTCTCTCTCATACACCAACAGTTTTTTGTTTAAGAACCTGACTGCAACCGCTTAGTCCTTCCTCTTCTAAATAGCTATCATTGGTGTTGGTAGGCAGGGATAATGTGAGGCATGTCCCATTCCTCCTTGGTAAGAAAAAGTCCTTGTTGTAGGAGTTTTTGGGTCGTCACCTTAGTAGGGGGCAACCGTTCTTATCAGCTCCTAAACACTGTAAGGTCCCAACACTGGGATTGTAAAAACTTGCCTCTACAACATTGGTTGTGGGGAGAAATGGCCGTGATTCGGCCTCCACTATCTCCCAGAATCCTAGTTTATCAGTCCTAGCCTCATGGTAGACAACAACTTGTTGATGTAAGGTGGAGAGCACCGACATAATCTGGTGAATCCAATCTTTTCCTAGTAATGCCCTGTAGGTAGAGTTGTTATCCACCACAAAGAATGCCAACATGATTTGCTTGGACCCTAAGTCTACCTCTAGAGGCAATATCCTATAGGTTCTGGTGATGGCCCCACTGAAACTAGACACTATAGTAGGAATAAGATCTTCTTCTCCCTCCAAATAAGCTATCACGTAAATCCGCTTCAAGTGGTTTGCTATAGCTAAACTTGGTTTACTGAACACCATTTTGTCATAATAGACCCTTTTGGGTTCTTTTCGTGAAAGTTCAGGCAAGTCTACCAAGCTAGATCATTCTTTCTCCACTTTCTCAACATTCACAAGCGTTGTCATTGGTTCCGATGCCAAATAGTCACCTTCCATTGTCGCTGGCTGATTTGGCTCGGCACAGAACATGGCCGATAAGACATAAGTCATGTTCACGTGGTAGTTACTTGGTTCAGGTACTTCTTCTTTCTTTCCTCCAATCTGATACACAAACTCATCCATCCAAGCCTAAGCATCCTTGGTTAGCATTAACTCAGGCACCTCCTTCTTTACTGCTATATCAAAGTTAAGCAATGGCCTTAGCATTTCACAGGGTGCATCTTACAGTATAGGTGGAGGTATCCCCCTCTCAGGGGAAATGGTTCCAAAACAAAGAGGCTCTGGATTTCAGCCTGGTGTAGGCATCATCACTACACTCTCTTGAGCTCTCCTCAACACTCTGTACCTCCCTGGGTGAGGATTTTTAGGTACATGATCTCCTTCACCCTCCACTTTACTATTAGCTATCTCTCTATCTCATTCTTACTCCTCCGTTAGAGTTGTCATTTTCCACCTTGTGTAGCCTCCTCAAACTTAACATTCCCAGAAGCTTCTAAAATAGTAGGGATTTTCAAAAAGTTCATATGAGCTTTATGATGCCTTTGAACCCATAAATGCCCCCATCTCTCGATCATGTCTCCCATATTTCCCAATTATGTACCACCTTCGACCGAGTCCAGCTGAATCTCTCTTAATAACTAGGGGAATTGGGTTTATGGTTCTTTCTTTCTCCATCATTGCCTCATACTGCTATGATAACTTGGGTAGGAAGGCTTCACATCCACCTATCTTAGCAACTTTGCTTCTTTATCCTTAGCTTCATTAGAGGCTTCATAGTTCCTGAGCACCTTAGATAAGCCTTTTGGTTCTAAATCTCCTCCTAACCTCTGGAACACGTTCTTGGAGGTTTCTTTCTCAACTGCCCGAATAACACTTTTGTGGGCATCATGTTCTTCTATTTCCCTTCTTCTAGATAGCTTTTGGTCAATAATGACGCTTGATGCTAGCATCTCTAGCTCACATTCACACTAACATTTATTACATAAAATTACTTCCTTGATCACAGTTTTTTGGGGTCTATCGAGTAACTTTCTAACACCTTCTGATGGCCTAACAACTTGACTTCTCTCTCTCTTCTTATTCCAAGTAGCCTTTGTTTTTCCTTTCTCAACCCAATTAAGGTTGATCATGTTGATTGGGGCTTCAATGAATGAATCTGTGTCGATCATCATATTGGCTTGAGGTTTCTCCAGTAATAACTTTCCCTTGACTATAAGATCCTAGATCCAATCTCTGAATTGCACACAATTAGTTATAGAATGATTGAAGGTGTATTGCAGTTTACAATACTTCTTCCCTTTAAGCTCTTCAGGTTTGGGCATCTTTCTGGTATTGTTAGGCAAGATCACTTTGGCCCTCACTAACTCTTCATAGATGTATGTTGCCCTGATTAGATCAAAACAATATGCCTAGTACTTTAGAGGCTTCATAAACACAAAGCCTCCATCAGTCATTACTATTTTCTGATTTTTGATAGGCTGGACCGATCCTATCACCATTAAAGGTTTGAAGGGAGTGGTCATCTCCATGGCACATAACTCAATTCCTTCTAACACACTGATATCATTCTTTCCAGGTTCCAGGTCTTCAAACTCTCACTGGTGTATTGGGGCTTTGCTTTTATAGAAATGAGGCACTTTAGATGAGTGTTTCACTTACTATTCCTCGGTCAACAACCTCTCATACTTAGTAGTTGTAATAACCAGCTCCTGAAGCGCATTAAACTGCACATCATAAAACTTTTTTCTCAATGGTAACCTTAAAGCCTTTTGAGCAATGGCTATGAGCTGAGCATGATTCATTGGGAACTGGCACCTTATCTTGGTCTTCATAAACCTCATCATGAAGTCTTTTTTGGATTCATGGTCATACTTTTTTTACCTCTACTAGATCATTGATGGTCATCTCTGGTTCCAACCTATATAAATGTTCATGGAAAACCACATAATAGTTAGAAAACTTGAAAATATGGTCTCTGGAAGACACATTGCAGTCCTTCCTATTAAAGGTTGGGAATGCGGGCATCTTGAAGTTGGGAGGGGAAAGGGTTCTGCTCATCAATGTACTCAGGATAGGGCTTATGATAGGTGATCTTGAATAACGGGCGAGCCTATGGTTGAGCATTCTAGACCATCATCATTCTTGGCTCTGCCAACTCATTTCTAAGTTGTTTGTTAGCTAAATTGTTGTATGGGGTATAAGGAGGCTCCCACTTCAAGCTACGGTCATTACCTGAGAAAGCCTCTCTATGTGGTATTGGCTGCATCCACCTAGTTTATCCTCCCTTATTAACCAATAGTGATGGCCTATAAGGGAGGGGTATGCTCGCAGTTATGGGAAACCCTTTTTCCACTAGTTTTTCCCACTTGTTGAGTCATCCCAAACTTCATTCATTCTAGCCTAATCTACCCCATACCATCTACTGGGATAGTAGAGGGTCGGGCAAACCTGTATCCTGGATCTCTTCTTCCTTCGATCGAATGGTCCTAATTTCCTCCTTCTTCTTCCTCTTATCCTTATATTCCTCAACTAAGGGAAATAAATGAATCACTAGTTCCTTCTCAGGGCTTGCTTGCCTGGTCACATCCCTGGCATAACCATCTCTTGGTGTGGTGTACTCTAACTCCAGCTTTCTTTGCAAAGTTCCTGTTTGAGGAACAGAGTTTGCTAACTTATCCTCCGGTCTCCAGAGTGATCTTCTTCATACTTCTCAATACTTGCACCATAGTAGCTTGTAAGTCTTCATTAGTAACTTTCCTTCTGACTTCTCAAAAGAAATTAGGCTCTCCAGAATGGCAGGACCTCGTAGGGAAGGAAAATCTTCTGGGTGATTCATTATGTTTGATAATGTTGGACAATAGGGTTGCCCGAATTTTGTTTTCCACATCAAAGTTCATTCATTTCTCCTTCTTGGCATACAAGATTACTATAGTCCCACCGAGCATGCCAAAACTATGTTCGGGCAAGGATTTCTGGATTTAGTACCTTGCACAACTCCCCGAGGAAATGACACTATGTTGCCTGTCGGGCAAGTTCCTGCTGCTTTATGTGTTGTAAGATAAGTTTACAATTAGTTTGAAATATGCCTTTATGGGGCCTTTAGTGTAGGACTTGAGCCTCGCAATCAAAACTAACAGGGGTCTGAGCGTGCCACTGTCATCTTTGTATAATAGATTGTTGAGTTGAAGTGATTTAAATTGGTTGTTTGTGTCCCAAATTACTTAAATTTCTTGTTTATCAAAGGATTGTCACTGTCACATATGGATTAAGTCTGCATTAAGTTCTTTTCTTGCCTTCTGAACAATGACTTTTAATTCAGTCTTGTATGTCCAAAAAGGGGGTTCAAGGCCATCCCAACCATTTCCACGATCACAGTTTGTTTGAATGAAATCAAACTTCTTAACTTAATTAGATTTGAATGTAAATTAAACTCTTAAGTAGAAAACAATTGAAAATGACTTGAACACATGAAGGAAAGTACGTTAAGTAACAAATCTACTACATATAATTATAAACAAAAGAGACTCAGACAAGATTTACCTTGTTGGGCAAGGTACAACTTCTTGCAGCCATTTTTCTTTCGCGTTTACAGAGTTTTATATGTGGTGTGGGATGAAAAGTGAATAAGTTTCACACGAGGGAATCGATACTACAAAACTAAGGGAAGGTAGCAGAGTTTTTACACTAGACAAAATATGGCAGTTCCTAAGGAAACTATAGCTAAAAAGGAATGGATCTAGATAAAATTCAACTTCCTATGTACGAACTAGCTTGAGAGCAGAGTTTGTATGTTTTTGGATTGGTTGGTTGAGTGTCTTTGTCTTCGGTGTCCCTTTCTCTTTTTATAGACAATTTAGCTCAACCCTTCTTAGCTCTGTTTTTGGCTGATGGCTTTCGGAGAGCAATGAGTCATCCCTTATTTACTTGTCATGCCCTTAAAAAGTGTTTTTTGGCTGGTGGTGAGCCGGTCTCTACCATCCATCATTTCAATCATAAGCACATGGCCTATGCTTTAGCTGAAATGGCTTCAATTTGCTTCATGCCTATCAACTGGGCTTCGAGTGAGTCCTTATTTGCTTTGGTGCCTTTGGGCCTTTATTACCATAAAGTCCAATGTTAAATATTAACCCAAACATGGAGTATTTTAAGTTATCATTCAGATTCGAAGAAAGTTGAGATTTCATTCTAAAATCATTTAGACAGGGACTAACATATTATGGTGCTACAAAAAAAGTTACAAGTTTACTCTATAAATTCAATTGGCAACATGAAAAGTAACCCGGTTCTTTATAAGCTTACTGTCATGGTATCGTTCTGTTCGAATTAAACAATGACATGTGAATAAAAGCTTACATATATCTTTATTTATTAGACAAGACACCACTGTAACAATGAATCTATTCCATATAAATCATTTACCATGATAACACATGCATCATACTTTTGATGCTATACAATGTATACAAAAAATATTAACCATGTGGTCGAATTATAACAAACTAACGGTGTGACATCATACTAAAAAGAATTTCTCAAACTTGGATGTGATCGTACTTGAGTGCCAGAAAGCCCAACAGGTGCCATGTCGACACGTGTCATGCGACAATAACGTAGGCAGCAAGTACGTAATCCTCACTTCCCCATGACCATTTTTCACACATACTCTTAACTAGCTGTTAAGTGAGACTCAGAGAATGATAGTGAAAGTGGTCTTTTGTGAACCCATAGATGCCTTCATCTCTCGAACAGGTATCCGATCTTTCCCAACTATATACCACTTTTGACCGAGTCTAGCTAAATCTCTCTTCGTAACTGGGGGAGTTGGGTTCATGGTTCTCTCTTTCTCCATCCTTGCTTCATGCTGATATGATAACTTGGGTGGGGAGGTTTCACATCCACCCATCTTGGCAACTTTGTTTCTTTATCTTCAGCTTCATCAGAGGCTTCATAGTTCATGAGCACCTCAGATAAGCCTTTCGGTTCTGAATCTCCCCCTAACATTTGGAACACATTCTTGGAGGTTTTTTTCTCAGCTACCTGAATACACTTCAATTTCCCTTCTTCTAGCTAGCTCTCGGTCAATAATGGCCCTCGATGCTGGCACCTCTAGCTCACATTCACACTGACATTTACTGCATAAAACTACTCTCTTGATCACAGTTGTTTGGGGTATGTCGGGCAAATTTCTAACACCTTTCAATGGCCTAACTACTTGACTTCTCTCTCCTTCTTATTCCAAGTAATCTTTGTTTTTCCCTTCTCAACCCAATTAAGGTTGATCATGTTGATTGGGGGCTTCAAGGAATGGATATGTGTCTATCATCATATTGGCTTGAGATTTCTCCAGTAATAACTTTCCTTTGACTATGAGATCTTAGATCCAATCTCTAAACTACACACAGTTGGTTATGGAACGATTGAAGGTGTATTGGAGTTTGCAGTACTTCTTTCCTCTAAGTTTTTCAGGTTTGGGCATCTTCTTGGTATTGTTAGGCAAGATCACTCTAGCCCTCACTAACTTTTCATAGATGTCTGCTACCTTGGTTAGATCAAAAGAATATGCTTAGTACTTTGGGGGCTTCATAGGTACAAAACCTTCATCATTCATTACTATTTTCTGATCTTTGATAGGCTGGACCAATCCTTTCACAATTAAAGGTTTGAAGGGAGTGGTCATCTCTGTGGCACATAACTCAATTCCTTCTCCCACACTGTTATCATTCTTTCTAGGTTCTAGGCCTTTAAATTCTAACTGGTGTGTTGGGGCTTTGCTTTTATAGAAATTAGGCACTTTAGATGAGTGTTTCACTTGCTTTTACTCGGTTAACAACCTCTCATACTTATTACCTGCAATAACCAACTCTTGAAGCTCATTAAACTGCACATCATAAAACTTCTTTCTCAATGGTAGCCTCAAAGCCTTTTGAGCAATGGCTATGAGCTGAGCATGATTCATTGGGAACTGGCACCTTATCCTGGTCTTCCTAAACCTCATCATGAAGTCTTCTATGAATTCATGTTCATACTGTTTTTACCTCCACCAGATCATTAATGGTCATCTCTGGCTCTAACCTATATAATTGCTCATGGAAAGTCATCTTCATCTGCCCCTAGTTGGCAATAGAGTAAAGGGGTAACAGAGAATACCAGAGGGATGCCAAGTATACCAATGAGTTCCTAAATAATCTCAACTTGTAGTTGGGGTTATGCTCAAATGACACACAATAGTTAGAAAACTTGAAAATATGGTCTCTGGAAAACATTGCAGTCCTCCTCACTGAAGGTTGGGAATGCGGGTATCTTGAAGTTGGGAGAGAAAGGGTTCTGCTCATCAATGTTCTCAAGATAAGGCTCTGGTAGGTTATTCTAAACAGAGGGTGAGCATGTGGCTAAACATTCTAGACCACCATCATTCTTAGCTCTGCTAACTCATTTCTAAGTTGTTGGTTAGCTAAATTGTTGTGCAGGGTATAAGGAGGTCCCCACTTCGGGCTACGCTCATTACCTGAGAAAGCCTCTCTCTATGGCTCTGGCTACATCCATCTAGCTTCTCCTCCATTATTAGCCAATAGTGATGACTTATAAGGGAGGGGTATGCCCGCAGTTATGGGAAACCCTTTTCCACTAGTCTCTCCCACTTGCTAAGTCATCCCAAACTTCCTTCCTTGTAGCCCAATATGCCCCATACCATCTACTGGGGATAGTAGAGGGTCGGGAAAACCTGTTTTCTGGATCTCTTCTCCATTCGGTCGACTGGTCCAAATTTCCTTCTTCTTCTTCCTTTTATCTTTATTTTCTTCTAGTAAGGGAAACAAAGGAATCACTGGTTCCTTCTTAGGGCTTGCTTCCCTAGTCACCTCCCTAGCATAACCATCTCTTGGTGTGGAGTACTCTAACTCTAGCTTTCTCTGCAAAGTTCCCGTTTGAGGAACAGAGTCTGTTAACTTCTCATTTGGTCTCCAGAGTGATCTTCTTTATACTTCTCAATACTTGCACCATAGTAGCTTGCAAATCTTCATTAGTAACTTTTCCTCCTGACTTCTCAGAAGAATTTGGGCTCTCCAGAATGGCAGGACCTCGTAGGAAGGGAAAATCTTCCAGGTGATTCATCATGTCTGATTCTGTCGGACGATAGGGTTGCCCAAATTTTGTTGTCCACCTGAAAGTTCGTTCTTTTCTCCTTCTTGGCATACAAGATTATTGTGGTCCCACCGAGCATACCAAAACTGTAACACCCCAACCCCCAATTATATGTATAATTTCGTTGTTCCCCAATATGTTTATGAAATTATCAAATTAGTCCATATTCCTTTAACCTATAGAGCTACCACGTGGCAGTACCTCAACTTTCCCTTTCTTTTCTGTTTATGATCCCTACCCCCCCCCCCGGTGACTTCCTTCTCTCTCTTTCTCCCGTTCTCTGCACTCACTCTCTCTCTCTCTCTCATTCTCTCGACGCAGCTAGGACAGTGGAACCCCAAAAACACTCCGGCGAGTTCCTCGTTGCTTCGACAATAAGTAAGCCTCGGGACTTCTCTCTCTATCTCTGTACTCTCTATCCCTCTGTCACTTGAAAACCCTCTCATCCCTCTCTTTTTATCTTGCACCGTGATTACACACACCTACAGCTACTCAAGGACATCATCATCATCGTCAAACCTCGTCTTTATATCTCTCTCCCATCGCAACAAGATCGGCAAACCCAGGAAAAAGGACACCCGGCGAGTTTTTCCTAAATTTTCTGGTTGGGTAAGTTTTAGATCTCCTTTTAATCGTTGTTGACGATGCATGCATGTAGTTTGATGGGTTTCATCTTCTTTTTAACAAGGTTTTGGAACGAAATCAATTTAGGTGTGCTAAACCCATATTTCCGGCAAACTCGTAAATGTCAGGGAATTTTCCGGTCACCTCTAACTGTTCTACGGCGAACTAAAGGTGAAATTGCTAGTGGGGATTTCCTTAATCCTTTTCTGCACAACTCTACCGCTACGAAGTATCTGTGAGTAGACCCCTTCTAAAATTTATATGATTTTATGGTTGCATAAATGAATAGCATGCCTTACGAGTTTATGATTTGATTTTATGTTAAGAATGTTTATTGAATGTGTTGATTTTCGTCTCGTGTTTTTAGAGAGGAATTAATTGTTGGCCTATATTGAGCTATATTTTAATATATCGTATTTTCTATAAAAACCATGAACTGGTAGACTATCTGATGGATGACGATAGGATGCTAGAACATGTTTTAGAAACCCCTCTGTATAGTATAGACAATGGATGACTTTATACTATGAAGTGATTATTTATGAGATGCGTAACTATTTGTGCGTACCTAGTGGACATTATGCCGCCTAGGGTGAGGATCTGGTGTTGGCAAATAGGCCGGGAGAAATAATCCCTAGCGAAAGGCTGAAGGACACGGAGACAGGCATTGGGCCGAGAGTATTATTATATTTATTCAGTGATCTTACTAGCAGCACACTGCGCTTACGAGATGATCTACGAGACGATACATGCGATGATTTATATGATGTTTTCCACGTTATACCTGTTGAGATGTTTTATGGCATGCTAGAGTTTCAGAAAACCTATCATTTATTATGCTAGTAGTTTCATTATTAAAACTTTGGGGGTTAGTATGTTCATAACTGTTTTCGTATTATGTGTATATATATATATGAACTTGGTCCACTCACCCTTGTTTTGCGCCCTCTTTCAGAATTTAGAATCGAGACATACGATCCCGACGTCAATGCCTTCGCATTGGCATATTCGAGTCCTCTCGGTGTAGGACCCACATCCTTTTATTTATTAAACTTTATATTAATTCTTTTAAAGCTCTAGTTAGTTGTATGCTTTGAACACGTTCTTAATTTGTTAATTCTTTGAATTTTAAATTCATAACCCTTATTTATTTCTTATTCTTAGCTTTTGTATCAATTAATGGCTTTCGTCACCCTCGGGTGTCGGCCAGCACATGCCTATCCTAGTATTTGGGGAATATCGTGATCGGGGCGTGTCAAAAACTATGTTCGGGCAAGGATTTTTTTGTCCGGTCCCTCGCACAACTCCTCGAGGGAATGTTACTTTGTTGCCTATCGGGCAAGTTCTTGGTGCTTTGTGTGCTGCAAGATAAGTTTAAAGTTAGTTTGAAAGGTGCCTTGGTGGGGCCTTTAGTGTAGGCCTTGAGGATCGCAATCAAAACTAACAAGGGTCTGACTGTGCCACTGTTATCTTTGTATAACAGATTATTGAGTTGAAGTGATTTAAATTGGTTGCTTGCGCCCCAAGTTACTTAAACTTCTTGTTTATCAAAGAATTGTCACAAATAGGTTAAGTATGCATTAAGTTCTTTTCTTGCCTTGTAAACGAGGACTTTTAATTCATAGTCTTGCATGTCCAAAAATGGGGTTCAAGGCTCTCCTAACCATTTCCACAATCACGGTTTGTTTTAATGAAACCAAACTTCTTTACTTAATCAAATTCAAATGTGAATTAAACTCTTAAGTAGAAAATAGTTGAAAATGACTTGAATACATGAAGGAAAGTACGTTAAACGACAAATCTACTACATATAAGTATAAAGAAAAGAGACTCGGGCAAGGTACAACTTCTTGCAGCCACTTTTCTTTCGAGTTTACAAAGAGGTTTATATGTGGTGTGAGATGAAAAGTGAATAGGTTTCACACAAGGGAATCGATACTACAATACTAAAGGAAGGTAGCAGAGCTTTTACACTAGACAAAAGATGGCTTTTCTTAAGGGAACTATAGCTAAAAAGGATTGGATCTAGATAAGATTCAGCTTTCTGGGTACGAACTGGCTTGAGAGAAGAGTTTGTATGTTTTTTTATTGGTTGGTTGAGTGTCTTTGTCTTTGGTGTCCCTTTCTCCTTTTATAGACAATTTGGCCCGACAACTATGTTTCTGGCTAATAGCTTTCGGAAAGCAGTAAGTCATCCCTTATTTACTCTTCATGCCCTTAAAAAGTGCTTTTTGGCTGGTGGTGGGTCGTGTTAGGAATATATGAAGAATGTGATGGACTGGGTTGTTGACACTTGTCACAATCCTAGATTAGTTAGTTATAATAATTAGATTAGTGAGATTGTTGTATGGGATAAAACTGAAGTTGTAGAGCAGAGTGCTCATTATTCAGATATAGGAATAAACAAAATACAGATTGTTCTCTCTCCTTCTGGTTTCTTTCTTCTATCTTCTTCTTCAACTATCTTAACATGGTATCAAGAGCCATTAAAGCTTGATCAGCTTCTTCGATCTTTTCTTTTGCTTCCGCTACACGAAATTCTTTCTTCTTCTGTCTTATGGGGTGTATCAAGATTACCCAGTTCTTCATGGTAACTCTGATGGGGCTTCAATCTTGACCTGTACCATTTATTGAGACATCTGTTGGTTCTTAGTTGCTGAGCACTGCTTTCTGCAACTATCAGCAAGAAGTTTCAAGAACCAATTATAAAATCTAGACAGGTTCCTCTTTGATACAATCTTTCATCTCTCTGTGATTTCTCTGTGATTTTTCTATGATTTTCTGGGCATTTCTCTTCGTCCTCAGTTCTTCGATTCAGTTGGGTGGTTCTTGCACACCAAGTGTTTGTTTTTATTCCTCAGTGAAAATTCTTCACCATGGTTACTGCTTCTCAACTGCAAATCTTACAGTCTCCGATTACTGGGTTGATCTCTTATGTATCATCTTCTGTGTCGGTTAAGTTGGATGATTCCAACTATCTTCAATGGCATTTTCAGATGCAATTACTGCTTGAAGGTTATGGGATCATAGGCTTAGTTGATGGTTCGACTTGCTGCCCGTCTCAATTTTCGTTTATCTCTTCCAGTGATTCTGAAGCTTCATCAATGGGTGTTGGTTCAAGAATTGAGTCTGATGACTACAAAGCATGGAAAATGCACGATTATGCTCTGATGTTGCTCCTTACTGCAACACTTTCTTCATCCGTAATTTCCTATGTGATTGGTAGCACGAGCTCTCGAGAGATGTGGGTTCGTCTCCAAAACCATTTTTTCTTACCAAGTACAAAAACCAGTATAATCAAGTTACAAACTTATCTTTACAACATGAAGAAAGGATCAGATTCAATTTCCCAGTTTCTTAGAAGACTTAAAGAAGCAAGGGATGGACTTTCTGTTCTTGGTGTCACACTTGCTGATAAAGACTTTGTGCTCATTGCGTTGAATGGCCTCCCTGCAACATACAACACATTTAAATGTGTAATCAGATGGCGTGAGGGTGTTATTTCACTCGAGAACTTTCTTCAACAATTACTCGTTGAGGAAGCCATTGTGGATTGTGCTTCTGTCACTAAATTTGGTGACTGTCAGACACAAGGTTCTTTCTTTCCTCTCTCTAGCTCTCAGTTACATGCTGGTTTCAATGATGGTTATCATGCTCAATACAATTTTAGTTCATGCCAATCACGCTTAGGTAATAATGTTAATGGTTATAATGGTGTGTATAGAAATTTTCGATTCAAGAGTCGTGGTAAAGGGATGTTCCATTACAATAATGGTGCAACCTACAAGTCTTTTCCTGACTGTTCACCTGGAATTCTTGGCTCCCCGCCATCTCCATATTTTAATTCTCCACCACCTGATTTTCCTACACATCAAATTTGTTCACAGAAGGATCATTTTGATGATGATTGTTATCCCAGACATAACGCTCAGTCTTCAGTTTCAACCCCTGAATCATGTCAAAGCACATTGGATCAACAATTGAAACTAGGTTGTCCAGTTATCCTGCAGAAACATGAAACACCTTTACAAAGTAATTTTGATGTTGAAATTCATAGGGTTTATGATTGCAAGTCTGGTTCTCTCTCTGACTTCATTGTTTCAGAAGATGAAATGTTTTTAGATGATGCCAAAGACCAAGTTTTTGAATGTATTGACAATGAAGGTACAGAATCTCAGTTGATTTCAATGGGTTTACAACCGTGTATTCAAGTGACATTTCCAGTTCTTAACTCTGACAACAAGACGGCCATTAGTGTTCCTGCTAAAATTGTTGCACTTGCACATGAGTTCAGAAGATTTTATGTATTCCAGTTATGCAATGGTGGACGTATATTCGATGTTCAGTTAGGCTATCATATGAGAATTTGTGACAAGGGTGGGGGCACCAGGTCTACGTTGATTTGGCAAAAGGAAACATTAGTGTTGATTTGGCAAAAGGAATCATTAGTGTTGATTTGGCTACTATGGTAGACATGATATAGCAATAATATACAAGCTCAAGATGCTATGAGGGTTTTCTTATTGCAGAGACTTTGTGCAGCAGCAACCTCACCTCCAATTGCAAGGAATCCTGCACTAATGATTCTTTGAGAACTTGACTGCTTCAACCTCATGATTGGATGCCCCAATCTTGAGTTTGATGGGGAATGTTAGGAATATATGAAGAATGTGATGGACTGGGTTGTTGACACTTGTCACAATCCTAGATTAGTTAATTATAATAATTAGATTGGTGAGATTGTTGTATGGGATAAAACTGAAGTTGTAGAGCAGAGTGCTCATTATTCAGATATAGGAATAAACAAAATACATATTGTTCTCTCTCCCTCTGGTTTCTTTCTTCTATCTTCTTCTTCAACTATCTTAACAAGTCGGTCTCTGCCATCCATCATTTCAATCATAGGCATATGGTTTATGCCTTAGCTGAAATGGCTTCAATTTGCTTCAGGCCTATCGACTGGGCTTCGGGTGAGTCCTTATTTGCTTTGGCGCCTTTGGGGCTTCATTACCATAAAACTCAATGTTAAATATTAACCCAAACATGGAGTATTTTAAGTTATCGTTCAGCTTTGAAGAAAGTTAAGATTTCATTCTAAAATCATTTAGACAGGGACTAACATACTATGGTGCTACAAAGAAAGTTGCGAGTTTACTCTATAAATTCAATTGGCAACATGAAAAGTAGCCCGGTTCTTTATAAGCTCATGCATCAATTGCTAAATTTTTGGGTGATCATCATAAAATCATGTGGTATTATCAATTTACTCGTGATAACAAGAATGACTTAAATGTAATGTGTTCACTGTCATGGTATCGTTCCATTCCAATTAAACAATGACATGTGAATAAAAGTTCACATATATTTTTATTTATTAGCACAAGACGTCACTGCAACAGTGAATTTGTTTCATGTAAATCGTTTATCATGATAACATATGCGTCATACTTTCGACGCAATACAATGCATCCAAAAAATATTAACCATGTGGTCGAATTATAACAAACTAACTGTGTGACGTCATACTAAAAGGAATTTCTCAAACTTGGATGTGATCGTACTTGAGGGCCAGAAAGCCCAACAGTTGCCATGGCGACACGTGTCATGCGACAATAACGTAGGCAGCAAGTACATAATCCCCACTTCGCCATGACCATTTCGCACGCACACTCTGAACTAGCCGTTGAGTGAGACTCGGAGAGTGATAGTGAGAGAGGTCTTTTGTGATCTGGTAAGTAGCTTCATCTAAAAATCAAATCAAACAATTTTTTTGCAACTGATTTAAAATTTTAATTTCTCACGTAATTTGGTATGATCCGTTCCTTGTTTTCGCAATATTTTGATCACTGCATGAACAAATATTCAGAGATTTTCTCAATTTGTTGTAATTTCACTTTTTAGTATTAAGGTAATAACTTTTGTGTCTGATTTAATGATCCTTTCATTGGGTCTCTGTTGCTTGAGTAATCTAAGGACCCCGTGATCTTCAGAGTCTTCAAATTTGCATGATCATAAATTTTGGGTCTATATCTTTTTTATTAATCTGTCAACCCTATGAGCCTGAAAGTCTACGATTTTGCTTGATCATCTTGTTCTGCATTTCATGTTAAAATTTTTGGCTTAAATCTTGGACTTGGGATTAGCCAAGTTGGTTACGAATCCCCCTCCACGTAGATTAGATTAAATTAATTAGTATATCGAACAAAAATGAATTTTTCGATTTGATTATTTTTATTTTTTGAAATATTGGTTTGGTTAATGGGTTTCAGAATAAGGACATCAGAGATGGCAACTGTGGCATCCTCGCACTTTGTGTCAAAGAATTCCCATGTCAATGGAGCTTCGGGGTTAGATACCAGAACAAACTTGGGGCAGATGGGTATGTGGAACCAACCCATGACTCACAACGGGCTAAGATCTTTGAGCAATTTGGATATGCTTAGGATGAAGATCCGTTCCAAAGCGGTTGCTAGGCAAGCCATGAGGAAATCTGAGAAGACTGAGAGTGATCGGTGTGTGGGGAACATTGTATGTGGGAATGGCATGAACTTGGTGTTTGTGGGGGCAGAAGTTGGTCCATGGAGCAAAACTGGTGGTCTTGGTGATGTTCTTGGAGGACTCCCACCGGCAATGGCGGTTAGTCAATTTCATAAGTTTTCTGTGATTTTCACATTTCATCTCATTGGGTTTAATTGAACTGATTTTTATTCCTGATTCATGTCTAGGCTAATGGGCACCGTGTTATGACGGTGTCTCCACGCTACGATCAGTACAAAGATGCATGGGACACTGGTGTACCAGTTGAGGTAAGATCTGCAGATATTATATATGCTTCTTATACTTGTAAAGTGTTGCATTATTTCGAAAATGTTTTCGTAGTTTCATGTTTCGGTGAGTAATGTATGCCCTGGCGGATATTTTCCTTGAATGATCAGAAGTTTTGTGTATATGCAGATAGAAGTTGGTGGTAGGGTTGAAACTGTTCGCTTCTTCCACTGCTACAAACGCGGAGTTGATCGTGTCTTTGTGGATCACCCATCGTTCCTTGAGAGAGTATGAATTTTCTTTCTGTTGTCTAAGTTTGAAAACTTCTAGATTATTGTATGAATGAGGGTTCAGTTAGATCCCTGACTGATGCTTGATTTTCTGGATACGAAGGTATGGGGCAAAACTGGATCCAAAATCTATGGCCCGAGTGCAGGAGAGGATTACAAGGACAACCAGTTTCGCTTCAGCTTGTTGTGCCAGGCAAGTCATGTTCTTTTGTTTGATTTATTTTTCTCTAACTTGAGAAATTATCCACTTGAGGGAATAGAAATCAAACTATCCCGGTCTTATTCATTGGAGTATTTCTCCGCGAAAAGAAAAGATGAATCTTACAAACATGCATAAAGTTCAATTACGATTTTTATGAACTTTCAGGCTGCTTTGGAGGCACCAAGGGTTCTTAACTTGAACAGCAACAAATACTTCTCCGGACCGTATGGTGTGCATCTTTCTAGTTTTCTCGGAAACTTTTGCTTAACGAAAAGTGTAATTTCATGAAGAAATAGAAATACTAATGATGTATCCATGGGTACCACAATGCAGGTGATGAAGTTGTATTCGTTGCTAATGATTGGCACACTGCTCTTCTTCCCTGCTACTTAAAAGCGATCTACAAACCGAAGGGGATTTACGAAAATGCGAAGGTAAGGCATCTCTTGCGTTTGAAGGGCATCATTTTAGAGTCTTGGCTTCTTCTTTTGTTTTTTTTACATGAGAAATTGATCAATGAATTGCAGGTTGTATTTTGCATCCACAACATAGCTTACCAGGGCAGATTTCCCATTTCGGATTTCTCAGTTCTTAATTTGCCCGAAAACCTTAAGGGTTCTTTCGACTTCATTGACGGGTATTGATCTTACATTTGATATAGAAACTCGATTAAGGACTCAACACCTTACTCGTCGAAGTGACAAATTATTCCTCTTTCTTAATGTTCGGTTTGCAGGTATAACAAGCCTGTGAAAGGAAGAAAAATCAATTGGATGAAGGCCGGAATACTAGAGTCGGACAGAGTTGTAACTGTAAGCCCATTCTATGCACAAGAACTTGTTTCTGGAGAAGACAAAGGTGTGGAATTGGATAACATCATTCGCAAGACCGGCATCACTGGTATCGTGAATGGCATGGACATACAAGAGTGGAATCCGGCCACAGACAAGTACTTAGATACCAAATATGATAACACAACTGTGAGTAACTCCTAAGGATTTTTAATTCCTTGAAGAATGGGGCAGGAAAAGAAACCATTTTACTGATCAGAATTGTATGTTTAGGTACTGGATGCAAAGCCTCTGGTGAAGGAGGCTCTTCAAGCAGAAGTTGGGTTGCCAGTTGACAGGAACATCCCTGTGATCGGATTCATTGGTAGGCTAGAGGAGCAGAAAGGGTCGGATATTCTAGTAGAAGCTATCTCGAAATTTGTCGGGGAGGAGGACGTGCAGATAATAGTCCTTGTAAGTATCTGTTGAGTTTGCTTCCTTTAGCACTTTTCTGTTGGCAGTAGGCATAGTTTGATTGAAGGATATGTTCTTTCTTTTAGGGGACCGGAAAAAAGTACATGGAGACGCAGATAGAACAACTAGAAGTCAAATATCCGGGCAAGGCTGTAGGAGTTGCAAAATTCAATGTCTCGCTAGCCCATATGATCATTGGCGGTTCTGATTTTATGTTGGTCCCAAGTAGATTCGAACCCTGCGGCCTCATTCAGTTGCATGCTATGAGATATGGAACGGTAAGGAGCTAGATCACCCCCACTTTGTTCTCATTTGATATTTGCACCGCCAATGTCTTAAACTGATGAATGCAATAACTTCAGGTGCCTATTGTTGCCTCAACTGGTGGACTAGTCGACACTGTCAAAGAAGGTTTTACTGGATTTCAAATGGGAGCTTTCAACGTCGAAGTAAGTCAACGCTTGGCTTGCATCTAAGATGCACAATTTTACTTCTTTTCTATGCCCTACTTACAGAACATCATAATAATGAATTGTCTCGTTTGATTTTTTTTTTTAGTGTGACGAAGTTGATCCAGCAGATGTAACTGCAATTGCCACTACTGTCAAAAGAGCTATTGCAACTTACGGTACTCCTGCGTTGAATGAGATGATCCAGAACTGCATGGCCCAAGATCTTTCGTGGAAGGTTAGTTTAACACGGAGTTGCTAAGCAGCTCGTCGAGACAAATAAGTTGAGTTTAATTTTTGGTTCTGCAATCAGAACATTAATTGAAAAGTGTTGTGTTTCTTTCAGGGACCTTCAAAACAATGGGAAAAGCTGCTGTTGAGCCTGGAAGTTGGTGGCAACGAACAAGGCCTTGAAGGCGAAGAGATTGCTCCTCTTGCCAAGGAAAATATTGCCACTCCCTAGAGCATTAGGTTTCGGATATTAACGTATAAGCTAGTATGCTAACTTCCACCTGTGGCAACGGCTGGTGGTTCGTGTAACCTCCAGCTGCAAGAGAGAGCCATATGCTTGGTGGTGGAAATCCAAGAGATTTTATTCTGTCCATTAAGTTTGTGGAGTTGAATAACAAAATGAATCTGCCACAGCTTTGCTGCGGTTGTGAAGACTTGGACAACAAGTTTGCTCTGTTCTTGCCTTGTTCTTGTACGTTTTATACGTCTTGCAGGCAAATAAAAAATGCAGATCACTTGTAGGGTTCTTATTCTTTTCCTATTGTATGCTTGCAGTACATTTCATCTGAATACGAGATTTTGATGCATTCGTGTAATTTTCGGCATTAATTCCCGAACAAGAGAGGATACCTCGTTGCTTACAACCGATTGTTGAATAACAACTCAGAATGTACAAATGTAACAAAAGATTAAGAGCCAAACAAACTTAGAGTTGCTTAGAGTTAGACCACACAAATTTAAGCCAAAACTGGTCATCCTGTCTTGTCATTACAGACATTAGAACACAACGACGATGTTTTCGTGGAATTGTAGCTACTAATAGTGTGGTCTCTGACAAACTATGTAGAGATTGTACTGTGTCACAGCGACATAAAAACTCATGTGTTACTATCTTGCATCACGTATAAATCCGGTAACACTCAAGATTTTCCTCTTTCATAAGGGTGTATATCTACTATTGAAGTAAGACATACGAGTGAGTCAGAGAAGTCTCTCAACAGGGCCTATGACTGAGAGATTGGATTCCTCTGGTGGATCCAACAATCCAAATTTGATCACAACTAAGGTATTTGATCATCCAAGTGTTTCAAATCCATTTTATACATTGAGCACCCGAAAAGCACACAAAAAACAGAATCAAGAGAACATTTTTGCAATGGGAACAAAATCAAAGCACTAACAAAAGGGTATATATGATGGTGGAAGGTAAAATAATAGTAAATTACGACTCAAGTAATCAATCCAATTGCTCCAAGTAATAATTTTAGTAACAAGCATGATGATGCTCTAAGGGAAGTGTAACATATAGACCAAACATAAAAACTTGTACAGGGCATTCAAATCACTTCATTCGTATGACGAACTCTTATAAAAGTATACTGTCTCTTGAATTTCGTCACATACGATTCCACACTAGCTTCTCTCTGTGTTAGAATTATCTTAGTCAGACAACCGTGCCTCGTAGATTAGATAGATGCCCCAAAGTATTTAAATGGAACTAATTGTGAAAAGTGCAAGGACATGGTGGAGAAAAGACATTAGGGTTACGTAGCAGTGAGACATGTGGATCAGCAAGCATCTCATGTTTGTTTGCGGCCGTTGAATAATTAAATCATGCGTATGAAAGCAAAGCAAATCAAAGAGCGGAAGAAGATAAAGGAGATAAGATTATTATTCCCCGCAAGCAGCCAGAACGGGTGGCTTTTGCTTTGCTTGGCATGCATGCCACGCATCTTTGTCCCCCTTGGCAATTCTCTCTGCCGTTTTTCTTCGACCCTGAAAAAATTCCCAACGGCAACAGCCTAACAGTAACATCTCCTTTATTAAAAAGAAGCGAGGAGAAGAAAAGGTCAATCGAAAATTATAGTAAGGGATGCTACCGATCTTTTCTACCGGACTTTCTTGTTCTACCTTCACGACTTGTTTCTCATTTTGCAACGTTGCACGGTGATTAGAATTGTCCGCTTGCTATACAGTTATTGTTGTCAAAATTTCAAAATATAATTGGAAACATAGTTGTCTATTTATTGAGTAAGTATTAAATAACTAAACAATTTCAAATTTGATTGATTTTTAACAGACTTAAATAGACAGTTTCAATTATCGAGCAATAGCATAACGAGAAGAAAACCGAGAAAAAAAAATCCTCTTAAAGTAAAATCTATGATTTGCCCACTCTTTTTACCTTTCACGCAACAATGAGTTGAACGAGAATGTTTGAGGTCTGAGCCCCAGTTTGGGGTTGAGGTGATTTTTAAAAAAGCTCATATGAAAAAAAGCTGGAAGTGTTTTTGGTGTTTGGTAAACTTAAAAAAAATGGCTTATTTTGGAAGCTGCTGTGAGAATAAACTGAAATCAAAGGAAAAAGCTGAAGCTGCAATTTGTAGCTTTGGAAAACTGGCTTTTTTTCAAAGCACACATAACTACAGTGCTCCTTTAATGAAAAGACCCACTATCAGACTGCTTTTTTTTTCAAAAGCACTTTTACAAAAAAGTTTACCAAACACTCTGCTGATTTATTTCACAGCCGCTTATTCTCACAGCACAGCCGCTTATTCTCACAGCAGCTTTTTTTCAAAGCACAGCAATACCAAACCAGCCCTGAGACCTCCCACACTGAGTGGATTGGGAATGGGATCATGTGAAGCTTGTCGGACAACAGTTATTTGGTCCCCACCAAAAACCTCATCGCCCTCGCAAAATGGCAACACCACCATTGCATGAATCATAGCATGGATGTGAAGGAAGAATCAAAGTAGCTCACACAAATCACACACCCACATACGTTTTCTTCATCAGAAACGGCAAAAGTAGATAGCCTTTATTCTTTTGGTCCCCATCGTAATTTCAACCCCTCATATTCCTAAAACTCAAGGATTTGTCTATACGTCTAATACTGTTGCGGTAACTTGAACTAATAATGCATGTCACGTAAGAAAATTAAACACATAATAATACTTTAGTGACGGGAATCAATTCTGCATTAACTATCAATCATGTAATACAAATTTTAAAAGTTAAAACACATGACAAATTGGAACGAGGTTAAAGTTGGATCACATCCTCAGTTTCTTTCACTTTTTACTCTAGTGCTTGCTGCCCCGATAAGCCCTAAGACCATCTCCAACCGAATGGTCCAGAGGGCTAGAGAGCCAAAAATAGCCCGAAAACTGTCTCTAACCGAGGGCTAGGCTAATGGGCTTGTGGGTCCCATGGAACAAAAAAGGGTCAAAGGGCCAACCGGCTGGCCATCTTTAACTAGCTAGCTCGTTGGCTAGCCCTTTTTCTTTTTTTTGTTCTTTTTCATTTGCCAAGCCCACTTTAGGGTTTTAGGGTTTAGGATTTTTTTTTTTTTTGACTTTTTTTTTTTAATTTCTAATTTTGTTCCTACACCAGTTCTTATATATTTTTCATTATTTCATACTATTTTACTTCATTTTATTTCAATTTTTCGCATTCTATACTATAGTCCTTTTGGCCTTGGTCAGAGATGGTTTTTTGTCACAGGGCTATGTTTGGTATGGCCTCTAGCCCCTCAGTTTGAGATGGTAAGACATATGATCATGTACTGTTTATTAAAATATTAATTTTTTGGGGGGCTAGAGGGCTAAAATGAGTCACCTAAGGCCATTTCCCACTGAAGGGTCCAAAGGGCCAAAATAGCCAAAAAACCGTCTCCAACCGAGGGCTAGGCCAGAGGGCTCGTGGCCCCACGAAATCTAAAAGGGCCAAAGGACTAGCTAGATTTTTTTTTTAAACTGTCGGTTTTGCTGTCGGTTATAACTGACAAAAATAAAAGGAATAGTGCTAGTTATAACCGACACAAATAGCATGGAAATGTTTTAATATAACAGCTAACTGACGTCAGCTAACCGTTATATTTGAATTTTTTTTATAGTTTTTTTTTTCCTATAACTTCTATTTTTGAATTCTATTTTTTTCTATAACTTCTATTTTACTAAATTTGTTTCATATATTTTTTTTAATTCTATTTTTTTCCTATAACTTCTATTTTACTAAATTTGTTTCATATTTTTTTTAAATTTCATTTTTTTGCTATAACTTCTATTTTACAAAATTTGTTTCCTATTTTTTTTTAAATTCCATTTTTTCGTATAACCTCTATTTCACAAAATTTGTTTCATATTTTTTTTTAAATTCTATTTTTTTCCTATAACTTTGTAAACACGAAATTCCTGCAATGAATGAGACAAGAACACGTGTACAAAATAATATTTGTATTAATGATTTAGGGGTTACAATCTCTTCTACGAATTTGGCCTCTGATTCTATCTTTGAAACGTGTAGATGTAGTGTTGTTGATCCAGGGGCCGTCGAGGCTTGATCTTGGACGAACAGATGATGAACGATGAACGCCTTCTTCAAGGGCCGTCGGGGCTTGATCTTGAATGGGTGGAAGTTCTTCAAGGGGCGTTGGGGCTTGATCTTGAATGAGGATTTCACGAAGAACGAAGAGGGCTTTCTTGATCCTTCGGGATTCGCTTGAGAGCTTCTAAGTTTCGAGGCTTCAAGGCTTTGGTGTGGTGTGACTTCTCTTCCAATTTGGGAGTAGAGAAAGTGTATGTAAAAAATCCTCCCCTGATTCTTTGATGGAGGAGCCTATTTATAGGCTTTGGGAATGAATCACCACCATCCATTTGTTTTGGTGGATGTTGTAGGTGAATTTTGGTGGGTGTTGTAGGTGAAACTTGGGTGGATTGTTGTAGGTGAATTTGGGTGTATGTTGTAGGTGAATTTGGGTAGGTGAATTTGGGTGGAGGTTGTAGGTGAATTTGGATGGATTGTTGTAGGTGAATTTGGGTAGGATTGTTGTAGGTGAATTTGGGTGTATGTTGTAGGTGAATTTGGGTGAAGGTTGTAGGTGAATTTGGATGGATTGTTGTAGGTGAATTTGGGTGTATGTTGTAGGTGAATTTGGGTGAAGGTTGTAGTTTTAATGCAATGGTCAACATTTATTTCACTAAAATTTCAATGTTTACAAATGTAATTTTAATGTGATGGCTAACATTTATT
The DNA here is from genome assembly GCF_042453785.1 of Malus domestica. Lineage (NCBI taxonomy): Eukaryota > Viridiplantae > Streptophyta > Magnoliopsida > Rosales > Rosaceae > Malus > Malus domestica. Next base: position 22,026,828 of record NC_091674.1, on the reverse strand, counting down.
TCAACGAAATTTCAATGTCTACAAATGCCCCCACTTCAAGGCGCGTAGTATACATGTGCTTGCCACGTGTAGAAGATGCGTTTTGAAGTCCCTTAATGTAGATGTTGATCCAAGGGCCGTTGAGGCTTGATCTTGAACTGGTCTGGGAGTTTCTTCAAGTGCCGTTAAGGCTTGTTCTTGAATTTTGTTTGAAATTTCTTCAAAGGCCGTTGAGGCTTGATCTTGGATGAAATTGGACCACAAGGAGCCTCACGTAGTAGACGATCCTTGGCTTTGATAATGGATGAATCGGCACGTATTTTGTTGTGCTTGTTGACTTTCCACAGCTTTGATCTTGAACTAGGCTGGAGGAGTTTTCTGGTTTCCTCCAACGGACTTTCCACAGACTTAATCTTGAACTGGATTTGACTCAAGGGTGGTGGACACTTGATCTTGAGTCAGGGTCGTTGAGGCTTGATTTCGAACTTAAACATGACCACGAGCAGTTTCAGGACATGCATGCTTTGAAAGATCAAGGAAGTTCGCAGCATTTTCATATGAACCCTGAGCAGTTTGGTCAACAGTATGATCTTCAAGATTGATGGGCTCTTCTTCCAGTTGGTGACTTGATCTTTAAGGATTATCGAGGCTTTGCTCTTCGGTGACGGTGCCAGCGAAGGGTTGTTAAAGCTTCTCGAGCCTTTTGGTTAGAGCAACGCTGTCCAGCTTGGATCTTTACTTGAACTCATCCGTCTGGATTGTGTGGTTATGCAGGGAAGGGCTTCATGCTTCATGATTTATTCCAGCTCGTTGTATTGCATTCTTCTCTGCTTGTTTCTTTTGCATAGCTGAAGCGGTGTGCAACCTTTTGCCTTTAAATGGTTCTTCGGAGCATAATCTCTCAGCGACTCACCCATGCTTGGCAGCTTCAGTGCAAAGCGCCGATGTTAACAGATCCACACTCCTGAAGCATTTGCTGAGGGGATTCGAGACATATCAGCAGTTGAAGATGAGCACTCGAGAGCAACGCTAGGTAAGTAACCAGGCAAAGGTTCCGGGCAATCAGTTCCTGGTCGGACATTTAATTTCAGGTTCCGACTGATTGCATCCTTTCTCCTTGTTCAGCAGGCAAGAGCAAGGGCAAAGGAGAAGATGGGGGAAGAGCATGATATGAGATACCTTTGCTTTCGACCCCAGTGATATGAGATACTTTTGCTTTTGAAGAAGTAGCGGACGATCAGCACATGCATTCGTCGTGCTTGTCTCCATATGCTTCGATGCATCATCTTCACCTGCATCATCAGGAGCTTGAGTGGAGGTTCCGACATATTGCTTTCTTTATCCTTGTCTTCGCAGTGAAGAGGGAGGACAAAAAAAAGGATAGGGAGAAAGCATGCTATGAGATACTCTTGCTCTCAACCCCAATGATATGAGATACCTTTACTCTGGTGTGGCTTGGTTGAAGAGGCGTTTCTAGGGAGGAAGAAAACTGAGTTTTGGTTGCAGATGCCCTCGGCGAGGAAGAAAGGTCAGGCTGGATGTGTTTTCAGGGAGGAAGAAACTGAGTTTTGGTTGCAGATGTCTTCGGCAAGGAAGAAAGGGGTCAGGCTGGATGCGTGTCTTGCTATGGGATGGAGGTCGAATTATATGGTGAGCTCTCAACATCAAGTGGCAGGGCGAGCGTGGCCTTGTCACCCACGCTTGTCGGCAGAAGTGTGGTAGTTGGCATAATGGACCTCACGCGTTTTCAACTTTGTCAGTGATATCTGACAAAGTTGCACGTGATAGCCGAAAGCTGAGATTGTGTCTGAAAAGTGTCGACGGACTTTACGCAGGAAAATCCGGGTTTTGAAATTCGGAGAGTGGTGTCTCTTCGATTTACGAACGAATGGTTGTGCTGCCTCTCATTTTTAAGAGGTGTCAATTGTATTCAACACGCAAAATTTGAAGATTGCCTGCCCGTGAAAAATTATCTCTGCTACTCTTTGCTTCATCCAACCTTTTTCTTTTAGTATTTTTTGAAAATGGCTTCCCCTTTTAACATTTGCTTAGATTTGAGTCTTAGCAGTGACACAGGTGCACCGCGTCAGGGTAATGTATGGCGCCCGTCTTTTTTTTCTTCTAATGGCCCTCTTACAGTTGAGGACTCTGTGATGAGGGATGCAACCACGGCTACGGTTGTAGCTAGAAACCTCATCACTCCTAAAGATAATAGGATACTTTCACGACGGTCCGATGAGTTAGCTGTTCAAGAGTCCCAGGCTCTCAGTGTCCAGTGTGCGAACTCTGTTTCCAACATGGGCCAACGCTTACTTGCTCGAACTCGCCAGGTTGAATCATTGACAACCGAGGTGGCGGCTCTTAGTCAAGAGATTAGGCAGCTCAAGCGTGAGAATAGAGAGTTGCATGTGCTTGCAAATAGTTATTCGACGAGCATGAAGAGGAAGCTTGATCAGCTGACGGACTCCGAAGGTCGAATTCAAAATGACCATCGGAAGTTTGTGGATGTATTCCGGAGGCACTTTTTGCCTTCGTCATCTGGAATTCAACCAAGTATTGAGGCTCCGAATAAGCTATCTTCAGTGCCTCCCTCCTTTAGGGTTCCACCGAGTACCAAGGCTCCAAGTACTGAGGCTTCACACAAGTGACATTCGTGAAGGCTTTTTTTTTTTTTTTTTTTTTTTCGTGTAATTTCTCGGAGATATTAATGGACATGCCTTATTTTATTCAGTATGTTGTGTTGAAACGCAAACAAAACGCATATCTGACTAAGATGCATTACTTCCCTATGCACCCACTTCCTTTTAGATGGTGACTAGTGCACCCATTTCTTTTTAGATGGTGACTGGAAGCATCATTTTGTCATCACCACCCATTTCCTTTTCCATTATTGACTTGCAAATAGTAATACACACTCGTGAGTGGCTTGACGATAGCACAGTTGGTTTTTTTTTTTTTGCCTTCCTCACTGCATTGCGTTCTTCTCGCATGCGGACCATCTTTTCACTTGCACAATCACCTTATCACAATCTTCATTGGATGCGGATTGCTTTTTTACACAGTCACTGTATCGCATGCGGATCACTGTTTGCACAGTCACTGCACTACATGCAAACCGGTTTTATTTGCAGCCTGTTGAGACCAATATATATATACACACGCATTCATACACACATGCATACATACATAGGGCATTGCGTAGTCTTTACATAGACACTGTACCAGCTTACTGCCCTGAATCTTAAATGCACTCTCCTGTTTCTTTGCTGCGACGTGCTCTTCTCGTCTGCCGTGTGGTGAGCTCGGTGTTGGACAAAAAGTGGTGCAGCTTCTTCAACCCCATCACCCTGCAGTCGGTCACGTCTATGTTCATCGTGTTCATCCGAAGTCTTCACTGCGGCAGAGGAAAAGCTCACCATCATCAAAATTAGGGCAGCAACAACAAACTTCATTATCCTGCAAGCTTCAGGGAGAGTTGCATGAGAGTATGAGGACGGAAGGATGAAGGACTGCAGCATGGTTGCTACAACCGCTCGGGCTTCCGTTTATCGTCCTCGACGGCGCTGCAAATGTTTCCACCAATGGAGAAGAGGAAGGAGGGCGCTGCCTTCACTCTGTGAGGTATGTTTTATTGCTGAGGACGGTTTGCCGCATATATAAATATATATATATTTTTTTTATTTTTTATATAGTGCTCTGTCAGGCTGAGGTTGCTAAACCGGCGAAGAACCTAGGAAGGCATCAAAAGTCTGCTCTGCTTGACTCGGTCAGAGAAAGTGAATGCGAGTGCAGGTTCGAATGACAAGGCCGAGTTGCTTTCCCCGTCTTCAACCGCTGCAGCTTCATTCTTGTTGCTACAGGTTCGTCTTTGTTGTGGCTTGGAGAGAGAGACGTCGCTGCAAAGGAGAGAGAGAGAAACACCACATCTGGATTCAGATTTTGTGCATCTGCAGGTCTTCCTTTCGTTTGTGGGTGACTGTGCAACTTTTATGAGAGGAAGAAGAAGAGTCAACGGAAAAGAAGGTGTTTGCGGACGAGGTCGCGTGGCTGACTTGGAGGTCCACTTGCTTCGGGTGTGCGCACCATGTGTTGCAGGTGGGGTTTTGCTGTGTAATGCCTTTTGGTCACAGTTTTCCCTTGGTGGTGACGTTGGCGTAGTGCTCACCTTTGTAATATGGCTTTGTAACCAAATCATTTCTTTAAAGAAATAAAATATTCATATCTTGAATTGCTATTTATTCTTCAAAGTGTTTGTGTTTTTGTTGGTGATGTGACTGTACTTGAAGTTTTGAAGTTTCAAGTTGCCTACGTACCCCCGGTTGATGAGGGATCAAGTCATAACGTAGTTCAAATGAACGATGATTTTTTTTTTTATAGTGATTTTGATGATGATTTTGCCGTACACAGTTTATGCTCTTGCGGGCCAGGAGCCTTGTGCCGTGTGCAGTTTAGGCTCATGCAGGCTAGGAGTCTGGTCGTCGCCTTTTAGGGGTAGTAACGCTTCAAGAATCTGCCATTGATGGGACCGATCTTCAAGTCGTCCTCTGCCATGATTAAGTAGGCGCCGCTTATGTAGACCTCTTGTATTACGTACGGTCCATCCCACTTTGATGTGAACTTGCTTTTTGTCTTGTGAGTTGTGATGATAGGCCTTCGTAATGCAAGGACGAGATCTCCAGTTTGGAAAGACCTTGGGCGGACCTTCTTGTTGAATGCTTTGGATAGCCGTGCTTGGTAGCATTCCAGGTGTTGTTGAGCTTCGAGCCTTCTTTCGTCAAGTGATTCCAACTCTTGAAGGCGCAACTTTGCATTCTCTTCATCAGTCAAACCTTCTTGTATAGCCATCCTAAGTGAGGGGATTTGACTTTCTAGCGGTAAAACAGCTTCCACGCCATATACGAGAGAATAAGGGGTAGCTTGGGTAGGAGTCCTATGCGTCGTCCTATATGCCCAAAGTGCTTCGCTTATTCTTTCATGCCAGTCCCTCTTTGTTCGGCCGATCACCTTCTTTAAGAGGTTGCACAATGTTTTGTTGAATGCTTCCGCGAGACCGTTGGCCGGAGCATGATACATGGAAGACTTGTGCTGCTTGAACTTGTATTTCTCACAGAGCTCGTCTACAAGTCGGTTGGAGAACTGTTTTCCATTGTCCGTGATAATGTAGCGAGGCACACCATATCTGTGGATGATATGTTCTTTGATGAAACGGACAACAGTTTCCTTTTTTACTTCCCTTAGGGGTATGGCTTCAGCCCACTTGGAAAAGTAATCTGTTGCAGCTAGGATGTAGGTTTCTCCTGCAGATGACTTTGGAGTAATTGGTCCCACGACGTCCAGTCCCCATGCATCGAATGGCCACGAAGCAGTTGTAGGGTGTAATGGTTCAGGTGGTTGATGTATGAAGTTGGCGTGGAATTGGCAAGCTTGGCACCTTTTGGCATGTTCCAGGCAATCCTTCACCATACTTGGCCAGTAGTAACCCATTCTTTTGAGCTGGAAATGTAGCTTTGGTCCAGATTGATGCGCCCCGCACACGCCTGAGTGCGCTTCTTCCATGGCTTGATTGGCTTCTTCCTCACCTAGGCATCTCAGAAGTACTCCTTCGAAAGAGCGCCGGTAGAGTGTTTCTTTGTAGTAGAGGAAGCGAGGTACTCGTCGACGTATTTCAGAGCGGTGTCTAGGATCATTTGGAAGTTTTCCATACTCTAAGTAGTCAATCAATGGTTGTCTCCATTCTTCAACATCGACTGGAAGTACCGAGATGACATTTGTATCATCTAGTAGCATTTCGGTGGCGAGGGGGATGACCCATCTTTGGCAAACTGGCACGTCTGCCGCTTCGTCTTCTCCTAGTGTCATACTCGAGGCTAGGTTAGCGAGAGCGTCTGCCATTTGATTTTCTTTTCTCGGCACATGTTCTAGTGTTACGGCCTCGAACTTTTGTAGCAGCTGAGTTGCCAGTCGGAAGTACGGGACGAGATCGTCTTTTCTCACCTCATATTCAGTCAAGAGTTGACTAATTATGAGCTTGGAGTCGCCATATACCTCGAGGGTTGTGATTTCCATGTTGATCGCCATTTGGAGCCCGATGATTAGTGCTTGGTACTCAGCGACGTTGTTGGAGCACAATTCGCTTAGTTGGAATGAATAAGGTAGTATTTGCCTTTGTGGCGACATGAATACTACTCCTGCCCCCGCTCCGTCTGCTCGTGCAGATCCGTCGAAGAACATCGTCCATCTCGGGAATATGTCAATGTAGAATACCTCCTCGTCAGGCAAGTCGTCTGAGATTTTCCAATCGGCTGGGATTGGATGATCGGCAAGGAAGTCTGCTAATGCTTGTCCCTTAACGGCTTTAGCTGGGACGTAAATGATCTCGTATTGATTGAGAATCAACGCCCATTTAGCTAGTCGCCCTGTCAAAACTGGCTTGGACATGACGTATTTAACCGGGTCAGCTTTAGCAACCAAGTGGATGGTGTAAGCATGCATGTAATGTCTGAGCTTCTGGATGGCAAACACCAAGGCAAGGCACATTTTTTCTATTGGGGAGTAGTTCAACTCAGCGCCGGTGAGTGTTCGACTCAGGTAGTAAAGCGCTCCTTCTTTCTTGAATTCGTTTTCTTGTGCCAAGAGTGCTCCCACTGAACTTTCCTGAGCGGCGATGTACAATATGAGTGGTTTCCCGGGCACAGGCGCCCCCAGGACAGGTGGACTTGATAAATATTTTTTTATGCTTTCAAAAGCGTTGTGGCACGCTTCGTCCCATACGAACGGGACATCCTTTTTCATGAGTCGACTAAACGGTTAACAACGCCCTGCAAGGTTGGAGATGAAGCGTCTGATGAAGGCTAGTCGTCCTTGTAGACTTTTCAGCTCGTGCAGGTTTCTTGGCTCGGGCATGTTTTGAATGGCCTTGATCTTTGATTGGTCCACTTCAATGCCACGGTGCTTGACAACGAAGCCGAGAAACTTTCCAGAGGTGACGCCAAATGCACATTTTAACGGGTTCATCTTGAGGTTGTATTTTCGCAGCCTTTCGAACACTACTCGCAAATCCTTCAAGTGATCTGATCTTTTCTTTGTTTTGACCACCACATCGTCTACATAACATTCTACGTTTTTGTGTAGCATGTCATTGAAGATTTTTTGCATTGCTCGCTGATATGTGGCTCCAGCGTTCTTTAGACCAAAGGGCATCACCTTGTAGCAGTAGATACCTTTTGGAGTGCGTAATGCTGTTAGTTCCTCATCTTCGAGAGCCATACGAATTTGATTGTATCCAGAAGAGCCGTCCATAAATGACAGTGCCTCATGGCCAGTGGTTGCGTCCACCATGATTTCGATGATCGGCAAGGGAAAGTCATCTTTTGGGCAAGCGTCATTGAGGTCCCGAAAGTCTACACAAACACGTATTTGTCCAGATTTCTTAAGGACGATGACGATGTTGGAGATCCACTTGGGGTATTGCACCTCTCGAATGAAGCCTGCTTCGATTAGCTTGTCAATCTCTACCTCGATTTGTGGAATGAGCTCGGATCGATAGCGCCTTTGAGTTTGCTTTATTGGTCTCGTTCCAGGCTTAACTGCAAGATGATGTACAGCGATGACAGGGTCAAGGCCGGGCATTTCCTTGTAAGTCCAAGCAAAGACGTCTTTGTACTCTGATAACAGTTGGTAATACTCATCTACCTCGTCTGCACTTAGCAGCGCACTCACGAAGATAGGTTTCTGCTCCTCTTTTGTGCCTAAGTTGAGCTCATTGAGATCATCGACCGTGGATTGCCCCCCATCCTCAAGTTGCGGTGGCGCAGCAGTGACATCTTCTTCGGGGATCTCATCTTCTTTGCCTTCTTGGATCGTGATGTGGAAGACATCTTGGAATTCCTCTTCGGTGTCATCCTTTCGGGTGTTGTGGTTACGAAAATCTATGTAAGCGCGGAGTTCCCCTGATTTTTTAAAGGCAACATTTAAGTTCCGTCCTGCATCCATGACCTCTTGAATTAAATCGGCTTCGTTTATGTTATCAATCTCAGCTTCATCTATGCTTAAAAGTGTGCTACCAATAGTTTCTTGCCCCCTTTTCGACTGGTGCATTTGTGAATGCGACGTAGGTTTCATGTGTAATTTCTTTGAAGTGACATGAGTTATTCCTTCAACTTCGCTTGACTTGGAGCATGCCCCCAGCGATCGAGGTGGCGATTTTGAGTCGAAAGAGCCAGAAGCGACGTCTTCCTTAGGGATTTCATCTTCTTTGTCTTTATGGATCGTGCCGAGGAAGATGCCTTGGATCTCCTCTTCAATGACATCCTCTTGGGCTTGTTGGCATGAAGATTGTCCAGTGTGGATGATGGTGCGCCTTCTTACTTTCAGTGGTCCGTTTGTGTCCACCTCCAAGATTGCTTGGCGCTTCATCCTTGAAGGAATTGAGCTTCGAATATCACATTTTTCTGCTATCATGTCGAGCTTTTCTTCCTTTGACACTGTCCTCCTATTTCTAAAAAACTTCTTGTTGTCTTCAAGTCTTTCCAAAGCTGACTGACGAGGAAGAGAGCTAGTCGTGTTGCTTTGCCTCTTAGGTTTTGACAACCTTTCAAAAACAGAGCTTTGGGATGCTGGCATGTTAAGTCTCTTGAAGACGGAGGTTCGGTTTTGACCACCAATGCGATTAAGTGCTGACATTCTGGGTCTTGAACGATTCATCCTATCGAATACTGACGTCCAAGGGGTGGATTTAGGCTCATCATGATCTTGTTCAATACTCACGCTGATGTGTTGAGTGCTAGCATTTTTCGCTTTGCTTGAGATCTTCACGGGCGCAGTTGGTGTGAAGCCAAGTCCAGCTTTGTTGTTATCAACTCCGTAACCATGCTTCTTCAACCTCTTTTGAGTCTCGGTGAGGTCACGTTCTTTATTGTTAACGGTGTCTGAAATATTTTTTCCATGATCCGAAGAAGAAGCGAAGTCGTAGCCAGCTTTCGACATGAGTTTATAGGCGTTTGGATCAAAACCTTCTTCGGTCCTCTGGGTTGGGAGAAAGCTTGGTTCCACCCCCTTCGGTAGAGCTCTTATGAAGCCTTGTGGTAGTCTTGCAACCTTAGTGCTGCCTAGCTGTGTCAGAGGCAAAACTGCCTTCGTCTTGAGCAACTTTACATTATCCATATGCCACTGTGCATCGGCTTTGTGTGCTCCAAATTCGAACGGAGATTGACCATTCTTTCTTCTCGACATCGGGATGTATCGGAAGACGGGTGTGTTTGGTCCATTTGAGGGCGTCATACTCCCCTTTGTTGTTGCACGTCTAGCCAGCTCATTATCGTTCTTGCTCGAAGACGGCATAATTTCTTCTTCTTGCTTCTTGGGCATGGCTTGTCGCTCCTGCTTTTTAGGTGTTGCCTTGCCCGTGGATTTGATCTCTTTTGGAAGAGCTTCGGGCACCACGTCTTCGTCCATGTAGAACTTGGCGTCCGCGAAATGTGATTCGGCTTCAGTGAATGGTTTGGTGTCGCCATAGATCACCTTCACTCCTTCTCGGTGGAATTTTAAGCATTGGTGAAGGGTGGACGGTACCACTCCATTCGCATGGATCCAAGGCCTTCCTAAGAGTAAGCCGTAGGAAGTTCTTGCATCAATCACGTGGAATATCGTGCTCGACTTGAGTTCACCAATAGTCATCTCCACTCGGATCATGCCCATCGCTCTTTGTCCTCCTTGATTAAAACCTTGGATTAGTAGACGACTTAGGGACAGCTCATCCGCCTTGATGCCGATTGTAGTCATTGTTGACTTTGGCATGATGTTTATGGCTGATCCACCATCCACAAGCATGCGGTTGACTTTGTGCCCCTTTACATACCCAGAGACGAAGAGATGACGGTTGTGAGGCTTGGATCCTAGCAGCAAGTCTTCGTCGGTGAAATGGATTGCGTCCTCTATGGCACAACATGTGGCACATTCATGTGGCCGAAGCTTCAAGTCTTCGTTCTTGCTTTCTTGCACTTCATGTTCATTGGGACTTTCCAAGGCCGCTGCTAATGCTATTCGCATCTTCTTTGGTAATCGTAGCGCTTCCTCAATGCTAAAGTGTGTTGGCAGACCTTCTTCGAGCGTGAGAGTTTTTTCTCCCTCAGTGGTGGTATCTTTGCTTTTTGAAGGTTCTTCCGTTTCTACTTCGACCATATGGCATGCAGCGATAGTGCACTGTTGGAAGAAGTCATTCGGGAAGTACTCGCGCAAGGAGACAGGAATGCGTGGCTCTTGCTCCACGGGTTCCCCAGCATACGTTGGCTTATCGACTTTTACGTTTCTTTTAGGCTTCCTACTGTTGCGGCGACGGTGTTTTCTCACTTGTTCCACCTTTGGTCTTGTGGCTTGTGGTTTTGGTTTCCTTGTTTTTTTGTAGGTCACCAATGTCCATCCTTCATCATCATCGGTATACGCATCTTGTTCGTTTGCCCCCGGCGATGGTTGTGTAGAAGGCGCCGTGTAGCTTGCACATTGATAGGAATGGTCGGGTGTTGTTTGGAGAGGCACAGGATCGAAAGATCCGAACGCCACTGTAGTAGTATGTGTTGCGGCTGTGTCCTCAAGGTCTAGTTCGATTCTCCCTTGTTGCGCTAGCTTCATGATGAGTTCTTTAAGGACGAAGCATTTGCCCACATGATGGCTTACGATACGATGGTATTTGCAGTATCTAGGATCGTTCGTTCGATTCATTTCTTCAGGGCGCTTGCACTCTGGTAACTCAATTACCTTCTTTTCCAGCAAGTCATCTAACATTGCATCCACGTCTGAGTCAGGAAAAGGGTACGTCTTTTGCTCCAACTCTCTCAAGGTGTTTTTATACTTGTCTTGGGTGCGAGGAGGCTCACTTCTCTTTGTCTCCTTTGCCTTAGTCTTGGAGGAAATCTTGACAGGCGCGGATGGGGTTTTAATAGGCATGGATGGGGTTTTGATGGGGGTAGTGTTGACAGTAAAAGTTTCCTTGGCAGGCTTTTTTCCGGCCTTGTCCACACTCGGGGCGAACACCTTATCCTTCTTGAAGTGGGTGATCGGCTCATTCTTTCCGTGATTGGCGATACTCAGCTCCATGTCGTGGGAACGCGTTGCCAGCTCCTCAAACGTTCTTGGTTTTATGCCTTGGAGAATGTAATGTAACCCCCAGTGCATGCCTTGAACACACATCTCAATGGCAGAGGTTTCAGAGAGCCGATCTTTGCAATCCAGACTTAATGAACGCCATCTATTTATGTAGTCGACAACGGGTTCCTCCTTCCACTGTTTCGTACTGGTCAGCTCCAGCATGCTTACGGTGCGGCGCGTGCTGTAGAAGCGGTTGAGGAATTCCTTTTCCAGCTGATCCCAACTGTTGATAGACTCAGGCTCGAGGTCGGTGTACCAGTCAAAGGCGTTGCTTTTCAGCGAGCGCACAAACTGCTTGACGAGGTAGTCTCCCTCTGTTCCAGCATTGCTACAGGTTTCAATGAAGTGGGCGATATGTTGCTTCGGGTTCCCCTTTCCATCGAACTGCATAAACTTTGGTGGTTGATAACCCCTCGGCATCTTCAAAGCGTCAATCTTTTTGGAGTAGGGCTTTGAGTATAGTACGGAATCATGTGAGCTTCCTTCATACTGCGTCTTGATGGTGTTGGCGATCATCTCCTGCAGCTGCTGGATAGAGAGAGACCCCATGAGTGTCGCCGCTTGGTCTGGCTTCAGCGTCTCTTCGACGTTCTCCAATGGAGGTTCCTCATCCTCGTCGTTTTCCTTCTTTACTGGATTATCCCCTTGCCTGACTTTCTCATCGGGCTTTGCATCTAGCTGGTTAACGAGTGCTGCGATTTGCAGGTCTTTTTCCTCCACAGTCCTTGTGAGCTTTGCGATTGCTTCATTCATCTGAGCCAGTTGCTCCTCAATTGAAGTTGTTCCAGTAACCATGACTTGCATAGCTATGCCGCTGCTTGAGTCGGCATCGGAAAGTAAGGATCAGAGTACTTCCTCTGGCTTTCCTCTCTTGGCGCCCTGAGCGAGGCCAGGGTGATCACCGGTTCGAACCTCGGGTGCTCTTGTGCCTTCGGCGGAGTTGACGAAGGGGCGAAAGAGGCGGCGGAAAGAGCTTTTGCCTTGCTTCGAGTTATGATGCCTGAAGTGATGCCCCCTGCCGTGATGACGCTCTTGTTTCTTGCATTGGCAGCGAGAACAACTTGGGCCTTCCTTGACGCCATTTGTGCTTGTTGCGGATTCAAAGATAGAGATGAGAGGTAGAGACTAGTCCCACCGGGCGTGCCAAATTTGTAAACACGGAATTCCTGCAATGAATGAGACAAGAACACGTGTACAAAATAATATTTGTATTAATGATTTAGGGGTTACAATCTCTTCTACGAATTTGGCCTCTGATTCTATCTTTGAAACGTGTAGATGTAGTGTTGTTGATCCAGGGGCCGTCGAGGCTTGATCTTGGACGAACAGATGATGAACGATGAACACCTTCTTCAAGGGCCGTCGGGGCTTGATCTTGAATGGGTGGAAGTTCTTCAAGGGGCGTTGGGGCTTGATCTTGAAGGAGGATTTCACGAAGAACGAAGAGGGCTTTCTTGATCCTTCGGGATTCGCTTGAGAGCTTCTAAGTTTCGAGGCTTCAAGGCTTTGGTGTGGTGTGACTTCTCTTCCAATTTGGGAGTAGAGAAAGTGTATGTAAAAAATCCTCCCCTGATTCTTTGATGGAGGAGCCTATTTATAGGCTTTGGGAATGAATCACCACCATCCATTTGTTTTGGTGGATGTTGTAGGTGAATTTTGGTGGGTGTTGTAGGTGAAACTTGGGTGGATTGTTGTAGGTGAATTTGGGTGTATGTTGTAGGTGAATTTGGGTAGGTGAATTTGGATGGAGGTTGTAGGTGAATTTGGATGGATTGTTGTAGGTGAATTTGGGTAGGATTGTTGTAGGTGAATTTGGGTGTATGTTGTAGGTGAATTTGGGTGAAGGTTGTAGGTGAATTTGGATGGATTGTTGTAGGTGAATTTGGGTGTATGTTGTAGGTGAATTTGGGTGAAGGTTGTAGTTTTAATGCAATGGTCAACATTTATTTCACTAAAATTTCAATGTTTACAAATGTAATTTTAATGTGATGGCTAACATTTATTTCAACGAAATTTCAATGTCTACAAACTTCTATTTTACAAAATTTGTTTCATATTTTTTATAAATTCCATTTTTTCCTATAACTTCCTAAGTCATTATGCAACATTAAATTAAATTAAGTAACATGAAACAACATTAAACAATATGAAACAACATTAAATAACATTAACCAACATAAAAATTATATAACATAAAAAACATGAAACTTAAACAACATTTTTAAAAACATTTAACAAAATAAAACTTAAACGCCTAAACAACATTTTTAAAAACATTTAACAAAATAAAACTTAAATGCCTACTCCATGCTTCTTTTGACCCAAAGATGTGTAACAAGATCCTGTTATAGGTACTTGTTTGTGGCACGAGAACGTATCATTCTATAGCACCTCATGTACTCATTTATAGAGATACTACCAGTTCTTGGATTGAAAGGCAAATTAGGCCCATCATATATTTTTGCACGAGCCCTTCTTGATCTATTTGGATCTTCTTGGTCGTCATCGAACTCTCCATCAATATACCCATCTCGCTTATCCTCCACTATCATATTGTGTAATATGATGCCAGACATCATGATGGAGTCCAAATTTTCTCGACTCCACCTTCTTGCCGGTTCGCTAATGATTTTCCACCGTGCTTGTAGAATACTGAAAGCTCTCTCAACATCTTTCCGGTATGCCTCTTGGTGTAAGGTAAACAACTTTTCCGCGTCATTCCTAGGGTTTGGAATTGCTTGGACATGTGTCGCCCACTTTGGGTAGATGTCATCTGCCAAGTAATACCCCATATTGTATTAATGGTCGTTGATGTAGTAGTCAATTTGAGGTGCTTTACCTTCCATCAGGCGATTGAAGAGGGGTGAATGCCCAAGAACTGTAATGTCATTGGGGGATCCAGGGACTCCAAAGAAAGCATGTCAGATCCATGTGTCATATGAGGTAACCGCCTCTAGCACAACAATTGGTTTTCTTGACCTTCCACTAAAGCCTCATTGTCATCCAATGGGACAGTTCTTCCAATCCCAATGCATGCAGTCTAATGACCCGTCTAAAATTATCTTATGTGTTCACCGAGTTCGGGTTGAAGTAGTTGTTCATCAGATTGGCATATGTCATCGCTCTGTTTCGTGGTATGTAAAAGCGACCAGCAACGGAGCCACCCCATTGAGGTTGTTCCTTAGCTGGTTGACACACCATGGTCGCAGCAATGGCTGCTGCTCTGTTTTGTTTGTTGCGCCTTACTTGAACTTCTTCATTAGACTCTTCATCTTCTCGTTTCATTTGCGCTCATTTTTCTTCCAATTTGGAATTGGATGAGGACCCCCAGTTGGAATCCGAAGAGGATCAAAAGTTGGAATTCATTGCAAACTTGAATTGAAATAAATTGAAATCAAAGTTGTGTGAATTATAGCCCAATATCCACCCTATTTATAGCCAAAAAAAAAAATTCAAATCCAACGGCTAGCTGACGTCAGCATGATGTCAGCTACCAACAGCTAGTTGACGTCATGCTGACATCAATTTGAATTTAAGTGGTAGTTTTTAAATAATAAATTATGTTTGGCCCTATGACCCTTCGACCCTCGATTGGAGATAGTTTTTTGTGACAGGGCTAAAACGAGCTCTATGGCCATTTGACCCTCGGTTGGAGACGGATGCAAATATAGCTATGTACTGTTCATTAAAATATCAATATCTTGGATAGTCAGAGGGCTATAACGAACCTTCTGGCCAGCCCTCGGTTGAAGATGGCCTAACCTTGTTCAGTTAGAGATGGTCTAAATATCTAACCCTCTACCAACTGAAACCTAATCTCTCTCTCTCTCTCTCTCTCTCTCTCTCTCTCTCTCTCTCAACTTCACAGTTGCGTGTCTACATTGGACATTGTGCCCATTCAGTACCCAGCTCTTTTCTGAATTTCCGAGAGTGAGTGTCTGAGAGTGAAAGCTCACAGCTCTATATATCACTCCTCTCTCTCTCCCCTCACTGCTGCCCCTCTCCCTCCCTCTCTCTCTCTCTCTCTCTCTCTCTCTCTCTCTCTACTCATTGTTGCCCAATTTGGAGCTGCTGCAGCTGCTACATTCTTCCCTTTTCAGTCTCCAAGCTGTGCAGTGTACTCCAAAAATGGCGGCCACCACCAGCTTCCCCTACCCCTCTGCAATTTTCCTGTCAGTTCTCATCATTTCAGGTAAACCCAGCTCCCAATTTTCCCATTTACTTCCAAAGTTCCAATCTTTTTTAAAAATTTTGAATTCTGGTCAGCTAATTTACAACATTTTATCTCTGTTTTTGTTTTTTTTTTTTTAAAGGGTTCATCTTTCCAGAAACGGTAAATTCAATGGGAATAAACTACGGCCAAATCGCCAACAATTTACCGTTACCGGACGACGTCGTTCCGCTGGTGAAGTCCATCGGCATCTCCAAGATCAAGCTTTACGACGCCGATCCCAAGGTCCTCAAAGCCTTCGCCAACACCGGCGTCGAGTTCATAGTGGGCCTCCCCAACGGCTACCTCTCCAAGGTCCAGGACCCGGCCCAGGCCCAATCCTGGGTAAAGTCCAACGTCCAGGCCCACCTCCCCGCCACCAACATCACAAGCATCTTCGTCGGCAACGAGGTCCTCACCCTCAACGACACGTCGTTGAACAACAACCTCCTTCCGGCAATGCAGAGCGTCCACACCGCCCTCGTTGGTCTAGGCCTCGACAAGCAAGTCGCCGTCACCACCGCCCACTCCCTCTCCATTCTGGAGACCTCGTTTCCGCCCTCCGCCGGCGCTTTCCGCCGAGATCTGACTAGCTGCATCACTCCGATCCTCAATTTCCACGCCAAAACCGGATCGCCGTTCCTGATCAACGCCTACCCTTACTTCGCCTACAAGTCGAACCCTAAGCAGGTGCAGCTCGACTATGTCCTCTTCCAGCCGAACTCCGGCTCCGTTGATCCCGCCACCAATCTCCGCTACGACAACATGCTCTTCGCCCAGATCGACGCCGTGTACTCCGCCCTGGGCTCCCTCGGTTTCAAGAAGCTCCCGGTCCACATCTCCGAGACCGGGTGGCCGTCGAAGGGAGATGAGGACGAGGCCGGAGCGACGCCGGAGAACGCGAAGAAGTACAACGGGAATCTGATCAAGCTCATTTGCCAGAAGAAGGGAACTCCGCTCAGGCCCGGGTCGGATCTCAACATCTACGTCTTCGCTCTATTCAACGAGAACATGAAACCCGGCCCGAGTTCAGAGAGGAACTTCGGGCTTTTTAAACCTGACGGGTCGCCCGCGTACCCAATCGAGCTCGCGGCGGGCAACATATCCCTTGGTAACTCCAGTTCCAGTTCCAGTTCGGGTTCGGGTTCGAGTTCGGGCCAGGGACAGGTGAATCCGATTAGTAACGGTGGGTCACCGTCAGATTCTTCCGGCACGCCATACTTGTCCATTTCCTCCGCCCCGGCCATGGTAAGTTCCTTCAACTTCACCTTTTACTGTGAAGAATGTCATAGTTGTAAACTGGACAGGTGTCGATTCGTTAGTGGTCGTTCATTCGTTGATAAGATGTAGGAGTGATTTTATAATTACCGGGGACGGTGGTCTCGTTGAATTTGATTGAGGCCAATTTAATAGCGACGTGGCGGTGAATACGACGTCGTCCGGCATGTTATAAAAACGGAGTTATGTTTTTTAATAGGGAACTTTAATGAAAAGCTCTTGATACTGTTCAATCTAATGAAAAATTATATTTTTGCACTAAAAAGTATTATTCACATTACCTGTCTTTATTGTTAATACTCAAAACTTTTTTCATTAGTTTTTTTTTTTTTAATATTTCGGATTTTTGGTTTTCAGAAGAGATGGGATGTAATTGGTGGGATTCCGATGACGTGGCTAGTGGTCTCGTTGGTGATGAAACACGTCCTTTGAGGTTGGACAAAAGCTGAGAGCAAAATATCTAAAGTTGCTCAAATGGACGGTGGAAAAGAGAAAAAAGAAAAGAAAATAGAAGAGGTTACTTGGGAATTAGGAAAAAGGTAAAACTAACTCACCCTTTTGCTAATGACTCTACTCCACTGTCATCATCATTGGTAATTACCACTTTCACATCCACGGCTTGTATTGTGAGCCTCATATGCATCCGCAGTTAGAAACCGTTCAAACTTATGATGAGTGATTAACTATAATGTACTACTTCAAATTTGATTGCAACACAAATTAGTGATTCCTAACTCTTAATGCATTGTAAACTCTACGTGCACACTAACGATCAAGAATTGGCACTTGTTGACGAGCGATTGATGCTAGCGTAGCTCATAAAATTCGTTTGTAACGCAAAATTCCCAATGATCCCTACACCCTTGAATGCAATTAGGTGAGATTTACTTGCTGGTCATCAAATAGGTCTTGATTATTTGAGGTAGTGTGGGGCTCACTTAGTGAAGGTGATGATGCGGTGATGATGGTGGTGGGTGGCTTTTAATCTTTTTAGTTGGCGAAGTGGCACTCAATTGGTACCAAACCTTATTTAATAAGTCTTTTCCTAACTTTTCTCTCTTTTCGGCTTTTGCAGGACAATTATTATTTATATACATTCAGTGTCTTAAGAATTCTAGTGGATTAGGGAGGGATGGTGATTAGGATCGTTTTAGAAGGCAGAGGCTAGAGGGGAGGGGACCCCACTTTTGTATTTGTTGCAGTAAATCATATCACCTTTCTGATGTACGTGGAGTTTTTTTTTTTTTTACTGTGTGGACTGTATTTTACCTCATCTATTCTATATTCTTGCAGTAAAAAAAATATAAGAAAAGAAAAAAATAAAACATATGATCTGACGGTTCATAATCCATTTGGATATTAAATGGAAAAGGGATAGACAAAAACACAATTTATAAGGACAATTTTGCTAGTTTTCTTCCCAATGGTAACTTAAGTCTCTCTTCCGGCTTCTAGGGTCTTTTTACTTGGACTAACGGCCACAAGGACGGTACTATAATGGTGGCTGAAGTGCTTTTAGATGCTCTTAAGCTTGCAAAGTAGAGGAGTTTTTCCAAAATTTCAGTGGAGGGAGACTCTAAGCTAGTTACAGATAATGTGGAAGGAAGGTGTGGTGTCCTTTGGACCTTTGGAGAATTCGAGACACGATTGCGGACATTCATTAGTTGGCATCCTTCTTTTATTGCGTGACTTGAAAGCATATTTATCGATAAGTAAATTTTGTGATTGATGTTGTGACTAATGTAGGTTGATCCCTTTCTAATATGCATATTTAGAATTGTACCCTTCCTTCGAGGGCTATACCTGCTCTTATGTTTGATTGTATAGGTAGACTGGCAGCGGTTGTTCGTGAGGTTTCTCACTTTAAGTAATTTCTTTATTGAAAAAACAAAAACAATCCACTTCGATACTTTGAGATAAAATAACCACAAGAAAAGATACCTCCAGCTAAATAAAGTTAACAGAATAAAAGGAAAAATTTGTAAGCCAGAGGCAATTGCAACATAGGTGAAAACTAGGCCTGGCATTTTGGACCCAATCCGTTAACCCGACCCGACCCAACCCGTTAATATTTGTATTTGGGTGGATGCTTAACGGGTCGGGTCGCTAACGGGTGAACCCGTTAACAACCCGTTCAATAACGGGTCACTTTGGGTCAACCCGTTAGGACCCGTTAACACCCGTTAGCACCCGTTAGTTGAGGATATTTTAGTAATTTTAGTAAAGTCTTAATAACAAAAAATAAACTTTATGCATAAAAAAAAATAATAATAATTGTTAACGGGTGTTAACGGATGAAACGGGTCGGGTTCGGGTGACCCGTTAGCTTAACGGGTTGGGTTCGGGTGACCCGTTAACTTAACGGGTCGGGTTCAACCCGACCCAAACCCAATAAACCCGACCCGTTTACAGGTCTAGTGAAAACTTTAGATTATCTCGTTTTTATATTTTAGTTTTTAATTTTTTTGAAAACTGTAAACTTAAATACTCTTAGTGTTTATTTTTTATTTTTTAAAATAAAAGTTGAAAACCAAAAGGTGAAAATTCAACGTCAAATTTTGAAAACTCAAGAAAGTAGTTCTCAGTTATTATTTTTTTTTTAAATGGAAAAATTTACCAAACAAAATTTTGGTTTTCAAATATATAAACGGAAAATGAAATAGAATCAAACGGTCCCAAGAAAGTAGTAAAACAGTGAAAACAAGAACTGAAATCGAAGTCACTCAGTACTACAGTCTGGTGGTATTCCTCTTCACTTGGAAGTGAGAGGTCTTAGTTCGAATCTCGTGGATGACAAATTCGTTACCAAATTAGGCTGCTCATTATGTGACTTTGCTGAACTCTCCCTCCCCTTAATGTAAAAATATCGATGTACTAAAAAAAAGAAATGAAATCGAAATGATTATCAAACTGGCACCCCTAAGAATTCACCCTATCGTTATCTTGCATATGCACTTGTGCAGTGTATGTCATGAAATTAACCAAGAATCGTGACAAAAATGACGTCTGGGGGACAAGGCATCGATTGAAAGTATAGAGGGGGAAAAGTGGAATAAGGGCCAACGTCCAAGGGGCATCGAGAGTGCAACGAATAAGTAAAACACGAGGCTCTTTCAACTTTCGTTCAGCGTATTACACAAGTGTTCCAGTACAAAAAAATTTCTGTCTACAATTACACTGCCCTATCATGGCAGACGTTATAACAAGAACATCTTACGGAAGTTCTGAAAATAATTTGCTACCCTTCCCAACAAGTTAATGGCTATTTTTCTTAAAAAAATATTGTACGAGATGGAGTTCTTAGTGCCAACAGCCATGTCATGCAGCTCCGTCCCCTTGTAATAGGCTCTGGTCCACGCCCAGTGTCGTGTCGTGCAATCTGTATGTTCAACCATTCTTGCACCAAGTCGGCTTAACTTGGTGGGAAGCTTCAAAACTCTGCAATATAGCAAGATGCACTAGATCCGCACTCAAGATTCCATATGAGTCCCGGATGACTCCGCCTCTCCGGTGTTCTGTCCACTTTTAACTCTCCGATAAAATAACACATAGGCGGCCGAAGTCTTGATATCAGTTTCATTGACTGGAGATACATGACTGTCATCAAAATGGTACCATCTGTTCTCATCAATCAACTGCAAAATTGAGAGAGTAAAAGTACCTTAGATCTCAAACAGATAACCATTTTGTCTTAACGGCATATGCCAAATTTATAGTTTGAAAGAAGCATGGTGCACGATAGATTAGAGAACTTTTTTGGTAGAAGATAAAACTAGTGAAGAATGTGAATACTTGGCCGATATGCGGTGTAAAAACCGTTCAAATAAAAAATGGTCAGATGCGCTAGAGTTGTCTTACCTTTGCATATGCAGTATAGTGCCCACCACCTAGACCGCCGTAATGGTTGCTAATGGCGTATAGCTCATACAGATGAGCTTTTCCATCCTTGCTTTTCACATATTGACTCAAATTAAGATTATGAATTGGAAAAGTCACCAGAGTATCAAGTTTATTCTTCGAGTATCTGCTGTATGAGAACCGTTTCAGGTGAAAAACAAGAACCTCTGGCAACATCCACAAATCTAGTTTCTTTGTAGCTTGTCTATGTTCCTTGCACTTAGGGCAGTACCTGTATTGCAAAAGTCAAGAACATATGTCAAGAATGATACCTACTTGCCTGAAAATCGTAAATAATGCCATACAGAAACCATTAGAATGGGTATAAGTACAATACCACATATCATCGGGACCTAGAGGTTCTTCCTTCAAAAATGCCTCCAAGCATGTAAATAAGGAAATAGCTTCTTGCCTAGTTTTCTTCGCTGTGAACACATTCTTGTATACCTCAGGTAGATCCATGAGATAGCTAGCATCATATACTTCGTTTTCTTGGTCAGTCCAGTCCACAAATATCTTTACGAGTTTACCAGAACTTAGGGACGAAGACTTTTCAATTGGTTTGCAGGTCATACCCCTCTCATCAGCTAAAAATAGCTGGAAGGATAACTCACCAATTGATGTTTCCCCTAGTTCTATGTTCTCCGTGGGCCTCAAAAAGTGGTTGTTTGATGGTTCAGCAATGGCTTCTGAAACTAATCCATTTTCTTTCGTGCTATGAAGCTTAACTACTCTCTTCAAAGGTGACAGAATTCTAGAAACTGCTCTATCAACATCAACACCACGTATTTGGTCTTCTCCTAGATAGGCAACCAAAGGTGTTCCAAAAAGCTTTCTCTGACCCTTCAGAGGATCTAATGCACATCTGCAAATTGACAATGACTTTTGTTAATAATTTAGCCAAAAAGGAAAAAACAATAATGAAAAAGAGCCCATCCAATGGATACACGCAGAACCTAGGTGATTAAGCAATTATACTTAATGACCTATCTAACAGGGTTTACAAATATAAAACAATTCCATGGGCCTTAGATTTTTCAATGAAATTGGCATTCATTGCTCGTATAAATTAAACCTCAGAAGTACAGGGCCAAAACAGAGTTCACATTTGTAAGTTTACCAACATGCAAACTCAACTGGTAGAGATAAAGGAAGCAGACTCACTTTTCCTGCCGTCGATGAATTATTTCAAGTCTGGTACTGGAAGCTACTTTTTCTTTAGAATACCGATAGGCCACAATCCGATCATCATTCTTAATTGAAGACAATGGTTCAGAAAGGTTGTCCAGATATCGATAAATTCGATGTTCATATACCTGAAATGGAAGTGTTAGACTAATATTTTACCAAAAACTTAAGTTGTTAGGTGCCACGATAATATATATCAAGTTAACACCCCTTCAACTTGCAGTCCCTATATAATATATTGCATGTGGTCGACAGAGAAACATATGCATGGAGCCTCAATCTATAGTGCATGTAGTTAATTGGGGAATGGGGATGAGAAGTTTCCAACGCCTCATGAGACCATAAATTTGATAACATAATAGGCTACATCTGTAGCTCAAAAAGTTAAACCAGAGGGAATGGTGAAATGAACCAACAAATCATTACGAGCTAACAAAAAGGTTTGATGCTATAGAAAAAACAAAAGGAACTGTCAGTGAACTCCATATTACCTCAGCAAGCAGAAGGGTTTCATCACTCCTCAAGCAGCATGCGGTAGCCAATGCCTCAATAAGATTCTTACAGCATTGATCTTTTATCATGGTTACAGTGTATGGCCTTGGAAGACCACGCCCATCACCATAAAGCACAGTCACCGTCATTGGCCGGGTGACAGTTGAAGGTAGTGGCAATGATAAGTACATAAAGGGATCAAATGTAATTGAAACCTTGCTACAAACTGGACATACCAATGTTGATTTATATTGACCCTGGACATTAGTTAAACCAGAATGTGAGTCAATAACAAAAAGAAAAACCTTGTACATTTAACCAAAATTCCTACATTAAGAAAGAGATTCCTTGTATGACAAAAAGGGAACATCCAACAACACATAGAAGCAAAAATTACTCTTGAAACAAAAAAAAGACAGCTAAATACAAAAGAGCAAGTCCATTTCGATATAAATGGATCAAAATTGGTCAAAAGAATCAAATTGAAACACTCCCAAAGTTGAGAATGTTTGAAATGTATTAGCATAATAAACATAGGATTACTGAAGAGAGAAAAAGAGCGGACATTTAAGGTCTAGCAGTCACAATATGCACACATTGTATGATAAAAAGAATTCTTACTTGGCAAACATCAACAATCAATGAATCATTTCGGGCTCTGTGATTTTTCCAACACTCAATTGCAACTTCGTCATCTGGACGACCATCTGAATCTTTTGTTTCAATGTATGGCTTATTCTTGACACGATTCAAATCTTCATGTAGTCCATCAAGTAAGAAAGCAAGAAGTTCCTGAAAAAAGAAATCACCATTCAGAAAAATACAATAAAATGTAGCTTGTTATAAATACCCTAGACAATCACTCTTGGTGGCTTTTCAAGATCAGTGACTTTTTGCTTTAAAAAGAAACAAGATTGCACATTCAACATTAGACAATAGCATACTATTATATTGAAAAGCCTTAAACAGAAGACATTCAGAAAAAAAATAGTACTAACTTGAGAATCATGTTGATTATAG
The DNA here is from genome assembly GCF_042453785.1 of Malus domestica. Lineage (NCBI taxonomy): Eukaryota > Viridiplantae > Streptophyta > Magnoliopsida > Rosales > Rosaceae > Malus > Malus domestica. The sequence goes on along the minus strand of NC_091674.1, from coordinate 22,003,622 downwards.
CCACTAAACTGGGGAGCAAATCGAGAAAGTTTTCCCTTGAAAGCACGTGGTGCAATTGTCGTTCGTCCTGATGACCACAATTTTCTCAACAACTCACCGAAGGCAAGAGCAAGCTCACCCTGCAAAATTACTACATGTCAGATTTTAAAGAAAAAAAAGGAGAATATTCAACAATATCATCAACATGGAGAAGGCGTGAGGAAAATATGAAAAAGATAACCACTTACACGCATTCCTAAGGGATTGTCAGTGTTGATCTCATCAGAGTAATCTTGCAAGAAATACTCAACAAGCGGAGGTGTGTGGACTAAGCACTGAAGTGAACTATTCATAAAACAAGTGTTTCCAAGATTTTGCAATCCAGCCAAACCTCCCCTATCTACTTTTTTCATTGGATTATAAGCATAATATTTATCATCTGTATCTGTTGACGTTGAGCTGCTTAAGGCACTTCCCTGGTGCAAATTAAAACTTTTATAATCCATTGAATGACCATTTGACAAGGAAGGACCCCCTGCAATTGTGATAGATGACCTTGAGGGTTCCAGGGGTACCAATGCTAACTCATTTCCTGTTGAATCCATGGAGAATTGAGAAGAAAAGTTTGCATCAGTTTGCACCTCAAGAAGAATCTGCAGGAAAAGTATCCAGAGAGTCATTAGAGATGAATCAAAATAATCGTCACAACTGACAAATCTGAAGATCCTCCAGAAAGAATTTAGAAGTCGAAGCAAAGTGCTAATACACATAATTCCCAACCCCAAGCTGGAAATAAGAAAGTGTATGAATCACAACCACACAGCAAATTTCTACTTGAAAATGCAGCTTAATCAGTAATAAGTAGACTATAAAACCAACTTAGTATATCTCATGTCAATCTATACCCATTCTATTTGTTCTTTTGTGTAATAATTTATGATAAGCAATCATTCATTTCAAGTAACAAAGAATATCCTAATGAATGATAAATACAGCACTCACTTCTTGATCCATCTGCAAGTTCAGCTGCTCTAGGGTTTGGTTTGAAACCACCAACAATGAATTCTTCTCCATGTTGAAGTAGTCCCAAATACGAGCCTATGATAAAAAAATTAAGAACGAAACAAAAACCAATGTGAATTAACTGAAGTAGAAAACTCCCAAAAGACAGCAAGTGGAGAAACAACAATTATATGTATGTACCTTTTGTTGCTCTATTCCTCTAATTCTGCACACCTTCTCGTAAAGCTCCTGTACAGAAGCCTGCAAAAGACTCAATTTGTTTGAACCTTCATTATATACATATGGTCAAAGTCATCACAACCACGACAGCCATAAGTTTACATATTTCCAAGAATTCAACACCATCAGATAAATAAAAATAATGAAAATACAACTCTAGATGGCAACCCCCCCCCCTTTTTTTTTCTCCTCCCCTTACATATCCTTTTCTACAAGTTAAAGAATTTCCAAAACGTATGTGTACGAAGGAAAAGCAAAAGGAAGATGAGTTTACCTTTTTGCTTAACCTTATAACTGTCTGGCTGTTGTCTCTTGAATCGATAATCTTCAGACATAATGGGTAGACCTCCACCATCAGATTCTTGATAAGATCACCCTGAGAAATCATCTTTCTTGGTAATGCTGGGCCTCCTTTGTACCTATAACATTTGATTCTTTAAGAATAATTTTTTTATAAAAAAATATGGAGAACAAAAGATGAAAAAGGTGTCCTTGCACCTAATTTCTATTGCGCTTTGCTATTAAAAACATGCCGTGTATTTTAAAAAGAAAACAGAAGCGGAAAGTTTGTGCAAGTGAAAGTGGTTTGATGAGCGAAATAATTACTTACCAGTCGAACAGCTTTTCCCAAACTTCTTGAGAAACTAAGACATAGTCAAGGTCTTCCAGCAGTGTTCTATGAAGCTGTAAATCGTTTCCCTCAGATTCACTTACAACTATATCAGAATTATCAATAGGTCCAGGCCTAGCTATAATTTTAGATGAGAAAATATCCAAATTATGAGACACAGAATCCTGCTCATCATATAGATGTTCTCCAGCACCTTGCTCAACATACCTCTTCCAGCTTGAGTACCACCTGGACAAAAAGTAGAATGAAGCTAGTTACAAACATGCAAGCATCTTTATTATTGAAACAATCACCAGTAACCCCAAAGTACAGTCAAGAAGTCTTCAAGGTAGTGTTACTCCGATAGTAGTATAGGTGTTTATAGTGCAAGTAATGTTAAATTTGTTCTACAAAGTGTACTGAAAATTTTACCCTACTAAAAACTGAACCAGATATTGGCCATACTGAACAATGTCACAACCAAATTTTCTAAAAACAACAGACTAAAACCCCGTTTAGTAATGCTTCTGTAAAAGTAGATGGGAGGTGCTCCTCTAGAACACTAAAAAGAACTTTTAGAATACATAAATACTATTTAAGCTTTTATGTCAAACAATACCCAAAACACCTCAGGTTTTCAGATTGTGGATTAAGCCATCCTGAAAGCAGTTTCAAACAGGTCCTAATGAATGCTTGGGAGACTTGGGGGAATCCTGTTTGTATGGTTTTCCATGCCTATTTGCACCAGCCTTGGTCCATGAAGGAGGCCCACAAGTTAAAACGGTTCTAGCCTTAGCCTATTTAAAAGGTTCCCCCTCTCATAGTAACTACCTCCAAGTACCTTCACTCTCACTCTCAAAAAAGGCTCTCAAGCCTTCTAAGTAAATGCAACACTTTCAGTTAAAAACCTATCCAAATCGATGTGGACTTGGTGTGAGTTAGGTGAACCACAGCACACCGCTTCCCTCATGTTTTTGGTGCGATTTTGCGATTTCACAGACTTAATTCCTTGAGCTAAAGTTTATACTCAATGTAAAAAGCAACCATATGACTGACACAAAAGAAGAGAAACAAACTTAATCAAAATACCCAATTGCCCAATGCAGAAGCATAGCATAAATGTATAGTTTTGGCTTAGAAAGCACGTAAAGCCCAGAAGAAGCTAAAAACCCAGAATTAACCAAACAATTACGATGCGAAAGCACTTCTTAATAAAGATTCAAAACAAAGGCAACACAAACATGCAATAAGATGGCAGCCAATGCAAAGATAAAACCTTTAGCATTAAATTCAAAGAAATAGGAGCACACACCCATTGGAAACAGCATAAAACAAGTTGCCTTCCTTGACATTGGCCTCCGATTTTCGGGCCAATTCATCGACGATCCGCTTCTCCTCCTCCGGCGTGTTGGGTAAGCAACTAGCTCCGTTTTCCATCATGAAACCCAAATCCGGAATCGTCATGACTGGTGATTCACACAAGCTAACCAATCAACAAGTTAAATTAGAAACAAACAAAGATCCCAAATTCGAATCCGACCCAATTCAATCCATACCGCAATTAAATAAAACCCACAAGCAACAAATTAAACATACAAATATCGAGCAAGACTGAGAAATTGGACGAACCAGATCGCGTCGGAGAGAGAATGTGAGGAAGCAGCAGCAGCCGCTGGACGGCGAAGGAAGTGTGGAGGGATTGCAGTTGGTAGTTGGTGGAGGTGTGGAGGGATTGCAGTTGGGGGTGGGGGGACTTTGAGAGGGTGAGAGAGAGAATCCAGATAAATCTCTTACCGTCCTTTTCAACGATTTGTCCCTTTTTTTGTTTGAACTCGTTTGAGACTCCGAGTCCCTTTTTTTATATCCAGAGAGAGAGAGAGTGAGAGAGAGAGGAACTAGGAGAAGGTAAAAGGCCCAACTCCACAAGAGAGAAATTGAATTCCTCAAGACTCCATGGTGTTGGTGGACGCAACGGTCACCATTTTTAACGAAATGAATTAAAGGTTAAAAATGTCGATCAAATATACAATAGTTTGTTGTAAAAATTGTGGGAATGAATGTTTACGTGCTTTAGCTAAATGTGAGGAATACTTGAGACTAGTAGTGTTATAGTTGTTATATGATGTTTTTCAAAAAGGCAATCATTTTTTTTTTTTTGGTTCTTTACAGATGTGGCTCTATATAAAGAGCACTTCGTATGTGATCACAACACACCGCAAATAAAAGAAATGAAAGCAATAATATCAATATCTCTCTCTTCCTCTCTTTACCTACGATCCTTATGTGTTATAGTTACGAAACTAAACAATATGATACATTGCAACCACTTCGCTTCTGTCCCTAGCAAATGTTATATCTTTAACTTTTGCCTATTTATAACACGTTATCAGCACGACTCTTTAACCGTAACCAGCTCTCATTTCCCTTCGCCGAAAAATTCTTCCTCCAAGGATCTTACTGTTTTTCTTCCTCACCTGCCTCACCTACTTGATGTACCTTCGTCAAGATCTGCTAGCACCATGCCTTAGCCTAGTTCTCAATATAACAATTACTTATATTTTTTTTATTTCTTATTTGGTATAACTCTTAATTACTGACTCAGTGTTTATTTATTTTAATTTTACTTCAATCAAAGATGGTGCGGTACAATCACTCATCTTGAACTGCAGATTTAATTTTATAGCAATTTTAGGTGGTGCGTTATAATCGCCCACCCTGCTCTGCATATTTAAATTTCTTGTTGTTTGAGTGGTGTGGTATAATCGTCCATCCTACACTATATTGTTTCAATGAGAGTGGTATAGTACAATCGTCTTCCTCATTAATTATGTAAATCTCGAGCTTGAAATTTTGAGTGCTTATCATTTTGGTCTGAACATCAAAATGAAAAAAAAAAATTGTAAGAACCAGAAGTTTTAACACTACATTCATCCATAATATATATTATTGCAAGTTTTTACACATTTCATTTTTCTTTTAGAAAAATGGCGAACTTGGCAAAACTTGATTTTGTTGCCCTGGATATTACTGGGAAGAACTACCTTACCTAGGTAGTGGATAACAAGACCCATCTGAAGGCAAAAAATCTTGGAAAAACCATCAAAGAGGGAAACAGTGCATTTTCTCAAGATCGAGTGAATGCCATGATCTTTATCCGTCGCCACTTTGATGAAGGATTGAAGAGCGAGTACCTAACGATTGAAGATCCATTAGCCATTTGGAAGGAATTGAGAAATAGATACAATCACCAGAAAACGGTGATTCTCCCAAGGGCTCATTATGAATGGACACACATAAGGATTCGGGATTTCAAGTCGGTTGCTGAGTACATCAGCAATATAGAGAGCGAGGCTTTACTAAGTACAACTAGCTGATACCGATGCTCCTTGTGGCTGAACAAAATAATGAGCTCTTGATGAAAAATCATCAGTCCAGACCTTTTGGACGGCGACATTCCCAAAAATGAATGATGATTCCCTTGAAGTGAACATCACATCCTCTCGTGGTAAAAATTACAAACGATGACGAGGTCACAGGCGGGGCTAGTGGAACTAGAAAGGCAAGAATCATGGATGTCTCAGACTTCATTGTGGAAAGATGGAATAAAGTGTATATGTCCGATTGAATCATTTTTGTTTGATGTACTCTTATTATCTGAACTTGTAGTTTAAAGCTCGCATTTCAATTCAATAAAAGTGACATTTCAATTTCTTTTATTATGAATAAATTGCTTTTAACTATGATTCCTTTACTCAGAGAATGGATAAAAACTATGGTTATTCTCAAAACAAAAGCAATGACAGAGATATTTGTCTTGCAAACAGCGCAACCACACATACAATACTTCGAGATCGAAAATATTTTCTCAAGCTTGATGCTTACAAAAGTAAAGGTAACAACAATATCAGGTCAATTAGATATAATTGAAGGCTCAAGAAAAGCTCAGATTATGTTACCAAATGGAACAATATTGTTCATACAAAATGTGTTGTATGCTAATCGATCTACTCGAAATTTGTTGAGTTTTAAAGACATACGTTTAAATAGATACCACATTGAAACAAAAAGTGCAGAAAATGTGAAATATCTATGCATTACCTCTAATGATACCCAGAAGCGTACATTGGAGAAGTTGTATGATTTTATCGAGTGCATTGTATTATACATAATACATAAAGACAATTGAAGCACATACTATTATGAACCAAAAGTTCATTATCCAAAAAATTACATGCTTGGCATGACCGTCTGGTTTTCCAGTATTCACCATAATGCATAGAATCATTACCAACTCTAATGGACATCCATTATTGAGCAGACACATTGCTATATCAAATGATAACCCTTGCAAGGCTTGTTCTTATGGGAAGTTGGTATTTAGACCATCAAAATTAAAGATTAATGATGAATCCTCATCATTTTTTCAAATAATTCAAGGGGATATTTGTGGGCCTATTCAACCACCTTGTAGATCATTTTGATATTTTATGGATTTGGTTAATGCATCTCCCTTAGGCCTGGCAATTTCTGACCTGACCCGATAACCCGACACGACACAACACGAAATTAACAAATGTTTGGGTCGACACGATAACGAATTGGGTCGTTATCGGGTAACCCGATAAGCACCTGTTAAGATAACGGGTTGATTCGGGTATACACGTGGGTAACACGATACACGATAAGCAGAATATTAATTTTATAATTTTATAACCCTAAAAAAATGCTAAAATAATTATATATATATATATATATTAATTTAACAATTTTATACCCCTAAAAACTATAATATATATATATATATATATATATATATATTAAATTAACTATAATAATTATATATATATATATATTAAATTTTATAAAAACTATAATAATGATTAATTAATATGCATCCATTGATTCCTTAATTCCATTCCATTCATGCCGCACCCTTTGAAGAAAAAGAGAGGGAAAATGAAAATTATAAAAAAAGCTGAAAAGGAAACAAAAAAAAAGAGGGAAAAATGGGTAGACTGCTGCCCTTTGAAGAAAGAAAAGGGAGAGAAAAATGAAAATTATAAGAAAAGCTCAAAAGGAAACAAAAAGGAGAGGGAAAAATGAAAATTAATAAAAGTGGTGAGAAATTTTATTTTTTTTAAGTTATTAACTTTTTATCACACATATGACATATCTCACTATTTTTATAATAACACGTGATGTACTGCTTCATGTACCGATCAATTATACGTACAAAATAAATACATTTAAATCTACTTAATAAATATATATATATATACACACACACCATTGAACTTGATGGGATACGAATTATACAAAACTAATTTCAACGATCCAACCGTTAAACTTGTTTGTATATGCTTCAAGATCGTATCAGCAAAAAATCGCAAAAAAACAAACATTCAGAGATCAAGTAACCAAACAAAAATTTCGATGATTATAAAACGAAAAATCACGATTTAACGGTTATTTTAACTCTGATTTTGATTATTTTTTATAGCTACACTCCTTAATCCTATATGAATACAATGAATGAATTTGATCTTCAATTTAAAATATTTACACTAGTGGATACCACAAAATCTTATGTTATACTTAATGAAAGTATGAATAAACTCTTAAGTATTAGTGAATCTATTGTTTTGATGGGATACTCATTCTACGAAACTAGTTTCAATGATCCAACCGTCAAACATGTTTGTATATACTTCGAGATCGTATACGCCAAAAATTGCAAAAAACAAACATTCAAAGATCAAGGAACGCAACAAAACTTTTCGACAGTTATAAAAAGAAAAATCACGATTTAACGGTCATTTTAACTCTGATTTTGATGATTTTTTACAGCTGCACTCCTTGACCCTATATGAATACAATGATTGAATTCGATCTTCAATTTAAAATATTTACACTAGTGGATACAAAAAAATCTTATGTCATACTTAATGAAAGTATGAATAAACTTTTAAGTGTTAGTGAATCTATTGTTTTGATGAGATACACGCATTCTACGAAACTAGCTTCAACCATCTAACCATCAAACATGTTTGTATATACTTCGAGATCGCATACGCCAAAAATTACAAAAAACAAACATTCAGAGATCAAGTAAAGGGACAAAACTTTTCGACGGTTATAAAACGAAAAATCACGACTTAACAGTTATTTTAACTCCGATTTTGATGATTTTTTTACAGCTACACTCCTTGACCTTATATGAATACAAAGAATGAATTCGATCTTCAATTTAAAATATTTACACTAGTGGATATCACAAAATCTTATGTTATACTTAATAAAAATATGAATAAATTATAATAATTATATATATTAATTTAACAATTTTATACCCCTAAAAACTATAATAATTATATAATATATATATATATTAAATTAAATTTAAAAATTGATGACCATTGGATTGGTTGAGATCAAGCCAAAGTTCCAATACAATTTCATGATGATCGATGTAAATCGAGGATTTTGTAAATTGAGGTTTAAACTTTTGAGAAAGACTTCACAACCTTGAAAACAAAAACTTTTTCATTTTGCATATCCTTGCACATTTAATATTTGTAATAGATTAGTAGTGTATGTATTATTTTTTTATTAGGCACTTATTTTCGAGTGTAGATGTAGTACTTAAACGACAAATATGTTTTAATGTTTTGAAGTAATATTTATGTGGCAATGTGTGGTATGTGCAAATTTAAGAAAAAAAATATTGTTCTTAACGGGTCATAACAGGTCGAGTCATTTTACCCGTTGGGTAAAGTGACCCGCCCGACATGTTAAGGACCCATTAAGATAACAGGTGTGACACGACACGACCCGTTAAGATAACAGGTGTTACATGTTTGACTCTTGTCTACTCGAAATTTAGCTTTTACGAGACTTCTTGCTCAGATAATAAAGTTGCGAGCACAGTTCCCAGATTACCCTATTAAGTCAATCTGACTTGATAATGCTGGTGAATTTACGTCTCAAACCTTTGATGATTACTGCATGACACTAGGCATTGATGTTGAACACCATGTTCTTCATGTCCATACTCAAAATGGTCTAGTAGAAACATTTATCAAACGACTTCAATTAATAGCTCACATTCTGCTCATGAAATCAAAATTGCCAGTTTCGGCATTGGGACATGCCATCTTACATGTTGCATCATTGGTTCGATTGAGACCTATAGTCAACCACCAATACTTCTCAGTACAACTCATGTTTGTGCATCAGCCAAACATTTCACATTTATGAGTTTGGTTGTGCTATTTATGTGCCTATTACACCGCCACAATGCCCTAAAATAAGATCTCAGTGCTTATTTGGAATTTATGTGGGTTTTGATTCACCATCTATCGTTAAATATTTAGAACCTTTGACAGGTGATATATTTACAGCTCATTTTGTGGATTGTCACTTTGATGAGACAGCCTTCCCGTCGTTAAGGGGAGAAAAGACCGTTCCAGAAGAATGACAAAAACTAACATGGGTTGTACCCACCTTATCTCATTTTAATCCATGTGAAAATGAAGTGAAAATGATCATTCATCTTCAAAGTATTGATAATCAAATTGCCAGATGCATTTAATAATGCTACGAAAGTGACAAAATCGCATACACCAGCTGCAAATGCGCCTGCAAGAATTGATGTCCTTATTGGATAATAAAGTGGCAGCAAATGATTCATCTGGTGCACGCCTGAAGTGTGGTAGACCCCCAGGTTCAAAAGATTCAGCCCCTCGAAAGCAAAAGATGAGGGCACAATTGAATCCAAATGAAATCAATTAGGAAAAGAAAATGAATAACGAATCCACAATTCATGATTCTGTACTTTCAGAAGAAAAAAAATGTTCTTGATGAGACATATGTCCCTGAAGAGACAGAAGTACATGAAAGCAAAGAAATCTCCATAAATTATGCATGTATTAATGAATTGTGGGATCAAAATGAAATTATGATCGACAACATGTTCGTATTCGTAGTAGCCACTAAAATCATATTAAGCGATGATATTGAGCCCTGCTATGTTGATGAATGTAAACAGAGACAAGATTGGCCTAAGTGGAAAGATTCAATCCATGTAGAATTAAATTCCTTGGAAGGATGAAGTATTTTTGGACTAGTAGTCCAAACCCCGCTTGGTGTAAACCCCGTGAGTTACAAATGGGTATTCACAAGAAAGTGAAATGAGAAAAATGAGATTGCAAGATATAAAGCATGACTCGTTGCACAAGGTTTTTCACTAAGACTTGGAATTGATTATGAGGAGACATACTTTCCTGAAATTTTTAGAAAAGCTTGATATGCAACTTATGGATGTCATCACCAAGTATCTATATGGAGAATTAGATACTGACATATATATGAAGGTCCTATAAGGACTTAAGTTGCCTGTTGCATGAAACGACTAACAAACCACAAGGTATGCTCTCAATCAAATTAAGGCAATCATTATATGGGCTGAAACAATCTAGACAAATGTGGTATAATTGTCTTAGTGAGTATTTGATCAAAGAAAGATATACCAACAATGTCATTTGCTCTTGTGTGTTCATTAAGAAATAAAATTCTAGATTTGCTATAGTGGTAGTATATGTCGATGATATGAACTTAGTTGGAACCCTTGAAGAGCTCAATAAATTAAGGTATTGTTCTTTCTAATGGACCCGTCGATGTCATCGCCAGAACATGCAGAAATCCCAGAACATGACTAGGCTTAATTTCAAGCTCAATTTCGATGGAATTTAACTATAAACTTAACTAAAGATCATTCCAAAGGATTAGTAAACTCACCCAAACTCGGTTGAGGGAAAATGAGGGTTGAATCTTCACTGGATTCAATAGAAATTCGTCGGGTTCCTTCGCCGGCTTTTGGAAATAAGCACAGAGAGCATGCATGGTTAAAACCTTGGGTTTTCCAACTTAAAACCCACATGCAGATAGAGAAATGTTTACCTAGGATTGGTTCTAGTTGGATTCGAGCACCACCAGTCCCAAACTCGACGGAGTTTGCTAGGAGATTACATAAGGAATTGCAGGGGTTAAACCCCTCGATTTTAAGCTCAATTTGAACCACATATTATCGCAAAATCATGAAAATTTCAAGGATTTAAGGGTTTTTAATCAAGAATCTCACCTGGGTTCGAAGTAGAGCTCAAAGCTCTCGGATCCAATGGCAGAGCACCTCACGGTGCTCCGATGGTACATGCAAGACCGCCACTAGTTCCCTTGTGTTCCATAGGTCACGAATATGGAGGTTTGAGGTTTGATTTGAAGGAAAAAGGTTGAAGGTGGTGATGGTTCGTCTCAGTGACAGAGAGAGTGCAGAGAGAGAATGAGAGTTAAAGAGAGAGTGAGAGTTATAGATATGAGGGAATGGGAAAGAGACGGGGTGAGTTAATCCCACTTAATAATTTTCTCTATTGGAAATTACTAAAATGCTCTCGATCAAAATTTGTTTGGTCAAGCCCCCAATCAATTAAATTTTGTAACTTAACTCTCGTAATTCAAATTCTATTTCCGTATTTGCCTACACAATTGTGAGTACAAAAACAATTTAAAAACTAAGAAAATATGAGAGATTGAGATTTAAGCTTGAGGTTCAAAAATTACTTAAGACACCCAACCAGGGACATCTTGATCATTTCACATGGTTCAAGAATAAAATATAATATTTTAAAGTACAGGGTGTAATAGTATAATTACGAGTGAATTGAAGGAATGATCCCTGAACTATGGTTGATGTAATACCCTGAAAATTTTAAATATATAAATATATGAATTGAATGTCAAAATTATGATTATGTGAAAAAAATTGAGAATTTATATTAATTCACTTGAGTTTAGTTTAAAATTAAACTAGTTACGAAGTTTAAATTTTGGAAATTTATAAATTAAAAACCGTAGACCTTTTGAGGTCATAATTTATATATTTATGGATAGAGCTCGATCTCACGAACACGTAGGCGCAAACCGTTCGTGAAACGGAGTTATAACGAAAGAGTTATTAACGTTTAAAGTCAAGGACATTTTTGTAATTTTGGCTATAATTAGAAGGCTCCAGATTTCTGAAGCTATTATTGTAATGCCACGTGTGTGGCTGAGATGAAAAGGAAAGGATAGAAAAGAAGGGAGATGGATGAATCAGAGCGGAGGGGAAAAAAAGGAACGAATGGGGGAAAAGGAGGAGGGAAAAGAGAGAAAGAAAGAAGTATGGGGAAACCGGGTTTTTCCCCAACATGTGACCCGACCTGGCCACCTTTCGAATTTCCGGCCACCTTTGACGCCGGAAAAGGTGCCAAAATGACTCTCATGTTATTTCCATTCGATCTCCCTCCTAATTTCTCTCTAAAACCGTTAAATTTGGGTTTGATTTTATGTAAAACCCTCAAAGAAGGGTGTGGCGGTTTGGGTGGTGTTTCACCAATTATGAAGCTAACTCCTCCAATTACTACTACCAAAACACTCTCCTTAAACCCAGGAACAAAGCCCATGATTTGGTTAGGGCGTCGGAGTTGTTTTGGAGCCGAATCAAGAACACCCAAAAATAAGGGTTCCGACGGTTCGTGGGCAATTTGAGGTGTTTCCCAGCCAAATTGGCTTTGGCCACAGGTATGAAAGTTGTTATACTCATTAAGATCTACTTAACTGTAAAATTTGGAAATTTTTGGAAAAAGTTTATTTTTCCGGCGAGTCGAGGTGGCCGACCGCCACCCGCGGCGACTCATGTCGCGGCGCCTGGCCAGTGGGCCGACTCTGCCATTTTTCATGCTAATTTTGATGTTTTGAACCCATAATTTATCTTCACATGTTGTGATGAAAATGTTTGGACTAAATTTGTGATTGTTGGTCACTAAGATGTTAAAGTTAATGAATTGGGAATTGTATGTGAACTATGAGAGGCTTGATCCCGCTCAAGGGTATGTAGGCAGTCTAACAGTGTTAGATGTAGCCTTAAATAATCGAGAATGTTATTTTAGTTGAGAATTATTCTTAGATCGTAAATTTATTTAAGTGCAGTAAAGGTAGTAAATTGATAAATAAATTGTATTATGCTTTGTTAAGAGAATTAAGGTTATAGAACGTGTGGAATTAAGGAACTTAATTAAAGTGTCGTGAAGATTGGCAGCTAAATAAATGAGAGTTTAAATTTTTGGGCAGCTAAATAAATATTTTCGGGGCGGGGTGTTACAAATGGTATCAGAGCAAATGGTCATTTTCTATGAGATGTACTATTCTTGAGACTTGTTGGTATGTGAAATACATACATGTTGAAAATCATCATGAAGTGAAATGAATTAGATTGACATTATGTTATGTTTTATAGAATATTATTGAGATGTGGGTGTGAATTATAAATTATATTGATATTGCATTATTTCATAAGTTCTATGAGTATGACGGAAATTATGTGAAATGCTTATGTTGTAAATTATTATGCTTTGAATGGAATTGAGTGTTAAAATGATGGTGGAATGGTGACAAGTAGAGGGAAGAATTGTATTATACCTGTGCTAGTGAAAAATATTGTATGGGCACAAAGACCCAATGGATGTGTATCGGGCACAATGACCCGTGGATGTGAAATTGGGCGAAAAAAGCCGTGGATGTGTGAATTGGGCAAAAAGGCCCGTGGATATGTGAAAAAAAAAAAGTGTGATGTGTGTTGGCCAGGTATATTACAATATTTTCCAGTCTACTAATCACTATTTGGAATCAAGGGAAAAAAATGATGAAATCATTGTTCAGTTAATAATGACTATGAATAGAGATTTTAAAACCTTATAACCAAGGATTACCATGGTTGAGAATTTTAATAGTTACGAAAGTGGTGATGGTTTATAGTAATTTATCGAAAGGAAATGGAATTATAAAATGTGGTTGTAGTTTGCCCATTAAAATTAGATTGATGGGTGGACTTGAATGAACCTGTGGAATGAAATTGAGTTCATTTAATATAAATGATTTGTTTCAGCTAAGTTTTTTTTTCGTTAGATGAAAATAATTGATGGGAAAGGTTTGTAAATTACAAATTTGATTGGATTGGTTTGGTTATCATAGTCATGAGATATTATTGTTAGATTTGATATTGCGAACAAAACTGATTAAGAACATATATTTTCGTGGCAATGTGATTCGTAAGGGTTAATTTTGTTGACCGTTAGAGTTGTGATATGTGAATTCTCTTATTTGGTTGATGAAATGTAATTAGTGTGGGAGGTGTAACTCACTAATTTACACGAGCGGTGGCTATATTTGAAAGCAATTTAAAAGAGAACAAATTGAAAGGAAGAAAAAGATAAAGTTTTTAAATTTACTATGGGTAATTTTGTTTAATGGTGTATATGTATTAATTGTGTTATTGTTTCATTAAAGGATAATTGCTCTGTGGTCCTTATGACCAAGAAAGAATTTTTTAACTATGGGGTGCATCATGTTATTATCAAAGTTATTACTGCTCTAAACTTTGGTTTTTCTACCATATGTTACTTCTAAGCATTTTAGAGCATATTTTCGTAGTTGGACTTCCTAGCAGTGGATGTAAATGGTTGATGTGGTTTGATGTTTGGTATTTATCTAGCCAACGAGACTTATGCCTTAAGGTTGATATTATTTTGCCAATGAATGTGGTGGTGAAATTTGTGATAATCGTTTTAATAGTGATGTGTATGTTATATTTATGATGCGAGTAGTTATTTTAGGTCATGAGAATTGTGGTTCGAGGTGGCTATTTATTTTGCCAACGAATGTGGCTAGAAATTTTGAGGAAAAATCGTGGTTACGGTTACGTATAGCCAATGATGGTGGATGGTTCACCAATGATTGTGATTATTAAGTTAGTATCCATATAACCAATAGTAAATGTGGTCTAATAATTTGATAATTATTTTAAGTTATGAGGATTGTGGCTTGATGTAAGTTCTTATTTTGCCCATGGGAATGACTAAATTTTTTTATATTTATTATGTTAATAAATGTGACCTGAAACCTGAGACTATGAGTAATCATTATGATTTTGTCCCGTACAAATGGAACGATGGGATTAGTTCTAAATCCCTTTTCGTTATTCGATGGTTAAATCTCGGGGACGAGATTTATTCTAATGGGGGGTGAATGTAATACCCTGAAAAATTTAAATATATAAATATATGAATTGAATGTCAAAATTATGATTATGTGAAAAAAATTGAGAATTTATATTAATTCACTTGAGTTTAGTTTAAAATTAAACTAGTTACGAAGTTTAAAGTTTGGAAATTTATAAATTAAAAACCGTAGACCTTTTGAGGTCACAATTTATATATTGGATAGAGCTCAATCTCATGAACGCGTAGGCGTAAACCATTCGTGAAACGGAGTTATAACGAAAGAGTTATTAACGTTTAAAGTTAAGGACATTTTTGTAGTTTTGGCTATAATTAGAAGGCTCCATATTTCTGAAGCCATTATTGTAATGCCACGTGTGTGGCTAAGATGAAAAGGAAAGGATAGAAAAGAAGGGAGATGGACGAATCAGAGGGGAGGAGAAAAAAAGGAACGAATGGGGGAAAAGAAGGAGGAGGGAAAGGAGAGAAAGAAAGAAGCATGGGGAAACCGGGTTTTCCCCCAACCCGTGACCCGACCCGGCCACCTTTCGAATTTCTGGCCACCTTTGACGCCGAAAAAGGTGCCAAAATGACCCTCATATTTTTCCATTCGATCTCCCTCCTAATTTCTCTCTACAACCGTTAAATTTGGGTTCGATTTTATGTAAAACCCTCAAAGAAGGGTGCGGCGGTTTGGGTGGTGTTTCACCAATTATGAAGCTAACTCTTCCAATTACTACTACCAAAACACTCTCCTTAAACCCAGGAACAAAGCCCATGATTTGGTTAGGGTGTCAGAGTTGTTTTGGAGCCGAATCAAGAACACCCAAAAATAAGGGTTCCGACGGTTCGTGGGCAATTTGAGGTGTTTCCCAGCCAAATTGGCTTTGGCCACAGGTATGAAAGTTGTTATACTTATTAAGATCTACTTAACTGTAAAATTTGGAAATTTTTGGAAAAAGTTGATTTTTCCGGTGAGTCGGGGCGACCGACCGCCACCCGCGGCGGCACGTGTGGCGACGCCTGGCCAGTGGGCCAACTCTGCCATTTTTCATGCTAATTTTGATGTTTTGAATCCATAATTTATGTTCATATGGTGTGATGAAAATGTTTGGACTAAATTTGTGATTGTTGGTCACTAAGATGTTAAAGTTAATGAATTGGGAATTGTATGTGAACTACGAGAGGCTTGATCCTGCTCAAGGGTACGCAGGCAGTCTAACAATGTTAGATGTAGCCTTAAATAATCGAGAATGTTATTTTAGTTGAGAATTATTCTTAGATCGTAAATTTATTTAAGTGCAGTAAAGGTAGTAAATTGATAAATAAATTGTATTATGCTTTGTTAAGAGAATTAAGGTTATAGATCGTGTGAAATTAAGGAACTTAATTAAAGTGTTGTGAAGATTGGCAGCTAAATAAATGAGAGTTTAAATTTTTGGGCCTATCACAGATAATTATTGTCGAAAATAAATATTTTTGGGGCGAGGTGTTACAGTTGAATTGTAGTTTTAGTCCCTGAACTAAAAATCCATTAAATTTGGTCCCTAAACTTGATAAAATGTGGAGCATTGGTCCTCTGATGTCAATTTTGTTAGATTTTCCGTTTGAGTGGCAGGTTATGGGCTCCACACTTAAATAATTCAGTGCTACCTGGATTAGAAATATGAAGAAAAAAATAGGAAAGATAAAACTAAAAACAAAAATTTCTATAGACCCCCCCGCACTTCACCAACTCTTGTAGTCCACCCCTTCAACTTTGAGTCTTTGACCAACTCCCCAGCCTACCTCCCACCTCCATCTACCAATCCCCACAACCCAGCTGATCCCCAACTCGTAGCCCACAAAGTTCTGACCTATGTGCGGTGAGGGTTTCAATTATAGGTGGTGGGGAACTAGAGATTGAGTTGTCAAGGCAGCAGCATGGACTAAGGTGCTACAAGGATAGAGGTCATTGTGTGAAGTCATTCGAAAAGGAAGATTGTGTTCTAAATTTAGATTGGAACTCTTCTATGGTTTGGTTATTGGGAGAGTGTTATAATGGCGGTTGGGTTTGGATAAGGAGGTGGACGGAAGGAAGATGGGAGAGAAAATTAAACCATTTTTATTTTATGTATTCTCCAAAAACATGGTAATGTTTTAATGCCATATTTGATCATGGTCTCTGTCACATCCCGGGCTCGAAAATATTAATTTCGGGAAATGATATCGGTGATAGACCCAAATTTAAACTCTTATTTATTTAGCTGCCAATATTCACGACTCTTTAATTAAGTTCCTTAATTCCACACGTTCTTTAACCTTAATTCTCTTACCAAAATGTAACAATTATATTTTCAATTTACTACCTTTACTTCTCTTAGATCAATTTTCCAGTCTAAGAATAATTCTCAATTGAAATGTAATTCTCGATTATTTAATCTTACTTATTGTATGGTTGCATCTAACATCTCGTTAGACTGCCTCTGTACCCTAAACAAGGATCAAGCCATTCGTAGTTCACATTTCCAAAATTGAAACCAAATTCAGATATATTCATTTAATCCAACATATACCACAATCGTATTAATATTCAAACCACAACAGTTAAGTCTCAAAAGCATAATTAGAATAACGAAATTCTCATAAAAACACAATGTCGGCTCCCTGGCCGTGCATCGTCGCACCCACCCCTGCCGATGGCGGTCGGTCGCCTTGGCTCGTCGAAAAATATCAACTATTTCAAAAAATTACCAAATTTTACAGGCAAGTAGATATCAATAAGAGGAACAACTTTCATACCTGGGCCGAAGCTTAGTTCGGCCGGGAAGTGGCCGGAAAAACCCACGAACCGCCAGAAACCCTAGAAATGGGTATTCCCCAATTCGTCAAAATCGTAGCTCCGCCGCCCCAAATCTTGTTTGGGCATTGCTCCAGGCCTCAAGAGGAGTTGAACAAGGGTGGTGGTGGACGGTATCACCTGCAAAAACAGCGGAATTTCCACTGACACCCATAAATCCCGTCGGGGTGTTTCTCACCAAAATAAACCCAAATTTCTTCTAATTTTAGGTGTAAATGGAAGAGGGAATGCTAAGGAGTTGTTCCTAGGTAGTGGTTTTCCTTGATTTGCCCAAAAAATTACCAAATTTGGCCATGGTTCTCATCGGGTCGCGCGGGTCAAGGGATGACCCGTTTTTCCCTCTCTCTTTTTTCCTTTCCTCCTTTCCCTCATTTCCCTTCTCCCATTGGTCACCTTCCCCTCCTTCCTTCTTCCTTCCCTTCCTTTCTATTCTTTTCTTTCAATCTCAGCCGTCCATTATTTATTTTCCTTTCATCATAGCCACACACGTGGCACAACTTATTGCTCCAGATTTATGGAGTCTTCTAAATGGAACAAAAATTACCAATATACCCCTAACTTTAAATGTTAATAACTTCTTCGTTATAATTTCGTTTCACGAACGGTTTGCGCTACACATTCGTGATATCGAGCTCTATTCAAAAATATAAATTGTGACCTCAAAAGGTTTATGGATTTTAATTAATTAATTCCCAAATTCCAAACTTCATAACTAGTTTAATTAAAAACTAAACTCAATAAATTAATATAAATTCTCGATTCTTTCCACATATTCCTAATGATGAATATGTAATTCATGTATTTAAAAATTTTAGGGTGTTAGGATGTGACAAAATGGTATTAGAGCAAATGATCTTATTCTATGAGATGCACTATTCTTGAGTCTTGTTGGTGTGAATTATGACATGCGTTGTGGTTGCATTAATTCATATTTTTAGGAATAAAGTGGCATTCATATTTTATATGTGAATACATATATAAATTGTATTATGATTGTGGTGCAATTTCCTTGGTAAATATGAAAGTTTCGTTAATGGGAATTGTGATTTGCGTTTATATTGCATTATTTCATAAGTTCTATGAGTATGACGGAAATTATGTGGAATGCATATATTGTGAATTATGATGCTTTTGAATTGAATTGAATGGGAGTAGGAAAATTTTAAAATATCTTATTCATGTTATAGCTTCGAAGATGAGCATTTGATTAAAGTTTTGGATTAATCTTGAATTGAATCGATATTAGGTTATGCATTATGAAAATGTTGAATGTTAAGGTGATTGTGAGGTTGTGATAGATAGATGGAGAATTTGTTTTATACTTGGCACATGAGAAATTGAATTGGGCAAAAAGGCCCATGTATATAAGGGTGGATATGTGAATTGGGCAAAAAGGCCCTTGGATATATGGGTGGATATGTGAGATTGGGCGAGAAAGGCCCATGAATGTGAAATGAGGCAAAAAAGGCCCGTGAATGTGAAATTGGGCGAGAAAAGCCGTGTATGTGAAATTGGGCGAGAAAGGTCCGTGAATGTGAAATTGGGCGAAAAAGGCCGTGTATGTGAAATTGGGCAGAAAAGGCCCGTAGATGTGAAAAGAAAGAAAGAAAAAAAAAAAAAAGAAGAAAAAAAGAAAAAGAAAGTGTGATGTGTATTGGCTAGGTATATTACAATCTTTTCTAGTCTACTAGTCGCTGATTGAAAAAAGAAAAGAAAAAAAATGATTTGGCCAGGTATATTACAATCTTTTTCAGTCTACTAGCCACTATTTGGGGCAAAAGGAAAAAGTGATGATATCATTGTTTTGTCAATGATAAGTATGGCTAGAAATTTTAAAAATCATTTGGCCAACGATGTTTATGGTTCGAAATTTTAATATTTATGGAAGATATGGTGATTTATCGAATGGGAATAAAATTATAAAATGTGGTTATAGTTTGCCCATTATAATTAGAATGGTGGGAGGACATGAATGAAATTATGGAATGAAATTTTGAGTTCGTTTAATATAAATGATTTTCTAGTTGAGTTTTTCTGTTTGATGAAAAAAAATTGACGGGAAAAGTTTATAACTACAAATTGGATTAGTTTGGTTTGCCATTAACGGATTATGGCCGGAAATTCTGATACTTTGTTAGCCACAATAGTTATGGCTTGAAATTTGACATTTGATTTTGTCAATGTGAGAGAAAATAATTGGACCACTATTAGATTAAAAAGATTCATTGGTGCTCCATTTTCTGCACAATTTGTTGTCTCTTGACATGTCAAAGTGCATTATGTGATGTCATGACCAATTTTGGGTGCATGGAATTTCACGAGCCTTATGCTCTTTTACTTCTTTTTATTTTCTTCTCAACATGAAGGATGTGGAGTCAAAAATAATCACAAGGCGACACGTGGATTTTTAGTAAAAAATGACCAAACTACCATTGAGACACACTGGGATTCCTACATGCGAGCAGCAGAAAAAATGCTCCAAAAAAGGTAACAATTCAAGATTCATCTCATCAAATCCCCTTTTGCAAGGTAACCTCCAAAATATTCACTCCAAAATTATGTTAATTGGTTAATTAATGGATTAATCCATTAAATATCAATTAAATCATCCAATTAACCACAAAATACATCCACTTTAACCCCAAAGCTAGTCAAAGGCCGGCCATCCCTTTGCTCTTTACCTTTTTTTATCTTTTTCCACTTTATTACCCAAATTAAGTTAGTCAATTAATTCTATAACCCCCCCCCCCGTTTGTTTCTTTCATGTTTAATTAGCCAATAAATTGGCTAATTAAACCAAAAATTAAACCAAAAACCCATCAATTGGCAGGCCACTTTCTCTCCAAAGTGGACCGGCCTAGCCCTATAAATAGGCTCCCATTTTCACCCAGCACTCTTTCGAACACTCTTGCAAAAATCCCAAAATTCTCTAAACACTATTTCTCTCTAAATTCTAACTTTGGCATCAGAGGTTCTTCGGCCAAAGCCCCATTCATTGTGGGCGCGTGAGGCTCTTGGCATTGACCAAAGGTGTTAATTGTTTTGCAAGTGCAATTTTGTCCAAGATTGTCCAAGATCAAGGAAGAAGAAATTTGCATCCACAAATTGGTGCTTTCATTGAGAGTTGAAATTCACACTTGTAGAAGACTCTTGCATAAAAAAGGTTTTTTCTTTATTTTCTAGTCCATTTGAATATTTTTTATACGTTCTTATTATTAGAATTTTTTATTTGCAAAGGTTTTTTGATAAAACGTATAAGAAAAATATAATGGCTAGAAATTTAGAAAATTCCATAAGTGAAAATTCCAAAACTCAAGTAATGGGATCGCCGAGATCCATAAGGCAAAATGCGGTCGTAAGCAAAGTGGCACCATAACTACAAGGTTCCATCATGGCCCAAGCCATGCCATCTAAGCTTGCACGGGCCCGAGCTCAAGCCTCGCATTCGCATGCACCATGCATTGAGCAGCCTGCTCCCGTGACCCAGCTTGCTCCCGCAGCCCGTCCTGCTCCTGCACCCCAGCCTGCTCCCGCGACCCAGTCTACTCCTGTCATCCAGCCTGCTCCCGCAGCCCTGCCTCTCATGGTTTCCCAAGTAGCTTAAGTTGGCCCAAGAATATCTCAACTATCTGGAGCAACCATCAAGCCGAGGGTATTTTCACCATATTTCTCCGCGGATTTGATATTTCCCAATTCAAATCTTGCACCTGGAGTCTACCACACTTCCACTGCTCAAGGAGGCACATTCCTTCCAAGCTCTTCCAATCCAAATGGCGAACAACACTTGTCTCGACAAGTCATAGAGTTGACAAGCGCCCTTGCACAATAGACAACCTTGGTGAATCAACTCTTGCAACGCACCGAGATCCAACGTGCCTCAGACGAGGTGTCCCGAAGTAGGACAAAGGCAGACGAACCTATCCACCAGTGTCCTGGAAAACAGCCCCTTAACCAGCCACGTTCCAAGAGTTCTGGCAGTTTACGCTCTCACCTGGGTCCTTGGGATAGCGTATACTCTCGTCTTAGCACGCGGAGGAGCGTGCATTCCCAATCAAGCCCACATATAAGCATACGTTCATGGTTGAGGTCACACTCCGATTATCAACATGGACAACCTTCCAGGCGAAATGTTCATTCACAACTAGGCTCGCAAGGAGCATTCTCCACCTCATATCGGAGTAGGTAGCATGGTAGATGAAGAGAAGCAGTCACTCAATCTGACTCAAGTTCAACTAGCAGCCTGCGAACGGTCCGTTCGCCTGTCAGGAATATGCCACATGCATCGTAGCCGTGACATGGACGAGTCGAGCATAGGGAAGAGCGGTCTAGACCCATAGGTCACGATTGGAGGCAGTCGAAAGTTCCACTGCCTCAGCATAGGCAAATTCAAGAAGAAGTTGAGAGACTCATAACCAAACGATTGCACAATTTCCAACATAACGAGGTTGCTAATGATGCGATTGGACGAGACATAACCAACATAAGCATGTCACCATTCACGAATGAGATCGAGCGGACAGATCCACCTCGCGGGTTCACTATGCCTCACTTCATTCCGTACAAGGGAGACGAAGATCCAGATCGACATCTCAAGCACTACCGCAGTATCATGATTCTCTACAGGAACAACGATGCGCTTATGTGCAAAATTTTTACCACAACTCTACAAGGTGAGGCGCAAGATTGGTTTCACATTCTACCGCCGCAGTCGATCTGGAGTTTTAACGAACTTTCCTTTGTTTTCACTAAGGAGTATTCATCTAACCGCTCAATCAAAAGGACATCCGACCATCTCTTCAGCATCGTAAAAGACCATTGGGAGACAATTTGTGACTATGTCAAGAGATTTAAAGCGGAGAAGGCCAAGATTGTTGGTTGCAACGAAGACATAGCAACGGCAGCATTCAGAAATAGACTTCCCACCGAACATCCTTTATTCGGAAAACTGATCATAGGAGAAGAACTAACCTTAGTAGCTTCGTATGCTTTAGCAGAAAAACATGCACTATGGGACGAGGCCAAGCAGTCTAACAAAAACGAGTCAGAAAAAAAGCACATGGAACGTTCCCCAACCAGAAAAGACTCAACGCTTGAAACATTCACCAAATTCACAGTTCCAATTGGCCAAATTATCCGCAAGCTCAAGAACGAACCTTGGTTCGAACTGCCGCCACCCATGAAAGGCGATCCTACCAGGCTGGATCATACAAAGTATTGCGCATTTCATCAAGGATCAGGCCACAATACCAATGGCTGCCTGAAGTGGAATCAGTATCTTGATAAGCTGACAAATGAGGGCCAATGTGACGAGTATCTTGACAAGTCAACGAAACGGCCTACGCAAGCAAGGGAAGTCTCCATCACCCCTAAACCTTGTTTGGGTTTTTTCCAAATAAGTTTGAAGTCTCAAGCAGCTCGACGAACAAGGCTTCACAAGCCGAAGATTATCTAGTTTGTTATGCAGTTTCTGCCTTCCAAAACAGTAGATTTATTTCTTTATTCTCAATGAAGATTCAAGAAGTTATTCACAAGCATGGCTCAACTGCTGTCCACAACGACTGCTAAAAACCCAAAAAGGTTTGCTCTCCAGTGCGAGAGGATAAACTAATTGCTCTACAATGCGAGAGGGTAAACTAATTCCCCGACACCCAAAAGGGTCTAGTCTCTAGTGCGAGAGGATAAACTAATTGCTCTCCAGTGCGAGAGGGTAAACCAATTCCCCGACACCCAAAAGGGTCTACTCTCCAGTGTGAGAGGATAAACTAATTGCTCTCCAGTGCGAGAGAGTAAACTAATTCCCCGACACCCATATGAGTTTACTCTCCAGTGCGAGAGGATAAACTAATTGTTCTCCAGTGCGAGAAGGTAAACCAATTCCCCGACACCCAAAAGGGTCTACTCTCCAGTGCGAGAGGATAAACTAATTACTCTCCAGTGCGATAGGGTAAACTAATTCCCCGACACCCATATAAGTCTACTCTCCAATGCGAGAGGATAAACTAATTTTTCTCAAGTGCGAGAGGGTAAACCAATGCCCTAACACCCAAAAGGGTCTACTCTCCAGTGTGAGAGGATAAACTAATTGCTCTCCAGTGCGAGAGGGTAAACTAATTCCCCGACACCCATATGGGTATACTCTCTAGTGCGAGAAGAGAAACTAATTGCTCTCCAGTGCGAGAGGGTAAACTAATTCCCCG
Source organism: Malus domestica (assembly GCF_042453785.1). Classification (NCBI taxonomy): domain Eukaryota; kingdom Viridiplantae; phylum Streptophyta; class Magnoliopsida; order Rosales; family Rosaceae; genus Malus; species Malus domestica. The sequence goes on along the minus strand of NC_091674.1, from coordinate 21,979,667 downwards.
ACATCCATATGGGTTTACTCTCCAGTGCTAGAGGATAAACTAATTGCTCTCCAGTGCGAGAGGGTAATCCAATTCCCCGACACCCATATGGGTTTACTTTCCAGTACGAGAGGGTAAACTAATTGGTCTCTAGCGTGAAAGAGTAAACTAATTGCTTTTCAGTGTGAGAGGGTAAACTAATTCCCCAACACTCATCTGGGTAAGCTCTCAAGTGCGAGAAGGCCATATAGCTTAAAAGATTGAATGCTTAAAGATCAACTAGGCAGCAAATGGTTTGGCGGCAGCAGCCACTTTCGCACTTAACAGTTTGCTCATTCGACACTTCATTTACAGCAGCTCCGATCTTGGCAGCTCTACCATTGACTGCTCCATCTACGACAGCTGAGAAATCAAACTCAAGCAGTTTCCTCATTTTTTGCAAGCAGCCCAGACGTGGCAGCCCAAACCCTTTGCCTATGCCACGCCACTTCCTCGGCCCATGCCGAGCTAATCCTTGGCTTCAATCAAGCCGAGCAGCACAAAAGCAATGGCCCTTGCCACACCACCTCCTTGGCCCATGACAAGCAGACTTATGGCCCCTGCCAGCTGATGTGCCGTACTATCCCGACGGCTGCCCCGTGGCAGCACCTCTCAAGAAGAAGACAATGAGAGTTAAGTTTTCCTTACATCGGTGCGGCGCGGAGAAGAAGAAAAAAGCAACGAAAGACGGTCATTTGCACGGGCAAGTGTAGAAGATTGTTAGGGGAGGGGAAACAAATATCCTCTAAGCTTTCTCTCTCTTGTAGGGTAGAATAAATTACTCTCAAAAGTTGATTTAATAACCCACTTAAGGTTGACTTAAATAGGCTTTGAGAGAAATTTATTTCCCTTTCCTATAAGGATATAATTTCATATTAAAAAGGGAATCTACATCAAAACAGGAAGCAGTCTTAAGCTTCATAGAGCAAGAAGATCTCTACACATGCTACCATTTCCTACGAGCAGCCCAGCAGGTGTAGGGACATTTATGGAGCCAAAAATAATCACAAGACAACACGTGGATTTTTAGTAAAAAAGGACCAAACTACCATTGAGACACACTGAGATTCCTACGTGCAAGCAGCAGAAAAAATGCTCCAAAAAAGGTAACAATTCAAGATTCATCTCATCAAATCCCCTTTTGCAAGGTAACCTCCAAAATATTCACTCCAAAATTATGTTAATTGGTTAATTAATGGATTAATCCATTAAATATCAATTAAATCATCCAATTAACCACAAAATACATCCCCTTTAACTTCAAAGCTAGTCAAAGGTCGGCCATCCCCTTTGCTCTTTACCTTTTTTGTTTTTTCCCACTTTATTACCCAAATTAAGTTAGTCAATTAATTCTATAACCCCCCATTTATTTCTTTCATGTTTAATTAGCCAATAAATTGGCTAATTAAACCAAAAATTCAACCAAAAACCCAACAATTGGCCGGCCACTTTCTCTCCAAAGTGGACCGGCCTAGCCCTATAAATAGGCTCCCATTTTCACCCAACACTCATTTGAACACTCTTGCAAAAATCCCAAAAATTCTCTAAACACTATTTCTCTATAAATTCTAACTTTGGCATCGGAGGTTCTTCGGCCAAAGCCCCCCATTCATTGTGGGTGCGTGAGGCTCTTGGCCTTGACCAAAGGTGTCAATTGTTTTGTAGGTGCAATTTTGTCCAAGATCAAGGAGGAAGAAATTTGCATCCACAAAGGATATTTGACACTTTAATCAAATATACATTATGGAAATGAAGGTTTAGACTTGAATGCGGAAAGAAAAACATTGGCTCTAATCAATATGATTGTGCTTACATGTGTATTGTTTGGATTTTGTTAGAGAATTATTTCGTATTATTTGCACAAATGGTTAATAATAAAACACATACCATGTGTGTGTAATCCCGGATGCTCTAAGTTCAAATGTAATAGATGAACATATTCTTAAGTCCAACCCATGCCTTGATTGGTTGATACATGTTAATTTCAAGCATTGGTTGCTTTATAATTAGGGCGTTTGGTTGTCCTTGAATAGCTTTTGGAGCTCTCTGTCTGATTCATGCTCACATGTGGGAAGCTCTTCTAGAAAGAGCTCAAGAGCGTACACATATTTAGTTTCCATGCCCATTCATTAAACAACAGGGAGGAAAAAGAAATAAAAGAAAAGACAAAGTTTTTAAATTTGCTATGAGTAATTAAGTAAATTGCGGATACAAGGGAAATCAAGGAATGAGATTTTGATTTCATTCCATGATAATAAAAATTGCGGATCATTATTTTAATATAGTGGCGAGTAATGATGGTTGAAATTTCAATGATTTTGGTTGAAAATTTTGCTAATTGATTTGCCAATTCTAATGGTTTGGCTTGAAATTTTTGATATTCGCTTAGCCATTAATGATCATGGCTTAAAATTCTGATATTTAATTGGTCGAAGGTAGTTATGGTTGGAACTTATGATAATTGTGGTCATTATGCTAGTATTTATCTAGCCAATGGTAGATGTGGTTTGATGTTCTGATATTTATTTAGCTAACGAGAATTATGGCTTGGCATTTGATATTATTTTTGTCAAGGTGTATGTCTAGAAAGTTGGATATTTATCCTGCTAGTGAATGTGGCTGGGAATTGTGAAGGTGGGTGGAAATCACGATGATTTATTCATTGATTTCTTTATTTTAAGTTGAAATAAACTTGTAGATGGGGGTTATACTTTTATTCATTAAAAAAGGAATGGTGGGAGTAAATCAAATCCCTTTTCTTTGTTTGGTTTAATATTTGGTGATGGAAGAATGAAAGAAATAATTGTGACCTAGCTATTGTGTCACTCCGATAACTATTTCCTAACTGTGTGTAAGATATGTGTAACATCATTTTTCTATGTTGGTTGTTGATTGGATTCGTTATTGTGTCAGAACTGATGACGCAAACATATTCTATGGTTATAACTGTAGGGTTACATCAAGGCTCATCCTTAAGTCTTTACCTTTTTGCAATGGTAATGGATGAGTTAACAGGACATATCCAAGATGGTATTCCTTGGTGTATGCTTTTCGCAGACAATATAGTGTTGATAGATGAAACTCAGGAAGGGGTAAATGCGAAGCTTAACCTTTGGAGAGAAGTATTGGAATCTAAAGGTTTTCGCCTAAGCCGATTAAAAACAGAATATATGGAGTGCAAGTTCAGTGCAAATGGAGGCCAAAATGAGTTAGGGGTGAGGATAGAAGATCAGGAAATACCAAAGAACGACCGCTTTCGCTACCTAGAATCTATCTTGCAAAAGAACGGAGAATTAGATGGAGACCTCAACCATATAATACAAGCTGGATGGATGAAGTGGAAGAGTGCATCCGGCGTGTTGTGTGACCGCCGTATGCCACTGAAGTTCAAGGGAAAATTTTATAGGACGACAATAAGGTCGGCGATGTTGTATGGCACAAAATGTTGGACGATGAAGCATCAACACGTACATAAAATGGGTGTATTGGAGATGAGGATGCTTCGTTGGATGTGTGGGCACACGAGAAATGATAAGATTATGAATGAGGATATCCGAGGTAAAGTAGGAGTAGTCGAAATTGAAGTAAAGATAAGAGAAAACCGGTTATGGTGGTTTGGACATGTGCAAAGAAGGTCTACTGACGCTCCGGTTTGAAGATGTGACTACGGGACAGAGGTTCAAGGCCGAAGGGGTAGAGGAAGACCTATGAAAACTTTGGAAGAGACCCTAAGAAAAGACTTAGGGCTGGTTTAGTATTGCTGTGCTTTGAAAAAAAGCTGATGTGAGAATAAGCGGCTGTGCTGTGAGAATAAGCGGCTGTAAAATAAATCAGCAGAGTGTTTAGTAAACTTTTTTGTAAAAGTTCTTTTGGAAAAAAAAGCAGTCTGATAGTGGGTCTTTTCATTAAAGGAGCACTGTAGCTATGTGTGCTTTGAAAAAAAGCCAGTTTTCCAAAGCTGCAAATAGCAGCTTCAGCTTTTTCCTTTGATTTCAGCTTATTCTCACAGCAGCTTCCAAAATAAGCTTTTTTTTTTTAGTTTACCAAACATCTAAAACCCTCACAGCTTTTTTTCATGGGTGCTTTTTTTTTAAGCACCTCACTCCCAAACCACCCCTTAGAGTACTTGGATCTAATGGAGGACATGACACAGAACCGAGTGCAATGGCGTTCTAGGATTCATATAGCCGACTCCACTTAGTGGGAAAAGACTTTGTTGTTGTTGTTGTTGTTGTTGTTGTTTGGTTTCATGTGAGAATATGAATAAAATCCTAGAATAAGATTTTGATTTTGTTTAAGGGTAACAGTACTGTGGATTGGTTTAAAATCCCTTATCCTTACGCAGTGATTGAAAATCTACTGTGGATTGGTTTAAAATCCCTTATCCTTACGCAGTGATTGAAAATCTCGGGGACGAGATTTATTTTAACCGGGGGTGAACGTAACACCCTGAAAATTTTAAATACATGAATTACATATTCATCATTAGGAATATGTGGAAAGAATCGAGAATTTATATTAATTTATTGAGTTTAGTTTTAAATTAAACTAGTTATGAAGTTTGGAATTTGGGAATTAATTAATTAAAATCCATAGACCTTTTGAGGTCACAATTTATATTTTTTAATAGAGCTCGATATCACGAACGCGTAGGCGTAAACCGTTCGTGAAACGGAATTATAACGAATAAGTTATTAACGTTTAAAGTAAGAGGTATATTGGTAATTTTTGTTCCATTTGGAAGACTCTAGAAATCTGGAGCAATAAGTTGTGCCACGTGTGTGGCTGTGATGAAAGGAAAATAAATGATGGACGACTGAGATTGAAAGAAAAGAATAGAAAGGAAGGGAAGGAAGAAGGAAGGTGGGGAAGGTGACCAATGGGAGGAGGGAAAGGAGGGAAAAGAGGAAAGGAAAAAAGAGAGGGGGAAAATGGGTCATCCCTTGACCCGTGCGACTTGATGAGAACCATGGCCAAATTCTATCATTTTTTTGGCAAATCAAGGCAAACCACTACCTAGAAACAACCCCTTAGCATTCCCTCTTCCATTTACACCTAAAATTAGAAAAAAATTGGGTTTATTTTGGTGGGAAACACCCCGACGGGATTTATAGGTATCGGCGGAAATTCCGTTGTTTTTGCAGGTGATATCGTCCACCACCACCCTTGTTCAACTCCTCTTGAGGCCTGGAGCAATGCCTAAACAAAATTAGGGAATACCCATTTCTAGGGTTTCCGGCCACTTCCCGGCCGAACTAGGTTTTGGCCTACGTATGAAAGTTATTCCTCTTATTAAGATCTACTTGCCTGTAAAATTTGGAAATTTTTGGAAATAGTTGATATTTTCCGACGAGCCGAGGTGGCCGACCGCCACCCGCGGCGGCGCACGGCCAGGGAGCCGACATTGTGTTTTTATGCGAATTTCATTATTCTAATTATGCTTTTGAGACTTAACTGCTGTAGTTTGAATATTAATACGATTGTGGTATATGTTGGATTAAATGAATATATTCGGATTTGGTTTGAATCTTGGAAATGTGAACTACGAATGGTTTGATCCCTGTTTAGGGTACGTAGGTAGTCTAAAAAGACGTTCGATGCAACCATACAATAAGTAAGATTAAATAATCGAGAATTACATTTCAATTGAGAATTATTCTTAGGCTGGAAAATTGATCTAAGAGAAGTAAAGGTAGTAAATTGAAAATATAATTGTTACGTTTTGGTAAGAGAATTAAGGTTAAAGAACGTGTGGAATTAAGGAAAATTAAAGAGTCGTGAATATTAGCAGCTAAATAAACAAGAGTTTACATTTGGGCTCATCACCTATATCATTTCCCGAAATTAATATTTTCGGGCCCGAGATGTGAGAGTCTCACTCAGCATACTCTCATTCAATTTGTAATTTTAATTTCAAAATAAAAGATCAATCTTTCCAACAACATTGCCAAAAATCTCAAATTCTATACACATTTAGCAATAATTAATTGTCGTTTGCTTTACTACTATATTTAATCTTTACTTTGAATCCAATCCCCCCGCAATAATGACTCAAAAATCACCCGTCACGCACCATTAGACCAATAACAAGAAATTATTATTTTTTATTTTATTTTCTTCCAATCTAGTGGACCGTTTGCCAACTACAAAATAGGAACAAATTAAATTAAAAAAATTAAACACAAAAAATGTGGAATTATGTACCAATAATTCATATCAAGGGAGCATATTCTTATAAAATTCAAAATACCATCTAATCTAAAGCCCAAAAGTCAAATTACAAGCCGAATGTCCTTTATTTTTTCACCACCAGCTAAATTTGTTCTATCAATATATTAAATAAAACATTACTGAAAATCCTTAACAATAAACTTTCGAGTGCAATTTAATTTAATTTTTTACAATTTTAATCAATTGAAGGATAGTTCCTTAATTTCGTAAAAAATTCAGTAAAATTGCATGACACTACATCCGATGTAAGCGTGCGTCAATTTACCATTTTACATATTATTTTTTATTGTAGTTTTATTCTTTTTATTTTTGTTTGAAATATTTTATCTATTTTTATTTTTAAAAATTAAAGGAATAACCTGTCCACTAAATTATTTAATTTTGATATCATAACTAAGAATGGGTATTTTTTTTTTGAGATTATGAATGATTCAATTTTTTTTACTTATGGCTTTTATTTACCAACATATACTACCTCACGTGATAATTTTGTTAAAAAAACTTTTGATGAATTCCATAAATACCTCTATACGTCTTTTTGACATTCGGAACGATGAACTATCATGGTGGAAGCCATCAATTGGTTCTTCTTCGTAAGCTGAGCTTTACCCAAAATACATGAACTAAAATTCAAATTGGTCCCTTGGAATTTCACGAAAATGACGAAACAACCCTTATAGTGACAGGTACTTGGGGTAGAATTTGGTGCAGTTACTGTTACTCCGGAGAAGTAAAAAATGAAGGCCTCCAATTAAAATTATTCAACACGATCGATCGCCTGCCCGTCCTACTGTACCTCCAGTCGTGACCCGCCACGTGGCCACATATTACCTATGGGAATGATCTGCGATCATCATCGTCATCATTATCGAGAAATTTTTAGTTGTGATGGAATAGCAAATAGTACACCACGTATCTTAATAAGAATAATATAAAATTTTATTTTTTAAATTATTAATATTTTAATACACATATCTCATCATTGTTTAGTGACACGTGATGTAGCATTTCGTGTTGAAAAATTTCTCCACCATTATGATGGGCGGATGCGCATGCATGTATGTACGCATGTCAGACGATCAAATAAAGAGAGTGCAGTTGGGGTTGGGAGAGAGGGAGAGAGAGAGAGAGAGAGAGAGAGAGAGCAGAATCTGAGTTGAAGAGCTCTCGCCATTCCTAAGACGATGTCGTATTGGAAGTGAAGACGATCTTCACAACAGAGAGAGAGAGGTTGGATCCAAATCCAATCCGAAAAGGAAGTCCTTTTTCGGTTCGTCACTCTCCCTCACTGATAAAATCAACAACAACGCAGAGAGAAAAAACAAAAAACCCCAAAAATCACTACCCGAATTTTCGAATCGTTTTTGTAATTTCCGGGTCGTTTTTAAAAACTATTTTCATTTCGTTTTCTCCGTAGTGATCTCGAGGCGCGATTGTTCTTAGGCTCTCTCTGTCTGTTGATCGACCCATCTAAGAATTAATTTTTAATTAATTATTTAAAACAATCAATTCAGAAAAAGGGAAGAGAGAGAGAGAGAGAGAGAGAGCTATGGCAGTGGTTGAGAATGCAGGGGTGGAGCTTGGGAAGAGCGTGGGGTCGAACTCGGCGAATCGGAACCCGGAGACTTCGACGAAGCCCCAGAACGGCGGTGCTGTTGCCGCACCCAACGATCAGGATCTGTCCAAGCTCAGCAACGCCGCCGCCCCTTTACGGCACCGCATCGATCAGAGCATGTACGTGGTGGTCACCCCTCCCCCCAACGGCAACATCAACGGCAACGGCCAGGTGGCGGCGGCTCAGCGGGGGAGCTTTGAACACGTGGCGAATCATCACCATCAGCGGCAGAGATCTAACGGCGGAGATTTTCAGATGAGTAATGGGGATCATCATCACGACGTAGACCGGGACATGAGGGAGCTGAGGGAGCTCTTCTCGAAGCTCAACCCCATGGCGGAGGAGTTCGTGCCGCCGTCACTGGCTAACGGACATGGACTCAATGCTGGGTTTGTTAACATGGCACTGATGATGCAGAACGGGAACAGAAATGGACAAGCTAATGGCTTTCCTGGTCGACGGGTATGTATTAGACTTGGGCTTTTCAGGGTTCCTTTTATTTTTATTGTTTGTTTGGTTGCTGAGAAAATGAATGGGAAAATTCTGTATTGTTTGGTATTTTTGTGTTGGTTTAGTTTTTGGAGAAGAATTAGGGGACAAAATTTAATGGGTGTTTCTATTTTTGCTTTTCTGTTTGTTTGTTTTTTTTGTTTTTTTTTTTTTTTATCAGAGAAACAATCAAGGGAAACGGAGAATCAATAGCAGGACTAGTCTAGCGCAACGAGAAGATAGAATCCGAAGGACTGTGTACGTGTCTGACATTGATCAACAGGTACAAATGATGCCATTTATCTCCTTTGGTTTTTTATTAGCATTTTGGTGCGAGACTAAAAGTTGTGGTCTTTTTGGGACATAGGTCACTGAGGAACAGCTTGCAGCTCTCTTTGTTACTTGTGGGCAGGTAATGATCTTCGTTAAGAGGTATGTGATTAGTTGATTGTAAATTTTGTTTTTGAATAATTTCTCTTCTGTTGATGAAGGTTGTTGACTGCCGAATTTGCGGTGATCCTAACTCTGTTCTCCGTTTTGCCTTTATCGAGTTCACTGACGAAGGTAATGTAGATGGTGTATGCTGAAATTATGTGGCTGTATAAGCTTGAATGGTTATTTTTCTGTGGTTATGATATGTGATTGTTACTGATTGATTGATCGGCTGGTGGGTTTTCATTATGCAGATGGTGCACGAGCTGCTTTGAGTCTCGCCGGGACAATGCTTGGATTCTACCCCGTTAGGGTGCTGCCCTCGAAGACAGCTATTGCACCTGTTAACCCCACATTCTTGCCTAGGGTGAGTCTAGCTCTTTTGTGACAGTTGCAAAATTCTGAACTGGAGGAAGTTTTAGCCGTTTGGAATCTATATTTTCTTGGATAGTAACTTGTTTATCCATTTGTATTATGTTTCAGACTGAAGACGAACGTGAGATGTGTGCAAGAACTATCTATTGTACAAATATTGACAAAAAGGTAATTTTATTAATGGTTTGTCATTGATGTGGCCGAAGTTGTGATTTCAGAAACGACTGTTTTTTGGATTGATTTGTGCAGGTTACTCAAGCTGATGTCAAACTCTTTTTTGAATCTGTCTGTGGAGAGGTTTGTGATTTCATTGGAAGTTTGTATTTTACGTTGCATTTTATGGCAACAATGCTATTATGTCGCGTCCACTCCAATGTGTTGGACTATTTATGAGGATACCTCTTCTGAATCTGATTCAGGTTTATCGTTTGAGGCTGCTAGGGGACTATCACCACTCTACTCGCATTGCCTTTGTTGAGTTTGTGATGGTAATTACTTCTTCCTCTATACTCTGCATGCTGTTTTATTATTTTCCTATATCATCATTTGGTTTAGCTGTTAGGCCATGACGACAAGCTAGGTATATGCGTGAAACTCTCTTGGGGGCTGCCGTAACTCTGATAGAGGGATAAAATTCTTTGAAAATCTGTGTTAAGCCGTTAAAGTCCATTCGTCTCTATCCTTTCTGTCATGAAGTGATTTGATAGGATATTTTTAGGGCTTTAGTTTCGCAAAGGCAATTGTATGGGTCATTCATGGTTAGTTTTAGATTGCCAACAATTGTTGACAAATCCCAAGAACTTAAGCCTCATCGGCCTTAATGCTTTTGGGAACAGTGAAAGCAAATTTTATCATGATATCAGTGAGGTAGATACTGAATTTGAAATTTCTTGCAAAGGCTACCTTCTAATAAAGTTAAATTTTACCAGGGTCATCTAGTGGTTGAGAGAGGCCACAAATGTGACGTAGAAGTTTAGACTAAAAATATTAATACATTTAAATAATTAAGTTTTCGGGTACTATGGCTTTTCTCTATGCCTGGGTATAAAGGGAGATGAATCATGCTAAAAGTGGAAGCAAATTTATTAGATCCTTTTTTTTTTTGGGCTAAGAATTTATGGGATCTTGATTTTATTCGAATTGGTCAGACTTGAAATCAGAAACGTCATGTGGTAAACTGCCAGAAATTTCAAACAGAAAGATTGTCTGAGGAGAGGTTGTCAAGGCCATGTCTCATCTCTTGTGCTTGTATTTTTGTGTCTAAGGTGGTCACTTATCAAGCGTGGCTCCTTCTCCTTCCATGTTTCTTAAACCCCCTTTTCGGTTTTGATAAGGATATCTTACTTACCTTCTTGCCGTTACTTTCCTTTTTGGCCATAGTTATACAACGTTGTTCTTGCATGCCTCTTCAGCCCATGGGTTTAATATGGAGTAAGCTTAGTTTTGCAGTACCTATCTTGTGATATCCCAGATAGTGTCTTGGGGGTAAGTTTTTTTAAGGTCTTATCAATTTACTTATGTTTCTTTTTCTTAGAGATTAAATTTCTTAGTGTCTTGGAACGTACTATAATAATCAAGTGTGAACCTTGGTTCCTGCTTAAGAGAGTATATTTGGAGAGTGGCAGTGTTTCCAGCGTCTTCTTTTTGTTGGCTTCTGATTTCAGCCGACGGACCTGGCGAAGATGTAAACAGCTATTTCGAGTTGGATTTAATGTCCAACTCTGATGTTGAAATGTGTAATACCTTTCAGCTCGAAAGTATGAAACAAGGAATCCCTGGTTTCTGTTTTAAACTTCTGGAAAAATCTTTGTTGGGTGATGCTAGAGTTAATGGTAGCTTTGTTGGGATGGAAGGTATAGGGTGGGAGGAATTGTGCTGCTTAAGTGTTGTTAATATTTTGCATTAGAATATTTAGTGGCTGTAAAATTTGGCGACATGAGAAAATGCGAGGACCTGGAAACATGCATTTCTTAGGCACACTACCTGATTTGTATAGCAACAGATGAGTAGAAGTAGAGTTAAAGGATTTGTCAAGTGGCTCGGATCATGTATGCAATCCAAAGATATGTCTTTGATGAAGTTGGATTGCAAAACATTAAAAATAGAGCTCCAGATTGATTGCTGCAATTCATAAAAGTTTAATCGGAATGTAGTTTCATTCTGCAGGCTGAAAGTGCAATCGCTGCTCTCAACTGTAGTGGTGTGGTTTTGGGATCATTGCCAATCAGGTTAGACTGCATGCTGTTTCATTTATCTTCCGACTGGAGTTATCTTTGTTTTCCCCACCCCTTTGAGTTATAGAATTTTGAGATAAGCTTCATTCGGTATATTAATTTATGGCGTCCTGTACAAGCAGGGTAAGTCCATCAAAGACGCCTGTTCGTCCACGCGCTCCTCGCCTTCCAATACATTGAGTCATCTTGGGCATCCCAGACTGATTTGCGGTTCCAGCTGAAATACCCTATATTTAAATACACATACAACTAAGTAAAGATGTTCTCTGTGCCTCTCTGGCCGTTGCGTTTTTTCTTTACTTGCCCTTGGCTTTCATGGCCTTGGATCTTTTGTTCTCGTTAGAGTTCATTATGATGTTCTGGAATATAGAGTCGAACAAAGGGACCTTGAGGCGTAAAAGATGATTCCATGTATTATTCCTTTTGGTTTGGTCTTTTCCTGGGACCAAACGCCGCAAACTAGTTCTTGACGACACATGAAGACCCCCTTTTTAACAGCCCTTTGTAAGTTCAATGGAAATGTGCTTCATTTGTTAATTGCTGGTTGCCTGGATTGGATGTGCTCGTATTTTATGGATTACTCTCTTTATGTTTCATGCATACACTCGTGTTTGCGTTTGCGAGCTCGCGAACACACACGAGGCACGCCCCAACTGCTGCATTTTATTGGATGTGTTGAAGAATGAGGATTCTACCCCATGTTTTGTTGTCTTGGGACAACATCAACAATGCTTCTTAAAACACTTTGTTTTTATGAATTGTATTACCTTACTGTTTTTTGTATGCAACGGGGGGACTCTAGTGTAATTGGAGAGGCAGAGTGGTCTCGCGTGCTCACTATATATGGCATTTACTATATTCATCAATGGAGATTCTAGAGGAAATTATAGCAATGATTCCTCAATTTTAACCTAATTGAAGTAATGGTCCATCAACTAAAAATTCATGATTATTGGTCTTTTAACTCGTCAAAACATGCATTTATGGTCATTCTTGTCAACTCTGTTAGAACTAGGGGTGGGCATGGGTCGGGCCAGGACCAAATTTGAAGGAACTGGACTGGACCCGTTAGAGAATGCAACGGGACGGGGAGGGGTTGATAGTCATATTTTCAAAACGGGAACTAGACATTACTCGGCCCGTTTGAAACGAGCCGGTTCCTACAGGTCCTATGGTATCCCGTGTCAAGCTTTTATACCATTCCCCAAAAACACTTGTGTCAAGCTTTTATACAGATGCACACAATCTGCTTCCCAGAAGAAATCCAACAATTTTCAAGGATTTCTCATGCCCTAACCCAAATCCCCAAATAGAACAAATTAATTTAAAAAAAAAAAAAATCTTCGAATACAATTTCGAATTCATAAAAGAATACAATAAAACTGAATCCCTAACATTTTTGATAAATTTTTCAAGCAAATTAACTAAATCCATAATTCCTAAACCCCCAAATTCGAATTCAAAATAAAACTGAAATTAGATGCCGTGAAGAAGAGAAGTAGGAGCCTATGAGGTGGTGAGGTCAGAGGTTTGGTGGAGTATTGAAAATTGAAGCAGTAGAAGGAGGAGAAGAAGAAAGCGGCGGCGGAGGACTTATAGGAGGAGAAGAGGCAACCACCGACGAACGCGCGAAGCAACAAACTACAAGATCTAACGATCTAGCGACTTTAGCTAGAGCTCGAGGGCAGCACAACTACGAGTGCATTCGTCGTCGGAAACTCAAGTTGGGAATATGTGAGAGGAGAGTCAAATTGGAGTTCAAGTCTTCCAAGAGGAGGAGAGAGTCAGGTGAGCGTCTAGAATGAACGATGCGTAATGCGGTAATGGAATTATGGAAGGGGGAAACGAGCCGGGTCGGGGACCCTTTTTTCGGAGATTTAGGATCCGCCCCACCCCATCCTATTTTGAGTTTACAAACTTTGTACCCGCCCCGCACCCGTCCAGAATCGGCTGAACCCGCGGGCGCTAGACCCATTTGCCCACCCCTAGTTAGAACTTCTGTCAAAATGAGTCACGTGCCATGCACGTGAGGTTGGATCAAGGGAAAAATATGAAAAACCAAATGAGGAAAATTGTAGTAATGGTCTCTCAACTTTAACCCAATTGGAGCAATAGTCTCTCAACTTTAACCCAATTGAAGCAATGGTTCTTCCAACATGACTCATTTTGACGGAATTCTGACGGAGTTGACGAAAAAGACCATAGCTGCACATTTTGATGAGCCAATGGTCAATAATTTTTAGTTGAGGGATTATTGCTCCAATTGAGTTAAAGTTAAGAGACCATTGCTACAATTTCCTTGAGATTATATTGGCCCTTGAGAAGTTATTTTTGCACACATTATTTTTCGTTTCACGTAGTTTATCTTTTTAACTATGTATTTTTTGGACATATTTCTTATCTTTTTTTTAGCAATCAATATTATCTATACTAGGCGGAAGGGGTGGGCTTAACCTTACATTAGACTAGCAATAATTTTGTTCAAATTTGCCTTTGGCGAGAATCAAAACTAAAACCTCTCATTTACAAGTGAGAGGAATACCACTAGACCGTAGTACTAAATGACACAAATAACTAGTGAAAAGATAATCAAAAGGCACAAATATATAGTGTGTAGAAGAGTTCTACACATAACCAAAAGATAATCAACGTTGTCCTACAAAACTAAGAAGATGCCGTTAATGAAGTTTCGGATTTAAGTTTCTTTAGTGGAACAAAACATGATATTTTTTAGCTTTGTAGAGTTGTAAAACATAAAACACTCCCTGGGATAGAGCCATAACGTTTTAAAAACAATACCTGAGCCATATCAACATCTTCAATTCTTGTTATGCAATACATGAATGCAAATAGCACTCCCTTAACACTTGGATGCAACGTATGCATATAAAAACCACTTTTTGCTACGTATTTTCAAGAGTTTCTACATCTTCAACAATCTTTCAAACCCCACAGCAACATGCTAGTACACTTGCTAGTTATCAACTAAACGAATCACATTTTGTAACAAGATTAAAAACCTCCGAGAAAGAAGTTTATATATAGAACACATTTGATGAAGGGTAGTGTTATCCACACATCTATTTTTACTTCTTACACACTCCTCTCAATTCAGCCGTTAAATCAAATGAATTGAAAAAGATCAATGGCCAAAAATTAACAAGGGTATATAAGAGGAAAAAATGGGTGTGCAAATAGTACTTTCCTTGATAAATTATCAGTCAGCGGTCGACGTATCATGCAAGCCAGCCACGATTTCTATAAGGTCATCGAGATATCCATTATTTGGTTGACATTAAGTTTTTTTTTTTAATAGTTTTTTTCCAAACAAATGATATTATTTGCATTAAGAGAGAAGGAGAAGAGTTTAACCTCACAATGGGCTAGCAATAATATGGTTCAAATTCGCATTTGGCAAGAATCGAACCTAAGACCTCTGACTTACAAATAAAGAAGAATATTACTAGACCGTAGTACTAAGTGACGGTTGACATTAAATATGATGCACTACAACAAAAATGGCCACTGCGCACAATAAATTATATGTGCCATTTGAGGCCAAAAAGCACCAACATATGTGCCCATAGACCAATAACAACAATGTGGCAACTAAGTTTCTATCTGTGCCCTCTATGGGCGTCACCTCTGATCAAAGAGCACAATAAGGTATGCTGTGCTGAAAAGTGTAAGCACAAATAAAGGTTCTTTTGTGCGTAGTTCTGATAAAGTTGTCAGATGACTGCTGCCACCCATGTTAGCACATTTATTCTTATTGTGCCCAATATGTCAACTATTTAAAAAAATTAAAAACCGAAATCACCTACAAATCTTTAGGCTAAACAAAAAATTATTTTTTCATATTCTGATTGTTGAGAAAAAAAAATGCAAGTGATCATTCAGAGGAAAAACACATACACATACATATAAAAAGAAACACAAAAAACAAACAGTGAATCTTCGATGGGAGTTCAGAATGTGCAAGTTGATAGGCAACTTGAGCACCAAGTATATCCCCACTCTGCTCTTTGAATTAAGCAGCGAAAAGGTGAATCTCCGGTTGTCTTTGTAATTTCAAGACAAACAGGTCAAACATGCAACGTTACCAAAAAAAAAAAAAAAACTTTACTCAACAGAATGATAACATAAAGAAGGCATGTTCTCAAAATTTTGTTAAGTTAGGAGCAATATCTCTAGTTCAACGCATAACTAAACTAAATCAGCATATGATAATATACCACTAACTTCAATATAAGGAACACGAGTGCATCCCGTATGAAAGGTTGCTAGTAATGTGGCATAAAGCTATGTATCTGTAATTCTGTATCTAGCGTTGGGTAAAAAAAGAAATAGAAATTTCCTATTCTTCAGCTCGAAGAGGCAAGGTTTACAAACATAACACAGGGGGAAGATAGAGAAAAGAAATGCCATGGATGATTGTTTGATCATATTCTGTATTTGCCCAGCTCACTTTGAGGGTTCAATGGTCAATAATCTACAATCGTTTCAATACTTTAAAATCTATGTTCATAATCATGTTTATATTACCTGTCAAATGAGAGTTTGAAATGCTTAGCCTCAAAGTCCACACAAACTAACATTAACTAATTCATTTTCAGTCCACAAACTACAATTTACGAGAATACAAGATTAGTTTGAAATACTTAGCCTCAAAGAAACCAAATCAAAGGCCCATGCTTTAGTCTCAGTTCAAATTCCCATTATAAAAGTTGCTTCATCCACCAATTTAGCCAATAAAGCATAGTGCAACAAATATTACTCGGCTGTGAGTTAATGCATAACAAGCAGGACAACTAAAAACTTCAAGCCATAAATCAAAAAACAAAATCAAATTCATTTAAAATACATGGTCAAGTCGTCTTCCCTTTCTATAAAGTCTAGGCAGCTGGTCCAATTTTCAAGCTCTACAGAATTGAGAGGCTGCATGTGAAAGTAAGGCCTCCTAATAGCCGTTTCAAAACTAATGATCTTAGAACCGAAATCTTTAGCTTTCTCATACACCTCTTCTCTAATGGTGATATACTTCTTCAATTCCTCTGCTTCTGTTAAGCCAATACTTATAGGTTTAGGAGAATGTTCTGCACCATCAGCTTCAGTATGACCAATGAATTCTATGCTACACGGTTAAAACTGCAGTCATAGGAAAAGGAGGGGAACTATATGAAAATGATTACAAGAAAATGGAATGCTATGGACAGAAAAATCTTAGCACACAAAATAATGAATTCTTGATGCCATTGTAGTCAATTTCTTCACATGATTTAATTTCGTACCACATCAAAGCTTGAATTCCAACTGAATTATAAAGAGGAGTACCAGCCGGGGGTAGATAAGAAACAATGATGAAATGTTGGTGACAATATGTGGCTTTTATTCTCGCTAATGAGCATTGAGTATCATAAGCATCAAAAGAAAAAGTATAAGAGACTTGCAAAATGCAAGCAATACTTACATATACTTCAACAAGGCACTTAGTAAATTATGACAGCTATTGAGGCATTTTATCGCATCCCAAACTAATTGAATTATAACTAAATCTGGGTTTACAATGAGAGAAGTGCCATTTTGTCTTTGGTTGATAATACACCACACAGGACAAATCCTCAAGACTTGTACCATATGGTTTCACAAAGGGATTTTGGACAAACAGAAGAATAACTACCTAATTTCCAATTGGATTTTCCCTCAAACTGATTCGCAAGCAGCATCAATTTGAAATTCATATAATTTCTCTCTCTTTTTCGTTTGTCAAGAAATTGGCATAAAGTATTGAATTATTACTTCCACTTAAATTAGTTCCGTGGATGTTTGTTATCATGTACAAACATTTTGGTCATCTCATTTCATTCTTGGTCTGGATAGTTTCAAGATGTGTGAGTCACACAAGGGTCATAAACCAGCCCTTTACGGTTTCTAGGCCAGCTAATCTGCCTAATCTTGTCCTAGGCTCTATACCATAACTTAAGTTTCTTCGGACCGCTGCTCGATCCCGAGCAAACTTATACGAAACCTATTTAATCATATATATCGTTTTAGTTTGATTTATCCAATCTAACTGTTAACTACAATTTATACGAAACCTATTTAATCCAGTCTATGCGAGACTTGATTTATAGACTTGATTTATCCAACCTAAACCTATGAATCGTTAACCACCCACCCTTCCAATGACCTACAGGTCCTGCACCCACCCTAAACTGGAGCACACCCAACTTGAAACCCTTCCAATCCCAAAGACCTGCACCCATCCTAGATTCCTAATCCCAAACCCACTGTCCTCCGAAACCCATTGTCCTTTGAAACCCACTGTCCTCTGAAACCCATTGTCCTTTGAAACCCACTGTCCTTAAACCATAAACCATATTCGACAAAATAAACATCTAATTTGACCCTAAACCCTAAAGAACAAACACCCATTGAAAATTTGAGATTCAGAAACCTTACTTGTATTTTGGGCCTCCTGTGTCTCTGTATGTGTCACTGGAGGAGTGCCTTTGAACTGGACAGTAGAGCAACGTTGAAGTGGACGGACTCCACGGAGGAGTGGGTTCGAACTGGACGGAAGAGCGGGGAGGAGCGCCGTTCGATTTTTTGGAGACTGAGGGTGAGATGGACTGAGAGATAGAATTAGGGATTGCCTCTGTCTGATGAAAGTGGGAGAAAGGGTAGAATGGACTTCCCAGCTTCTCACCCTTTATTATAACACCTCTTTTTTAATTATTATTATAATAGTTAGAGGGCACAAAACCTATTTTTTTATTTTATTATAACAGTTAGTGGGCACAATTTTGTAATGTTGTGTGTTTAAAATAAAAATTAGATGGTGGGAAACCCAAATTTTTGAATTTGATGGTGGGGAACCTAAACATGCACCATAAAATAGAGGGAGGGAGAAGTCCAATTTGTAGGAGTCCAATTTTATATGTCATTATTAGTTATAGTCCAATTTTATTTTAATTTTTGGGTGAGGTCCAGCGATTCATTATCCACATAAGCTTATTTGTATTCTCTTGCCAAATTTACCCTTAAATTGACTAAGTCCAAGGAGGGGAAAAAAAAAACAGTTTAAACCCCTTTTCCCTTAATGTAATAGCTTACGTAACAAAATACATGACCAAGCTACGTACATAGTAGATATAAGTTCCTGATCATTACAAGTCTGATAATCGTTCCGCAATAACAATTTATGCAACATTCGGCCTTGTTTGAACTATATCATCATCCCTTAACGTGTAAGTGAGAGATCCGAGGTTCAGTTCTTACTGAAAAATGAACAATATTATTGTTGACTTATTTTAAGGCTAAAACATTGCATAGTAATAAACAGCTCCATAACATTATTTACCACAATTTTATAAATTTACTTTTTTGGTGTGGTAGTGTAGATTTTCTGGTTTAAAGTTTCAATGTATATTTCATATATCTTTGTACAAGAGTGACCGGGTATATATGAGAAGAGAGAGGGAAAAGAGATGGGAAATATGGTTGTAGCAAGCAGCCGACAAAAAAGAAGAAGGCATGTTGCCTACTTAATCTAAACCTTACACAAAGACAATACCCCAATCAGTCTCCTCCCTTAAATCAAGGGAAATGTGATTACATACCCTTACCCTAAAAATTACAATGAGCATTACCCTAGAGATTTACCCTAGGGGTCACCTTGGTAGTAGACTTGAAAATCACGAGTGGGTATTCCATATGTAGCATCAGTAGATGCAGCATCAGTCATATGCAACATTAGTCATATGCAGCATCAATAGATGTAGTATCACAACGCAGCATCAGTAGATACAGCATCACAACGCAGCATCAGTCATATGCAGCATCAGTAGATGCAACATCACAACAGGTAAAGGTAAAGACAAACGAAAAAACACATAAAGTGATGTTGAAAAACAATTTTTATAGACACAAAATGTTTTTTATACCCATCTTCAATAAAAAAGTTGTCGTTTGACCCCACTCGGCATAGTTTCCATGCCCATTATTGTTTTGTGTCTGTTTTTTTTTTAACATTGGGCACAATAGATGGTGCCATCTATGGAATGAGAACTGTTTAAGCTTTTTGGTGGTTAAACTGACACAAAATTCTTAATTGTGCCCTTTATTTTGTACCCAAAGCTCATTTTTGTTGTAGTGATGCTCATATTTGAAGACAATTTATAAGCTCATTTAATAATTATTTCATTTTTAGTTACTATTTCATTTTATATGTGGTTATCTGCGTGAAATTCACACTAAAATGTATCATAAAATTTGAGAGATAAACTTTCGTTGATACATTTTGGACTCCATATGTGTGTGTGTGTGTATATATATATATCATCAGCTTCCAAGTGGCAAAGTGGACTCCACAACATTATTCACGGTCGACGAAAATGATATTGAAGTTGAACACTTAAGACTCTGCACAAAAAAAAAAAAAAAAAAAAAGTGCCCTAATTGAACACTTAAGACTCTCTCTGAACACTTAAAGACGATGAATGAAATGAGTTGGGAACATGCATGGACCCTACTCGATCTCATCCATTAAATACAAAAACCCATGTACTTGCCTTCAACTAATGTTTGACTCTGTCACTCTCTCTTCGCAAGAACATGGCAATGGCTGTAGCAACTATAGGAAAAATGTTACCATATTATGTACGCACTTGGACCCTCTTGAACTTAATACTTGAATGACCTCAATTTATAGTATTAGTGTTTAACTCTATCACTCTCTCTTTGCAAGGACATGGCAATGGCTATAGCAACTATAGGAAATATGTTACCACATTGTTTACGCACTTGGACCCTCTTGAACTTAATACTCCAACGACCTCAATTAATAGTATTAGTCCATATATATGCCTAGCTACGGGTCCCCTTTAGGTATGGTTCGGTATTTTGTTATTGTTTTACATTAATTGTAATGCTCTCAATACTCAATCTCTTATATCACCGACTTATAAAGTTTTAGGTGTAATCAGTTACATATAGTTATGCATCATTCACTCTCAGCACACGGCTAATCGTGCAGCGAATTAGTTATTGTCTACAATAATGATATGAAAGTTTTTCTTGCTCCCAAAGCTCTCCCTCATTTTCATCATTAAAACGCCATAATATTTTTTTTTTGTCAAAAAACACCATAATATTTAGGGTTTCGGGTTTCTAGATCTCTAGCTTAGAGCTTCATATGTGAACCAACGTTGTATGAAAATTTTATGGAATTTGTGGTCCTTGATCCTAATCATGCATGTACTACTGAGTGACATATGAAAATTTAGAGATTATACCTACAAATGAAGGATGATAGTAAGGCTGGGCACGGGCCGGGCCGGGCCGAATTTTGAAGGGACTGGACCGGATCTAGGTTTAAAAGAAATAGATCGGGCCGGGGTGGGTACAACCAATTTTAATATAGAAACGGGACCTAACCTGGCCTGTTTGAAATGGGCCGGTTCAGCCAAGGTCTATGGGTTCCTTTTTTTTTTTAATCTTCTTCTTCTTCATCGACCGAGTCAAGAGTGCTTGGAATCGGTCGAGTCACACCAGATTGGGCAGTCACTAGCCGAATTTGAAGCCTCGTGACTCGTGTGGTGGCTGATGTGATGTCGATGCAATCGATTCGAGGGGTGGGAAGGAGAAAGAGAACCCTAAAGTTCTCTAAATCTGGGATGCCATTGAGGACTCAGGTAGACAATCAAGGTTGGTGGCTCGTCGTGGTGGTCGCCAGGGCCCAGACTCGTTATGGGGTTGATGTCGGGGTGGTAGAGGAAATGACCGAGGGAGAGTGACAGAGTGGTGGTGGAAGAATCATGGAGGGGATGACACATATGAGAGAGAGAAACGATCGAGGACTCGAGTGACAGACAGAGAAGAGACCTAGGGTGAAACTAACGGTTAATAACGTATGCGACGGTGATGGTCGCCACGGCAGTGATGGGTGATGATGGTGGTGAATTGGTGGTTCTGTGTTCGATGATGTCGACGAGAAGATAAAGTAGTGGGATTTGGGAATCGATCGAGGAAAGATAGGAGTCTGATCAAAGTAGTTAGCCCACATGGGCCATTGCCTTGTGTAGTAAGCCCACAACATATTGTCTAGGTTCCAATCATTCCATTTTAGGAACGGGCTTAGGGGCCTCGTGCTTGTATAAATTTGAACTCGGCCCACCTAGTAAATACCACATCCCTGCCCCGCCCCACCCCGCCCAGTTTCTTCTTTAAAAAAATTAGACCCCGCCTGTACCCCTCCTGAACCATCATTACCCGCCCCAACCCGCGGTTCCTAGACTCGTTTGCCCACCCTATATGATATTATTGACTTTTAAGTGTAGTTCTTTCTTGTATTGCAAAGAAAAATCATAAGGTTACAAAAATGAGGAAGAGTTATTTAAGGAGAAGGATTTGGTGTATATTGCAGTGTACAAAGGCATCTAGGAAAGCTCCTTGAAACACCCCACAAAGGCTAGTCTAGTAGTCTTACATCAACATACCTCAATGTCCTTAAATCAAGTAGTCTAGAGACCATACCTTGATCTCCTTAAATCAAGGAGTTAACAACAAGAAAAAAGACTTACACCAATCTCCTTAAGTCAAGGAGAAAAAGACTACTTACAAAAAGATAAAGTAAGATAAACCCTAGAACCTATAGCAGCCCTAATAACCGCCATTCCTTTAATACTGCCCCTCAAGCTGGATCCAACAAATTGATGGAGCCAAGCTTGCCCAAGAGACGTTGAAACTGATGCATGGGTAAGGATTTAGTAAATAGGTCAGCAAGTTGATCAATACTTCAGACATGACGAGTTTGAATAACCTGTGTTTGCACTTGTTCACGCATATAATGGCAATCCACTTCGATGTGCTTGGTTCTTTTGTGAAACACCAGATTGGAGGTAATGTGCATGACTGCTTGATTGTCACAGCAAAGAGGCATGGACTGAGAGTTGAATACCCCTAAATCACAAAGAAGCTCGCTCAACTAGATTAACTCACAAGTAGTGAAAGCCATCGATCTATACTCAACCTCAACACTTGATCTGGCAACTACTGCTTGTTTTTTGCTTTTCCATGTGACTAAGTTCCCTCCTACAAAAAATGCAATATCCAGTTGTTGATTTGTGATTGATTGAATTATCAGCCCAATTAGCATTGTAATATCCCATTATTTGAGTGCTTCCATTGTTCTTCATGACTATGCCACGACCCACTGATCCTTTCAAGTATCGTAGGATTCTTTTAACAATATTGAAATGCTCAAGAGTGGGTAAGTGCATGAATTGACTCGCAATACTCACAGAATATGAGATGTCAGGCTAGGTTATAGTGAGGTATATCAACTTGCCAACAAGTATTTGATAGTAACCAACGTTGGGTAACGGTTCACCTTCCAAGCTAAATTTAAGTTTAATATCAAGAGTGTCTTGGCTGGTTTGACATCACTCATTGTGGCTTCCTTGAGAAGATCTAGCACATACTTTCGTTGGTTTCGAAATAGGCCTTTATGAGAGGATGCCATTTCTATACCTAAAAAGTACTTCGATAACCCTAGATCTTTGATGTCAAACTATTGTTGTAGAGCTTGTTTGAGATTGGCAATTTCTTCATCATTATCACTAGTGATAATTAAGTCATCAACATAGATTAGAACCACTAATTTCCCAGCAGTTCCTAAACGTACAAACGTTGAAGAATCTGCATTGCTTCTGTGAAAACCTGCACTGATGAGAACCGAGCTGAGTTTGGCATACCTAGCTCGAGGAGATTGTTTAAGTCCATAAATAGCTTTATGCAACTTGCACACTATTTGTGAATCACAACTTTGAGGATGACCAGGAAGCAATTTCATGTAAACTTCTTCTTTGAGATCCCCATGCAAGAATGCATTTTTAACATCCATTTGATATTTTGACCATTCTTTATTTACAACAATTGAGAGAAGTAGCCTTACTGAGTTCATCTTTGTAACAAGAGCAAAGGTTTCCATGTAGTCCACATCAAGGGTTTGTGTGAATCCACGAGCTACCAATCTTGCTTTATGTCTTTCAATTGATCCGTCTGAATTGAACTTGATCTTATATATCCATCTACATCTCACATCATTTTCCCCTTTTGGTAACTTTACAATGCTCCAAGTGTTGTGTTGATCGAGAGCATGTAACTCATCATGCATGGTTTTCCTCCACACTTCATATTCACTAACATCATGGAAATTTTGAGGTTCTGTGAGCTCAGAAACCTTGTTGAGAAATGCATTGTGAGCAGGTGCAAACTTGTGATAGGAAAAATAATTGGAGGTTGGATGTCGTGGCTTGTAAGTCTCACAGTTAAGTAATCTTGCAGGCAGTTGTCTCTCTCTTGCAAGGTTGCATCGAGGTGCAATATGTGTTGACTCATATTCCATTGCTTCTGAAGTCACACTTTGCAAGTTTTCACACTCTTCATCAGTTGTATTTCTAGGAGACTGGCCTTCATTAATTTATTCTCTCGAAGAGAGAATTACTTGAGCAGGTATGTTGACATTCGAAGTTGGGACCTCAGTGACCATGATATCTGTTTTTGGTAAGGGAAACAAATCTAAGTAGTTCTCCCCTAAGTGGTAACTTCAAGATTCTTACTGAAAAAGGGTTAGTTTCATGAAACCTCACATCTTTAGATACAATAAGTTTCTTAAGTTGAGGGTTATAACATTTGTATCCTTTTTGAGTTGAAGAATACCCAAGAAAGATGCACTTTGCTGGCTGAGGATCTAGTTTATCTCGATATAGAGATTGAATGTGCACAAAACATATGCATCCAAAAACTTTAAGGTGTGATAGATCCACTTTTCTTCCTTTTATTATCTCCATTGGAGACTTGAACTTTAACACTCTACTAGGCAATCTGTTAATCAAATAAGCAGCTGCCATAACACTATGTGACCATAATTTTTTAGGCACATTCATCTGCAACATCAGTGCCCTAGTTTTCTCCAATAAGTCACATTTTTTTCTCTTAACAATGCCATTTTGCTGTGGAGTTCCCACACAACTAGTTTGATGCATAATGCCATTATTGCTCAAGTATGGTGTCATGATTTGAGACGTGTATTCTGAGCCATTATTAGACCTTAGAATTTGAATGTTTGAAGAGAAATGATTTTTGATAAGATTACAGAAATCTTTAAACATATCCATTACTTGATTTTTTTATTTCAAAAGATACAACCATGTGGCCCTTGAATAATCATCAACAAATGTTACAAAATAGACTCAATTTTATCTAAAATCAGGTGAACTTTTCCTTTTCCTACAACCTTGGCCCTTTCTCCATTTGCAACTGACACTTGTGATGGTTTATAGAATTTTTCAAACTCTTTTAGTTTTGATACTTTGTTAGTCATGTGGTCTGTGGCTCCAGAATCAACAATCCAAAAATCATGCGACAAATTGACATTTAGAGTAGTTTTGAAAGCATTCAAAATACCTTGAAGGTCTTGTTTTGGCATGTGATCAGCATTGGCCAAAAATCCAGCAAACTTGACCAACAAGGCTGTGGTATTTCCATCTTCATGATTAACAGCTTGATCAACCTCTTCTCTTCATGTTTCCTTGTGTAGGAAGGTTGTAAACTTGTTTATAAGGTATGCAGGATTTGCTGTGAACTGCTTGTAAGGATCATGACTATTGATAGATGAAGATGAGGCCATGTTGGTTTGGTGGGAAGGTTGATGAGGTTGAGGTTGCCTTGGTGCACTTTTGTCTTTCAAGAAGTTTGGTTTAAACTCTGGATGCAAAATCCAGCACGTCTCATTTATGTGACCATTGTATTGGCAATGCTGACACTTCAAGTTAGGGTTTTTACCTCTGTATCTTTTCTTAGTTGTCATGTAGGCTCGAACTTAAGTAACATTTTGCTTTTGTTCCAACATTCATAACCTTCATTCTTACTTCATCTTGTTAAATGGTATGCTTGTGAAGGTTGGTAGCTCAGGATTCATGAGAATGTGACTTATCAGATACTCATAATCTACACTCAAGCTGGATAATAGCTGGAAGATTTTATCCTCTTCAGCCCTTTTTAAGAAAACTGTGGAATCAGTAGTATATGGCCTGTAGACATCAAGTTCATTCCACATACTTTTCAGAGATCCAAGATTTTGAATAAAGCTCTTACCGTCTTGCTGGATAGAAGAGATATCTCTTTTAAGTTGAAACACGTGAGAGGAAATTGTTTTGATTCCCATACATCTCCTTCATCGTTGTCCATAGCAAGAGAGAAGACTTTGAGTAGCTGAAGATCTCATCTATTTTTATTTCCATGGAGTTGAGCAACCATGACATAACCAGTTGATCTTTACATATCCAACCTTTATAATGCGAGGACGTATTTTCTAGGGCTGGCACATGACCACTAATGAACCTAAGTTTGTTTCTTCCACCAAGCAAGAGAAACTGCCCTTGACCACATGAGATAATTGAACTTATTTAGTAGTACTGAGCTAAGCCTTTGGTTGGGATTGATATCCACTTCTAAAAGCTTCTCAGACTAAAAAGTAATGGTGTTGTCAACTTCCTGGTTGAATGAGTTTTCTTCAGCCATTTGTTTGAAAAATAGAGGTGTCTACAAGGTGAGATACACAGAGACAGGTTCA
The DNA here is from genome assembly GCF_042453785.1 of Malus domestica. Taxonomy (NCBI): domain Eukaryota; kingdom Viridiplantae; phylum Streptophyta; class Magnoliopsida; order Rosales; family Rosaceae; genus Malus; species Malus domestica. The sequence goes on along the minus strand of NC_091674.1, from coordinate 21,953,635 downwards.
TAAAAAAAACCTGCTCTGATACCATATTGACTTTTAAATGTAGTTCTTTTTTGTATTGCAAAGCAAAATCATAAGGTTACAAAAAGGAGGAAGAGATATTTCAGGAGAAGGATTTGGTGCATATTGCAGTGCACAAAGATATCTGGGAAAGCTTCTTGAAACACCCCACAAAGGCTAGTCTAGTAGTCTTACATTAACATACCTCAATGTCCTTAAACCAAGGAGTCTAAAGTTCATACTCTAATCTTTTTAAATCAAGGAGTTGACAACTAGGAAGAGACTTACACCAATCTCCTTAAGTCAAGGAGAAAAAGACTACTTACAAAAAGATAAAGTAAGATAAACCCTAGAACCTATAGCAGCCATAATAACCACATTTTCTTCAATAGATAGATCGAAAGATCTAACTGGAAAATCTCTAGTGAAAGCTCTCAATCAATGTTAATACAAACGAGCACTTGGACTGTAATTAGGTAGGATTAGCTACCAAAAAACCCCACTAAGGAACCTAGATTTGGAACATGCTGTAGAATATGACTCCCTTGTATTAATGTAATATATAGTAGTTACAATATATAGGGTTGAACAAAATTCAAATATGGAGGAATCCTAAGGGGCCTAATTACTGTTAACTACATTTAAATATAGAATAGAAGATAAAATTGAGAAGAAAAAGTAACTCATAAAGATGAACTAGAGAGAATTTAGGGAGAGAAATATGAGACTTGTATATTGACTTAAAAGAATGAAGATTACACAAACTGTTTTTATACTAGAAAACCTAACAACTCTAATCAAATACTAACAAACTTGCTAACTGTATTGCTGACTTGTACCCTTAATACTCCCCCTCAATCTCAACTAGGAAAACCCAGTTTAAGATTGGAAGAATTGAGACATGGTAACATTGAAACTGTAGACTTGGGAAAACCACCATTGGATTGATACCCAAACATCTGTACATATCTAACACTTTGACTAGAGTTATGAACGTTGGATTAGCCTGCTGCAAACAAGAAAGCACCATATCCTCATCTTTAGTTTCTACACACGACCATACGACAGAAAGTAAGCACCCACAAAGCCTATCATCTGTAATGCCAAAAAAATACTCGAACCATATCACCGAAGCTTCTAGCTTTCCTAAAGCCCTGAATCAAACAATTGTTGTGAAATCCCGTCCTGGAATTTCACTATTAAATCGAATAGTTAATGTTATTAGTTATTAGTTAATCGAAGTATATCTCGTAATTTAAATTCGTATTTCACGTTTACGTAATCGTTATTAGTTAATTTTAATTCCGTAAATTTTAGGAATTAAATCGAATAGTTATTGTGTTTGAATTTTCGTAATTAATCTTTATAATTCGTTGACCTTTCGAGTCATAATTAATGTTTTCAAATAGATTTCAAAACCACGAGCACATAGCTGAAAGCTGTTTGCGAATCAAGATTATAACGAAAAAGTTACGGGTGTTCGGATTGTGTGTTTTTTTTTTAAAGTGAATTCCCACCTTGTGGGAGGGCTAACCAATCAGACTAAAGGCAAGGAAGTCACGTGAGTTGCTGGGAAGAAAAAGAAAAAAAAATGAGAAAAGAAGAAGCTGCCTAATAGCAGCAAAGGAGAAGAAGAAAAAATGAGGTGCAGAGAGAGGAGGGAGGGCATTGGCTACCCAATCAGAGAAAAAAGGATGGACCAATTAGGAGAGAAGGGGAAGAGATGGGTGAATGAGAGACAAGGGAAATGAGGGAAGGAGAAAAGAGGGGGAGAACCAGGTTTCCCCTTGACCTGCACGACCTGACCGAGCACCATGTCCAAATTTGATCATTTTTCCATCAAATCAAGGCAAACCACTACCTAGAAATAACTCCCTAGCCTTCCCTCTTCCATTTCCACCCAAAGTTAGAAGGAATTTGGTGGTAGTTTTAGGGAAAACGGACGGTGGTCCGTTTTGGGTGTACAACGACGATCCACAAATTATGAAGCTAACTCAGCCAATTACGACCACCAATAGGCTCCCTTCAACCTCAGGAACAAAGGTCAAGCAGTGGAGGAGATGTCAGAGTGAGTATGGAGGTCGAATAGAAGCACACCCAATTCTAGGGTTTTGACGGTTTGTGGGTGATTTCAGGCGTTTCCCGATCGAATTGGACTTTGGCCTAGGTATGAAAATTACTCCTCTCATTGAGTTCTACTTGGCTATAAAATTTGGTAATTTTTGGAAATAATTGAATTTTCCAGCGAGTTGGAGCGGCCGGCCGCCGTGTGTGGGCTGAGACCCCACCTACCCTTCCTAGACTATTTTGGATACCCTAATTCCATATGTGACGTCCGATTGATGAAATCTCATCGTATGACTATAGTTTTGATAGAGACCACCACTTGAATTAACGATTGGTGGAGGTTAAATTGTTGAATTGTTCCGAAATTTTAGAATATGCTCTAGAAGATAAATGAGACCCTTAGGAAGTTACGAATCAGAAATCCATGTATGGATGTTTCAAATTGACTGGTATAGGGTTGTGGACCCCACCGTTAACAAAGACTTGACTCTTGGTCAATATGTTACGAATTGATCTTAAATATTAAAATTAGGGTTGTGATTTTCACACACCCTTAACTACTTTTCCCACACCCCTCCTTATTTTTTAATAGTTAATTGGTATCCTACTATTTAATCTTCCATATATACCATTCTTACTTTTTATGGTAATTAATGAAAGATTAAATAGGGAGGGGTATATATGGAAGATTAAATAGTAGGATACCAATTAAGTACTTAAAAATAGGGAGGGTGTGGGAAAAGTAGTTAAGGGTGTGTGAAAATCACAACCCTTAAAATTAGTGTTACTAGAGGCTATGTAGGGCTTAGTTGGCCTATATTGGTTAGTGAGTTATCCCAGATAGTATATACATGGGTTTATGTGCATGGGACGCCATATTGTGTTATATATGTGTTTATTTATCTTCTTGAATACGAAAGATATGCATGATAAATGTTATGATATTGTGAGCCTAAAATCTTGTTATAAGTGTTATGTAGAACATATAGGCTTGTGTGTCATGGTAGTTAGTGATCATGAGGAAATGATAGTGCAAGTAATTACGTTGTAAATCATAACGGTTGAGATAATGGTAAATGGTTTGTGTGTTGATCTAACTGCACCATGTAGCAGTGGTACATGGATGGTCCTGCTTCTGAAGGATGATTTTGTGAAAACATGTTCATTTAAGCAACATCTATAGCATGCTATTAACAATTAAAAGGCGGAATCATGCTTGCATGCACTTAAAAACAAAACATTAACCATGAAATTCAAAGCCTAGTAGATTGGTGAACCAAGACTCAACTCAAAACAAAGTGAGTTGAGAAATTTATACCTTTGTAGATTCCTCTTTGCATAAGCAAAGGCTAATCACCCAAAGAGAGGGCCTTCATTCCTTGCATCTTAAATCTATGGATTTGGATGGATGAAAAGGTTTCTCCAAGTTCTCAAAATAGAAAACCTCTAAGTCTCCACACCAAGGTTAGATTGGAGAAGAAATGAGTGACCTTGGAGGAGTGGGATTGCTAGCTAATCCCTCCAAGGGGGGCGGCCTCTTTAGAGAGAAAGGAGAGCTTTGTGTTCTCTCCAATTTCCTAAAAAGAAACCCTTAATGAATTTAGGCTATAAAGTCCTTTATATAGTCCCTTCAAATAAGTGACCTAAAGAACCAAAAAGCCATTCTTCTAACATGGCCGGCCACAAGGGTTTTATTGGGCTTTTGGGCCTTTGTGAATTAATAGTCATTAAGTTGTCATACAACTTAAGTCAATGGGCTTGACGTTCGAAGCTCATTGTGCCTTGAGGCCCAAAACTAACCCGTGGTCTTTTAACGAACTTATTCATTTGATTAATTAACATATTAATTAATCATTGCCATAAATAATTAAACCATTTAATTATTCTTACTCATCTCCGTTGTTTCTTCAATCTTTACCTTACACGGTGTATGATCCATTAGGTTCCTTTTAGCGAGGCAGTGGGCGATTAGAACTCTTTCAAACCGATTGTGAATTGAAACTTACTTTCAATTCTCCCTTTAGTGATTATACACGTTTAGGGCTTCCACAAACCATGAGTGACACCTAGCAGCATATCATGGTTACCCAAGCTAATCAGAAGAGGTGGAGAACCTATTCAGTTTAGGATTACAAATGCAATACGGTCTTTCTCTAATACAATACTCTTGACCACATTGTTTGGTTTGATAGTTTATTCATGTCTACTATCCAATGTGATTCGTGTGCTTATATGATTACCTTGAATGTGATTTGGAACGACTTCCTAAATCTCATTCATACTCTAATCAGAGATTCTTAATCACATCATAGAGTATTCTCCTTCAAACAGTTTGAAGGTTAGAGATCCCTTGTTGCGCATTCACTCGCCTCCATGACTAAGTGACTTAACCCCGACGATGCCGTGGACACCCGCGGATGGGGTGACTTTGACATAATCAAAGATCAAGGACTTAACCACAAGACAACTGTGATGCCTCAAGTCAAAAGACTACTTTGCATTATCCCAACCATGAGTTCTCATGTGACATGAATATGAGAACTCTTCGTTGATCGTGTTCAGTGAACTCATTCTCTATTGAGCACCTACGTACTTTTCTTGATGTCACACACACCAATGACTCGAGACTAGTCACTCTCCCTGAGAGAAGACACATCATGTACTGATCTTAACGGACTGTCAATGCCCAATTGGCAATCCTATGATCAGGAACGTTTAGGATGTGTCTACGAAAGAATGGTCTCATGAATCTAACTTCTTTAGATCACATTCTCCCAATCACATATTCCTTGGACTTATCGTTTAAGCGTATAACATTTATATGAGACGGCTCAAACAATAATCTTTGACCTTGATATTAAACTAGATTAGTTTAACATGTGAAATGTCCGTAAAGTATCATCATATGATTGGTTTTAGGGCACATTTCCAACAGCTTCGTATATCCACGTTGGGGGACCATACGTATTCAGGGGTGACCATGTTTGGTATATCCGCGTTGGATGATCACTGCCTGCACAATTAGATTATGCTTATGGTTCTGCTTGGTATATCCGCGTTGGGGGACCATATGCATTCTAGGAGTGATCATGCTTGGTATATCCATGTTGGGTGATCACTGCCTATGTTATTAGACTATGCATATGGTTCTGCTTGATATATATGCATTGGGGGACCATACACATTCTAGGAATGATCATGCTTGTCATATCTGCGTTGGGTGATCACTACCTAGAGTTAGGTGTGGTCCTGCTTGGTATATCCGCGTTGGGGGACCATACATATTCAAGGGTGATCATGTTTGGTATATCCGTGTTTGGTGATCATTGCCTGCACAATGAGATTATGCCTATGGTTCTGCTTAGTATATCCGCGATGGGGGACCATACGCATTCTAGGGGTGATGAGAATTAGGTGTACTTGGTACATTTCGATAGACGATCATATTTTGGTTGGATTCCGTTGAGTTGTCCGGAATCCCTAATCTTGCTCATTTCCATAAGTTAGACTAGAACCCTGGATTTGAGTGAATAGGAATTACCCACAATAGACCTTGTGAATATAAATTAGAATTATCAGGTTATTACTTGGAATCTAGGCAAGGAATTATGTAGAATTCCTTTATTAAATTTCGTGCATTAATATGTGATCTGGTTGATTGATTAACATAATCAAATGTTAATATCATGCCTGCTTGATTCATGGAATGAGTTACCTGAGGTGATTGTGGAATGATGTTGAATATGATTGTTATTAATACGATTAGATCAGTGATCAATGCGACTAGAGGATACTATTGTGCTTTGTTGATTCTTTGATATATTACATGCTATGAATTGCGATTTTATGTTGAAGCATAATGATTTATATGATGGATGAAATAGAAGCCTTGATTGTCATGTGGGTTCGTTATGTAGCTTGAATCGAAGACTTCAAGCTTGTCAAGTCTAAATGTTTGATTGAGGAATGTTATGCCCTTCGGCTTGAACGGACTGTGATATATTCAAGTTGTAGCAAATGACGAACTACGAATGGCTTGATCCTTGTTTAGGGTATGTAGGTAGTCTAACGAGGTTAGATGCAGCCATAAAGTATACGAAGATTTCTATGCAATCTGAATCTTAAGTTGCGCTTCAGACATATCCCGAAGGCAGGGTATGTTAGATATACAGATACTTGGTGACGTCATGTGTCAATCCTGGACGTATGTCGGGATCAGGGCGTGACAATTATACCCCATGACCTCATTGTAGCTATTGACCAAAAGCCTCTTGTAATCCTCTTTCATCTACAATCATTACTACGAAACCTAGAAAACATAACAAAGTTGAACCATCTGCAATCTTGCAATCCCTTTGGATGATTGAATTTATCCACCTCAGATTCATTCCATGTTATAACATCTTCATGTATATTACCTTGCTCCATATGAAAACCATTCCCATCTAAGTTCTAGAGCAGATGAAAAGTATCATCAGTGCCAACATCAGTTAGATTTTGCATTAGTTTCCAAAACCTTTGTCTCTTGTTGATCTTTCCATTCCCGGCTCCAAGCTCCAACCAGTGTACCAAAATCATGACACCATTCTGCTGCCTCTAACAGGAGCTTCACAAAGAACAACCTTCTATAAAGTAGTCATAGCACACCTTCATGCCGATATAACAACTTTTTAAGGGGTTACCCTTCTTGGGATGTACCGTCAACAATCTCATTTAACATTGACTTCGGCCTTTAATATTTACAAAAATAGAAAATTAACAAACTATAGCATGGCATCGGCCTTAACTATAGTACCACGGGGATTGCCCTTTGTGAATTTTACCAGAAACAACTTCTCTTAACAATGGCATCAGCCTTCACAATTTCAACAACAGAAAAACAATATAGGATGGAATTTACCTACTCATAACATGGGATTAGCCTTCGTGGGATTTACGGTCAACAACTTCTTCAAACTTCATCTTTTTCTAAGATACGTATAGCAGAACTTTTAGTAGATACATGCTAACAACTAAGCTGGTTAGACTCGACATTATAGGCTGTGATAAGGAAATATATTGCACAAACTCCTCAATAAGCACTTGAACAATCTTCTCAGACATTACACTTCTCATTTTGGCACAAACCATAATCTGAACAACCATAAACTTGTACATGCCAGAATATAAGAATCCACACCCATTTCTCCAAACATATCAAGAGTTGTAGAAAAATCAAACCTAATAAACTTGCAGAATATCAGTGAAGTAGAGAGACAAGAATTGGACATCATACAAATTGCACAATACATGATTCTGAAAAAGGGAGGCCATCACAAACACTGATCTTGACGCAATGAACAATCTTGAAAGCAAATATCACAAACAACTGGAAGAACCCAAAAAAGATTCACAAGAGACGGCTTTGAGCTCTTTAATATTCAACATAACAACTGAATGACTTCATGCCAACAACAACAAACTAATTGATTTACATAATACTAAAAGAATCATAGTAACATATTCAGAAAAAGTAACTAAAAACTTAACCTTCATATGAAAATTTTGAGCTGGGCATTTCGTCAAACACTTGGACTACACAAAGGTCTAAAGTTTCTTCCACACCAGAAAATAGAGCAAAGATCAAATTCGCAGACAATATCGAAGGCACTAAAGAAAGCGCACCACAAATTGATGACCATATGTGATTCTTAACACTGCACAATGTCCTAAGCAAAACCCATTTCATGAAAGTGAGCAGCACCATTTCATGCTTAGGTCAAACAATCATTCTTTAAGAAAGTAAGTAACACCATGGGTAATCATGAAACTCGTTCCATTTCTACAAATGGTAAACCACCATCACAAGCCCCTCCAAAATGAAGGCATTTCACCGGATCCAAGAATTTGCTTGAAAAACCCCATTTTCTTTCCTTTTATCAGAAGGTGACGAACTCAATGAAAATTTGAAAAAATTCCAAATTCAAGAACCAAAAATTCCCACTTCTATTTGACAATTGCAGAAGCAGTGAAGAAATTAACAGAATTTCTAATGAAAATTAGAAGAGAGATAAAGCTAGAAAGATGAAACTAATGAAAAGTTGAACCACCATAATCCATGACATGAGCTTGGTGGCTCTGATACCGTGTTAATTACATTGAAATATAGAATCGAAGAGAAAATGGAGAAGAAAGATGAACTATAGAGAATTTAGAGAGAAATATTACACTTATATATTGACTTAAAAGAATGAAGATTACACACATTGTTTTTATACTAGAAAGCCTAACAACTCTAACCAAATACTAACAAACTTGCTAACTGTATTGCTGACTTGTACCCTTAATAATTACAATTATAACTTACTAGATATACAAGAAACGTAAATTAAGGACGAGGAGAACCCGAAGATGAGGATTTACTCAACAATGGAGTTGTTTGCAAATGACGATTGATAAAAGTGGTAGAAAGCAGTTATGCTTATGCACTATGGTGCATGTTTGATCCCTAACAACTGATTATCTAACCTACTAAAAAAAAATAATGAAGTTGTTTGGCTTTTTATTTGAAAATGATTTATATGGTTGAATTAAATACTAAATTATGTTTCAAAATGAAGAAATTTAGATCCAAGTGGTATCAAAACACATATAAAACCTAAAAAAACTGGAAAAGGATCATCCTTTTCCTAGAGATCTCATAATATCATCCGTTCATCGTACATCGTGCGGTTAGAAATCATTTCAAAATTTAACATTTAAAATTAAATATGAATAGTACCTAACGAAAACTAACCGTACGATATACGATAAATGCATTAAATCATTGGATCCCTAGGATCCCGCCGGATCCTTTTCCAAAAAAATTAAGCAAACTTTAAACTCGTGTAGCAGCCAGTGCATGCAGGAGCACATGGCACGGCGGCTAAGAGAGGATCGTAGCAACTGGAAACCTGTTAGTTTCTTTTTTCCATCTCAATCTCACAGCTAGTGGCCACTACATATTTCCGTGGCAAATTGTATTTTGGGTAATTTGGCTTCGGATCAAAGTTTACTTTTTCATCTTCTAAAATTAACGGATGATTCATCCGGAAGAACGAAATAAACGAAAAGGAATTTTACCAACGCTGAAAAATCATTCCGGAAATGGAACGACAGTTTATACAATACAAGTTTTCGTGATGCGACTTTTTTTATTTGTTGGTAAACACCCAGGAAGATTCTCGTTAGATTCTCTTTGTGAGGATTTTGGAGATCCTCTAATCATATCTGTTTATCTTATATCGTACAGTCAGAAATTATTGTAAATTTTTTTATTTAAAATTAAATATAAACAGTACCTGACAAAAAATAATCGCATTATAAACGATAAATATGATTGAAGGATTCTCAAAATCCTCAGAAAAATGATCCAGTGAGAATTCTCACTGAGTAAATACATCTCCTTAAGTTATGTGGCTTGAAAAAGAAAAAGTCAGAATTAAAATACTTTTCAGGGTTTTGAAAATAAGAAAACTACTTTTCACGGTCAGGACTTTGGGATGCTCACAGTGGCGTGTAATATTGGAGTCAACAGTCACCACCAAAATGTATAAGGGTATAACGAGTTAGAGGGTTAGAGAATGAATTTTATATTGGTAATAGAAGACACTGTGTATTGTACGGATTTATATGTAAATTAGGTTACTTTTCACATTGTTAATTATTTTTATGGTAAAAGAGTGTGATATTTATAAACTTCTTTTTATTTCTCATACATCTTTTTAATTTTAAGCATTCGAATCAGATGAATTGAAGAACATCAAATAACAGAATTTAACAAGAGGTGTGTGAGAAGTAAAAAAAAATATGTAAATAACACATCCCTATGGTAAAACATTAACTTTCTTCACAGCAAGGTCAAGGTGTGAGATAATTTGCGAAAGAGGAATGTCATGACTGACTACCTAGAAAGTTGGCGAAGGGAGGTGTGAGAATGTGATTTTTACAATGGCTTCGGTTTTCGGTCCATATTACGAACCAAGCCGCACACTTTGGTTTGCCTAAATTTCAAACCACAACCAAACCATAACGGCTTAAAATAGATGGTTCGATTTGTGGTTTAACATGCATTTACTATTAAATGAAAAATTCAGTGCTATGTTGTAAATGTTAATAAAGCTATGTAAACCTATAATTTTATAAAAAAAAAAAGGAAATTTTATTTAAACCTATCTAATCTATTTATACACTCAACTTACTTTTTGCACCCATTTGATTTTTAACTAAACTATTAATATCTCTTTAAAACCAAATTTAATTCCTAATATACCCCATAAGCCTAATTCAATTATAACAGCACCAATCAAAATCAAATTATACATATATGGGTTGCCTTTCTTGTATTTGATCAAAAAACACCACCACCAAATCAAAATAAAATTAAAATAATACTATATAAGGGTTAACGCCGAACACAGAAGCATATTCGTCTAAAAGAAAACTCTAATCTACATGCCATGAAGCTTCTGAAACTATTCAAATTGCTTAAGTTCAACCCTGAGGTTTTATTCCGACTATGTCTTCGAGAGTCAGATTCAACGTATCAGCAGAACCTTTCTTCACCTATTTCCCACAGGCAGCCAGAAATTTCTCCACGTTGGATGGTTTTCCAAAATACCCGAGATGATCAGCAATCAGGTGGAGATTGTTACACCTGCCACAGCAAGCTACCACCACACCTTTCTCGTATGATTCTCTACTGCACGTCTTCATGGATCTTGTTTCACAGACAGTGCAGGTAAAAAGCATGGCCAGGTCATGCCTTGGGGATATTTTCTGCTCGGAAGAAGCAGAAAATTTGGTATCGGAACTGTTGATAGTGTTCGCATCATTATTCGGTTTCGAACTGCCATCTTCAAGATTCGCCAAATCCTCATTAACCAGATTAGTTGGATTTGTTTGCGCCTGAAGATCTCTTTTGTCAAATCCATATCTTCTGAGTATAGAACTTGCAGAAGGAACAAATTGATCTGCCGCCAACAATTTGTATGAACAAAAACAAGAAAAGTTAAACGGAATAGTATACAGTTTAAGCATGAAAATTTTTATCTTTAAAAGAAATCCATGGAGAACGTATAAATGACGGGCTAAACCAACAAGTTCTTCAGCATAAAGGGAGAAACAAACGGAGGACTTTGATGGAAATAGATCAACAAATTCAAGTTAGTATACAAAAACAAGAATAGTTTTCTGTGTCTAAATTGATGGATAGCATTATTGAAAGAGTTTAAGCTAGGGTTCGAAACTGTGAACTGCATAAACTCATCAAGGAGTATAGTTTTGGCTTTCTTACTATCTGCATTATTGCAGTATGGTTTTATACAGTTTTACATACACCCGCATGCCATAAACAATAGTACACGCATGCAATAAATAATGTGAGATCATTCAATATGCTTCTGCCCATCTTTGACAGGACTTCATGGGTTTCAGTTTCAGCAGCACATGGAGACAGGACTTCATGGGTTTCATTGTCAGCAGCACATGGATTATATGTCAGCAGCACATGGCTTATACTCAGGTGGTTTATCACGCCCCCGCAAGCTGAGTGGGCGCTGTCGAACAGGAAGCTTGGAAAGAAGATAACTGAACCGTGCGGTGGACAAGCCCTTTGTTAAGAGATCGGCAAGTTGGTCAGTAGATGAAACATATCCCACAACAAGTTCATTTCTAGTGACTTTCTCTCGAACATAATGATAATCAACTTCCACATGACGCATACGAGCCTGATAAACGGGATTGGAAGCCACTGCCAGTGCACTGATATTGTCACACCACAATTTTGGTGGAGTGAGGGGAAGACGAAGATCACAAAAAATGTGTCTGAACCAAGATAAGGTGGCAGCTGTGTAGGCCATTTGGCGATACTCGGCCTCCGTACTTGAGCGAGACACGCCGCGCTGCTTTTTAGAACTCCAGGAGACCAAGTTATCCCCTAGAAATATGCAATGACCACCAGTGGAGCGACGATCATCAGGGTCACCAGCGTAGTCAGCATCGGCAAATGCTGTGAGGGACAAAAAACTGGGTTTATAAACGAGACCGCAATCATGAGTGGCTTTCAAATAGCGAAGAATGCGTTTGACGGCAACCCAATGTGTAGTGGTGGGCGAATGCATATACTGGCAGACTTGATTAACAGCGAAAGCAATGTCCGGACGTGTGAATAAGAGATATTGGAGAGCCCCAACAATACTGCGAAAGGTTGTTCCATCCGCCAAGGGCTCGCCCTCATACAAACTAAGCTTGCGGCCAGGGAGGGCTGGAGTAGACAAGGGTTTGGCATCAGCCATCTGAGTTCGTTTGAGGAGGTCCAGAATATATTTGGACTGTGTTAAGTACATGGCCGTTGGCGTTCTCGTAATTTCCATTCCCAAAAAATAATGCAAGGGACCAAGATCCTTCATGGAGAATTTTCGACCCAATTGATGAATCAAGGTGGAGATGTGAGCTGGATTATTACCGGTGACGAGGATGTCATCAACGTAAATGAGCAAGTAAATGACATGAGTTCCATTGCAGAAAATGAACAGCGAAGAATCTGCCATGGAGGCTTGAAAGCCGAGCTCCTCCAGATGGTGAGAGAAGCACTGAAACCAGGCACGTGGAGCCTGTTTTAAGCCGTATAAGGACCGGCGAAGACGGCAGACATGTGACGGAAACTGCGGATCGACAAAACCAGAAGGTTGGCGCATGTAGACTTCTTCATTTAAAGAGCCATGAAGGAACGCATTTTTGACGTCAAGTTGGCGAATTGGCCAGTTAAAATGAAGGGCCACGGAGAGAATGATCCTGATGGTGGCATGAGTGACGACGGGACTAAACGTCTCACTGTAATCAAGCCCTTCTTGTTGATGGAAACCATTGGCAACAAGACGTGCTTTAAATCGTTCAATGGAACCGTCAGATTTCCGTTTAATACGGTAGACCCATTTATTGGGTAGGACATTCATGGAGGGATGAGAAGGAACTAGGGACCACGTTCCTGTGCTTTGTAGAGCATTGAACTCGTCTGCCATTGCCATACGCCATTCGGGAGACTTATTTGCCTGTGTAAAACAAGAGGGCTCAACAAGTTCATTAGTCACATCAGAAACAAGAGCATACTTGGGGTTTGGCTTCTGAATGCCATCCTTTGAGCGTGTAACCATGGAGTGAACAGGTTGAATTTGCGTCTGAGAGGAAGGTGAGACAGGAGCAACACCCACTGCAGTCGTAGAGGATGGAATGGAAGAAGGGTCAGGGAGGTGCGGATTTGGTGGGAAATTAGAGGAAATAGGGTTAGGTTGGGGGGATGGTATAGTGGGATGCATGTGATGGGGCGGATGTGGTGGTAAAGGGCAGGGAATAGGACTAGGGTTAGGTGGGTGAGATAATATGGGGAGTAAGTTGGACGAATGCGAGTGTGGTGGTACAGTTGGGAAAATGGGGTTCCTAGAGGGATAATGGAAAGAGGAGGGGTCAATGTTCAGTACCATAGACGATTGGGAGGATGAGGACCGTGTAGAAATGGATTCTTTGTATGGAAAATTGGTTTCATCAAATAGGACATGGCGTGACAAAAAAATACGACCTGTGGACGTATCTAAACACTTATAACCTTGTTGATTTAATGAATATCCTAAGAAAATGCAACGTTTGGAGCGAAATTGCAGCTTGTTAGTATTATAAGGACGAAGAAATGGAAAACATGCACACCCAAAAACTTTAAGAAAATCATATTGAGGAGATTTTTGAAACAGTTTTTGAAAGGGAGACTCATCATGGAGAACTTTAGTCGGTAAACGATTGATCAAATAGTTTGCTGTATGGAAAGCATCATCCCAAAAAGAAGTTGGTAAGGAGGAATGAGCAAGAAGGGTGAGACCAGTTTCAACGATATGACGGTGTTTACGTTCGGAAAGTCCATTTTGTTCAGGATGATGTGGACATGTAAAACGATGTAGAATGCCATGTTGAGTCAAAAAAATTTTGAATTTGTTGTTTACGTACTCCCCTCCTCCATCAGTTTGAAAGGATTTAATTGTAGTGTGGAACATGTTTTCAACCAGTTTCTTAAAGGACACAAAAGTGAGAAAGACATCAGATTTTAATTTTAAGGGATATATCCAAGAGTAGCGAGAAAAATCATCAATAAATACGACATAATATTTAAAACCATTGATAGAAAAAGAAGGTGAAGTCCATACATCGGAATGAACCAATTGTAAAGGAGATGAAGACCTAGAGACAGACAATGGAAAAGGTAACTTGTGACTCTTGCCCATGGGACATGAGTGACATAGCTTACTAGTGACAACGCCCTTAATAGGCAATTTGTTCCTAGAAACCAAACTTTGCAAAATATGAGAAGATGGATGACCTAACCTAGAGTGCCAAATTGAATTGGACACTCTAGTTCCTAAAAATGCAGACACGCCTTTAATGGAAGATGAAACACCAGAAAAAGGGTAGAATCCATTTCTACTCGGGCCTTGTAAAAGCATCCTCCCCGTGTGAAGTTCCTGAACACAGTATGAGTTGGGATATAAGGTGAGAGAACAGTTATTATCGGTAGTAAAACGATGGATAGAAATAATATTGGTTGATGCATTAGGGCAGAGTAGTGTATTAGGTAATGTGAAAGTAGAGGTAGGTGTACGAATGGAAGTGTTGCCTATGTGGGAAATTTGCAAACCTGTGCCACCAACAACTCCATTGACTTCGTCCATGCCAGTATAAGGATGAGGATGCGCAACAGTAGCAGGATTATTGGTGATGTGAGCATTGGCCCCGGAGTCAAACAGCCATTCCTGGATGGCAGGTGCTGTTGCAGAAGCAGGAGGAGCACGAGCAGCAAAAGCTTGAAGACGTGGTGCAGGGACACGTCCCTCATAAGACATATTTAGGCGGTTGAAGCAGTCAATCGCAGAATGACCATAACGATTACATATTTGGCATTGAATCCGGCTTGTAGTAAAAGTACCTTGGGAAGGAGAGGTGCCAAGAATCCCATCATGTGGGCGGGAGTGGGAGACTTGGTGAGAGTTGGACCCTTGGTGATAGTAGGAACCTTGGTGAGAGGGTGAGGAGCTGTAGTGGCGATTGGTAGAGCCACGACCAGTATTGAAGTTACTACGACCACGGAAGCCAGTAGAGGATCCTCGTCCTCGAGACGATGCAGGTGCGCGGTTGCCATTGCGAACGGCGGCAAGGACAGTGAGCCCACTGTCAGTACCAAACGCGGAATGTATTTGCTGTCGTCTTTCAGCGCCAAGGAGGAGGGCTTCCAAAGCACTGTAGGTAATAGCCTCATCACGGGCTTGAGCGGAAGCAACCGTACTTTCATAGGCCGGACCAACATTGTTGAGGATGATGGCAACGATGTCGGAGTCGGAAACAGGAGCACCAGAGAGAGAGAGGGTATCTGCGAGACAATTAATTTTATCCAAAAATTCAGAAATGGAAGAATCACCTCGGTGAGTATTCATCAACTCACTACGAAGCTGGAGAAGGCGACCGGTGGACTGAGAAGCGTAACGATCACGTAGTGTTGTCCAGGCAGAGTGGGAGCTGGTTTTCCCAATTAAAGCAGCAAGCACGGTAGGATGGACGGAGGAGTTGATCCATGACATAACAGTTGCATCCTGTTGTATCCAAGTGTCGAAATCAGGGTTGACTGTGTCAGTGATGTTTCCATCCTTATCTGTCAGCAATGCTGGGGGACACTTACTAGTTCCATCAACAAAGGAAACCAGATTTCGACTGCGGAGGAGAGGTAGCATTTGGGCTTGCCAGAGAGGGTAGTTGGTACGATCAAGTTTGATCGTGAGAAAATGGGAGACATTAGGAAGGGGAATAGGAGAGAAAGATTGAGAAGCCATGGGAGAACGGGGAAAAGAAAAAAAATTATTGTCGCTAGACTTTAGCTCTTTGATACCATGAAAGAGTTTAAGCTAGGGTTCGAAACTGTGAACTGCATAAACTCATCAAGGAGTATAGTTTTGGCTTTCTTACTATCTACATTATTGCAGTATGGTTTTATACAGTTTTACATACACCCGCATGCCATAAACAATAGTACACGCATGCAATAAATAATGTGAGATCATTCAATATGCTTCTGCCCATCTTTGACAGGACTTCATGGGTTTCAGTTTCAGCAGCACATGGAGACAGGACTTCATGGGTTTCATTGTCAGCAGCACATGGATTATATGTCAGCAGCACATGGCTTATACTCAGGTGGTTTATCAATTATCAGATACTATGGGTGTCCATTTCTGTGTTTTGTGCGATCAAACAAGTAACGCGGATATGTCCGAACACCATCAATAAAAGAGTAAACAATAGCCATCTACTTGATGAAAAATTTCTGAGTTTCCTATATATTTTCCACCATCACATTTCTTTTTCTTTTCTTGATTAGCAATCTTCCGCAAAAGAAATGGAATGAACGTAGGGTTTAATTATAGTGTTTGCGTTTATTGATAAATTTGAGATTTATTATTAATTTCATTTTGTACTTCATAGTAATTATGCAATAGGGTAAAATAGACAATTAACATTCAAAATTTTAAATTGGGTGTAAAAAGAGGTTGCATGGATTTCAATAAAATTTCCCAAAAAAAATTCATCATCAAAAAACTGTTAACCTCTCATAACGTCAAATAACCTAATCTCATACTCAACTAAAAGTTTTAAACTTCTATATCTCATCAATCTAATATGCAGAGTAAAATACTAAAATATATAATTTTATGGTTAACGACGATTTATAAAAATCTAACCTACAGACTAAACCAATTATTTTGGTTTGGTTAAGTACTGATTTGATACTGATGTTCTTTTATAAAAAGTGAGTATAAAAAAAATCTGAGCTCAAAAAGGTGTTTGGTAAACACTTAAAAAACAGCTTTTATCACAGTTTTGGTGAAAAAAAATTGAAAACATGAAGCAGCAAAAATGAGTTTATTCTCATAGCACAGCAGAAACAGTTTTTTTTTTTTTCAAAGTACACCAATACCAAACTAGCCCAAACGGTTTGTTTTGATTGGATAACCATATTAATAAATGAGAGTTGTTTATTCCAAACCCATTCCTTCCTAAGAGAAATGATAAGAACACTAAATTCATCAAATTTTCTTTTGGTACCTTTGGGGGTTGAAACTATTAGTGCAAGAGAATCCAGTTAGGATTTTTTTCTTATTGGGCTAGGTTTTGGTATTGTAATCCCTGTAAGCTTAAATTTCTTGTAAGTCAAGTCACTGATTTGAATATAAATATATTTTGTGATATCAATACAATTACACAATTCTAATAATTCTACATATTTGGACTTTGACACACCTAAACAATCCCTAATTGAAGATAAAAATATCTTGTACATTGTAGGGATAACATAACGCTCTCTCATGTTGGAGCCTACCATTCTTAGGTATTAATTGTTCAGAGGATTAGTTTTACGTGGATTACCACAAGACTATATGAGCTCATTTAGAAGTGCTTCTAAAATGGCTGAAAGCGTTTTTGGTGAAAATGTTTTTGGAACCAATTCTTAGTAAAAATACAAGTAAATCCTAGAAAAACACTTAAAGTGCTTCATGAAAGAAGCACATAACTGATGATTTTTGTATAAAGGATGTCAAATACTTTTGAAAATCCAAAAACATTTCTCTAAAAACGCTTTCAGTTATTTTAAAAGTAATGTCAAATAAAAATTACCATATAAAACTTGCTTCAACAAAACCGGCTCTTCGTTCACAAAAGCAGGACGGAAAAAAATTTCATATTGGAGAGCCCAACAGATGCTAGCATATCTGCCCACAATTTTCTGAACCCTCTTGAAATACTTCTCCAATTTAATTAATTTCTCAATCCACTGTACGAAAACTAACTTATGTACCCTTTTGTAACAGAAAGGTAGCACTACTTGTTCATCACAATTTATAACTAACAAACCTTTTCATATACTAAACATTGATGTAGTTCACTTGTTGAAAATCAAAATACGCGTAATGAACAGACTAACAAATTGAAGAACGAATCGACTACATACGGATGTAAGTGAATAGAAAAGAAACACTACAAAAATTTAACGAGACGACTACATAACCGAAAGAGACTATACTCTAACTAACCACTTCTCAAACTATATTACAAATAATATTTACAAAGGCCTAAACCTAAAAAAAGCCCTAATGTGCAAAATACCAAATATACCCTAATATAAAATCAAATCAAATCTCTAATTAAATTCCCACATAAACTAACTAATAAATTCTTACTCTTGCGCATTGTGAAGAACCGGGGCGACGCTTTGGAGCACCGAAGGCCTATGATTGTTGAGGATATAATAAGGGACGATTTCCCGGGTTATTTTTTTTCTTATTCAAGGAGCATGGATGGTGAAAAGATGTTCAAAGAGGATTAAATTGATTATAACAAAGCAACAGCTTCAAGAATTGGTATCCAAGAAGATACTAGTGGAGGAAATGCTCCTGAGAATTCAGAGCGAGGCAGGGAATGGTGTCAATTCAGCAACAAGATGGACGACGGTACTTGAAACAATCCTTGCATGGAGTGAGAATGGAAGAAATCTAATGTTTTACTTTTGGTGCTCTTGAATAAATAGAAAGGAAAATTGATGCTTCAAACTTAGTTGCAATAACTTTTAACTACATGTTATGTGAGACCCGAAATTTTAAAGTGCTTAGAAAGTGTTGTTATGAACTTTGGAGTGTTTTCGAATTTTACAATTTATAGTTTATTTTAAATCGGTGATAATTTTACTTGAGTTCAAAGATTATTTTGAGGTAAAAAGATGAAAGTGGACGTTATTACGAGTTTGTAACATCCTTCAAATTACTTTTCGGAACTTGAATGAAATTTTAAGATAATTTCATGTTGGACCAATGTGTCAATGACACATGGCAGCCACAAGTGATGGAATTAACCACATGTGAACTGATGATTGGACCCAAAGAAATGGGTGATTAGTAAGCACTCTATTGTGCTGATTTTGCAAGGCTATGGGCTTGGACTTGTCATGCATATTAGCTATGCATTTGACACCTAGTACATACAATGCCTTAGTCATCTTCGGCCGTAAAATCATCCAGTTGGAAACAAGTTTGACACCGCCTATTTCTACTAAAAATAGAGAGCCTGCATTTCATTCCTTTTTGGTTAGATATTAGGAAACATATGTCGGCAGGAAGCCATGCATTTATTGCATGCGTATGATCTGTGTACGTGTATATGTATATGTGTGTGTGTGTGTATGGGGAGAGAGAGAGATATAGAGTTTAGAAAGAAAAGAGAGTGGAAGAATATGATGATTTAGCTTTGGAATTGAGGGCTTTGAAGCCTAAATCATCATATTTCTTCCAGAGTGATCAAGGAACTTACTCAAGTACGTGGAGCTTAGCTATCAAGGAACTTATAGTGACGTTGGATCTTCGTTTTAGCTTTGGAATTGAGGGCTTTGAAGCCTATTTGATGTCTGGACAACGATTTCTGAGACATTAAGGTAAAGATTTACATATGATCAGATTTCTGGGATTTTTTACTAGTTTCATATGGATGAGATTTAGAGAAAATTGATGTTTGACTCGAAATTCATCAAATTTGGTCCTTAAAGGACGTTTGTATGGAAGAAGAGAGTTGTACTATTGATGGATTGTGTTTTGGCTTGAAAGATATGTTGAATTTTTGGGAAAACAGACCTCAAAGTCACTAGTTTCATACTAGGGACTGAACTGTGAAAATAGTTTCTATTTTGGGGTAATTTTGTGAATTACCAAAACTTTAGGGGTCAAAGTGAAATTATCAAAAATTTGGGGACCTATTTGAAATAATAAAAAGTTCAAATACAAAATTTTATTCTGGTGAAGTGAAGGTCCCTTTTAGATATAGTTGTTGTTATGAGAATAAAGTTTAGTCATTATATATGGACATATAGTGACATTTTCTAATTGTTGAACTAGGGAGACTAGGTAGGAGAATTCTCACTTACCCTAGTTATGAGGAATATTGCTTGGCTTGGAGACTAGGTAGGAGAATCCTCACTTACCCTAGTTATGGAATTTTGTGCATGTATGTATATGAAAATATACGAATACTTGTGAAAGTTGCATATATTTTGCTGTGATAGAAACATGAGGAAAAATGATTTTGTTTTATATCATGATATGCATGATTGTTTTATGCTACAAATTAAAGTGATGACTTGAGAGTGAAAAGGGCATAGCGACCGCCTTGGGTTTCGATCCCCTAAACCTCTAGAGGGGCTACTACGAAGGGATTAGTACCGCTACCTTTCTAGGAGAGGTACTAGGATATCTAAAGGTAGAACATTAAAGAACACTCTCGTTACACCTTACCATAAGTATATTCGTTTAGAGTTGGTCCAGGTAAGGGGGTAGTTGGTCATTAGACCAATCATCATGTATGTAGCGATTTATAGGGATTCTTGTTTTCTTTTTAAAAGGAAATTGTGTGAGCATACAATCTATTTTAAAAACTAAACAAAGCTTTTGTTGTGCATCAAACATTTTCCTATAGTATATATAGTGTCGTATATTATTTTCAAACCTAGATGGGGTGGATTCCCTGAGGGGGAACGATGAACATTTGTGATGCTCACCCCTACTTTATTATAGGACCGGTGCACCTATAAATAGACGATTTGAACTAAAGTTGGGACAAGCGTTGTTTGTCACTTGTCAACTTCTTAGTCGCTCATTGACTTTCCACATGTTTTTGGTTCGTACATATGCTTGATTCCCCTACCGTCTCGAAGGAATCTTTTGTAGCCAAACTTAGCACTTTGTACTTTCTAAATCATACTAAAGAGTTGGTTTAGTATGATAATTACCTTAAACTCTTTGGTTTTGTTATAGATTGTGAAGTTCTTTTCGTATGTAAAAATTTTATCCAAATTTAGTTTCCATTTTATTCTTCGTTTTACCAAAATGATTTTCGTTTCCGTACTGTTTAAAAATAAATTATTTTATTCCCCTCAAATAGCCTTACGTTCTATTAGGAATGTAGTGCTATAGTGTTGGATTTTAACATTGTAGTATTGCGTTACTAATAGAGCGTGACATTGTTACGTGCCCCTTTTTGGGGCGTGACATGTTATGCTAAAGAGAAAATTTTTAGTGTAATCGGTTGTAAATAATTATATGTTTATTTTTTTATTACATTTATCACGTTACTTGTTCCGTGAAATAAAAAAATAAAAGATAATTATGTATAACTGACCATGGTGCATCGTGAGTGCATAAGATTCCATGAAACATCAACTGAGTGGTGAAAAATTGGAAATTGTTTAATCATCTCGCCTAATGATTGCATAATATAATCATGCCATGCCAATGTTTCCATGGAAAACCAAATCCAAATGCGACCACTCTCTTTTTTCTTTTTTTTTTTGTTTTTGGACAAAAATGCCGCCAATCTGTCTGCCTGAATTTCCGTAGTTTCCCACTTCTCTTTCTTTCTGTCTTCTTGAGGCGGTAAGAGACAAAAAGAATGGTTGTGACCCTTATTTTAAAGGCATATTCACATAGGGTGGGACTGGTCAAATTGCCACTTTCACTTTAAACAACGAGTGAATGATGAGAATCCTAGCTAGGGTTTTGCTCTTTACCAATATTTTTTTTCTGTAAATATGACAATGGGGTCTTTAGTTTTTCTTTACTATTTTTGAAAAGAGAAAGTGAAAAAGATGGTTAATGGATTTATTGACTGAAAATCAATTTGTTTTCTTCCTGCACATTATGCTCATTTTTATTACTGGTTCTTCTCTAACTAATACAATTTAAAACCAGTAATAAACAAGAATTACAAAACAGAAGTGACCAGAATAATCACTTTTCAATCATGAATGCTCCGTTTATATTATATGGACCCAAACTACCAACTATTTCCATTTTCCAACCATTTCTTGCATCACCGTACCATATAAAACACATGTTATATACACTGTGACCACAGTAGAGGCCTTCTTTTGTCACACTACTTTTCCTTTTTGTATATCCTTTAGTTTTCTTGTTTTTAATATTCTCTGTTTGGTTGAGAAAAGCTCCCAAGAAGAATCCCACCGACGAATAGATCTCTCCCTCCATAACTTTCCCTCTCTTTTATACCCTCCAAACATCCCGTCACTAGGCATAAGCTGCCTATAAGTTATAACTACAACAAGAGCACAAAGGTTTTAGTTAGGGATTTTTAATAAATGGGCAATTGCTTGTTTGGAGGTTTGGGAGATGCAGATGGGGTAGTTCAAGTGACAACATCAAATGGTGGGATAATGGAATTTTATGTGCCAATCACTGTAGGCTTGATCACGAAGGAATTTCCAGGCCATGGAATTTTCAGAAGCCATGATCTTTTCTGGAAACCACTCTCTCACCATGATGATCTTCTGGCAGGACAAAATTACTATCTTCTCCCTCTCAACAGCCAAAGTGGTCGTCACTTGGGCAGCGCCCAGATTGTGAGGGAAGGCCATGTTCGGTCAAACAGCATACCAACTTGTTCACTTGCTGCGCCCTACAGAATGTCGCTTGATTACCATGGAATGATGAAGAGGTCTTACACCGAGGCATTTTCGAAGTACAATAACGTCAGTTTTTGGAAGGTGAAGCTGGTGATCAGTCCAGAGCACCTGTTGGAGATTTTGGCTCAAGAGGGTCGGACTCAGGAATTGATTGAGAGTGTAAGGACTGTGGCTAAATGTGGGAGTGGTGGTTCGGTTTCAGGTTTGGGATTTTCCGATCAGTGGAGCCTGTCGAGTAGTAGTAGAAATGCTTCATCTAAGAAAGATGGAATATTACTAGATATTTAGCTGGAATCGTAGCAACAATATTGTTCTTTATAACTCCTGTTTGTGTTATATAGTCTTAAGTTCTTTTTTTTTTCTTGGCCAAACATATAGTCTTGTTTTTCTTTTCTTTCTCTTGTATCATGATTTCAAATTGTTAATGAAGATGTCTAGACTTTGAGTTTCTAGCATATAATACGACTCTTTTAATCGCTGGTTTTGGTTTTTGTTGGTACTGTTGATCGAAATCAATTAAATTATGTTCCACCCCAGAATTGAACATATATAGGTGTAGATCGTGGGAATGAGGGTGTGCCACCACTAGAGGCCGCTAGTAGACGGGTTTCAAGTATTGAAATATCAAACCTATTTGACTTCTAACCAAAAGATTGTGTCGTTGAGTGCGGAGGCTCAACTTTGAACTTTTTTGCATTGAATGCTAAGGAGTTCACATTTTCTTGTATGTAGGAAACTAACTTAGAGTATGAAGCTCATTCGAAGAGAGAAATTGTATTGAAATACTTAGTAGAGGAAATTATTAGTGGAAAGCTACATAACAAATTAACAAGAGAAAGCAAATGTAATCTATTGCTTTGCCAAAGAAGGCTTGCTTTGATTTTGAGAGAGTGGAGAAAGTATGGTACTTCTCCACCGATAATATTTGATTTGAGAGAGATTTAGACAAGGAATGGACTTCTTCTCTTTGAAATGCTTTGTGGAAAGCTTGCTTTCTTTGAGAGGTTTGCTCTTTGAGAGAGATTGAATAATCTTTGCTTTTTGATTGAAGTTGTTGGGGCCATCTCTTTTGCCCATGCTTTTCTTTATATAGTGCTCCACCAAGCCCTAGGTCTTCTCTTCACTTTGTCGCTATAATGCAACGCTCTCACATCCACATGATTTTTCACCACCCAATGATCATTATGCTTATAGTTATTTTCAAGGCTTTAGGACTACAAACCAATATGAACCAGCCCCTAACTTGATAAAGTGGGCCTCGTAGAATTCATGTGAATTGTCAAATTATGGTCCAAGTACACCATGTCAATCATATAATATAGATATATAGTGGATTAGTTCTCTTTGAATTCATAACAACAACAACAACAACAACAAAACCTTGTCCCTCCAAGTGAGATCGGCTGTATAAATCCTAGAACGCCAGTTTTGTGCCACATCTTCCATTAGATCCAAGTACTCCAAGTTTTTTCTTACAGTCTCTTTCCAAGTCTTCCTAGGTCTTCCTCTACCTCTTCGGCCCTTAACTTCTGTCTCGTAATCACATCTTCTAACCGGAGCGTCTGGAGGCCTTCGTTTCACATGTCCAAACCACCTTAACATATTTTCTCTCATCTTTCCTTCAATCTTGGCTACTCCTACTTTGTTTCGGATATCCTCATTCCTAATCCTATCCTTTCTAGTATGCCCACACATCCAACGAAGCATTCTTATCTCCGCTACCCTCATTTTATGTACGTGTTGATGCTTCACTGCCAAACATTCCATGGCATAAAGCATTGTTGGCCTTATTACCGTCCTATAAAAATTTTCCTTGAACTTTAGCAGCATACGACAGTCGCACAACATTGCCGTCCCCTTTGTATTCATGATGATGTTAATTAAATTGTTAATGAAGATGTCAGACTTTGTAGTAGATATCGGAAATGTTGGATGAAAGAGGACATTTGGGACGAGCTGGGCTTAATTTCCTCTTTGTAAGCTTTGTGACAAGGCATGTATGACTTCTGATGAGTAGATTTTATATTATATATTTAACCCTATTCTTAGTATATTTTGGTTAATATTTTGGAAGAATTTTGATACTTTGAATTGTATTTTCAATAAAGGACTTTTGACTTCCTCTAGAGAAAAACGTGACCAAATGGATGAATTTTGGAGTAATTCTAGTTGGAGGATGTTCATGAGTCAATTAGCTTGATCGTATCAAAATTTGGAATTTTTCTTCGTAGCGGTGATTTTCTGGCTATAAAATAAAGGAGCGATGCGCGGTACTGGAATAGTGATGCTTTGGGCTTGAATTGCATTTTTGGAGCCCAAGATGACCTCAGATAGATTCGTGGCCTTCTGGAGATGTGTTCAGAACATCCTGATTTTTAGAACACGCTATCATTGGCCAGATTTGGAGGATATTTGAGGTTAAAACGTGGCTGGACACTTCCTTTGCAGATTCTCCTAGTTTAATTAGGATTTTATTTTCTATGATATTTTATTATTATTTTTAATTTCCTAGTTGGAATAAAGGACCTGGTTTTTAGGGATTGTCTAATACCCTTTAGATGGGATTTAAAAGGTTCCAGCCGGTCCTAGGTTACCCACATTTTCTTTTATGCAATCTTGGAGTTGAAGAGAATTGCTATGGTTCTTGAGGATTTTCTACCTTAAGGTGTTTTCAATCATTTTCTTCATAATAATATTTTCTATGATTTAATTATGATTATAAGTAACTAATTCGTTTTGTTAGGGTGAAGCCTTAAGCCTTAGCATGAATATGTAATTTTTATTTAATTGCTTATGATTGATTGCTCGCACGCTTTGAATTATTGATCAATGTTTTAAACTATCTAATTGTCTTGATGATTGGCCACCATTAGGATCTTTAGAAAAGTAATTTGATGCAATTTTGGTCAGAAGGTTCCCTGAAATTGACGTTGGCTTCTTATGATTAATAATTGTAATTTCACTTAAGATGAACGCCACGTCTTAGGGGTTGCATAGTTTTTCAAAAGGTTTTCATAAAGCATAACGAGTCTCTCATGTTCATATTTGATCCGAACGTCCAGACGGATTGCATGTTAGATATACGTTCTATGTTGGAGGTTCCAAGTAGAATATATATTAGGAAAACCTAACCTTCAAAGTGACATGTGTAGATCATAAGTAATTGGTAAAATTTCATAGGATTGCATAAATTGGTATTTAAAACTCTTTTCTTTTATCGTATTAGTTTGGGAGAATTTACTATTTGTTTTTTTTTAATTAAAATTCGTTTTTTAATATTACCCAAATTCAAAATCACATTTCTCCAGTTTTAGTTTTAAGTAGTTAATTAGGAATTGTTTCTACATAAATTATTAAAATAGTCATTGAGGAGAACGACCTTGCATGTGTATCTATACTACAATAACCTTGTATTCTTGCAAATATTTTGTGTGATTTTAACCCTATTTTTGTAGACGGTAAAAATCATATCAACTTCTTTTTGGTCCACCTTACATTTCAATTTAGAAGCTCCAACTTGAGTTGATTATGGGGACGGATTAGGGTGGTTATTAGGCTTTCTTCTCTGTCACCCAAAAAACAATAGCGAGGTTTAATGAGTTAATTATATATATGGACTTACTCAAGTGGGCTTTTGTATTTGTATGAAAGTTCGAATTCTTCTCCCTATATTGGTAACCACGGTTAACCGTCCATTTAAAATTCACGGTTACGGTTACGGGTAACCGTTTAGACAAATAAGTTGTTATGTCCATGAAATTTAAATGGGTTATGGGTATTACCCGCTGTTATAAACGGATACCCATTTAATCGTTTATTTTAATATATATATATATGCCTCATTTAAGAGAAAAATATAGGTGATTGAACGGGCCTATGTTTAATATATGTGATTCAACATGCTAAAGCATTAGAGTGTTTGAAAGTTTAGTTTAAGAATATTTTTGAGTTTTGAATCACCTAGTATTCAAAATAATGATTACCTTGAGTTGTTAGAAGCTTTACTTTATATGGAGTTTGGTTTATTTTACTCTTAGTCTAGATGTTATAATTGAGGACTTGCTTGGGTGTAGTAGAAAAATATGTTGAAAATGCATGAATTTTCTTTCCAATATGCTTGCTTAAGTAATGAGAGGCATTTTGTTAGAAAACAAATCAATTCTTAGCAAATACATTAAATTACCTTTATTGATAATAGTTAAAAATATCGTCTGCAAAATATTATTTCAATTATCAGAATGGTATGAGGACTTAAAAGATTGAAATACAATATGCATGTTAATTGAACCTATAATGACACACCCCGACCGAGGTCGAGACATATTGGTCGTCACTTGAGGGTGACGTAGCCAAGTGCGCAACATAAGTGTATACGATAATAAGAAAATGCGAATAAATAAAAACCAACTAAGACTTAGCTATACTAAAGATAATACTAAATGTGTGGAAGTAACTAAGTCAAGCTACAAACATTTTAGAGCATAGGTATCACAAGTGCAGTCAAACTAAACAAGTACTAATTATACAAACAGGGAGAAGATTCCTACTTATTTATGGATATGTCAGAA
Source organism: Malus domestica (assembly GCF_042453785.1). Classification (NCBI taxonomy): domain Eukaryota; kingdom Viridiplantae; phylum Streptophyta; class Magnoliopsida; order Rosales; family Rosaceae; genus Malus; species Malus domestica. The sequence goes on along the minus strand of NC_091674.1, from coordinate 21,926,437 downwards.
CCACCGGGAAGTCCTCGTGAGCCACCAAAGATGATCAGGTACCTAGAACCTGGAGGGGTGCAAAACAGAAGGGTGAATGGGCAAAAACAAAGCGTTTGAAAACACATTTACCTTTTATGAACACAGTAACCCCTCACTATAAAACCTGTATAGTTTCCAAAAAATAGTACTATATATATATATATATATATATATATATATATATATATATATATATATATATATATATATATATATAACAATGCACAAGTGCAATGAAACCCAAAATATGCCATGTCATAACCTATAAATCATGTAAGCCAGGTGTAGAATCAATGTAAAATAACATGCCAGTCAAAGTCACCTAATGTGAGCTGTACGACTGGACTATAGCTCATCAACCTAGGCTAGCACACGAGTCGAAGTCACCTGATATGACCTGTACGACAGGCTAGGTATAAATATGTACGCTCAAGTGCTACGATCACGTGAAGGTTGTGTGATAAATTACGGGTCACCTACGAGTTAGAACCACCTATTGTGGTCTGCACGACAGGCTAGCACCAGACTTGGATCCAAGGTAAGCATGCGGTGCGAAAGGTGAATGATCACGTGAAGGCTGTGCCCTAATCCCAGGGCAGGAACACTAATACCGGGTGCAGCCTTGATGAGCTCTAAATAAATATATGCATACCAATGCAACACAACCCATTCAATCACATCATACTCACATGAAGCTTACCTGAGTCTCCACAGCATCACACAATATAATTCACAAGTATAACAGTGCAATACTCAAAGTGCAACTCATTATGACATGGCATTCAAAGCATAAATCATTTAAGAAAACGTTCTGGAAACCATATCATATATATATATATATATAGAAAGAAAATTCCATTAGGGAATATTCCGTTAGATAGCATAATATTCCGTTTGAAATTTCTTCAATATCTTTGTTATTTCTCCACCAAAATTCATAAATTTTATATGAATTTGAAGCCCTCGAATAGTAGAACATAACCTTACCTGTTAGGGGTCCTAAAATCAACGAGAAGTGATCGGAATAAAGCTTGGAAAATCCGGCTAAACCTGCAACTTCGCGAACCCGAGTGTTCCGACATTTAAACCACTCCAAAATTGTTCCAAAATACTAGGGAAGTTAGATGAGCACCTTCTTAAGTCTCAAAACCAAATAAATCCTTCGCGATCACGTCGGAGGAAATTGGACCCCTTGCTAGAGCTTGGGTTTCCCGAGTTCTCGACGTCTAATCTTCAATCTAATAGTACAGTTAGACTCGTGAGGTCAAGAGGAATACGATGGTGACAAGTTTATGTTCGATCTGAGGCGTTTTGATGAAAGTGGGTGTGTGTGTGTGTGTGTGTGTGTGAGAGGGTTTTAGGTGTACGGACAGAGAAGAATCGAGAAAGAATGAAAGGGTGAAGGTATGTGTGTACGTGCGTGTGTGTGTGCATGTGTGTGGTCACGGATTGGCCAAAAAGAAATAACAACAAGCCCTAATTGGGCTGCCGTGAGAGAAAGGAAGAGAAAATATTATGTGGCCCAAACATAAATGAAACCAACCCAAATTAATATTTCCACAAAGTCTCGCTCTAAAATCATCGTAACATTTTTGTTAAGGAACCGATTTGACCAATTCGCGTCAACACGCTCGTGACGTCGAGTACGATTTAATTACGTCAACAAGAAAATCAATTTAAATATGAATATGTACATCCACGTCACTAAACCACGAGGGCATTATCGTCATTTTACACTCTCGAGGAGAAAATATATAATAATTTGAGACAGGTCGTCACATATAACGTTTGATTGTCAGAAAAAAGAAAATGATGAAATTTTTTTTTTTAATTTGTCAAGTTAAAAAAAATAACATGTAGACGGGTAAAAAAAAGGGATAAACACGTAAAAAAAAAGGTAAAAGCGTTAAAAAAATAGGTATGCGCTTATGAGTATGGTTAATCGTTTATAAACGATTATTGGGTATAGGTATAACTGTTTATGCAAATACCCAACAGGTAAACAGTTATGTGGGTAAGAGTTTAAATGGTTATGGGTAAATAACTGTTGCTACCCGCCTACCATAACAGTTGCCCCATCCCTAATTGCAGATGGATAAGAAAGAAAGTGTGGATGGATGAGTCGGTATGACCCGCATGGGGTAGATCCCAGTCTTTTTATTTAAACTTTTTTTAAAATTAATTGTCACGTCAACAAAAATATGGTCCTGCATTTGCCACGTCATCACTTAACGTTCAATTTAACACATTACCTAGCAGAGGTTTAATATTGCAACAAAATCGTAAGTTGATGTATGACATTGTGTTCAAAACATGAGGTATGAGTTTGTTATATGATCCAAAGTTGAGGTGGAAAAATGTAATTTACCCTATTATATTTCATCATTTTAAAATTTCCTCAAGGTACTCTTGACATAGTTACTTTTGTGAAGTCTAGTTTTAGTTATTTGGCTTTCCTTGTCAAAAGATGTAAATGATACGACACATGCTCTTAGATTGTCTCTGGTTTTACAACTCTAATATGGGTTCATCTTGCTGGATATTTTGTAGAAGGCTTTGGTCGAAGACAATTCATCATCACAAAAGGTTTGATCATTCATATACATTCCATGCATAAAGCTGAGTTCTTTTTGTCTAGTCAATAATTTTCACTGTTGTTCAGCTATCCGGACACACTTTTTAAGTCAGCCAACATGGGCTTTCTGACAACTTTGTTCCAGGTTGAAATCTCATCTTTAGAATTGCTCAGATCGAGCTCTGCATCAACAAGTGGCTTTTGTCCTTGTTTAAGCAAAAAATATGGTTGCTCCTATGTTAAAACCCTAGCTGCCTTCTTTGTTTCCTTGGCTAGAACATTTTACATTAATCAAAGAGTGAGTTTGAGCTTAGTGCTTTCTCCTTTAGTTGCCCAGCCACAAAATTGTTCTTATGCATTAAAACCCCAATATCATTGTGCATCTAGGTTGCATTAGTTCTCTTGTTTTGTGTTGTGTTCTTGATCTAGCTTTTGAGTTAAGTTTCTCAATTAGATCAAGTTTTGGATTATTGTCAGTCTCTTCCTTCAAATGTTTAATTGGAAAAACTGACTGGTTTTAAATTCAAGTCTCATGTCATATGCATTGATCGTGTTGGTTCTCGGTGCCACAAGGTGGAGAACTCGGGAAGAGGTGCCGCTTTGTGAAGATCGAATGAGTTCATCTTGTGTAAAGCAAGGTTGCACAAAGGTAAAGATGCTCCTTAGATAGGATCTAAGAATTGAGCTTGTGTGGTCTTTGTATGAACCTTGTTTACACTAGTGAATTAGACTCAGTGGAGAGTCCCCGGTTCTTTAACCCAGAGGTGGATTTTTCCAACAAAAAACATCTTGTGTTTATTATTGTGTTTATCAGCTTTTTTGATATGAGATGCAATCACCATGACCTGTTTTTGCAACTAAGTTAATCAGTGTTTGAATCTGTACTGAACTGGATCTTAGTTAACTAGGAACATTTCAGTAGTTCAAGTCTTTAAACAGATTGTTTCTGCTATTGTTAAACTAATCATTTGATCTTAGTTGACTAGTGTTGCTGACTAGTCAATCAAGCACATACATAGATTTTTAAGTACATGTTATTTTGCCTAGTATCAATTTCAACTTTACATAAACAAGGAAAGCTAGAAAAGATAATCAGCTCAATTGGCCCCTTACACGATCTGATTTTTGAATTTATGTATTTAATTAGAGATGTTAAGAGAAAGTTTACACTTTTCTAATTTCATGTGTTAGTAAATACAATGAAATTAAGAAAGTGAAGTTATTCTCAAAATCTTATTTTAGTAACTGCAGGAAACTCATTAAAATAATTCTTAACTTTTATTCCCCGTAAGTAAACATGCCATTAAACTTTTAAAATTCCCTATTACTCTTAAACTTACTCATACGAGGATAGTTGTTTTGTTTACTTGTTTAGTATATCCCAAACCCTAAATCTTCCTTAGAAAAGTAGTCAAGATCTTAACCCAAAATTGTATGTGCTTTAACTTCAGTTGTAAGTCCAAATAAGAGACCAATTTAAATTCAAAATCCAAGAAGTCTTAGAACTCTTCAGCCCATTACAAATGATTGCTGAAGTTTTTGATGTCCATGTCCACCGCCAAGCAAAGTTGGTCGCTCATAGACTTGCTAGATATATGTCCTCCATTTGGGAGTTTATTGTACTTGGTTTGATGAACCTCCTTTTATTATTAGTGATCTTCTTGAGGAAAACCGCTCCATCCCTTGTACTATTTAGCATGTCTGGCTTTGAAATGAAATATCACATTTTCTTCAAAAAAAAAAAAAAAAGGAAGAACATTGCAAATCAAGCTGCTATGGCTTCTAACTACATGTATTTCTCTTATATGCAGTGGTGCGTCTAGGAAAAAGTATTCGGAGGGTCACATATGAAAGTTTACAAACATTAAGACATATAATAACCTTAAAAATTAATCAGAATTCCGTTATTCATAATTTATAGAACAATAACAATGCAAGTCACAATTGTGCACAACGTTTTTCATATTTTAAAAACGTTGCATTATAGCTTCATTATTAATGGAAGAAAAACATTGCCCAATATAAACCACATGCTATCACTCAGCCATTTATCTCCCATTCAGTTACGTAATGGACTTTTCACAATATTCATACCAGAATAGGCTCTCTCCACTGAAGCAATAGCATCCAATATAACTCCACCATGTTTTTTGCAAGACTACCAATTCCTTTCAATTGAGAAATTCACTACTTAAATGCATATCAAGAATATAATACCCAAGTTGATAGTTAGAAAAATAATAAGAATGACAACATCTCATTGAGGCATTTTATCAAGCAGTTGGAAGGCATGCATGCAAGACAACTCCGACCTTCAGAGGGGTAGCACCCAAGTCATCCATGGAGGTTCACTGAAATTCAGGAGGCCAGCTGACCCCTTTTATAACAACCTGTCCTGAAATTTACAGAACGAATGAGTATTTTTGTATTTTCACTAAGTTTGGGGTATTTATTTTAAAAATTGTTTTTGGGCCTTAATGTGTGTGCCCGTGTGGCCCATTTGTTTCAGTTTTGTCATTCGGGGCCCAAGTCTCTCTCTCTCTTTGTGTTCCATTTCTGTCTCTCTCCCAAGTCTTTGCTCATCTCTCCTCCCTGGGAGCAACCACAGAGACTACCATCGTTATACCCACTTTGTGACCACCACCCACACAATCATTCTTCTCCCCTCGTGAGCTCCACGAAATCTGGAGCAGAGGAGAAGCACACAAGCTCTCCGTGTCTCGTGGCATCATGGTTGGCCATTGTACACCTCATCCTCCGGTGAACCATCAACCATGGTAAGCTCCTTGAACCCCATAAATTGTGTTTAGAAGTGTTTTGTAATGTCTCTGAATAATTTATGTGGTTTTTTTATGAAGAATATCTCGGAGATCCAGAATTCTGACGAATACCTGTGACTTTCAGACCACTTTTCTGCCAACTCCGGCCACCACATGTCGTGAAATTGGTGGTTATCTTCCTTATTCCTTGGGCTTCAATTTGGTATATTGCATGACGTGTTTTGGGTGAAGTGCGAGGTTTACCGGAGTTTGGGAAGCTTTGGTTTCCTTTTTTTTATCGAAACCAGGCCGTTCAGCCATCCCAACCTGAAACCCAAAACCCTTTTTCCCTGAACCGACCTAGGTTTTTAGGCCATGGACCTCGGCCCAGACCTTGGCCCTTTAAGCTGAGCCCAACCAAAGCCTTATGCCTAGCCCAGTTACCAAACCCATCCACCCTACAAACCTTTTGAACCTAGGGCCTTTGACCGTACGAACTTGGGCCTCCGGATTGGTAGCCTCATGCCCAAAACTCGTTTGATCCAACCCGTTTGACCCAGCTGTTAACCTAATGGAATATTCTATGGAATATTTCCTATCCTGGAATATTCTCGTGTTGACTTTTTGTTAATTTTTTCAAAATTTATTTGGGACCCTTCTTACAGTAATTCAACGTCCTGAATCTGTTCCAATGTCCGTTTTCCCAAATTTAATCATTTTAATAGAGTTTTATTAATTGGACCCTTTATGTGCTTAGGTGCATTTATTGTGGCATTTTCGTCTTTGCTAGTTTGCGTGGCTCTTGGCGGTGAAGTATTAGCGAATGGATATTTTCTATAATGCATGTTTTAATAGTAAAAATGTATACATGAAAAGCATGATTTAATGATTACATTTTGTGAAACGTTTTATGAGTAAATTAGATTTACGCTTTATGATTATCATGCTTTACTGAGAATATTTTGGAATACCATGCTTTATCAAATTTATGTTATTTATATAGTATGTATGATGGATGACTATATACTATTTAGAACATGTTTTTACACTTCTTTGTATAATATATGATGGATGACTATATGCTATGAAGATGTTTTTGAGATATAAGCAAGGATTTAAATATCGATAATATCGCCGATATTATCGTTTTTTTGAAGATCCGAAATTTTTTTAACTATCCAAATGATTTTCGTCAAAATATCACGATATTATCGATAATATTGCAATATTTTTGATATTTTCGATAAATATCGATAATATCACAACATAATACTAAAAAATACTTAAATATGTTGAGAAAACTCAACATATACTTCACTTGATCATAGCCCAAATGCCAATCAAGTTAGGATTTTCTCAGCTGGGGGAATGTGGATTTTATAGGAAAAATTGCTTGCTCACTGCCCTCACATGGGCGATGTGGGACTCCCCTAATGGGAGAGAAAATCAGAATTTTGGCCGAAATTTTACACCCACTTTAAACGGCCATAACTTTGTCAAAACGCAACGCAATCAAGCAAGACAAAAATGAAAGTTGTAGCCCTCGAAGAGACGAAGAGAATGATACCTCACACGACGTCTAAATCGTCGTGGTTTGGCCGGAAAATGCCTCGAAAGTCACTGAGATCGGCAGAAACTGGGTAAGATTCAAATGAGTATAACTTTTTTAATACTCAACGAAATTGAGTGAAACAAAAAGGAAAGTTGTACTACTCGACGAGACGAAGAAATTGATACCTTGCACGCCGGCCAACTCGCCGTGGTTTGGCCGGAAATTTCCTCGAAAGCCACTGAGGTCGCCGGAAATTGGGTAAGATTCAAATGAGTATAACCTTTTCAATACGCAACGACATTGAGTGAAACAAAAAGGAAAGTTGTATCCCTCGAAGAGACGAAGAGAATGGTACCTTACACGACGTCTGACTCGTTGTGGTTTGGCCGGAAATTGCCTTGAAAGCCACTGAGGTCGCCGGAATCTGGGTAAGATTCAAATGAGTATAACTTTTTCAATACTCAACGAAATTGAGTTAAACAAAAAGGAAAGTTGTACTACTCGACGAGACGAAGAGATTGATACCTTGCACGCCGGCCAAAATTCAATTGACACACTCCTGGCTTCCAAAATTCAATTCTTTTACTTTATATAAACTTGAAAAAACATAATCGGCATCCAAATTAAAGTTTAGTCTTATTCTTATGTGTAAGAAATTTAAAGTATCAAATTCGGCACATTATTCTTCATCATTTTATTCACTTCCCTTTTTTTTTTAATATCCTAAATAAAACCTCCAAATATTGTACTAATTAATTATATATAAATGATTATGGTGTGTTTAAACTTCTTTCATTAATTACTACATATTTTCTATACTCACAATGTTTGCCAGCTCGCTATATAATCAACTTAAATCAGTTAAATCCATCATGCAATGCATTTCCTTCCAATTTTTTGTGATAAACTAATAGATAATTGACTAAATAAACATCCTACAAAGTTTCATTAAAAATTTCCAAGTTTTTCTTACAATTTCCGTGGTTTCCATGTAATTTTTATCGATATCGATATTTTACCGATATTTCCATCGATATTTCCGTGTTTTCGGACTACCGATATTTCCGATATTACCGATATTTTCTTCCTTGGATATAAGTACTTTTGTTGGAAAGATTATTTTCAATGTTTTGTGCGTATCTAATGGTCACTGTCCAGCTTAGGGGTGTATGTCCTACCTACGAGCGTATGTTCTACCTACGGGTGCATGACGGTCCTGCCTACGGGCGTATGTTCTGCCTAGAGGTGCGTGGCAGTCCTGCCTACGGGCGATTATGATACCACTAATTAGCACACTATATCTTATTTATGTTTTATGAAAGGTTTTATGGAATGTTAGGGTTTTCGGAAAACCTATCACATAATATGCTATTAGTTTTCATGAACTTTAGGGGTTAGTATGTTGATAATATATATATATATATATATATATATATATATATATATATCAACTTGGTCCACTTATGTTTGTTTTGCACCCCCTCAGGACTTAGAATTGAGGTGTACAATCCTGGCGTCAAGGCACTTCTGCATCGGCATCTTTGAGTCTTCTCGATGTAGGACCCATTCCTTTGTTCATTCAATTTTATATTATTCTTTTTAGTGTTCTAGATTAGTTGTATGCTTTGAACATGTTCCTTAACTACATACTCATTGTATTTTAATTTAAAAGATTTATTTTTATTCATTAGTCGCATGCATGTAAGTATGTCTTCGTCGCCTTCGGGTGTCGACTAGAGCATGCCTACCCTTTTGATCAGTGGATATCGGGGTTGGGTGTGTCAATTTGGTATCAAAGCGAGCGAGGTTGTTTAGAGCATACATAAGAATCACATCGTACTCTAGTAGTTTGTCAGTCATGACATCATTTGGATGTCACGACTTCCAGATTTGTTGTCTCTCGGCATGGTTGTGCAACCCTCATTATGCATGAATAGTTACATCTTATGGAAGAAGAAGAAACTCATGTCGGGATTGTACCTCATCAGTGACGAATTAGTTTGTTAGATGACTTTCAACATCGGACCGATACTCTGTAATATGCATTCCCTAGGAATGGCGGGCACAGTCGTATCAGCAATGAAACGGAAAAACCTAAGTGGTAGTTTGGTAGGATCGAATCAATGTTCTCGGACTCGTTCCCGCTGAGGAAGTTCGTGTGGATCCTTAGAACAATTCCTGACAATTTTTCTATCAATAACTTTTTCGCTTACTCTAACGACGAAGTCAAGTTCCCTAACTATCGACTGTCAGCTTCACACCAAATCCTTCGAGTGTTGACTTTGTTTAGATTTTATACTTTTCTTAGGAGACTCTTTGGTAGTAGGCGTTATTCTCATCAATTTCCAAAAATGTTACAGCCGTTGGAAATTGAAAATCTTCACAAGGTGTGCTGAAATGCGAAGTATCCTCGGTCTTGTACTATAGTTTTGATGGACTTGTTTTGACCCTCAAATTCTTGAATGTTCTTTTAGCTTTCTTAACATGGTTTCTTGCTCAATCCGTAAGGATTTCATGAGAGATTGACTCAACTGAAGTATGGGCTCAGTTCTTATCAATTCAGACAGGAACCTTAGGAGCATAACATTTTCACAAGCTTACCAGAAAGAGTTTTACATGAGTGTGATGGTTGAGCCATTTTTTGGTAAGAGATTGATGAAGGTTGTAGTGCAGGTGGTCAGCAGATTGCATCACCAATCACTATCTTCATGCATAAATAAATAGTCACCTCTCATTATCTTGCTACAATTCATAAACATGATATCGTACTCTAGTGAATCTTTTCCAACGATATATGTATCTTTCCACTGCTTCATTCCAGGACCTTATTGTTCGTGAGTACGTGGATGTCGAAACACTTCTAATAGATTTGATTGGTGCGCTCTAGAATAGTACGATAGCGCGATCGAGGCAAGAATCGGATGATCAATGCACACTCACTTTGAGTGGTAAAATGGTAATTGTGCACCCTTAGGAAAGTACTGGTTGCTTATCAAAACAACAATGTGTGGTCGATATCGCGAGCGGTCGACTGTGATATCAGTGGCTCATTGGATTCGCTATGCAAGTGAGCAGGTAGACTCGTCTACGGTAGATGTTACTGAGTAGTTATTGTTGGGGCTCGACCCAAAGACCCATCTATTTTCGAAGTACATGACGCTACGTATGCTTGGGCGAAACCCACTTTCATTTTCGATTTTGGTTTTCAGTACAAGTATTTTGAATTACCTTATAGTTATATCTAGGGTAAATTACATAGTAGCCCCTCAGGTTTGAGGTCTATTACAACCCCATACAACATCTTTAAAACATTTCACTTTCATACTTCACGTACTATTTTATTTCAAAATAATATATTCGTTACATTTTCCGTCTATTGATCCGTTAAGCTCTGATGTGGCTACCAAATGTGTGCCACGTGGCAAAAAAAATAATTTTGTAATTTTTTTTTAAAACCTAAATCTTTAACCAAAAACAAAAAAAAAACAAAAAAACAAAAAAAAAACTTAGAAAACCCAAATCCCATCACCCACCCCTTCCCAGCCCCTGACCACACGCCCGCATGCCGAAACCCCATCCCCTTCATCATCTTCCCCATCTGTCGTCCCTACCAACAACCCAAATCCAAAACCACTCCCACCCAACCTTCACATCCTCCTCTGCACCCATCCTCCACCTCATTCGCGCACCCATCTTACCATCTCCCCCTGATCGGATCATATTTATATATATTTTTACTTCGAATTCACTCGTCTTTTCTTAGTTAGTTCCTTATATTTTTGAGTTATTTACGTTATTTTTGTGTTTATAGGATTTGTTATGCAAAGAAAATAAAAATAGAACAAGTGAAATTTTATGTAATAAATTCGTCAAAAGCAAATTTAAATTACAATATTGCTAATCCATTGTGACGCTAAATGATAAACCAATATTTAAACTATATATTTCATCCTTTTATATTTCTTTTCTTGTCTAATTTAGTTGGAAGTTTTAAGTATTTATGATACTTTTGATTTATTGTGTTTCTAGGAGAAGAAAGAAAGCTAAGAGAGATCAGCAAAAAGAGAACAGAAAGAAGGAAAAATAATAATGAGGACAGCAGGATAATTGGGAGAGGGAAAGAAGGCAGGCGTGAAAGGAGGGAGAAAACGGAAAGAATAAAAAATAAAAAGAAAGAGCTGCTTGGGCAGCGTGAAAAAAAGGAGAGCCTCGTGCGGGGAGTGTGAAGCGTGAAAAAAAGGGTTTACCTCGTGCGGGGAGTGTGAAGCAAAGAAGGGAAAATAATAGAATAAAAGAAAGGAGTTAGACAGTGGGTGGTCTTGGAGCTGGAAAGGAGGGAGAGGGGGCGCTGACAGGAGGTCAGGGCGTGGAAAGAATAAGGAGGGAGCTGCCTTGCGGAAACTGGGATAAAAGGGAGAGACGCAAGGATTGGGGGGGGAATTGGTGGAAGGCAGAGGGCTGCCCTTTGGGCAGCGTGAAGCTGCGGAGAGAAGGGAAGGGGGAAGCTGCCCTTTGGCAGCGAGGTCAGACAGCACAGGAAAACAGAAAGAAGGAGGGCAGCTCGCAGACGTAGAGAGGACAGGAGATCAGCATGAAAATGCAGTTCAGAGTCCATGCAGTTCAGAGTCCAAGCAGCAGATCCTTTCTTTCGGTTTAATCTTTCCAAACTCCTATTTTATTTTTGTTTTAATAATGTGTAATTAATTTTATTTTGGCTAGAGGTTAATTCAAAGCCATGATTTATATTTGTAATATGAATTGATTACCTTCGGTTGTGATTTCATAAGTTGTGATTTCAATTTACTTATCTGTTCGTATAAAAACTGATTTGTGTATGTTGGTTGAGAGTGCACGCTTAATTTACATGCATGAATTTGACGCTAGAATATAAGGGAATTTCACCTAATCGTTATGAACTTATATTCATAAGTAGTGAAGGTTGCTAGTCACAATCACGTTAAGTAAATTCTTGGCATAAGTTTCATGCAAATCATAGTAACGAGTGTCTCGTCAATGCTTATGTTTTTCATAGAACTTATTGATTCTTGCTTGTATCTCTATTATGCAACTCATGTAGGGAACTTGTAGGGAATGTTTTGGGTTGTCGTATGCAATCATCCAACCCAATAACTTGTGGAAAAACTGAGGGTTAATTTAAGCGTACCTAATTAACTTGGGGCATTGAGAATTAATAATTTATTGAAAGAACAACTGAAAATCAATTTAGGTTGCATATGTGTCATGTGTGGAGAAGAACCCTCTAGCTAGTCCGTCATTTATCATTTCACCTTAATTTCATGTTTTTGTCAATTCTGTAATTTAATTAAGTTTAATTTATTTTTCATCAAAACCAAACACCCATCCATTATTAAATTATATTATTTATTTAGTTTTCTTTATTGTTAGTCTTTTAATTTAATTTCCGTCCATTTCAGTTCCTAGTGTTTAATTTAATTGTTTTCATTATTTTGAGTCATTTTAAGTGTGTTTCGAGTTATTAGAGTTTTTAGCCTAGTTTTGTGTCCTTGAGTCTTGTTTAATATTTTTAAATTAATTTAGAATAGATTAGCAATCCCTCCTAATCCCCGGCCTAGAACGATACCCTACTTACATCTATACTACAATTGTCAAAAAGAGGGTTTAATTTGTGTGTCAAGTAATTTACACATCACCCCCCACCAGAGCCCAACCTGCAACCCAATAATAAAAAATAAAAAATTTAAACCATCTTCATCTTCCCCGACCCCCCTTCCCTGCAACCCACCCTTTTCTTCTCCCATCTTTCACAAACCCACCGTGCACCCATCCTCGACCTCCTCCTCTGCAACCACTACTTGCAACCTAGAAAAGAAAAAAAGAAAAAAAAAGAAAAAAAATAACCCATCTGCATTTCCCTACAACCCAGATCCTGTCTTTCCCAATGGGTGTGGATTTAAGTAGTGGGGTGTGTAGAGGAGGGAAGGGGGTGGGTGCTAGGGTGGGTGCGGAAGGCAGGTGCGTGGATGCGTGTAAGGGTGGGTGCGGAGGAGGACGTGGAGGATGGGTGCGGTGGGTTTGGGGATGAAAGGGGTGGATTGCAAGGAAGGGGGGATCGGGGAAGATGAAGATGGGTTTTTTTTTTTTTTTTCCTTCTTCTTTTGGGTTGCAGGTTGGGTGGATGAGGGAGGGAAGACGAAGTGGGGGTTGCGGGGAGGTGTGTTTCAGCTTTTGTTTTTGGTTTTTTTTATTATATTTATTTAGAAGATTCAGGTTTTTTAAAAAATTGTTTTTTTTTTACCACGTGGCACAAATGTGGCAGCCACGTGACGCTTAACGGATCAATTGATGGAAAATGTAAGGGAGGTATTATTTTGAAACAAAATAGTATGTGAGGTATGAAAATAAAATATTTTAAAGATGTTGTATGAGGTTGTAATAGACCTCAAACCTGAAGGGCTACTATGTAATTTACCCTTATATCTATTTTGACACTATCGTATTCTACGTACATACTTTCGACCTTACGTTGTTTTATGTTTTCAACTTTATATCTCTATTAAGTATATGTTTCTACTTTTACACTGATGGGGGAAGAAGGTATGAGTCTGAAGGCATGAAAGATGGAATCATTGCAACCTGATCGCGACGGGGTGGCATTTTCCCTTTCATGCAACCGCTCTGATTTGATTTCTTTGTTTTATATATATATATATATATATATATATATATATATATATATGGCATTTTCCCTTTCATGCAACCGCTCTGATTTGATTTCTTTGTTTTATATATATATATATATTCCTATTTTCTAGTATTTCAGTGTAGCAAGTTATTTCAAAATTTCAGGATGAAATTTTATTTAACGGGGGTAGATTGTAACAACCCGTCCCAGAATTTACGGAACGAATGAGTATTTTTGTATTTTCACTAAGTTTGGGATATTTATTTTTAAAAAAAATTTAGGTCTTAATGTGTGTGCCTATGAGGCCCCTTTGTTTTGGTTTTGTCCCCCGTGGCCAAAGTCTCTCTCTCTCTCTCTCTGCATTCCATTTCTATCCATCTTCTTCGTCTTCACTTTTCTCTCCTCCCTATGAGCAACCACCGAGACCACCATCATTATACCCACTCCGACGACAACCACCCACACCATCATTCTTCTCTCCCCGTGAGCTTCACGAAATCTGTAGCAGAGGAGAAACACATAAGCTTTCCATGTCTCATGGCACTGTGGGTTGCCACTATACACCTTCTCTTCTGGCGAACCCTCGACCATGGTAAGCTCCTCAAACCCCGTAGATCATGTTGAGGAGTGTTTTGTAATGTCTCTGAATAGTTTTTGTGGTTTTTGGACGAAGAATACTTCGGAGGAGCTAAACCCAGGATTCTGGCGAATACCCGTGACTTTCAGACCACTTTCTGGCCAATTCTGGCAACCACACATCGTGAAAGTGGTATGGTTCTCTTCCTCATTCCTTGGGCTTCAATTTGGTATATTGCATGATGTGTTTTGGGTGAAGTGCAAGATTAACCGGAGCTTGGAAGGCTCCGGCTTCCTTTTTTCATCGAAACCAGGCCGTTAGGCAGTGCCAACCCAAAACCTTTTTTTAATGAACCAGCCCAGGTTTTTGGGCCATGGACCTCGGCCCAGAACTTAGCCTTTTAAGTTGAGCCCAACCCAAGCCTTAGGCCCAGCCCAGTTTCCAAACCCATCCACCCCAGAAACCTTTTGGCCCCAAGCCCTTGGGCCATACAAACTTTGGCCTCCGACCTGGTAGCCTCAAGCCCAAAACCCATTTGACTCGACTGTTAACCTGACAAAATACTCTTTGGAATATTCCGTTAGGGAATATTCTCGTGTGGACTTATTCGAATTTTACCCGAGACCATTTTTAGGGTAATTCGACGTCCTGAATCTGTTTCTAAGGTCCGTTTTCCCAAATTCAATTGTTTTAATAGAATTTTATTAATTTGACCATTTATGTGCTCAAGTGCATTTATTGTGGTGTTTCCGTCTTCGTTAGTTTGCGTGTCTCTTGGTGGCGAAGTATTAGTGAGTGGACCCCTTCTAAAATGCACATTTTAATAGTAGAAATGCATACATGAAAAGCATGATTTAATGATTACGTTTTGTGAAACGTTTTATGAGTAAATTAGATTTACGCTTTATGATTATCATGCTTTACTGAGAATATTTTAGAATACCATACTTTATCAGATTTATGTTCTTTATAGTATAAATGATGGATGACTGTATACTATTTATGAACATGTTTTTACACTTTTTTGTAGTATATATGATGGATGACTATATGCTATAAAGATGTTTTTAAGATATATGTACTTATGTTGGAAATATTATTTTCAATGTTTTGTGCGTATCTAGTGGTCATTGTCCAGCCTACAAGCGATTGTTCTGCCTACGGGGGTATGTCCACAGGCCTACGGGCGTATGTTCTACCTACAGGTGTGTGGCGGTCTTGCCTACGGGCGATTATGAAACCACTAGTTAGCACACTATATATGATATATGCTTTATGAAAGGTTTTATGGCATGCTAAGGTTTTCGGAAAACCTATCAAGTACTATGCTGTTAGTTTTCATAAACTTTGGGGGTTAGTATGTTGATAACTATTTCAGTATTATATATATATATATATATATATATATCAACTTGGTCCACTCATGTTTGTTTTGTGCCCCCTCAGGATTTAGAATCGAGGCGTACAATCCCAGCATCAAGGCACTCCCGCATCGGCATCTTCCAGTCCTCTCGGTGTAGGACCCATTCCTTTGTTCATTCAATTTTATATTATTCTTTTTAGTGTTCTAGATTAGTTGTATGCTCTGAATACGTTCCTCAATTGCGTACTCATTGTATTTTAATTTATAAGATTTATTTTTATTCATTAGTCTCATGCATGTATATATGGCTTTGTCATCTTCAGGTGTCGGCCAGCACGTGTCTACCCTATTGATCAGTTGATATCAAGATCGGGCGTGTCACCCTTGCCCCTTAATTGATCCACCAGTGCTTATATGGACCCAATCAGGACCCAACAATTTTTTGTTGTAACTTTTAAAATCCAATATTGCTCTTTAACAATTTTCTCCATTGACCCAACACATATGAGTGGGGGAGCAAGTTAGAATGAGTTTCCGATTTTCGACCGTAACATTTTTTAATCCGAACTAAAAAATTCTCAATTCAAATATTTTCCAAAAAATTGGCTCGGAAATCAGAATGCATTTAGCAATTCTGATAATTCTGGATTTCTTAAACGAATTATTTCAAAGAGTTCAAAACTTATTCTTCAAAAAAAAAAAAATCTTCCAAAAACTTCCGATTTCTTATAGTTATTTACTCAAGTTATTTAATTTCTTATCAACTTTTAAATTTTATTGCTAGTTTTGAATCTATTTTATTCTTTTTTTTTTTTTTGTATTAGACATACTTGTATATATTAAAAATGGATAACCATACTAGCATACCACAAAATACTTGAATCTGTACTTAAGCATTTACCAGATATTTAGAAAGAACAATAAGTTACATGTACAAAAGAAAAAATTGAGAGTGTTAAAAACTTGTAAAATATATTAATTTTCGAATTATGTTTTGAAATTTTCGAGATTATTCAGATTCCAAAATTTCTAAAAGTTTCAAAATTTTATGTCCTGAATAGAATCCGATTCTGAAATTTTGGAGTGAAATTTGAAAATGTTGTCCGATACGACCCTTCCGAGAAATACTCTTACCTATAACTGATGGCATTAACTAATTAATACACGTGACTTAGTAGATTCGAGATTAAATATTTTTGTTTGTATAAGTAATATCTTGTGGTGGGACAATGGAATCGAAACCATGCATGACCTAATATTTCAACAAATTAAAGCCGCACAACTTCAATATGCCCACAGTTCGAGGTTGAAATATCAAGTTATCAACCACGACCTAATGGAATTAGTAACCCTAGCCTTGACAACCTCAAATTATCTACGAACAGACGAACTATCCTTCATCTTTTTGGAAAAAAAATAAAAGTTATGAACCACCAACTATCCAATATATTTAGTCCTCAACATTCAGCTGCATGTGCAGTAGGTATGCAGCTGTGGATGGAGTTGTAATTATTGGGTTTCATGTCGATATATATAATCTAGAGTGGATTTAAGTGAGAATAAAATGCTTGCTCCTGCATGCATGCGGTTAAGTAATTAGAGCGATCAAATAATATAATCTTATGTCCAATGCAGTACACCAACGCAAACATAATGTGAAGTAGAATTATTGTTTGAAATGACGCCAAAAAGAAAAAGCATGGGTTGAAAATGAGAAAGAAAATGTGGTTGGCCCCCAGAAAAAAAAAAAAAAAAGATTCTTCTTCTAGTCCTCAAGAGGTCGGATTATGTTTCATATGCAACTACACTATTTCTTTTGTTGATTGAATATGTTTCAAAAAGTTATTTACTTATTTTCCATCTTCGTATGTCCACTCGCCTTTCGTGATTTATCAACTTAAAACGTTTTGATATATTATGGCATGGTCTCCCTCTAAGAGAGAAAAAGAAGAAGTGAAAAATGCCATCAGTCATAGTACCTAGAAAGCAATAATTTAAGCTGATTTTTAGTTCGCTGTGAAAAACAATAGTACCAGCCGGCTGCAGGTGACATGCATTCCCCTTGTAAAATGCATGTTCTAATAAAATTAAATGGCATTGTCAAGAAATGAGGGTGCAACATTGGATCTTCAAAAGAGATAAAATGTCTAAATTAGCACTAACATTAAAAATGCAACAACAATATTTTTCAACCGAAAAGTTAAATTTGTTGTGTCATGACATGGATTGGCAGCCCTCATCCTTATTGTCAAAATTGACAACAACTTCAATTCTTTTTTTTTAATTGATTATTAAATGCAATTTATTAATTTTATGGATAATGCTTGGCTACTCACCAGTAAGCACTCACCTTTTTATTTTATCTAATGATATTTTAACACATATTTTATTACTTTAAAAAATAACGGATACATGACATTTTTGGGCTTTGAAAAAAAAAGGAATACATGACATTTTTTTGTTGGGCCAGATGAAAAAGTGAGTGTTCACTAGTGAGTACTTAAGAGTACCTAAGTGTTATCCTAATTTTATTATTGTTTTTTGTTTTAAAACATTAATTATAATAATTTAATGTAACAAAATAATAGTTTATTTTGACATATCGAGTGGAAAATAAAATTTTAAGATCTCAAAGTGTCACATAAGCTCAAATTTAATTTTATAATTAATATTTGACATCTACTTTCATGGTGCTTTTAATTATGCGCAAAATAAAACAGGTAAAACTTGATAGCTCTTTCATATAGAATTTAGAGGCTTGTGTAATTTGAGCATCAAAATCAAAACAAAGTGGTATTTAGTAATGAGTACAGGGTGTAGCGGTGCTGGGGCGGAAGCGGCCAAACTCATTGTTTTTAACAAGCAATATTATTTATACTAAAGGGGGTGGGGGAGTGGATTATGTCTCATAATGGGCGAGTCATAATAATATGGTTTAAATTTACCTTTGCCAAGAGTCGAACCTCAAACCTCTCACTTATAAGTGAAGAGGAATACCACTAGACCGTAGTACTTAATTTTTTAATATTGGACAATTCTTGACATACATATTTAGTAATGTAAAGATCGTATCTTGTCAGACTACGCATTTGGTTGTTACTTACAATCATATATGGTTTATATATATTAATATGCACGTGTATGTGTGAATGGAGATGTAAGGTTCACCTTTAGATGCTTAATTAAGATTTGCAATAGGAGAAATTAGGATGCAATCCCCAACCACCAATATCCTTTGATTGAAATCCTATTGATTTTAAATTTTTGATCAAAATCCTTCTACTTTATACACATCAGCATATTTACATTTAAAACTTTATGCCACCCATAAATGTAATTAATTCAAATCTTTTCAAAATTTCATAAGATTATTGAGAACTAATCAATTCCTACATATTAGGCAAAACAAAATATGTTTTGGCACATAGCTTTTTATTTCGTTTATATCTTAGTTTGAATTCAAGTTATTTCTTTGATGGGTACATGTGAATTTAAATGTACCCATTGATGCATTTGGGATATTTGCACCCATAAACATGTTATGGTTTTTCTGGACTTGGTACATATACAATTTTTATAACGTGTATAGTTGAGTTCCACATTACAATTGGTACATTCTTTCTCACAATTCCTCAGTTGGGTTACAATTACAGTGGGTACATACAAATATGAGATAATATTATAGATGGGTAAGATGAACACAAAAGGCAGGTTTAATTTGCACTTTGTGGGTAGAAAGACAAAATAAAATTTTGGTTCATGGGTACAAAGATTGAAACATAAACAATTGTACCGCAAATATACTACAATTAACGGTGTTATGATTTTGTACTCTGCAACTTTTGGATTGCTTGGGTGATTTTACAGAAGAAAATTGTGTGTGGGTTCTAGTTGGCTAGGTTGTACCCACCAGTAAGCAGTGCAGATTATTTCAAATTTGAAAATCAAATTAAACTGATATTTGGTGTGCCCGATATCACTGATATGTGATATAAATTTGGGATAATTTGGAGGTTAATTAGATTGGATAATTTGGAGGTCTCAGAGGAAAGGTTAGTAATTTAAGGTGCATATATGTTCATCGTTAAGGTGAGTTAGCAGAATGTAATTTATCACAATGTAATAAATGGAGGACTTGAATCAAAGCTTTAAACCAAGAAAGGGCGTTTGAAAATTAAGAAAAGACGCCTAAACTTGTTGAGGCGCTTGCCTAGACCGCCTAGCCCGCCCAAACCTGCCTAGACACCTGCCTAGGTTGCAACTCACTTAGAAAATAGATAACTTTCCTTTTGCATTTTATTGTTTCCAATAAATTGTAAGAGACTTGTTTCCAATAAATTGTAAGAAACTTCTTGAACACATTATATGTTTGCTCCTCATGTTTTCATCAGGTTCCAATTTTTCATAATATATATGTCATTTTACTTTCTAGTTTATAATGAAATTATATATATTTTAAGTATAAACAGACACTTATTTACACGAAATACAATAGATTTACTTAAATTGACCTAGCCCGCCTAGGCACTAGGCCCCATCCTGCTGCCCGATTAGCGCCTAACGTCTTTTAAAACCTTGCATAAGAGTTGTTTTTGTTTGGTGATCTGACCATCTAGATAATTCATAATTGCCGAGAAATGAACTCATCATGCCATCCATAATTAATCGGTAATGAGAAAAGAAGGTATATGTAATGGTTTTGCTTAAATTTAAGCCACCTCGTCCTGATCAACTTTATGAAGACTAAACCCTATCTCCTAGTTGAACAGATTGCAATGAATTATTATTGATCACGATTGAAGCGATGCAACAGCCCTTTTACAATTAATTAAAGAAAAAGAATTTGGTGAAGGGAAATTTGGTGAAGGGAGAATCAAATTAAAGAAAAGGAAAGAAAGTTACAACTTTGACATATTTCAATGGCATAGTTCACGAGATTTGAAGCAACCCCAGCCACGTGATATTCATAATATCTATGGAAACACAAATGGTAGGAAAAGACCCGTCTTTGTAACGGCAGCTTAATTAGTCTCCATTTATATTGGTTAGGGACCCTAAAGATACATATAATTGTTCATGTGTATGTAAAATCATTCACTAATAATTGTAGGAAAAGCTGCTTTAGCAAGATTCTGCTGAGGTAATATATCACAGTTTCATCCAGTTCAGAAGGTTCAAGAAATCTAATTGGACCTTCCTGTTAACTAATTTTAATTCACACTTTAAGTTGGTACAATGGGGCCTTGATGAGAAAAACCTTTGCCACTGCTGCCTAAAGTAGTAATGTGTATTATGGACATGGGTACGAGGTCATAGATTGTAGATTTGTGATGTATTCAATTATTTTATTTAGCTTAATTGATTATTGGGTAAATTACATAGTAACCTCTTAGGTTTGAGGTCTATTACAACCTCATACAACATCTTTAAAACATTTCACTTTCATACATTAAATACTATTTTATTTCAATTTCATACATCCGTTACATTTTTCATCCATTGATCCGTTAAGTGCTTACGTGGCTGCCAAATATGTGTCATGTGGCAAAAAAATTAATTTTTTAATTTGGGTAAATTACATTTTCATACCTCAGGTTTGGGGTCTATTTCAATTCCTTACAACATCTTTAAAACATTTCACTTTCATACTTTAAGTACTATTTTATTTCAAAATAATACATCCGTTACATTTTTCATTCATTAATCTGTTAAATGCTGACGTGGCTGCCACATATATGCCACATGGCTGCCAAATGTCTACCACGTGGCAAATAAAATAATTTTTAAATTTTTTTTTAAAACCTGAATTTTCTCAAAAAAAAAAACAAATTTGAAACCCACATCTGCAAGAAGAAGAAGAAGAGGAGGGAGGAAGAAAGAAAAAGAAAATAGAAACCCACTGCAAGAAGAAGAGGAAGAAGAGGAAGAAGAGATTGGGTGGGGGGAGGGTTGTCGGAGGAAGAAAATCAAAAAAAAAAATAGAAACCCAGATCTGCAAGAAGAAGAAGAAGAAGAGGGAGGGAGGGAGCTGGGTCGGGGTGGGGGAGGGTCGCTGGGCGTGGGGGGGGGGACGGGAGGAGGGTCATCGGAGGAAGAAAATTAAAAAAAAAAAAAAAAAAAGAAACCCAGATCTGTAAGAAGAAGAAGAGGGATGAACAGAGCTGGGTCGGGGTGGGGGAGGGTCGCTGGGCGTGGGGGGGGTGGGGGACGCGAGGGAGGTTCTTCTTCTTTCTTCTTCTTCTTCTTCTTCTTCTGGTCGCTGGGGGAGGGACAAATTTTTTTTTTTTTTCTGTTCCTCCTTCTTCTACTTCTTTTCCTCCTTCTGATCACTGGTTGCAGATGTGGGTTTAATTTTTTTTTTTTTTTTTTTTGTTGAGAAAATTCAGGTTTTTTTTAAAAAAATTAAAAAAAAAAAATTTTGCCACGTGGCAGATATTTGGTAGCCACGTGGCACAAATGTGGCAGCCATGTCAACATTTAACGGATTAATGGATGGAAAATCTAACGGATGTATTATACTGAAATAAAATAGTACTTGAGGTATGAAAGTGAAATATTTTAAAGTTGTTATATGGGGTTGTAATAAACCTCAAAACCTAAGGGGCTACTGTGTAATTTTTTTTTAAAACTAAATCTTCTAAATATTAAAAAAAATTATTAAAAAAAAAACTAAAACTAAAACCTTATTCCCCTTATCCTCCTCTCTTCTCCCCGCAACCCCCAAACCTCTCCCCCATCTTCATCTTCTTCCCTGCAACCCATAAAGAAAGAAAGAAAAAAAAAATTACCCCTTCAGTTCGTCTTTCCGACCCCCCTCTTCCCCTCTCTTCTCCCCCATCTTCATCTTCTTCCCCCGACCCCCTACTTGTAACCTAGAAAAAAAAAACAAAAAACAAAAAACCCAGATTTCGTCTCGCCATCGCCGGGTTCGTGGAACGGGTGTGGATTTAAGGAGTGGGAGGGTGTTTAAAGGAGATTGGTGGGGTGTAGAGAGGGGAAAAGGGTGGGTGGTGGGGTTGCAGATGAGAGAAGGGATGGGGTCGGGTTATGGGTGACCTGCATCGCCGAGGGGGGGGGAAGGGGTTCTGGGTTGACCTCCACTGCGCTTCGGAGGGGGGGCTGGGGTGACGAGCGTCGCACCAGGGATAGCCTAGTGAGGGACAGAGATCTGGGTTTTTGTTTTTTTGGGGGGGGGGTGGGTTACGGGGATATGCAATAGGGTTTTTTTTAATATATATATATATAACATTTAGGTTTTTTAATTAAAACTTATTATTTTTGCCACGTGGTGTGCCACGTCAGCACTCAACGGATTAATGGATGAAAAATGTAACGGATGTATGAAATTGAAATAAAATAGTACTTGAGGTATGAAAGTGAAATGTTTTAAAGATGTTGTATGAGGTTGTAATAGATCTCAAACCTGAGGGGTTACTATGTAATTTACCCTTGATTATTTATAAGTAAATTTACAAATGAATACAAAAAATAGAACGATTGAAAGGAGGGGCTAGATATGGGTCCAAAAAATTAACATGGTTTTAGGTTAAGTCTAGTATTATCTTTTCTTCACTTTTATTCCTTTTATACTCATTTTATCTTTCTTTTTTTAATATTATAAATAAATTAATATTGTCACAACCCGTCCCGGAAATGTACATTATTTTGTTATCATTGATGTGAAAAGACTAAAATGCCCTTTAGCGTTTGTTGCATTGTGGGACTATGTGTGGTTGAGGACCAATGTGTTAAGTCCATATTATTTTGGAACCAATTGGAAGTAAGGAAAATGGGTTGTTTTGATTGGTGACCCAAAAATCTGGACCACACATCCTATCTCTCTCACTCTCCCGTGCTCTCTCTTCTCTCTCTCTCGGTTTCACTCTCTCTCTTTCGAAATGGTACGGACAAGCACCCAAGACCCTTGAAACTTCACGGATTGTGGCCAAAATTAGTACCATTGTGTTCGTGAGGACCATACGAGTTCAAATGTACCCATTTCAGGTAAGAACTCGTTCGATATCATGTTAAAAATTCAAGCTCCGAGTTGAGCACTATTCACGAACTTTTAAATGGTTATGTTTTAGGACAATCCAAGCTCATAGCGAGCTTAGTGAGGTCCCAAGGAAGCTTGGAGTGCTTCGTTTGAAGGTTTTGGATGTCGGGATCGTGTGGACGAAGTTTGGCCGATTTTCTTAGAATTCTTCGATGAGATCCCGTGACTTTTAGATTTTTAAATTAGTATGATTGTGTTCTACAAGTTAAGAGCTTTATTTTGGTATAAAATACGTGAAAAATGGTGCAAAAATGAGTGAGAAATGGGCAGTTGCAGGTCTGCCCAGAATCTGGCACCGGTGACACAGTTCCGGCGCCTAGAGGTTAAAGACGATGCGCATGAAGCCGTGCCCTCCTCGGCGCGTGAGCCATAGAAAAATTTATCTAAAAATATCACGATGTTCGTGAGGTTATGTAGGTCACGTTGGTATATTTAAATACCAAAATTGAGCAATATATGAGAAGTTATTAGCTAGTTTTGCTTATGTGCTTTAAAATAACGTTTTTATAGTTAATTCGCATATAGGCGAGACCTATCCCGAGGACGAGCGTATCCATGGGCGACTCGGGGGCTACGACCCTTCGACATACCAGTGTTGTTTTCAGTATATATTTATATACTTGATATATTTCCCAGAACTGCATTTTTAAGGAAAGTATGCTTAGAAATTATATGCCAAATGCTTCTATATTTTGAATATGCATTGCATGGTTGCATATATATATATATATATATATATATATATATATATATATATATATATATATATATATATATATATAAATGTGGTGCTGTGGAGGCACAGGTGAGTTCAGGTAAGTTATGTTTGGTTATGTGAATCATCGATGATGTGATATGTGATATGTGATTAAGTAAGGTTGAGCTCATAAAGCTACACCTAGGGTGATTGTGAATTAGCCAGAGATATGAGGTACATGCCTGTTTATTTACGTCACCTCCTGCACTATATGCTCATATGGATCCAACTTAAGTGCACAGTCTTGTCGTACAGACCTTATGCATGGTTCCGACTCGTAGGTGACTAGCGATTCATCGTCCGGCTGTTATGAGAGAATAGAATTGAGCATAATTATATTTCACCCAATCTTATCGTATATACCCTCTTTAGTGGTTCCGAC
This sequence comes from Malus domestica, assembly GCF_042453785.1. Lineage (NCBI taxonomy): Eukaryota > Viridiplantae > Streptophyta > Magnoliopsida > Rosales > Rosaceae > Malus > Malus domestica. The sequence goes on along the minus strand of NC_091674.1, from coordinate 21,901,731 downwards.
TTATGTATAGTATATTGTCGTATAGGTCATTGTAGTGACTCCGGCCATATTGACTTTTGAGATATGCATTTAGCCATACAGACTACTTCAGGGGTTCCGGCTAACATATCATGTTTCTATGAAATCATTCTTACCTAGATTGTTTACTTTGTTATATTTTGGCATGGCATACATATGAATATGATTATGTGAAGCATGAATTGAATTGATATGATTTCATATATATATATATACACACACACTTATATCTTGATTCTGGGAAAATTATACATGTTTTACAGCGAGGGGTTAGTATATTGATAAATGAAATGATTTTGTAAAACATTTGTTTTGCCCACTCACGTTTTCTGTTTTGCGCCCCTTCAGGTTCTAAGTAAGTTTGTTGTTGGTGGCTCGGGATTGTCGGCTGTTCTGACTTATCTAAATAATAGTAGGACATTCCCGATACTGTATAACTAGTACTTGTCCTATTGGACTGCACCTAGACTTTATGCTCTGATTAGGAGTGTTTACTGTTATAACTAACTCCTATCACTTTCATTTTAGTAATGCACTCTAGTTATCTGGTTTTTAATTATTCATATAGTTGCTATCTTTATCGCTTCCGCACTGTGCACATGGCTACATCACTCTCACGTGAAGGCCAGCATGCCTTGATCTCGGTCGGGGTGTGTCAAATATCTTCTAATTTCAAGCATCTTCTAATTCCAATAAAATCTACATAATACTTTTTTAACAAAAAAATTATTATACTAACACAAATCCATCTGCAAAATATACGATGCTAACTCAAGTAACAAATATATGAATGTATATATACCTATAAGGGAGCTATGAAACCTAACTAAAAGTTACAAAAACATAATATATCTATAAGAAAGATACATTAATATGTGATGCATGTTGATTATAACAAAGAATTAAGGGGGGTGTAGTCAAACTCGGATTTAGGAGGATTTTAAAAGACTTTAAAATCGTAGTATAGTCAATTAAAAGGATTTTAGAATCCTTTAAAATCTAGGTGTAGTCAATTAAAAGATTTTAAAGGATTTTAAAATCCATCCAAATCTAAGTGTATTAAAAAAATTAAGATTTTGGAGGATTTCAATAAGTTGTGGATTTCGTGGGATTTGAGAGCCAAAAGTATAATAACTGTTGACCCTAAAAACTATTAAGCCTACGTGGCGCACAGGCCGAGTAACTAATAAGCTAACTACATCATTCGGTTACGTGCGGGCATGCAAACTTGTCAACTGAGCTTGGCCGAGGAGTAAAATATGTCGATGTTGCGTTGGGTGCGTTGCGGACTTCTCGATCTTGCGATTGCGGCCGAGGAAGGAACACGTCTCGACCTTCGGGTTCTAGAGCCTGAAGACAAGGCTGCTAGTTCTGCGAAGTTCAATATCAAATTCGGCTTTCAATGTGTCGAATGTAGTAACTTGTAACACCTCACTTCGTCGAGAAGGCTAACAAGATGACCTCTACCAATAAGGATTCGAAAATCCTTCTCGACCGAGACTTAGATAGATAACCAGTCTACCTCGATGCAGTGCTGTTTATCCAAACTGAAGGTGCTCCGCGGTCGATTGATTCTACAGCAACAGTGCTGTTTATCCAAACTAAAGATGTTCACCGGTTGTCTTCACAGTGTTGTTTATCAAAACTGAAGATGTGTTGGCAAAAAAGAAAATAAAAATCTCAAGATTTTTAAGAGGTTTCACGTAGAGCGAGAGTTTGCGCAGGGCAGTTTGTGTGTTAAATTGGATGGGGCTTTCTAGTTGTCTGCCGCTTGGTATTTATAGAAATCTGCATGCCCAAGTCACAGAAACCAATCCTAATTGCAATGTGACTCTAAATCTTTATTTGTTGTTATCCTTACGTCTTATCGCATCAATCAAAACTTGTTGTTATCCTGCAACTTGATGCAATTTTGATGAGCTAGATTATTAGCATCCTGCCTAGGATATTAAGTGATACTTTTTTTCCACCATCAGAACCTTTATCAATGCATGTACAATAACCTTCCGCCAAATACCGCGTGTATGCATGATGATTCCTTCATCAACTTAAACTCTAAAAGGTAATTCATATAATCATCATACCCCTAGATAAAGCCTACGTGCACCAATCCCATCCATGAATTAATTAGAAGGTCACACATGGCAGTTCACTTCCCAAAACAATCTCATCTGCAAGTTACCAATGCATGCATGAAGACCATGTATCCATACGATTCTGATCAGATTGTGTTGCCATCTTATCACCATTTTTACTTCACCCTTATCGTATGCATGCATATCTGTCCACCAAAACCAATGCAAACCACACATCCACACGCCAAACATCCAACTCAGCTCGATTCATGCTGCCATGTTTCCAGTTGGAGATATATTTTCATCTTTCATACGAAAATGTCAAGATAAATCACTATTAAAAGACAATTATGATAAAAACCATAATACAGTCGTTTAATAATAACAAAATTATCTTCATTTTTCATCCAACGGTTGTGAGCTATATCCATTCAACGACCTTGATTGCACAGGCCGATAATGTAATTTTGGGTCCAAACACAGCCCCCCCCCCCAGTTTCCTTGAGCTTCAGCTTATAAACCGAATGGTTAAGGAAATTAAGTTTCTCAAGCCAACCACGAGTACAGCTTCACCGTAAAATACATTGAATTTAAATCACTACCAAAACCTCCTCACCGAAGACAACCAGACAACTCCTACTAACTTTCACTTGGGCCGAAGAATTTCTAAATTACTTCGACGACCTGTTTTCTCAAGTTTCTCGGTCGAGAAACACAAGATCAAAGAAAAGTCATTGAGCTCAACAAACCAACTTCGGTCATTGAACTGATGTCGAACTCACAACTTCTCTCTCGGTCGAAGTACAATCTCCTTGGACTTGAAACCGAAATAAAACAAACACTTAGTGGCATGTCCCAGAGCCAAATAAATACCTCGGCGCCATACGAAATTCCTTGGGTCGAGTATTAGTTATGTAATCACCATTTAGACTAAGTCTTCATGGTGGCACTTTTTCCAATTTGTGTCATTGTTTCCAACAGGCATGGTTTCACCAAATAGAACCTTGATTCTCTTGGCTGTTTACAACTTGGAATGAGATACATTTCCAACATGCAACCGCCGAGTGGTTGAGAAGTAAACAGGCTTTTGTGCTCACATCCTAGAGACCATCACCGCTTACCCCAAAGCAATGTTATCGTCGACTACATCCCAGAAAACCACCATCAAGTAGCACTTTGAAGCAAAAAATGATTTGATTCCTTAACCAATTAGCAGCGCATACATTCTAATCTCTGTGAAGTTTTTTGTTCCAGACTCCACCCTATAAATTTTATACTCCACTGCTGATGCATATAATATATGCTTCATCGAGTACGAACACAAATCGACGATACAAAGCAACAAAAAACTTTAATAACCTGGGTCTCACTCTGCACGTTGACAATACAAAGCAAAGTTGCTTCATAACTGTCTTTCTCCACCGAATAGGCCTTCATGCCTAGTTCGACGACTATCGACAAATAAACTTGGTGGATAGCCTTTGTAATTTTCTTAGTTGGGACATACCAGAAAACTTGCCATGCACATACCCTCTGCTCTGAGAGAAGATTTGGGCCTCCCATTCTCTACACGAAAAACTTGTACTGGTTTTGAATGGCGTCTTCCTTCTTCGAATTTATGAAAATTGACCGGAACCACTCTTGTCCGTCATCATATACCCTAGTGTAGAAAGTGGTGGAGAGGTTGATAGAGGCATGGAGGCTGAGTTTCTAAAACAGGTTTGTCTCATCGATGGCGAACGCGTCAGCCGAGTTGACGCCACTCCACTCAGCAGCCTTGGCTTGCAGGCTCTGCATTTTCTTTTTATTCACTGCTTAGTGGTGGAGTCTCTTGAGTTTTTTTTTTTTTTTTTCAGTCGATGCCTCAAAGACCATGATCACCGAGAAGCAAACCATGATTCCTCGTTTTTCCCTTTTATGCACCAAGTATCAAATTTCACTAAGCAGCTCCTTTATATATGCTCATCCTCGACGAGTGAGGATTAGGCTACACGAAGGCCTACCACCTACTACAGGTAGCCTTCTACAAACATCTTTTTCTTGCCCGGCTAAAGAACAACTTTTCAGTCGATGCCTCAAATTTTTCAAGTCCACACCATCTTGTTGCCCCCTTTATTTTCTTAAGTATCGGCCTGAAAGGCCGAATGGTTAAGAGAATAATTTATTCATCTTTTTATTTTTATTTTTTTTTTAGCAAAAGAAAACAAAAGTTGCCGAACTATAAAGTGGAGGAGGCCAACGATGTTTTATTCCCAGCCGAGATCTTTTTATATCAAAATTCTCAATTTGATTTTGCACTATGCCAAATAAGGAATTTTTCCCAAATGTTTCTGACTTGACGAAATATTTTTTTATCATCGGCCGCCGAATGTGTTGAACAATTATTATGGCCCCCCGGGCATAATTACTTTGTTAATTTCGACTTTTAACTCGAACAACTTAGTCGAATGGGATTTCTCTATATTAGCTTTATAGCCAATAATCATATCGATTGGCGTGGTTTTGGTGCCTAAGACCATGTCTCCAATTACCATATCAATTGATGTGGTTTTATGGTCTGAAGTCGTGTATTGGTCTTGTTCGTCACTGGAACACTCCTCTGACGAATCATTTCTTGAGTCTATTTTTGGCTCAAAAACGTGAACTTTTTCTTCTAGGCCTACCACAATTTCAGTCTCGACCGAAAAAACAGGTGGCCTAGGTTCGTCTTCGGCCATCTCGACAATCTTCTTAGGCCGAATGTTGGTTGTGGCCGGAGCGAAAAATTGCCCCCTGGCTTTTTAATCTAACCATTCTTCAAATGGAATTGACTTGAACCCAATAGGCATTTTCTTTTCGAGCCACTCATAAAATCGAGGTTTATCTTCATTTAACCATTGATCTTGTAATCTATGAGGAACCTTGATCTTTATCATTTGAGAGAAAGATTTTTGCCTTTCTTCATTCACTTCAATGATCCGGTCAAGGAGTTTTTGTTACTCAACAATTTCCTTGAATAGGCGCCAAATCTCATCCTGCTGAGTGAGATCTTGATATATATCATGTGAACTTCGTAGTTTTAGCACATGGTCCCACTGGGCGTGCCAAAATGTTGACCCTAAAAACTACCAAGCCTACGTGGCGCGCAGGCCGAGTAATTAATTAGCTAACTACGTCATTCGGTTATGTGCAGGCGTGCCAACTCGTTGACCGAGCTTAGTCGAGGAGTAAAATATGTCGATGTTGCGTTGGGTGCAATGCAGACTTCTCAATCTTGCGATTGTGGTCGAGGAAGGAACACGTCTCGACCTTCGGGTTCTAGAGCCCAAATGTAATAACTTGTAACACCTCACTTCGCCGAGAAGGCTAACGAGATGACCTCTGCCAATAAGGATTCAAAAATCCTTCTCGCCAAGACTTGGATAGATAACCAGTCGGCCTCGACGCAGTGCTATTTATCTAAACTGAAGGTGCTTCACGATCGGCTGATTCTACGGCAATAGTGTTGTTTATCCAAACTTAAGATGTTCACCGGTTGCCTTCACAGTGCTGTTTATCTAAACTGAAGATGTGTTGGCGAAAAAGAAAATAAAAATCTTAAGATGTTTAAAAGGTTTCGCGTAGAGCGAGGGTTTGCGCAGGGCAGTTTATGTGTTGAATTGGATGGGGGTTTTCTAGTTGTCTGCCACTTGGTATTTATAGAAATCTGCATGCCCAAGTCGTAGAAACCAATCCTAATTGCAATGTGACTCTGAATCTTTATTTGTTGCTATCCTCACGTCTTATCGCATCAAGCAAAACTTGTTGTTATCCTGCAACCTAATGCAATTTTGATAAGCTAAATGATTGGCATCCTGCCAAGGATATTTAGTGATACTTTTATTCCACCTTGAGAACCTTTATCTATGCATGTACAATAACCTTCCGCCAAAGACCGCGTGCATGCATGATGATTCCTTCATCAACTTAAACTCTAAAAGGTAATCCATATAATCACCATATCCCTAGATAAAGCCTACGTGCACCAATCCAATCCATGAATTAATTAGAAGGTCACACACGGAAATTCACTTCCCAAAACAATCCCATCTACAAGTTACCAATGCATGCATGAAGACCATGTATCCCTACGATTCTGATCAGATTGTGTTGCCATCTTATCACCATTTTTACTTCACCCTTATCGTATACATGCATATCTGTCCACCAAAACCGATCCAAACCACACATCCACACGCCAAACATCCAACTCAACTCGAATCGTGCTGCCATGTTTCCAGTTGGAGATATATTTTCATCTTCCATAAGAAAATGTCAAGATAAATCACTATTAAAAGATAATTATGATAAAACCATAATACTATCCTTTGATAATAACAAAATAATCTTCATTTTTCATCCAACGGTTGGGAGCTATGTCCATTCAACGGCCTTGATTGCACAAGCCGATGATGTGATTTTGGGTCCAAACAATAACCAAGACTAAAAAGAATCCAACCTCACCCCCTAGGATTTCAAATCCTTCCACCACAATCCATTCAAATTCTTTAAAAATCCATATGAATTTTGTAGGAGTCTTTAATACTCTTAAATCCTATCAAATCGATCACTTTTAAAATCCTTTAAAATCTTAGTTTGACTACACCCCCCCCCCTAAATATAAATATATAAATATAATTAACATGTGATCGATATAGGTTGATTATAAAAATTATTAATGAAGTCTATAAAATGTTGTTTAGATCAGGAAGAAGGACATGAAATAACATAAAAAGAAACAAGAAGAAATAATTATAGAGATAATTAAAAAGAAATTTAATTTTTATAATAAATCTTATTATTAAAGAGATAATTATTGATAATAAAATAATCCTAACCTAAGGGATCATATTTATTTTAATAAACTGAAATATTTCTAATATTGGCTAAAAAATTGAACATATATCAAATTTTCCCTTGAAGGAATTGAAACTGAAGAAATAGATTTTTAGGAAATTGAGGAATAGTTGCAGGGTGGGTGGAATCAGGTGGATAGAGAAAAAACAATTTCCTCAGTCCTTATATGTCATTTTATAAGAAGTTAAAATGGTAATTAAATTTTTATGCTACTAGATCCATTCTAGTGTCTTATTTTTCCACCTATATTATAATTCCACCCACCATAAAAAGTTAAAAAATTAAAATGTTATTTTCCCACCAACTATTATTCCTAAAATAATCTTTATATTGAAATTATTTTTATTTTTATTTTTATTGAGTAAAACGAAATCTACAAAGAAACGATTTAATGGATCAAGATGCACAATGAGGATCATATCTATATAATTTTACTTACATTTTATACAATTTCCAATGTCTTCTCCATCCTCCAGCATGCCACCCCGCCCCGCCCCTAGAACACCGTGTTCCACTTCATCTGCGCCTCCCTCCGCTTATGTGGATTGTGGACAGATAAGCCCTTATCCTAGTCTTCAAGGTTGTTTACTGGTACTGACAACAAAAATAAACAAATCAAATTAAGGTACATGGGACTTGGTTTTTTGAAGATCTAGAGCGGTGGGTTGTTCTAGAAGATGGGGAAGAACGAACCTGTCAATCTAGACAACAGGGGTTTTTCTTTTCTTTGGTCTTAAATTTTTTATTAAAAGATGAGTGGGAAAATAAGACAGTGACTTGTGTTTATCAACACTCAATATAAAATAAACAAAAATCACCTTACACGATCATCACCATTACCAACAAAAACATTTTTCTATAAAAAAAAATGGTTTGCGAGGGACTTTTAATTATTTCACCTTTAATTTTTCATCTCCAACCATGTAGAGCTAAGTTTTAGCCATCTTCATATTTTATTACTTTTTAATGTATTGGAAAAACTATAGGATAACACTCATGCATTAAATTAGTATTTATTATTTTAATAAATTAAACTACTATTTATAAATTAGTAACAGTTACCACCACCCTTTAGGCCATCGCCTCAAAACCGAATGCGCGACCACAAAATCCACCCTGACACTCAAGCCATCAACATCAAGAATAAGGTCTTGGAGGTTGCTGAAATGGTATGAATTGCCATAATGTGACCACCGCTATCTTCACTGCCCACAAAGAAGAACTCGAAGCTTTACTCACAAAAAATCGGGGAATAAGGAAATCACAAGTATAAACAAGCTCCTTGAAAGCCTATCTAAATTCTTAACCCTATTCTTTGTTAGGAGATTTCCCGATCTTTATTTTTGTTTTCCATTTGATTCGTGAATTTTTTTTTTTCATCTTCATGTCTTTTTTAAATTTATTTTTATTATTATTTTAGTGTCCAAGTAAGCAAATAAGTGGAACTCATTGTACCCACATGTATAATTAATGGAAAAATTAACAGAGACTTAACGAATGTGACATTTTCAATAGGTTGGATACTTATTTGGAATATTTAAAAATATTGAGACCAATTTGAAATGATATGAAAAGGTTGAAGGGTTTTAAGTACTTAATCCTATTATAAATAACAACTTGTTATTATTCAGAATATCCATCTTTGAAAAAGAATACTATTTTTTATAGATAATGAGGGCTAAATTTGCACACGGGTTTTTGCACATAAAGTTGCCTATGACTGTTGGCTGCGGTTATGGATGGCTAAACATATCCCCGATTATGTTCTTGCCCCCTCCCACCCCCACCCCCACCCCCACCCCCACCCAAAAGTTACTCTTTAGTTTGATGATTTGCGTGAGGTGCGTACCTATCGCCCTTCAAAAGTACTCTCATGTAAGCTTTTCAAGAGTTTCGTATCTTTCCTTCATGTCCAGTTTCTGTCTTTCTTCAAAGTGCCGAGTATTTCCCAAGCAATAAAAATGAATTAAAAAAAAATTAGGACTGACCTTTAAAACAAAACAATCATCTTAATAAATGAAAAGAAAAAAGAAAAAAAACTGTAATACATTCATCGGGTTTTGACGATTACGGTCGAGAACACGAGTTTATGGCTGGCTATAACAGCAACCCAAAATATTTGTAATATTTTGAATCAATTATGAAAAGAATTTACCAATCTGTTGGATATGTTTTCTTCATGCATGCGTATATGTAGATAATTCGCCTCAATTTCAATGCCTATACATATTAAGGATCCTACATTTTTCTCTTCTACTTAATTAATTGGCATGAATCATGATCCAATATTTTGCACTTCTATTTTCTTCTTATGCACTCTCACTATCAGAAATTACCATTTGCCCGATTAAGGTTTGCCTGACGGAAGCGAATTTGACGGGTTAAACAACTTCGCCCGACAAAAATGAACTCTTGGTCCAACAACAGTGGTTAGCGTTTTTTTTTTTTCCAGAGACCTTGGCCCGACGAACACGTTGGACAGGCAAAGTGACCTTCGTCAAGCCAAGATTTCACGCTAAGAAAAAAATTGGCGCGTATAATATCAGCTTTTGCCCGATGGCAAGAAAGTAATTTGTCGGTAGAGGTGTCGCTGCTCGATGAACTATTTATCTGACTAAATTCATGATTCGTCAGACAAAGAGCCACGATGACCCATTATAAACCCTACCAACAATTTTTTCCTCGAGGACTTAAATTCATTAAAACTAGCTGGTGAAGCGCAGGTTTAAATTATAAATCTCTCTGTCTTTCTTCTGTTTTTAACCCACTCGGTTGGATTTTTACTTTTGCCGGTGAACTGCATGTGTAAAAATGGATGAGATGTTAAAAGGTATACTAGAGACTGATGGGCTATGAAACCCTAGTGGGGACTGCTGGGCTGTTAGAGCAACTCCAGCCTTGCTGGTTGCTCGGGCGTCAAGCGAGGAGAAAGGGCCCTCAGGCCGGTGGGAGCAAATCCAGCGGGGAAGGGCCCGAGTGAGGGTGGGAGGTCGAGCGAAGGGGGGTGGGGAGTCGACGGGCCTGTGGCCCGAGGGTTTTGTATTTTTTTATTTTTTTTGTGTCAGAGAGAGAGAGAGAGAGAGAGATAGCTTTTGTAATTTTTTATTATTTAAACAAACATAAAAAACTATTATTTTTATTGCTTATTGTCAGGGGGGAGGGTTCCAAGGGTGGAGATGTAAATGGCAATTACTGTTCATTAATGGTAATTACTATTCATTTAAGGCAGTTACTGTTCAATAGGGTGGATTGAATAGTGGATTGCCAGGGGGGAGGGCTCCATGGGTGGAGTTGCTCTTAAACTGAAACTAAAAGAGGACAACTTGTTCTTGAAAAAAGGTTGGAAGGGTTTCGTGGCATTCTACGAAACTAGTTTCAATGACTTACACGTGAAACTTGTTTGTATATACTTGGAAATCACATACGCCAAAAATCACCAAAAACAAAAGTTCGGAGATTAGGTAAGGACAAAATCATTCAACGGTTAAAAATAAAAAATCACGACTTAACAATTGTTTTAGCTCCGAGTTTTGAAATAGTTGGACGAGTGAAGCATGCAGTTTCCCATCGAAAATAAATTTGTTTCTCAATTTTAATATAATTGTATGAGCATTTAGCTTTATTAATGAGATAATTTTTTTAATATTAAGATATTCATATAATAAAAATTAATTAATTAAATTTAAACATAATTTAATATATTTTTTAATATTAAATAATATTGCCTGACGAAAAGAATCGTCTTGTTAAGGTTTTATATTTCAATTTCAATTTTAAAAAGCTTATCCGACGAAATTTTCGTCGAGTAAAATAAAGCGATAATTTTTTTACATAAATTTAAACTTTGCCCCAGTAAAGTTTTGGGTCGGGTAAGTGCCTTTTTACTCGAAGAAAGTGTCGTCTGTAATTTTGTCGGGGAAAAAAAGTAGTTTGACGGATTCAAAAATAGTAGTTTGTCGATACAGGATCCTCGTGGTAGGCTACACCAACAACCAGCAGAGAAAGGGCAATTAGAAATAAACAAGTTGGAATTTTCACAACCTCTCAGGAGTTTTAGAATAGCTACGGCGCTGTTTCTTCTTGATGAGCCTATTCATGTTGAAGGGATTCATGCAATGGATCTCTAACTCCGGAACAGGATATGCAACTAGAGAAGGACATGACGGTGGATCAGGCGAAACTCACAAAAGAAGACAATAGGCAATAGGGAGATGGGGTTGCGGGATCGAGGAAAAACATCTATTGTTGTCGATACTATATTAAACCAAAAGCAACTAAACTCAAGGGCCACCTCTGGTAGTGAGACATTGTATTGTGTTTATGAAACAATTGGACAGAAATGCTCAACTGCGGCACAAGTTCAAATTCACCCAAAATATTTGGTGACGAAATCATGTTTTCCGCGACAAATATTTTCCATCTGGCAAGGTTTTTTTTTTTTTTGTTTTTTGGTAGTGTACCTCAATTAAAAAGATGGCGTACTTTATACTTAATAAATAGGCCTTGCCAACTCCTTTCTTTTCTACGGTGACTTCTCTTCTTCTCTCTCTTCTTCAAACAAGCATCAAACGATTTAGAATTTTAAACCATAATTTCTCTGTCCTCTCTCAATCTAGATTCAAATTTTATATCCCAACGGATTAGACCTGACATTCGTGTCGTGTTTTCTGTGTTTGTGTCATTTTCGTGTCATACCCGATATCTTAACGGGTCGTGTCGTGTAATACTCGTTAAAATAAACAGGTAAAATAACCCTGTTTGGATCAAAACTTGATTTTTGGCCCAAGGATGGAGTCGGCCCAAAAGGAGGCCTGGAGGAATAGAAGATCAAAGCCCAGCCGAAACTTGGGAAAGCAGGAAAGGGCCTTTTCTGACTTGATACAATTCACAAGGGCCACTTGCCTACCTACCCAAGGACCAAGTGGTGTAGACTGATCAGACTGCACAGCCCATAAAGTACTTTATGGGGGCATTACATGTAATAAAACTGATGAGTCATCACCCTCAGACCGCATTCGGGCAAAGCTGTTGCTACAAGAGCCAAACCAAGTCGTCTATAAAAGGAGGAAGAGAAGACAAAGATAAGGACACTCAATCAAACAAACAAAAGCACAAACTCTGCTCAAAAAGCCAGATTTGCCTTTCAAAACAAAGCTGTAGTCAGCTCAAGCCTTCATCCCGCGCGGGATAGTCTTTTCTCCTAACCTTTGTAATAGCTCTGCTACCTTATTCAAACTTGTCGTAGTATCGATTCATCTTTTGTATTCTCCCTTCCCCTCTCCCCCTCTAAGCTTTCAGACCTTTGACATAACCACAAAGATAGGGACCTGCAAGACGATCGGCCTTGATTGATAAGGTTTAATCTTGCCCGACCTGCTTTGTTCTGTCTTTATCTTCTCTTTCTTTAAAGTCTAGCAATATGTTGTATATTTCTAGTTATATGCAAGTTGTTTCTAGCAAAATCACGATGACAAAGCTTTCTCAGTACTTGGATCCGATTTAAATATATCTTCAGTGTTTAAATCAGATCCAAGTCCTAAGCCCGCAGGCATGTAAATCTGATTAGTTTAAAAGTCCTTGGCCTCAAGGCATAAAAAAGAACTTTATGTGGACTTAACCCATCCACGACAATCCTTGATAAACGAGAAGTCCGAAGTTACTTGGGGCGCAAGTAATCGACCTACCTCTTGGTTTTATTTCTATTATATCATGATTATCATAGAACGCTTAAGTATGGAATGGATTCTGATAGGAAGCCTCAAGGCCTACACCTAAGGCCCCACAAAGGCACTTATCTGGATTCATTCTATTCTTCGGTCTAAATGGTTTGAGTATAAGAACGGACTCTAATAGGAAGCCTCAAGGCCTACATCTAAGGCCCCACAAAGGCACTTATTTGGGTTCGCTCTACCTCGCAGACTCGGATAATCAGAATATAATAGTTATCAGACCCCGACAACCATAAAGACCGAATATAATATGCTCAAGTGCTGATTTAGTTTGACAGGAAGCCTCAAGGCCTACACCTAAGGCCTCACAAAGGCGCCTGTTATATCTAACACGGTTCCTCGAGCATATGCATATTCACAACTAAAACTTGACATCTATTCGACATCTGCCATGCTAAAGATGGCAGTGGCACGCCTGAGCACTACAATGTTAACCTTGATTGTGAGCCTTAAGGCCTACACCTAAGGCCCCACAAAGGCACCTCTCAAAGTTAACGATGTCCTTCTCTTTTAGCCTTGCCCGACGAGTTCTTGCCCGACGAGACTTGCCTGACAAAACCTGACAGGAAAGCAGAAGCCCGACAGCAGCCCTCAACCGGCGCCGAACCTCCAGGGGAGCTGTGTGCTCATTGGCCAGGAAACATCCCCTACGGGAATTCCTGCCACGAACATAGTTTTGGCACGCCCGGTGGGATCTCTAATCAGAAGATAGAAAAACAGATATGCCAGAAGACTTGCAGACCACGTTATTTCAAATGCTGCAACGCTTGGAGAAATCCTCCACGTGCTCTAGAAGTGAAATAGATGTGGTTCATCCCAAAAGAGAAAGACGTAGGAACAGCCAGCCAGACGGGATGGACGTAATCAACCCTGCATTTCCCTTTTCAGAGGCCCCTATAAATATGCTCAATATGACATGGGCGGAGAAATGAAAAGGGAAGATTACAAGGGAAGAAAAAGAAAGACTGGCCAAAAAACCTACAGAGAGAATAAACAAACTACCCCAGTATCCAAAGGCTGCCATAATCAAGGGGATGGTTATGTGCAGTAAATGCCAATGTGAGTGTGAGCTCGAAATTCCCTCGGCTGGAGTCCTCATTGATCACGAGTTAGTCAGGAGGAAGGAAGAAGATGCAAGAAGAGAAACCCGCGAGAAAAATAAGCAGGCAACAAGGAAGGACACCTCCCGAAGCGTTTTTCAACGCTTAAGAGGTGATTCCCAACCCAAGGCTTTGTTAGAAGTGTTTCGAAATCATGAAGCTTCTGACGAGGCAGAAAAAATGGAGGCCACAATCCAAAGAGGTGCAGGTCATCCTCAGAATGGCCAGATGGGGAGGGAAGTCAAGAGAACTGATGGGATAGCTAATCCCGGCAGAAAAGGGAATCCTGCCCACCTTGGGCGAAAATGGTATGTAGTCGGGAAGAACGGACAGCCTACCAAACCAATGGGAGCCTCTATGATCAGGAGGGTTCAAAGGCAGCATAAGGCCTACATGAACTCTTTGAAGACCCCCACTACCTCCGAAGCCTCAAAAAATCAAAAGTTGGAAAGAGCAACATCTGGAGGTAATAGCCAGCTCCGTTGGCGAAATAAGAGGGAGGTAGAGAAAGCCAATAGCAAAGCAGAGGGGGTAGGGGATCATGTGCCGTAGATCCAACATCCTGGGAAGTATAGGATCTTGAGGAGAGCTCAAGAAGATCTGATCATGGTACCAACTCCTGGATGGAAGCCAGAACCTATTCACATGGGAACTGTTGCAAGACCACTTTCTCTGCCATTGGTGGATCCCTTTGGAGAAGTTCCAAAACAAACGTTGTACGAAGGCATAGATCAACCACAACGGGAGGGGGCACCAGAACCATTACTTCCAGCTGATGCGATGGCCTGGTTGGATGAATTTATGGGACAGATTGGGAGCAATAAAGAGGATCTGCCCGAGCCCAGTAATTTCCACATCAACATGGCATATGTATTATCCGCCACGTTTGGTGCCAAACCTGATCAGCCTGCTACTATGGAGGGTGATTACTTAACAACGGAGCCAATGATGGCACAAGTCAATGTGGAGATAGCAGAAGAAGAAGAAGAAGACTCGGGCAAGGCTGAGCCCTCAGAAGCATCCAAAGGTGGTCCTATGAGGATTTACACAGACGAGATGGTGTTCAGCCGCCCGAGTATTTCGTTGGCCAACCATCTGAAGCCTATATATGTTTCAGCTCACTTGGAAGGTGTACCCTTCAAAAGAATTTTAATTGATGGAGGAGCAGCTGTTAATATGTTACCGGCCAAGCAGATGAGAAAGATGGGGAGAAGTACGGAAGATCTTATTCCCACGGACCTTACGGTCTCTAGCTTCTCAAGTGCTATCACTAGGACTCATGGGATATTACCTTTGGAGGTGGACTTAGGATCCAAAAAGATAATGCTGGCATTCTTTGTGGTGAACTGCACCTCCACTTACAGAGCCTTACTCGGAAGAGATTGGATCCATCAAAGTTTAGCCATACCTTCCACTCTTCATCAACAAGTGGCTGTATATCATGAGGCGGGTATTAAAGGACCAGGCTTTTGGGAGATAATAGAAGCCGAAACACGGCCGTTCCTCCCCTCAGCCAATGTTACGGAAGCAAGTTTCTACAATCCCAACGTAGGAATCTTGAAATGTTCAGGAGCTGATAAGAACGGCCGCCCTACCAAGGTGACGGCCCAAAAGCTTTTGGAACAAGGAATGCTCCTTACTAAGGAGGAGTGGGATAGACCCTGTCTCATACCAAGTTCCCTACACCATCAATGACTGAACAAAAGAAGAAAGATCAGGTCATGGCAGTCAGATCCCTGATTAAAAGACTGTTGGTATATGGGAAGGGAAGAAGACAAGAAAGGGAGCAGGAAGAGCAAGAATGGCAGGAAGAAGCTTCAACCAGCCAGCATGGAAATAGAGAGGAATCTTGCAGTGAAGAACTGGATAGGGCCATTCAAATGGCCGAGTGCATATATGATCTAGATGGGCCAGACGACTTACCCGAGAGCCCAGAGTTGGTCGAATTTTTATGTGCAGAACCTGATAAGCCATCACCCGAAGTTCAGGATCCTTTGGAAGTTATTGATCTAGGCACAGAGGAGGATCCAAGACCAATACAGATCAGTGGTTTATTAGGAGCCAATGATCGGGCCAGGATTATTTGTCTTTTGCAAGAATTCAAAGACTGTTTTGCTTGGCATTATACCGAGATGCCAGGGTTAGATCCAACCTTGGTGGAACATAGAATGCCCATCAAGGAAGGGTATAAACCGGTCAAGCAAGTACCACGGAGGATGTCAAAAGAGATAGAAGAGAAGGTCAAAGAAGAGATTGAGAGGCTAGTGAAAGTTGGCTTTATCAGACCAGCCAAATATGTGGAGTGGTTGGCCAACATTGTACCCGTTTTAAAAGCTGTAACAAAAGCAGTACGATGTTGTGTCGATTACAGAAATATTAATGGCGCTACGCCAAAGGATGAGTACCCCATGCCCATGGCTGATTTATCCATAGATGCAGTAGCAAAGCATAAAGTTTTATCTTTTATGGATGGAAATGCCGGATATAATCAGATAAAGATGGCTCCAGATGATATTCATAAAACAGCTTTTAGGTGTCCTGGTCATGTGGGGGCATATGAGTATCTGGTCATGCCATTCGGGCTCAAGAATGCTGGCGCAACATATCAAAGGGCAATGAATGCTATTTTTCATGATCTAATTTGCCAGAACATGAAGGTATATATCGACGACATCGTGGTGAAATCTAAAACAGAAGAGCAGCATCTAATAGATCTTAGGCAAGCATTGACAAGGATGCGGATCCACAAATTGAAGATGAATCCAAAGAAGTGCGCATTTGGAGTAAGAGCGGGCAACTTCTTGGGATTCTTGGTGCATCAGAGAGGTGTGGAAGTGGACAAAAACAAGGTTCGGGCAATATTGGAGTCACCTCCACCCACCAACAAAGTGCAACTTCAAAGACTACTAGGCAAGATCAACTTCTTGAGGAGATTCATTGCCAATTTAGCGGGCAAAATCCAGCCGCTAACTTCTCTACTAAGATTGAAAGATAAAGAGAATTTCGAGTGGGGGCCGACCCACCAGCAAGCATTTGACAGCATCAAGGCCTATCTAACTTCTCCACCAGTGCTGGTACCACCTCAAAGGGGAAAGCCCTTAAAGCTGTATATTTCTGCTTCGGAAAAATCAAATGGGAGTTTGCTAGCTCAAAATAATGAAGGTGGAAAGGAGCAGGCTGTATACTACCTCAGCAGAATTTTGACCAAGGTAGAAACAAGATATTCTCCGGTGGAGAGATTGTGTTTGGCTCTATATTTCACTGCTAGCAAGCTAAGGCATTATATGTTACCTTGTCACGTGCACATCATTGCCAAAACAGATGTGATAAAGTACATGTTGTCAAAACCTATGCTAGCAGGAAGGATTGGGAAGTGGATTCTAGCACTGTCAGAATTCAGCTTTCAATATGTACCCCAAAGGGTAGTCAAAGGCCAGGCAATTGCTGATTTCTTGACCGAGCATTAGGAACCTCAAAGTGAGATAATCAATATCCCAGGAAGTTTGGAGGTTACTAGCGTTTGGATCCCACCAAGAAGTGATGTTTCGGGCAAAGAAGATTGGATCCAGCAAGATATAAGAAGAGTAACGGGCCTCTGGATTACTCCTTGGAAGCTGTATTTCGAAGGATCCCACACTCAGAATGCTGCAGGGGTTGGGATTGTGATTATAAATCCTCAGGGGGTTTATCATTATTACTCATTCCTGCTCGATTACCAGGAAAATACTAATAATTGGGCAGAGTATGAGGCATTGATTATTGGTCTATAAATCCTGTTGGATTTGGGGGCAGCAGAAGTAGAAGTCTTTGGTGATTCAGAATTGGTAATAAACCAGCTAAATGACGAGTTCAAGTGCAGACATATCACTATGGCGGGGTACTATATGGCAGCAACACAATTGTTGAGTTTCTGGGAATCTGAGATATCGGTCAATCATATTCCTAGGGGATCTAACTTAGCAGCCAATGAAATGGCGCAACTAGCCTCAGGAGTGCCAATACAGGAAAGAAATTATGGCGTAGATGTCGAGATCCAAACAAGAAACCTTCCTTCCATCTTAGATAGGGGATTTAGTTTGGATGTAATGGTTCTAAAAACCAAGATGGAAGATTGGAGGGCACCCATCATTCATCATTTGAAGGATCCCTCTTCACATACAAGTAAGAAGAATAGGCAGCAAGCAACCAAATATGTCTTATGGGCGAAGAACCTGCTAAGAAAAACCCCAGATGGATTACTGTTAAAATGCTTAGGCCAGGAAGAATCCATAAGAGTGATGGCCGAAGTACATGAGGGAATATGTGGAGCACATCAAGCAGGGACAAAAATGAGATGGCTACTCAGAAGGTAAGGTTATTTCTGGCCTAACATGGAAAAAGACTGCAAGTCTTATGCCCGCGGTTGTGAAGAATGTCAAAGGCATGGACCTCTCCAACATGTGCCTTCAGTACCTTTGAATCCAGTGGTCAAGCCTTGGCCGTTCTGAGGATGGGCGATGGACTTCATCGGGCAAATTTATACAACTTCTAGTAAAAGGCATACTTTTATAATTGTAGCAACAAATTACTTCACTAAGTGGGTGGAAGCATCAGCAGTAAAATCCATAACTTCCACCGTAGTCAAGAATTTTATCGAGACCAAGATCCTGCACAGATATGGGGTGCCCGAGACTATAGTGACGGACCGTGGGCCATCTTTTATTTCAAAAGAAGTCGAGGAGTTTGCAAGCAAGTACAAGATAAAGATGATCCAATCAAGTCCGTACTACCCTCAGTCAAATGGGCAGGCTGAAGCTAGAAACAAGATCCTGGTCAACATTATTAAAAGAATGGTGATAGATAGTCCAGAAAAGTGGCATGAGATGTTGGGGAACACGTTGTGGGCATACAGGACTTCCAAAAGAGCGGGGACAGGCACAACTCCTTATGCCTTGACGTTCGGGCAAGATGCAGTGCTCCCCATGGAGATCAACGTTAGTTCCGTAAGAATTCAAAACCAATTTGGGTTACATAGTGCAGAATATATCGAAGCCATGTGTCAAGGTATTGAAGACCTGGATGCAGCCCGAATTGAAGCCTTGAACCAGATTCAAGAATGAAAGATAGCTGTTGCCCGAGCTTATAACAAGAAGGTGAAGGTAAAGTCCTTCAAAGAGGGAGATTTAGTATGGAAAACAGTCCTCCCGCTGGGAGCTCAGCTTCGGGGTTTTGGAAAGTGGAGCCCAACATGGGAAGGTCCTTTCATTATCAGTCGAGTCTTAAATAAAGGAGGATACTACCTAGCGGACCTCGAAAGAAATGGGCAGAAACATCCCATTAATGTTAGATTCTTAAAGAAATATTGTCCTACATTATGGGATGTTAGGGATTGTTACACTGAAGAGGGGCAGAGTGAAGCGAGCTTCGGGAATCTCATATGCAGTGTTTTTTGTTCATCAAACATTCAAAGAAGGCAGAAAGACAGAAATTGCTAAAATAGTGTTTATTTCATGTCGACAAATTGATGAAATTTACAGAGTTCCAATCCTATGTATTACATTTGATTCTCTCTGGGTATGGTGGTGTCTTCGGCTGGTTTCCCGATGTCTTCATGGATGGAACCCAATCGGGTGATCGGGTTGTGCGGCCAACATGGGCCTGGTAGAGGATCCTCCGACGAGGCTGTCACCATATGTGATGGTGAAGCCCAACTTATCGCCGCAGCTTGCGGGAAGATAAACCATCAAGAGGAAGCCGCCTGACCAAGGGTGTTGGAGATAGAGGGGCGGTTGACCAAGGGTGTTGGAAATAGCAGTCATCGGATAAAACCTCTTTTTCTCACGAAAGGGGAGTTTTAGGAAACTCCACTCAAAACCTGAGGAACCCAGTTGCTAAGAGAAGACAAAAACGCTCAAAATGGATGGAAGTTGAAGACCAGAGCCAAAGGGAATTTGGTAGTTTGATAGGAGAAGTCCCGAGCTAGATTTTATAGGGCTCAAAGGACAGTTCAAGGGTCGTTAGAAGAGCAAGGGGTACCGGAAGCACCAATTCCCAAGGACGGATATGCATGCATGCGGGTATTCAATCAATGTCGACGCTTGGGATTCCAACCTTCACATTAATTGAAGGGGGCACTGTTTGGATCAAAACTTGATTTTGGCCCAAGGATTGAGTCGGCCCAAAAGGAGGCATGGAGGAATAGAAGATCAAAGCCCGGCCGAAACTTGGGAAAGCAGGAAAGGGCCTTTTCTGACTTGATACAATTCACAAGGGCCACTTGCCTACCTACCCAAGGACCAAGTGGTGTAGACTGATCAGACTGCACAGCCCATAAAGTACTTTATGGGGGCATTACATGTAATAAAACTGATGAGTCATCACCCTCAGACCGCATTCGGGCAAAGCTGTTGCTACAGGAGCCAAACCAAGTCGTCTATAAAAGGAGGAAGAGAAGACAAAGATAAGGACACTCAATCAAACAAACAAAAGCACAAACTCTGCTCAAAAAGCCAGATTTGCCTTTCAAAACAAAGCTGTAGTCAGCTCAAGCCTTCATCTCCCGCAGGATAGTCTTTTCTCCTAACCTTTGTAATAGCTCTGCTACCTTGTTCAAACTTGTCGTAGTATCGATTCACCTTTTGTATTCTCTTTTCCCCTCTCCCCCTCTAAGCTTTCAGACCTTTGACATAACCACAAAGATAGGGACCTGCAAGACGATCGGCCTTGATTGATAAGGTTTAATCTTGCCCGACCTGCTTTGTTCTGTCTTTGTCTTCTCTTTCTTCAAAGTCTAGCAATATGTTGTATATTTCTAGTTATATGCAAGTTGTTTCTAGCAAAATCACGATGACAAAGCTTTCTCAGTACTTGGATCCGATTTAAATATATCTTCAGTGTTTAAATCAGATCCAAGTCCTAAGCCCCCAGGCATGTAAATCTGATTAGTTTAAAAGTCCTTGGCCTCAAGGCATAAAAAAGAACTTTATGTGGACTTAACCCATCCACGACAATCCTTGATAAACGAGAAGTCCGAAGTTACTTGGGGCGCAAGTAATCGACCTACCTCTTGGTTTTATTTCTATTATATCATGATTATCATAGAACGCCTAAGTATGGAATGTTCTGATAGGAAGCCTCAAGGCCTACACCTAAGGCCCCACAAAGGCACTTATCTGGATTCATTCTATTCTGCGGTCTAAATGGTTTGAGTATAAGAACGGACTCTAATAGGAAGCCTCAAGGCCTACACCTAAGGCCCCACAAAGGCACCTATTTGGGTTCACTCTACCTCGCAAACTCGGATAATCAGAAATATAATAGTTATCAGACCCCGACAACCATAAAGACCGAATATAATATGCTCAAGTGCTGATTTAGTTTGACATGAAGCCTCAAGGCCTACACCTAAGGCCTCACAAAGGCGCCTGTTATATCTAACACGGTTCCTCGGGCATATGCATATTCACAACTAAAACTTGACATCTATTCGACATCTGCCATGCTAAAGATGGCAGTGGCATGCCTGAGCACTACAATGTTAACCTTGATTGTGAGCCTTAAGGCCTACACCTAAGGCCCCACAAAGGCACCTCTCAAAGTTAACGATGTCCTTCTCTTTCAGCCTTGCCCGACGAGTTCTTGCCCGACGAGACTTGCCCGACAAAACCTGACAGGAAAGCAGAAGCCCGACAGCAGCCCTCAACCGGCGCCGAACCTCCAGGGGAGCTGTGTGCTCGTTGGCCAGGAAACATCCCCTACGGGAATTCCTGCCACGAACAAACCCGATCCGAAATCGACCCGATAATATTAACAGGTAATATGACCCGACCTGTTACCCGTTAAGGAAAATATATTTTAAACCAATAAATTATCAAATGAAAAACATAATGCTAAATAAGTATATACATTCCATATTATCACATTCAAAACATAAAAACGCAATTTTGTTTTAAGTATAGTTTCGCTTACCTAAAGTCTTTAATAGTTTTTTAATTAATGTAGAAGTGTAAAAAAATATATAAATACTCGTAATGACAAGCTTTATAACTTTCATGAAGAGCTTAACTTTGAAATTGGCCACTATAATCATATAAATCATAGATCAAAATTTAACCGTTGATTGTTGTTTACATTTATGCTTCATTGTTCTCATCAAATTTCGTTTTTTTAGATTTTCTTTTTTGAAAACAAGATCTATTAGAGGGTGCAGGTAGATGAATGGTTTGGATCGTTGATATTATATTTAGAGTTTTACGGTTAGTGAAAATATTGCTTGATGTTTATAAAGTTTCTACAAATTATATGACATTGACTCATATTTCAGTTAACCGTAAATATCGAAACATGATATCATCTTCTTACATCTGCCAAATGATCATGTTTTCAAAAAATAAAATTTTAAAAATGAAATTCAGTAAGAAGAATAAAGCGTAAATGACAATCGACGGTTAAATAAACTTAAGGTTTCACTACTACAAAACTATCTATTGCTGGCGGTCCAAAAACTTTTTTCAACAATCCAACCGTCAAACTTATTTGTACACATTCCAAGATTGCATGCGTAAAAAATCGTAAAAAACAAACATTCAGAGATTATGTAACGGAACAAAAGTTATCGACGGTTATAAACGAAAAATCACAATTTAACAGTTATTTTAGCTCCGATTTTGATGATTTTTTACAGATACACTCCTCGACCCTATAAGAATGTAATGAATAAATTTGATCTTTAATTGAAAGTATTTACACTAGTGGATACCACAAAAACTTATTTTATACTTAATAGAAGTATAATATCAACTCTAAGTGTTTGTTTAATCTACCGTTTTGACGCAATATGCATTCTACGAAACTTTTTTCACCGATCCAACCGTCAAACTTATTTGTACACATTCCGAGATCGCATATGTAAAACATCGTAAAAAACAAACATTCAGAGATTACGTAATGGAACAAAGGTTTTCGACAGTTATAAACGAAAAATCACAATTTAACAGTTATTTTATCTCCGATTTTGATGATTTTTTACAGATACACTCCTCGACCTATAAGAATGTAATGAATAAATTTGATCTTTAATTTAAAGTATTTACACTAGTGGAATTTTATACTTAATAGAATTATAATATTAAAAGTGTTTGTTTAATCTATTGTTTTGACGCAATATGCATTCTACAAAACTTTTTTCAACGATCCAACCGTCAAACTTATTTGTACACATTCCGAGATCGCATACGTAAAAAATCATAAAAAACAAACATTCAGAGATTACGTAACGGAACAAAAGTTTTCGACAGTTATAAACGACAAATCACAATTTAACGGTTATTTGAGCTCTGATTTTGATGATTTTTTATAGATACACTCCTCGACCCTATAAGAATGTAATGAATAAATTTGATCTTTAATTTAAAGTATTTACACTAGTGGATACCACAAAAACTTATTTTATACTTAATAGAAGTATAATATTAACTCTAAGTGTTTGTTTAATCTACCGTTTTGACGCAATATGCATTCTACGAAACTTTTTTCAACGATCCAACCGTCAAACTTATTTGTTACACATTCCGAGATCGCATACGTAAAAAATCGTAAAAAATAAACATTCAGAGATTACGTAATGGAACAAAAGTTTTCGACGGTTATAAACGAAAAATCACAATTTAACGGTTATTTTATCTTCGATTTTGATGATTTTTTACAAATAGACTCCTCGACCTATAAGAATGTAATGAATAAATTTGATTTTTAATTTAAAGTATTTACACTAGTGGAATTTTATACTTAATAGAATTATAATATTAAAAGTGTTTGTTTAATCTACTGTTTTGACGCAATATGCATTCTACAAAACTTTTTTCAACGATCCAACCGTCAAACTTATTTGTACACATTCCGAGATCGCATAAGTAAAAAATCATAAAAAACAAACATTCAGAGATTACGTAACGGAACAAAAGTTTTCGACGGTTATAAACGAAAAATCACAATTTGACGGTTATTTGAGCTCTGATTTTGATGATTTTTTACAGATACACTCCTCGACCCTATAAGAATGTACTGAATAAATTTGATCTTTAATTTAAAGTATTTACACTAGTGGATACCACAAAAACTTATTTTATACTTAATAGAAGTATAATATTAACTCTAAGTGTTTGTTTAATCTACCGTTTTGACGCAATATGCATTCTATGAAACTTTTTTCAACGATCCAACCGTCAAACTTATTTGTAAACATTCCGAGATCGCATACGTAAAAAATTGTAAAAAATAAACATTCAGAGATTACGTAATGGAACAAAAGTTTTCGACGGTTATAAACGAAAAATCACAATTTAACGGTTATTTTATCTTCGATTTTGATGATTTTTTACAAATAGACTCCTCGACCTATAAGAATGTAATGAATAAATTTGATCTTTAATTTAAAGTATTTACACTAGTGGATACCACAAAAACTTATTTTATACTTAATAGAAGTATAATATTAACTCTAAGTGTTTGTTTAATCTACTGTTTTGACGCAATATGCATTCTACAAAACTTTTTTCAATGATCCAACCATCAAACTTATTTGTACACATTCCGAGATCGCATACGTAAAAAATCATAAAAAAACAAACATTCAGATATTATGTAACGGAACAAAAGTTTTCGACGGTTATAAACGAAAAATCACAATTTGACAGTTATTTGAGCTCCGATTTTGATGATTTTTTACAGATACACTCCTCGACCCTATAAGAATGCAATGAATAAATTTGATCTTTAATTTAAAGTATTTACACTAGTGGATACCACAAAAACGTTTTTTTATACTTAATTGAAGTATAATATTGACTTTAAGTGTTTGTTTAATCTACTATTTTGACGTAATATGCATTCTACGAAACTTTTTTTAACGATCCAACCATCAAACTTATTTGTACAAATTTCGAGATTACATACGTAAAAAATTGTAAAAAATAAACATTCAGAGATTACGTAACGGAACAAAAGTTTTCGATGGTTATAAACGAACAATCACAATTTAACGGTTATTTTAACTCCGATTTTGATGATTTTTTTACAGATACACTCCTCGACCCTATAAGAATGTAATGAATAAATTTGATCTTTAATTTAAATTATTTACACTAGTGGATACCACAAAAACTTATTTTATACTTAATAAAAGTATAATATTAACTTCAAGTGTTTGTTTAATCTATCGTTTTGACGCAATATGCATTCTACAAAACTTTTTTTAACGATCCAACCATCAACTTATTTGTACACATTCCAAGATCGCATACCTAAAAAATCGTAAAAAAAAAACATTCAAAGATTACGTAACGAACAAAAGTTATCGACGGTTATAAACGAAAAATCACAATTTAACGGTTATTTTAGCTCCGATTTTGATGAATTTTTACAGATACACTCCTCGACCCTATAAGAATGTAATGAATAAATTTGATCTTTAATTTAAAGCATTTACATTTTTTTATATATGAGTGATTGTATATATATATTTTTACATTTTTTACACTTCTACAATAATTATTATTAATTTTATTAATTTTTCCCTCAAATAAAAAACATTATTCATGAGGGTTGGAAGGATTTTAAAAATCTAAACGATAATATAAGTGTAACAATTATCTATTCGTAGAGGAATAATGATAAATCACGAGTGTTTATATATTCTTTCACATTTTTCATACTTGTATGTATGTCTTCTTAGTTCTTGCATATACAAATACTATACTACTATATTTTAATTTTGGACAAGAATATGTTATGTAAAATTTATCATAGTATTGATAATAAGGAACTCTCATAATAAAAATAAATAATGACTAAAACATTTTTTTTAATTTTTTTATAATTTATATAGAACAATAATACAAAACTATATATTTAATATAGAATATATTGTATTTATTAATATGACTATTGTATTTTATAATAAATCTTTTAGTAATTAAACTTTAAAATTATTAAAATAATTTTTTTCTTAACGGGTCGAAACAAGTTACCCACGTGTTACTCGTGTGTATACCTGTTAAGAACCCGTTAATAACGGGTTCTTAACGGGTCACCCGATAGTGACGATAAGTTATCGTGTTGACCCGAAACCCGTTATTTTCGTGTCGTTTTTGTGTCGTGTCATCGTGTCGTGTCAAAAACTGCCAGGTCTACAACGGATATGGCGGCTACTTCATCGACAAGAACGTTTGACGGAAACCACCCCATTCATCATGCTCAAGAGATTTGACGTCGTTGACGAGTTATTGTTCATGCAACCGTCTCTGTCACGAGGGGACTCAAATTCCTTTGGCTTTCTCAATTTCTCCTAGACAGCCGCCTAGACCGCCTAGATTTTGCCTATGTTCCCGCCTAACCCCTACCTGATTTTCCTCCATGATTTGGCATAAATCCTTGCATCACTCCATCGCCTAGCGCCTACACATGCTGATTTTTAAAACAGTCGGCGGGGGAATAAATTGGAATTGTACTTGCCATTTATGAAATTTTGGGTTACAAGTGGAAAAAAATACTATTAAACTGTGGTATTAAGTTAGAATTCTATCATTCATTTTCATATGAAACAAATATTCTGAAGAGACTCAATACTACTAACGATACTCAATACAGAGGTATATTGTTAGGTTATACTTTCAATTGGGCTTACATTAAAAATTAAAAAAATTAAAAAAATTTAAAAATTAAAAAACTAATATTTTCAAAGCCAGTTTACATGTTGCAATAGAGTGATTGACAATATTTCATGAATCTAAATTATAGTACTAATAAATACATACACGATATTAATACAAAATCCATGTAAACCCTCAACAATACATTGAAAAGACTTGAGTCGACAAAACCAGTTAATTATACGTCTTGCCGCTCTCACACATATTACGTCATGGACAACGCATGCACTTTCAACAATCAGCATCGCCTATATTGATTTTGTAGTTTTTAACGTATCAACCCTCACCATATCCTTTGTCCCTCCCTATACTATACTTGGATCTTTGTTCACGATTTGTCAAAATACACGTCACTAGGTGACCATAAATTAATTAATTAATTGAATAGCGTTTTCGCAAGGTATTTGGTGATTATATTTTGTCACTAAGTAATCAATCAGAAATATTATACACAATCAACGACAAACAAGAAGATAACCACCTCGGAGTGGCTTAGTGTTGGGAGATGAATTCCAAGCTCATATTCTACATGGTACGTCCTAAGATCGTTTTCTACCTCACGATGGTGGCCACTAGAAAGTTGAAATGTCTCTATAAATCTTTCCGGTTCTCGAAAGAGTGGACTACCGTAACAAAATCACCAATTGATCTCCTTTTTAAATAAAAAAGGAACAACAAACAAGAAGATGAAGTCACGAAGTAATAACATGAAAGGGAGAGATGAGATGTCCACTATCCACTGTCCAGTGCAGGTTAGTGAGAGGTGGTTGCTGAGTCAATTAGTCTCTCATAAACCATGATTAGGGCATAGAATTGAATTTGGAGAAATAAAACTCATGATTATGGGAAAGACACATGAAAAAAAATCAGATAACAGAAAATCTTCTGTGAAAATTATATTGGTAGCTAGTGCGTCCTACCGTTATTTTTGTCGGTGCAGTGTTGTGCTTGAGGGTTTGAAAGACTGAGAAAGCAGCACTAAAATCTTCAACAAATGGCCAAAAGGGTATTTTGTTATAAATATACTTAAAAAAAAAATCTTGAACTAAGATTACGAATGCGATTTCGTCTGACTAATTAGGTAGGCAACTGGGGATTGCTTAAATAAACCATGGTACCATTTTTTGGAAAGTAATGCATGCCTTATATTTTGGTTACGCAAATTATGGGGTTGATGACATCATTTATACTTTTGTTTTTTGTGGGTAAAGGGAGAGGGAGGAAAGGCACACGAAGGGAAGGAATTGAAAAAGAATGAGAAAATATGGTTTTTCTTTTTTTCTTTCTTTTTTTTTAAAATTGGAGTACGGTAAAATGAGTATCAGGTTTTCTTTTGAATGTAATAATTTCTGGTTTACGAATGTGTTATACAACTACTTTCCAGTCTCTTCAAATTAAGGGAGTACTGAAAACCATTTATTCTTTGGATTGAAGCATATTTTTAGCAATGGAGATCGGTTGGAGTTAAAACTTAAAAGTGTTTTGAGAAGCTAATTAAGAAAAGAAGATATACTTTAATTTTAACTTTGTTTCCTAACTTTCACAAGGGGTTGGAACCCCAATCCTCATCGAAATTTTGAAAAAAAAAGTTGAGAAATGAGCTCACCACTTCCACAAAATATAAATAAATAAAAAAAGACAAATGACAAAGTAATAGACAGTTGGAAATTTGTTTTGGGAAGGGTTAGAAGTATATTTTTAACGATGAGAGACACTCTATGTCTATGTTGGCAAAAACAACTTATGGATCGTATAGGTATTTAAAAAAAAATTAAAAAAATTAAAAATAAAAAAAATAAAACCACATTTCCACCTGCTTTCCCCGAAAGCGCTTGATTTTTTCATGCAATTTCAACATTTTCACAATAAAAGCACTTATAACGAAAGTGCTCTACATATAGTAGTCCTAGAAAACCCAAAAACAACTTCTTGACATGAAAAAAAAAATTAGCTAAATTAACAAAAACCTTCTTAAAGAAAAAAACTTTCATAATAAAGCTTTCACAAATTCGTACGTGCCAACTGGAGGTTAATCACTCGATATTTTGAAGAAAAAAAAATCGTAAGTTTGATTTGAAGTTTTCTAACAACCTTTGTGTATATATATATTTGGGACTGATCCATGACACTAGTTTTTTTTTTCACAATTTTTGCCATATGTTTTTGTAGAGTCTACTTTGTAATGTATTTTAACGATCCGAACCGTCTATCTTTTATATCTTCCCTCAAAGATTATAGCTACCAAAAATTACCAAAATCCAAAATCATATGACCGTTGAATTAAAGGTATAGGTTTTTTTTTGTAGAACCCTATTGGTCCATTTTCTTCATTACAAATGAAGATCTTAATAATTTTTTATTTATCTAATTTTTTGTAAGAATAATCTATAAATGGTATTCTAAAAGATAAATGATTCGCATCATTAAAGCATACATGCATATATATATATATATAATATACTGTCTCCAAGTCTTGCACCAACCGCCAACTTGACGTCCACAGCCATACACACGTAGTCATAATCGACGTCCCTGTATGAATACCTAGAATTCACTTTTCTGAACATTAGACGCCGGTATACAGGCTTCCATTTTTTAGAGAGATATCGGCTGTTTAATTTGTAG
The DNA here is from genome assembly GCF_042453785.1 of Malus domestica. Taxonomy (NCBI): domain Eukaryota; kingdom Viridiplantae; phylum Streptophyta; class Magnoliopsida; order Rosales; family Rosaceae; genus Malus; species Malus domestica. The sequence goes on along the minus strand of NC_091674.1, from coordinate 21,872,623 downwards.
ATGAACAAACTGGAATTTGACCAAATCTATACACTAATTCATGCACAGTTATTTGTTTCATTTTCAATATTAATGGAATTATGTAGATGTGGGTTAGGTTAGTGAGCTATAAGGCAACATGCTCACCTCTAAACAAATTCATACATGATTATTTGTTTCATTTAAGATATTATAGTAGAACTATGGTAAATGTGGGTTAGGTCATTCGCTATAAGGCAACATGCTCGTCTCTAACCTTGGATTCGAATCCTCCTCCACTGGCGAAGCTAGCTATGCCTAGTGTAGGCAGCTGCCCATATTAAAAAAATAATAAGTTAAAGCTTGGACCTATTAATTTGTAGAAACAAATTGACTATGATGCAACCTATTAGCACAGTAGATCCCCCACTAGAGGACAAACAAGCCATGAGGCTGATATATTGTTATTATATAAAATATTCAATACACCTCAACAACTTGAAGCTTACAAGACATATAACACGTAATGTTCTGCGATATCATATAATGATTCATACTTAACCACATGTTAGTTAATGCCCTCACATTTATAGAATCATGATTCCACCACTGTCCCCTCCTATTTGTAAATCATAGTTTAGAAAATTACTTTACCAATAATATGTAAAATACCAAAAGCGTCGATAAAACATTCAACAGTGATAGATAATCGGTACCACTGACCATCGGTGCAAAACGTACCCCATGCAAGTAGTACTTGAAGATGAAGTAGGGCACTTGTGTATCTTCTACACGTTCATGCATCCACCCAAATTTCCTGATATAGCATGTACTGCACTTATTCAATTGTGCAGTTTGTTTATACCTTGAACACAAATATAATACGACTTTACGATGATCACTTATAGTTTAGTACTCTCTTGCTCACACACTTTAATTTGTATCAAGGATATAATATTTATAACAGTATTGTTGAATCATTGTGTTCATGTGGAGCCTTGCCCCTCACATGGTGAAATCCAACATATGTTTAATGAAATTAATTAAATTAAAACATATAGGAAATCCACATACCACATTCGACCCACAACTGATTAAAATCTCTCCGCCACAAAAGGCCATCATGCCTTTTTTCTGATGAGGGACCATATGAAAGCTCAGTGGCTCCGACCCCATCATCTCTGCCTCTCTCTTGCCCTTCTTGTCGTTGAGGTGGTTGCACAAGTAAAACGAGGGACATGTCTTCTTAGTTAGAGAGAGAGAGAGAGAGAGAGATTCCCTTGAGGAGAGATTATGGAGGGATTGATGAATGAGGATAAGAATAATGTTAAGTAGATTAACTTTTTAGATTATATTTGTAATTAAGTGATGTATCATCAATACAAAATAAATACGTTAATTAACAATTTAATTATCAATAAACTCGTCATATAATTTATAAAATATTATTTAAATAGATTATTTTTCTAGTATTACTCGGAAGATAATAGTGCCTAGCTAGTTGTGGTTTTAGAGGAGCTTTTCAAATGGATATTAAGGTCGAGGGTCGTGGTTGAGATGTGTGTGTGCCCCCAGCACACACTGACTTCACAATAATATTGTTGCCTCTAACGCATTTTATCATGTGGACCCCCATTTTACAACCTATATTAGGCTGGCCCACAAACTTTTAATCTTCTAGAGATCTTTTTAGTGTATACTAACAGCATTATATAATATAGTTATAAAATTGTTATCTTTGTTGCAGTCTTATTTGATTAGGAATATGATTGTATAAATCATAGTAAATATAGGAATATCTCTTATATTACTATCAGGAGTTGATTACCTATTAAGAGTTATAATCCTAAAAGGGTATGGATTTTACCTATCATACTACTATAAATAAAGGCATGAATAGAACACACCTCACAATTACACATCTCTCTCTTTCTGTCTACTATTGCCTCACCCTTTTTCTAAGACCTCCATAATTGTTCAGTAAATTATGCCTACAATAATCTTTACCATTTATTTGTACTAATGTTTACCTTTATTTTTATCAGTTTTTACTGTTTATTTGTACCATCATTTGTATCATCTATTTATTAGAGATGAGACACACATGTATTGGTAGACCCTACCTATATTAGAGAAATAGAGATGAGATTCACATGTTTTAATGAGCCATACTTCTATTAGAAAAATAGTACAAATAGATTGTATATGTAACACTACTCATATAATTATTTCACTCGAATTACAACAATAATATATTTCTTTGTTTGTTAATATACTCAAAAATATGAACATAACAATCATATCATTGCATATAATATAACATATAAAATGATAAATCACATAGCAAATGACGTAATATACGATCAAAATTTCTCATATACCTCACTCTCAGTCTCTATTATCTATAGTTAAGGTGGTTGGCTCTTCTTCAAGGGATGGACCCACTCTAAGTACACTAATAGCCATGATACCTAAGCTTTTCATGCATTTTTGGACCCTTCCTGCCCTATTCCCATTATAAATTATGATGACTGCGGTGTACCCTTTACGAAATCAAACCCCTCCTTTGTGTTTTCTCCTTCAATTCGATTATCTGCTCTCCATCTTCAGTTCGCTCATCACCACCAATATTTTGTCTCTTTGATTTCTTTTTTCTTGTGTATAATGTCTGATGATCATATGAGTCTATCAATAAATGGTCAATCTCAAGTTCCTCCAGGTTTCCGATTCCATCCAACCGAAGAGGAGCTTCTTCACTACTATCTTAGGAAGAAAGTTGCCTTTGAGAGGATTGATCTTGATGTAATTCGAGAAGTTGATCTTAATAAGCTTGAGCCATGGGACATTCAAGGTACGTACATATATATAAACTCATCGTGAAATTTTCATCTATAAGAGTCACGATTGATGGCGGTTTTGTAATTTGGTTCATTCATTTTTGTGACATAATGCAGAGAAGTGCAAAATAGGTTCCACTCCACAAAATGATTGGTACTTCTTCAGTCATAAGGACAAGAAATACCCAACCGGAACTCGAACCAATCGGGCAACGACTGCCGGGTTTTGGAAGGCCACCGGGCGGGACAAGATCATCTATAGCGGCTTCAAAAGAATTGGATTGAGAAAGACACTTGTGTTTTATAAGGGTCGAGCTCCTCATGGACAAAAGTCAGATTGGATCATGCATGAATATAGGCTTGAGGAAAGCAACAGCACTCATGACACCACCGTAAGCCATTCTCTCCATTTCATCAATTTCACACAACGGATATTTATCAAACACTTAGTTTGTTCCAAAATCAATCAAACACTTCACTTTGCATTCTGGTGTCCATTCCACAAAGTGCTATTTATGTATTATACGTATACAATTCTGTTTTATAAATCAGAACGACCTCAGTCTAAATCTCACTAGATCATGGAAGCAAGGTCACTCAGTCACTGTAAATGCTACAAGTTATAATATTTTTCTTCATATATATGCTCCTTTCTGTACACATTTGTTGATGTATACTTACTCTTAAATTCGTTACATACTATGTGTATTCATACAGGTTTCTAGCTCAATGGGGGAGTCGATGACCGAAGAGGGGTGGGTGGTTTGCCGAGTATTCAAGAAGAAGAACTATCAGAAAGCCTTAGAGAGCCCTAAAGCCTCATTCTCCATGGACTCATCAAACAACCAAATACATGGTTCAAGAAACGATGGTGTTCTTGATCAAATACTAATGTACATGGGAAGAACTTGCAAGCTCGAAAATCATGATGAACCCTTAACCATGAATAACATCTCAGAAAGATTTATGCATCTGCCAAGGCTTGAGAGCCCAACTCTTCCAAACCTTCCCGCTTTCGATCAGGATCGTAGCTTCAAAGCTTGCTATCAGGCCATTGATGACATGTTCATAGAAACTGAGCCGCCTTCAACAAACCAACAAAGCAATGGTTGCGACAATAATGAGCTAGTTGATGATCACGAGGACCCCAAAAGAAGGGTAAATGACTGGGTTACCCTTGATAGGCTTGTGGCATCCCAACTAGGTCAACTCAATGGCCAAGATCAAGTGACACCAAAGCACTTGTCTTGCTTTGGAGATCCAAACATGGCCTTTTGTTCTTCCCCTCCTCCTCGTAATGATCATGACCATGACGTACAACTATCATATCCATACCTACGTACAAGTAGTTCATCCCATCATCAATCCGACGTATACAACAACGAGAATGATCTGTGGAACTTCACCAAATCGTCGTCATCACCGTCATCAACGGACCCGCTTTGCCACTTGTCGGTGTAAGGGATGCACTTGAAACGACATATATACTATGTACGATATAGGAGCTTAACCTATAAGAAATATATATAGCGAGGAAGTACGTACGTATATGTTTACATGGGAATACTTGTAATGAATAATAAATAATAAATAAATTAGGTGATAATGAGATAGTGTGGCATTGTCATACCATTATCTTTACTTAAATAAACATGTCTTTCCATTAAAGTGAGTTAATTTGTTGTCGAATTTCTAACCTATAATTATGTCCTTAGGTTATGCTTCAATGATAGCATGTTGCTGACTTTTGATCGTATATTTGGTATCATGGCAATTGGTCATGATCGATGTCAATATTGTAGATGAGTGTATATGAAACCTGCTAAGCACTATATATATAAATAGTTGGCTTGGTCAAGGAGTTTATGACATTGGTAAGAGGTCATTCAGTTCCAACAAATCAATTTGTTATTCGTGTCCATAAACAGTAAGATCCTTGGCTTATTTCACAACTTCACCTAACGTACGTACGAAATATGGTGTAGCAAAAGCGATCACCTTTACCAATAAAGATAAGATTAGAGCATACGGATCATATGAAAATTCTCTCTCTCTCTCTCTCTCTCTCTCTCTCTCTCTCTCTCTCTCTCTCTCTCTCTCTCTCTCTCTCTCTTAAAATGGCCAAAATTATTACATGAAGAGCAGCTTAACTTCTTATAAGTATCTGCAAGATCCTTTAACTTGTCGAGATGGAACACAAATGCACATCCTCACATTTCCCCTCACATGTAGCAATACTCAAGCCAAGCAGTAAACGCATATCAGATGATGTGGAGTATGTGTGCCCATAGACCTTTCACACATGCGCCAAACTTTTGCTAAACCATCAAGGAACTTAAGGTTCCATCATAAAATCAATTGACAATATAGAAAGTAGCCAAACTTTTATAATTAAGCAAATGCAAAGGTCTTAACTCTTACTTAGATAGAAAATAGATAACTTCCATTTTGCTTTTTTTTTTTAATAAATTGTAAAGACTTATTTGATACTTGGATGAACACTCTTATATGTTTATTCCCCATGTTTTCAATATGACGTAATACTTTATAATTTATATGTCATTATATTTTGCAATATATGTATTCTAATGCAATTATATATATTTTTAAGTATAAGTAGACATTTATTTAAATGAAATAATAAATTTAGTTAAAATTAAAAAAATATTGCCTAGGCCCCACTTAGACACCTAAGTGCAAGGACCCTGCCTACTGCCTGATACGCGTATAACGGTTTTTAGAACCTTGGTTCTAGGGTCTAGAGTAGGTTGCCCATGTGTAAAGTCCAACGGCATGTGCTCCATATTACCTAGTAAATTGTCCACATGTTAGACTTAAAATTTCCTCACAAGATAAAATGTATCATATCAGGAAATTAAGGAACTTTGCGTAAATTTATAAAGAGTTTGACTACTCTCCCATTACCAGTAAATTTTGGGGTAGAACCTTAAGTTTCTTCAATCTAGTCAAATGTTAGTGAGGACAATTTGGGATAACTAGTCTGTGTAGTTAAAACCTTCCCTAATAATTTAAATCATTTTAGCCCTCTTCACTCATTATAAATTGGTTTTGAGTTGGATGCTAAAATGACCCATGAGGAACGTATTAAGAGTGTGGATGATCCCACATCCCCGAATTAAAACTTTGCCTCATAATTTAAATACTGTTGAATCTTTCACCCATTATCAACTAATTTCAGATTATTAGATACTTATGTTCTAATAAGTGCAATGTATAGAGTTCTTCTCCTAATTAAATAAAAGAGGAAATTAGGTTTCCATCTTTTTTTCTTTCTACTCCATTGATTAAAATCTTATTCCTTTTCAACTTTTGATCAAGGTCCTTAGGTTTTAATGAATATCATTATTTCAATAATAAAATATTTACATGTCAAGATAATTAAATTTTATTACTAAATATATTCATGTAGTAATATATTCATTTAGTGTTAGAAACGTTACATTTGGTATATTTATATTTATAATTAAACTTTGTATCATATATTTCTATTTTTAGTTTGATCCATTTTTAATTTCCAACCTTTTTTTTTAATTTGTACCATTTTTCTTTACAGTTTTAATTTGTACCCATATATTAATTTTTTTGTTCCCATATTTTAAATTTTTTTATTTGTACTCATAATTTTTTCCCATTTCATTTGTGCCCATAATTTATTTATAATGTACCCATGTATCTTTAAAAATGTACCACTTCTTATATGTAAAATTTACCCATTTTTTAATGTAAATCTATTTATTTTTTTAATCTAAAATGTATCCATTGTTGTTTATATAAAATGTACGCATTGTTTTCTATATAAAATGTACCCTTTTTTTAATATAAAACTTCCCCATTTTTTGTATAAAATGAACCCACATTTTTTAAATTTATAATTACGTGCACCATTGTACTCATTTAATTATATGGGTACATTTTTTTAAACATTTTTATGGGTTACATATTAAAACATTTTACTTTTGGAACAATGTTGAAATTGTACCCCATAGATAATTATTTATGACGAATGTACGGGTACATTCATTTGACATGTGACAACTATTTTATCATTCATAACAATGTTTTCTTTTGGTCAAATTCAAAATAATGTTGGATACATTCTTTTGGCACTTTTTTTAACATTGTTTCCAATTGATTGATATATATATATATATGCGTACATGTACTTAACATCTATTAATATACATTTTCAAAAGGAATTATATTGTTATATTGATTTTTTGGGCAAAAGACTGTTTACTACCCTCAAGTTTTATGGTTTTCAACATTTAGTACATCAAATTTTTTTCATCCCAGAGTCATACCTAAAGTGTTAATTTTGGAACAGTCTCATACATCTGTTAGTCAACCTGTTAGTTCTCCTGTTAAGTGATGATGTGGCGCCCATGTGGACAATGACTGGGCGCCACGTGTCATTGAAAATATTTAAAAAATTAATTAAATAATTAAAAAAAATAAAAGCCGTCTGCAACCCAGAACAAGAAGAAGAAGGAAGAGAGGAAGAAGAGAGTTTCAGGAGAGAAAGGGGAGAGTTTCGGCCAAGGGGAGGAGGAGAGAGAAATGAGGTGGCGAATGAGGGAGGAGGAAAGGAGAGAAAGGAGGGAGGGGAGAAGGAGGGGAACAGCTGGGTCTCTCCTTGATCCACGACCCGACCCGCATCATTCTTTGTTTTCCGACAATTTTTCACCAATTTTTCCGGCAAATTGCACTACCTAACCACCGAGAATCAACTTCATGACCTTCCCTCTACCTATTACATCCCAAATTTGGAGAGATTTGGTGGTGAAAATGGAAGAAATCGCGAGGGGTGCGGCGAAGGTGGTGTGACGGTGATCCGCCATTTTCGAAGTAAATCCCGTCAACCACCACCACCATTAGACTCCTTTAGAACCCAGGAACAAAGCCCAAGCAGTTGTGGAGGCGTTGGAACAAGTGGGTCGCCGGGGGGGGGGGGGGACGAATTCTTCTTCTTTTGGGTTGCCGATTCGGGTTTTTTTTTTCTTCTTCTTCTTCTTCCTCCTCCTTTTTCTTCTTCCTTTTCTTCTTCTTCTGGGTTGGCAGACAGTTTTTCTTTTTTTTTTTTCTCCTTCTTCTTCTTCTTCTAGTGTTGCAGATCCTTCTTCTTCCTCTGGGTTGGGGGCGCAGGGGGAGAGGGGGGAATGGCTGGTTTTTTTTTTTTAATTTTTTTTAATTTTTAATTATTTAATTAATTTTTTAATATTTTTAATGACACGTGGCACCCATTCATTGTCCACATGTGCGCCACATCATCACTTAACGGGAGACTTAACAGTTTGACTAACGGATGTATGAAACTGTCCCAAAATTTACACTTTAGGTAACCAAAAAAATTTGATGTACTAAATGTTGAAAACCACGAAACATGAGGGTAGTAAACAATTTTTTGCCCTTGATTTTTTTATTCAATCAAAATTTTGAAAAAAAATTCCATATTTTTTGTCGGCCCTTTTTTTATAGCTCATTAGATGTGAGATTTTAAATACCATAAAATCTCAAGTTTTATTGTTAACATGAAAATATATTAATATTAATATGCTGAGGTGTACAAAGTTAAAAGACTTTTGATCAAAAATTAAAAACCACTAAGATTTTAATCATGAGTACTAATGGCTAGAGACCGTATCCAAAATCTTCCTAAATAAAAATTCTAGCATAATAACAAATTTAGAACCTCTACAGCTCTAGGTCTTTCACATTTGCACAAACATTACGTGGCTGGGTAGCAACCTTGCATGCCCATCCTTGTTCTGTGGAGAAGACCCATCCTTGTTTTGTGGAGAAGATTAACGTTTGGTGTTAAGTGATTATATCTATTATATATAAAGCCAGCAGTGTGATGAACAGTGTGCATGCTGACAAAAAGTTTGGTGCATTCGACAAAAATGAATTAGACCAAAATGCCCCTACGCAAAAAAAATCAAAACAGCAAAAATGAATGAATGTATAAGATAATACAAGGGTAATTTTGTAAATTTAATTTTTAATAATTTTATCATAAAAAATGCTTTGGGGTTAATCTCTGTTGGGTTTATTGGAATACTCGAGATCAATTGGGTTACCTTCCTTTTCTTCTGCTTCATTTCCTCTGCTTCGTTTCTATCGGCTTCGTCTGCCTCTGTTTCTCCTGGTTCTGCTGTTGCTGCTGCTTCTTCTTCCTCTACTTTATATCTTACTAGTCTTCCTGCACGCGCTCATGCACGTGCGGAAGGCGTTTTTATGATTACTGTGTTCTACGCGTGACTTATACAATTTAAATGTATTTATCTATGTAGATTTGAAAAGTGAATTATACATCAAAAGAATGAATGTAGATTTGGATGTGGTCCCTAATCCTTAATATTTTTTTACTAAAACCTTAATGATATTCAAAGTTTGATCAAAATCCCTTAACTTTGTACACCTCATTATATTACAATTAATATTTTTATTTTTATAGTTTTGACATTAATTGTTTGATATTTTATGAGATTTATAATCTTATAAATTTAAAATCTCTCATTATAATACTATTAGAAACGGTTACAATAAAAAAATTCAAACATTTTGATTGAATAAATGGATAAAAACTATGTAAAAATAAGAAATAATAAATGGCAAAAGAATGTATCCATAGTGTTAAAAAAATTGGTATATTTCACATATAACAAAGTGGTACATTAATAAAGAAAAATGGGTACATTATAAATAAATTAAGGTACAGATAAAAGATTAAAAAACTATGAGTACAAATGAATTTTTAAAAAATATAGGCGCTAAAAGAAATTAATACATGGGTACAAAATAAAATACTACAAATTTAAAAAAAAAATGTTGCACATGGGTACAAACACAAAAAAAACTTTAGAAAAATATGGGCACAAAAAGAAACTAATATATGGGTACAAATTAAAAATGAAAAAAAAAAGGTACAAATTAAAAATAGGTACTAACTAAAAATAAAAATATATGATAAAAAATTTAGCCATAAATATAAATATACTAATTGTAACATTTTTAACACTAAAGGAATATATTTAAAAATAAAAATATTTTATTATTGAATAATTAATGATGTTATTAATACCCAAGGATCTTGATAAAAAATTGAAAATGAATATAATTTTAATCAATGGAGTAGCAAAAAGATGGATGTGAACCTAATTTCTTCATATATATATATATATACACACACCTGCAGCTCTCTGCTACAGCATTGAGAGTTACATTACAGAATGTTGTTTTTCTTCCGTCCCAAAACGGAAACTTTTCATCAGAGTGTTTTTTTTTTTTTTTTTGCATTGAAAAAAGGTCGGGCTACAACGATCCAACATGTGAGGACAATTATTTTGATTACTATAACTGTATGACGTCTCTATTAATTAATGAAATTCTCTTTGTCAATTAAAAGAGAGTAAAAATACTACTTAGTATTCTATCACACAAAAAAAAAATGATGGGTAATAATCTAATTTCACAAGTCCAAATTTTATTGTTTTTTATTGAAGTCTCACATACAAGTGATGTTAAAATACCTCTAATATTTAAAAAAAAAAAAACCAAAAAACAAAAACCTCTATTCCCCCCCCCCCCGCCCCCCACCCTCTCTCCTTTCACATTTTCTAAAAAAAAAATATGTTTATAAACACAAAATATGTAGGCAAATGCTAGTAATTAATTGAGTGAATTTTTGCTCACCACCATTTAGTGTGGTGTATGCTCACCACCTTATTTATCATCATTAGATGAGTTTGAATTTCGAGATTTGTGCCTGTCTACTACACGAATCTCGAAATTCAAACTCATCTAATGTGTGATAAATAGGATGGTGAGCATACACCATACTAAATGGTGGTGAGCAAAAATACTCCCTAATTAATTAAGAAAAGCTAAAAAGACCTATATCCACTGCATATGACAATAAAAGCCAGTGATTTGAATGAGACCTAATTGATCAGTAGATACCAACTAATTAGAAGAAAGGTAATCAAAATAATTGTCCCCACAGTTCCACTACAGATTAATTGTCACATATATTAAAAGGTCGGGCTACAACGAACCGCCGATGTTTCTACATCTTCATTTGTCCCCACAGTTCCACTACAGATTTATAAACCCTAGCGTCTGTATATATGTATCCCTCCTTCTGGTTACCAGCTCATGCCTTAGACCCCATTTCTGATAACACGTAAATTCAGGGCAATATGGCCCACATCACACGCTAATTATGGGGAAAAAGACTAACTCTTAAGTCTAGTAATATACATTTTTTTTAGTTAAATAATGACTTTTAACGGAGTGCTAATGCCCGAAATATATGAAGCCCACCTTTTTCCTTTCATTTCCTTCAATAAGCACTCCCCACCATCCTAAAAGAAAAAAAAAAAAAAAAAAAAACTAAACCTAAAATCAAGGTTTTAAAAGGCATTGGCCGCTAGTTAGGTGGCGGGTAGGAATTTAGCGCCTTGAATGACATATAAATTATAAATTACTATTAACATATTCAAAACATGGGGAACAAACATATAATGACAGTTCATCCAAGTATCCAACAAGTTTCTTACAATTTATTAAAACAATAAAATGCAAAATGGAAGTTATTTATTTTTGTCTACGTGAGAGCTTTGATCTAGGAGGGCTAGGCAGGTGCCTAGGTAGGTTTAGGTGTCCTTTCTTATTATTTAAACTTCTAGAGATTAATTGTGACGGTGGCCAGCCGCCTAACACCTAATCGAAGTTTAGGTGGCGCTAGGTGGGGTCTTTTAGAACACTACATAAAACCTGCCTTATGAAATTGCCAAAAAAAACCTTCCTTTTGTTTTGTAAACTATTCTAACTTACATAGTTTAACCAGACCGTAACGCTCGTTTTAAATAAACATTTCATTGTCCAAACACTGAGACTTTAGTTTTTATTTTTTATTTTTAATACAATTACAATTAGGGTAGTTTTATTAACAGCTCACATTTTATTGGATACTCGCATACTAAAAATTCCATACCTATTTTGAAATAAAAAGTTATTTTAATACTCCTCCTTTTCCTCATTTTCTGCATATTTGCAATACATTCCAACCTAAGAGTACGCAGAAAATGAAACGGTGCAAGTATACATTCCAACCTAAGGGTATGCAGAAAATGAAACGGTGCAAGTTTTTAGCAGGTATCCACAGGTATATCTTCATATTTTCGGTGAGACGAGTCCATATAAGGATTTAAGGTTTCACAAGCAGTATGACATCGCTCAAATTGATGTAAATGAAAAAAAAAATATTATAAAGTCATACCTCATGTAGAACCTCCAAATAGCCATTTTCATGTTCTATTAATCAGTTATGAGTTTTTTCATCAACATGTTTGTGCCTTTAGAGGTTAGGGTTTTGTTCAACGAGGATGAGTGAAAGTTGATTTGATGGCTTGAAGAAGAAATTTTTTAAGATGCAGGGTTATCTAAACGTTAAAAATGACTTTGGTGAATTAAAAAAAATATTATTTTTTCTTCTGAAAAGCTTCTAAAGCTTAAATAGTACTTTCATATTAGAGTATATAAGCTGTTTAATATTGAACTTCTAAGGTGTATTCAATAATTCCAACAAAAGAAAGAATACTACTATAATTCAATGAAAGTTGGTATAATTAATTATATGTTAGACTTGACCCGGAAGATATATTGTTTCTTTGCTAAAGACCTAGAAGATATTGTTGCCTACTAAAGTAAGAATTAAATCACATCGATCGTCACACTGGGAAAATGATTATATGGAAGACTATGCGATTACATAAACTTTCAGAAAAGTAGGTGCCTGCACAGAAACGACCAATTGATGGTATAATGGTAGTCTATGAAAGGAGCGTTCTGCATCAGATAACTGAAAGGGGCAGCCATAGTCATACGACTTAATCCCGCGCACCAAATTTGTACCGAAAAAGAAAAAGATTACAAAAGATTTTCCATCTGATTGATCAACATATCGAAGGCTCCATGCATCCCCATTATTGCAAACATGATAGCTACTTAGAATGATTTCTTTCAAGCATCTTTTCATAGGAGATAGTGATTGGTCATGCACACGACTCTTAGGGCTGGTTTGGTATTGCTGTGCTTTGAAAAAAAAGCTGTTGTGAAAATAAGCGGCTGTGCTGTGAGAATAAGCGGCTGTGAAATAAATTAGCAGAGTGTTTGGTAAACTTTTTTGTGAAAGTGCTTTTGGAAAAAAAAAAAAAAAAACAGTCTGATAGTGGGTCTTTTCATTAAAGGAGCACTGTAGCTCCATGTGCTTTGAAAAAAGCCAATTTTCCAAAGCTGCAAATAGCAGCTTCAGCTTTTTCCTTTGATTTCAGCTTATTCTCACAACAGCTTCCAAAATAAGCCCTTTTTTTTTAGTTTACCAAACACCTAAAACCCTCACAGCTTTTTTTCATGGGTGTTTTTTTTTTTAAGCACCTCACTCTCAAACCACCCCTTAATTTGTAGGTAAATCACTGATTTGTGCTAAATTTCCTTAACCCTAGATTGTAGAAGTAAGGATATACAAGCTATCGCTCAAAGTCTAAAAGTTAAACGAGTTTCATGCTGACGACCGATCGGCTATCGCTAGTGACCAGTTGCTCGATCGTGTCGTTAAGCTCAAAACTTTGAAGATTTGTTAATTTAAACGAGGTTATTAACAATCTTTTATCTAGTGTTACGATCTAAAAGAAAAGGTACCTCTTGATTGGGAGGTTTGAACTAAGATATGCTTCCTATTTGATTGGTTGCTTAATCAATTCAGAATATCACTGTACATATAGGGAAGATTTCTACAAGAAATAAGTAACCTAAGATCATAACTTTCAATATGGGGAGTAGCCCAACAGGTTTCACCTTAAAATTAATTGACAATATGAGAGTAGCTCAAACTACTCTGATACCATGAAGAAAGTTGAGCTTCTACTATAAAACCAATTGGCAATATTAAGAGTAGTCTAACCTCTTATAAGTCCTTGCAAGACTTTCTTTTAACCAATGTGAGACTCTTTTACCTTCACACATTCTTCCATCATTAACTAAACAATCTTGAGCATATTGCTTTCTCCTGTGTGTGGAGTTTGTAACTTCGACGAGCGAAAGGTGTAAGGTCATGCTACATTATATCTTCAAGGCTTATTCAGATAATATATACACACTTTGTGAGGGCAAATAAAATATGAAAGATACCGTAGTTACTATGTGTTTTGAAGCAATCTTTTATCCATCATAATAACCATAACCCACATAATACCAAAAATTTTCCATCAATCTTATCCACTACTCTCTTGCGATTAGCATATAATTTTTACCCTACAAATTTCATAATTATAATGATTCATTTTCTTAATCATTTTTTCTAGATCATTTTTTATGTATTAAAAAATTAAATCGGAGATTGTTTAATCATCTATCATTTTTTATATCGTATTAGTACCATAACAGCCTATTTTCTTTAATATTGTCAATTTATTTGAAACATATGAATGACTAAACGATTTCCGATGATTAGACAAATAAATTGTTTAATACAAGCCTTTCAGCATATCAATATATATAGCAACACGTTATACAATATGAAACTATTCATAACATGGAAAACTAGATAAACACAGCCATATATGAGATTGCGTTATTTTTAATTTGTATGCAAGTGTATGTGAATATATCATCAATCCATGTTATCATTAGGTTTCTATACCAAATACCAAGTTTTCAATTTGGGACGCTAATTTTGTAGTTAAAATCTCAGACAGTACTGTAGTTGACGCTGAATCCAAATATATTTTTCATATTAGTATTTCTTAATTTTAAATGATTCTTCAAAAAATGAGCAAACCTTTTCAATAATATTCGTTTTAAGAAAGAAGAAGATATTTACATCCGATGAATGGGTCCTGCCGACAAACCCCACTAGAAAGCATTTTCCAGAAAGGAACGGATCATCTTCAATTTGGGACGATAATTTTGCTGTTCACGTAAAATAATTATCTTTTCATAATAATTACTTAGTAGAAACTAATAATGTAATTTGTTGACTCTATGGAAATTTAAGCCAAGCTTTAATTATTTGGAGAACAAACCTTCTTGCATGATTGGCAGAATCGATTAGTTATTCAATTTCAAACTTTTATGGTTAATCTTGTTGTGCCACTTTATAAACCACATATTAGCTAGTTGTTAAGAGCAATTGGTTCCATTTGGGAAGTTAAGCTCTCTCTTTCACAATTTTATTTTGGTGGAATGGGACCAAACCCCAAAACAACCAGACCAAGGAGTCTCTCCTGCGCTTCAAAACACAAAATCTGCTCACCCATGTTGCTTGTAATTGACTAAAAATTAATGTATCCGTTTCTTTAATTGATTCTTTAAAATAATTACTATTTTTATATTTATCCATCAAGATTTTCCAAAAACTCTTCTATTTGATCTAAAATTGCTGTAATTATTTTTATTTTGAAATGTATTTCTAATCTATTCACTAATCCTGGTCTAGCCATTATTGCTCTAACTTCTTGTTCTATTTGTAAAAGTTGGTCTAGAAGTCTTTCTTTTATTCTTAAAATTTTAGTTTTGTCAGACCAATCTATGAAAGATAGATAATTTGTAAACTGATCGACACTATTCATAGCTGCAATCTATTATAGTTCTTTGTAATTGATTATGTGTTTCTTCAATATTATTTATTCTAGTCCTAATTGTTTTATTTGGTCTTCTACCTTTTTTAATACATCTCTAGCGTTAACTTCTATTTCTTTTGGTTTGTCTTCTAAGATAAGTCTCATGTACTAGACTTCTTGTTCAGTGGGTACATTACTAAATCTTTCTAAACTTGTATTTAGTTTATCCTCTCCCTTTTCTAAGTAATCTAGGTTTTCTAAGATGTTTTGATCATGACTCTTACAGTTAGGAGGAGACACGTAAAGAAGGCCTACTCGCACATGAGAGAATGACCCATTGGATAAAGAAGGCCTATGAAGAGACAAGAAAAGAGCCCAATTGTATTGACACACTGGACCGATTTACACAGAGAGAAATGGTGATGGAGTGTAGAAAGAATTTAGATTAGAAACCACAAGGCCCATTGTGGAAACCAAGAGCCTGTCGATTGGAAAGGAAAGGAAACGTACGGTCCTCCTCCCTCCTCCCTCCTCCCTCCTCCCTCCTCACACAGGACAGTAACGCAATAATTGGTAACGCTCCTCTTCGTAACACCCACCCACACTATAAATTTGAATTAAATTTTAGCGCTCAAATCTCACGTGCTACAGAATCCCCCATTTCAAAATCGAAATAAAAATTAAAAATAACAAAAAATAAAAAATCTTCAATTCCTTCAAAAACAAATAAATTTACAAATTTAGAATTACTTCCCAACTCCCCAACCCAATTATAAAATTAAAAAAAACATTAAATTCGACTCCAGAAAAAGTCTACTTCCTCTGCATCTCAAGCTCGCAGCTTTTTTCACTCCTCCGCCACTTCACACTTCGCTATTCGAGAAACGAGAACATGGGTTGTGTTTCTTCCAATCTCTTCAACCACGACGACGAGTTCTCCCAACTCGGCAGCTCCGCGCTCAGCCACCACATCGTCTCGCTCACTTCCTCCACCTACGGCCTTCTCACTCTGGACCCGCCGCCGCCTGCGCCCACCACTCCGCCGACCCCTCCTCCTCGATTCACTCTCGGGTCCATTTTTCCGAGCCCCCTGTCGGAGCCCAAGTCGCTCTGGTCCGAACCCAGGTCGCTATGGTCCGACCCTAGGCCGCTACGGTCCGACCCGGAAGTCATTAACTCATGGGAGCTTATGGCCGGCCTCGACGCTGATAGTTTCCGATTCTCGCCGCTCCCGCCGCCCAAACCCTTCGTTTTCAATGACCCAAAAAACCCCGATAAAGAAAACTCCAACCCGAATCGGGTAATTTTCAAATCTCCGTACGACGGCGTCTTCCGGGTCAACAACAAGAAGGACCCACTTGACCGGTTCGAAAAAATATGCCCACCGGGAGGAGAAAGCAAAGTGGTGGTCTACACTACGACGCTGCGAGGAGTGCGGCGGACTTTCGAGGAGTGTAACGCCGTCCGGGCGGCGATAGAAGGCCTCGGGGTGATGATTGTCGAGCGTGACGTGTCGATGGATCGCGGGTTCAGAGAAGAGTTGAACGATTTGATGAAGGGGAAAGGGAAGGACGTGGCGGTGCCGCCTCAGGTGTTTGTGAAGGGGAGATATATAGGCGGCGCTGAGGAGGTGTTGAAGATTTTGGAGGAGGGTTTGCTGGTTGAGATTCTTGCTGGGTGTCCAAAGAAAAAAGCTGGGTCTGTGTGTGAAGGGTGTGGGGAGGCAAGGTTCTTGCCCTGCTTCCAATGCAATGGGAGCTCAAAGATGGTGCTGGTGGTGAAGGATGACGTGGCCGGGCAGCGGCAGGGGACGACGGTGGTGGTGAAGTGTCCTGAGTGTAATGAGAATGGGTTGGTGCTTTGCCCAATTTGTAGCTGAATGGTGAAGAACAAGAGATGCAAAGATCTCTGTTTTCGTGTCAAAATTGGGTTTTTGTAAGCACTTTCTCTCTTAATTTTGGGGCTTTTTTTGTGTTTCTGATGGAAACCAAAGGCTTCTAATTCTGTACTGTACTCTCTTGTTTTTGTCTGTTGATAGTTATATATATCTATGTTTTTGATTTGCAAAGATCGGAAGATGTTTGATTTGCATGAAGCTTTGAACAATTTGAAGTTTAGAAGACATAATTAGGGAGATTTAGGAGTAGGATTGTTCATTCCATTGTCTCAATTGTGTATTTCGGGTGTAGTTTTAGATAAAATTAGACCTAAGTGTAGTTGATTTCTGTCAAGATATACTAATCTTACGTGCTTAGGGCTCGTTTGGTATTTAGTATTGGATTATATAACTCATAATATTTGAGGTATGTTGAAAGTAGAGGTTAATAAATTTTTCCATTTGAGGGGACTGAAAGAGATAAGTTGCCTTAACGAGTAGTCCATCTTCTACCTCCAAGTTGGAAAAACATTTCTTCGTTTCTTCCTTCAATGTACCCTAAATATAGTGAGTTATCTAATCCAACCCACTCTTAGGCACTAAATGAGCCGTTAAGAGTCTTAATTCTGCTTATGCTATAAAACTGTTGTACTCGAGTAAAATTGGAGAAGTTGTTGATATTTGAACAATCCCTAAGCAATCAGTGTGTCAAAGATTACTTCCTACATCTTTTGGAATTCTTGGCCTCCGAGTTTCCTAGTTTGCTTCAGCCGTCTGTGCAGTAGGTTAGAAATTATTTGAAACTTACTTCAGTCTCCAGAGTTTGTTGCCTTTCACTGTTCCAGGGGAACATAGGTTCTAGTTGCATAGTTAGCAATGTTGGATTAAAGTGGTTTTTCTTTATGCCGATCAGTTGTTATATTAACAAGACGACTTGTGCTTAACTCTACTGATCACAACAACTTGCAGAAAATTTAGCGCAACAAATGAAGTATTTACTATACTAGAAAGTTTTGAACAGGGTAAAACTAATAGTTATCCATTCAATCGTATAGAGTTGAACATATAGGTGTGCTCTTTGTTTGAAGAATCTATGTAGAACGACGATGCTTCTTGCCTGCCACAAGTTTGTGGCAAAGAGTCCGCTGATTTATCAGTGGAGAAAATAACAGTTCTGAATCTAGGGAAGTACTGACCTTGAGAGAAAGTACAGAATCTTTAAAACACCTTTAAACACAAACTTAGTCGATGCCGACTTGTCATTGCCCTTCCGTGCTTTTGTATTCTTCTCTGTCTCTAGAAAATGAGTGTCCAAAGCTCATCCATTCTCCCATCCGAATTATGCAAAGAGGTTTAACTGGCAATCTAATATATTTGTGGAAGAGAGGGATCAATCTTTAAGGCTAGCGAGGAACGACATAAGTGGCGGAAACCTTCTGAATTAGATTGACATAAACCAGTGGTATCAAGCTTAAACTTTCCTTAGACTGCTTTGTTCTCCAGAAAAAAAACATCAGTTAACGGTGAGTAGGTGGAACTCCGATCGCATCATGAATGTTTACATTTGCTTGATTGAATGATGAACATATCATTCCTAAACAAAAAGCGCTTTGGAGGCCTCTGGTTTTTCTGTGAACTTTGGTCCTGAAAAGGTTTGACGTGAGTTGGCTAATATGTACTTTCCTGAAGCTTTTTCACTTTCTTTACTGTTTTCCTTTTGAAGTTTCACCGAGGATTGAAGTGGATGCCAGGAAAGGATGCTCTCGTTATCCAGGGTGAATGACAATGATTGTGAAGGGGTAAAATTTGTGTGTTGAATCGGGATTAGGCTCAATTTTTTCACCAGCTACTGTTAAGTTTCAGTTGCAGGGGGTTTGGCAAAGTTTGGTCTGTCTTGTAACCCACTTTATGGTTAAGGGTAGTAATTTTTACGCTCGGATTTTCTACTTTTGTGGCCTTCCCTTTGTTTCTGTCGATTAATTTCCTTTTTCCTTTATTCAGTCTAGAGGCTAAAAGAACAAAAAAATGTAAGAGGACAAAAAGGAAGTGCGAAATCACCTTGGTGATAGGTTTAGTAAGGCAGTTGATGAAGAAAAAGTTCCACACAAGATTATACAAGGGTTGATCATAATGAATGCCTTATTCTCTTGTTTATTTTAACAATTCATTAACGGGTTGAGATTATAATAGGTCAGAGTTCGATTTACTCTAATAAAACCCGAAAAAGAACAAATTGAAAACACCTACAAAGGTAGCCTTTCGAGGATAGATCTTAACACATTTGACCTATGAAATCTACTAGTTTAGGATGCATACAAGTTTCATTCCCATTTCAAAATATATTGCTAGAAAAATAGTAGAAATAGAAGAACTTTCATGTTACTATGAAGATATTGTAAGCTAATTACATGTTATTGTATTAGGTGAAAATAATTTAAACATAAAATAATGCATGATTAGCTTAAGATACTAGTAGAAATGGTTTAAAGTTAAACCTCTTTTTAGTTTTTATTTTGAGGAGAGTGGTCCGGCCTGACCATTATGAAGGTGTAAATATGATGTGACACTGACAGTACTACACATTTAATCTCAAAAAAACTGGCAGAAAACACAAACTCATTAGTTATTCTCATGCAAAGAAAGCCTAAGTTCTAGTACACTGTAACTGTGTTTTAATTAAGTACAATTAACATAAACAAAATTGACCAAAGGAGAAACCCTACCAAACTAGTTTGACTGAGATTACTCGCAAAACGAAGCCCCACACTGTTTGCTTTTACCCATGAATACGAGCTGGTGGTCTTCGAGGACTTCAAATGCATGCAACAACAGCGACACTCCCATTTGGCCACATTCTCTCACTGTAAAACTCTCTCTCTTTCTCTCTCTCTCTACGTCGTCTTTTAGTTGTCCATGCCATGTGAAGCCATTATATTTTTGTCAGTGAAATTTAAAGCCATTGATCAATCAAAGAAGCCCTAGCTCGGTAGTTCGGATGCTTTGGATTCTTCTTTCTCCTCCATTGAAACATGTCCCTCTCTCGTTGTGTCCACTATCTCTCTCAAAACTTATTACATTGTTTTTTTTACAATATCTGACACCGCCCCTCCATTTGTTTTATAATTTTTCGCATGCCACAAAAAAAACACCATTGTTTTTACAATATATTGGAGACCTGAGAGCTCGTACTTTGATTCCTGCATTGCATGTAACCAAACAACCCTCAAGCTCGCTCGCTCTCTCTCTCTCTCTCTCTCTACCAACTTCACCTTCTTTTGCCCTATTCGGCTAAATTTCATGTAATGCAGCAAAGCTTTGCTCGAACACTCAAATGGGAAAGAAAAGTGGGACTTCATGGCTGACTATAGTGAAAAGGGCATTCAGGTCTCCCACTAAAGATTATGATCAGCAAAAAAGCAGCAAAAGAAGAGATGAGCATGAACCAGAAGAAGAAGAAAAGGTAACAAAATTAAAATTTGATTTTCTGACGATACGATATTCTAAACTATTTTAATCTCTATCGCTTTGTATATGTTTCAATGCTCATTGTTTGGTTTATATATGGACGCAGAAGAGAGAGAAGAGAAGGTGGCTTTTCCGGAAGCCAACTGTTCATGTTCAACAATGTGAAGCAAGGACAGTGACTGTAGGTGCAACCCCACCTGTGAATCCTGTTTTGGACGCTGAGCAGAGGCACGCAATTGCTGTGGCCGCAGCAACTGCAGCTGCAGCCGAAGCAGCTGTGGCTACTGCCCAAGCGGCGGAAGAAATTGTTCGGCTCACTAGACCGACTAACTTTGCTAGAGAACACTACGCTGCTACACTCATTCAAACAGCATTCAGAGGTTACTTGGTAAGTAACTTACCAAGGGCATGTTTGAGATTGCATGGTAGGCTAAAATCATTTATTAACAACAAATACACTTTTGACTGTGTTGAGTAGAAAAGGTTAAAAACTGTTTCTTCGGGATGAACTCCCAAGTAATTTTGAAGACGCATTTGGCTTTTCAACATAAAATTTCAACATAGGACATCTAGCAAAGCGCTATGAACAGTGATTTCTATCAAAACAATCCCAAACCAGCCCTAAAACACAAAAATAGAGCACAATAGATGCAACTACTTACATATATGTAAATGCAAATGTGTACATATTGCAAAAGCGCTATGGTTGTTATTTTGATTTTTTTTACCTATTGCAAATGCAAATGTGGTTTTTGACTGAAGGCAAGGAGAGCTCTACGTGCACTTAAGGGCCTGGTAAAGCTTCAAGCCTTAGTGAGAGGTCATAACGTTCGGAAGCAAGCAAAGCTGACATTGAAATGCATGCAAGCTCTGGTTCGGGTACAAGATCAGGTTCACAACGAGAGATCAAGGCTTTCGCATGATGCTGGTCGAAACTCCATGTTTGCTGAAACAGGCCTTCACTTGTGGGAATCCAGAATTCAGGATATTCGTGACAGAAAGTCAATAGTAAGCAGCTGCTGCTATTTCTTCACTTTTTAGCATAATAATATATAACATGAATTTATTCATCGTAGTAAGTGGCTTTCGCATTTATGCTTCTTATTTTCGTACTTTTGCTTGATATGAAGTTATGAACTAAAACTTGAGGGTTTTCTCAGTTACAGTTAGTAGTTTCCTGGTGTTCTTTTCTTGGCGTTAGATGCTTGTCTAATTCCTCGTTCTTATATTCGCTGCGTCAAACAGTCTAGAGAGAAAATTCTTAGTGGTGAGGACTATTGGGACGATGGGCTTGAACCCATACCGCGGAGTCGAAAGGAAGCCGCTTTAAAGCGCGAAAAGGCTCTTGCTTATGCTTTCTCTCATCAGGTTGATCAAGTTTTCCCTCACTCTCTAATATATGGTTCTTTTAGTATTTTTGTGTTTATTTTAGAAGAAATATTTCGTGAATCTAGATGGCACAATGGCGGTATCCCAATCTCATCGTACAATGCCAAGTCAAAAAGTTAGTGATTGGTTTAGGATACCGTCATGTGCATATAAGTTTCTGTCTAACAAGCTAATGTCTTTAATACTTTGATGCCTAATTGAAGATATGGAGGCCTGGGAGGAACCCGTCTGCAGGTGATGATGCAGAGATAGAAGAGAGAACAAGATGGCTAGAAAGATGGATGGCCACGAAGCAATTCGAAAACAGCAGCCGAGCTTCAATTGACAAAAGGGACTCCATAAAAACAGTTGAAATCGACAAAAATTCCAGGCCTTCCTCATACACGTCTCCAAATGTTCGAATTTCACATTCGCAACAGCAAAAACAACCAGCCTCCTACGCCATTGCTTCAGCTTCACCCCTACACAAATCACAGAACATGGATCATCTCTCGCCCGCAACACCCTCTCCTTCAGAACTGAAAACTCTGAAAGTGCGGTCGGCGAGTCCAAGATGCCCAAAAGAGGAAAAATACTATTGCTCATCAGCTGCACACACACCAAGCCTATCAGGCTTCAATGCTTATTGCAGCTTCAAGGGTGCAATGTGCCGTTCTGGAACACCAAATTACATGGCTGCCACTGAATCCGCAAAAGCCAAGGCTCAATCTCTTAGTGCACCTAGAACAAGACCTTCGACACCCGAGAGAGAAAGAGGCGGCGGTTCAGCCAAGAAACGCCTTTCGTACCCTGTCCCGGCTGAGCCACAACCACATAATTGTGTTGGCATTGGTTATAGTAGCTTCAGCCATAACTTGAGAAGTCCTAGCTTCAAGAGTGTACAAAATAATGGCTACTATGGGAGGGAGAACTCGCCATCGTACACCGATAGCATAGGGGGAGATATTTCTCCATGTTCAACCACTGATCTGAGAGCATTTTCAATGCAAAGACTCAAATTCTAAACCCATATTTTCAATTTGGGTCCCAAAACAGTGGTGAATTTATGTATTTTAGTTTTCTTCTCCAATTGAGTCTTAAGAATGGGTTTTTACACTGGAGAAGAAAACTTCGAACTCAAAACTCATGTCATTTTTGTGGGTTGAATAACATTTTTTTCTAGTTGACATGGGAGTTTCACCTTAGACTCAAATCTCATATGAACACCAATTTGGGTATCGCTTTGACTCAAACCCCAACCTTATATTTGGACTCAAATATAAGATTTGATTCCTTGTATTGGAGATGCTCTGAGAGAGTTAAAATGAGGTAAGTGCTTATGAAATTGAAACTAGTTTTTCATTTGGTGTGTGTGGGAGTTAAAAAGAAATGTGTAGATAGCATCACCCTTCATTTGTTATTTGATTTGGAACTGGGAATGAAAACTTTATGATTAGTTTGGTTAGAGGAGATGTTTTTTTTTCTCTGTTTTCATTGTTTTTCTGGTAAAAGAAAAGAGATTTTTTCTCTGTTTTCTAATGTGCTAGTAATCAAAGTGTCGAATATTCCAAACTTTTGAACCGTTGGACTGATTTTTCATTTTGACAAAAGATTTTATAAGTCAAGAATATTCGATACCTTGAAGCACCATAGAATTTGTTTTTATCCCACATCGGTGTTATTGCTTTGACGATCGATGTAGGATGCAATCCCCTACTCTTCTATGGGATAGAAACCAATTAATGAAGGGAAGAATACTCCGAATGGTTCTTGGAATTTTGGGTTCAGGAAGAGAAAATGTGGAAGATTTGAATTGAGTATTCAATCATGTTGTGGTGTACAAAATAGAACTTATTAAAGCTGGCCTAGGCCAACACAACATGTAAATGCAGGTAGGCAGAGAGGCTGGCCTCTCATTCTTCTTCTCTCGTTCTTCCTTTATTTGGTCTCCCTCTTCTTCTATTGTTCTTCCTTTTTGCCTGTGAGACTCTCCTTTCTCTAACTATGATACTCACTTTCTCGAATTACCGAGAGAATCACCCACACCAACGCCAATTTTCGAGTGAAATCCATACCAATATTCCCTGTTTAGGTGTAGTTTGACCTATGGATTCGAATGGTGGCGTTGCATGTGAAGATCAAGTACTCAAAAATGAAGAAAGCCAACCCTTCCCTCTTGGTGAAAAACTCTTCGACGAGTTGACCTGAGGCTTGACGAAATTGGGGTGCTTCAAACTCAATTCAACCTTCATTTAATCTCAAGTATAACTTCTGTATCCTGCATATCGAATTTTGGCATGAAATTCTTGGGATTTAACCCCAAATGCCCTCTCTGTGTTCATGCCTAGAAATCTGGTGACCTTCTTGGTCATTTTTCCGACGAACTCGATACTGAATCTACACCCAAATCTCAACTCTGGGTAACTCTCTTGACTTTATCTATGAAGTTTAAATTCGAAGGACTAGAGCTAATCCATGCTCTGTATTTTCTGCCCAGAAACCAATGAAGCATAACTGGTGCCATTACAACTAATCAAAGACCAATTCATTCCTAATCCATGACTAGGTAAATCTTTGAACCTCTGTGTTAAGTTTTAATTGCTTAAGGTCATTTTGGGTACATGAAAGTTTCATTAAAGTGCTCAACGCCTCTTAGAAAAGAGGTTTGCGCAGAAGCTGAAAAGCCACTTTTTCAAAGTTGCCTTTTGCTGCTTCTGTTTTTGGCTTTTCTTTCATCCAAAACTGTGAAAAAAAACTAAAGTTGGAAGTTTTCCAAAAACAAAATGCTCCCAACTTTTTTCGATACCTGCTTTTTTCAAAATCACCTCAGTACCAAACCATACCTAATTTCCCTAACAATGTTCTTTATACAAAGTTCTTTCGTCTCTTTTTCTCCCTAGTTTTAAGGAGACAAGTTTTGGAAGATTCTGAGAATTTGTAAGTTGAGTTCAACTGAATAGTGTGAGCAAGAAGCAGATATAGCCTAATTCGAGACAAACCTTGTAAGTTCAATACTTATTTTTCCGAATTGCTCTTGGTTTGCAATGAGTTAGCTTGTTTAGTTTGGGCAATTCTTCAGCAACAAGTGTTTCTCAATGCTGAAGAAGTTTGGTAGACTATGAGGTTTAGGGCTTCTGCAATCTGCATCATGGGTATTGCCATTATCTCTTACATCTGGGCAAGGTATGAGATCAAGTCGAACAAATTGCCGTGACGTTGAGTGAAATTTAATTAGTACGGTCTTGTTCTTGCATATTCGCTTGTACACTTGCAAGTAATTTAACTTAACGATTCAAAATTTTCTTTTTAGGTTGTTCGAAAATCCGGAACATAATGGCATAGCAGGCATGCAACATAATCAACTAAAACAGTAATTATTTTCCCCATTCTTGATCTACTTCAAAAGTCAAAGACACAAAAGAAAAAACTTCAAACATTTAGGTGAAAACAAACCACCACTGCCCTCCTCAAATCAAACATTTAGTTAATCAAACCATATTCTTGTCTACCATCTCCACGTGAGCTCCTATAGCTGGTGGAGCCACTGTCGCTGCCATTAGAACCACCAGCAATGCCAAGGCACAAAGCTTCAGCCAATGGTCCACCAGGTGGTGACCCCATCACCCAAGACATGGGGTTCGCCCGCTGAGACTTCAAATCCCCAACACTTTCCCTCTCTGCCCCCAAAACCCCAATCCCCATTAGGGTACTTCCTCTCTCTTCATTGCTTCCTTCCCCACCACACATTGATAGAGTGAGAGATGAAATGGGAAGCTTCTGGTTTGAAGAAACAAAGACCCTGTCTTCTCTCTCTGCTGATGCTAACGTGGACCATGCATCGATGATTTGCCTTGTCTGTTGAGTTTGCAGGCCTTGGATTTCACCTGTGTAATCTGTGTGCAAATTTAGTGAGCTTTCAGTTTGCTGCTTCGGAATATCCACATCTCTGTTAGTAGGCTTCGTGTAGGGGCAGCTGCTGCTGCTCCTCTTTAGGCCCAACTTGAATTGCATCATTTGTTCCCACTCTTGGTTTGAACCATCCACAGCTGGGGCTTCCCCATTCATGAACCATGCCGACGACCTTCCATGGTCAAGGACAAAAAACAACATTTATTACACAAAACAATGGAAACATCCATGAAAGAATCAAATCACATGACAACTTCTGCAATGGGATGCCATTATTACAATATCAGTATCACAATTCATTCTTGCGACGCCAAGTAAAAAGTTAGAACACTTTTTTTTTGGTCAAAGGATAGATTTTGTTAGATGTTAGATTAACCATCGATAGAGTTCGAACTCACACTGTCATACAAAGACTCAACACATTTCCACCACTGTGGTAAAGGTTCACTAGCAAAAGTTAAAACACATTGCACCGCTGCAATGGCCTCCTGTTGTAAGTTTCTCTATAACCATCTTCCCTAACATGAGATGCTACTGTGACTGTATCACAAGCCAGTTATGCTATGCCAAATGAAAACGTTAAAAATGCATAGCAGTGACTGATTGGCTTGACATACTGCTATATTGACATTCTCTTATAGGTAATTTTCTCTAATTGGCACATTCAGAGGCAATAATTAAGAACAAAGCAACAGAACTTGATGGGTTTTGGCCCTATGTTTCAGAGCATTCAAAATTGAACCCAAACCTAACCTAACCCAAAACCAAACCCACCTGGGTTGGACATGTGATCCACCAGCAGCAGTACTAGGAACCATGTTGCAAGAAAATGGAGTTGTCTGGCTGCTGATGTGGTTTTGTCTGAAAAAATTAGACCTAGGACTTCTCATGTTGTTGTTGTTGGTGAGGAGGTTGGGGTTTAGGGTTTGGGAATCCACAGGCTTTCTTGAACGGTTCCTGGTCTTGTGAGCATGTCTCTCACAATACTTCTGATCAAAAGCTACATCTCTGGAACACCTCCATTTTTTGCCATCTGTTCTTTTGCACCTCCATGGCTCCGGATCTGAGCTCCCGGAAATCCCCAACTCCAGTGAACCTTTCACCACTAAACAAAAAGCCCAACAACAAAGTAAAACAAAGGAATGTTTTTTTTAAGACAAGGAATTAAAATGACTAAAGGATGGGGTCTGCCTACAATATATCGGAGTTCTCGGGAACTTAGAGCCGTTAGATCCAATCTACGGGTTGAATGTAACGGCTGTAAGTGCCGAAGTATGCAATACTGCAGTGTATTGTAGAAAGATTTAAAAAGATGAACAAAAAAAGCAGAAATATTTACAATTTGGGAACTTGGAAATTGGTAAAAGTAATTGGGGAGGGGCAGGGGAAGAGTCCATGTACTTGTAAATCATTGTCTGTCTCTCAAGCTCTTCCCTTTGAGCTGATGTAAAAGGAACTCTCTCATTCGCATTCACCATTCCACCTATTCAAATTCAAAATTTATAAAACCCAACAGGAAAAAATTAAAAAAATAAAAATAAAAAAACCAGAAAATTACTGAACTGTTCGTTAAAGTTGGAATCTTTGTTGTTTTCGTGATGAAAAAAAGGTGGGAACTTTACCTGTGGAACTGAAAGCCAAGCTGTGATCAGAGCAAGGCAGATGGTGCTGTAGAGACTTTGGGAGGACAAAATCAGAGCCGACAGGATATAAATCAGTCGGACAACTCGAGACTGGATTGCTTGTGTTGCAAAACAAAAGTCCACCACCAGAAGCAGGACTGTTATCCCAAACCCCACAAGCTTCTCTTCCTGCACTGGCAAGCAAAGGATCATGATGATGATTATGGTGATTCATCACCATCATCGTCTTCTTCCGAGGAAATGATTGCTGGGTTTGCTGGGTTTTTCGCATCATCAATCCCAGCCACTCTGTTTCTGCTGCTGCTCCCTTCTCAGCAAACCCATTTCTTTGTCCCATGATATGAAATCAAATTCAAAAATTGAATTTTTTTTTTTATAAATAAACAGCTTTTCTCACTGCCTTCCTCTTCAATGTCCAAACGCACAAAACCCCAAAGGGTCAATAGCCTTAAATACAACCCACGCTAGCTCTCTCCCTCTCTCTCTCTCTCTCTCGTCAGTGTGTGAGTATGGTGGTGCTGTGGGGGGTTTTGCTAGGGTGTGGTGGTGCCGCCACTTTTAGCCATGCGTTGCGCTTTGCTTCCCAAGCTTCCAACATAACTTCCTCTTATAAATAAGGACAAAACTCGTACAAGCAGCTGGCAACAAAGCCAGAATAACCTCTCTCTCTCTCTATCTCTATGTGGCACATAACGTTTACTTCACGTCTAATCAAAATGTGTTAAGTTTCCAAAAGCTGGGGATTATAGGTACCAACGTGTCAGATTGGACTTCAATATGGTAATAAATAGGGAGGAGGATTCTTTACTCTCTTATTTTCATCATTTTTCCTCCCCTCCTCTCACACATTATTTTTTATCTTATTATCTCTATAAAAAAAATCAATATAAGAGGTTGACGTGGCTTAATCGTGATCATTCAAATAGAAGGGGATGGAAGGGTAGAGAGATTAAGAAGATAGAGAATCATGCTCCAATAAATAGAGGCCAGTACTTGCAAACATCATGTATATCTAGACCTGGCAAACGAGTTATGTTTGTCGTGTTCATGTTATATTCGTGTAACACCTATTATCTTAATAAGTCGTATCCTGTCATATATGTTATCTTAACGGGTTCTTAATAGGTGTAAAATGACCTAACCCCATTATGACCCATTAAGAATTTTTTTTTCTTCTTCTAAATCTGCACATACAACGTTGCCACATAAATATTACTTCGAAAACTAATTCAAAACAAAAAAAAACTCCGAATTTCACAAACCCCATAAATGAAATATCCCAAATTGAAAAAATGAAACCAATCTTAATTCGAAAATTATTTCGAAGCAAAACCCTATATTTTGAAAGTAATTCGAAAGAATCAACAATTACTTCGATTAAGACTCGAGATTCGCTAGATCCAGAGAGAGAATCAGAGACAAAAGTTGCAGATCGACTGGTGATGGGTTACTAGGTCGTATGTGGTGACAATGGTGTGGTGGAAGGAGACTGGAAAGGGTGGTCGTGGACTCGTGGTTGGCCAGAGTTGAGGTTCGAGACTGAATTTCGAGAGTTCAGCGAGAGAGAGAGAGAGAGAGAGAGAGAGAGAGAGAGAGAGAGAGAGAGAGAGAGAGAGAGAGAAAGGGCAACTGCTTCGTTTCGAGCCTTCAAGAATGAAAGAAAGTTTGATGTAGGGTAGAGAAAATCATTGGACTGCTAAGCTTAAACCTCAACCAATCCAAGGGTCATCAATTTTTTTTAAATTTAATTAATATGTATAGGTTAATCTCAGTTTACTACTATCAAGTTTCGTGGTTTTCAACATTTAGTACATGAAGTTTTTTTCGTCTCAAAGTCATACCTAAAATGTTAATTTTGGGATAGTCTTATACATTTGTTAGTCTGACCGTTAAGTCTCCCATTAACTGATGACATGGCACCCACGTGAACAATGATTGGGCGCCACGTGTCCATAAGGGTCTCATGTGGATATTAAAAATAAATTAATTAATTAATTTTGCTATAAATATTTTTAAAAAAAAATTAAAATTTAATAGGACATTAGAACTTCCCCACCCGCTGCAACCACCCCTTACCCTACCACTTCTCTTTAAACCAGCCGGACACCAGGTTACGACTTGACAAACTTCATAACGAGCTTCGACTCGTCAACGATGCAGAATAATTTCTTACAAGAGATAGGATGAGGAAATTGAAGGGTTGTCATCAGCATCCACCAATTTATTCCACCACCCAAATCTCAAAATCTTCATCCGCTGTTCTTGTTGGCTCAAATCTCTTACACCTATTTCTTATTTTCCTAGATTTCCTACCAAAAGTTTGATTTCGTTTATCCCAAAGAAAACTGTTTTAGGGCAGAGGAGCAGACTCATGGGTTCCAACTCCATGATTGAGCTGATAAAGATGATGCCTTTTCGAAACCATGCCCCCAAATCCTTTCCCTCTCTCTCGATAAAGGTGCTGCATGTTTCAGGGCAAAACATGCCCCTAAACCTCTTGCACCACTCGGATCTGGTCAAGGTCAAGCTTAATCAGCTTGAGAATGAATTCGGAGATGCGAATGCAGCTCGATCAGCTGCTTTTCTCCAGATTTACGGTCGATTTCTCGAGATTTGCCGTCAAATTTGGTGTAGGGGCACGCTCCTTTGAGCTCACGGGGCCGTCGAAGAGGATAAGGGTTGAGTAGGTAGAGTAAAAGAGGGATGGGGAATGATGGATGTGTAGAGGTTAGGTAGGTGCAAAGGAAAAAAGTAGGGGTGGGTTCGATTTCATTTGGTTTGGTTTTTTGCTGAAACCGAAAACCAAACCGAATTTGCTGTTCGGTTCGGTTTCCCTTCGGTTTTTTTCAATTCGGTTTCGGTTTTTTTCGGTTTTTTGCTAAAAATCACAATTTGTATAAACATAATTGCGAAATTAGTCATGATTCCGCATGAAGATGTATTTGAATCCTGCACAAATTCATATCATAATGAAGTAACATACTCCTTATAAAAATCAACAAACTACCCAATAATTTTTGTTCTATTCAAATATTTTTTACCTTGCAGTTAGGAGCTGCATGCTTTTCCAGTGCAGAAGCTTTGGACTTGTAGATGGAAACGTTCTTTGTCAGGATGTCTTTCATTTTCATGCCTTCTTTCCTTGGGAAGCCACCGACCATGACGGTGCATCTATCATATGAATTTACAAGTTAACAAGCAAGAACAAAGTCGTAGATCTGGAAGATCAATTAGGACTTGTTAAAAATTCAAAGAAACTGTGAGATTATGGATTCGATACTGTACCTGCGACTTTAGTAACGAGGATGCAAGCTGGTTCTTTCGCCATGGATTCCAATAAGCTAAGGAGGAAGACGAATCGATTGATCCAAAGTGGCGAAGTGGATTTTCAAATGAGAAGAGCTTACAGTGAAAGGGCTCAAAACAATTGGGCTTAAGTTTGCCTTTCAAGACATTTGGGTTAGAAAATTGAGCCTAAAATTGGGCTAAAAACATAAATACCCAATATAAATAAATAAATAAATAAAATTAATATATTTTCGGTTCGGTTAGATTTTCGAATCCTAGAAACCGAAACCGAACCAACTAGATTCGGTTTGGTTTGGTTTTTTTTCGGTTCGATTTTTTTCTATCTCAATTTGGTTTTCGGTCTGGGTTTTTTCGGTTTTTTGAACCCACCCCTAGAAAAAAGGGAGGGAGAAGGGAAGGGGTTAGGGGTTTGAGGAAGAAGACACCTTTTTTTTAGTAATTTTGTAATGTTTAATTTTTTTTTTTTTAATATCCACCTGGGACCCTTATTGACACGTAGGTGCCACGTCATCAACGAAAGACTTAACAGCCAAACTAATGGATGTATGAGACTGTCTTAAAATTAACATTTTAGGTATGACTTTGGGACGAAAAACCTCCATATACTAAATGTTGAAAACCACGAAACTTGAGGGTAGTAAATTGAGATTTATCTTTTATATATATATATATATACATATATGTATGTATGTTAACTTTCAGTTCAGTTAGGGGTTAAATCTTACTGTTAATTAATTATAATATTTCTTTTTAGTGGAATAAAATTATTAAATTAATATTTTTCTTATCATGTAACGGGGTACTCACGTGTATATCTGGACCGACCCATTATCTTAACAAGTGCTTATTGGGTTACCTGATAACGACCCGATTTGTTTTCGTGTCGACCCGAAAACCTATTAATTTCGTGTCGTGTAGTGTCAGGTTAATGGATCGTGTCAGAAATTGCCAGGCCTAATGGTATCAAGTGTTTAGTCAAGTAGAGTAGAATAATATATTATCTTTCTATTAATTTAAATATTGTTTCATCTTTATTTATAGGAAGATTATATTCACACATCCCAAATTACTTCTCCCACACTTTTTAAATTTTTTAATATTTTTCTATTAAGTGTTAGTGGTGTATAGAAAATATTAAAAAAATTAAAAAGGTGTGGGAGAAATAATTTGGGTGTGTGGACATTATATATACTAAAACTCAGTTTCGGTTACTGTTCATTAACAGTGATTTGACGAGTTTGCCCTTTATTTACCACTCATCTAAGGTTTTTATAACGTGTGTTGCACATTGAATTTACTTATTTACCCCTTCTATACACGTGTTGCTCATCATGAAGGCAAAAAGGATGGAAAAGCTAGGGCTCTTCCATTTGCTTCCAGAACATATTTCTCCAGTTCTTTCGCTCTCTCGCTCAAGACCCAAACCCCTGGTCTCTGCAAGTAGGTTTGTCTCTGTATCTCTCACATCTTTTTTTTCAAGTTGCTGTCGGATTTCCTTTGCATGAATACTTCTCCGACATATTTGTTTCGGGTTTGGTTGTGGGTTCTCTTTTCTTTGTTCAAAATTTTGTGATTTCAATTTTAAAAATCTGGGTTATCTTTGTCCAATGGTTTGGTCCATCTTTAGTATTTTCACCAGAGATCTTTGCTAACAGTACTCCTCTCTCGGACCAGGTACGACTCATCATCAAAAATAGTTTTCGGTTTTTCATTTGGGTTTTTTTTTAATTGTAGGAGGTTTGCTTCCATTTTTCCTGCTCTGGCTTCAAACGGACGCCTAAACCCCTCTACCACTCTTAGCACTTTCTATTCCATCTCCGAGTAAGAAAATCTTATTCCAATAAAAATATCTCTAAAATTTCAATTTTTTTTGTCTCAGATTTTACCTCTTCCTCAGTCCCTTGGTGTTCATTATTTGAATTTATTTTTTTTTGGATAAATTATTGATATTTCGTTGACTTGAATTGATTGAAGCTCTTAGTTTGGATGCAGCCATCCCATTACGTCAAATTACAACCCCAATTGCTTCGGGGTTGTGGAATTTGAATTGTTTTGAACAGAATCAGGTATCTTTTTCTTTTATGGAGAAAATTGTTAATTTGAATTTGGTGTTAGGGATTTGCTGCATATTTGCGTATTTAAATGTATTTGTTATGGTTGTAGTTTCTTTATGTTTCGTAATGGGAATAGGTATTCTAAAGTTATTAGATACATATTATTTGAGCAAGATAGAGGAGATTGTTCATAATTTTAATTTATGATATACCTTATGTCATAGGCTATTTTTTTCATCCTTCTAATATCGCTTCTAATATTTAAATGTATTTGAATATGAATGGTTTCAGAAACTTGATTCATATAGGATTTAAAGTTTAGGACCCTTGTTCTTAAATAAGGCAATACTTTTCAACTTATTTTCATTGTTTTTATCTGTAGTTCAAACCACGCCTATATTTTGTCCTATCATTTGCACTAAGACTCATTTACACTAAGACTCTCATTTATTTACATTAACAACTTCCATTTTCCCAATCTGTAATGTAACAGACAAAAGAAAACTTACATGTGAGAAGAAATGCAGAACCCCACCCTTGGACACCTATTTTGTTACTCATGTATGCAATATTACTCCACCCTTGGACTATTTTGTTCCTCATTGTAAATAAGGTTGAAAATGAATTTTCATATCTATGTAAATAGTACCTCAACCTTGGACTAGGGCTGGGCACGGGCCGGGCCCAATTTTGAAGGGACTAGACCGGACCCGGGTTTAAAAGAAACGGGTCGGGCTGGGCCGGGTCCAACAAATTCTAATACAGGAACCGGACCTAACCCGGTCCGTTTGAAATGGGCCGGTTCGAGCCTGGTAGACGGGTCCCTTTTTTTTTTTCTCTCTTATCTTCTTCTTTAGCTCTCTCGTTCCGGGAGATGTCGGAAAGAAGAGAGCAGTCATGCACTGCACATCAAATCGAACAACAACAGATCCAAATTATAACAATCGAATCGAACAACGGATTTGAAAATTACATGCACTGCACATCAAATCGAAAATTTGTGATAGATTAACAAATCCAAATTATAACAATCGAATCGAACAATAGATTTGAAAATTACATGCACTGCACATCAATTCTTACATACATATACATATACTCACACACACAATCGATTCAAATTCAATTTAATTCAACAACCCAGTCGATTCAAATTCAATTCAATAAAAGATTTGAAATTGGAAAATAACAGAGGTCCAAGGTTCAAGAACCCAACAAAATCCCTAAATCTAGAAAACCCTAATTTAATTTTCAATCCTAAATCCCTAAAATGTAATACCTTAAAACTGAAGAGGACAATAATCAGAGTTGTGCGCTGCAAATATGGGTCTGACTCAGACGGAGGAGATGATTGGGAGCATTCCCGACCACCTCACGTTCCGCCACCTCCGACGCGAGATTGGGGTATCGCTTGAAATCAACGGGACCCGGTTCCGGCGTCGGACTCGGCCTCGCTCATGCTCCGCCGCGATCGGGTCGATAAGGAGTCTTCGGAGGTGACATGCGTCAGCACCGACAGCGTGAGGGTCACCGGTGGGGTTGAATTCGAGGTGTACAAGAACAATGACATGGTTCTTCTATGTGGGTCTCTAGAGCGAATGGAGGATGTTTGGCTCAATGGAAATGCAAGGGGATTAGAGAACGATTCGAGAACGAGGTGGAGTTAGAAAGAGAGATCGAGCTCTGAGACGTGAAATGAGAGGAGTCGGGACTCGGAATTCGGGAAGAGAGATCGAGAAGACTAGGTCTAGGGATTCGAGGGAGAGGGATAGGGAGAGGGATTCAGGGAGATGGAGTCGAGGGAGAGTCTGAGAATCCGAGAGTGAGGTATGAGGCTGCTGAGGCTGAGGATGCTTCTGGAACTCGGGACTCGGGGAAGGTTGGCTAGGGTTGAAAGTTGAAAACTTGAACTGACGATTGAGATTGGATGGAGAGATGATATTAAATCTCGTCCGTCTAATCTAACACAAACGGGCCGGTCCGGGTACCCGCGGATCCTATAATTTTGGAACCGGCCCGCCCCTAAAACTTCAATTACCCGGCCCGCCCCGCCCCGATCTATTTTTACAAAACTAAGAACGGGCCAGTACCCGCCCCGTACCCGTATTACCCGCCCCTACCCGCAGCTCCAGGACCCGTTTGCCCAGCCCTACCTTGGACACCTATTTTGTTCTCATTATATATATATATATCCTTTTACATGTTTTATATTGCTTTAAAACCCATTGCAACGCGTGGGCATACTTGCTAGTAATCTCTCTATTTATAAGTGTGATGTTTTTATGATGGTGAGTTTGATACCAATTTATTATTGTGTCTTATTGTGTAGCTTAGTCTAAATCTCTATCCTTATTGTATAGGTATACATAGTTAACCCCAAGGGGTGGTATATTGAAAAGCGAACGAATGTTTGAAGCCTCCAACTCAAGTTCAAACTTCTATGCCTGCATTTTTTGAGGCCGCTGACTCTACTTTGACATACCGTTTGACTTGAGACTCAAAGATACGTTGTCACCTCATGTTATACCGGGCTTTTATTCAAAGGGGGCTTAGTTTGTATTTAATGTGTGATAGGATACCTCTTATATCAAAAATATAGGTTCACTTATCTCTTTTTGTAATTAGATTAATTTAGTATATGTGCTTGTATTAAAAAAAATTATTATTAAGGAGGGAAGATTTGAATTTATTATATTAATTTAGGTGAGTGGGGAGTTTCAAATGCCGAATGCATGGGTAAAAATTAAATATTTTATGCACTAGAATATTGGACCACATAAACATAGATTTAAGTTGCAACAAGTGACTATTATGATTAAATAAATTAAAGTAGGTCTTCGCCAAAATTACAGAGATTAGAATCATAGTTTAACAAATATTCATACATAACTTATTAAAAAAGCACAGTAAGTACTTTTGTGCACATATCAAATTGTGACCAACTTATATGACTTAAGGTGCAAGATAGATTAGAAATACCGTGATTCTAACCACCAAATGTTTGTATCGTTGGAATATTCAAATTTGACATTCGAAGTTCTCAAAATCCAAAATTTTCTAGAATTGAAGTGTATCCTTGTTAAATATATCATTCCAGCTCAACAATAGTTAGTTAGACAGTTGAGAATGTGGCTGTGTTGTTATAGCTGTTATCGAATTAGTTAGTTAAATAGCTTAGGCTGCAAGCTAGTCATGATGACTATATAAAATGTATTCTCATAGTTGTAAAGATGAATTCAGTATCAACGTAATCAATTACTTTCTCCATTTCTCTTATTCCCTTCTCTCTCTTCTTCTTCGATACATGCTCTTTCTGGATTTATGTGTTTTTCTGCATTTATGTTAATAATCCTAAAATTTCAAACTCCGAAATACATTGAATTTTTGAGCTTGAACTCTACACCCGCAATGATTGACTTCATTCTTCAACATCTAAGTAAACAAAAACGAGTTTTTCTATGCGGATTAACAACATTGGATTGCATGTAGGGGTGATTTTCGGTCAGATCAGATTGGAAACAAGCATTCTAATGCCAATCTAAAAAAAAAATTCGGAATCAAATATTAGTCTCATTTCATAATTTTGAATTACCAGAATTTAACGTAAATTTTAAAATCGGTTTTATCTCAGAGTTTTATGAACATAATTCTAAGCTCCTACATTTTGTAAGACTTTGAAAATTTGAAACTTTTATGTATCCACCATTCAATTTTTTTTTTCTTTTATGAATTTTTATATTTGTAGGCCGTTACATGTGTGTATGACATAAAATCACACTCTTCATTTTTAATAGTATGTAAGACATATTTGTAGGTTGTTACGTGTGTGAATGACAAGATAAAATAATACGTATGGCTATACTCCTTATTTAATATATAATAGTATGATTAAATATACAAAATATGAAATAAAATCTAACAATAAAATGATGCATGGCTTTTTTCTATAGTACTAAGTTTGAGAAATTCGAATTGACATTTCGGATTCCAAATTTTTCAAAAAAAAATTGGATTCAGAAATATTTAGACTTGAAACGAAAATTCCGATTCGTATTTGATTTTCCAATTCAACTTGCACCCCTAATTGAATGTGATTACTAGTCCCGCACCACTCACTAGTTCCATGGGAAGAAAAAATAACCAGAAAGAGCTTGAACCTGCCTCCAATGTTGTTGCACTAATCATTTATGATGACCGTGTCTGGAGAGATTGTGGTGCTACCATTCCTTTAGTGTATTGTTCGAATTCAGTAAAAAAATATTGGAATTTTGTAGTGCAAAAAATATGAAAAGTTCAGAGTTCATGAAATAAATTAAAATAAAATTTTGAAATTTTGAAAGATAATTTTTGCTCTAGAAAACTTTCGATTAGATTTAAATCTTTGATTCAACTTCAATTTGTCATTCACTTAATACTACAGTTTAGTGATATTCATTTTTATCCGTAAGTGAAAGATCTTAGGTTCAATTCTCGCGCAAAGACGAATTTGAATCACATTATTAACTAACCTATTATGAACTTAGCCTACTCCCATCTTGGGGTGGTATTGGTACGATTACTGTACCAAAACCCATGTACAAATTACCATACCAAACTTTTGGTATGACAAAATCTATTACCATTATCGTGCCAAACTTTCAGTATACCGAATTTCGGCATGTCAAATAGTTCGGTTGGTTTGATATGGTAATGGTAATTACCACTTTGTTTTGGGCAATTCTTTTGGGCCAAAATTTGATTTTTTTTCCAACCCAATTCAAGGCCCAAACGTGTTTTGGTCGCTCCCTTTGAGTTTCTAAAACTTTTTAATTTAATTATGAGAATTTATAGAGATTTCATTTAAAAAACAAGAAGTAAATAGATGAAAGAATGGCTGAAAGAACCCAATATCCCTAAAAAAATAGTACAAAGATTCCTAAATTTCATCCCTACATTCTTTAAAATTGTACAAAAATTAACTTGATAGACGAAGCAAGGGAGAAGGACATCCAAATTTGATGAAGGAGAAGATGAGATGGACTCCGTAGAGAGAGAGTTGCCAAAACTGGAGTAACAGAGATGAAGTCGGTGGCTAGATGAGTGAAAAGATAAAGAGTCGCAACGCAATAAGGTTTTAGTTTTTTTTTATTTGGAAAGTAAAGGTTAAGAGTGTGATATGATTGGATAAATGATTAGGAAAAAAAATATAAAGTGCTTATAGAATGATAATAATACCTAATTATATATAAATGAATAAATAAATGATATAATATTAATAGTAATTGTACGGTATGATATACATCTAATAATGGTTTTGAATACCATTACGGTAACAAAAATGCATGGTATGATACAAATACCGTACCATTACCAATGGTACAAATTTTTTTACATAACTCTTGTATGATACTATTGATAATTCGGTTGATATAGTAATTTGGTAAAAATTTTCACCTTTACTATAATCTACTTTAGATAATATAGTTTGTTAAATAAATAAAAGAACAACTCCTATTTGTCCAACAGCAGACTTGCTTTAAAGCAAAATGCTCACTTGCTTTGACTTTTTGACTTCAGTGCAGAAGCATTGGCTGTCATTTTGGAAAGAGGATGTGGATCCTAAAAATTCTTATATTTTAATTATTTATTGTACATTATGCAATTAATTTTTATCAAATATTATTTATGTTTAATTTTAAATAAAAAAAATCAAATAATTTCTGATGGCTAAAATATCCGGATGGGATCCAATTCCGTCACTTTGTACAACTGACAGAGTTGTGTACTCTGACGTAAGCTTGACCAGATTGACTGACGGCGTCACATCTCGCCGCACAAATGTCAAGCACTGGAAAGCGCCACATGGGGCCCCAAGGTTTCGTGTAGGGTTTTGGGAACCCAAGATAGAAAAAGGCTGGTAAGATGTTGATGAT
Organism: Malus domestica; assembly: GCF_042453785.1. Lineage (NCBI taxonomy): Eukaryota > Viridiplantae > Streptophyta > Magnoliopsida > Rosales > Rosaceae > Malus > Malus domestica. Next base: position 21,833,651 of record NC_091674.1, on the reverse strand, counting down.
GCATTAACCAATTTCGTCATGGTTAATTAATTGACGTTCGTCCATCCCACTTCCCTATTAATTTGGACCCCACAAAACACAAGAAAATTTTTAGTATGTCTAGAATTCAGACACATACATCATATGTTATATACAAGTGGAGGGATGCTTAAAAAAAAAAAAAATATTCCTCACTTGTATAATAATATTTGATGTACCATCTCATGTTTCGGATACATTAAAAGGGTAATGCTAGGGATATCAAATTTGTAGACAAATTTTTATAAACTAAATACATGAAAATTGATGATTGAATTATTACTTAAACGACAATAAACGTGCTCATTCATATTGATGACATATAATTTAATTTATAAATTTTGTCTGTAAATTTAGTATTCCTAACATTATCTCTTGTGAACACATTGATTTTAAACCTTTCGTTCTCTCTACCAAAAATGTAGCATAAAAAGTTTAATGTCATGATGTGAATAATTAATATAGTTTACTTAGTTTTTTTTTTTTGGAGCATATAGTTTACTTAGTTTGGTTATGTGTGATGTGTTGTTATATGTCTGGGTGGATCCCAAATCATGCATGTCTTTGTCTCTCAGATTTGTGACCAGTTGATAACTTATTTACTAGTGTCATGGTAGATGTTTTGTTGCACTAATAAGGATTGTGGACCGGACTTGTACGTTGGATTAAGGTTTCAAAAAATAAGGTCCAATTGTTCCTTGCTAAGACTTGAGTGTCAACAAGACATGACAAGTCTAGTTGGATTTTAGTTAATTGTATGCAATACTCAAAGTTTGATTTAATGTTATTCGAAATGCTTTATCAAACGAAACTTAATTCAGAAAAGATTCTTGAGTATGGCCGTTTGTGTCACAAAGATTGTGGAATAATTTTCAAATAAATAAGGTCAATTTGTTCCTTAATTGAGACTTGAGTGTCAAAGAGACGAGACATAACAAGTCTATAGTCAGATTCCAGTTAGTCTTATTCAATGATCAAATCACAATCCAATGTTATCCAAGTCGTTCGACCAAATGAGATCTAATTTATGAGAAATTCTTGTCATGCCACGTCACTCGTCCACTAAGAAGAAATCATATCTTACAAAAACCCATTTTGGCAAAACCCAGATGCAAAGATTCCTCTTATTTGTGTCGTGTCGCGAGCGAAAATGTGACTTGACCCATGAAAAATATTATATGGGTACATAGTACTTTGGTTTAACATGAAGAGCTGAATTAAAAGGTACAATTATATTTCCATGTCTCATGTATTATTGGGACTTGGATTCTCTGCCCTCCTAGTTGTGGTGCCCTTCCATGCCCTCTTATTTTGTACGGTCACGGTTAAGCCATATCAATATTTTATATTAATTTTTTAATGAGATAATAAGACAAAAAATAATAAAAATATAAAATATTGACGTGGCTTAACCGTGACCGTACAAAATAGGAGGGCATGGAAGGGCACTACAACTAGGAGGGCAGACAATCCTTGTCCGTATTATTGAGGTTTTTCCTTCGTGTAAATTGCAGTAATGATTTTTTAACTTTAACTTAATTAGAGTAATGGTTCTTTAATTAAAAATTCATTATCATTGATCCCTCAATTCATCAAAACGTATAGTTATGGTTCCTCAACTAAAAATTCATTACCATCAGTCCCTCAACTTTAATCAAACTAGAGAAATTGTCTTTCAACTTTAACCTAATTGTAGCGATGGTCATTCTAACATAACTCATTTTGACAAAATTATGATGAAGTTGACGAAAAGAACCATAGCTACATATTTTGATGAGTTGAGGGACCTTAATTGTAGCAATGATCCTTCTAATATAACTCATTTTAACAAAATTTTGACGAAGTTGACGAAAATGACTATAGCTACACATTTTGATGAGTTAAGGGACCAATAGTAATAGATTTTTAGTTGATTGATCATTGCTTCAATTTAATTAAAGTTGAAAGAACATTACTACAATTTAGTCCTTTACTTCATTTGGAAGAGGCATCAAATACTGAAGCTGATTTCAAAGTACATTTTCACGTCCACGGTACAACCGTGAAAGAGATGAGTAGGGTAATCTGGACAGGGAGTGTAGTACGCGGTACCATTTCTATTAATTTAACAGGATAAGATTCACATACAATGTGGAACCAGTACTTGTTTTGTATTTCTTGCTTTAGACTTAGACATCAATCTCATCTCCTTGTAAATTTGTAGTCTCATGATTTTAGATGGTGAATTGCAATTGTTGTACGATTTGGTCGAAAAATACACGTTTATCTTGTTTAGATAGTGTTAATAATTCAGGTGTTAAACAACATGATTGATATGTCATGCACTTATGATATAATGTTAAGAGATGAATTTGTAGCATTACTTTTTTTACACAACTTTCGACACATGTTTTTTGTGAGGCCCACTTTGTAATGTAATTTAACGATCCAAAACATTTAGCTTTTAAGTCTTCCTCAAAATTATGTCTACCAAAAATCATCAAAATCTGAAACCATTCTTGAAAAATAGGCACATTTTTTTGCAATAGAGAGTGGAATTTGCAAATAACATAACCGCAAGTGTATAGAGATCACAATGGTTTTAAAGATAGCAATGGAGCGGAGGTGCTCGTTTCTTAATTTACAGTTATTCTGTTCCTTCCAAATAGCATAGACAATAGCTTGGCACAACTTCTTAATGGTAACATCCAACGACTGGCTCGTCCAATTATTAGCATTCCAAGTAATAAACTCATGCCAATCCAAAGGTGGGGGATCACAACCACACTTAGAAAGCACATGAGATCAAATACTGGCACTATACAGACACTTAAAGAACAAGTGATTGTTAGACTCATTATCAATCAAGTAAATTGTTTATCCCTACTGTTATCAATTAATAGACGAGCTTATTGCTTTGATTAAATAGTAATGATCCTTTAAAGATAGTTCGAAAAATGAACAGCTTTGATCATCACACAATATTGTAGAATAGAAATGACAAGGTAAAAGGGAAAATTTCCAAACAGAATCATACACAGACATAGTGGATGAAAGTTTGAATTGATAACAACTAATTGTCTTTTAATCTTTGTATTAACCCGGTTTAGTCTTCCTAACAGTTATGGACCCTCAAAATAGAAACAATTTTGTGCAGAGATTCCAGGGTGTAATACCATCACAAATTCAAGTAATGATGCATTCTTCTCATGTGGCAAGTGAATGGTTTTTAATCATACATGTTAAATACTTTTTCTGCTTCCCACAAAATCTGTTTAATTGGATGGTAATCATCTTTAAACATCGAAGAATCTTCCCTACGCAAAATGATAATCTATCAAAGATTAACCCTCATCTGTTACATTATATAGACACAACCAATAGACGACAGTTATTTTTTTCTCATTTGTTAGGATAAAAATTGACAATAATCACTAACGGCTCGTTTGCATTTAAATGTGTCATGCACGAAGCACCAATTAAGTGCTTTTTGTAGGAAGCACCAATTAAGTGTTTCTTGTAGGAAGCACTTCAAGTGTTTTTTTTTAGAATTCACTTGCATTTTTATTAACGATTGATTTTGAAAACTTTTTCACAAAAAACGCGTTTAGTCATTTTAAAAACAGTTCCAAATTAGTCATAATATTAACTATATATAGGGTGGGTAAAAGGCTTGGCCGTGCCTAATACTCTCATTAACCACTGGTATCTTTTTTATCCATTTCATTAGCCACTAATATGTCTTTACCTACATGATTATCACTGTTAGGTCTTTTATTCACTCTCATTTTATGCAACTAATGTTGATGACTATTGTCGGTTTTTCTTTCACTGATCGTGGGTTCTTGACATCTCTATGTCATGGTCCAACCTCCCTATAGACCAAGTTGACATGATCTGAAATTTTTGGGCATATCATATACCATATGTGTGGTCCTTTCCTTATGGATAAAGGCAATGCACGGTCCCTATTCAATCAAGAAGGATGGCATCCTGAATAGAAGTCGGAGGCATCTCGAAACAATGACTAGAAACGGTAGAAATTAAGGCCAACTTAGCCAATTTATACGCTGTTAAAGTGGCGGACCTACGTTTGTGACTTACACTCACAGTAGAGAAGTTCTGCAAGCTAATTTTGACATCCTCAATTAATAAACCAATGGCAAAAAATCCACAGCTAGGACTGCTAATAGCTTGAACCACTTGTAATGCATCACTTTGCAGAATAACGTGCTGCCATTGCCGCTGTTTCTATGTAACCCTCAGGCACTTTCCACCTCTCTTAAATCCAAGACCTAAAACTTCTCCATATAATCTGTTTTATAAACCATATAATTAATCATGTACTAAAAATGCAGTCTCAAGTGAAATAAAAAGTGAAGCTTGTGCATATCAGTGCATGTGTAGGTGTCTTCAAAACTCAAAAATGTACAAACACACACTTGAGTGGACTAAAATTGAAGCATGTGGATGTGTTCTTTGTGGAGCCAAAAATAATCACAAGGCGACACGTGGATTGTTGGACAAAAAAGACCAATATACCCCTGAGGTACACCGGGATCTCTACGCGTAAGCAATCGACAATCTTTTTTCAACAAAGTCAAAGATGCTCCAAAAGAGGTAAACAATTCAAAGTCTATCTCATCAAATTCCCTTTTGTAAGGTAACCTCCAAATTATTATGTTAATTGGTTAATTAATGGATTAATTACCCAATTAATCCATTAAATATCAATTAAGTCACCCATTATATCAAATAAACCCCCAAAACCACATCAATGGCCGACCATTCCCATCTAAGGGCTGGTTTGGTATTGCTGTGCTTTGAAAAAAAGCTGCTGTGAGAATAAGCGGCTGTGCTGTGAGAATAAGCGGCTGTGAAATAAAGCAGCAAAGTGTTTGGTAAACTTTTTTGTAAAAGTGCTTTTGGAAAAAAAAAGTTGTATGATAGTGTTTGGTAAACTTTTATGTAAAACAGCTGTGACTGTGTGAAATGTCCAAAAAAGGTATAATACTAGATGTGCTATTAATTTAATTTTCTTAACAAAACACTTCCGGTACTATTGACTTTTAACGAAAATCTACATTTTTACTTTTAACTGGCACTATTCACTATACCTTTAAAAAAAAGAAAACTAATGAAAAGAGCTTGAAAACTTTGAGTTTTAATGATAAGGACAAAATAAAGGGTAAAGTGAATAGTACCAGGATTGACTTTTTAGTGTAAAAATGTGGTTTTTCGTTAAAGTGAACAGTACCAGGAGCTTTTCGTTAAAGTTCCCTTAAAAAAAGCTTTTCGTTAAAAGAGAAGTTTTTTTGAACTTTTCGTTAATTTTCCTTAGTTTTAATTGATTTTTTTTTTTTACAAAGATTATATTTACAAAGTAATGTATGATATGATAGATCGGGATCATAAGCACGAAATTCTGCAAACGAAAAATTTTGAGTAGAAATTTCATACTTATCATTGAGCAACCATATTATTCAAAAAGAAATCATAGGAGAAGATTGAGAGATTGCTGCATGTTTGGTCGTAGAAGTGTCGGTTATAAGCACGAAATTCTGTGAAAGAGAATTTGAGTAGGAATAAAAAGAAATCGTAAGAGAAGGTTGAGAGGTTGCAGCTACTGCCACTGCTGCACTTCTCGACTTGAAACATGTAAGTTCATACCTAAGACAAGTAACTGGAAAATCCTAGCCAGTTTCAACCCTTCGCAAACTTCAAAAAATCATCGAATTTGCACTGAAGACCACAATTTCTTTGAAAGAACAGCAAAGACCTAAGCTACTTGATCATAGATCTTTAAAAAGTGATGCTGAAGTACACCGTTTTGTGCCTAATAGCTGACAACAAAATGTAATCCAACTCTTGAACGGGAAAAATGGTTCCAGAGATCATGAACTACTGACCAATCGGTCTGTTGATAAGTATCGGGGGCTTTAACTACTTCATGTCTTCGCGTCTGGTTGATTCTACCCTTGTTAGGTTGTATTGTAACGTTGAGAATTTTGAAAACGTTCAATGCCAGGTCTTCTATAATCCGGGATCAATCGAGAAATATTACAATCAAGGCTGCTACCAAAGCACGATCCACAGGTCCAGGAAATATAGTCAATCGAAAATTTTCCCTCTTTGGCATAAGCTGGTGCAATTTGTACATTAGACTCGTCTGCAACAAGACATAACAAAAGCATTCAGACTATATCTCATAACCAAGAAACAGCACCTTAAACAAACTTCAAGAGAGTAACATTGCAAACTAGTTGGAGCTTCAATATGTGCTTAAAGCTGCTTATATGTGAGTGTCATTTAAACCACAGTGCAGATATACAATACAAGTATCTGTCCGAGCAATGGCATTGGAAGAGAACAAGTACTATCCACAGGTTTAGAAATGTGCCTGCGGTGATAGCATATTTTCTCCTTAAGGATGGCTAGATTAATTTAACATTACTGCTGTACGTAATAAGGCCTAGTTACTAGAAGTTTTCTCTAGATTAATATAAGTTAAGATTCATGCAGTGCACCTTATGTGCAAAAGAATTCTTGCACACAACAGAGGTAATGAAATGTGTTGTAAGAAATTTTCACCGTATACGCATGCTATGCTACAATTGTTCTCCAGTTTTTTTGTGTAATGGGATTGAGACAGATGAAATATTCGAATGGTTATTGAATATATCTGAAGGCTCAAAGTGAAGGTTACAAAACAGGAAATCCTGATTTGGAGGCTAAACGTCGATGGCTGTCCACATCTTTTCTTGTCTTAAACTTACAATCGAGGGTAGTTTCAGCTGTAGGTGTTGATTGAACACATTTTTTGGTGCTCGACACATGAACTTTCTACCATTACACAAATAACTTGACCAAATTTTGAAGGGCATTTTGGTTAAAGAAGTAAACACCTTAAGGTCATTTCTTCATTTTTTCCAAGAGTACGTTTTCACAGCTACTCAAAATCTCTCCAATCGGGAACTAAACCATCCCAAACCAAGGGGAAAAGATAGGAAGTTGCGGAAGACAATGAAAGAGGGATGGTAGAGAACCAAATCGATGCGAAGAAGAAGATCAAACCGCTTAACTAAGAAGATAATGAAATCTACTGCTACTCTCGGAATCTTACTAACACAAAGATTTCTTGGACATATATATTCAATAATCTAAAAATTGGGTCTAAACATGAATCTACCACTGAACCCGTTTTTCTGTTTCGGTGAGCCAACCGGATTCTCCCTAGCACACAGAGCACTCTGCACATATAGCATACACATTCTCCCCAGCGCACAAATTTTCTTGTCTCTCAAATTTTCTTGTTTCCTCCACAAACCCTAATTTTTTCCCTAATTTTTCCCCAATTGTTTTCTCCATCCCCAGTTTTCTTGACACCCATACACTCATCCCTTTGCTCTTTCCCACCCCTCTTTCACTCTCCCCATCCCCAAATTAAAAAATCCAAACAAATAAATAACAAAATTTTAGAGAAGAGAAGCTTACCAGAGGAAAGAGGGAAGGCGACGGCGATAGAAGGAGGGAAGGCGACGGCTGGCGCTGAGACCGACGGAGAGAGAGGAAAAGGAGGAGGAGGAGAAGAGGTGCAACTGCAGGCAACAGAGGAGAAGAGGGCGATTTCAGGAGGGCGTGCGAGAGAGAAGAGGGTGTGAATGTTCTGTGATTTCTAGGAGGGCGTGCGAGAGAGAAGGCAGAGAGAAACGAAGGCAACATTGGTAATTTGAAATTTTCATTAAAAGAATTACTGTAGCTCCGTGTTTTGAAAATAAGCTGTTTTCTGAAGCTGCTATTTGCAGCTTCAGGTTTTGGGCTTTTTTTCACCCTCAACTTTGAAATAAAGCTGTTTTTCAAAGTTTACCAAACACCAAAATTGCTACCAGCTTTTTTTCACCCCAGCTTTTTTTTTAATCACCTCACTCCCAAACCTGACCTAAATAGGGATCCATCCTATTTCCTAACTTTCCTTACCCTTTTCTCCCCTTTTTAGCTAATTATTTAGTTATTCTTTATAACCTTTTCATAACCTAATTATCAATTTATTCTAAATAAATATGTAACCACCAATTTATTCTTTAAGGTTTAATTAGCCAATAAATTGGCTAATTAAACCAAAATCTCAACCACAAAAACTCCTTCAACGGTCGGCCATTCCTTGGAAAAAGTGGCCAAGACTAGCCCTATAAATAGGCTCCTATTTTCACCAAAAACTCATTCCAACACTTTGGCAAAAATCCCAAAATTCTCTTAACACTCTTTCTCTCTAAATTCTAACTTTGGCATCGGAGGTTCTTCGGCCAAAGCCCCCACCATTCATCGTGGGCGCGTGAGGCTCTTGGCCTTAACCTAAGGTGTTAATTGTTTTGTAGGTGCAAAATTGTGTAAGATCAAAGAGGAAGAAATTTGCATCCACATTCTTCACAAGTCAAAAGCATCACACATTTACTATAGAAGTCTACAAAATTTTTGAAGACTGGATCATATCCAAAACAAGACTTATTTTTCAGACCAATTTCATTATACAATAAAATGTACAATAAGCACAAAATCATACCACTCTTTCAACAATCCACATAAGAAAAAGATAATCAAGAATAAATTAACATGAGAAATCGGTTAAACTAATCAGAAATCAAATCTTAATTGCTGGATTGAGCAACGGCATAACCATAAAAATGGACGGCAAAACGAATAGATATGGGCGACATATTGAGACATACCAAGAAATTTTTGGGCATATCATATCATATACCGGATTTTGGCCAGAAAGTTGGACAAACTTTAAATGCTCATAACTTTATCAATACTTAACGAAATCGAGTGATTCAAAAACGAAAATTATAGTTCTTGACGAGACGAAGAGAATGGTACCTCGCAAGATGTCTAACTCGGCGTGGTTTGGCTGGAAAATGCCTCGAAAGCCTCGAAGGTCGTCGGAAACTGGGTTCAAATGGACATAACTTCTTCAATACTCAACGAAATTGGGTGATTCAAAAAGAAAAGTTGTAGTGGGAGACGAAGAGATTGATACCTTGCACACCAGCCAACTCGCCGTGGTTTGGCCGGAAATTGCCTCGAAACGGGCGGTGCTCGTCGGAAAACTGAGGAAAGAAGAACATGCATGCATAGGGTTAAAAACCCTCGATTTTCATCTCCAAAGTCACTTAAACAACTCAAAATAACTCACTAGAACAAGGATGCAACTCGAAACACATCGACTCACATTCGGTTTGTCGGATTCTGAGTTAAATCGCCGATATTCCACCCTGCACGCACAATTGTAGTGTTGACCAGGACGAGAGGAGTGAGGGTTTGGGATTCTTGGCTTCTTGAGGCTTGGTGGTCTCGAAGGGGGAGTTGTAAAGAGATGTAGGGAGGGATAAGGGAGAGACAGAGATAGTGATCGAGATAGTTTCAAGGAGAGAAGGAAGAGAGAACCGGGAGAGAGAAAAGAGAAGAAATGGGAGTGCGAGGAACTGCCACGTGGCAAACTAGGAAAGGGGGCCGGGGACAACCAAAACAGGGGTGGGCCCCTTGGGCACACCATTTAACACCAAAAAATCATTTAAAATTGGGGGTGGGGTGTAACAACTACTACTACTACTACTATTACTATTACTACTAGAATGGGCACACACAAAGTGTGAGAAATTTTTTTATTTTTGTTTTTGAAATAGAAGGAGAGGGAAGAGAGTGATAGAGAATGTGGGAGTGGAAATATTTAAATTTTTTTTTTTTAATTAGAGATATGTTAGGATTATATGTAGGTGAGGCTTTGAAAATAAAAACATCAAAATTTGGTTGTGTGAAATTACATTTCTGCCCTATATTTCTTAATCATGTTATGTTTTAATTTGAGGGTTAAATTGATAATTTCATAGGATTTTGGTTGACAATGAGTGTTTTATTAATTAGTAAAGATTATTATTATTATTATTACTATCATTTGCCTACACACTTTGTGTGTATGAACACATTTTTTTAGAAAATGAGAAGGAGAGAGGGGGAGTGGGAGGTTTTTGTTTTTTTTTTTTTAATATTGGAGGTATTTTAACATCACCTGTAAGTGAGGCTTCAATAAAAAATAGTAAAATTTGGACATGTAAAATTACATTATTGCCCATCATTTTTTTTGTGTGATAGAAGACTAATTTGTCTTTTCACCCTCTTTTGGTTGACAAAGAAGATTTTATTAATTAGTAGAGATTTGCTGCAGACATATTTAGACTAAGAATGTGATTGTGTAAATCCTAGTAGATTTGGGAATGTATCTTATATTCCTATTAGAAGTAGATTACCTATTAATGTTGTAATCCTAAAGGGAAATGTTTTTACCTATCCTACTACAATAAATAAAGGCACAATGGGGTGAATCAAACACACCTCACAATTAAATGCCTCTTTCTTCCCCCTCAATATTGACGGCCACCTCTCTCTCTCTAAACCTTAGATCGTTCAATCAAATAGGCATACAATACGTTATCAACATGCTCTTGCCAGAAGTTGAGGAATTGATGCATCGTAGGAGGAGGCTATCTTCCACCAAATTCAAAGGCTTATTTTTGTTTTCTGCTAATCAGGTATGCTTAAAATAAAAGAAGATATTTGAAATGTCCACAAAGTATGAAAACATTCCCATGATGCATGAACCCGTCTATGTTTATATTTTCCTTTCGATATATATATTGTATATGTTCATATATTTGTCAATATATATTTGTTTCATGCATCGCACAATTAAATTGTTATGTGGAATATGTGAGTCAATATATAAAATTAAATTAGAAGCATATTTAGGGTTTCCTCAACCCAAAGGGATTTCGAAAAAAGAAGAAGAAATTAGACATGGTGCGGCACACCCATCGCACCATCATTGTGCATGCAGAAACCAAGCCTCGGCCTGGGGTCAATCTGATGGGCCTGAAGCCCTTCGCCCGTTTGCACCATGGCCCACGCCATTCAACCAGCCCAGATTGGCTAGGTTTTCCCCTGCACGCAGCAACCTTTATGGTTGCTGGATTTTGTGTTGCCCAGACCCGCAACCTGTACCTTGGCCCACGTCATGACCCGTGTCCTCCACGCCAGCCCACAAGGTTGGGCTTGGTCCCTGCGGCCCACTCCGCTTATCACATGCAGCCAACCTATGCAGTTGGGCTTCCCACGCCAAACCCATAGGCCAGCTTTCTCTGCGCCTTGTCTCGTGCCCTCCCCTAGGCCCAAAAATTGAAACTCAACTACGGCTGGGGTTTCTCCCGCCCCCCATGTGGCCTGCAACTCACACCTGAGGCCCTTTTGGGCCTTACCTTTTACTCAAGGCACCCAACCCGAGCCCAAATAATTTTTGGGGCTTTATTTTCGATCTAATAATATTATTTTAATATTATTTAGCTTCTACAATCGACCATGTATGGTCCGATTTATTGAATTAATTAAAAGTGACATGCAGTCCATTAATCTGATAATGAATTCAAAATTATTGACCTAAAGATCACTTTTGGACATTAACGATTCAATAATTTATTTTTATACTTTGAACTATGACATACTTTCGTAGTAACGAAGCTCTCACACTTGAGTTCCCAAAGAACCTCAAATCCACTATATTTAAATTAGTATATTGCATTTTGTGTTTCTTGCATGAACCTCTCATTATGAACTAATTGTTCATAACATCTAAATTGAACCTGTAGTTTCAAATTTAGTGCCTTTGAAACCTGAAGTTTTCATTCAAAACTTACCAATGAAACCTGTAGTTTTCATGTATAAATTAAACCAATACATGTCTATAGAACCTGTATGTTCTATGATATATGTCTATGGCTTCCATATGACTAATCACGTTTTTCCCTCTGTTTTAGGGACATGTTGAACTTGAACAAGCTTGATTTCTCAGCTCTAGAAGTCTCTGGAAGAAACTATCTGAAGTGGGTTCAAGACGTGAAGCCGGAGGCATCCTGAATAGATAAAGGCAATGCACAGTCCCTATTCAATCAAGAAGGATGGCATCCTGAATAGAAGTCGGAGGCATCTCGAAACAATGACTAGAAACGGTAGAAATTAAGGCCAACATAGCCAATCTATACGCCGTTAAAGTGGCGGATCTACGTTTGTGACTTACACTCACAGTAGAGAAGTTCCGCAAGCTAATTTTGACATCCTCAATTAATAAACCAATGGCAGAAAATCCTAATAGCTTGAACCACTTCTAAGGCATCACTCTGCAGAATAACGTGCTGCCATTGCCGCTGTTTCTATGTAACCCTCAGGCACTTTCCACCTCTTTTAAATCCAAGACCTAAAACATTTCCATATAATCTGTTTTATAAACCATATACTTATTCATGTACTAAAAATGCAGAGTCTCAAGTGAAATAAAAAGTGAAGCTTGTGCATATCAGTGCATGTGTAGGTGTCTTCAAAACTCAAAAATGTACAAACACACACTTGAGTGGACTAAAATTGAAGCATGTGCATGTGTTCTTCACAAGTCAAAAGCATCACACATTTACTATAGAAGTCTACAAAATTTTTGAAGATTGGATCAGATCCAAAACAAGACTTATTTTTCAGACTAATTTCATCATACAATAAAATGTACAATAAGCACAAAATCATACCACTCTTTCAATAATCCACATAAGAAAAAGATAATCAAGAATAAATTAACATGAGAAATCGGCTAAAGTAATCAGAAATCAAATCTTAATTGCTGGATTGATCAACGACATAACCATAAAATTGGACGGCAAAACAAATAGATATGGACGACATATTGAGACATACCGAGAAACTAATCATTTCCAGCAATTAAAATTTAAAAAACGATTATTTTGGCCAATTTTCCAATTCACATTATGATCTTTCAACTAATAATGAAACTATTGGATCTAATGGGGCTCTTTTGCTTCATCAGAATTCTGAGCTGAGCTTTTTGGCATTCCAGCTTTGTACCCCAATGCCTACTTTTTGATCCAATTGCTCTGACAACTCTTGGGAATTCAACAAATCCTTTGATCCCTCTCTTTATGTGAGGATTTTCTGGTTCTGGTGAGGATCTTTTCTGAACTGCCATTGATGAAAAACCTCCACTGTTTTCACTAAAAGCAGCTTTCTCACCCAAAAGCACTTCCCTTGAAGTTGCAGTAGAAAAACTGGAAACAGAGTCATTGTTTCGATCACCGCTAAAAGCACCAGACTTTTCACTCGAATTGTTAAAACTAGCAACATTAGCGTCCTCACTCTTGTGTTTGATCTTGAAATGTGAGTTCTCTGCAGCGCTCAGCATTTGTTTACACCCCTCCAGTTCTAACACCTTCTCTTCGAACAGAAGCCTCGCCTCGGTGAGCTTCATCTGAAGCCTCTCCTCTCTCAGCATCTCCACCATTCGAAGCATTTTCCTCTCCTCCTCGATCTCTTTCCTGATCCTAATGATCTCCGACTTCCCGAAAGAAATCTCTCCGGCAAGCTCCTCGCAAACCCTCTCTATCGCTTTTCTCAACCTTCTCTCCTCCCCCAACTCTTTTGCCAGCATCTTGTTTGAAATCTCCACCTTCTTGCGCGCTTTTCGCTCGTATTTGAGCTTCGCCTTCATTTCGGTGATCTGGGCTCGCGTGTAATCCATCTCGGACTCCATTGCCGGCTCGAAGAAGGTGAGATCCCAGAAGGAAGCGGCGAGCTTGCGGGCGGAGATGGGGAGGTGCAGGCAGTGGTGGACTTCTTGTTGCTTGTTGCTAAAGTTTCGGCACTGCTGCTGCTGGTTTTGTTGTCGTGGGAGTGGATTTTGATGAAGTTTATGAGAATTATAAGAAGGGTTTTCGTAAAGTTTCCAGGTTGGGAAAGTGGAGGTGGTGGTTTCAATATTTCTGATATTTTCTGGGCTAGGAGGAGTAGTAGTACTGGTGCCCATCATCATGAACATCTCCTCCTACCTATCTTCTTTTATTTTGTGTGTGGTCTTTTTCCTTCTCAAATCCCTTTCTTTGCTGCTTTCTTTCTACCTCTTTTTTTTACTTCTAGGGGGACTATTTCAGCCAGGAAGGCAATTGGTGTAGGCCCATTTAATCTGAGAGAGGTTACTTTGGAGATGAGGATGGACTGTGTCAAAGAAAAAAATTAATATCAAATCACATTTGAGGTGACCTTAAATTGGAGAAATTTTTAAATGTGATAATCACACTCTTGCGTGTTGTTATTAGTTGATATGTTATAATATGAGTATTACAATTAATATAAATATGTAAAGATACTAACAAATAAAAAAAAAGGTGTTGATTTGTATTTTTACTTGCATTTTTGGACCAAGATGATTATGTACTAGTTTTTAGAGAATTTTCGAACAATAAGAATATAAAATGCCCATTCTAAAACAACTTTCATCACTATTAAATATGCTAATATGAGTATACTTGATACATAATTCTACATAGCGATGTCACAAAAATCATAATGATAAAACTTCTAATTAAATTGCTCTCTCTCTCTCTCTCTCTCTCTCTCTCTCTCTCTCTCTCTCTCTCTCTCTCTCTCCCCTTATTAGTGGTTTACCTCTCTTTTAAACTCGGAGTGACTTAAAATAGTGGTGCAATGTAATGAGGTCACCTACATGCCAGGCTGTCCAAATGGTCAGCACAATTGAATAGTGTGATAGGCTACTTTTTTGGAGTAATGCATGGCTCATCAACTTTTAAATTACATTTGTAAATTATGTGATAAGTCATTAATAGAAAATAAATATGTTTATTTATACTTAAGTAATAATTCAATTATCAACAACAATTTCATATAATCCGACTAGTAGTAAAAGTTAATGGAAAAGGAACATTGTACAAGCTCTACATGATTGGTCTCCCTTTGTGTTGCTTGTTTAATTGTTTACTCAATCCATGGCCCCCTCCTTTGGTTTTCAATAGTAACCAAGTTATTTGATTACTCCCAACCTAACACTTAGATGTACCCTTTTGTTCAAAAAAAGAAAAGAAAAAAGAACACAGATGTACCCTGCACCTTCAAAACTTTTTATATGGGTTGTAACGGGATAATGAGCATGTCTCAATCCCTCCTTACGTACTTCTATTGTTGCACTTTCTTTAATAACCTACTTCAAACTCTAGAAAAAAACGAAATATAAAATTTCCAATACACCCTCAGAACAAAATTTTAGCTCTCGATGTTCTTCTCCTTGAACAGTGTATTGCGGGTCCAAATCGGCGGTCGGAGGACAAATATGCAAGGGCTGAATTTTTTTGTTTTACGCCTCTTGCATTGCTCTTCACTCAACTTCACGATATGTTTTATTTGTTCTATGCTACACTTGAGGTTGAGGATATATCTTTCTTCACTTAACTAAATTACTGCATCGCAATATGCAAGCTTTTTCGTCTTAGCCCAATTTTTTTTTAATGAAAGAAGATAATTAATTAGATAGAATGACTACGGTCACAACCAATTCTAATACAATAAAAATAAATAGCCTTTTTTGCACAACATGCAACGACCTATCCCAAATATAAAAACCATTAAATGGAAACCATGTACTAGTAATAGAGCTGCCAAGAAGTTTGCTTCTATGTAAACATGAGCCCAATTAATAGAATTAAAGGAAGAAGCCAACCAATTGATATCTTCAATAATCTCTTAATCGCCAAGGAATAGCACAATCACCCTTGACCTCATCAATCACATGTTTTGAGTCACTCTCTACACAGACCCGTCTAAAGCTTCTTCCGTTTGCCATCCAAAGAGGGGCTATCAAGGCAAAACCTTCAGTAATGAAGATTGTGTTATCCCCAAGACAACGAGCTCCAACCACAATCGAAGTTTCATCTTCATTCCTGATTATAAAACCAATTGTAGTTGTGGAGTTCATAACTGAACCATCAAAGTTATTTTCAGGAGCCCTTTTGTGGGGTTTCCCATTTAGGGCTAGTTTGTTATTATTGTGTTTTAAAAAGAAAAAACTGCTTATGATGTGCTGTGATAATAAACAGCTGTAAAATAAAGTTCTTGAATATTTCGTAAACATTTCTTTTTTTGTAAAAGTGTTTTTAACAAAAAGAAAAAGAAAAAAGAAAAAATAATGTCCGAGTGTTTGGAAACATTGTTGTGCTTTTATATAAATTGATGTGAATATATTGAATGCCTAAAAATGATATGGTATTTAATGTGATATAATAATTATCAAAGACAATAATGTAGGGGCAAAGATTATAATTTTGTAAAATATGTAGAGGTATCCTTGCCATTTGCAAAATATTAATATTACTACTACTACTACTACTACTACTATTGACACGCCCCGATCTCGATATTTCCCCGAATACCAGGATAGGCACGTTCTGGCCGACATCCGAGGGTGACAAAAGCCATTTATTGAGTGCAAATGTTGAAAACAAAGAATAGATAAGGTTTATAAATATAAAAGAATAAAGAATATGCATTTAAGGAATGTGTTCAACTAACTAGAACACTAAAAGAAATAATATAAAATTGAATGAACAAAGGAGTGAGTCCTACACCGAGAGGACTCGAAGATGCCCATGCGGAAGTGCCTTGACGCCAGGATTGTATGCCTCGATTCTGAGTCCTGAAGGGGGTGCAAAACAAACATGAGTGAACTAAGTTGATATATATATATATATATATATATATATATATATATATATATATATATAATAAAACAGTTATCAACGTACTAACCCCCAAGTTTTATGAAAACACATATATATCATGATCAAGGTATTAAATATCGATGATATCGGAAATATCGGTAGTTCGAAAACACGGAAATATCGATGGAAATATCGGGATATTATCGATATCGATAAAAATAATATGGAAACCACGGAAATTGTAAGAAAAACTTGGAAATTTTTATTGAAACTTTGCAGGATGTTTATTTAGTCAATTATCTATTAGTTTATCACAAAAAATTGGAAGGAAATGCATTGCATGATGGATTTAACTGATTTAAGTTGATTATATAGCAAGCTGGCAAACATTGTTAGTATAGAAAATATGTAGTAATTTTATTTTAATATTCTTTCTCTGTTGGACGTTGGTCCGCGTGACCCACTCTCTCGGTTCCTCTTCCCCGTGTAGTCATCAGTCAGACTCAAACACTCCATCTCTCTCTCCCTCTCTCTCTTTTGTAAAGTTTTTCTATCAATCATTTTAATATTTTCTTTAATTTTCTACTCTTAATTCGTGTGCCTTGATCTTGGTTTTGTCATCCCTTTTTATATTTTTATTTACTTTTCTTTCTTTCTCCATACCATCTTTTCCTCTCCCCATTAAAACTCTCACTTTTATCACTCTCACTCTCTACCATCTTTTCCTCTTGCCGCCTCCAGAACCTTTCCTTCCAGTGCACAAAAGCACAACCCTAGTCTCCACTTCTTTTGTAGCCGATCCTCATTCCAGCTTCTCTCATCTCAAATCTTCGAGAATAAGTCCACCTTTCCTTCTGCTCCTCTCTCGTCGGCGCCGTCTCTCTCCTTTCTCTTTGCACCGAGGGTCCGAGACCCACATACACACACGCACACCATCGCACCTGCTTCAGGAAGACACCCATCATCACCAGCAACCGCGTCTTTCTCCCTCTCTTTCTCGTCTCTGCAACTCGGCGAACGCAGGAACTCCGGCGAGTTTCTTGAATTTCTCCGGTTAGGTAAGCTTCGGGTTTGCCTCTTTCCGTTCTAGATTGAAGCTTATATGTGAAATTTAAGTTCAAAATCGTGTTTTTGCAAGGTTTTTGGGACGAAATTGGCTCGGAAATAGGCACACCCATCTCCGGCGAGGCCGTGGGTGTCGACGAACTTTCCAAACACCTCCGATAGTTTCACGGCAAACAAAATTTATAAAAACATTCATCTCGTCTTCTATTTCATTTTCATACCTAGATCGGAGTCTAGGGTGCTCTTTTACAGTTGGCCGGAGCTGTAGAAGCTCCAGCGTTCTTCTCCAATTAGCACAGTTCTAAAATATCGCGATAGTTTTGGAAATATCGCGATATTATCGATATTATTGATAATATTGCGATATTTTGACGAAAACCCGTTGGATACCTATTAAAATATCGGTAACGTGAAAAATCGATAATATCGGCGAAATATCGCTGATATTATCGGTATTTAAGACCTTGATCATGATAAACATAGGTTTTCCGAAGCCTAGCATACCATGCAATGCCTCAAATCATAACTTGTATATATAATAATCACTAGTGAATGTTCAATAACCCCCAGGCTCCATGCTGGCTCCCCGTCTCTGAGCAGACAGTCAGAGGAAAATTACCCCCATGCCCCATGCCGGCTCCTCATCCCTATGCTAAATAGCTAGAGGAGACACACTCCATGCCCTATGCCAACACCAAACCGTCGCCTAGGAGGGACCGAAATCTATCTCTATGTCTCGTAGCAGAAAGGGCCACTAGGTAAGTACAAAACCATTGAACATATATATATTGAAAAGCAACTTCATAGTATAAAGTCATCTATCATCTATACTATAAAGAGATGTTCGAAACATGTTTTAAATATCATATCGTCATCCATCATATATTCTATAAGGACGTGGGTTATAGGAAAAATAGTAATACTTTAATCTAGCCTTAGTAAACATGTTATCTCACAAAACATTTCATAAAACATAATCGTTAAATCATGCTTTTCATGTATGCATTTCTAATATTAAAACATGCATTTTTGAAGGGGTCCACTCACAAATACTTCGCCGCTGAAGAGCCACGCAAACTAGCGAAGACGGAAATGCCACAATAATTGCCACTAAGCACATAAAGGGTCCAATTAATAAAACTCTACTATAACAATTGAATTTGGGAAAACGGATGTCAGAAATGGATTTAGGACGTCGAAATTAGCTTTGGAGGGGTCCT
Organism: Malus domestica; assembly: GCF_042453785.1. NCBI lineage: Eukaryota > Viridiplantae > Streptophyta > Magnoliopsida > Rosales > Rosaceae > Malus > Malus domestica. The sequence continues at coordinate 21,814,756 of NC_091674.1, read as the reverse complement.
GGACAAAATTCTGAAAAGTCAACCCTAAAAGTCAACTTTGACTGTTGATCGGTTAATGTCAAAGTCAACGTGTCAAAGTCAACAGGTCAATCGGTTTGGTCAAACTTGGTTGGCTGGTTTAGGGTTAGGGTTTAGGTTTAGGGCTTTAGGGTCTAGGGTTGGACTTAGGGGTTTAGGGTTTAAGGGAAATGGGTTTAAGGGAAATAGGGAAAATGGCTTAGAATTTGGGTTTTAGGGCTTAGATAAATAGGTGGGTTAGGCTTAGGGGTTTTAGGATTGGGTTAAGAGATCTCTGGGCTCAGGCCCAGACCCACATGGCCCGAGGGCCTAATTCGAAAGGGTTTAGGGTTTTAGATAAGGCCCAAAGGCCTTGGTTTAATAAATAAAATAAAAACAATTTAAAATAAAGGGTTTGGGTTTAAATGGGCCTAAGCCCTGGGTTTGGCATGGCCCAAAGGGCCTGGTGTGGTTGATCTCGTTGGAGCTAAACAGAAGGGAAGGCCGGATTTCGGCCAGAAAGTTGGACAAACTTTAAATGCTCATAACTTTATCAATACTTAACGAAATTGAGTAATTCAAAAATGAAAATTATAGTTCTCGATGAGACGAAGAGAATGGTATCTCGCACGATGTCTAACTCGCCTTGGTTTGGCTAGAAAACTCCTTGAAAGCCTCAGAGATCGTCGGAAACTAGGTAAGATTTAAATGGACATAACTTCTTCAATACTTAACGAAATTGGGTGATTCAAAAAGAAAAGTTGTAGTGGGAGACGAAGAGATTGATACCTTACACGCTAGCCAACTCACCATGGTTTGGCCGGAAATTGCCTTGAAAGGGGCGGTGCTCGTCGAAAAACTGAGGAAAGAAGAACATGCATGCACAGGGTTAAAAACCCTCGGTTTTCATCTCCAAAGTCACTTAAACAACTCGAAATAACTCACTAGAACAAGGATGCAACTTGAAACACATCGACTCACATCCTGCTCGTCGGATTCCAAGTTAAATAGCTGGTGTTCCACCCTGCACGCACAATTGTAGTGTTGACCGGGACGAGAGGAGTGAGGGTTTGGGATTCTTGGCCTCTTGAGGCTTGGTGATCTTGGAGAGGGAGTTGTAGAGAGATGTAGGGAGGGATAAGGGAGAGACAGAGATAAAGATCGAGAGAGTTTCAAGGAGAGAAGGAAGAGAGAACCAGGAGAGAGAAAAGAGAAGAAATGAGAGTGGGAGGAACTGCCACGTGGCAGACTAGGAAAGGGGGCCGGGGACAACCAAAACAGGGGTGGGCCCCTTAGGCACACCATTTAACACCAAAAAATCATTTAATGTTAGGGGTGGGGTGTAACAACTACTACTACTACTACTATTACTATTACTACTAGAATGGCACACACAAAGTGTGAGAAATTTTTTTATTTTTGTTTTTGAAATAGAAGGAGAGGGAAGAGAGTGATAGAGAATGTGGGAGTGGGAATTTTTTTAAAATTTTTTTTAGTTAGAGATATGTTAGGATTATATGTAAGTGAGACTTTGAAAACAAAAACAGCAAAATTTGGTTGTGTGAAATTACATTTCTGCCCTATATTTCTTAATCATGTTATGTTTTAATTAGAGGGTTAAATTGGTAATTTCATAGGAGTTTGGTTGACAATGAGTGTTTTATTAATTAGTAAAGATTATGATTATTATTATTATTATTATTATTATTACTATCATTTGCCTACACACTTTGTGTGTATAAACACATTTTTTTAGAAAATGAGAAGGAGAGAGGGGGAGTGGGAGATTTTGTTTTTGTTTTTGTTTTTTAATATTGGAGGTATTTTAACATCACTTGTAAGTAAGGCTTCAATAAAAAATAGTAAAATTTGGACATATAAAATTACATTATTGCCCATCATTTTTTTTGTGTGATAGAAGACTAATTTGTCTTTTCACCCTCTTTTGGTTGACAAAGAAGATTTTATTAATTAGTAGAGATTTGTTGCAGTCATATTTAGAATAGGAATGTGATTGTGTAAATCCTAGTAGATTTGGGAATGTATCTTATATTCCTATTGGAAGTAGATTACCTATTAATGTTGTAATGCTAAAGGGAAATGTTTTTACCTATCCTACTACAATAAATAAAGGTCCAATGGGGTGAATCAAACACACCTCACAATTAAATCACTCTTTCTTCCCCCTCAATATTGATGGCTACCTTTCTTTCTCTAAACCCTAGATCGTTCAATCAAGTAGGCATACAACACGTCATCAGCATGCTCTTGCCAGAAGTTGAGGAATTGACGCATCGTTGGAGGAGGCTATCTTCCACCAAATTCAAAGGCTTATTTTGTTTTCCGCTAATCAGGTACGCTTAAAATAAAAGAAGATATTTGAAATGTCCACAAAGTATGAAAACATTCCCATAATGCATGAACCCCTCTATGTTTATATTTTCCTTTTGATATATATATATATATATATATATATATATATATATATATATATATGTTCATATATTTGTCAATTTATATTTGTTTCATGCATCATTAAATTGTTATGTGGAATATGTGAGTCAATATATAAAATTAAATTAGAAGCATATTTAGGGTTTCCTCAACCCTAAGGGATTTCGAAAAAAAAAAGGAAATTAGACATGGTGCGGCACACCCACCGCACCATCACTGTGCATGCATAAACCAAGCCTCGGCCTGGGTCAATCTGATGGGCCTGAAGCCCTTCGCCCGTTTGCACCATGGCCCGCGCCATTCAACCAGCCCAGATTGGCTTGGTTTTTCCCCCTGCATGTAGCAACTTTTATGGTTACTGGGTTTTGTGTTGCCCCCCCACAGCCTAAACCTTGGCCCTCGTCGCGACCCGTGTCCTTCACGCTAGCCCACAAGGCTGGGCTTGGTCCCTGTGGCCCACTCCGCGTATCACCTGCAGCCAGCCCATGCGGTTGGGCTTCCCGCGCGAAACCCATAGGCCAGCTTTCGCTGCGCCTTGTCTCGTGTCCTCTTCTATGCCCAAAAATTGAAACTTAGCTACGGCTGGGGTTTCTCCCACCCCCCATGTGGCATGCAGCCCATACCCGGGGCCTTTTTAGACTTTACCTTTTACTCAAGGCACCCAACCCGAGCCCAAAAATTTTTTGGGGCTCTATTTTCGATCCAATAATATTATTTTGATATTATTTAGCTTCTACAATCAACCCCGTATGGTCCGATTTATTGAATTAATTAAAAGTGACATGCAGTCCATTAATCTGATAATAAATCCAAAATAATTGACTTAAAGATCACTATTGGACATTAGCGATTCAATAATTTATTTTTATACTTTGAACTGTGACATACTTTCATAGTAAGAAAGCTCTCACACTTGAGTTTCTGAAGAACCTCAAATCCACTATATTTAAATTAGTATATTACATTTTGTGTTTCTTACATGAACCTCTCATTATGAACTAATTGTTCATAAAAACTAAATTGAACCTGTGGTTTCAAATTTAGTGCCTTTGAAACCTGAAGTTTTCATTCAAAACATACCACATGAAACATGTAGTTTTCATGTATAAATTAAACCAATACATGTCTATAGAACCTGTATGTTCTACGATATATGTCAATGGCTTCCATATGACTAATCACGTTTTTCCCTCTGTTTTAGGGACATGTCGAACTTGAACAAGCTTGATTTCTCAGCTCTAGAAGTCTCTGGAAGAAACTATTTGAAATGGGTTCAAGACGTGAAGCTCTATTTGACTGCAAAGGGTATTAGAGCCACCATCGAGACACTTATCGTCGACAAACCTGTTGATGAAGCTTAGAGGGCTATTGCAATGATCTTCATTTGAAGACACATCCATGATGCACTACAGACTGAGTATCTCGCTAAGGAGGACCCAGGCACCATCTGGCTTGCTTTAACCGACCATTTCAATCACTATAAAGACATATACTTGCCTAAAGCAACACACAATTGGCCGCACCTTTGCTTCCAGGACTTTAAGTCCTTGAATGAATACAACTCTGAAGTTTGTAGAATCTGTTCACTGTTGAAATTCTGAAAAGTGGAACTAACCGAATCAGATCTCCTGGAGAAGACCTATTCGACCTTCCATGCCATCAATATTGTCTTACAGCAACAATATAGGGCACATAAATTCATAAAGTTTTCAGATTTCATTTTTGTTTTACTTCTTGCTGAAAAGCAAAACTAGCTTTTGATGAAGAATCATCAAGCTCGACTAATTGGCTTGAACATTGCGCCTAAAGCGCATGCGATTAATTCTAGTAGCCATAAACGACGAAAGAATCGTCGTAGTCATGGCAATGGGCGGCAAGCCCCATCACGGGCCCAAGGTCAACAGACTGCCTCACCTAAGGGAAGAAATGTGACCTAACAACGTCCACCACTCGCCCCTAAGGCCTCAAACTTCAAGAACAAGGGCAAAGCTCCCATTCAACCTGCTTCTACTGAACTGGACAAGTGCTATCACTATGGATCAAGGGATCATTGGTCACGAGTATGCCGAGCTTCCCTTGAGGCTATTGCCAAGTATCATTCCCGTCGTGAGTCTAACTTTGCACATGTAGATCATCCGTAAGATGCAACTACATCAATGGAGATATCAGATTTTCAAGAGGCGTCAGCTCCTATGGATGAATAAATTAGACATGTTTTTAAGGTGTTTACCCCTAGTGGCCGAAACCACTAAGAGTGGCCAACCCTACCCCTTATTTTTCTAGGTTTTTTGTTTAATTTTGAACAATTTTTCTAAGTATTTGGAATAATTTGTTTGGTTTTGATTTGTTTTGAATTATAGATTGTTATTTGAATGGATATTATTTTCTCGAATTGCTTAATTGAATTAATGTACTTATATTTATACATGTGACCAATTCAATTAATTTATTTCTCGGTATGTCTAGTGGGGAAGTTGGTTGTTTGACAGATAATGCAACCATGCACACCATTTTGCTTGAATGACACTATTTTCCTAACTTAAGAAAGCTCATTTGACAACTCTTTCAGGCTCATCCAACTTGATTGAAGGATATGGAAAGGCACGTATCATGTTGTCCAATGGTACAATCTTGACCATTAAGGAGGTACTTTATTCTCCACGTTCCGGAAGAACGTTGCTGAGTTTTAGAGATATTCGAGATAATCAATATCATATTGAAACCACTGAAGATAATGGTTCTGAATTTCTTTGTATTACTTCATACAAATTTGGTTAGAAGCGTATTCACAAGAAGTTGGAACGTCTGTCGAGTGGGTTGTACATCACAACCATTCGCGGCATAGAAGCCCACAGTGTAGCCAGCCCTATGCATGAGTTCCAGGACATTTTGTTGCTTTGGCATGACCGTTTGGGACATCCTGGACGTGACATAATGTGTCGTATCCTCAAATCTTCACATGAGCATAAGTTACATCCCTATGTTGGACTCCCGCCATGCAAAACGTGTTCTTTAGGGAAGTTGAATACTCATCCCTCATATACAAAGATTATTCATAACCTCTCTAAGTTTCTTCTGAGGATTCAAGGGGACATTTGTGGACCTATCCAACCAACTTACGGACCATTTAGATATTTTATGGTGTTGGTTGATGCATCGACAAGATGGTCACATGTTTGCCTGTTGTCCACACGCAACGCCGCGTGTGATAAACTCCTAGCTCAAATAATTAGGCTTAGAGCTCACCACCCTGATTATTTGATTAAGTCGATTTGACTGGATAACGCTGGAGAGTTTATGTCACAGACTTTTGACGATTATTGCATGTCAGTATTAATTGATGTGGAACAACTTGTACCCCATGTTCACACCCAAAATGGCTTGGCAGAAACTTTCATAAAATGCCTTCAATTGATAGTTCAGACTTTGGTTATGAGAACCAAACTGCCAGTATCTGCCTAGGGCTATGCAATATTGCATGTAGCTATGTTGGTCCGTCTGAGATCCATCGATACTCAACCACATTCACAGTTACAGTTGGTCACTAGATACGAGCCTGACGTCTCATATTTACGGGTGTTTGGGTACGCCATTTATGTGCCAATAGCACCCCCGATACGTACCAAAATGGGTCTTCAGAGAAAAATGGGAATCTATTTCAGGTAGGATTTGCCATCAATAGTTCGGTACTTAGAACCTTTGACAGTAGATCTCTTTTCCGCATGTTTTGCAGATTGTCACTTTGATGAGACAATCTTCCCGTCGTTATGGGGAAATAAGCATGCTAACGTTTATGTAGAACGTCGCGAATTGTCGTGGTATGCTCCCACTATGTCTTATTTAGATCCCTGCATTGCCTAGTCTAAAACTGAGGTGCGACAAATTATAGATCTTCCGAGCATTGCTCAAAGCATGCCAGATGCTTTTAATGATCTAGCAAAGGTGACAAGATCACATATACCCTCTGTAAACGCACCTGCAAGGATATATGTACCCCACGTACATCCACAACCCGCCTGGGAAGGATGGACCGTCCCCGAAGGTGGGGAGGCCGCACCTTCCACTCAGCAAGGTACATTGGCGGCTAGCCAATCATCTGCTTCGACCTTGAAGCATGGCAGACCCCTTGGTTCAAAGGATTCATAACCTCAGAAGAGAAATATGGCACCAACTATAACCCTAGTTTGAATTCGACCATCGTTCACTCATCTGTTCTAATGCATGATGTTATTCTAGATTACGGTGATGCTTCAGACGAAACATGTCGGCCTTCTGAGAATCGCGAGATTTCGGTCCACTACGCAGTATTGGATGAGGTTTGGAATAGGAATGAGATAATCGTACTCAGTAGCTACTGACATCATGCTTAGCGATGACACTGAACCACGTTCCGTCGATGAATGCCGACGTAGAACCAATTGGTCAAACTGGAAACAAGTAATCCAGGTCGAACTCGATTCACTTGCAAAACATAAAGTGTTTGGACCTATCGTTCCTACACCACCACATGTGAAGCCCGTTGGCTACAAGTAGGTTTTCGTGAGGAAGCGTAATGAGAAGAATGAAATAGTGCGATACAAAGCACGCCTCGTAGCGCAAGGCTTCTCTCAATGCCCTGAGATTAATTACAAGGAGACGTATTCCCCCGTAATAGACATTATAACGTTCCACTACCTAATCAGTTTGGTAGTTTCCGAGAAACTGAATATGCAGCTTATAGACGTGGTAACCACGTATCTTTATGTGGATCTAGATACAAAAATTTACATGAAAGTTCCAGAAGGTCTTCCATTGACTGGTTCAAATAGTTCTAGACCACGAAACACTCTCTCAATTAGGTTGAAAAGGTCACTCTACGTATTGAAACAATTCGGACAGAAGTGGTATAGCCGTCTGAGTGAATATTTGACAAGTTAGGGGTATGTGAACAACGAATTATGCCCATGCATGTTAAAAAAAAGTCATATTCTGGATTTGCAATCGTTGCAGTTTATGTCGATGACATGAACCTTATCGAGACTCCTACAGAGCTTGAGGAAATTGCTGCACACTTGAAATTAGAATTTGAGATGAAGGATCTGGGGAAAACTAAATATTGTCTCGACTTGGAGATCGAGCATTGTTCAGATGTAATCCTAGCACATCAATCGAACTATACCCAAAAGGTGTTGCGTCGTTTTAATGAGAATAAAACAAAGCCTTCGAGTACACTTATGGTTGTTCAGACTCTAGATGCTAAACGAGATCCCTTCCGTCCAAATGAGGATGAGGAAGAGATTTTGGAACCCGAAGTTCCTTACATAAGTACAACTAGGGCTTTATTGTACTTGGCTCAGTGGACTAGACCCGACATCTCTTTCCTTGTGAATCTTCTGGCAAGATATAGCAATGCATTCACACGTAGGTACTGGAATGGTGTTAAAGACATTTTCTGCTACCTCAAGGGTATTACGGATTTGGGCTTGTTCTATACCCATGAATCTTCGAGTGTTGCCGCCCCCTATGGTCCTCAGATCGATTCTTGCCTTGTTGGTTATGCAAATGTTGGATATCTGTCTGACCACATAGAGCACATTCTCAAATGTGTTATGTCTTTACCGTTGGAGACACAGCTATATCTTGGAGGTTTACCAAGCAAACGCTAGTTGCGACTTCGTCGAACCATGCTGAGATTCTCGCCCTGCATGAAGCATCTATGAGTGCTTTTGGCTAAGAGAAGTTATGGGACACATTCGAAGCACTAGTGGTCTTACATCAGTTGTTGACCTTCCTACAACGATCTTTGAAGGCAATGCAACATGTATTGAGCAATTGAAGAAGAGATACATCAAGGGAGAGAACACCAAGCACATAGCGCCGAAGTTCTTTTACACACATAAAAAGCCAAATCAGAACATTAAAGTCAAGCAAATCCGTTCCTAGGACAACCTGGCCGATCTTCACCACTCATTGCCCAAGTCTACTTTTCAGAAGCTCGTTCATGGAATCAATATGCATAAATTATCTGAGTTGAATCGCTTGTAGTTCTTTTATGTAAAAGTTATGTCTAACTTAGGGGGAATATCTAGAAACATACTCATATGATCTTAATGTACTCTTTTTCCTACGATTAGGAGCATTTTTTCCACTGGGTTTTTGCTACTTAACGAGATTTTAATGAGGCACCTATCCGAGGATGATCATACTCCGTTGAGTTCACTACTTTCGTCCTGTTTGACGGTTGTTTAATACATTATGCATACTTATCACTTTTCTTCTTAGTCTATGGGTTTTCCCCATGCCTTGGGTTTTACCATAGCGAGGTTTTTGTGAGTTTTACTACAAATGCATACTTCAAATAAATTTGAGACTCGTGATCACCCTGTTATGCCGATGACTTCATCAACTATTCTACCTTTCTGTTGAAGATCTGATGCGATGGTTTGTTGAGTATTTACACACTCAAGGGGGAGTGTTGCAGTCATATTTAGAATATGAATGTGATTGTGTAAATCTTAGTAGATTTGGGAATGTATCTTATATTCCTATTAGGAGTAGATTACCTATTAAATGTTGTAATCCTAAAGGGAAAGGTTTTTACCTATCTTACTACTATAAATAAAGGCACAATGGAGTGAATCAAACATACCTCACAATTAGATCACTCACTCTTCCCCCTCAATATTGCTAGCCTCCCTTTCTCTAAACTTTAGATCGTTCAATCAAATAGGCCTACAACAAGATGATTAATATTATTACTAGCATTTGTCTACACACTTTGTGTATATGAACACATTTTAAAAAAATGAGGAGAGCGGGAGAGAGAGAGAATGTGAAGGGAGTAGGAGGTTTTCGTTTTCGTTTTTGGTTTTTATTTTTTAATTTTTTATAAATATTGGAGGTATTTTAACATCACCTGTAGGTGAGGTTTCAATAAAAAACAGTAAAATTTAGACTTGTGAAATTTCATTATTGTCCATCTTTTTTTTTGTGTGATAAAAGACTTAATAGTCTTTTTACTCTCTTTTAGTTGACATATATGATTTCATTAATTAATATAGATTATTATAATACTAATTATTATTATTATTTTATTCCAACCCATCATACAAAAGTTGATGTGGATTGAAGGTTTGGTGGGAGGTGTCAAAAGTGCCGCCTAAAAATTCATATGCCAACTAATTATTTTAATTGCTTTATTTTTTTAAAAAAAACTTTTGGATTAGCCATGCATTAAATGGTTGGTATAAGTGGGATGAGTATCATTTCTAGATCCTCTGTGAGGAATCTAAGGATTCTCAAATCATGTATGTTTATCGTACATTGTGCATTCATAAATTATTTACTTTTATTTAAAATTAAACATGAACAGTATCTCACGAAAGCTGATAGCATAATATACGATAAACAGACACGATTTGAGGATTTTCAGAATACTTACAAAGAGAATCCAAAGAGGATCCTCATTCGTATAAGTGTGGCTATTTATATTTCTTTTGTCATTTGCTATGATTTGAAAAATTAATATATTAAAATATAAAATAATAATTATACACATTAGTTGGAGTGTAAATTTAACATGATGTCAAACTAACATGTAGATCACCAAATTGAAATTTGGTATTCAATATTTGACACCTCATTTGGAGAGGCTCGAATATGAATTGTCAAAATTTAATTTGAAGGTTGATATGACATTTTGAAAGTGATGTCATATTTCTTTTATTCCAATGAGTGTGTGAACTTACCATTTTATTATATATTGGTCACCACTACTACCGTTTTTAAGAAAAAGTAATTTAAAATAATTAAAAGTTCCAAACCTATTGGTGAATTATGGACACCACACATTAAATAATAAATTGACTTCATTTTGTTTGTTGCAAAAAAAAAAAAAAAAAAAATCCTACAAAGCAAGTAGTCAAATAACTCGGCTGTCATGTCAATTATGACATCTCATTTTGAGAAATCATTGATGTCTTTTATACCTAGTTAAACAATATTTGGCTACTCAAAGATAAGTATGAATTCCTACTTAAAATTTCTCAAAATTGTTCGTTATCTATTTAGAGAATTTCGTGTTTATAATCAAAACAGTTTATATTATAAATCATCATATAAAAATCGGCTCTGTAAAATATCAATTAAAACTAAGGTCGTTTAGTCATCAAACTGTTTAAAACAAATGAACGGTATTGGTAAAAGCATTACAAACTGTCTATGTATTTGCTACAATATATTGACTAAACGATCTTAGTTTTAATTTATTTTTTGCAGAGATAATTTTCACAATATGATTCATAATATGAAGAGTTTTGATCTTAAACACAAAATTCTATGACTCTTAAGTAGGATTTCCTACTCATCTTTGAGTAGCCAAGTATTATTCTGCCTAGTTAACATCTCCTTTAGAGATGCTCTAAGAGTTCCATTAAATATGATGACCATGAAATGGCGATGCCATGTACACTAGTAATATTCCCATGTTTTAAGGAGAAACCCTTATGCTCAAATTTTTGCACTGTCACGTTCACATGCCCTTATTTTCCAAAATTCAGATGTTTGCTCAATTATGACTTGTTATTTTGGTCCATTAGTACACATACCTATTGGATCCTAAAAATTCTGTGGAACATTCCTCGCTTTTTAGGAAGAAAAATATAATTCTTAAAGTAACGCACACAAGACTTAGAACATCTCTAAATGAGATGTTAAAAGGTTCAAATCAACAACAACAACAACAACAACAACAAAGCCTTTTCCCACTAAGTGGGGTCGGCTATATGAATCCTAGAACGCCATTGCGCTCGGTTTTGTGTCATGCCCTCCGTTAGATCCAAGTACTCTAAGTCTTTTCTTAGAGTCTCTTCCAAAGTTTTCCTAGGTCTTCCTCTACCCCTTCGGCCCTGAACCTCTGTCCCGTAGTCACATCTTCGAACCGGAGCGTCAGTCGGCCTTCTTTGCACATGTCCAAATCACCAGAGCCGATTTTCTCTCATCTTTCCTACAATTTCGGCTACTCCTACTTTACCTCGGATATCCTCATTCCCAATCTTATCCTTTCTCGTGTGCCCACACATCCCACGAAGCATCCTCATCTCCGCTACACCCATTTTGTGTACGTGTTGATGCTTCACCACCCAACATTCTCTGCCATACAACATCGCTGGCCTTATTGCCGTCCTATAAAATTTTTCCTTGAGCTTCAGTGGCCTACGACGGTCACACAACACGCCGGATGCACTCTTTCCATCCAGCTCGTATTCTATGGTTGAGATCTCCATCTAATTCTCCGTTCTCTTGCAAGATAGATCCTAGGTAACGAAAACGGTCGCTTTTTGTGATCTTCGCTAGATTGCTCCGGTCATTAGTGTGGATAAGTATATAAATGGATAGAGATAGGAAAGCAAACACAAGATGTACGTGGTTCACCCAGATTGGCTACGTCCACGGAATAGAAGAGTTCTCATTAATTGTGAAGGGTTTACACAAGTACATAGGTTCAAACTCTCCTTTAGTGAGTACGAGTGAATGATTTAGTACAAATGACATTAGGAAATATTGTGGGAGAATGATCTCGTAATCACGAAACTTCTAAGTATCGGAGTGTGGTGTCGTCTTGACTTGCCTTATCTGTCTCATAGGTAGATGTGGCATCTTCTCTGGAAGTACTCTTCCTCCATCCAGGGGTGGTATCTTTAACTGGTGGAGATGCACAAGGTAATGTATCAATTTCACTTGAAGCTTACTTGTAGTTTCAGGCTTGGTCAAGCGCGATACAAACCATGTAGTAGGAGTCCCCCAAGTCGCCGAGCTAGGGGGTCTGCTGAAAGAGGTGACAGACAAGGTAAGCAATCAGAGCTCCGACTGATTGTTCACCTTCTCCCCATCTTGCAGCAGCATGAAGGATAAAGAGAAGAAAAATGAGAAGAGATGATATGAGATACTTTTGCTTTTGAAGAAGTAACTTTCCACAGGCTTATTCTTGAACTGAGCTGGAGGGTTTTCTGGTTTCCTCCAGAGTATAAGGCCGACTGAAGAATTTGAGGGTCAAAACAAGTCCATCAAATCTAGAGTACGTTCCACCCTGCTGATATGGGATACTTTTGCTTTTGACAGAGTAATGGATGTATCGGCACGTGTGCTGTTACGCTTGTCTCCACATGCTTCCTTGTATCCTTCGCACTTGCCCTATCTGTTCCTCAAGCAGATGCGGAATCTTCCCTGGAAACATAAGATGATGAAGATGAGTACTCGAGAGCAATGCCAGGTAAGTAATCAGGTAAGGGGTTCCAGGCAGTCAGTTCCTGGCTGGAAGCTTGATTCCAAGTGCTGACTGATTGCTCTCTTTCTCCTTGTCTTGCAGGTAAAAACAAGGCCAAAAGAAAAAACAGGGAAAAAGCATGATATGGGATACTCTTGCTTTTAACCCTGATGATATGAGATATTCTTGCTCTAGTATAGCTTGTTTGCAGAGGTATTATCGGGGGGAAAGAAAGCTGAATATTTCGAAAGGCTTTGTTGGGAGTGCCCTCTCAGATATGATGAAGGGTTGAGCATTTTTGCAGGTCTGCCTGTCCGTTGGGGATGGAGGTCGACATAAATAGGAGTCTCCCTAACAACAAGTAGTAATGCTATTCCTTTACCCTGCTTGGTCATAGCACGGTAGTGGGAGCTGCCAGTTTCACATGTTTTAACTCTGTCAGAGCACTTTGAAAAAGTGGTCTGTGGTATCTGGCTCTCGAGATTCGGAGAACGATGCCTCTTCGATTTTTGAGAAAGCAATCATGCTGGGGGTCTGACTCTCGAGATTCGGAGAGCAGTGTCTCTTCGATTTTTGAGGAAGTAATCATGTTGGGAGTCTGGCTCTCGAGATTCGGAAGGCGGTGCCTCTTCGATTTTGGAGCAAGCAATCTTGTTGGGAGTGTTGTCTCGAATGTGAGTAAAGGTTGGACATGTTTGCTAGTCTACCTTGCCACGAAGCACAAAGGTTGACACACAGGGACTTTCCAATTATCCAGCAATGGTACTGTTCCTTTACCCTCTCTTCGATTTTGAGAAAGTAGTCATGTTGGGAGTCTGGCTCTCGAGATTCGGAGGACGGTGCCTCTTCGATTTTGGAGCAAGCAATCTTGTTGGGACTGTTTTCTCGAACGTGAGTAAAGGTTGGGCATGTTTGCTAGTCTACCTTGCCACGAAGCACAGAGGTTGACACACAGGGACTTTCCAATTATCCAGCAGTGGTACTGTTCCTTTACCCTTGTGGGTAATAATATGGTAGCTAGACCTTCAAAATTTATGTGTCTAAACTTTGTTAGTGCTGTTTCTTTGCTATTCTTTTACCTTTCTTGGTCAGAGCGATGTAGTGGGAGCTGCAAGCTTCACGTGCTCAACTTTGGCAGAGAACTTTGGCAAAGTGATCTGTGGTACCCATGAGTTATTGTTGCGTGTGGGAAGTGGGTGATTGAACAGTAAGATTCATGTGCTTTCTACTTCACCAGAAGTCTTCGACAGAATGCCCATAATTTCTGCAAAGCTGAGTGTGCATGTGACAGGTGCTGACAAGGCTAGAAAAGTAGATGCCTCTTCGATTTCTGAGATCGGCCCTCGTGGTCTCTGAGCAACCCAGCTTTTGAGAAAGCGAGCGCCTCTTCGATTGATTCGGAGAACGGTGCCTCACCGATTTTTGAGAAAGCAATCATGCTGGGGGTCTGGCTCTCGAGATTCGGGGAGCAGTGTCTCTTCGATTTTTGAGAAAGTAATCATGTTGGGAGAGTGGCTCTCGAGATTCGGAGGGCGGTGCCTCTTCGATTTTGGAGCAAGCAATCTTGTTGGGAGTGTTTTCTCGAATGTGAGTAAAGGTTGGGCATGTTTGCTAGTCTACCTTGCCACGAAGCACAGAGGTTGACACACAGGGACTTTCCAATTATCCAGCAATGGTACTGTTCCTTTACCCTCTCTTCGATTTTTAAGAAAGTAGTCATGTTGGGAGTCTGGCTCTTTAGATTCGGAGGACGGTGCCTCTTCGATTTTGGAGCAAGCAATCTTATTGGGAGTGTTTTCTCGAATGTGAGTAAAGGTTGGGCATGTTTGCTAGTCTACCTTGCCACGAAGCACAGAGGTTGACATACATGGACTTTCCAATTATCCAGCAGTGGTACTGTTCCTTTACCCTTGTGGGTAATAATATGGTAGCTAGACCTTCAAAATTTATGGGTCTAAACTTTGTTAGTGCTGTTTCTTTGCTATTCTTTTACCCTTCTTGGTCAGAGCGATGTAGTGGGAGCTGCAAGCTTCACGTGCTCAACTTTGGCAGAGAACTTTGGCAAAGTTATCTGTGGTACCCATGAGCTATTGTTGCGTGTGGGAAGTGGGTGATTGAACAGTAAGATTCCTGTGTTTTCTACTTCCCCAGAAGTCTTTGACAGAATGCCCATAATTTCCGCAAAGCTGAGTGTGCGTGTGACAGGTGCTGACAAGGCTGGAAAAGTAGGTGCCTCTTCGATTTCTGAGATCGGCCCTCGTGGTCTCTAGGGAGCCCAGCTTTTGAGAAAGCGAGCGCCTCTTCGATTTCTGAGATCGGCCTTCGTGGTCTTTGAGCAGCCCAACTTTTGAGAAAGCAAACGGCTCTTCGATTTCTGAGATCAACCCTCGTGATCTCTAAGCAGCCCAACTTTTGAGAAAGCAAACGCCTCTTCGATTTCTGAGCAGGCGCCTCTTTGATTTCTGAAGCTCCGTCGAGTGCAGATTTTTATAGAGGCTGGCATTAAGTTCCAAAGCACACTTGAATCTCCACCAGTAGAAGCTTCATTCTTGCACTTCTAAGATCTTGATTTGTCCGACCTCTTCTCTCTTCAACACCTTTGAAAATGTCTGGCCCCTCCGACCGTCGTTTTGACTTGAACCTTGTTGAAGAGGCAGCCCCGCCTTCTCCAGACAACATATGGCGCCCATCCTTCGTCTCCCCAACTGGTCCTCTTACCGTTGGGGATTCCGTGATGAAGAATGATATGACTGCTGCGGTGGTGGCCAGGAACCTTCTCACTCCCAAAGATAACAGACTACTTTCCAAACGGTCTGATGAGTTAGCTGTTAAGGATTCGCTGGCTCTCAGTGTTCAGTGTGCAGGTTCTGTGTCTAATATGGCCCAACGCCTATTTGCTAGAACCCGCCAAGTTGAATCATTGGCGGCTGAAGTGATGAGTCTCAAACAGGAGATTAGAGGGCTCAAGCATGAGAATAAACAGTTGCACCGGCTCGCACATGACTATGCTACAAACATGAAGAGGAAGCTTGACCAGATGAAGGAAACTGATGGTCAGGTTTTACTTGATCATCAGAGATTTGTGGGTTTGTTCCAAAGGCATTTATTGCCTTCGTCTTCTGGGGCTGTACCGCGTAATGAAGCTCCAAATGATCAACCTCTGATGCCTCCTCCTTCTAGGGTTCTGTCCAGTACTGAGGCTCCAAATGATCCCCCTCCGGTGCCTTCTCTTTCTGGGGCTCTACCGACTGCTGAGACTTCTCCTAAGCAACCTTTGTGAAGGCTCCCTCTTGTGTGTTTATTTTGACTCATGTATATGTACATATTTGTAGCTTATCGGGGATATCAATAAATAAGCTTTCCTTCATTTCAACGTATTGTGTTAAATACACCAAAGCCTTCTTCGCTAAGTTCTTTGAATTTTCTTTTGTTGAAGCTTGTATGTTGAAGCTTTCTGAGTGGAGCATGTAGGTTGGGGTAGTGTTCCCTTAATTTCCCGAGTGAGGAAAACTTCTTGGTTGGAGACTTGGAAAATCCAAGTCACTGAGTGGGATCGGCTATATGAATCTTAGAACGCCATTGTGCTCGATCCTGTGTCATGTCCTTCGTTAGATCCAAGTACTCTAAGTCTTTTCTTAGAGTCTCTTCCAAAGTTTTCCTAGGTCTTCCTCTACCCCTTCGGCCCTGAACCTCTGTCCCATAGTCGCATCTTCTAATCGGAGCGTCAGTAGGCCTTCTTTGCACATGTCCAAACCACCGTAACCGATTTTCTCTCATCTTTCCTTCAATTTCGGCTACTCCTACTTTACCCCGGATATTCTCATTCCTAATCTTATCCTTTCTCGTGTGCCCACACATCCAACGAAGCATCCTCATCTCCGCTACACCCATTTTGTGTACGTGTTGATGTTTCACCGCCCAACATTCTGTGCCATACAGCATCGCTGGCCTTATTGCCGTCCTATAAAATTTTCCCTTGAGCTTCAGTGGCATACGGCGGTCACACAACACGCCGGATGCACTCTTCCACTTCATCCATCCAGCTTGTATTCTATGGTTGAGATCTCCATCTAATTCTCCGTTCTTTTGTAAGATAGATCCTAGGTAACGAAAACGGTCGCTCTTTGGTATTTCTTGATCTCCGATCCTCACCCCTAACTCGTTTTGGCCTCCATTTGCACTGAACTTGCACTCCATATATTCTGTCTTTGATCGGCTTAGGCGAAGACCTTTAGATTCCAACACTTCTCTCCAAAGGTTAAGCTTTGCATTTACCCCTTCCTGAGTTTCATCTATCAACACTATATCGTCTGCGAAAAGCATACACCAAGGAATATCATCTTGAATATGTCCTGTTAACTCATCCATTACCAACGCAAAAAGGTAAGGACTTAAGGATGAGCCTTGATGTAATCCTACAGTTATGGGAAAGCTTTCGGTTTGTCCTTCATGAGTTCTTACGGCAGTCCTTGCTCCTTTATACATATCCTTTATAGCTTGGATATATGCTACTCGTACTCCTTTCTTCTCTAAAATCCTCCAAAGAATGTCTCTTGGGACCCTATCATACGCTTTTTCCAAATCTATAAAGACCATGTGTAAATCCTTTTTCCCATCTCTATATCTTTCCATCAATCTTCGTAAGAGATAGATTGCCTCCATGGTTGAGCGCCCTGGCATGAACCCGAATTGGTTGTCCGAAACCCGTGTCTCTTGCCTCAATCTATGCTCAATGACTCTCTCCCAGAGCTTCATTGTATGACTCATTAGCTTAATACCCCTATAGTTCATGCAATTTTGTACGTCGCCCTTATTCTTGTAGATAGGCACCAAAGTGCTCGTTCGCCACTCATTTGGCATCTTCTTCGTTTTCAAAATCCTATTGAAAAGGTCAGTGAGCCATGTTATACCTGTCTCTCCCAAAACTTTCCACACTTCGATTGGTATATCGTCTGGGCCTATTGCTTTTCTATGCTTCATCTTCTTCAAAGCTACAACCACTTCTTCCTTCCGGATTCGACGATAAAAGGAGTAGTTTCTACACTCTTCTGAGTTACTCAACTCCCCTAAAGAAGCACTCCTTTCATGTCCTTCATTGAAAAGATTATGAAAATAACCTCTCCATCTGTCTTTAACCGCGTTCTCTGTAGCAAGAACCTTTCCATCCTCATCCTTGATGCACCTCACTTGGTTTAGGTCCCTTGTCTTCTTTTCCCTTGCTCTAGCTAGTTTATAGATATCCAACTCTCCTTCTTTGGTATCTAGTCGTTTATACATATCGTCGTAAGCCGCTAACTTAGCTTCTCTGACAGCTTTCTTCGCCTCTTGCTTCGCTTTTCTATACCTTTCACCATTTTCATCGGTCCTCTCCTTGTATAAGGCTTTACAACATTCCTTCTTAGCTTTCACCTTTATTTGTACCTCCTCATTCCACCACCAAGATTCCTTTTGGTGTGGGGCAAAGCCCTTGGACTCTCCTAATACCTCTTTTGCTACTTTTCGGATACAACTAGCCATGGAATCCTACATTTGGCTAGCTTCCCCCTCTCTATCCCACACACATTGGGTGATTACCTTCTCTTTGAAAATGACTTGTTTTTCTTCTTTTAGATTCCACCATCTAGTTCTTGGGCACTTCCAAGTCTTGTTCTTTTGTCTTACTCTTTTGATATGTACATCCATCACCAACAAGCGATGTTGATTAGCCACGCTCTCTCCTGGTATAACTTTGCAATCCTTACAAGTTATACGATCCCCTTTCCTCATTAGAAGAAAATCTATTTGTGTTTTTGACGACCCACTCTTGTAGGTGATCACATGTTCTTCTCTCTTCTTAAAGAAGGTGTTGGCTAAGAAGAGATCATATGCCATTGCAAAATCCAAGATAGCTTCCCTATCCTCGTTTCTCTCCCCAAAACCATGGCCACCATGAAAACCTCCATAGTTGCCTGTCTCCCTGCCCACGTGTCCATTTAAATCTCCTCCTATAAATAACTTCTCCGTCTGAGCAATTCCTTGCACCAAGTCTCCAAGATCTTCCCAAAATTTCTCCTTCGAACTCGTATCCAACCCTACTTGAGGTGCGTACGCACTAATCACATTGATAAGTTCTTGTCCTATTACAATCTTGATTGCCATGATTCTATCTCCTACCCTCTTGACATCTACAACATCTTGTACCAAGGTCTTGTCCACGATGATGCCAACACCGTTTCTCGTTCTATTTGTGCCCAAATACCAAAGTTTAAACCCTGAGTTTTCTAGATCCTTTACCTTACTACCAACCCACTTAGTTTCTTGTAGGCACATAATATTTATCCTTCTCCTCACCATAACTTCCACTACTTCCATAGATTTTCCCGTTAAGGTTCCTATATTCCACGTTCCTAAACGCATTTTGCTCTCTTGAACTCTACCCTTCTGTCCTAGCTTCTTCACCCTCCCCCGTCTAATAGGATCAAAGTACTTCTTTTGTGTGTCCCGGGTAAAGTTGATAGGAGCATATGCTCCCAAACAACTTTGAGTGGAGTCGTTCGAAAAGAAGTTTCTATGGCCCCCTTGCTCATTTAACACTGCATCCGGGTGCCGATGGAGATACAGCGACCCTTGCTCACTTATCACTGTGCTCGGGCCACACAGCGCGCCACTTACGGGTGACGCCCTAGCTTTAGCGCGATTTTGTTCTGGATTCATTTTCATAAGGATTCGACGTGATCATGGAGTGCCGGCTGTCGACTACCTGACGCCCTCCCCCTCCTCCTTTATCCGGGCTTGGGACCGGCCATGTAAGACATAGGCGGAGTTAAAAGGTTCAAATCAACAATAAAAAAAAATAAAATAAGACAACATACGTGTTTTCCAACCCAAATGCCCATTCTTATGTGGCATAACATGCATTAACAACAATCCCCTATCTCTCAAATTTGACAATAGCTTTAAATATTTTTTTAATAATTTTTAAATGTTTTTTAATTAATTTAAATATTTATTATAAGCGGTTGTTGATTGACTATGCTTTTTATTGGTTTAAAGCGTTTATTATAATTTAAAATTTAACATATCGAAAGAAGAAAAAAAACTGTAAAAGATATACCGCATACACTGCATTTTAAAATTGACATGATCTTATGGAAAGGGATCCGGATCCCTTCCTCTAAATCCTACCAATCAACAAATCCAAACCCTTAAAATTTAATTTAACAGCTAAAATTATTATAACTTTTATAAAGATCTCATGTTTTTAACCGTTTAATTAAATTTCATGGATCTGGATTTGTTGATTGGTAAGATTCGGATCCCTTTCCTGATATTATGATACCTAATATGATTCCAGTTATAAATAAGTCTCAGCCTGGATGGAGCCATCACTCGTAATCCAAAATAGTAAGGATGTACTTTTGTTATTCAATTTTTTATTTGGAGAACAATAGCAGACGAGTGGACGACTATTTTGAAGTGCAATATCTCACGATGCTTAATATACAGAAATCAGTTATAACAAAAATTGCAATATCAAAGGACCCAATAGTAAATGATGCCATCATTTGATACACAAGAAGACCAACGCAAACGACACCATACAACAATCCCAAATTGCAAATGATTGGACCGATTAATCTTTGATCACTTTGTGTAGTTTAAAATCTCTGTTCTTTTGCATTAAGCCTAGATTGATCATGTTTGTGTTTTCCATATCCCCCTCTCTACCACATGAAAACTATAACACTTTGCAGAAGTAGCCACTCCACCATGAACCAAATTTATGCAGAATCAAAGGGCTCCATAAAAGTAAAATTCGAACAAAAAAATGATGAAATAACGCACCCTTTATGCAAAAATTCATGCCAGACATTATTTTTTGGTAGTTACACATATTCTTCGATTCACATAAAAATTTACGAGGGTGTGACATTATCCTATTGACTACTAACTTCAATTATAAGAAAAAACAGGCAGTCAACAACATGAAACAAAAATAAACACACAAACTATATCCCACTGTGATGAACGAAACTCTACCTCAGTCTTCCGAATTGGATCAAGGGCACCATCTTCCTTCTTCTCTACACTAAATCACAATTCAAACTCATCCTCAAGCTTCAGCTGCTCAGCTGCAGCCTCTTCCTCCTCGTCATCGATCACAAAGTATGGATTGTGCGCCTCTGGCTTGAACTTGTACCCCGTAAACACATAGAAAGCAAGCGTGGCCAACTCCGCAGCCACCACACTGGTCCAAAGGTACCGGTACGACGTGATGGTCTCCAATGCATAAACCACAACTCTTGTAAAGTAAATGTAGCATATAACCACAATGTAATACTGCCTGAACAGAGTCAACTTCATCAAATTCACCGCAGCCTTCCCATCGGTCCTGGCCGCCTCTCTCAAGTTTTTAATAGACCACACAATCGGGAACAACACTGCGCAGCAGCAAACAACATCGACAAGCAGAAACACCTGCTTCCAATTAACCCAATCATGCCCGAAAGGCCCGGTCTCGTCAATCACAACCTGCGCAATGTTAGCTATCACCTGAAGCGGAATCACAATCATTAACACCTTCTTCTCCTTATCTTGCAAAAAGGGTTTCAAAAACGACCACCCGGTTCCGATCAAAACAATCAAAGTAAACAATGTGACACCCTTTAAGAAGCTGAATATATAGAACAACACATCCCAGCCGTGAGCGCTACCGGTGCGCTTGATATACGACTTGTCCTCCGCCTCACAGAGCAAGTTAAAGGCCTTGAGAATTACGACAGCGAGCATAAAGAAATGGATTCTAAAAACGGTAAGTCGTTTTTCGTAAAGCACGAAAACCCAAAGTCCGGCGAGAGAGGCGTAGACTAAAGAGAACAGAAAGTAAACGCTGGGGAGAATGGTTTTACCGGCTGAGAGGTAATCGCGGCGGTCGTTCTTCCTCCCCTCGAGGTTGTACGCCGCCGATTTGACGTCCATGGAGACCTTGAGCGGCTGGAGACAGTTGGCGAAGAGGAGGGTGTACTGATCGGCGTCGGTCTCGGAGAAGACGGTGGAGAATCGATCTTCGCCGTTGAGGGATTTGAAGGTGTAGACGGGCTTGACGAGGGTCGAATCGAGGGCACAGCGGATTTCACCCTCCTCGAGCTGCTGGAAGACGTGGATCCAGGAGTCGCCGGTGCAGAGGAAGAATCCGACTTTGGAGAGGTCCGGATCCGGTTGGGGAAGATCCGAGAGGACGATTTTGGAGACATTGAGCTCCAGGAGGCCCTTGTGGGTGAAGCCGAACTCGTCGAAGGGGATGATTGGGCGCCAGTCGGACCGGATCGAGGAGAATCGGATCTCGGCGGAGCAGAGAGAGAAGAAGGCGAGGAGAGAGAAGAGGAGGAAGAGTGGGAATTGGCGAGGGGCGAACGACATCGTTTTGGGTCGGTTATGGGACTGCAAATCTCTGAGTGTGAACTGCTGAGATTTAATCGTCGAATGGAGAAGAAGACTTCTCCTCTTGCTTTGTTTTCTTTTCCCCCTTTTTTTTTTCTTGTGATATTCTATTTTCTTTCTTCTTTATTTTTTTCCCTTTTTGGTTGGGGTTATTTTTTGTTTAATTGCAATTAAGGACTCAGTTTAAGATGTGCCGTCACGAAGACGCTTTAAGCGAAAATATTTTTGAGATATGTTCGTACAAAAAGCATCAGTTACCTGCATTACTTCAAATGCTTTCCATAATTAATTTATATTTTTACTAAGAATTGGTTTAAAAAAACATTTTCAAAAGACGTTTTCAGTTATTTGAAAACAATGCCCAAACAAGTCCTTACCTTAGTTGGTATGATTTCTTGGTTTGAAGCTGGAGGTTAACTTTCATTTGGGGATGCGTTATTGTCCGGTTTACCATATTTGCGATTGTTGAGATTTCATTATAATTTTGATTGATTGAGATTTTCTGTTACTTGGTAGAATAAGTGACATGCATTGCCTACTTAACACATAACACATGTTGCAGAATCTTGGATTATAAATAAAGTTTGTAACACCTTGTTATGGTTTTAATTCGATAGTGTGCAATTCGTTCTATCGTGTGGTATGGAAGTTTGCATCCAAACTTTTAAGATGACAATATTTGTTACTTATTTTGCGTTGTGACAGAGAAGTATAATCAAACTAAGACATGACTTTGAATGGGTTGATATTTGATAATAATCCCTCTAGTATAATGGATCACTTGGTGCATATACATTGGTAGTTATTTACTGGAAAAATTATACGTAAGGTATACTTTTAGCTTTTAATTTTAAATTAATTGAGACAAGACTTTTAAATTATTTCAAAAATAGACAATTTTTATGCATGTGTAAGGGCGTTTTTTATGTTAGTGTTTAAGTAATGAAATTGCCCTTTCGTTTTCTTTTGAAATCGCGACTGATGGGAGAAACTTAGCTTAGATCTAGTTCTTCTCCGTCCAATTTTGTTTCGTTCACTCTACTCTTTCTTGCTTCCTTTGGATTCTTGATGGATTTGTTAGCTTATGATTTGAGTTTCGATATTTGAAGATAAGTTTTGTTCCGATTTCACCTTTGTTGTTTGAATTTGAGTTTTGCTCTTCACTTTTTGTTCCGATTTAGTTTTGAATGAATTTATATGCGATTTAGTTTTGATTTAATTATTTGATTGTTTGGATGCTTTAAACTTTGCAGGTATGCTTATTTTTCGCATTCAGATGCTGAAATCCATCGTTGCATAACTCGATCAGGATGCTCATGAACTGATGGAGAGAAGAACCCCTGTGGTGCACATGTTGCGGGCACTTGTCCCCAAACCCTACCATGTAAGACATCTTTGCTGGATTGTCACCGAGAATGTAGTCCACCTGCTTATTTGCCTTTGAGATTAGGGTTTCTGCTGTGACTTAATTTTGAGGATCCACATGTTGCCACTCCTCCATTTAAACTTAGATACTTTGCATATGTTAGGAGGAGTGATGCTGATGTGACATATTGGAGATTGTTCTCACTTGCCTTGTTGAACTGTTGTCAACGATATCGTTTTGGATAAGCACAATATCGATACAAAAGTATAACAAGATGAATCTATTAGAAATTTTCTTCAATAGCATGTTGGTATGTTTTATTTGCGACGATGATTATATTGGTGTATTATCAATGACATATAGACGCTCTATGTGTAATAAGAACGAACATGCTTTCTATAAGTCGGACTTGTGATCCCAGGGTGGCTTACTACCGGGGGTATATTGGGCCTGAAAACTAGATGTGCTTGTAAGTAGAGAGCATATATAGTTGTCTAAATGTGATTTGTATAACTGGAATTCCTTATCGTCTTTATCCAGAAAGCTCTGCGCAAATTAAATTATTATAAGTTATTTGACTTTAAGAGTTTATGGTTAGTGATTTTCACACACCTTATTTGGTCTCGTGTGCTTCATTTGTGAGTGTAAAAAAATTATAAAATAGTCAATTTAGAGTGTGCAAATGGAGAAAAAATGAGTTACAAAAATATTAAAACCTTGGAAGGAGAATTTAGTTCCAGGTCTCTTGTTGTAGAAATTAGAGAACAGGGTGTTTGAAAATAGAGAACAGAAGCACAGAAAGAATAGATTGCATGCAGGGCCGGCCCTGAGAAATTGGGGGCCCTAGGCGAGCCTTCGAGTGGGGGCCCTAAAGTTCTTTGATACCCAACTCATTGTACATTTATATGTATAATAAAAGATTTCGCTAAATACATGAAAAAGTTCATTTGTATATCAAAAATCATTAGAATTGATATCCAAAGAAGAAATATATGCAAACATTACTTAAATATTACACGTCTCGTGTTTTTAGACACAAATGTACATTATCTAACTTTTCAACCAATTCTTTTTCAATTGACAAAATAGCTAACTCATTCAATCTTTCTTGTGACATAGTGTTGGAAATGTGCCCTAAAACCAATCATATGATGATACTTTACGGACATTTCACATGTTAAACTAATCTAGTTTAATATCAAGGGCAAATATTATTGTTTGAGCCGTCTCATATAAATGTTATATGCTTAAACGATAAGTCCAAGGAATATGTGATTGGGAGAATGCAATTTAAAGAAGTTAGATTCATGAGACCATTCTTTCGTAGACACATCCTAAACATTCCTGATCATAGGATTGCCAATTGGGCATTGACAGTCCGTTAAGATCAGTACGTGCTGTGTCTTCTCTCAGAAAGAGTGACTAGTCTCGAGTCATTGGTGTGTGTGACATCAAGACAAGTACGTAGGTGCTCAATAGAGAATGAGTTCACTGAACACGATCAACGAAGAGTTCTCATATTCATGTCACATGAGAACTCATGGTTGGGATAATGCAAAGTAGTCCTTTGACCTGAGGCATCATAGTTGTCTTGTGGTTAAGTCCTTGATCTTTGATTATGTCAAAGTCACTCCATCAGGAGGGTGTCCACGGCATAGTTGGGGTTAAGCCACTTAGCTATAGAGGCAAGTGAATGCGCAACAAGGGATCTCTAACCTTCAAACCGTTTGAGGGAGAATACTCTATGATATGATTAAGAATCTCTGGCCAGAGTATGAATGAGATTTAGGAAAGTCGTTCTAAATCACATTCAAGGTAATCATATAAGCACACGAATTACATTGGATAGTAGACATGAATAAACTATCAAACCAAACAATGTGGTCAAGAGTATTGTATTAGAGAAAGACCGTATTGCATTTGTAATCCTAAACTGAATAGGTTCTCTACCTCTTCTGATTAGCTTGGGTAACCATGATATGCTGCTAGGTGTCACTCTTGGTTTGTGGAAGCCCTAAACGTGTATAAACACTAAAGAGAGAATTGAAAGTAAGTTTCAATTCACAATCGATTTGAAAGAGTTTTAATCGCCCACTGCCTCGCTAAAAGGAACCTAATGGATCGTACACCGTGTAAGGTAGAGATTGAAGAAACAACGGAGATGAGTAAGAATAATTAAATGGTTTAATTATTTATGGCAAGGATTAATTAATATGTTAATTAATCAAATGAATAAGTTCATTAAAGACCTCGGGATAGTTTTGGACCTTAAGGCCCAATGGGCTTCGAACATCAAAGCCCATGGACTTAAGTTGTATGACAACTTAATGAATAAAGATTTACAAGGGCCCAAAAGCCCAAATCCCTTAAAGTGGCCCGCCATGTTAGAAGAATGGCTTTTTGGTTCTTTAAGTCACTTATTTGAAGGGACTATATAAAAGACTTTATAGCCTAAATTCATTAAGGGTTTCTTTTAGGAAATTGGAGAGAACACAAAGCTCTCCTTTCTCTTTAAAGAGGCCGGCCCCCCCTTGGAGGGATGAGCTAGTAATCTTTCTCCTCCAAGGTCACTCATTTTTTCATCAATCTTACCTTGGTGTG
The DNA here is from genome assembly GCF_042453785.1 of Malus domestica. NCBI lineage: Eukaryota > Viridiplantae > Streptophyta > Magnoliopsida > Rosales > Rosaceae > Malus > Malus domestica. The sequence continues at coordinate 21,788,675 of NC_091674.1, read as the reverse complement.
GAGACTTAGAGGTTCTCTATTTTGAGAACTTGGAGAACCATTTCATCCATCCAAATCCATAGATCTAAGATGCAAGGAATGAAGGCCCTCTCTTTGGGTGATTAGCCTTTGCTTATGCAAAGAGGAATCTACAAAGGTATAAATTTCTCAACTCACTTTGATTTGAGTTGAGTCTTGGTTCACCAATCTACTAGGCTTTGAATTTCATGGTTAATGTTTTATTTTTGAATGCATGCAAGCATGATTCCGCCTTTTAATTGTTAAATGCATGCTATAGATGTTATTCAAATGAACATGTTTTCACAAAATCATCCTTCACATAGTTGATCGAAGATACGATTTGATCAACTTTAATTTTGAGAAACTTCTTTCTGCAAAGGCAACTGTAACTGGTATGGTTAACAAAATACGATAAGCAACCCATGCATTTGGGAAACAACCATCCATTTGTCTTATATATTTTAGCACTTCCATTGCTCGATTTATTTCCTTCGGCAAAGTTTCTCTTAAGATTCTTAACTTTCTAAATAAGTCTTTTCCATCAATATCAGAATGCTCACCATGTTTCAGAAATCCTTCAAGATTGATACAAAAACTCTTTAAGCTATCATTGTCTACATCTTTTAACTTCTTCAAATTAAACAAAAGCCCAAAAGTTTCTTCATATTTCTGAAATTGTTCAAACCTTATATGAAGTGAAGTACGAGCTTGATCAACTATATAAATGAAGTAATCAACTCTAAAAGCTTCAATTGCCGATTGTGTTGCCGCTTCACTAGCACTCTCATCAAACTGTTTCTTTCTTCGAATGATGCGTTTCTCACGAAAAACGGGCTCAATCTCCATCTCACTTGCTATTTTCTTAGCTTCATTCATTGCCTCTTCAAATCCAGTTTCTCTATACTAATCAAGAACGAATATAAGCCCTTTCAATTGATCAATAGCAACATCAATATGCATGTCTTTTTTTTGAAGAGTTTTGCTAACAGTATTAATAGCAAACAACAATTCATGCCAAATAACCATACCTAACAAGAACTCAAAATTCTCCAGCTCATGGATTGCTAGGGATTCGGCTTCACTCTTTGACTTAGGATCTTCACTAGTATTTGCCAAGTGAATCAAAGCATCTCTTATCTATTGAGCGCTTTCTCTTATGGGTTTAACACTTTCAATATGACTTTCCCAACGAGTTTGTGACAACGGTTTGAGGGTGTGACTTCCTTGCACATGATCTGTAAAAACTTTCCATCGCTTTGTTGAGGATGAGAACAATGTATATATACGTTGTACCACTCCAAAAAAAGACATAGCTTTAGGACAACAATTGACCATATCACAAAGTGCAAGATTAAGGCTATGACAGCCACATGGAGTGTAGAATGCTCTAGGATTTATTTCAAGTACTCTGCTTTGCACACATTTATTTTTGCCTTTCATATTTGAACCGTTGTCATAACCTTGTCCCCTTATGTCATCAACATCAAGTTTAAGAGTGCTCAATGCACCTAAAAGCCCATCAAACAGTCCACACCCTGTTGAGTCATGTACATTTAGAAATTCTAAAAAGAATTCTTCAACCTTTATTGGAGTTTTTGTAACATCCACACACCTTACTATAAGAGACATTTAATCTTCGTGACTGGCATCCGGAGTGCAATCAAGTATCACTGAAAAATACTTTGCTTCTCGGATTCTTGCTATGATTTCACTTTTGACCTCACTTGCTAACAGTTGTATCAATTCATTTTGAATCTTGTGACCAAGATAATGGTAATGAGTCTCATGTGTATCAATACGCCGAATGTGCTCTTGCATTGTAGGATCAAATTCAGCAATCATTTCAATCACATTTTAAAAAATTCCATTATTCTCTTCATAGAGCTTCTCCTTGTCTCCACGAAATGCCAAAGTAACTTTTGCAAGTCTTTTCACAACAACAATTATCCTCCATAACACTTGTCTCCAATGATCTTTCTCTTTGCTGATTTGTTGTTGCACACTTTCATCAATTGTTTTACATTTTTGCAATCTTCTTTCCAATCCAATCCATTCACTCATGTAGTGAATGTGTTCCTTGCTAGTTTCATGAGTTGTAAGCATGTAACCAATATTCTTCCAATCTTTCAAACCCTCATTATCCAGGTAAGTCTTGATTCCAATTTGCTTGAATAACTTGCAACAAAAACAAAATATTATATCTAAAGAACATGAGTACACTAGCCACTTCCTATCTTGCGTCTCCCCATTAGGCAATTTTCTAATGTAATGTACAGAAGAAAAATGCCTACCTGAATTATCTTTCGGAAATGCAACATCATTAACTCTTTTAGGACCTCTTTCCACTAACATGTCCCTAAGATTTTGATCAATCTTATCCCAAGTCCCTTGATCATCAATATCCAAAGGAAAGACAATTTCATTATCCTTACCATTCTCATTAGTTTGATCATGTTCTTCAATGTCAGTCTCAATCAGAGGTTCATCTTTTTGCTCTTTACTACCATCGTTAGATAGAGGCTCATATCGCTCATCTTGTTCTTCATTATCAATCTCAATCGTGAAATCATCTTTCTCCCCATTACTGTCATGATTCCCTTGTTCCTCATTCACTGAAATATCATCTTGTTTCTTGAAAAACTTACTGAGAGATCCAACCTGAGACTTTATTAATGCTTCTTCCTTTTCCTTATTTCTTCTTTTTTGAGACCCAGAGAGATACTTTCTGTTTCTGTTAGTGGACTTACTATTTCTAATAGGAGGCATGATAACCAACTCTTTTTCAATCAGGAAATCACAACCCCACAATCAACAATCAACTCAATATTCTATAAACAACAAATTGACAAAGAAACAAACTAAAATTCAAATTTTACCCACTACCCAACACAACAATTTGATACAAATGACACAACACAAAATGAGGCACATAAAAAATATGGTAAAATTCAACATCAAAACTTTGAATTATCTTGAACCAAAACTAGTTAGGAAGCAAAAGTAACCAACCTTGTTAAGTGCACCCATAATCCATGTATCTTCTTGAAGGGATTTAACCACTTTATTAAGTGCATCCACAAGTTCGAATTTTATAACTGCAATATAGACACTTGACAAGTGAATACTTTGATTTCGCATAAACAATACACATTAAAATAAACAAACCATAAACCCTAGAATCGAAAATAACTACAATTTTTCAACTTCTATTTTAGTAGATATTTTAGAATTTCACATGGTATGTTTTCATGCAAGTATACAAATTGGAAATGTGTGAATGTCCTTGTAAATTTAGTATCAGCACAATATCCGGGATGTTATCTTCCTAAGCATGCCCAACACAGGTATGCCACAATTGATCCATGAAAGAAAAGGACACTTTCATACAGATTTAGGGATTATACAATGGCAGTAAGTAACGGTAGTAGGTAACATATGGAGGCCTTTCCTATACATCACACCGTGACCTCAAATGATTTTACCAAAATCATACAAGCTGTTCGCAATTTTTAGACCAATCTCTTTCATTAATAAATATTCCAAATGTTAGTATTCCATGGCTGGAGTTGGATAACAATTTATTAAATCACCAACTGCCATATTCTCATGATTCCATGAAAGCCATTTGCAGAACTTATAAGAAAATGAAAACAAATAACTTACAATACAGTAATGACAGCCATGGTCTAAAATATCGATAATATCCCGATATTTCCATCGAAATTTCCGTGTTTTTGGACTACTGATATTTTTTTAGACTACCGATATTTCCGATATCATCGATATTTTAGACCTTGCTAAGTCACTCATGTATCTTACCATGCAATGTATAAAGTGTAAAATATTGTACTAATTCATTATATATAAATGATTATGGTGTATTTAAACTTCTTTCATTAATTACTACATATTTTCTACACTCACAATGTTTATCAGCTCGCTATATAATCAACTTAAATCAGTTATATCTATCAAGCAATGCATTTCCTTCCAATTTTTTGTGATAAACTAATAGATAATTGACTAAATAAACATCCTGCAAAGTTTCAATAAAAATTTCCAAGTTTTTCTTACAATTTCCGTAGTTTTTATTCAATATTTATAGATATCGATAATATCCCGATATTTCCATCGAAATTTCCGTTTTTTTGGACTACCGATATTTCCGATATCATCGATATTTTATACCTTGATGACAGCATAACCAGCAATGGATTCCAGACCACCATTCCCAAACTTCACTCTCTTGGTTACTCTTCAGCACGAGTGACTCACCTCCAAAATCACTTCCACTGTAAAAAAAAATTGCCAGTTATTAGAACACCCAGTTAATTACAACAAACACCCAATTGGAAGCTACAAAATCTAGTGAAAAAAAGCCCAACTTACCATCACTTTTATTAGTCTCTAGACACCACGGAAGCCCCTTCAAGATCTCATAAGTATTGCAAATGGATCCAGCGCAGACTTGCTCAATACTCAGTTTGCTCTGTGCGTTAAATTCCCCAAAAAAAGGTGAAGTGTTGCTGAAGTTTCTATTTCCCAACCAAGACATTTTGCAGCCAAGTTTCAACTTTCAAGACAACTATATAATTTTATATTTAAATATTTTATTAAATTCAAACTTTAAAAATATATTTAAAAATATTATATATATACACACATTATATTTAAAAGGATATATTTTGGGGCCCCTCTCCACCCAAAACACACGGCTGGTTCCAAATTTTTTTTTTAATAATTTAATATTTAGATATTTTACTCAAACTACAAAATTATATATATAAATAAATATATATATATATATATATATATATATATATAGAAAATTATAATTGGCACTCTAAAATTCTCATTCCACATTTCAAACTTTCTATATTTGGAAAGAAAAATACACTTGTGAAGAGTGTAGGATGAGATTTTTAGAGTATCAATAACACTTCCCTATATATAAAAAAAAAATTTGGGGGCCCCCCTTATGTGGGGGCCCTAGGCGGCCACCTACTCGGGCTACCCTTAGGGCCGACCCTGATTGCATGAAAGGTTATCTTTCTCATTACTGTTGAACGTGTTAATATGCTGATGTACAATAGAGTCCTAGTCTTAGTTACCTTCTTATTTCTAAAACAAATCAACAACTTCACATTTGAATTTAAAAACTAGATAGAATCCAGGGTCGACTAGGATTGTTGTTTAACATTCTCCCGCAAACTGAGCGTTGGAGGATGAACCAGTTTGGAAGACAGTAGCAGGTGATGCGCCTTGAGCAGTCTTTTGGTTAGGAAGTTTGCCGGTTGATCAACTGATGGTAGAAAACGAACCTGATGACTTCCCAACTCAACACATTCACGAACAAAATGGTAGTCGAGCTCTATGTGTCGGGTACGTGCATGGAACACGGAGTTAGCTGCCATGTAGGTCATGCTTAAATTATCGCATAAAGTTAAACTAGGAAAAAAGTTGAACTCCCCAATTCGTGTTGCAGGACTTCCTTCGTGGTTCCACACTCGCAGGTGGGGATGGCGTGTAATGCATCACGCTCATCCCAAATTCCCTTGAGTATGGTGTAGTAGGCTATAATTAGACCTGTAAATGGATCGGGTTCAACCCAACCCGGTAAGTTAATAGGTCACCCATTTCACTCGTTAACAATTATTATTATTATTTTTTTTGCATAGAATTTATTTTTTGTTGTTAAGATTTTAGTGAAATTACTAAAACATCCTCAACTAACGGGTGCTAATTGATCTAATGGGTTGACCAAAAGTGACTGGTTATTTAACGGGTTGTTAACAGGTTTACCCGTTAGCGACCTGACCCGTCAAGCATCCACCCAAATACTAATATTAATGGGTTGGGTTAACGGGTCAGGTCCAAAATGCTAGGTCTAGCTATAATTAGACTTGTAAACAGGTCGAGTTTATCGGGTTTGGGTCGGGTTCAACGTGACCCGGTAAGTTAATGGGTCATCCGAACCCGACCCGTCAGCTAAACGGGTCACCTGAACCAGACCCGTTAAGCTAATGGGTCACCCGTTAACACCCATTAACAATTATTATTATTATTATTATTATTATTTTACATAGAGTTATTTTTTGTTGTTAAGACTTTATTGAAATTACTAAAACATCCATAACTAACGGGTGCTAACAGGTATAACGGGTTGACCCAAAGTGACCCATTATTTAACGGGTTGTTAACGGGTTCACCCGTTAGTAACCCGACTCGTTAAACATCCACACAAATACTAATATTAACGGGTCGGGTCCAAAATGCCAAGTCTAGCTATAATGCTCATTCCAGATTGAGTGCAGTCGTGGATTGCCTGCTTAATGTGACGAACGTTGTTGACATGGGAGTAGCGTTCCTTCAGTTTATTCCAAATGTCAGTGACCACAATATTTGTAGATCACACTTGCACGAATGTCTTGCGAGATTGAATTTATTAACCATGATTTGACAAGATTGTTGCAGTGATTCCACTATTGCAGTTCAAAGGCGGAGGACTTTGGTTGGTCTACTGATGGAACCATCAATAAAGCCCTTTCTTTTCTTGGTGCTTAGGGCCATCATCCTGGCACGACTCCAAGTGCCGTAGTTCTTCATTTAGTAGCTACGGAACGAGGATGGCACCCATCTGGTCTGAATGGTGCAGTAGGTACATCGGATGATTTGGATCATCATGTGGGTTTGCCTCAAGCTTGGTTGAGGGCTTTTCTGTTTTGGTAGGTTCAGCCATGGAGAACAGCTAGGGTTTGTTGAGCGGAAGGTTGATGTAGACAGTAGGTTACTAGGAGTGTTACTACTCTGATGCCATATTGAAATTGGAATATTTTGTGTGTATATATTACCACGTTGAAATTGGTACAAGAGTTATATACTATACATGAAACAATCTTCATCCTATAAATTAGCCTATGCAATATCTTTCATTTCCTACACTCTTATAATCAAGGATAAATTACAATATACACATTAGGGAAATCAATCCCAAATCATTCATTATTCTCAACAAATATGTATCTAGATTATGATTCCTAACAACTTAAATTAAATTATTCACAAAAGCTAACAAATATGCACACAAGAGATTTAACGGAATAGACTGAAGATGATTAGAAACTAAAAATATAAAAATAGAATAAACTAAAAATAATTAAGCACAAATGGATTTGGAATAAGATTTGAAACAACGAGAAGATAGGTTAAGGTTTCAGCATCCACCACTAATCACCTTCATAAAGCAACGAACACACAATGATATAAAACATATTAAGATGCTCATGTTTGTGAGAAATTTTTTATTATGATTGGAATACGAATGGTATACCACGTGTTTTTATATAAATAGTGAGAAATTTTACTTTTTGAGTTATTAACTTTTAACACACATATCTGTTGACCCTAAAAACTACCAAGCCTACGTGCACGCATGCCGAGTAACTAATGAGCTAACTATGTCCTTTGGTTATGTGCGGGGCATGCCAACTCATCGGCTGAGTTTGGTCCGGGAGTAAAATATGTTGATGTAGTGTTGGGCGCGCTGCTGACTTCTTGATCTCACAACTGTGGCCGAGGAAGGAACACGTCTCGGCCTTCGGGTTCTAGAGTCTGAAGACAAGGCTGCCAGTTTTGCGAAGTTTAATATTAGATGACTTTCAATGTGCCGAATGTAGTAATCTGGTAACATCTCACTTCACCAAGAAGGCTGATGAGATGACCTCTACCAACAAGGACTCGAAAATCCTTGTCGATCGAGACTTGGATAGGTAATCAGTCTGTCGAGAAGCAGTGCTGTTTATCCAAACTGAAGGTGCTCATTGATCGACTGATTTTACAGCTCCAGTGTTGTTTATCCAAACTGAAGATGTCATCGGTTGCCTTCACTGTGCTGTTTATCCAAACTGAAGATGTGTCGGTGAGAAAAAGAAAATAAAAATCTCAAGGTTGTTGAGAGGTTTCGGGTAGAGCGAGAATTTGCGCAGGGCAGTTTGTGTGTTGAATTGAAGGGCTCTTCTCATTGCCACTGCCTCTGTATTTATAGGGACGTGCTGACTTGATCCTTGAATATTACATGAGATTTTTGGCTTGGATCAGACTCAACTAAATGCATGGAGTTATCATGCAATTATCCAACCAATTTAAAATCTCCATCATTATCTCATTTTCTCCTTATTTTGTCCATCATTATCCAAGTATTTGATGATCTCCACGTGCTGGAACCAAGGCATGCAAATAATTAGCATGCATGTTTATCTCTTAGCCATGCATTTCAAACCGAAGCATCACGGCAATCCACTTATCTTTCCACCAAATCTGACTAGATGCAATCATGCACTATCAAAAAGTTCAAACTTGATCCCATCTTTTCCATCCTTTCAAAGCCCACGAGTTCCAACCTAATGCAATTGTTCGACTAGATTCTTGGCATCCTCCTAAGGATATTTGGGGTGCTCTTTATTCCATCATCACTTTATAATTTTTATCCATGTATGCATAATAACCTTCTGCCGTTTGAACTCCAAATTCATTTGTTTACTAATTATCACCATACTTTAAATGGATAATAATCAATTTGCAGCATACCACTTGAATCTTTCAGTTAACCAAACTGATCCCACCCACACATTCAGACACCAAACATCCAAAATCAACTTAAATTGTGCTACCGTGTTTCCAGCTTGGAGATACATATTTCATCTTAATTATCATTAAAAGATAATTATGATAAAAATCATAATATTATCCTTCAATAATAACAAAATAATATTCACTCTTCGATCTGACGGTTGGGAGCTATGCTTACTCAACGGCCTTGATTTCATGGACCGATGATGTAATTTTGGGTCCAAACAATATCTCACCATTTGCATAGTAACACGTGGTGTACCACCCCGTGTTCCGGTAACATTGAAAAATCTCTCCATGTTTGTCAACCTAAAGGCATGGTATATATTTACTCTTTAAGCTATTGATTCCCCTAAGCAACGAATTAGGCATGGTATCTACTCTAATCCTTTTCATTCTTGAAGTATTTAGCATGGTATCTACTAAGTTGCACTTTGAGAAATCATGATAAAATGAAAATCAACAAAACACACAAAGTCTAGAACATGGTATCTATTCTGGTTTTTCATGATAATTAATTCCAAGAACTTGGAAATAGTTCTTTTGTCACTTGGCAGAGGCACAAGACTCGGTCATCCAGATTTACCTATGTAACCAACTCAATACAAAGGATGATTACGGTGATCAAGCATAATGAACACATGTAAAGAGTGAGTGAACTATAATATGAAATAAATCAATAAACATCATCAAATCCCTTTATAACAAAAGTGTAATCGAAAATTTTAAGAAAACATGACTAGGGCTTCAACCGTGCCCTAACTAATTAAGGTACTTAGTTACTCATAATGAAATTTGATAGCAAAAACATTAACAAGAAACAAAAAGAGGAAGAAAGAAAAACTCTGACAACAACCATGGCTGCCTTCTTCCTTTTTTGTATTTTGGTTTGCACGCTACCTCCTTATTCATGAAATTACTCCTCCAAAACCCTTTCAAGTCAGGACCCTTTATTCTCCTTTAACGGCCTTAATATTTCATTTATTTCAGACTTTATTTGGATTCTCAAAAGCCTTTTTTCAGCTATATTAAGTCCCAAGAAAATGGGATTTGTATCCCTCCTTTAATCTGCCACATTGAAACTTAATTGTAAAGAGCATTAGATTCGCGCGCAACCTGACTTTCATGTATTAAAACTACCAAAATCCTCTCTAGAAAAATGATATTTGCAATCAGTAAAATTCTAAAGAAAATAGGCATCTGTAACTTTCCAAGCGTGTATGGCTCATTTCCTCATTCTTCCCGAGTTAATATAGTTTATTCCACGAAGCCAGCTGATCTGTACAGGCTGTGCTGATGACATAGGATTTGTAAAAGCCTTTCTAGTCTCAATGCTTCCTTTTTAACTCCTTTTCCACTATATGTTTGTTACAACCTACAAAACACAAATAGAATGTAAAACCTATATAAAAGAGTAAAATAAAGATGTAAACAAGGAGAATTAATATGGATACAATGACGAATTTATAAGCACAACATGCAGCACCTACAAATGAATAGCTTCATTTTATTTGGGACCTCCAACTGCCAGATTTACTTCCATTTAAGATTTCTAGATTGAGTTGCGCAATTAACCCCATTCCTTTATTCCTTAACTCTCAATTTCGCATTAAATCCATGGCAACCACGTATCCCGTTTTGACTGTATATTCCCCTTTTTTATGTAGTGACAGATTAAGCGATCATTACATCCCAGGCTGCTATTTGGTATCCCCAATATCATTTCTGCCACATCCTCTTCGAAACATTGAAACTCATGTTCTATAATTTAGCATCGTTTGGATGATTGGAGTTTTGGTTTATCAATATAACGAATTAGCACAAATTAAGGAGCTCTTGATGTTTGCTTGTATTCTTGGATCTCTCAGATTTCTCCAACTTTCAAAGGTGTGAAATGAACTTCATCAGATTTTCCCAACTACAAGAGCTAACAATTTATGCCTTTTTTTCATGTAAACCAAAGGGTTAAAGCCTGAAAGGCAGGCTAAATTTTAGCACCATCAAGTTCTTGCATGTTTCTTGCACTTAATTTGGCAAAATTAGCTGTAGTTTTCTCATGCAGATGTAGTTACGTTTAGTCACTATTGACTAAGGTAGTGAGCCCACCCCTTTGCACCTAATGTCCAATCACCCTCCTAATAGATTATAATAGTTTAGAATAGAATATCGTCTAGTAAAAAAAAAACTATTGTCTCAATGCAAAGAGCTAGTTCATAAAACCTCATGGAGGAAAGAATATAGTTTCTCCTCAAACGCCACTAAAAACGAATGGAAAATCAAATTATTATCTTTATTCTAGAAGCAAGTGAGGTGGCTAGAGCATGTTAGACAATTCTAGCAAGTTATTAAGTTGGTGGAAGAAGCTAGAGAGTACTAGCTTCCTTGGTTGCAAATGGAAAGATCTAGAAGCTACAATTTTGTGGCTAGTCTAAAATTAAGCTAAAGGTTTGTAGAATATACTAGAAACTAGAAACTAGTTCTAGTTTGTAGAAGGAACTAGAAACTAGTAGAGTGCCAAGTCCTCACCTAGAAATATGGGTGTGATGTTGTAGTGATGTAACCAATCAAGAAAGAAGTGAGTAGAAAAGGATCAAGTCCAAAGCTAGAGTTCTACTCCAAGAGTAAGAGTGAGAGTGTTCCACTACACATTGTGAGTGAAGTTTAGATTGATAGAAAGTGTGTTATACTTTCTTGTATCCACCAAGCCTTGTCTTTGGCTTGGTAAGTCTAGTTGTACTCATCTTTTTCATATAGTGAAGATTGATCCTTGTTTTGTGGACGTAGGCATAAATTGCTGAACCACATAAATTCTTGGTGTCCATTTTCTACTTTACTTTGTGCATTCTCTATCTTATAGTATCGACATTCCTAACAAGTAGTATCAGAGCCCCGTTGGCTCGTACTACGAGATGGAAAGAAATGGCACTATGATCAAACTTACTAACTCTAATTGGGTAACATGGAAGCCAAGGATGGAGGACATTCTATATTGCAAGGATCTGCATGAGCCAATTGAAAGAGATGCTGCTAAGCTCGAGAGCATGTCCGATGCCGAGTGGAAGAAGATAAATTGCAAGGCAATTGGCACAATTAGTCAATGGGTGGACGATTGTGTTTTTCACCATGTGTCTAATGAAACCAATGCCATCGAGTTTTGGACGAAACTTGAGTCCTTATTGGAGAAAAAGACCCCAGCCAAGAAAGCCCTTCTTGATTAAACAACTAATCAATGTTAAGTACAAGGATGGTTTAAGTGTAGCAGAACACTTGAACAATTTCCAGAATATCATCAACCAATTGGCTACTATAAACATGACGATTGAGGATGAGCTGCAAGCGCTCTTGTTTCTTGGATCCTTGCCAGATAGTTGGAAGACCTTTGTGGTGAGTGTAAGTAACTCTGCTCCTAATGGTGTTCTTACTCTTGATAATGTTAAAAATAGCATGCTTAATGAAGAAACAAGGAGAAAGACTTTTAGTACAGATAGCAGCCAAGTATTTGTCACAAAGAACCACGAAAGAAGCAAGAGTAGAGAGCCTAGAGGTCATGGCAGGAGTCCTAGCTGATCTAAGTCAAGGTTTAGGGGTGCATGCCACCATGTGGCAAAGAAGGCCATATGAAAAAAAATTGTCGAGTTTGGAAAAGAGAGCAAAGAGAAGGAAACAATCAAAAGAAAAATGATACTGGCAGTACCACCGCTGTCATATGTGGTGATGTACCAGAAATATTATATGTTGGTGAATGTCTGCATATGGGTGATTCTAACAGAGACATTGAATGGATCTTTGACAATAGAGCTTATTTCCATGCTACATCCAAATGGGAGTTCTTGGAATTGGTGATATTTGCCTAAGAACTAACCTCGGCTGCCAGTTGATGTTGAAAGATGTGAGACATATTCCTAATATATGTCTCAATCTGATATCCATTGGTACCCTTGATCAACAAGGTTATTATCACCATATTGGCGAAGGAAAAATTGAAGCTTACTAAAGGCTTAATGGTGGTAGCAAGAGCACAACTGTGTTGTACGTTGTACCGGTCAAATGCCAAGGTTTTGAAAGGTGAGTTGAATGCTGTGGATGACTTATCTCTATACTTATGGCATAAGAGGCTAGGCCACATGAGCGAGAAAGGCCTACAAGTTATGGCAAAGAAGTCTCACATTCCATTTGCCAAAGGTACGTCGTTAAACTCTTGTGAGCACTGTTTATTCGGAAAACAAAGAAGAGTTAGTTTTTCTGTTCCATTTACAAAGAAAGGAAATTTGTTAGATCTTGTTTATTCAGATGTGTGCGGTCCCATGGAAGTCGAGTCACTTGGAAGAAATAAATATTTTTTTACTTATATTGATGATGTTTTATGAAGGGTCTGGGTGTTTTTGTTGAAATCCAAAGACCAAGTGTTTCAGACATTCCAGGAGTTTCATGCCATGATGGAGAGGGAAACTGGGAAACCTATCAAGTGCCTTTATAGCGACAACGGGGGCGAGTACACATTTCACTAGTTTAGAGAGTATTGTGTGAAACATGGCGTAAGTCATGAGAAGACAGTTCTTGGAACTCCACAACATAATGGTGTTGCCGAAAGAATGAACAGAACCATCATGGAGAAAGTCAGGTGTATGTTGAGGACTGCAAAGTTATCTAAGCAGTTCTGGGGTGAAGCTGTAAAGATAGCATGCTATTTGATCAACCGATTTCCATCAATACCATTAGGTCTTGATATTCCAGAGAGAGTATGGACTGGTAATGATGTGTCTTACTTTCATCTGAAGGTGTTTGGTTGCAAAGCTTTTGTGCATGTGCCTAAAAAACAGAGATTGAAGTTAGACTACAAAGCTACACCGTGCATCTTTCTTGGTTATGGCAGTGAAGATTTTGGTTATAGATTATGGGACCTATGCCAGAAGAAGTTTATCAGAAGTAGAGACGTGGTCTTTTATGAAGATCAAACAATTGGGGATTCGGATAAAGAGGCACAACCAGATGGCGCAGTCAGAGGAGTTGATCCATTAGCTTCAGATGAAGAAAGTCAGAATGATATCCCTGAAGCAGCTACCAATGAAGTGCCTGTAGAACCAGATAATGCTGATCAGGGGGAGCTTGATCAAGATGAGCCAGACCATGAAATTGTTGATCAGAATGAGCCTAAAGAGTAGATTTAAAAATAACCCAATCAGGGGAAGCCTCTAGCCCCGCAAGAGAATGAAGACCAAGTCAGAAGATCCAGCAGAAGTCGAAAACTGTCTACCAAGTATTGTTTATTAGAGTATATCATGTTGACTAATTATCGAAAGCCCAAAACTTATGAGTAGGCCAGAGCTCATAAAGACAGTGACAGATAGATGAAGGCAATGGAGTCAGAAATGGATTCCTTATTAAAGAATGATATCTATGAGCTGGTAGAGCTTCCAAATGGAAAAAAAACATTGAAAAACAAGTGGGTGCTCAAATTGAAAAGAGACGACAACATGACAAGGTACAAGGCTCGTTTGGTTGTCAAAGGTTTTGGTTAAAAGAAAGGAGTTAACTTTGATGAGATATTCTAACCCGTGGTGAAGATGACTTCCATTCGAGTTATCCTTGGTATAGCAGCAAGCATGGATCTTGAGCTCGAGTAATTAGACGTTAAAACTGCATTTCTCCACGGTAGTTTAGAAGATGAGATATATATGGAGCAACCCAAAGGCTTTGAAGTCAAAGTAAAGAAAATTTTGTGTGCAAGCTCAAGAAAAGTTTATATGGTCTTAAGCAGGCTCCGAGATAGTGGAATAAAAAGTTCAACTCATTCATGGTGAATAATGGGTACAAGAGAACTCATACTGACTCTTGTGTCTATATCAAACAATTTTTTGCAGGTAAATTCATCATTTTATTGTTTTATGTTGATGACATGTTGATTGTTAGTCAAGATGCTTTTATGATTAAAAAGCTCAAAGAAGAGTTATCTAAGTCCTTTGACATGAAAGACTTAGGACCAGCCAAGTAGATTTTGGGCATGGAGATAATTCGTGACAAAAAATCCAAGAAGAGAAAAGTATGTTAAGCGGATGCTTGAAAGGTTCAACATGAAAGCAGCCAAACCGATAAGCTCACCTTTAGCCAATCATATCAAGTTGAGCAAATAGTCGTGTCAAAAAACATATGAAGAAAATGAGAAAATGGCAGTTGTTCCCTACTCTTCAGCGGTAGGAAGTGTCATGTATGCAATGGTGTGCACACGGCCAGATATTGCTCATGTAGTAGGTGTGGTGAACAGGTTTCTCTCTAATCCAGGGAAGGACCATTGGGAAGCTGTTAAGTGGATTTTCAGATATTTGAAGGGAACTTCGAAGATGTGCTTGTGTTTTGGCGGTTCCAAACCAATCTTGGAAGGATTTACAGATGCTGAAATGAGAGGTGACCTGGATGGTAGAAAATCTAAGTCTAGGTTATTGTTTACATTTGCAAGGGGAGCCGTCTCATGGCAATCCAAGCTGCAAAAATGTGTTGATTTGTCCATAACTGAGGCTGAATATATAACTGCTATAGAAGCATGCAAGGAGTTGTTGTGGCTGAAGCGGTTTCTCCAAGAGTTGGGTTTGAAGCAAAGTGATTATGGCGTTTATTGTGATAGTCAGAGTGCTCTGGATTTGAGCAAGAACACTAAATATCATTCATGTACCAAGCACATTGATATTCATTATCACTGGATTAAAGATGTTATTGAGAACAAGTTGCTACAGCTGAAGAAGATTCATACCGATAATAATTCTTCAGACATGTTAACAAAGGTAGTCACAAAATCAAAGTTAGAATTCTGCATTAAGGCTGCTGGGATGGACTCCAAGTAACTTGGAGTCGTGATCGGAATTCCTCTCTCATGGACTGGAGGGGGAGATTGTTGGTATATGGTCCAACCCATGATGAATGTTCTAGATTATTCTAGTAAGCAAGTGAGGTGGCGGGAGCATGCTAGACAATTCTAGCAAGTTATTACATTGGTGGAAAAAGCTAGAAAGTACTAGCTTCCTTGGTTGCAAATGGAAAGATCTAGAAGCTACAATTTTATGGCTAGTCTAGAATTAAGCTAGAGGTTTGTCGAATATACTAGAAACTAGTTCTAGTTTGTAGAAGGAACTAGAAACTAGTAGAGTGCCAAGTCCTCACCTATAATATATGAGTGTGATGTTGTAGTGATGTAACCAATCAAGAAAGAAGTGAGTAGAAAAGGATCAAGTCCAAAGCTAGAGTTCCATTCCAAGAGTGAGAGTGAGAGTGTTCCACTACGCATTGTGAGTGAAGTTTAGAGTGATAGAAAGTGTGTTAGAAAGTGTGTTATACTTTCTTGTATCCATCAGGCCTTGTCTTTGGCTTGGTAAAACTACTTTTGTTGTACTCATCTTTTTCATATAGTGAAGATTGATCTTTGTTTCGTGGACGTAGGCATAAATTGCCAAACCACATAAATTCTTGGTGTCCATTTTCTACTTTATTTTGTGCATTCTTTATCTTGTAGTATCGACATTCCTAACAGATATATTGTTGGTTCACAGGATTCTTCAAAATGAGATATGACCTAGAATATTAGTTCACTAGAGGCACAACTAAGTAGCAGCAGATGCAAGACTCTATCCTCATTAATCTCAACAATAGCACGGCAAATCTATTTTTTTTTTCCTCCAGTTTCTTCGATGAGCCATTTTGTCGAGTACCCATACCATTGTGTGTTTAGCGTATATTCCTGTCATTTAGTGCTCTTTTATTTGTGTCTTTAGTCAATATTATTATAGTTAATAAAACAATATGCATGTATAGTTTATAAGACGATCGGAAGAAGGTAGAGGGGGGCACGTGCCCCTGGCCCTTCATTAGATTCGCCAATGCCTAGAGTCTTATAACGAGTGATATATCATCCTCTCAAATTAACAAACAAATTCCCTTCTGTAATGAGATAGAATTTTCATCCTAATAAACATACTGTAACTTCCACAAATCTCCAGGTTCAACGTGCGTAAAGGATATGTGCTGCCGTTGAACTGTAGCATGGCCGTGACATAGTACTTGAACCAAAGCATGTTTCTCGAACTACTTGGGTATGGTAATGAATAAAGTAGTAGCATACATCTTTCAATTTTGTAGTTTTGGACAAACACTGGAGCTGGGATTTGCAATGGAACCTGCAGATAAACGCATTGCTAGAAATCAGGAATATATATCTCCATTGATCACATAATATATAAGCTGTACAAACTTACATATATCAGTAAAACATGGTTGTTTAGAGACTGGATCCTCTTCAAATGGTGGTGGAACTTGGCCATACACCATTTCACAGCTCATATCTTCGAAATCTGCAGAAGGAAATCCAATTCAGAAAGCTACTTTTTCACTTGGAACATATTCGATCAAATTCGTATAGAGATTTCAGCCTTATATCCCAAATTTCGGGCATAATTGCAATCGGAAGAATTAGACGTACTTGGAATCATGGTTAAGGGAAGTCCGAATTCATTGGTGAAGAAATCTTGTGTAGGAAACTTGCACATATTCACACACATTCCAACACACCCGCTGTTCTCCAGGTACCTAGATAAGCAAAACTGTTAAAGTCAGAAAACCAGTTTTTGCTTCACCACATTAGTTTTAATCTGTACACGTACATTGCAGTTCTCCAAAATGAAAAACTGCTATGTGTAATTCTCCATCGAGATTCTAATCTAACCTAAACTACAAAGATGTAGATTCAAACTTGGGTTCAAAAATAAAGAGAACATTGCTCTAGCCAACTTGGCTATGCCCGTGTCTCAAACTGATGTACATTTTAATTAAAAACAAATTTATATTCAAATTTCAATTCGTACATAATGAAATATGAAAGAATACCACCTGCATTTCTTTATATGAACTCCACTTCTTTGCTTCACCCCATCTATCTCAACTTCTACAACCTGGTAGTTGCCCATAAATTAGTATATGTACACTCATGCTATATATAGAGTGTGGGTAAAACAGTATAATCACCTC
This sequence comes from Malus domestica, assembly GCF_042453785.1. Lineage (NCBI taxonomy): Eukaryota > Viridiplantae > Streptophyta > Magnoliopsida > Rosales > Rosaceae > Malus > Malus domestica. Next base: position 21,771,038 of record NC_091674.1, on the reverse strand, counting down.
AGAAGGCCCAACCAACCAGTGGAAGAAAGGCACTGTCAATGCTGCATTGAACTCAGCTGCCCACTTTGTTGGTGGAAATAGTTTCTTAAACTGCAAGAACAATAGGTTAATAGTTAATTACCTACTGATAACGATCTTATAACACTTGGGATTAGATTAAATTGCACTCACACATGAACTTTGAGCAACACTGCCTAATGTGGTTAATCATATATGCTTGTTCAATAATGTGGACAACAAATTGAACTAAACAAACCAAACCCGATCCCTTTCACATGGAGACTGGCATGTGGTGTTAATATAGTATGTCCAGACGACATGGTTGTCATGTTATGAACCTGAAGTATGATGTTAATAAATAGATACACGTGTTATAATATGAGTAAATTTGTAACACCATATAATTAACAATGCCGTCACACTAAAAATTTATACCCAACTATCAAAATTTTGAAGGTATTTATCAAGTTAATTAATGGATATGATCATCCCACAGTAAATTAATCACTAAAACATTCAAATTAATGAGATATAAACCGACATTAGAGGAATGAAAATGTTGCATTAATTCACCTGCTCTGGCGCACCTGGAGGTAGCATAGACAAAAGCACTTCTCGAACCACCTTCTGCTGCTGACTCCGAGACCTCCCCTGCATCACTCTCTTGGACACATCCACAAAGCTCTCGTAGTCATATTCCCACCACGCCTTCTCCTTCGTCTCAGTTCTCGGTTTCGCGGGAGCTGCAAACTTCATCATTTTCCGAGCAAACAGTGTCATGAATCCCCTCTCGAAAAACCCATCGTTGTACTTGGTTTTTTGCCCCATTGGAGCCGGCTCTCCCGATGGTTCTGCAATACCACATCGTACGGAGCAACCAGAAACACTCGGTTTACATAACGATAAGTGTTTAGGTGTTGTAAATTGGACAGTTTGAAAGCTTAGAACCACCATGAAATTAATCACTTTAGTTTTGTTGGTGCAAAGAAAAGAAATGGAAACTGAAACTCAGAAGGGCAATGGAAAATGCATGACACAGAGTTTTAATGGGACTGGTTTTTAGTTCATACAATTTACCTGAATAGATTTCTGGTCGAGTTTTCCTCTCTTTTCGTGACAAAAAATTATGGCCACACATACCATTTTTTTGGAAAAAAAAAATTATGTGTTTTTATCCGTTCCTATTTATTGGCCCCTCTCTTTTGTCAAATTATTAGTAAAAGCAGTGTCGCATGATCTTTTTTTAATATAACCGATAATCTAAACTACACTTAATTTACGAAAATGAATTTTAAATTCGGATGAAAAAGAGTAAACACATTTTCTTGACCAAGTGACCTATGCGTTAATATCTCAAGGTTGCATATGCTATCACATTGAGGGTGTTATTTGTAGATTCAGTGCGGACAAGTAGGTTGAGAACTGTTTGGCTGGTCCCAGATTTATGAGGTTCTAGAGGACCGGAGAGTTGATAATAATAGCTTTGGTGGGTGGATTTGAGGTCATGGCACACGCCACGCTTTTGAGCCTAAAATCCTGGACATTGGCAGATAAGATTGGGTCTGCTGGCTGGCTTGGGCCCTGGCAAGTTCATGAAGTTCGAAAATAGTTGATTGTGGGGGATGGCAGGGCCCCGTCCAAGGTCTTAGCTTCGGCTATATCGCGGCACAAGTAGAGGCGTGTAAGGGGCGCGTTGGCATCCCTTTCTCCATTCATAGGGAGATTCGACCGTCAATAGGGGACACGTTAGCACTCCTGTAAAAAAAAAACATGGAGAGCTAATGCGTGCCCAACACAATCACGAAACATAGAACCCCTGCATATGAGCCTCACATAAGCATCCCCAGTGGGAGGCTCTATATGAGATTGGAATAATAGTGGATATAGCTTATTTTAAAGCTCCGAGGAATTTTTAGGGTTTTATACAAGAATTTCTTCCAATGAGAGGTTATATCTTTCGGACTCTATATGGGACTATATATATTTATTTATGTTGTAATTTGATTAAGCAATGATTTTTCTTTTATGTTAGCTTTTCTTAAGTTGATTTTTGGACGTGATATCTTAAATTTTTTTTGTGAACCCTTCAAGCTAAAAAGTTCAAATTGTAACAAAGTTATATTTCATCACTTATGAATCGTTTGTTGGATTAGATTCTCTTATCTCAATCTCATCCGTTGAAAGAAACAAACCCCAACTTCGCCCCTTGAAATAACTTGATTTTCATGTATAACACAGCAATTTACCTAGCACCAATTGGTAAATTAGTATCACACAATTTTGAAAAAAAATATTTGAAAATTTCACCCATCAATGCCCATGAATGTTAAATCAATTTGAAATTTTAATTCTTATGGAATTTAAAACAATCATTAATTAGCCAAATTGCAAGGAAAATAAGTAAGAAAAAAGAATTTAAAAAATAATAAAAGGAGAGTATAAGGGTATTCGCAAGTGGATGGAGAGTGATAAAATTTTGCTTACATAGGTTGCTACTTTTTTGTGGGACCCATTGTTTTTTTTTGGGCTAGATATAGCTCGATTTTATGCTACCCAATAAAGGATGTTGCTAGCCCCAATGGTGGATCTAGTTCCATTTTTCGGCTCATTGGGGATGAAATTTCTCGTTAAGGCTAAAAATACGGTAGCCTCATAGAGGATAAAAACCCCATTGGTGATGAAATTGTTAACTTCTGTGTTTTTTTAGCGCAACAGCACTTCAACTTGAGCCCACCATTTTTACCAAATATAAATGATTGGTTTTAGGCCCAATAAAAGAACTGCACGTCTGATGAATAGACCATTTAAACCGTACTTTTTTATGATTGCAATATCATAAAAGGAACAATTCTATCGGTGTGCACAAAATTCTCTAGAGTTTGAGGCAATATGTTGAGCAATTGGTGGCGCTGTCAAAATATGCTCGAGTCATACTGCCCAGATCTTGACCTCTTCCAAGCAACGGTGTTGAGGCGTGTCGAGCATCACCCTTCTCGAGATCTGCTGAGTAGATATCTTAACGAATCTTTAGTGGACAGTCTCAGACAGTGGCGAAGCCACGTGAGAGCAAGGAGTGGCGGAAGCCACTTCCCTAGCCGGAAAACAGGACTGAATTTCTAGGCCCGCCCCTCCTCTCGTCGGAAAATATGGTCAGGAGCATCAGGGGCAGATCTATTAAGGGACCCGGGTGGTCTCGAGATTACTCGGAAGCTCAGATAATTGGCTGTGAGGACTTCCAAGGACCACCCAAGTCTGGGCAGTGGTGGAGGGGAAGAGCAGCGGCTGAACAAATATTCTGGCTTTTCGCCAAACCAGAAGAGAAGAAGAAGACTATTTACTTTTTAAACGGCATCCTAGGTCACGGCGTCACGTGGAGCATTAAGTAAAATGGTGAGTATTGATGTATTGTTTGAGAACACCATCGTAGGTCACGTGGGAGGTTGAGAGCCTCACCATTTTTTATTAAAACAAAAAGGGTTTGACTTTCAAACAATTCCACCCCACCCAAATTAACTTCGTAGTCCCCAATCCCGGTTCCCTAATATTCCCACCCCACCCAACCGAAGGCCACCCATACATTTTATGATTAACTTGATATTTATATTTATTTAATGCGTTTAAGAAGTGACTTTTCTCTAAGGGATTAGTGATGTTGCTAATAAAGGGTAAAAAAAGGTTTGAATCAAATTGCTGTTTATATTAAGATTAAGAATAAAAAGTTGTAATTGATCGTTTAATGTTTCAATGTGGACTAGGTATACTTATCTATTTTTTATATAAAACATTTATCATACTTATATAAAAATAATAACTACGCACATTGTTTGACTACTATAATACCTACAATTTGTAAGTGGTGTTTTGCATTAGTTGTTTAATTGATATAGAATTAGCGTAATATGCTTTTTATCTATTTTGTTTCTACTGTACAATTACGTAATATATGTAACAATACTATAAGAAACAGTGTTTAAATCCTCCTTCAAATATTCCGGGTACAACGGATAGTCCTTCTTCGAATATTTCTGGATAGTCTTTCTTCGAATATTTCGGTTACTCCAAATCCTCCTGCGAGTATTCCAGGTAGTTATGAACGATATTAATATTGTATATTATGTATAAAAATTTGGTTGTCTATATTTTTTATGAACCTTTTACACTTTTAAATTTGGCCTTTACTGTCGAAAATTTCTAACTTCGCCACTGGTCTCAGATCTCGTATCATAGGGTTCTTGGAGGATCTTCCAAACCATTTTCCCGTCTTCCATAGGGTGATCTCGGCACCCAGTTGGTCTCTTAATGCCTCCATCCTTTGGTGCACCTCCTTGTCCATCATGTTATTAATGAATTTTTAACGACACATTATATATAATCAAAACTGTTAATTTTTTTAAAATTATATCTAAAATCATTCCTTTACAAAAAAAAAAAATAATAATAATCAAATTGTCGACGGTTTAATAATCCTTAGGTACAGCACCAAAGTACTGTTAACGAAGAGATGTCTATTGGCTGCACTATTATCCAAACCCAAACCCTGCTGGAGTAAATGCCATGCAGAACTGCATAAACTGCACCCGAAACTGGCATCTCATCATACCCAATTTTTCCTTCAATGGTGATAAAAAGTCAACGTTTTTTTCTTAATGCATAAACACTGATTGCTGTGTTGCAGTGTATGATAAAATATATGACCTATACATACATACATATATATATATATATATAAGGAGTAATTAGGTTTTCATCCTTATTTTTACTACTCTATTGATTAAAACCTTATTACTTTTCAATTTTTGATCAAGGTCCTTTGTATTAATAATATCATTAATTATTTCAATAATAAAATATTTTTTATTTCTAAATATATTCATTTAATATTAAAAATGTTACAATTAGTATATTTATATTTATGGCTAAATTTTTTATCATATATTTTTATTTTTAGTTTGTACCCATTTTTAATTTGCAACCCTTTTTTAATTTGTACCAATTTTCCTGTCAGTTTTAATTTGTACCCATATATTAATTTCTTTTTGTGCCCATATTTTTTAAAGTTTTATTTGTATTGTACCCATATTTATTTATTTATTTGTACCCATTTTTATTTTTGCTAAATGTACCCATTTTGAAGAATGTACCCATGTTTTGATACAATAATTTTTTGGTTATTTTTTATGAATGTACCCATGTTTACACACACACACACACAATAGTATATTTATATTTTAATATTTTTAATCCCACAAATTATGGTTTTTTATTTAAAATCTCATTACTATAAACAACTATAAATTTTAATTTTTAATTTAAAAAATATAGTAACTTACATAGAAATAAATTATCAATTAATTTCAGGGACTTGGATCAAAAATTGAAAACCAACAAGGTTTCAGTCAAAGACTGTTCATAACTAGGGACCGCATCCAAAGTCTCCCTATATATAAACACTGATTTCTGCGTTGCAGTGTATGACATATATATATATATATATATTTAAACACTAATTTCTGTGTTGCAGTGTATGATAAAATGTATGACCTATACATACATACATACATACATACATACATACATACATAGGGATAGGATCAAGGGACAAAGATTTTGACAAACATTTTTACATTCCTTTTAAGCCGTTAGATTACATAACATCTAAGGTCTTCAATGAATCATTCAATGACTTGGATGCTTACGTGGATTATAATTAACATTGAAAAAGAATACAAACTGATAAAGAAAAAAAACTAGAAAATTAATTAAAATTTGAAAAGAGGAAGACAACCTTGCGCACAAAGGCCTCCATTGATTTGTGCAAAATACCTTCAAGTCTTTTGAGTATTCGTTCTCATCTTTGGGTAAAAACCTCATAAACCTCTTTGATTCTATTTCAAATCCACACTCAGATTTAATTGTATAAAAAAAAAATTGAGGGAGGCAGTTAGAGTTGTTGATATAGGGTTTAGTTTTGTCAATTTATTGAAAAAGCGAGGAACGAATACTTGAAGCAGATTGATACTTGATCTGCTTTTATATCAGAATTTTGTATCGATCAATTGAAGGAACGATACTAAGTTTGACAGCGTGAGTGATAGGAATTTGAGGTGTTGGGGTTGGATGAAGCAATTCGATGGTCGTGCTTCTGCATTTTCGTCCAAGACGGCCATTTTTGCTTCTTCCTTACGTTTGCAGGATTATTCCCTCAGTTTTTATTCTTTTCTTAGTTTTAACTTTTATTAATTTCTTAATTATAAATTTATACCTCATTTAATGTTTAAAATCCTCTACATAACTCTTAATCAAGACCGTTGAATGTTACAAGATCTAAAGGTTGTAAAGGAGTGTAAAAATGTTTGTCAAAATCTTTGTCCCTTGATCCTATCCCATATCCATATATATATTTAAACACTGATTTCTGTGTTGTAGTGTATGAAAAAATATATGACCTATATGACCTATACATACATACATACATATATATATATATTTAAACACTGATTTCTGTGTTGCAGTGTACATAAGTGCATTTCCACCCAAACTTGAACTGTGGTTTGGAATCTCATTGAGCTCCATTACTACAGGTCAAAGCCAAAGGGTCTGCATGCAGTTTGACTATTTCGTTTTCATTTATGTACGGTTTGATGGATAGTAGTTGGGAAACAGAAAGAAATTGTAATGGAAGGACCATGCATATATGGCCATATGTGGCCTGTCATATTTCTTACAGATATCTAGCTTGGATACTCTCATTGATCAAGAAGGATGAATATAATATTAGAGGATAGGTGTTACAGAGAAGCTAATTATTATTTTTTCCTCAAAATTAGTGGCAGGGGGAGGGAGTTTTCTTCTTTGGACTTCATTTATGTGACAGAAAACCTGTTACTAGCTACAGTTGACCTTTGTCTTTCAATTTTGAAATGATGCTTCTTCTTCCTCCATCTTCTGCTTTTCTTCGACCTTAAAGTTCTGGTTTGGTACTTAACTAGTCTTCTTCTATTCTTTATATTAGTTTTATCTAAAGGATAAGTTTTTCAAAATTTCAATATTATTGTTTACTTATATTCTAACACATGAATTAATTTCAGCGGTGTGACCACCACATTAGTTATGCATTGTTATTTTAAGTCCCACACGTACCAATTCCTACATAGTCATTCAATGATTGAACAATAGGGTCATACATAAATATGTTATACTTCAATTCACTACCTACATCACAATCTTTTATCACTATTTTGCAGTAGGCCAGTTTCACTATGTCTCACACTAAGAGTTATAATTGTAGAGCCCGCGGACGTTAATGGGAGAGCTTATACTTTAATCTCCATCAAGTAACCCCTCTGCTATTATCATATTAGCAGCTTCTGTGGGGTGATATGCATCCCAAAACACGTACTTCGATCGATCGTCACACAATGCAGAGCTTCTGTTTGCATCACGGCTCTTGAAGCAAACAAACAGCGGAAAGTACCCTCCACAGCATGGTTCATTTACATTCGCAAACCCTAGAATTACCAAATTCAAAAACCAAAAGATAAAAACTAAACCGAATGCACTTAATCATATAGTAAAAATAGATAAAGGGTAGTTCTTGTTAAACCCTAGTTACCAACTTAACATATTGTTGATAGTTTACTATAGTTTTCATCATGAAGATATCAAAGGAGTTTGCATAGAGAAAGATCGCTTCAGGACCCAGCTCTTGATTAAGTTGATCCAAAACCCCATTAAGTTTCATATTGTAACCTTGGATTATTTCATTCACCTCAGCAAAACACTGTCCACTCAAATTGATGGCACGAATAAATGGTATGCATCCTAGGGGTCCAACCCCTGCCACAACGAACTTTCTAGCTCCCAGCTCGTGCAGCCGCTTCACAAATCAAAATATTATGGTTAATTAGAGTTGTTGGGGTAATTTATTAAGCTTTTGTCATTATATAGACAGACAAGTTATTGAATCACTATTAACCGTATTGATATTGTCTTTCATCTGCATCTTACGATATGTGTGATGATTAATTACAAAATGTATTGGTGTCATTAGAAGTTGAACCACTCAATATAACTCATATTTTAAATTTGTCAATAATTTGACTGGTATTAGATTGTTCTTTGGAATAGACTGTCTAGATCGATCGTCTTGCCCAATATTCTGAGTATTGCTAACCAGGACCTAGAGCAATCTAGTATGCATGGCACTATAACCACGTACTTCTTCAAGTATCCCTTTTGTTGATACACAAAATCAGTGAGGACTTTGGTACAACATAAAGTGTTAAGTTTGTGACCTTCGCTAGATTGCTTCGGTCACTAGTGTGGATAAGTATGTAAATGGATAGGGACAGGGAAGCAAACACAAGATGTACGTGGTTCACCCAGATTGGCTACGTCCACGGAGTAGAGGAGTTCTCATTAATTGTGAAGGGTTTACACAAGTACATAGGTTCAAGCTCTCCTTTAGTGAGTACTAGTGAATGATTTATTACAAATGACATTAGGAAATATTGTGGGACAATGATCTCCTTTTATAGAAGAGTTTCTAGCTTTGTTTTGACATTGACACGTGTCATGTTGTGATTGGCTTCTGATGTTGACACGTGTCGCGTTGTGATTGACTTGTGATGTCGACACGTGTTGCACTGTGATTGGCCTCCTGGTTGGAGGAAACTCTTCTGGGTCCTTGACGATATAACATTGACCAGTGTTCAGTAGTTTCGGGATTGGTTGAGTATGGTACAAACAATGCTCCCCTAAGTTCCCGAGTGAGGGAAGCTCCTCGGTTGGGGACTTGCAAGATCCAAGCCATTAAGTAATCATGAAACTTCTAAGTACCGAAGTGTGGTATCATTTTCCCTTGTCTTATCTGTCTCATATCTAAATGCGGCATCTTCTCTGGAAGTACTTTTCCTCCATCCAGGGGTGGTATCTTTAACCGATGAAGATGCATAAGGTAATGTATCAATTTCACTTGAAGCTTACTTATAGTTTCAGGCTTGGTCAAGTGCGATACAAACCCTATAGTAGGAGTCCCCCAAGTCGCTCAGCTAGGAGATTTGCCGAAGTAGATAACAGACAAGGTAAGTAATCAGACTTCCAAGCAAGCAACCTGGATCAGAGGTTCGACTTCGGCTTCCGGTTGATTGTTCTCTTTCTCCTTGTGTCGTAAACAGCAACAAGGATAAGGAGAAGTAAATGGAGAAGAGATGATATGAGATACTTTTGCTTTTGAAGAAGTAACTTTCCACATGTTTATTCTTGAACTGGGCTGAAGGGTTTTCTGGTTTCCTCCAGAGTATAAGGCCGACTCAAGAATTTAAGGGTCAAAACAAGTCCATCAAATCTAGAGTACGTTTGACCTTGATGATATGGGATACTTTTGCTGTTGACAAAGAAGTGGATGTATCGGCACGTGTTCTGTTACGCTTGTCTCCACATGTTTCCTTGTATCTTTCTCACTTGCCCTATCTGTTCCTCAAGCAGATATGGTATCTTCTCTGGAAGCATAAGATGTTGAAGATGAGTACTCGAGAGCAATGCCAGATAAGTAATCAGGCAAGGGGTTATAGGCAGTCAGTTCCTGACTGGAAGCTTGATTCCAAGTACTGACTGATTGCTCTCTTTCTCTTTGTCTTACAGGTAAGAACAAAGCCAAAGGAAAAGACAAGGAAAAAGCATGATATGGGATACTCTTGCTTTTAACCCTGATGATATGAGATACTCTTGCTCTGGTGTGGCTTGTTTGCAGAGGTATTATCGGGGGGAAAATAAACTGAGTATTTTGAGAGACTCTACTGAGAGTGCCCTCTCAGATGTGAAGAAAGTTAAGCATTTTTTATTTATTTGCAGGTCTGCCTGGCTGTGGAGGATGGAGGTCGACATATATAAGAGTCTCCCTAACAACAAGTAGTAGTGTTATTCATTTACCCTTCTTAGTCATAGCAATGTAGCGGGAGCTGCAAGCTTCACGTGTTTTAACTTTGCTAGAGCACTTTGAAAAAATGGTCTGTGGTATCTGGAAAGCTGATGTTGCGTGTGAAGATTGCAGACAAGCTTTATCCAAGGAAATCTGGCTCTCGAAGTTCGATTAGGGTGTCTCTTCGGTTTTTGAACAAGCAATCCTGTCGGGGATATGGCTTTCGAGATTTAGAGAATAGTGCCTCTTCGATTTTTGAGAAAGCAATCATGTAGGGAGTCTGACCCTTGAGATTCAGAGAGCAGTGTCTCTTCGATTTTTGAGAAAGTAATCCTGTTGGAAGTTTGGCTCTCGAGATTCAGAGGGCGGTGCCTCTTCAATTTTTGAGCACGTAATCCTGTTGAGAGTCTGGCTCTCAAGATTCTGAAAGCGGTGCCTCTTCGATTTTTGAGCAAGCAATCTTGTTGGGAGTGTTTTCTCGAATGTGAGTAAAGGTTGGGCATTTTTGGCAGTCTGCCTTGCCACGGAGCACGGAGGTTGACACACATTGAGACTTTCTAGTTATCAAGCATTGGTGCTGTTCCTTTACCCTTGTGGGTAATAATAGGGTAGCTGGACCTTCAAAATTTATGTGTCTAAACTTTGTCAGAGATTTTTGGCAAAGTTATCTGTGGTACCCGAGGAGCTAATGTTGCGTGTGGAAAGTAGCGCCTCTTCGGAATCCGGAGAGTGGTGCCTCTTCGATTTTTGAACCAACGGCCCTGTTGCCCTTTCTTTTATAATGGCACCAATTGTGTGCAAGAAGTACATTTAGAGAGTTATTTCTTGTAGGAATTTTCCCCTTACTTCAGAGATTTATTGCACCTCATTTCTCCTTCATCATTTATGAGATTGTCTGGCCCATCTGATCGTCATTTTGACTTGAACTTTGGTGAAGAGGCAGCCATGCCTTCTCAAGCCAACATATGGCGCCCATCCTTTTTATCCCCTACTAGTCCGCTTACCGTTGAGGACTATGTGATAAAGAATGATATGACTGTTGCGGTGGTGACCAGAAACCTTATGACTCCCAAACATAACAGACTACTTTCCAAACGGTCTGATGAGTTGGCTGTTAAGGATTCTCTAGCTCTCAGTGTTCAGTGTGCAGATTCTGTGTCTAATATGGCCCAACGCCTATTTGCTCGAACCCGCCAAGTTGAATCATTGGCGGCTGAAGTGATAAGGCTCAAACAAAAGATCAGAGGGCTCAAGCATGAGAATAAACAGTTGCACAGGCTCGCACATGACTATGCTACAAACATGAAGAGGAAGCTCGACCAGCTACAGGAATCTAATGGTCAGATTTTACTGATCATTAGAGGTTTGTGGGTTTGTTCCAAAGACATTTATTGCCTTCGTCTTCTAGGGCTGTACCACGTAATGAAGCTTCAAATGATCAACCTTTGGTGCCTCCTCCTTCTGGGGTTCTGCCTAATACTGAGGCTCCGAATAATCACCCTCTGGTACCTCCTCTTTCTGAGGCTCTGCCGACTGCTGAGACTTCTCCTGAGCAACCTTTGTAAAGGCTCCCTATTGTTTGTTTACTTTGGTTCATGTATATGTATATATTTGTAACTTATCGGAGATATTAATAAACAAGCTTTGCTTCATTTCAACGTATTGTGTTAAATACACCAAGGCCTTCTTCACTAAGTTCTTTGAATTTTTCCTTTTGTTGAAGCTTGTATGTTGAAGCTTTGTGAGAGAAGCATGTAGGTTGAGGTAGTGCTCCCTTAATTTCTTGAGTGAGGAAAACTTCTCGGTTGGAGACTTGAAAAAATCCAAGTCACTGAGTGGTCATGAGACTTCCGAGTATCAAGGTGCAGTAGGATATGGTAGAAGTCCCCCAAGTCTTCGTTTGAGGGAGTTGACGAAGGAGGTGTCTTGCTAGTAGCCAAGTTTCCAAAGTAACAAAACTTCACCATTTTCCTTTCTAAGTGGTAGCCCAAAACTCCTCCTTCATATATATTTGTTATGAAAGTTGTTAGGCCCAAAGAAGATGAGGCCTAGATAAAAAATTTTTTCTTTTCGAATTTTCGAATTTCCGAATATATATATATATTTTAAGCTTTATAGGTGAAGCTTTGAGGTTGAAGCTTTGTTGGGTACCATGAATTGATTTTGCTTCACATTATCTTGATCAAGATAGTGTGAAGCTTTTGTGGTGGATGAAGCTTTTGTTGGTAAAGCTTTTGGGGGTGAAGCTTTTATGGTGGGGGAAGCTTTTGGGGGTGAAGCTTTTGTTGGTGAAGCTTTTATGGGTGAAGCTTTTGTATGTGAAGCTATTGTGGGTGAAGCTTTTGTGGTTGGTGAAGCTTTTGTTGGTGAAGCTTTTATGGGTGAAGCTTTTGTTGGTGAAGCTTTTATGGGTGAAGCTTTTGTGGGTGAAGCTATTGTGGGTGAAACTTTTGTTGGTGAAGCTTTGGAGTTGAAGCTTTTATTGGTACCATGAATTGATTTTGCTTCACAATATCTTGATCAAGATAGTGTGAAGCTTTTGAGAATTTGTAGTTGTCCTCCATTGATGAAGCTTTTGTTGGTGAAGCTTTTGTTGGTGAAGCTTTTGTGGTGAAGCTTTGTTGGGTACCACGAATTGATTTTGCTTCACACTATCTTGATTAAGATAGTGTGAAGCTTTTGAGAATTTGTAGTTGTCCTCCATTGATGAAGCTTTGTTGAATTTCCCTTTTTTTTTGGTTTTTTTTAGGAAACTAGAAATTTGAAAATGTGGGAGAGACAACATATACAAATTTTGCTTCCACACTATTGAGCAAGAGATTGTGATGCAAGCCACACCTTGTAGAAGTCGAAGGTTTGGATGAACCATATAAATTGAATTTGCTTCGAACAGTCTTGAATTTGCTTCGAAGGTTTGAGAATTGTAGTTGCCCTCCATTGATGAAGCTTTTTTTGTCACCATAAATTGGTTTTGCTTCACATTATCTTGATCAAGAGTATGTGAAGCTTTTGAGAATTGTGGTTGAACTCCTTTTATGAAGCTTTTGTTGGCACCATAAATTGGTTTTGCTTCACACTGTCTTGATCAAGAGTGTGTGAAGCTTTTGAGAATTGTGGTTGCCCTTCATTGATGAAGCTCTTGTTGGCACTATAAATTGGTTTTGCTTCACACTGTCTTGATCAAGAGTGTGTGAAGCTTTTGAGAATTGTGGTTGAACTCCATTGATGAAGCTTTTGTTGGCACCATAAATTGGTTTTGCTTCACACTGTCTTGATCAAGAGTGTGTGAAGCTTTTGAGAATTATGGTTGCCCTCCATTGATGAAGCTCTTGTTGGCACCATAAATTGGTTTTGCTTCACACTGTCTTGATCAAGAGTGTGTGAAGTTTTTGAGAATTGTGGTTGCCCTCCATTGATGAAGCTCTTATTGGCACCATAAATTGGTTTTGCCTCACACTGTCTTGATCAAGCGTGTGTGAAGCTTTTGACAATTGTGGTTGAACTCCTTTGATAAAGCTTGTTGATGCACAAAACCGGAAGGTCTTGGAACAACGTAAATCAGATCGTGAATCATGCAAACGCCCAAGAACACAAAGATGTATCGTGGTTCACCCCAATGTTCGGGCTACGTCCACACTGATATTGTATTTCTCTGATTGTGAGAGGATGAGAGCTTTGTAATATGAGAGTGAGGCTTGAGGATTGTGAGGGTGAGGAGTCCCTTTTATAGACTAAGAGCTCCTCACTTATTACATATTTGCCGCTTCATTTATTACATAATTACACTTGAGTCCCCCGAGTATTTATACGAGGTCTAAATATGGAGGCCCTAAGTATGGTATAAACAGTAGTCATCCAAGTCTTCAGTCAAGAGAGTCTTTTGGTTGGAGACTTGAAATTCAGTCCATGTGTGGGCCGAAGTAACTAGATGTCATCTAGCACTGATACTCGATATGAGGCGATGCCTAATCTAAAATGATGCTCAACCAGAAGTAGCACATGTTGCGAGGCTGCTCTGCTTGTGGCTTATGTTGCCTTGGTTGGCTCGGCTTGTGGCGTTGAAGGTGAGAAAGTCCCTTTTATAGAATAAGGGCTCGCTCCTCAATACAAAAATGATGGGCTATCGTTGATGCTCGCAGCGAGGCGGTTGCTCAGCAGGCGGCGATGCTCTCTAATGATGGTGAGAGAGTCCCTTTTATAGAATAAAGGCTCGCTCCTCAATACATAAGTGATGGGTTAGGAGTGATGCTCGCGGCGAGGCGGTTGCTCAACTGGCGGCGATGCTTTCTAATGAAGGTGAGGGAGTCCCTTTTATAAAATAAGGGCTCGCTCTTCAGTACATGAATAATGGGTGCTCTCTAATGAAGTGAGAGAGTACCTTTTATAGAATAAGGGCTTACTCCTCAATACATAAATAATGGGTTAAGTCCCCCAAGTATTTATCATGAGGCCTAGTTATGGAAGACCAATATATGGTACATAGTGTAGTCCCCCAAGTCTTCAGTCAATAGAGTCTGTTGGCTGGAGACTTTAAATTGAATCCATGTATGGGCCGAAATGGCAGTTGTTCGGAGGCGGTATTTGTATACCCTGCACTGAAGCTTTGTAGGTGAAGTTTTACAAGTGAAGCTTTTGAAGCTGGAGCTTTGTAAATGAAGCTTTCGAAGCTGATTGACATGAGTGATGCTCATGTATAATTTTGGAGTATTGGACGTACTTTTGATCACCTAGTGGGTGATAATAGCGGCAGGTTGCCAAATAATTTTGGAGTACTAGGCGTACTTTTGATCTCCTGGTTGGTAATAAAGGAGTGGGTTTTGGACTTATTTACAAGTTTGCCACTCCAATGAATTAAGGTATAAATATGACTTTATAGCCAAAATTCATTTATGGTTTCTTTTAGGAAATTGGAGAGAACACAAAGATCTCATTTCTCTCTAAAGAGGCCGGCCCCCTTGGAGGGATTAGCTAGCAATCCTACTACTCCAAGGTCACTTATTTCTTCTCCAATCTAACCTTGGTGAAGAGACTTAGAGGTTCTCAATTTTGGGAACTTGGAGAAACCTATTCTTCCATCCAAATCCATGGATCTAAGAAGCAAGGAATGAAGGCCCTATCTCTTGGGTGATTATCCTTTGCTTATGCAAAGAGGAATCAACAAAGGTATAAATTTCTCAACTCACTTTGTTTTGAGTTGAGTCTTGGTTCACCAATCTACTAGGCTTTGAATTTCATGGTTAATGTTTTGTTTTTTGAGTGCATGCAAGCATGATTCCGCCTTTTAATTCTTAATTGCATGCTATAGATGTTGCTCAAATGAACATGTTTTTCACAATATTTCCTTCAAGTGGTATCAGATCCTAGGTCTAGTAGTTGGTGAATCCTTTTGGGTTTTGTAGTTCATAGTTTTGATTTAAATGTTGTAATATGTTACAAGCTTTATTCTTGTTTCTTTGAATGTAAATTTTGTTGGAAAATTTGCCATCTCAAATGTTGTAGATGTAGTTCATATGAGCATGAATATTGGAGCTAAAATTTGGTGCCATGTCTTTGGGGAAATTCGGCCAAATCCAAAGGGTGGATTTTTGGGTTCTTGTTTGACTTGTTAAAAGTGTTTTAAGGTGACTTTTGGAACCCCTATGTACCCTAGTATGGTTATATGTTATTTCCCTTAAGTTTGAGTGGTTTTGGGATTTCTTTGGATGAAAAATGTTCATGGAGCTCTTATGGGTTTTTCATGAATGTTCTTCATTGTTCTTAACATTTTAGCCAAGAACAAAAAGTTTGGTGTTTTGATTCAAAGTTTTGATTTATTTCATAAAGTCTTTGTTTTGTGCTTTATCAAATGTTTTAATGTGATTGAAATTGTGTAAGGTGCTAGAAATGGTGATGGGTGTGTAAGAAGTTCTTCTCTTACACACACATCACTTGCATGAATTTATGTCATAAACCACTTGCAAGGCTTTATGACTTAGTTGAAGAATTTTCCAAATTTTGTGGCTTCAATTTTTTCCCTCCCTCTCTCCTAAAACCGGCCACCCTATTAAAATAGGGGTAATTTTGGGGCTTTTATGCAATTACATAAAGTTTTGATACTTTTGTGTTTTTGCACTTTGACCCAAAAGTTTACGTATTTACGTAAAGGCCCAAAATCATTAAAGGACAAATTGTTTTGTTCCTTAATGAAGTTTTTGAAATTGTTGAAATTTTTGGGTTCTAGTTGTAATTACATGAAGTAGTGAACTTTTATGTTTTTACAAAGTGAGCTCAAAAGTTTAAGTTTTGCAACATAGCCCAAATGTTGAGGTTATTGCATTTTGGCCCAAATTAGGTTGAGAACAAAATGGTTTTGTCTCTTTAAATGAGAATTGGATTTTCATTTCATTTAGCTCCATTTAAATCAATTCTATGGATACAAAAACCAAATGAAAATGTTGCATTCAAGTTTAATTAGTTAAAGAGTTAATTAATTGAAGAAAGGGTGATTATGAACCTAAGCCTATTATAATTAAGCTATGTGAAAGGCCGTCTCAAATTTGTTTGAACCATGGGAATGTGTAGATTAGATTTTGGTTGTAATTTGATTTGATCAAATGTTGTAAAAGAGCATAAGCTCTTCTTTACTTTAAAGTAATTTGTTTTGATCAATTGTTGTAAAAGAGCATAAGCTCTTCTTTACTTTGAAGTACTTCCTTCTTGCTTTATTTGATATGCATGAAAATGAAGTAGAGGGTCCAACGCCCAATAAGACAACACGCCTTAATGTGATTAAACGCGTAACTAAAATCAATCACCATCCCTAGACCGAGATTCAACACTAGGCTCGTGTTGAATCTAAACAAAGGTTCATAGTCATCCTAAGGCCCTAAGGCAACTATATAGTCCATCAAATGAATGCAAAGTTTATGTTAGTAGTATCATATACTCTTGCTTTAAAAACCGTTTTATAAGCATAGTGGGAGTATTATATACAACTAAATTCAATCAAATGGACCAATAGTTGTAATAGGACCAAAATTGTTTTAATAAAGATTAAAATGAATATTTATATGTGATGAGACCTAAAAACCCTCAACCAAACCATTATTAAGTTGATAAGCGTGAGAGTGCTTTGAACATTCTTTCGTGGCCTTCCACCGTGGTAGGCTCCGATCGTTTGTGACTCGTACACCGACTTCACCCTATAATGGGGGAGTACAAAGTGCATGCTTACACTCAGGAGGAGTTCTATATACATACATGATGAAGTGAGGTAGGCAACGAGTTTAGCCAACATGATACAATTCTGAGGCTATGCTTGAACCCCTACACGAACTAGGCATGGTGGGAATGACTTAACTAAGTACAATGACGCCAACATGATATAATTCTGAGGCATCATTTTCTAGAGGCCAAAATAAGATGGGTACTTGCAAGAGATGCAAATGAGTAAGCGTACTCTCTCATTATTATTAACGCTAGCCAACATGATATAATTCTGAGGTGGGCTTGGTAATAGTGAGCCTCCCATACCCTACTAAGAGTTTCTTCCAAAACTCTCGAATTCCAATGAGGGATATGGAATTTGCCAAAAATAGTGGGTGGTGCTATTTGATTTAAAGACCCGAATCAAATGGCTTAAAATCAATCGATTTATATTCGTTATGTATTTGTTTACCAATATATTTGCAAACGCTATCCAAAACTTGACTAAGAAAAGTCGAATGCTTTAGTTTCCGGACTTGGTACCACAATCCCAAAGATTGTCTTAAATGGATTGTATATGTACCTAAGTAGTCTAATCCTCACAATCTTCCTATTGGTAATGTATCATTGGAAGAACATGTTAGATAAGTCTATCATAAAGAGGACAACACTTTTAATGTCATAGTTCTTCACTTACAAATCGTTGTATGAAGAAATAAGAGTTGCTTTGAACAACCCTTAGCTAATGCAAACACTATTTCTTGTTTCTTTGTTAAATGAACAAAGAACTTGAGAAGAAAGCACAAGGGCATGGACACTTTATGTGCCATGATTCTTCACTTACAAATTGTTGTATGAAGAAATGAGAGTTTCCTTGAACAACTCTTGAAAGTTTGTTATTATGTTTAGAACATAATGGTTGGTTGACAAAAATAGTCCATCAACATGGACTTATGATGATTTTGAATCATTGAGTGTTGAAGTGTTAAACCACTTCTAGAAACGGAAACTAGGCAAGGACTTCACCTTTGTGTCCCTATCCAAATGGTTCACTAAGTTTATTGTAAACTATATAGTGAACAATAACCACACACTCTCCAAATTGTTGGATGTGTATAACACAATTGAAATAAGTTTCAAGAGAGATAGTGGGAGTTTAGGGACCATGACTATTGTAGTCAAAGGAGAAGTCAAATGAAGAAAGTGAAATAAACTCCAAGGGAACAAACTTTCTTTGTGAAAGGATGGACATTGGAAGGTGTATTTGCAAGAAATGTCTTGCAAGTGTCAAGAACACACCTTTCGAAGGTGTTGTAAATTGTTCTTGAATAGTTCAAAACAGTTGGTTCTTCTACTTGAATGCTTGATTCCGTATTAGTAACTATGTTTTACAATTGTTGTAAAAGTGTGGCTAATAAGAAGTAGAAGATTAATGAGAGCAGAGAAAGTACTTCACATTCGAAACGTGAATAAAATATAGATCTTTGCGAAAGCAGCTAGTACTTACTTTCTCATATTAAGTACCAAAGAAATTGGAAAAACTTAAGATTGTCTTTACATTCCAATTTTAAGGAACTTAATTCCGTCACTATAAGAGATGGATGAATGTTTTGTTTGACAAAACATTGTTCTTTATTAATGAATGATTAGATTATTGTAATCTAATTGATTGTCTCTATAGTAGAGATGATATGGTAGTGTTAACTGTTTAGAAAATAACGATGCTTAAAACCCAAAAGGTTGCAAGGTAGTGACTAATCCCAACTGAGTTGTGATACCTCTAAAACATAAATTACGAGTTGGTCATAGATGGATGCTTTGGATCGTTAGATCCGAATCCAATACCTTCTTATTAAAATTGTATAGAGGCGAAATGTTCGAATCTTTATTCTTTTGGAAAGAAGAAAGAATCACAAAGTTGTTGAGGTTAATGCACTTAGATGTTAGTGGCACTTGTCCACAACATAATACTACTCATGTTGTATGACATTCACCGAAGATCACTCTCGGTTGGACTATAGTTTATTTTGAATAAACACAAGTCCAAATACTTTGCAAAAGGTTTCAAAGAATTCAAGAAATGTAAGTTGATGAGTAAGATGTCTAAAATATTTACCTCCTTAGATTTGATCCAAGATAAGGTAACACTTTAGAACAGTTTCCTTGAAAGATATCAAGGAAAGAAGCATCATAAGATAATGGATTTCTCCATTAAGAGAAGAACGAACTCGAATAAGATTTAGTTCGTTGGATATTATCAATTACCCATATATATGATATATACTTCTAGACAATATGATTGTCAATTAGAAGATCTTCCAAAAATTTTCATGACTCCATAGGATATAGTTGGAAAGAAAGACAAATCTTAATCATGTTAAGATTTGGGGTTGTGTGCTAATAAGCAATATTTGTTTGAGAATTATCTTATGGATATCCTTAAATTAACCTTTGGATATCACTTCTATAAACCAACTAACAAATGTTGTTTTGTTGGGTAGTTCATTGTAATCCTACAATATGATTTGCCTAAGATAGAGCAATGAACGAGAGATAGAACTCAAAGAATGGGTTCTTTGAGAGACAAGATGATAATCAACAAATATAACAACCTAGTTCCTATACCACAAGCTCCAAGGTAGTCGAGAAGGATTTATAAACTGTCTCAGTTGAATGGTTTGAACTTTATGACTATGTCATAGAGTTACACCTCTTAATTCGAAAGAAATAAGAATGAGAATCCTTATGACTACATTGAGTGTATATACGACATATACTCAAGGAAATGGTAAAGTACCATTTGACCCGAAATAATGAAACCTTTATAGCTAATTGGTAGCTTAAGGTCACTACAATCAAAGAGATTGGTTGACTTTGAAGAAACCATCTTTTACGTAGTCTTGGTTTCAATTAATTCGAAGATTGCTAGCTACAACTAAATGGTGATTCAATGTTTGGACATTATATGGGTTTCCGAAACCATTATTAAGATAGTCTTGATAATATATATGTCTAAAACTATGAATCACAAGACATATAAGTTGTAGAGATCCATCCATCATGAATCTTAGCAAGCTAGTGGGAGCTATAAGCGTCTTATGAGAGAAAGATCAAATCGTTTGATTTCTCATAAAGATGTGAATGAATCTTTTGTTTACTAGGTTTACAAAAGATTAGTGGGAGTTAATCAAATTCCTAAATTTGAATATATATATATATGATATATTAATTTTGGAAATGAAAAGAATAGTTCTTCGTTAAAGTTATGACTTTAAACATTCTATAACGATAGAATGTATATGGGAGATATAGTCTAAATACATGGAATAGAAATCTATAAAGATATATTTCAAGATATAATTCGATTATATCAATCCCTAATAATAGACAAGAGATGCTAGGAAGTTTCTCATATGATGATAAACTTCAATTAGAAGGATGACTCTAGTGAGACTAGCAAGTTGCCATTCTCAAAGGGAACGTACCCTTTGACTCCCAAAGAAATAATGCGTAAATATAATCCTTTATGCATACGCAGAAAGGTGATTTATGTATTTCATATTGTATGAAAAACATTGATATGAGTTGTACCTAGAAAGGTACAAGACGATATCAGTGCAAGCCCAGGATCAGAACCACGGCAACTGTCAAGTGAGTCCTTAAGCATTTAAGAAATACTAAAGGATAGATTCCTTAAAGAATGAGGAAGAATTAGAGTAACATAATGGAAGCGTAAATGTATTAGATTATGAATCTAATCCATCATTGGATATTTCTACATTATGAATGAAGAGATAATCAGATATCTCTTTATTATGACTAAAGAGATATTTGGATGGAAACATTAAAAGTAATGACTTTAGTGTGTTCCATTATGAATGCAAAATATATTGCCATATAGAAGCTTACAACAATGTTGTTTGGATGGGAAAGTTCATTTATGAACTCTCTATTCGGTTCCAACTAGAAAGTGTCTCTAGTGTACCGACACTACGACACAAATGGGGCGATAGCTCAAGCCAGGGAATCAAGGTCTCATCAAGATCCGAACTCAAATGAGAGACTGAACCACATGATTAAGAATCATGTATAATGGTGACGTCGTTATTCTCAAGGTTGCTTCTATGGATAACATATAGATATCCATTGTCTAGGCCTACTACTCAGCCATTTATGAAATGACTACAGAAGAGGTATCATCACTGATGACCAAGCTGATTGGCTCTAGTGCAAGTGGGAGATTGTTGGAAATGTCCCCTAAAACCAATCATATGATGATACTTTACGGACATTTCACATGTTAAACTAATCTAGTTTAATATCAAGGGCAAAGATTATTGTTTGAGCCGTCTCATATAAATGTTATACGCTTAAACGATAAGTCCAAGGAATATGTGATTGGGAGAATGCGATCTAAAGAAGTTAGATTCATGAGACCATTCTTTCGTAGACACATCCTAAACGTTCCTGATCATAAGATTGCCAATTGGGCATTGACAGTCCGTTAAGATCAGTACGTGCTGTGTCTTCTCTCAGGGAGAGTGACTAGTCTCGAGTCATTGGTGTGTGTGACATCAAGACAAGTACGTAGGTGCTCAATAGAGAATGAGTTCACTGAACACGATCAACGAAGAGTTCTCATATTCATGTCACATGAGAACTCATGGTTGGGATAATGCAAAGTAGTCATTTGACCTGAGGCATCATAGTTGTCTTGTGGTTAGGTACTTGATCTTTGATTATGTCAAAGTCACCCCATCTACGAGTGTCCACGGCATCGTCGGGGTTAAGCCACTTAGTCATGGAGGCGAATGAATGCGCAACAAGGGATCTCTAACCTTCAAACTGTTTGAGGGAGAATACTATATGATATGATTAAGAATCTCTTATCAGAGTATGAATGAGATTTAGGAAGTCGTTCCAAATCACATTCAAGGTAATCATATAAGCACACGAATCACATTGGATAGTAGACATGAATAAACTATCAAACCAGACAATGTGGTCAAGAGTATTGTATTAGAGAAAGACCGTATTGCATTTGTAATCCTAAACTGAATAGGTTCTCCACCTCTTCTGATTAGCTTGGGTAACCATGATATGCTGCTAGGTGTCACTCATGGTTTGTGGAAGCCCTAAACGTGTATAATCACTAGAGGGAGAATTGAAAGTAAGTTTCAATTCACAATCGATTTGAAATGGTTTTAATCGCCCACTGCCTCGCTAAAAGGAACCTAATGGATCTTACACCGTGTAAGGTAGAGATTGAAGAAACAACGGAGATGAGTAAGAATAATTAAATGGTTTAATTATTTATGGCAAGGATTAATTAATATGTTAATTAATCAAACGAATAAGTTCGTTAAAAGACCACGGTTTAGTTTTGGGCCTCAAGGCCTAATGGGCTTCGAACGTCAAGCCCATTGACTTAAGTTGTATGACAACTTAATGACAAATAATTCACAAAGGCCTTAAAAGCCCAATGAAACCCTATGGCCGGCCATTTAGTTAAAGGAGTGGGTTTTGGACTTATTTACAAGTTTTCCACTCCAATGAATTAAGGTATAAATATGACTTTATAGCCAAAATTCATTTAGGGTTTCTTTTAGGAAATTGGAGATAACACAAAGCTCTCATTTTTCTCTAAAGAGGCCTGCCCCCTTGGAGGGATTAGCTAGCAATCCTACTACTCCAAGGTCACTTATTTCTTCTCCAATCTAACCTTGGTGAAGAGACTTAGAGGTTCTCAATTTTGGGAACTTGGAGAAACCTATTCTTCCATCCAAATCCATGGATCTAAGAAGCAAGGAATGAATGCCCTATCTCTTGGGTGATTATCCTTTGCTTATGCAAAGAGGAATCAACAAAGGTATAAATTTCTCAACTCACTTTGTTTTGAGTTGAGTCTTGGTTCACCAATCTACTAGGCTTTGAATTTCATGGTTAATGTTTTGTTTTTGAGTGCATGCAAGCATGATTCTGCCTTTTAATTGTTAATTGCATGTTATAGATGTTGCTCAAATGTTTTTCACAATATTTCCTTCAGAGTAAGCATCCATAAAGCTCAGGAGTTCACACCCTGTCGTAGAGTCTATAAGTCTATCAATAAGAGGAAGAGGAAAGATATCCTTCGAGCATCATTTGTTGAAGTCGGTGTAGTCGACACACATTCTCCACAAGACCTTTTGGAGCAGGAGACTTTCCTTGGTCGGATTCTTCTTAACAAGGACAACATTTGATACCCACGTTGGATAATTGACTTCGCGGATGAAACCTAAGCCTTTGAGTTTTTCAACTTCTGCCTTCATTGTTTCGTACCGTTCAGCGTCATAAGATCTTCGTTTCTGTCTCACTGGCTTGGTCTTGAGGTCAATACTTAAGCGATGACAGATGATATCGGGAGAAATGCCTGGCATGTCCTCGTATGACCAGGCAAAGACCTCAGTGTTCTCTTGCAAAAGAGAGATTAATGTCAACCGAATGGGTGGTAAAAAGGTGGTGCCAATCTTCACCATGCGATCCGAATAATCGTTTGAGATAGAAACCTTCTTCAACTCTTCAGCAGGTTATGCTTGCTAGGTGAAAGAGTCATCTCGAGGATCGTCTAGTTGACTGTTACCACCGTGAAGATCCAAGTTGGGTTCGTCTGGGCTGGTCTTTATGACTTGGTCATGTATAGAAAAGGTTTCATTGGGCACAGGCAGGTGTTGTTGCTTAACCAAAGTGTTGTAACATGATCGTGCACCAAGTTGATCTCCTTTGATGTAACCATAGCCATAGGAGGTTGGAAATTTCATCAACAACATACGTGTGGATACCATGGCCTTGAGATCATTGATGTATGTGTGTCCGAAGATGACATTGTATACCGTTGGGCAATCAACCACCAGGAAGTTAGTGGTAATGGTAGCTGTGTAAGGGCATGTACCAATGGTGAAAGGTAAGTGCATGCTCCCCAAATGTTGCACGATATCATCGGAGAAGCTTATCAGAGGGGCAATTGAGCGATCAAGCAAGTGTTCAGCTACATTAAGTGCCCTGAAAACTTCAACAAACATGATATTGACCAAAGCCCCCATGTCTACCAGGATTCGTTGTACTTCAAAGTTGGCTATGTGAGCTTCCACGATCAATGGGTCGTTATGAGGGTAGATGATACCTTTTTCTTCCTCAGGGTAGAAACATATTGGATCCCAGTTAAGCTTTTGATACTTACCTCCCCTGATGTCTTCCACGTGAAACACTTGGTGGCCAGACCTTAAAACTTGTTCACTATTTTTCATGACCCTGTTGGAAGATTTAGATATGGGTGTGCCACCACTTATGGAATATATCACATTCACCTGGTGTTGGTTACGGTTACCCTTTGGAGGGTGAAGGAGGAATTGATCAATTTTTCCTTCACGTGCCAAAGCTTTAATATGATCACGAAGGGTGATACACTTCTCGCCGTTATGGCCGTTATGCTCGTGGTAACAGAAAAACGTGCCTGTGTTCTTCGTGGGCTTGTAATCCAGGTGCCTCGACTTTGGCTTCGGTATCATGTGTGCTATGTTGGGGTAAATGGCCACGCATGTGGCGTTCAAAGGTATGTATGCCTCATACATTAGGGTAGAGGTTGTCCTGACACGTGTTTGACCCACTGTGTTGACTGCCTGGTGTCCGGGATTATCATGGCGATACCCTTGGTTATCGCGGTAGTGTCCCTTACTCCTTTTACTAAAATAAGACTGGTGATGATGGAAATTTTTCCTTTTACCCTGAGATTGATATGTTTGTTGACTTGGCAAAGTATTAAGTAAGGCAAGGGGAGGCACCGCTACCGTTTGGAAGGTCGAGGTATTCTCATTTGGTTGGATCTGGCTTCCACTCCTTACCTGCTGATAAGGGGTGGCTATGAGGGGTTTCCCTTGATATGTCCTTGCCTCGGCAAAGGCATGGTTGTAAGCCTATGCCATCACCTTAGAGTAAGTATTTCAAATGTTGGCATTGATCATGTACTTGAAGAAACAATCATGTAGGTCTGCCGTGAAGGCCTTGAGGGCGGTCTTATCATCTGCCTCAATGCAGTGAGAATAATCATGGTTGAAACGACCGGCATACTCTCGTAGTGACTCGTCCGACTTCTGGTGAATAGTGTACAAGTCATCTGCAAAATGCAAAATGTGTTAAGAGACAAACAGTTTCCTCAGTTCCTCAAATGAGTCTAATGTCTCAGGTGGAAGACGGCAATACCAGTTTAGAGCTCCAGCAGAGAGGGTGGAGAGGAAGAGAAGACATCACTCTTCGTCGGTGTGCATCCGATATGCCATGGTGGACTCAAAGAGGTTAAGGTATTTAATTGGGTCATCTCTTCCAATATAGAGTTGTAAACCAAGCTTTTGTTTTGTCTTCGCTTGAAGAGGGATGTCAAGGATCCTCCTTGTGAGAGGGCCAGGCCTGGGTTAGTTCCAATCAGGTATCTCGGCCTAATGTTCAGCCTTCAACTTGTTTACTTCCTCAATGAGCTGTAGGACAAGAGGGTCTTGAGTGGAGTCATGTACCACTGGGATTTTCTTTCGTAAGTCTCCATCGCCTCTTGGACGTAGGAAAGTTTGAGCAAGGGCGTGTGATTTTTCCTTGGACTCGCCGTACTGACTTATAGGGCGAGTCTGTCGGAATACCTCAGAGTCCCCTGTACCTTCATGTTCTTCTAGGACCTGTCGTTCCTTCCCTAGATTGGCAGCTGGCCTGGGTCGTGAGAGGGGACCGAGTCTTTCAGAAACCCTTGGGTCATTAATCTTCGAGCATATGTGGAGGGGATTCTCTCGACGTTGCTTTAGGAAGTCTCGGCAGTCACAATAAACGGCTTTCGATCATTCCAACCCTTTTGTAAGGAGGTGTCTTCCTCCACTTCTCCTGTTTTGGGTCGAAACAGCTGGGTTGAGAGAAGTCTCATGTTGATCAATGTTTTGATGATTAGCTCGCTCCTCATTAGGGATACCCATGTCGAAGGAAGGTGACCCTCCATGTTGAAAGGCACCCAGATGATGGTTGATGTCTACAAGGGCAACGAGCTCGTGTGTTTGAGTACGCCTAGTTTCGTGAAGCGTCTTAAAGAGTTTCTCATACTGCTCTTGGAAGACCTCATTCTTCATTGCTATCTTGTCATTCTGAGCTTCTAGCTCATCAACTTTAGCTTGAAGAGCAACCCTCTTTCCTTCATTCTTTCGTTGCTTCGCACTAGGTGCAAGAGGGGTGTCATTTTGTGTGTTGTGGCTTCCTTTGCTCCCTATGTTGGAAAGAGATGTTTGGTCAAAAGATAATGTATGAATGGTAGAAGCCAGCTTAACAAAGCTGAAGAGAGTGAGAATAAGTGTCGTTCCCACAAACGACGCCAAATGTTGATGCACAAAATCAGTGAGGACTTTGGTACAACAGAAAATGTTAAGTTTGTGACCTTCGCTAGATTACTTCGGTCACTAGTGTGGATAAGTATGTAAATGGATAGGGACAGGGAAGCAAACACAAGATGTACGTGGTTCACTCAGATTGGCTATGTCCATGGAGTAGAGGAGTTCTCATTAATAGTGAAGGGTTTACACAAGTACATAGGTTCAATCTCTCCTTTAGTGAGTACTAGTGAATGATTTATTACAAATGACATTAGGAAATATTGTGGGAGAATGATCTCCTTTTATAGAAGAGTTTCTAGCTTTGTTTTGACATTAACACGTGTCATGTTGTGATTAACTTCTGATGTTGACACGTGTCACGCTGTGATTGGCTTCTGATGTCGACACGTGTCGCAATGTGATTGGCCTCCTGGTTAGAGGGAAACTCTTCTAGGTCCTTGACGGTATAACATTGACCGGTGCTCAGTAGTTTCAGGATTGGTCAAGTATGATACAAACACCTTTTATTTCTCAGCTAAACGTTTGCTCAAACTGTTGAGATTGCTCCTTAAGTCGTCTTCGAAAAAATGACCTAGTTGGTAAGTCAGATGCATCATCGCTGTCTTCGTCACAATCCTCTACTATTCATTCGACAAAAATTCCTTTTGTTGCTCTGGTGGTGATCTCGGCATCACGAGCCTATCCGCCGAGGCTGACTTTATTTTCTCGACGTGTCGCACCTGTGGCTTCAAGTGTGACGGCATCATGCAGATTTTGTGCTTGTGACAGGCCATCATGATCTGGGTTTTGGACTATAGGTGGAAGGTTAGTCAATGATTTACCCATCCCTATTTTCTTTTTTACTGATCGTGTCTCAATCGTCATGAACTTTATAGCTTTTAGCATTGGGTCCCACCGGGCGTGCCAAAATGTTGATCCTAAAAACTACCAAGCCTACGTGGCGCACAGGCCGAATAATTAAAAAGCTAACTATGTCCTTCGGTTATGTGTGGGGTATGCCAACTCGACGGCCGAGCTTGACCGGTGAGTAAAATGAGTTGATGTTACGTTGCGCATGTTGTTGACTTCTGAATCTCGCGATTGCGGCCGAGGAAGGAACACATCTCAGCCTTCAGATCTTAGAGCCTGAAGACAAGGCTACTAGTCTTACGAAGTTCACAGATCGTCGACGTCAGGTTCGGTCACAGTGATTATATTCGTAAGAGTATAAGCACGTCGAATTGGCACCAAACTATATAGACACAAGTACTCAAATGAGATGTATGTCTTGATGGTAAATGTGGTTCGGCCATCAGAATGTCGAACTCTAAAACTTACTTGTGAATACCCAATCATAAAACAACTCGGCGTTCAACGTGCCGAGCCCAGTAATCTGTAACACCACACTTCGCTGAGAAGGCTAATGAGATGACCTCTGCCAATAAGGACTCAAAAATCCTTCTTGACCGAGACTTAGATAAGTAACCAGTGGGTCTCAATGCAGTGCTGTTTATCCAAACTAAAGATGCTTTGCGGTCGGCTGATTCTACGACAACAGTGTTGTTTATCCAAACTGAAGATGTTCACCGGTTGCCTTCACAATGCTATTTATCCAAACTGAAGATGTGTTGGTAGAAAAAGAAAATAAAAATCTCAAGATTGTTGAGAGGTTTGGCGTAGAGCGAGAGTTTATGCAGGGCAGTTTGTGTGTTGAATTGGAGGGGGGCCTAATGTTGCCTGCGACTCTTTATTTATAGCAGCAAACCTACTCCTAGTCGAACCAGAGATGTATCTAGACCAAAATTCTCAAATCTAATCTAATTAGGATTCGGCCAATCCTAGTTTCAATAGGTTTCTGAACCAAGCTCTATAATGAATCAGATTCATTCCCGTGCTCTCAGCGCTTCCAACACCAAAACCCCTTGTTGAACCAAGATTCGATTTCTTCGCCCTTATCCAAATCAATCCTTCTCACAAAAAGACTTGGCCAACCTGATTGGACAACTAATGACAGCTAGACGGCCCATAATACTTCTCGAAGAGCACTGGGCCGAGCATAAGCCTAAGCTCGGCCCAATAATATTATTTTGGGCCCAAACAATATCTAAAATAAAAAATGTTATATATTGTGATTAGTGCTAATTAAGTACTACTTACAAGCAAAACTCCTGTTTCATCCAATATTCCAGAGGCTCTAGAAGCATAATTAATTCCTCTGAGGGTTGAGTTGGCTTGAGTGTTTGGGGCTAGATAAGGTGGAGGAAATGACTTGGCTCCAAGAGCTTAACCTGATGGCACCATGCAATTAAGCTAAAATTAGTGCTTAAATTGGTCATTAACTATGAATATGATAGTCAATAAACACCAATTTAAAAGTCAATTTTATTAAACTTCTGGGCCCTGTGAAACTAACCCTTTGTAATCAATGGCGACTGCATTATCATGTGCCACACTGAAATGAATAGCAAAAACTCATGTGACCCAATTTAATACTCATGCAGTCTGATTGGACTCCACTTAATAGATTATTACTGAAACTCATTGAGTTGATCTAAAAAAAAAAATTGAACTCAGAACTTCTTTAATAAAATTATGATTGAACGACACTAAACCACCAAATGTTCATTCTCACTACATTAAATGACCAAAATTCGGATCACGGGATATTAGCAAATAAGTTATGAATAATATATACTTTGACAGCGACCAAAACCAATTAGCTGTGGAAATATTCCTTCCCAAAACTGATATTTCTAAAACTAGTAACCGTACCTCCAACTTCAAAATCCCTTTAACTGAGTCAAGTGAGGCTAAGGTGGTGGGATCAAATCAACATTTAGTGCATTTACCTACAATGTCCAATATGGTTCGACCATTTGTGAATCGACCAGTTGGTCGGCCACCAGAAGGCTTGAAATCTATGCCATAAGGAGAAGAATCAACGTTTGAGAGTGTGAAAATGTAGTCATTGTCAAGACCGTCTCTGAGATTTTAGGGGTCCTATGTAAAATTTGTA
The DNA here is from genome assembly GCF_042453785.1 of Malus domestica. Lineage (NCBI taxonomy): Eukaryota > Viridiplantae > Streptophyta > Magnoliopsida > Rosales > Rosaceae > Malus > Malus domestica. Next base: position 21,741,544 of record NC_091674.1, on the reverse strand, counting down.
AAAGAGACTCCCTTAAGATAATTTTAAGTTTTTTTTTTTTAAATTATGACAATGTATTGATACTAAAAAACATTCACTTAAATCAAAACAAAGACACTTAGTACTACAATCTAGTGGTATTCCTCTTCACTTGTAAGTGAGAGGTCTTAGGTTCAATTCTCACCAAAGACGAATTTGAATCATATTATTGTTAACTCATTGTGAGGCTTAGCCCACTCTCCCACCCCCATAGTGTAGATACTATCTTTTGTTCAAAAAAAAGAAAATCATAACAAACTTTAATACTCACTGATTGCATGTTTACAAATGTCCTTAATGATAAAAAGAACTACAAACATAACATTCACTAAATAATCAAAAGCAGTTTTATCTTAAACAACCAAACATGAAAAAAAACTTCAAACCTCAAACTTTAAAGTTTCACTTAAATATATAACATTGTTATTTAATAAAATTAAGAAACTGTCATTTTTGGGATGTTATTATTGACACTCAAAATATCTTATTGTATTCCAAGTTTTTATATTTAGAAAGAAAAAAAATACTTTTATAAAGAATGCACAATGCTATTTTAAAGTGCTAACAAAATCAAATTTTGAATATAGAACATTATTACATAATGTTAGATAACAAAAATTTAGAAGCCCCTTCAAATTTAGAGCCATAGGCAACTACACCTTTCGTTGTCCCTCAACACCCCCTCTGATCATTGTTTCCAGAATCCACTAGAGAATCTCCAAACAACAATGTTTGAGCAGATTACACACAGAAGAAGAAAGTGAGAAATCTTAAGGCCCTCCAGTTTCCATTATTGTAGCAAGTTGTAATTAAGTTTCACTTTCATGGTAATTATAGATGCATTATCTACAAGATCTTTTATAGGAGAGATTTTTTATCACCAATTTACCACACGACAAGCGTCTCCACACTTTTTAACCACATATCAAACGTCTATTGGACTTAGAATGCTATTAGAATAGTGCATTGGTGTCAGGAAAGTTTCTCTTCATTGATGTCACATGATTACTAAACAGGTGTCTTTGTATCAGTTCGCATGACTTAATATTTGGAAGGAGATGGATTGTCTGCTCTCCCCATCTCATACTTTTTTCATTCCCTTTTATTTTTTATGGTTAGGATTAAGCCAAGTTAACATTTTATATTCCTATTGCTTTTTGTCTTATCATTTCTATAAAAAAATCAATATAAAATATTAACGTGACTTAACCGTGAACATAGAAATATGACGAAATGGAAAAGGTATGGAATGGGAAGGGCATACAATCCATCTCCGGTTTGGAATTGATCCTGACCTAGTTAGCCATGGACCATGGTGGGTTCGCAATAGTTTTTTCAGTTTGATTGATTTGGTGGGCTATCACCGACTCTGTGCTGCGGAGAAGTGAAGTAGCAAAACTAAATCCGCTTCCAATGGGTGACAAGATTCTGCGTTGGAATTATTATGAATTAATATGATGCTTTTTATTCAAGAGCAGGGACTATCCAGGGACCCATTAATCGTTTATTTCTCCTCATTTGGAATACTGAGAATTGAGTCTCTTGAAGATCATATGAGTTGCAAGCAATGCTAATTGCTAAAAAAAGGTCCATGTATGATGTAATGTAAGTTTTGTTAATTAAGAGAAGGGTAATGCTAGGGAGACTAACTTTTGTTATCAAATGTTGTAAACTAAATGATATAATTGTTGCTTAAGTGTTGATTAACGTGTTTATTTCATATTAGTGACACATTATTTGATTTGTAAATTTAATTTAGAAATTTGGTTTGTCTAACGTTAAGGGGAGAACGAAGATTTTTTACCTTACTGGTAATTAAAGAAGTATGTCCGTTTTGTTCTTACTTTACAAATGTTGATTCCAACCACATGGTTATCTTCTCCAAGTCCAACTTCCATTCCCTTAAACTAGGGGTGTTGCATGTTCATAGGTTTATAATGCTCCAAATCCTAAGACGCCACTACAAGCTACTCCTATTCACAAAAAAAATAAAATAAAATAAAAAATTGGATTAAGCATTCTTTAATTGTCTACATTTTCCAAAATTGACTCTCCATTAGACTTTTTGTTTTTTTGTGAACAAGTGATATTATCTATATCAAGAAAGGGATGAGCTTAGCCTCATAATGAATTAGCAATAATGTGGTTCAAACTCGCCTTTAGCGTGAACCGAACCTAAGACCTCTCACTTATAAGTGAAGAGGAATACCACTAGATGGTTGTACTAGGTGGCCTCTCCATTAGACTTTTAAACGAGGGAGTTTTAATGAAATACTATTCACTTTTAACGAAAAAACATATTTTTATATTTTTTAGTATTATTCACTATACTTTTATTTATTTATTTTTATTAAAACTAAATTTTTTTTTAACCTTTCGTTTTCTTTTAAACAAAAACCCTGTTGACTAGTCAATTGATCAGTTATAAAGATTCTGTTGAAATCGGACTGCGTTAATTGCGGATGATTTCTCAAAACCTAACCAACCAAATACTTCGGTTCGATTATTATTATTTTATTGTCAAAATAGTTCTGTTCGATTTTACTAGATATCAGTTCGCGATCTATTCTGCACTAAATTTCTCATTCTTTTTTCGTTGTTTTCTTGCACAAAATTTAGAAGCCAAAGCATCAATATATATTTGTTTATATTAAGCTTTAAAATACAATTTTTCAATGCAATATTTCATATTTCTATTTGAACGTTACTTAATCCAACCTAATAAAAAAAATTCTGCAAGTGACCCTTTACTATAGTTATGAAAAAGTGTTGAGCTTTTACATGACGGCGTGAGTTCGAACCATACGTTAGCTAATCTAACATCTTATTTAACAAAATTTATCATTTGACAAAAAAAAAAAAATCTAATAATTCAGTTTGATTTAACGATAGATTGATCATGGTTCAACCTAATATTTTACGGAACCTTTCCACTCAAATTGGATTGCTATTAGTTTAATACCATTTCTAAGATATTTTTTTTTTACGAAAAATATCATATATTTCTAATTTAGGTATCAATGGAATAGTCAGCCAAAATCATTTATAAATTATATTTCAAAATAATTACTTGATTGTCACTTAATCCCACTAACTTTTCTGGCAACTAATCACCAGCTGATGAAATTTTCGATGATTTTTTCAGCGACATAGGAAAAATGATTTCAAAATGTCTTCACTGGGATTTGAACCCAAATACTTCAAAGTGAGAAACAACTTAGACCAAACAGCGACTTGATATATATTACCTTTATTAATATTTATTTAGTCCACAGACAGTGACTTCTAAAAATCATTAAATGTAAAAAATCTCTAATTTTTAGTGCATATACATGATAAAAGGAACAACTCGTACCACTACGTTAAGCAACCACTTGTGATATGTATTACTTTTCATTAATATTTATACCAACCAAACACATGATGTAATCTATTTTAATTGTATATGCATGTGAAATACATCGGGTAATGTTTGTTAAGGATAACTAAGACACTCAATAAACAAGAAAATATCATTGTGCCTAGCAATTGTGGCCTTTAGTTTACATGCACAGGCTATTTTGCTAAAAACGGCTTCACTTTTATGTTACTAAGGAACATAAGATATGTATTTTTAGAAAATATTTAAATTTGAATTTTTTTTTTCTTTCAAAATCTCTAAAATATCAATAACTCTAACCAAAAATATGTTTGAAAGTAAAAAGTTACCGTTAATGATATTATTTTGATGTCATTATTGAACAGTGACTTGCAGTCATTCATCATTCTCTGCCAATAATATAAATATTATAAAACATAATAATGTATAATTAAATTGATGTAGTTGACTTGATAAGTGAAAATGTTTTACTTGGAAGATCACGATTTTAAACCTTCCAAGAGTCATTATATGAGTATTTTATTTGGTAAAATATCTTTGTTATAAATGTTCCAGCGAAATTCTAAGTAACACCAGACTTCCTTACCTATATAAAGTTATAGTGGCAGTTTAAACGGCTTTGTTACGTATATATCAGTCAATGTTTAATTGATATTCGGTGTTGTTATTTTATGGACACGGATAATCCTTAACATACTCTAAGCTTTTTCTTAATTTTTTTTTTTCGCCGAGGCCAACAAGGTTGTGGTCATACTCACTAAATTTCGAGGTACAACATACGTGCATCAATAACTAGTGAACATTCCTGCTTTTCATATTAAGATGTAGCCATGCACACCATATGCACGTTACAGAAAAATTTTCACAAATTTCTGCAATTGGATACTTGAACAAAAAATTGTTCCATCTTAGTTTGTAGCACATCAAAACTTGAAATTTATTCCACGACCCATAGGCCCCAACATGAAACACAAACCCTAATTTGACTTCTAAGTATTAATTCATCTGATTTCGAAGAGAGTGAAGTTCAAAGAGAGGTGAGAAGAGTGAGTTGGGTTTTGGGTTGACCCCATACCTCTGATTTCGAACAAAGGGATGCGAGAGAGAGGTGAGATGAGAGTTGGGTTTTGTACCATATTTTATATTTTGGCTAGAAAAAACCATTTTTTTCGACGACTAAAGCTTTGGCAGGCATAGTAAGGTAGGGTGTTTAGTTCCAAGTTCCTTCATCAATGATTTATGGAATAAATGAGTTGTTTGTAAGATGAACTAATACTTAGAAGTTAAATTAGTGTTTGTGTTTCATGTTGGGCCTATGAGTTGTGGAATAAATTTCTAGTTTTGACATGCTACAAAATTGGAATGGAACAATTTCTAGTTCAAGTGTCCAATTGCAGAAATTTGTGAAAACTTTTCTGTAATGTGGATGTGGTGTGCATATGGTGTGTATGGCAACATCTTAATATGAGAAGCGAGAATGTTCACTAGTTATAATGCACGTATGTTGTGCCCCATAATTTAGCGAATATAACCACAACCTAGTTGGCCTCGGTGAAAAAAAAATTAAGAAAAAGCTTAAAGGACGTTAAGGATCATTCGTGTCTATGAAATAACGACAACGAATATCATGTTTTCCATGTGCACGGTTAAGCTGTGATTGTTATATAGAACAAGACCTTTCAAACTGCCAATGTAACCTTATATACGTAAAAATTATGTTTTAATTGCATCCACTATGCTAATAGGTTGCCGTTAACATTTCTCATTAATGCGAAAAGTAGCCCGTTGCTCAATCTCTAGTTATGTGCATATCATGTGCATGTACTGTACATATGATGTGCATGTGGTGTGCATATAGTGTATATGGTGGTGATGTCACAAATGATAACGTCATTTTTTTTTATTTCGAAAGGAGAGCTGCGAGCTCTGGATTTTTGGGTTGGCTCAGATATGTGAGCATATCGTGTGCATGTCGTGTACATACAATGAGCAAATCCTGAAAATTTCATCCAACAAAACACCAACATTTAATGAATGGGCTTTGTTCCCACCCTCGATGAGAGTCCAGTGGCGGTAGTCTCGAGCCTCGGTTGTTTGTCGTGTCGCCAGAAAATGGCCGGAAAACTCACGACCTGCTTGAGTTTCGATCCCAACGATCAGGGATGAGATTCATGACAAGGTTAGGTGTTTTGGACTTGTGAGGACGAGATGAAATTGGTGGTGGCTTTGATTTGAACGGTGTTGGTTGGGATGACAGTGCACCATGTGTGCACATTGAAAAGGGGAGAGAGTGCGTGAAGAAGAAATTGAGAGAGAGAGAGAGAGAGAGAGAGTGAGAGAGAGAGAGTGTGAGAAATAAAAAAATGGGAGGAAATAACTCATTTATATGTGGATATTTTAGTAATTTCGAATTTTTGCATAGTATGCATGGCTTATGCATGGCTTGTGCATGGTCGGTTTGTCATATTTTTATCCCAAGATTAAGAAATTATCCCATTTTAGGATATTTCCCTACTTTTATTTAATTTCACAGTGTAACATCAACTTCCTTTACTCCCCACTCTCTGTAGTTTTGTTTTTGGTTAATTATGCTATAATCATATTTTTTTTTCCCATGAAAAAATATTTGCAATTTATCCAATTGTTCTGTTGTCTTGCAATTACTTGAATCCCCTAACGCATCTAGTAAAGTTTCTGCAAAATAGAAACGATAAATCTTTGTGGTTATTTATCTAGATTCTAGAATACAATTATGTTTTTTTTCTTTTTCCAAATTAAATCAGTGGGATCTTGCACTAAATTGTAAGTTGACTCTATTCACGAACTTTTATTGCGCACTAGCAGTTTACTTGCTTAAATATACAAGGGTCTGTTTGGTAGCGTTTTATAACATGAGTTTTCGTTTTACATATATATTAGTGTTTGTAAAATGCGTTCATGTTGTTTTGAACACAATATACAATATTTGGTTTAGGTTATGTAAAGCTTTAAATTGATGTTTATATGTTTTTCAAGAATAAAATCTAAAAACATAAAATTAAGTAGTATACAACAAACGTAGAATTTGTTAATGAAAAAAAAATCATACACCCCAACCACCATTTATGACACAATAACGACCACCATATGCATACCATCTCGGACCATTGTGACCATTATCTCCAGCACCATCACTTTTGTCACCATCTCTACCACCATGGTCTTCACCACTATGGCCACTACCTCCCAACCATCAATGTTACTAACTCTTACTTTTTTTACCCTTTAATTTTTGCCACCACCCACAGCCCCCTACCATTAATTAATAATATTAACATTTTCACTACAGCCAACACCTCCGACCACCATTGTCATCACAACCACTATCATTGTTGCAACTACATTACCGACCACAACCATGTTAATATTTAATATTATAAAAACATTTCAATCAAACACGAATTTAATAATAATTTCCATTTTAGATTGGGTACCAAACACATTTCCAATATTTTCTCTCTCATAAAATCTTTTTTCGGATTAAACTATTAAACGCATTTTTAGAACATAAACTTGCAAAACTACATTTATCATCCTTGTTTTACAAAACAGTGCTTCGAAATTCGTTTAGTAAAATGGAATTACTAGACACGCATGCCTAAAAGTTTGAAAGCTATTTTGTTTTGCAAACGTTATATTGGTAAGCATCCAACTATATGAAGCGTCAAATTAAGGACTGAGAAATATAGTGTAATATGCTATAACTTTATAACATCAAAATCATTATAATAAATTAAGCCGATCAAGCAAGTATACCTATAGCCAGCACTTGCTAATATTAATGGAAAGAGCCATGCACGACTTAGTTAATTAATGTTAATCACCTCTATACGTATATGTGTGTGTTAATTTTAATCAACTTCCAAAGTACGATTAGTACTAATGTGTCCTTATTATTACGCGACCGACCTATCAATGCAATATTCGGATCAGCAAAACCATGCATGCATACATGCATGTTAATTTGCATTACTGGATTCCAATCCAGGGTATTACACTCCCAACAATAAATCAACTTATGGGTTTCATCGGACAAGGATGTCTCAACCGATCGATGCTCCCAAGAGTACTTTACTTCATTAAGTCCCCATACAGTGCAGGTGTGCTAGCCAGCAGTTAGCTTCCTAATTGTTTCCATCGACATGCATAGAAAAGTCCTGTAAATACAGCTTTTGCACTTTTTCCTTTCTTTTTAACCGATATTATTAATTGGTGAACAAGAAATAGAACATATACAAGAATAAACACTCTTAATTACTTGAATTACAAGAGTTTTCAAAATAATATGCGCCTCAATTTCAACAAGACCAATTAACAAAAATGATTGAATAATTTCTTTGATCATAGGACGGCGGAGGGAGGTTTGTTACCTATTGGTTTAGGAAGCCATGTGGTCTAGAGTACGGCATGCTATAAATATTAGAGGTTTGGGAGTTTCATTTTCAAACAAATAAATAAGTCTTAGGGTACATTAATGAGTTGGGCAACTTTGAGCTACAAAGGAGGAGTCGTAACCTAGTGGATGGGAAAAAATTGTACCCTAGAATTCCTCAAGGGCAAGCAATGTGACCATTTTAATTTTTTCTTCCCCCTCTCTTGTGGCACGGGTTTGTGATTCATAGAAGAAACAACTTGGCCGATCGGTATTTTTGATTTAATTTAATTAAATAATTATATAACAAAATTTTCATTGGATATATATACAAAAAGTATAGACCAAATCTTTGCTGAGGAGAATTTGTTGCTATACCAGGGGGGTTCAACTACCACCTACCTTTTATCGTGGCCAGCAGACCATGTTTATGAACAATCAATACCTTTAACTCCCATCTGTTGGTAACTTGGATTGTCAATTGCCATTGCAATGCAAGCCATGCCTCTCTCTCTCTCTCTCTCTCTCTCTCTCTCTCTCTCTCTCTCGCTTCAACTCTCCCACACGCTTTAATAAAATGTAACATGGGGTTTTCTCTTTTAACTTACAGATAGGGAGATTGAGCAAGTTTGTCCCATGTTTGCTTTCATCAGCCATTTGTAGATAGTGAAAGTGAGGCTGCCCCACCTCCTACCTCCTATATTTCTTCTCTTATTTCAACCATTGGGTGTTCTATTAAGTGAGAGATCAGAGGAACAAGGAGCTCTCAGCTATGGCATTGCAGTCTGCACACTGAGACTCTTCTCACTCTAATCCTAAACCCTATTTAATCCATCATCACTAATATTAGGGGTTTGGTGTGTGCGTTTTTTGGGTCCTTGTTACCTTTGCTACATATGGCTGCAATGAGGAAAACCAAATCGTTTTTAATGCTGGTCGGAAGAGTTATGAACGAGGCTGTGAGCTTCATTGTGTTTTCGGTTCTCGACCTTGTGGATTTCATCCTTTGTTTTGTGTACAAGGTTGCTGATTTTTTCATCGAAGCCGAATGGAAGCCTTGCTATTGCTCCTCCTCCAAGGAATCCATTACCGGTAGTGGAAAAATCTTGGTTTCAGAACAAGGCGAGTCAAAAATCGTGTGCCTTAGCTCAACCAAGCTGCAGCTTGAGGAGATCTCGGACACGCTCTACACCCGCCCTTCGCTCTTGTCCGAGGTCTCAAAGTTAAGCATGAAGGTGATCAAGAAAGGAACTGTGAGATCCACCTTCACGGTCAACTCTACCATTGTTGAAATGCTTCAGGGAAAGATTGGAGGGCAGCATTTGCATCCGATCCCAAGGTGGTCGGATTGTGATTGCAAATTTTGCACATCTTGGACCTCTAATTGCAAAGAAACACTTTTTGTTAAAACCGATGGACCTAGAGGTAATTAACCTAAAATATATTTTTGCATTTTCATAAGCTCTACAAGAACATATATGTGACATTTTTTATATTTAATTTTAGTGATTTCAGAGTATAAGGGACAAGAAGATGTGCTATTCATACATGGGTTCATTTCATCATCAGCATTTTGGACAGAGACATTGTTCCCGAACTTTTCAAGTGCTGCAAAATCAAGTTTTAGGCTTTTTGCCATTGATCTGTTAGGGTTTGGGAGGAGTCCAAAGCCAACCGACTCCATGTACACGCTCAGAGAGCATTTGGAGATGATTGAAAGATCTGTGCTTGAACCCAACAAAGTTAATTCCTTCCACATTGTGGCTCATTCTTTGGGTTGCATTATTGCCCTTGCTCTTGCTGTTAAATACCCTTCCTCCATCAAGTCCCTCACCTTACTTGCACCTGTAAGTTTTTAAACATATCTATGACCCTTACCCCACTCAAATCTTACAATAAGATTCTAGTTTAAAACCGCGTAGTTTTAAACTTGCACTTATTTCACCACAGTTTTTTTTTCTTTATTTCTGTTTATTTTTTTGGCAATCTAATTGAATACATCGAAAACAATCAAAAGACAGAAATAAACAGAATTGCACAGAAAATAAGAAAAAAATATGCAAAAATCATTTTCGTTAGACATAACCACAATATTACCGAGTTAATTGTTTTACATTCTTCAACAGTTGTATTATGTTATCACATCCAATAAAGGTTTACATTTATTTGGGCTATTATTTGTGGACTTGTTTGGGCCAAGTTTTTGCTTTAAACTAGATTTGAGTAATTTTCTTATTTGTACTTATTTTTTTTCTTAACATATGACGTGGCAGCCATACTACCCAATACCAAAGGGTGAACAAGCAACACAATACGTGATGAGGAGGGTGGCGCCGCGGCGGGTGTGGCCGGCGATTGCATTCGGCGCCTCCATTGCTTGCTGGTACGAGCACATCTCAAGAACCATTTGTTTGCTCATTTGCAAGAACCACCGGTTTGTGGAATTTCTCACCAAACTTGTCACCAGAAACAGGTAAATGTTCATCACCGTCCATTGTAGAATATTATTGTAGCGTTCCATTCCCAATTACCGAAAAAGCCTATTTTCAGACACACCAAATCGTGTTATATTATTCTTATCTGCCATTAATTTCCCCACCTTAAAAACGGTACTTGTGGGACAACTTTTTAGATTTTTTATGTGTGTTAGATTGATTGGTCCAACAGTGTGGCCAATGCATCCTAAACCCACCCATACGTAACCAGTAACTGTATGCTGGCAACCAGCTTATGTGATGGTTGGGCTACCATATAGTAACTTTGATTTTTACACCACGAAACAAAAAGTAAACACATCCTTTTGACCCACCAAAAAGTAAAACAAAAAGTAAACACTGCCCTTTAAATTTAATAGGGAAGGTAGTGCAATAGAAAAGACTATCTAAAGATGGGTCCAAGTTCATATTTCTTCTCCATTGAGTGAGGGACATGAGTCAAATATATGAGACCAAATGTCACAAAACGATGGAGACTGACTGATAATTTGAAGTTCGACTTTAATTTTGTCGGGTCATTTATTATGCTGGAGAATGCTGCTGCAAAAGTTGTTACCTAAAAAAGAGTGGATGTTAATTAAGCATGAAAGATTGGTACCGAAGAAGATGATATAGAGAGATTGAAAAGGAAAAATGAAAGTGCTGTATCGGCAGCCAGGCCGGAGCTCCGCATTCTATCTAGGTTCCGCTCTTATGTACTCTCACCCCCCCCCCCCCCCCCCCCCAAAAAACAACCCCTTCCCCGCTCCCCCCTCCCCCCTCCCCCCTCCCCCGCCTTCCTAGGTATACACACACAAACACACTTAACAACATAACAAACTTCTAATAAAGCTAATAATTCAATACATTAAATGATAATTACATCCAACATACCAAATAATGACACGTGTCACTAAATAGTCGATACTTGCAGTATGGCAGATGATTCAATAAAAAAGTATAGGCACCATACTTCAAAATATTATTTTTCTAATACAAGAAATAGTTTATATTAATTAAAACTAAATACGAAGAGAAAGTTTAGACTTGGTTGTAGAAAGTAGAGAACACTACAATGTCAAACATGGTTGTCCATGCATGCATTACATACTTCAAATATTAACATTTTTTACATAGGTAGGTGGCGTCCATCTGCGTTATTAATTCTGAATTTACAAGAAAAAAGAGTGTACCTAAATGTTATCGGTAAATATGCCAACTTTTATAGTGAATGAATTCGTTTTCTTTTGTACACTACAGAATAAGGACTTTCTTGCTCGAAGGTTTCTTCTGTCACACCCATAACGCAGCATGGCACACATTGCACAACATTATATGTGGCACCGCCGGCAAGATGGAGAAATACCTAGACGCTGTCCGAGACAATCTAAAATGCGACGTAAATGTGTTTCATGGAAAAGATGATGAACTTATCCCGGTCGAGTGCAGCTACAGCGTGCAATCGAAAATTCCTCGGGCTCGTGTCATGGTGATTGAGAAGAAAGATCACATTACTGTCGTGGTCGGAAGACAGAAAGCTTTTGCTAGAGAGCTTGAGGAGATTTGGAGAAATTCATCAAGCGGTTAAGATCAATAATTATGATCTTTAATCTGATGAGGGAATGTTGAGTCTATATGATTGCACGTCTTAATTTCCAAATAGCAAAGAGGACTAGAGGTCGATATATAAAACTAGCCTAAGTTAATATGAAATAATGGGAGGCTCAATTTATTCCTCTTCTTCAACTGTGGAAGTCTCAGATAGGCACTTTAGCTGGCTAGCTTCACAATGTGAAAATTGCTACCCTGTGAATAGTGGGGTTGTTGTCGTGCCTGAAACCTTAAGTTATAAAATTATCAGCAAGTTGATGATAAGATAAAAAAGAGCACAGGATTTAGTAAAAGCCTTTTTTTTTTTCAAGTGTAAGATCACATGGTAAATAATGGTTTCAAAGTTTTATTATATGAATGGAATCTTGATGGGGCAAAGTATAAAAACAAGAGAAGTTAATTAATAAACTGAAGAAAGTTGAGATTCCACCATAAAATTAATATGTGAGAAGTAGTGCAACTTATAAGTTCATGCAAGGTCATTTTTTTCATAATGTGAGATTCATTCTCAATATAAACAACTCTCATTTTCTCTCTCCATCTCGCTTGGTTTCTCCTTGGTTCTTAGCTCTCTCTCTCTCATTTCCATTTATATGACTGGTCAAAGTGAGATTAATCGAACATTGGAATCAAAATTATGACAATGAGGAAGATTAGGAAGTGGTGAATTGTAATGGTAAACGGAGCTTTTCTTTTAACTTTACACTATTTTCTTGCTTATAGTTTAAATGAATTTAGTGTAGATTATCAAATCATTTGTATATATAAAAAAATAACAATAGGAAGTGGGAATGTTGGCAAAATTGGCATCCAATTGAACAAGGATAAGGAACACCTTTATTTGCAAAATAAGAACAATTGTTTTAAAATATAGTTGAATATGGCTCTATGTGTAAAAAGATAATCTCTCTAACATTACCTTATAAAAAAACGATTCTTCTCCGAGGAAGGCTCAAGTGGGAAATATTGTTTCTAGAAGAATGCTACACAATCATGTACTTCTAATTGTCGACAAATGATACATAAATGTATTAATATAAAATATTAAAATCTTAAAATGTTTCAAAGATTAAAATGTAGCAATATATTCATTAAATTTTCGGCATTTGGTGTAATTAAAAATAAGGGAGATCTTGAGTTCGATATTTTGTAAGCAGTAAATCTGTGTGATTTTGGTCATGAGTATGGTACAATTTACAACTAACTTACTCTGGATCTAGAAATAATGGATAACTGTAGTTCCCATTTTCTAAGAACTTTTTTTTTCAAAGATTAAAAGAATAACCTCCTCTTTCTTTTTGTTTTGTTGTGAAGGTCATCAAATATCAATGTGGAGATGTCACACAACTAAAAGACTATATAGGTGTGGAAGACTTAATGCACCCCTTATATAGCAATTTATCTAACACTACGTAAGCACTGCTTTCTATTTCAGGAATCATGCAGGACCTTTACAACAAAGTACCTACTTTGCTTCGTTTCCAAAAAAAAACAAAAAAAAAAACAAAAGTACCTACTTTGCTTCTTGCCGGTGGACACCTACTTTTTCCTAATACATTGCTTAAAATTCATTAGATTACCAAAAAACTTATACGTAAAAAGTATTGTTAAGAAATTTGATTCTATGATCTATCGCACAACTAATCGTTTCGAGATTTTAATCTCTCACATGAACTTGAAGTATTGGATGTATTAGTTTTTATCGATCTTCCTCATCTTCTTTTTATTGTTGTAACATTTCTGATTTTTATTTTTGTACTTTTAGATTATTGCTTGCAAGTATCTTTTTTCGGGTTATATTCTTCAGCTGATTGTAACCTTCTTTATTGAATAAAAAATGTCATTGCAAGTAGTGGATTGTTATGTTAGTTAGAATCTTTCACTTCAACCCACTATGTTCCATATTCAAACTCTTATTTCTCTCCTTAATGTATAACATTGCTTGTACCAATTTTTTTTTTCCCTTTCCAACACAAAAAAAAAAAAAAAAAAACGAAATTTGATTTTAGTGGTTACATGGCGACCCATTCGAGTACGAGTCACTGATGATGTGGAGAGGCAAATTTCCAGCGACCAAATTCAGAAATCCTCTGTAAAAAAATATGCATGGTTGTAGTAGTAAATGCATGGTTCTTTGTTAGGTATAATTTACCAGGTCATGTTAATTGTTGGCATATTAATTTCTGAGCACTACACGTCTACAGTCCAAACAAACCAGAAACAAGTTCATAATAATTCTAGTACATAATTTTGACTTGCTGCACCAAATCTTGAAATGAACACCACTTCCATGGCCCAGTATTTATGTTTGAGAGAAAATCTCCTGATTGACATGAGCAGGTACGCCCAACTTTGACGGCATTATATTGGTGAGTAATGTTTTTTTTTTTTTTTAATTTATTATTTAAATTTTTTTTTAAGAATTATATTGTGAAACAGACGTTTTTATTATCATACTGTCAATTCGGTTATACATTCTAAAATAAATTGGTGTGATCAATTGTTCATATTAACATGGTGACAAAGAAAATGTCATATTAGGATGAGAGAATATTGCAAATATGGTAATTCACTCTATACGTTCGATAATCAGAACCATTCAGCTTCTAAATGATTTTCGATTCAGATGATTTTTTGTAAGGATAATCTTTATGTTCAATTCCAATTATGGAATTTATACGGTGAAGATATCTTATTTACCAAATGTAGGATATTTGCATTTCCTGTTGGAATACAAGTATTATCTTGATATTTATATGTAGATTATTAGCTTGTTTAGAAGTACTCTTAAAATGAGCGAAAACACTTTTGGTAAAATTGATTTGGGTTTCAAAAACATTTGAAGTGCTTTTCTAAGATTCACTTTCATATTTACTAAGGATTGGTTCCAAACTTTCATTAAAAGTGTTTTCAGTCATTTTAAATGTATTTTCAAACGAGTCATACAGTAGAGTTAAATTGCTTCTAATATGCAGTGAGTAGTTGAGTTACTGAAGTGTGGGCCGTTGACTAACATAGGAATTTACATAAATAATAGTGAGGCAAATGGTATTTTTTGTCCACACGGCTAGTATTCATGCAGGTTGGTGAAGGAAATTACCTAATTTATTCGCTGATGAAAGAATCTGAAAGAACGGAAACCATATCGCAAGTCTTATTGTATATTTTGATGCACGTAGTTGCTAATATCATCATGGGCCAAGCCAACTACATTGACAGCATTATAGGTTCGTACAGAAATTAAGAAGGGTATTGTATTTGTACATCAGCTAAAAAGATGAAGGAAGGTGATGTTCATGCTATGAATTAATGTCATTGTGCTAATTATGTTTCATGGAGAATGTTCTCTAGCAATATAATTTGGCATTTATATGGAATATTGAATAAATTTATTTTATTTTGAATGAGTGTTTGACGTAGCGTAATAAAGAAAAAGGATATTAAACGATAACTTAAAAGAAAAGTACACTAGAATCATGTAAAAAGTATGAGAAAATCTCAAAATTTTGAATGACAACTGAAAGATAACATTCTTAACACATAAACGTCCTATTTAAAATACCAAAAGCATCCCTAAAACTAAAATCTTAATAAAACCTTGGAAAAGATGGATTTTGGCCGAAATACTTGTATGTCATGGCACAACAGTGAGTTTGACGTGCTTTGCTGTTTTCTCTGAAATGGTGGGTTATGCGCTTTGCCGTTTTATTCTTGTTACCTAATGTGTATGGTTTGACTTAATTTTCAATCCATTCCCCAATTTGATTTACATTAGTATTCAAATTTACAGTTCTACAACCTTTTCTTTTATGTCAAATAATTTCGCAATATAGACATGAGCATCCGTCTCTCAACATTAGTATGACAAGAAACAAATTACTACCCCGCATTCATTAAGCATCTTAATCAATTGATGATAAGATGCAAGTTCCATAGCATAAAAGGATATAGATAAAGATACTCCAACTATGAAACATTCATTTTTTTAATGACTAATAGTAAATATCATTACAACTAATAAATTTATTGACCTATTATCAATACAGTTAACACACTTGTGTTCTTTAATAAACAGCGAACATCATGAAAAAAAATTCATGATATAGAGGTTCAAGTCCATCAAATTAATCAATAACACAAAAATGTGAATTATAAAGCTACTACTGTTGCAGTCCTATTGAATTAGGAATATGATTGTGTAAATTTTAATGTATCTAAGAGTATTGAATATTCCCTTTAGTAGTTTCCTATTACAGATGTAATCCTATTAAGGTAAGAATTCTACGTATCTTACTACCATAAATAAAAGCATAAAGGGGTGATACAACACATACCTCAAAATTAGATCTCTCTTCTCTCTATGTTGCCGCCGGCCCCTCTCCCTTTCTGTCCTTTATACAGTTCAGTCAAATAGACTTACAATAACTACTAGTTTTTGCAAAATTTAGCGGATAAAAGTGAGAAAATGATGGATGGATGGCGAGAAGAAAGTTGGTTTTATTGTCCGTACCTCACCGTGGACGGCGAAGGAGAAATGGGCCTTGCTTAGAAGTTCCTGAGTAGCTACTTGAGCTAAGCCCACTATTTAGAGTGGTTCATTCTTCAAGCCCATAGCAGCTACATGTTCCTAAATTTTTGGCCTACCAAAATGAAGGATACAATGGATAGATAATGCACTACAATATATGTACCTTAATTATATCCTTCATTTTAGTAAATACATTTAACCAACTAATCAAAACTATCTGAGGCTAATGGAGGTAACTTTACCCAAACAACTAATTAGATAATAACGCATGTCCAACTACTTTCAAAGAAGTATTTTTGACAGAAATAGCAAAGTTAAACTAAACTTGCTATTTCATGCAGAACAAAACTATTTTTAACAGAAGTAGCAAATTATAAAAAGTAATAACTCATCTTTCAAAATATACAAAGATGAGTTGTTACCTTTTCAATTTGACAAATCGGTTCCCACAATATATTTTAATGCAAGTATTATTTACTTATTCACCCAATCACATTAGCTTGCTACTTCTTTAAAACAATAATATATAAGAAGGAAAAAAAAATTTAAAGAGTTGGTAGAACCGTTGAAAAGTGGGTTAATGTCATAAACTTTAAAGGTACAAAAAAGTGTCAAGTAAGTTAGCAAATTACACTTTCCAACAAATTTTGCGAACCCCTTAGTGATGCTCTAAGAACGAATGAAAATGAAGGATAGATTTGGATCGCAATTGAAATGTACCTATCCAATCTAAATTCTGAAATTCTGATCCGAGATTTCTCACATATTCTTATTTATCACGTTGACTTATATATTTAGATATGCTTTATTTCAAATTTGTATATTTAATCATACTTTTATATATTAAACATAAAGAATATAATCATATATATGTACTTTTATCTTGTCTAACATGATTTTATGCCATACAAACATGTAGGCCTCGTTTGGCACGCCGTATAAGAGCACCGAATAGTATTAATAGTACGAAACAGATGTTTGGTGAGCTTCGTATTAAATAAGCACCGGATTATTTAATCTGGGCCCACTCATTTTATACACCTCCCACCCGCTTATTTATCCCAACCAAAACCTCTGTATAATTTAGTCGGGTAGAATGTCCATCTCTCTCGCTCACTTCGTCCCCCTCCTTCGTCCCCCCATTGCTCCGCCACTCCTTCCTTCCCCAATAACACCGACCCCCGAACCTCCACATCTCCTCCGCCGCTCCCAGCAACCCAACTCCTTCTTTCTGTAGAATTCTCAGAACTCGAGCTGCAAAACGCTAACTTTTCGAATTGGGTTTCTCTAGGAATTGCAGAGAATTATAGGACTGGAGATGTTTTATGAGTTTTTAGCGTAATTGTTCCCTGATTTTGTTGATGGATTTGGGCGATTTGGGGGTGGGACGGAGAGATTTGGGACAACTTTGTGGCTGCTGGGTTCTTCCTGCATTTGACAACTTTGTTTTTTTCTATTCTTTTTCTTTTCCAGTAATCATCAAACTGGGTTTGGGGGGGGGGGTGCAAAGAGATCTGCGAAAGAGAGAGAGGGATGGAGTTTGGGTGTTGCAGAGAGATCTGCGAAAAAAAAAGATGATTTCACTTTTTATTTTTTAATTTTATTTTAAGTTTGATTTCTCTTATCCGGTATAATACCAAACACAGTATAAATAATACGGTCATTAATCCGATACTGCACCAAACGCCTGATTAATTTAGTCAGTACTATCCGATGACTATTTATCCTATTCGATAGAAATAGTCAGTACAGTCCGAGCAGCCAAACGAGGCCGTGGTGTCACATTCCGGCCTGGGGCGGATCACTTCCCGGGCCCGCTCCACCACCGTAGCACGATATTGTCCGCTTTGGGCTTACCATTCCCTCACGGTTTTGTTTTTAGGAACTCACGAGCAACTTCCCAATGGGTCACCCATCATGGGAGTGCTCTGGCCTCCTTCTCGCTTAACTTTGGAGTTCCTACGGAACCCAAAGCCAGTGAGCTCCCAAAAGGCCTCGTGCTAGGTAGGGATGGAAATATACATTTAAGGATCACTCCCTTGGACGATGTGAGATGTTACACGTATCGGCCTACAAATATCTCCAAAATTAAGGAAAAAATATTGATGGTGGATACATAAAAGTTAAAAAATTTTCAAAGTCATGCAAAACATAGGAAACCCGAACTATGTTATGAAAATTCTAAGATAAAACCAATTACGAAATTTTTAATAGATTTTGATAATCTAAAATTCATTGAAACTAATAGTTGATTTCCAAACTGTTTTGGATTGACATTAAAATGTTTGTTTCCAATTCGATGTGACCAAAAATCAGCCCTAGAATATATGTACTATAGCATATGGGGCTATGGAAGCAATTATATCCTCTTGACCAATTACAGTCGTAACAATTCATGTATTGGGACTCCACATGTTTGCAAAATCAATTTGAGGCTTCACAATAACCACCTATGCATGAGCATAAGCAGCCCACGAGGGTGAATTTTCAGCACATGTTCCATAGATGAAAAGTTATTGTTTCTAACGAAAGAGTATAGATATAGAGTTATCTAGACAAACAAATTTTGAAGTAACTTTTCAACATTCTGGCTTTGTTTTGTATATGCTGGGCTCAACAAATCAAGACCAACAAATTAGCACATCCCAACCAAATCACACATGTTTTTTTAATCTATATTTTCAGTATCTTTCTATGATTCTTGATTTCTTTCATCCTGGGATACGCATGTGTGTTTTTCAACGTCCCTACTAGCTTCTTGAATTGTACGATTGTATTTGATCACTTCTGGTGTCATATTCCAAGCATCATACACGGTACGTTAGCTAATCGAGAATAGACATTTCAAACTTTTAGTGGACTTTGTGGTCCATTTGATAAATATCATTTTATTTTCAACTTTTATTTTTATGTCAAAGAGAAATTATATGAGGTAAAGGAGATTATATGAATACAAATACTCGAAAGTAACACTTTAAATAGTTGTCATTTTTGGTTTTAGTTGAATAAACCTACGTATGACACAAAGTGTTGAATAAAACAAAAAGTTCTACATCGTTCATCCAACACAACAAATCACAACTCATATTAAATAGTTTCACTTCTTATTGTATTGAAGTTTTTTGTATAAAAACCTACACACTTATTGATTACACAAATGATGAAATATAGACAGCATTAATGCTATTTTTAGTGATCACAGCCCGCCTATCTGAAACTGTAAGCTTTGTACTGTTTTGAAATGTTGTTGTCATACTAAGGACAAGTACCTTTGCACGTGATGAAAACATGTACACACAGAGTAGAGACTACGAATGTAGGATTTTTGTGAGTTGCTTGGGGAACTCGTCTCATCAGTCATATTCTGAAAACTTATTGCATTTGAATTGTTTGTCACCAGTATCTGTCTTCATTTGAAAGATTGACAGAAAGTTTACTGGTTTTCTCCATTTCACCATGTGAGAAATTTTAGAACACGGAAGTGAAACAGTTTCCTTTTGGATATCTGCTAGGTTGACACAATGACACGGCTTATATTTTGCTTGCATTTCCTCTTAATTAGGTTAAATCAGCTTGAATTCTTTGTTTTTTTTACGTGTCACCGACGAAAGACTACAGAGGTTATCATATGGACTATTGATTAGGGTTTAACGTATGGTACAATTAATATTAGGAAGGACTACAGAAGGTTATTCATTGTCGCTGGATTTATATGAATTTTGAAATTTGTACAGCATATCAATTAAATCACATTCATCCAATCACAAATAGTACAATAGTAATGTAATGCGAAGATATTGATGCGCCTATCTATTAGGGGTGTTGACCAGCTTGAAACTGTAAATTTTAATCAAAATCTCATTTGATCCAAAATGGATTTGATGTAAGATTTTAGGAAGTTTTAACGAAAAGCCCGTAGCATTGTTCACTTTAATGAAAACTCATATTTTTACACTAAAAAGTTAATTATATTACTATTCATTTTACCCTTTATTTTGTCTTTATCGTAAAAACTCAAAGTTTTCAAGCCTTTTTCATTAGTTTTCCTAAGATTTTACTATAGATTACTGTCTGACATATAGTTAGAATCCAATTCAATTTCATATATACGTGTGTTCTTGGATTGAATTGACTTGGGAATTGGTTTTTAATGAAAAAAAAAATATTGAAACACAAAATTATCATCAAATAGGATACAACACTAAAGTTAATTTTATAAAGTTAGATGTGAATCATTTGTTTACAAGACCCAAACATAATAAAATAACTAAATAGGAATTTTGTTTAGGTCAATAAAATATTTCAAATTTTGGTTATATAGGTTGATGGCCATTTATTTTCCAGCATATATTCAGCGAAGGTTCATATCCAATTAAGGTTAATGGTCTCTTTTTTGGTCTTTGCTTTTTTTATTTATTGATTTTTATTTTTTTATTTTATTTTTTTATTAAAGAGAAGAGATGATTCAAAACTATTATTTTAGGGAGTATAATATTTATAATGTTTGATAGATACTTTGCTTAAATCTCAAATTTAACTGTACTTAATAGTCAACAAAAGTCGCCATGTATTAAATAAAGACTTTGATGGATTTCATCCTTTTCCATTTCCTCATGCTATATCCACCATTAATGCAATCACTATTTACTATCACCACTTCCACCACCAAGTCACCACCACCATCTTACCTTGGTCATCTCCTCAACCTCCACCACCACCACCACTGTCACCATCACCACCACAACTGTTATTGCCATGAGCATTATCACCACTCTAACGATGGCCACCACAATCACCATCATCACTGTGACCGCCACCTTTCCCGCCATCACCATTTCCCTCATCCTTACTTTTCCACCACCCTAATTGTCACGCTTTGATCTCGACATACGTCCAGGATCGACAAAAGACGCTCAGGTGCAGGGGTACGAGGAAATACGAACAAGGTACATAAAGGAATGCTGATAATGAAATTCATAATAAAATAAGTTGGTAGGGTCTCTCCTACAAATAATTATAACAATTGTACAACAAAAGCAACTAACCCTTACTAGGAAAAACGCATGTAGGCTCCTAATATATTTGTAGACATCGAAATTTCAGTAAATAAATGTTGACCGATAAATCAAAGTTTCAACGCTCATGTATTACATAAATTTTACACGTAGCGTGTGTCTAAACAAAAAATCAAAATAAGTTGGAAAAGTCATCAAACAGGACACGTGTCAACACCTGGCAGAAACGACTTATTTCATCTGGAATATTATATTCAAAATTAGGCCTTGAAAATTTCTATAAATAGAAGGCTAATTCATTCATTTAAGGGGATCAAAATCATTAGGCAAAATTCTTGAAGTTCTGAAGCTCTGAAACTTCGAAGCTTTCAAGCATCCAGGTTCCCGAAGAATTGAGAAAGCTCTTTTCGTTCTTCGTTCTTCGTTCATCGTTCTTCCAAGATCAAGCCCCAACGGCCCTTTACACCAACAATCACCCACCAATTCAAGATCAAGCCCCGACGGCCCTTGGATCAACAAGCCATCGTTCTTCAAGATTAAGCCCAAAAGCCCTTGAAGATCCGTTCATCACTGTTCTTCAAGATCAAGCCCAAAAGCCCTTGAAGATCCGCCCATCACCGTTATTCAAGATCAAGCCTCAACGACCCTTGAAGAAACACTCATCCTCAAGATCAAGCCCCAACGGCTCCTTGAAGATTCGCTCAAATCCACCTTCAAAGATCAAGCCCACGGCCCTTGAAGAAACTTCCAACAGTTCATTCAAAATCAAGCCTCGACGGCCCTTGAATCAACGAAAGATCCACAAATCAACACCTTACGGAGATCGAATCAGAGGATCAAAATAGAGAGAGATTGTAACCCAAAATTTCAAATACAAATATTTGTTTGTGCACGTTGTTCTTGTCTCTTTCGTTTCAGGAATTTTCCGTGTTTACAAATTGGCATGCCCAGTGGGACATCTCTACCTCTCATCTCTTCCTCCGTTCAAGAAATATAAGCACACTTCCAAAATCAATGACATCAAGGAAGGCTCAAGCTGTTCCCATAACCGGCGCAAAGAACAAAGGCGCCCTCGTCGTAAGTGGTGTCACTTTGGGCATCACGACTTGAAGCAAAGCAAAAGCTACTTCTGCCACCTCTTTCACCTCTGCATCAACTCTGCCAAGGGAACAAGAGTACCCAAGGCACGAGCCTGTGATCACCTTAGCCTCACTAAGGGTACCAAGGGGGGAA
This sequence comes from Malus domestica, assembly GCF_042453785.1. Classification (NCBI taxonomy): domain Eukaryota; kingdom Viridiplantae; phylum Streptophyta; class Magnoliopsida; order Rosales; family Rosaceae; genus Malus; species Malus domestica. Next base: position 21,718,875 of record NC_091674.1, on the reverse strand, counting down.
AGACCAAGGGAATACTCCGAATCCATGCTCTCCGATGCCGATTCAAGCGGCAGTTCAGCCATGCAAGTCATGACCACTGGAGCAACTTCGATCGATGAACAGCTTGCTCAAATGAATGAAGCAATCGCAAGACTAACTCGAACTGTGGAAGAAAAAGACTTGCAAATCGCAGCATTAGTCAACCGACTGGAGGCGCAGGACAGCGAGAAACCCGACCCAGAGGATGATCCACTAAAGGGAGGAGCTGGCGGAGACGAAGAACCTCCGGTGAAGAAAATCGATGGGAAGCCGAAACCAGACCAAGCAGCGGCGCTCATGGGATCTCTCTCTATCCAGCAGCTGCAGGAGATGATCACCAACACCATCAAGGCACGGTACGAAGGGAGCTCCCATGCCTCCACGTTGTACTCAAAGCCTTACTCCAGGAAGATTGACGCCTTAAGGATGCCGATGGGCTATCAACCGTCGAAGTTTATGCAATTTGACGGAAAGGGAAACCCGAAGCAACATGTCGCACATTTCGTCGAAACCAGGGACGGAGGGAGATTACCTCGCTAAGCAGTTTGTGCGCTCGTTAAAAGGAAACGCCTTTGAGTGGTACACGGACCTGGAGCCCGAGTCCATCAACAGTTGGGAACAGTTGGAAAGGGAATTCCTTAACCGCTTCTACAGTACCCGCCGCACTGTGAGCATGCTAGAGCTGACGAGCACGAAGCAATGGAAGGAAGAACCAGTCATGGACTACATCAACCGATGGCGTAATCTAAGCCTCGACTGTAAGGACAGACTCTCCGAGATTTCTTCAATCGAGATGTGCATCCAGGGCATGCAATGGGGTTTACAATACATCCTTCAAGGTATCAAACCATGAACTTTTGAAGAATTAGCCACATGCGCCCACGACATGGAGTTGAGCATCGCCCACCATGGAAAGAAGGAGCCAATCACCGATTTCAAAAGGGATAAGGTGTTTACTTCAAGAGCAGACAATCATGGGAAAAAGCCCGCCAATGAAGCTTTTACCACCAATACCACCCCTATCAAGACCTCGTCCACGCCCGTTAAAATCTCTTTCAATAAAGCAAGGGAGATAAAAAAAGTGAGCCTTCCCACACCCAAGATAGGTACAAAAACACCTTGAGGGAATTGGAGCAGAAGGTATACCCTTTTCCGGACTCCAACATGGACGCAATGCTGGACGACCTGTTGGAGAAGAAGGTGATTGAGTTACCCGAATGAAAGCGCCCTGAAGAAATGAATCGCATTAATGATCCCAAGTACTACAAGTACCATCATATCGTGGGTCATCATGTGGGCAAGTGTTTCATCCTAAAAGAACTCATCATGAAGTTGGCACAACAAGGACGGATTGAGCTCGACCTAGAAGACACAACTGCGACGCACACCACTACGGTCGTGTTCGGATCCTTTGATCCCATGCTTCTTCAAGAAATGCCTGACCATGCTCGGCAATACTCAAACCACACTACACATTCTGCACCACCGTCACTGGGGGCAAGCAACCAGGACGCACCTACTGACGATGACAAAGGATGGACATTGGTGACCTATAAGAGGACGAGGAAACCCAAACCGCAAGCTATAAAGCCAAAAGGGGAACAAGGGAGAAAGCACCGCCGTCGCGGCAATAGGAAGCCTAAAAGAAACATAAGAGCTGCTAAGCCAATATATGCTGGGGAACCTGTGGAACAAAAGCCACGCATTCCCGTCTCCTTGCACGAGTACTTCCCGTAGGACTTCTTCCAACATTGCACTATCACCGCATGTCACATGGTCGAAGTAGAAATGGAATAACCCTCAAAGGGCAAAATTGTCGCCGCTGAGGGAGAAAATACTCTGACACCTGAAGAAGGTCTGCCAATACACTTTAGCATCGAGGAAGCGCTACAATTGCCAAAGGAGATACGAAGGGCATTGGCAACGGTTTTAGCGAGTCCAAACGACCACGAAGTGCAAGAAAGCAAGAACGAAGGCTTGAGGCCTCGGCCACACGAATGTGCCACATGCTGTGCCGCTGATGACATAATCCACTTCGCCGACGAAGACTTGTTGCTAGGATCCAAGCCTCACAACCGACCTCTCTTCGTCTCTGGGTACGTAAGGGAGTACAAAGTCAGCCGCATGCTTGTGGACGGTGGGTCAGCCATAAATATCATGCCAAAGTCAACAATGACCGCAATCGGCATCAAGGTGGATGAACTATCCCTAAGCCGTCTACTAATCCAAGGTTTTAACCAAGGAGGACAAAGAGCGATGGGCATGATCCGAGTGGAGATGACCATTGGTGAACTCAAGTCAATCGTAATGTTCCACGTGATTAATGCAAGAACTTCCTACGGTTTGCTCTTAGGAAGGCCTTGGATCCATGCGAATGGAGTAGTACCGTCCACCGTTCACCAATGTTTAAAATTTCACCAAGAACAAGTGAAGGTGATCTATGGTGACACCAAGTCATTCACCGAAGCCGAATCACATTTCGCAGACGCCAAGTTCTACATGGATGAAGACGTGGTGCCCGAAACTCTTCCAAAATAGATTAAATCCATGAGCAAAGCAGCACCTAAAAAACAGGAGTGGCAAGCTATGCCCAAGAAGCAAGAAGAAGAAGCTATGCCATCTTCAAGCAAAAACGACGATGAGCTTTCTAAACCTGCAACAACCAGAGGAAGTAGGACGGCTAGGACGACCTCAAATGGACCAAGCATACCCGTCTTCCGATACATCCCGACGTCGAGAAGAAAGAATGGTCAATCCCCATTCGAAACTGCAGCAAGCAAAGCCGATGCACGGCGGCACATAGATAGTGTAAAGTTGCTCAAAACGAATGCATTTTTGCCTCTGACACAGCTAGGCGACACTAAGGTTACAAAACCATCACAAGGCTTCATAAAAGGCCTGCCAAAGAGGGTAGAACCAAGCTTTCTCCCAACCAAAAGGACCGAAGAAGGTTTTGATCCAAACGCCTACAAACTTATGTCGAAAGCTGGGTACAACTTCACCTCCTCTGCAAATTTAGGAAAGAATGATTTGAACACCGTCAAAGACAACGAACTTGATCTTACTAAAACTCAGAAGAAGTTGGAGAAGCATGGTTACGGGGTTAGCAACAACAAAGCTGGACTTGGCTTCACACCAAATGCACCGGTGAAGATCTCCAGAAAGGTAAAAAATGCTAGCGCTCAACACATCAACGTAAGCATTATACAAGATAAAGAGGAGCCTCAACCTGCCCCCCGAACATCAGTATTCGATAGAATGAATTGTTCAAAGCCCAGAGTTTCGGCACCTAAACTCATTGGCGGTCAAAACAAAACTTCCGTCTTCAAAAGGCTTAACACGTCAGTATCTCGAGGCTCTGTTTTCAAAAGGTTATCGAAACCTAAAAAGCAAAGCAATACGACTAGCTTTCCTCCACGACAGTCAGTTATGGAAAGACTTGGAGAAGCCAAATAGCCTTCCAAAAGGAGAAAGACGACACCAGAAGTAGAAGAGATGGATCTTCTGGCAGAAAAGGATGACGTTCGAAGTTCCATTCCTTTAAGAATGAAGCGCCAAGCAATTTTGGAGGTTAACACAGTTGGATCATTGAAAGTGAAAAGGCGCACCATCATTCACACTGGACAATCTTCATGCCAACAAGCTCGAGAAGTTAACACCGAAGAAGAAGCCCAAGACGTCTTCCACATCACAATCCAAGAAGGTGAAGAAGATGAAATCCTCGAGGAAGATGTCATTGCAGTACCGTCACAACTCGAAGATGGGGGGCAAGCCATAGTTAACGATCTCAAATAACTCAACTTAGGCACAAGTGAGGAACCGAAGCCTATCTTCGTGAGTGCATTACTAAGTGCAGACGAGATAGAGAAGTATTACCAGCTGCTATTAGAGTACAAGGACGTCTTTGCTTGGACCTACAAGGAAATGCCCGGCCTCGACCCTATCATTGCTGTGCATCATCTTGCAGTCAAGCCTAGAACACGACCAATAAAGCAAACTCAAAGACGTTATCGATCCGAGCTCATCCCACAAATCAAGGCCGAGATTGACAAGTTGATCGAAGCAGGCTTCATTCGAGAGGTGCAATACCCCAAGTGGATCTCCAACATCATCATAGTCCTTAAGAAATCTGGACAAATACGTGTTTGCGTGGACTTCCGAGACCTCAATAATGCTTGCCCAAATGATGACTTCCCCTTGCCAATCATTGAAATCATGGTGGACGCAACCACTGGCCATGAGGCACTATCATTCATGGACGGCTCTTCTGGATACAATCAAATTCGTATGGCTCTTGAAGATGAGGAACTAACAGCCTTCCGCACTCCAAAAGGTATCTACTGCTACAAGGTGATGCCCTTTGGTCTGAAGAATGCTGGAGCTACATATCAACGCGCAATGCAGAAGATCTTCAATGACATGCTACACAAGAACGTAGAATGTTATGTAGACGATATGGTGGTCAAGACAAAGAAAAGATCAAATCACTTGAAGGATTTGCGAGTAGTGTTCGAAAGGTTGCGAAAATACAACCTCAAGATGAACCCGTTAAAGTGTGCATTTGGCGTCATATCTGGAAAGTTCCTTAGCTTCATTGTCAAGCATCGTGGCATTGAAGTGGACCAATCAAAGATCAAGGCCATTCAAAGCATGCCCGAGCCAAGAAACCTGCACGAGTTGAAAAGTCTACAAAGACGGCTAGCCTTCATCAGACGTTTCATCTCCAACCTTGCAGGGCGTTGTCAACCGTTCAGTCGACTCATGAAGAAAGATGTTCCGTTCGTATGAGACAAAGCATGCAACAATGCTTTTGAAAGCATAAAAAAGTATTTATCAAGTCCACCTGTCCTGGGGGCACCTGTACCAGGGAAACCGCTCATATTGTACATTGCTGCTCAGGAAAGTTCAGTTGGAGCACTCTTGGCACAGGAGAACGAGTCCCAGAAAGAAGGAGCGCTCTACTACCTCAGTCAAACGCTTACCGGCGCTGAGTTGAACTACTCCCCAATAGAAAAAATGTGCCTGGCCTTGATGTTTGCCATCCAGAAGCTCAGACATTACATGCATGCTTACACCATCCACTTGGTTGCTAAAGCTGACCCGGTCAAATACGTCATGTCTAAGCCAGTTTTGACAGGACGACTAACTAAATAGGCATTACTTCTCAATCAATACGAGATCATCTACGTCCCAGCTAAAGCCGTCAAAGGACAAGCGCTAGCAGACTTCCTTGCCGACCATCCAATCCCAGCCGATTGGAAAATCTCAGACGACTTGCCTGACGAAGAGGTGTTCTGCATCGACATATTCCCGACATGGACGATGTTCTTCGACGGATCTGCACGAGCAGACGGAGCGGGGGCAGGAGTAGTATTCATGTCGCCACAAAGGCAAATACTACCTTATTCATTCCAGCTAAGCGAATTATGCTCCAACAACGTCGCTGAGTACCAAGCACTGATCCTCGGGCTCCAAATGGCAATCAACATGGAAATCGCAGCCCTTGAGATATACGGCGACTCCAAGCTCATAATCAATCAACTCCTGACTGAATATAAGGTGAGGAAAGATGACCTCGTCCCATACTTCCGGCTGGCAACGCAATTGCTACAAAGGTTTGAGGCCGTAACACTAGAACACGTGCCAAGAAAAGAGAATCAAATGGCAGACGCTCTCGGCAACCTAGCCACGAGCATGACATTAGGAGAAGACGAAGCTACAAACATGCCAGTCTACCAAAGATGGGTAATCCCGCTTGTCACTGAAATAGTACTAAGTGATACAAACGTTATTTCAATACTTCCGGTCAACGTTGAAGAATGGAGACAGCCTCTGATCAACTACTTGGAGCATGGAATACTTCCAGATGATCCAAAACACTGCTCTGAAGTACGTCGACGAGCACATCGCTTCCTCTATTACAAAGGGACACTCTACCGGCGATCTTTTGAAGGAGTACTTCTGAGATGCCTAGGCGAGGAAGAAGGCAATCAAGCCATGGAAGAAGCACACTCAGGAATATGTGGAGCGCACCAGTCCGGACCAAAGCTTCATTTCCAGCTCAAAAGAATGGGTTATTACTGGCCAAGCATGGTAAAAGACTGCCTAGAATACGCCAAAAGGTGCCAAGCCTGCCAATTTCACGCCAACTTCATACATCAACCGCCTGAACCATTACACCCCACAGCTACTTCATGGCCGTTCGATGCATGGGGAATGGATGTCGTAAGACCAATTGCGCCAAAGTCATCTACAGGAGAGGCTTACATCCTGGCTACAACAGATTACTTCTCTAAGTGGGCTGAGGCCATACCCCTGAAGGAAGTCAAGAAGGAAACTGTCGTTCGTTTCACCAAGGGACATATCATCCACCGATATGGTGTGCCTCGCTACATTGTCACCGACAACGGAAAGCAGTTCTCAAACCGACTCATGGACGAGCTCTGCGAGAAATACAAGTTCAAGCAGCAAAAATCCTCCATGTATCATGCTCCGGCCAACGGTCTTGCAGAAGCATTCAACAAGACATTGTGCAACCTCCTGAAAAAGGTAATCGGTAGAACAAAGAAAGACTGGCATGAAAGAATAGGTGAAACACTGTGGGCATACAGGACAACATATAGAACGCCTACCCAAGCCACACCTTATTCTCTTGTATATGGCGTAGAAGCTGTTCTACCGCTCAAAAGTCAAATCCCCTCGCTAAGGATGGCTATACAAGAAGGCTTGACTGACGAAGAGAATGCAAAGTTGCGTCTTCAAGAACTAGAAGCGCTGGATGAGAAAAGACTCGAAGCCCAGCAACACTTGGAGTGTTATCAAGCGTGACTTTCTAAAGCCTTTAACAAGAAAGTTCTCCCTCGGTCTTTTCAAATGGGAGATCTCGTCCTTTCATTGCGTAGGCCTATCATCACAACTCACAAGACAAAGAGCAGGTTCATGTCAAAATGGGATGGACCATACGTAGTACAAGAAGTCTACACCAATGGCGCCTACTTAATCATGGCGGAAAACGGCTTGAAGATCGGCCCTATCAACGGCAGGTTCTTGAAACGCTACTACCCCTGAAAGGCAACAAATTCCCGCTCTTTATTCGCACGAGCCTAAACTGCATGAACTAAAGCTCCTGGCTCGCAAGAGCATAAACTGCGTACATCACCAAAAAAAAAAGTATTTTGAACTACGTTATGACTTGATCCCTCCTCGACAAAGGGTACGTAGGCAACTCGAAGTGTCAAAACTTCAAGTACAATCACACCATCTAAAAGAAATAATAATAATAATAAATAACACTTTGAAGATTGAAGAGCAAATTCAAGAACATAAATGCTTTATTTCTTTGAAAGAAAGAGTTGGCTCCAAGGCCTTATTACAAGAAGATACTACTTGAAAACTATGTCCCTAAAACTACGAAGGCGATCTTCAAGTGAGCCTTCCAAAGTCTTCAGAGTCTCTACCTCGGCGGGGGACAAGATGGGTAACTCCATAGTCATGCCTTCCTCTCGTTCTAGGCGCGAAATCTCCTTTTGGTACTGAGAAAGGGCAGTTCCCTGCTCTGCAAGAACACTTTCAAGTTGCGATGCTTCGATTACCAACTGCTCCCGCTCTCGCGTCAATGCATCTAGACGCCCCTGGACAGAAGTTAAAGCAACCTCCGTGACTTGATAATCTCTTGACATAGCTTGCTGAAAAGACCGGACTTGAGCCAGTGACGAGTTTATCGCTGCTAGCTGATGAGCTCTAACATCTGGACTCAACTTCTCCAAGGAAATAGCACGCAAGGAAGAATACTCAGTCGAGGCGGCCATAAGTTCGGCAATCTTGATCTTCAAGGATGAGGAATCAACGTTAAGGTTGTCGATCACAGAAACAAACCTCGACAAATCCTCATTGAGCAACATAAGGTCTTCCAGTGGACATTTAGAAATCCTTTCCTCGATATGACCCTTGATCTCCATCGCCGCACCAAGACTGATGCGATGGATAAGTCACTCAGTACAGCTAAGGTTTGGCGCTAGCTGGCAAAGGTGTTGGGCGCATGACAGGTTCTGGCATACCTCCACCTACACATGGCAAACTCGGGAAGTTCGGCAGATTCGGAACAAGCTCTGTACCAGGCGGATCCCCGATCTCCCTGTCTGTAGGTAGGTCACCTACAAATAGCATCTCCGTGTAGGAATAGATATCTGCAGTTGCCAAATCAAGATGACAAGAAGGCCCAACCTAAAGGAGACAAAGGAAGGCGTTAGAAACGAAAGCCAAAAAAATGAAAGCAGAAGGAATAAAAAAAATAAATAAAAAAAAAGGAAGTACTTACATCTCTTTCAAATGGCGCGCGGTCATCAAATTGAGGAGGTCTAAACACTTCCTTCTTCCTATGGCGAAAATTGACATCGTTGTCGACCTGAGCATCCTCAAGTGGTCGCTTGTTTGAAACTTGTTGACGCTGCTGTAGAATAAATTCGTCTTCGTGCGAGTCAACTTCATCTCCCGCCTCTTCAGAAGCATTCGGATGTCGAGGATACGAGTGTGGGCGTTGATGAGCTAAAGCTACAGGTCTATCTTGTAAGGGAGCCGCACTCGCGCAATCAAGGGGTACCAGTCGCATAGAAACCACAGGACAACCCTCTCTCGACATACCATCGCCTAAGAGAGAAGAATTGGTACAACTTGTCATCCCCAAGTTCGTATAATGTGTCTTTGACCACCAACGTGCGTAAACACGGGTCACTGGATTACTCATGAACTCATCCTTGGTCGGCAGCGTGATAACAGCATTTGTGCATGAACGGGTACAAGACTCCCAATGCATGTACACGGCTTGCAGGGATGCCGATGGGTTCTTTTCCTTCAACTTGCCTGGCACGTTTTGGACAAAACCAAATTGCCTGCTGAAACGGTGGGGACTATATGGCTGAACGATGCATCGGTCTTCTTGCCGCAAAGAAACAAACCCCGAGCGAAGGCTTATAAGATAAGACAAGTCTGAGAAGCGGAGATGCGAGTTGTCTACGATGCCTCGCCGCACCGAGCCAACTCTCGCTAAGGGGTCCATCCTCAAATCTTCACAACTTTTAAATAGCGCCCGCGCTCGCAAATCATCAAGGCTCTTCGCGGAGAGCACGCCAGAATACTTCGTCATCAAAGGCCCTAGCTTGGCTCCGGTCGATGAAGAAGGCCTTGACTTATCTAGAGTTGACAAAGAAAAATGAGTGCCAAAATATTCACCCAACCAACCATACACATAGTGGTAAGGAAGCACCGCAGCATGATCTTCAGTGCTTGCTGAGTCTGAAACAATGCTCAAGCCATTCTAAATGTTGGCTAAGACCGGGATAGCAAGGCTAAAAGACTCACCCGCAGCCATCTTGCTAGCAACTTTGAAAACTCCAGGACGAACTAAGTTGACATCGCCTGCTGGGAAAACAAACTTACAAAGCCAACAAGCTAAGAAAGCAGCCAGGTAAGACTCCTCCACATGCTCTGATGCTATGCCAAGATCCTCAAATGCTCTCAACTCGTTAGAAGAGCGACGCCTGGTTGAGCCAATAACACCAGACGAGTCTGAGTCTCCCTTTGGCCTAGTGGTCTTGTTACGACCAACTTTCTTCAAAGGCTTCTTATACCTCATGGCCTCCCAATACCAGAATCGGATCCATGAGGAAATCCTCACTCCTGATTTACCTTGAGCATCCTGGAAAAGCCTGTGATACGCCCAAAACAAATAGCGGCAACTTGCGGGCAATCCTCGGCTATTGCAAAGAGAAAGCTCATCCGCACTGGGAACGACCTCGTCGTAAAACTTACCTTGGATCGGCAAGCCTCCTATCCTGTGAAGAACCCAAAGTGAAATTGACATCTCCCCTTGCGCTGTGTGAAGTGTGTTGGTCGTTGAACACCAACGCTCTAAGAACGCACGAATAACGGGAGGATGGCAATCATAACTAAATAAAGATGCGTACACAGCGTGGTAAAGGCCCACCTTAGTAAGCACATCCTTAGATCAGCTTAAGACATCTTCGAGCCACTCCCAATAAAACTCATAAAAAACGGCCTCTCCAGCAGTAGACAGGGTACCATTCCAAGCCAAAGCTTCGATGCGGATGTGATCACCAAAAAGCTTAAATGAGGCCGAATGATTATCACCAGCATGGTGCGACGGATTCAAGATAAGAATCTTCGAGATGCGCGCCTTCTTCTTCGTATCTGTCTGAACAGAATCTACCACATCCCAAGATACTTCGGAAGACCACGACTTAATATGCATGGAGTTATCTTTCGCGGGAAGAGCAAGTGCTTTAAGACCAGTCAGTGGCTCGTAAAGCTTCAACGTCGTTCCCCTGTCTTGCGAGTCACCTGCCTGCGTAAGAATGGTAAGGGTGCTGCCTTTAAAGCACTTAAAAAATACCATGACCTCGAAAAAAACAAAATAAATCAGCAGCAGCACGACAAAGGGGGTAGCTACAAGAAGGTCCTTCCAAGCGGCAGCAAGAGGCACATCGACGTCACCACCAAAGAAAGTTATGATCAAAAGGCACTACACAGCGAAACCCCGTTGCAGTCTCTTGCACAAACCCTAGGTAGCAGAAATCACAAATATGCTCACGCCCTGCTCACTCCAAATACCACGTCTCTGAAAGCTTCGTAATTAAAGATCCCTAGCATTACGACAAAGAAATCCATCAGTGAAGGTGCGCACATTATAAGAAATTTTATATATGTGCACACTGGGACAAACAAATATATATATATATATGCATGCAGCTGACGGGACAAACGCATGCAGATGACAGCAAATAACATATATATATATATATGCATGGGATCATAAAAGATGTTCAGGTTGCATTGGATCATCTTTCCCAGAGCGCCGACATTCACAAATTTGGCATATATATATATATATATGCATGCAGATGATGGAACAAACAAGCAAATAACATATATATATATGCATGGGATCATAAAAGATGCTCAGGTTGCATTGGATCATCTTTCCCAGAGGGCCGACAAGCAAATAACATATATATATATGCATGGGATCATAAAAGATGCTCAGGTTGCATTGGATCATCTTTCTCAGAGGGCCGACATTCACAAATTTGGCATATATATATATATATATATATATATATATATATATATATGCATGCAGATGACGGAACAAACATGCAAATAACATATATATATATGCATGGGATCATAAAAGATGCTCAGGTTGCATTGGATCATCTTTCTCAGAGGGCCGACATTCACAAATTTGGCATATATATATATATATATATATATATGCAGACGAAGGGACAAACAAGCAAATAAAATATGTATATATATATATGTATCAGCGCAATGGTAGACAACCACGTTCCACATACGTATACATATATATAAAGGCATGCACGATCCAAGGATGACCCTCACCTTAAAAAGAGCCTGGACCTCTCCCTCCCCGTCCTGTAACTCGAAAGAGAGATCGCTGCGAGCCCAGGTGCACTGATTCCTACAGCCTTTGCGCCAGGATGACAAATGCAAGGATGACAGGTAGTGTAATGGTGTGCGGCAGACGGTGCAACGAGTACGTAAGGCGGTGCGGCAACCAGCAAGGATGACAAAGGCAGTGCATCAAGGATGGTGGCTGTGCAATGGCTTGGCAGTGACAGTAAAAGGCAGCGAGCATGCAATGGCTGCGCAATTGGCCGTGAAATGGTTGCGTAGTTGTGGTGTTCAGAGAAGCAAGCAAACCTGCACAAATATGAAGCAGCAAGCTTTGGTGCAAATAGGCAGAACTACACTTGATAGGTTAAAAAAAGAAAAAACTCTCGAGCTGATGGGAAGAGGGTAAGGATTGAATACCTGCCTAAAAGCCTTACAGGAAGGCTTACTTATACACACCAAAATAGACCAACATTACAGAGCACATGCCGCGAATGATGATACTCACATGCAGCAATCTTTTGTTAAAGCTGGAAAAGCTTTAAACGCCCATATTTACCTGCCAGCAAGCAGCATATTTGGGGAAAAAACAAAGACATACAGCTTTAGCTGTATGTTTGAGATTGAATAATCACCACGTAGGTTATCTTCCCACCATCAGATATCTAATGGCAGCTTGGTGTCAGCACATCGTGTGTTGATCTCTTGGCCTCAGTGACCTCTTATCCTAATCCGGACGACAAGATCAAAACAACCAGATTCAAGGATCAAGCAGGTGGGGAAGAACAGGTAATGCTTTAACACGTGCAGCTCGTCTGCGATTAAGTCCGAGGCTGATTTCCAAGGTTGCAGATGATACACACGGCAGGGCTATACTGCATGAGCTACAAACCAACAGCATAGATACTTCTTTGTTGCGACATGGACATGAGCAACATCTGTTCGAGAAGGCGCCCACCACCTTAGACGAACGAGAAGCACGTGGACATGCTGACGACGTCGCTGTCGCTTAAGGATGATGCTGACGGTGACGACACCAAGCTCACCGACACTGAGATTAAATATGTGGAAGAGGCCATATTCAAATGTTGCGTGTTGTTGCTGTTTCTGGGTCCACCACCTCCACTGCATACATTTTCAAGTCATGCATCCATTTTCTCCTATCTGTTCATATTTTCTGAGTGATCAGACAAAGGGAGATCGGACATCATTCAAAACGCTCAAAATCTGAAGAAAAGCAAAGACAGAGGTGCAAAGCAAAAGTGAAAAGGGAAAGGAAAAGAGAAGAAGAAAAGCAAAAAAAAATAAAAATAATAATAATAAAAAATAAAAATAAAAAAAATAAAAAATAAAATAATAATAATAAAATAATAAAATAAAATTAAATTAAATTAAAAAAATGTACATATAGACGCTAAGTGAAATAAAGCTCATTTATTAATGTTTTCGATAAATTACAAATATGTACATATACATAAATCAAAATAAACAAACGAGAGAGAGCCTTCACAAAGGTTGCTCAGGCGGAGCCTCAGCAGTCGGCGGGGCTTCACTACGCGGTATAGCCCCAGAAGACGAAGGCAAATGTTGTTGGAACAAACCCAAAAACCTCCGATGATCAAGTAAAATCTGACCATCAGATTCCTGCATCTGGTCAATTTTCCTCTTCATGTTTGTGGCATAGTTGTGTGCGAGCTTGTGCAACTGTTTATTCTCATGCTTGAGCCCTCTAATCTCCTGTTTGAGACTCATCACTTCAGCCGCCAACGATTCAACTTGACGGGTTCGAGCAAATAGGCGTTGGGCCATGTTGGACACAGAACCCGCACACTGCACACTAAGAGCCAGAGACTCCTTAACAGCCAACTCATCAGACCGCTTGGAAAGTAGTCTGTTATCTTTGAGAGTGACAAGGTTCCGGGCCACCACCGCAGCGGTCATATCATTCTTCATCACCGAATCCCCAACGGTAAAAGGACCAGTAGGGGATATGAATGATAGGCGCCATATGTTGTCTGGAGAAGGCGGGACGGCCTCTTCACCAAGGTTCAAATCAAGACGACGGTCGGAGGGGCCAGACATTTTCAAAAGTGTTGAAGAAAGAAGAGGTCGGACAAATCAAGATCTTAGAAGTGCAAGAAGGGAGTTTTCTACAAGCAAAAAATTCAAGTGTGCTTTGAAACGAACTGCGGGCCTCTATAAAAATCAACGCTCGACGGGATTTCAGAGATTGAATAAGCGAGCTCAGAATTTGAAGAGGCCAATTCAAAAATCAAAGAGGCAAGCTCAGAAATCGGAGAAGCATCTTGCTTTTCCAGACGCGTTAGCACCCGTCACGCGCAAACTCAGCTTTGCGAAAATCACGGGCAATTTGTTAAAGCGCCAATCCCAGATATCGAAGAGGCGCTAGTCTCTTTCAGCCTCGTCAGCACCCGTCACGCGCAAACTCAGCTTTGAGGAAATCACGAGCAATTTGTTAAAGCGCCAATCCCAGATATCGAAGAGGCGCTAGTTTTTTTCAGCCTCGTCAGCACCCGTCACGCGCAAACTCAGCTTTGCGCAAATCACGGGCAATTTGTCGAAGCGCCGATCCCAGATATCGAAGGGGCGCCAGTCTTTTCCAGACGCGTCAGCACCCGTCACGCGCAAACTCAGCTTTGCGGAAATCACGGGCAATTTGTCGAAGCGCCGATCCCAGATATGAAAGAGGCGCCAGTCTTTTTCAGCCTCGTCAACACCTGTCACATGCACACTCAGCTTGACGAAAATTACGGACAATTTGTCGAAGATTTCTGATAAAGAATAAAGCACGTGAAGCCATACTGATCAATCACGCATTGGTTGCCGACACGAGTAAAAGAATAGTACCTCTACAGGTACTAAAGAATTTCCTATAACTGTTCACCTTCACCCTCCATAGCAAGGCAGACATACATAACCTTTCTTCATCTTCGAGAACCTTTCTTCATCTCCGAGAATGCCTTCCCAATGAAGCCTCTCGAGTCACTCAGTGTTTCTTATTCCTTGGGGTGCCTCTGCAAACAAATGACACCAAAGCAAAAGTATCTCATATCACCAGGGTAGAAAGCAAGAGTATCTCATATCATGCGTTTTCTCTGTCCTTTCCTTTGTCCTTGTTCTTACCTACAAAGACAAGGATAAAGAAAACAATATGCCGGAACCTCCACTCAAACTCGGATGCCACATTTGCCTGGAGAACGGATAAGGCAAGTGAAAATGATACCTTGCAGCATGTGGAGACAACGCGCAGAAGAAACAAGCAAAGAAGAATGCAGTCTTCATAGTCAGCTCAGCAGAAGGAGTCCGAGCTGAGGAACTCAAGAAGCTGCCACATCTGCCTAAAGAAACAAGCAGAGAATAATGCAGCCTGCACAGTCAGCTCAACAAAAGGAGTCTGAGCTGAAGAACTCGAGAAGATGCTACATTTTGCCGGAAGAATGGATAAGACAAGGGAAAATGATACATTGAAGCATGTGGAGACAAGCACAACAAAGCACCTGCCGATTTATCCGCTACTTCTTCAAAATCAAAAGTATCTCATATCATCAGGTTTGCAATCACTCTGGGTGGAGGACTCGTTTTGACCCTCCAATTCTTGGGTCGACTTGCTAGGCGTTGTGGGCTACATGTGCCGTTTCACCACCCTTGAATCAAATCCTTAAAGATCAAGTTGAAGGGAAAATTATGAGCTTAACATGTGGGATTTCTATATGACTAGCATGCACATACAATTCAAAATTTATATACATGAGCTACGGAAGCAATTTATCAAATAAAATCAAAGCTATAGTCATGTAAATCCCCTTCAAGGTTCATAGGTTTATATATAATGCATCAAAACATTTTAGTAAAGAACAAAGTGAAAGTTTAGTCTTATACCTCTTGATCTAGACTTGAGACCAATGATGGACCACCTCCAAGCCCTTTGTTCCTTGAAGTCCTTGAGCCTAGCCTCCCTCCTTGCCTCCTCCACTTTGTTAGTAAGAGTGCTTCAAGGTTCTCCTTAAGTCTCCAAAGGAGAAGACCTCTAAAGATCCACACCCACTAGTGTAGTGAAATGGATGGAGGAATAACCAAAAGGGTGAAAGATTGTTAGTAAATTCACCCTCTAGGTGGCCGGCCTTTGTGGTTTTAGAGAGCTATTTTCTTTTGCCTCTTTGTTGTTCAAAACACACAAAAAACCCTAATGAACTTAGTGCTATAAAGTTCCTTATATAGACAAAAGAAACCTAGTCAACAACTTGACTAAATGTCTCTCCCAAAACCTTTAAGTGGCCGGCCCTATAGTGTTTGGTTTGGGCTTTGGGCTTTTATTATTTCAAGTCATCCTATGCTTGAATAAAAGCCCAATGGGTTTAGGCGCAATGGGCCCAATTAAACCGAACGTTTCTTTAAGCCCAAAACGATCCTTTATCGCTTTTATGATTTCTTTAGACTTTCTAAATTAATCACAACACTTAATTAATCCAATTAATTATTTCCATCATCCTTTAATTACTCACTACAAGAGTGTATCGGTGTACAATCATTTTAGGTTCTAATTAGCAAGGCAGTGAGGTGATTGACATCAATCCAATTGATTATATTTAATCCAATCACTTAGTGAATTAAAACTTCATTTTAATTCACCTTTCTTCTTTGATGACTACATTTAATCATCTAGAAGAACTCACAAGCTATGAGTGACATCTAACCATATGTCATAGCTACCCAAGCTAATGTAGAAGTGGTTCGGAGAACCTATTCAGTTGGAATTACAATGTAATTCGATCCTTCTCTAAAACAATACTCTCAATCACATTACTAGGGTATGGATATATTATGTCAAACCCCTAATGTGATTATTCCTTCTTATATGATTCAATTGAGTCGTATAGGAACGCTTTCCTTTATTACGCTCGATACTTCGGCCGAAGATTCCCGAATCATATCTTAGAGTATTCTTCCTCTCTAATCGAGGATTAGAGATTCCTTGTTGCGCATTCACTTGCCTTCATGACTAAGTGGCTTAACCCCAATTATGCCGTGGACATCCGCGAATGGGGTGACTTTGACATAATCAAAGATTAAGTACTTAGCCACAAGACAACGACGATGCCTCAGGTCAAAGGACTACTTACATTATTCCAACCATTAGAGTTACTTGCTTGACATGTGAGTAGACCTCCATGCAAGTACTCTCGTTCGATTGTGTTCAGTGAACTCATTCCCTTAATGAGCACCTACATACTTGTCTTAGTGTCACAACACGAATGGGATGAGACTTTCCATCCTTCCATTTGAAGCGGACACAGTATGTACCGGTCTAAGCATTGTCAGTTTCCCTCTGACAATCCAATGACTAGGAACCTTTTGGACATAATGGTTATGTGAAGAAGGTCTCTGTAGTCTAACATCATTAGATTACTTCTTCAATCAATCCATTATCCATGGATACACTATTTAGGACATATATCGTTTATTAAGATAGTCCTTATTCGTGTCTTTGCCATTTGATGTATAAGAGTCATCCATACATCGATTCATTTGTCCTGAAAGGTTTCTTCCAAAGATTGACTTTCAGGGCATATTTCCAACACAAGTCACCAACTGGAAGAAGAGCCCATCAATCTTGAAGATCATACCGTTGACCAAACTGCTCAGGTGTGAATTAGAAAGATTGAACAAAGCAACAAGTCGTCACCTTCACCTCGTGCCTGCTTGCCATGTGTTCAAGTCAACCTTCAAGAATCAGGCCTCAACGGCCCTTGAAGAAGTTTCCGGCCAAATTCAAGATCAAGCCTCGACGGCCCTTGAAGAAATCACAAGTCCGATTCAAGATCAAGTGTCTACCACTCTTGAATCAAAACCTAGTTCAAGAATAAGCTGTGGAAAATCAACAATTGGAGGAATCCAGAAAATCCTCCAACCCAGTTCAAGATCAAAGCTGTGGAAAGTCAACAAAGCACAAAAAACAAATACGTGCCGATTCATTCACTACCCAAGCCAAAGATCATCTACCACATGAAGCTCCTTGTGGTCCAATTTCAACCTTCAAGATCAAGCCTCGACGGCCCTTGAAGAAATTCCAAACAAATTCAAGATCAAGCCTTGACGGCCCTTGAAGAAATCTCCAGCCCAATTCAAGATCAAGTCTCGATGACCCTTGGATCAACATCTACATTAAGGGACTTCAAAAACGCATCTCCTACACGCGACAAGCACATGTATGTAATGCGTCTTGAAGTGGGGGCATTTGTAGACATCGAAATTTCGGTAAATAAATGTTGACCGATAAATCAAAGTTTCAACGCCCATGTATTACATAAATTTTACACATAGCGTGTGTCTAAACAAAAAATCAAAATAAGTTGGAAAAGTCATCAAATAGGACACGTGTCAACACCTGGCAGAAACGACTTATTTCATCTGGAATATTATATTCAAAATTAGGCCTTGGAAATTTCTATAAATAGAAGGCTAATTCATTCATTTAAGGGGACCAAAATCATTAGGCAAAATTCTTGAAGTTCTGAAGCTCTGAAACTCCGAAGCTCTCGAGCATCCAGGTTCCCGAAGAATCGAGAAAGCTTTCTTCGTTCTTCGTTCTTCGTTCATCGTTATTCCAAGATCAAGTCCCAATGGCCCTTTACACCAACAATCACCCACCAATTCAAGATCAAGCCCCGACGGCCCTTGGATCAACAAGCCACCGTTCTTCAAGATCAAGCCCAAAAGCCCTTGAAGATCTGTTCATCACTGTTCTTCAAGATCAAGCCCAAAAGCCCTTGAAGATCCGCCCATCACCGTTATTCAAGATCAAACCTCAACGGCCCTTGAAGAAACACTCATCCTCAAGATCAAGCCCCAACGGCTCCTTGAAGATTCGCTCAAATCCACCTTCAAAGATCAAGCCCACAACCCTTGAAGAAACTTCCAACAGTTCATCCAAAATCAAGCCTCAACGGCCCTTGAATCAACGAAAGATGCACAAATCAACACCTTACGGAGATCGAATCAGAGGATCAAAATAAAGAGAGATTGTAACCCAAAATTTTCAAATACAAATATTTGTTTGTGCACGTTGTTCTTGTCTCTTTCGTTTCAGGAATTTTCCGTGTTTACAATATTGTCCAAAAGAAATACAAGGATAGGTATAAGCAACAATTGCGCCTACGAGGACAACACATGTCACTTGTGTAGTTGTGCCCTACACCGTGAGAATAGTGCAACGGGCAAAACAACAACCTGGATAAGCTGTGAAGCTCGTGTAAGTGTCAATAACCCAACTATGTGATAATAATAAAACAGGTCCATAGATCACAATTTAGAAACATCAATGGTAAAACCATACTTTATAAAAATCATGAATAACTCGCTGAAAATCCTTAAGGAGTCACCTATACGTACATCGACTTTTCTAAATCAAACCACAAAGGTTTTCAAATCTCTGGTCTATGCTTATGCTAGAAACTAGACCTAGAGTTAAATAGTTCGGCTGAAGCCTACAACTTCTAAGTTTCCTCATTCCAGACCAACTCAAAGGAACTTGAAGAAGTAGAGAGATTCCGGACCACTCAACAGAATCCAACGAATACAGGGTTTCATACCAACTAAATGGAACCAGATATGAGTTGGGATTTTGGACCATTCAATAGAATCTAATAGAGATAGAGTTCTAGACTATTCAAATGGCAGTGGGTGGCAAAGTTGTAGGAAGAGGAAATTCAGACCACTCAATGGAATCCGAATCGAACACGTTTTCAAACCACTCAGCAGAACCTTGTCACGCTGATCCCGAGATACGCTAGGGATTGACACTTGGCAGCTGAAAGTAAGAGTACAATTATACATAAAGTCAGTTGGGACTCATACATAATATATCAAATAATCAACAGAAACAAAAATTACAAATAAGGGGAATAAACTTTATTCTCAAGTGCACTGCATACACCAACTACACCCCTTGAAAACCTCTTTATCTAACCGCTACATGTACTTTACAAGAAACAGCCATACACCATGAGAATCATGCACTAGGCAAAGCAAAAACTCGTATAAGCTGCAAAACTCGTGTGAGTGGCAATAATACAAGGTATGTGAGTTAAAAACAACATTTTACAATCCTTTATATATATAAAATAATCTTCACTCACAACTCTCGATTGAATCCACCTAGTCATCCAACCGTATTTTCATGATTAATTCACACATGCACTAAATCATCTTTTTCATATATAATAAAATCATAGGGTTAGATGCCAAATCATAAAGTTCCACGTTCCAAAACCTCTCATGGAATCATATAACAAGGATACAAAAAGTAGGGTTCCAGAACCTCTCATGGAATCAGATAGAAACTGTGCACAAAGTTCCTAAACCTCTCAAGGAACCGGAGTAGAATTTCAAAACCTCACATGGAATCCGACAGGATGTAGGTCCATAACCTCTCATGGAACCGAACAAATGTAGCATTCCAAAGCCATTTATGGAACCTACTAGAAGTCAAGCAGGATTCCAGAACCACTCATGGAATCAGGAAGCAAAGTAACAAACTAGGGATTTCATATCCCCACATGAAACGAGAAAAAAAGTATACAAGGTATCAGTCATTTACTAGCCCTCTCAGTTCGCAAACATTTCAAATATACATACATATACATTTTGTAAAGTATATCGGTACCTAGGTAATGACCATTTGTAAATCCATGTTATACACACAAAGTATATAACAAGAGTATTTCATATGCAAAATACTTCATCATATAATATTAAATTCAACTCACCTAGAATCCAACGCACTTCCAGAATCAACAGAATTGAATCATCATGCAAAACGAGATGCACGTCACTAAGACATCACATGTCTCTGATGAGCCAACAATGCTCTGATAGAACCTAACATCGTACACAACACTTCACTTAGAAAACTTATCAAGATTGACATGCAAAATGAGGCATAATATTACCTGCAAGTATATCGAGACATATGTAAACCAGAAACGACAATCATCATGATGAGTCAACTAACCTCCATCAAGCCTCAACAACATTCTATTCTAATTTTGCGACGATCAAACTATCAAATTGTTGTTAATTACGAAAATCGTACAGTAATATAATTATACCAAAGTCGAAAATCAAACCATCGTATCAAATTTCAATAAATGAACTTTGGATATAGGCTCAGGACATCGAGAACATCTTTCAGTCCAAAAGCCATGTTTTCAAGTTTTCCCACGCATCGCCACAAACCCATTTTTCCGACTACCTCTAAATTATACTAGACTTTATAGGCATGTAGAGCTCAACATAAGCAACAACTTTTATACTTGTGACGAAGTGCAAAAGTTGATGAAAGACGGTCAAGTCTCCAGTAAAAGTGGCGGGTGCCTAAAACTTTTTGGTGTCAATTGGTCCAATGACGTCAGGGTTAGGTTTTACTCTTGGGATGAAGAGCTATAAAACCCAGGTGGTGGTGCCAATCGCAGCTTTGCAGATTCATTGGAAAATAGATAAAGAAGCCGCCAAACTCGTGGGATAGGCTGAGGAAACCTCAAACTTCGCAACCTCTAACCGCCATGTATGGTGTTTCTTGGGTAAGTTTTGTAGGGGAAGTTTGAGCTTCACAATGGTGGTTGTGACGTCGAAAAAATTTGTCAGCATTGAATTGAATTTGCGTTGAAAAACGTCTAAGTAGCGTGGATCGATGGAGTCAGTGGGTCGCGATTTGGGCGTGGGATTTCTGGTATTTATGGTTTCCTGATATGGCGAGTTTCCAAATTACCAAATTACCAAATTGTCCTTCACCACTGAAGGTAATAACTTCTTTGTTTCAACTCTGATTTACGAAAGGTTTTTGCCTACATGCTCGTGGGATCGAGCTCTATCCACTTATTCTAAACTCACCTCCAAACACCGAAGTAAAATTTAAAATGACAAAAAACCCTTGAAATATTTTTTTTAACTGTAAAATAAACAGATAAATAAATAATTAAATTTTGGGATGAGACATCACACCAACACCACCCCAACACTATCCCTGCCACCATAATCACCACCCCTACTATATCCCCCCCCCCCCCCCCCCCAAAAAAAAAAAAAAACAAAAACCAAAGGCACCAACTTTACTCCCATCATCTTGCAACAATCACCATGTGCCATTTCTACAACTATATTGTCATTACCACCTCATAAGACCACTTGGTCATGATCATGATCACCATTTTAATGAAAACTTAACAATAATAAATGCTACTTAATAAAATGGTCATTAAAAGTCATGACAACTCACATAATTTATTAAGTTCTAGCTTTGAACTCTTTAGAATTATGCAAAAACCTATCATATAACTGTTTGGAACTCGATCTGTCATCTCTCATTCGAGTCAAGTGAGCGCGCGTTTGAGTAGAACGAGCACACGTTCGAGTCGAGTTGAGTGAGCGCGCAATCGAGTCTAACAACGTACTTCCAAATAATGAGCTACATTTGTTATCCCTTGTTCGAGACGAGCGAGCGTACTTCAACGTGTAGTTAATTTCCACGTCGGCTCACTCGAACACTTCTTAATCCAAGTGAGCCCAATTCATTTTCTTACCATGTTCGTGATCCAAATGAGTTTTATAAAGTTAGTGCTTGTCATGAAGCGAGAATAGAGTTTTTTTCAAATCTTAAGCGTGAACTATGGAGAATATCATAGCAAAAGAAGCATATTAATTCCAAATCATAGCAAAAGAAGCATATTCATTCAAACCAGTTACAATCTTCCAAGTCTTGATTGTCTCCATCAGCCTTGATTTGGAATTAATACATGTCTAACTTTTGCTACGATCTTCTTCACATTTCATGCTCAATATTGGAACTTTGAAAACTCTATTCTGCTTCATCACAAGCACTAACTATGTAAAACTTCTTTGAACCACAAACTTAGTAAGAAAATGAATTGTGCTCACTTGAATTAAGACGTTTTTGGGTGGGTCAACTTGAATTTTTACGGAATGATTGTCATTGAATTGAATTTAAAACCCCATTCCTTTGGTTATTAGAAAAAATAGAGATTTCAATTGGATTAAAAAATCACATATCAATTGGTTTAAGAACACTCAATTTTCATTTGATTGGAGGAATCCTCGGATTTGATAGGAAGTTGTGGCTCATAGCCCCTTGTTGTGAGTATATTTATAATTTGTTAAAAACAAAGAAAAAATTATTGATTAAGGAAATCATCGTTTATTACTATGGACAAGGATTGTCTGCCCTCCCACTTTCGGTGCCCTCCCATGCCCTCCTGTTTATGTGGTCACGGTTAAGCCACGTCAACATTTTATATTACTATTTATTTTTGTTTTATTATCTATATATAAAATAATATAAAATGTTGACGTGGCTTAACCGTGACCACACAAAACAGGAGGGCACCGGAAATAGGAGGGTACGGGAGGACACCGGAAGTAGGAGGGCAGACAATCCTTGTCCTATTACTATAGCACTCCAAGTTGGACAAGGATTGTCTGCCCTCCTTGTTCCCGTGCCCTTCCATACCCTCCTGTTTGTGTGGTCACGGTTAAGTCACGTCAACATTTTATATTACTATTCATTTTTGTCTTATTATCTCTATAAAAAAAAATATAAAATGTTGACGTGACTTAACTGTGACCACACAAAACAAGAGGGCAGACAATCCTTGTCCCTCTAAATCTCCAATGAATTGAGTCATGACCCCACCTCACTCCTTTCAATATAAATCATTGACATAGTACACTCATGGATTATAGAGTCAATAAATCGAACCACTCACACATAAGCCAAATATTTATGTGAGGTCTTATAAAGAGCTATCCTCACGTCAGCGACAACATCTGCACTATTCCTCATCATAGTTAGTAACTTAGTGATAAAAATAAATTCTAGTCCTTTGGAAACTGTGCATACTAAATTATGCTAAGTTAATATCATGTTTTATGGTGGCAATTGTGCTTTTATCACACGGACATAAATTACTCCATTTTGTGGATGTACGCGGATCTAAACATTAGAAAATTATATTTTAGTCCTTAAAAATGATCACTTTTAAATAAATACCGTAAGGAAGGGTGTTCATTGGGTTTCTCGGGAACGGCTAAGAATGTAGAAACACAATGGCGGTTTGGGCTTCAAAGACATTCAATGTTTCAATCTCGCCTTTTTGGCTAAGATTGGATGAAGGCTTATTCACAATCTAGAGTCCCTTCTTGCCACTGTGTTGAGAGATAAATACTTTCCGGGGAAGACATTCAGGGAAGTAGGTGGTGGAAGGGGAACGTCTTGGGGCTGGAAAGGCATTTTTGAAGCACGCAAGGTGCTAGATAACGATATTCGGTGTCGGGTGGGTGATGGAACTTGCATCAATATTAGGGAAGACCCGTGGTTTTCCAAACCTTCTACCTTCAAGGCTTAGACGCGGGAGGGCTTGCAAGGAATTATAGTCAGTGAGCTAATTGATCCAGTCTCAATGACTTGGATGACTGACATCATCTCTGCAGGATTTTACAAGGACGATGTTGCACAGATTCTCAGTATCCCCTTAAGCAGAAGCGGGCGCAGTGACAGGTTGGTCTGGCACTACTCTGAGAATGGGTCATAAATGGTTAGGTCTAGATATGGGGTTGCATTGGGGCTTTTGGAGAATGGATCACTGGGGAGGAAAGGAAGGGGATCGCCAAGTTTGAAAACGAACATCAACCAAGTGTGGAACAAGATATGGAGTTTAGAGGTCCCAAACAAAATGAAATTCTTTGTCTGGAAGTGTTGTAATAATGCTTTGGCAATCAGAAGAAATTTGAACAGAAGACATATGCATATTGATAATGTATGTGTGGTGTGCAACCAAATTCATGAGACAGAAAACCACATATTCTTCAGGTGTGAAATCAGCCACCTATTTTGGTTTTGCTCCCCAATGCAACTTAACTCCTTTGAGTTGGAATGTGCTGATTTCTTGGCAACTTGGGTGAGTTTTTGCAACCGAGTCAAAGGGAAGGAGAACGAAGGTGAAATTTTGCAAGAATTTGTTTTTGGGCTCTGGCGTCTTTGGAAAAACAAAAATGAGATGGTTTTCAAGGGTGGTCACCGACAACCTTTAGAGATTCTGGAGCTTTGGAAAAGGAATATTTCCGAGTTTAGAGATGCAAGAATGCAAGGGGACGAGGGTGCAAATCAATATGAGGCCACGAGGGTTGAAGCACCGACAAGATGGAGTGAGCAATGGCGGAAGCCAGGGTTCGGGACCATTAAGGTCAACACCGGTGCGACTTGGTGCAAGGGGACCCTGTGCGCTGGTGTGGGCTGAGTGGCCCGCGATTTTACAGGCCTGTTACAAGCGGTGGAAGGCTCGAGCGGTTTATTCTGTCACAATGCGGTTGCGGTTGAGGCCAATGCAATTCGTGACGCCTTGGAGTTTTGCATTAAGCAAGGTTTCAACACTATGATTGTTGAATTTGATGCTAAGGTTCTTATCCAAATGATCAGGAAGGAGCTTAGCCATGAGTTTAGTTTGGAATGTATACTTGGTGACATCGAGACTCTAGCATGTGGCTTGGAGTTGGTGACTTTCGAATTTGTTTCTAGATAAAGTAACCGTGCGGCTCACTTGGTGGCTAAGTATGTGTTTAAGGAGGGCCGGGGTTTTGTTTGGGATTTTATTGGGCCCGACTTCCTGTTTAACATCTTGGCACATGATGTAAATCTTTCTATCCGTCTATAAAATTTCTACCTTGAGTTAAAAATAAATAAATAAATATTGTAAGTAAGATTAAAAACTAATTTTAATCTTTTGACTCGTTTTCAAATCAGCATTTTGTATTCCACGTCATATTTAATTTCTTTTGTGTAATTTTATTGTTATGTTTTGTCTTCTTATACTACCCCTAAATATTGCTATTAAATGGTTTCACAATTGAATGAATTTTTAAAAAAAAAAATTAAAATGAGCATCCGGCATTTAAAGATGAAACATCAAAGGAATTAAAGATTAGGCTTCTTCTTTAGAAAACGAGATTAGGCTTCTGCAATTGAAAAAGAGATTAGGCAACCATCCATATCTTGGCTGATTTCTTCAGTTACATCTGCTAATTACGATTTTCCCCTTTTTTTCTCATCATTTGCATTAGGTCTCTCTCTATTTTCTTTCTGTTGGTTTTGAATGGCATATGCCTTGTGTATCTAGGTGGATTCCAACAATTTGCAATGAAGAGAATGTGTTCCAACTTCAGTAACTTTTTTGTGGCATTGTGCTTGTGATATTTCTTATTTTATTATTATTTTTGTTATTTTGTGTCTGTTGATTTTATTATCGGGTTTTGATCATTTTGTTAGTGTATGAATTGTTGAGTTTGGAGTTGGGTTTGATCTATTGCATCTGTATTCGATTAGGTTCGATAAGTTAGATACATTCAAATAGGTACAATAATTTAGATAAATTCGATTAGGTACTATAATGTAGATATATTCAATTAGGTACAATGATTTAGGTACGTTTAACTAGGTACTATGATTAAGTGTTTTCAACTAGATACTATAGTTTAGATGTGTTTAGCTATAGGTACTAATATTTAGATACATATACTTTTTTGGTGTATTATATACGTGTGATACCTTGACTTTTTTTATCTTGTAATTTAGGCATGATGATATAATGAAAAATCTTTCCAGGCACTATAATCATGGAAGAAATCAAGCACAAATTAATCAAAGTCAAAATTAGTTTCCTAATAATGTGGAATATACCAAGAAGGTCGAATGTGTAGGGAAAAATTCCATCTTCACCAATTTCTGATAAGTTTTTTGCAAATCACTTAAAGCCTAAACTTTTTATTTTTATTTTTAAAGAAACTGACTTAGACATCAAAGATCCATTGGCGAGATGGGCTCAAACCCTCTCCATCTCGTGTCTGCATAAGACTTTAGCCTTATTCAAAGGTGTTTATTTGTTTTGTAGCTACAATTATGTCAAGACTGAAGCCGGTGAAATTTTACTGCTAGATGACATGTATTCCACTTGTAAAATGCTTGTCCTAACAAAATGAAATGGCATTGTCAAGAATGTGTCAGTGCGACATTAGCCTTCTAGAAACGATTATCTTTTTTCTTAATTAACTGCCAAATAAAACATGTGGAACCTGATAGCTCTTTCATACTATATAAAACTTAGAGGCTTGTAATTTGAGTATCAAACTCAAAACCTAGTGATCTTTAGTAATGAGTACATGGCGCGGTGATGCAAGGAAGGGAGGGGCTAAACACTTTATAAGCCTTTGCAATTTTTTATTTTATTTTAAACTTTTCAATATTGGACAATTCTTCACATATGTAGTAATATAAACATCAAATGTTGTCAGACTACACATTTGGCTGTCACTTACAATCATATACAGTAAAATCTCCCTAAAAGTTATACAGTTGGGGCCAAACCAATTTTATAACTTTAGGGGTGGTTATTACTTAATACAGGTGTAGTTAATGTTGTATTTCCTAAATAGGATTCCTTGGGCTCCTCCAAGTATTTTATTTCTTGCATATGTTTGTAGTCATTGACAATTATAACTACATAGAGGCGTGTTTTCTTAAGATGGGACTAAAAAAAATTATAACTTATCACAATATGGAGTTTATTTCAATACCTAACTGGTCCTAAGTTAGGACTGAAATTTTTTATGACTTTAAAGCACTGTTCTAAAAATCCCCGTCCAAGCGCTAGGTAACTGGCCACTGCCACGAATAATCCCTAGGCATTTGAAAATAAAGAAATGATGCCTAAACCTACTTATGCACTTGCCTGGAGCGCTAGGTGCTCGACTAGCTCGCCTGGACCCACCTAGGCACCCCCGCCTAGGTCATGACTCTTACTTAAACAAAAAACAGATAACTTTCATTTGCAATTTTTTTTTTGATAAATTGTAAGAGACTTGTTAAATACTTAGATTAACACACATTATATGTTTGTTCCCCATGTTTTCATTATGTTCTAATACTTTAAAATCTATATGTCATTATATTTTGCAATTTATATATCTCAATGAAATTATGTATTTTTTAAGTGTAAGAAGGTACTTATTTATATGATATACAATAAATTTACTTAAATTTGTCTAGCCACCTAGGCGCTAGGCTCTAGCCTGCCGTATGACTATCGCCTAGCATCTTTTAGAACCTTACTTTAAAGAGGTTATTCCATTATAGAGTACTACTTTAGAGAGGTCTTAGTGTAACAAGAATGCTGCTTATTTTAATTAAGGGGGCTTTAATGAAAAAGGCTTGGGTTAATTTTATTTTAACAAAAAATCAATCTATAACTTTATTTAATGAAAAAGACTTAAACTTTAACGAAAATGACTTAAATTTTAATGAAAATGACAAAAGTTTAATATAATAAAAAATAAAATAGAAAAAAAATGACGTGCGCTCTTCCATTACACAGGATGTGGATCCTCTCCTGAGCCCAAGGGGACTCCCTGTTTGTTGCCGTTGGATGAAAATCCAACGGCCCAGACTCCTTGGTCAGGAGGATCCTCTCCTTGGGCTCAAGAGAGGATCCAAATCCCGTTACACAGACTGTTTCTGAAATTGAACAACACTACACTATTTCTGAAACTAAACGGTAATGCATTATTTCTGAACTGAACGGTACTACACTACTAGAAATTTTGACTTTACCGATAAAATGAATTTGTCGGCAAAAGTCAAAATTTGTCGATAAAGACTCTTTCACGACGAAAAAATTTGTCGGCCATTTTGTCACGCAAAGCATGTCGTGCAAGACTCTAGCCGACAAAATTCAACATTTCGTCGGCTATGAAGTGGTTCTTTCCCGACAAAACATATTTTGCCGGCATTCTTAAACCCCAACAAAAAATTCTGTCGGAAAAGGATTTTTAAGCCTACAAAATGCACCGTTTTGCCAACAAGATATGTTCGTCGGAAAAGATATTTTGTCGGCATTGCCTTACTCTATCGACAAAATTAGCTTTGTCGGGAAAGAATTTTAATTCATTAAAAAAAAAAAGCTTGAAAACACACAAAATAATTTCTAATAATGCTGCTTTGATTAGTAATATGTATATGTACAATGGTTATACAAAGTATTATATTATACAATAATCCTATTCTACTCCCATTCCTCAATTATCGGTTTAGCAGTAGCTTCGCAATAATATCCTGCAAAAATAATACAAAATCGTAATTATTATGTATGACAACATAAGAAAGAGCATCCTTAAAACCGAAACAATCAAATTGTAGCTAGGAATCTTTCTATAAGTAATAACATTATGGAGCTGCACTGATTCACATAACATCATGAAAAAGATACATTCAATTGAACATACTTTAACATAACAATCTGTTAGAAAATGGGGATGGGCTGCAATTAACACCATAGTTACACTAAACAATGAAAACTTAACCAATTTGTCAACAAGAAAGCATGTAATCCCGTAATCAAGCATATAGTCAGACTTGAATTTCACTTGCATCTTGGATGATAAAGCATGTACTCATGTAATCAAGCACATAGTAAAAGATATTTCAAACCTTGCAATCAACATCTCAGACCACCTGCCATTTGAGAGGTACTCTTTAATCCCTTAATAAGATGCAAATAAAAATGAATGAAAGAAGGTACAATAAGTTACGCAATAATAATTAAAAGATATTCAACTCTGGGATTAATTAGTAGCCCTCAAGAATACAAAGAAAATCCTCAAACATAAAAAATTTCTCACAACTTGATCAAATTGTATTAATGACGACAATTGTAACTTATTGGGGAATCAAAATTGCTTACACAATGCTCCTTGCTCATGTCTAGGATAGACATAATCAAACTATTCGTCCATGTACTTGGAATAAACACAAGGCAGAGAAAGCAAAACATACAATATATTCCTAGCACAATCAAACTTACCTGTACAAAGCTCCTTGCTCAGTGTGTTGTGCACAATAGGGGGACAAAATATACAATATATTCTTGTCATCAGCTGAATGGGAGAGTAACACAAGTTAGGAACCGATGAGAAAACATAACAGAGGGATAATTTATACGATATACTTGAGATAAAATTCACCATCACCAGCCTCATAAGCAAGTGCAACTACATTAACTTCAATCAGGCGCACCTGGAATAAAAATAACAAGACTAATTTAATAGTATTATTATTATAATTTTGATGAAGAGAAGACTAAGTTAATATAGACTTGCACATGTTACCACATCTACATATGAGTTGTGTAACAACTACATATGTTGGATTATTCAAAAGATTTGCAAACAACATGGAGTTTAGAATGGTTTAGAGAGATCCTGGCAAATAGCTAACATTGTACATGTTAACTGTCAATTTGAAGAAGGCATCACTTGCATAAACTAAAGGCATGTCTGGTAAGTGCAGATCAGTTCTGCAAGGCAACACAACCATATCAAAGCAAACAAAAAGTACAATCATCAGTAAGATTGTAAGAGATAAAATTAAGGCTGAACTGAGAAGGCCTACCCCTGATAAGCTGGATCTCTTCCCACAAACTAATATGGCCATTAACTCCGGACAAGATGTTATTAACTGCAGTTGCAGCTCTCGTCTTCTCTACATCACTTGCCTTGCAACATTCTTCAATGTCGGATCCTGCGTGTTACATAGTAAACTAAGACTCAACCACAACAAAATTTTGGTCACAATCAAAACCAGAAACCACGATCAACATAGCTAGAACACCAAAAAGAATGTAATTTAACATTAACATCACAACCAATCATAGATAACAGGAAGCCACAATTGGAAAAGTTATATATTACAACATTACTTGGAACAAAAGAATTGAGATGTGGCATTACACGAATCTTTACTATCAGCATCATCTAGTGCAGATTCCAAAACCTTCGCCCTGTTCCTCAATCCCTTCCACAAAACATTCGCCCCTCTATGTTCGGTCGAGTCACAAATAACATGTGGGGATTAGGAAGTGGATCAGCAATCAAAATTAATAATCCAAATTGTCGTATACACCAAGCCCTGCAACTTAAAAGGTTAAATTAAATTTTCCAACTTAAAACCCTATATTAAATTCTACAAATTGAACTGGCAGACATAGAATTAGAGAGGAGAAGGAAGATAATCACTTAAAGAGATCACTGACCTTCGAGTTCTTGGCAGCTTTGATGGTTTTTTTTTTATCCACCCTAATAAACATAACACACAATAGGCTCGCAACCTAATACAAATTCAAGCCCACAAATTCCATTTCAATTTTGACAAAACAAATCAAAAAAGAAAATTGAAAACCTTAAGAGAATTACAGAGACAACTGATGGGTTTATGCACCAGAACTAGAATTGAAGATGACAATTAGAAGGGAAAGAAAAAAAAAAACCTTTTCGAGGGCTTTGAATTTGACGCCGGTTTCGATCTCCAGCGGAAGGAGGCAGTCGGTCGGTCTGTGTATTTGTAGCGACGAGGGAGAGGGAGAGGGAGAAGGAGTGGGACGGAGAGACAACAGCTTCGTGTTTGACTAAAGCGCTTAATTCTTTTCTTTCTTTTTTTCTAACTCCGCGCTTCTATTTTGAAACCGCGCTTCCAATTTGAAACCGCGCTTTTATTCCGCGCCTCATTTTTGGTTAATAGTTTTACCCTCAGCCGAGGAAATATTTTTTGTTGCCCCGAAATCGTCGTCTAGTATTCTAAGATAGCAGGGAAGGACAATTTACCCGTCAAAATTAAACTAGTCGGGACATTGCATTTATGCCGACAAAATGAAGGTCGGTTAACATTCGAATTTTCTCGGCTAAAATTAATGCTATAAATTGGTTTTGGCTTGAATATTTAGTCGACAAATTAAAATTTTAGTCGGTAGAGGACTCTTGTGCCGATAAAATTTTACTCTGTCGGCTTAGAATTTGTCGGCAAAATAAGATTTTCTAGTAGTGACTATTTCTGAAACTGAACAATACTACACTATTTATGAAAACCGAACACTAATTATTTCTAAAACTAAACACGAGCACTACATTATTTCTGAAATTGAACATGAGTACTGCACTATTTCTGAAAGGTTGTCATGCACTGAGTATTTTTAAAACTAAATATTGTATCCTCCAAGAATTCTCACAACCATTCTTCTCTCTCATCTTCTTAAATTTGTCGGCACTTTCTGACCTTCCAAACACCTTTTATTCTTCTAATTTTCTTTGATTTTCAACCTATTTTTTTGAATCACAAACCCAATAAAGATGTCTTAATGTTGTAAAAGGGTACGAAAAATAAAGATGTAAGCGCCTATAAGCACAGCAAAACAAGGCCACGTTATACTATTACAAACCTATAATACCAAGAGAAAACTCAATAATTACGTTTAGTGACTAAGATATTTGTCTTCGTCCGTTAGGTTCCTAGGAGAATTCTGTCATCCGGCCCAGCTACCATGATCTGCTATGCATTTACCATTAATAATGTCTTCATCAATCATATAATATAACAAGGGACAAGGAAATCGGAGGGAGAATTCTACATGCATTACAAATTACAATTACTATAATGGGAGAATTTTCTTCGATTCTCATCTTTCTTCTTTTTGTCTTTCTTGGGTTTGTGATTCTTATTAGGATTTATTTTCTCGGTTTTTTTTTAGGGAACTTTAATGAAAAACTTTCGGTACTGTTCATTTTAACGAAAAACCACATTTTTACACTAAAAAGTTAATCCTGGTACTATTCACTTTACTCTTTATTTTGTCATTTTCGTTAAAACTCAAAGTTTTCAAACCATTTTCATTAGTTTTTCCTTTTTTTTAGTAGAAGCAAGCTTCCAATTGCTATAAGCGGGGAGTGGTAGATTTTGTTTTTTGTGTGTGTTTGTTTACAAGAAATAATGGGTTTCATTATTGTTGGCCACTTAAAGAACTTTTTGGGACGCGTTTACTAATCCGTAATCAAATTAAGAGGAATTAAATTGAGGAGGAATTGAATTGAGGAGGAATAGAAATGAGGGGGAATCAGAATCAGATTCCTTTTGAAGTTGTTTACTAAAACTGTCTGGAATCAGAGTATGAATGACATTGATCTATATAACTGTTTACTAATTCACATGAATAGGAATGAAAACTATTGTGATTACTAAAATACCCCAAATTTAATTAATCTATTTTATATGCTAATTATTTTTAGTAAATCTTTCATTCATTCTTTTTTTTAGAAGAGAGAACCATTATTATTTTGTATTTTTTAGTAAAACTTTTATTGTTATCTTTTTGAAATTTTTAGTGGAATTCTCATGCTTATCTACTAACCTAGAACCCACTGTCCTCATCCAAATTGGCATTATCTAGAACCCACGGCTCATAGCCTCATCTCGGCGGAGAGATCACCGTTCCTACCGCTTCTTCTTCGGCAACGTGCGGGCGTCGGAGCCTGCACCTCAGCGTGGGACTCCGCAACCCCGAGCTCCAATTCAGGTCTTTCTCAGGTCTCTCTCACATGAACCCGCTCCTCTCCCTCGGCCTCTCTGGTACCACTCTCTTCTCCGTCACTTTCGTTTCCTTTTGTTGCTGAATTTTC
The DNA here is from genome assembly GCF_042453785.1 of Malus domestica. Taxonomy (NCBI): domain Eukaryota; kingdom Viridiplantae; phylum Streptophyta; class Magnoliopsida; order Rosales; family Rosaceae; genus Malus; species Malus domestica. The sequence continues at coordinate 21,685,845 of NC_091674.1, read as the reverse complement.
TGTTATTATCAATGGTGGCAACTGGGTTTAGATTTTCTGAAGATTTGATTTTTTTTTCTTTGGGTATGCTTGCCATTTTTGGGTTGATTTATTGTGCCGAATCCTATGGAGGAGGAAGTGGAGGATTTTGAGGTGGTGGAGCGAGAGGAGGCGGCAGAGGAGCAAAGAGCTGCTGGAGAGGATGGCGGAGGACAGCAAGGAGCAAAGAGCTACTGAAGGTGCAGGACATTTTGGGAAGGAAAATTTGATTCCGGATGGAGCCTTCTCCCCAGAATCCAAATACTACCTTCTTCTAGGTAATCCAATTCAGACAATATCAAGAGATGAATTCCTGATTTTATGTGGGGCCCGCAGAACTGTTCATTCCACTTAAGTTGGTAAACGGAGGAATAATCAGGAATGGGGAATGATTCTCATTCCGCCATATCCCTTCCCCCTATGTAAACACACCATTAGTGTTTTGCATGTGCTATATGTTGTAAGCGTATTTGGATAGGTGTTTAATTTTTTGTTCTTATCGTTAAATAAAATTATAATATATTTTTGTTAAAAATAAAAAATTGTAAAGTCTTTTTCATTAATTTTTTTTCTTAAAAGTTTCGGTCCCGGACAACATCACATCAGTTTTTAAGAAGCAGCCCAAGAGGTGCTTTTAAGAGCATCTCCAATCCTTAGGCTAAAAGCCACATTTTTTAGCCCGGAAAATTTGGCTTTTAGCCCAGAAACAATTTTTCTGCTCCAACCCTTCTGGCCTAAAATTTTAGCCCGGGATTATTAAAGAATGAACTTAAGCTAATTTTTTTCTTAAATCAATTTAAAAAAATAAATAAATATGTAGACTATTGTAAATTAATTTTGTGAACATTTTAATCTAAAAAAATTTAAATTCCAATAAATATTGAAAAATCATTAAATTTTTCACAAAGCAAGCCTTCAAACGACAATTAATAAACTTAATTAATAAAGCACATAATTCATACACTACATAAACTTAACAATCATATCCACCATCTTCACTTGGTGATGGACTTCGTTGAAATGTTGGGATATAGGGTTCAGAGGATTCATCATCTTGAAACATACTCCTTGAAGCAGACTTTCGCATAATTTCCTTTTACTTACCACGTAAGAACTTCTTCCTCCCTGGAATATATTTGCTGAGGTCCTTCATCATGAATTCAATTTCAAACCTATTTTCCTCCCTATCTGAGATTTCCTTCATTTGCAAACGCATTCGGGCCGCTTCTTCTTGGCGAGCGCTATGAGTTTCGTGCAATTTTGCAATTCCGGTAGCAAAGTCTTCACTCGTCAAATCTTGGGCCTTCCCTTTTCTTTTTTCTTCCTTTTGCTTATCTCTTCCCGGGGGTCTTGATAAAGAAGGAGATGGGGTCATTTCATCGACACCTTCATTGACACCTTCATTTCTCGGTGCAGCTTCAAGTTGAAATAATCTTCCCCATTGTTGGTCTGCATCGGTTGCCCACCTCGGACAATCCTTGAGGACGTCCCAAGCATGTTGCAACTTAAAAACTTGATTTTTTGGTGTTACTCTTGTCTTGTAAATTTCCATTGCTTTGTCACCCTATGCAAAAAATACATAAAAATAATTAGTTGCAAAATAATATTATGTACATGACAAATAAAATATCAAGAAAAAAACTCACAATTTCTATGGCGCTCCTTCCACTAGGCATGCCAACCATGGCTCTCTCCAAACTTCCATTCCATAAAGTGCATGCTTTGTTGATAGTCTTCCACTGATCATAAACACCACCACTGTCCCGCCCGCCATCGTTGCAGTTTTCTTGAAACTTTGCAATGATTTTATCCCACAAAACCTTTTTATTTTGATTTGTGCCAACTGCACCATTTTCGCTAACAGAAACCCATGCCAAGCATAAAGAAACATCTTCCTCACAGGTCCAATTACGACCTCTAACATGCTCTCTTGCCATGTTGAATAATTTGGAAATGGAAAGAAATGGTAGAAAGATAAATTGGAAGAATTGTAGGAGAAAATTGAGTTTTGTGTGGATGTTTGAACAAATACAGAGATATTTATAGAGTTTTTGGGTGAATTTTGAGTTAAATAATTTTTTTTAATTATTTTAGCCGTTGGATTTAAATTTGGGCCGTTAGATCCTTTCTTTTACTGTTAGATTTGATTACATTCGATCTCAGCCGTTGGATTCAATGTATTTTAAAATAACATATTTTTTTTAAAATGAAATTTGAATTTGGACCGTTGGATCAACCAACGGTCCTTAAATGATGGTAGTTGGATGGGGAAAAGAGCCATTAGGCTCGGGGGTAGTGGCCGACAGGGCCTTGGCAGTGGGACCCTGCGTTGTCGGAAGCAAATGCAAACCAGGCCCGTGGGGCGCGTCCGCGAGTGGGCGGGCCAAGAGTGGCCCAAATTGTGGCGAGTCCACGCGGATAGGGGGGAATTTGGGGGGGAATTTAGCCCAGTTTTAGCATTCCCCCTTTAGCCAAATATTTTAGCTTGGATTGGGTGGTGTTTGGGGGGGGGAATTTTAGGCTAAAATTTGGCTTTTAGCCCAAGTTTGGAGTTGGTCTAAAAGTTTTGCGGTTTTTTCAACGCAAGTGGAGGCAATTAATAAATTTTTTGAGCTATCCATATTGCCCTCACTTTTTATAATCAAAGAGACTTATCCTCCACTTTACTCTTTCTTCTTCCACGTTCCAGTTGCAACCCCTCTTCCATTTTTTCAGAGAAAAAAAAAAATAATACCTCCATACAAGGACGAAGAAGTTTTGGTCGCACAGACCGAGAACGAAGTATACATTTGGCCGCGTATTAGCATTGCCCACGTCCACAACGAATTCACAAAGAATGCAGTTAGGTCCTAGATTTAAGTTCAACGCACCATTAGGGGTGGTTTGGTATGGGATCCCAAACCGAAAATTTTTAGGATGGAAATTTGAAAACCAATCCCGAATCAAAATTTCAGTTTCGGAATTTCTGAAATATTTCGGTATTTCTGGATGGTTCGATATTCTTAAATTTCATACAAATTAAAATACCAATCATTCATACCAAGTCAAAACAGCATGCAACCAAAATAAAATAAGTAACAAACCCAAAAGCAAAATAAAATACTAAGTTACAAACCTAATATGTTTGAAAACTAACAATACAATTTTTTGATTTCATGCTGAAGAACAAGACACTTTGGTTGAGAAGTAGTAGTGTAGGGTGAGTGTGTGTGGGAGGTTCGTACTAGTAGATGTGGCGATAAAGGGCTATGGTTACTACCTGTAGATCAAATGTCAGAGTTAAAATTCTGGAAATCCACGAGTCGGATGCATTGAACAAATGGACCAAAGGGCTATGGTTACTATCTGTAGACCATACCAATTATATTGCTACTAGTAGTTAGCAACAATTCAAATTTATAATAATGATATATATATATATATATATATATAATATTTATTTTCAATTCGGTATGAGATTACTGAAACATTGAGGAGACAATACCGATTCGTGTACTGAAATTTCGGGATCAATTCGGTATGTCATTCTAAAAATTTCGAGAATTTTGGTTTGGGACTTTTTAAGTTTGGAATCGGAAATCTTTTTGGTTTAGTTCGAGATTTTCCAGGAATTTTTCCTAGACTTACGCACCACCAAAGTTGGCCATAATTAAGGTTGTGGTTTTTGTTTTCTTTTAGTCCGCCTCGCAAACCTGAATCTCAGATAAGGATATTTACTCGTATTCCATTATAAAACATTTCCCTCCCCAATTATTCTTTCTACTATACTTTTTAGGGGTGTGATATCCACACACTCCATTTTACTTCTCACACATCTTTTTAATTTTCGGCCGTCGGATCGGATGAATTGAAGAAGATCAACGGACATAAATTATCAAGGGGTGTGGGAGAAGTAAAATGGGGTGTGTGGATAGCACACCCCTACTTTTTATACATACAACGATATATTTGCATTAAAGGTAAGGGAAATAAATTGGTTCCAACTCAACATGTACAAGATTTAAACATATAACCTTTAAATTACAAGTGATAAATAACATTACTAAACAATAATACTAAATGATATATCCTAATCAATAATCCATATGATAGCCTTTCTCGTCTCCAGTGGGTCATGACTTGTAAAATGAAAAAGGTGAAGGATCCGTGTTGATATAATTATCACCTAAAGAAGAAAGCCAAAATATTTACTCTATTGGACACATGAAATGCCGTGTCAACCAAGCCAATATGAACATGAGCTAAACTTTAGTTAACTAAACTGTTAATTAGGTTAATTAAAGGAGGATTTGTCGTTACATAGGTTAAAATGGAAAGAATTGTTATTACACCAATATAAAAACCTTTTTTTTAATTTTTTTTTAGGAAAGACCAATATAGAATTAGAACCTGCACATTATCTAAGGGGAAACCGTCTCAATACACTATCCAAAATTATCATTTGTCCAACAAAAGTTTGTCCGACGAACTACATTTTGTTTGGCAAAGTAACTTTATCCGACATAATAAAAAATTTGGTCAAACAAAATTGATTAACGTTTTGATTTTTTTTTAGAGACTTTAGGCGATGCAATATTTTGACGCGCAAAGTTTTCACACCAAAGGAAAAAAACTCCCTTTTTTTTCATAAAACATTCTACCAGTCTTTGAAATGAACAAGGAACTGAATTAAGCACGAGAACATGGTGAGAAAAATAATCCAAGACAAATTATTAATTTCTGGAATAGGACCGATATGAGAGGGGATCCCAAATAACCTACACAAATGAGCCACATTCAAAGGCTCTACTGTGTGGCGTGTTTATCACGTGGCACTATTAGTACGTTGTACAACAACACTTTCAAAAGGAACAGGGCGTGGTCGTGCGTAGGTTAGCGATCCTTTATTTATTCCCAGTCCGAGCACTGAGAGCCCCACTCAATTTCCTCTTCCGTTGCTTCTCACTCACTCACTCACTCAATTTCTTCTTCCGTTGTCTCAAATTCAACTATTAATTTCTGACATTTGCCGCATAATTTTCTTTACATAAGATTCATTTTGCAGCAAGAGAAAAGATAAGCCTTTTGATTCAATAAAACTCCCCCTCGTACCGTGGAGATTTCTTAATATCATGGAGGAAATTATATCCTCTTGTTCTTCACAAAATTTTGGTCAAGAAAACTCACCCACACTTCAACGCCTCCAGTTCTTACTTCAGAACCGCCCGGAAAGGTGGGTCTATTCAATTTTCTGGGAAGCCTCAAAACACAGCAATGACCTAGTTTCTTTGTCGTGGGCCGGTGGCCATTTTCAAAGCACTAGGGACTTGACCTCCCAAAAAACCTACAACAAAGTCAGTCATCACCAACCCAAATTGGGGTTCGATGTTCTGGAGAGGAAGAGGGCGATCAGCAGAGAAGTTGAAGCTCTTTTCCATGAAGACATGGATTTGGACGGTGGAGATGTTACTGACGCAGAGTGGGTTTACTTTTACACCGTCTCTTTAACCCAGTCGTTTACTGCCGGCCAAGGGAATAGTAACATTCTGGGCCGTACGTTTTGTTCTGGTGGATTTGTTTGGCTGGCAGGTGATCATGAACTTCAATTCTATGAGTGTGAGAGAGTGAAAGAAGCAAGAATGCATGGAATTCAAACATTGGTTTGTATTGCAACATCATGCGGAGTACTTGAACTCGCTTCCTTGGATGTGATCAAAGAAAATTGGGGTCTTGTGCAGCTATCAAAATCACTTTTCGAATCAGACAACACCGCCACCACCACCAACAAAGTCTCAAAGCAGCTGAGCAGCAGTCTTGAGAATCATGTTCCTCTCTTAGAAAGTGGAATGTTTTCAGGAGCTGATAAAAACGAGTGGGCAACACAAGGTAATCAAACCAATCCAAAATTTTTTATACAGTGAGCAATACTGCTACCGACTACCAATTTACGGATCTAGTGTTGTATGGACAATGATTTATGTAGATTGATATCTAATACCGATCAATCTTTCCCGTTTAGATGACATTTACGAGTGCATTTTATTTGAAGTACTCACATGATCTCCACTCCAGATACCGATATTTTGTTGATATTTGTGTATTGACTTTAAAGTTCAATATTTTGACATGAAGGTGGTACAAAAGAAGCAGCTCCTGTAAACGTTGGTGGATCATCATCAGACTCAGGACCGTCTGACTCTGTTGGAAACTTAACCTCTAAGAACATAGAGAACATTCGATTAAAAAAGAGAGGAAGATCATCAAACCGTGAAACAGGCAGACCAGAATCACCAATAAACCATGTTGAGGCAGAAAGACAAAGGCGAGAGAAGCTTAACTGTCGATTCTATGCCCTCCGCTCTGTCGTTCCCAATGTGTCCAGAATGGACAAAGCTTCTTTACTTTCTGATGCAGTTGTATACATCAATGAGCTGAAAGCAAGGGTTGGGCAATTGGAGTCCAAAATTCAAGCACAACTTCAAAAGCCCGGTGTTGATATTGGAGGCCAAACAAGCTCCATAGTTGATCATCACCAGACAAGGCCTAGGCTATCATCAAGTTATAATAATAGAGCAGGTGGGGCTTTGGAAATGGATGTGAAGATTGTTGGCTCAGAAGCCATGTTACGAGTTCAGTGTCCGGATTGCGATTACCCTAATGCTAGATTGATGAACGCACTCAAAGACCTGGAGTTACAAGTTTATCATGCAAGCATATCAAGCGTTAAAGAGTTGATGCTTCAAGATGTTGTGGTTAGAGTGCCCCATGGATTCACAAGTGAGGAGGCCATGAGAACTGCTATTTTAGAAAGATGGTACAACTAGAGTTATAGTTCATCAATAATTAGTTTACCTTGCCAATAACGAGTTATTTTGGGTATTTATGATGATCTCATTCTTCTTCGTTGTTATATTGCATGTAACTCAAAACTGAATATGTATTAGCCAAATTTTAGGAGGGAATGTATGTGTAATGTAATTAAATGAGAATAAAAAATACAACGATATATACATGAGGAGCGGAGTGAGGCTAAGCCACATCATGGATTAGGCATACGAATTTGGTATCAAACTGAGCATCTACATAAGTGGAACATAAGACCTCTTACTAACAAGTGAAAAAAAAATACAATTAGTATGACGTGGCAAAAAATTGAAGAACACATGAACCTTTAATTTATAAAATAGAGGATTCGGAACAAAGAGAGCGAGATTTCACAACATTTTTAACAGAAATTTAGATAATTTGTGAGTTACTGGATTACCTTGTGGATATAATATTTCTCTTTAACACTACAACTAATGTTCAAATCTTCCCCCCTCGTTCCTCCAGTTGCGAGTTTGCTATCCCCAATTTCATATCTCCTTTGGGTTTCTTGTTTAGTTTTTTGATACGTGTCTCTCAACTTAACTCCACATCTAACATTGCTAGTTTTACTAAAATTAATTAAACATAAATAAAACTAAAAATTAAACATAACAGATCAATTTGGGCCGTCTATTATTACTCAATTTGGGCCGTCTATTATTACTTGAAAGTTTTGAAGGTTAGAAGCCTAGAAAACATAATATAAATTTTTTGCTGTTGTAAAGTCGACGATATGTGTGCAGTGGAATATAATAAATAAGACACAATATTTATGAGGTTCGGCAAGTGTGCTTACGTTCTCGGGGCAGCAGTAGTAATTTTTTTCATTATCTGAAATAATACAAGTACAAAAATACTTTCACTATTTTCTTTTTTTTCTCTAGTCTGGCTCACTAGTAATTTCTTCCGCATCTCTCTTCTTTCCTTTCTTTCCTTTGTATATTTTTTTCTCATCTCTTTCTTTTCTTTCTTACTTCTTCCTTCCTCTGTATGCTCTCATCTTATAGGCAAAAGATTACTATAGCAACACTATTCACTTTACAAACTTTCCTCAAATGAATAGTGAAATACTGTGCATGAATAGTAACCCATATGTTTTTCTTCATATGAATAATAATTCATCTGATTTTTCTTTGGATGAATAGTAACGATCTATTCATGTGGGCCATCCATATATTATATTACAACACTTCCCCTTAGATGGCCATATGTCAATTTTGTTTGCCTCGTTAAAACCTTGATATGTTTTGGATGCTCTTCCTGATGAGTATCTCCTCCTGATTTCAAATTCTTTAATTTGACTGATTACTGTGTTGATGTAATCTGATGCCATTCAGGATAGTTGGAGTGTTTGCTTCTGAAGGTGGTTCACATGTGCTCCAAATTTTACTAGCCACACGTTTTAACCAAACTCCTGTATTTATGATAGATATGAAGATGTGGCAATAAATGTTGCTTCCTTGATCGTTGTAGGATCAATTTATTTTCATATGTAAATACAAATCATTTCTGAGAGCGATTTGTACGCATGCTAGAGAAATATTCAAATTTTTGCTTGCCCAATAAGACCATGGCTATTAATAAGTTCTTTGAAATAGAATAAGCACATGTCTATAATTTCCTAGAGTTATCAAAGGATAAGCTTTACTTCATTCTAATACCATATGTTGCTATTGTGCTTTACAGGAAATATAACATCTGACTAAGTGTATTGTACTAAATACAGTAAGGCACATACCTCACTAAGATATGGTACTTCTGGATCAAATATCAATTCATCATTTCCCTCATGAGGATGAATGATCTTTCTTAGTGTCTAAATATTGGTTAATCATTTGAGTATTTAACTCATAATCTTCAATCCATATGGTTTTTTAATACTATAAACATTGTGGATAAGATTTGTATTGGCATATTGTTTGATCTGCAGCTCGAGACAATATTTCTTTCAACGCTTTATAATCTTTCTAGACTCTTCAAGAGTTCCAATCTAATATCAACCCTTGCAAGAGATTCAATGTGTTGCAACAATATCATAACGAAAGCACTCATTAAGGCAGTTTATACCATTCATTGGTATTGAGTACATAATTTATGTTGTACCCTTCTAGGGCTTTCTTTAAGCAATTTGAATCCTTCAGGAAATTTCTACACTTTATGACACATTCTCCTTTTGAATTTATATAGAGCAACTTGCTTCCATGTATACTTAAGGGATCCAAAACCACTCCAAACCCAAATCCCACCCACGCCAACATTTCCCCCCTCAAACCCACCTCCTCATTCTCTACCGTTGCCACGTCATCCTCCTCCTCCTCCTCCTATCCATCCCCCAAACCCAAATCCTCAAACCTAATTGCACCCTCCTCTGTAAGCACTCGCCGTCGGCCACCTTCGACCTCATCATCCTCATTCTCGTCCTCTTCTCCAGGACCTTCCTCATCACCTCCTACTTTTTTCTACATCTTCAACTCCATCTCGCTCTTCCTCTCTCACTTCACCCTCTACCTCCACCACATTCCTGTCCCCTACGTCGTCGGCTTTGTTGATGCACAAAATCGGTGAGGACTTTGGTACAACAGAAAGTGTTAAGTTTATGACCTTTGCTAGATTGCCCTAGTCGCTAGTGTGGATAAGTATGTAAATGGATAGAGACAGGGAAGCAAACACAAGATCTACGTGGTTCACCCAGATTGGCTACATCCACGGAGTAGAGGAGTTCTTATTAATTGTGAAGAGTTTACACAAGTACATAGGTTCAAGCTCTCCTTTAGTGAGTACTAGTGAATGATTTAGTACAAATGACATTAGGAAATATGGTGAGAGAATGATCTCTATTTATAGAAGAGAGTTTCTAGTTTCATACTGACATTGACACATGTCGTGTTGTGATAGGTATCTGATGTTGACACATGTCGCGTTATGATTGGCTTCTAATGTCGACACGTGTCACACTGTGATTGGCCTCCTGGTTGGAAGGAAACTCTTTTGGGTCCTTGACGGTATAACGTTGACCAGTGCTCAGTAGTTTCGAGATTGGTCAAGTATGGTACAAACAATGCTCCCCTAAGTTCCCGAGTGAGGGAAGTTCCTCGGTTGGGGACTTGCAAGATCCAAGGCATTGAGTAATCACGAAACTTCTAAGTACCGAAGTGTGGTATCATTTTCACTTGCCTTATCTGTCTCATACATAGATGTGGCATTTTCTCTAGAAGTACTTTTCCTCCATCCAGGGGTGGTATCTTTAACCGATGAAGATGCACAAGGTAATGTATCAATTTTACTTGAAGCTTACATGTAGTTTCGGGCTTGGTCAAGTGCGATACAAAACCCTATAGTAGGAGTCCCCCAAGTCGCCGAGCTAGGAGATTTGCCGAAAGAGGTAACAGATAAGGTAAGCAATCAGACTTCCAAGCAAGCAACCTGGATCGAAGGTTCGACTTCGGCTTCCGGTTGATTGTTCTCTTTCTCCTTGTATCGTAAACAGCAACAAGGATAAGAAAAAGCAAATGGAGAAGAGATGATATGAGATTTTTTTTCTTTTGAATGAGTAACTTTCCACAAGCTTATTCTTGAACTAGGCTGGAGAGTTTTCTGGTTTCCTCCAGAGTATAAGGCCGACTCAAGAATTTGAGGGTCAAAACAAGTCCATCAAATCTAGAGTACGTTCGACCCTGATGATATGGGATACTTTTGATGTTGACAAAGTAGTGGATGTATCGGCACGTGTTATGTTATGCTTCTCTCCACATGCTTCCTTGTATCATTCTTACTTGCTCTATCTGTTCCTCAGGTAGAATCATTCTTACTTGCTCTATCTGTTCCTCAGGTAGATGTGGTATCTTCTCTAGAAGCATAAGATGTTGAAGATGAGTACTCGAGAGCAATGCCAGGTAAGTAATTAGGCAAGGGGTTCCAGGCAGTCGGTTCCTGACTGGAAGCTTGATTCCAAGTGCTGACTGATTGCTCTCTTTCTTCTTGTTTTGTAGGTAAGAATAAGGCCAAAGGAAAAGACAGGGAAAAAGCATGATATAGGATACTCTTGCTTTTAACCCTGATGATATGAGATACTCTTGCTCTGGTATGGCTTGTTTGTAGAGGTATTATCGGGATGAAAAGAAGCTAAGTATTTCAAGAGACTCTGTTGAGAATGCCCTCTCGGATGTGAAGAAAAGTTGAGCATTTTTTTTATTTGCAGGTCTGCCTGGCTGTGGAGGATGGAAGTTGACATATATAGGAGTCTTCCTAACAACAAGTAGTAGTATTATTCCTTTACCCTTCTTGGTCGTAGCAATGTAGTGGGAGCTGCAAGCTTCATGTGTTTTAACTTTGTTAGAGCATTTTGAAAAAGTGGTCTGTGCTATATGGAAAGATGATGTTGCGTGTGAAGATTGCAGACAAGCTTTATCCAAGGAAATCTGGCTTTCGAAGTTCGGAGAACGGTGCCTCTTCAGTTTTTGAACAAGCAATCATGTTGGAAATCTGGCTCTCGAGATTCAGATAACGGTGCCTCTTCGATTTTTGAGAAAGCAATCATGTTGGGAGTCTGACTCTTAAGATTCGGAGAGCAGTGTCTTTTCGATTTTTGAGAAAGTAATCATGTTGGAAGTCTGGCTCTCGAGATTTGGAGGGCGGTGCCTCTTCGATTTTTTAGCACGTAATCTTGTTGAGAGTCTGGCTCTCTAGATTCGGAGAGCGGTGCCTCTTCGATTTTTGAGAAAGCAATCCTGTTGGAAGTCTGACTCTTGAGATTTGGATAGCAGTGTCTCTTCGATTTTTGAGAAAGTAATCCTGTTGGGAGTCTGGCTCTCAAGATTCGGAGGTCGGTGCCTCTTCGATTTTTGAGCACGTAATCCTGTTGGGAGTTTGGCTTTCAAGATTCGAAGAGCGGTGCCTCTTCGATTTTTGAGCAAGCAATCTTGTTGGGAGTGTTTTCTCGAATATGAGTAACGGTTGGGCATTTTTGCCAGTCTGCCTTGCCACGGAGCACGGAGGTTGACACACATTGGGACTTTCTAGTTATCAAGCAGTGGTGCTGTTCCTTTACCCTTGTGGGTAATAGTAGGGTAGCTGGACCTTCAAAATTTATGTGCCTAAATTTTGGCAGAGATCTTTGGCAAAGTTATCTGTGGTACCCGATGAGCTGATGTTGCGTGTGGAAAGTGGTGCCTCTTCGGAATTCGGAGAGTGGTGCCTCTTCAATTTTTGAACCAACGGCCCTGTTGCCCTTTCTTTTATAAGGGCACCAATTGTGTGCAAGAAGTACATTCAGAGAGTTATTTCTTTTAGGAATTTTCCCTTTACTTTAGAAATTTATTGCACCTCATTTCTCCTTCATCATTTCTGAGAATGTCTGGCCCATCCGACCATCGTTTTGACTTGAACTTTGGTGAAGAGGCAGCCATGCCTTCTCAAGACAACATATGGTGCCCATCCTTCTTATCCCCTACTGGTCCTCTTATCGTTGGGGACTCTGTGATGAAGAATGATATGACCGCTACGGTGGTGGCTAGGAACCTTCTCACTCCCAAAGATAACAGACTACTTTCCAAACGGTCTGATGAGTTGGCTGTCAAGGATTCTCTGGCTCTCAGTGTTCAGTGTGCAGGTTTTGTGTCTAATATGGCCTAACGCCTATTTGCTCGAACCCGCCAAGTTGAATCATTGGCGGCTGAAGTGATAAGTCTCAAACAGGAGATCAGAGGGCTCAAGCATGAAAATAAACATTTGCACAGGCTCGCACATGACTGTGCTACAAACATGAAGAGGAAGTTCGACCAGCTGTAGGAATCCGATGGTCAGATTTTACTTGATCATCAGAGGTTTGTGGGTTTGTTCCAAAGGCATTTATTGCCTTCGTCTTCTAGGGATGTACCGCATAATGAAGCTCCAAATGATCAACCTTCGGTGCCTCCTCCTTCTGGGGTAGTACTTAGGCTCCGAATAATCACCCTATGGTGCCTCCTCTTTCTATGGCTCTGCCGACTGTTGAGACTTCTCCTGAGCAACCTTTGTGAAGGCTCCTTCTTGTTTGTTTATTTTGATTCATGTAAATGTACATATTTTTGTAACTTATCGGAGATATCAATAAACAAGCTTTGCTTCATTTCAATGTATTGTGTTAAATACACCAAGGCCTTCTTCACTAAGTTCTTTGAATTTTTCCTTTTGTTGAAGCTTGTATGTTGAAGCTTTGTGAGTAAAACATGTAGGTTGAGGTAGTGCTCCCTTAATTTCCCGAGTGAGAAAAACTTCTCGTTTAGAGACTTGAAAAATCCAAGTCACTGAGTGGTCGTGAGACTTCCGAGTATCAAAGTGCAGTAGCATATGGTAGGAGTCCCTCAAGTCTCCGGTCGAGGGAATTGACGAATGAGGCATTTCCTTTCTAAGTGGTAGCCAAAAACTCATTTTTCATAAATATTTGTTATGAAAGTTGTTAGACCCAAAGAAGAAGAGGCCTAGGCAATATTTTTTTTCGAAATTTTTGTTTTCGATTTTTCGAATTTTTGAATTTTTGAACTTCTGAAAAAAAAAATATATATATATATATATATATATATTTTTTAAAGCTTTGTAGGTGAAGCTTTGGTGTTGGAGCTTTGTAGGTGAAGCTTTGAGGTTGAAGGTTTGTTGGGTACCATGAATTGATTTAGCTTCACACTATCTTGATCAAGATAGTGTGAAGCTTTTGTAGGTGAAGCTTTTGTGGTGGGTGAAGCTTTTGTTGGTGAAGCTTTTGTTGGTGAAGCTTTTGTGGGCGAAGTTTTTATGGACGAAGCTTTTGTGGTGGGGGAAGCTTTTGTGGTGGGGAAAGCTTTTGTGGGTGAAGCTTTTGTTGGTGAAGCTTTTGTTGGTGAAGTTTTTATGGGTGAAGCTTTTGTAGGTGAAGCTTTTGTGGTTGGTGAAGCTTTTGTGGGTGAAGCTTTTGTGATGGGTGAAGCTTTTGTGGGTGAAGCTTTTGTTGGTGAAGCTTTTATGGGTGAAGCTTTTGTTGGTGAAGCTTTGAAGTTGAAGCTTTTGTTGGTGAAACTTTTGTGGTGAAGCTTTGGAGTTGAAGATTTGTAGGTGAAGCTTTGGAGTTGAAGATTTTGTTGGGTACCATGAATTGATTTTGCTTCACACTATCTTGATCAAGATAGTGTGAAGCTTTTGAGAATTTGTAGTTGCCCTCTATTGATGAAGCTCTTGTTGGCACCATAAATTGGTTTTGCTTCACACTGTCTTTATCAAGAGTGTGTGAAGCTTTTGAGAATTGTGGTTGCCCTCCTTTGATGAAGCTCTTGTTGGCACCATAAATTGGTTTTGCTTCACACTGTCTTGATCAAGAGTGTGTGAAGCTTTTGAGAATTGTGGTTGCCCTCCATTGATGAAGCTCTTGTTGGCACCATAAATTGGTTTTGCTTCACACTGTCTTGATCAAGAGTGTGTGAAACTTTTGAGAATTGTGGTTGCCCTCCATTGATGAAGCTTTTGTTGGCACCATAAATTGGTTTTACTTCACACTGTCTGATCAAGAGTTTGAAGCTTTTGAGAATTGTGGTTGCCCTCCATTGATGAAGCTTTTGTTGGCACCATAAATTGGTTTTACTTCACATTGTCTGATCAAGAGTTTGAAGATTTTGAGAATTGTGGTTGCCCTCCATTGATGAAGCTCTTGTTGGCACCATAAATTGGTTTTGCTTCACACTGTCTTAATTAAGAGTGTGTGAAGCTTTCTACGAGTTGTAGTGTTTGCATTGTTACAGAGGGGAAATGTCTGAAGCAGATGCAAGAAGGCTGAATAGCTTGATCTTCGTATGCCATGCACTGAAGTTGTTGTTGGCTTGCAATAAGACTTTGTTGGTGACAATAACTCTTGTTGGGCATAAGTGCTCCCCTAGTTGAGTTGTCAAGCTTGAGGGTTTTTTATTATTTGTGAATGCTAGGAGTTCACATGTACAAGTTGTAACACTCATCTTCTAGTAGGTGGAATGAATGGTGAGTTGCTTTCATCACTTGGTTGGTGGTATGAATGTGAGTTCCTTCATCACCTTTCATCACATTTCATCACCTGGTTGGTGGCATGAGGATGAGTTCCTTATTCACCTGATTGGTGGCATGAATGACAAGTTGCCAAATGATATTAGAGTACGGGTTGTACATTTTATCACCTAGTTGGTGGCATGAAGGAGAGTACGGGTTGTACATTTCATCACCTGGTTGGTGGTATGAAGATGAGTTCCTTCTTCACCTGGTTAGTGGCATGAGTGGCAAGTTACCAAATGATATTAGAGTACGGGGTCATCACCTAGTTGGTGGCATGAAGAAGAGTACAAGTTGTACATTTCATCACCTGGTTGGTGGTATGAAGATGAGTTCTTTCTTCACCTGGTTGGTGGCATGAGTGGCAAGTTGCCAAATGATATTAGAGTACGGGTTGTACATTTCATCACTTGGTTGGTGGCATGAATGGTAAGTTACCAAATGATATTAGAGTACGGGTTTTACATTTCATCACCTGGTTGGTGGCATGAAAGAGAGTACGGGTTGTACATTTCATCACCTGGTTGGTGGCATGAAGATGAGTTCCTTCTTCACCTGGTTGGTGGCATGAGTGGCAAGTTGCCAAATGATATTATGTATGGATGTGTTGGAATGTATGATGTTTATGTATGAATATGTTGAAATGTATGATGTTTATGTATGAATGTGTTGGAATGTATGATGTTTATGTTGATTGATATGAGTGATGCTTATGAATGTTTTGCTATGCATGAAGGGATCCATGTTTTTAATATGTGAACCATGTTAGTTGTAACCCTTAGTATCACATACTTTGTGTCAAAGTACGCATGTTGAAGCTCTGAGTTGGAGTATAAGGGTAGGTCAACGTAGACAAAATGTTTTAGTGTTAGGAACGCAAATGACTCAGAAGAAGTTGTCTGAATTCCCTTTTCTTTAAATATTTGCCAAATGGCTTGTGTGACAAAAGATCTCAAGCGGTTGAGAGTCAAAACATTTGTAATGTGTATGCCTCCTTATAATAGCATTTCCTTCAGTACCTAGTTGTCCACTTTGAAAGAGTGAGGCTTGGCCCCATAGTCATAATAGTCGACGGTACGTTCACCCCTGGTTGTCTTGATAGGAACTTTTATCCCTCTTGTTGTAATGGGCTTGCTGAGAGTAAAAATCATTTCTCTTACCAAGAGACACATACGTTTGGTGACTTAGCGAGTAGCTAAATGAGGCAGGAGATGATGCAATGGGTGTCTGAATGGCCAAGATCTCCTCACTTGGTAGAACTTGATTTCCACTTCCCACTTGTTGATAAGGGTTAACCATATGAGGGTTCTTTTGGTATGTCCTTGCTTCGGCGGAGGTGTGGTTGTAAGTCTGGCGAATAGTGTACAAGTCATCTGCATAATGCAAGTGTCGGTCTAGAAGATGTGTTGAGAGACAAACAATTTCCTCAATTCCTCAAATGAGTCTACTGTCTCATGTGGAAGACGGCAATACCAGTTTAGAGCTCCGCCAGAGAGGGTGGAGGGGAAGAGAAGACATCGCACTTTGTCGGTGTGCATCCAATATGCCATGGTGGACTAAAAGAGGTTAAGGTGTTCAATTGGGTCCTCCCTTCCAGTATAGAGTTGTAAACCAAGCTTTTGTTTTGTCTTCACTTGAAAAGGGGTGTTGAGGATCATTCTTGTGAGAGGGTCATGCCTGGGTTGGTTCCAGTTAGGTATCTTAGCCTGAAGTTCGGCTTTCAACTTATTTACTTCCTCAAGGAGCTGTAGGACAATGGAGTCCTGAGTGGAGTCATGTACCACTGGAATTTTCTTTCGTAAGTTTCCATCGCCTCTTGGAAATAGGAAAGTTTGAGTAAGAGCATGTAGTTTTTCCTTGGACTCGCCGTACTGACTTCTAAGACGAGTCTGTCGGAATACCTTAGAGTCCCCTGTACCTTCATGTTCTTCTGGGACCTGTCGTTCCTTCTCTACATTGGCAGCTGGCATAGGTCGTGGAATGGGACTGAGTCTTTTAGAAACCCTTGGGTCATTGATCTTCGAGCATAAGTGGAGGGGATTCTCTCGACGTTGCTTTAGGAAGCCTCGGCATTCATGATAAACGACTTTCGATCCTTCCAACCCTTCTGCAAGGAGATGTCTTCATCTACTTCTCCTACTTCGGGTCGAAGCATCTAGTTTGAGAGAAGTCTTATGTTGATCAATGTTTTGATGATTAGCTCGCTCCTCATCAAGGATACCCATGTCGAAGGGAGGTGACCCTCCGTGTTGGTGGGCACCCAGATGATGGTTGATGTCCATAGGGGCAACGAGCTCGCGTGTTTGAGTACGCCTAGTTTTGTGGAACGTCTCAAAGAGCTTCTCATACTGCTCCTGGAGGACCTCATTCTTCATTGCTATCTTATTGTTCTAAGCTTCTAGCTCATCGACTTTAGCTTGAAGAGCAACCTTCTTTCCTTCCTTCTTTCGTTGCTTCGCACTAGGTGCAAGAAGGGTGTCATTCTGTGTGTTGTGGCTTCCTTCGCTCCCCATGTTGGAGAGGGATGCCTGGTCAAAAGAGAGTGTACGAATGGTGAAAACCACATTGACAAAGCTGAAGAGAGTGGGAATAAATGTCGTTTCCCACAGACGGCGCCAAATGTTGATGCACAAAATCGGTAAGGACTTTGGTACAATAGAAAGTGTTAAGTTTATGACCTTCGCTAGATTGATCCGATCACTAGTGTGAATAAGTATGTAAATGGATAGAGACAGGGAAGCAAACACAAGATGTACGCGGTTCACCCAGATTGGCTACGTCCACGAAGTAGAGGAGTTCTCATAAATTGTGAAGGGTTTACACAAGTACATAGGTTCAAGCTCTCCTTTAGTGAGTACTAGTGAATGATTTAGTACAAATGACATTAGGAAATATTGTGAGAGAATGATCTCTATTTATAGAAGAGAGTTTCTAGTTTCATTCTGACATTGACACGTGTCGTGTTGTGATTGGCTTCTGATGTTGACACGTGTCGTGCTATGATTGGCTTCTGATGTCGACACGTGTCACGCTGTGATTGGCCTCTTGGTTGGAGGGAAACTCTTTTGGGTCCTTAACGGTATAACGTTGACCAGTGCTCAGTAGTTTCGGGATTGGTCAAGTATGGTACAAACAGGCTTCGTCACCTTTTTTGCCGCCATGCTATTGGTAGTCGAGTTCTGCTACGTCAGCGAGGGCACTCGTAATTACGAGTGCCTCAGTACTGAGCTTAGGCGGATGGCACTGATGAATGGCCGTGTTGTGCTGCTGTTTCGAGCGCGATGCAAATGCTCGGTGGCCAAGCTTGAAGGCTTGGGGGTTAGATAGGATGAAGATGAAGATGACATGGCAGTGACAAAGAATGAGGAGGTGGGTTTGGGAGGGAGATGTTGGTGTGGGTGGGATCTGGGTTTGTGGTGGTTTTGGATTTGGGTTGCAGGGAAGGGGAAGAGGTTGGGGAAGATGGGTTTTTTTTTTTTTTTTTCTAAAGGTAAATTATTATTTTTTAATATTTTAATAGGGAGTGGGCCCCATCTCAAGTCACGTCACTATTTAACAAAAGAATTGATAGACAAACTAACGGAATGTATGAAATTATAACAAATTCGTAAGATGAGGTATGGCATTGATATTTTTTAAAGATGGGGCTGTGACTGGCCCAATAGTTGAGGTAGTTTTATGTAATTTACCCTTAATTGTTGCATGATTAAGCTTCCAATTTCAATTGACATTTATAATTGTTTCAACCATACATTTTAAACATTAAAAAATTTAATAAAAAGAAGTTGTTATTAGCAGTTCAAATAAAATTCACCAATATGCGCTCTCTCTTACAAATGTAAAAATAAATAAACTACACTGGTTCATGATAATCTTTTAAGGTTCTAATCAAAGTTGCCTAATTGATAAATATTTACACATATTAATCAAACCGTTACAGTGCCTACAAAATTGTTGTTGGTAATATCAAACAGACAAAAAGTTCCCCATCTTGTGCATGTTTAAAATCGTTTAAATGTTGTACTGTGAAATTATTATAGCCGATGATACTACGGAACTTCTTACGTAACTAAAGAAAAAACTATATAATCCTACATATTGTGATCGAGTCACGACTAGGTTACAGCCAATATTGAATTTTTGAAACCTCTTTGGACTACTATTGTCCCATTCTCTATTGAATCGAATTCAAAAGCAGTCATTTTTCTTGTTAGAAAAGACTTCTCGGAGTCCCGCCATTGTTGCTTCCCCACTATAACAAAGCAAAAGGGACAACCTTCATTGGTGTAGAAATCTTGTATAAGACTGCCCTTATACAGGTTCTCCCTAACAAAGGGTGGGATGCATACTGGCATGTAGGTATCATATCCAGAGCCC
This sequence comes from Malus domestica, assembly GCF_042453785.1. NCBI lineage: Eukaryota > Viridiplantae > Streptophyta > Magnoliopsida > Rosales > Rosaceae > Malus > Malus domestica. The sequence goes on along the minus strand of NC_091674.1, from coordinate 21,666,582 downwards.
ACCTCAGCCATGTGCAGCACCTCTATGCCATAAATCCCACCTTATTTGTTGTCATTTCATGACCCACAACTAAAGGAAACCAATTATTTCTTGTTTTTCTCTCCGTTGTATATGCAAAAGTTCATCTTAAACATCTCTAGTGAAGGTAGCAATGTGATAACAAAATTCAGAAATAAAATTTGGCTCACTATTGAGTGCATAAACTTATACTTTTACGCCATCTTTTACTTAGGTTTTTTACTTAAAATCTCTATGCATCACAAAGTATTTTGTTGTTTGTATTGTATTTCAGGATGAAAGTAAGGGTTTCAAGAAATCATCTTATTTTGAATATTTTAAGAGCCTAGAATGGATAGTTTGAAGCTTAACTCGCTCAAGACCAGACCATAGCCCACAAGTGGCCTAAGATCCGTCAGAAAAGGCCCTTGCAGAACAGCCAACTTGCGAGTTTTTCCTCGAAGTACTCAAAACGAATTAGAAAATGGGCTATATATGGTTGGAAAGCCCTAGAAGTCTTCTTTCTGATGATCTTTACAGCTTGTGATTTGGAGGTTTCGACTAGAAATTATGACAGAATAAAGAGGAGCTGTTCAGTTACAAATTCTGAAAACAACTAATTTCCTGTTACTCCTATACTAAAAGCTTATTGTAATAAGCTATAAATGAGAGTCAATTTAAAGATGTAAATATGTCAGATGTTAGAAAACTCCTAAGCCTTTTAATAGGAAAAAAATACACAGAATCTAAAAGAGGAAATGGAGGAGATACACAACATCAAAGAGGAGAAGAAGTCCTCCACCTTGAGCCGTTTCTAGGTTCTAGCTTTCCTAAATTTTTATGTTTTTAATTTAGGTTGTGGATACTTAGGGTTGTTTTGAAGCCCTAGACATGATTATTTCATTTGCAAGCTAGAATCAGTTTTCTGTCTCAATTGTTTCAAGCACATATTTTCAAGCTTAGCTACCTTGTTTATGTTTGCTTTCTATTGAGAATGATAAAGATGATTGTCATATCTTATTTCATTCATTAGCAACATGTGGTTATGTTCAGAACTAATCATGTAAACTGATTCCATGAAAATCTAGGATAAATGCCATGTTCTAGGATTCATGTGATGTTCATAATCCTCTTCATTCTTAATGAGTTTATAGGTGCTACATTTGAGTATATGTCATGCTAGGTTACACCTACAAATATAAGTTTGATGTATATGCCATGCATCTCACATGCAAAGAAAGTGAGGATTCATACAATCTAGTTATATGCCATGCTAGATATGTGAACATCTTAGTTGTGCATTTGAAATGGATAAGTTAAAAGATCATCTCATTGATTTATGAATGTTTAGGGGAAGACCTTAGCTCATTTGTGTCACATATATGTCCTCAAAACATTTCTAACCTATTTCATGTCTTAGGTTTATTTTTAGGGAAGTGTTATTGACATTCCAAAAATCTTATTCTATACTCCTCACAAGTGTATTTTTCTTTCCTAATATAGAAAGTTTGGAGTGTAGAATGAGATTTTTGGAGTGCTAATAATAATTCCCTATTTTTAAATAGTTATAATTTTTCCCTTTTCTTTCTGTCTTTATTTCTTTTCCAAAATTACTTAAACCCCCCAATTTTAAATCATAGAAGTCATTAACTGATGCTAATATGTAAGAGTCAAAGGTTTAACTAAGTTGTTTATTAGTCCCTGTGGTTCGACACCATTACTTGTGCCACTATATTATCCTTATATTTGCACTCGAAAGGAACTTCAACACTCACTAGATAAAATAAAACGTAAAATACTATTATTTTAGGGAATTATTATTGGCACTCTAAAAATCTCATTTAGCACTCCAAACTTTCTATAATTAGAAAGAAAAAATACACTTGTTAGGAGTGTAGAATGAGATTTTTGGAGTGCTAATAACAATTTTCTTATTTTAATGTGAATATAAACATTTGATGAGTTGGTTGTGAGTTAGAGTGACAAATTTTGACGACAGGATATAACTGTCACATAGGTAACAAATTACACTTTTGATGATAAAGCTTGTTGGCTCTCTCTTAAAGATGTTGTAATGGCTTTCACACATGTAATTGTTGAATGATTTGAGTGTTTCTAAATGGCAGAGGTACTTCTCTTATTTTAGGTCAGGTGAAATTAGACATCAGAAATATTTTTGGTCTCTATCGTACGAGGAAGCATTTAACCCTCACGACCATTAAAGTTCACACGTGCAACATGCGCGCGCGCACATATATATACATCCAGAAATTAGTAGCACTAAAACCCAAAAACAACTGAATCACTGTTCCGTTCATAAGAACAGTGTAGTTCCGATTTTACCCTTACTTAGTTTGTGTTATTACATGTCTGCCATTCGGTGTTGAGTTATTGAGCTGTCGTTCACTCTCTTCGACAGCACAGCAAGAAAACTCAGTTTCCTCCTTCATCTGTTCATTCCTGCTCACTTCAATTTGAACGAAAAAGATCCCCATCGAGTCCGGAAGGCCCCTTCCTGCAGCCCGTCCCCCGTCCAAAAACGAAGGTTGGAGTTGCTCTTAGTTTGTGTTATTACAAGTCTCCATATCTCTTCCCTCCGTGACTCAGCTGACGACGACGGGCTATTTCTGTTTGAAAGCCGGTGAATCGGACCTCAACGTTTTACCAATCGTCTCCCTTTCATCTCAGGAACAAGAAACACTCGTTGCATGCCTCGATTCGTTACGGTTTCGATGAGGATTTTTTTAATACTCCTCAGAGTTTTCCTACGTTTATGCGACGATTCCGGCAAAGGTCGGCGTCGATGTTGGTCTCAAACTATTCCTCAGCACCTCAGGTACCTTCTTCATCTATTGTATGTAAAGATTCTGCTTCAAATATTTGATTTAATATAAATGGGTTTTATTTAATTTTTCGTATTTTTTTCCTTCAAATTTCTGGGTTGTGCACAAATTTTCGTTAAATTTGTGGGTTTTTTGGTGTGATTTTATCTGAAAGTTTTGGTTGCTATGAAGGATGTTAAGCCCCCTCCCTCTCCTCTCTCTCTTTAAACTCTCTGTAGATTATGTTGGTTCTTAAAAGTCTCCAATTTTTTTATTTGGTTTCCTCTTAATTTTATTTATTATTGATTGTTGCCTAAAAATCTATGAAGGGTTTGCTCCTTTGATTGTGGACTAAAAGATTTGAATGAATTATGATAATCTCTTTAACTTTAAATAGCTTTGATCATTTTCAATCAGAAGCCCAAAGTTTTCATGTTGGAAAAATTACCCCCAAAAGATCCGTATTTTATAGTTAATTTATTTTGGACCCTTGAGTATGAGTATCAAACGCTTCATAGATTGCAACTTCCAGTTCATGCTGAAACCAGAAAGTGCTTTTGGCTCATACATTAAAGCAGTTCATAAAGTTGTTCTCTTGCTTGATAGTTAGTTCATATTTCGATCTTTGATCATATTCCCAGAATCAATCCAACATATATATGTTTTTCATTACTCTTTTATTAGAGTACCCTTTTGTGCATATAGTTCATCAGCAGGTCTCAATCAAAGTTGTGTATGCTTTGTGCAGAAAGAGAAAGCGGCTGGGATATGAGCAATAAGCGTTTTTACAAAATCTTAATATACCAGTGCGAGTGAAGTGTGTCTGTTTAGTACTAATATTTCAGTTCAAGTAAAGTTTACTGCATTTTTCTACAAATAGGTACAATAATGGTTTATAGATTCCCTATTTGTATCATTGGAATATATTTGTTCAAATTAATATTACAATGATTTCGAACAAAGCTTAACCATAATAGGCAGTAGACATTATATATCTGCTAATTTGTTGAACTATTGGTGCTCTATAAAGAGATAATATATCTGTTACCCACAAATATAATGTGAAGATTATAAACTGTGAAGGGGATCTCTTACTTCATTGGAACAGGATCTGACGCAGAACTACGGATTGAACCCCGATATCTACTTATATGTTGAGTTACACACTAAATCTATAAATACTTTTTACAGATAACATGCAAATTTCCTTCTTTCAGTCTGTTGTATGCCTATGACGTGATAAACATATAAAAAGTTTGCGAATTGATGGCTCATGTCATAACAAATACTTTTTCAAATTCTAAGTTTTTATCCGCTTTGTTCTTTTTTGTTCAATGGTTTCAATTAATTGCTTTTAGTATAACATGCCTATCTGTTTTGTTGAGGTATTTGTTGTGCATAAAGTAATATAGCATGAAGTAGAGTCCTTTTTTGGGTGATGTGGCTTGAAATTATGAATTAACTGGTTCTATGTTACTGAGTATAGCTTGAGGTTATGAATGTCCCTAAAAGCACCTTAATTTTGTGTATAATTTAAGTTTTTGCGTTGTGAAGATGATATTGGAGGCCTTGAAGGTAGAATCGTTCAGGTCATTATTTGAGGATTTGATTTGATTTTTTTTTTCTCACGTTGAAATGAAGGAAAGCTTATTTATTGATATCCCCGATAAGTTACAAATATGTACATATACTTGAGTCAAAATAAACAAATAAGAGGGAGCCTTCACAAAGGTTGCTTAGGAGAAGTCTCAGCAGTCGGTAGAGCCCCAGAAAGAGAAGGCACCGGAGGGGGATCATTCGGAGCCTCAGTACTGGACAGAACCCTAGAAGGAGGAGGCATCAGAGGTTGATCATTTGGAGCTTCATTACGCGGTACAGCCCCAGAAGACGAAGGCAATAAATACCTTTGGAACAAACCCACAAATCTCTAATGATCAAGTAAAACCTGACCATCAGACTCATTCATCTCGTCAAGCTTCCTCTTCATGTTTGTAGCATAGTCATGTGCGAGCCGGTGCAACTGTTTATTCTCATGCTTGAGCCCTCTAATCTCCTGTTTGAGACTCATCACTTCAGCCGCCAATGATTCAACTTGGCGGGTTCGAGCAAATAGGCGTTGGGCCATATTAGACACAGAACCTGCACACTGAACACTGAGAGCCAGAGAATCCTTAACAGCCAACTCATCAGACCGTTTGGAAAGTAGTCTGTTATCTTTGGGAGTGAGAAGGTTCCTGGCCATTACCGCAGCGGTCATATCATTCTTCATCACGGAATCCCCAACGGTAAGAGGACCAGTAGGGGAGACGAAGGATGGGCGCCATATGTTGTCTGGAGAAGGCGGGGCTGCCTCTTCAACAAGGTTCAAGTCAAAACGACGGTTGGAGGGGCCAGACATTTTCAAAGGTGTTGAAGAGAGAAGAGGTCGGACAAATCAAGATCTTAGAAGTGCAAGAATGGAGCTTCTACTGGTGGATATTCAAGTGTGCTTTGGAACTTAATGTCAGCCCCTATAAAAATCTGCACTCGACGAAGCTTCAGAAATCGAAGAGGCGCCTGCTCAGAAATCGAAGAGGCGTTTGCTTTCTCAAAAGCTGGGCTGCTCAGAGACCACGAGGGTCGATCTCAGAAATCGAAGAGGCGTTTGCTTTCTCAAAAGCTGGGCTGCTCAAAGACCATGAAGACCGATCTCAGAAATCGAAGAGGCTTGCTTTCTCAAAAGCTGGGCTGCTCAGAGACCACGAGGGCCGATCCCAGAAATCGAAGAGGCACCTACTTTTCCAGCCTTGTCAGCACCTGTCACACGCACACTCAGCTTTGCGGAAACTATGGGCATTCTGTCGAAGATTTCTGGCAAAGTAGAAAGCACATGAATTGTACTGTTCAATCACCCACTTCCCACACGCAACAGTAGCTCATGGGTACCACAGATAACTTTGCCAAAGTTCTCTGACAAAGTTGAGACACGTGAAGCTTGCAGCTCCCACTACATCGCTCTGACCAAGAAGGGTAAAAAAATAGCAAAGAAACAACACTAACAAAGTTTAGACACATAAATTTTGAAGGTCTAGCTACCATATTATTACCCACAAGGGTAAAGGAACAGTACCACTGCTGGATAATTGGAAAGTCCCGGTGTGTCAACCTCTGTGCTTCGTGGCAAGGTAGACTAGCAAACATGCCCAACCTTTACTCACATTCGAGAAAACACTCCCAACAAGATTGCTTGCTCCAAAATCAAAGAGGCACCGCCCTCTGAATCTCGAGAGCCAGACTCCCAACATGATTACTTTCTCAAAAATCGAAGAGAGGGTAAAGGAACAGTACCACTGCTGGATAATTGGAAAGTCCCTGTGTGTCAACCTCTGTGCTTCGTGGCAAGGTAGACTAGCAAACATGCCCAACCTTTACTCACATTCGAGAAAACACTCCCAACAAGATTGCTTGCTCAAAAATCGAAGAGGCACCGCCCTCCGAATCTCGAGAGCCAGACTCCCAACATGATTACTTTCTCAAAAATCGAAGAGAGGGTAAAGGAACAGTACCACTACTGGATAATTGAAAAGTCCCTGTGTGTCAACCTCTGTGCTTCGTGGCAAGGTAGACTAGCAAACATGCCCAACCTTTACTCACATTCGAGAAAACACTCCCAACAAGATTGCTTGCTCCAAAATCGAAGAGGCACCGCCCTCTGAATCTCGAGAGCCAGATTCCCAACATGATTACTTTCTCAAAAATCGAAGAGAGGGTAAAGGAACAGTACCACTGCTGGATAATTGGAAAGTCCCTATGTGTCAACCTCTGTGCTTCGTGGCAAGGTAGACTAGCAAACATGCCCAACCTTTACTCACATTCGAGAAAACACTCCCAACAAGATTGCTTGCTCAAATATCGAAGAGGCACCGCCCTCCGAATCTCGAGAGCCAGACTTCCAACATGATTACTTTCTCAAAAATCGAAGAGACACCGCTCCCCGAATCTCGAGAGCCAGACCCCCAGCAGGATTGCTTTCTCAAAAATCGAAGAGGCATCGTTCTCCAAATCTCGAGAGCCAGATCCCCGACAGGAGTGCTTGTTCGAAAACCGAAGAGGCACCACTTTCCCAACTTCAAGAGCTGGATCTCCTTGGATAAAGCTTGTCTATAATCTTCACACGCAACATCAGCTTTCCAGATACCATAGACCAATTTTTCAAAGTGCTCTGACAGAGTTAAAACATGTGAAGCTGGCAGCTCCCACTACCGTGCTATGACCAAGCAGGGTAAAGGAATAGCATTATTACTTGATGTTAGGGAGACTCCTATATATGTCGACCTCCATCCCTAACGGACAGGCAGACCTGCAAAAATGCTCAACCCTTCCTCTTATCTGAGAGGGCACTCCCAACGAAGCCTTTCGAAATATTCAACTTTCTTTCCCCCCGATAATACCTCTGTAAACAAGCTATACTAGAGCAAGAATATCTCATATCATCAGGGTTAAAAGCAAGAGTATCCCATATCATGCTTTTTCCCTGTCTTTTCCTTTGGCATTGTTCTTACCTGCAAGACAATGAGAAAGAAAGCAATCAGTCAGCACTTGGAATCAAGCTTCCAGCCAGGAACTGACTGCCTGGAACCCCTTACCTGATTACTTACCTGGCATTGCTCTCGAGTACTCATCTTCAACATCTTATGCTTCCAGGGAAAATACCGCATCTGCCTGAGGAACATATAGGGCAAGTGAGAAGGATACAAGGAAGCATGTGGAGACAAGCGTAACAGCACACGTGCCGATACATCCACTACTCTGTCAAAAGCAAAAGTATCCCATATCAGCAGGGTCGAACGTACTCTAGATTTGATGGACTTGTTTTGACCCTCAAATTCTTCAGTCGGCCTTATACTCTGGAGGAAACCAGAATACCCTCCAGCCCAGTTCAAGAATAAGCCTGTGGAAAGTTACTTCTTCAAAAGCAAAAGTATCCCATATCATCTCTTCTCATTTTTCTTCTCTTTATCCTTCATGCTGCCTGCAAGATAGGGAGAATGTGAACAATCAGCCGGAGCTCTGATTGCTTACCTTGTCTGTCACCTCTTTCAGCAGATCCCCTAGCTCAACGACTTGGGGGACTCCTACTACATGGTTTGTATCGCGCTTGACCAAACCTGAAAGTACAAGTAAGCTTCAAGTGAAATTGATACATTACCTTGTGCATCTCCACCAGTTACAGATACCACCCCTGGATGGAGGAAGAGTACTTCCAGAGAAGATGCCACATCTACCTATGAGACAGATAAGGCAAGTCAAGACGATACCACACTCCGGTACTTAGAAGTTTCGTGGTTACGAGATCATTCTCCCACAATATTTCCTAATGTCATTTGTACTAAATCATTCACTTGTACTCACTAAAGGAGAGCTTGAACCTATGTACTTGTGTAAACCCTTCACAATTAATGAGAACTCCTCTATTCCGTGGATGTAGCCAATCTGGGTGAACCACGTACATCTTGTGTTTGCTTTCCTATCTCTATCCATCTATATACTTATCCACACTAATGACCGGAGCAATCTAGTGAAGATCACAAAAAGTGACCGTTTTCGCTACCTAGGATCTATCTTGCAAGAGAACGGAGAATTAGATGGAGATCTCAACCATAGAATACAAGCTGGATGGATGAAGTGTAAGAGTGCATCCGGCGTGTTGTGTGACCGTCGTAGGCCACTGAAGCTCAAGGGAAATTTTTTATAGGAAGGCAATAAAGCCAGCGATGTTGTATGGCACAGAATGTTGGGCGGTGAAGCATCAACATGTACACAAAATGGGTGTAGCGGAGATGAGGATGCTTCGTGGGATGTATGGGCACACGAGAAAGGATAAGATTGGGAATGAGGATATCCGAGGTAAAGTAGGAGTAGCCAAAATTGAAGGAAATATGAGAGAAAATCGGTTCCGGTGGTTTGGACATGTGCAAAGAAGGCCTACTGACGCTCCGGTTCGAAAATGTGACTACGGGACAGAGGTTCAGGGCCGAAGGGGTAGAGGAAGACCTAGGAAAACTTTGGAAGAGACCCTAAGAAAAGACTTGAGTACTTGGATCAAACGGAGGACATGACACAAAACCGATCGCAATGGCGTTCTAGGATTCATATAGCCGACCCCACTTAGTGGGAAAAAGCTTTGTTGTTGTTGTTGTTGTTGTTGTATTACTAAGATTTTTCCTAACCACTTTACATATGGGGCTACCAAAAAACATTGAATTGGCACAAAAATGGCCGTAATTTTCATTTTACATAATTTTTGCAATCCTTTTGTTGAAATATGCAGGACATGGTAGGAGATAATTCTTCTTCATTGTGAACATTCAGGTAAATCTGTCTTTCATGGGTTTTTCTATTATTCTTTGCAGTTTTTCCCTGTTGCCTGCCATTAATTACCAAATTATCTATGTGAACTAGGTCCAAGTTCAACTACTTATGGTTTGGCACTATACTATATGATGAATTCTCCAGTCGAAGATACACCCTTGCTACAGAGTTTTATCAAGGGGGATGATTTATATAAAATTCAAGGTTTAACTTCTAACTGATTCTTCTCTCCTCAGGGTTCATGGATTGTTAAGCAATGTGTGGGAAGAAAGCATGCCCCATTGATCAGGCACTTGAAATCAATTATTTCCACGAGAAGAACTATTTGGAGGTATATCAATTTTTAGCATGCTTTTATATATGTTCTTTGATCACCCTACTTTGTGGACAACTTATTGATACTTCACTGAAATTCAAGGCCTTCTGTTTTCGGGTTCAATTTGTTAGAGTATATAGAGTTAAGGTGATTCCAAGTGTCACATGATTTGTCTATATGTTTGTGAGGTTCAATCAATGTCATATGAAGATGGTAGCATGTGTTACAAGATTAAATCATCTCAGTGTAGTGTCAAGATGCAGTTAGTGAGTCAGTTATTTTAGAGGGATATAATCCTCACTCATTGTGTAGTATTGCTTTTGGTAATTAATTAATTATTTTAAATGCACTATCATGAATATTTATTTTCATATATATATATATATATATATATATATATATATATATATATATATATATATATATATATATATATATATATATATATATTGTAAAGAACATCGGAACACACGAATGTAATAAATGTACATATTAAACACTACTCCTTAACACATATTTTCTACACTTTCTACATTTTCAACAATTTTCTAAACCCCGCAGCAACGCGCAGGTACACTTGCTTGTTAGCTACTAAAAGGGCCACTTTGAACAAATTTTTTTCTTTCGATCAAGCACTTTGTACAACATTAGGACACATAAACATTACTCATTGGTCACACTTTGTACAATGTTGTCTTTTGGTCAAGCACTTTGTAGAATACTAGGGGAAAAGGTCCCTGCTCGATCATTTTCCTGGGGATCCTAGAGATCTCACGATCGTGACCATTCATCGTACATCGTGCGGTTAGTTTTTATTAAGTACTATTTATATTTAATTTTAAATTTTAAATTTTGAAATGATTTCTGATGGCACGATGTACGATGAATAATCACGATCACTGGATCCCTAGGATCCCCAGGAAAAAGATTCGGCGACGATCCTTTTCCGAATACTAGGACATATAAACATCATTCATTGGTCCCTTATGTACAAATGTATATTTTTATATTTATATAAATGTGATGCGTGTGTGCAGAGTCAAGCTTACAAATGGGATCAGGATCCTCTCCTGAGCTTAGGAGGCTAAGCCTCCTGAGCAAATCACATTGGCCGTTGAATCAAAATCCAACAGCTACAAACAGGGGATCTCTGTAAAAGTTATAATAATTGTAGTTGTTAGATTTTGATCCAACGGGCCATGTGATTTGCTCAGGAGACTCAGCCTCTTAAGCTTAGGAGAGGATCCTGATCCTTACAAATGGTCAAAAGATAAAGCATGGCTAATTATGTAAAGGCCGCTAGCTAAGGCTTTTTTTTTAGTAGATTATTTAACTTATATAATTTCAAAGCACAACTCATTTTTAATGAACTACAAATCTAAGATTTTATACAATTCCTTGTAGGATACATGAAGAAATATATTCTGCGCAATAAGCTAAATTATGTAGTGTTCTAAAAGGTAGTTTAGGTGGTGGTTAGTCACTGCGATTAATCTTTAATTGGTCACTAAATAAGTTTATTAGGCGGCTGCTTAGGCAGGGGTTAGGTGGAGTTAGGCAGGAAGAGGCGGAGCTTGGCAAGCTGGATTAACACTCTCTCCTTTAGTGGGTTCAACATGTATTTGCTCCAAGTGTTGCTTTTGGTTTCACTATCAAGGGATGGCTCGAGAGAAAGAGAGAATATGCAATGCCACTGTTGGAGGCTACTAACATTCAATGTTTGTGTTTGAGTGTGTGTTTAAGTTGCACACAAATCTGACTTTTTAACTAAATGTTTGTGCATTGAGTGGGACACTGGTTCGGTTAAGTTTGTGCAGCTCGAGTGAATGAGAACTTAAATTTCAGTGTAACTTTGTGTGTTTTTGGCTAAAACATAAATAAAAGAGAAATGGAAACTAATGCGAGAAACATAATGTAATTCATTTCATGATGAAATTAAGATTACAAACGTTTATAAAAGTAAACTCTAGGCCAATGGGCCGAGCTACATGACATAAAATGTAAATTGACTAGAAATGTAAATAAAGTAGTAAAATTCTAGCTAGATTCAGGCCGTGTAGAGTGAGATAATGCTAGAGGAATCTACATGGTGGCAGATAAAATCAGGGTGGTTAGAATTGCGCGTCAACCAAATCATAGCATAGGGTGGTAGATCTATAAAGGTTTTAAATCTCAGGAATCATAGACAATGTTTGCTTCAAGTGAAGGCTTTGAGACTATAGATGGTGAGCAATTATGTTTGTTTTAAAACTAGTTGGGTTGATTGAAAAAATCACTCAAGGTATATATAATCGTATAGACTGAATTTGACGAAGGTCCAAAGCTTCTAGGCCTCTGACTCTATTTATAGACAATGGAGATTGAGCAACCTAGATCTTATCGCTGAGCTAGAGTATTTAGCGTTGCAGTGACTATAATTCTTGGTTAGCACTGCATTCAGATGTGTCTTGTGGCGTTTCGCAAGTTCACTTCGACGACATCAGCATGTTGGATGACATGTCCATTGGTCTTTAAAGAAGCAAGATATTCTCGAGTTTGGTCGTCCATGTAGCATAAGCACTTCCAGGAGGAACCTGTCTGAGCCATCGGATGGGTTGGAGTGATTTAAGGAGGTTGTCTAAAGCACAGGATACGATCCTAAATTGGATTTCGGAGTTAATAGACCGTAGTCTTGCGACTTTATGTAAATACAAATAGATTAGTCGAGTAGCAGGTCTTATTTTTATTTATGGTCCAAACAACTTTCTTTTTCTCTTTCGCCTGAAACCCAAAAACAGAACAAAGAGTAACCATAAACGAGAGACCCAATTGTTCGAACCCAGAAGCTGAAATCCATAATTAAGACATGGGTTTTTCTTAATCACCATGTTAATTGATCTGCTTCTATTCTCGGGTCCGCATCGGAAAAATTAGCCATGCTACTTACTAGAGGTTTCCATGGAAAGAGAGAAGAGCTTCTAGGTTATTCTATACTGAGTTCACGAGCAGACGGGGAGGGATTGAAATGAGTAGAAAGAGAAATTGCTTTGTTTTTCGCGTTTAAAACCATAAAGTTAATAATGATATTATTATCTTCTTCTTCATCCGACCATCGGCTAGTGCCTTTTAAAACCATAAAGTTAATAATGATATTATTATCTTCTTCTTCACGGTTATCGTACATATAAAGGATCAATAAATCGTGTACAATGTGCAAATAATGTACAAAGTGGCCTTTGAATAGCAACTTGCACATGTGTGAACTAAATTGTAGTGAGGCTTAATTGTTTTCTTGTCGTTTTCTTCGAATCCATGTATATACTAGCAACAAATAACCTGTTAACCTGTAAATTATTAATTTTCCAATCACTTTTATTGATTAAATGTCGTTTCCTTCTTTTACTTTTTCCACATGATGAGACGATATTAATCCATATTTTACTCTACTCTTAGTTACATTTTGTGCTTTATTTTATTTGTAGGACATGCAAATCCATTTTGAGTAAATAGTGATCAAACAAAGAAATTTTGAAGTAATTCCAATTGGAGTGGGTTCATGAGTCTTTCAAGATGATTGTGTCAAAATTTCAGATTTTTACTTCATGCCATTTGACCATGGTGAAGAAATAAGTGCTGATTGCGTGGCTTTCCCAAATTGACCTTTTTGGATGTTTTTGGGCATTTTGACGATCAAGATGGCATTTTTAGAGGAAAGGTACTTCTGAGGTTTTGAAAAGGGCATGCCTAGCTTTAAAAATAAGACCTTTTGGGACCAAATCAAAGCTAATTTGTATGGATGATCTTCACTATGAAGATTAAGAAATTAAGTTGTTTCGATTATGAAATTTCTACAGTGAAAATATGTTATTTGCAAGTGGGAGAGTGAGCTTATCTCCAAACGGGATAATGCAAGTACTATTCTTCTTTTAATCAAGTTTATCACTTTTGAATTCACAAGAAACCTATGGACGTTTTGATATTTGCGCCTAATTAAATTTCTAAAAAATTTGGTACCACATGTATGTAAATCTAGAGAGAGAAGAAAACTAACAAGGATTTTAGAGTACGTTAATCTGGTATTTCTTTCTTAATGAAGTAACTACATGAAGACTATTTATAGGTGCAGTTGACTGTTGGATATATGCCCTAAAATCAAATCTTTAGTGAATACAGGGATTAGTCCATAATCTAATTATTGGGCAAGACCACTATAGGTAGATTATCAATGTAATCTCATTAGTGAGTCCATGGATAACACATGTAAGAGGTAAATTAATTATGAGATAATGTTAAAGAGACCATCTTCATATGTTCCTAGTCGTTAGACTATTTCGGTGGACATCTTATAATCCGATAAGGCTAGTACACACTATGTCTATAGTATTGTAGAACGAGATGCATGACTATTCTCAAGCCATTAGAGGAAGTCGCTAAGACAAATGTGTAAGTGCTTAATAAAGATTAAGTTCACTAAATGTGATCGCCTCAAGATCTTATGTATGTATACCAGATACATGTTCATGTCAATAAGAAATCGATTGTTGCAATAATGCAAATTGGTCCTTGAACTTGAGGCATCACATTTGTCTTGTTTTTAGGTCCTTAATCATAGATTATATTAAAGACAGTCTAGTGTGAGAGGGTGTTTGCGACATTATTGGGGTTAAGATACCTAATCAGGGAGGTAAGTGAATGTACAATAAGGAATCTCTAACCTTAACAATTAAAGGAGAATGCTCATCAACATGATTCAGAAGTCTTTGACCATATCATCATGATTTGGAATAAAGTTCCAAATCTATTGAGTTGGATCATGAGTTGATCACTTAAGCAATTGACATGAATACCCTAATCAATGTGAGCGAGAGCATTGTATTAGAGAATAATTGTATTGCATCGTAATTACAACATAATAGGTTCTCTCGTGAATAGTACATTGACTAGGAGACCATGGCATGCGGCTATGCGTCTCTTATGGTCTATGAAATACTCGAAAACGATCATTGTTGTCTTCACAAAGAGGTAGATTAAAAGATGAGCTTTAAATCCGGTAAAAGAATTAGAAGAGTCTAATTCATCTCACAACCTCATCAATAGAATTAAAAGATCGCACAACCTATTCTGGGATTAATGTGATGAATATAATCAATTAGATAAATTAGTTTGTGAAATAATTAATTAAATTGTTTAATTATTATGATGGTTATATGTCTAAAATGCGCTTCGAAATAGTTTCGAGAGGTGCCTGGTCCATAAGGCCCAAGCACATTGGTCTTATTTCGAATTATAAGTTGACTTGGAGGTCACTAGTGGCCCAAAATAACCCAATACTCATTTTGGACGGGAATGATAGACAAAAAGGTGATAAAGGCAACTCGCCTTGACGTGGTGGTGTGTGGAGGAAGATTGGTGAGTAAGAACTTCCACAAGAAGCTTTATACACATGCAAGCTTCCTATACATGTGTAAGAGTTTGTCTTCCACCCATCCTTGAACATCCTTGAAAAGAGAGAGTTGTCTTCCACTCATTCTTATGAGAGATAGAAGCTCTCATCCTCACATGCATTTTCTCTAACTAATAAGATAATTGTGAGAGTTTTCAAGAGTGATTTTTCTCTCTAACTAAGAAGATATTGTGAGAGTTTACAAAAGTGAGTTTTCTCTCAAAGTCTCGACAAGAGAGAAAACTAGAAGAGTGAAAACACTGCCACCAACATGTATATAATGAGTACTAGGACATCACCATAGATTGCTGAGTAATAACTTCCACTAGAAGATTTAGTCTCACTTATTAAACACATCCAAAGCCATCCATCTCTTTTGAGTGTGTCCTAGTTTAACACTCTTGCTCCTCCTCCATCCTTACGTTAGTTCTGAGGCTGAAATACGACGGTTTGATCTTTGTTGGAGATGAAGTAAGTAGGCAACCTACTCTTGACAAGGCTAGGTGCAACCGAAAATCTATGAAGGGTGTTCTTGGTCTTTAGAGATGGAGCATGCACACAAAGGAGGAAGGCCCTTCATTAGAGTGATCAACCTTGATGAGAATCAAAATAGTGCTCCAAGAAGTGTAAAGTTTCAATCTCATTTAAGTTAATACGTCAACGTAGAATTGAAGATTGTGATATCCCCTTTTTTTAGTATGTATTAATTTGTAGATAATACCAGCTCACTAACGAATTTGAGTAACTAACATTCCAATCCTTTGACAAGTGGCACAATTTAAGCCATAGAATATATTTCTCAGTGTATTATACCAAACTTTATTTTTTACCCAAATTACAAGACCTATCACTGCTATAATCAGAGATGATGCCCCATAATGATCCTAAATTCTTCACTACTAAAAATCCCTAAATTTTTGCTAACTTATACCATAACGATCCTAAAAGATGAGAAGCATTTGTACACAAGTCCATTAAAATTTCTAATAAACACATCATACTTAAAAATTCTAAAAACATATCATACTTAATACGTGTTTAACATGATGTTTGCTTCTTATATGCACTAATTTTTTTTTTAGATTCACTTGTACAAGTAGCGCGTATCAACATTCCAATCAAAGTGTATATCCTTTTTTTGAGTGTGTATGTTTTTTGGATTCGAATATGAAAACGAGAGCGAGATTGGAGGGCGAGATTTCCAGAGGAAAGTGTTTTTCTTGGCTTTTGGGGTTTCAACTTATAAATTCAACAAATAAAATTGAGAGGGGGAACTGATCAATTTACAATCTGGGATGAAGAGAAAGAGAGAGTGAGAGTGGAAGAGTTGGAAATGTAAACGACGTCGGCGAAATAACGTTGATATTTTGGTACTAATAGATCAAAATTAAAGAGCATTATTAATATTTGGTACCACTTTCGTTGTTACAGTAGTGGGTCACCTTTGATCAACTCGTATTGTATGTTTAATCTAGTTTTAACTAGAGGACACCTGCAACCCCTCACAAAAAACCCGACAAGAGTATGGGCTCTTCAAAGGCCTAGTTACTCCTAAACCCTTATACCTTCTTTTTGGGCACTTTCACCAACTCAATCAATGAAAAAATATACAATGATCTTTACTTTTTATTTTTTGGGCCTTTAGAACCCCATCAAACCCAAATAAAAAGGAATAAGGATAGGAGTATTTCTCATGATCATATGTGCAGAAATATGATTTATTTTTCGAACAAACGATATTATCTACATTAAGGGAAAGAGGGAGGGTGAGCTTAGTCTCATAATGAGCTAGCAATAATGTGGTTCAAACTCGTATTTGGTGAGAATCGAACCTAAGACCTCTCACTTATAAGTGTTGAGGAATACCGCTAGAACGTGGTACTAAATGACAAAAATATAATTTCTTTGAATAAACATGTATACAAAGTTTATAAAGAGGAAGGTTACAAAAAATTATATAGTTAAGATGAGTTTCATCAACAAACTTTCAGAGGTCATGGTCGACGAGAAAGGGCATATGACCTGACGGAAGCCAAACTGAGTAATTTGATTTGGTGACTTTCACAAAATGAGTGGTGTTGGGACCGGGGAGAGAGGTAGCAGAAGAGGAAGCCAGGGGAGGACTCAAGGGAAGAAACAGCCGGCTAAGGTGAGGAAGGACTTAACTTAAAACCCTAAAAAAATATCGAAATGGGGAGAGAAAATAGGCGAGAAAAACTCTATGGGACCTAATAGTGGCGAAGCTACAGAGGGGCAAGGAGGGGCGACCTGTAACATCCCACATCACCCAGGGGAGCGATCCTTAAATGTATATTCCCATCCCTATCTAGCACGAGGCCTTTTGGGAGCTCACTGGCTTCGGGTTCCGTCGGAACTCCGAAGTTAAGCGAGTAGGAGGCCAGAGCACTCCCAGGATGGGTGACCCACTGGGAAGTTGCTCGTGAGTTCCCAGAAACAAAACCGTGAGGGCGTGGTCGGGGCCCAAAGCGGACAATATCGTGCTACGGTGGTGGAGCGGGCCCGGGAAGTGATCCGCCCCGGGCCGGGATGTGACAATTGGTATCAGAGCCTAACCCTGGCCGTGGTGTGCCGACGAGGACGTCGGGCCCCTAAGGGGGGTGGATTGTAACATCCCACATCACCCAGGGGAGCGATCCTTAAATGTATATTCCCATCCCTATCTAGCACGAGGCCTTTTGGGAGCTCACTGGCTTCGGGTTCCGTCGGAACTCCGAAGTTAAGCGAGTAGGAGGCCAGAGCACTCCCAGGATGGGTGACCCACTGGGAAGTTGCTCGTGAGTTCCCAGAAACAAAACCGTGAGGGCGTGGTCGGGGCCCAAAGCGGACAATATCGTGCTACGGTGGTGGAGCGGGCCCGGGAAGTGATCCGCCCCGGGCCGGGATGTGACACGACCGCCCCTCCACTCGCCTGAAATCAAACCCAGAAGTGGTGGTTCCGCCCCTCTGATCCCGCCGGAAGTAATGGCTGCTCATGGAGCTGTATGGTGTTCTGGGTTTCTGCAGCTGCTGTGCAGCAGTGTTCTAACTTTTCTTCTTTTCTGAAAAATCCCTAAATGAAACGACGCCGGTTCTTTTAGTGATTAAATAAAAAATTTAAAACAGTCCTCAAGTAAACGACGCCGTCCATTTAGTTGGTTGTTAAAAATAATAATTAAAGGGGTGACCACTAGTTCCCCGTTACCTCTGCCTTCACAGCGTTCAGGCATTATACAATTCACTTGCAGCTGCAGGCTGCCAAATCTTTGTTCTACCATTGGAGAGGGCGACAATCAACAACAAAGGCTGCAAGAGTCTCTCCCGCGCCACCGCCATCCACCCATTTGAACACCATGCGCCATCCCTTATTTATTGTCATTTGCATAATTTAAATTAATTGATGATTTGAGATCTCTGTGAGATGGGTTTTGTATGATTTAGTGTGAATTTATCTGGGTTTAGTGCTAATTGTGGTTTCCAGGTTGAATTTGTTCTCTCTAGATTGAATGGGGCATTCTGTTGTTTTGAGTAAGTTTGGATGGAATCGGAGCTAATTCGGTATTTTTTTTTGAAACAAAGAGCTAATTCGGTATTCTAGTTTGAATTATCAAGTGACATTCATTCTATTTTGTTTTAGGATTTTTATCCATCTGTTGCTTCCTTGTTGCAGGTTCTTCTCCTATGCTTCATCTTGTGCGCCATTAGGATTTAACATTAGGGATGTCATATTGATTAAAATCCTTTGTTTATGTTACATATGTCCAGGGAAGTTATTATCTGAGTCAATTCTTAGAGGTGGATAAATATAAGATTACTCTACAATTTGATCAGTTAATGAAAACTGTACAATGAAATGCTACTTACAAAAGAGGGCCAGTAGTTTCATTTCTACAGTTTGGCAATGGATTTTAGTGGATTTAGTTTGTCAACGGATTTGTAGGCAATTACGTGTAGTGTTTAATACGATTGGCTTGATAAATTATGATATTGTCTACTAACTAAAAGAATTGATTGTCTAAAATTTTATGAAATCTTTTACCCTTATAAATTTTGCCTCTCCCCTTGACAATTTCTGACTTCGCCACTGGGACCTAGGACCAATTTAGAAATATGATTTTCTTAATTAAACATGTGTACAAGTGTACAATATATAAGTTTAGACAAAATTTATGTGGTAAAATTTCTAAATATCATTTGATATTCTTTAAAAAATATGACTCGACTGTTGAGTGACTTTTGTTATCCTTATTGCAAATGAACGAAATTAAAACAGAAAGAGGAATAGTTACATGTGAGAGAGACAACGTGAATAAGTGGAAGTATGGCTAGGTAGTAGCTACTATGTATATAATGCCCTTAATGTGGTATCTTTTATCAAGCTTATTACATTCAAAAGGTGTAAAGATTGTAATTTACATGTTTTAGTATTTCACATATTCTGATTGACGTATATATTTTTGTAATAAGAATACTGATCTCTTGTCATTTGCTTACGTGTGTTGCAATTGACTTTTTTATTTTTATTTTTGTAATTTTCCTTATTTGAAAAAATGAATTAAATTTGTTTTGAGTAATCAAAAGAAATTTTTACTTTTAATGGGGTAATTAAAAGGAATTAAACGAAAAAAAGTATATAGTAACATAGTAACTACTATTGCGTGGGGTTGTTTTATTTTTTAAATTTTTTTTTAACAACGATAGTATCTTTACCAAGGTAGTGTGGGAATGAGATAAGCCTTAGAATAAGCTAGTAATAATATGACTCAAATTTGCTTTTGGCGAGAATCAAATCTAAGATCTTTCGCTTATCAATAAAGAGTAATACTATTAAGCTGTAGTACTAAGTGACAAGATTGTTCTAGTTTTTAATTTTAATTCAAACATATATTTTACTATTTTACTATTATACCCCTTGTCAATTAAATTTTTTGCTCTAATAATTATAAAGATAAATGCTAATAAGATATTCTTAAAAGCCTGCAAGATAAGACATAACAAGACAAGATGCGAGGATTGTAGAATAGTATTAGATGTGAACAATGCTCCTTTTCATATTCGATAGCCGAAGCTTTATCTAGTATTCTGATAAAAAAAAAAAATTAAAAAAAAAAAGCCTTTATCTAGCGTGATTTTGCTTTTGGGTTTTTACGAAAATCATCATTCGGTGGATAAAAAAGGTCCAGACCAGAGTACAGGAAACTGCAAAGAGAAACATGTTCCAGAAAATTTGATTAAATTTCATGATGTATACGAGCCAGCTGGCTTTGATTGCAATGTGATGTGTTTTAATTTATTCAGACAGGCCCTGTAGATGAGCCAGCTGCCTTTGATTACAATGTGATGTGTTTTCTTATATTATCTTCAGCGAATCTTATCTCATTGCATGTCCATCACACAATTTAATTTGTTTATCTTTATTGGGGATGAGAATCTTCCAGCTTAGATATGAAAATTGGATAACGATTTGATGACGAAAAAAATCTAATTTTCTATTATACGAAGGCATGTGTGCAAATTATTACGTGAAGTGAGATCAGTAACTAACCATGCAATAACATATGTTCCAATCTCAGCTTTGGTTGCCTGGTTAGCTACAGATTTCATGATTGGATTAGCTATGTGCCATGTCAGCATGATTGTTAGGTTGTTTGTTAGAGTATTTTTAGTTTCCAGGTAATGAAACACGACCTCTCATTTCTAATTTCTCTTTCTTTCTCTTTTCCATTGTTTTTGTCTCTGAAACTTCTATAGATTCATGACTGTTATGATATATGGTGAGTTTTCTGTAGCGGGTTATTTTCCCTAAAGGTTGGAAGAATTCAACTAACAATTTATCTTGTAAATTTCTCAACCAAACATTGAAAAAGTGATACATTTTGATAGGTTGACTAGTGTTCTCTGAGGGGAAAATGAGAGACATTTTGTTCCACCACAAATAATTATTTGGTTTTTGCAACATTGCAATATAATTTAACTTTGTGTTACAACTTTTTAAATATAAGATATTGGAACTGAAATTTGTGGAAACTTCAAAGGTTCAGAATTATATTAACCCAACTTAATAATACTGCCCGTGGATGCAAATTTTTGTCTTCTTCTTTTTGGGCAAAATTGCACCTATAAAACAAATAACACCTTAGGTCAAGGCCAAGAGCCTTACGCGCTCATGATGAAGGGGGGGCTTTGGCCAAAGAGTTTCCGATCCAAAGTTAGAGTTTTGAGGGAAAAGTGTTTGGAGAATTTAAAGAATTTAGCAAGAGTGTAGAACTTGGGTTTTGGAGAAAATGAGGGTGTTTATATAGGGGTGTGGCCGGCCCCTTTGGGAGGAGATGGATCGGGCACTTGGATGGTTTTTTGGGTGAGATTCATGATTTGTAGCTAATTAATAAATTAATTGAATAATAAATCAACTAATTAGCTAATTAATATAATTAAAAAGAAATGATTTGGGAGTTACCTTGTGGAGAAGATTTGATGAGGATGGATGAAATAGGTTTGAAATCAATACCTATTTTGGGCACTTTTTGACTTGATTGAGGGATGATTTCCCACTGCTTGAGCGTAGAAATCCTGGTGTGTATCGAGGGTAATTTTATCTTTTTCACCCAAAAATCCACATGTCGCCTCCATATTTTTGGCTCCACAAATGCTCCCACATCTATTGGGCTGCTCGCAGGAAAGGGTAGCAAGTGTTGAGATCTTCTTGCTTTAGGAAACATAAGATTGTTTCCTATTTTGATGTAAATTCCTTCTTTAATAGGAAATTAGATCCTTCTAGGAAAGGGAAATAAATTTCTCTCAAAGCCTATTTAAGTCTACCTTAAGTAGATGATTAAATCAACTTCAGAGAGCAATTATTTCTACCTTACAAAAAAGAGAAAGCTAGAGGATATTTGTTCCCCCTCCCCTAGCAATCTTCTACACTTGCCCGTGCAAAGGACCTTCTTTCGTTGCTTTCTTCGTCTCCTCCGCACTGTACCAAGGTAAGAAGAATTTAATTTTCCTTGTCTCCTTCTTGGTAGGGACCACTACTTGGGCTGCTCGGCTCGGCTAAAGCCAAGGGTAGCTTGTGCGGCTGGGGTCGAGGATTGAGGCGTTGGGGCGTAGTGCTAGGCGAGCCGCATGGCTCATGTCCTTTGGGCTCTTGGACCTAACAGGGGCTAGGCTGGCGATTGAGAGAAATGAGGAGGTTGCGGGCCTCATGGGCTGCTGGAATGCTGGGCATGCAGACCTCTTGCCTACTGGTCTGAGAGAAAAAAATGAGGGAAAAACTAGTATGGGTTGAGTTCCCCTGCTAAGTACTGTGAATGGCGTTGGCTGCTTTGTCCTCTTTGCCAGGAGAAAGATAGGCTGTTGTCGAGAGAGGAAGTAAAGACGATCAAGGCGAATGCATTGGCAAGTCTGATCGCTGTCATGGAGCCTACTATGAATGAAGGTGGAAAGAAAAGATCTTCCCTGCCTACTTAAGAGATGTCGGTTAAGAAAACACTGAAGACTTCCTCCGTTGCTCGTGAGGGTCCGCCTATTGCCGAAAGGCCTGTGAATGACATGATTTCTTCCAATGGGAAGAAAAATGAGGCTGTTAGATCCGAGCATGTGGCACCTGCCATGTCAAGAATGGCTAGTATGACTGCTGATAGGATTGCTCAGCGTAAAGGTCCTGTTATGCCCCCAGTGTCGAAGTCTGTACCAAGATGTCCATTGGGAGCTAAGTTCGATTCACATTTGGAGAGGCTTGCTATTATGAAGAGCGATAAGGTGGACTTTGCTGCTAAAATGGTGCCAAAGCCCACTCCCCCTGCTGCTGAGACTAATTCGCCTGTTGGGAAGGGGGAGACTGCTTGCATGGGCAGCTGTGAGAAATCCACTAAGCCTGCTTCTAGGAAGGTTGCTGAGATCTATGCATTTTTTAAACCACATCTGTTTGAAGACATGCATGCTTGTGCCAAGTTTGTCGATGACGTTAAAGGGGTTGTTTACCCAAGTTTCTTTGCGAAGCATACGACCAAGTATAAGAAGACTACCCTACTTGCCATGATGTAGAAAATGATTATTCAGGCAACTGAGTCTATGCTTCTTGACCAACAAGATACCAAGGCTGCTAGGTGGCAAAGGTTGTGGCAGCCGAAGCTTGTCGAGAAGATTAAGATGTTGGAATCTAAGCTCGTCGCTTTGAAAGGGTCTAATATCTATGCCTCCACTTCTCTGCAGCTTGAGATTGCTTGCCAAGAGATCGTTGACTTGAAGACTAGGCTTGACGCGATCCAACTTAAGTATGAAAGTGTAGAGAAGGAGATCGGATGTCACATACCTCAAATTAAAGATATTGAGCGTGCTGTTTTTAAGCTTCATTCCGTTGCTTATGCAAAGGATAAAGAGTTGATTGTTGCTTATAACCAAGTGATCCACTTCAAGAAGGTAGTTGATAAGCTTGAACCCCTAATGTTGGAACTTCAAGGTACATTGAAGATCAATGAAAGTCTAAAGAAAGAAGTGGATGAGCTGCAGCGCGTCTGTGTTAGTTTGCTCGAGGAGATCAGGCAGCTGAAATGTGAGAAGGCTGGGCTCGAGGCTCCGCTTGTTCAGAGTCAGGCCGATTTCTACAAGCTGGTTATGTAGATCATTTTTTTGGTAGGCTGTCTGACTTCGAGTTTGCTGGGAGAGACTTCAAAACATTATCTATTTCTTCGAAAGACTTACTTGCCTTTACTTTTGAGGCGTCCATTGGTGAAGTAGTCTGATATGTTGGTGACCAAGCTGGAACAGCCGGGGGTGAATCACTGGTTGGTGCTGCTGCTGAGAATGTTGCGATTGCTGAAGGTATGGCGACCGAGTAGTCGTGAAGTGTCCAAGCTGCTAAAGAGTAGTCTTCTAGGTAGTCTTTAAGATTTTCTTTGTTTCCCTCGTTGCTTTTTGCTTTGCTTGAACACTTTTGGTATTTGCTAGTTGTTTATCAATTTTGCTAGAAAATTTAATAAATTTGCTTCCTTCGTTTTTCTCCATGTTCGCTTCTTTTGTTCATACCATAACCTTTAGACTATATAGACCAGTGGCAGGCGTGCTACTTTTTTATAAGTAGACATGCCCGCGTAGCTGATGCAGCCGTAAGTGTTGGTGTACAACTTTGCAAAGTTGTTAGCCATAGGGTCGGCAGCCGGACGCCTTACTTATAGAAGCAGACAAATCCGCGTGACCACTAGGTTGTTAACCTTGGCTTTCTCCAATTATGTAGGTTGTATAGCAAGTATCACAACACTTTAGGACTTGGTGTAAGTCGTTCCGCGCTTTAGCAGAAATGAAGCCTATCGAAGGACAAGCTGTAGGCTGTCTTCTGGAAATCGTAGGCTACTTTAGTGTACTAGCAGCTTTAGGGTTCCAAGGTAGCCGTCCATAGGGCGTACTGCGTAATATGTCCCCTCCGTCTTTAGGGCTTAGTTCCCTGCATATTAGGCCAAGAGACCCAAAATCCTTCAGTTAGCTAAGCTTTGAAAAAGACCATTGTGGCTACTTCTAGGAATCCTAACGCAAGCCATCGTGCACCTAGTTATACTAGGGCAGCCTGGGTCATACACATCTAGATATTTGGAGTGTAAGCTTATCCTCCCGCCTTGGAGAGCGACCCATGCGGGTGTCGGGGAATTGGTTTACCCTTTCGCATTGGAGATCAATTAGTTTATCCTCTTGCACTGGAGAGTGGACCCAGATGGGTATCGAGGAATTGGTTTACTCTTTTGCACTGGAGAGCATGGTTGGTCAATCGGGGGCACAATTCCAGCGATAAGTCCCTAAGAAGGGTGCGGTCTTCTTTTGAAGTGCAGGAATGATCAGTTGTTGTAAGCATGTAACTGAGCCAAGTTGTAGATTACTTCCGAATTCCTCATTGAAAAACGAGTGAAATGAATGAGAACTTAGCTGTAAGGTAGGAACTGCATAACAACTGGATAGTTCTCGGCTTGCGAGGTGGTGCCCGTCGAGCTGCTTGAGTCTTCGGGCCTTGATGTAGCGGGAGGTCACACATGGTACTTCCTTAGATTGTAAGCATTCCATTACTTTTCAATCTCTTTGTCGTTCATGGTGGCGAGGGTGTAATACCTTTGCCGCATACTTTGCTGATCTTACACAGACCTTCCCAGATGGGATCCATAGTTTTAGAGCCTTCTTTGTGGGCAGTAATGAAGGCTTTTCTTAGGACTAGATCTTCGGGCTGGAACTACCGGATCTTGCCCCTTTTGTTGTAGTTAGAGAGGAGCTGCTGTTGGTAGGCTG
Organism: Malus domestica; assembly: GCF_042453785.1. NCBI lineage: Eukaryota > Viridiplantae > Streptophyta > Magnoliopsida > Rosales > Rosaceae > Malus > Malus domestica. Next base: position 21,641,411 of record NC_091674.1, on the reverse strand, counting down.
CGATGCAGGTGATGGTTTGCTTACGCTTCTTCTTTGCTAGATCTATGTTTGTGGCCATCTCCTTATTGTTCTTCTCAATGCTTGGGAATAAAGTGCTAATACTTGGCACGATGACATCAGGAGAAATGATTGCTTTTGAACCAAATGCCAAAGAGAAAGGAGTCTCACTGGTTGCTCATATTTTCGTAGTGCGATATGCCCATAGACATCCGGGGAGTTCGTCTGTCCATTTTCCCTTCCTGTTGGAGAGGGATTTTTTGAGGGAGTCGATGATCGCCTTGTTGGATGCTTTGGCCTTCCCATTGCCTTGAGGATATCTCGGCATGGACATGTGCTGTTTGATGCCATACTTTTGGAAGAACTTTGGCAGATCTTTGCTCACGAACTACGGGCCGTTGTCGGTAACGATGAATTGAGGGATGATAATCGATAAATGACATTCCTCTATATGAAGCACTCTATGTTCGTTTGAGTCGTGGTTGTCATGGCCTTTACTTCTACCCATTTGGTGAAGTAATCGGTTACCACGATCATCATACCTCTGTCCCCAGTAGCGGTGACATTGACCTTACCAAGTCTATTGCCCACTGCATGAACGACCAATGACTCGTTTGTGGGTGTAATTTGCTGGCAGGCAATGTTAGTACTGGCTTGTAGTGTTGGTAGCGGTTGTACTTTTGTACGAACTCCTTAGTGTCTTAGTGCATGGTAGGCCAACAGTAGCCTGCGTTTAGAGCCTTCTATACTAAGGATTGGCCTCCGGAGTGATTTCCACAAACGCCTCTGTGGATTGAGCTTAGAACCTTTAGGTCGTTAGGAGACGCTAGGCAGCGGAGATGTGGTCCAGTGTAGGATATTCGGACGAGAATGCCATTCCATATGTAGTAGCGTGTAACTTTTCTTTGGAGCTTTCTAGACTCTAATCTTTCCATGGGGAGTGTGTCATTGACCAGGTAGTCTATAATGGAATCTTGCCAGTTTGGAGTTGTACTAACTTGTGACACCTCGGCTGATGGCTCCGCCTCTATGCTTGGCTTGTCTAGATACTCCACCGGAATAGAGCGTTTGAGTTGGTGGTCGAGGAAGAAGCCTAGGCCGACTAATGTGTTCGCGTGAGTGTTGTCTGCTAGCGGAACTTGAGTGAGGGTGTAAGTCTGAAACGTTTCAAGTAGTCTGGCTAGTGATTAGTTGTGAATCAGAATGAACTGCGAGCATTTACACCGCCAAGTCTTTTACCATTCAGAGGCTTGTTAGTAGGGCCTCATACTCTGCTTTGTTGTTGGTTGCTTTGAAGCCTAGATTGATCGCCTACTCGGGCATCAAATTGTCTGGGGTGACAAGGGCCACGCCTATTCTCGAACCTTTGTAGTCGGATGCGCCGTCGACATGCAAATGCCAGAAATCTCCATCGGGTGGAGCAAACGCGGCTAGGGTGTGCTCAGCTACCTCCGGGGTGTAATTGGGCTGCTCTGTTTGAAGGATGATTTTGTGAAAACATGTTCATTTGAATAACATCTATAACATGCAATTAACAATTAAAAGGCGGAATCATGCTTGCATGCATTAAAAAACAAAACATTACCCATGAAATTCAAAGCCTAGTAGATTGGTGAACCAAGACTCAACTCAAATCAAAGTGAGTTGAGAAATAATACCTTTGTAGATTCCTCTTTGCATAAGCAAAGGCTAATCACCCAAAGAGAGGGCCTTCATTCCTTGCATCTAAAATATATGGATTTGGATGGATGAAAAGGTTTCTCCAAGTTCCCAAAATTGAGAACCTCTAAGTCTCCACACCAAGGTAAGATTGGAGAAGAAATGAGTGACCTTGGAGTAGTGGGATTGCTAGATGCACCCTCCAAGGGGGCCGGCCTCCTAGAGAGAAAAGGAGAGACAAGTTCTCACCAATTTTCTCTAAAAGAAACCCTTTTATGAATTTAGGCTATAAAGTCCTTTATATAGTCACTTCAAATAAGTGACCTAAAGAACCAAAAGGCCATTCTCTCTAACATGGCCGGCCATAAGGGTTTTATTGGGCTTTTGGGCCTTTGTGAATTAAGTTGTCATACAACTTAAGTCAATGAGCTTGACGTTCGAAGCCAATTGGGCCTTGAGGCCCAAAACTAACCCGTGGTCTTTTAACGAACTTTATTCGTTTGATTAATTAACATATTAATTAATCCTTGCCATAAATAATTAAACCATTTAATTATTCTTACTCATCTCCATTGTTTCTTCAATCTCCACCTTACACGGTGTACGATCCATTAGGTTCCTTTTAGCGAGGCAGTGGGCGATTAAAACCATTTCACATCGATTGTGAATTGAAACTTACTTTCAATTCTCCCTTTAGTGATTACACACGTTTAGGGCTTCCACAAACCATGAGTGACACCTAGCAGCATATTATGGTTACCCAAGCTAATCAGAAGAGGTGGAGAACCTATTCAGTTTAGGATTACAAATGCAATACGGTATTTCTCTAATACAATAATTTTGACCACATTGTTTGGTTTGATAGTTTATTTATTCATGTCTACTATCCAATGTGATTCGTGTGCTTATATGATTACCTTGAATGTGATTTGGAACGACTTCCTAAATCTCATTCATACTCTGGCCAGAGATTCTAAATCATATCATAGAGTATTCTCCCTCAAACGGTTTGAAGGTTAGAGATCCCTTGTTGCGCATTCACTTGCCTCTATAGCTAAGTGGCTTAACCCCAACTATGCCGTGGAGACCCTCCTAATGGAGTGACTTTGACATAATCAAAGATCAAGGACTTAACCACAAGACAACTGTGATGCCTCAGGTCAAAGGACTACTTTGCATTATCCAAACCATGAGTTCTCATGTGACATGAATATGAGAACTCTTCGTTGATCGTGTTCAGTGAACTCATTCTCTACTGAGCACCTACGTACTTGTCTTGATGTCACACACACCAATGACTCGAGACTAGTCACTCTCCCTGAGAGAAGACACATCACGTACTGATCTTAACGGACTATCAATGCCCAATTGGCAATCCTATGATCAGGAACGTTTAGGATGTGTCTACGAAAGAATGGTCTTATGAATCTAACTTCTTTAGATCGTATTCTCCCAATCACATATTCCTTGGACTTATTGTTTAAGCATATAACATTTATATGAGACGGCTTAAACAATAATATTTGCCCTTTATATTTAAACTAGATTAGTTTAACATGTGAAATGTCCGTAAAGTATCATCATATGATTGGCTTTAGGGCACATTTCCAACACTGTTGCATCGCCTAAGCTAAGTGTGAAGGCATAGTAGGGAGCCGTGCAGGCATCGTTGGGTTGCCCTGTTACGTCGTAAATGCGTGGTAGGGAGTCGTTGAGCTGGGGCCATGTTACACGTAGCAGGAGATGCTTAACTGCTGGTATTAGGCCACTCTAGAGTTGAATTATGGAGCAAGGGTCGGTTGGGGCCGTGTGACATGTAGCAAGAGGTGGCGTTCAACTGCCGGCATATGTTTCTCCTATGTAGAATCTTTTAGGGTGACAAGGACAAAACTTGCTTCTAAGTGTGTCCTTCTAGTATTCGTCTGCCCTTGGCCCGCCTTTTAGGCCGAGTTGTTGCATTCGTCTGAAAACTTTGCATCCACCAATGTCTACATTTTTATAGTTGCACGTCTGGATTGGGTGGGATAGTGTGTCATAAGGATGACTGCGTGCGTCTGAAGGTAAAACTTGAGCTTCCGGGTTGCAATAACGATCACCAAAGTTAGCTTTTGAATTTCTGGTAGCATCGAGGAGAGCTTTTGAATTGTGGAATATAGGTAGTCGGGCCCTCAACTTTTCTCATATGAGGATAGAGCTTATTGCTGTGTCATGCCCCAGACCCGGAGTCGGTAATAAAAACTTAAACCTGAATCCGAAACACGAGTTAAAAGTAAAAATAAATCAAAGGAAATTGACACGGGTTGGAAAATTAAACTCCTCTTATTAAAATAACTCCAAAATCCTTACAGGGTGTACAAAAATAATAAATTAAAATCCTTAAACTTCTCCTCAATCACAACCTCAGCTCTTCTAACGCCTGTCTTGCCAAATAACATTTGTCTTGCCAAATAACTCATCTGTAAAATAATAGGTGAGGGGTGAGCAACAACCACCGTATCTCAGTGAGTAGAATATGTAATATGTCAGTCAAGCAATGCCTTTTTACACACACTAGAAAATACAATAATAATATCAAAGCTTTAACCACATAATTTCATGTCACATCATCCCTTTACGTGTTCATTACATCCTTCATAAATTGTAACACACCACGTGACCCCTACTGGCCTTTCCGCCTTAATCTCCCCGTGTGCAGTTTACATTTATCCCTCGGATTAATGCAACACTAAAGTTCTCATGCTCCATGAACATATCCAAATAATCCACATATCACCATATTAATGATTCCAAAGGTATTTCAACAAATCCAACATGCTTGACTTAAAATAGATAGAGATTTATAAATAGATAAAACTCATGATAGTTTGTGGTTTTCATTTATCAAAAAATAAGAATATTTTGAAACACATTACATAAACCACTCACCTCAATAATCCAAGCTTTGGCAAGACGACCCAACTAACATCTCCGCACACCTCAAACTAGCTTTCCCTTTTTCTTTTCTTTCTAAGCTCTCACTCTAACGTATATATAAATATATATGCACAACACACACACACATACATACATACTTGTATATATATATATGTATGTATGTATGTATATATATGTATATACACCAATCTCTACTTAATGCATGCTCTGCATGTTTCCTTCTTTTTATGCTCCAAAAACAATGGAGCAAAGCTCCTATTTGTAGTGAAATAGAACGGCTCTAAGACTTGACGTCCAAGGAAAATATACAATAAAATATATGAAGTCATATCCGTAAACTCCTACGTGTGTATGAATTGCGACACCCATTGTAGTATCAAGATCTTAGTCACTAGTTATGGAAGGTGTCAATTGCATGTGTGCAAAGGATGACACGTCCAGGTAAATAGCCTTGTAAAATCAGCACACTAGAGTGCTTACTAATCACCCATTTCTCTTTCCCAAGATAATTAAGACTAGTACTGATAGGAGCTAGGCATGTGGTATATAACAATAATAACAAATATTTACTTTTAAAATATGGGGTCTTACGTGCTGCTTCAGATATGGCTGCTCGTACAGTCAGACCTTGAATCTTCTTCAGAGTAGTAAGGGACTTCATATTCAAGATTGCTTGGATTTGCCTAGAATGTGCATCGGTGAACCTTGTCCCAAAGTGCATGCTTCTCTGCCAGAACGGAAGAGTTTGCCAGAGTTAAATCTTCTTTCATGATTAACTCTCCAAACAACGGGTGCTCTGCTGGGAGTTCTTTTTAGAAAGCTGCTTTAGCTATTGAGCTGTTGCATCCGACTATCTTTGCCTTCTTTGCTTTGAACCTCTTCACATAGTTGCGAAGCGACTTTTTTGGGTTCTTCTTGATGTTGAACAAGTGGTATGACTTTTTCTTGATTGAGCGATATGATGAATATTCTTTGCTGAAAACCAAAGAAAATTAATCAAAACTCTAGATGGATTGTGGTGGCAGGGTGTATAACCAATCTTGCGCCTCGCCTTGTAGAATGGTAACGAATATCTTGCACAGCGGATCACCGTTGTTTCGATAGAGGTTCGTTGCACTTCGGTAGTGCTTCAAGTGTCCATCCGGGTCTTTATTTCCTTTGAAAGATGTGAAATGTGGCATGCTGAACTTGCATGGAGGTTCTGCCTGCTCGATCTCGTCCGTGAAGGGTGACTTGCTTATGTTGGTCATGTCCTATCGTAGTGCCTCATTAGTGACCTTGTTGCTTTGGAAATCGCGCAATCGCTGAGTCATGAACCTTTTTACTTCTTCCTGAATTTGCCTTTGTTAGGGTAACGGAGTTTTCGGCTGCCCCCGATCGTGATCTACTGGTCTAGGCTGCTCTTCTACGTGCTCGGCTTGTCTATGCAGTGGTTACAGTGCATGTGGTTCGTTCCTAGCAGGCGAGGGAATTCTTCGCAAGCTGTTGGTTGAGCTTGAGCCAGATTGAGTGATTGTTTTTCTCCGTCCTTCGTATGCCTACTCCGATGTGAGATGGATGATGCTTATTGCAGGCCTAGCTGTGAATGAACACTTTGCCTGGAAGGTTGCTCATGTTGACTATCGGAGTGTGGCCCCAACCGTGAATGTATGCTCGTCCGTGGGCCTAGTCGAGAATGCATGCTCATCCACATGCTAAGACGGGAGTATACACTGTCTCGGGGGCCCAATCGGGAGTGTACACTGCCAGAACGCTAGGTTTGTGGCTGGTAGAGTGGCTGTTTGCTGGAACGCTACTGGAGAGGTTTTTCGTCTGCCATTGTCCTACTTCGGGATACCTCGTATGGGGCACATTACATCTCGGTGTGCTGCAAGGTCTGATTCACCAAGGTCGTCTGTTGTGCGATGGCCGACAAGTGTTGTTCCCCATTTGGGTTAGAAGAGCTTGGAAGGAATGCGTCTCATTGAGCAGTGGAAGTGTGGTAGACTCCGGGGGCGAGATTTGAGTTAGGAAATGTCAAATCCGCGGAGAAATGTGGTGAAAATGCCCATGGTTCAATCATAGGCCTCTAAGTTTGAAGCCAGAACGATTGAACTAATCTTGGATCGATTTAGGCTGCTTGGAAGGCCACATGAGCAGGCTGGGCCGCGGGAGCAGACTGGGCCGCTGAAGCAATCTGGGCCACGAGAGTGGGCTGCTCGGTGTGTGGCGCACGTGGGTGCGAGGCTAGAGCACGGCTTGGCAACGCGTTAGGTTCGGTCGAGCTTAAGTGTTTCGGGTTGTCTCACCTTGGGCTTTGCACCCGTGTAGGCTTGAATGGCATAGCTTGGGCCGTGGTTGTGGCGCTGTGGTGGTTGCCATGGTGGTGCCCTATGGGGGTGGTTCCGCTCCACTCATCGTTGTGTTTATAGATCGTCGAGGTCCTAATCCTAGAAAGTTGGAATTTTCGTTCGTCGAGGTTTCCGAATCTCTTACCATTGTACTTTTCTTTTACGTTTTATCGAAGAATTTTTAAAAATAAAAATTCCAAGAATAAGAACGTACGAAAAATCTACAAGTGAACTTGAAAACGAAAAACCTTGAATGTGAGAATCTTCTATGAGTGTGTGACTTAACTCTTAATGAAAGCACCAGTTTGTGGATGCAAATTTCCGTCTTCTTCTTCTTGGACAAAATTGCACCTACAAAACAAATAACACCTTAGGTTAAGGCCAAGAGCTTCATGTGCCCCTGATGAATTTGGGGGGGGGGGCTTTGGCTGAAAAACTTCCAATGCCAAAGTTAGAATTTTGAGGGAAAAGTGTTTGGAGAATTTAAATAATTTAACAAGCGTGTAGAACTTGGGTTTTGGAGAAAATGAGGGTGTTTATATGGAGGTGTGGCAGGCCTCTTTGGGAGGAGATGGACTGGCCACTTGGATGGTTTTTTGGGTGAGATTCATGATTTGTAGCTAATTAATTTAATAATAAATCAATTAATTAGCTAATTAATATAATTAAAAAGGAATGATTTAGGGGTTACCTTGTGGAGAAGATTTGATGAGGATGGATGAAATAGGTTTGAAATCAATACCTATTTTGGGCACTTTTGACTTGATTGAGGGATGATTTCCTACTGCTTGCGCATAGAAATCTCAGTGTGCCTCGAAGGTAATTTTATCTTTTTCACCCAAAAATTCACGTGTCACCTCCATATTTTTCTTGATTATTTTTGGCTCCACACTACCAACATGTTAAAACTAGCACAAAACTTTTTGCACTCATGTCTAAATAGTTGTGTGTTTTCTCTTTTTACATCCAATTTTAAACTTTTCCTTTTTTTTGTTTTTTTGGAAACTATTTTAAACTTTTCCTTATGTAGTTTAAAATCTTTAAGTTAAATTAGATTATTGTTCGAATAAGAAAAGTAATTGTTCGCCATAATGAGCACCCTAACTATTTTATTGCCTATTTATTGATTGTCTAATATAGTTTATCCAATATATGTGAGAATCGAGAAAAACTTATGTGGGGCTTGGCTTGTCGCTGAACGCTAAATGGCACTACAATCCACTCAAAACTTGCCTTGTGGCAAGTCTTAAATATAATCTTCTATTATTATTTTATATTTAAAATTCTCATAATTATTTTTGTACAAGATTAATGTTTCCTTTTTTTTCTTCTTTCCCATTTTTTCCCCTTCTTTCTCCGTTTTTTTTTTCTTCCCAAATTTCCCTCCACTTTGTTTTGTTGTTCTCTTCACTCCCACTTCTTTCTCTCTCAGTCTCTCCCAGGTGTGGTTCTTGCTTTTTATGAAATTCTGCACTTCTTTTCTTCACAAAATTTCTTTGCTTTCTTTCCCTCCCAATGTTTCTCTCCTCTCTCCAAATACAAACCTTTATTTTCCCCCCACTGTTTCTCTCCTCTCTCTAAATACAAAAATGCACACTCCAGATTATCAAGTTAATTTTTTTCATAACCTATTTGTTATCTTTCACTTTGTTTTGATCGTAGTAGCTTTCTATTTTCATAAAAGTATATCTCTACTAAATATAATTAAGAAAAAAAAATAACCCTAATACGCATATATATGTGGGTTATTCATGTCAGGTTCACATGATTAAAGCAACTATTTATAAAGAACAAAAAGTAACTTACAGATTCTTGGTTGCTTTCCATGATAAAATCGGAGTGGGTGTTGAATTTTTATTTTAAGGAAGGTAAGAAACAAAACTGGGAGAGAGTACTAAAGAACTACGGCAAAACAAAGTGGAGGATAATTTGGAAAGAAAAAAAATAGGGGGAAAAAAGAAAAAAAAAGGAAACATTAGATTAATATATATTATTTAGTAGAAAAAATAATTATGAAAATTCTAAATATAAAAGAATGATAAAAGATTATATTTAAGATTTGCCATGTGGTGAGTTTTAAGTGGGTTGTAGTGTTACTCAGCAAAGTCTAGTGGCAAGCCAAACCCCACACAAGTTTTTTTCGTGAGAATAAACCCACTATAGCGTAATCCAGTGGGGACGAATTTTAGGCATGTAATCCACATGACACATTTTGAGTTCGATTTTTGGTGTTGATGAACACGATGGTGGCCATAGGAAGGTTGAAATTCCTTTGTGAGTCTTCCTAGTTCTCAGAAGAATAGATTGTTGTGGCGAATCTACCAACTAATCTCATTTTAATGAAAAAAAAAAAACATATGTGAGAATAAATGAAAATCATGTGATTAACTTTTTACACAAATTTATACATAATAATAAATTAGTTGTAATTAAATTGCACTGTGAAAATCTTGCACCCCTCCCTGACTTGCTACATCAACAACAGTCCAACTCACACCTAATTAGTTAGGATGTTAAGTTCTGTTACGAGTAATAATTCGTCATGGTACGATTGCTTTATATTTTGAGGAATTCGTTCTTTTTTTTTTTTTTTTGTGAACTCGTACGAAGTTGTCAATTTTCTTCTTGAAATTTAATTTTAGCCAATAATCCCCTTTAACATTTATAATCAACCAATTTTCTTCCTGAATTTTAATTTTGTTACCCCCTTAACTTTTATAATTAGCCAATTTCTTTCTGAACTTTAATTGTAACCAATTACCTCTTAAACATTTATAATTGACCAGTTTCTAATAAAGAATTTGCTGAAATGAGTGACTACTTTTCTTATTTGATTTGGATCTTGAATTGAAATAGATGAACCGAGACGGTCATGTGAATCAAGTCACAAAGAAAGCTAACAAAATAGCATCATAATTCCAACATGCTATTGAAAATGCAAGACCACATAGAAGACTCGTAGTTGTTCACACTAGGTATAAAATTCAAACAAAAAGTATATGGGATGAACTAGTGGAAGACAAAAAAGAAAAAACAATATGTTATCCACATTAGAGATACAATTATGTTTTTGCCCTCAGAAAATTGCCATGTGATGTGCACTTGGCCAAGAGGGATTAAACATTCCAAAATTTAACACCAGGGAATAAATTGGCCAATTATAAAAGTTTAGGGGGAGTAATCGGTTAAAGTAAAAGTTCAAGGAGAAATTGGCTAATTATATAAATTCAGGAGGTAATTGGTTAAAATTAAAATTTCGAGAGAAAATTGGTAACTCATTGCTAGTTCTAGGAAAAACATTAGCAAACACCTTCTTATATATATTTTTTTTTTGCGCGGGTGAAATTGCATTTAGTGGAGTATAAGATGACATTTTTCATCAATATATTGTTAATTGAAGCTAGCTAGCTAGCACAAAATTTACTTTTCACTAGCTAGCACTTTAAGGGTGCGTTTGTTTCACCTTCTTAAGTGAGATTGGACTGGCTAGGATTATTGTCCCATGTTTGGTATGCTTGGGGACTAACTTAAATGAGACTAGCCTGGACTCGTGTGGACTCCGGGCCTCGTTAGGTTGTCCAAATTAGTCCGGCGTTGAACCATGGGATTGCTAAGAACTCCTTCCTCACAACGTTGTCTCATTCGCCGTTCCTTATCTCTTTGTCTCTCCCTCTCCCTCTCCCTCTCTCTGCTCTCGCGTCCTGTCTTCGTTGTCATTCTCTCACTAATGCTTGTGTCCTTTTTCTCTCTCCTTGCCCCGAACCCAAATCACGTCCTCTCCCTCTCTCTCCTCGTCCTGCTAGATGCTGAGTCGATTTGCACGACCCAACCTATATGTCAAGCCGATTTGCATGACCCAACCCAGATCACGTCCTTTCCCTCTCTTTCCTCGTCTTGCTTGAATTAGAGTGTCGTTGGGTATACAAGGAACGCAACTGCGATTTCAATTTCGATTTCGATTGAAATTGAGTTTTTGATTGTTTGTGTTTTGGGAGCTTTATTGATTCAAATGGAGGAGAAAGATGTGGTTGCAAGTAGTGGAATTTGGAAGGAGAGCTTTATTAATTGAAATGAAGGAAAAGCTATGATTGGAATCTATGGAGTTTGGACAGAAAAAAAAAAGGAGAGGGAAGAGAGGTTTCAGGCAGGTAAAGGAAATAGAAAAAGAAAAAAAAGAATTAATTTTATTATTTTTATTATCATACTTCTAATCTGACACTGCACCAAACGCTTCACCAAGTTAGTTTTGCTTAGTCTAGTTCAAGCCAGTCCAGCTTAGTCCCTGAAACTAGTCCAGTCCGAGATAGTCCGGTGTAACAAACGCACCCTAATAGTGTTACTCTAATAAGAATCCAAAACGAGCTAATTAGCTGAACTTACATACTAATTCTTTTTCCTAAAACATGATAAAAAAGGATAAACAGAAAGGCATGTGTGATAAAAGGTGAACAGAGGTTTTTTTTTTTTTATTAACGAAAGGTGAACAGAGGTATTATTTTGTGAGAAAATTTCAATGACCCGAGCGGATTGCTAGGGAGATTAACTTTTTAAATTAAATTATGTAAACTATATGACATAGTTATTGATGCTTGGATTATTACTTATTTTTTATTGATGACAAATCATATGGTCTAAAAATTTGGTCTATCAAGCATCACTCTTGATAGAAATAATTTTTAATGAACTAACACCACTATTTTTTTAATAAAAAATAATTTATATGTCATGGATACATCCATATAGTGGTGTTCATGCTAAATAAATAAAGACGTGTAAATTTTTGTCCACATGTCCTTATTTCATTGATACAAAAACCACGTTACGGTGTAATTGTGTCATGTAAGTTGTTCTTTCAATACGTACCAAAACCGGAATTGGTTGAAACCTTGGAATTGTAAAATGAATAATCAATCACCAACATGTTAAATATTCCCCCGATAATGTTGTAATGCAGAGCTCTTTAGAGGCCGATGCATTTCTATTAATTAGAAATAGGGGCAAAAATTGTGGATTTTTGCACTTAATAGTTATGAAGGGCAGATGTTATTATTATTACAGTTTGGGAATTGGATTAATAAAAAAACGATCTCCTGTTAACTATTTGATTGTATTCTCACATTTTTAAGGTCAAATATATTTATGATTATTTTTATTTTGGAGTAATTAGGTTTTCATCCTTATTTTTACTACTCTATTGATTAAAACCTTATTACTTTTCAATTTTTGATCAAGGTCCTTTGTATTAATAATATCATTAATTATTTCAATAATAAAATATTTTTTATTTCTAAATATATTCATTTAATATTAAAAATATTACAATTAGTATATTTATATTTATGGCTAAATTTTTTATCATATATTTTTATTTTTAGTTTGTACCCATTTTTAATTTGCAACCCTTTTTTAATTTGTACTAATTTTCCTTTCAGTTTTAATTTGTACCCATATATTAATTTCTTTTTGTGCCCATATTTTTTAAAGTTTTATTTGTATTGTACCCATATTTTTTTATTTATTTGTACCCATTTTTATTTTTGCTAAATGTACCCATTTTGAAGAATGTATCCATGTTTTGATACAATAATTTTTTGGTTATTTTTTATGAATGTACCCATGTTTACACACACACACACAATAGTATATTTATATTTTAATATTTTTAATCCCACAAATTATGGTTTTTTATTTAAAATCTCATTACTATAAACAACTATAAATTTTAATTTTTAATTTAAAAAATATAGTAACGTACATAGAAATAAATTATCAATTAATTTCAGGGACTTGGATCAAAAATTGAAAACCAACAAGGTTTCAGTCAAAGACTATTCATAACTAGGGACCGCATCCAAAGTCTCCCTTTTATTTTCTATCTCCTTACATGATCTGTTAACATGACATATAAACGACACGAAAATAATAAGTTTCGGGTCAACACAATAATTAATTGGGTCATATGATAAGAACCCGTTAATAATAGGTCCTTAACAGGTTTACACGAATATGACATGCGGGTGACCTGTTTCAACACGTTAAAAAAAGAAGTTATTTTGATGATTTTAATTTTTAAACTACAAAGAAAACTTACTATGAAATACAATACCCATAGTATATATGTATATATTGTATAGTAAATATGTATTAGGCTTATTTTATTAACTCCTCACATTTTGTTGACTACACCCCACATTTACTTTTTAAATTAAAATTTTTCTTAACACACCCCACTATTTTCCAATACTACCCTCACACCTCACATCTCATACACCCCACACCTCACATGACACATCCCGACCCGGATTGTCCACTAGACTCCGAATCGAGTTGTGTTGGCCGACACCTGAAAGGTGACGAAGCAGTAAAGTGTAGTGATGTGGAATATGTGAATAAATTTAAACCTAAAAGTGCCTAAATACGAGAGTGCACTGTGAGCGGAAATGAACCCATTTCACACGTGACGTCAGAGTATAAGTAAAGTATAATAGAGTGGATTGAGAATCATACCATCGAAGGTAATCTCCAATACCAAGATTTTCCACGAATTCTCGTCGATAAGAAAACTCAGCTATTAAAACCTAGAGGAGTGAAAACAAAACAAGGGTGAGTGAGTCTGGAAATAAAGTTTATGAAATCAAATGTAAATCAATAGTAAATCCGTAAAATATTCCAAATCATTACATATCAGCAGAAGCATAATAAAATCAAGTGCTCATCAATCTATGCTGACACACGAGTCGGAGTTGCCTAACGCAACTTGTACGACTTATAAATCAATCTATGATAACACATGAGTTGGAGTTGCCTAACGCAACCTGTACGACTCATAAATCAATCTATGATAACACATGAGTCAGAGTTGCCTAATGCAACCTGTAGGACTCATAGGCAACCTGTACGACAATGTTGGAGTTGCTTATTATTGCAATCTGTACGATAGTGTCAGAGTTGCCTATAACACAAATTTAGTCATGCCATAACTCAATCATTTCAAATAACACAATAAAGTCACCTGAACTTACTTTCACGTCCCACGTTCACCTTAGCACTTCAAGGCATTCACGGTAATTGTATGTAGGTAATATGCATATGGATATGCCATGATGCAATCTAAAACTCAACCATATCATAGTATTTTAGAATATATAAATATATATGACATGGCATAAAATGCATAAATCAATTTAAAAGCCCCACTTACCTAAGGTCTGCGCTACGACTCCCTAGCACGAATATCGAGACATCACGAACCATCATCGCCTATAACAATTATCAAATCACGTCTCAGAGTTCTTATCGATAGAACACGTAACTTACATAAAACATATCCCCAAGGATGTTCTAGAATGACTTGTAACTCATTGACCAAAAGTCAACCGTCGATCAAAGGTCGACGGTAGGGTCCATAACCCTACATAACTAAATTCGGAAGATCGGCACCTCGGACTTCCAATCCATAACTTCCAAAGATCCACATTATGCTTCTAGAATAACATACTAAAATCCTACCACGATCCGACGGTCGGATCTCCGCCAATTGCCAAAATTAAGTGACGGCTGAAGTTTTATTATACGAACTTACAAATCCAATTCGGGAAGATCCGTACGTCGAATTCCCAATCCGTAAGTTCCTATGGTCCTCAAATATTACGTACTATAACATATTAAATTTTGGTGACAATCTAACGGTCGAATCATTGATTTATTAAATGGTCAAGTGATGGACCTTAATGGAACTAGGTTCAAATGACGGAAATGCGTCAATCGGACTTCACATATGGAATTAGAGAATCAAATTTAGTCTAGGAAGGTCAAGGGATGCCTCGACCTATGCGCCGTCGTAGATTTCGGCCAATGGCTTCCTTGGCACCCACGGGTATTTCTTCGTGAATCTCAACCAATCCGTGTCGATTTTAGCTAGAAATGGATGTTGGGGCGTGGTGATGAGGTTTGGTGGTGGTGAATGGGTGAAAATTGCCTGAAAATTTGATGAGTATCATCTGAAAATTCCACCGGTTCGAAACCGGGTTGTCGTGGGTGTACGGGTCGAATTGGTTGGGTGCTCTACACCTCCCTCCTTTCCCCTCTTTTCCTGCTCTCCCATTGGTCATCTCCTCACCTCCTTCTTCCTAATTGGGCAAAAGCCCCTTCCTTTTCTCTCTTCCAATTGGGTAATAGCCCTCCTTTTCCTCTTTTCCGTTTTCCTTCTTCTTCCCCGATTCCTTTCTTTTTCCCTATCAGCTACCCACATGTGGCCTAATAATTTAGTAGTATAAAATAAAATAATATAATTAAAATAGTTATTTCTTCAAAATACTTTCGGGTTCGTAACTCCATAAAACTTTAACCGTAACTCCAAATTCACTTCTGCTTGCACTTACGCGTTCGTATTGTCAAGTACTTCAGGAATACGCTAAAAAAAATAAATTTAGCAAGTCTCACTATACGTTGGTCAACGAAAGTCAAAACATTCACCTCTAGGGCATTTTTGTAAATTCACACTTTTAAAATTTATAAAATCGTAGAACTAAGGAAGGGTTGTCACATCACATATCACTTCTCACACACCCCACAACCATCAACTAATTAACCACACACATCAAACTCTTCGTCTCTTTCAAACAAAAGAATAGTCCACATTTTAAAGACAAGAAAGATGAATTAAATTGTGGTATAAAATCTCCATCTTGCCATTTGATTTATAAACATATGTTAAATTTTCTTGAACAATCGCGTTGGATTCTAAGAAGCCTAATGGACAAATGGTAGGAATTGTTCTTATAAGGTCATGTCAGTTCCAACCAGCCAAAAAACATTGAATTTCTTCATCATCAAATAGCCACAAGAATATTACATTTAATTACATCTTAAAATTTTACAACATTTTCTAGTTTTCTTCCTATTTCTTGAATTCCAATAAGAGCAGGGCTTTGCAGTCAAAATTTTATTCCATTATTTAAATAATTTCTTGAATGTGACCAACGAATGAACGAGGAGCAAAACTCGATTTTTTGTTCCGTTCATCAAAAGATATTTTTTCATCAACGTGTTTGTTTGTGATTTTAGGGTTTTGTTCTACAATGGAGTAAGAGTAGCTATGAGGGCTCGAATAGTCATTTCATATTAGAGTTACAAGTTGTTTAGTATTACATTTTTAAGTGGGGTGTATTCAACATGTGGGGTGTTAATAAAAAAACCCTATGTATTATTGTATTATTATTCTATATAAATTTAAAAAATTTAAGTTTTATTTATCTATTTATTTTTATTGACACACCCCGACCTGGGATGTCCACTAGAACTTCGAATCGAGCTGTGTTGGCCGACACTTAGAAGGTGACGAAGCCATAAAGTGTATTGATGTGGAAGATGTGAATAAATCTAAACCTAAAAGTGCCTAAGTACAAGAGTGTGCGGTGAGCGGGTATGAATCCATTTCACATGTGATGACAGAGCATAAGTATAGTACATTAAAATAGGGTGAGAATTATACCATCGATGGTAATCGTCTACCCCAAGATTTGCCGATAATCCTCGTCGGTACGAAAACTCTGCTATTAGAACCTGGAGGGGCGAAAAACAAGGGTGAGTGGGTTTGAAAAATAAAGTTTTAATAAAAACCTTTTGAAAGCGTTATAACCCTTTGCCGTAAAACTCGTATAGTTTCCAGAAACTAATACTACATAGGTACGAAAAATGAATGCACAGGTATAGTAAAAACAGAAACATGCCATGCCACAATATTTCAGCAATAATAAATGTAAGCCAGGTGTGAGATCAGTCTAAACAAACATGCTAGTCAGAGTCACCTGATGTGACCTGCACGACTGGACCTATTACTCATTAGTTATTCTGTCACATCCCAGTCTCGACTCTGCCATAGCACGATATTGTCTACTTTGGGCCCTGGCCATGCCCTCACGGTTTTGTTTTTGGTAACTCACATGAGAACTTCCTAGGGGGTCACCCATCCTAGGAATGCTCTCACCTGAACTCGCTTAACTTCTAAGTTCCGATGGAATCCGAAGTCAGTGAGTTCCCAAAATGCCTCATGCTATATGGAGGTGGGCATGTACATATAAGACATATCACACCTTCTCCGTTGGTTGATGTAGGATCTTACAATCCACCCTACTTAAGGGGAACCTGATGTCCTCGCTGGCACATCCGCACCGAACGACAGAGTGGTTCTGATACCAAACTGACACACCCCAACCCGGAATGTCCACCAAGTCTTCGAATCAAGTTGTGATGGCTTCGTCACCTTCCAAGTGTCGCCCATCACAACTCGATTTGGAGCCCTAGTGGACATTCCGGGCACATCCCACATCGACCAACAGAGAGGGGGTGATGAGCCTTATATGTACATGCCTACCTCCATATAGCACGAGGCCTTTTGAGAATTCACTGGATTTGGGTTCCATCGGAACTCCGAAGTTAAGCGAGTTTGGGTGAGGGTAATCCTAGGATGGGTGATCCATTGGGAAGTTCTCGTCTGAGTTTCCAGAAACAAAACCGTGAGGGCGTGGCCGGGGGCCAAAGCTGACAATATCATACTATGGCAGAGTCGAGACTGAGATGTGACATTTATAGTATACTATAGGTATATAGTGAGATTAAAAAAATTGTAAAACACATTAAAAATAAAAGTATCAAGTAAATTAAAAAAACCATCCACATTAAAAAAATTATAATAATTAACTTACAAGAATAAAAAATGTGAAATAATATGCAAAGACTCGTGATCGCATCATACGCTATGAGTATATATACATCATCGTTTGAATTTTTAAAATCATAGAAACCCTCATGAATAGTATTTTTAAGGGAGTTCAAAATAAATAAAATTCATAATCATTAATGTACAAGTCCAAAAAATGTGAAAGCATGCAAAGTTCCTCAACCTTGAAACGCAACTCCCTTCATTTTGCATATCCTTGAATATTTGGTATTTTATAGTATGTAATACTTAAAAGAAATTTTTTTTTTTTTTATGTTTTGAATTACTATTTATGTGACAATGTGGTACACATATACTAATTTAGTATTACGTTTTCTATTTGTTTTGGTCAAATTATGTTTTTCATTTTCATTATTTATTTATTTAAAGTTTTTTTTCTTTAACGGGTAACGTGTCGGGTTATATTACCTGATAATATTAATGGGTCGATTTCGAGTCAGGTCATATTACCCGTTTACTTCAACAAGTGTTACATCACACGATCCGTTAAGATATCGGGTATGACACGAAAACGACACGAACACGAATGCCAGGTCTATCCTAGACGAAAAAATGAATTATTAACAAAACAATTTATATTATAAAGATTCATACTTCAACAGATTATATACAAATGGTACAAGCATCATGAAGAAGTTTAAATATAGTAGACACAAATGGTAGTCTAAAAAGAACTTATATGTTAAATCAATCTTCTACCTCCCAAAAATCAAAATGATGCAAAGTCAAAAGCATGTGTCTTCTATGATTCATCCTATAAACACCACAGAAGGTAAAAGCAAATTAGAGTAACACCATTTTCAAAAGAATTAGAAACAATACAATCAAATTATGTATAATTCTCAAACATGATAAGAAACGAACATAGCCACTTACCCCTCACGAAACAAAGAGAAAACAAAATCTGCAAAACAAACAAAAAATAAAACCTAAATTAAGGCACTATGGGTTTTTGAAGTAATTCATCATTTTCATAACACACCTAATATTATACAAAAATAAAACGAAAAAAAAAAATATGCGTGAAGGATAAAACGAAAAAATATGTGTGACCTACGAAATTTCACTTCAAAATTTTCACATCATACCTTTAAATTTACCTACAAAACAACGATTTGGGAGGAAAAAAAAAAAAAAAAACTTCCTTCACACTACACAAACTTAGTTTTTTTTTTCTATTACAAATATTTTTAAATCTCTCTTTCACTATCTTGGACACATTGAAGGGAATATTGCAATGTAGAAAATTAAGGGGAAAAATAGAGAAGAAGAGAAAACGGTATTAAATCTGGAAAAAAAAAGTGAAGGAGGAGAAGAATATGAAGGAACAAGAAAAATGGAGATGAGGTATGAAGGAACAATAAAAATGGAGATTAGAAGAAGAATATGAGAAACAAGAAAAATGGAGACGAGGAGTTTGTGCCATGAAAGATCAAGGGAGAAATAGGGAGATGTGTGTGTTGATTATTGTAGAATTAAAGTTTTGATAAATGTCTTATTTATTTCATTAAACAATTAAGAAAAATAATTAAGTGTAAGAGACAAATACACACATCCGCTCATAATGTAAATTATTAGATTAAAAAGTCTAAACCATATTAAATATATATATATATACACTTGTTATAAACTTTTTATTTAAGTGTGATTGTGTAAATCCTAGATTAGATTTGATTCTAGTTATTCTTCCCTATTAGGACTTGTATTCCTTGGAGGAGAAGGATTTCTTCTTTTTTTTATTACTATAAATAAAGGCGCTGCGTAGGGGGAATAATAACATCCTCTACACAACCGTACTAACACATCTCTCTTTATATTCTCTCTGTGCCACCGTCCCCCCTTCCCCTGTCAGTTAAATATAGGCCACAACACGTTCATCATGCTCCTACCACTGTGCTTAGGAATCTGATGTGGAAGTTTTCTGCATCAAACTAGTTCACCAATATCATCATGCAATTAGGTTCTTCCAAAACAACATTTTTTATCTCAATATTTTTGCAGCCTTGATAGCATGAATATTCACCATAATGCATGACCCAACTTTACATTTTTCGAATTTCAGATTCTACATAAATTGTGTATGCATTATATTCATAATTATTCAATTATGTGAATTGATATTGCCATGAATTGCATCCAATTATATATCCATGAATTGAATTATTGTTTAAATATGCATTGAATTAATTAAAAAAATTTGAAATTTTTTAGGGTTCTTTGAACCCATGACCCGAGCCACCCACAGAGCATTAAGCTCTACTGAAACCCTATGTCTATGGCTTCCAACCCAGAAACCCCAACTCGCATGCAGCGAGACCACGGCCTTGCCCTACAATTTTCTGGCAACTCCGACATGGTGTCGTGATTTTTGAACCAAAACTATTGAAATTCCAGAAGAATTATCAAATTTGGGTGAAATTCAAGTTTGAATTTCATGGGTTTCCTTTTTTCCTTCCCACCGACATCGAGGCACTCCCTCTGTCGCTAGGAATTGGCTTGCCATTGAACCCACGACCATTCACCGAGAACTGTGTCTCAAAACCCAGCCGCCTGAAGCAGCGGTGCCGTTTTTTCCCTTGCGACATAACCAAATTCTGACCTGGGGTGTTTTAGACTTGACCCAAGCCTACTTGGGCTTTATTTCTCTTAGCCTGCATCTTATCGTACATAAGAAAATCCCTTAATATTGAGAAAGTCTCTGTATCCTATTAAAGATGCATCTTAATTCAATCATCACAGAGCCCAATTGGGCCTCTGTTAGACCCAATTCGCAACACTAGCCCACTTGGCTTTAGTGTCCTCGTGCACGATGACTCACCAGATCCCAGCCTGTAGTTGGAGAATCTATGCACTACACCGCATCCCACCAGATCCGTGTACTTTTCATGGGCTCTCTTAGATCCATCCCATTTTTTTTGGCCTACTGCCCATACCTATTTAACCTAGCCCATTTTTTGGGCATGGGCCGTATGTTTTTGGTCCCCGTGCTTAATTGTTTATTTTTTTAGACAATTTGGGTTTTATAATTTTTTCATCCACACTTTAAATTTAGCCCGAAGTCCAAATAATTTAATTTAATTATAATTATAGACCTGAAGTTCTATTTGCATATTTTTGTATGTATATTTGCATTTGTTTGCAGGAACATATGAACTTGAAGTTCATAATTATTTCGAAACCTAAAGTTTCTAGAAACATGTCTTGTTTGAAAACCTGAAGTTTTCCTTAAAAACATCACCCATGAAAACCCGAAGTTTTTTCGTGCGAATTTAAACCAATACATGTATATTAGAACCTGAATGTTATACTCCTATGTGAATGGATTGATATTCTTCTCCATTACACTAACCACATATTGTCTATCTATTTTGTGATAACGACATGTCGAATTTGAACAAACTCGACTTTACTGCTTTGGAGGTCTCTGGAAGAAACTACCTTAAGTGGGTCCAAGATGTGAAACTCTACCTCATTGCAAAGAATTTACGTCCCGTCATTGAAGATGAGATGAACAACCCGGTTGGCAAAGCTAAGAAAGTCACTGCCATTGTCTTCATTCGAAGACATATTCATGATGCACTGCAAACCAAGTACCTTGCTGAGGAAGATCCACGAGCACTATGGGTCGCTTTGGTTGATCGCTTTGATCACCAAAAGGACATCTTCTTGCCAGAAGCAAGACCTGACTGGCAGCATTTGTGCTTCCAAGACTTTAAGTCTGTGAATGAATATAATTCTAAAGTTTGTCGAATCCGATCACTTCTCAAGTTCTGTAACGAGACCTTAATCGAAGAGGATCTCCTGGAGAAGACCTATTCGACCTTCTGTAGCAACAATATATGCATTAGAAATTCACTAAGTTTTCGGATTTGAACTTTGTTTTACTTATCGCTGAAAAGTAGAATTAGCTGTTAATGAAGAATCATCAAACTCGACCGACTGGGGTGACTGCTGTGCCTGAAGCATATTCTAGCACAAACAAAAGCCTAAAACGCCAACAAAGGTGTGGTGGGGGTGGCCAGAAGCCACCCTGTCAAGGTCAACAGAGCCAAGGCCAATCTAATGGAGGAAACCGAGCCCAGAAGAACCCTAACCTCACTCTCAAGACCCCAAACTTCAAAAATAAAGGCAAAGCACCTGAAACCATGGATGCGGACATGTGCTATCGTTGTGGTTCAAATGACCATTGGTCCCGTGTTTGCCCAGCTCCCAAAAAAGTTGTAGCTGAATATTATTCTCTTCGTAAGAAGTTTGAATCAAACTTTATGCAAATGGATGAATTAGAGAGTACCAATATGGAGGTTTTTGACTTTCAAGAGGTTATTACCCTTATGGAAGATTGGAATCTTATACATACACTATTTTTCTAGTTGAAATTTAGACAATGGAGCCGAATTCCACCTAGTGGCAAACCCCCCCTTGTTTTTTGGTTTAATTTTGAACAATTTTTCTTTATGTTTGGATTATTTATTGGTGATTTTTTTTTTGGATATTAAGGTTTTAATTAATTACCATCCTTGAATACTTAAATTACTTTGAATGGATATTTGTTTTTAGAACTTTCATGCATCTGACCGATTTAAATTAATTTTCATTTTAGATATGACTAGTAGGGAAGTTAGTTGTCTGACAGATAGTGCAACCACGCACACCGTTTTGCGTAAACGTATCTATTTCACTAACTTCATACCTAAGAATGCACCTCTGACAGCCCTCTTAAGCCTATCTAACTTGATCAAAGGATATGGTAAGGCACGTATAATGTTGTCCAATGGTACAATTTTGACCATTGATGAAGCACTTTATTCTTCGCATTCCAGAAGAACGTTATTGAGCTTTAGGGACATTAGAGATAATAATTACTATGCTAAAACCTATGTAGAAAATGGAGTTGAATTTTTGTGCATAACTTTCTACGAATATGACTAGATGCGTATTCTAGAGAAGATGGAGCGTATCCCGAGTGGTCTGTATACTACGACCATACACCCTATAGAAAGCCACTATGTTGCCGGCCCTACCTCTAGGACCACCCACAAAACTACTTTTTGGCATGATCGTTTGGGATACCCTAGACGAACAGCGATGCGTCATGTCCTCAAATCATCACACGAGCATCCACTAACCCGAAGTTTAGGTTCGATTAAAGGAATCGCATGTGAAACCTGCTCCATGAGAAAGCTTATTATTAAGCCTTCTTATGACAAGATTCATTTAAATCCTCCTATTTTTCTACAAATGATTTCGGTTCATCCTCCATGCAGACCATTTAAATATTTTATGGTTTTGGTTGATGTTTCCACATGTTGGTCACACATGTGCTTGTTGTCCACAAGGAACGCTACATTCTCTAAACTGTTGGCTCAGGTTATCAAGCTCAGGGCTCACTATCCTGATTTTCCGATCAAATCTATTCGATTGGATAATGCTGGAAAATTCACATCTAAAACTTTTGATGACTATTGCATGTTAGTTAGGGTTGAAGTTGAATATCCAGTACCCCATGTTCACACCCACAATGGCCTGGCAGAGGCATTCATTAAGCACTTACAAATAATTACTCGATCGTTGATCATACATACCAAGCTCCCAATCACTGCTTAGGGCCATGCAATATTGCACGCATCCAAGTTGGTCCGCCTGAGGCCTGTTACAACCCAACCATATAGCGCCCTTCAATTGGTTACCGGATACGAACTCGACATATTACATTTGCACGTTTTTTGTTGTACGGTTTATGAGCTGATTTCGCTGCCCTTACGTACAAAAATAAGGCCTCAGTGAAAGATGAGAATCTATGTCGGATATGATTCTCCTTCGATCATTCATTACTTAGAACCTTTCACAGGTGATCTGTTTACTGCTCATTTTGCAGATTGTCACTTCTATGAGACAATCTTCCTATTGTTATGAGGAGATAAAAACGTCAATGTTCCTGAATAATGACGTAAATTATCGTCGATGACTCTTACTTTGTCTAATTTAGATCCTCACACCACTCAATCTGAGACTGAAGTACATCGCATGTTAGATATTCAAAGCATAGCTCAAAGCATGCCAAATGCTTTCACCAATCTAGCGCAAGTGACAAGATCACATATTCCAGCTGCGAATGTACCTGCAAAGATGGATGTACCAAATGTACGACAGACTTCCCTCTTGGAGGCTCGGGACGTCAATTTGGCTGATCCATGTACATTAGCGGCTAACCAATCTTCTGCCCCTATACATAAGCGTGGCAGACCACTTGGTTCAAAGGATTCACACCCTTGAAAAAGGAAACCCATGACACAGGCACTTGAATAGCCTACTGTGAATCCAACTGTCGCCTACTCATTTTATCCAACTCATAAGGAAATTCTAAATTACGGAAGTGTCATTGAAGAGACAAATCCACCTTCCAAGAATCGTGAGATTTCAGTCCATTATGCTAGCTTCGATGATGTTTGGTGTAGAAATGAGATGATCGTCGACGATGCGTTAACATATGCAGTAGCTACTGAGATTATGTTGAGCAATGACATTGAACTCTGTTCCATTGATGAATGTTGACGTAGAACCGATTGGTCAAACTGGAAAAAGCCAATCCAAGTCGAACTCTATTCGCTTGTGAAACATAATTGGACTTGGAGCTTCTACTCCTCCACATGTGAAGCCTATTGGCTACAAGTGGGTTTTTGTTCGGAAGCGTAATGAGAAGAACAAAATTGTGTGCTACAAAGCTCGTCTTGTTGCGCAAGGTTTCTCATAATGCTCCGGGATTGACTATGACGAAACTTATTCACCTGTTATGGATGTGATTACTTTTCGTTACCTTATCATTTTGGTAGTTTCTGAAAAACTGAGTATACAGCTGATGGACGTAGTAACTGCGTATCTTTATGGGGATCTTGATATGATAATTTATATGAAAGTTCCTGAAGGATTTATATTGGCTGGATCAAATATTTCCAAACCCCGGAACACGCTCTCAATTCGGCTGAGGTGTTCACTCTACGGTTTGACATAATCCGGAAGAATGTGGTATAACCGTCTGAGTAAGTATTTGACTAGTTAAGGATATATGAACAATGAACTATGCCCTTGTGTATTCATTAAGAAGTCACATTCTGGTTTCTCAATTGTTGCAGTGTATGTCGATGACATAAATCTCATCGGAACTCCTAAAGAGCTCGCGAGAACTGCCGCGAACCTAAAGTCAGAATTTGAGCTTAAAGATCAAGGAAAGACTCGATAATGTCTCGATCTCAAGATAGAGCACTGTTCATATGGAATCTTAGTACATCAATCGAACTACACCCAGAAGATGTTGTGTCGCTTTAACGAGGATAAAGCGAATCCTTTGAGTACTCCTATGGTCATTTGATCGCTAGATGCAAAACGAGATCCCTTCCGTCCGAAGGAGGATGATGAAAAGATTTTGGAGCCTGAAGTTCCTTATCTAAGTGCGATAGGTGCTTCATTGTACTTAGCTCAATACACTATACCCGACAACTCCTTCGCTGTTAATCTTTTGGCAAGATACAGTAATACATCAACATGTAGACACTGGACTACTGTTAAAGACATCTTTTTCTACCTTAAGGGTACTACAGATTTGGGCTTGTTCTATCCCGACGGATCCTCGAGTGATGCCGCACCCTTTTATCTCGACTCGATTCTCGCCTTGTTGGTTATGTCAACGCATGATACTTATCTGATTCGCACAAGGTGCATTATCTAACTGGTTATGTCTTTACTGTTGGAGGCACAGCAATCTCTTAGAGGTCAACTAAATAGACCTTAGTTGCCACTTCGTCTAACCATGCTGAAATTCTCACCTTACACGAAGCAACTCGGGAATGCTTTTGGTTGAGAGCAGTTATAGGCCATATTTGAAACTCCTGCGAATGTTACCCTGTCGTTGATGTCCCAACAACAATCTATGAAGATAATACAGCATGCATCGAACAACTCAAGAAGGATTACATCAAAGGAGACAACACCAAGAACATTGCGCCGAAATTCTTCTTCTCACATCAACAACAAGAGCATAAGAAGATTGAAGTCACGTAAATCCGGCCGACCTCTTCACCAAATCACTACCGAATGCGATGTTTTAGAAACTTATTCAAGGAATTGGTATGCGTAAACTTTTTTAGTTGTTACATTGTTAGTTCTCTTTGGAATTGTGTCAAACTTAGGGGGAGTATCCTGAAGTATACTTACTTGATCTTATTGTACTCTTTTTCCTACGATTATGAGCATTTTTCCCACTGGGTTTTTGTTACCTAATAAGGTTTTGACGAGACACCCACCTTGAGTTGATCATATCCTTGATGATGTCCCATAGACATTTCATTTGACTTTGCATTTCTCACGCATTTTTCCTTAGACTATGGGTTTTGTCCTTACTCAGGTTTTTACCATAGCCATAGGGTTTTTTTGTGAGACTTGGTTCCTTATGCAAGTTCCTACCTCAGTGAGAATAGCGTGTTCCCATAATCAGTGCCGACGAGACGACTTCCTCAACCTCGGGGATGGAAGGAATAAATTAGTATCGAACCCGCTATTCACGAGACTCGAACTTAAGACTTCTCACTTATAAGTGAAAAAAAATAACTAATTTAGTTACAACCAAGGTTCTAAAAGACGCTTGACGCTAGTCGGGCGGCTAGCTGGGGCCTAGCGCCTAGGCGGACTAGGCGGTTTTAAGTAAATCTATTATACTTCGTGTAAATAAGTGTCTATTTGTACTAAAAATATACATAATTTCTTTATAAACTACAAAATAGAATGACATATATATTAGGAAATATTGGAACATAATGAAAACATGGGGAACATGCATATAATGTGTATTCATTTAAGTATTCAACAAGTCTTTTACAATTGATTGAAAAAACTAAAATGAAAAATAAAAGTTATCTATTTTCTATCTAAGTGAGTTGCAACCTAGGCAGATCTGGACGAGTTAGACGGGTGCCTAGGCTGTCTAGGCGAGCGCCTCAGTAGGTCTAGGTGTCATTTCTTAATTTTTAAACGTCTAGGCATTAATCAGGACGGTAATTAACCGCCTAGCACTTAGACGGGACCTAGACGGCGCTAAGCAGAGATTTTTAGAACAGAGGTTACAACAAGGCCGCAAAACAAATAAACAGAATTTGTTAACAAGGGAATACCACTAATTACCCAAAAACAAAAGAGACCATATGGCTAAAGACCAAATCACCCTTGGAGTCGTAACAACTTGTGTGTAAATTATTAATTCGTAATGAACTTCACCGTGGTCTGAGTGTGGATTGATTTGATAGTTTCTATTCCGTACGTGTTAAATGTTTTACATGTATACAATATTTCAACGATCATACACCGCCATGTAAATTATTCGTATTACCACACTTTATTTAATTAGATCTCTATATATTTCTGAGACAAATGATAAAAACTATCTATTATATAGTTTATTTAATATTAAAATATGTAAATTAATAACAAGTGACACATTAAAAAAACTTATCATATACCTCTTTTGATTTTAAATGTAAAAGTATACATGGATTGCGATGGTACCTTATTTATGGTTTCTGTTGAGCATGGTCTAAAATATCCATAATATCCCGATATTTCCATCGAAATTTCCGTGTTTTTGGACTATCGATATTTTTTTGGACTACCGATATTTCCGATATCATCGATATTTTAGACCTTGCTAAGTCACTCATGTATCTTACCATGCAATGTATAAAGTGACTCATGTATCTTACCATGCAATGTATAAAGTGTAAAATATTGTACTAATTCATTATATATAAATGATTATGGTGTGTTTAAACATTTTTCATTAATTACTACATATTTTTTACACTCACAATGTTTGCCAGCTCGCTATATAATCAACTTAAATCAGTTATATCTATCATGCAATGCATTTCCTTCCAATTTTTTTGTGATAAACTAATAGATAATTGACTAAATAAACATCCTAAAAAGTTTCAATAAAAATTTCCAAGTTTTTCTTACAATTTCCGTGGTTTTTATTTAATTTTTATTGATATCGATAATAACCCGATATTTCCATTGAATTTTCCGTGTTTTTAAATTACCGATATTTCCGATATCATTGATATTTTATACCTTGCTGCTGAGGTATAAAATTTCCAGGAGTATATGGTTATGTGCGACTCTATGTTGTCAATTTATTTACCACCTTTGGAGTGGGTGAGTGGAGTTTTACCCCCCTAATATTTATTTATAAGTTTCTTTGGTTTTAAATGGATTTTGTTGTTTGTTTGTCTTAACAAAGCTGTGTGTTAATAACTACTCTCATGTATGGATAGACTAATGAAACTTAATAGCAAAATCATGAACACGGCAACCTACTAACTTGACTTTCTATTTAGGTTTTAATGTTTTATTAGTACGATATTCAAAACTACTCCACTATACAGAAAGAGTGATCCAAGCTTAGGTCCAAGACAATGCACACACAACCCTAAATGACTGTCCTAAGGTGCAATTTGGATAGAATTATCTATACTACCTATATTAATGAAATATTTATTGTTAACCAAGAACCAATGGAATAACTATTATACCATTTCAACTTAAAAACGAAAAAAGTCCTCTTCGTGTGAGAGGGAGTGAGTTAGGGTTTAGGGCAAGGAAGTTTGTCTGCGACATCTGTTGCTGGGCTGTCATCGACATGGAGAGTATTCTTCGCCTATTTCATCCTAAATTCCAACTACGGATCAGGAGGAGTTGGATGTGGAGATTAGTAATACGACTACAGGGCGTCTGCGATGCACTAAGTTTTTCCTAGTAAGGAAAGTATTGTCGCGGAAGGCACCAAGGGCAAATGTTGTGATGGGGTGGGGGGGGGGGGGGGGGAGGATTTATGGTAACCAAAGGCGGCGGTGGAGGCTATGAAGTTTGGTGATTTCACTATGGAAGATGAAGTTCAGTGTGTACTAAGGGGGAGTCCTTGGTACTTTTTGTAAAACCCCTTTGGTTTTGGCAGAGGTTAAGGGCCTGGAGGTTCCTATTGATGTTCCGCTGTGGGAACAAGAATTCTGGATACGTGTGCATAAGAAGGGTACGTGTGTTGGGGCGTTTCGGCGTGTCACAGTAGGTGTGGATGTCTTTAAACTATTACGACGGGGAATGAAAATCCACTTACCAGCATCTGAAGGGGGTGCTTTAATTAGAGTTCTACTCCAGTATGAACGATTGCCAGTGCATATTATTTCAATTAATCATAAATATCGGGATGTGATATCAAATATCAGAACCGTTCATCTGCCTACATCCCCCAGAAGATCATGTTTTCAAAAAAGAAAATTTTAAAAATGAAATTCAATATAAACAATAAAGCCTAAACGACAATCGACAGTTAAATACAAATTTAAGGTTTATGGATTATGGATTATAGTGTCAGATTTTGAAGTTGATCCCTTCACAAAAGTTGTAAAGCTTGTCACTACGAGTAATTGTATATTTTTTTTTACATTTTTTACACTTCTACAATAATTATTATTGATTTTATTACTTTTACACTCAAATAAAAAACACTATTCATTATGGTTTGGAGGGTTTTAAAAATATAAACGATAATGCAAGTGTAACCATTGTCTACTCATGGAGGAATGATGAATCACGAGTGTTTATATTTTCTTTCACATTTTTCATACTTGTAGGGATGTCTTATTGCCTATACTAATTAGACCCGGCAATTTCTGACACAACAAGAAAACGAAACGAAAATAACGGGTTTCGGGTCAACACAATAATTTATCGGGTCATTATCAGGTGACCCGTTAAGAACCAATTAATAACGGGTTCTTAACGGGTATACACGCGGGTAACACGTGGGTAACCCGTTTCGACCTGTTAAGAAAAAAATTATTTTGATAATTTTAAAGTTTAATTACTAAAAGATTTATTATAAAATACAATAGCCATATTTGTCACAGCCCGTCCCGGGATTTTATTTATCGAGGACGTGAAATGACGGGATTGCCCTTAGCGGTTACTAAGGTATGTGTGTGTGACATATTATTGGACTAAATACATATATTCCTAAACTTTTGGAAAAATAATTTAAGTTGAATTAAAGTTGGTATGTATGTTTTGTGTGGTTAGGGATTTTAAGAATGGGATTGTGACTTGTTTTTGGGTGGACCACACACACACACGCACGGGACAACCCTCTCCTTCCCCGTGCTCTCTCTCTCTCCTCCCCGTTTCAGTCTCTCTCTCCCTCTCGAAATTGTACAGAGAAAGCACCAAACCCTCGAACCTTCACGGATTGACGCCAAAAAGGTAAGATTCTTCATCCTTTCAACCTCCTGAGTTGAATGGTACTAGTTTTAGAATGGGAAACCTTAGAAATCACGTTGAAAACCCGAGGTCCGATTTGAGTACTGTTCATGCATTCGTGATGTGTTGATTTTCAGGGAATTCTAAGCTTATAATGAGCTTAGTGAGGTCCTAAGGAAGCTCGGAGTACTTAGTTTGAAGGTTTTGGACGTTAGGATCGTTGAGTTCGAAGTTGGCCGGTTTTCTTGGAATTTCTCCGGTGAGATTTCGTAGTTTTTAGAGCCTTAAAGTAGTGTAACGTGATTCTACATGCTTAGGGCTTCATTTTGATATAAAATACATGAAAAATGGTTGAGAAATGATGGAGAACAAGGAGATTGAAAAATCTCCACTTTTCCGGCCACCGGAAAAACCAGTCCGGCGAGCCCAAGGTAGGAGACGCGCGTGGGGGCGCGTGGACCCGTGCCTGTCCCGGCGCGTGTGGGCGCGTGACAAGCCCAAAAATTATTTTAAAAATATGTCGACGTCCGTGACGTCGAGTAGGTCACTGTGGTATATTCATATACCCAAATTGAGCATCATATGAGAAGTTATTACGAATTGTCGGTTATGTTCTTTAAATAACGTTATTTTAGTTGTTTCGCATATAGGTGATACCTATCCAGAGGACGAGCGCATCCAGGGATGTCACGGGGGTTACGACCATTCGACTTATCAGTGAGTGGGCAGTTACTTTCTGTATTTACCTATATACTATTGATTTTTCCCAAAAATTGAATTTAAATGAAAGTATGTTTTAAAATGCCATGCATGCATATTGTGAATTATATGAATTGATATTTGATGCATATATATATGTGAATTGGTGTTGTGGACGCACAGGTAAGTATCAGGTGAGTTTTATGTTATTCATGTGAATCATTGATGATGTGAATTGTGTTGAGAGCTCATAACCTGCACCCCTGGTGTTAGTGCTTATAGTATTCACCGCACCGCACGCTCACCTTGGATCTAAGTAGGTGCATGTCGTACAGACCATGAGAGGGTTCCGACATGCTAGTCGTATAGATCACTAGAGGTGGTTCCGACTGGTAGGTGACCTTAGATTATGCGTGCAGATGATTGATGAGAGAAGCACTAGAGCGTATTATTTCGCCATTCTCGTCGTACAGACTACTTCAGGTAGTTCCGACTTATGTACAGAGTAGCGCCGTACAGGTCACCGTGGTGACTCCGGCTGGGTTGGATATTGAGCTATAGAATTAACCGTACAGGACCAACTGCAGGGTCTCCGGTTGATTTCTTATTTCACCTGTTATATTGATGCATCCATATTCTGTCATTGACATTTATAGCATGGCATACTTGCTGGATTTTGATAAAGATTGATGTTTTGAGAGTTTTGAACAAATATTATGCTATTATGTTATTTTCTGGGAAAGTATACAGGTTTTACAGTGAGGGGTTAGAAATGTTTTAAATGAAATGTTTTGGAAAACTTTGGTTTTACTGACCCACTCAATTTTGTTTTGCGCCCCTCCAGGTTCTAGTTAGCAGTTGGTGGCTCATGAGGTTTTCTTCGGCGTTCTGACAAACTTCCTGCATGTAGGACTCACATGCGGGTGTTGTAATTTAATTATAGTCCTACTTGACTGCACCTAGTATTTATGCTCTGAAATTGTGTACTGCACACTTAAACTCACTCTAGCATGCTAGTTGGATATTATTGCTAGTAGTTGGTTTTTATTCCTTCGTATTTCTCATATCTTTTGCTTCCGCATCGCACTTTTGGTTACGTCACGCTCACATGACGGCCAGCACCCCTTGATTCTAGGATTGGGGTGTGTCAATATTAATATATACAATATATTCTATATTAAATATATAATTTTGTATTATTATTCTATATAAGTTTAAAAAAAAAAAGTTTTAGTCATTATTTATTTTTATTATGAGAGTTCCTTATTATCATTACTAGGATAAATTTTACGTAATATGTTGTTGTCCAAAATTAAAATAAACTAATATAGTATTTGTATAGGCAAGAGCTAAGAAGACATACATACAAGTATGAAAAATGTGAAAGAATATATAAACACTCATGATTCATCATTATTCCTCCATGAGTAGATAATGGTTACACTTACATTATCGTTTAGATTTTTAAAATCCTCCAAACCTTCATGAATAATATTTTTTATTTGAGGGAAAATTAATAAAATTAATAATAATTATTGTAGAAGTGTAAAAAATGTAAAAAAAATATACAATTACTCATAGTGACAAACTTTACAATTTTCATGAAGGGGTCAGCTTCAAAATCCAACACTATAATTCATAAACCTTAAATTTATATTTAACCGTCGATTGTCAATTACGCTTTATTCTTCTTACTGAACTTCCTTTTTAAAATTTTCTTTTTTGAAAACATAATCATCTGGGGATGTAAGAAGATGAATGGTTTAGATCTTTGATATCACGTTTTGATATTTATGGTTAACTGAAATATGAGTCGATGTCATATAGTTTGTAGAAACTTTATAAACATCAAGCAATATTTTCATTAACCGTAAAACTCTGAATATAATATCAACGATCCAAACCGTTCATCTTCCTGCCTCCTCATATAGATCAAGTTTTCAAAAAAGAAAATCTGAAAAAAACAAAATTTGATGAAAACAATGAAGCGTAAATGTAAACAACAATCAACGGTTAAATTTTAATCTATGATTTATATGATTATAGTGGCGAATTTCAAAGTTAAGCTCTTCATGAAAGTTGTAAAGCTTGTCATTATGAGTGTTTATATATTTTTTCTATATTTTTTTACACTTCTACATTAATTAAAAAACTATTAAAGACTTTAGATACGTTCTTATGTTTTGGATGCGACAATATGATATGTATATACTTATTTAGCATTATGTTTTTCATTTGATTTTTTATTAGTTTAAAATATATTTTCCTTAACGGGTAACGGGTTGGGTCATATTACCTGTTAATATTATCGGGTCGATTTCGGGTCGGGTCATTTGACCCGTTTATTTTAACGGGTGTTACACGACACGACCCGTTAAGATATCGGGTATGACACGAAAACGACACGAACACAGAAAACACGACATGAATGCCAGGTCTAATACCATACTAGTTGATTTTAGTTTTGGACAACAACATGTTATAAAATTTATCCTATTAATGATAATAAGAAACTCTCATAATAAAAATAAATAAATGAATAAAACTTTATTTTTTTAACTTATATAGAATAATAATACAAAAATATATATTTAATATAAAATATACCTATATATACAATATGGCTATTGTATTTTATAATAATTGTTTTTAGTAATTAAACTTTAAAATTATAATTTATTTTTCTTAACAGGTCGAAACAGGTTACACACATGTTACCCAAGTGTTACCTGCGTGTATACCTGTTAAGAACCCGTTATTAACGGGTCACCCGATAATGACCCGATTAGTTATTGTGTTGACCCGAAACCCGTTATTTTCGTGTCGTGTCACCGTGTCGTGTAAGAAACTACCGGGTCTAGGTTCAACCCGTTTATTTATGGTACGACTATTGGGCCTTCACCGCGTGGGACTCTTAGGTGTAACCTTCTTAAGAAAAATGGGAAAATTGGGATTTGTAAGAGGGGAGGCAGAAGTCTCCGAGTACCCAGGGACTTGGCACCTAACCTAAGTTTATAGGATTTGGATCCTCTCCTGAGCTAATGGAGAGGATCCTCCTGACCAGTTATCATGAGTTGTTGGATTTTTATCCAACGACTACAAACAGGGAGGTCCCTTTAAAGTTATGATAATTATAGCCGTTGGATAAAAATCTAACGGCCCATGATAATTGAACAGGAGGATCCTCTCCATTAGCTCAGGAGAGGATCCAAATCCAAGTTTATATGCCTGCTTGGTGTTGGGTGATGAAAGGAAGGTGGGTGACGGAAGGAAGGTGGGTGACAAGAAGATTCGGCCAGATGAGATTTGAGCTAGAGATGGGGCGTCTTTTGGTTCTAAAGAATTGTGCTCTGGTCAATCGGTGGGGTTCGCCGTTCACAATGAGTGCTTTAAGTTGGAACTGCCAAGGGCTCAGGGACTCTCGGGGCAGTTCAAGCTTTGTTAGAGCTTATCTAACGACAATGTCCTCGATTGGTATTCCAGAGCTTATCCAATGACAACATCCTCGATTAGTATTCCTTTGTGAGACGAAGTGTGGTGTTTAGGAATGGAGTACAAGTTACGAAATTTGGGTTTTGATGGTAGTTATATTGTTGTGAGTCATAGCCATTCTGGTAGACTCTGGTTGCTTTGGGCTACTGAATTGGAGTTGGAGGTTAACTCATCTTCAACGAATCGTATCGACATTGTGTGCAAAAAATCTGGTTCTGCTATGTAGTGGCGATTTACGGGCTTTTATTGGCATCCAGCGAAGGCTGATAGACATTTATCTTGGTCTTTATTGAACGAGTTGGGACAGCAAGAAACACTATTGTGGCTATGCATAGGAGACTTCAATGAGATATTGTGTGTAGGAACAGCTTGGAGGTAATGCTCGATGGGAAAGCCAGATGGATGGGGGTCCCGTTATTCCAGGTATGTGAGAATATTAGAGATACTCGTGTAGGTGTTTGGTTCAACCAAGGTAGAGATTGAGAAAGTATGGATAAAGTTGGGGGTGACTTTTGATCAACCATCGTCAAGGGAGTTGAGGATGTATAGGGAATAATTGATGGGGCAATTGGATACTCTATTGAGTAGAGAAGAGACCTTTTAGAGACAAAGGTCGAAGACACATTGGTTGAAGGAAAGGGACTGTAACACTAAGTTTTCCATCAACATGCTTCAAACCATAGATGGAAAAACAACTTAAAAGGGATTAAGGGATGCTAATGGCGATTGGTAGGAGACTCCGAAGGGTATTGAGCACATAATGGTTGGGTACTTCAAGAATTTTTTCGCTCACAAGGAATTTTGCCAAATGCTTTGGCCGAGGTAATGGGCGCAGTGACTCCGGAGATGAATGCTAACCTTTTGAAACCATGTACGAACTTTGAAATCAAAGAGGCTTATTTCAAATGCATTCGTCGAAGGCTCTGGGCCCGGATGGCATGTCTAATTTATTTTATCTAAAGTTTTGGCATGTAGTGGGTACGGATATGGTAGAGAGGTTGTTCAATCATTTTTTTAGCTGAGGTTGGTTATTACAGGAAGCTTGTTTCATGTGTGTGGTCTTGGTACCCTAAGTAAATGAATCGTAAGATATGTCACAATTACCCCCTCCCCTCATCAGTCTTTGTAATGTGATATCAAGGTGTAAAATATCGATAATATCGGAAATATCGGTAGTCGAAAAACACGGAAATATCGATGGAAATATCGGGATATTATTGATATCGATAAAAATAATATGGAAACCACAGAAATTGTAAGAAAAACTTGGAAATTTTGAAACTTTGCAGGATGTTTATTTAGTCAATTATCTATTAGTTTATCACAAAAAATTGGAAGGAAATGCATTGCATGATGAATTTAACTGATTTAAGTTGATTATATAGCGAGCTGGCAAACATTGTGAGTGTAGAAAATATGTAATGAAAGAAGTTTAAACACACCATAATCATTTATATATAATGAATTAGTTATCAGCAATAGTTTAGGGGATTAAATGATAGTTTACCCATGTGCATAGTTAGTCATAAACTTAGGGTGCATTTGTTTCACCGGACAATCTTGGACTAAATTAAGTTCAAGAACTAAATTGGATTGGCTTGACATAGACTAACTAGTATAAGAATAATTGAATGTTTGGTAAATTGTCTGACTAAATCATGGACTAAATTATTTTTGGGATCTAAATATTTTTTTGTCATTTCTTTATTTCTCTCCCCCCCCTCTTTCTTATCCTTTCAAGATGCTTCTTGTTCCTTTTTTTTTTTTTTTGTCAAACCTTCTCCGTTCCTTTCTACTCATTCCTTTTCTTTTTCCTTTCCTTTTCAAATTTAGGAACTGGGTACAAGTCGATGAACCCCAACTGGATAAAAGCAAGGTTCTAAAAGACACTAGGCGCTAGTCGGGCGGTGGACTGGGGCCTAGCGCCTAGGCGGGCTAGACGGATTTAAGTAATTTATAAAATATTATATAAATAAGTGTCTATTTACACTTAAAAAAAAAACTATATACTTGTAGTTGTAATATATTGAGAATTTGAAAAAAATTAAATGAAGTATAGAGACCCTATTGAGTTTATTGGAGGAAAAAGAGACATATGGATTGCTTGCAAAGCATAATGGTACATCAAATATGAGCTCTAATATGGCCCATCGGCTTAAAGCCCAAATATCATCATATATTTGCTTCTATATACTAAACAAAATATAAAAAATAGAAAGAAAAAAAAAACTGCCTGTTTGACCTTTCTATGCTGCTACTTTTAGTCTAGAACCCACAAAAACTTGCAGACTTGTAGTGCATTAGTTCTCTTCGTAATTATTGAATTATGAGATCTGGGTTTTGAGAAGAAAAAAAAATATTTTCTTAGGAAAATTCCTAAAATTCCCCTTTTCTTCTTTGTAAATTTGTAAATTTGGGTTCGAAACTATCGTTATCTGAGTTTTTGATTGTTGTGTTTTGAATCCTTTTATCTGTGTCTCTCTGTTTTGGCTTCATAAATTTTTGGGTGTCTCTTTTGATCTGGTGGTCGATGAATGGGGAGTACAAAGTTTTTGGGTTTGTAGGATAGACATAACTTCTGGGTTTCAAGTATGAGATGAAAGCTTCTGGGTTTCCACAAACCTTTTGTGTTTTTGCGTTTGCAGAGTTTTTAGTTCCGCCTTGCACCCGCCTTCCTCACCGATCCCACCGACGACAACCTCACCTTTATCGTTGACTCCAGCGACGACCACCACGACCCCCAATCGCCCCCAAACCCAACCTCAACCTCCACAACAACCACCCATTCTCCTCCTCCCCCCCAGAGCCTGCCCCGCCGGCGCCTGCCCCACCGGCGCCGCGCTTGCCTCCGTCTCTGTTCCACGTCTACTTCAACCAAGACCACGCTTGCTTCGCTGTGGGGACAGACCACGGGTTCTGGATCTACAACTGCGATCCGTTCCGCGAGCTCTTTCGCTGCGACTTCGTCAACGGCGGGGGAATCGGCATTATTGAGGCGCAGATCTTGGGTCTGAGCCTGGATTGCAGAGAGATCTAGGCAGCTGGGACGACGCAGCCTCGGCTGCCTTTTCGACGATGGAGCCACGACGACGTTTTGGATAATATCGAATATATCGCGATATTATCGATATTATCGATAATATCGCGACATTTTGATGATAATGAGATGGATACGTGGGAAAATATCGGTGTCTCTGAAAAACGATAATATCGGCGATATATCGTCGATATTATCGATATTTTAGTCATTGTGTGATATATAAGATTGGGGCTAAGGTCCTTGCAAACCAACTCAAGGGTATGTTGGATTCCCTTATATCGCCTCACCAGAGTGCGTTCGTTCCAGGGTGATTGGTTTCCGAGAACTCACTTGCGGTTGCGGAGATTGGTCATTTTTTTACAAAAACGAAGTGGAAGGCAGGGGTTTCTAGCGTTAAAACTTGTCTTTAACAAAGCCTATGACCCTGTGGAGTGGAAATTTTTGGCAGTTATGATGAAAAAACTGGGGTTTGCCGATGCATGGATTCAAGTAATCATGATGTGCGTCACTTCGGTTTTGTTAATGGTACACCTAAAGGCTATGTACTCCCAACTAGAGGCTTGCGGCAAGGGAACCCAATTTCACCATACTTATTTCTTCTTTGTGTTGAGAGTCTCTCAGCTCCTATTGCTAAAAAAGAGATGAATGGTGATCTTAGTGGCATTCGAGTTTGTGAGGGTGCTCTTAATATTCATCATTTGTTGTTTGCAGACGATAGTTTCCTCTTTGGCAAACCAAATATTGATGAGTGTGTTAGAGTTTTGAGACTTTTGTCCCACATTGGGGAAAACAAGATTCCCAATGTTAGAGTTTTGAGACTCTTGTCCCACATTGAAGAAACACACTTACATACCCATTCCTATGATGGAAGAAGTGTGGTGACTGCTGATGGTGTAGGATACATTAGTTTACTGATATT
This sequence comes from Malus domestica, assembly GCF_042453785.1. Taxonomy (NCBI): domain Eukaryota; kingdom Viridiplantae; phylum Streptophyta; class Magnoliopsida; order Rosales; family Rosaceae; genus Malus; species Malus domestica. The sequence continues at coordinate 21,603,303 of NC_091674.1, read as the reverse complement.
GGTACTTGTAAATCAAGTGGAATAGTAGCAGCTTATTCTTAATCAATATCACCTATATGAGAGTAAATGTAGAGTCGCATTTATGAGAATTACATGGCTACATTCTCTAAAGCTCTCATGAATTCAGGATTTGTTCAGGACCAAAATGAACACAAACGTATGAATTTGCGATGTGTTGGGGTGACATATGTTTTGCTTATTGTCTTGGTTTAATGCAGAGATGAACAGTTCAAGATTTTATATTCACTACGTCGTCTAGTAAATCCGATAAGTATACACTAAGGTAGGTTCAAGTCCAAAAGACATCTCTCTTGATGTATGTCACATCCATTGTTTACTCTCGTGTCTCAGTTTCTTTAGGACCAAATAATTGTCTCAAAATCTGGGGTATTGTTAGAGTTTTAAGGCTCTTGTCACACATTGGGGAAAACAAGATTCCCAATGACCTTTATATATGTTTTGTCTTCTACAATATTAGTTAGATGTTGGACCATTTGGAATGAGGATTGAGGCTTGGGCCACTAGTTGTGTGGATTAGGCTTGATGATTATACCATAATATTAATATTAATTAATATTAATTAATCTAATCAAGACAAGGGCCTTGGGCCTTGGGGCATAAGAATTAAAATTAATCTGATCAATTAGTTTTAATTTTCGAATTAAGTTTTTAATTAAAATTAATTAAAAACGTTTTGATTAATAGATACAACTCTTTGGAAAGAGTTGTATAGGTTCAGATACATCCAAAAGGTATTTGAAGAGGTATGAAAGAGCCTATATAACTGGAGTCCTCAGTTCCATTGGAAATCATCATTTCTTCCTCTTTTTCTTCCGTACACAATTCTCAGAGAGTAAACACACAAAGCAATTCGCTAGAATTTCTATAATCCAGTGCGGGTTATAAAATTAGGTAGTTGTATCCTTGTCGAGCTGACGTTGTAGAATCACAAGCATAAGAGTGGGACGGAAATACTGTTCAAAGGACATAGCTTTTGCACTAGCCTCTACCTGTTGTAATCAAGTTAGTACCATTGATATTTTTGTATTTGTTTATGTATTTCATTCTGTACAGCAAGTATTTTGATTAACAAAATTTTATAATTTTGAGTTCTGTTATTTTTATTTATTTCTGAATTGTTCTCCAACAGAGTGTATAGTGATACAAGGGATATTGGATATCTATTCTCAAGCATCGGGCCAAGCGGTGAATTTCTCTCAAAGTAGTGTGACTTTTAGTATAAATATTATCTTTTATTAAAGAAAAAAATGTACCAGCGACTTTGTGGTTGGAAAAAAAGATGTTTGAGTGCTGTGTGGTGTGAGCTCCTCATTAAGGTGGTTGCACATGCCCTTCTTGCATATGCTATGAACTGTTTCTTGCTCCCAAAGATTTTTTGTGATGAGTTGCACCAAATGTCATCATGTTTCTGGTGGGGGAATGATCCCGATAGACAGAAAATTCATTGGTGATCGTGGGAGAGATTATATGTATGGAAGAAGGAAGAAAAGATGGGGTTCCATGATGTTTTTTGCTTTTAATTTGACGGTGTTAGCAAAACAGTGCTTGTGGTTCGTGCAACATCTTGATTCCTTGGTAGCTAAGTTTTTCAAGGCTCGCTACTTTCCAGATTCCACCAATTGGGAAGCCTCCTCTCATGTGAATAACTCTTATTGTGAAAGAATATTCTTCAAGCTCGGGGGGGGGGGGGGGTGTTAGAAGAAGGTTCTCGATGGGCTGCGCCTGGTGTGTAGTTTAGGGTTAACACACATGGTGGTGGAGAGTCATTCTTCGCTTGCCATTGCTAGCATCAAGGAGCCTGGAAGAGACCACTCAGTGTATGGGTTCATGGCGGAAGAAGTGTTGCAGGTGGCGGCTTCTATTGCACGCATTGAGTTTGTTTATGCCTCAAGAACTTGTAATGGTATAGCCCATATAATAGCTCAGTTTGCCACTTCCATTGGCAATGAACTAGTTTAGTTCGAGGAGCCTCCTGACTTCATTCAGGAACTTCTCGTCTAAGACATGTTATAGTATTTGCTATTCAATAAAATATTGATGTTTCATTCAAATAAAAAAAAAAAGCGCTATTATACCATATATTGCATACTGAAACAAAATATTAGGAAAAAAACATTGAAGTAATTTCAAACCAACAAAATTTTTGCTGCTTTTTTTTTTCTCACCCACATCTCATTAATCATTTCTTTAATTTAAAAAAAAATTAAGATTACCCACATTTGTCCCCCTCTTTCTAACATTTCTCTCCAACTTTTCTCTCTTCCATATTATAGTTTTTTTTTTTAATTTTTATATTTACACACACATATTGTGTGGGCTCTATCTAACTGATTTTAAATATGTTTGTAAACACAAAAATTCTGTAACAAATGAAACGAGAACACGTGTACAAAGTAGATTTGTATTGATGAATTTGTAGGGTTACAATCTCTGTTTACAATTTTCCTTTAATTCAGTCTTCAAATTTGTCGTAGATGCGTAGGTTGTTGATCCAAGGGTCGCGATGACTTAATCTCGGATGAAAGATTGAACAATTGCTTCAAGTTTTGAGCTTGAAACAATGCGTGGATAATCTTCACCTCTAGGTTTGTGTATGACATGCGGCAAAGGTGATGTTGATGTGGGATTTTGTTGATTCAAGGGTCTTGGCGACTTGATCTTGAATCGAACGTCGTTACAAGTTTTAAGCTTGCAATAAAGTCTTGCAGGAATCAACATAAGTGCTTGTTGATTCTTCAAGGTAGTGCTTTGGCTTTGGTCGAAAGAAAGCTTTGGCTTTGATTGTACATTCTTCGAAGAGAGCTTTGACAGCGTATTAGTCTTCAAAGATTTGGCAGAGGTTCTCCTTTTGTGAGAATTTCGGACCTTCAATGTAGAAATTGTTAACCTTATGCTTGTCTTGGGACCTTGTATTTATAGACTTCTCAAAGCTTGCCTTTGGATGGATTTGGCTTTGATTTGTGTCTTGATTCATCCATGGGAGAATTTAGGCATGTTTTGTGTCTTAATTTCAACCACTTTCCCTTGCTTGGCCTAAATCTATACGGCTTTCTTGCCTATTTTGCGACAATCTTCAATGTTTGCTTGTTTTGTGAAGATGCTTTAGTTTTCTTTCTGGTTTTGGGAACAATTTGGACCCCTTGCAGATTTTAAGAGGGTTTTTCTCCCTTTTGTCTACTTTTGGGAAGGTTTTTACTTCCTTTGCTTGATTTGTGGCACATGTCTTTGATGAGTTGTCTATTTGTGATTAGTAATATGCCATTTGGAGCTTTGTGATGCATCATTTGTATGGAATGAAATTTACACGTCTACAAATGCCCCCACTTCAAGGCATGTTGTAGGCATGTGCTTGTCACATGTAGGAAACGTGTTTTGAAGTCCTGCAATGTGAATGTTCTAATTCAAGGGTCATTGAGACTTGATCTTGAATTAGTTTGCTTGTTCAAGGGTTGTAGAGGCGTATTTCTTGAACGAAACATTTCTTCTAGGGCTGTTGAAGCGTATTTCTTGAATTGAAATGATGAATTTCGTTAAGGGCCATTGAGGCGTATTTCTTGGACGAAACATTTCTTCAAGGGCCATTGAGGCTTGATCTTGAATGAAACGAAACTTTTCTTCAAGGGCCATAGAAGCTTGATCTTGAAAGAAATGAATTTTTTTTTCTTCAAGGGCCATAGAGGCTTGATCTTGAAAGAAATTGTGGAAATGGATAAATCGGCACATACTTATTGTGTGTATTGATATTCCATTATTTTTTGACAAAATACATTTGGTGTATTTTGAGACTTGGATTTTTTCCTTGTGGTTGTGGGAAAGATGTTTTTCCTTCTTAGGTAGGAACCTCCTTCAATTTTGGTAATGAGGGTGATTTCCTTCAAAGTGGTGGAAGGCTTTGGTGATTCCTTTCAAGGTTTTGGAAAGATTTAATGCTTGTCCATGGATAAGTAGGATTTGCATTTTTTTTCTTTCCCCTTCCATTTTTTCGACCAGGGGAGTGTTTCCCTTTTGGTTTGGCAAACTTGAAGGCTTGTCCTTGCTTTGGAGGGATTGCCTTTTGTATTTTTGGCAAGGAAATGTACTTTCCTTTGATGTTTTGGAAATTTTGAAGCCCTTTCCTATTTTTTTTTTTGTTTCCTTTTCTTTTATTTGCTGATTTTTGTTGCAAAAACAGCATGTATTTTCCCTTAGTGCCAAAATTATGTTGCCTTTTTTTGCTTGGAATTTGCTGAAGGAAATATTGTGAAAAACATGTTCATTTAAGCAACATCTATAGCATGCAATTAACAATTAAAAGGCGGAATCATGCTTGTATGCACTTAAAAACAAAACATTAACCATGAAATTCAAAGCCTAGTAGATTGGTGAACCTTGACTCAACTTAAAACAACATTTGTTAGTTGAGAAATATTATACCTTTGTAGATTCCTCTTTGCATAAGCAAAGGCTAATCACCCAAAGAGGAGGCCTTCATTCCTTGCATCTTAGATCTATGGATTTGGATGGATGAAATGGTTCTCCAAGTTCCCAAAATTGAGAACCTCTAAGTCTCCACACCAAGGAAAGATTGATGAAGAAATGAGTGACCTTGGAGTAGTAGGATTGCTAGCTAATCCCTCCAAGGGGGCCGGCCACTTTAGAGAGAAAGGAGAGCTTTGTGTTCTCTCCAATTTCCTAAAAGAAACCCCAAATGAATTTTGGCTATAAAGTCATATTTATACCTTAATTCATTGGAGTGGCAAACTTGTAAATAAGTCCAAAACCCACTCCTTTAACTAAATGGCCGGCCATAGGGTTTCATTGGGCTTTTAAGGCCTTTGTGAATTATTTGTCATTAAGTTGTCATACAACTTAAGTCAATGGGCTTGACGTTCGAAGCCCATTGGGCCTTGAGGCCCAAAACTAACCCGTGGTCTTTTAACGAACTTATTCGTTTGATTAATTAACATATTAATTAATCCTTGCCATAAATAATTAAACCATTTAATTGTTCTTACTCATCTCTGTTGTTTCTTCAATCTCTACCTTACACGGTGTACGATCCATTAGGTTCCTTTTAGCGAGGAAGTGGGCGATTAAAACCATTTCAAATCGATTGTGAATTGAAACTTACTTTCAATTCTCCCTTTAGTGATTATACACGTTTAGGGCTTCCACAAACCATGAGTGACACCTAGCAGCATATCATGGTTACCCAAGCTAATCAGAAGAGGTGGAGAACCTATTCAGTTTAGGATTACAAATGCAATACGGTCTTTCTCTAATACAATACTCTTGACCACATTGTTTGGTTTGATAGTTTATTCATGTCTACTATCCAATGTGATTCGTGTGCTTATATGATTACCTTGAATGTGATTTGGAACGACTTCCTAAATCTCATTCATACTCTAGCCAGAGATTCTTAATCATATCATAGAGTATTCTCCCTCAAACAGTTTGAAGGTTAGAGATCCCTTGTTGCGCATTCACTTGCCTTCATGGCTAAGTGGCTTAACCCCAACTATGCCGTGGACACCCTCGAATGGAGTGACTTTAACATAATCAAAGATCAAGGACTTAACCACAAGACAACTATGATGCCTCAGGTCAAAGGACTACTTTGCATTATCCCAACCATGAGTTCTCATGTGACATGACTATGAGAACTCCTCGTTGATCGTGTTCAGTGGACTCATTCGCTATTGAGCACCTACATGCTTGTCTTGGTGTCAATCACACCAATGACTCGAGACTAGTCACTCTCACTAAGAGAAGACATATCATGTACTGATCTTAACGGATTGTCAATGCCCAATTGGCAATCTATGATCAGGAACCTTTAGGATATGTATACGAAAGAGAATGGTCTCATTAATCTAACTTGTTTAAATCACATTCTCCTAATTACATATTCCTTGGACTTATCGTTTAAGCATATAACATTTATATGAGACGGCTTAAACAATAATCTTTGCCCTTGATATTAAACTAGATTAGTTTAACATGTGAAATGTCCGTAAAGTATCATCATATGATTGGTTTTAGGGCACATTTCTAACATTTGCTTCCTTTTTGTGACTAGAATGTGCTTCCTTATTTTGATTTTCCTTTTACTATTTGGTATGTATTCTCCCTATAGCATTAGGAAGCAATTGACCCTTATTTATAGGACAATTGGGTGTGTTTTTGTCACAAAACACCCTTGCCGTGTGCTTGCTGCTGTTGTTGTCGTGGCTGCTTGTTGCTATTGTTGCCGTGGCTGCTTATTACTGCTTAGTGAGTCACATTTTACTGCGTGTTACTGTACAAAAGACTGCAGCGGAGTTACACTGTATAGTGCCTTTTGGTCGTAGTTTCCCTCGGTGGTCACGTTGTTGTGTAGTGCAAGAATAATCGTTGCGGGGTTGCGTAGTACTTTGGTTTTCTTTGCTACTGTAACGTGCTTTGAAGAACCGTCTTGTAGCTGCTCTCTTTGCCATGATGCTTAAGCTTTTATGGCTGGTTTCTTTTTGTTGTTGTGACTTTGCCATTGTCATCCTTCAACACTCACGAGGTTTGTCTCATATGTCATTTGCTTTAGTGAAGCAATTTTTTTTTCTTGCCACTCTAATCTTATACTTATGTTGCCTTGTTTGTTTTATTGTAGCCATGGTATTTTTCAAGTGTTTTAAGAGCAATACCATCACCATTCTTGTGAAGGAAGGTGATTTGCAAGATAGGGGAACGAAGTTGAAACTTTGTGTGTTGTTGACTTGCTTTAAGGCGCTTGTTCTTCTTGCAAAAGACAACTCGATGCATATCAAGTTGTGGTCTTCTAAAGTATCTTGGAAGGTGACATATTTTGGTAGACCAAATATGAAGAAGAAGGCATGTACGTCGAGGATTCTTATCTTGAATTCTTCGCACCATGTTCGTGACAATCCACTCTCTTCATTTAAGCTTCTACTTAATCGCATCCATAGCGGAGCTATGACTTGGAATGGCACCTTGTCGACTACTAGAGAAGCTAGCTTGGCTGAGTTTTACTAGGAGTGGCTTGAAGATGTCTTAAGACAATCCAAAGATGTGCTTACTAACGTGGGCCTTTATCATGCCGTATATGCATCTTTGTTTAGTTATGATCATCATCCTTTTGTCCTTTGTGCATTCTTTGAGCATTGGTGTTCAGTGACCAACACACTTCAAACGGCTCAAGGGGAGATGTCAATTTCTCTTTGGTATCTCCACAAGATAGGAGGCTTGCCGATCCAGGGTAAGTTTTACGACGAGGTTGTTCTTAGCGTGGAGGAATTTTCACATTGCAATAGCCGAGGATTGCCTACGAGTTGCCGCTATTGTTTTCTTTTTGCTCATTTTGTAATACAACTTTGTAGCCGAATTCTTCCTTTAAAAAAATAAAGTATTCACATTCTTGAATTTGTTCTTTATTCTTCAAAGTGTTTGTGTCTTTGTTGATGATGTGACTGTACTTGAAGTTTTGAAGTTTCAAGTTGCGTACGTACCCTCGGTTGAGGAAGGATCAAGTCCTGACGTAGTTTGAAGGAATGATGGATTGTTTTATGATGGTTTTGACGGTGATTTTGATTTTTTTTTCTATTTGGCCATACACAGTTTATGCCCTTGCGGGCTAGGAGCGTTGGGTGTCACCTTTTAAGCTCATGCAAACAATGAGCATTGGGTGTCGCCTTTTAAGCTCGTGCAAACAAGGACCATTGTTGCCGTGTGCAGTTTAGGCTCGTGCAAGGAAGGAGCTTTGTGTTGTGTGCAGTTTAGGCTCATGCAGGTGAGGAGCATTGGGTGTCGCCTTTTAAGCTCGTGCGAACAAGGAGCATTGTTGCCTTGTGCAGTTTAAGCTTGTGCAGGCAAAGAGCTTTGTGCCGTGTGCAGTTTAGGCTCATACATGCAAGGAGCATTGGGTGTCGCCTTTAAAGCTAGTGCGAACAAGGAGCATTAGGTGTCGCCTTTTAAGCTCGTGCAAACAAAGAGCATTGTTGCCATGTGTAGTTTAGGCTCATGTAGGTGAGGAGCTTTGTGCGGTGTGTAGTTTAGGCTCCTGCAAACAAGGAGCATTGGTTGTCGCCTTTTAAGCTCGTGCGAGCATTGAGTATTAAGTGTCGCATTTTAAGCTCGTGTGAACAATGAGCATTGTTGTCTTGTGCAGTTTTAGGCTCGTGCAGATGATGAGCATTGTACCTTGTGCATTTTAGGCTCATGCAGGCGAGGAGCATTGCTTATTTGGTTTAGGGGTAGTAATGCTTCAAGAATCTTTCATTAATGGTGCCAATCTTTAAGCCGTCTTTCACCATGATTAAGTAGGCGCCATTGGTGCAGACCTCTTGTATTACGTAAGATTCATCCCACTTTGATGTGAACTTACTTTTCATCTTGTGAGTTATATGATGATAGACCTTTGTAATGCCAAGACAAGATCTTCAGTTTAGAAAGACCTTCGGCGGACCTTCTTGTTGAATGTTTTGGATAGTCGTGCTTGGTAACATTCCAAGTGCTGTTGAGTTTCGAGCCTCATTTCATCGAGTGCTTCTAACTATTGAAGTCGTAGCTTTGCATTTTCCTCTTCAGTCAAGCCTTCTTGTATAATCATCCTTAGTGAGAGTATTTGACTTTCGAGTGGCAGAACAACTTCGACGCCATACACAAGAGAATAAGGCGTAGTTTGGGTAGGAGTTATATGTGACGTCCTATATGCCTAAAGTGCTTCAATTATTCTTTCGTGCCAATCTCTCTTTGTTCGGCCGATTACCTTCTTCAGGAGGTTGCCCATTGTGTTGTTAAATGCTTCCTCAAGACCGTTGGCCAAAGCATGATACATGGAAGACTTGTGTTGCTTAAATTTGTATTTCTCACAGAGCTCGTCCATTAGTCGGTTAAAGAACTGTTTTCCGTTGTCAATGGTGATGTAGCGAAACACACCATATCGATGGATGATATGCTCTTTGATGAAACGGATGATAGTTTCCTTCTTGACTTCCCTTAGGGGTACGACTTCAGCTTATTTGGAGAAGTAATTTGTTGCAGCTAGGATGTAAGCTTCTCCTGCAGATGACTTTGGTGTGATCGGTCATACGACGTCTAATCCCCATGCATCAAACGACCATGAAACAATTGTAGGGTGTAATGGCTCAGGTGTTTAAAATGTATGAAGTTGGTGTAGAATTGGCAGGCTTGGCACATTTTGGCATGTTCCAGGCAGTCCTTCACCTAATACGCTCCACATACACCTAACTGTGCTTCTTCCATGGCATGATTTGCTTCTTCCTCACCAAGGCATCTTAGAAGTACTCATTCAAAATAGTGTTTGTAGAGTGTTCCTTTGTAGTAGAGGAAGTGAGGTGCTCGTCAATGAATTTCAAAGTGGTGTCTAGGACCATCTGGAAGCTTTCCATGCTTTAAGTAGTCGATCAGCGGCTGTTTTCACTCTTCAGTGTCAACTGGAAGTGCTGATATGACGTTTGTATGATCTAGTTGCATTTCGTGACGAGTGGGAGCACCTATCTTTGGCAAACTGGCACGTTCGCAGCTTCGTCTTCTCCTAGCGCCATACTTGAGGCTAGGTTAGCGAGAACGTCTGCCATTTGATTTTCTTTTCTTGGCACATGTTCTAGGGTCATGGCCTCGAATTTTTGTAACAGTTGGGGTGCTAGCCGAAATTATAGGACAAGATCATCTTTCCTTACTTCATATTCAGTCAAGAATTGATTGATTATGAGCTTGGAGTCGCTATACACTTCTAGTCTTGTGATTTCCATGTTGATCGCCATTTGCAGTCTAATAATCAGTGCTTGGTACTCAGCGTCGTTGTTGGAGTATAACTCACTTAATCGGAATAAATAGGGTAGTACTTGTCTTTATGGTAACATGAATACTACTCCTGCCCTTACTTCGTCTACTCGTGCTGATCCATCGAAGAACATTGTCCACGTCGGGAAAATGTCAATGTAGAACACCTCTTCATCAGGCAAGTCATCTGAGATTTTCCAATCGGCTGTGATTGGATGATCGGCAAAGAAGTCCGCTAGGGCTTGTTCCTTGACGGCTTTAGTTGAGACGTAGATAATCTCATGTTGGTTAAGAAACAATGTCCGTTTAGCTAGTCGCCCTGTTAGAACCGACTTGGACATAATGTACTTGACCGGGTCGGCTTTAGCAACCAAGTGGATCGTGTAAGCATGCATGTAGTGTCTAAGCTTTTGGACGGCAAAGACTAAGGCAAGGCACATCTTCTCGATTGGTGAGTATTTGAGCTCTGCACTAGTGAGGGTTTTACTTAGGTAGTAAAGTGTTCTTTCCTTTTGGTCTTCTTTTTCTTGTGCCAAGAGTGCTCCAATGGAACCTTTTTGTGCAACAATGTATAGGATGAGTGGCTTTCAAGGCATGGGTGCTCCTAAGACAGATGGGTTTGCTAGGTACCATTTTATGACCTTGAAGGCATTGCGGCATGCGTCATCTCATTTGAATTAAGCGTCATTCTTCATAAGTCGACTAAAGGCTAGCTACCCTTGTAAAATTTTCAGCTCATGTAAGTTTCTTAGCTCAGGCATGCTTTGAATGGCCTTGATCATAGATTGGTCTAGTTCAATGCCACAATGCTTGACAATGAAGTTGAGGAAATTCACAGAGGTGACGCCAAATGCACACTTCAACGTGTTCATCTTGAGGTTGCAGTGTCGTAGTTTGTCGAACACCATTTGCAAATCCTTCAAGTGATCGAATCTCTTCTTGGTCTTAACAACTACATCATCTACGTAACATTCTACGTTTTTTGGTAGCATGTTGTTGAAGATCTTCTGCATTGCTCGTTCATATGTAGCTTCAGCATTCTTCAAGCCAAAGGGCATTACCTTGTAGCAATCGATACCTTTTAGAGTGCAGAAGACTGTTAGTTCCTCATCTTCGGGAGCCATGCAAATTTGTTTATATCCAGAGGAGCCATCCATGAAAGATAGTGCCTCGTGGCCATTGGTTATGTCCATCATGATTTCAATGATTGGCAAGTCATCATTCAAGCAAGCATCGTTGAGGTTGCATAAATCTATGCAAACACATATTTGTCAAGATTTCTTAAAGACAATGATGATGTTGGAGATCCATTTAGGGTATTGTACCTTTCGAATGAAGGCTGCTTTGATTAGCATCTCGGCCTCAATTTTGGGGATAAGCTCGGATCGATAACATCTTAGAGTTTGCTTTATCAGTCGCATTCCAAGCTTGACTATAAAATGATGCACGGCGATGGTAGGGTAAAAGACAGGCATTTCTTTACAGGTCTAAGCAAAGATGTCTTTGTACGCCATTAGCAAATGGTAGTACTCTTCGATCTCGTCCGCACTTAGTAGTGCACTTATAAAGATATGCTTCGATTCCTCGCTTGTGCCTAAGTTGACCTTCTTAAGATCATCAACCGTGGCTTGCCCCCCATCCTTGAGCTGTGGTGGCACAACAATAATGTCTTTCTCGGGGATTTCGTCTTCTTTGTTTTCTTGGATTGTGATGTGAAAGACGACTTGGACCTCATCTTCAGTGTCGTCTTCTTGGGCTTGTTGGCATGAAGATTGGCTAGTGTGGATGATGGTGCGCCTTCTTACCTTTAGTGGTTCTTTTGTGTTAACCTCCAAGGTTGCTTGGCTTTTCATCCTTGAAGGAATCAAGCTTCGAACATCATCTTTTTTTGCTAGACAGTCAAGCTTTTCTTCCTTTGGCGTTGTCTTCCTCTTTCTAGAAGGCTGCTTGGTTTCTTCAAGTCTTTCCAAGGCCGACCGTCGTGGAGAAGAGTTAACCGTATTGCTTTTTTTCTTAGGTTTTGACAACCTTTTGAAAATAGAGTTTTGGGGTGTTGGCGTGTTAAGCCACTTAAAGACGGAAGTTCGGACATTTGAGTGGCGAGTTTAGGTTCCCCTTAGTTTTGTTCAATGCTCACGCTGATGTGTTGAGTGCTAACATTTTTCGCTTTGGTTGAAATCTTCACGAGTGTATTTGATGTGAAGCTAAGTCTTGCTTTGTTATTGTCAACTCTGTGACCATGCTCATTAACTTCTTGTGAGTCTCAGTGAGGTCATGTTTTTTGTCGTTGGCGGTGTTTGCATTCTTCTTTCTAATATTTGAAGATGAGGCAAGATCGTACCGAGCCTTTAATATAAGTTTGTAGACGTTTGGGTCGAAACCTTCTTCGGTCTTCTTAGTTGGAAGAGAGCTTGTTTCTGCCTCCTTTGGCAAGGTTTTACGAAACCTTGTGGTGGTTTTGATGCTTTAGCGATGCCTAGCTGTGTCGAAGGTAAAACTGCATTTGTCTTGAGTAGCTTTACATCATCCTTGTGTAGCTGTGTGTAGGTTTTGCTTGTTCCAGTTTCGAATGGGGATTGCCCATTCTTTCTTCTTGACATTGGGATGTATTGGAAAACGGGTGTGTTTGGTCATTTTGAGGGCGTTACACTCCCTTTGATTGTTGTGGGCTTAGCAGGCTCATCGTCTTTTTTCCTTGAAGATGGCACGACTTCCCCTTCTTGTTTCTTGGGCACCGTTTGCTATTCTTGTTTCATAGGTGCGGCTTTGCCTATGGATTTGATTTCTTTTGGAAAAGTTTTGGGCACCATGTCTTCATCCATATAGAACTTGCCATCCATAAAGTGTGATTCAACTTCGGTGAATGGCTTCGTGTTGCCTTGATGAAGGGTAGATGACACCACTTCATTCTCGTGGATCCAAGGCCTTCCTAAGAGCAAACTGTAGGAATTTCTTGCATCAATCAAGTGGAATAGCATGCTTGATTTGAGTTCGCCAATGGTCATCTTTACTCGGATCATGCCCATTGCTCTTTGTCCTCATTGGTTAAAAACTTGGATTAGGAGGCAACTTCAGGATAATTCATCCACCTTGATGCCGATTGTGGTTATTGTTGACTTTAGAATGATGTTTATGGCCGACCAACCATTCACAAACATGTGGTTGATTTTGTTCTCTCTCGCGTACCTAGAGGCGAAGAGAGGATGGTTGTGAGGCTTTGACCCTAGCAGCAAGTCTTCGTCAATGAAGTTGAATGTGTCATGGATGGCACAACATGTGGCATATTCATGTAGCCGAAGCTTCAAGCCTTTGTCCTTGCTTACTTGCACCTCGTGGTCGTTAGGACTCGCCAAGACTGCTACTAGTGTTTTCCTATCTCCTTGGGCAATTGTAGTGCTTCCTCGATGCTAAAGTGTGTTGGTAGGCTTTCTTTGGGCGTGAGGGTCTTCTCTTCCTCGATGGCGATAGCTTTGCCTTGTGAGGGCTCTTCTATCACCACTTCAACCATGTGACAGGCAGCGGTAGTGCACTGTTAGAAGAAGTTCTTTGGGAAGTACTCGTGTAAAGGGACAAGAATACACAATTCTTGCTCCATAGGTTCCCCTGTGTACATTAACTTAGCAGCTCTTACACTTCTTTTGGGCTTTCTATTGTTGTGGCGATAGTGTTTTCTTCTTTGTTCCAATTTTGGATGCGTGGCTTGTGGTCTTGGCTTCCTTGTCCTTTTGTAGGTCACCAATGTCCATCATTCTTCATCATCAGTAGGCGCATTTTGGTTGCTTGCCCTCAGTGATGGTTGTGCGGAAGGTGTCATGTGGCTTGAGTATAGATGAGAGTGGTCAAGCATCACTTGGAGAGGAACGGGATCGAAGGATCCAAACGTAATTGTAGTAGTATTTGTTGCGGCTGTGTTTTGAAGGTCAAGCTCGATCTGCCCTTGTTATGCTGGCTTCATAATGAGCTCCTTGATGATGAAGCACTTACCGAAAAGATGACTTACAATACGATGATATTTGCAGTACCTAGAATCGTTAACACGATTTATCTCTTCGGGGCGCTTGCACTCAGGTATCTTAATTACCTTCATTTCTAGCAAGTCATCTAGCATTACAGCCATGTTAGAGTCAAGAAAATGGTACGTCTTCTGGTTTAGTTCCCTCAAGGTGTTTTTGTACCTATCTTGGGTACGAGCAGGCTCACCTTTATCTCATTTGTTTTGCTTTTGGAGGAGATCTTGACGAGCACTACGGAGGTCTTGATGGGGGTAGTATGGATGACAAAAGCTACATTGGTGGGGTTTTTCCGAGTTTTGTCAACCTTTAGAGCGAACACCTTATCCTTTTTTAAGTTAGTGATCAGCTATTTCCTCCCATGATTGGCAATAGTCAATTCCATGTCATGGGATTGAGTTGCAAATTCTTCAAAAGTTCTTGGTTTTATGCCTTTGATGATGTAGTATAGCCCCCAGTACATGCCTTGAACGCATATCTCAATGGAAGAGGTTTCAGAAAGCCGATATTTGTAATCCAAACTTAATGAACACCATCTATTGATGCAGTCGACGACAAATTCGTCCTTCCACTACTTTGTACTCATCAGCTCCAGCATGCTTACGGTGTGGTGAGTGTTGTAGAAGCGGTTGAGGTACTCCCTTTCAAGCTGATCTTAGCTATTAATGGACTCGGGCTCGAGGTCAATATACCAGTCAAAGGCGTTACCTTTTAGTGAGTGCACAAATTGCTTGACGAGGTAGTTTCCCTCCAGCATTATTGCAGGTTTCAATGAAATGGGCAAGATTGCCGTCTCCATTGAATTGCATAAATTTTGGCTGCTAATAACCCATTGGCATCCTTAAGGCGTCAATCTTCTTGGAGTATGGCTTTGAGTATATCACGAAGTCATGTGAGCTTCCTTCGTACTGCACCTTGATCGTGCTTGTGATCATTTCTTGCAATTGTTGGATAAAGAGATTTCATGAGCGTCACAGCTCGGTTCACCTCTAGCTTCTCCTTAGCTTTCTCCATCAAAGGCTCATCTTTCTCGTCGATTTCCTCTTTAACGAATCAACCTTTGGGTCAGCTTTCTCGTCGTCCTGCACCTCTAGACAGTTGACAAGTGTAGCAATCTGCAAGTCATTTTCCTCCACTATCCTTGATTTATGCCAACTGCTCATCGATTGAAGTCGCACCAGTAGTCATGACTAGCATGGCTATGGGATACGAGTTGTTGCTTGAGTCGATATCGGAAGTTAACGACTCAGAGTACCTCATCGGGCTTTTTTCCCTTGGCACTCTTACCGAGGACATGGTGATCATGGGCTCGTGCCTTGGGTGCTCGTGCTCATTCGACAGAGTGGAAGGCGCGGCAGAGAGAGATCTTGCCTTGTTTCAGGTTGTAACGCCCAAAGTGCCACCACTTGTGGCAAAGATGTTCTTGTTCTTCGCGTTGGTTGTGGGAACAGCTTGATCTTTTCTTGATGCCATGTGTGTTTCTCGTGGATTTGAAAACAGAGATGAGAGGCAGAGAGGTCCCACTGGGCGTGCCAAATTTGTAAACACGAAAATTCTGTAACGAATGAAACGAGAACACCTGTACAAAGTAGATTTGTATTGATGAATTTATAGGGTTACAATCTCCGTTTACAATTTTCCTCTGATTCAGTCTTCAAATTTGACGTAGATGCGTAGGTTTTTAATCCAAGGGTTGCAATAACTTGATCTCGGATGAACCATTGAACGATTGCTTCAAGTTTGAAGTATGAAACAATGCGCAGATAGTCTTCAACTCTAGCTTTGCGTATGACCTGCGACAAAAGTGATGTTGATGTGGGATTTTGTTGATTCACGGGTCTTGGCGACTTGATCTTGAATCGAACGTTGTTACAAGTTTTAAGCTTACAACAAAGTCTTGAAAGAATCGACACAAGTACTTGTTGATTCTTCAAAGGAATGCTTTGGCTTTGGTCAAAAGAAAGCTTCGACTTTGGTTGTACGTTCTTCGAAGAGAGCTTTGGTAGCGTATTAGTCTTTACAGATTTGGCAGAGGTTCTCCTTTTGTGAGAATTTCAACCCTTTAATGTAGAAATTGTCGACCTTATGCTTGTCGTAGGACCTTGTGTTTATAGACTTCTCAAAGCTTGCCTTGGATGGATTTGGCTTTGATTTGTGTCTTGATTCGTCAATGGGAGAAGTTAGGCATGTTTTGTGTTTCAATTTCAACCACTTTCCCTTACTTGGACTAAATCTATAGAGCTTTCTTGCCTATTTTGCGAACAATCTTCAATTCTTGCTTGTTTTGTGAAGATGCTTTAGTTTTCTTTCAGGTTTTGGGAGCAATTTGGACCCCTTGCCAATTTTAAGAGGGATTTTCTCCCTTTTGTCAACTTTTGGGAAGGTTTTGTACTTCCTTTGCTTAATTTGTGCCACATGTCTTTGATGACTTGTCTATATGTGATGATTCATATGCCATGTGGAGCTTTGTGATGCATCATTTGTATGCAATGAAATTTACATGTCTACAATGTTTCATTTATTTTTTGTTATACAATAAAATCAAAACTTAAGGTCAATCTTAATGGCTTTGTTAGATTGGGTCTAAAAGGCTATATTCAAAATGAATCGATACGCAAACACATTTCGTTTAATATTTAGAGTTACGATCCATTCCTAGTATTATTGTATTTTAGTCTTTAAAGTTGTGAAATTACAAAAATGCTCTTAAAATGGCTAAGTAGAAATCCTACGTAAACATTTGAGCTATCTTCATATTTTGTCTTCTTTCTTGCCATATTTAAAAAGTATTGGTCAAAACGAACATGTGAGACAAACCAGACTCAAATTGGGCGTGTAACGAAGAAGTTATCCACGTGTCAAGGCTAAAGGTAATTTAGTAAGTTTACACCAACTGGCTGTGGTAGGTACTTTAATCCTGTCTCCTAGAAGGTCACTCACCCTTCACTATAATTGTAGCCACTAACATTGTCTCTCTCTTATTTTTCTTATCCAAACATAGTATAAATTTGGGTGGTACTTATTATTCACCCATAATTTATTAATATATATACATTTTAGATAATAATATGTTAACATGAAAACTAAAATTCAAAAAGTTGATCGAAATGAATTAAAAATCTGTATATAAAGTGTCACATAAAATACTAATATGCATACTTTTGAAGATGACATTTACTTATTTCTCTTAAAAAATGACAAAAATTTACCAACTTTCTAAGAGATAATTAAGTCCACCCTACCCAATTGTCAAGGCAATTGAGCAATTCATTCCCCCAAAATTCAAAAAAGTCTCTCAGCCCAATTGGTAGTGCTTTAGGCAAGCCCAACACAGCAACACTAAGCAAACGGCAATTATCAACTGATCAGTGCCATGATGGTCTGACATCATGCTGACGTCAACTATGTTCAATTCTCATATGCCTCCGAGCAACCATCAAATTGGCTTCAAAACCCAATACGGAGGGAAATTGAGAGGGGTTGAGATGGGTACGCAGCTCTTACGTTGGCCATAGTGACTGCAGTTCATCTCTATCAATGACGGCTGAGCGAATGGGCCGGAGAATGAAGCCTCGGCCTAAGGAACCCAATGGGAACAAAACCCTTGTGAGTTGCAACTTCTGGTGCTACTGGTGACGATGATGGGAAAAGATGAGAGAAAAGGGAGACAAGCTTCAAGAGACAGGAAGAAAGAAAAAATAGTTAAAGATAAATTAATAATGAAATAATATTACATTTTATTAATTTTTTAATATTAATTGTCCGGGTAATTCATTTTACAGGGTGGAGATGCATTCGGACAATTAATATTACTATGGCATCTTTGGCCAATTGCTTGGATAGTTATTGCTTGAGTGGGGTGAACTTGCTCTTAAGTGTGACTTGTGTATGGGTAAGTAATGTTAGGTAGACTAAACTTACAATACAATGAAAAAGGAAACTAGGAAATTTCTTTCTAATCCTTGCTTAAGATGACTGTTGATGCACAAAATCAATGAGGACTTTGGTACAACAGAAAATGTTAAGTTTGTGACCTTCGCTAGATTGCTCCGATCACTAGTGTGGATAAGTATGTAAATGGATAGGGATAGGGAAGCAAACACAAGATGTACGTGGTTCACCCAGATTGGCTACGTCCACGGAGTAGAGGAGTTCTCATTAATTGTGAAGGGTTTACACAAGTACATAGGTTCAAGCTCTCCTTTAGTGAGTACTAGTGAATGATTTAGTACAAATAACATTAGGAAATATTGTGAGAGAATGATCTTTATTTATAGAAGAGAGTTCCTAGTTTCATTCTAACATTGACACGTGTCGTGTTGTGATTGGCTTCTGATGTCGACACGTGTCACGCAGTGATTGGCCTCTTGGTTGGAGGGAAACTCTTCTGAGTCCTTGATGGTATAACGTTGACCGGTGCTCAGTAGTTTCGGGATTGGTCAAGTATGGTACAAACAGTGCTCCCTTAAGTTCCCGAGTTAGGGAAGCTCCTCAGTTGGGGACTTGCAAGATCCAAGCCATTGAGTAATCACGAAACTTCTAAGTACCGAAGTGTGGTATCATTTTCACTTGCCTTATCTGTCTCATACGTAGATGTGGCATCTTCTCTGGAAGTACTTTTCCTCCATCTAGGGGTGGTATCTTTAATCGATGAAAATGCACAAGGTAATGTATCAATTTCACTTGAAGCTTACTTGTAGTTTCGGGCTTAGTCAAGTGCGATACAAAACCCTATAGTAGGAGTCCCCCAAGTCGTCGAGCTAGGAGATTTGCCGAAAGAGGTAACAGACAAGGTAAGCAATCAGACTTCTAAGCAAGCAACCTAGATCGGAGGTTCGACTTCAGCTTTCGGTTGATTGTTCTCTTTCTCCTTGTGTCGTAAACAGCAACAAGGATAAGGAGAAGCAAATGGACAAGAGATGATATGAACTACTTTTTCTTTTGAAGAAGTAACTTTCCACAGGCTTATTCTTGAACTAGGCTGGAGGGTTTTTTGGTTTCCTTCAGAGTATAAGGCTGACTCAAGAATTTGAGGGTCAAAACAAGTCCATCAAATCAAGAGTGCGTTCGACCTTGATGATAAAGGATACTTTTGCTGTTGACAAAGTAATAAATGAATCGGCACATGTTCTGTTGCGCTTGTCTCCACATGCTTCCTTGTATCCTTCTCACTTGCCCTATCTGTTCCTCAGGCAGATGTGGTATCTTTTCTGGAAGCATAAGATGTTGAAGATGAGTACTCGAGAGCAATGCCAGGTAAGTAATCAGGCAAAGGGTTCCAGGTAGTCAGTTCTTAACTGGAAGATTGATTCCAAGTGCTGATTGATTGCCCTCTTTCTCTTTGTCTTGCAGGTAAGAACAAGGGTAAAGGGTTGAAGAAAGTAATCATGTTGCATAGGTATTATTAGGGGCGAAGAAAGCTGAGTATTTCGAGAGGCTTTATTGGGAGTGCCCTCTTAGATATGAGGAAGGGTTGAGCATTTTTGCAGGTCTGCCTATCCGTGGAGGATGGAGGTCGACATATACAGGAGTCTCCCTAACAACAAGTAGTAATGCTATTCCTTTACCCTTCTTAGTCATAGCAATGGAGTGGGAGCTGCAGGCTTCACGTGTTTTAACTTTGTCAAAGCACTTTGAAAAAGTGGTATGTGGTATCTGGAAAGCTGATGTTGCGTGTGAAGACTGCAGACAAGCTTTATCCAAGGAAATCTAGCTCTCGAAGTTTAGAGAGCGATGTATCTTCGGTTTTCGAACAAGCAATTATGTCGAGGATCTGGCTCTCGAGATTCAGAGAACGGTGCCCCTTCGATTTTTGAGAAAGCAATCCTGTTGGGAGTCTGGCTCTTGAGATTCGGAGAGCGGTGCCTCTTCGATTTTTGAGAAAGTAATCATGTTGGTGAAGGAAATTTTGTGAAAAAACATGTTCATTTGAGCAACATCTATAGCATGCAATTAACAAATTAAAGGCGGAATCATGCTTGCATGCACTCAAAACAAAACATTACCCATTTAATTCAAAGCCTAGTAGTTAGGTGAACCAAGACTTAACTCAAAACAAAATGAGTTGAGAAATTATACCTTTGTTGATTCCTCTTTGCTTAAGCAAAGGATAATCACCCAAGAGATAGGGCCTTCATTCCTTGCTTCTTAGCTCCATGGATTTGGATGGAAGAATTGGTTTCTCCAAGTTCTCAAAGTTGAGAACCTCTAAGTCTCTACACCAAGGAAAGATTGATGAAGAAATGAGTGACCTAGAGGAAGTAAGATTGCTAGCTATGTTCCTCTAGGGTGGCCGGCCTCTTAGAGAGAAAAGAGAGTTTGTGTTCTCATCTTTTCCCCAAAAGAAACCCTAAATGAATTTTGGCTATAAAGTCATATTTATACCTACATTCATTTGAGTGGCAAACTTGTAATTAAGTCCAAAACCCACTCCTTTAACTAAATGGCCGGCCATAGGGTTTCATTGGGCTTTTAAGGTCTTTGTGAATTATTTGTCATTAAGTTGTCATACAACTTAGGTCAATGGGCTTGACGTTCGAAACCCATTGGGCCTTGAGGCCCAAAACTAACCCGTGGTCTTTTAACGAACCTTATTCGTTTGATTAATTAACATATTAATTAATCCTTGCCATAAATAATTAAACCACTTAATTATCCTTACTCATCTCCTTTGTTTCTTCAATCTCTACCTTACACGGTGTACGATCCATTAGGTTCCTTTTAGCGAGTCAGTGGGCGATTAGAACTCTTTCAAATCGATTGTGAATTGAAACTTACTTTCAATTCTCCCTTTAGTGATTATACACGTTTAGGGCTTCCACAAACCATGAGTGACACCTAGGAGTATGTCATGGTTACCCAAGCTAATCAGAAGAGGTGGAGAACCTATTCAATTTAGGATTACAATGCAATATGGTCTTTCTCTAATGCAATACTCTTGATCACATTGTTTGGTTTGATAGTTTATTCATGTCTACTATCCAATGTGATTCATTTACTTATATGATTACTTTGAATGTGATTTCGAACGACTTCCTAAATCTCATTCATACTCTGGCCAGAGATTCTTAATCATATCATAGAGTATTCTCCCTCAAACGGTTTGAAGGTTAGAGATCCCTTGTTGCGCATTCACTTGCCTCCATGGCTAAGTGGCTTAACCCCAACTATGCAGTGGACACCCACGAATGGAGTGACTTTGACATAATCAAAGATCAAGGACTTAACCACAAGACAACTATGATGCCTCAGGTCAAATGACTATTTTGCATTATCCCAACCATGAGTTCTCATGTGACATGAGTATGAGAACCCCTCGTTGATCGTGTTCAGTGGACTCATTCGTATTGAGCACCTACATGCTTATCTTGGTGTCAATCACACCAATGACTCGAGACTAGTCACTCTCACTAAGAGAATACATAGCATGTACTGATCTTAACGGACTGTCAATGCCCAATTGGCAATCCTATGATCAGGAACGTTTAGGATATGTATACGAAAGAGAATGGTCTCATTAATCTAACTTGTTTAAATTACATTCTCCTAATTACATATTCCTTGGACTTATCGTTTAAGCATATAACATTTATATGAGACGGCTTAAAACAATAATCTTTGCCCTTGATATTAAACTAGATTAGTTTAACATGTGAAATGTCCGTAAAGTATCATCATATGATTGGTTTTAGGGCACATTTCCAACAGTTGGGAGTCTAGCTCTCGAGATTCGGAGGGCGGTGCCTCTTCGATTTTTGAGCAAGTAATAATGCTATTCCTTTACCCTTCTTGGTCATAGCAATGTAGTGGGAGCTGCAAGCTTCACATGTTTTAACTTTGTCAGAGCGCTTTGAAAAAATGGTTTGTGGTATCTGGAAAACTGTGTTGCGTGTGAAGATTGCAGACAAACTTTATCCAAGGAAATCTTGCTCTCGAAGTTAGGAGAGCGGTGCCTCTTCGGTTTTCAAACAAGCAATCCTGTCGGGGATCTGGCTCTCGAGATTCAGAGAACGGTGCCTCTTTGATTTTTGAGAAAGTAATCCTGTTGGGAGTCTGACTCTTGAAATTCGGAGAGTGGTTACTCTTTGATTTTTGAGCAAGCAATCTTGTTGGGAGTGTTTTCTCGAATGTGAGTAAAGGTTAGGCATTTTTGCCAGTCTGCCTTGCCACGGAGCACAAAGGTTGACACACATTACGACTTTCTAGTTATCAAGCAGTGGTGCTGTTCCTTTACCCTGGTGGTAATAGTAGGGTAGCTGGACCTTCAAAATTTATGTGTCTAAACTTTGTCAGAGATCTTTGGCAAAGTTATCTGTGGTACCCTAGGAGCTGATGTTACTTGTGGAAAGTGGTGCCTCTTCGAAATTCGGAGAGTGGTGCCTCTTCGGAATATGTAGAGTGGTGCCTCTTCGATTTTTGAATCAACGGCCCTATTGCCCTTTCTTTTATAAGGGCACCAATTGTGTGTAAGGAGTACATTCAGAGAGTTATTGCTTGTAGGAAGTTTTCCCTTACTTCAGAGATTTATTGCACCTCATTTCTCCTTCATCATTTCTGAGAATGTCTGGCCCATCCGACCGTCGTTTTGACTTGAACTTTGGTGAAGAGGCAGTCATGCCTTCTCAAGACAACATATGGCGCCCATGATTCTTATCCCCTACTGATCCTCTTACCGTTGAGGACTCTGTAATGAAAATGATATGATCGCTGCGGTGGTGGCCAGGAACCTTCTCACTCCCAAAGATAACAGACTACTTTCCAAACGGTCTGATGAGTTGGTTGTTAAGGATTCTCTGGCTCTCAGTGTTCAGTGTGCAGGTTCTGTGTTTAATATGGCCCAACGCCTAGTTGCTCGAACCCGCAAAGTTGAATCATTGGTGGCTGAAGTGATAAGTCTCAAACAGGAGATCAGAGCATGAGAATAAACAGTTGCACAGGCTCGCACATGACTATGCTACAAACATGAAGAGGAAGCTCGACCAGCTGCAGGAATTTGATGGTCAGATTTTATTTGATCATCAGAGGTTTGTGGGTTTGTTCCAAAGGCATTAATTGGCTTCGTCTTCTGGGCTGTACCGCGTAATGAAGCTCCAAATGATCAACCTTCGGTGCCTCCTCCTTCTGGGGTTCCGCCTAGTACTGAGGCTCCGAATAATCACCCTCTGATGCCTCCTCTTTCTGGGGCTCTGCCGACTGCTGAGGCTTCTTCTGAGCAACCTTTGTGAAGTCTCCTTCTTGTTTGTTTATTTTGATTCATGTATATGTACATATTTGTAACTTATCAGAGATATCAATAAACAAGCTTTGCTTCATTTCAACGTATTGTGTTAAATACACCAAGGCCTTCTTCACTAAGTTCTTTGAATTTTTTCTTTTGTTGAAGTTTGTATGTTGAAGCTTTGTGAGTGAAGCATGTAGGTTAAGGTAGTGCTCCCTTAATTTCCCGAGTTAGGAAAACTTCTCGTTTGGAGACTTGAAAAATCCAAGTCACTGAGTGGTCGTGAGACTTCCGAGTATCAAGGTGCAGTAGCATATGGTAGGAGTCCCCCAAGTCTCCGGTCGAGGAAGTTGACGAATGAGGCATTTCCTTTCTAAGTGGTAGCCCAAAACTCATTCATATATATTTGTTATGAAAGTTGTTAGGCCTAAAGAAGAGGAGGCCTAGGCAAAATTTTTTATTTTTTTTATTTTTTTCGAATTTTTATTTTTTCGAATTTTTGAATTTCCAAATTTTTGAATTTTCGAAATTCAGAAAATATATATATTTTTAAAGCTTTGTAGATAAAGCTTTGTAGATGAAGCTTTGTAGGTGAAGCTTTGAGGTTGAAGCTTTGTTGGGCACCATGAATTGATTTTGCTTCACACTATCTTGATCAAGATAGTGTGAAGCTTTTGTAGGTGAAGCTTTTGTGTTGAAGCTTTTGTGGGTCAAGCTTTTGTGAGTCAAGCTTTTGTAGGTCAAGCTTTTGTGGGTCAAGCTTTTTTAGGTCAAGCTTTTGTGGATGAAGCTTTTGTGGGTGAAGCTTTTGTAGGTGAAGCTTTTGTAGGTCAAGTTTTTGTGGGTCAAGCTTTTGTGGGTCAAGCTTTTGTAGGTGAAGCTTTTGTGTTGAAGCTTTTGTGGGTGAAGATTTTGTGTTGAAGTTTTTGTAGGTGAAGCTTTGGAGTTGACGCTTTTGTTAGGTACCATGAATTGATTTTGCTTCACACTATCTTGATCAAGATAGTGTGAAGCTTTTGAGAATTTGTAGTTGTCCTCCATTGATGAAGCTTTTGTTGGTGAAGCTTTGGAGTTGAAGCTTTGTAAGTGAAGCTTTGAAGTTGAAGATTTTGTTGGTGAAGCTTTTGTTGGGTACCATGAATTGATTTTACTTCACACTATCTTGATCAAGATAGTGTGAAGCTTTTGAGAATTTGTTGTTGTCCTCTATTGATGAAGCTTTGGAGTTGAAGCTTTGTAGATGAAGCTTTGGAGTTGAAGCTTTTGTTGGTGAAGCTTTTGTTAGGTACTATGAATTGATTTTGCTTCACACTATCTTGATCAAGATAGTGTGAAGCTTTTGAGAATTTGTTGTTGTCTTCCATTGATGAAGCTTTTGTTGGTGAAGCTTTTGTTCGGTACCATAAATTGATTTTGCTTCACACTATCTTGATCAAGATAGTGTGAAGTTTTTGAGAATTAGTTGTTGTCCTCCACTGATGAAGCTTTTGTTGTGAAGCTTTGGAGTTGAGCAAGAGATTGTGATGCAAGCCACACCTTGTAGTAGTCGAAGGTTTGGATGAAACATATAAATTGAATTTGCTTCAATGGTCTGAGAATTGTAGTTGCCCTCTATTGATGAAGCTTTTGTTAGCACCATAAATTGGTTTTGCTTCACACTGTCTTGATCAAGAGTGTGTGAAGCTTTTGAGAATTGTGGTTGAACTCCTTTGATAAAGCTTTTGTTAGCACCATAAATTGGTTTTGCTTCACATTGTCTTGATCAGGAGTGTGAAACTTTTGAGAATTGTGGTTGCCCTCCATTGATGAAGCTCTTGTTGGCACCATAAATTGGTTTTGCTTTACACTGTCATGATCAAGAGTGTGTGAAGCTTTTGAGAATTGTGGTTGAACTCCTTTGATGAAGCTCTTGTTGGCACAATAAATTGGTTTTGCTTCACACTGTCTTAATCAAGAGTGTGTGAAGCTTTTGAGAATTGTGGTTGCCCTCCATTGATGAAGTTCTTGTTGGCACCATAAATTGGTTTTGCTTCACCCGGTATTGATTAAGAGTGTGTGAAGCTTTTGAGAATTGTGGTTGAACTCTTTTGATGAAGCTCTTGTTGGCACCATAAATTTGTTTTGCTTCACATTGTCTTGATCAAGAGTGTGTGAAGCTTTTGAGAATTATGGTTGCCCTCCATTGATGAAGCTCTTGTTGGCACCATAAATTGGTTTTGCTTCACACTGTCTTGATCAAGAATGTGTGAAGCTTTCTTCAAGTTGTAGTGTTTACATTGTTACAGAGGTGGAATGTTTGAAGCAGATGCAAGAGAGCTGAATAACTTGATCATCGTATACCATGCATTGAAGTTGCTGTTGGCTTGCAATAAGACTTTGTTGGTGACTATAACTCTTGTTGGGCATAAATGCTCCCCTAGTTGAGTTGTCAAGCTTGAGGGTTTTTGATTATTTGTGAATGTTAGGAGTTCACATGTACAAGTTGTACCACTCGTCTTCTGGTATGTGGAATGAATGGTGATTTACTTTCATCACTTGGTTGGTGGTACGAAGGTGAGTTCCTTCTTCCCCTGGTTGGTGGCATGAATGGCAAGTTGCCAAATGATATTAGAGTACGGGTTGTACATTTCATCACCTGGTTGGTGGCATGAAGGTGAGTACAGGTTGTTCATTTCATCACCTGGTTGGTGGCATGAAGATGAGTTCCTTCTTCACCTGGTTGGTAGCATGAGTAGCAAGTTGCCAAATGATATTAGAGTACGGGTTATACATTTCATCACCTGGTTGGTGGCATGGAAGAGAGTACGGGTTGTACATTTCATCACTTGGTTGGTGGTATGAATGGCAAGTTGCCAAATGATATTAGAGTACGGATTGTACATTTTTGTTTGGGCCCAAAATATCAGTTTGGGTTGAGTATAGAATTATTCTCGGCCCAGAAGGCCTTACGATAGGGTTATCAGGGATCGTTTAGTTCTGGATCAGTTAGGTCGTGGGCTTCCAAACCTGGGTCGGTTAAGTCATCCTACAAGACGAGTCGAATCTTGGTGCAATGAGGAGTCTCGGTAAGATTAATAATCCAGAAGTGAATCCGGCTCAATAAAGGACTAGGTTCACAATTATAATGAAAATAGGACTGGTCAAGTTGGTGTTTGATCAGGAGAAGAAGTTCTAATCCGAGAGGGTTTTAACTCGACCTTGAAGGTATCCGGTGCTATAAATAGAGGAGGCTGTACATCATTCAGCCCCCCTCCAACTCAACACACAACTGCCCTGTGCAAATTCTCTCAACAACTTTGAGATTTTTATTTTCTCTTTTCGCTGACACATCTTCTGTTGGCATCAACAACACTGTGAAAGCAACCGGTGATATCTTAAGTTGGCATAGATAGCTCTGTCACCGTAGAATCAGCCGATTTCACAGCATCTTCCGTTGGCATCAACAGCACTGCGGCGAGGACGGTTGGTTACCTATCCAAGTCTCGGTCGAGAAGGATTTCCGAATCCTTATTGATTGAGGTCATCTCATTAGCTTTCTCGGTAAAGTGAGGTCATACAGTTTACTGAGCTCGGCGCATTGCACGCCGAGTTATTTTATGATTGGATATTTTCAAGTAGGATTTAGAGTTCCACATTCAGACGTCCGAACCACGTTCACTATTAAGACTTATATTTGCTTTGAGTATTTGTGCCCTTACACTTTGGTGTCGATTCTGCGTGAGTTTACTCTGACGAATAACATCACTGTGACCGAGTCCGACGACGACGATTCGTGAACTTCGTAAGAATAGTAGCCTTGTCTTCAGGTTCGAGAACCCAAGAGGCCGAGACATGTTCCTTCCTCGGTCGCAATCTCAAGGCGCAGAAGTCAACTGCACACCCAACACAACATCAACAAATTTACTCCTCAACCGACGAGTTGGCACGCCCCGCATTCATCGAAGGACGTAGTTAGCTTAGATTACTCGGCCTGAGCGCCGCGTAGGCTTGGTAATTTTTAGGGTCAACATTTTGGCACGCCCAGTGGGACCCAGTGCTAAAATATGAAGTTCTTGCCAATTGAAACGCGATCGGTAAAAAAGAAAACAGCTATGGGAAAGTCAACAGCCGATTTTCCAATTCAGAACATAGGACAAAATGTGCCGCAGGCGCAGAATCCCATTAGCGCCGTGACACCTGAGTCCACAAGAGCGACTCGTCGAGAAAGGGAAGTTAATCTCGGCGGTTAGTTTCGCAGTCTTGAAGTCCCTAACAGGAACACCTATGTTCTCAATGAAGGGATAGTGGAGGATTGTGACGAGGATGGTGGCGGGGGAACTGATCCACCAACAAGATCGTTTCTTCGAAAACGACTTGACGAGCAATCTCGGACGGTTGAACAGACGTTTAGTCAAGGAATCGATAAACTTCATGACGTGATACACAATACCAGCGAGGCACAAACCAGATTACTTGAAATACTGGTTAGTAAGGTCAGCGACGGTAGGTCTTTCGATCTTGCCCAGCACTTGCCACCAAAAAATAATCTATTACCAATTGCACCGGCCGAGTCAACCCTGGTTCGGCTCAAACCAATTAACTTGGAAAAAGAAGGAGGATCAAATAGTAGGTTAGACGGATCTGACTAGAGAGTGGAAGCAACACCTGTCGATATGACCGAGGTCCAATGGATGATCGATTTGGCCATGAAGAAAGGGCCGAAGTTCCCTAAATTTATACATCCGTATCCAGCTTATGTGGAACAGTTCGAATACCCTAGAGGTTTCAAAATCCCGGATGTCAATAGCGACTTTCACAAGCTGCGACTGTTCAACCTTTCGCTGACCGGTTCAGCATTTGCTTGGTATATCAACCTCCCACCGAATTCTGTCCAGAGCTGGGAGGAGTTGGTCGAGAAATTTCATGAGCAGTTTTATCGGCCAGGGATGGAAGTGTCAGTATCCTCGTTAGCAAGGATGGCTCAAGCATCCGACGAGTCACCAATGGATTATCTTACCAGATTTAAATCAGCCAGGAATTGGTGCCGAGTACCTCTCCCCGAAGTCGAATTCGTCAGACTTGCTCTGAATGGTTTTGACATAGAATACAAAAAGAAATTCTTGGGGGAAAACTTTCGGGATATGTATGAACTAGCCCAGCATGTCGAGCAATATGATTATTTGCTCCGTGAAGAGAAGATCTCGAAAGCTCCGTCCAGAGGGACAATTTACAAAAATCCCACTGATAGTTATGCATCGGCCGAATGTGAATGTGTTAGCGTGGACGTAGCCGAGATAGTCATAGATAAGCCATATGTTTGCGAAGCACTGACTCAAATTGACTCTAAGGAAGTCAAAACCCGCTCGGCCTCTAAAGAAACAATGAAAACGTCAAAAGTCTATACTTTTGATATTACAAAGGCCGATGCAATTTTTGATCAATTGCTATCAGCGAAGATCATCAAACTTCGTCCTGGGATACCATTCCCAAGGTCGACGAGCTTAACGTAAAGATATATTGCAAATACCATAATTCAAGCAAACATACGATAAATAATTACGTCGTGTTTCGAGACAACATCCAAAGCTGGATTGATAACGGCAAACTCAGATTTTCAGAGAAGAAGATGAGTGTTGATACCGACCCATTCCCCATGGCAACAGTAAATATGGTAGATGCTCGCCTACCTAGGGACAAAGGAAAAGGGAAAGCAGAGGTCACTACACCGCAACGTTCTCTGAATCAGAATTCTTGGCCACGTTTCAATGCTGATTTTCGTTCAAACAAACCACCTACAACTCTAACGGGACCTGCTATTGTCAAGCCCATGATAGATTACAGCACTGATGAAGATAGTGGGTTGGCAGTTTTATGCAGCAAATGTAAAGCAAATGTCAACACCGAGCCAAAGGAAAAGTCTTATCCGCCTATAATGGAACAACCTACAGCAGCAACACAGCAAAAGGTGCTCAACGCAGGCCAACATCAAGGGGTTTTTGATAGGCTCGGTCCTAAAGTACGGGTGGAAGAGACACCTTCAGTCAGACGGCATCTTGATTTTGATGCTCCATTTTATGACGAAGATTATTACATACATAATTCTAGCAGCTCGGAATCATCGTAGAGCCAAAAAACTTTCAAACCTCCCGAACTTCGAGACCAGCGTTGGTATACCTATCACTCTTCGAAAGGTGTCTACACTGCACTGTCCAAATCCCAAAAACTTCGGCACCAAAGAATAGATTGCATGGCCCATCGCCGAGCAGCCCAAGAAACTTCGGTCCCTAAATGGCAGCCGAAGGAAACAGTTGCCGATAACGATGAACGACCATCTCCAACGATTATGACAGAGCTGGTTCCAGGGAAAGGGATGGTCAATTGAGATGTCGAAACCACGTTTGAGGAGGCTGATAAACGGATCAAACTTCTTCTGCGGCCTGGGGAGATGAAGGCATGCTTCGAGCATTTCAGGCAAGAAGCTGAAAGCAAACTGCCCCCGCCAACCACACAAGCACCTTTGATTAAAATTCGACGGAATTTACATCCACCATTCCTCGGGGAGGCCTTGGAATATATGCGAGAGTTTCATAAAAACATTCGGTCAACAATCTATATGGTTTGCCGAAAGCATGTCAAGATACAATCGATCTCGTCCTAACTTGCCCGGATGCCGAGCAAATTATTCAGAAGACCTCAGATCCAGGATTGAAAGCTAGGTTCCAGCACATACGAAAAGCTCGAGTCCTTGGTTTTGAAGTCGACCCATACACTGATATTGATGCAACCGACATTCAGTATTTACGATACCATTTCAAAGTCTTTTCAGCTGTTTCCCTTTTCAACCTTATGACCGATGAAATAACACGAGTCACACGGTTGGATGCCTATCTCGACACCAGGAATGCCCGTATAATGTACCAAGAGCAAGCTTATATCCTGGCACTAATCCCAAGCACACTTCTGATCTCAGACCCATCTGAGGCACCTACGCAGAACCAACGGGCTGCCGAAGAGACACCAAGGGAACAAACTATTGAAGAAGAAGCAGAGAAGTCTCTTGGTACAACTCTGACGGAAGCAAATGCCGCAATCGGTGACCAGGAAGGAGAAAAGGCTGCAGAAGATGATCGTAACCTGATGGGCCCGTCAGTCCTGGATAACATGGAAATCAGTATGGTCCATGTTTTGCCTGTTGATTTTCAGTCGAGCACAGCTCAATCGAATTTCCTCGATGACGACGTAGTTGCCAAGGAAGCCGGTCACATTGATTTTGTAACCATTGTTGAAGTCGAGTCGACAACAAAAGATGACAATCTCAAGGCAACTTTGGCTGAATTGTTTCCTCGCTCCTTATCGGCCAAACTTCATCATTTGAAGCCATTGTACATAACGGCCCATATCGAAGGGTATCCAGTTTCCAAAGTTTTTGTCGACTGTGGAGCCACTGTCAATATCATGCCTGTAAACGTCATGAAGGCATTACATCGCTCCAATGACGAACTTATTCCCTCCAGGATCACAATGAGCAGTTTCGTCGGAGATAAATCTCAAACCAAAGGGGTGCTTCCTTTAGCGGTAAACATTACCGGCCGTAATCACATGACCGTCTTTTTTATCGTTGACTCCAAGACCGAGTATAATGCACTGCTCGGTCGCGACTGGATTCATCAAACCAGTTGTATTCCTTCATCATTGTATTAAGTACTCTTTTTTTGGGACGGCAAATCGGTCATTGTTCACCCGACCGATAGTCAGCCCTTCGAAGCTAACATGATCCAAGCATGGTATTATAATGACTACGTCAGCTACATCACCCTACAGGGTTTCAATGATGAAGGACGGTCGACTCGGATTTATGTCCAAAAAGCTATGGAGGTTGGCGCCGAAACTGTCTACCAGGATTCGGCGAGACTCGGTTTAGCTAACTTCATCCCTGACCTCGATGTTTGACACTGATCGGGAACAACATCAGGCCGTGGTTTCATATACTATGGAACGACTGCTGGCTCATTGGTATACTATATCTAAGCAACCAACTTCAGGCGTTAACCTCATCGAGTTCCTCGTCGAAGGAGATAATGGTCCTGTCTTATCTCTTGACAAAATTCAAACTGCCCCGGCCGAGCTCAAAGACAATTGGCCCCAAGTTAAAGACCCCTTGGAAGAAATTAATGTTGGGGCGACCGATGACCCATGACCTTTATTTATTAGTGTTTTACTTCCCCAACCTATGAAAGCCAAACTTCGTGCCTTGCTTGAGGAATTCAAAGATTGTTTTGCTTGGAGCTACCATGAAATGCCTGGCTTAGATCACACTCTCGTCGAGCATAAGTTACGTATTAAACCTGGATGGAAACCCTTTTGTCAACCACCTCGATGATTCTCGACCGAAGTGCAACTCGGTATCAAGGATGAACTGGTTCGGCTTTTGAAAGCAGGGTTCATTCAAACAGCTCGATACGTTGAATGGTTGGCCAATATCGTTCCTGTTTTAAAGAAAAGTGGTGCATTGTGCATTTGCATCGACTTCAGAAATCTGAATCTGGCAACTCCCAAAGATGAGTATACAATGCTGATTTCAGATTTGTTAATCGATGCCGCGGCGAATCATGTGATCTTATCTTTTATGGATGGACATGCCGGGTACAACCAAATTTTCATTGCCAAAGTCGATGTGCACAAGACTGCTTTTTGTTGCCCGGGGGCACTCGGCACTTACGAATGGGTTGTCATGCCATTCGGCCTCAAGAACGCCGACGTCACATACCAACGAGCAATGAACACCATATTTCATGATTTAATTGGAACCATCTTTGAAGTCTACATTGACGATGTTGTAATTAAATCTAAACGCCGGTAGACACATCTGGATGATCTCCGACAGGCTTTCCTCCGTATGCGTCAACACAACCTCAAAATGAATCCTGCCAAATGTACCTTTGGTGTGTCGGTCGATAAGTTTCTCGGCTTCCTCGTGCATCACCGTGGGATTGAAGTAGATGAAAATAAAGCACGCGCAATCGTTAATGCTTCACCCCCGACGACGAAGAAACAACTATAGTCCTTACTCGGTAAGATAAATTTTCTCCACCGATTTATAGCTAACTCGGCGGGTAAAATGAAAGCATTCTCTACGCTTTTGAAACTTAATGACTCAGATAAATTTGAGTGGAAAGACGAGCATCAAGCGGCATTTACGCAAATCAAAGTCTCCTTCACGACCCCACTTGTCCTTGTCCCACCCCGGCGTGGTAAGCCTCTCAAGCTATATATCTCGGTGGTCGAAGAGTCCATCAGCTGCCTCCTCGTGCAAGACAACGATGCTGGATGAGAGCAGGCTATTTTCTACCTCAGTCGAAATCTCAATCAACCAGAGATCAATTATTCTGTCGTCGAGAAACTTTGTCTCGTCGTATTTTTCACCGCCTCCAAGCTTTGGCATTACATGCTCCCATTGGTCACACAAGTCATTGCCCAGACCGACGTCATCCGCTACATGCTCACCCGACCAATCATAAAAGGTCGAATTGGGAAATGGACAATGGCGTTGTCCGAGTTTAGTTTGCAATATGTGCCCCAGAAAGCTGTCAAAGGCCAGGCACTGGCTGATTTCCTCGCTCAACACCCTTCCATCTATGGTTTTGGGGGCACCGACGTCGAAATCAACATGGTTAAATGCGCGATAACTATTGGACGATGTACTTTGACGGTTCAAGTACTTCATCCTCGGCTGGCGTCGGAATTATCATTTAATCCCCAAACCACGATTGTTGGTATTTTTCGCTCAAGCTGGATTTTGAATGCACAAATAATCAGGCTGAATAGGAAGCCCTTATTATCGGCATTGGCATCCTTCATAACTTGCGGGCAACCCATGCCCTCATCCTCGGCGACTCTGAACTCGTGATTAACAAACTTAATGGGTCTTTTCGATGCATGAGTTGTACCCTCACACCCTACCACATGGCCGCCAGCTATTTGACCGAATGCTTCGACGATATTACATTTGAACATATTTCTCGGATCCATAATACCGACTCAAACGAATTGGCTCAAATCGCCTCCGGTGCACAACTCCTAGGGGGCAAGCTAGGCCGAGAAATACCCGTGTTACGATAGCTATACCCGGCTTTGGTTAACCAGCAAGTCCTCCGATGTGACAACGTGATACGCACCAAAGTCATGTCCTTACCTTCGTTGTTAGACCGACAAGACCTTATAGATGTTTGCGCCGTCAAGGCAATACCAGCTGATTAGAGAAAGCCCATTATGCAGTATCTTGACAATCCCAATGGCAAACACAATCGCAAGACAAGAGTTCACGCCACAAACTATGTCACATACCAAAACGAGTTATACCGAAAGGGTGAGGATGGTCTATTACTGCTATGCCTCGGCCCCCAAGAGAGTGCTCAAGCAATCACAGAAGTCCATGAAGAGGTTTGCGGAGCTCATCAGTCTGGACGTAAAATGCAGTGGTTGCTTCGACGACACGGTTATTTTTTGCCAAGAATATTAAAGGATTGTATCGAGTTCGCACGAGGGTGCATACAGTGTGAAATTCATGGTCCTATACAACGGGTCCCAGCCGAGTCATTATATTCGATCACTAAACCATGGCCGTTTAGAGGATGGGCCATGGACGTAATCGGAAAAATCACACCATCTTCCGGGGTTGCCAAGCACGAATGGATATTGGTAGCAACCGATTACTTCACTAAGTGGGTCAAAGCAAAATCGTATGTCGAGCTAACGTCTAAAAAAGTTTGCGACTTTGTGGAATAACACATTATGACCAGATTCGGCGTACCAGAAATGATTATAACTGATAATGGCACAATCTTTACAGCCGAGATGTTTAAAGAATATACGGCAAGTTTGGAAATTTGGCTTGAACAGTCTACACCATATTATCCACAAGCAAATGGGCAGGCCGAGGCAAGTAACAAAGTGTTGATCGGCATTCTCGAGAAAATAATAAAAGAGAGGCCTGGCATGCGGCATTTAAAGTTAAATGAGGCTTTATGGGCATATCGAACATCGTTCCGATTGGTGATTGGGACAACCCCGTATGCACTAACCTACGGACACGACGCAATGTTACCAATCGAGCTAAGCATAAATTCGTTACGAATAATTGAACAAAGTAGTTTGTTCAACATCGAATAAAATCAGTCCATGAGACAGGAGTTAGAAGACTTAGAAGAAGCGCAACTCGAGCTTATAACTTGCTGGTAGCATAAAAATAGATTGCCGAGCGAGCGTACAATCAAAAGGTCTGACAGAAAACATTTGGCGAAGGAGAATTAGTTTGGAAAACGGTGTTGCCCGTAGGAATTAAAGACCCTAGGTTCGACAAATGGTCGCTAACTTGGGAAGGGCCTTTCGTCATACATAAGGTTCTCGGCAAAGGTGCATATCATCTTAGAGACCGGACTGGTTTAGTTCACAAATTGCCAATCAATGGGAAGTTTTTAAAGAAGTACTATCTGGTCACATGGGAAATGCGAGAATAGAAATTCAGTTCATTAAGATCGATAAGAGAATACACAAATTGAGTAGGTCGATCAGTTTACATTTAAATAAATTCAGGGCGAAGAAGGAAGAAAAGTACCGAGAAGGGCCTTCAGCTCCAACCACCGCACCTCGCCCATTATGACCTCGGCCTGCCGGTTCTTCTTGTCCATTTTCAACTGCTCGACCCGTTTTGTGCTCGCTATATATTCGGTTAAACAAGCTTTGCCGCCCGACTCGAAGTCCTTCGCAAGCTCGAAAGCAATAGCCGACCTTCGTTTTGCCAATTCGGCCATTTGACGGTCTAGGTTGGTCAAAGCCTCCTCTTTTGCCTTTAAATTATCAATCTTCGGACGGAGAGTTTCTTGAATAGCCGTAGCAGCTTGCAGATCTTGTTCGACATTCAGAGCATTCTCGAAGACACTAAAGGTTTCTCGAACTCACTCTAAGACGGATGACGCCTGAACAATGGCCTCGGTGCTCAGTTGACCGTCAGTTCCGAGGTCATTTAGACATGCACCCAGCAAATCAAGACCTTTGCGCTCAAGGACTTGCGACGCCGAGAGAGACAAGACCTCTTGCAACCGAGCTAAAGCAGTTGAATCAGTGGCTGCAGTTGTAGTGGCCGAAGGACCAGCCACTCCAGTAGTGCTGGACAAAAGGGCTTTGAACTCGACTTCCCATGAAGCCTGCACACAAAAATCAGTTTAAGCTCAAGGAAATCACGAAAAAGGTAGAAAAAAGGTTTTATTTTTTTTAAACCTACCGAGAGGAGACTTCGGCCATGTCTTCAGGGTCGTTGCTCGAACTTAAAGAACTTAATGGTCGAGCCCAGTATCTTAGATTGCTTTTCAGTTCACGCGGCCGATGGAGGTTATCTACGTTCGACGGCCACTGAGGCGGCCAAGAAATATAGATAACACCCTTCGGCGCATAGAATGTTCGATGAAAAAAGTGTACAGGCACCTGACATTTAGTATTTTCCTGGTTTAGAGTTCTATGGCAGAGAAATAACCAAGGAAAGGCGGTATGAGGTACTTACAAAGGCCGAAGTGGCTTCCTGCGAAGGAATATTGAGGTTCTGGTCCTGCAGATGAACGAGCGTTTTCGCCGTCGCTTCTGGCTCTCATACAGGTCATTTGCCACGATTGGTCGTAGAAGGGCCGACTTGAACAGCCGCCTCGAACACAGGAGGATGCACCTGACATTTAGTATTTTCCTGGTTTAGAGTTCTATGGCAGAGAAATAACCAAGGAAAGGCGGTAGGGGGTACTTACGAAGGCCGAAGTGGCTTCCTGCGGAGAAATATTGAGGTCCTGGTCCTGCAGATGAACGAGCGTTTTCGTCCCAGCTTTTGGCTCTCCGGCAGGTTGTTTACCACGGTCGGTCGTAGAAGGGCCGACTTGGACAGCCGCCTCAGACACAGGCGGAGGTTGATAGCGGGGTCGAAAGCGACTTGCCAGTGGAACCTCGTCGCTCCCGTCGCTCTCTTCCAGAACGAAGGCCGAGGGTTGTGGATTTTCAGGATAAGTT
Source organism: Malus domestica (assembly GCF_042453785.1). Taxonomy (NCBI): domain Eukaryota; kingdom Viridiplantae; phylum Streptophyta; class Magnoliopsida; order Rosales; family Rosaceae; genus Malus; species Malus domestica. Next base: position 21,567,252 of record NC_091674.1, on the reverse strand, counting down.
CCCTCGGTCATAGGGACTGCCTCTTCCGGGATGGGTACAGCCTCGACCGATGGAACAACAACTGGTTTACTGACTTTAGAAACAGGCCTTACTTGGACTGTTTCTTCGACCGGAATTGACCGTTTCTCAACCAAAGCTTAGGTGTTGGGGGGAGAAAGGGAAACACTGGGAGTCGTCGCCCCCGTAATTTGACTAGAGATAACGTGAATCTCCCGATCCCTTTTCTTCGCCAGCTTTTTGACCCGTTTGGCGGGCCGAGGAGCTTCGATGGCCAGCTCGACCTCTTAACGAGGCCGTTTGCTCAACACGGCCTGCACAGCGATCTTAGCCCTCTTGAAAACGATCGATTTTTTCTCGGCCGCAGCCGCAGTGACCACTTCCACCTTTTTCAATGGCCAACTGCCTAGAAAAGTAAAAGCAAATCAGCAAAGCCGATCAGTAGTTCAAAATTGAAGGAAAAAGGTAGAAATAAACTGTTACCTTGGGGTTGGGGGCATGAGCCTTCTTAGGTCGATCACCGAAGATTTTGTTCAGAACGTGATAGACGCATATTTATGCGACTTAGTTAACTAGTTTTCTTGCATTTACGTTATTAGTTCTTAGTTATTTTAGTACTTTAAGCCATTTTCGTGTGTTTGTAGGTCCAAAGGGTTAAGGTAGCAAGAAAGTGCATTTTGGTGCATTTTAGAGCAGTTTTGAGCTTGGAATGGATTACTTATGATATGAGCAAGATGGATGGACGAATTTGAAGAAAAAAAGAGGCTAGGAACATGCTAAAAATTTGGTGAAACAAATACAAGTTGCAAGAAGGGATAAATTTCTAGAAGGATTGGCCAAAACTTCACTCAAAACCATGCATACCCCATAAAATTCATCAATGCCGTGGCCTTCCCTTTGTTTTACTTCCACCAGATTTTTTAGTGATGATGCAATGCCTATCTCACTATGACATTTGAGTGGATGATGTAATGCTTAACTCACCATGACATTTGAGTGGATGATGCAATGCTTAACTCACCATGACATGTGAGTGGATGACTCAAAACCTACCCTCACCAACAATTCTCCACCTTGCCATGCCTTACCTACTTCATTCCACCAGATTTTTGCATTAAACATGTCCATCCTCTTCCTATAAATACCATGGCAGCAACCTCATTCAATTCATCCAGAAATTAACCATTCTCCAAGCCTTTCCTTGCCTCTCCTACATATCTAAACCCCTTCCCATCCATTCCTCCAAATAACCAACCTTTCAACATCATTCCAACCTTGTTGTGGCGGCAAGGAGAAGGAGAAAAGTCCTTGGACGCGCTTGCTATCCAACATGGATCGTTGGAACGTTTAGGTGCTTTCTTCCCTTTGTTTTTCAATGGTTAAATTTGTTTATCTTTGTTTTGTAATAATGAGGAACTAAACCCCCCTTGGCTAGGGGGGGATTCAAAACCATGTTTATGCTTGCTATATGATTTGATTACTTCCAATTGCGTTTCTTGAATTGTGAATTCAATTTACTTATCCGTTCGTATAAAAACTAATTTGTGTATGTTGGTTGAGAGTGCACGCTTAATTTTCATGCATGAATTTGACGCTAGAATATAAGGGAGTTTCACCTAATCGTTATGAACTTATATTCACAAGTAGTGAAGGTTGCTAGTCACAATCACGTTAAGTAAATTATTGGCATAAGTTTCATGCAAATCATAGTAACGAGTGCCTCGTCAATGCTTATGTTTTTCATAGAACTTAATGATTCTTGCTTGTATCTCTATTATGCAATTCATGTAGGGAACTTGTAGGGAATGTTTTGGGTTGTCGTATGCAATCATCCAATCTAATAACTTGTTGAAAAACTGAGAGTTAATTAGTGCAATTCACGGTTAATTTGGGGCGTTGAGTATTCATAACTTATCGAAGAGCAATTGGAAATCATTTTGTATGCAAGCAAGACATGTGTGGAGAAGAACCCCTTAGCTAGCCTTCCATTATCCATTCAACCCAAATTTGTTTAAAATCTATTTAAGTTTTTAGTTTATTCGTTTTTACTTTCAACTTCACCAAACTCAAATCCCCCTTTTACTTTCTTGTTTTAAAATCTTTTGTTTACATTTTTAACTTTGTTTCTTTTTGTTTTTGAGTCAGTTTAGAGGTTTTAGCAAGCCCTCCTAATCCCCGGTTTAGAACGATCCCTACTTACATACTTTGCTACAATTGTCAAAAAGAGGGTTTAATTTGTGTGTCAAGTAATTCTCGCATCAAATTTTGGCGCCGTTGCCGGGGATTAGCAACTTTGCTAAATCCCCATTGTTTACTTTTTATTTCTTTTTTGTGTGTTTTAATTTTAGTTTTAATTTTATTTGATTTTGTTTATTTCAGGTACTAGTTTATGACTCGTAGTTCTCAACCAGTTCGTGCACATATATCGGAGTTTGACGACAATTTTGAACGAACTTTGAGAAGGAAAAGGAAAGTACCAGAACCTAATCCACCTAGTTCTAGTTCTGAATCCGAATTTGAAGAAAAGGAGGAGGCAGAAAAAGACATGGAGGTGGACAATCGAACAATCAAAGAACTTTCAGCCTCGGGATTGGACAATGCCGCGCCTCTATGTATCCAATACCCCGCAGCAGCCCGAGGAAAGACAGAAGAATTTGAATTGAAGTCAAGCTTGTTACACCACATTCCGAAGTACCATGGGTTTTCCATGGAAGATCCTAACAAACACTTGAAAGAATTTGAGGTAGTGTGTTCGAGCATGACCCCCGTCAATGTCGATGGGAGTATTTTGAAGATGAAAGCCTTCCCTTTTTCTCTCTTGGAAAAGGCGAAGGATTGGTTGTACGAATTGGCGCCCGGAACCGTCACATCATGGGAAAGCATGAAACGGGCCTTCTTGGAGAAGTTTTTCCCAACTTCTCGAGTTATCCTCCTACGGAAAAGGATAAGTGGAATTCAACAAGAGGAAGGTGAATCTTTTCCTACTTATTATGAACGTTTTAAATCTCTTGTTGCTTCTTGTCCACAGCATCAGATGAAGGAGGAACTTCTTTTGCAATACTTCTACGAGGGGCTACTACCTATCGAACGTCAAATGCTAGATGCCTCGGCGGGAGGAGCCTTGGTGGACAAGACCCCCACGGCAGCAAAGACTTTAATTTCCAACCGTGCGTTGAATGCTCAACAATACGAAGGCGTTGGACAAAGGAGTAACCCACGACCACATCAAGTCAATGAGGTAAGTGCCATAACCGAACTTCAAAATCAAATGGCTAACCTTACTACTTTGCTTTCTCAGGTAGTGGAAGGTCCAAAAGTGCAAAACGTGGCAGCTTGTGGCGTGTGTTCCATGCAAGGCCACCTTACGGACAAGTGCCCACAGTTGATAGAAAATGGAGGGTGGGAGACCCGTAATGCCGTGGGATTTGGCAACCAATACCAACCAAGGAATGACCCCTTTTCCAATACTTACAATCCCGGTTGGCGTGATCATCCAAATTTCAAATGGCGAGAACCCCAACAAGGCCAACAACAAAGCGGATTTAGGCAACAACCCCCGGGTTTCTATCAAAAGCCGTTTGCACCAACTCAACCCCAAGCACAACCTGCCCAAAAATCAGGTTCGTCTATTGATAATGATCAAATTTTTAATTTACTAACTTCTATGGCGCAGGGAATGCAAAATAGGGACAAAAAGGTGGACGAGTTGGAGAAACAAGTAGGGCAAATTGCCGAGTTCATGGGGCAGTTTCGAGAGCAAGGCAGGTTGCCTAGCTCAACCATTGCAAATCCAAAAGGAGGCTTTGAATCTACCAAGGCAATCATGTTAAGAAGCGGAAAACAAGTTGGAACAGCCCCACCACCATCCAAATCAGCCCCAAACAAGGTGGAGGAAGTGATAATTGAAGAGGAGGAACAAGGGTTGGCCACGGCAAGGAAAGAGGTTCCTTTGCCGCAAGTCTCCATGGCTCCTAAGCCATCCAATCTGCCAAATAAAGGTACAACCGTGTCCAATTCCATTCCAACTAATGATTTTCCTTTGAATGTCCCCTTTCCTAGTAGGTTCAAGCAAACAAAGAAAGAAGAAGCTGAAAAGGACATTCTAGAGACGTTCCGGAAAGTGCAAGTCAATATACCTCTCCTTGACGCAATTAAGCAAGTACCTAGGTACGCCAAGTTTTTGAAGGAACTATGTACAACAAGAAAGAGAATTTCAAACAAAGAGGTTGTTCAGGTAAGTGAGAATGTTTCCGCTGTTTTGCAAAGAAAATTACCTCCTAAATGCAAAGATCCGGGAAGTTTTACAATTCCATGTGTTATAGGCAATACTAAATTTGAACATGCTATGTTAGATCTAGGAGCTTCAATTAATGTCATGCCATACTCAATATATGCATCCATGAACTTAGGAGAGCTTAAAAACGATGGTGTTATAATTCAATTAGCCGATCGTTCTAATGCATATCCGAAAGGAGTTTTGGAGGATGTATTGGTGCAGGTGGATAACTTGATATTTCCAGCGGATTTCTACGTTTTAGAGATGGAGGACTCAACAAATGTCACCCCATTGCCGATTCTACTTGGGAGGCCATTCATGAAAACAGCACGCACCAAGATCGATGTGTTCAAAGGGACGTTGACAATGGAATTTGATGGGGAGATTATTAACTTTAACATTTCTGAAGCTATGAAATTTCCTAAAGATGATCATTCTTGTTTTTCTATTGATATATTGGATGAATTGGCGCAGGATTATCTTGATATGTTGGAAGACGATCCACTCGAAACGACAATTGCACAAGGATTTGGCACAAAACCCAACATGGCCGTACCAAATGATGAACATGCCGAGCTTGTGGCTGCCTTGGAATCATTGCCAAAACATCATGGTAAGCCGTCTAACCCAATTCCAATTCCTGTTTCCACTAATACGTTGTTACCTTCTGTGATTCAGGCCCCCGTTCTTGAGCTTAAACCGTTGCCGGATCATTTAAAGTATGCATTCTTGGGAGAGGAAGAGACGTTGCCCATCATTGTCTCTTCATCACTCACGGCATTAGAGGAAGAAAAGTTGATTCGGGTGTTGAAAGAGCACAAAACAGCCATCGGATGGACATTGGCCGATATTAAGGGAATTAGCCCTACAACGTGCATGCATCGCATCTTTCTAGAGGAGGGGGCTAAACCAACTCGAGAGGCTCAACGCCGACTCAACCCTCCAATGATGGAAGTCGTGAAAAATGAGATTATAAAGCTTCTCGATTGTGGGGTGATTTATCCAATTTCGGATAGCCGTTGGGTCTCACCGGTTCAAGTTGTCCCAAAGAAGTCCGGAGTCACTGTGGTGAAGAATGCCGAGGACGAGCTTGTACCAACCCGTATTCAAACAAGTTGGAGAGTATGCATTGATTATAGGAAGCTCAACAACACCACAAGGAATGACCACTTTCCACTACCATTCATCGATCAAATGCTAGAAAGGTTAGCCGGTCATTCTTTTTATTGTTTTCTTGACGGTTATTCAGGATATAATCAAATTGTCATAGCTCCGGAAGACCAAGAAAAGACCACCTTCACATGCCCATTTGGTACTTTTGCTTACCGCCGCATGCCATTCGGTTTATGCAATGCACCGGCCACGTTCCAACGATGCATGGTAAGTATTTTTTCAGATTTTATTGAGAAGATTATTGAGGTATTCATGGATGATTTTAGTGTCTTTGGCGATTCGTTTGATGGTTGCTTGGAAAATCTCACATTAATCTTAAAACGATGCATGGAAACTAACCTCGTTTTAAATTGGGAAAAGTGTCACTTTATGGTAAAACAAGGCATAGTTTTAGGGCATATTATCTCTGAAAACGGCATTGAGGTGGATAAATCCAAAATAGATCTAGTACATCACTTACCCTCTCCGACTTCGGTTAGAGAGGTTCGTTCGTTTCTTGGTCATGCAGGATTTTATCGTAGGTTTATCAAAGATTTTTCGAAGATAGCACAACCTCTTTGCCGTCTCCTACAAAAAGAAGTGGCGTTTGAATTCACCAAGGAGTGCACGGCATCATTCAATCAACTCAAGGAGTTGTTAACCACGGCACCCATCATTGTTCCACCAGATTGGAGCCTACCTTTCGAGCTTATGTGCGATGCGTCCGACTACGCTTTAGGGGCTATTTTGGGACAAAGGAAGGACAAAAAGCCACACGTCATCTACTATGCCTCATGGACGTTGAATGATGCACAATTGAACTATTCCACTACAGAAAAAGAACTTCTTGCCGTTGTTTTTGCTTTAGATAAGTTTAGATCATATCTAATTGGTACTAAAATAATTGTTTTCACTGACCATGCAGCATTGAAGTACTTGCTCACCAAAAAGGAGGCCAAGCCACGGCTAATTCGGTGGATGTTGCTACTTCAAGAGTTCGACATAGAGATTCGTGACAAGAAGGGAAGTGAGAACGTAGTGGCTGACCACTTGAGCCGAATGGTGCATAATGAGGAGGCTTTGCCGATTTTGGAGACATTCCCCGATGAACAATTGATGTCCATAAAGGTTAGTGAGCCTTGGTATGCTGATTTGGTGAACTTTTTGGTGACAAAACGAATTCCAAGCACTTACACTAGGCACCAACGTGATAAACTTAGGCATGATGCACGGTTTTATGTTTGGGATGATCCATATTTGTGGAAATTTTGCCCGGATCAAATTGTTCGTCGTTGTGTGCTTGATTCTGAATTTCGTTCAATTTTAAGTTTTTGTCACACATATGCATGTGGTGGGCACTTTGGCACACAAAGAACTGCCCTTAAGGTATTACAATGTGGATTTTATTGGCCTAGTATTTTTAAGGATGCTAGAACTTTTTGCTTAACATGTGATAAATGCCAACGAATGGGTAACATTGGTGCTAGGGACCAAATGCCGCAGGTTTCTATCCTAAATGTTGAAATTTTCGATGTTTGGGGTATTGATTTCATGGGTCCCTTTCCTTCTTCGTATGGTTTTATATATATTTTGCTTGCGGTTGATTATGTGTCAAAGTGGGTGGAAGCAAAGGCCACCCGGACTAATGATTCTAAAGTGGTTGCAGATTTTATTAGAACTAACATTTTTGCAAGGTTTGGCATGCCACGAGTGATCATTAGTGATGGAGGGTCACACTTTTGCAACCGGACCATTGAGGCGTTATTGAGGAAATACAATGTCAATCATAAGGTTTCTACGCCTTATCATCCTCAAACTAATGGCCAAGCCGAGGTTTCCAACCGTGAGATCAAGCAAATCCTAGAGAAGATCGTTGGGCCAACAAGGAAGGATTGGAGTTTACGGTTAGATGATGCACTTTGGGCGTATCGTACGGCGTACAAGACACCCATTGGAATGTCCCCCTTTCGGCTTGTCTATGGCAAACCGTGCCATCTCCCCGTTGAGTTGGAGCACAAAGCTCATTGGGCCGTCAAGAAGTTTAACATGAACCTCGATGAAGCGGGAAGTCACCGGAAGTTCCAATTGAATGAGCTTGATGAGATACGGCACGAGGCATACGAGAACGCATGCATTTACAAGGAAAAGACCAAGGCGTTCCATGATAAGATGATTAGAGGCAAAACGTTCGCAATTGGGCAGAAAGTGCTATTGTTCAATTCCCGTTTACGTTTGTTTCCCGGTAAGTTACGTTCCAAGTGGATTGGACCTTTTGTTATTACTAATGTTTTTGTTCATGGTGCAGTCCAAATCCAAAGCTTGAAAACGGGACACGAATTCAAGGTGAACGGGCATCGTTTGAAGCCGTACTACGAGAACTTTGAGGAGCATACCGTGGATGACATTCCCTTGCATGCCGTGGACTCCATTGAGGAGTGAATGGGTTCTTCGTCCGGCTGTACGACGTTAAAGCAAGCGCTACTTGGGAGGCAACCCATGCATGCAACAAAGGAAGACCTAGAGAACATTCCAAATTCCAGATTTGCGTTCCTAAACCCTTCTCTTTGTTGTTGTTTTCATTTATGCCATGTTAAATTGCTTAGTTGCTATTTTGTTTGTTTGTTTGTTATTTGTGTTAGTCTATGCTTGAAACATTGAGGACAATGTTTGATTTAAGTGTGGGGGGGGTAACCAAAGTGTTTTGATGCAAATTCGTGGGATGTTATCACCCTTAACTTAAAGACTTGTTCCTTGCTTTTTTTTAAGTGTTTTTAAGTTGTTTTGATGTGTTTTAGTGTGTTTTGAAGTAAAAATCCGAAAATCACATAAAAATTTGAAAAATTTGTTTTAAAAACCCAAAAAGGGTTGTTTTTGTGTGTTTGTTTGCATCTTAGGATACCTTCCAACACAATAATGAGGATTCGGTTTGTAATTGCATAACTGTTGAAGTAAGTTACAAACATGGATGAAAGTTTGACATGCTCTTTGGTTTATGCTTAGTTGTAATTATAGTTCATGAATTCACATGTAGTCAAAAGAAAAATTAGTTTTTGTAACATGCTTGAAGGAAGAAACTCAAACTAACGCTACAACCCTGAGAGACTTGAGCTTTTAACGTTCTTTGGAGAGTTAATAATCTGTGCATTTGTTGTCTTCTAAAGTCGTTGCATGATCTCATTATTCTTTGATTGGTTACTACTTAGAAGGCGTTTTATCATGTAGTTCCAAATGCTAGAACTCATGCCCATTTCATTCAAAGCATGCTATTGATCTGCATAACACATATTCAAGATGAAGTTGTGTAGTGACCACCACCAAAGCCAAATTGTCGTGTATCCTATTTCATTATGTGTTTAAGTTTAACTCCATTGAACCTTGTTTAGCCTTTTCTTTGTTAACCAACATCATCCTCACCTAGCCTAGATTAGGACTATCCATACCCTCATTCTTAAAGTATAGTAAGCATGATTCAAATTGAATTCCTTTTGATTAATGTGGGCAGAAAATAAGTGTGGGGGAAGTGTTTATCATGTGAGTTTGTGTGCCATAGGGATGAGTAAAAAAAAAAAAAAAAAAAAAAAAAAAAAAAAAAAAAAAAAAAAAAAAAGAGTTCCAAAATATTGTTTGTTGAGATAAGGGTCCAAAACAATGAATTCGGCCCTAAGAAGTTGTTTAAATCTTCCCCTTGTGTTTTAAAGTTAATTTCTGCAATCTAAGTGAATTCTAAGTCTCAATTTTACTACTTTGCTTACTAATGCTTGAAGAACGTTTGTTTTCCCTATCCTTTCTTTGTTAACCATTCCCCAAGCCCCGTTACAACCCTTAACTTCTATCTTGAGTGTTATGTATTTCAATATGTGGAGTTTGGGATTGGTTTGAGCATATGGTGTCCCTGGTTCTCGCATCTAAGTAGTAGCGTTCCATTCATGAGATCATATCTATAAATGCTTAATCATTCCAGAAAAGTGCTTCTTTTATAACATGTGTGAGTGTTCGTTTCCATGTTTACATCAATCTTCTCACATATACTTAGTATAGGGAGTGTAGTTAGAAAATCTGTGTGAAAATAAGAGTGTATCCAGTAAGGAATTGAGTGGATTCTCTAAGGCATGTTACTACGTCCATAATGTTGTTTTAAACGATTAAATGTGAGCTAGTGAATGGTAACTATGATTAAGTATATGCTCAAGAGTAGGGATGACTAAAATATGTGGGAATAATGATCTTTGGCATGTTATGTATCGTTGGAAATCCCTGTAGCAAATGTTGGAAGGTTAGGTTATGTTTTGTTTGTTTTATTTTGCTCGAGGACTAGCAAAAGCTAAGTGTGGGGGAATTTGATAGACGCATATTTATGCGACTTAGTTAACTAGTTTTCTTGCATTTACGTTATTAGTTCTTAGTTATTTTAGTACTTTAAGCCATTTTCGTGTGTTTGTAGGTCCAAAGGGTTAAGGTAGCAAGAAAGTGCATTTTGGTGCATTTTGGAGCAGTTTTGAGCTTGGAATGGATTACTTATGATATGAGCAAGATGGATGGACGAATTTGAAGAAAAAAAGAGGCTAGGAACATGCTAAAAATCTGGTGAAACAAATACAAGTTGCAAGAAGGGATAAATTTCTAGAAGGATTGGCCAAAACTTCACTCAAAACCATGCATACCCCATAAAATTCATCAATGCCGTGGCCTTCCCTTTGTTTTACTTCCACCAGATTTTTTAGTGATGATGCAATGCCTATCTCACTATGACATTTGAGTGGATGATGTAATGCTTAACTCACCATGACATTTGAGTGGATGATGCAATGCTTAACTCACCATGACATGTGAGTGGATGACTCAAAACCTACCCTCACCAACAATTCTCCACCTTGCCATGCCTTACCTACTTCATTCCACCAGATTTTTGCATTAAACATGTCCATCCTCTTCCTATAAATACCATGGCAGCAACCTCATTCAATTCATCCAGAAATTAACCATTCTCCAAGCCTTTCCTTGCCTCTCCTACATATCTAAACCCCTTCCCATCCATTCCTCCAAATAACCAACCTTTCAACATCATTCCAACCTTGTTGTGGCGGCAAGGAGAAGGAGAAAAGTCCTTGGACGCGCTTGCTATCCAACATGGATCGTTGGAACGTTTAGGTGCTTTCTTCCCTTTGTTTTTCAATGGTTAAATTTGTTTATCTTTGTTTTGTAATAATGAGGAACTAAACCCCCCTTGGCTAGGGGGGGATTCAAAACCATGTTTATGCTTGCTATATGATTTGATTACTTCCAATTGCGTTTCTTGAATTGTGAATTCAATTTACTTATCCGTTCGTATAAAAACTAATTTGTGTATGTTGGTTGAGAGTGCACGCTTAATTTTCATGCATGAATTTGACGCTAGAATATAAGGGAGTTTCACCTAATCGTTATGAACTTATATTCACAAGTAGTGAAGGTTGCTAGTCACAATCACGTTAAGTAAATTCTTGGCATAAGTTTCATGCAAATCATAGTAACGAGTGCCTCGTCAATGCTTATGTTTTTCATAGAACTTAATGATTCTTGCTTGTATCTCTATTATGCAATTCATGTAGGGAACTTGTAGGGAATGTTTTGGGTTGTCGTATGCAATCATCCAATCTAATAACTTGTTGAAAAACTGAGAGTTAATTAGTGCAATTCACGGTTAATTTGGGGCGTTGAGTATTCATAACTTATCGAAGAGCAATTGGAAATCATTTTGTATGCAAGCAAGACATGTGTGGAGAAGAACCCCTTAGCTAGCCTTCCATTATCCATTCAACCCAAATTTGTTTAAAATCTATTTAAGTTTTTAGTTTATTCGTTTTTACTTTCAACTTCACCAAACTCAAATCCCCCTTTTACTTTCTTGTTTTAAAATCTTTTGTTTACATTTTTAACTTTGTTTCTTTTTGTTTTTGAGTATGTTTAGAGGTTTTAGCAAGCCCTCCTAATCCCCGGTTTAGAACGATCCCTACTTACATACTTTGCTACAATTGTCAAAAAGAGGGTTTAATTTGTGTGTCAAGTAATTCTCGCATCAGAACGGTGTCAACCGGAACACCAAAAACCTGTTGGGTATACTCTTCCCACCAATCACCTAAAGTGTCAGTGCAAAGAGGTTCTGAAGTGACCGGGCGAAGACGAAATTTTTGGCACTGCTCCTGGAACTCTCTTTTGGCATCGTGGCATTCCTTCTCTAAACAGCCAGGTTTGGGTCCGCGGCTTAGGACGGACCATGAGGAGAGAAGGGAGACTGGGCAACCTTGAAGGTAGCCAAGCTACCGAGCGAGGAAGTTGGGATGATACACTTCCCAACTCGCTCGGCGACCCTCACAGCCGAGAGACAGGTCACGGGCAAGCACAAAAGACCCCCAGGATTGCAAAGGTTAGCATATTCGTCTGCGCCCCACGCTGATGTAGGAAGTCTGATCAACGAAGGGTATTCTCGATGACGGCAGATCAAGAACTCCTCATCAGAAAGGTCGTCAAGAGCGAAAAAGTATCTGAACACTTCTTCGGCTTGGTGAGGGGGGGTTGGCCGAAAAGCTAGCTGAGGGCCGAGCGCTTCCTTAGGCGAGAAATCGGTAATCGTTGGCCGAAGATGAGCAAACTAGACCTGCAGCCAGAGTTGGAAGACCCAGAGGGGACCATTCTGCTGCGAATCGACCTTATCTAGGGTCGTTTCGGCCAAGCAACGTAGGAGATGGGCGAGAATGGCCGTGCTGAGTGCTAGAGTGTGACCGCTAGCTAGGGCTTCAGCCACTGGCATATTCTCAACCAGACACTTATTAGATTTGGTACAACAGATAAATTTGTTGTACCAATAGAAGAGGAAAGCATCGCGTTCTACTTCTCACAGAGCCTCTTCTCCTCGACCAGTAAAATGGAGATAGAGGGTGTTATAGTTGAAGAAGTTCTTGTGAAGCTTATGAACCTCTTCTTTCGAGGGTATTTGGCCTTCACCGCATAGCATCTCAAGGGCCCGTTTGTCGAAGAGCGCCTTCAAGTTAAGGTTCGACGGGTACCCAGAGAGGGCAGCGTCGATTGGGATTCCAGTCGGGGAAGTCCCCAAGATGGCAGTGAGATCAAGGATGGTAGGGCCAATAGGGCCGAGAGGGAGGACCATGGTGTTGGTGGCCGAACACCAGAAGCATAAGGCCACTAGGAGGAGCTCCTTGTCCAGGATGACCTCCATGGACGAGAGGTGAATGGCGTCGTAAATGCCGAGGACTTTCCATTGCTCGCCGAAGAGATTTTCCATTCGTACGACCCAGGATGCCTAGGTTGTAGTGGTCGAGGGCCAAGAGCCCTGAGGCCTTGCCACATCCCATTTCGGCCATTCAAACCCTTGTAGCAAGGGTGACAGGCAGTGCTTCTGGAGAAGCCCAGTGATGGTTGATGGTACTACCGCTTTAAAGAGAGGACCCAAGATTTGATGAGGGGTGCTCATGTCACTTTCGAACTGTATGGTTTTGATCGAACTTCGATCAATAATTTTCTAACATTGGTCGCATTCCTTGGAAAGCTTGGAGATGAAGGAAGCCATTGTAAGGGGATTAAAAGAATGCGAGACGAAATGAGTTTTTTTGGGTTGGGAGATTTGAAGACGAAGATCCGGAAGGAAGGAGTGCACCAGAGAGCGATGGCAAAAATTTCAGAAAATTTGAAAGCGTAAAGTACAAATGAAAGAATTTCGGTATTTATAGAACAATGGAAAGAAGGGCAATCGTTTGAAATTCAAAATGAAGGGTAAAATCGACCGAGAAATTCGCTAATCATTATGAACATTTAGAAAATCCAGTTGAGAAGACCGAGGGTTTTGTGTTTCGGGGGACGCACGATTGCGTATGGCGGCGAGATTTATGGTGAAAGATGTTTTGGCGTTTGCAAATGCTAAATGGTTTGCAGATCGAGGCGGCATGGTTGTGTTCAGCAACAAGGTCATGATGGTATGACGGTTCAGGGAGCCGCACGCTTTAAACGTCATTATTAGGGATTAACCGTATAAAAGGATGCCACGTGGTGTATTGGTTAGCAGGATCAAGATCGTGCAATCGTGCTCAATAAATGCACCTCGGAAATAGAGTATTTGGATTTTGAGTGTTAATTTCGCTTCTTCAAGGTCAGAGCTCGACCAGAGGATTCAGGCTGAGGACCTCAGAAGTGAGGGGGCAATGTTTGGGCCCAAAATATCAGTTTGGGCCGAGTATAGAATTATTCTCGACCCAGAAGGCCTTACGACAGGGTTGTCAGGGATCATTTAGTTCTAGATCGGTTAGGTCGTGGGCTTCCAAACCTGGGTCGGTTAAGTCATGCTGCAAGACGAGTCGAATCCTGGTGCAATGAGGAGTCTCAGTAAGATTAATCCGGAAGTGAATCTGGCTTAATAAAGGACTAGGTTCACAATAATAGTGAAAATAGGACTGGTCGAGTTGGTGTTTGATCAGGAGAATAAGTCCTAATCCGGGTAGGGTTTTAACTCGACCTTGAAGGTATCCGGTGCTATAAATAGAGGAGGCTGTACATCATTCAGCCCTCCTCCAACTCAACACACAACTGCCCTGCCCAAATTCCCTCAACAGCTTTGAGATTTTTATTTTCTCTTTTCGCTGACACATCTTCCGTTGGCATCAACAACACTGTGAAAGCAACTGGTGATATCTTAAGTCGGCATAGATAGCTTTGTCGCCGTAGAATCAGCTGATCTCGCAGCATATTCCATTGGCATCAACAGCACTGTGGCGAGGACGGTTGGTTACATATCCAAGTCTCGGTCGAGAAGGATTTCTGAATCCTTATTGATTGAGGTCATCTCATTAGCCTTCTCGGCGAAGTGAGGTGTTACAGTTTACTGAGCTCGGCGCATTGCACGCCGAGTTATTTTATGATTGGATACTCTCAAGTGGGATTTAGAGTTCGGCATTCAGACGGCCGAACCACGTTCACTATTAAGACTTATATTCGCTTTTAGTATTTGTGCCCTTACACTTTGGTGTTGATTCGGCATGAGTTTACTCTGACGAATAACATCACTGTGACCGAGTCCGACGACGATGATTCGTGAACTTCGTAAGAATAGTAGCCTTGTCTTCAGGTTTGAGAACCCAAGAGGCCAAGACGTGTTCCTTCCTCGGTCGCAATCGCAAGGCGCAGAAGTCAGCCGCGCACCCAACGCCACATCAACAAATTTACTCCTTGGCCGACGAGTTGGCACGCCCCTCATTCATCGAAGTATGTAGTTAGCTTAGATTACTCGGCCTACGCGCCACGTAGGCTTGGTATTTTTTAGGGTCAACAATTTCATCACCTGGTTGGTGGCATGAAGGAGAGTACGGGTTGTACATTTCATCACCTGCTTGGTGGCATGAGTGGCAAGTTGCCAAATGATATTAGAGCACGGGTTGTACATTTCATCACCTGCTTGGTGGCATGAGTGGCAAGTTGCCAAATGATATTAGAGTACGGGTTGTACATTTCATCACCTGGTTGGTGGCATGAAGATGAGTTCCTTCTTCACATTTCATCACTTGGTTGGTGAGAATAAGGGCAAGGTGTCTAGGCACATTGTAGCAAGTGTCGAATAACACAAAATATGTTGAACCTTTTCAAAGCACAGTTGGCTTATGTATGAATGTGTTGGAATGTATGATTGAACGAATATACTGTGAAGCTGTTCGTTTATTTACATAGTCTTGTTGACATATACTTATACTTTGTTTCATGTTGGAAGCATTCATGTTAAAGCTTTCAACCCGAGTGTTTCATTGCTAGGAATGTAAGAGGATTAGGATCAAGTTGTCTAAATCACCTCTTTATTGAATTCATGCCAAATAGTCTTCGTTACATAGGATGCCGAACGGCTGAAGCTTAACACTTGTACAATGTGAGTTTACTTGTAATAGTACTTCAAGTGATCAGCGTTCCATGGATGGCCAAGGGTCTTGCCATTGAAGCTTCTAAGCTTGTAGGAGCCAGGACGACTGATGCTAACAACTTCAAACGATCCATACCAGTTTGGACTAAGTGTTCCTTCACTCAGGACTCTGTCGCAGAGTAATCTTTTCTTTAATACCCAGTCCCCCACTTTGAAAGAACGAGGTTTGACCCTTGAGTCATAGTAGTTGGAGATGCGCTGCTTGTAGGCGACATTCCTCAAGTGAGCCTGGTTTCTGTGTTCCTCGACTAGATCTAAGTTAAGGGTAAGTTGTTTGTCATTTTCGCTTTGCACGTAGTTCTGGACTCGGAATGTTGCTTGCTCAAGCTCAACTGGGACAACTGCCTCTGTACCAAAGGCAAGTGAGAATGGAGTTTCTGTTGGAAATGTGCCCTAAAACCAATAATGTGATGATACTTTACGAACATTTCACATGTTAAACTAATCTAGTTTAATATCAAGGGCAAAGATTATTGTTTTAAGCCGTCTCATATAAATGTTATATGCTTAAACGATAAGTCCAAGGAATATGTAATTAGGAGAATGTAATTTAAACAAGTTAGATTTATGAGACCATTCTCTTTCATATACATATCCTAAACGTTCCTGATCATAGGATTGCCAATTGGGCATTGACAGTCCGTTAAGATCAGTACGTGCTGTGTCTTCTCTCATGGAGAGTGACTAGTCTCGATGAAGGAAAAAATTTGTCCTAGCTAAGAACAAGTAAGAACATTTGAATACATATGCAAACTATTAACACATTAAAGTAGGCATGCATTCAAATGCAATTCATAAAACCCATGACTTTCAAAGCCTAGTATATGGTGAACCAATAAACTCTTTAACAACATTAAAGAAAAGTAAAGATTTACAGTTTCTTTACCCTTGAAGCTCATCCTTGTTTACACAAGGGATTCACCCAAGTGGAGGGCCTTCAAGTCACCTCCTAGCTCCTTGGATATTGCTTGTGATTTCCTTCTCCTTTTGTGCTCCTTTGGACTTTGTGGATGTAAGGAAATGATCTCCAAAACACCAAAAGTTTGGTGTCTCTAAATCTCCACACCAAGGGTTAATTGTGAAGATGAAATGGATGACTTAGGGAAGAAGAGATTGCTAGATTAATCTCCCTAAGTGGCCGGCCTCTTTAGAGAAAATGAGAGAAAGTGTTTCACCTCATTTCACCAAGAAAAACCCTTATGAGAAATAAAGCTATAAAGTTCCTTTTATACTTCATTTCAAGTGAATGGTAAACTTGTAATTAATCCAAGCTTGCCCATTCACCCTAATGGCCGGCCATATTAATGTTATTGGGCTATTTTCCCATTTTTTAGTTTTCATACAACTTAAACATAATGGGTCTTTTGGACCAAAACGCTTTTGGGCCCCGAAACCCAAAGCCAACATATAAGCCCAATACGAACCTTTCGTAAAATTAATTAACTAATTAATTAATCTTGACCATTCTTCAATTAAACCATTTAATTGCATATCCATTTCATTTAATTTCTTCACTATCACCCTTACTCGGTGTACTATCCATTAGGTTCCAATTAGCGAGGTAGTGGGCGATTGTTACTCTTAACGATCGATTGTGAATTGAAACCACATTTCAATTCTCCCTTTTATGATTAGTGTTGCCTAATCATTAGGGCTTCCACAAACCATGAGTGACACCTAGTAGTATGTCATGGTTACCCAAGCTAAGTAGAATTGGTTAGAGAACCTATCCAGTTACAACTACAATGCAATACGGTCCTTCTCTAATACAATACTCTTAATCACATTGTTTGAATGATAGTTTGTTTCATGTCTACTATCCAATGCGATACTTCTCTATATGATTCCCTTAAATATGATTTGGAACAAACTTCCTATGTCATATTCATTTTCTTTGGCCAAAGACTTTAGAATCATATCTTAGAGTATTCTCCTTCCACCATGGAAGGTTAGAGATCCCTTGTTGTGCATTCATATGCCTACACGACTAGATAGCTTGACCCCAACAATGCCGTGGACACTCTGATGGAATGCCGTTGACATGATCAAAGATCAATGACCTAACCATTAGACATCTATGATGCCTCAGGTCAAAGGACTACTTAGCATATTGCAACTTTCGAGTTCTTTACATGACATGTATGTTCGAACTTTCTTTTGATCGTTGTTCAGTGTACTCGATTACTCTTTCGAGCACCTATGTGTTTGTTTTAGTGTCCAACACCAAATGACTTGAGACTAGTCATACTCACGCTTGAGTCAACATAACACATACTAGCCTTAGCGGATTGTCAATGCCCAATCGGCAATCCTATGGCTAGGAACGTTTTAGGAATGAACATAAGAGAATGGTCTCGATAATCTAACTCACTTAGATCACTTGTCTCTTAGATCAAATACATCCCTAGGATTCCCTTATTGCTTAAACACATGATACAATAAATAGTGATTAACAATAAGCTTTGCCCTTCATTAAACATATAAAAGTTTAATACATTAAGTATTCCAAAAATCTATTACATCAAATGAGTGGCTTTGTGGGCATACTTCCAACAATCTCCCACTTGCACTCAAAGCCATCCTTCCATGTATCTAATACCCATCTTTTCCATATGACGGTCAAGCTGGATTTGAGACATTGGCTTTGTCAGTGGATCTGCTACGTTATCGGCTGAAGCAACTTTGAGAATGTTGACTTTCCCTTCGGCAGCATATCTTCTAATGATATTAAAGCGCCTGTCAAAATGATTGTTCTTTTGATGTGCCCTGGGTTCCTTGGCTTGAGCTATCGCCCCACTATTATCACAGTACAAAGTTACTGGTGATGTAATGGTTGGAACCACCCCAAGTTCAGTGATGAACTTCTTCATCCAGAACGCTTCTTTGCCGGCTTCAGCTGCAGCGACATATTCAGCCTCTGTTGTGGAATCAGCAATTACACTCTGTTTCTTGCTCTTCCAACTAACAGCCTCACCATTCAGAGTGAATACATATCCGGAGTTGGAACTTCTATCATCGACGTCAGATTGGAAATCTGCGTCTGTATAGGCTTCCACTCGCAACTCTGATGCTCCTCCATATACGAGGAACATGTCCTTAGTTCTTCTTAAGTACTTAAGGACCGTCTTGACAGCTGCCCAGTGTTCTGGTCCTGGGTTAGATTGATATCGACTAGTAATGCTCACAGCATATGCGATATCAGGCCTTGTGCATATCATGGCATACATGAGACTCCTTATGGCGGAAGCATAAGGAATCATATTCATTTGCCGTATCACAAGAAGAAAACCTTTCTTAGATTGTTCCATCTGGAACCTACTTAGCACCTTATCAATGTACATAGATTGGGATAATCCAATTAATTTTCTGGATCTATCACGATAGAGCTTTATCCTAAGTACATAAGATGCATCTCCTAAATCTTTCATGTGGAAGGTTTTTGACAACCACACTTTTACAGAAGAAAGTATTGCAGTGTCATTCCCGAATAATAATATGTCATCTACATATAACACTAGGAATACTACTGCTTCCCCAACGACCTTTTGATAAACACAATTGTCGTCTTCGTTTTGAGTAAAACCAAACGTTTTGATTTCAGTGTCGAAATGAATGTTCCAGCTCCTGGAGGCTTGCTTAAGTCCATAAATGGACCTTTGAAGCTTGCATACCTTAGTCTTTTCAGACTTGGACATGAAACCTTCGGGTTGAGTCATATAGAGCTCTTCCTCTAGGTAGCCGTTCAGAAAGGCCGTCTTCACGTCCATTTGCCATATCTCATAATCATGGTATGCAGCTATAACAAGCAAAATCCGAATGGACTTAATCATGGCTACAAGAGAAAAGGTTTCTTTATAGTCAATCCCTTCTCGTTGCCTGTAACCCTTGGCTACGAGTCTAGCCTTATAAGTCTCCACATTCCCATCAACGCCTATCTTCCTCTTGAAGACCCATTTGTTTCCAACAGGTACTATACCTTCTGGAGGGTCTACAAGAGTCCAGACCTGATTTTGATACATGGAATCCATCTCAGATTTCATGGCCTCTTGCCATCTCTTCGAATCAATGTCGGACATTGCTTCAGTGTAGTCCCTAGGGTCCTCATTTGTGTCATTGTCACCTAGAAGGTGCAATTCCGCAAAGTCATTGTCTAAGCCATACCTCTTAGGTGGCTTACTAACCCATTCAGATCTACGTGGAGCTTGGGGTTCAGGAACAGGGTTGTCAACTTGTCGAGTGCTTGTTTGTGGTTCATTATTAATCTCATTAATTTCCATCTCTTTTCTTATAGTTCATTTGAGAACAAATTGTTCCTCTAGAAACATAGCAATTCTGGCAACAAAGACTTTCTGGTCGTCAGGATGGTAGAACTCATATCCCATAGTTTCTCTAGGATATCCCACAAAATAGCACCTTACTGATCTCGCTTCGAGCTTAGTAGCTTCAAGCTTCTTGACATATGCTTCACAACCCTAAATCTTAACATGATTAAGACTTGGCTTTCTTCCATGCCATATCTCATAGGGCGTTTGTGAAACTGACTTGGAAGGTACTCTATTAAGCAAGTAAGCTGCTGTATATAGAGCGTATCCCCAGAATGTTACTGGTAGATCAGCGGAACTCATCATAGAATGAACCATGTTCATCAAGGTTCGATTTCTCCTTTCAGAAACTCCATTAAGTTGTGGAGTTCCTGGTGGAGTCCACTGTGATATTATTCCACACTCTTTGAGATAATCTAGGAACTCATTACTCAGATATTCACCCCCTCGATCCGATCTTAGGATCTTTATCTGTTTCCCAGTTTGCTTCTCAACTTCATTCTTGAATTCCTTGAACCTTTCAAAGGATTCTGACTTGTACTTCATAAGATACACATAGCCAAACCGAGAGTGATCGTTGGTGAATGTGATATAGTAGGAGAAGCCTCCTCTCGACGTAGTAGACATAGGTCCACATACGTCAGTGTGGATTAACCCTAGAATTTCAGTGGCACACTTTCATTTTCCAGTAAATGGAGATTTGGTCATCTTCCCTTTCAAGCAACATTCACAAGTACCCATCTGGTCATTACCTAATGGGCGGATATATCCGTCTTTCGACATCTTGTGAATCTTATCAAGGTTCACATGTCCAAGTTTAAGATGCCACATCTTTTCTTGGTTAACTTCTTCTCTAGCCCTTTTGGGTTTTGAGGTATTCCCGCCTGCAATACAGTGCATCCCACTATTCGTCTCTAGGTGAAAAAGTCCCTCTATCATATTACCATGAGAGATAATACGACCGTTCAAGTATAAAGTGCAACTCATTTTGTCAAACAATACTGAGTGCCCATCTCGTAAAAGCTTAGAGATGGAAATCAAATTCTTTATACATGAAGGAAAATATAAACATTTTTTTAAGTTCCAGGACTTCCCCAGAGGGTAGGTTAAGCATGTAGGTGCCTATTGCTTTTGCAGAGATTTTAGTGCCGTTCCCAACTCGCACAACCATCTCCCCATTGCGCAGTGACTTGCTCCCCGCTAGTCCCTGCATCGTATTACAGATATGTTGACTAGCGCCTGAATCAAATATCCAGGAATTGGAGCTCACTGTAAAAGCACTCTCTATGACAGAAATAGTCTCCTCAAAAGTTCGTGTCATAAGGCTCGCAATGCGCACCCTGTATTTCTTTTTCCAACGTTCATCCTTTCCACAATGAAAGCATGTTCCTTTGGATTTCTTTGCCTTCTTCTTATGCAACTTTTTCCTTGTGATTGCATTCTCACTCCCACTGTCTCTTTTGAAACCTTTTTCAAATTTACAGCACATGTCAATCATCTCGTTTAAAGCATGATCGAATCTATTCACTTTATAGTTTACAATAAACTTAGTGAAATCATCCGAGAGAGATGCAAGGAAAAAGTCTTGGGCCATTTTCCCATCGATGGAAGTTCCTAAACTTTTAAGATCTTTAAATATCTTTTCCATCTTTTGTCCATGTTCATGGACCGATGCCCCCTTTGCCATTTTGGCATTCATTAGACTACAAACATTTGAGAATCGTACATTACTAGTCTCAATGTCATGCATCTTATACAAACTTTCAACCATGGCACAAGAAGTATCCATGTGCTTACGTAGCTTCATAAGCTCCTCACTAAGTGAAGTGAGGATTAAGCATTTGGCTTGTAGGTCATCCTCATAGTGTCTAACATATTTTTGACACTCCTCCTTTGAAGCTAGTTTCGTAGAAGGTAAATGAGGAGGGGATTGCTTAAGCACATACAATATGTCTTTCACCTTTGAGACATTCTCAATGTGGCGATACCAAGCAAGGAAACGTTGGCCCTTAAGGCCCTTTTTGTCAAGTATAATGGTGGGTATAATTTTAGGCATGTCGTTAACTACATAACATAACAGAAATCGTATTAGATTGTTTGTTTTAAAACTATTTGATTGGGTCTTTGAATCAAATAGTACCACCCACTATTTTTGGCAAATTCCACATCCCTCAATAGAATTCGAGAGTTATATTGAACTCTTAGCGGGGTATGGGAGACTCACCGTTACCAAGCCCACCTCACGATGATACGATGTTGGTTAGCAAAAATAATGATGAGAGAATAACGCATTATTCATTTACAACCTTTTGTAATTACCCATCCGTTTGGCCTCTAGAGAATGTTGCCTCACGATGATACGATGTCGGCTCCATTGCACTTAGTTTAAGTTATTCCCACCATGCTTACTTTGTGAAGGGGTTCAAGAATAGCCTCACGATGATACGATGTCGGCTATCCTCGTTGCCTACACTCACCTCATCATATGTTTATGGACTCCTCCTGGATGTAAGCACATACTTTGAACTCCCCCATGATAGGGTGAAGCCGGTGCATGAGTCACAAACGATTGGAGCCCACCACGGTGGAAGGCCTACGAAGAGATGTTCAAAACATCTCTCGCTTATCAACTTAATATTCGTTTGTCGAGGGAGTAGTTTTGGGCTACATCAAAATCATTTTAATCTTATTAAAAGAACTTGGGCCTATCATAACTATTGGTCCAAGTTAATATGAATTTAGTAGTTTATAATACTCCCACTATTTCGAAGAAATAAGTGAGACTATATGGAACTACTAACGAATGCATTGCATCCTCATATGGACTATATAGTCACATTAGGTTTTAGGATGATTATGAACCGTTTAATTTGATCCAACACGAGCCTTGTGTTGGACCTTGGGTTTAAGGTAGATAGTTGTTGATTTTAGTTACGCATTTAATCCAATTAAACCGTTATTTCCTATTGGGCGTTGGACCCAACTATTTCATTTTGCATACAATAAAACAAATAGGAATACATGAAATAATAAGAAGGGCTTATGCCCTTTTACAACACAAATGATGAACTTATATCCATTTACAACAAATTGAATTAATCAAATTACATTCAAATCTACACTACCAAACCCAAACATTCATAATGTAAAGCGGCCAATCACATAGCTCAATTATCGAGGCCTTTGGTTCATAATCACCCTTTTCTCAATTAATCACATTAACTAAGAAAGCAACTTAAACAATTGGTTTTTGGATCCATAGAATTGATTTAAATGGAACTAAATGAAATGAAAATCCAATTCTCATTAAAGAGACAAAACAATTTTGTTCTCATTTTATTTGGGCCAAAAGGAAACTATGACCACAACAATTGGGCCATAATGCAAATACAAAAACTTTTGGGGTCACTTTGTTAAAACACAATAGTCCACAACTTCATGTAATTACAACTAGATCCCAAAATTTTATTAATGTAAAAACATCATTAAAGGATCAAAACAATTCGTCCTTTAGAGTTTTTGGGCCTTAACGTAAAAACGTAAACTTTTGGGCCAAAGTGAAAATACACAAAAGTATCAAAACTTTATGTAATTGCATAAAAGACCCCAAAAGTACCCCCACTAGGGGGTGGCCGGTTTTGGAGTGTGAATGAGTGTGAAAGGGTTTTTATGCAACTTGATTTTGGTGGGTGAGGTAAAGGTGAAATTGATGGTTTGTAAGAAAATGTTTTGTAAAACATTAATAAGTTTTTGACAAACATTAAAGCCAAAATTAATGTTTCACCAATAACTATCACCCATCAAAATTAAACCAAAACTTTATGAAAAACATAAAACTTTTGAATCAAAACTTCAAATCTTTTTGTTCTTGGCAAGAACTTCAAGAACATTGAAGAACACCATGAAAACTCATAATAGCTCCATGAATGTTTTCACTCACCAAAACTCAAATTTTCACCACTCAAAAGAGGGCTAATATCCTAGGGTACTTAGGAGTT
This sequence comes from Malus domestica, assembly GCF_042453785.1. NCBI lineage: Eukaryota > Viridiplantae > Streptophyta > Magnoliopsida > Rosales > Rosaceae > Malus > Malus domestica. The sequence goes on along the minus strand of NC_091674.1, from coordinate 21,543,555 downwards.
CCAAAAGTCACCTTAAAACCATTTTAACAAGACAAACATGAACCCAAAAAATCACCCTTTGGATTTGGCCGAATTTCCCAAAACACATGGCACCAAATTTTAGTTCCAATATTCATGCTTAAATGAAATACATCTACAACATTTGAGATGCTAAATTTTCGAGCAAAATTTATATATTCAAAAGCAAGAACAAAGCTTGTAACATTTACAACATTTAAATCATAAATCATGAAAATCACAAAACCCAAAAGGATTCACCATAAACTAGGCCTAGGCTCTGATACCACTTGAAGGAAAAAATTTGTCCTAGCTAAGAACAAGTAAGAACATTTGAATACATATGCAAACTATTAACACATTAAAGTAGGCATGCATTCAAATGCAATTCATAAAACCCATGACTTTCAAAGCCTAGTATATGGTGAACCAATAAACTCTTTAACAACATTAAAGAAAAGTAAAGATTTACAGTTTCTTTACCCTTGAAGCTCATCCTTGTTTACACAAGGGATTCACCCAAGTGGAGGGCCTTCAAGTCACCTCCTAGCTCCTTGGATATTGCTTGTGATTTCCTTCTCCTTTTGTGCTCCTTTGGACTTTGTGGATGTAAGGAAATGATCTCCAAAACACCAAAAGTTTGGTGTCTCTAAATCTCCACACCAAGGGTTAAGTGTGAAGATGAAATGGATGACTTAGGGAAGAAGAGATTGCTAGATTAATCTCCCTAAGTGGCCGGCCTCTTTAGAGAAAATGAGAGAAAGTGTTTCACCTCATTTCACCAAGAAAAACCCTTATGAGAAATAAAGCTATAAAGTTCCTTTTATACTTCATTTCAAGTGAATGGTAAACTTGTAATTAATCCAAGCTTGCCCATTCACCCTAATGGCCGGCCATATTAATGTTATTGGGCTATTTTCCCATTTTTTAGTTTTCATACAACTTAAACATAATGGGTCTTTTGGACCAAAACGCTTTTGGGCCCCGAAACCCAAAGCCAACATATAAGCCCAATACGAACCTTTCGTAAAATTAATTAACTAATTAATTAATCTTGACCATTCTTCAATTAAACCATTTAATTGCATATCCATTTCATTTAATTTCTTCACTATCACCCTTACTCAGTATACGATCCATTAGGTTCCAATTAGCGAGGTAGTGGGCGATTGTTACTCTTAACGATCGATTGTGAATTGAAACCACATTTCAATTCTCCCTTTTATGATTAGTGTTGCCTAATCATTAGGGCTTCCACAAACCATGAGTGACACCTAGCAGTATGTCATGGTTACCCAAGCTAAGTAGAATTGGTTGGAGAACCTATCCAGTTACAACTACAATGCAATACAGTCCTTCTCTAATACAATACTCTTAATCACATTGTTTGAATGATAGTTTGTTTCATGTCTACTATCCAATGCGATACTTCTCTATATGATTCCCTTGAATATGATTTGGAACAAACTTCCTAAGTCATATTCATTTGCTTTGGCCAAAGACTTTAGAATCATATCTTAGAGTATTCTCCTTCCACCATGGAAGGTTAGAGATCCCTTGTTGTGCATTCATATGCCTACACGACTAGATAGCTTGACCCCAACAATGCCGTGGACACTCCGATGGAATGCCGTTGACATGATCAAAGATCAAGGACCTAACCATTAGACATCTATGATGTCTCAGGTCAAAGGACTACTTAGCATATTGCAACTTTCGAGTTCTTTACATGACATGTATGTTTGAACTTTCCTTTGATCGTTGTTCAGTGTACTCGATTACTCTTTCGAGCACCTATGTGTTTGTCTTAGTGTCCAACACCAAATGACTTGAGACTAGTCATACTCACGCTTGAGTCAACATAACACATACTAGCCTTAGCGGATTGTCAATGCCCAATCGGCAATCCTATGGCTAGGAACGTTTTAGGAATGAACATAAGAGAATGGTCTCGATAATCTAACTCACTTAGATCACTTGTCTCTTAGATCAAATACATCCCTAGGATTCCCTTATTGCTTAAACACATGATACAATAAATAGTGATTAACAATAAGCTTTGCCCTTCATTAAACATATAAAAGTTTAATACATTAAGTATTCCAAAAAGCTATTACATCAAATGAGTGGCTTTGTGGGCATACTTCCAACACTCGAGTCATTGGCGTGATTGACACCAAGACAAGCATGTAGGTGCTCAATAGCGAATGAGTCCATTGAACACGATCAACGAAGAGTTCTCATACTCATGTCATATGAGAACTCATGGTTGAGATAATGCAAAATAGTCCTTTGACCTGAGGCATCATAGTTGTCTTGTGGTTAAGTCCTTGATCTTTGACTATGTCAAAGTCACTCCATCAGAGGGTGTCCACGGCATAGTTGGGGTTAAGCCACTTAGCCATGGAGGCAAGTGAATGAGCAACAAGGGATCTGAAGGGAAAATTATGAGATTCTAGAATGGGATTTCATAATGACTATCATGCATATACAAATCAAATTTAATATACGAAAGCAGCGGAAGCATTTATAACATATTATCAAAGCTATAGTCATGCAAATCCCCTTCAAGGTTCATAGGTTTATATATAATGCATCAAGACAATTTTTAGAATCAAGAACAAAGTGAAGGTTAGTCTTATACCTTTTGATCTAGACTTGAGACCAAGGATGGACCACCTCCAAGCCCTTTGCTCCTTGAAATCCTTGAGCCTAGCTTCCCTCCTTGCCTCCTCCACTTTGTTACAATGAGTGCTCCTAGGTTCTCTTCAAGTTCCCAAAGTAGGAAACCTCTAAAGATCCTCACCCACTAGTGTAGTGAGAAGGATGAAGGAATAACCAAAGGGGTGTAAGAGATGTTAGTAAAAACCCCCTTATGGTGGCCGGCCTTTGTGGTTCAAGAGAGCTATTTTCTTTTGCCTCTTTTGTTGTTCAAAACTCACAAAAAACCCTAATGAACTTTATCTCTATAAAGTTCTTTATATAGACAAAAGAATCCTAGTCAACAACTTGACTAAATATCTCACCTTTCCTCACCTAAAGTGGCCGGCCCCTTTGTGTTGTTTTTGGGCTTTGGGCTTTTATTATTTCAAGTCATCCAATGCTTGAATAAAAGCCCAATGGGTTTAGGCCCAATGGGCCTAATTAAACCCGAACGTTTCTTTAAGCCCAAAACGATCTTTATCGCTTTTATGATTTCTTTAGACTTTTCTAAATTAATCACAACACATAATTAATCCAATTAATTGTTTCCATCATCCATTAGTTACTCACTACAATAGTGTATTGGTGAACAACCTTTTAGGTTCTAATTAGCAAGGCAGTGAGGTGATTGGCATCAATCCAATTGCTCATATTTAATTCAATCACTTAGTGAATTAAAACTTCATTTTAATTCACCTTTCTTCTTTGACGGCTACATTTAATCATCTAGAAGAACTCACAAGCTATGAGTGACATCTAACCATATGTCATAGCTACCCAAGCTAATGTAGAAGTTTATTCGGAGAACCTAGTCAGTTGGAATTACAATGTAATTCAATCCTTCTCCAATACAATACTCTCAATCACATCATTAGGGTATGGATTTATCATGTCAAACCCCTAATGTGATTATTCCTTCTTATATGATCCAATTGAGTCGTATAGGAACGCTTTCCTTTATTACGCTCGATACTTCGGCCGAAGATTCCCGAATCATATCTTAGAGTATTCTTCCTCTCTTATCGAGGATTAGAGATTCCTTGTTGCGCATACACTTGCCTTCATGACTAAGTGGCTTAACCCCAACTATGCCGTTGAATTCTGATAGAGTGACTTTGACATAATCAAAGATTAAGTACTTAACCACAAGACAACGACGATGCCTCAGGTCAAAGGATTACTTACATTATTCCAACCATTTGAGTTACTTGCTTGACATGTGAGTAGACCTCCATGCAAGTACTCTGATTCGATTGTATTCAGTGAACTCATTCCCTTAGGGTGCGTTTGGTACGTGGGACGGGACGGGACGGAACGGGACGAGGCGTTCCGTCCCGCGTTTGGTGCGCCAAAAATGGGTGGAACGGGCTGTTCCACGGGACAGATTTTGAGTGTTTTTGCGTTCCACCTCCCCCCCTGGAACGGGTTTGTTCCACGTTTGTGGAACGCAATGTTTTACCATTTTAAGACAAATATACCCCATGTCTTTTTCAAAAATTACACCTTCGTTCCGTCCCGTCCCGTCCCGTTCCGTCCCGTTCTGTCCCGTCCCGTCCCGTTCCGTTCCGTTCCGTCTGCGTACCAAACGCACCCTTAATGAGCACCTATATACTTGTCTTAGTGTCACAACATGAATGGGTTGAGACTTTCCATCCTTCCAATTGAAGCGGACACAGCATGTACTGGTCTAAGCATTGTCAGTATCCCTCCGACAATCCAATGACCAGGAACCTTTTGGACATAATGGTTATGTGAAGAAGGTCTCTGTAGTCTAACATCATTAGATTACTTCTTCAATCGATCCATTGTTCATGGATTCACTATTCAGGACATATTTCGTTTATTGAGATAGTCCTAATTAGTATCTTTGCCATTTGATGTATAAGAATCATCCATACATCGATTCATTTGTCCTGAAAGATTTCTTCCAAAGATTGACTTTCAGGGCATATTTCCAACAGGATCTCTAACCTTCAAACCGTTTGAGGGAGAATACTCTATGATATGATTAAGAATCTCTGGCCAGAGTATGAATGAGATTTAGGAAGTCATTCCAAATCACATTCAAGGTAATCATATAAGTAAATGAATCACATTGGATAATAGACATGAATAAACTATCAATCCAAACAATGTGGTCAAGAGTATTGTATTCGAGAAAGACCGTATTGCATTGTAATCCTAAACTGAATAGGTTCTCCACCTCTTCTGATTAGCTTGGGTAACCATGACAAACTGCTAGGTGTCACTCATGGTTTGTGGAAGCCCTAAACGTGGATAATCACTAAAGGGAGAATTGAAAGTAAGTTTCAATTCACAATCGATTTGAAAGAGTTCTAATCGCCCACTGCCTCGCTAAAAGGAACCTAATGGATCGTACACCGTGTAAGGCAGAGATTGAAGAAACAATGGAGATGAGTAAGAATAATTAAATGGTTTAATTATTTATGGCAAGAATTAATTAATATGTTAATTAATCAAACGAATAAAGTTCGTTAAAAGACCTAGGGTTAGTTTTGGGCCTTAAGGTCCAATGGGCTTCGAACGTCAAGCCCATTGACTTAAGTTGTATGACAACTTAATGACTAAATATTCACAAAGGCCCAAACAACCCAATAACACCCTATGGCCGGCCATATTGATAATGGAGTGGGTTTTGGACTTATTACAAGTTTGCCACTCCAATGAAGGTAGGTATAAATATGACTTTATAGCCTTTTCTTCATTAGGGTTTCTTTTGGGAGAAAAGATGAGAACAAAAGCTCTCTTTGCTCTCTAAGAGGCCGGCCACCCTAGAGGAACATAGCTAGCAATCTTACTTCCTTTAGGTCACTCATTTCTTCATCAATCCTTCCTTGGTGTGGAGACTTAGAGGTTCTCAACTTTGATAACTTGGAGAAACCAATTCTTCTATCCAAATCCATGGAGCTAAGAAGCAAGGAATGAAGGCCTTATCTCTTGGGTGATTATCCTTTGCTTATGCAAAGAGGAATCAACAAAGGTATAAATTTCTCAACTCACTTTGTTTTGAGTTGAGTCTTGGTTCACCTAACTACTAGGCTTTGAATTTCATGGGTAATGTTTTGTTTTTAAGTGCATACAAGCATGATTCCGCCTTTAATTGTTAATTGCATGCTATATAGATGTTGCTCAAATGAACATGTTTTTCACAAAATTTCCTTCAAGTGGTATCAGAGCCTAGGTCTAGTAGTTGGTGAATCCTTTTGGGTTTTGTAGTTCATAGTCTTTGATTTGAATGTTGTAATTGTTACAAGCTTTATTCTTGCTTCTTTGAATGTAAATTTTGTTAGAAAATTTTGCCATCTCAAATGTTGTAGATGTAGTTCATATGAGCATGAATTTTGGAGCTAAAATTTGGTGCCATGTTTTTGGGGATTTTCGGCCAAATCCAAAGGGTGATTTTTTGGGTTCTTGTTTGTCTTGTTAAAAGTGTTTTAAGGTAACTTTTGGAACCCCTAAGTACCCTAGGATGTTATACCCCATTTTGAGTAGTGAAAATTTGAGTTTTATTGAGTGAAAATGTTCATGGAACTCTTATGGGTTTTCATGGATGTTCTTCATTGTTCTTGAGATTCTTACCAAGAACAAAAAGTTTGGTGTTTTGATTCAAAGTTTTGGTTAATTTCATAAAGTCTTTGTTTTGTGTTGGTTGGTGTGACTTTTCTATCAACATGACATTTAATTAATTAAAAGGTGATTTAAATGTTGATAAGAGTGTTTGAATTTATGTACATAATTGAATTTTTTTTCTTACACACATGTTTCCCACCAACCAATTTCCACTTGCATGGCTTTATGACTTTGTTGAAAAAAATTTCAAAATTTTTATGGCTTCACACTACTCCAAAACCGGCCACTCCCTCGTTGGGAGTACTTTTGGGGCTTTTATGCAATTACATAAAGTTTTGATACTTTTGTGTATTTGTAGTTTGACCCAAAAGTTTACGTATTTACGTAAAGGCCCAAAATCATTAAAGGACAAATTGTTTTGTTCCTTTAATGAAGTTTTTGAATTTGTTCAAATTTTTTGGTTCTAGTTGTAACTACATGAAGTAATGGACTTTTGTGTTTTTACAAAATGAGCTCAAAAGTTTAAGTTTTGCAACATAGCCCAAAAGGTTGAGGTTATTGCATTTTGGCCCAAATTAGGTTGAGAACAAAATGGTTTTGTCTCTTTAAATGAGAATTGGATTTTCATTTCATTTAGCTCCATTTAAATCAATTCTATGGATACAAAAACCAAATGTCAATGTTGCATTCAAAGTTTAATTAGTTAAAGCGTTAATTAATTAAAAGGTGATTATGAACCTAAGCCTACGATAATTGAGCTATGTGAAAGGCCGTCTCAAATTTGTTTGAACCATGGGAATGTGTAGATTAGATTTTGGTTGTAATTTGATATGATCAAATGTTGTAAAAGAGCATAAGCTCTTCTTTACTTTAAAGTAATTTGTTTTGATCAAATGTTGTAAAAGAGCATAAGCTCTTCTTTACTTTGAAGTACTCATTTTCTTGTTTTATTTGATATGCATGAAATTGGAGTAGTTGGGTCCAACGCCCAATAAGAAAACACGCCTTAATGTGATTAAACGCGTAACTAAAATCAATCATCGTCCCTAGACCGAGATTCAACATTAGGCTCGTGTTGGATCTAATCAAAGGTTCATAGTCATCCTAAGGCCCTAAGGCAACTATATAGTACATCAATGAATGCAAACCTTATGTTAGTAGTACCATATACTCTTGCTTTAAAAACCGTTTTACAAGCATAGTGGGAGTATCATGTACAACTAAATCAATCACATGGACCAATAGCTGTAATAGGACCAAATTGTTTTAATAAGATTAAAATGTATGTTTATATGTGATGAGACCTAAAACCCTCAACCAAACCATTATTAAGTTGATAAGTGTGAGAGTGCTTTGAACACTCTTTCGTGGCCTTCCACCATGGTAGGCTCCGATCGTTTGTGACTCGTACACCGACTTCACCCTATCATGGGGGAGTACAAAGTCCGTGCTTACACTCAGGAGGAGTTCTATATGCATACATGATGTTGTGAAGGTAGGCAACGAGAATAGCCAACATCATATCATTGTGAGGTTGTTCTTGAACCCCTACTCGAACTTGCATGGTGGGAATGACTTAACTAAGTGCAATGGAGCCAACATCATATCATTGTGAGGCTTCATTCTCTAGAGGCCAAATAAGATGGGTACTTGCAAGAGATGCAAATGAGTAAGTGTACTCTCTCATTATTATTGATGCTAGCCAACATCATATCATTGTGAGGTGGGCTTGGTAATGATGAGTCTCCCATACCCTACTAAGAGTTTCCTCCAAAACTCTCGAATTCCGATGAGGGATATGGAATTTGCCAAAAATAGTGGGTGGTGCTATTTGATTTAAAGACCCGAATCAAATGGCTTAAAATCAATCAATTTATATTCGTTATGTATTTGTTTACCAATATATTTGCAAACGCTATCCAAAACTTGACAAAGAAAAGCCGAATGCTTCAGTTTCCGGACTTGGTACCACAATCCCAAAGATTGTCTTAAATGGATTGTATATGTACCTAAGTAGTCTAATCATCACAATCTTCCTATTGATAATGTATCATTGGAAGAACATGTTAGATAAGTCTATCATAAAGAGGACAACACTTTTAATGTCATAGTTCTTCACTTACAAATCGTTGTATGAAGAAATAAGAGTTGCTTTGAACAACCCTTAGCTAATGCAAACACTAGTGCTTGTTTCTTTGTTAAATGAACAAAGAACTTGAGAAGAAAGCACAAGGGCATGGACACTTTATGTGCCATGATTCTTCACTTACAAATTGTTGTATGAAGAAATGAGAGTTGCCTTGAACAACTCTTGAAAGTTTGTAATTATGTTTAGAACATAATGGTTGGTTGACAAAAATAGTCCATCAACATGGACTTATGATGATTTTGAATCATTGAGTGTTGAAGTGTTAAACCACTTCTAGAAATGGAAACGAGGCAATGACTTCACCTTTGTGTCCCTATCCAAATGGTTCACTAAGTTTATTGTAAACTATATAGTGAACAATAACCACACACTCTTCAAATTGTTTGATGTGTATAACACAATTGAAATAAGTTTCAAGACAGATAGAGGGAATTTAGGGACCATGACTATTGTAGTCAAAGGAGAAGTCAAATGAAGAAAGCGAAATAAACTCCAAGGGAACAAACTTTCTTTATGAAAGGATGGACATTGGAAGGGGTATTTGCAAAAAATGTCTTGCAAGTGTCAAGAACACACATTTCGAAGGTGTTGTAAATTGTTCTTGAAAAGTTCAAAACAGTTGGTTCTTTTACTTGAATGCTTGATTCCGTATTAATAACTATGTTTTACAATCGTTGTAAAAGTGTGGCTAATAAAAAGTAGAAGATTAATGAGAGAAGAGAAAGTACTTCACATTCGGAACGTGAATCAAATGTAGATCTCTGCGAAAGCAAATGGTACTTACTTCCTCATATGAACTACCAAAGAAATTGGAAAAACCAAAGATTGTCTTTACATTCCAATTTTAAGGAACTTAATTCCATCACTATAAGGGATGGATGAATGTTTTGTTTGACAAAACATTGTTCTTTATTAATGAATGATTAGATTATTGTAATCTAATTGATTGTCTCTGTAGTAGAGATGATATGGTAGTGTTAACTGTTTAGAATATAACGATGCTTAAAACCCAAAAGGTTGCAAGGTGGTGACTAATCCCAACTGAGTTGTGATACCTCTAAAACATAAATTATGAGTTGGTCATAGATGGATGGTTTGGATAGTTAGATCCGGATCCAATGCCTTCTTGTTAAAATTGTATAGAGGCAAAATGTTTGAATCTTTATTCTTTTGGAAAGGAAGAAAGAATCACAAAGTTGTTGAGGTTAATTCACTTAGATGTTAGTGGCACATGTCCACAACATAATACTACTCATGTTGTATGACATTCACCGAAGATCGCTCTCGGTTGGACTATCATTTATTTTGAATAAACACAAGTCCGAATACTTTGCAAAAGGTTTCAAATCAATAAATGTAAGTTGATGAGTAAGATGTCTAAAGTATTTACCTCCTTAGATTTGATCCAAGGAAAGGTAACACTTTATAACAGTTTCCTTGAAAGATATCAAGGAAAGAAGCATCATATGATAATGGATTTCTCCATTAAGAGAAGAACGAACTTGAAATAAGATTTAGTTCGTTGGATGTTATCAATTGCCCATATATAGGGTATATACTTCTAAGACAATATGATTGTCAATTAGAAGATCTTCCAAAATTTTCATGACTCCATAGGATATAGTTGGAAAGAAAGACAAATCTTAATCATGTTAAGATTTGGGGTTGTGTGCTAATAAGCAATATTTGTTTAAAGAATTATCTTGTGGGTATCCTTAAATTAACATTTGGATATCACTTCTATAAACCAACTAACAAATGTTGTTTGTTGGGTAGTTCATTGTAATCCTACAATATGATTTGCTTAACGCAAATGAACGAGAGATAGAACTCAAAGAATGGGTTCTTTGAGAGACAAGATGATAATCAACAAATATAACAACCTAGTTCCTACGACACAAGCTCCAAGGTAGTCGAGAAGGATTTATAAAATGTCTCAGTTGAATGGTTTGAACTTTATGACTATGTCATAGAGTTACACCTCTTAATTCGAAAGAAATAAGAATGAAAATCCTTATGACTACATTAAGTGTATATACGACATATACTCAAGGAAATGGTAAAGTACCATTTGACCCGAAATAATGAAACCTTTATAGCTAATTGGTAGCTTAAGGTGACTACAATTAAAGAGATTGGTTGACTTGGAAGAAACCATCTTTGATGTAGTCTTGGTTTCAATTAATTCGAAGATTGCTAGCTACAACTAAATGGTGATTCAATGTTTGGACATAATATGGGTTTCCGAAACCATTATTAAAGATAGTCTTGATAATATATGTCTAAAACTATGAATCACAAGACATGTAAGTTGTAGAGATCCATCCATCATGGATCTTAGCAAGCTAGTGGGAGCTATAAACGTCTTATGAGAAAAAGATCAAATCGTTTGATTTCTCATAAAGATGTAAATGAATCCTTTGTTTAGTAGGTTTACAAAAGATTAGTGGGAGTTAATCATGTTCCTAAAATTGAATATATATATATATATATATATATATGATATATTAATTTTGGAAATGAAAAAGAATACTTCTTCGTTAAAGTTATGACTTTAAACATTCTATAATGATAGAATGTATATGGGAGACATAGTCTATAAACATGGGATGTAAATCTATAATGATAGATTTCAGAATATAATTGGATTATATCAAGCCCTAATGATAGACAAAAGATGCTAGGAAGTTTCTCATATGATGATAAACTTCAATCAGAAGAACAACTCTAATAAGACTAGGAGGTAGCTCTTCTCAAAGGGAACATACCCTTTGACTCCCAAAGAAATAATGCGTAAATAGAATCCTTTATGCATACGCAGAAAAGTGATTTACGTATTTCATATTGTATGTAAACATTGATATGAGTTGTACCTAGAACGGTACAAGACGATATCAGTGCAAGCCCAGGATCAGAACCATGGCAAATGTCAAGTGAGTCCTTAAGTATTTAAGAAATACTAAAGGATAGATTCCTCAAAGAATGAGGAAGAATTAGAATAACGTAATGGAAGCATAAATGTATTAGATTATGAATCTAATCCATCATTGGATGTTTCTTCATTATGAATGAAGAGATAATCAGATATCTCTTTATTATGACTAAAGAGATATTTGGATGGAAACATTAAAAGTAATGACTTTAGTATGTTCCATTGTGAATGCAAAATATATTGCCATATAGAAGCTTACAACAATGTTGTTTGGATGAGAAAGTTCATTCATGAACTCTCTATTCGGTTCCAACCAGAAAGTGTCTCTAGTGTACCGACACTACGACGCTAATGGGGCGATAGCTCAAGCTAGGGAATCAAGGTCTCATCAAGATCCGAACTCAAATGAGAGACTTAACCACATGATTGAGAATCATGTATAATGGTGACGTCGTTATTCTTAAGGTTGCTTCTATGGATAACATATAGATATCCATTGTCTAGGCCTACTACTTAGCCATTTTTGAAATGACTAAAGAAGAGGTATCATCACTGATGACCAAGCTGATTGGCTCTAGTGCAAGTGGGAGATTGTTGGAAATGTGCCCTAAAACCAATCATGTGATGATACTTTACGGACATTTCACATGTTAAACTAATCTAGTTTAATATCAAGGGCAAAGATTATTGTTTTAAGCCATCTCATATAAATGTTATATGCTTAAACGATAAGTCCAAGGAATATGTAATTAGGAGAATGTAATTTAAACAAGTTAGATTTATGAGACCATTCTCTTTCATATACATATCCTAAACGTTCCTGATCATAGGATTGTCAATTGGGCATTGACAGTCCGTTAAGATCAGTACATGTTGTGTCTTCTCTCATGGAGAGTGACTGGTCTCGAGTTATTGGTGTGATTGACACCAAGACAAGCATGTAGGTGCTCAATAGCGAATGAGTCCATTGAACACGATCAACGAGGAGTTCTCATACTCATGTCACATGAGAACTCATGGTTGAGATAATGCAAAATAGTCCTTTGACCTGAGGCATCATAGTTGTCTTGTGGTTAAGTCCTTGATCTTTGACTATGTCAAAGTCACTCCATCAGAGGGTGTCCACGGCATAGTTGGGGTTAAGCCACTTAGCCATGGAGGCAAGTGAATGCGTAACAAAGGATCTCTAACCTTCAAACCGTTTGAGGGAGAATACTATATGATATGATTAAGAATCTCTGGCCAGAGTATGAATGAGATTTAGGAAGTCATTCCAAATCACATTCAAGGTAATCATATAAGTAAATGAATCACATTGGATAATAGACATGAATAAACTATCAATCCAAACAATGTGGTCAAGATTATTGTATTAGAGAAAGACCGTATTGCATTGTAATCCTAAACTGAATAGGTTCTCCACCTCTTCTGATTAGCTTGGGTAACCATGACAAACTGCTAGGTGTCACTCATGGTTTGTGGAAGCCCTAAACGTGGATAATCACTAAAGGGAGAATTGAAAGTAAGTTTCAATTCACAATCGATTTGAAAGAGTTCTAATCGCCCACTGCCTCGCTAAAAGGAACCTAATGGACCGTACACCGTGTAAGGCAGAGATTGAAGAAACAATGGAGATGAGTAAGAATAATTAAATGGTTTAATTATTTATGGCAAGGATTAATTAATATGTTAATTAATCAAACGAATAAAGTTCGTTAAAAGACCTAGGGTTAGTTTTGGGCCTTAAGGTCCAATGGGCTTCGAACGTCAAGCCCATTGACTTAAGTTGTATGACAACTTAATGACTAAATATTCACAAAGGTCCAAACAACCCAATAACACCCTATGGCCGGCCATATTGATAATGGAGTGGGTTTTGGACTTATTACAAGTTTGCCACTCCAATGAAGGTAAGTATAAATATGACTTTATCGCCTTTTCTTCATTAGGGTTTCTTTTGGGAGAAAAGATGAGAACAAAAGCTCTATTTGCTCTCTAAGAGGCCGGCCACCCTAGAGGAACATAGCTAGCAATCTTACTTCCTCTAGGTCACTCATTTCTTCATCAATCCTTCCTTGGTGTGGAGACTTAGAGGTTCTCAACTTTGAGAACTTGGAGAAACCAATTCTTCCATCCAAATCCATGGAGCTAAAAAGCAAGGAATGAAGGCTCTATCTCTTGGGTGATTATCCTTTGCTTATGCAAAGAGGAATCAACAAAGGTATAAATTTCTCAACTCACTTTGTTTTGAGTTGAGTCTTGGTTCACCTAAATACTAGGCTTTGAATTTCATGGGTAATGTTTTGTTTTTGAGTGCATACAAGCATGATTCCGCCTTTAATTGTTAATTGCATGCTATATAGATGTTGCTCAAATGAACATGTTTTTCACAAAATTTCCTTTAGTTGCTCCTGTTGATGTTCGATACAAAGTGCGGTATGACCAAAGAACTTGGGGTACAAATTCTGGCCAACAACCTTTATCCTTGTCCAAGCTGGTTTTCAAAGTTCGCTTGATTATTTGGTTGATGGCTTCAACTTGCCCATTAGACTGAGGATGAGCTAGGGAGGCAAAACATAAGTTGATGTTGAACTTAGAGCAGAACATCATGAACTTATTGTTGTCGAACTATCGCCCGTTGTCAGTGACTATCGCATTGGGAATGCCGAATCTACAAAGGATGTTCTTCCATACGAAGTCTTCTATTTTTGCCTCAGTAATGGTTGCCAAGGGTTCTACTTCGGCCCACTTTGTGAAGTAGTCAACTGCAACGATTGCATAACGAACATTGCCCTTCCCTGCAGGCATTGGGCCGATCAAATCAAGTCCCCATTGGGCGAATGGCCAAGGGCTAATCATAAGAGTGAGCAGCTTGGGAGGGGAGTGAGGAATAGTTGCGTAGCGTTGACACTTATCACATGAGCGGGATATTCTGATGGCATCTTGATGGAGTGTTGGCCAGTAATATCCTTGGCGAAAAGCCTTGTGTGCTAGGGATCGAGATCTAGCATGATCTCCGCAGTCTCCTTCATGTATTTCCCGAATGACAGTTTCCGCCTCTGCGGGCGTAAGGCATCTTAGGTATGGTAGGTTAAAACCCCGCTTGTAGAGTTGGTCATTAATGATCAAGTAACGGGTAGCCTTGTATCGAACCTGCTTAGCATGGATTTTGTCATTTGGAAGGGTGCCATGAGCAAGGAATCTATAAATCGGGGTAATCCAACTATCTCCTTGTTATAAGTTGCACACTTCCGCAGCCATGGTGCTTGGTGCTGCCAACAATTCGACCTGAATTTTTCTCCTAATCTTGTCTTCCACCGCTGAGGCGAGGCGAGCCAAAGCATCTGCATGACTGTTTGCCGCTCGAGGAATTTGGGTGATCTAGTAGTGGAAGTGCTTGAGCAACAATTGTGTTTGTGCCAAATATGCTGCCATGGAGCTATCCTTAGCGTCAAAGTTGTTGGTGACCTGGTTAACCACTAATTGGGAGTCACTGAAGATATCAATTCATTTAACCCCAAGGTGTTTGGCCAAACGTAAGCCTGCTAGGAGGGCTTCATATTCAGCCTCATTGTTCGACGCCTTGAATTTGAAACGAATAGCATACTCCATCGCCACTTTGTCAGGGGTCGTAAGGACTAGTCCTGCTCCACAACCTTGTTGGTTGGACGAGCCATCAACATATAGACTCCATACTGAGGCTGCTGGTTTTATTTCTGAGCTTCTGTGGGTAATGAAACCACTTCTTTAGGCGTAGAAACAATGTCAACAGGATATGTGAAGTCGGTGATGAAGTCTGCCACTGCTTTGCCCTTCTCAGCTGGCTTTGGTTGGTAGGAGATGTCAAACTCACCCAATGTTATCGCCCATTTGATCATTCGCCCGGAAGTGTCAGGACTCTGGAGTATTTGTTGAAGATGATGATTGGTAAGCACGATGATGGAGTGTGCTTGGAAGTAAGGGCGAAGTTTTCGAGCAAACATGACCAATGCTAGAGCTAATTTCTCAATGTTGGAGTATCATGTCTCCGCATCTTGTAAGGCCTTGCTAGCATAGTAGACGGGCCGTTCGACATTACCATCCTTTCGAATGAGAACGAAACTTACTGCTGAAGCCTATACCGACAGATAGATAATGAGAGTGTCACCAACCTCAGGTTTGGAGAGCAAAGGGGCTTTACTCATGTAGTCTTTGAGGTTCTTGAATGCCGCAGCACATTCATCAGTCCATGTAATGTACTTCTTACTTCCCTTAATTGCTTTGAAGAAAGGAAAACATCTGTCGGTGGCCTTAGAGATGAACCTAGTTAAGGCTGCCACCTATCCAGTAAGGCTCTGGATGTCTTTTGAAGTTACCGGTTTCCTCATGTCGATGATTGCTTTGATCTTCTCGGGATTAGCCTCAATGCCTCGTTGGCTTATCATGAAGCCTAAGAATTTACCAGAGCCTACGCCTAAGGCACATTTGTTGGGGTTCAACCTCATTCGATACCTCTTCAGAATGGTGAAAGTTTCAGATAGGTTGGTGATGTGTTGGTCAGCATGTTTGCTCTTGACTAGCATATCATCAACGTAAACTTCCATGCTCTTCCCAATCTGTTCGGCTAACATTGAATTGAACAGTCTCTGATAAGTCGCTTCTATATTCTTTAGGCCGAAGGGCATGACTTTATAGCAATATAGTCCCTTGTCAGTAGTGAAGGCTGTGTGTTCTTGGTCTGGAGGGTTCATGAGGATTTGGTTGTATCCTGAGTAAGCATCCATGAAGCTCAGGATTTTACACCATGCCGTAGAGTCTATAAGTTTGTATATGAGAGGAAGAGGAAAGCTATCCTTCGGGCATCCTTTGTTTAGGTCGGTGTAATCGACACACATTCTCCACAAGACCTTTTGGAACAGGAGACTTTCCTTGGTCGAATTCTTCTTAACAAGGACAGCATTTGCTACCCACGTTGGATAATTGACTTCGCAAACGAAGCCTATGCCTTTAAGTTTTTCAACTTCTACCTTCATTGCCTCGTACCGTTCAATGCCATAAGATCTTCGCTTCTGTATCACTAGCTTGGTTTTGGGGTCAATACTTAAGCGATGACAGATTATATCGGGAGAGATGCCTGGCATGTCCTTGTATGACCAGGCGAAGATCTCAGTGTTCTCTTATAAAAAAGAGATCAATGCCAACCGAATGGGTGGTGACAAGGTGGTACCAATCTTCACCATGAGATCCGGATAATCTTTTGAGATAGAGACCTTCTCTAACTCTTCAGCGGGTTGTGCTTACTAGGTGAAAGAGTCATCTCAAGGATCGTCGGGTTGACTGTTGCCACCGTGAAGATCCAAGTTGGCTTCGTCTGGGCTGGTCTTTATGACTTGGTCATGTATAGAAAGGGTTTTCTTGGGCACAGGCAGGTGCTGTTACTTGACCAAAGTGTTGTAACATGATCGTGCACTAAGTTGGTCTCCTCTGATGTAACCATTGCCATAGGGGGTTGGAAATTTCATCAACAACATATGTGTGGATACCATGGCCTTGAGATCATTGATGCCTGTGCGTCCAAAGATGACATTGTATGCCGTTGGGCAATCAACCACCAGAAAGTTAGTGGTAATGGTAGTTGTGTAAGGGCCTATACCAATGGTGAAAGGTAAGTGTATGCTCCCCAAAGGTTGCACGATATCGCCGGAGAAGCTTATCAGAGGGGAAATCAAGCGGTCGAGCAAGTGTTCAGCTATATTAAGTGCCCTGAAAGCTTCAGCAAACATGATATTGACCGAAGCCCTCGTGTCTACCGGGATTTGTCGTACTTCAAAGTTGGCTATGTGAGCTTCCACGATCAATGGGTCGTTATGAGGGTAGATGGTACCTCTTTCTTCCTCAGGGTAGAAACATATTGGATCCCAGTTAGGCTTGTGATATTTACCTCCCCTGATGTCTTCCACGTGAAACACTTGGTGGCCAGACCTTAAAGCTCGTTCACTATTTTTCATGGCCCTGTTGGAAGATTTAGATATGGGTGTGCCACCACTTATGGAATATATCACATTTACTTGGCGTTGGTTACGGTTACCCTTTAGAAGGTGAAGGAGGAATTGATCAATTTTTCCTTCACGTGCCAAAGCTTCAATATGATCACGAAGGGTGATACACTTCTCGCCGTCATGGCCGTTATGCTCGTGGTAGCAGCAAAACGTGCCCGTGTTCTTCGTGGGCATGTAATCCGGGTGCCTCGACTTTGGCTTCGGTATCAAGTGTGCTATGCTGGGGTAAATGGCCACGCATGTTGCGTTCAAAGGTGTGTATGCCTCATACCTCGGGGTAGGGGCTGTCCTGACACGTGCTTGACCCACTGTGTTGACTGCCTGGGGTCGGGGATTATCATGGTGATACCCTTAGTTATCGCGGTAGTGTCCCTTACTATTTTTACTAAAATGAGACTGGTGATGATGGAAATCTTTCCTTTTGCCCTGAGATTGATATGTCTGTTGACTTGGCAAAGTATTAAGTAAGGCAGGGGGAGGCACCGCTGCTGTTTGGAAGGTCGAGGTTTTCTCATTTGGTTGGATCTGGCTTCCACTCCCTATTTGCTGATAAATGGTGGTTGTGGGGGGTTTCCCTCGATATGTCCTTGCCTCGGCGGAGGCATGGTTGTAAGCCTGTGCCATCACCTCAGAGTAAGTCTTCCAAGTGTTGGCATTGATCATGTACTTGAAGAAACAATCACGTAGGCCTGCCGTGAAGGCCTTGAGGGCGGTCTTGTCATCTGCCTCAGCGCAGCGAGAATACTCATGGCTGAAACGACGAGTATACTCTCGTAGTGACTCATCCGGCTTCTGACGAATAGTGTACAAGTCATCTACAGAATGCAAGCGATCGGTCTGGAAGATGTGTTTAGAGACAAACAGTTTCCTCAGTTCCTCAAATGAGTCTATTGTCTCAAGTGGAAGACGGCAATACCAGTTTAGAACTCCGCCAGAGAAGGTGGAGGGGAAGAGAAGACATCATTCTTCGTTGGTGTGCATCTAATATGCCATGATGGACTCCAAGAGGTTAAGGTGTTCAATAGGGCCCTCCCTTCCAGTATAGAGTTGTAAACCAAGCTTTTGTTTTGTCTTTGCTTGAAGGGGGGTGTCGAGGATCCTCCTTTCTCAGGCCTGGGTTGGTTCCAGTCAGGTATCTTGGCCTGACGTTCGGCCTTCAACTTGTTTACTTCCTCAAGGAGCTGTAGGATAAGGGGGTTTTGAATGGAGTCATGTACCACTGGGATTTTCTTTCGTAAGTCTCCATCGCCTCTTGGAAGTAGGAAAGTTTGAGCAAGGGCGTGTGATTTTTCCTTGGATTCCCCGTACTGACTTCTAGGGCGAGTTTGTCGGAATTCCTCAGAGTCCCCTGTACCTTCATGTTCCTCTAAGACATGTCGTTCCTTCCCTAGATTGGCAGCTGGCCTGGGTCGTGGGAGGGGACCGAGTCTTTCAGAAACCCTTAAGTCATTAATCTTTGAGCATATGTGGAGGGGATTCTCTCGACGTTGCTTTAGGAAGTCTCGACAGGCACGATAAACGACTTTCAATCCTTCCAACCCTTCTGCAAAGAGGTGTCTTCCTCCACTTCTTCTGTTTCGGGTCGAAGCAGCTGGGTTGAGAGAAGTCTCATGTTGATCAATGTTTTGATGATTAGCTCGCTTCTCATCAGGGATACCCATGTCAAAGGAAGGTGACCCTCCGTGTTGGGGGGCACCCAGATGATGGTTGATGTCCATAGGGGCAACAAGCTCGCGTGTTTGAGTACGCATAGTTTCATGGAGCGTCTTAAAGAGCTTCTCATACTGCTCCTGGAGGACCTTATTCTTCATTGCTATCTTGTTGTTTTGAGCTTCTAGCTCATCGACTTTAGCTTGAAGAGCAACCCTATTTCCTTCCTTCTTTCGTTGCTTCGCACTAGGTGCAAGAGAGGTGTCATTCTGTGTGTTGTGGCTTCTTTCGCTCCCCATGTTGGAGAGAGATGTCTGGTCAAAAGAGAGTGTACGAACGGTGGAATCAGCTTGACAAAGTTAAAGAGAGTGGGAATAAGTGTCGTTTCCCACAGACGGCGCCAAATGTTGATGCACAAAATCAGTGAGGACTTTGGTACAACAGAAAATGTTAAGTTTGTGACCTTCGTTAGATTGCTCCGGTCACTAGTGTGGATAAGTATGTAAATGGATAAGGATAGGGAAGCAACACAAGCTGTACGTGGTTCACCCAGATTGGCTACGTCCACGGAGTAGAGGAGTTCTCATTAATTGTGAAGGGTTTACACAAGTACATAGGTTCAAGCTTTCCTTTAGTGAGTACTAGTGAATGATTTAGTACAAATGACATTAGGAAATATTGTGAGAGAATGATCTCTATTTATAGAGGAGAGTTTCTAGTTTCATTCTGACATTGACACGTGTCGTGTTGTGATTGGCTTCTGATGTTGACACGTGTCGCGCTATGATTGGCTTCTGATGTTGACACGTGTCGCGCTGTGATTGACCTCTTGGTTGGAGGGAAACTCTTCTGGGTCCTTGACTGTATAACATTGACCGGTGCTCAGTAGTTTCGGGATTGGTCAAGTATGGTACAAACAATGACCATTAAACTAAAATTGTGAGTAAGATTAAAATCTAATTTTAGTCTATTGATACATTAATCACCTCATTTATTAATTATATTTTGTTGTTTTAATTATTTCTCTTTTTCTTGCTAATTTTAATGTGCTAATTATATTTCATTTTCATTTTCATTTTCATTTTATTTATCGTAATATATTTTGTTGTAAACATTTAGATAAACTAATTTTTGTTATACAATATATTTCGATATATTTTGTTTTCTTTATTTAGGTACATTAAATTCATTATAATACAATTCGGTGCATACATTTAGGTACACACATTTAGGTACATACATTTCGATTCAAAGATGTAGGTACATTAATTCAATATAATACATTTTGGTATTAACATTTTAGTGCATACATTTTGGTACATACATTTAGGTACATTAATTTAATATAATACATTTCGGTATTAACATTTAGGTCCATTAATTCAATATATTGCATTTTGGTACTAATATTTAAGTACATTAATTGAGACTTTCAAGTTTCAAGAATGTTAAAAAATTAAAAAATTAAAAAAAAAACATAATAAATTTAAAAAAAAATTTGGTCAAAAAATAAATTTAAATGTGTATATTAATAAATTTAAATATTAATGGTAGACATCGAATAAAATACACATTAATTAATTTGAATTAAGGACACATCAAGGGACTATATTCAATATGTAATCTAATACCAGATTTTATTAAATTTCAATCTTCTTCAAGGATTAAAGTTAAAAAACCCCAAAGGAAACTAATGTGTGCTCCCTTTGGTGATTTTGTCATTTGTTTTTTGGTTTCGTCACTATTTTAGGCTTAATGTTTTAGCTAGCTGCGTTATATACGTCTTACTTTTACGATTGAAATTTGATCTAATAAAATTGAAAAGAAAAGAATTCTCACTTAACAATAAACTTAATTACACCGACTTTGAGGTGGAACAAGCACTACTCAATGTAAAATAAAATCATTGTCCTCATTAGCTAAGGAAACTAAATAAAATTGTTTTTAATGGTACCAGCCTTTTATAATACCATTTCTCAATGCTTCCTTACCACCAATGAACCCATAAGGCAGTCTTGCCACAACATCT
Organism: Malus domestica; assembly: GCF_042453785.1. Taxonomy (NCBI): domain Eukaryota; kingdom Viridiplantae; phylum Streptophyta; class Magnoliopsida; order Rosales; family Rosaceae; genus Malus; species Malus domestica. The sequence goes on along the minus strand of NC_091674.1, from coordinate 21,522,466 downwards.
TGAATCATCAACTCTTTCACGCTTGATATGCTTGCATGGTAAACTTGTAGCCCTAGGCTTTTGAGTGCATTCATCAACTTAGCATATGGGTAGTCTTCATCCGGACACTGAACATGTATCATGGCTTCTGACGCCGAAATCTTCACATCCACTTCCATAACCGCAGAAGCTGCCCTATCACTATTACTACTATTAATACTATTATTATTTTTATTAGAATAATGATGCTGGTCAACTATGGAGCTGGTGCTTTGGCTGGAGTGATGATCAAGATTGTTGCTTGGATTATTGCCCGCTTTAGGCTTTTGTGGTTGTTCTTGGACTTTGGCCTCCAATTCCTGAACTTTTGATTTGAGTTGATTGATGTAGGCCACGGCATCGGCAAGCAAAGAGGACCTGTCCATTTTTGACACATTGGGAACAACTGACCGGAGGACATAGAATCGGTGGTTGAGCTTCTCCCTCCTCTGTCTCTCGGCCTCAACGTGGTTTAACAATTGTGATTCTCTATTTGCAGCTCCATGTTTTGATGATCTTCCTCGCTTTTTCGACCGAATCGTGTTCTCCGTATTCTCGGAGGTGAAGTTCCCAACAGAATCAGAAGGTGATTCTGGCGACGACCCTCCTAGATTGATAGGTGCAGCTTCGTTTATACCACCACCTTGATCTAGTAAAAAGAAGTATTGAACATCGATGGTAAATTAGGTACATCATTGAGATTATACACGTATACAAGTGTATTGTACTAATACTTAGTGAATAACCAAAACAGAAAAATAGGAAATTGTTATTCATATTTCAAAAATCTATTTATGCACTTCAAACTTTATATATATAATAAAAAAAGTTCTTATGAGAGCTGTACAATTAGATTTTTAGATTTTTAGAGTTCCAATAATAATTCTAGAAAAAAAAAATTCAGATCTTCTCTAAAGAGTGCAGTCCGAAGTCGATGAACTGAGAAATCTTGACAATTCAACAGAGGAAGAGAGATGCAAACTTTTAGTTTGTGTACGTGGGCTAGTGGGATGGACTAATGGCTATAAATTTAAAAGGTGAGGTCCGAATTTCTCTCCGGAGAGGATCTCGATTCCTCAAAAAAAAAAAAAAAAAAAAAAAAAGGGTTTGGTAATAGGTACTAATCATTGACCATGCCATTTGGTATTTGGTAAGTACAGATAAACGAATTACTCTGGAATTTAACATAGATTTTGGTTCATACCTTGTGGGATCAATTCCTTTTGAGCTGCTGAAAACAGTCCATTTTCTAGGATAGGAACAAGTACATCGCCGTCACGGCTGGTCTGCCGTTTTGAGAGCCTGTTGTTGTTGTTCATGTTGATGTTGTCATCTGATCCGAACAGCGACTTTGATAAATGCACTAGACCCCAATCTTCTTTGATCACATCCAAAGAGGCCAGTTCAAGTACCCCACAAGGAGTTGCAATGCAAACCAAAGTTTGGATTCCATGCATTCTTGCTTCTTTAACTCTCTCACACTCATAAAACTGAAATTCATGGTCACCTGCAAGCCAAACAAACCCACCAGAACCAAATGCCCTGCCGAGAATATTGGTACTATTATTACCGTGGCTTCCGGAGAATGACTGGGTTAAAGAAACGGTATAAAAGTAAAACCACTCGGAGTCAGTGACATCTCCATGATCCACGAGCCTCATGTCCAAATCCACCATGTCATCATGCAAAAGTGATTCAACTTCCCGGTTATTCACCCTCTTTCTCTCCACATTGTTGAACCCAAATTTGAGTTGGTAATTGTTGGCTATTCGGCTGCTTCTTTTCGATGCCAAGTGATCGCGAGTGTTCCGAAAATGGCCGCCGGCCCATGACAGGGAAACCTGGTCACTAATGCTGTCTTTGGAGGCTTGCCAGAAAATGGAATACACCCACCACTCAGGCCTGTTCTGAACTATGAACTGTAGGCGCTGTTGAAATGTGGGGGAGGTTTCTTGGCAGAAATTAGTTGAACATGAGGATATGATTTCGTCCATGGTTTATGCCCTAATTTGGTTTTGCTACAGAAGGGAACTTTATGTAACAAGAGAGAGGAGGGTGAGAAGCAGAGCGGTGGAAGAAGAAAGTCAAGAAATTAAGGGAGCGAGGTTCTCCGCGAGTGGTGTGACCTTGCAGATTGTGATTTGGTTATGCGCATAAATATACGGGAACCAACGCCTGGCTTTGCCTTCAACTGTTTGGCCTTCTGGGCTAATGGTGCCAACGTTTCAAGCACGGCGACATAATGGACTTTGTTTATTTAATTAGACCTAAGATGTGAGTCATAACGTAACACTGTTGATACTATTTACATACAACTTTTTATGTTCTTTGATTAAAATTTAAAGTTTTTAAATTATTTTCATTAGTTTTTATTTTTATTAATAATGGATCGGATCCTGACATTTCTTTTAGAGTATTGTTATCCACATATTTTTTTCTATCCATTACCGACGTCCTTCAATTTTTTACCGTTGGATGGAAAACAATTAAAGAATATCAAATTATATAAATTAATAAAAAATATATAAGAGGTAAAAATATTTGTGTGAAGAGCACATCTGTTCTTTTAATATTATAAAGAATAGTACATTAGATTAAAAATTAGTTAGCACAAGGCCGTAAATTTGAGATTGACAATGACATTTTTTTTAACCATAGACTCGATAATCAGATACTCAGATTTTATTATAATATTAAAAAAAAATAAAACAATATCACTGAATTAAGAAGTAATTGACACAATATCGCATATTCGTGAATGACAATAAAACAACAAAGTATAAACAAGGCTCTATTGTCGTGGGAAATACACCGGGATTGTATCTGACATGGCTTGATTTGATTTAACCCATTCTGCTTTTCATATTCCGAGTCTCCTCATTCACCCAAAAATAAAATAAAAATTCCGAATCTCCTCGTTCACGAAAAAATAATCCTGACAAGCCGGAAACCACGAGGCACCTCAAATTATTTCTATTTAATACTAATTTCTTTTGCAGTTGAGTTAATTCCAACATGATTCTTTTTGGATTTTTTTTGTGAGACTCTTAAGAATATGTGAATTGTGTTCGTTTATTGTACAATGTGTAATTAATTTTTATCAAATACTATTTTTGTTTAATTTTAAATAAAAATATTTAAAATAATTTATAACAGTACGATTTGACAAATCTTTGAAATTCTCATAAAAATGATTCGACGTGGATCCGGATTCAAGCTAATTTATAACAAGGGATATGATCATATCTATTGATGTGACACGTGGGGAGGAAATAATTTATAACAAGGGATAATGATCATATCTGATCTGACACGTGGGGAGGAAATAATTTATGGACTTAGATTGTCTACTCTTCCATTCCATACCCTTCTCATGTTTTTTTATATTTTGTAATCACGGTTAAATTATGTCAATTTTTTATATTAATTTTTTTTATAAAAATAATAAGATAAAAAGTAATGAAAATATAAAATATTGACATAATTTAAACGTGATCACAGAATATAAAAAAATGTGAGAAGGGTATGAAATGGAAAGGGCAAACAATCAAAGTCCATAATTTATAAGGAAAACTAATGAAAAGGGCTTGAAAACTTTGAGTTTTAATGATAAGGACAAAATAAAGGGTAAAGTGAATAGTATCAGAATTGACTTTTTAGTGTAAAAATATGATTTTTCGTTAAAGTGAACAGTACCAAGAGCTTTTCGTTAAAGTTCCCTAATTTATAACAAGGGATAATGATCATATCTACTGATGTGACAGTGGGAAGGAAATAATGAAGAATGCTTTCCTCTTCTATTTTCTCTCCATCTTTTTTTTTGGTTTGTTATATAATTCATGTGGGGATTGTTAAACAAATTAACAAGAACAATTAAGCAAGTTAAAATTCTTTTCCCCAATAGCTTTAGACCTTCGAGATAATTGTCAAGTTTTGATACAGCGTCAAAATCGATCTGAAGAGCCAACCAAGGCTGACATGTAAAAAGCAGGAAGATAAATGGTTGTGTGGACATGAGGATTGTGGCACAACTTCAAGCAATCATAATTTTTTTTAATGGACTAAATTAAAAAGATAGGATGAAAGATGACAAAAATAAAAAGGGAGAGAATCAAAGTTGGAAATAATAGATGAAGGAAAAACGTTCACTTGCTGTAGAAAAACCCTTTGGCCCCATTCAATTGAAAGCACAAAATATATAGATAGTTTCTCCCTATTCAATTATTGTTGGACCCTTTTGGGACCTTAATCAAACAGAAAGATAAAACCAAATGATTTTCCCTTCCCCGCGTTTGTCTCTCAAAATAGTTTATTATTATTTTTTTTTAATAAACAATATTATTTATACTAAGATAAAGAAAATGAGTTTAGTCACACAATTGGCTAGTAATAATGTGGTTCAAATTTGTTTTTTACGATAATCTAACTTAAGATCTCTCAATTAAAAGTTAAGAGAAATACTACTACACCGTAATACTAAGTGGCCAAAATAGTTCTTTTAAAAAATCGATAGATGGATAAATTTTATTTTGATAACAAAGAATAAATAAATAACCAAACTTCTTCCTGGTGAAGTGCGCTTGCATGACACTTCCTTGGTCTTGGGTTCGAAGGTCTGTGTGTTGTACTGCTATACTCTTGCCTTATATTTCTCCGCGTCCTATTTTGTAAAAGTAGTGCTTGTAAATGGTGTTTCGGGATCATGAAATAATTGAAGCTGAGATGTTTTTCTCTGCATTGTACTAATAAAAGCATACATCTTTGGTATGTTGAAACTTTTTTGCTCCGTTTCATGAAAGAACTATAATCTTTTCTTTTGAAATAGAAAAAAATACTGTTCATAAGAAAATTACAGAAATAAATGAAGTTTCACCCATTTCGGTCCTTGTATTAATCATTCCACATACAAAAATTGTAGTTGAACTCATGCTTGATCTATGTGGTCTCAAAACATCCAGACATACGTATCCAACAATGCACACCTTATCTCTCAACTGTGACTTGTCCCATGCTGCATGATAGCATGGTTTAATTGGGAAGTGCCACTAGGGTCTATAATTGGTGGTGAATTAAACTGTGGTAGAAATTAGACAAATATATGGTTATGGTGGCTGTGTTAACTAGTGTTTCGCCACAGTCTTGCTTTGCTGGCACAGTGGTATTGACACCGTGAAGAATGAAGAATCTCAGGGAAGTAGATGAAGGGAGTTTAGAGACAAGAGAGGGAAACGAGCTTTATGAAACCAATTATATTTATTACACCATATTGAAATGAAACTATTACACTTAGGATTATATAGATCCTAATACACATGACAAATTACTAAACTACACTTGAACCAACTAACTTCTTTACAACAGATTTCAACTAAGTCACCAATATTGAAATGACAAGTGTCACATTTATTACTCCCCCCCTCAAACTCAGCGAAATTTTCTATAGCTGAGATTGTTTTGCATCAGTTTGGTTGTGATTTGAAATAATTCCTGCATATTGATATGCAGAATCACCAGAATGACCATTATCAATACTCTTCGTAGTTGAACTAGCACCTTGTTGCAAGTTAGACTGTCCTAGAGCTAAAGTATGACAGTGCTTCATAAAAATTGGACTATGCAAGCCTTTTGTAAGGATATATGCTACATGTTCATCAGTGGGGATATATTGAAACACTGGATTAAAACAGATAGCCAAAGTTGATAAGTTATCACAGTGAAGGCATGGAGGTGAATAAAGAAATTGGTGAATATCTTTAAGAACAGAACGAATCCAGAACATATCATATGCACAATGAGAAAGAGCTTTGTACTCTGCCTCTATTGAACTTCTTGAAATAGTTGACTGCTTCTTAGATTGCCATGAGATTGGATTGTTTCCCCGAAAACAATAGAGCTTGTGATAAACCTTCGATTATTAATGTTTATACCTCCAAATCAGAGTATGCATTAATAAAGAAATCACTACACTTTGAATACTTCAAACCATAATTTAGTGTACCCTAAATGTATCTCAAACTTCACTTAACTAGGTAAAAATGCATCTCTGTTCATGCACTCATGTATTGACAAACCATGTTTATTGCATGAGTTATATCTGGCCTTGTAAATGTTAGATATTATAATGTCCCTACTATGTTTCTGTACTGAGTAGGATCACTCATCAAAGTTCTTTCGGCAACAAGTAACTGTGTATAAGGTTTTGATGTGGAAGTAGGTTTGCAGTTGTCCATTCCAGCTTTATGCAGTAAATCTCTGGCATACTTAGATTGATTGATGAAGAAAGAACCATCTTCTTGATGCTGAATATGCAAACCTAAGAAGTATGTAAGCTTCCCCATGTTTTTTAAGTCAAACACTTATGCAAGATCATGAATTACTGATTAGATTTTTGATACATTTAGCCCTATCAGTATAATGTCATCAACATATAGACATAGTAGAATGACATCATCTTGATCACTTTTCACAAATAAACTCGTATCAGACATAGATGTTGTGAATCCCAAAAATGGTAAATAACTTGTAAATTTGGAATTCCAAGCCCTTAGGGCTTGTTTGAGACCATACATAGATTTTACTAGTTTGCATACATGATTTAGGAATTTGGAATTCATAAACCCTTGCGGCTGCTTTATATACACTTCCTCCTTAAGATCCCCATGTAGGAAGGCATTTTTGACATCCAATTGTCTTAATGACCAACCATATTGAGCTACTCAAGCCAGTATTAACCTGACTATTGTATGTTTAACCACAAGGCTGAAGGTCTCTAAGTAATCCAAACCCTATTCTTGTGTAAACACATGTGCTACCAATCGTACTTTGTACCTTGAATAGTACCATCAAGGTTCTTTTTAATCTTATAAATCCATTTGCTTCCAATTACACCTCTGTCATTAGATGGTGGCACCAAACACCAAGTTCCTTGTGTTTGCAAAGCTTCAAATTCCTCTTGCATAGCAATTTGCCACTATTGATTCATACTGGCAATTTTAAATGTTTTAGGTTCTTTAGTGTCTGATATTGCAGCAAGAAATGAGAACCCTCCAAATACCTCATCAATAATTTCCAAAGATTGCAATTCAAGCAAGGTGGCAAAATATGTAGCATAATCTTTTTTTGAAATTGTACCAGTTTGAAGTTTGGTTTGTTGACCAGATGGTCTAGAAATGTCATGAATATCAGAAGTATGTGATAATGGAGATATTGGTAGAATTACCTATAATTGTGCAGGATCTAGGACATGAAGCAAATGAGTTGTATCATTTGAGGAGGAAAGAGTATGGCCTAAATCTGTTGGTGTTCCAAATTCATGTACTGAAGACTGTGGATGCAAATTTCTTCCTCCTCGATCTTGGACGATTTTGCACCTACAAAACAATTAACACCTTAGGTTAAGGCCAAGAGCCTCACGCGCCCACGATGAATGGGGGGAGCTTTGGCCGAAGAACCTCCGATGCCAAAGTTAGAATTTAGAGAGAAATAGTGTTTAGAGAATTTTGGGATTTTTGCCAAAGTGTTGGAATTAGCTTTTTGGTGAGAATGGGAGTATATTTATAGGGATAGGAGGTGGCTAGGGTTTTTAGGTTTAATTTAGGTTTAATTAGCCAATTTATTATGATAAATTTGCTAATTAAACATAAAGGGAATAAATGGATGGTTATAGAATCAATTAGCTAGCTTAATTGGGGTAGTAAAGTGGGAAAAGATAGGGAAGGTAGAAAGCTTAAGGGGATGGCCGGCCATGTGATGTTTTAGGGTTGAATTGGTTGTATTTTGTGGTTGCTTGGATATAATGGATGGTTTAATTGAGAATTAATGGGTTAATTAGGCAATAAACCCATTAATTAGCCAATTAACATAATTTAAAAGGAATGTGTTTGGGAATTACCTTGTAGAAAGGATTTGATGAGATGGACTTTGAATTGTTACCTTTTTTGGGTACTTTTGACTTGATTGAAAGATGATTGCCCACTGCTCGCGCGTAGGAATCCTGGTATGCCTCGAGGGTATTTTTGTCCTCTTTTGTCTAAAAGTCCACATGTCGCCTAGTGAATATATTTGGCTCCACAAATGCCCCCACACATGTTGGCCTACTCGCAGAAAAGGGCGGCAGGTGTAGAGATTTTCTTGCTTTAGGAAACTTAGGACTGCTTCCTATTTTGACGTAGATTCTCTCTTTAATAGGAAATTAGATCATTCTTACAAGAGAGAGATAGCTTAGAGGATATTTGTTCCCCTTCCTCTAGCAATCTTCTACATCTTGCCTGTGCAAAAGACCGTCTTTCGTTGCTTTCTTCGTCTTCTTCGTGCCGCACCGATGTAAGAAAACTTTAATTTTTCTTGCCTTATTCTTGGATAGTGCTATTGCGGGGTAGTCGTCAGGGTGGTGCGGCACATCGGCTGGCAGGGGCCAGGAGCTGGCTCGGCATGGGCTGAGGAGATGTCGTGGCAGGGACCACTGCTTGGGTAGCTTGGCTTGGCTTGAGCCAAGGGCAGCTTATGCAGCTGGGGTCGAGGATTGTGGCACTGGTGCGCAGTGCTAGGCGAGCCGCATGGCTCATGTCCTTTGGGCTCTTGGACCTGACTCAGGCCAGGCTGGCGATTGAGAGAAATGAGGAGATTGCGAGTCTCATGGGCTGCTGGAATGTTAGGCATGCAGGCCTCCTGCCTGCTGGAATGCTGGGTTGAGCTCCTTTGCTGAGTACCATGAATGTCGTTGGCTGCTTAGTCCTCTTTGCTGAAAGAAAGGTGGGCTGCTCCGGAAAGAGAAGGTAAAGAGGATCAAAGCGGATGCATTGGCTCGTCTGATCGCTGTCGTGTAGCTTACTATGAATGAAGATAGAAAGAAGAGATCTTCCCCGCCTGCTCATGAGATGCCAGTTAAGAAAAAACTGAAGACTTCTTCTGCTACTCAAGAGGGTCCGCTTGCTACCGAGAGGTATATGATTGACATGACTTCTTCTAATGGGAAGAAAAATAAGGCTGCTAGATCTGAGCATGTGGCGTCTTCTATGTTGAGAATGGCTAGTACAATTGTGGATAAGATTGCTCAACGTAAAGGTTTTATCATGCCCCCAGTGCTGAAGTCCGTACCAGGACGTTCTTTGGGAGCCAAGTCCGGTTCATTTTTGTAGAGACTTGCTATTATGAAGAGTGGTAAGGTGGATTCTGTTGCTAAAGTGGCGGCAAAGCCTGCTCCATTTGCTGCTGAGATTGATTCGCCTTAGATTCAAGATCTTAAGCTTGCAATTTCTGAGCTTCGTTTTGCTGCTTATGCTAAGAAGGGAGTGGATAAGCTGCAGCGCGTCCGTGTTAGTCTGCTTAAGAAGAATGCGCAGCTGAAGGGTGAGAAGGATGGGTTTGAGGTTTTAAGACCTTCTCTATTTCTCCAGAAGACTTGCTTACTTTTACTTTTAAGGCTTTCATTGGTGAAGTAGTTGGAGAAGTTAGTGCCCAGACTGGGGTAGCCGGGGGTGAAGCGCCAGATGATGCCGCTGCTAAGAGCGTTACGGCTGTTGAAGGTGTGGCAACCTAGTAGTCGTGGGATGTCCAAGCTGCTGTAGTGTAGTATTTTAGGTAGCCTTTAGGATTTTCTTTGTTTTTCCTTGTAGCTCTTGTTTTGCTTGAACTCCTTCGGCCTTTGCTAGTTGTTTATAAACATGTTTTCCTTCGTTTTTCTTCATCTTCACTTCTTTTGTTCATGCCCTAACCTTTAGACTTGATAGACCAATGGCAGGCATGCTACTTTTTTATAAGCAGACAAGCTCGCGTAGCCTATGCAGCCGTAGGTGTTGGTGTAGAACTTTGCAAAGTTGTTAGCCATAGGGTTGGCAGCCGGATGCCTTACTTACAGAAGCAGACAAGTCCGCGTAACCACTAGGCTGTTAACCTTGACTTTCTTCAATTCCGTAGGTTGCGTAGCAAGTATCACAACACTTTAGGACTTGGTGTAGGTTGTTCCGCGCTTGGCAGAGGTGAAGCTTATCGACTACGTAGCATGTCGGCAGTGGATAAAACTTCGTATATGCGCGCTAGCTTGTTTAACCTTTCACAAGAATGTGCGGTTGTATAAGTCTAGCGCGACTTTACTGCTCGAAGGGCAAGCCGTAGGCAGTCTTCCGGAATCCGTAGGCTACCTTAGTGCACTCGGTAGCAGCTTTAGGATTCCAGGGCAGCCGTCTATCGGATGTACTGCGTAATGTGCCCTCTCCGTCTCTAGGGCCCAGTTCCCCACGGATTAGGCCAAGAGACCCAAAATCCTTCAGTTAGCTAAGCCTTGAAAAAGACCATTGCGGCTACTTCTAGGAATCCCGGCGCAAGCCATCGTGCATCTAGTTATACTAGGGCAGCCAGACTCATCCACGTCTGGATATTTGGAGTGTAAAGTTTATCCTCCCATCTTGGAGAGCTGACCCATATGGGTGTCGGGGAATTGGTTTATCCTCTCGCACTGGAGAGCAATTAGTTTACCCTCTCACACTGGAGAGCATGGTTGGTCCCTCGGGGGGCGCAATTCCTGCGATGGGTCCCTAAGAAGGGCACAGTCTTCTTTTGAAGTGCTGGAGTGATCACTTGTTGTAAGCATGCAGCCGAGCCAAGTTGTGATTACTTCTGAATTCCTCATTGAAAAACGAGTGAAACGAACGAGAACTTAGCTGTAAGGTAGGAACTGCATAACAACTGGATAGTCCTCAACTTGTGAGGTGGTGCCCGTCGAGCTTCTTAAGTCTTCGGGCTTTGATGTAGTCGGAGGTCACACATGGTACTTCTTCAGATTGTAGGCGCTCCACTACTTTTCGATCTTTTTATCGTTTCATGGTAGCGGAGGTATAATTACTCTTACCGCCTATTCTGCTGAGCTTGTACGGACCTTCCCAGATGAGATCTATATTTTTGGATGTTTCGGCCTGCCTATTGCCTTAAGGATATCTCGGCATGGACATATGCTGCTTGATGCCATATTTTTTGAAGAACTTCGCCAAATCTTTGCCCACGAATTGCAGGCCGTTGTTGGTGATGATGGATTAAGGGATGCCAAATCGGTAAATGATGTTCCTCCATATGAAGCGCTCTATGTCCGTCTGAATCGTGGTCGTCATGGGCTCTGCTTCCACCTATTTGGTGAAGTAGTCGGTTGCCACGAACCACGGCTGCTCGCAAGCCTTTGTAGTTGGATGCGTCGTTGACATGCGAATGCCAGAAATCTCCATTAAGGGAATATGTGCAGCTAAAGTGTGCTCGACTACCTTCGGGGCATCGTTGGGCCGAGTTGTTGCGTTCGTCAGAAAACTTTGCATCTGCCAGGGTCTACGCCTTTATCGTCGCCGGTTTGGATTCGGCGGAATAGTGCGTCATGATGATGACTGCATGTAACTGTAGAATACAGGTAGTCGGGCCCCCAGCTCTTCTCGCATGATGGTAGAGCTTATTGCTGCTTTAGATACCGTCAAACATGCGAATAAGTCCTCCGCTGCTTCTAGGGATGTGATGTCGGGTACTTCTTCAAGTCCTTGAATGTGCATTGGCGAGCCTCATCCCAAAGTGCATGCTTCTCTGCTAAAGCAAAAGAGTCTGCCAGAGTTAGATCTTCTTTCATGATCAATTTTCCGAATAGCGGGTGGTCTGCTGGAAGTCCTTTGTGGAAGGCTGCTCTAGCTATCGAGTCGTTGCATCCGACTATTTTTGCCTTCTCTATTTTGAACCTCCTCATATAGTCGCGAAGCGACTCCTTTGGGTTCTTCTTGACGTCGAACAAATGGTCAGACTTCTTTTTTATCGAGCGATAGGATGAATATTCTTTGGTGAAAACCAAAGAAAGTTCGTAGAAATTCCGGATGGATTGTGGCAGCAGGGTGTAGAACCAATTTTGCGCCTCGCCTTGTAGAGTGGTGGCGAATATCTTGCACATGAGATCATCGTTGTTTCGATAAAGGATCATTGCGCTTTGGTAACGTTTTAAGTGTCTCTCCGGGTCTTCATCCCCTTTGAAAGATGTGAAATGTGGCATGCTGAACTCGCGTGGAGGCTCTGCCTCCTCGATCTCCTCCGTGAAGGGTGACCTGCTTATGTTGATTATGTTCCGTCGTAGTGCCTCGTCGGTGACCTCGTTGCGTTGGAAATCATGCAATCGCTTGGTCAAGAGTCTTTCTACTTCTTTCTGAATTTGCATTTGTTGGGGTAGCGGAGCTCTCGGCTGCCCCCAGTCATGATTTGCTGGTCTAGGCTGCTCTTCCATGTGTTTGGCTCGTCTATACCGCGGATGCCGTGCATGTCGTGCGTTCCTAGTAGGCGAGCGAGTTCTTCGCAGGCTACTGGTTGAACTTGAGCTGGATTGAGTGACTGCTTCTCTCCGTCCGTCGTGCTGCCTACTCTGATGTGAGGTGGAGGACGCTCCTTGTGGGCTTAGTTGCGAATAGACATTTTGCCCGGAAGGTTGCTCATGTTGACTATCGGAGTATGACCCCAACCGTGAATGTATGCTCATCCGTGGGCCTAGTCCAGAGTGCATGCTCCCTCGCGCTCTAAGACGGGAATGTACACTGCCCAAACGTTCGGCTCGTGGCTGGTCGAGTGGCTGCTTACCGGGACGCTGCTGGAAATGTTCGTCTGCCCTTGTCCTACTTCGGGATACCTCGTCCGGGGCACGTTGGATCTCGATACGTTGCAAAAGTTGATTCACCAAGGTTTTCTGTTGTGCAAGGGCGCTCGTCAACTCTATGACTTGTCGAGACAAGTGTTGTTCGCCATTTGGATTGGAAGAGCTTAGAAGGAATGCGCCTCCTTGGGCAGTGGAAATGTGGTAGACTCCGGGAGCGAGATTTGAGTTGGGAAATGTCAAATTCGTGAAAAAATGTGGTGAGATTACCCCCGGCTCGATGGTAGGTCCGGATGGTTGAGATAGTCTTGGGCCGACTTGGGCTGCTTGGAAAGCCACGAGAGCAGGCTGGGCCGTAAGAGTGGGCTGCTCGAAAGAAGCAGGCTGGACCACGGGAGTGGGTTGCTCGTCGGGAGCAGGCTGGGTCACGAGAGCAGGCTGCTTGGCAGGAGCAGGCTGGGCCACGGGAGTGGGCTGCTTGGCAGGAGCAGGTTGGGCCATCGGAGTGGGCTGCTCGACGAAAGCAGGCTGGGCCACGGGAGTGGGTTGCTCGTCGGGAGCAAGCTGGGTCACGAGAGCAGGCTGCTTGGCAGGAGCAGGTTGGGCCACGGGAGTGGGCTGCTTGGCAGGAGCCGGCTGGGCCACCGGAGTGGGCTGCTCGACGAAAGTAGGTTGGGCCACGGGAGTGGGCTGCTCGTCGGGAGCAGGCTGGGTCACGAGAGCAGGCTGCTCGGTAGGAGCAGGTTGGGCCGTGAGAGTGGGTTGCTTGACGGGAGCAGGCTGGATCACGGAAGCAGGCTGCTCAATGCGCGGTGCATGTGAATGCGAGGTTTGGGCTTGGGTCCACATAAACTTGGATGGCACGGCTTGGATCGTGGTCTTGGTACCGTGAGCCTTGGATGGCACGGCTCGGGCCGTGGTGAAGGCTCCATGGACCTCGCCACGAGTGGCTACCGAAGTAGCCATCGCGGTGGTTCCCATGGTGGCCGTGGTGAAGGCACCATGGACCTCGCCGCGGGTGGCTACCGAGGTAGCCACCACGGTGGTTCCCATGGTGGAAGCTCGTGATGATGATGCCGCTCCCCTTATTGTTGCATTTAGCCTCACGGATCTCCGCAATCCCATTTCTTGAACATTAGACTTTTCACTTGTGGAATTTTCTAAATTTCTAGCCATTATATTTTGCTTATACGTTTTATCAAAGAACCTTTTGCAAGTAAAAAATTCTAATAATAAGAACGTATGAAAAATATTCAAATGGACTAGAAAATAAAGAAAAAACCTTTTTGTGCGAGAGTCTTCTACAAGTATGGATTTCAACTCTCAATGAAAGCACCAATTTGTGGATGCAAATTTCTTCCTCCGCGATCTTGGACGATTTTGCACCTACAAAACAATTAACACCTTAGGTTAAGGCCAAGAGCCTCACGCGCCCACGATGAATGGGGGGGGCTTTGGCCGAAGAACCTCCGATGCCAAAGTTAGAATTTAGAGAGAAAGAGTGTTTAGAGAATTTTGGGATTTTTGCCAAAGTGTTGGAATTAGCTTTTTGGTGAGAATGGGAGTATATTTATAGGGATAGGAGGTGGCTAGGGTTTTTAGGTTTAATTTAGGTTTAATTAGCCAATTTATTATGATAAATTTGCTAATTAAACATAAAGGGAATAAATGGATGGTTATAGAATCAATTAGCTAGCTTAATTGGGGTAGTAAAGTGGGAAAAGATAGGGAAGGTAGAAAGCTTAAGGGGATGGCCGGCCATGTGATGTTTTACGGTTGAATTGGTTGTATTTTGTGGTTACTTGGATATAATGGATGGTTTAATTGAGAATTAATGGGTTAATTAGGCAATAAACCCATTAATTAGCCAATTAACATAATTTAAAAGGAATGTGTTTGGGAATTACCTTGTAGAAAGGATTTGATGAGATGGACTTTGAATTGTTACTTTTTTTGGGTACTTTTGACTTGATTGAAAGATGATTGCCCACTGCTCGGGCGTAGGAATCCTGGTATGCCTCGAGGGTATTTTTGTCCTCTTTTGTCTAAAAGTCCACATGTCGCCTAGTGAATATATTTGGCTCCACAAAGACATCCTAGATCCTTGAGTTCCTGAATTGCTATGTTGCAAATGATCATTTATACCATTATACACAAAAGATGACTTTTAAGATGAATATAATGATGTAAATGATGATGAAGTATGACTAATTTCATGCTGCTAAGATATATTTGGAGGTGAAGATGGAAATATTGGAATTGGTACTAACACAAATGAAATCCCAACTTGTTCTTGATTGTCTTGTTGCATTGGTAGTGAGTACTGACTTTGTTTGTAGGGAAAACAAGTCTCATCATAGAAATCATGTCTATGGTGACTATGTTAATAATGTCCTACATGGCATCCTATTGATGAGATAAAATGAGTGAGCACAAGCAAAATACCACAACTCAAATGACAGTCTAGCTTCTGTAAGCAAAGTGATTGTTGTTTCAATAACATGCATGTGTTTCCCCTCAACAATTCTACTTTGCTGAGGGGTATAAGGACATGAAAGCATATGTACAATTCCTTTTGTATCCAAACACTCTTTAAAAGCCTTACTAATATACTCTTGACCATCATTTTGTAAACATTTAATTGATACCCTAAATTGATTCAACACAAATGCATAAAATTTGCTGAACTCAACAAACACATTCACTAATAAAAATATTTAAACATAGCTTATATATTCATAAAAAAAAGGTACATAAAATATGTATCCATCTAGACACTTTACAAGAGAAAGGTCTCACACATCACTATGTATCTTGAGATGCATTTGTCAATCTTAGATGGAAATGGCATTCTTGATATCTTGCCTTGAATACATGAAACACAAACATTATGACTATTGTCTATACTAGCTGAGATACTAGACTGTTTCAACATAGATGATAAAATGTCATTGGTAGGATACCCCAACCTTTGATGCCATAATTGAGACTTCACTACTTGACCAACAAACATTGTTGAAGCTATAAATGCATATTGTGACCCTTTATTATTCTGAAACACTGGAATTTGGAACAACTCTCTTGGCCTACTCTTTTCTTAATACAATAACTCATTTGTTTTCTTGTCCTACGCAAAGAAATCAATTTCATCACATATAAACCATGATCTATTGTCAGCACATAATTGCTTTACAGATAACAAGCTCTAAGCAATATAAGGTACATGTAAAACATGTTAAAGCACAAGTGAGTGAGTATCAATCTTGATGGTAATTGCTCCAATATTGTGAATAGGTAAAGTAGTACTGTTGCCAATTGTGATCTTTTCAGATCCTTTAAATGGCATAAGTTGAGACAACCTAGAAACATTAGCAATCATGTGGTGAGAAGCACCTGAGTCAACAATCCAAGAATCAACAGGAATGAGCTGTGTTGTTTGTTGTGCAGTCATTGATAGTGCAGGAGGATGACCTTCATATGCATAATTCCCACTATGATAGCATTCAAATGCTGAGTGCCTTATTTTGCCACAGATTTGACACCCAACCAAAAAACCAGTTGTATCAGCATTGTTGTTTCTCTGATAATAGTTTGCAGCAATATGTCCTCTCTTACCACAAATTTGACATTCAATTACCACATTTAATCTTGTATCAGTATTACCAAACCATCCAGAATTCCCATTTTGTCTAAAATTACCAGACTGAAAGCTTTTGCCCTTGTAGCCATTATTATTCTTGTAAGTATTTACTCCCTTTGAACCAGCACCTCTAAAGTTTCTTGTACCATTCATATTAGAAGATTGTGAACCTGAATTAGAACCAAACCTCCCACATTACCAACAAAACCATATCCAAATGGCGGTGGATAGAATGGAAAAGGTTGATGAGGTATTGGAGAAAGATAAAACTGTTGTGAATTGGCAGGATATTCAGGTTGAATCTGTGATTGAGACCCATAAGAAACGTGTGGAATAACACCACCAGTGGTTGTAGGAATATGACTGTGATTCTGAGGATTGGATAAAGAACCAAACACCATAGAGCCAGAAGACCATGTACTAGAATTAAAACCTTGAACATATAATGCAGATAGATTATGAGACAACAAATTAATAACCCCATCAATTTATTTCAGCACCAAGTAACTGAGCACAAAATTCTTTCAGTGTTATTGAAGATTCCCTTGCCAAAATCATTGTCCTCATTATCAAAGATAAACTCCCCTGAAGCATTGAGTTGATCCCTAATGTTTTTCAACCTTAACAAAAACTTATCAATTGAATCAGCACTCTTCTAAATAGTATGCAGCTCAATTTTCTAATGATTAACCCTAGACTTTGACACAGATGCAAAACGATCTACAAGATTAATCCAGGCTTCAGATGTTGTTTTACAACCCAACACATATTCCATAGCTTCATCAAACAAGGTTGCAAGAAGAAAACTCAATAGAGCCATATCAGTAAACTCTCCTATTCTTTTGTTACTCCTAACTTTGTATGAATAAAAAATTTGAGTGGACACATAGAAGTACTATCAAAGTGATAGAATAACTTGTATCCCTTCAAAACTAACTTAAATTAAAAAGACCACTTTGCAAGGAAGAAAGATTGATACTTTCTTACAAATCAAGAACGACTGATACTTTCTTGAATTCACATATCTTGAACAAGCTCAGTGACTGAAACACTAATCAAACACAAATGATTCAATCAACAATCGATAAACCTCTAAATCTCAACATATATCCAACCAGGGAAGAAGATAATGGGAGTTTAGAGAGAAAAGAAGGAAAATAGCTTTATCAAACCAATTGTATTTGTTACACCATACTAAAATGAAACTATTACACTTAGGCTTATATAGATCCTAATACGCACGACAAATTACTAAACTACTCTTGAACCAACTAAACTTTTTTACTACAGATTTCAACTAACTCATCCAATATTGAAATGAAAAGTGTCACAGCTATTAAGTGGCACTTTGTAGTTGTATGAAAAATTAGATATGTATTATTCGTCGGCGAAATTAATTTGAGATTTTCCATAAGAGGAATGCAAGCTTATAATTCATCAAATGTGCAAATGTAATGCCAACATTAGAAAGTAAAGGAAAAGGAATTCATCGGATAATGATTTGTTCGATTATGGGCTAATGGAGGCATAATTTGCAAGTAACTAACCCTAACTTTGCGTATGACAGATTTGACACATTTCCACACGTACTTAATTATAGCGAAGGTTGCCCAAGGCGAACTTGAACTACATCATTGCTAATCCATTATGAGGTTAAGCCCAACCCCTTTTCTTTAGTGTAAATAACATCGTTTGCTAAAAAAAAATTATGGTGAAGGTTAATATTTTTCTTTTCTCGTTGAGTAATTGAGCAAAACTTTGATATGTCCAAATCAATATTAGATGTGTGAGTGTGAGGAAAAAATCCCACATCGGTAAGGGACCAAACTATGCAAGGGCTTATAAGAGGTTGGACAACTCCCTCTATTGCCAATTGGTTTTATGGTAAAACCTCAACATCTTCATGGTATTAGAGCAAGTACGGCCACACGTGCTCCATGTCACCTAAGTTATGTTGTCTACGTGTTATGCTTGAAATTCGCCACACATGATGGCGCATGTTAAGAATGAATACCACATTGATGAAAGAAGTGACATTGCATGTGCTTATAAATAGTTTAGCGACTTCCTCTATTGCCAATTAGTTTCATAATATTAGAGCAAGTTGGCCCACGTGTGAAGCTCCACGTCACTCTGTTTATGTTGTCCACGTGTTAGGCTTAAAAATTCGCCGCATGTGAGGGGGCGGTGAGAATGTGAGGACAAAGTCCCACATCGGTGAGGGACCAAATAATGAAAAGGCTTATAAGTGGTTGATCTACTCTATTGCCAATTGATTTTATGGTAGAACCTCAACATCTTAATGATATCAAAGCTGGTTGGCCCCACGTGTGAAGCTTCACGTCACCCCGTTTGTGTTGTTCACGTGTTAGGCTTGAAAATTCACCACATCTGAGAGGGCGAGTGAGAATGTGAGGACAGTCTCACATTGGTAAGGGATCAAACCATACAAAGGGCTTATAAGAGATTGAGTTACTCCCCATATTACCAATTGATTTTATAGTGGAATCCTAGTTTTCTTCATGGTATCAAAGTAACTCGGCCCACATGTGAAACCCAACATCCACACATGCTCCATATCACCCTGTTTATGTTGCCCACGTGTTAGGACGTTTGTGTTGTCCATGTGTTAGGCTTAAAAATTTGTCACAAGTGAGGGGCCTGTGAGAATAGAAGGACAAAGTCCCACATCAATGAGGGACCAAACCATATAAGAACTTATAAGAGATTGGATTGCTCCTTGTATTGCTAATTGGTTTTATGATGGAACTCAACTTCTTCGGTAGGTAAGGCGAGAAATGAAAACTAGCTTGCATTATTTGGAAAAGAGAGAAAACGGAAAGAAAAAAAACTTGCATAATTTGGCTGTCGACGAGACAATCTCTCCATGTTGACAACTTGACACAGCATGAAACTATATGTTGCTGGGATGAGCTTGTTACTGCATCAAATAGTTGTGGGACGTCCGATCAGGTAGGCTCATATCTATTTTAACCTTCAGCCAACCACAAGATATATAGATATCACTCGCTCCTGAATTTGAATCCCGACCATTATCCATATCTAATTTGGTTTTGCATACTATTATATCAAAATGTGAGTGAAAACCTAAAACGGAAGAACAATTTTTCATGATACAGGTACGTATTGATGCTATCGTAAAGTACTTAACTAATAATACAAAGTCATGTAGAATCTTCATTGACATTGTTTTGTATCAATAACATGGGATGTTACGGCTTTAAATGTGCGTTGTTATATATTTTTCTTCTTTTTCATGTAATAAAATGGCTAATGAAGTGGG
Organism: Malus domestica; assembly: GCF_042453785.1. Lineage (NCBI taxonomy): Eukaryota > Viridiplantae > Streptophyta > Magnoliopsida > Rosales > Rosaceae > Malus > Malus domestica. The sequence goes on along the minus strand of NC_091674.1, from coordinate 21,502,906 downwards.
TAATCACTATGTGTAATGAGTCATGAGTATGATGCTGAAGGAGGCAGTGGTGAAGGACAATGATTTAATTGATAATTCTCAGTCTTTTTCCACTAATTGAATTTATTTATAAAGAAAGGGGAGAAAAGACTACATAATCTTCATTGCATTATACTCTCCCTTTCTGTCTCTTCATTGCACAATCTTTCCCTGCACCCTGATAGGAGGAGAAAGAAACAACAACATGCAATTAACAAAGCCAAAACCGGTTTATCTCTATCTTTAATTTTGCTTCAGCTAAATAACCGAGACAAGAAATGACAACATGCAATAAAGAGGAAATTGTAGCAATGATCCTTCAAGTTTAACTCAATTAGAGTAATAGTTCATCAACTAAAAATCCATGACCATTGGTATCTTAATTCCTTAAAACGTGCAGTTATGGTCATTTTCTTCCATTCCATTAGAACGTCTGTCAAAATGAGTCATATGTCACTTACATGAAGCTGAATTGAGGGGCAAATATGTAAAACTAAATGAGAAAAATTGTGGCAATTGTCCCTTAACTTTAGCTCAACTGGAGAAATTGTCCTTGATTTAACCCAATTAAAGCAATGTACCTTCAACTTTAATCCAATTGTAGCAATTGTCCTTCCAACATAACTTATTTTAACGAAATTTTGACGAAGTTAACAAAAATGACAATATATGCACGTTTTCATAAGTTAAGGAACCAATGATTATAGATTTTTAGTTAAGAGACCATTACTCTAATTGGGTTAAAATTGAAAGATCATCACTACAATTTTCTCTATAATTAACAAAGCAAGCCAGTACACAAGTGGCCAGAGAAAGAGAGATGATAAAATAGTGGTTTCTGAAATCTGCTTGATTTTAGGAATCACCTATACAATTATATATTACTATTTCAGTATTTTATTAAACTATTTTTCATAATATTATAGATGTAGCATTGTTACATATGGGTAATTAAATACACAAACAGTGATTAAATCTATGAATGTGGCCGGCCATGGATCTAGTTTGGGATCGAGCCCACTTATCAAATGATTCGGATTATTAAAATTTGATTAAACGATTACAATTATTATAATTTTTAAAAAGATCTTATATTTGTAGCTTTTTAATCAAATTTTAATAGTCCAAATCATTTGATGAGTAGACTCAGTTCCAAATGATTAGGAAGGGATCCGGTTTCAGAACTCGGGAGTAAGAAACAGTCGATCACGTTATTAATCTAGGGACTGAGAAAATTGGAAAACGTGCAATATGGTGTAGTAGTCAGTACAACAAATCACATGCAAGTATAGGGATCATGATCTCTTCAGCAAAGGATGAGGATTGTCCTGAGCAAGTTTATCGGGCTGTTAAAATTTTATTCAACTATTACAATTATTATAACTTTACAAAGATCTTTTTTTGTAACTGTTAGATAAAATTTTAACGACATGATGTACTTGCTCAGATAGATCATTACCCTTAGCTTAGGAAAGGGTCCTGATCCCAAATATAGTATGTGACTTTTGGGAAATAGTAGGGATCTATACAAATAGTTTTGTCCTATATGATGGTACTCTTTCCTTTCCAATTTAATTTTCAGAACCTCGTGGATCGTGATTGTGGTCAGTACCATATATATATATATGGCTAATTATTTTAGAATAATGCTAATAATATTAAATTTGTAGATAAAATTTATAAATTAAATAATTTGTTATTAATAAAAAAAAATACAAGAGGGTGTAAATCTACCCCAATAGAAACATGCTTACAAGAAGGGTGTCAATTGGATACATATTTTTCAATGACCAACTATTTGATTTAGAAAGATTAAGTGCACCACAAGCAAGCATAACTAATCCCCTAACTGGCAATCATAGGTGCAAATCTACCACAATAGATAGTGATGGTAGATTTGAAACTTAGGTCACACATAAACATCGTTAAAAAACTGAGGCCACACAAACCATTAAGGGCACAAACATACACAAAAAGAATTAAGCCAAGAAAGAAACCATTGTCGGCTCATCTTCACAGCGATAAAATAGGACACGCTTGTCCAAACAATCTGCAACATCATCCGTGATGAGAAAATGGGAGGGAAATTGAAGCCCCTTAGCATTTTAGTATTCACTTTTCTTTTCCATGGGAAACCTGAAGAAACATTGATTGCTATTTTTTCATGACAAATGTTTTCGTTACATTTAATAGTGCCCATTTTCTTCCCAAAAAAAAAATTGTAGTTCCTACTTTTCTATTGTTACCAAACATAGAAAATAAAATTTTCATTTCTCTTCTCATAAGAAAAGGCATGGAAATTCAATTCCTTTAAAATCCTTTATACGCACCAAACACAGCTTCAGGGTAAGTGGTGAGGAAGGATAATGTAACAGGTTAGAGTTATGATAAAATAGGTTTAGTATTCGATTCCTCCCTTGGACTGTAGTATACTGGGTAATAAAGTCAAAGTACTGAAGAAGGGAGACCAGTAGACTGCAAAAACATGCTATGTTGATGCACTCAGTAAAGTCCACAAAGATATTTGGATACAAATACATCAACGCAGACGTGCACCGGCTACATATCTCACATATAGACCGGAGCTAGTATATGAACTGAAGTTGAACGGTACCCAGCATAACTAACAAGCCAGTAGCCTACATAAAGTGCACATGCAAAACGTGTTTGATATAAAACAGATCATTGAGTTGGATGGCTTTGCCCACATTGGACGCTGTATTTCTCGATGTGCTATTAGTTACTAAAGATTTACTTATTGACGATTGCATTTGCATGTCCTTCCGGCCAAACAACTCACTTCTCAGCATCCGCCACCCTCTTCCAATTACAAAATGTAGAGGAACGTAGTTATTTAAGAGTATATGATACTTTCGAGCACCATAAATTTCGAGTGACTAATGGCAGAAACAGATGCCCTTGAAACTATTTACAGACATATCTTCAAATAATTTGCTCTGGCGGGTAGAGAGCATATTGGAATACGACCACATGGGAGGATGCTTGTGTAGGATTTGGTAACATGGGCATGTCGTTATCTTATGTTTTATATTGTAGTGCACATCCGGAAGCTCAAAGTCTCTCTTGCTTGTAGTAGTTGTATCTTATGTTATCCCCCTTGATTAGTCTCCCACTGAATACTGCTGTGCATGGCTGATATGAACTTCCCATATATAGAGTGGAACGTTTCAGGAAGTTTCGAAATAAATGCATTATCGAAAACCCATTTCCAATGAGGAATGACGCTAAATTATGTAGTTCTCCAACGAAAAATCAAAGACTTAAAATTGGTTGGGTAGAACGAGGGTCTACGCTTGACTTCTTGTTGGATTGCTTGAAAATAACAATGGCTGACTACTAGCATGAAGATTTCAAATTACACTTAAAGGAATAGAGAGTTTAAGAGTTCGGTTTTGCTCACCCATCATTTAAATTAATATTAGAATGAGATTAAAGTGTGAAGGACAAATCTCACCTCAGTGAAGGATCTAACTCTACAAAGGTTAATAAGGAGTTGATGCACTTCTCATATTGTCAGGTTTTATGGTGAAACCTCAACTTTTTTTATATCAGAGCGCTAGTTGGCCACGTATGAAGCCCAACGACCACACGTTCTCCACTTCACTCAATTTGTTATCCACATATTTGACTTGAATCCTCATACGTGAGGGGTGTATGAGAAAGTGAATGAATAAATCCAACATAGGTGATAGACCAGCCTTGTAAGGCTTATCAAGAGTTGGGTTACTTACCAACTGGTTTTTATAGTGAAACCTTAACTTTTTTTTTTTTTATCATGCTCTCTTGATATCAAATTAAGAGTGAGAAATCATGCATTCCTTGGTCACCTAGTAAAAGAACAATTTCAACGAGTTTCCATACCTTTTGTAGTTGAATTAGAGCTTCTCTATTTTAACAAACTTAGAAGGGTGCATGTTTGCTCACCACTCTCAAGTGGTGGAAATACTCATCACCCTACTTATTACCATTGGATAAGTTTAAATTTTGAGATTTGTCTATCCACTATACAGATCTCAAAATTTAAACTCATCAAACAGTGATAAATAGGTAGTGAGCATGCTGGGTTGTGGTTATTGTTTGGCTTGTGCCTTGGCTCTGGGCTGTAGTATCAACTACTAGGTTTGGGCTTGGGCTTGCATGCCTGGGTCCCACGAATGGGTGCAGGAAGAGGTATAGTAATGACTACTAAGGTCACGGCAATGCAGGGTGTGGGACCATGTTTTTCCAAGGCCGAAGTAAGGCTGATCCGAATACAGTTACCTCAAAAGTTCGGTCATGGACTTACCAGTTTCGAGCGAAGCTGTATCAAACAGAGTAGCAGTGTCACCATCACTCTACTCTGGGGCACTAGGCAGAGTCCTAACGACTTTGCTGGATGACCATGCTTATTCTGCAAGACAGGAGGAAATGCAAACGAAGTCGGGAAAGTGTATATATTCAATAGATATTGTTGATATGCTATAGATAATTGAAAGATCTGTTAAAATGACATTGATATTTTGGTATCAATAGATAAATATAACATTGTTAATATTTGGTACCAATTTCGTTGTTCAAGTGGCTCTATGTATAATAATGGGTCTTTTTGACCAACTTGCACTGTATGTTTAATTTAAGAGTAATGTTAGGGACATTGAATTTCTAAGGGTAATGCTAGAGAGACTAAATTTGTAGACAAAATTTGCAAACTAAATGATGTGTCACTAATAAGAATGAGCATGTTTACCAATGCTTAAGTAATAATTCAATCATCAATTTTCACATTATTTAGTTTACAAAATTTTGCTTATAAATTTAGTCTCCCTAGCATTACCCAATTAATGGACATTGTCCTACCATATGGTTCCCATACAAATAATGGACAAAATAAGTAATGGACATTGTCCTCCATGAATCAATGGTGACAATGTCCTACCATGTGGTTCCCGTACAAACATTGGCAAAGCTAGGATTTGTTGAGGGGAGGGGCGAAATTCAAAAGAGTGCAAGGTTCAATCGAAGCGGTTGCTTTCACATTGGAGAGTGCAAAGTTTTGAGTGAATATTCATAACAGAAAACTATCTCTTCACCAAAACGGTTGTAAACGGTAATATCAAAGCTACGTAAGAAGCTTAAATTGGTTAGGATTAGATTCTAAAAAACTCGAAGCCCTTCATCGATCCCATCGTAGCCTTCTTCTCCAAGTTGTGGTGGATCCAGGATTTTAATATTGGGTGGTCCCAATATTCAAGCTAAAAAAAAAAAAATTAGATGAAAATACCATTGAAATATTAAACAATAAATTACAACTTTTCATTCATAATGTTTATACAAACAACAATTTATTGTAACTCTTTTCCATCCCTTTTTAATAAGATCATTAATTCCGTGCAATTAAGAAAAGTTATTTCTCAAACACATAGAATAAATATAAATATCAAATTGATCATGAAATGCCTAATTAAGTTGATCTTGAAGTGTCGATAGGTATGTGAAGTTTGGGGAAGAGATTGGTGGTATGCTGATGATGGTGGACTTCGGTTGGGTGGAGTGGGATTTAGGAAATGGAGGATTGGGGAGTTAATTTGGGTGGGGTGGACTTTCTTACAAAGTCGAGCCTTTTTTTTAATAAAAAATAGTGAGGCTATTAGCCTCCCACGTGACCTAGGTGGTGTAAAATACATCAATGCTCATTGTTTTACTTAAAAACTCATGTGACTTAGTATGCTTTTTGAATAGAAATTGATCGTCTTTTTCTCTCATTCTAGTTTGTAGAAAGTCAGAGCAGCCGTTGAAAATCTGATGCCCTCGTTCCCTCCACCCAACCTTTTTCCTCATCGCCCTTCGTTTGCAAATCCCGACTGAACCAGCACCTGACCCTCGATTTCGATGAGAGCGGAGGGGCTGAACTAGCGCTCCTAGGCATGTTTTCTGGCGAAAGGAGTGTTGGCCACCAGTCTTCGCCCTCACGTAGCTTTGCCGCTGCTACAAATGAGTAATTGACTCATTCCAAACAGGAAAAGAATAAGCAAGTATATCAAAAATATACTAATTGCTCTTGTTGCATTCTGAATACTGAAGACCAAAATCACTTATTCTTAGAATGTTAGTTGCTAAGGATATATGGGATGCTCTTCAATTCAACCGACTAACTACCCAGTTAATGATGGAAATGTAATTGATTGGTTAACTGCTTTACCGAACTCTAAGAATAAATAATTGATCCAGTCAAGTATGCCTTTGTTAGGAAAATATGGAAGGCTATAAATGATATTGAATTCCTTGTTTTAGTTATGCTATCAATGTTGGAAGTTCCTTCTATTTGGGTTAATATTTGAACATTGGGCCTAAATGAAGGAAAACCCAAGGATGCTAAATAAAAGAGGACTTGCCTGAAGCCCAGCATCGTGCCCAGAGGCAAATTGAAGCCTTCTCAGCTAAATACAAGCCACGTGCTTACCATTGAAGTGACAAGTGATGGAGACTAACCTACTACCAACCAAAGAGCATTTTCTAGTGGCATTCCAAGTAAAAAGCCGATGACTCACTACCCTCAAAGTGCTTTCGGGTAAGAACAAAGTGACAACAGTCGGGCTAATTTGTCTATAAAAGGAAGAAGAGGCCCTAGAGACAAGGACACTCAACCAATCAAACAAACAAACATACAAACTCTGCTCTCAAGCCAGATTTGCATCCAAAAGCTTAAATCAACCCCAATTCAGTCCTTTTAGTGATAGTTCTCTAGAAAAGCTATCTCTTGTCTTGTTTAAAAGCTTTGTTATCTCCTTCAATGGTGTAGTATCAATTCCCTTGTGTAAACTTGTTTACCATCTATCAATTTTTAGCATACAAACCTTGTAAATTCAAAGAGAAGTGACTGCAAGAAGTTCAACCTTGCCAGACAAGATGAAATCTTGCCCGAAGCTCTTTGTTTGTTTTCTAAATTGGTAGATCTATTACTTAATGTATTCTCCAGCATGTATTCAAGTCATTTCCACTTGTTTTTCTATTATAGGAGTCCTATTGGCATCTAGATCAGATTAGTTTAATGGATACGTTTTTATTAAGAGCAATCTAGGACTAAAGTGACTTAAGGGGCTCTGGACTCCCTCAATTCGAACATACAAGACCATGAACTAAAAGCCATTGTTTACAAGGTAAGAAAAAGAACTTAATGTGGACTTAACCCATCCACGACAATCCTTTGATAACAAGAAGTTTGAAGTAACTTGGAGCGTAAGTAATCAACTTAAAATACAGTTGTTCTACATCTGCTATACTAAGATAACAGTGGCACGCCTAGCACTTAGTTAGTTTTGATTGTGAGCCTCAATGCCTACATCTGAGGCCCCACAAAGGCACATTTAAGAACTAACTTTGTTATCTGATTGTAACATCTCAGCAAGCAAAAGGCTGACTATACATCCAAAGTACCAATCTCTTGGGGAGCTGTGTTGAGGTCCGAGGAGCATTCTTTAGAAGAATCTTTGCCCAAACATAGTTTTGGCACGCCCAGTGAGACCCATTCTATCTTGTATGCCAAGAAGAAAAATGAAAGAGAAAACCTTCAGGTAGAATACAGAATATGGACCACCCCAGTGTCTACCAAGATCAAGAATGACAGATCATCCGGAAGATTTCCCCTCTCTATAAGGACCAACTATTTTAGAGAGCTCGACTCCATCTAAGATATCAGGAGGAAAGGTAACCAATGAAGACTTGCAAGCTACCATGATGCAAGTATTAAAGACTATGGAAAATATCACTCTGGAAACCAGAGGAGAAGTGAGTAGATTTTGTTCTTTAACGGGGAGTCTGCAAAGAAGATTAGATCTGAAGTACTCTACTCCAAATAACAGTTATGCCAGAGAAATGATGAGAGAAACCAGCCCTGGGAAAGAGCCAGTTGTTCCTTTATTTCCTTTGTTTAAGGAAAAAAAAGGGATAAAGGGAAAAACAAGGAGTAATTTGGAGTTTGTGAACCAGTATTGGAGGAAATCCAAGAAGCAGAGTTGCCCGACCCCCTATTATTTTCACTAGATAGTAGGGGGCAGAACGAGAAAGACAAAGAAATATGGGATGCCCCAAGTAATCGGGGAATCCAGTGGGAAAGGTGAATTCATAACGGTGGACAAACCTCCCTTTTATATGCCACTACCATTGGCTAATAAGGGAGGAGGGGCTAAGTGGAGGAAGTCTGAAAGAAAAAAAAGAAGATGTTCTCGAACAATGATCGTAGCCTGGAGTGGGAACTCCCTCATACCCCGCCTAATAATACAGCCAATCAGCAACTCAGAGATGAGTTAGCCGAGTTAAGAAGGATGATAGTCCAAAATGCTCAACCTCAGGCTCGCCCACTATTCAGGATCACTTACTAGAAGCCATACCCTGAGTATATTGATGAGTAGAATCATTTTCCCCTCAACTTCAAGATGCTTGCATTCCCAACTTTCAGTGGAGAAGATGGTAGTGTGTCCTCTAGAGATCACATTTTTAAGTTCTCCAATCATTGCGTGGCATTTGAAGACAATCCTAACTATAACTTAAGATTGTTTAGGAACTCGTTGGTTGGATTAGCATCTCAGTGGTACTCTCTATTACCCCCTAATTCCATGGCCAACTGGGAGCAAATGGAGATGGCTTTTCATGAACAGTTCTATATAATGAAGTCCGAGATTATTATTAACGATCTAGTCGAGGTAAAACAATACAAACATGAGTCTACTAAGAACTTCATGATGAGATTCAGGAAGACAAGGATGAGATGCTAATTCCCTATCAATCATGCCCAGCTTATATCCATCGCTCAAAAGGCATTAAGATTGCCTTTAAGAAAGAAGTTTTATGATATACAGTTCAATGAGTTGCAAGAATTGGTGATTGCTGCCACTAAGTATGAAAAACTATTGATCAAGGAACAACAAGTGAAGCACTCCTCTAAAGCACCACCATTTTACAAAAACAATGCTGTCATTCATCAACTGGAGTTTGAAGGAAAGACAGAAAAAAGTGATGGTCATGGGAGAAAAGGAATGGCCATGTGTGCAGCAGAGATGACTATGCCCTTTAAGCCATTAACAGTAAATGGCTTAGTTCAGCTAGTCAAAGATCAGAAGGTAGTAATGAATGATGGTGGATTTGTCTCTATGAAGCCTCTTAAGTACCAAGGTTATTCTTTTGATCTAACCAAGGCTTCAGAAATTTACGAAGAGTTGGTGCGGGTAAGAGTGATTGTGCCCGACAACACCAAAAAGATGCCTAAGCCCGAAGAGTTAAGAGGGAAGAAATATTGCAAGCTGCATTATACCTTCAACCACTTCATTACTAATTGTGTCCAGTTCAGGGACTAGATACAAGATCTCATTGTCAAGGGAAATATGCTATTGGAGAAACCACAGGCTAACATGATGGTTGACACAGATCCCTTGCTAGAAGTCCCAATAAACATGATCAACTTGACTTGGGCTGAAAAAGGGAAAGGGCAAGCCACCTGGGAAGTGAAAGCAGAAAGGAGGCAAGTTGATACATCGATAGAAGGAACTATCAAGTTGCCCGAAAAACCCAAAACAACCATAGTTAAAAGGCTGGTGTTGTGTAGCAAGTGCCAGTGTGAATGTGAGTTACAAGTACCATCATTAGGAGTTATTATTGATCAGGAGTTTATTAGAAGAAATGAGAAAGAAGAACAAGAAGCCCGCAGAAGCATCATGCAGGCAGCTGAGAAAGAGACTTCCAGGAATGTTTTCCAAGGGTTGGGAGGGGATTCTCAACCTAAGGGCTTATCAGAAGTGTTCAGAGATTACGAAGTCTCTGAAGAAGTAGAAGACAGAGAAGCTAAAATACCAAAATGGGTGGACATAAGACCTCCCCAGCCAAGTTATATAGGTGGAGATGTCAGGATAAAGGAGAGGATAATGAATCCAATCACGAACAAGAATCATACCCGACTCGAGCGAAAATGGAATGTAGTTAGAAAAGATGGAAAACCTGTGAAGGAGATGAGAGCTTCTATGATTAGGAGAGTTTAGAGGCAGCACAAAGCTCATATGAACTCACTCAAAGTCCCTACTACATCAGAAACCTCTGAAATGTGAAATTTGATAAAGTACCTCATGGGGGAAGAAATCAACTTTATTGGAGAAACAAAAAAGAGGCAGAAAGAGCTAATAGCAAGATTAAAGGGGAAGAAGATCATGTGGCACAAAACCCTCATCTAGGAAAGTACAGAATCTTAAGGAGAGCTCAAGAGGATATGGTGATGATGCCAACCCCAAGATGGAGCCCAGAACCAATATGCTTTGGGACTATCTCACCTGAGAGAGGGTTGCCCGCACCTTTGCTGGTTGATACTCTCTGTGAAAACCTGGAGCAAGTAAAAGACTTTGGTATAACCCAGGAAGAAAAGTTACCCGAGTTAATGATGCCAAAAGAAGCACAGGCTTGGTTATTTGATATCATGGACCATATTAGGGGCAAAAAAGAGGATGTGCCTGAACCTAGCAACTTCCATGTAAACATGACATATGTTCTATTTGCCATGTTTTACGCCGAGCCTGATCAACCTGCCACTATGAAGGGTGATTACTTGGCAACATAACCTATGATGGCACATGTTAGTGTTCAAGAAGTAGGAAAAAAGAAATCGTGCAGAACAGGTTTACCTGAACTTACAAAGAAAGAGCCCGAGAGAGTGTACTCAGACATAATGGTCTTTAGTTGCCTGAGTTTAGCCTTGGCTAACCATCTCAAACATATATATATATATATATATATATATATATATATATATATATATATATATATATATATATATATATATATAATTGTTCATCTGGAGGGAATACCCTTCAAGAAGGTTTTGATTGATGGTGGAGCTGTGGTCAATGTATTGCCATATAAGCAGATGAAAATAGTGTGTATAAGTGATGAGGATCTCATCCCCACGGATCTAACAGTTTCCAGTTTCTCTAGAACCATCACTAGAACTTATAGGATATTACCATTGGAGGTTGACTTGGGTTCTGAGCAAATCATGTTGGCCTTTTTTGTTATGGATAATACTTCCACTTAAGGAGCTTTGCTAGGCCGAGATTGGATTCATCAGAGTCTCTGTGTACCATCTACATTACACCAACAGATAGCAGTTTACCATGAGGAATGAGCCATGGGACCAAGGAGATGGTGGAGGCCGAGTCACGACCGTTCCTCCCCACAGCTAATGTTGTAGAAGCCAGCTTTTATAATCTTAGTATTGGGATTTTTCTGTGCTTAGTAGCTGATGAGAACAGCCGCCCAACCAAGGTGACGACCTAAAAACTGCTAGAACAAGGGTTGTCCCTCACAAAGGAGGAACGAGATAGACTCCATATTGTCCTAACTCCCTAACACCAGTAATGTCAGAACAAAGATGAAAGGACCAAGTAGTTGCAGTCAAGTCCTTAATCAAAAGACTACTGGTAAATAAGAGAGAAAGAAAGCAAGAAAGAGAAAGCTTGACCAAGGAACAAAAGGAAGAAACTTTAAGTAACTAGAACAGAGGTGAAGATAAGTTTTTTGGGAAGGAGTTGGGCTAGAAAACTTACCCGAGAATCCAGAGTTAGTTGAATTTTTATGTGCAGAACCTGACAAACCACCACCAGAAGTGCAAGACCCCATAAAAACCATTGATTTAGGGACTGGGGAGGATTCAAGGCCTATACAGATCAGTGACCTGTTAAAAGTGGAAGATCGGGCAAGAATTGTCAACCTTTTGCACAGTTCAAAGACTATTTTGCTTAGCATTACACTGAGATGCCAGGTTTAGATTCAACCTTAGTAGAACCCATAATGCCTGTTAAAAAGGGATATAAACCTGTAAAGCAAGCACCACAGATGATGTCAAAGGAGATTGAGGAGAAAGTCAAATAAGAAATTGAAAGGCTAATGAAGGCTGGATTTATTAGGCCTGCCAAATATGTTGAGTGGTTGACCAACATTGTACCTGTATTAAAAGCTATAACTAATGTAGTTAGGTGTTGTGTTGGCTATAGAAATATTAATGGGGCCACACCTAAAGATGAATACCCCATGCCTATGGCTAACCTATCCATAGATGTAATTGCATAATACAATGTTCTATCTTTTATGGATGAGAATGCTGGTTATAATCAGATAAAAATGGCCAAAGAAGAGATACATAAAGCAGCTTTTAGGTGCCTTGGACATGTCGGAGCCTATGAGTACTTAGTTATGCCATTCGGGCTCAAAAATGTTGGTGCAACGTATCAAAGAGCAATGAATGCCATTTTTCATGACTTGATCAGCTATAGCATGGACGTATACATCGATGACATCGTGGTGAAGTCTAAAACTGAAGAACAACACCTAGTTGACCTCAGACAAGCCTTAATGAGAATGAGGATCCATAAGTTGAAAATGAAATCCAAGAAATGTGCTTTTGGGGTAAGATCGGGCAACTTTTTGGGATTCCTCATTCACCAAAGAGGAGTGGAAGTTGACAAAAATAAAGTTCGAGCAATAATGGAATCACCTCCTCCTACTAACAAAGTACAACTACAGAGGCTACTAGGAAAAATCAACTTCTTGAGGAGATTCAAACCTTGTAAATTCAAAGAGAAGTGACTGCAAGAAGTTCAACCTTGCCAGACAAGGTGAAATCTTGCTCGAAGCTCTTTGTTTGTTTTCTAAATTGGTAGATCTATTACTTAATGTATTCTCTAGCATGTATTCAAGTTATTTTCACTTGTTTTTCTATTATAGGAGTCCCATTGGCATCTAGATCTGATTAGTTTAAGGGACATGTTTTCATTAAGAGCAATCTAGGACTAAAGTGACTTAAGGGGCTCTGGACTCCTTCCATTCGAACATACAAGACCATGAACTAAAAGTCATTGTTTACAAGGCAAGAAAAAGAACTTAATGTGGACTTAACCCATCAACGACAATCCTTTGATAACAAGAAGTTTGAAGTAACTTTGGAGTGCAAGTAATCAACTTAAAATACACTTGTTCTACATCTGCTATACTGAGATAGCAGTGGCACGCCTAACTCTTAGTTTTGATTATGAGCCTCAAGGCCTACACCTGAGGCCCCACAAAGGCACCTATCAGAACTAACTTTGTTCTCTGCTTGTAACATCTTAGCATGCTTCATTATTAGAGATCATCTTGGTAAGCCGGTGATTGATAGGGTTCAAAATTTGGGAGAGAACACCATCTTATAGTGGAGGCGATAGTGCTAAGATAGGCTTTAAAATGGGCCTAAAGTAAAAAACTAAGATCCCATTTGTATTATTATTATTTTATTATTATAAAAAACTGCTTCACTTTAAAGTTAAGAAATAAAAAAGTGTTTGGAAAAAATAAAATATCCTTCTTATTTTTAAAGAATGGTCTTCAAATAGTAGCTTTTAAAAGCAGTATATAGGTTATTTTTAAAAGTTGCTTTTATAAAAAGAAGACTTATAAAAAGCAGAGTTGACCTTTTAATGAATATTTTAATGAGTGATGTTATTCCCACCCCAATGTCATATCTTCCCACCCACCTTTTAATGAATTTTTTAATTACAAATTTGTCTATTTGAAAAAAGACTAATAAGGACATTAATTATCTTGTTTTGTTTAATTTAAAAAAAAAAAGGTTTGGCGTGGGAGATGATTTGTCTACCTTAAATCCTAACTCATATTTTCATCTCCTTTCATTCAGAGAAAGTAAAAAAAATATCAATGGACTTAGAAGATGACTTTTTCATTGAACAGGTGGAAGATGATACTTTTAAGGAAGAGGTAGAAGATTATGTTTCTATTGAAAATGTAGAAGAATAATTTGTATGTAGGCCATTTTAATTTATCCATCACATTTTTAAATTTATCATCATCAAATTCTTTTGAATTTGGATACCTCTGTCTTTCATTTGAATTTGCAGACCTTAGTTGTTTTCATTTACATATTATTTGTTATATTTTTTAAGAGACAGTTTTATAATTTCATATGCTTGTATATATTAAAGGTTATTTTGGGAATAATAGTGGGTAGGGAAATAGCATTTTAATTTTTTAACTTTTTAAAGTGGGTGAGATTATAATATGGGTGGGAAAATAAGACAATGGGGTGGATTTAGTAACTCTCATTTTAATTCATGTTATACCCTCATTAATTTAAAAAAAATGGTATTATTTATCCTTGTACATAAATTTTATCCTTAAAAAACAAAGCGACCACCGATGCCACCACGACCACTACCGCTGCTACTGCCCCCTCTACTGCAATTGTATTGTAACCCTACACCCCAACCACCACACCCCACTATTGGCACCACTATCATACCCTAACAAGTTAAAAAGGAAAGGTACTCTTAAATAAATATAAATAAAAATCTATTAAAGATCAACAGAAACTAAAGTGTGTTCCCTTTTTTGTGTTGTGTCATACAATTGTTGGTTTCGTCACTATTTTGGGCTTAATACTTTGGCTGTGTTATCCACACTTTACTTTTTTATTTTATTTTATTTTATAATAAATCGATATTTTTACATTATGAGGAGAGGGAGTTCAACTATGAATTGATCTAATAAAATGGAAAAGTAAAGATGTCTCACTTAATTATAAACTTACACCGACTTTGAGGTACAACAAGCACTACCAATGTAAAATAAAATCATTAGCTAAGGAAGCTAAATAATTTTTTTTAAAAAAAAAGGAAGCTAAACAAATGAAACTTATAAGTTTTAGTGTAATGCCTACACTTACCACCTAGTTATACCATCATTTGTATCATCTCTCTAAAGTTAAGGTCTGCCAACGCTTGTGTATTCCGTCTTTATTAAAGATATGGTACAACCAGATGGTAAAAGTAGTATTTTTGTAATTTTTAGGAGTACCATCCTTTCATAATACCATTTCTCAATGCCTCCTTACCAGTAAACCCATAAGGCAATCTTGCCACAACATCTTGAACCATCAACTCTTTCACGCTCCATATGCTTGCATGGTAAACTTGTAGCCCTAGGCCCTTGAGTGCATTCATCAACTTAGCATATGGGTAGTCTTGATCCGGACACTGAACACGTATAATGACGTCTGACCCAAAAATCTTCACATCCACTTCCACAGCCGCAGCTGCTGCCCTATCACTAATACTGTTATTATTACTATTGCTATTATTACTAATATTATAATACGAATAATGATGTTGGTCAACGATGGAGCTGGTGCTTTGGCTGGAGTGATGATCAAGATTGTTACTTGCATTATTGCCCGCTTTAGGTTTTTGTGTTTGTTCTTGGACTTTTGCCTCCAATTCCTCAACTTTTGATTTGAGTTGATTGATGTACAACACGGCATCGGCAAGCAAAGAGGACCTGTCCATTTTTGACACATTGGGAACAACTGACCGGAGGACATAGAATCGGTGGTTGAGCTTCTCCCTCCTCTGTCTCTCGGCCTCAACGTGGTTTAACAATTGTAATTCTCTACTTGCAGCTCCATGGTTTGATGATCTTCCTCTCTTTCTCAACCGATTCATGTTCTCCGTATTCTCCAATGTGAAGTTGCCAACGGAGTCAGAAGGTGTTTCCGGTGACGATTCTCCTAGATTGATAGGTGCAGCTTCGTTTATACTACCACCATGATCTAGTAAAAGAAGTATTGAACGTCAATGTTAAATTAGGTACATCGTTGAAATTATATACGTATACAAGCAGTGTACTGTGCATCATTGAAATTATAGTACTTCATTTTTTTATGCAGAATGCACAATTAAATATTTGGTGTACCACTAATAATTCTCAAAAGAATTTTTTGTTTTTTTTTTTTTTTTTGGCAACCAAAAGAAATTGTTTAGTGATAGGTACTGATCATTGACCTTGCCATTTTTAGAACTTGATCTATATTTGATAATATCCACAAATAACCAATCAAGTTCGAACATGTACAAATTAAGTACTATAATTTGGTATTTGGTAACATAGTTTTTGGTCCATACCTTGCCGAATCAATTCCTTTTGAGCTGCTGAAAAAAGTCCATTTTCTAGGATAGGAACAAGTACATTGCCATCCCGGGTGGTCTGCTGCTTTGAGAGCTTCTTCTTGTTGTTCATGTTGATGTTGCCGTCTGATCCGAACAGCGACTTTGATAAATGCACAAGACCCCAGTCTTCTTTGATAACATCCAAAGAGGCCAGTTCAAGTACCCCACAAGGAGTTGCAATGCAAACCAAAGTTTGGATTCCATGCATTCTTGCTTCTTTGACTCTCTCACACTCATAAAACTGAAAGTCGTGGTCACCTGCAAGCCAAACAAACCCACCAGAACCAAATGCCCTGCCGACAATATTTTTACTATTATTACCCTGGCCTGCAGAGAATGACTGGGTTAAAGAAACGGTATAAAAGTAAAACCACTCGGAGTCAGTGGCATCTTCATGATCCACGAGCCTCATGTCCAAATCCACCATGTCATCATGCAAAAGAGCTTCAACTTCCTGGTTAATCACCTTACTTCTCTCTCCATTACTGAACCCAAACTTGGGTTGGTAACTGTTGATCACTCCACTGCTTCTTTTCGATGCCAAGTGATCGTGAGTGTTCCAAAAATGGCCGCCGGCCCATGACAGGGAAACTTGGTCACTAATGCTGACTTTGGAGGCTTGCCAGAAAATGGAATACACCCACCACTCGGGCCTGTTCTGAACTATGAACTGTAGGCGCTGTTGAAATGTGGAGGAGGTTTCTTGGCAGAAAGTGGGTGGAGAACATGAGGATATGATTTCTTCCATAGTATTTGCCCTAATTTGGTTTTGCTACAGAACGGCACTTTATGAAACAAGAGAGAGGAGGGTGAGAAGCAGAGCAGTGGCAGAAGAAAGTGAAATCAATAAGAGAGCGAGGCTCTCAGACTCAGTGAGTGGTGTGACCTTGCAAATTGTGTTTTGGTTAT
The DNA here is from genome assembly GCF_042453785.1 of Malus domestica. Taxonomy (NCBI): domain Eukaryota; kingdom Viridiplantae; phylum Streptophyta; class Magnoliopsida; order Rosales; family Rosaceae; genus Malus; species Malus domestica. The sequence continues at coordinate 21,485,951 of NC_091674.1, read as the reverse complement.
GGGCCTAAATATAGGGTAACCAATCCCTGGGTTTATGCCTTGCACTTTTTGGACTTTAGGCTAATGGCGTCAAAATGTTATAAACACGGTTACATAATAGACTTTGTTTATTTAATTAGAGACAGAGGTTTTTTGTTTAATAGGTTTGGATTCCGTTGTAAGACCTTACTCACTCTCTCATCTTTTTAGTGTAAATATTATCGTTTGTATGAGATTTACAAGATAATATATTTAAATTTACAGCGGCATTTTAAAGTATGAATTTGATAATTGAATACACATTTTTTTTTATTTTAATATTGAAAAGGATATAAAGTAGGGAATCTTAGGCCATCTCCAACCGAAGGGTCCTGATCGGATCATATTTATATATATTTTTACTTCGAATTCACTCGTCTTTTCTTAGTTAGTTCCTTATATTTTTGAGCTATTTACGTTATTTTTGTGTTTATAGGATTTGTTATGCAAAGAAAATAAAAATAGAACAAGTGAAATTTTATGTAATAAATTCGTCAAAAGCAAATTTAAATTACAATATTGCCAGCCCATTGTGACGCTAAATGATAAACCAATATTTAAACTATATATTTCATCCTTTTATATTTCTTTTCTTGTCTTGTCTAATTTAGTTAAAGCTTTAAGTATTTATGATACTTTTAATTTATTGTGTTTGTAGGAGAAGAAAGTGGAAAGCACTGAGAAATTAAATAGAAGAAGTGGAGAGACAGCGTGAGCAATAGAGAAAAGCAGAAAACGTGAAAGGGATCCAAGAGAGAGAGCTGCTTTGCAGCTGGACGCGGAGAAGGAATCCAAGGAGTCAAAAGCAGAGAACAAGAGGAAAGAAAAAAAAAATAAAAAACTAAAGCTTTGCAGCTGGAAAAAAAAAGAATAAAATAATAAAATAAAGCTGCTGGGGCAGCGTGAAAAGGGACGGCAGCAAGAGGGGGGTGAGATAGAAGTAGGATTGGGGCAAAGGCAGACAAGCTGCCTTTGGGCAGCGTGGGGGGAAAAACAAGAAAAGGAGAAAAATAGGGCGGTCTTGGGGGGGAATTAAGGAAAAGGGGGCGCTGCCCTTTGGGCAGCTCGCAGAGAGCAGTGAGGGGAGAGAGGTCAGAAAACAGGCGCAGAAAAATAGAAATAGAGGAAGGCACGGGATTGGAAGGCAGGGCAGAGAGATAGAAGCTGCCTTTGGCAGCGTGGAAGAAGGCGTGGGGAGAGAGAGAGAGCACAGAAAACTGTGCGGAAAAAAAGAAAAAAAAAAGAAACAGAAGGTCAGACGGAAGAATAAGGTTAGAGAGAGGAATCGAAAGGGGAGAGAGATAGGAGAGACTGACGGAAGTCAGAGGGCAGGTCAGAGGCGCGGCAGCAGAGCAGAAGCAGTGCGCAGGGACAGACAGAACACTGAAGCACTCTCTCTTTCGGTTTAATTTTTCCAAACTTCTCTTTTATTTCTGTTTTTAATAATGTGTAATTAAATTTATGTTGGCTAGAGGTTAATTCGAAACCATGAATATATTTGTAATATGAATTGATTACCTTCGGTTGTGATTTCATAAGTTGTGATTTCAATTTACTTATCCGTTCGTATAAAAACTGATTTGTGTATGTTGGTTGAGAGTGCACGCTTAATTTACATGCATGAATTTGATGCTAGAATATAAGTGAATTTCACCTAATCGTTATGAACTTATTTTCACAAGTAGTAAAGGTTGCTAGTCACAATCACGTTAAGTAAATTCTTGGCAAGAGTATCATGCTTTTCATAGTTACGAATGCCTCGTCAATGCTTATAGTTTTCACAAAGTTTAATGATCTTTGATTGTATCTCTATTGTGCTTTTCACGTAGGGGACTTTTGAAGAATGTTTTGAATTGTTGTATGCGTTTTCCCGTCCAATTCAATAACTTAAGGAAAACTTGAAGATTAAAAAAGTGCTGTTCACGGTTAATCTGGAGTATTGAAATTCACAATTTATTAAAAGAACAACTGGAAATCATTTTGTATGCAAGTTTAACATGTGTGGAGAAGAACCCTCTAGCTAGTCCGTCATTTATCATTTTACCTTAATTTTATGTTTTTATCAATTCTGTAATTTAATTAAGTTTAATTTACTTTTCATCAAAACCAAACACCCATCCATTATTAAATTATATTATTTATTTAGTTTTCTTTATTGTTAGTCTTTTAATTTAATTTCTGTCCATTTCAGTTCCTAGTGTTTAATTTGATTGTTTTCATTATTTTGAGTCATTTTAAGTGTGTTTCGAGTTATTAGAGTTTTTAGCCTAGTTTTGTGTCCTTGAGTCTTATTTAATATTTTTAAATTAATTTAGAATAGATTAGCAATCCCTCCTAATCCCCGGCCTAGAACGATACCCTACTTACATCTATACTACAATTGTCAAAAAGAGGGTTTAATTTGTGTGTCAAGTAATTTTTCGCATCAGGTCCAGAGGGTCGAAAATAGCCCTAAAACCGTCTCCAACTGAGGGTTAGGCCAGAGGGCTCTGGAATCTGGGAGGGCCCCACAGAATTTCAAAGGGCCAAAGGGCCAAAAGGCTGGTTGCTTCCGGCCAGCCAGCCAGCCAGCCTCGGGCTGGCTATTTTTTTTTTATAGTTTCCCTATTGCTGTCGGTTATAACCGACAGCATTAAAGAAGGATTTTTTAATACTGTCGGTTGTAACCGACAGTAATAGGTATTCATAGGCAAATTTTTTTTTTATTTACTATTAGTGTCGGTTATAACCGACACTAATAGTTTGAATTTTTTTTTAATATAACGGCTAACTAGTCAGCTAGCCGTTGGGTTTCATTTGATTTTTTTTTTTTACATTTTTATTATTATTTTTTATTTACAAAATTTTTCATATAACTTCTATTTTTTCATTTAACTTCTATTTTTTCTTTTTTTTCCTATAACTTCTATTTCACAAAATTTATTTCATATTTTTTTTAAATTCCATTTTTTTCCTATAACTTCTATTTCATAAAAATTGTTTCATTTTTTTTTTAAATTCCATTTTATTTTCCTATAACTTCTATTTCACAAAACTTGTTTCATATTTTTTTTTCAATTCCATTTTTTTCTATAACTTATATTTCACAAAATTTGTTTCATATTTTTTTTAAATTCTATTTTTTTTCCTATAACTTCTTAAGCCATTGCATTTGACGTCATGCTGATGTCACTTAGCCGTTGGATTTGAATTTAAGTTGTAGTTTTTAAATAATAATTATATTTGGCCCCATGGGCATTTGGCCCTCGGTTGGAGACGGTTTTTTGTGAAAGGGCTAAAACGAGCTCTCTGGTCCTCTGGTCCTCTGGCCCTCGGTTGGAGACGGAGGCAAATATGGCCATGTACTGTTCATTAAAATATTAATACCTTGGAGAATCTTGGAGGGCCAGAGGGCTAAAACGAGCCATCTGGCAAGCCATCGGTTGGAGATGACCTTAATTAAACACTCATGTTACTGTTTACTTTTAACGTTAAAGATATTTTTACCTTGAAAAGTCACTCATTGTACTATTCACTTACACCTTTATTTTGTCATTTTCATTAAAATTAAAATTTTTAAGAACTTTTCGTCAATTTTCCTTATAAAGTATGAAAATGGCTTTATTGTCGGTGAATATAGAGTGGGATAGGATCTGTCACCACGTTCACGTGCTTAGCATCTGGCATGGCTTGATTTGAACTAACCTAATTCTCCTTTTCATATTCCGAGTCTCCTCATTCACCAAAAACTAAATCCGAGTTCCTCATCCTCACAATTCAGAAATCACGTGGACCACGTGGGACTAGGAATTATCATGAAAATTGGAAGAGCGGCTATTTTGAAAAAATTGTAGAAATTGTCCCCGAGTTATGACTCAATTGGAATAATGGCACTCAAAATAAAAATTCGTTATAAAGGTAATAGAGCGAAAGAGATTGTGATCTAGACAAGAAAATTTCAGAATGAAAGAGATGTATGTCGATAATGGCATTAAAATCGTGAATGGAGGAGGTAGCGAAGAACTGGTCGAATCTCCTGCGCTAGAACCATTAATTTGTTAATAGTTGTAGCCCATATCATTCATTATTAATTCTCAACAAATAAAATATCTCTGGCAGCATAATAATTATTCCCAATTAAATTGATTTTATATGTTCATGTTCATGGCCTCCCCCACCCCAGTTCAAGACCAGAACGTCAAGGAGTGTTGGGCTGGATTGAGATGGTTGAGAGCGAGAGAGAGGAGAGGGGAGGAGTCTTTTGGTGGCTGTAATATTTTTGGAAGATGGTGGCTGAAAATAGAAGGGAAAGAAGAGGCATAGGGTTTTTTTTTAATTTATGAAAGTTTTTTATTTTTCAAGTAATTAATTATAGGCGAACATACGACATTAAGGAATGATGTGAAAGAAAATTAAAATTTCAGGAGATGTTTGTTGTGAATAATATGTGGATGGCTCACATGAATAGTTTGTTACTATTTATGCACAGTATTTTCACTATTCATTTGTGGAAAATTTGTAAAGTGAATAGTGCTTTCTTTTGTTTATATATTTGAAGAAGAGAAGAAGAGGTGAGTGACTTACGGAAGAGGAAGAGAGAAGAGTGAGAGAGAGAGAGGAAAGAAGAGGAAGAGAGGAAGAAGAGGAAATGAGGGGGAGATTAAAGAGAGTTATCTTTGTACTCCTATTATTTCAAATTATAATGAAAGCACCGCTGCTGCCCCGAGGACGTACTCCAGTCACACTGACTGTAGAGGAACCTCGTAAATTTTGTGTCTTATTTCATTTATTCTACTGCACCCACCGTCGATTTTACAACACGTTATTAGCATGAAAAACTCTCATGTCAGTGGAAAGCACAACACCATAAATCCGGTGAAGCATTATCTACCTCTCACCTACGTCAGCTAAAATCTCACATAGTAGAGACGGCAAGCCAGACATGTCAAACAGGAAGATCATCTTGTCACAAAATTCCATCAACCTTTCTTTTATTACTTTTTCTTTTATCACTCTAACTATTGATGTGCTAATCCTTATCCCTGCTAGATCTGCAATGTGTTTTCTCTCTCGTGAACAAGAAAGATGGAGAGATCTTACAGACAAACAAAGGTGCAGCAAAACAAGCAAAGGTATGTCCATTTTCCGTCTCTCCCAACGCGCCAGAAGCGCCCCACTGAATTCCAGTGAGAATTGAAATTTACAACGACCTGTAGTCGTCATGAGATGAGAAAACTTGTACTTGACAATTGGTTTCCAGAGATCCAGAAGAATCTCATCAGACTTGGAAACCCAGATCGCGTCATTTTTTATGGATCTTGAGAACTCCCATGAATACTCGGTTGTCTGAGATGGTGATGGCAAAACTAACTCCACTTAAGCCTCCATCTCTTGTGCCTCTGTCAACCCCACTGTCATCTATGTCTCTGTAGGGAGGTTCTTGCTTTGCGATGTCATGTTCTCTAGGCCATGTAAGAACAACGCCAGTCTCTAGTAGCCATTTTGGATTAAATTGGTTTTGTGTGACCTCTATAACAACCCAGCTGGTCCTAGGTTTTGAGACTAGTAGAGACAGATAAAGAAAGAAAAAGGGGGAAGTTTATGGAATATGCATGGCACCATCTGAAAAAGGCAATAATGCACAACACCATTTGAAAAGGAAAGAAACAAAAGGTTTTGGTGCTTGGTGCATCTGCACCATTTGAATGAAAAATAATAATTAAAAATGGAGAAATGGGGGCCAAAGCTTTGGAAAGATGCGTTGCATCATGTGAAAGAAAACAAAAACAAAAAGCAAAGCAAAGTTTTTGAATGGTGCACGGCACCATGTGAAAAAATGAATAAGAAAATAATAATAATAAAAAAGGTAAAGGTTTTTGGATGGTGTTATACCATCTGAAAAGAAAGAAGAAAACATATATTTATTTATGTGAATGGTGTTGACTTAAAACACTTTCACAAACTCTATTTATTTAAAGCAATTTAGTTACAGTTTGCTTTAAAGCTTTGATATTTATGTGCATGATGTTGGTTTAAAACCCATGTCACAAGTTCTATTTACTTTAAAGCAATTTATTTATCATGGACGGTTTTACCGCCTACTGCTTTAAGTTTTGATTTATGTGAATGGTGCTAAATTAAAACCCTTGTCACAAGCTTTGTTTACTTAAATGCAATTTATTTACTATGGCTGGAATTACCGCATATTGCTTTAATTTATTTATTGTACTTATCTTTTGTTACTATGAGTATATACAGGACCCAAAGTTTCTTGTTCAGATCAGAACCTGAAGTTTCTTGATCCTCATCACATAAAATAATTGGACCCAAAGTTTCATCATACAAAAAGATCAGGCATGAAGTCCCTTGATCCTGAAGATCAGGACATGAAATTCCTTGATGAGTACGGTAAGTTTGAAGTGCCACAGTGCCTCAACTTAATTGTAATAAAATCCATAAGAGTCTTAGTCTACAGACTATTTAATAAGGACCAGAAGTTCCTTATGTCCATACTCAAAATGGTTTAGCAGAAGCATTTATTAAGAGGATGAAATTGATTACCCGCACTCTGCTCATGAAAATGAAATTGCCAGTTTTGACATGGAGACATGTCATTTTACATGATTCATTATTAAGTTTGGTTGAGACCAGTTGCCAACCATTAATATTTCTCAGTACAACTCGTGTTTGGGCACCAGCCAAACATTAACATTTACGAGTTTTTGTTGTGTTATCTATGTGCCTGTAAGACTGCCACAACGTACTAAAATAAGACATCAATATAAACTGGTAATTTATGTTGAATTCGATCCACCATCTATCATTCAACATTTGGAGCCCTTGACTGGGGATATATTTACCGCATGATTTGCGGACTATGATTTTGATAAGACAGTTTTCCCGCCATTAGGGGGGAGAAAATAACATTGTTCCAGAAGAACGATGAGAAAATATCATTCCAGAAGAATGATAAGAAAAGACCGTTCTAGAAGAACGAAGAGAATTTGTCTTATTTTGATTCACGAAGCAATCAATGAGAAAATGAAATAGGAATAATTGAATGATGCAACGAAAGTGATGAAATCACATATATTTACTGCAAATGTGCCTACAAGAATTGATGTCCTTGTTGGACAATATAGTGATGTAGTAAATGATTTATCTGTTGCACGCCTGAAGCGTGGCAGACCCTTAGACTCAAAAGGTTCAGTCATTTGAAAAGAAGAAGAATATGACCCTACTGAACTATTGCATTCCCGAAGCATAACTGTTGCATGTTAGAAGCATGACAGTCGCCGCATGGATATACGTCCCAGAAAGAACAATCCACGAGCATGAGAATGTTGATGTCTCATGCATGAAGCATGATAGACATATAGATTCCAATGACTCAACTTCCAGAAGTGGAGATTAAAATCTAAGCTCTATAATGCTCAAGAAGAGGTTATGATCCACATTCTCTAAATTACAACTATCCTGGAAGAGATAGTGTAATGCCCTTGAAGCGGCAATGGATATCCAAAGAAATGAAAAACTTTTATGCATGTGCATGCACATGAGAATATGGGATCACTGATTGATGATAACCAATGGTAATTTTGGTTTTTACAAGTAGCTACTAAATTCATCAATGAGCTGTGTTAATATTGAGTCACGTTCTTTTGTTCGTTGACAAAAGGAAAATTATTGGCCAAAAATGGAGAAAGGCAATTCCATTACAATTTTGTAAGAACGTGGAAAAATGGACCTATATATTTGAATACAATACAAATAGCCAAAAGATGTTGAACCAAGGAGGTTATATATGTGCATTTGTAATACAGTGTAATACACTCACATGATATGACATAAGGTTGTAAACGAGTTCATATGAATGGAGAATTATATACGAAGGGTTGTGAGTCGCCCACTCATATCTCCATAAGTAAATCCCTCAAGTATACATGGGAGCAAATTGCTCTGTATAAATTCCAAATGAAAATGTGTCATGAAGTGTAGAAAATCCCTGAAGGATTCAAATTGCTTGAAGTAAGCCCCCGAAGGGTAAAACATAAAACTTATACTCAATACCAATGGATGGTATACATTGCCTTAGTGAGTATTATCATTATAATATTGTTGCAACATACTAAAATCTCTTGCAAGAAGTTGATGATATTAAATTAGAACTCCTGAAGAGTTGAATTGAAAATCCTGAAGAGTTAAGAAAGATTATAAAATGTTGAGAGAATTATTGTCTTGAGTTGCAGATCGAACAATTTACTAACACGAATCGTATCCATGATGTTTATGATATTAAAAGAACCATTTGGATTGAAGATTATGAGTTGAATACTCAAATGATGTAGACACTAAGAATAATCATTTATCTTCGTGAGGGTAAAGATAAATTGATATTTGGTCTAGAAGTACCACATCTTAGTGAAGTATATGCTTTATTGTATTTGGCACAATACATTGAATGAAATAAAGCTTATGTATTAATATCTTCAAGAAATTACAGATATGTATATACACATGAGTTAAAACAAACAAACAGGATGAAGCCTTCACAAAGGTTGCTCATGTGAAGTCTCAGTACTCGGAAGTACCCCAGAAGGGGGAGGCACTGGAGATTGATCATGTGGCACCCAGTACTTAGCAAAACACTAGAAGACGAAGGCATCAGTTGCTTTCGAAATCTAGCAACAAACCTCTGGTGATCACTTTGAATCCGACGCTGCTCGTCTGTATCACTCCTAAGACTCAAATCTAAGCAAATAAAATTTCAAAAGTGCAAGGTGAGGGAAATTTCTACAGGCAGCAACTTTCTGAGCATACTCTTGAACACAATTGATGTCTTTATAAAAGAAGAGGCAACATAGCTACTCGTTCAGAGATCAAAGAGGCACCGCTCTCCAAATTTCAAAAGCCAGATTTTTCTGAATAAAGTTCGTTGGCATTTTTCAGACGCAATCTTAGCTTTTTTGGATATCGCGTGCAACTTTGTCAAAGATCTCTGACAAAGTTGAAAACGCGTAAATCTTACTGTTTTATTTACATCACAGTTGCTGACAAGAGTAAAAGCACAGCACCACCACTTGCTATTGGGAAATCTCTATATATGTCGACCTCTGTTCTCCATAACAAGGCAGACCTGCAACTTTGCAAGAATACCTAACTCTTCCTCATCTCAGAGAATGCATCTTTAACAAAGCATCTCGAAATACTTAGTTTTCTTCCTCTTCGAGAATACCTCTTCAAACAAATCACACCAGAGCAAGATTATCTCATATCTTCAGGGACGAGAGCAAGAGTATCTCATATCATGCAATCTCCCTGTCATTTCCTTTGTCCTTGTTCTTACCAGCAAAGACAAGGATAAAGAAAACAATATGTCGGAACCTCCACTCAAACTCCCAGTAAGGAACCGGCTGCCTGGAACCTTTCCTGATTGTTTACCTAGCTTTCAAGTAGTCATCTTCAACTGTTGTTAGAGCTGGGTTTCCAGTCACCAAGAAGTGATGAACCATCCAAATGCAAAGGTTGCATTCCACTCCTGCATCAGAAGGCAAATACTGCAGGAGAAGATGCCACACATACATGGGGGAAAAGCAGGGAAAATACTACTTAAGCAAGGGAAGCAAGTAAGGAAAGTGAAAATGATACATTGAAGCATGTGGAGACAAGCGTAACAAACACGTGCTGATTCATCTCTGACAAAGCTGAAGATCATTTGCCACGTGAAGCTTCTCATGGTCCAATTTCATTCAAGATCAAGCCTCGAAGTCCTTGAAGAAATCACAAGTCCAATTAAAGATCAAGTGTCCACTACCCTTGAATCAAATTCCGCTTCAGATAAAAGGAGTAAATTTAGATCTTCGATGCAAGTCTAGCAGAAAGTCCTACAACCCAGTTCAAGAAAAAGCCTGTGGAAAGTTAACAACAAGTAAATCACCTATTTCGGCAACTCTTCTTACTAAGAGATTAAAGCAGAATGATCAACGATTAGCCTAAATGATTTGAAATCAGGGGGAGATACTCATCAGGGGGAGCATTCAAAACAGATCAAGATTTTACAGAGTCAATTGAAGACTTGTGGCCATCTAAGGGGGAGTGTTGTGAATAATATATGGATGGCCCACATGAATAGTTTGTTACTATTTATGCACAGTATTTTCACTATTCATTTGTGGAAAATTTGTAAAGTGAATAGTACTTTCTTTTGTTTATATATTTGAGGAAGAGAAGAAGAGGTGAGTGACTTACGGAAGAGGAAGAGAGAAGAGTGAGAGAGAGAGGAAAGAAGAGGAAGAGAGGAAGAAAAGGAAAATGAGGGGGAGATTAAAGAAAGTTATCTTTGTACTCCTATTATTTCAAATTATAATGAAAGCACCATCGCTGCCCTGAGGATGTACTCCAGTCACACTGACTGTAGAGGAACGTCGTAAATTTTGTGTCTTGTTTCATTTATTCTACTGCACCCACCGTCGATTTTACAACAATGTTAGTATTATTTATCAAACTTGAGAGGGTTCTGTGAAAAAGGAATAAACATCATCGGTTATTAATGTAATTAACCCTTTTAAACCGCTAGTATAGGTCCCACACACCTGCCACGTAATTAGGAAGATGAAAAGATGAACGGGCTTAGGCCAAGGACTATTTCTTAACATTTTGTCAAATTCAAAGACCAAATAATGAATTTTTAGTAATTTTTTTTTTCTGTTTTGAACTTCTTTTACCGTTCAACTAATTTATATATTCAGACTTAGGCAAAGGATTATTTCTGAACATTTTGTCAAATTCAAGAACCAAATATATGAATTTTTGGTTTTTTTTTTTAATTTTTTTAATTTTTTTTTTAATTTTAACTCTCTGTTCAGCTAATTTATATACTTTGAACTTTGAGCATCCGTCATGTATTCCCATATGATAATATAATTTAGGTAAAAATGTAAGGTTGAATTGATTGCATGGTTGCATTACCTCTGTTTGTTTTTTTTTTTTTGTCACTCTGGCACTCAATGAAGGGGATTCCATGAGTCCAATGCTTACCTGTAATCTAGTCATATGCTTCTTTTTTGGTCCGACCAAGTGATTGATTTGACTAAGTGAAATGTTATGTCTAAAACACCATTGTAATAATATTGTTTTTCGCCAATAAACTAGTGATGTGATATGTTGGGCAAGAAATAATGGATGATTTTCTTCTGTTTCTCTTCTCTCTCATCTCCTTTTCTTTGTGGCATTATCGCTCTTCCTTTTTGTTTTTGTCACTTTGGCACTCAATGAAGGGGATTGCATGAGTCCCAATAAGATCATTTCTGAATTTTTCGGTGAGGATTTTAGAGATCTGCGAACTGTATCTGTTTTTCGTATATCGTGCGATTAATTTTTATTAGGTACTGTTTATATTTAATTTTAAATAAAAATATTTAAAATAATTTTTTATTAACAATGTAAGATGAACAGATACGATTCACAAATCTCTATAATCCTCACAAAGATGATTAGACGAGAATTCGGATTTGCATGAGTCCAATGTTTACCAGTAATCTAGTAATATGCTTCTTTTTTGGATCGACCAAGTGATTGGTCTGACTTTTTTTTTTAATTTTTTATTTTTTTTATGGTCTGAGTGATTGGTCTGACTAAGTGATATGTTAAGTGCTAAACACTATTGTGATAATATTGTTTTCGCCAGTAAATCTAGTGATGTGATATGTTGGGCAGGAAATAATGGAGGATTTTCTTCTATTTCTCTCCCCTCTCATTTCCTTCTCTTTGTTGTATAATGTATGTGAGGGTTGTTTAACAGATTGATAAGAACGGTAATACAATCTAAAGATTCTCTCTGATCTTCTATAACTCTAATGGCGCGTTTACTAATCCGTAATCAAATTGAGAGGAATCGGATTGAGGAGGAATTTGATTGAGGAGGAATTGAAATGAGGTGGAATCAGAATCAGATTCCTGTTGAAATTGTTTACTAAAACTGTCTGGAATCGGAATACAATTCCATAAAGCTGTTTACTAATTCAGCAGAATCGGAATATAAACCAGTATGATTACTAAAATGCCCTTGTCCCAAATCAAATATTTTATATACTTTTTTTTTTAATAAAATTTGATATAGTATATAATAGTAACAAACTGATTCTGCATTGAGTAACAAACTGATTCTGCATGAAGTAACAAACTGATCCTGCATTGAGTAACAAAATGATTCTGCATGTATTTATAGAGTTACTTTAGATCAATTGAATTTACTCTAGGTCGACTGAATTAATCAACTAACTGTTCCAGAACGGAGCTGCATGAAAAGGGAAATAAACCAGTATGATTACTAAAATGCCCTTGTCCCAAATCAAATATTTTATATACTTTTTTTTTAATAAAATTTGATATAGTATATAATAGTAACAAACTGATTTTGCATTGAGTAACAAACTGATTCTGCATTGAGTAACAAACTGATTCTGCATGAAGTAACAAACTGATTCTACATTGAGTAACAAAATGATTCTGCATGTATTTACAGAGTTACTTTAGATCAATTGAATTTACTCTAGGTCGACTGAATTAATCAACTAACCGTTCCAGAACGGAGCTGCATGAAAAGGGAAATAATAGTCTAGGGTTAAAAGGATAATCTTGGAAATAATGAAAGTAGGTGAGGGCATAAAAGGAAAAAAGTTAGCATTCTGATTCCCCAAGCCATCTGGAATCCAAATACCTCCTTTATCTTAGGAATCCAAATCAGCCAAATATTGGAATTGGATTCCAAAATTTGTGTGGGACCCACTAAATTTTAATTCTTCCAGATTTAGTAAACACCGGAGTATACCGTAATCGGAATTCAATTCCGTTTCTTGATTCTGATTACCCTTACGTAAACGCGCCATAAGACTTTTGAGATAACTGTCAAGTTTTGCCACGGCGTCAAGATTTACTTGAGGTGTCAACAGTAACAAGCATGCAAGAGGAAGGTAAAAGTTGGTGTGGACATGAGTTGATAAGAAGGAAGATTGTTAAACCAAAGAAATAAAAAAATAACATGAAATATGTGGCACATCTTTAAGACATCAAGTTTATTTTGAACAGACTAGATTTAAAAGAGAGGATGGGAGGGGATAAAAATAGGAGGGAAATTTGGAAAAATAACTAAAAATTAGACTTCTTTGTGATGGCTTATTTTATCTCACGGGAAGAGAGGGGGCGGAAGGCATAGAGAGAAAATAGAGAGAGATGTGTGTTTGTAGGATTGTGTAGAGGTTGTGTTATTCTCATGCCTTTATTTATAGTAATAAGGGAGGGAGGATTCCTTCTTTTCCAAGGAATACAAGTCCTAATAGGGAAGAATAACTAGAATCAAATATAATCTAGGATTTGCACAATCATACTTAAATACAAAGTTTATAACACTCTTATAGAATTATACCACTATTTTAAATTAATGATAATCAAAGCCAAAAGTTGATATGAAAGTACACGTATACCCCTAAGATTGTTGGAAAATTAGTTATTTGTTTTATTATTTGAATTTGGGCCTAGTACGTTAGAATTAGGTTTTTGTTTCCTTACTTATTAAGGATTATAGTTACTTTATTATAAAAAGAGAGCTTTGTTAACTCGTAGAAAATAAGATAGTCAAGATGTAGTCAATTCGAGTAATGTCGTTGTCTCGACAATGTCTATTTTCAGTTAATAAAATATTCTTCTTTATTTTATATTGTTGGTCTCTGATTTTCAACTTGGTATCAGAACAGGTTCAATCATTCTGAATAATCTGCTTTGGGTTGTTATCAGTTTCATATGTTTGTTGCTTCTATTGTCGTTTAGGTTTAGGTTTAGTTTGATATTAAAAAAAAAGGTTGCTGAAACATTGTCATGCCTCGCGTTGTTTAAATCAATTTCATCGCTGTTCATTGAACCCCTAGGCCCGCTGACTCCACTGCTGCACTTGCCGTACCTGTATCACCGCCACCGTATCTGACTCACCCCAAACCTTGTTGCCAAACAAATCAGCCCTTATTCACACTATTCCTCACATAATATTCACACCTCACTTTATGCCTAAACCTTCCACTGCATAGTCATCACGCCACCAAGTCAAGCTTGCAACATGTTGGCCCACCACCATCTGCTGCTGCCTGAACCCACCTTCAACTTCGATCCATCATCATCTAGTTGACTGTCCACTATTTGTTTTGATGAAGCTCAGATCCAAGAACCCACACTCGGATCAAGTTCATCTTGGCCTTGCACTTTATCGTAGTCTCGTACTCACACCATGCAGCCAAACCCACTTGATCAATGAAGAAAAGAAAAGGATAAAAAAATGAGGTTTGTTTTTTAGTGTTTTAGGCCCATACGGTTATTGGTGTTGTAGGACTATTTAACTGAAGTATTTTAAAGGAATAAACAAAGGGAGGCCGACAACAATAAGAGAGAAAAGAGAGAGATTCAATTGTGAGGTATGTGTTGTATCACCTCATTGTGCTTTTATTTATAGTAATAGGATATGTAGAATACTTATCCTTTTAGGATTACAACTCTAATAGATATTTAACTACCAAGGTTCAAAGATATCCCTAGATTCGTTAGGATTTACACAATCACATTCCTATTCTAAGTATGACTGCGACACTCCTCCTTGAGTGTGTAAATACTTAAACAAAACATTGCATCAGATCTTCAGCAGATAAGGTAGAACAATTAATGTGAATGCGAGTCTCAAATTTAAAGAAAGTATGCATTGGTGGTAAAACTCACAAAACCTCACTATGGTAAAACCTAAGGTAGGTAAAAACCCATAGACTAAGGAGAAAAGTGAGAATCATGCATAATGTCTAAACAAACGTCAAATAGGACGAAAGTAGTGAACTCAACGGAGTATGATCATCCTAGGATGGGTGCCTCATCAAAACCTCGTTAGGTAGCAAAAACCCAGTGGGAAAAATGCGCATAATCGTAGGAAAAAAAGTATATTAAGACCAAGTGAGTATGCTTCAGGATATTCCCACTGAGTTAGACATAACTTCCAAATAAGAGAACTACAAGCGATTCAACTTAGATAATTTACGCACATCGAATCATTAGACGAGTTTTTGAAAAGTAGACTTGGGCAATGACTTGGTAAAGAGATCAGCCAGGTTGTCTTGGGAACGGATTTGCTTGACTTCAATGTTTTGATGATGTTGCTGATGGTGAGAATAAAAGAACTTCGGCGCTATGTGTTGGTTTTATCTTCCTTAATGTATCCTTCTTTACTGCATGATAGATGCTACATTGTCTTTAAAGATTGTTGTAGGAATGTCAATGATGGAAATAAGACCATTAGTGCTTCGAATATGTTCCATGACTGCCTCAACCAAAAACTCTAACGCGATGCTTTATGCAGGGCGAGAATCTCAACATGGTTCGAAGAAGTGGCAACTAGCTTTTACTTGGTAGACCTCTAAGATATAGCAGTGTCTTTAATGGTGAAGATACAGCCTGCTTGAAAATGTGCCCTATGTGGGTCAGACAGATATCCAGCATCTGTGTAACCAACAAAGCGGGAATCAACCCGAGAATTGAGGGGGACAGTGGCTCCTCTCGAGGATTCGTGGCTGTAGAACAAGCCCAAATCTGTCATACCCTTGAGGTAGCGGAAAATGTCTTTCACACCATTCCAGTGTCTGCGCGTAGGCACATTGCTGTATCTAGCCAAAAGATTAACAGCGAAGGAAATATCGGGTCCAGTGCATTGAGCTAAGTATAATAAAGCCCCAATTGCACTTAGGTATGGAACTTTAGGCTCCAAAATCTCTTCCTTATCCTTCTTAGGAGGAACGGGATCTCGTTTCACATCTAGAGTCCAAACGACCACGCTTTATGATAGGAGCATATTTAGGCGACTTAGTTAGCTTGTTTTCTTGCATTTATGTTGTTAGTTCTTAGTTATTTTAGTATTTTAAGCTATTTTAATGTGTTTGTAGGTCCAAAGGGCTAAGGAGGCAAGAAAGTGCATTTTAGAGCATTTTGGAACAGTTTTGGGCTTGAATGGATATCACATGCTTGGAGCAAGGGAGATGGACGAAATTGAAGACCTAAAGATGCTAGGATTCCTAATTGAAAAAGGATTCCTAATTGAAGATGGATTCCTAAAAGAATGAGGATTTCTACTTACATAAGGATTCCTACAAGAAGAAGGAATGTTAAGCCAAGGTTTTCTACTTTGGTTTTAACCTTTCCTAATCCTAAAAGTACTTAAGTTCCAGCAACAAAGAAAACTCCTAATCATATTAAGACACTAAATAAGAACTTCTAGAAGTCCTAAACCCCTTGCCACACCTCCCTTGTCCCTTTCTCTTCCTTGTCGTGCAAGGGAAAGCTTTTCTTTCCTATTTCCTGCACCAGATCACATTCCCTTTTTAATTAAAAGCCTTACCGCATATCTTCTTACTCTTTCCTTTGATTTTTGATTTTGTTTTCCTTTTTTTAGTAGTTTTGACTTAATTTCTGTTAACCTAAGTTAGGGTTTTGATTTCCTAAAACCTTAAATACTTCCCTTTGCCGCACAAAAATACATCATTCTTGCCATACATTCTCCAATACACACATCCAACCGCACTCTTCATACAATTCTACGAATTCATTCACTCCAAAAACACATCATTCATGCTCCGCCCCACCCATACACTTTCATCACCCATCACTCATCCACCACCACAATTCACCACAAAAATCATCAACCATACCTTGTTCCGTAGCAAAGAAGAAGAAGGAGAGCCCTTGGACGTGTTTGCCATTCAAGTTAAAGTTGCTGGACCGTTTTTAGGTGTAATCTTTCTTTTGTTTTCAATGTTTAAGTTTAATAATCTTTGTTTTGCGAGTATGAGGAACTAAACCCCTCTTAGCTAGGGGGAATTTCGAAACCATGACTATACTTGCAATATGATTTGATTACATCCAGTTGTAATTTCATAAATTGTGAATTCAATTTACTTATCTGTTTGAATTAAAACTTGTTTGTGTATGTGGGTTGAGAATGCACACTTAATTTGCATGCATAAATTTGATGCTAGGATATAAGGGAGTTTCACCTAATCGTTATGAACTTATATTCATAAGTAGTGGAGGTTGCTAGTCACAATCGTGTTAAGTAAATTTCTGGTATAAGTATCATGCGCTTTCATAGTTACGAATGCCTTGTCAATACTTATGATTTTCATAGAACTTAATGATCTTTGATTGTATCTCTATTATGCGCTTTCATGTAGGGAACTTTTGAAGAATAATTTGATTGCGATGTGCTATTTCCGTCCAATTCAATGACATAAGGAAAATCTGAGTGTTAATTTAAGCGTACCTAATAAATCTGGGGTGTTGATATTTATGGTTTATTGAAAGAAACAACTGGAAATCGATTTGTATGCAAGTGTGTCATGTGTGGAGAAGAACCCTCTAGCTAGCCCATCATCCATCCAATTTACCCAATTTCATCCAAACTTTGTTTTAGTTTACAATATGTTTGTTTTACTTTCAAATTCGTCAAAACCAAATCCCCCTTTACTTTGTTGAGTCATATTTGTTAGAAACTGTTTTAGTTTGTGTTTTTCAGTGTTTTGAGTCAAGATAAAACCAATTTTCGTCCAAATTCACTCTTAGTGTCTGTTTTGAGTCAATTAGCTTGTTTTGTGCTGTTTTGAGTCATTTGAGTTGTTTTAGTGTATTAGAGTCTAGTTTTGCATTCTTTGAGTCTAGTTTAGTGTTCCAAACTTAGTTTTACGTTTTCAAGTCAGTTTTAAGTGTTTTAGCAATCCCTCATAATCCCCAGCCTAGAACGATCCCTACTTACATATATACTACAATTGTCAACAAGAAGGTTTAATTTGTGTGCTTATATATTTCGCATCAAATTTTTGGCGCCGTTACCGAGGATTAGCAACTTTGCTAATCCCTTGGATCTTTTCTTTCCATTTATTTTAATTTGTTTTAGTTTCTGACTTTGTTTCGTTTTCTTGTTTTAGGTACTAGTTTATGACTCGAAGTTCTCAACCTGTTTGTGGGCACATCTTTGACTTTGACGACGATTTTGAACGAACTTTGAGACGAACAAGGAATCAACAAGAGTCCCAACCACCTCAACTTGCACCAGATCTTGAAGAAGACGATGTATAAGTGGAAGAGAAGGCCACGGCTCATATTTTAGAAGAAGTATAAGACATGGCAGCGGATAATCAAACAATCAAGGAGCTTTCTGCTGCGGGATTGGACAATGCTGCACCCCTATGCATTTAATACCCCACGACAGCTCAAGGCAAAACCGAGGAGTTTGAATTGAAGTCTAGTTTGTTGGACCACTCCCAAAGTTCCATGGGCTGTCTATGGAAGATCCAAACAAGTAGTTGAAGGAGTTCGAAGTGGTGTGTTCAAGCATGGTTCCTGTCAACATCGATGAAAGCATATTGAAGATGAAGACTTTTCCCTTTTCTCTCTTAGAAAAGGCTAAAGATTGGTTGTATAAACTAGCCCCCAGAACTGTCACATCTTGGGAGAGCATGAAACAGGTGTTCTTGGAGAAGTTTTTCCCATCTTCTTGAGTCATTCTTCTACGCAAAAGGATTAGTGGCATTCAGAAAAACCAAGGTGAATCATTTCCAATGTACTACGAGTGATTCAAGACCTTTGTTGCCTCATGTCCTTAGCACCAAATGAAGGATGAGCTTCTTCTTCAATATTTCTACGAAGGGCTTCTACCAATTGAACGCCAAATGCTAGATGCCTCAGCGGGAGGAGCTTTGGTGGACAAAACACCCATAGCTGCCAAGACCCTAATTGCCAACTGAGCCTTGAATGCTCAACAATATGAAGGCGTTAGACAAAGAGACACCCCACGACAACAACATGTGAATGAGGTAAGTGCTATTTCCGAACTTCAAAACCAAATGGCTAATCTTACTACTCTTGTTTCATAGGTGGTTGAATGACCAAATGTACAAAGTGTAGCTGCTTGTGGCGTGTGTTCAATGCAAGGACATCTCACGGATAAGTGCCCTCAATTGATCGAGAATGGAGGGTGGGAATCTGCCAATGCCATGGGTTTTGGGAGCCAACACCAACCAAGGAGTGCTCCTTTCTCTAATACATACAATCCAAGTTGCAGAGATCATCCAAATTTCAAGTGGATAGAGCCCCAACAAAACCAACAAGAAAGTGCATTTAGGCAGCAACCTCTGGGTTTCTATCCAATACCATTTGCACCAACTCAACCCCAACAACAATCTGCCCAATCTAACTCAAGTACATTAATGAATAATGATAATACATTTAAGTTGCTGACTACATTTGCACAGGGAATGCAAACACAAGCCAAGAGGATGGATGAGTTGAAGAAGCAAATGGCACAGATGGTAGAATTCATGGGTCAATTCAGAGAGCAAGGCAAATTGCCAAGTGCAACCATTGTTAACCCGAAAGGAGGATTTGAATCGGCAAAGGCAATCATGTTGCAAAGTGGAAAACAGGTTGGAATAGCCCTATAACCATCTAAATCATCCCTAACAGAGGATGAGAAGTTACAATTCGAGGAGGAGGAACAAGAGCAGGCCACGTCAAGGGTAGAACCACCCTTGCCATAGCCACCTAAACACCCCCATTAGTCATTCAAAGGTAAGGAGGTTCCAAATTCGATTATTTCTAACGTTATTCCTCCAAATGTACCATTTCCTCGCAGGTTCATGCAATTAACGAAGGAAGAGGCTGAAAAGGACATTCTGGAAACATTTAGAAAAGTACAAGTCAATTTACCACTTTTGGATGCAATTAAGCAAGTTCCAAGGTATGCCAAGTTTTTAAAAGAACTTTGCACCACTAGGAAGAGAATTTCGAACAAGGATGTTGTCAAGGTAAGTGAAAATGTTTCATCCATCTCACAACGTAAACTGCCCCCTAAATGCAAGGATCTTGGTAGTTTTACAATTCCTTGTGTTATTGGGAATAATCGTTTTGAACATGCCATGTTAGACTTAGGTGCATCTATTAATGTCATGCCTTATTCAATTTATGCATCTATGAACTTAGGCGAGTTAAAAAATGATGGTGTGATTATTCAATTGGCCGATCGATCTAATGCCTATCCAAAAGGAGTTTTGGAAGATGTTTTAGTGCAGGTCAATCACTTAATCTTTTCGGCGGATTTCTACGTGCTTGAAATGGAAGAATCAGACCATTCCCCTTCATTGCCAATCCTCCTTGGAAGACCATTCATGAAAACTACCCGCACTAAGATTGATGTGTTTAATGGGACCTTGACAATGGAATTTGATGGGGAAGTTATTAATTTCAATCTTTCTGAATCTATCAATTATCCTAGTGATGATCATTCGTGTTTTTCTATTGATGTAATTGATTCCTTGGCGTAGGACCATCTTGAACAATTGAATGAAGATGCACTTGAATTGGTCATTATAAGAGGAATGGAATTCAAAAACAATGGATTAGCAACAATGTACACCCATGGCATGCATGGAGAACATCTTGCCGTGCCCCCTAATGAAGATGTGATTAAGATGGTGGTTGCCCTCGAATCATTGCCACCACAATCTGGTAAGTTTTTTGATCCAATTTCAATTTCAGTTTTGGCTAATAAGTTACTTCTTTCAGTTGTGCAGCCACCTTCCCTTGAACTTAAACCATTGCCAAGCCATTTGAAGTATGTTTTCTTGGGAGACCAAGAGACCTTGCCCATCATTGTCTCTTCCTCACTCACGGCACAAGAAGAAGGAAAGTTGGTGAAGGTGTTAAAGGAGTACAAAACAACAATTGGGTGGACGTTGGCCGACATCAAAGGAATAAGCCCTACCACATGTATGCATCGTATACTTTTGGAGGAAGGGTCTAAAACATCTCAAGAGGCTCAACGCCGACTCAACCCTCTAATGATGGAAGTTGTAAAGAATGAGATAATCAAGCTACTTGAATATGGAGTGATCTATCCAATCTCGGATAGTCGTTGGGTTTCGCCGGTTCAATATGTTCCAAAGAAATCTGGAGTAAGTGTGATGACAAATGCAGAAAATGAGCTTGTGCCTACTCGAATCCAAATAGGTTGGAGGGTTTGTATCGATTATAGGAAGCTCAATGCCACCACAAGGAAAGATCATTTCCCTTTGCCATTCATTGAACAAATACTTGAAAGGTTAGCGGGTTATGCATTTTATTGTTTTCTTAATGGATATTCAGGTTATAATCAGATTTTGATAACCCTAGAAGATCAAGAAAAAACCACTTTCATGTGCCCCTTTGGTACATTTGCTTATCGTCACATGCCATTTGGTTTATGCAATGCACCTGCCATAGTTCAAAGATGCATGATGAGCATATTTTCAGATTATGTTGAGAAGATTATTGAGGTTTTTATGGATGGTTTCAGCGTTTTTGGTAATTCATTTGAAGGTTGTTTGAATAATCTCAGTTTGATTTTAAAACGATGCATTGAAACTAACCTTGCTCTAAATTGGGAAAAATGTCATTTCATGGTTAAACAAGGCATAGTTTTAGGTCATATAATTTCTGAAAAAGGAATTGAGGTTGACAAATCAAAGATAGATCTTGTGCGCCACTTACCCTCTCCTACTTCAATTAGAGAGGTTCGTTTTTTTCTTGGACATGCAGGTTTCTATCGAAGATTCATCAAGGACTTCTTAAAGGTTTCCCAACCTCTTTGCCGGCTCCTTAAAAAAGAAGTGGCCTTTGAGTTCAACGAGGAATGTGAAAAGGCTTTCAAACACCTCAAGGACATGCTTACTTCGGTCCCCATCATCATTCCACCAGATTGGAGTCTACCTTTTGAACTAATATGTGATGCATCCGATTATGCAATTGGAGTTGTTTTAGGCCAAAAGAAGGACAAGAAGCCGCATGTTATCTACTACACATCTCGAACATTGAATGATGCTCAATTAAACTATTCTACCATTGAAAAAGAACTTCTTGCCATTGTCTTTGCTTTAGATAAATTTCGATCATATTTACTTGGTACTAAAGTTATTGTTTTCACTGATTATGCAGCTTTGAAATATTTACTCACCAAGAAAGAAGCCAAGCCAAGGCTAATTCGATGGATGCTGTTTCTTCAGGAGTTTGACATCGAAATTCGAGACAAAAAGGGGAGTGAAAACGTAGTGGCTGACCACCTAAGCCGTATGGTGCATGATAAGGAGTCCATACCCATTGCTGAAACATTCCCTGATGAGCAATTGCTGTCCATTAAGGTAAGTGAGCCTTGGTCTGCCGATTTGGTGAATTATTTGGTGGCTAAACAAGTTCCAAACACTTTAAACAGAAACCAACGTGATAAATTGAAAAAGGATGCTAGATTTTATGTTTGGGATGATCCATACTTGTGAAAAAATTGCTCGGATCAAATTATATGTAAATGTGTGCAGGATATGGAGTTCAATTCCATTTTAACCTTCTGCCACACTTATGCATGTGGGGGACACTTTGGGACACAATGCACAACCCTTAAGGTTTTAGAATGTGGATTTTATTGGCTAACTTTATTTAAGGATGCTAGAACCTTTTGTATGTCTTGTGATCGTTGCCAAAGAATGGGTAATATAAGTGCAAGGGATCAAATGTTGCAAAATGTCATACTTCCTGTTGAAATTTTTGATATTTGCAGCATTGATTTTATGGGTCTTTTTCCTTCATCACATAGTTTCCTTTATATCTGATGTGAAAAATAAGTTAACACACAAAATTAAACCCTCTTTTTATCAATTGTAGTAAAGTATGTAAGTAGGGATCGTTCTAGGCCGGGGATTAGGAGGGATTGCTAAATCACTTGGAAACTGACTTAAAAACGTAAAAACAAAGTTTCAAACACTAACTAGACTCAAAGAATGCAAAACTATACTTTAAAACACTAAAACAAACCAAAAGACTCAAAACAGCCCCTAAACACTCAAAATTACCTTAAACACACAATCTGGGCAGTTTTGGGACTCTAACACAAACTTGGACGAATTTTGGTTTTCTAATGAACTAAAACACTTAAAAACATAATCTAAGACAAGTTCTAATTAATATGACTCAAAGAAATAAGAAGGGGTTGATTTTGGACGAAAATAATTAAATTAAGAAAAGAACAAAGTAAACAAATTCTTAGACAAATTTAAGTGAATCAAAACAGATTGTAAAATGAATTTGAATGAAACTTATGGATGGAAGGCTAGCTAGGAGGTTCTTCTCCACACATGTCACACTTGCATACAAAACGATTTCCTGTTGCTTTTCGATAAACTATGAATACTCAATGCCCCAAATTAACCGTGAATTGCACTAATTAACCCTCAGTTTTTCCACAAGTTATTAGGTTGGATGATCGCATACGACAACCCAAAACATTTCCTACAAGTTCCCTACATGAATTGCATAATAGAGATACAAGCAAGAATCATTGAGTTCTATGAAAAACATAAGCATTGACGAGGCACTCGTTACTATGATTTGCATGAAACTTATGCCAAGAATTTACTTAACGTGATTGTGACTAGCAACCTTCACTACTTGTGAATATAAGTTCATAACGATTAGGTGAAACTCCCTTATATTCTAGCGTCAAATTCATGCATGAAAATTAAGCGTGCACTCTCAACCAACATACACAAATCAATTTTTATACGAACGGATAAGTAAATTGAATTCACAACTTATGAATCACAACTGGATGTAATCAAATCATATTGCAAGCATGAACATAGTTTCGAATCACCCCCTAACTAAGAGGGGTTTAGTTCCTCATACTTACAAAGCAAAGATGCATAAATTTAGACATTAAAAACAAAGATAGAAAACACCTAAAATGCTCCAACTTGGGTAGCAAGTGCATCCAAGAATTCTCCTTTGCTTGCTTGCGGCAGATTGCTTTGTGGACGGATTTTTGGGTAGTTTTATGATGTAGAATGGATGGGGAATGGTATGGAAAGGTTTAGGGTAAGTGTGGAGGAGTGTTTGAGGGTTGTAGGGTGGTGGAGAACTAGGCAAAGAGGGTGGAAGAAGGTGGAGTGGCTGTTATGTTTTCTAGGCACTAGAATGGTGTTTTCGGGGTGTTTTGCTACCTAGGGTGAGTATGGACGAATTTCTGTGATGAATGGTGAATATGAGAGTGTGAACCCTTTGCCAAGGGGTGTAAACATGTATATATAGGCCCCAAAAACCTTAGAGAATCAGGTTAGGCTAGGGAGAATGCACGGCAAAGAGTGTATGTGGTGTGCAATGGTCCAAGGGTGAAAATGAAGTGATGATGCAAAGTGTGAAGGGTAAAATGGAGTGGTCTTGTAGCTAGGGGGCATGAATGATTGTGTACATTGCATAGAGATGGAAAGGGAGGTGAAAATGTGTCAATAAATGGGTCAAAGGTGCAGCAACATGTGGTACACAAGGCATGGGATTCCAAATGTGAATGATGGAGCATCAATTGGTGCATGTTATGGTTGTGAAAGTTGTATAAAATTTTGTCGGTGAAGGGAACAAGAGGTATCAAGCAATTAAGTGTAATAATTAAATGAATTGAAGCATGAAATCAGAAATTATGTAGGGGACAAGAGTGATCAAGCATGGCATGGGAATCCAAAGGGAATTCTATGTTGTTTTGCATGGCAATGAAGGCAAGTTGGGGTGACAAATTTTTGGGCTGAGTTCTTCATCTTTTGGACCATAATTCTTCACATTCTTGGCCTCTTTAGTTCTCAAATTCGTCCATCCACTTTGGCCCAAATATGTGACATGCATTCCAAGCTCCATTTTGCTCCAAAATGCTCCAAAATGCATCTTCTTGCCTACTTTGTCCATAAAATCTGAAAACACACAAAAATGACTTTAAACATTAAAATAACTAAGGAAACATGACATAAATGCACAAGAACAAGCCAACTAAGTCGCATAAATATGCTCCTATCAAATTCCTCCACACTTAGCTTTTGCTAGTCCTCGAGCAAAACAAAGAGATAAAACGAAACAAAGTAAAAAAAAAACACAACCTAAACCTTCCAACATTTGCCTCAAGGATTTCCAATGCACATGACATGTTAAAAATTATTATCCCCACATATTTGAGTCATCTTCACACTTAAGCACGTACTTAATCATAGCACCACTTACTTGTTCACAATTAATCGATTAAAATAATGTTTTTGATGTAGTAACATGCCTTAGAGAAATCACTCAATTCCTTACAAGATATGCACTCAATTTTCACTTAGATTTTCTAACTACACACCCTATACTAGTTATATGTGAGAAGATTGATGTAGATATGAAAACGAACGCTCACATATATGTATCACAAAGAAAGCAATTTATGGAGTTAATAAGCATGTTTAGATATGATCTCATGAATGGAATGCTACTACTTAGATGCGAGAACCAGTGACACCATATGCTCATATCAATTTCAAACTCCACATATTGAAACGCATGACACTCAAGATGAAGTTAAGGGTTGTAACGGGGCTTGGGGTGATGGCTAACAAATGAAGGATAAGGATAACAATCGTTCTTAAAGCAATAGCAAGTAAAGTAATGAAATTGAAACTTAGAATTCACTTAGATTGCAGAAATCAGCTTTTAGACACGAAGGGAAAATTCAAACAATATTTAGGGCCGAATTCTATGTTTTGGACCCTTTCTTCAACAAGCAGCACTTTAAAACTCTTTTTCGCATATTTTTTTTAATTTTTTTAATTTTTTTAATTTTTTTTTCAACTCTTCTTTTCTTTTCAACAAGCATAATAACTCACACTTCCCCTACACTTATTTTCTGCCATACATTAATCAAAAGAAATTCAATTTGAATCATGCTTTACTATGCTTCAAGAACAAGGGTATGGATGGTCCTAAACTAGGCTAGGTAAGGATAATGTGGTTTAACAAAGAATGTAGGCTATTAAGGCTCAATGGGGTTAACTTAAACATATAACGATATGGGATACATGGCAGTTTGGCTTTGGTGGTGGTAACTACACAACTTCATCTTGAATATGTGTTATGCAAATCAATATCATGCTTTGAATGAAATGGGCATGAGTTCTAGCATTTGGAACTAAATGATGAAACGCCTTCTAAGTAGTAACCAAGCAAAGAAAAATGAGATCATGCAACGACTTTAGAAAACAATAATGCACAGATTATCAACTCTCCAAATAACGTTTAGGCTCAAGTCTCACAAGGTTGTAGCGTTAGTTTGAGTTCTTTCCTTCAAGCATGTTACAAAAACTAATTTTTTTCTTTTATAATTACATGTGATTTCATAAGTTATAACCACAACCACGCATAAATAAAGAGTAAATCAAACTTTCATCCATGTTTATAACTCTCTTTAACAGTCATGTAATTACAAACCGAATCCTCATCATTGTGTTGGAAGATACCCTAAGACACAAATAAGCACACAAAAACAACTCTTTTTGGGATTTTCAAAAACAATTTTTCAAATTTTTATGAATTTTCGGATTTTTATGTCAAAACACACTAAAACACTCCAAAACAGCTTAAAAATACTTAAAACAACAAGGAACAACACTAGAAGTAATGGGTGATAAATTTCTACGAATTTCATGCAAAACAATGGTTACCCCCCCCACACTTAAATCAAACATTGTCCTCAATGTTTCAAGCATATACTCACACGAAAAACAAGCAAATAACAAACGACAAATAAACATGACAAATATGGCAAAGTAAAAACCAGACAGAGTAGAGTTTAAGAACGCAAATCTGGTTTTGGAGATAGTTGATCTTGTTGACTTTCCACAGCTTTGATCTTGAACTGGTTTGGAATTCTGAGCGGGGAATATCAGAGTGCAGTCTGCATTCTTCTCTGCTTGTTTCTTTTGCACGGCGGGCAGGCACGAGGTAAAGGTGTTGGTCTGTTTCTTTCTTCAATCTTTCCAAGTGCCCACCTCTTGCTCTCTTTCTCCTTGTCCTTAGTTGAGGATGAATCAGCACGTTGTCTCCACATGCTTCGAGGTATCATCTTCACTTCCCTTATAAGTGAGAGACAAAGCAAAAGCATAAGATGATGAGTACTCGAGAGCAAGAGCTGGCTGGAGAAAGGACAGGGAGAAAGCATGATATGAGATACTCTTGCTCTCAACCCTTATGATATGAAATACTTGTGCTCTGGATGGGTTGTTTGCAGGGGTATCCCAGGGGATGAAAAATACAGAGTGACTCGAGAGGGTTTGTTGGAAAGCCATTTCAGAGAGGATGAAGGGTTAAGTGAGGCTGAAAGTTGGGTGAGACTGCTTCACTTTGAAGTTCAACATTTATAGAATTTTCTTAATGGCTGGGAAGGCATTGTTCCATTACTCGTGTCGGCAAGCCTGGGATAATTTAACAATATTTTTCACGTGCATTCCGCTTCTCCAAAAATTTTCGACAGATTGTGCGTGATATACGCAACGCAGATGTGCAAATTGACAGATGCTGACACGTCTCGATAAAGCAGAGGCCTCTTTAATATCCAGAATTTACGCTTCGAGTTCTGAGCTTCGTTGAGGGCAGAGATTGCATGTGACAAGTGCTGACGAGGCTGAGAGAGACATATGGTTGGAATCGGTGCTTCGACAGACTGCTCGTGATTTTCGCAAAGCTGAGTTGCGTGTGATGGGTGCTGACGAGGCTGAGACAGTTGACACTCTTTGGTATCTGAAATTGGTGGTTTGTGAGCAAGCCCAACTTTTGAGAAAGCTGGTGCCTCTTCAATCTCCGAATGGCTTTTTCGATTTCTGAGCTCACCTCTTCGATCTCTGAAATCCCATCGCGTGCTGATTTTTATAGAGGTATGCAGGACGTTCAAAGCACTCTTGAATTTCTGCCTGTAAAAACTCCTGTTTTGCACTTCTACGATCTTGACTTGTCCGATCTCCTCTTTCTTTAACACCTCTGAAAAATGTCTGGCCCTTCCGACCGTCGTTTTGACTTGAACCTTGGTGAAGGCGCAGCCCCTCCTTCTCCAGACAACATATGGTGCCCGTCCCTCATATCCCCTATTGGTCCTTTTACCGTTGGGGATTCGGTGATGAAAAATGACATGACTGCTGCGGTGGTGGCCCGGAACCTTGTCACCCTCAGAGATAACAGACTGCTCACTAGACGGTCTGATGAATTGGCGGTTAAGGAGTATCTGGCTCTTAACGTGCAGTGTGCGGGTTCTGTGTCCAACATGGCCCAACGCCTATTTGCTCGAACCTGTCACGTTGAATCGTTGGTGGCTGAAATACAGAGTCTCAAATAGGAGATTAGAGGACTCAAGCATGAAAATAAACAATTACACAAGCTTGCACACAATTATGCCACAAACATGAAGAGGAAAATTGACCAGCTGCAGGAAACTGATGGTCAGATTTTACTTGATCACCGGAGGTTTGTGGGTTTGTTCCAACAGCATTTGCCTTCGTCTTCTGGGGCGGCACCGCGTAGTGAAGCTCCAACTGATCAACCTCCGATACCTCCTCCTTCCGTGGCCCCACCGACTGCTGAGACTCTGCCGACTACTGCAACCTCTCCCACGCAGCCTTTGTAAAGGCTCCCTCTTGTATTATGCTATGTTTCTTTATTTCCCAGTTTCCTGTTCATTTCCACGAAGTTTAATGTTAAAATCCCTTGCATATTTGTTAATGTTTCAAAATAGAAAATCATAACCAAAAATAATTAAACAAGTAATAAAATTGACAATCAAGCAGAATAAATGGGTTGCCTCCCTTAAAGCGCTTGCTTTAACGTCTTCCAGCCGGATGATGAACACCTTGATCAACCTTCATGGGAACCCACGGCATAGTGGGTTGTCTCCTCCACATCTTGTTCTACAAAGCTCTCATACATTGCATCCTTGAACGGAAATGGATAGTGATGTTTGTTGATGGGTGCGTTGTGTTGCCTAAGGTTCAAGTTCATGTGCCCACCGTCGGGGATCTGCTTGGGTATCTGCACCAAAGAAGGGAACCACCTATCAACTTTAATGGGAATTGGATTTGGATTAGGTGGCTTACCTATGTGATGTGATGAAGTGGCAGCAATGTGAACATTCTTCCCCTGGTGCCTTCGGCCAATTTGAGCATTGTGAGGGCAGTGGCCGTATGGTCCTTGTACTCCACTCCAATTCCCTCGTCTTGCATGGTTGTTGATGCATCCTTTGTGCTTGGTGCTGAACGGTCCAGTCCTATCTTTTCAATTTTATCAATGGCACAACAAGAATGAACAACATTAGGAGTCTCAATGGATTCAGAAATTTTAAAACTAATCATGTCACCACCAAATGCCATAGTGACTAATCCTTTGGCCACATCAATCTTCGTTTGAGCCGTTTTCATTAATGGCCTTCCAAGGAGGATGGGCAATGAAGGGGCATGGTCCGATTCATCCATTTCTAGGACATAGAAATCTGCCGGGAAGATTAAATGATCAACCTGCACTAAAACGTCTTCCAAAACTCCCTTTGGATAAGCGTTAGATCTATCGGCCAATTGTATGATTACACCATCATTTTTCAATGCTCCTAAGTTCATAGATGCATAAATGGAATATGGCATAACATTTATAGAAGCACCTAAATCAAGCATGGCTGATTTGAAACGGGTATTACCAATGACACACAGAATTGTAATACTCCCCGGATCTTTGCATTTGGGGGGTAGTTTATGTTGCAAGATGGCGGAGACATTCTCACTTACATGTACCACCTCTTTCTCCCGGACACGTTTCTTTGTTGTACAAAGCTTCTTTAAACACTTGGCATACTTCGGGATTTGCTTTATGGCATCAAGGAGGGGAATGTTGACATGCACCTTTCTAAATGTCTCTAGAACATATTTTTCCTCCTTTTCGTTCTTTGATTGCAAAAATCTGCTAGGAAAGGGGACATTCAAAGGAAAAACATTAGTCGGAATTGAATTTAACACATTCTTACCCTTATTGGACAGATTTGAAGGTTTAGGGGCCATGGACACTTGCGGCATAGGTGTGTCCATCCTTGCCGTGGGTGGGCTTGATTCCTCCTCTTCCATTTGCAACATTTCATCCTCTTTGGGACCTGTTTTTGATGAAGAACCTACCCCAACCTCCTTACCACTTCTTAGGGTGATTGCTTTGGCTGATTCAAACCCTCCCTTTGGATTTGGAATGGTAGAACTAGGGAGCCTTCCTTGGTTTGTTTCTCTAGTTGGTCCACCCTTTTATTTTGATTTTCCTGCCCATTAGTCAAAGTGGTTAGTAACTTAACAAGTGTATCATTATCCAAAGCATTACTTGAAGTATTTGGGGCAGATTGTGGTTGGAATTGAGGGGGTGCGTATGGTTTGTTGTAGAAGCCCGGGGGTTGTTGCCTAAAACCTCCTTGTGGTTGGGCTTGTTGTGGCTCTCTCCAATTGAAGTTTGGATGGTCTCTCCACCCCGGATTATACGTGTTGGAATATGGATCATGTCTTGGCTGATTTTGGCTTTGAAACCCAATGGCATTAGCGCTCTCCCATCCATCATTCTCAATGAGTTGAGGACATTTTTCGGATGCATGTCCTTGGATAGAACATACGCCACACACCATGGGTCCTTGAATCTTCATTCCCTCGGCCATCTGTGAAACAAGAGAAGTAAGATTAGCTAACTGAGATTGAATATTGGAAGTGGAACTTACCTCATGCACTTGTTGCCGTGGGGGTCCTCTTTAGCCTACACCCTCGTATTGTTGAGCGTTCAATGCTCGATTAGCAATCAAGATTTTTACAGCCATGGGCGTTTTGTCTACCAATGCTCCACCCGCCGAGGCATCGAGCATTTGACGTTCTAATGGTAGGAGCCCTTCGTAGAAGTATTGCAAAAGCAATTCCTCCTTCATCTGATGCTGTGGACAAGAAGCAACAAGTGATTTAAATCGTTCATAATATGTAGGAAAAGACTCACCTTCATCTTGTTGAATTCCACTTATTTTTTTACGAAGAAGAATGATGCGAGAAGTTGGGAAAAACTTCTCCAGAAACGCCCTCTTCATACTCTCCCAAGATGTAACTGTACCGGGAGCCAACTCGTATAACCAATCCTTGGCTTTGTCCATTAAAGAGAATGGAAAAGCCTTCATCTTTAAAATACTTCCGTCAACGGTAACCGAGTCATACTTGAGCACACCACTTCAAATTCTTTCAAATGTTTGTTTGGATCCTCCATGGACAGCCCATGGAACTTTGGAATGTGGTGGAGCAAACTTGACTTTAACTCGAACTCTTCAGTTTTACCTTGAGCAGCCATGGGATATTGAATACACAATGGTGCAGCATTATCCAAACCCGAGGCGGCAAGCTCCTTGAGTGTACGGTTGTCCATGGCTATACCTTGCTCTTCTCCACCCACTTGTGCCGTGGGCTTCTCTTCAACCTCAACTTCTTGCTCTTCTAATTCAGGCTCGGGACTAGGAGGATTAGACTCTTGCAATTTCTTTTTCCTTCTCAAAGTCCTCTCAAAATCACTGTCAAAGTCGGAGACATGCTCACGAACAGGTTGTGAGCTACGGGTCATAAACTAGTACCTACACACAAGAGCAACAAAGTTAGTAACCAACTTAAGAGACTCGGCACAAGTAAGGAATTAAGGTGCCTATACACGGCACACAAACAAAACACACAAACACGGTGCAAAAAAAAACAAAACAAACAAGAAAAACTAAACAATTTAAACAAGACTCAAGACAAGGAATTAGCGACTTTGCTAATCCCCGGCAACGGCGCCAAAAATTTGATGTGAAAAATAAGTTAACACACAAAATTAAACCCTCTTTTTATCAATTGTAGTAAAGTATGTAAGTAGGGATCGTTCTAGGCCGGGGATTAGGAGGGATTGCTAAATCACTTGGAAACTAACTTGAAAACGTAAAAACAAAGTTTAAAACACTAACTAGACTCAAAGAATGCAAAACTATATTTTAAAACACTAAAACAAACCAAAAGACTCAAAACAGCCCCTAAACACTCAAAACTACCTTAAACACACAATCTGGGCAGTTTTGGGACTCTAACACAAACTTGGACGAATTTTGGTTTTCTAATGAACTAAAACACTTAAAAACATAATCTAAGACAAGTTCTAATTAATATGACTCAAAGAAATAAGATGGGGTTGATTTTGGACGAAAATAATTAAATTAAGACAAGAACAAAGTAAACAAATTCTTAGACAAATTTAAGTGAATCAAAACAGATTGTAAAATGAATTTGAATGAAACTTATGGATGGAAGGCTAGCTAGGAGGTTCTTCTCCACACATGTCACACTTGCATACAAAACGATTTCCAGTTGCTTTTCGATAAACTATGAATACTCAACGCCCCAAATTAACCGTGAATTGCACTAATTAACCCTCAGTTTTTCCACAAGTTATTAGGTTGGATGATCGCATACGACAACCCAAAACATTCCCTACAAGTTCCCTACATGAATTGCATAATAGAGATACAAGCAAGAATCATTAAGTTCTATGAAAAACTTAAGCATTGACGAGGCACTCGTTACTATGATTTGCATGAAACTTATGCCAAGAATTTACTTAACGTGATTGTGACTAGCAACCTTCACTACTTGTGAATATAAGTTCATAACGATTAGGTGAAACTCCCTTATATTCTAGCGTCAAATTCATGCATGAAAATTAAGCGTGCACTTTCAACCAACATACACAAATCAATTTTTATACGAACGGATAAGTAAATTGAATTCACAACTTATGAATCACAACTGGATGTAATCAAATCATATTGCAAGCATGAACATAGTTTCGAATCACCCCCTAACTAAGAGGGGTTTAGTTCCTCATACTTACAAAGCAAAGATACATAAATTTAGACATTAAAAACAAAGATAGAAAACACCTAAAATGCTCCAACTTGGGTAGCAAGTGCATCCAAGAATTCTCCTTTGCTTGCTTGCGGCAGATTGCTTTGTGGACGGATTTTTGGGTAGTTTTATGATGTAGAATGGATGGGGAATGGTATGGAAAGGTTTAGGGTAAGTGTGGAGGAGTGTTTGAGGGTTGTAGGGTGGTGGAGAACTAGGCAAAGAGGGTGGAAGAAGGTGGAGTGGCTGTTATATTTTCTAGGCACTAGAATGGTGTTTTCAGGGTGTTTTGCTACCTAGGGTGAGTATGGACGAATTTCTGTGATGAATGGTGAATATGAGAGTGTGAACCCTTTGCCAAGGGGTGTAAACATGTAAATATAGGCCCCAAAAACCTTAGAGAATCAGGTTAGGCTAGGGAGAATGCACGGCAAAGAGTGTATGTGGTGTGCAATGGTCCAAGGGTGAAAATGAAGTGATGATGCAAAGTGTGAAGGGTAAAATGGAGTGGTCTTGTAGCTAGGGGGCATGAATGATTGTGTACATTGCATAGAGATGGAAAGGGAGGTGAAAATGTGTCAATAAATGGATCAAAGGTGCAGCAACATGTGGTACACAAGGCATGGGATTCCAAATGTGAATGATGGAGCATCAATTGGTGCATGTTATGGTTGTGAAAGTTGTATAAAATTTTGTGGGTGAAGGGAATAAGAGGTATCAAGCAATTAAGTGTAATAATTAAATGAATTGAAGCATGAAATCAGAAATTATGTAGGGGACAAGAGTGATCAAGCATGGCATGGGAATCCAAAGGGAATTCTATGTTGTTTTGCATGGCAATGAAGGCAAGTTGGGGTGACAAATTTTTGGGTTGAGTTCTTTATCTTTTGGACCATAATTCTTCACATTCTTGGCCTCTTTAGTTCTCAAATTCGTCCATCCATTTTCGCCCAAATATGTGACATGCATTCCAAGCTCCATTTTGCTCCAGAATGCTCCAAAATGCATCTTCTTGCCTACTTTGTCCATAAAATCTGAAAACACACGAAAATGACTTTAAACATTAAAATAACTAAGGAAACACGACATAAATGCACAAGAACAAGCCAACTAAGTCGCATAAATATGCTCCTATCAATATCTTACTTGTTGTGGATTATGTGTCGAAATGGGTGAAAGCAAAAGCCACCCGAACTAATGATTCTCGAGTGGTTGCAGATTTCATTAGAACTAACTTATTTGCAAGGTTTAGAATGCCAAGAGTAATCATAAGTGATGGAGGGTCTCACTTTTGCAATCGAACCATTGAGGCGCTATATAAGAAGTACAATGTCAACCATAAGGTTTCTACACCTTACCACCCTCAAACAAATGGCCAAGCCGAGGTTTCGAATCGAGAAATCAAGCAGATTTTAGAAAAGACCGTTGGGCCAACAAGGAAGGATTGGAGCTTGCGTTTGGATGATGCATTGTGGGCATATCGCACGGCATATAAAACACCCCTTCGCATTTCCCCATTTTGGCTCATATATGGTAAACCGTGCCATCTTCTCGTAGAATTAGAGCACAAGGCTCATTGGGTTGTTAAAACATTCAACATGGACCTTGATGCCGCTAGAATTCATAGGAAGCTCCAATTGAATGAGCTTGAAGAGATTAGGCACGAGGCTTATGAGAACGCTTGAATTTACAAGGAAAAGACAAAGGCTTTCCATGACAAGATGATTCGTGGCAAATCATTCTCCATTGGGCAGAAAGTGTTACTCTTTAATTCCCACCTTCGATTTTTTCCTGGTAAATTGCATTCTAAGCGGGTTGGCCCGTTTGTTATTACTAATGTCTTTCCTTATGGTGCAGTCCAAGTTCAAAGCTTGAAAATAGGACAAGAATTCAAAGTGAATGGACATCGGTTAAAGCCCTACTATGAGAATTTCGAGGAGCATGTTGTGGAGGATGTACCCCTCCATGCTGTGGACACTAGTGAAGCTTAACATGGCAGATTCGTCCGGCTGGAAGACGTTAAAGCAAGCGCTTCTTGGGAGGCAACTCATGCATTCCACTTAGGAACGATGGAACTTTCACTCCAAAACCAGATTTGCATCCTCAAACCTTCCCTTTTACTGTTTTATTTTCCCATGTTTTGTTAGTTGTTTGTTTGTTTGCTTATATGTGCATTCATGTTTTAAACATTGAGGACAATGTTTGGTTTAAGTGTGGAGGGGGGGGTAAACAAGCTGTGTTTGCATGATTTTCATGGGATTTTATCACCTATCACTTCTAATGTTGTTACTCACTGTTTTTAAGTGTTTTTAGTGTGTTTTGGCGTGTTTTAATGTGTTTTGAAGTAAAAATCCGAAAATTTGAAAAAAATCTAGAAAAAGTGTTTTGATAAACCCAGAAATAGTTGTTTTTGTGTGTTTGTTTATGTCTTAGGGTACCTTCCAACACAATGATGAGGATTTGGTTTTTAAGTGCATGACTGTTAAAGTAAGTTAAAAGCATGGATGGAAGTTTGATATGCTCTTTGGTTTATGCTTGGTTGTAGTTATAGTTTACGAATTCACATGTAATTACAAAAGGAAAAAAAAATCAGTTTTTGTAATATGCTTGAAGGAAGGAACTCAAACTAACGCTACATCCCTGAGATACTTGAGCCTAAACGTTTATTTTGAGAGTTATTAATCTGTGCATTCATGTTTTCTAAAGTCGTTGCATTATCTCATTATTCTTTGCGTGGTTGCTACTTAGAATGCGTTTCATCATTATAGATCCAAATACTAGAACTCATGCCTGTTCCATTCAAAGCATGACATTGATTTGCATAACACATATTCAAGATGAAGTTGTTTAGTGAACCAAAGCCAAATAGCCGAACCCACCTTTGTCATTTGTTTTGTAGGTTTAGACCCCGTTGAGCCTTGTTTAGCCTATTTTCTTTGTTAACCACATTATCCTTACCTAGCCTAGAATAGGACTTTCCATACCCTTGTTCTTAAAGAATAATGAAGCATGACTTAGAGTGAATTCCTTTTGATCAACATATGCAGAAAAGTAAGTGTCGGGGAAGAATGTTTCAAAGTGTGTGTTTTGCATGCCAAAGACAAGGGCACGGAAATAAAAAAGTAAAAAAAAATAAAAAAGAAAAATTCGTGGAAAAACAAAAGGAAAAGAAAAAATGTGTGAAAAGAATGAAAAACAGTAGAAAATAAGTGAGAATGAACTCACATGTGTTGGTTGTTGAAGGAAGGGTC
Source organism: Malus domestica (assembly GCF_042453785.1). Taxonomy (NCBI): domain Eukaryota; kingdom Viridiplantae; phylum Streptophyta; class Magnoliopsida; order Rosales; family Rosaceae; genus Malus; species Malus domestica. The sequence continues at coordinate 21,449,851 of NC_091674.1, read as the reverse complement.
CAAAAGTTTGAATTTGACCCTAGGTATTGCATGAATCTTCCCTTGTGTTTACAGTTGATTTTTGCATTCGAAAGTGAATTCTAAGTGTCAATTTCATTACTTTGCTTGCTATTTCTTTAAGAACTTTTGTTTATCCTTTACCTTTCTTTGTTAGCCAACACCCTTAACCCCTTTACAACCCTTGACTTCCATCTTGAGTGTTGTGTGTTTCAATATGTGGAGTTTGGAATTGGTATGAGCATATGATATCACTGGTTCTCGCGTCTAAGTAATGGCATTCAATTCATGAGATCATATATATATACCCGTATTAATAATTCCAGAAAAGTGCTTTCTTTGCTATAACATATGTGAGTACTAGTCTTCATGTTTACATCAATCTTTTCACATATACCTAGTGTAGGGAGTGTAGTCAGAAATTCTTGTGTGAAAATAAGAGTGTACTTAGTAAGGAATTGAGTGAACTCTCTAAGACATGTTACTACATTCAAAACGTTGTTTTAATTGATTAAATGTGAGCTAGTGGATGGTAACTATGATTAAGTATGTGCTCGAGGGTAGGGATGGCCAAAATTTGTGTAAGTAATGATTTTTAGCATGTCATGTTCATTGGAAATCCCTGAGGTAATTGTTGGAAGGTCAAGATTGTGTTTTGTTTCTTTTGTTTGTTTCGTTTTGCTTGAGGACTAGCAAAAGCAAAGTGTGGGGGAATTTGATAGAAACATATTTAGGCAACTTAGTTAGCTTGTTTTCTTGCATTTATGTTGTTAGTTCTTAGTTATTTTAGTATTTTAAGCTATCTTCGTGTGTTTGTAGGTCCAAAGGGCTAAGGAGGCAAGAAAGTGCATTTTAGAGCATTTAGGAGCAATTTTGGGCTTGGAATGGATATCACTTGCTTGGAGCAAGGGAGATGGACGAAATTGAAGACCTAAAAATGCTAGGATTCCTAATTGAAGAAGGATTCCTAATTGAAGAAGGCTTCCTAATTGAAGATGGATTCCTAGAAGAATGAGGATTTCTACTTGCACAAGGATTCCTACAAGAAGAAGGAATATTAAGCCAAGGTTTCCTACTTTGGTTTTAACATTTCCTAATCCTAAAAGTCCCTAAGTTCCAGCAACAAAGAAGGCTCCTAATCATATTAAGACACTAAATAAGAACTTCTAGAAGTCCTAAACCCCTTGCCACACCTCCCTTGTCCCTTTCTCTTCCTTGCCGTGCAAGGGAGAGCCTTTCTTTCCTATTTCCTGCACCAAATCACATTCCCTTTTTAATTAAAAGCCTTGTGATGCGATGAAAGTTAAACACTCAAATTAAACCCTTTTGTTGTCAAATTGTAGTAAAAATGCAAGTAAGGATCGTTCTAAATTGGGGATTATGACGGCTTGCTAAAACCTCTAAACTAACTCAAAAACATAAAAACAAAGTTAAAAACGTTTGAATAGACTCAAATGACTCAAAACAGATTCTAAAGACGCAAAACAACTTAAAAACACTCAAAATTGCCTAAAAACACTTATTGGGCAGGTTTGACTCTAACACAACTTTGGATGAATTTAGTGTTTTGGTTTGAATCAAAACACTCAAAAACACTAACGAAATAGAAATTTAACACTTTGAAACAACAAAGTAAAAGGGGGATTTTGGTTTTGACAAATTCGAAACAAACAAACAACTTATAAAATTAGACAGATTGTAAAGTGAATTTAAGAAATGAGATGATGGATGGATTAGTTAGAGGTCCGTTCTTCACACATGACACACTTGTACATGAATTGATTTCCAATTGCTTTTCAATAAACTATGCTGTTCAACACCCTAGATTAACCGTGATGCACAAATTAACCCTCAGATTTTCCTTTGCTCATTGAGTTGGATGAATGCATGCAACAACCCAAATCATTCTCTAAAAGTCCCCTATATGAATGCATAATAAAGATACAATCAGAGATCATTACTTTCAATGAAAATCATAAGTGTTGACGAGGCAATTATAACTATGAATGCATGATACATTTGCCAAGAATTCAATTAACGCGATTGTGATAAACAACCTTCACTACTCATGAATATAAACTTGTAATGATTAGGTGAAACTCATTTATATTCTAGCATCTAATTCATGCATGAAAACTAAGTATGCATCCTTAATAAACATACAAGAATCAGTTATGAATAAAATAGATAATTGAATTGCAATCACAACTTATCAAATCACAATTGGAAGAAATCAATTCATATCTCAAGCATGTTCATGGCTTCAAACTTCCCCCTAACTAAATAGGGGTTTAGCCACTCATAATTGCAACAAAATTAGAAAATAACAAAGTAGACATTGAAAGCAAGAACGAAGTACACCTAAAACGCTCCAAAGTTCCAAGCTTGAAACGCCAAGGACCTTTGTTTTCACCACTTTGTTGCAGCACAAGTGTCTAGGATGTGTATGGATATATGGAAAGGTTAGGAATGTATTTAGGATTGGTGAATGTCTCGGCCAAGGGAAGGAAAATGTATGGAATTGTGTTTGATTTTTGGTTAGATGAGTGCCATGGCAAGGAATGAAAGTGTAAGTGTATGGAGTTGTGAGATGTGAAATGTAGTGTCTTTGGATGATGGCCCCCAAATTATGGTGAAGGGTGGATGTATTTATAGGCTAGGGAGAGGAGTGTATGGAGTTGTAATGAGTGGATGTAATAGGTGTAATAGGTGAGTGTTGTGGTAATGAGTGGATGTAATGGGTGTAGTGGGTGGGTGTAGTGGGTGAGTGTTATGGTAATGAGTGGATGTAATGGGTGTAGTGGGTGGATGTTTGGTAATGAGTGGATGTAATGGGTGTAGTGGATGAATGTTTGGTAATGAGTGAATGTAATGGGTGTAGTGGATGAGTGTTTGGTAATGAGTGGATGTAATGGGTGTAGTGGGTGGATGTTTGGTAATGAGTGGATGTAATGGGTGTAGTGGATGAGTGTTTGGTAATGAGTGGATGTAATGGGTGTAGTGGATGGATGTTTAGAGTTGTACGTCAACACACTTGCACACACACATGCTGATTTCTAGCCTTCAAATCTTCAAAAACGTCCATCCTCATGTCTCCATGCTTGCACTATCCAATATTGGCTCAAAAAATGCTCTAAAATGCTCCAAAATGCACTTTCTTGCCAACTTTATTATTATGACCTACAAACACATGAAAATAGCTTAAAATACATAATTAACTAAGAAATAACAACACAAATGCACAAGAACAAGCTAACTAAGTCGCATAAATATGCTACTATCAAATTCCCCCACACTTAGCTTTTGCTAGTCCTCGAGCAAAACAAAAGAAACAAAACGAAACAAAACAAACAAAACACAACCTAACCTTCCAACATTTGCCTCAGAGATTTTCAATGAAACATGACATGCCAAAGATCACCACTTATATAGATTTAAGCATTCCTTACCCTCGAGCATACTTAATCATAGTCACCATTCACTAGCTCACATTTAATCAATTAAAACAGCATTTTGAATATAGTAACATTCCATAGAGAATTTCCTCAATTCCTTACTAGATACACTCTTATTTTCACACAAGAATTTCTGACTACACTCCCTATACTAGGTATATGTGAGAAGATTGATGTAAACATGAAAACTAGTACTCACATATGTTTTTCAACAAAGAAGCAATTTCTGGAATTATTAATTCATGTATATATATGATCTCATGAATGGAATGCTAATACTTAGATGCGAGAACCAGTGACACCATATGCTCATATCAATTTCAAACTCCATAAATTGAAACACACAACACTCATGATTGAAGTCAAGGGTTGTAACAGGGCTTGAGGGAAATGGCTAACAAAGAAAGGATAGGAATAACAAATGTTCTTAAAGCGATAGGAAGCAAAGTAATGGAATCGACACTTGGAATTTACTTTAGAATGCAAAAATCAACTTTTAAACACAAAGGGAAGATTCATGCAACACTTAGGGTCGAATTCAATGCTTTGGACCCCTTCTTCAACAAACAACACTTTAGAGCTCTTTCTCATAAATTTTTCAACTCTTTTCACAACTTTTCTTCTTTTCATTCTATTTTCCACAAATTTTTCTTTTTCTTTTCCTTTTCTACCCGTGCCTTATGAAGGACTTTGGCACACACACACACAAAAATCACTTCCCCCACAATTGTTTTTCTGCAAGAGTTCAACAAAAGGAATTCCTTCTAAATTATGCTTTACTATGCTTCAAGAACAAGGGTATGGATGGTCCTAATCTAGGCTAGGTGAGGATAGTGTGGGTAACAAAGAACATAGGCAACACAAGGCTCAACGGGGTTAAACTTAAACACATAATGAACGGGATAGGCTTTTTGGCTCTTGGTTTACTAAACAACTTCATCTTGAATATGTGTTATGCAAATCAATAACATGGTTTGAATAAAATAGGCATGAGTTCTAGCATTTGGAACTAAATGATGAAACGCCTTCTAAGTAGAAACCAAGCAAAGAATAATGAGATCATGCAACGACTTTAGAAAACAAAAAAATTGCACAAATTAATAACTCTCCAAATAAACGTTTAGGCCCAAGTCTCTCAAGGATGTAATGTTAGTTTGAGTTCCTTCTTTCAAGCATGTTACAAAAAAAACTGATTTTTCCTTTATGATTGCATGTGAATTCATAAATTATAACCACAACCAAGCATACACCAAAGAGTAAATCAAATTTTCATCCATGTTTATAACTCTCTTTAACAGTCATGCAATTAAAAACCAAATCCTCATCATTGTGTTGGAAGGTACCCTAAGACACAAATAAACACATAAAAACAACTCTTTTTGGGTTTTCTCAAAACAATTTTTCAAATTTTTTATGAGATTTTCGGATTTTTATGTCAACATACACTAAAACACTCCAAAATAGCTTAAAAACACTTAAAAAACAGCAAGGAACAACACTAGAAGTAATGGGTGATAAACTCCTACGAATTTCATGCAAAACAACTTGGTTACCCCCCCAACACTTAAATCAAATATTGTCCTCAATGTTTCAAGCATAAACTCACACAAAAAACAAGCAAACAAACAAACAACGAATAAACATGACAAGTATGACAAAGTAAAAACCAGACAGAGTAGAGTTTAAGAACGCAAATATGGTTTTGGAGATAGATGATCTTGTTGTCTTTCCACAGCTTTGATCTCGAACTGGTTTGGAATTCTGAGCGAGGAATATGAGAGTTCCTTGGTTTCAATTCAGACTCCTTCTGCTGGGTTGATTTGATTGTGCAGTCTGCATTCTTCTTTGCTTGTTTCTTCTGCACGGCAGGCAGGCACGAGGTAGAGGTGTTGGTCTGTTTCTTTCTTCAATCTTTCCAAGTGCCCACCTCTTGATTTCTTTCTCCTTGTCCCTAGCTGAGGATGAATTGGCAAATTGTCTCCACATGCTTCGAGGTATCATTTTCATTTCCCTTATCTGTTCCCCAGGCAGATGTGGTAGACGAAGAGGAAGCATAAAATGATGAAGATGAGTACTCGAGAGCAAGGCTAGGTAAGCAATCAGTCGGTTCCAGATCGGAAGATTGATACCAAGTGCTGGTTGATTGCTTTCTTTCTCCTTGTCGCAAAACAACGACAAGGAGAAGGACAGGGAGAAAGCATGATATTAAATACTTTTTCTTTGGATAAGTTGTTTGCAGAGGTACCCCAAGGAATAAGGAACACTGAGTGACTCGAGAAGGTTTGTTGGAAAGGCATTCTTGGAGAAGAAGAAGGGTTATGTATGTCTGCCTTGCAATGGAGGGTGAAGGGTGACATTTATAGGAATTAATAACCGGTACTATTCTTTCACTCTTGTCAGCAACCGTTGGATGATTTAATAGTAAACTTCACGTGTTTTCCACTTCACAAGAGATCTTCGACAGATTGCTTATAATTTCTGCAAGGCTGAGTGTGCATGTGATAGGCGTTGACACGTCTGGAAAAACAAGTGCCTCTTCGATATTTGGAATTGGCGCTTTGACAAATTGCCCGTGATTTTCGCAAAGCTAACTCTGCATATGACAGATGCTGACACGTCTAGAAAAGTGCTTCGAAAAACTCCCCGTGATTTCCGCCAAGCTGACTTTGCATGTGACAGATGCTAACACGTCTAGAAAAGCAGATGCCTTTGCGATATCTGGAATCAGCGCTTCGACAAACTGCTCGTGGTTTCCGCAAAGCTAACTCTGCATGTGATAGATGCTGACACATCTGGAAAAATAGATGCCTCTCCGATTTCTGAGCTTGCCTCTTCGATCTCTGAAATCCCGTCGAGTGCAGAGGTTGCATGTGACAAGTGCGAACAAATCTGGAAAAGAAAATTAGCCGTGGTTTCTGAGCAAGCCTAGCTTTTGAGAAATCTAGCACCTCTTTCATTTTTGAATTAGCCTCTTCGATTTCTAAGCTCACCTCTTCGATCTCTGAAATCCTATCGAGTGCTGATTTTTATAGAGGTATGCAGGACGTTCAAAGCATATTTGAATTTCTACCTGTAGAAACTCCCTTCTTGCACTTCTACGATCTTGACTTGTCTGACCTCTTCTTTCTTTAACACCTCTGAAAATGTCTGGCCCCTCCGACCGTCGTTTTAACTTGAACCTTGGTGAAGAGGCAGTCTCGCCTTCTCCAGATAACATATGGCGCCCATCCTTCATATCCCCTACTGGTTCCCTTACCGTTGGGGATTCGGTGATGAAGAATGATATGACAGCTGCGGTGGTGGCCAAGAACCTTGTCACTCCCAAAGATAACAGACTACTTGCCAAATGGTCTGATGAGTTGACTGTTAAGGATTCTCTGGCTCTCAGAGTGCAGTGCGCAGGTTCTGTGTCTAATGTGGCCCAACGCCTATTTGCTCGAACCCGTCAGGTTGAATCATTGGCGGCTCAAATGATAAGTCTCAAATAGGAGATTAGATGGCTTAAGCATGAAAATAAACAGTTGCACAAGCTCGCACATAACTATGCTACAAACATGAAGAAAAAGATTGACCAGATGCAGGAATCTGATGGTCATATTTTACTTGATCATCAGAGGTTTGTGGGTTCGTTCCAACAGCATTTGCCTTCGTCTTCTGGGGTTGTACAGCGTAATAAAGCTCCAAATGATCAACCTCCGATGCCTCCTCCTTCTGGGGCTCCACCGACTGGTAAGGCTTTGCCGACTACTGAGACTTCTCCTAAGTAGCCTTTGTGAAGGCTCCCTCTTATATTTTCTGCTTAATGTTCCTTTTTTTCATGAAAATGAATGTAAAATACTTTGCATATCTGTCAGTGTTTCAAAAATAAACCCACACAAAAAACAATTAAACAAGCAACAAATAAAAATGACAATCATGGAAAAATAAAACTGCAGAAAAGGGAAGGTTTTTAGAAATGCAAAACTGATTGTGGAGCGATTCAAAAATCTTCCTTATTTGAATACATGGGTTGCCTCCCAAGAAGCGCTTTCTTTAACGTCTTCTGGTCGTACGAAACTTCCTTCTAAACTTGGATAGGGCCCATAGCATGGAATTGATCCTTGAATGGACGGTGATACTTGACGTGATTCGGCAATGGTTTAAATTCTAGTGTAGGTGCCTCAATCATTAAAATCAGCAAGTTAGTATATAATAAAATCGAAGTTGGAGAAGATGGCTTACTTGCTTGCTCCAACACAAACTCAATTACAAACACCACATCTTTGAAGGTTGCAGAGATATGCGACTTGGCCATATTTGGTGTTTTGAGAGTTATGACTTGTCTCGTGTCATAAAATCCAACTTCTTTGGGAATTTTCGTCTCAAGTGTATCTTCTTTGATGAATTCTAGACATTCCCCATCCACTTCTTACTTTTGAGTCTTTGGAAAGGTTTCGAAGATGCCTTTCTCACCTTCTTCTTCCTTGGATTGCATGATCCTGCAAGGAATAAGGACATTTGGTGAAACGGGGTCAGGACAAATTGAATTTAGGCTTACCTTGGTTGTAGTGGACGTCATAGAGGGTATATGGGGCTGCGGCAAAGGTGGTTATTCCCTTGCCATGGCCTTGTTATTCTCATTTTCTTCGAGCAGCAGCTGCTCATCTATGTTTTTGCTTGGTTTGGATGTCTTGGTTTCACCTCCAACCTCCATAGCACTTCCCAAAGTGATAGCATCATGGATTTCAAAATCTTCCTTCAAATTTTCAATAGTTGAGTTGGAGAGTTCACTTTGCTCTTGAATTTATGCCATGAACTCCATAATCTGCCCAATTTGCTTCTCCAATTCACCCATCTTCTTGGCTTGATTTTGCATCTCTTTGTTTCCATTTTCTACTTCCTGGTTCAAAGAGGTGAGTAACTTATTAAACATATCATTATCCAAAGACATACCTAAATTGAATTGGGCAGATTGTTATGGTGGCTGCATAGGTCTTGAATATAACTCATCGTCTTGCTGCCAATACCCATCTTGTTGGAATTGTTGAGGTTCTCCCCACATGTAATCTGAATAATCTCTCCAATTCGAATTGTAAGCGTTAGAAAACATGTTGTCCCATGATTGGCTACGGCCTTGATAACCCCAAGCATCTTCATTCGCAGCGAATTGAGAACATTGATGAGTTGGATATCCTTGCCCATAGGACATACCATATGTAGGGACACTTTGCATTGTGGTCCTTTCAACATATTGTGACAATTGAGAAGTAAGTTTCGCCAATTGAGCTTGAATGGTAGCAAAATCCATGTCTTACTTCTCTAGTACCTGAAATCAAGGAAACAAAACTAAATCAAATATCATAAGTAAATATAAAAGACACAAATAGAAACAAAGTCAGTAACTAAAACAGAAGACATGAAAAAGAAACAACAGGGGATTAGCAAAGTTGCTAATCCCCGGCAACGGCGCCAAAATTTGATGCGATAAAGGTTAAGCACTCGAATTAAACCCTCTTGTTGTCAAATTGTAGTAAAAATGCAAGTAGGGATCGTTCTAAACTGGGGATTAGGAGGGCTTGCTAAAACCTCTAAACTAACTCAAAAACATAAAAACAAAGTTAAAAACGTTTGAATAGACTCAAATGACTCAAAACAGATTCTAAAGACGCAAAACAACTTAAAAACACTCAAAATTGCCTAAAAACACTTGCTGGGCAGATTTGACTCTAACACAACTTTGGATGAATTTAGTGTTTTGGTTTGAATCAAAACACTTAAAAACACTAACAAAATAGAAATTTAACACTTTGAAACAACAAAGTAAAAAGGGGATTTTGGTTTTGACGAATTCGAAACAAACAAACAACTTATAAAATTAGACAGATTGTAAAGCAAATTTAAGAAATGAGATGATGGATGGATTAGTTAGAGGTCCATTCTTCACACATGACACACTTGTACATGAATTGATTTCCAATTGTTTTCCAATAAACTATGATGCTCAACACCCCAGATTAACCGTGATGCACAAATTAACCCTCAGATTTTCCTTTACTCATTGAGTTGGATGAATGCATGCAACAACCCAAATCATTCTCTAAAAGTCCCCTTATGAATGCATAATAGAGATACAATCAGAGATCATTACTTTCAATGAAAATTATAAGTGTTGACAAGGCAATTATAACTATGAATGCATGATACATTTGCCAAGAATTCAATTAACGCGATTGTGATAAACAACCTTCACTACTTATGAATATAAACTTGTAACGATTAGGTGAAACTCATTTATATTCTAGCATCTAATTCATGCATGAAAACTAAGTATGCATCCTTAATAAACATACAAGAATCAGTTATGAATAAAATAGATAATTGAATTGCAATCACAACTTATCAAATCACAATTGGAAGAAATCAATTCATATCTCAAGCATGTTCATGGCTTCAAACTTCCCCCCTAACTAAATAGGGGTTTAGCCACTCATAATTGCAACAAGATTAGAAAATAACAAAGTAGACATTGAAAGCAAGAACGAAGTACACCTAAAAAGCTCCAAAGTTCCAAGCTTGAAACGCCAAGGACCTTTGTTTGCACCACCTTGTTGCAGCACAAGTGTCTAGGATGTGTATGGATATATGGAAAGGTTAGGAATGTATTTAGGATTGGTGAATGTCTCGACCAAGGGACGGAAAATATATGGAATTGTGTTTGATTTTTGGTTGGATGAGTGCCATGGCTAGGAATGAAAGTGTAAGTGTATGGAGTTGTGAGATGTGAAATGTAGTGTCTTTGGATGATGGCCCCCAAATTATGGTGAAGGGTGGATGTATTTATATGCTAGGGAGAGGAATGTATGGAGTTCTAATGAGTGGATGTAATGGGTGTTGTGGGTGAGTGTTGTGGTAATGAGTGGATGTAATGGGTGTAGTTGGTGGATGTTTGGTAATTAGTGGATGTAATGGGTGTAGTGGATGAAGGTTTGGTAATGAGTGGATGTAATGGGTGTAGTGGATGAGTGTTTGGTAATGAGTGGATGTAATGGGTGTAGTGGGTGGATGTTTGGTAATGAGTGGATGTAATGGGTGTAGTGAATGAGTGTTTGGTAATGAGTGGATGTAATGGGTGTAGTGGATGGATGTTTAGAGTTGTAGGTCAACACACTTGCACACACACATGCTGATTTCTAGCCTTCAAATCTTCAAAAACATCAATCCTCATGTCTCCATGCTTGCACTATCCAATCTTGGCTAAAAAATGCTCTAAAATGCTCCAAAATGCAATTTCTTGCCAACTTTGTTATTATGACCTACAAACACACGAAAATATCTTAAAATACATAATTAACTAAGAAATAACAACATAAATGCACAAGAACAAGCTAACTAAGTCGCATAAATATGCTCATATCACCTTGCCGCATATCTCCTTACTTTTTCCTTCGATTTCTGATTTTGTTTTCCTTTTTCTAGTAGTTTTGACTTAATTTCTGTTAACGTAAATAAGTTAGGGTTTTGATTTCCTAAAACCTGAAATACTTCCCTTTGCTGCACAAAAATAATCATTCTTCCCATCCATTCTCCAATACACACATCCAGCCGCACTCTTCATACAATTCTACGAATTCATTCACTCCAAAAACACATCATTCATTCTCTGCTGCACCCATACACTCTCATCACCCATCACTCATCCACCACCACAATTCACCACAAAAATCATCAACCATACCTTGTGCCATAGCAAAGAAGAAGAAGGAGAGCCCTTGGACGTACGTGCTTGCCATTCAAGTTAGAGTTGCTAGAACGTTTTTAGGTGTAATCTTTCTTTTGTTTTCAATGTTTAAGTTTAATAATCTTTGTTTTGCGAGTATGAGGAACTAAACCCCTCTTAGCTAGGGGGAATTTTGAAACCATGACTATACTTGCAATATGATTTGATTGCATCCAGTTGTAATTTCATAAATTGTGAATTCAATTTACTTATCTGTTTGAATTAAAACTTGTTTTTGTATGTGCGTTGAGAGTGCACACTTAATTCGCATGCATACATTTGATGCTAGGATATAAGGGAGTTTCACCTAATCGTTATGAACTTATATTCATAAGTAGTGAAGGTTGTTAGTCACAATCGTGTTAAGTAAATTCATGGCATAAGTATCATGCGCTTTCATAGTTACGAATGCCTTGTCAATACTTATGATTTTCATAGAACTTAATGATCTTTGATTGTGTCTCTATTATGCGCTTTCTGCTATGCGCTATTTCCATCCAATTCAATGACATAAGGAAAATTTGAGGGTTAATTTAAGCGTACCTAATTAATCTGGGGTGTTGAGATTTATGGTTTATTGAAAGAAACAACTGGAAATCGATTTGTATGCAAGTGTGTCATGTGTGGAGAAGAATCCTCTAGCTAGCCCATCATCCATCCAATTTACCCAATTTCTTCCAAACTTTGTTTTAGTTTACAATCTGTTTGTTTTACTTTCAAATTCGTCAAAACCAAATACCGTTTTACTTTGTTGAGTCATATTAGTTAGAAACTATTTTAGTTTGTGTTTTTAAGTGTTTTGAGTCAAGGTAAAACCAATTTTCGTCCAAATTCAGTCTTAGTGTCTGTTTTGAGTCAATTAGCTTGTTTTGTGCTGTTTTGAGTCATTTGAGTTGTTTTAGTGTATTAGAGTCTAGTTTTGCATTCTTTAAGTCTAGTTTAGTGTTCCAAACTTAGTTTTACGTTTTCAAGTCAGTTTCAAGTGTTTTAGCAATCCCTCTTAATCCTCGGCCTAGAACGATCCTTACTTACATATATACTACAATTGTCAAAAAGAGGGTTTAATTTTTGTGCTTATATATTTTGCATCACTTTATCCTCATTAAAATGTCGCAACACTTTTTTGGTGTAGTTTGATTGATGTACTAGTATTCCATCTGAACAATGCTTGATCTCAAAACCGAGACAATATCGAGTTTTTCAAGATCCAAGTAAATGACAATTTCCTCAAGCTATTGTGTACACAAATACATCATCGATGATCATCTCATTTCAATTCCAAACCTCATCTAATATTGCGTAGTGGACCGAAGTCTCACGATTCTCAAGAGGTCGGGTTGTCTTGTCTAAGACATCACCATAATTTAGAATAACATTTTACATTCGAATAGATGAGTGAACGATGTTTGGATTTAAACGAGGGTTACTAGTTTATGCCTTTTTCCTCTTCAAGGTTTTAAAATCCTTTGAAACAAGGGGTTTGCCACGCTTTAAGGTCATAGCAGATGATTCGCTAGCTAACAATATATCAGGCTACGTGGAAGGTGCAGCATCCCTACCTTCGGGGACGGTCCGACTTTCCTAGGCAATGTTAAGACTTACGCAGGGTACATCTATCTTTACAGGTGTGTTTGCAATAGGTATATGTGATCTTGTCATTTTAGCTAGATCAGTAAAAGCATCTAGCATGCTTTGAGCAATGTTCTGAAGATCTATAATTCGTCGTACCTCAGTTTCAGACTGGGAAGTGCGGGGATCTAAATGAGACATATTGGGAGCATACCATGACAATTCGAGGCATTCTTCAAGAACGTTTGCATGCTTATCTCACCGTAACAATGAGAATACTGTCTCATCAAAGTGACAATCTGCAAAATGTGTAGTAAAGAGATTTCTTGTCAAAGGCTCTAAATAGCGAATAATTGATGGTGAATTATAACCGACATAGATTCCTATTTTTCTATGAGGATCCATTTTGGTAGGTAATGGCAGCACTATTGGCACATAGACTGCACACCTAAACACACAGAAATGAACGACGTCAGGCTCGTATCCAGTAACCAACTGTAATGGTGAATGAAGTTGGGGAGCGGTGGGCCTCAATCAGACCACCATAGTTACGTGCAATATTGCATAGCCCCAGGCAAATACCAACAATTTGGTTTGCATAACCAAAGTCTAAGCTATCAATTAAGGCGCTTTATGAAAGCTTCTGCCATGCCGCTTTGGGTGTAAACATGGGGTACATGATGTTCGACTTCAATCCCTACTGACATGCAATAATCGTCAAAAGTTTATGACGTAGTCTCTCCAGAGTTATACAGTCGAATCAACTTAATTGGATAATCAGAGTGGTGAGCCCTTAGCTTGATAATTTGTGTTGGGAGTTTCACAACTGCAGTGTTGCGTGTGGACAACAGGCAAATATGTGACCATCGTGTCGATGCGTCAACCAACACCATAAAGTATCTAAACGGTCCATATGTTAGTTGGATAAGTCCACAAATATACCCTTGAATCCTTTGAAGAAACTTATGAGGGTTATGAATAATCTTTGTAATCGAGGGTTGAGTATTCAAGTTCCCCAAAGAACAAGCTTTGCATGGCGGGAATCCAAGGTAGGGGTAAATGATGCCCATGTGATGGTTTGAGGATATGGCGCATCATGTCATGTTTGGGATGTCTCATACGGTCATGCCAAAGCAGCAAGGTGCTTTGGAACTTAGGCATAGGGCCGGCCACATGGTGGCCTTCTATGCCACGAATGGTTGTGATGTACAACCCACTCGGGAGACTTTCCAACTTCTCGTGAATATGCTTCTGACCATCCTTGTAGGAAGTGATACAAAGAAATTCAGAACCATTCTATTCGGTGGTTTCAATAACATATTGATTATCTCGAATATCTCTAAAACTCAGCAACGTTCTTCCAGAACGTGGAGAATAGAAATCCTATTTAATGGTTAAGACAGTACCATTAGATAACATGATAAGGGCCTTTTTGTATCCTTCAATCAGGTTAGACGAGCCTGAAAGAGTCGTCGGACGTGCTTTCTTAGATACAAAGTTAGTAAAATAGTGTTGCTCACACAATATGGTGTGCGTGGTAGCACTATTTGGTGAACTTATGTGCCCTATATTGTTACTGCAGGACAATATTGGTGGCATGAAATGTCAAATAGGTCTTCTTCAGGAGATCTGCATCTATAAAGTCCACTTTATAGAACTTAAGCAGTGATCAGATTCTACAAACTTTGCGGTAAGATAAAGTTTCACGCCTTGAACCCACTTCATGTAGGTTCTTCTAGATACTTCCAGAGCAGTGAAATAGAACTTGTTCAAGTTCAATGTGTCCCTAAAACAAAGTGTACAACAAAACGTAGTTAGTCATATGGTGATCCATAGACGTACATCGTAGAACATTAGGGTCCTGTAGACATGTATTGGTTTAATTTAAACATGAAAGCTACATGCTTCATGTGGTAAGTTTTGAATGAAAACTTCAGGTTTCAAAGGCACTAAATATGAAACTACAGGTTCGATTTAGTTTTATTAATGATTGGTTCATAAGTGAGAGGTTCCAGCAAAAACACAGAATGCAATATGCTAATTGAAGTGTATTGGATTTGAGTTGCTTTGGGAACTCAAATGTGAGAGCTTCAAGACTATGAAAGGATGTCAACGTTTCAAAGTATATAATTAAATTATTGAATCATTAATGTCCAAAAGTGATCTTCAGGTCAATAATTTTGGATTAATTATCAGATTAACGGACTGCATGTCACTTTTAATTAATTCAATAAATCTAGACCAAATGGGGTCGATCATGGAAGTAAAATAATGACAAACGAGTTATATTAGCTTCGGTTGGTGAAAACCAAAGGATAATTAAATTAGAATTAATTAACGTAAACTAAAGAACCTCAAAAAAATATTTTGGGCATGATTTATAACACGGGGATGCCAAAAATTGGCATCAGGTCGAAAAAGTAATACTGGAATAGGCCCTGCACTTCGGCTGTAGGTGTGGTGGGCCACGGTGAGGGCTGCAGGCCTCTGGGCTGTGTGGTCTGGGGAGCCCACAACAAAGGTTGCTGGCATTGGTCCTAAAAACCAAGTGTGCGTTCAGGCCCAGCATGTGTTGGCCCACAAGTTGGGTGCAGGGAATCCCAGGCGAAGCTGGATTTCTAATTTTTGGGTTGGGGCAAGTCAAGCCTAGCAGTAAAAGGCTGCAGACGAGTGGACTGAAAGCTGGGATGAGGCCCAACTAGCTATGGGCTGCTGCGGGCAAGCTTAATCATGGGGCAAGAAAAAGCCCAGCAACTCTAGGCTACTGAAGTTGGGCTAGGGACACGCGGGATAAAGGCCAAGAAGGTTGCAAACTTCTTAGTTTGAGCTGGGGGGCTTCAGGTCTGTGTAAGCCTTCCAGGTTGAAGGCCTAGGTTGTCTAGCGTGAGTAGCAAAGCCCAAAGGGCTGCTTCTGTGTGGTCCAAGGTGTCACATTGATACCGTTCCATGATTTGCTCCATGCAGCTGAGCTACAGGCCAACGCGGTGGTTCGACGGTGGTGTGGCTGCCGTGCCGCATGATCCCAAATTTTTTTTTCTTTTTTTCAACATCTTTAGTGTTTGAAAAACCTGAAATTGCTTCTAATTTATTTATATGCTTTGACTCACAAATTCCACATAGCAAAATAATTACGTAATGCATGAAACGTATATAGATTGACAAATATATGAATCATATGCAATATATATATATATATATATATATCGGAAGGAAAATATAAATATAGGGGTTTCATCATGGGGAATGTTTTCGTGCATTGTGGACGTTTCAAATATCTTACTTTATTTTAAGCATACCTGATTGGCAGAAAAAAAATAAAAGCCTTTGAATTTGTAAAAGAGAGCCTCATACTACGATACTTCAATTCCTTAGCTTCTGGCAAGAGCGTGCTAATAATGTGTTGTAGGCCTCTTTGATTGAACTATTCTAAGGGAATAGAGAGAGGGAGGCTGACAGCAATAAAAGAGAAAAGATAGAGATTTAATTGTGAGATGTGTGTTGTATCACCCAATTGTGCATTTATTTATAGTAGTAGGATAGGTACAATCTTTACCTTTTTAGGATTACAACTCTAATAGGTATTTAACTACTAAAAGGAATATTCAAAGATATCCCTAGATTCACATATTTACACAATCACATTTCTATTCTAAATATGACTACAACAATTGGCATGTTTTTGGTTATTTTTAGTTTTTGAAGCCCGCATGACTTGAGAATGGAGTATTTTTGTCCACCATCATAATGATTGCTCGAGTGCTTGGACTTGTGACCACTCGAGTTATGTTGTATACATCGTGAATTGAAATTTTTTGTTTCTTCGAAAATTTGCATTGGCATTGGATCTTGCAGTTGCACCGCTATAATTATTCTTAGTTTTATATTGTTTGTTTCTGATGTTCAACTAAACTGAGGCTTTTCTAAAAGAACCAAAAAGCAAAACTAAAATGAGGATCGAGTGCCAATTTGAGGAATTAATCTCTATTTTTGCAGATTTAATAAAACATACTCTGAGGAATTATCCTCCTTACCGTGCACCACAACCAACCCACATACCGCAGCGATAACCCCACAAATGGTGTAAGTAACAGAAAATGAGCATGAAGGCCATCCCAACCCTCCCCTTGAGTGAAACCTAGCTCCTCTTTGTAGTGGTGAATGAAGACGGGCTTGAGCATATAGGCCACACGGGGCCAAGTGCGAAAGCGCGGTGATGTAGACATGGATGACGAAGAAGAGGAGGAAGATGACAATGCTAGAGAAGAGCAGCTGAATTACTTTCTATCTTGGGAGAAGAAGACGGACTTGGACGTGTAGAAGGAGGTGACCTTCACTTTCATTGTAATTCGAAAACCTCATTTTAGAGGTATATTAGTTCTTTCATATCAACTTTTAGTTGTAATTATCATAAAGTTAAAAAGGAGCTTATAATTCTATATGGGTTATAAATTTTGGTTATTTTTCCCAATTTCCAAAGAGGAGAAAATTCAAGTCGGAAATAATAAAAATAAAAATAAACGTTCACTTGTTGTACAAAGAATGAAAGACCCCTTGGCCTATTCTCCCCCTCCAGTTATCGTTGGTCCCTTTTGGGACGTCAACAGAAAATTGAAAAGCAGAAAATGTAGAAACTAGAGACTAGAGATAGATTTCTTCCTCTCTAATTATTGTTGGCCTTTTCGGGGTGGGATTTTTTAGTAAATCAAATGTAATTATATAATTAGTTGATTTTTTTTTCAAGTTTTCAACCAATTATATTATTACACTTAGTATATCGAGCCGTGTTCTCTGAATACTAAAAATTTATGGACCTCTTAATCAACACAAAATACATAAAGAGATTTCTCTCTCTCCAATATTTCTCTATTTCTGGAGTTTTTTCTCAAAATAATTATCCCTTAAAATTCGTTAGAGATTGTATTTATTTTGGTAACAAAAGAATAAATAAATAACCGACCATCTTCCCACCCTGATGGTGAAGTGCGCATGCATGAGACTTCTTATCTTGGGTTCGAAAGTTGGTGTGCTACTTATAGAAACTCAAGGCTTTCTCTAAAAGCTTTTCTTAAACACTAAGAAAAGTATAATTCTCATTAATTCATCAAATAGAGAATGCTACCACTAATATATAATATGACTATTTACACTCTAACTAACCAAAAACAGAATACATTACAACAAACTCATAACAAACTAATGACTACATTTGTTATGGTATGGCATGTTCATCTTTACACCCCCTCAAGCCAAACTTGGAAGAAGGAAGAGTTCTAAGTGAGAGCTTGGATTGTAGAAACTGAAACCTATTTTTGGACAATGACTTTGTATGAAATTTAGCAATCTGATCTTGGCTACAAACATATTGAACCCTGATTAAATTGGCAAGAACCAATTCTCGGTTATAGTGATAATCGGTTTCAACATGTTTAGTGCGAGCATGAAAATGGGATTAGAAGCAAGAGATATGGCTAAAATGTTATCACACCAAAGAATGGGTTTAGCAGACATAAAAAAACCAAAATCTCTCAGTACTTTGCATATCCAAGTAATTTCTACTGCAATTTAAGCCAAAGACATATATTTTGCCTCAGTAAATAAACGAGCCACTGTTGTTTGTTTCTTTGCACACCAGTTAATCAAGTTAGAAAAAAAAACACAAAAACCACTAGTAGATCTTCTATCAAATGTGTAGCCAGCCCAATCTGCATCCGAGTAGGCAGAAAGATGTAAAGGACTATGTTTAAACACAAGACCTTGAGATATAGTACCCTTGAGAAATCTTAAAATTCTCTTTGTTACTTACATATGAGTAACTGTGGGTGCATGCATAAATTGACACACTGGATTTATAACAAATGAAATATCATGTCTAGTCCAGGTAAGGTATTAGAGACCACCAACTATGAAGCGATATTCAGTGGGATTAGATAACAGTTCACCACTGTGATCTAATTTTGTAGAACTGAGGGGTGTACAACAAGGTTTAGCTCAAGCCATATTGGTCTTGTGCAAAAGATCAAGTATATACTTGCCTTGGTGAAGAAAAAAAAGACTATCTTTGGTTCTGTGAACTTCCAAACCCAAAAAATAAATAGTGCTAGGGTTCTAAGTCTTTAACTGGAAATAGGGTACTCAACGGTTGAATGAAGTGTTGGCAGAGAGAAGCATTAGGACCACTGATGAGTATATCATCTACATAAACCAGTACAATGGCCAAGGATGGAACGTTAAGAACAAATAGAGAAACATCTGAAGATGATTGAGCAAAGCCAAGAGATTTAAGAGCCTGAAACAACTTATCAAACCAGGCCCTAGGGGCTTGTTTGAGACCATATAAAGATTTCTTGAGCTTACACACATGATTGGGACGAGATGGATCCCAGGAGGTTGTACCATGAACACTTCTTCTTTCAAATCCCCATGAAGAAAAGCATTGCTAATGTCTAACTGATTAAGAAACCAGTTGAACTGAACAACAAAAGTTAACAAGATTATGCTAGTTATAGGTTTAGCTACAAGGTTGAAAGTCTTTTGATAATCCAAAGCTTCTTTTTTATGAAAGCCATTGGCAACAAGCCTGGCTTTGTATCTTTCAATGGAGCCATCAGGGTTCTTCTTAAGTCGAAATACCTATTTAAACCCAACAACATTCTGAAAAGATGTAGGAGGGATAAGAATCCAAGTACATGTGGACTGAAGTGCATTAAACTCATTTTGCAATGCCAATCTCCAATTCGCAGATTTTGAAGCTTGCAGATATGTAGTAGGAATCACCTCAATGGAAGGAGGAAGAGGGTGTTTAGTTGCACTGAATGCCTTTGGTTTAGAAATAATATTCTTAGACCTTGTGATCATAGGATGTATATTCTTAACTTGCTGCATATGTGTAATTTGCTGCTTAGAGAAGTGATTGAAGTCTATAGTGCCACTCGGTAGAATTGAAGCAGATGAGGGAGATGCAAGACAAACTAAAGTAGTGGGTGAAATGCAAGTTTAAGTAGGAGAGGAAATAGGTGAGGGTAGAGAAAACTCCAAATCGAAAGTCTGATATGAAGAAGAGGGAGTAGAAGACATAGGGTGAGGAGAACCATGAAAAGGGAATGTAGTCCTATTAAAAAGCGCATGTCTTGAAATATAAACCCTTTGTGTTTCTGGATCCAGACATCTATATCCCTTATGTTGTAAGCTATATCCCAAGAAAACACAGCTTTTTACTTTTGCCATAAAGCTTGGATAACACATAAGGCTTTAACCATGGAAAACACAAACAACCAAAGACCTTGAGTATGGAGTAATCTGGAATAGTATGAAATAATAACTCCCAAGGTGATTTTGTAATCCCAAAGATAGGCAATTGGTTTATAAGATATAGTGTAATAGTGAAAGCTTCAACCCAGTATTGATAAAGAACATGTGATTGCACTAATAGAGTTCTAGCGGTCTCAACTAGATGGTTATGTTTCTTTTCTACACAACCATTTTGTTTTGGTGTGTGTGGACAGCTCAATTGATGAAAAATTCCATGAGTATGAAGATAAGATTTAAAAGATGAACTGGTAAACTCACCCCCTGAATCAGAACGTACAGTTTTGATTTTATTGCCATTGGTGTTTTCTACATAGTTTTTGAAGATTACAAAAGTAGAATACATTTAAGATTTGACCTTTAAAGGAATGAGCCAACTATACTTCTAAAATCATCAACTATAAGTAGATAGTTGATGCGAAAATTATCTTAACACACAAATTTAACCCTCTTTTGACAATTGTAGTACAAGTATAAGTAGGGATCGTTCTGGACCGAGGATTAGGAGGGCTTGCTAGTAACCTCTAAACTGACTCAAAAATATAAAACTAAACTTAAAAACACTTAACAAGACTCATAAGACTCAAAGCAAACTTAAAATACTCAAAACAACTTAAAACAACCAAATAAACTTTAAACTAGACACTAGGAATGACTTTGGACGAAAATTGACTTTTACTTTAATCAAAACACTTAAAAACACAAATTAAAACAGATTTGAAACACTTTGAAACAAAAAAACTAAACGGGGGGTTTTGATTCGGATGAAGTTGTAACAAACAAACAAGTATGAAAAACTAGACAGATTGTAAAATAAATTTGAGAAATAAGATGATGGATGGGATAGCTAGAGGTTTTTTCTCCACATATGACATGTATGCAAATAACTCGATTTCCAATTACTACTTCATTGAATTATGAACGACAATGCTCCAAATTAACCGTGACATCACTAGTTAACTCTCAGATTTTCCTTGTTTTATTGGATTGGATGACATCATTCGACAACCCAAAACATTCTTCTAAAGTTCCCTACATGACATCATAATAGAGATACAATCAAAGATCATTACGTTTAATGAAAATCATAAGCATTGACAAAGCACTTGCAACTATGACATCATGTCACTCATGCTAGGAATTGAACTTAACGCGATCGTTTATAAGCGACTTTCACTACATGTGAATATAAGTTTGTAACGATTATGTGAAACTTCCTTATATTCTAGCAATGGATTTATGCATGCGAATTAAGTGTCAACCCATAATTAACAAATACAAATAAGTTATCAATCAAATAGTTAAACCAATTGCATTCACAATTCAAGAGTTCATAACTGGAATTTATCAAATTATATTACACATATAATCATGGCTTTGAAATCATCCCTAGCCAAAAGGGGTTTAGCCACTCATATTTACAACAAAACGAAAGGAAATGAATTTAAACATTAGAAACAAAAAAAAGAAAACACCTAAACGCTCCAACGATCCAAGTTGGACAGCAAGCACGTCCAAGCACTTTCCTTCCCTTCCTTTGCTACGGCACAAGGTGTTGGTGAGTGTTTGGAGGTTTGTTTGTATGGAGGAATGGATGTGAAGATAAATGGATGTGTTTGGATGAAAGTTGTGTTGAAATGGGAGTGAATGATCCAACCAAGTATGAACTAAATTTATGTTACACACACTTCCTTTTATAGAGGAAGTGCATGGCAATGGAGAGGAACATGGAGTGGTGTAGCAATTGAGTGCAATGATTCAATGTAATGATGCATGAAATTTGAAATGATGGAGGAAACAAGGAATGGTGTAGCAATTGAGTGCAACAAGTGGTGTTTGAAATGATTCAAAGGTGAATGGTGGAGTGACACTCCTTTGTGACTGAGCTCTTTGTCCCTTTAACATTAATTCTTCTTTCTCTTTAACACATTCCTAGCCTCTTTAGTCTTCAATTTCATCCATCCACCTTGCTCCATGCATGTGTTATTCATTCCAAGCCCAAAACTGCTCCAAAATCACCAAAATGCATCTTATTGCTTCATAAGGCCTATGGACCTACAAACACACGAAAATAGCTTAAAATACATAATTAACTAAGAATTAACAACATAAATGCATGAGAACAAGCTAACTCAGTCCCATAAATATGCTCTATCAATAGTACTTAAATCCACTCACTAAAGTTATAGAAGCAGGACCTCACAAATCA
This sequence comes from Malus domestica, assembly GCF_042453785.1. Lineage (NCBI taxonomy): Eukaryota > Viridiplantae > Streptophyta > Magnoliopsida > Rosales > Rosaceae > Malus > Malus domestica. The sequence goes on along the minus strand of NC_091674.1, from coordinate 21,427,560 downwards.
CAATGTAACAATTCTAAGCTATGAGTAGTTGATGAAGTGGAAGAACTAAAGGGTAACTTGTGTTTCTTTGCTATAGCATAGTCATAGCAAAAGAAATCCACAGATGATGGTCATTTGACTGCAACTTTATTAGTGGATAATAGTCTGCGAAATATAAAAGAAAAATGATGGCCTAGCCTACTATGCCAGAGCCTGAGATGAGCTTGAACATTGACAAGTGCATGAAAGGAGCTGGAAGACGATAAACCAGGGGGTTAAGAGCTTTGCAAAGGATAAAACCCATCTTTAAATGGACCCTGCAAAAGTGTCTTCCCCGTATAACGATCATTTACAATTGACCCATCAGAATCAAGAGTCAATGCACAATAATTATCTTTAAGAAACTGATAAGTAGACAACAGATTATGCTTCATTTTTGGAACATGAAGAACATTGCTTAATTTAAAAGCAGCATGAGAAGTATGCAATGAAGAAAAACTAGTATGGTATATGGACAGACCTTTACCATCACCAACATAGACTTTGTCATCTCCAATATATGGTGTTGGTGAGTTGATGTTGGCAATGTCATTTGTGATGTGAGAAGTGGCTCCAAAATCAATGAGCCAAGAGGGAGATGGTTTGGAGCTGTAATGAGCATACATGGCCGTAAGTTTTGCAAGTGGAATTTTTCCAGAAATGCCAGGATTAATGCAATCGCAACAATCAATGGCTTCATGACTGGTTGAGCCACAAATTTAATAGATGATAGAGGTTCCAGAGAAATAAGAATCACGAAACCCTTGATTTTGACCTCGATTTGAAGAATTTCCATGAAAATTGCCCTGATAACCACGATTGTTATGGAAACGATTGTTGTTGTTGAATTAATATCCTCGATTGTTGTTTCTTCCACGATTAGAGTGAAATCGAGAAGAATTTGGTTATGAATGTTGATTCTGAGTGACAAATGCTTGAGGCGATGAAGTAGGAAGCAGAGGTGCTTATGACTGCACAGAGAACACCTGAAACGGTTCAATATTGGATGAGATCTTCTTGCGATGAAACATGGAGAGTTTTTTGGTGAGAAAAAGTTCATGGAGTTTATCCAAAGAGGTGGATGAAAGGCGAAGCATGAGTGAATCAATGAACTATTCAAACTCATCTGGGAGACCAGCCAGTGTTGCCACCATTAAATCATGATCGGAGATCGGTGCTCCAGCAGTAGAGAGAGAATCAAAGATTTCTTTCAACTATTATAGATAACCTGACATTGATTGCGAGCCTTTCTGTATAGCTTGGAGACGAGATAGTAGTTGGTGAATATGAGCATCAGAAACACCACCAAAGCATTGCTCAAGATTAATCTAGAGATCGCGAGATGAAGATACACTAATAGTAAAGGGAATTACATCTACAAATAGTGTTAAATTCAACTAGATCAGAAGATTCTGATCTTTCTCATACCAGATCTCAAAAGCAGGATTGATGGAGTGATCCAGGAGAAAAGGCAGTGGACACAACTCGGTACCATAAATGATTCCAAGAAGCTTGTAATGGCAGAGAATCGGGGCAAACAGTGCACGCCATGGAAGATACTTGGATCATTTGAGCTTGATTGGAACCATGCTTCCAATGTTCTGAATCATAAGATATGGATATGAATTCGATGAATTTAGGAAACTACAGTTCGAAGAAGAGGAATTTGGTACTGGATTTTGAAGCGGTTCATGCTAAGATGATGAATCGAAAGGAGAATCCATGACATCGAAGATGAAATCCTAGAAAACAATCACGAAATCAGAGATGCGATGCGAAGATGATGAGGATCGAGAAGGTTGGGAGGCAAGAGACGGTTGATACCATATAGAAACTTAAGGCTTTCTTTGAAAGCTTTTCTTAAACACTAAGAAAAGTATAATTCTCATTAATTCATCAAATGAAAATACAACCACTAATATATAGTCTTTGACATGGCAAACTAATAAACTACATTTGTTATGACATGGCATTTTTATCTTTACTGCTGACATGATGCTTCGCTTCTGTTGTGCCTTATCATAAGTGAATGTGATTAACAGATCTAAAGAAGAAGAAAAATTGAATAAATAATTTTAGATATATTTCCCCCTCCTCAACGTCCTATTTTGACAAAATAGTGCTGACAAATGGTGCTTCGAAATCATAAAGTAATCAAAGTGGAGATGTTTTTCTCTACAATGTACTTATAAAAATGTAACATTTTTTCCATCAAGCGATTAATTGTTTTAAGAGTTTAATCTTTAACATGATCTTGCAACTGTAAGCACGAAAATTCTGTAATGAATGAAACAAGAACACGTGTACAAAGTAGATTTGTATTAATGAATTTGTAGGTAACAATCTCTATTTATAATTTTTCCTTTTATTCAGTCTTCAAATTTGATATAGATGTGTAGGTTGTTGATCCAAAGGTCGCGATGACTTGATCTCGGATGAACTACTGAACGGTTGCTTCAAGTTTTTGAGCTTCAAACAATGCATGGATAGTCTTCATCTTAGGCTTAGTGTTGCGGCAAAGGTAGCGTTGATGTCAAAATTTGTTGATTCAAGGGTCTTGGCGACTTGATCTTCAATCGAACGTCATTACAAGTTTTGAGCTTGTAACAAAGTGTTGAAGGAATCGACACAAGTGCTTGCTGCTTTGGTTGAAAGAAAGAAAGCTTCGACTTTGGTCAAAAGAAAGCTTCGGCTTTGGTTGTACATTCTTCGAAAAGAGCTTTGGCAGCTTATTAGTCTTCAAAGATTTGGCAGAGGTTCTCCTTTTCATTGAATTTCAAAAAAAAATTGTCGACCCTTCTGCTTCTCTTGGGACCTTGTATTTATAGACTTCCAAAAGCCATGCCTTGGGTGGATTTGGCTTTGATTTGTGTCTTGATTTGTCCATAGGAGAATTTAGGCATGTCTTGTGTCTTGTTTTTAGCCACTTTCCCTTGCTTGGCCAGAATCCATAAGGCTTGTTGCCTATTTTGTGAGCAATCTTTAATTCTTGCTTGTTTTGTGAAGATGCTTTAGCTTTCTTTCCAGTTTTGAGAGATTTTTTACCCCTTGCTGATTTTAAGGAAATTTCTTCCCTTTTGCCGAATTTTAGGAATGCTTTTGAGCTTTATTTGCTTGATTTGTGCCACATTTCATTGATAACTTGTCCATTTGTGATAAGTCATATACCACGTGGAGCTTTGTGATGCATCATTTGTATGCAACAAAATTTACACGTCTATAATTTGCCCCCATTTCAAGGTGCGTTATAGGCATGTGCTTGCCACATGTAGAAAACGTGTTTTGAAGTCATGCAATGTGAATGCTTTAACTCAAGGATCGTCGAGACTTGATCTTGAATTAATTCACTTCTTCAAGGGCCGCAAAGGTGTTTTTCTTGAATTGATGTATTTCGTTAAGGGCCGTTGAGGTGTATTTCTTGGATGAAATATTTCTTCAAAGGCCGTTGAGGCTTGGTCTTGAATGAAATGAAAATTTTCTTCAAAGGCTGTAGAGGCTTGATTAATTTTCATTTCAAGGGCCGTAAAAGCTTGGTCTTGAATGAAATGAAAGTTTTCTTCAAGGGCTATAGAGGCTTGGTCTTGAATGAAAATTTGAAAATGGATAAATCAGCACATACTTATTATGCATATTTGATTTTCCATAATCTTTTTCAAAATACATTTGGTGTATTTTGGGACTTGATTTTTTTTTCCTTGTCATCAGACCGTTTGGAAAGTAGTCTGTTATCTTTGGGAATGAGAAGGTTCCTGGCCACTACCGCAGCGGTCATATCATTCTTCATCATGGAATCCCCAACGGTAAGAGGACCAGTAGGGGATAAGAAGGATGGGCGTCATATGTTGTCTGGAGAAGGCGTGGCTGCCTCTTCAACAAGGTTCAAGTCAAAACGACGGTCGGAGGGGCCAGACATTTTCAAAGGTGTTGAAGAGAGAAGAGGTCGGATAAATCAAGATCTTAGAAATGCAAGAAGGGAGCTTCTACTAGTGGAGATTCAAGTGTGCTTTGGAACTTAATACCAGCCTCTATAAAAATCTACACTCGATGGAGCTTCAGAAATCGAAGAGGCGCCTGCTCAGAAATCGAAAAGGCGTTTGCTTTCTCAAAAGCTGGGCTGCTCAGAGACCACGAGGGCCGATCTCAGGAAACGAAGAGACGTTTGCTTTCTCAAAAGCTGGGTTGCTCAAAGACCACAAAGGTCGATCGCAGAAATCGAAGACGCGCTTGCTTTCTCAAAAGCTGGGCTGCTCAGAGACCACGAGGGCCGATCTCAGAAATCGAAGAGGCACCTGCTTTTTCAGCCTTGTCAGCACCTGTCACATGCACACTCAACTTTGCGTAAATTACGGGCACTTTGTCGAAGATTTCTGGTGAAGTAGAAAGCACGTGAATGTTACTGTTCAATCATCCACTTTACACACGCAACATCTGCTCACGGGTACCACAGATAACTTTGCCAAAAATCTCTGACAAAGTTTAGACACGTGAAGCTTGCAGCTCCCATTACATCACTATGACCAAGAAGGGTAAAAGAATAGCAAAGAAACAACACTAACAAAGTTTAGACATATAAATTTTGAAGGTCTAGTTACCATATTATTACCCACAAGGGTAAAGGAACAGGACCACTGCTGGATAATTGGAAAGTCCCTGTGTGTCAACCTCTGTGCTCCGTGGCAAGGTAGACTAGCAAACAGGCCTAACCTTTACTCACATTCGAGAAAACACTCCCAACAAGATTGCTTGCTTCAAGATCGAAAAGGCACCACCCTCCGAATCTCGAGAGCCAGACTCCCAACATGATTACTTTCTCAAAAAGCGACGAGACACCGCTCTCCTAATCTCGAGAGCCAGACTCCTAGCAGGATTGCTTTATCAAACATCGAAGAGGCACCGTTCTCCAAATCTCGAGAGACAGATCCTCGACAGGATTGCTTGTTCGAAAACCGAAGAGGCACCGCTTTCTCAACTTCGAGAGCCCCTTAGATAAAGCTTGTCTGTAATCCTCACCCCGCTTTCTCAACTTCGAGAGCCAGATCTTCTTGGATAAAGCTTGTCTGTAATCTTCACACGTAACATCAGCTTTCCAGATACCACAGACCACTTTTTCAAAGTGCTCTGACAGAGTTAAAACACGTGAAGTTGGCAGCTCCCACTACCGTGCTATGACCAAGCAGGGTAAAGGAATAGCATTACTCCTTGTTGTTAGGGAGACTCCTATATATGTCGACCTCCATCCTCAACGGACAGGCAGACCTGCAAAAATGCTCAACCCTTCCTCATATCTGACAGGGCACTCCCAACAAAGCCTCTCAAAATACTCAGCTTTCTTTCCCCCCGAGAATACCTCTGCAAACAAGCTACACCAGAGCAAGAATATCTCATATCATCAGGGTTAAAAGCAAGAGTATCCCATATCATGCTTTTTCCCTGTTTTTTCCTTTGGCCTTGTTCTTACTGATAGGAGCATTTTTATGCGACTTAATTGGCTTGTTCTCATGCATTTATGTTGTTTTTCCTTAGTTAGTTTAGTGTTTAAAGTCATTTTCGTGCAATTTCAGGTTTTATTGTCAAAGTATGCAAAAAGGAGCATTTGGAGCTTTTAGGAGCAAAATTGGGCTTGGAATGAAGTGCATATGCATGGAGCAAGGAGTTTGGACGAATTTGAAGTGAAAACATCAAATGAACATGCTAAAAATCTGGTGAAACAAATACAAGTTGCAAGAAGGGATAGGTTTCTAGAAGGATTGACCAAAATTCCACTCAAAACCATGTTCACACCAAAAAAATCACATCCTTGCCGTGCATCCTTGATGCTTTCACACCAGAAAATTGAGTGAATGATTCAATACCTAACCAACTAGGAAATTGAATAAATGATTCATCCCTAAAATCACATGTTTGCCGTGCATTCTTGTTGCTTTCACACCATAAAATTGAGTGAATGATTCAAGACCTAACCCACCATTATTCTCCACATGCTTGCCGTATATCCTTGTTGTTTTCACACCAAAAAATTGAATTAAACAAGTCCATCCTCTCCCTATAAATACCCATGGCAGCAACCTCATTGAGGACATCCAGAAATTAACCATTCTCCAACCTTGTGTTGCAACAAAGAAGAAGAGGAAAGTTCTTGTACGTGCTTGCTATCCTACATGGATCGTTGGAATGTTTAGGTGTTTTCTTTCTTTTGTTTTCAATGTATAATTCTATTTATCTTTGCTTTGTGAACATGAGGAACTAAACCCCTATTTAGTTAGGGGGAAGTTTGAAGCCATGAACATGCTTGTGATATGAATTGATTTCTTCCAATTGTGATTTGATAAGTTGTGATTGCAATTCAATTATCTATTTTCTTCATAACTGATTCTTGTATGTTTATTAAGGATGCATACTTAGTTTTCATACATGAATTAGATGCTAGAATATAAATGAGTTTCACCTAATTGTTACAAGTTTATATTCATGAGTAGTGAAAGTTGCTTGTCACAATCGCGTTAATTGAATTCTTGGCAAACGTATCATGCATTCATAGTTACAATTGCCTCGTCAACACTTATGATTTTCATTGAACGTAATGATCTCTGATTGTATCTCTATTATGCATTCATATAGGGGACTTTTAGAGAATAATTTGGATTGTCGCATGCATTCATCCAATTCAATAAGTAAAGGAAAATCTGAGGGTTAATTTGTGCATCACGGTCAATCTGGAGTGTTGAGCATCATAGTTTATTGAAAAGCAATTGGAAATCGATTCATGTACAAGTGTGTCATGTGTGAAGAACGGACCTCTAACTAATCCATCCATCATCTTATTTCTCAAATTCGTTTTATAATCTGCCTAGCTAAAAATCTATTTAAGTTTTAGTTTATTTGTTTTACTTTCAACTTCACCAAACCCAAATCCCCCTTTTACTTTCTTATTTTAAAAAGTCTTTTGTTTACATTTTTAACTTTGTTTCTTTTTGTTTTTTTTTAGTCAGTTTAGAGGTTTTAGCAAGCCCTCCTAATCCCCGGTTTAGAACGATCCCTACTTACATACTTTGCTACAATTGTCAAAAGAGGGTTTAATTTGTGTGCTTATATTATTCGCATCACTTACCTGCAAGACAAGGAGAAAGAGAGCAATCAGTCAGCATTTGGAATCAAGCTTCCAGTCCGGAACTGACTGCCTGGAACCCCTTACCTGATTACTTACTTGGCATTGCTCTCGAGTACTCATCTTCAACATCTTATGCTTCCCGAGAAGATACCACATCTGCCTGAGGACCAAATAGGGCAAGTGAGAAGGTTACAAGGAAGCATATGGAGACAAGCGCAACAGAACACGTACCGATACATCCACTACTTTGTCAACAGCAAAAGTATCCCATATCAGCAGGGTCGAACGTACTCTAGATTTGATGGACTTGTTTTGACCCTCAAATTCTTCAGTCGGCCTTATACTCTGGCGGAAACCAGAAAACCCTCCAACTCAGTTCAAGAATAAGCCTGTGGAAAGTTACTTCTTCAAAAGCAAAAGTATCTCATATCACATTTTCTCATTTTCTTCTCTTTATCCTTCATGCTGCCTGCAAGATAAGGAGAATGATAACAATCAGCCAGAACTCGAAATCAAACTTCTGATCTGGGACTGATTGCTTGGAGCTCTGATTGCTTACCTTGTCTATCACCTCTTTCAGCAGATCCCCTAGCTCGGCGACTTGGGAGACTCCTACTACATGGTTTGTATCGCACTTGACCAAGCCTGAAACTACAAGTAAGCGTCAAGTGAAATTGATACATTACCTTGTGCATCTCCACCAGTTAAAGATACCACCCCTGAAGGGAGGAAGAGTACTTCCAAAGAAGATGCCACATCTACATATGAGACAGATAAGGCAAGTGAAGACGATACCACACTTCGGTACTTAAAAGTTTCATGATTACGAGATCATTCTCCCATAATATTTCCTAATGTCATTTGTACTAAATCATTCACTTGTTCTCACTAAAGGAGAGCTTGAACCTATGTACTGTGTAAACCCTTCACAATTAATGAGAACTCATTTACTCCATGGACGTAGTCAATCTGGGTGAACCACGTACATCTTTTGTTTGCTTCCTGTCTCTATCCATTTACATACTTATCCACACTAATGACCGGAGCAATCTAGCGAAGATCACAAACTTAATATTTAAGATGATATTCTTTGGTGTATGTTTTTCGCAAACGATATAGTGTTGATAGATGAAACGCAAGAAGGGGTAAACGCGAAGCTTAACCTTTGGAGAGAAGTGTTGGAATCTAAAGGTCTTCGCCTAAGCCGATCAAAGACAGAATATATGGAGTGCAAGTTCAGTGCAAACGGAGGCCAAAATGAGTTAGGGGTGAGGATCGGAGATTAGGAAATACCAAAGAGCGACCGTTTTCGCTACCTAGGATCTATCTTGCAAAAGAACGGAGAATTTGATGGAGATCTCACCCATAGAATACAAGCTGGATGGATGAAATGGAAGAGTGCATCCGGCGTGTTGTGTGACCGTCGTAGGCTACTGAAGCTCAAGGGAAAATTTTATAGGACGGCAATAAGGCCGGCGATGCTGTATGGCACAGAATGTTGGGCGGTGAAGGATTAACACATAGGTGTAGTGGAGATGAGGATGCTTCGTTGGATGTGTGGGCACACGAGAAAGGATAAGATTAGGAATGAGGATATCCGAGGCAAAGTAGGAGTAGCTGAAATTGAAGGAAAGAGGAGAGAAAATCGGTTACGGTGGTTTGGACATGTGCAAAGAATGCCTACTGACGCTCCGGTTCGAAGATGTGATTACGGGACAGAGGTTCAGGACCGAAGGGTTAGAGGAAGACCTAGGAAAACTTTGGAAGGGACCCTAAGAAAAGACTTAGAGTACTTCGATCTAACGGAGGACATGACACAAAACTGAGCGCAATGGCGTTCTAGGATTCATATAGCCGACCCCACTTAGTGGGAAAAGGCTTTGTTGTTGTTGTTGTTGTTGTTGTAGGTGTAGGAAAAATGTTTTTCCTTCCTTAGGTAGGAATCTCCTTAAATTTTGGTAATAAGGGTGATTTCCTTCAAGCTGTTGGAAAGCTTTAATGTTTGTCCTTGGGTAAATAGCATTTGCATTTTTGTTTTTCCTTTTCCTTTCCATTTTTCGACCAAGGGGTGTTTTCCCTCTTGGTTTGGGAAACTTGAAGACTCGTCCTTGCTTTGGAGGGATTACCTTTTGTATTTTGGCAAGGAAAGGTATTGTCCTTTGATGTTTTGGAAATTTTAAGGCTTTCCATATTTCTTTGTTTCCGTTTCTTCTCTTTGCTGATTTTGTTGCAAAAACAACATGTTTTTTTTTCTTTGTGCCGAAATCAGCTTGCCCCTTTTTTGCTTGGAATTTGCTTCATTCTTGCAGTTGGAATGTGCTTCTTCCTTTTGCTATTTGGTATGTATTCTCCCTACAGCATTTGTAAGCAATTGACCCTTATTTATAGAACAATTGGGTATGTGTTTTTGTCACAACAATTCCTTGCCATGTGCACTATTCTTGCTAGGCTTGGCAATTTCTAACACGACCCGATAACCCGACACAATAACAAATTAGGTCGTTATCGGGTAACCCGATAAGCACCTGTTAAGATAACGAGTTGGTCTGGGTATACGAGTGGGTAACACGATACACGATAAGCAAAATATCTATTTTATAATTTTATAACCCTAAAAAATACTATAATAATTATATATATTAATTTAACAATTTTATACCCCTAAAAACTATAATTATATATATATATATATATATATATATATATATATATTAAATTTTAAATATTGGTGACTATTGGATCGGCTGAGATTTAATCTCAGCCATCCATTGTGCATTAGGTTAGAGGCTATCCTTATCTTCTCTCTCATTCACTCTGATCTCTCCAGTCCAGACTTACTCATGCACCATCTCCTTAATCTGCATCTCTCTCGCATCCTCTTCCATTCACTTCCTTCAATTCGATTTCAGCAGCCACAATAAAGCCACACACAGGCAAGCACACGTTAAAGGTATGAATTTTGTATTTTTGGGTATTCTGTTTTTTTTTTTTTAAACAAGTGATTTGGGTTTTCGTTACAATTAAAACTAATAGCTAGGGATTTTTTGGGTTTGGGGTTTCTGGAGTTTTCTGATTGTAGAGATTCTGGGTTGGGGCATGTTTGCAAACATTCAAAAAACCCAACAATTGAGGAAGCGTGCTTCACATTGGCTTCGCAAGCTTGAAAATCACAAAAGGACGAGGCAGAAATAAAATCAAGCATTGGAATTTGGGAGTATAGATGTAGTTATGTAAATTAACTTTATTATGTCATGCCATTTAGTCGTATTGTAAGCCATAAGGTGAGATTCATTACTTAATGTCATATATATATATATATATATATATATATATATATATATATATATATATATATATATATATTGGGGATATGTTATCAGGGGACTTGAGAGGTTATATATTATATATATTAGGGATATGTTATCAGGGGACTGGGGAGGTTAGAATTCAGGTGGTATGTGAGGCAGGCAACGACAGAGTAGTGACGCCCCACCTATTTTTGTTTTGTTGTAGTAGATGCAATGTCTTAATTATTTGTATGGAATTATTTGTCCCAAGTATTGGCAATTGGCAGGTAGGTCTTTTTTTTTTATTGTGAACCTCGTGAGTTCATTTGTATCTATGTTTCATTTGGGGTCTATTTACTTGAAGTTAATAAGTAGGGTCTATATTTGTTTTCCAGATTTGGAGATTTGGAACAAGCAAAGCAATTAAGCAAGGCTGCAACCTGCAAGTGCAAGGCATTTTTAATTGAATTGTGAATATGAAAGTAAATTTGAATTGGATTGTGATTTGTGGATATGTGAATTGGATTTGGATATTGAATTGGATATGTGAATTTGAAATGGATATGAATATGTGAAATTGAAATTGAAATGGATATGTGAATTTGAATGGATATGGATATGTGAAATTGAAATGGATATTGTATGAAATTGGTATGAGCTAGATTTTATAGTTTTGTTTTTCTTTCTTAAAGTAATGGATGTTATAAAGCAAGATTTTAATAACCTTAGTGATGAAGGGTCAGTGGAAGTTACAATGGGAATACAACTTGATCATGGAAGTGAAAATACAAAAGATACAAATACAAGTCTGGCAAAGAAAAAGCTAGAGTGATCAAATTAGGTAAGCGAACACTCAATTTTCCTGTTTGGAAAACTTTCAACAAATTGACAACTATTTTTGAAGATGGTAAAAGTCATGTTCAATGTAAAGATTGTAAGAAACTGGTAATAGATGATAGTCATTATAGGACGGGTAATATGAATAGATATTTGAAAACATGCCTTGAACCGACTAGTAGATTATTATCAATGTTTGAATTCTGTTCCCAAAACTTTGATCATGTGGTATACCGTGGCTTATTGGTAGAGGCGGTCATCAAGCATAATCTTCCTTTTAGTTTTTTGAATATGAGGGAATTACAACTTTGTTTGCATATATATCTCTTGATATTAAGTTATCGTAGAAATACAATTAAAGCCTGTGTGTTGAGGATGTTCAAAAATGAAATACAAAGGCTTCATAATTTGTTAGGCTCAGTTGAAGGTAGAATTTGTTTGACATCAGACTTATGGACTTCGCAATGTACTAATGGGTATCTTGTTCTTACTGCTCACTTTGTAGACAAAGATTGGAAATTGCATAAAAGAATTTTAAGCTTTTGTCACATGCCTCCTCCGCATACTAGTGTTGCATTATCTGAGAAAATTAATGCATTAGTGACTGAGTGGAGGATTGAGAAGAAGTTATTTTCTATTACTTTGGATAATGCTTCTTCAAATATTTCTGTTGTTAGCATTTTGAAGAATCAATTGAATCTTGGAAGTCTTCTCGTGATGAATGGTGACTTCTTTCATGTGTGTTGTTGTGCTCATGTTTTGAATTTTATAGTCCAAAATGGACTTAAAGAAATTGATTCTTCGGTGATAAAGATTCATGAATGCATCAAGTATATAAAAGGCTCTGAGGCTGGGAAACTAATGTTTTATGAATGTGTTAGACAAGTAGGGATATTGGATAATGGGAGAGGTTTTAGACAAGATGACCCTACTAGATGGAACTCAACCTATATTATGCTAGATAGTGCAATTTTCTATCGATATGCTTTGATTCATTTAGGGTTGAGTGATTCCAATTTTAGTAGTTGTCCTTCTTCTGAAGAGTGGGATAAAATAATGAAGATTTCCAAGTTTTTGGGGTACTTTTATGAGGTTACGTTCTTATTCTCTGGGACAAAGTACCCCACATCAAATTTGTTCTTCCCTAAGGTGTTCATAATCTAATTTCAAATTAACACAGCCATTGATGACTCTGAAAGTTTCATGAATAAGATGGGGACTTACATGTACACGAAGTTTGAGAAGTATTGGTCGGAGTACAGTTTGACTTTGGCAATTGCAATCATCTTAGACCCTCATTATAAATTGCATTTTGTGGATTGGGCTTACACAAAGCTTCATGGTGTGAATTCGGTCGAATTTACAAAGGTTATTGACAAATTGAATGTTCTTTTTGGTGTGTACTTGGAAAAACTTTTGCATCTTGATAATTCAAATACTCCAGTGAATTCAATGCCTAATCATCAACCAAAATCTGGAGATGTTCTCTTTGAGGTAACTTTTATTTACTTTATATATTTGTGGTAGTAGTATAAAAAGTGTTGATATTATATTTGAAATTGACATGATGCATGATTCTTATTACGTTTTCGTTTTTATTTTTTATGATGTAGGATTTTGATAATAATTATGATGGTTCAAGTTGGATTGAAAAAAATGAATTGCAAAAGTATTTGGAGGATAAAAGAATAGATAGAAAAGTAGACATAGAAGTTCTTTCTTGGTGGCAAATGGATCATTTTTCATTATCCAATACTTTCTCAATTAGCACAATATGTATTAACAATTCCCATTTCAACTGTTGCATCAGAATCTACATTTAGTATTGGGGGTGAAGTACTAGATCAATATCATAGTTCATTGTTACCATAAACAGTTCAAGCTTTATTGTGCACCGAGATTGGCTATTTGGAAAAGGAGGTAATATATTTTTTTATATGGTATAGTACTATTGTTTTATTTCTTTTCATAATTATTTTAGTAAACTTCTTATAATTTAAATGTTTTTTAATGTTTGGTTTTTCTATACTTAGTTTATGCAGAAGATAGTTCTGACATGGAAAACCTTACTGAAAACATCATCAACCTAACTCTTGACGGCAATAGATCAAGCCAAAGTTCCAATATAATTTCCTCATGATGATCAATGAAAGTTGATGATTTTGTAAAAGGAATAACATGCAAGCTTTGAGTTCCATTGGCAAGGTCTAAACTTTTGAGAAAGGCTTCACAACCTTGAAAACAAAAACTCTTTCATTTTGCATACCCTTGCACATTTAATATTTTGTAATAGACGACTAGTGTAGGGATACTTTTTTTATTAGGCTCTTATTTTCGAGTGTAGATGTAGTACTTAAACGACAAATGTGTTTTAATTTTTTTAAAGTAATATTTATATGGCAATATGTGGTTTGTGCAAATTTAAGAAGAAAAAAAATATTTTTCTTAACAGGTCATAACGGGTCGCGTCACTTTACCTATTGGGTAAAGTGACCCAACCTGTTAAAGACCCGTTAAGATAACAGGTGTGACATTACACGACCCGTTAAGATAACAAGTGTTACACGAAAACCACACGAACACTACAGACATGACCCGTTTACCAGGCCTAGCTGCTGCCATGTGTGTTGCTTGCTATCGTGAGTTATAGCTGCTTGAAGCTTGTTGCAATGCATCACTTTTTATCATGTGGTGCTATGCAAAAGACTATAATGATGTTACGTTGTGTAGTGCCTTTTGGTCGTAGTTTTCCTTCGGTGGTGATGTTGCCGTGCGGTGCAAGAAACTGCTTGCATAATCGTTACGGGGTTGCATAGTGTGATTGCGTAGGGTTTTGATTTTCTTTGTTAATGTAACGTGATTTTGTTGGAGATATGCCCTGAAAGTCAATCTTTGGAAGAAACCTTTCAGGACAATGAATGTGCGTATAGATGACTCTTATACATCCAAAGGCAAAGATACTAATTAGGACTATCTCAATTAACGATATATGTCTTAAATAGTGAATCCATGGACAATGGATCGATGGAAGAAGTAATCTAATGATGTTAGACTACAGAGACCTTCTTCTTATAACCATCATGTCCAAAAGGTTCTTGGTCATAAGGATTGTCAGAGGGATACTGACAATGCATAGACCAGTACATATTATGTCCCCTTCAATTGGAAGGATGGAAAGTCTCATCCCATTCGTGTAGTGACACTAAGACAGGTATGTAAGTGCTCATTAAGGGAATGAGTTCAATGAACACAATCGAACGAGAGTACTTGCATGGAGGTCTACTCACATGTTAAGCAAGTAACTCTAATGGTTGGAATAATGTAAGTAGTCCTTTGACTTGAGGCATCATAGTTGTCTTGTGGTTAGGTTCTTGATCTTTGATTATGAAAAAGTCACTCCATCCGCGGGTGTCCACGGCATAGTTGGGGTTAAGCCACTTAGCCATGGAGGCAAGTGAATGCGCAACAAGGGATCTAAGATATGATTCGGGAATCTTCAGCCGAAATATCAAGCGTAACAAAGGAAAGCGTTCCTATACAACTCAATTGAATCATATAACATGGAATAATCACATTAGGGGTTTGACATAATATATCCATACCCTAATAGTGTGATTGAGAGTATTGTTTTAGAGAAGGATCGAATTACATTGTAATTCCAACTGAATAGGTTCTCCGAACAAATTCTACATTAGCTTGGGTAGCCATGATATATGGTTAGATGTCACTCATGGCTTGTGAGTTCTTCTAGATGATTAAATAAGTAGTCGTCAAAGAAGAAGGAGAATTAAAAGTAAGTTTTAATTCACTAAGTGATTGGATTAAATATAATCAATTGGATTGGTGCCAATCACTTCACTGCCTTGCTAATTAGAACCTAAAATAATTGTACACCAATACACTCTTGTAGTGAGACAACTAATGGATGATGGAAATAATTAATTGGATTAATTAAGTTTTGTGATTAATTAGAAAGCCTAAAGAAATCATAAAAGCGATAAAAGATCGTTTTGGGCTTAAAGAAAAGTTCGGGTTTATTTGGGCCCATTGAACCTAAACCCATTGGGCTTTTATTCAAGCATAGGATGACTTGAAATGATAAAAGCCCAAAGCCCAAAACAAAACACAAAGGGCCAGCCAAAGAGAGGGAGAGAGAAAGTCAAGTTGTTGACTTGTTTCTTTGTGTTATAAAAGGAACTTTATAGTGAAAAGTTTCATTTTAGGGTTTTTTGTGTGTTGATTTAACAAAAGGAGAAAACATATCTCTCTCTCTCTCAAACACAAAGGCTGGCCACCATAGGGGAGATTTTAGCTAATCATCTTCTCTCCCTTTTGGTTATTCCTCCATCCATCTCACTACACTAGTGGGTGTGGATCTTTAGAGGTCTTCAATCTTGGAGACTAAAGGAGAACCAAGGAGCACTCATTCTAGCAAAGTGGAGGAAGCAAGGAGGGAGGCTAGGCTCAAGGAGTTCCAACAACAAAGGGCTTGGAGGTGGTCTATCCTTGGTCTCAAGTCTAGATCAAGAGGT
Organism: Malus domestica; assembly: GCF_042453785.1. Classification (NCBI taxonomy): domain Eukaryota; kingdom Viridiplantae; phylum Streptophyta; class Magnoliopsida; order Rosales; family Rosaceae; genus Malus; species Malus domestica. The sequence goes on along the minus strand of NC_091674.1, from coordinate 21,411,778 downwards.
ATAAAACTATACCTTCACTTTGTTCTTCAATAATTTCTTAGATGCATCAAATATGGACCTATGCTTCTTGAAGGGGATTTGCATGACTATAGCTTTGATATTATGTGATAACATGCTTCCGTTGCTTATGTATATAAATTTTGAATTGTATATGCATGCTAGTCACTAGAAATCCCACATAAATCTCATTATTTCCCTTCAAGTGGTATCAAGAGCCAAAGGTTTATATTTGATGTGTCCTTTTGGATTTTATGCATATGGGTTTTAATTTTATGTTTGACATATTATTTCTTCATTCAAAATTTGTTTATCTTTTGTTTTTCAAATGTTGAAAAATGTGAATCAAGAGTTGAAAAAGATATGCATGCAAAAAGTGTTTTGGATGCATGAATGAAGATTGAGTTTTGGAACAAAATCTAGGGCTAAAATTCCATAGGGGAGGGCACGGTTTTGGGGGAAGTTTTTGGCTTGTGTTTGTGTTTTATTTTAAGTCACACACACACACTTTGAAGCTAGAAAGTAAAGGCCTTGTCACTTTTGTTTTTTGGTTTGATAAAGTCACCAAGAAAGTACAAATCTTGAAATTGTTTTCATGGTTTTGTTCTTGGTGTTCATGGTTTTGGTTTTGGTGTAAGAGGTTTTGTTTTGTGTTCACACTTCATTATTTGAATTTAGATGGTATACTTGCCATCAATAGCCTTTCATTTTGATTGACTCAATCCTAAACTTGACTAGGAAACCTTACACCCTTACACCTTTTAAGCCAACTTGTGCAAGTGGGTAACAACTTGTGCAAGTGGGTGTCAATGTGAATGCTAGGCCTTTGCTTTATTTTGAAACTTAGGGGACATGTATGACACACTCCCCCTCCCCCATCACATAACCAGCCACCCTAGTGGATTAGCTACATGTGGGGCTATTTTGCAATTTTAAAAGTTGATTATACTTTCTAGTATTTACGGTTTGACCCATAACTTTTTATATTTGCATATTAGGCCCCATCTCTCTAAAAAGTTAAAATATTTGATTTTAATTTTGTTAGTTGTTTAAACTCATCATACAATTATGCCCATATGCACTAAATCTAATTGTTTATGTTGCATTCCAATTAATTATTTAATGTGATTAAGTAGTTAGAAAATGGTTGACTATGAACTTATGCCTTAAACGATAATTGAGCTATGAGAAAGGCGCTAAACTCAAATTGTTTGAACCTTGGGAATGTGTTTTAATTACTATTTCAATTGGACCTTGTCATGATAGACATTAATCTTTCTCTCCCTCTTAGTATATGTAATTTGTAGGAATTTGTACAAATCGGTTTGTAATTCTTATTACTTCTTAATCTCTTTCAATTAGTTGATTCCCTCTAGTACTAGACTAGAGTTTCTTTAACTATTGGTAAGGAGACATGATTAAAAGAGGGTTTTTGACATGAGATTAAAGATTAATTGGGTCCAACGCCCTAATTAGCAATGAATGATTGTCTTTCATTTCTAAAGGCTCAATGAAAATGTTTTTGACACAACCTTCCCTAGATCTTATTCAACAATGTTGGCTCGTTGTTGAATTAACCCAATAAGTCCATGGTCATCCAAAGAGCCTAAGATAACTATAAAGTCCAATTTCAAAGGAATGCAAAAACCATAGTAGTAGTAGTTACTTCCAATATTTGAAAAATTTGTTTTTGATATTAATTTGTTTTTCTCAAAACAAATAGTGGGAGTATCATATGCTACTAAACTATAATGAACACAATTAGTAGTTATATATATCTCCAATATTTTGAAAAATGTTTTGATATTGATTTGTTTTATGAAAATGAATAGTGGGGATATCATATGCTACTATTTCATTAACTTTGGACTAGTAGTTATTATAGGACACAATTTATTTTAATGTGATTAAATAAATAAAAATGATGAGACCTTAAAATCCCTCAACCAACATACAATATTAAGTTGAAAGTGGAGAGGTGCTATTGAACACTTCTTCTTGGCCTTCCACCATGGTAGGCTCCAATCGTTTATGACTCGTACACCGCCTTCACCCTATCATGGGGGAGTGCAAAGTGCGTGCTTATACTCAAGAGGAGTCTATTTAAACATTTGATGTGGTTAAGGTAGGCAACGAGTGTGGCGAACATCGTATTATCGTGAGGTCATACTTGGACCCCTATCTAAACCGGCATGGTAGGACAAAACTTAACTAAGAGAAATGGTGCCGACATCATATCATTGTGAGGCATTGTTCTCTAGAGGCCAAATAGATGGGTAATCACAAGAGGTTGTTGTGAATGGGTAATTGTACCCTCTCATTATTATTTTTGCTAGCCGACATCATATCATCGTGAGGTGGGCTTAGTAATAGTGAGCCTTCCATAACCCGCTAGGAGCTTTCTTTGAAATCTCCTGGATTCCATTTTAAGGGATATGGAATTTGCCAAAAATGGTGGGTGGTGTCATTCGGTTTAAAGACCCGAATCGTTTGACTTAATCAACAATCAAACTAATTTATTTTATTGTTTATGTATTTAGATATGGTTGGAAGCACACTCGCGAAAATACTCGACAAACATTGCCTAGAGGGGGCACAATTTCCCATCGTGGTATCATAATGTCAAGATTCTCCTAACCTTGGAGAAGATTGTTTACGTACTAGACAAGGCTCCACCTCACATACCTCTTGGCCTTGGGGCCACTGAGGATGAACGTGCTAAGTATGACAACCATGTTGAGGATGATACACAAGCCAAGTGCTATCTGTTAGCTTCCATGAATGAGGAGTTGCAGAGACAGCACGAGGGCATGAACAGTGCATCTTCCATCATACTCCATCTTACGGAGTTATATGGTGAAGGGACGCGCAACCGTCGCTTTAGCACTGTCAGTGAACTTGTGAAGACCAAGATGGTCAAGGGAGCTCCAGTGCATCAACATGTACTGAAGATGATTGGACTCATTCAACAATTGGAGAACCTAGGGACTCTACTTAACGGGGAATTGGCCCAGGACTTCATCTTAGCTTCTCTTTCTGACTTGTTCTCGCGGTTCGTTATGCACTACAACATGAACAAGATGGATAACACTTTCTCTGAGTTACTAAACATGTTAGTAACCGCTGAGAAGACTATGAAGAAAGAGAACGTTGTAAGGACTGCAGCAGTAGCCTACAACAAGCCATCCTCTTCCAAGGCCAAGCCAAAAGGCAAAGGCAAAGGGAAGGAGAAGAAGTCACCCACTCCTAAACCGCAAGGAGGAGTGAGGAAAAAGAAGGCAAAGGAGCCCAAGGAGACTTGCCACCACTGTGGAAATGAAGGGCATTGGAAGAGGAATTGCAAGTTATACCTTGCAACTCTTAAGGACAAGCCACAAGGTATGGTTTATGTTCTTATCTTTAATTCTAATTGTTAGATCTTCTAATCTTTATATTTGATATAAAATGCTAATCACTTATGCAATTGTATGTAGGTGATGGAGCCAAGTAGAAGATGAACAAGCAAGGAAAAGGATGGAGAAGGGTTCGGCCATCAATTTTTGCTAACTACTTAGGAAGTTTGTTAGGCACTTAAAGATAGTCTTTAAACTTTCTTATTTTGTTAAGAACTTATTATGTGGCTTCATATGATGGAAGACCACTATTGGTGCCTAAATGAAGGTATATAATTAGTCTCTAAATGTATAGAGCTAATTCTTTTTGTATTAAACATTATGAATGTTTGAATTATCATATCAATGTAATGTGATGAATGCCTTCTACTATACTATTTCCTCAAAGTAGTGTTATTAATTGAATATTGTCTTGTTGTATCCTAGTTGAGATACAAGATTTATGTCACTTATGTAATGCGATATCCAAACTTTGGACTTATCAATTATGGATAGATCTCACATGTTGGCCATAGATGGATACAATGAATCTTTAGATTTAGTTCCAATTGCCTACATATGAGTTCTATATGAATTGAAAAGGGTCTAGAGATTCCTTTCTTGAAGAAAAGGAAGATCACATTATAATGATATAAGTAATAAAGAAAAACGTTTCTTATATGGTTATCACTTACTTAAACACAATAATCAAGATCACTCTTGATACAATTAGTAGTTTTGAACAACTAATTGGGCATTCTTAAAATTGTTTTTAAATGTCAAGTGTGTTAGTGATTAAACCAAGAACAAAGTGTCTAAATCTATGAAATGTTTAAAGACTTTAGTCACTTAATAGCAAGACATCGACTTAGTGGAGATTGAAACAAATGAGCTTGAAAGGTTTTAAAGCTACTCCACAATGTCCTCTACCCGTATACTCCACGTTTATACATTTTGAATGTATGAAGTGTTTTCTCATTAAAGTCATGAGAAATAGTGGGAGGTGAGAAAAAGGATATAAACTTGAATATGATTGGTTTATAGTTGTCTAATTAATAATAGTACTTCACTATTATTAAGAGTTTGTAATTTTAATTGTTAAAAGACTCAAGCTCTTCAAAACGTTAAAATTCTATGTTGTGTAACATTCTAAAGAATAGTCTATGAATGTTGGTTTCATCAACCTAGCATAAAATGGTTATATGTTGGGAGTTGTCCATCATTCTCTTTTATGAGAACAAGCTAAATAACAAAGCATATGGACAAATTGATGAAACAAAAGGGAATAGTTTCAAAAATGAGTCACAACATATGGTTTAACAACAAGACAATCCAAATTCGGCACCTCTTGTAACTATAACGCTCTATGTAGTTTTGATAAAGAATTATATCAACCACCTAGAAGGAATGGTTGAGTTTCTATATCCTTAGTAGGAGCCATGCTTCCACTAAAGACTTGGGTAATTCTTATATGACTACATTAAAGGTCTTAGTACGACTAAAACTTGAAGTATGGTGTATGACACCATATAATTTAAATGAATGGACTTGATAAAGCAAGTCATACGTTTCAAATGGAATTACTTGAGAAAGAATTCTTTTGTGTATGTTCGTTTAAATAACTTATGTTAGCTAAAGTTGTTGATAGTCCCAAAATTGTTGAGACATCATCAAATAAGCTAATGGATCTCAATGATTGTCAATAGATCCAAGACAAGTTAGTGGGAGCAATATGCATTCAAATCAAGAAAATGTAAGTGTTAATTTTTGAATGAATGCTAAGTTACAACAAGGCTAGTGGGAGTGATGTCATATTTTGAGCAACAAGATATGAATAAAGCCTATTTGATAGACTTGATAAAACATAGATGTTACTCAAAAATGACAAAATTGTGACACGGTCAATTTTGAAGTATAGACTTGAAATTGGACTTAATGATATAGCAAGGTTATCTCAAGAATGTTTAATGGGAAATTAAATCTCAAATGTTGAAGATTTGAGAAGGTGTTTTCCTATATGATAGAAAATCACTTTCATAACCCTTATAATGAATGTGTCATAAAATCACAAAAGGGACACATGTATGGACTCGTGAAATGATATCCAAAGGTGAAAAACCATTGGGGTTGTCACTTTAAGATATTACTATAGCCTAGGATCAAAACCGTAGCAACTGATAGAGTATTATTGCCTTTAAGAAATGAACATCAGAGTCGGACTCTGGAAGCATGCATTCACTTAGGTTATGAACCAAAGTGAAAATAACCCATTTTGACAAATGGAACTTCATAATGAATGAAGTACTAATCATATGAATGTATTGTTAGTATTGTACTACAATGGTCTCAAGGTTGGAGCAAAGTATGTATAAAGTATACAAACGAAATATATGTCGATATATAGTTTTAGAAACTGCTTCAAAAGGTGTTTTGAATAGAAGGGGTTCTTTTAGAACCAATGATTGAATCCAAACCATAAGGTCGTTAGTAGGACACTATGACGTAATGGGGCGATAGCTTAAGCCATGGAATCAAGGTCTCATCAAAGTATTTGAACACAAGAAATGAGACATCATCAAATGCTTTAAAAACATTTGAGAAGTAAATCCCTTTTATAAATTAAAAGGATTAATACATAACCTAGTTTACCTATGAGCATAAGTTCACTCGACTAGCATGTATAAGATACACTAGTGATTGACTTTAGTGCAAGTGGGAGATTGTTGGAGATATGCCCTGAAAGTCAATCTGTGGAAGAAACCTTTCAGGACAATGAATGTGTGTATAGATGACTCTTATACATCCAAAGGCAAAGATACTAATCAGCACTATCTCAATTAACGATATATGTCCTAAATAGTGAATCCATGGACAATGGATCGATGGAAGAAGTAATCTAATGATGTTAGACTACAGAGACCTTCTTCTCATAACCATCATGTCCAAAAGCTTCCTGGTCATAAGGATTGTCAGAGGGATACTGACAATGCATAGACCAGTACATATTATGTCCCCTTCAATTGGAAGGATGGAAAGTCTCATCCCATTCGTGTAGTGACACTAAGACAGGTATGTAGGTGCTCATTAAGGAAATGAGTTCACTGAACACAATCGAACGAGAGTACTTGCATGGAGGTCTATTCACATGTCAAGCAAATAACTCTAATGGTTGGAATAATGTAAGCAGTCCTTTGACTTGAGGCATCATAGTTGTCTTGTGGTTAGGTCCTTGATCTTTGATTATGTCAAAGTCACTCCATCCGCGGGTGTCCACGGCATAGTTGGGGTTAAGCCATTTAGCCATGGAGGCAAGTGAATGCGCAACAAGGGATCTCTAATCCTCGTTATGAGAGGTTGAATACTCTAAGATATGATTCGGGAATCTTCGGCCGAAGTATCGAGCGTAATAAAGGAAAGTGTTCCTATACAACTCAATTGAATCATATAACATGGAATAATCACATTAGGGGTTTGACATAATATATCCATACCCTAATAGTGTGATTGAGAGTATTGTTTTAGAGAAGGATCAAATTACATTGTAATTCCAACTGAATAGGTTCTCCGAACAAATTCTACATTAGCTTGGGTAGCCATGATATATGGTTAGATGTCACTCATGGCTTGTGAGTTCTTCTATATGATTAAATAAGTAGTCGTCAAAGAAGAAGGAGAATTAAAAGTAAGTTTTAATTCACTAAGTGATTGGATTAAATATAAGCAATTGGATTGGTGCCAATCACCTTACTGCCTTGCTAATTAGAACCTAAAATAATTGTACACCGATACACTCTTATAGTGAGACAACTAATGGATGATGGAAATAATTAATTGGATTAATTAAGTGTTGTGATTAATTAGAAAGTCTAAATAAATCATAAAACCGATAAAAGATCGTTTTGGGCTTAAAGAAAAGTTCAGGTTTATTTGGGCCCATTGAACCTAAACCCATTGGACTTTTATTCAAGCATAGGATGACTTGAAATGATAAAAGCCCAAAGCCCAAAACAAAACACAAAGGGCCGGCCAAAGAGAGGGAGAGAGAAAGTCAAGTTGTTGACTTGTTTCTTTGTGTTATAAAAGGAACTTTATAGTGAAAAGTTTCATTTTAGGGTTTTTTGTGTGTTGATTTAACAAAAGGAGAAAACATATATCTCTCTCTCAAACACAAAGGCCGGCCACCATAAGGGAGATTTTAGCTAATCATCTTCTCTCCCTTTTGGTTATTCCTCCATCCATCTCACTACACTAGTGGGTGTGGATCTTTAGAGGTCCTCAATCTTGGAGACTAAAGGAGAACCAAGGAGCACTCATTCTAGCAAAGTGGAGGAAGCAAGGAGGGAGGCTAGGCTCAAGGAGTTCCAACAACAAAGGGCTTGGAGGTGGTTTATCCTTGGTCTCAAGTCTAGATCAAGAGTTATAAAACTATACCTTCACTTTGTTCTTCAATAATTTCTTAGATGCATCAAATATGGACCTATGCTTCTTGAAGGGGATTTGCATGACTATAGCTTCGATATTATGCGATAACATGCTTCCGTTCCTTATGTATATAAATTTTGAATTGTATATTCATGCTAGTCACTAGAAATCCCACATCAATCTCATTATTTCCCTTTAGATTTGAAGGACCATCTTGTAGCTACCCTCTTTGCAGTGCTGCTCAAGCTTTGTGGCTGATTTCTTTTCGTCGTTGTGACTTTGTCATCGTCATCCTTCAACGCTCACAAGGTTTATCTCGCATGTCTTTTTCTTTAGTGAAGCAATCTTTTTTTTTTCTTGCCGTCCCACCTTGTGCTTATATTGTCTTTTTTTTTTTTTCGTTGCAACCATGGTATTTTTCAAGTTCTTTAAGAGCAATACCATCATTATTCATTAGAAGGAAGGCGATTCACAAGATAGGGGAACGATGTTGAAACTTTGTGCGTCGTTGACTGGCCCTAAGTGAAGGATGATTTTGTGAAAACATGTTCATTTGAATAACATCTATAGCATGCATTTAACAATTAAAAGGCGGAAACATGCTTGCATGCATTCAAAAACAAAACATTACCCATGAAATTCAAAGCCTAGTAGATTGGTGAACCAAGACTCAACTCAAATCAAAGTGAGTTGAGAAATATATACCTTTGTAGATTCCTCTTTGCATAAGCAAAGGCTAATCACCCAAAGAGAGGGTCTTCATTCCTTGCATCTAAAATCTATGGATTTGGATGGAAGAATATGGTTCTCCAAGTTCCCAAAATTGAGAACCTCTAAGTATCCACACCAAGGTAAGATTGATGAAGAAATGAGTGACCTTGGAGTAGTGGGATTGCTAGATACACCCTCCAAGGGGGCCGGCCTCTTTAGAGAGAAAGGAGAGCATTATGTTCTCTCCAATTTCCTAAAAGAAAACCCTAAATGAATTTTGGCTATAAAGTCATATTTATACCTTTATTCATTGGAGTGGCAAACTTGTAATTAAAGCAAGTTCACTACCCTCCTCTAAATGGCCGGCCATAGGGTTTTGTTTGGGCTTTTTGGGCCTTTGTGAATTAAGTTGTCATACAACTTAAGTCAATGGGCTTGACGTTCGAAGCCCATTGGGCCTTAAGGTCCAAAACTATCCCGAGGTCTTTAACGAACTTATTCGTTTAATTAATTAACATATTAATTAATCCTTGCCATAAATAATTAAACCATTTAATTATTCTTACTCATCTCCATTGTTTCTTCAATCTCCACCTTACACATTGTACGATCCATTAGGTTCCTTTTAGCGAGGCAGTGGGTGATTAAAACTCTTTAAAATCGATTGTGAATTGAAACTTACTTTCAATTCTCCCTTTAGTGTTTATACACGTTTAGGGCTTCCACAAACCAAGAGTGACACCTAGCAGCATATCATGGTTACCCAAGCTAATCAGAAGAGGTAGAGAACCTATTCAGTTTAGGATTACAAATGCAATACGGTCTTTCTCTAATACAATACTCTTGACCACATTGTTTGGTTTGATAGTTTATTCATGTCTACTATCCAATGTGATTCGTGTGCTTATATGATTACCTTGAATGTGATTTAGAACGACTTTTCTAAATCTCATTCATACTCTGATCAGAGATTCTTAATCATATCATAGAGTATTCTCCCCCAAACGGTTTGAAGGTTAGAGATCCCTTGTTGCGCATTCACTTACCTCCATAGCTAAGTGGCTTAACCCCAACGATACCGTGGACACCCGCGGATGGGGTGACTTTGACATAATCAAAGATCAAGGACTTAACCACAAGACAAACGTGATGCCTCAGGTCAAATGACTACTTTGCATTATCCCAACCATGAGTTCTCATGTGACGTGAATATGAGAACTCTTCGTTGATCGTGTTCAGAGAACTCATTCTCTATTGAGCACCTACGTACTTGTCTTGATGTCACACACACCAATGACTCGAGACTAGTCACTCTCCCTGAGAGAATACACAGCACGTACTGATCTTAACGGACTGTCAATGCCCAATTGGCAATCCTATGATCAGGAACGTTTAGGATGTGTCTACGAAAGAATGGTCTCATGAATCTAACTTCTTTAGATCGCATTCTCCCAATCACATATTCCTTGGACTTATCGTTTAAGCATATAACATTTATATGAGACGGCTCAAACAATAATATTTGCCCTTGATATTAAACTAGATTAGTTTAACATGTGAAATGTCTGTAAAGTGTCATCATATGATTGGTTTTAGGGCACATTTCCAACACTAAGGTGCTTGTTCTTCCTACAGAAAACAACTCAATGCAGATCAAGTCATGGTCTACTCTTAGGAAGTGACAGATTTTGGTCAATCAAATACGAAGAAGAAGGCTTGTACGTCAAGAATTCTTATCTTGAATCCTTTGCACCATGTTCGTGACAATTCACCGGCTTCATTTGAGCTTCTTGGTGATCGTATCTGTAGCGAAGCTATGACTTTGAATGCCATCTTGTCTACTACTGGAGAGGCCGTCTTTGCTGAGTTTTATTAGGAGTGGCTTAAAGATTTCTTGAGTTGATACGCCAAAGATGTTCTTACCAACGTGGGCCTTTATCATGCTGTGTACGTATCCTTGTTTAGTTATTATCGTCATCTTTCCATGCTTTGTGTGTTCTTTGAGTATTGGTGTTTAGCAACAAACACACTTCACACGTCATAAAGGGAGATGTCGATTTCACTTTGGGATCTCCACAAGATAAGAGGCTTGCCGATCTAGGGTTAGTTTTATGACGAGGTTGTTCCTAGCATGGAGGAACTTTCTCATCGTAATAGTCGAGTATTACCTGTTAGTTGTCGCTATTTGTTTTGGGCGTATCACAAGCTTTCCCAAGAGCCTCAGAGCATGTCAGGTGTGAAGATATCTTCATGGATCCAATTTTGGAATCGGGGTTCCATGAAGTATAAGAAACCTTCGAAGAAAAGTGGTCGTAACAAGACAAACTTGATGTAGCGTCAGAGCATGTAAAAGAATCTTACTTAGCCGTTTTCTTAGGGTTTGTAAGTTTGTTTTTCCCAAAGACGACGTCAACTTTATCCATCCCGGAGTCTTCAAAGTCTTGTTATTCTGGCCTTAGCCAATATTTACAACGGCTTGAGTATTGTTTCGAACTCAGCGAGCACTGAAGATCATGCTGTGTTACTTTCCTACCACTATGTGTATGGTTGGTTGGGTAATTTTGATGATGATTTTTATTTTTGATTTTTTTGTACACAGTTTATGCTCTTGCGGGCCAGGAGCGTTGAGTGTTCATTTTAAGCTCGTGCAAACAATGAGAGTTGAGTGTCGCCATTTAAGCTCGTGGGAACAAGGAGCGTTGTGTCGTGTGCAATTTAAGCTCTTGCAGGTGAGGTGCATTGCTTGTTTGTTTTAGGGGTAGTAGCACGTCGGGAATATGTCGATGTAGAACACCTCATGGTCAGGCAAGTCGTCCAAGATTTTCTAATTGACTGGGATTAGATGATCGGTAAGGAAGTCTACTAGGGCTTGTCCATTGAAGGCTTTAGCTGAAACGTAAATGATCTCGTGTTGGTTAAGAAGTAATGCCCATTTAGCTAGTCGCCCTGTTATAACTGACTTGGATATAATGTACTTGACCAAGTCAGCTTTAACAACCAAGTGGATGGTGTAAGCATGTATGTAGTGTCTAAGCTTTTGGATGGTAAAGATTAAGGGAAGGCACATCTTCCCAATTGGTAAGTAGTTAAGCTTGGCACCAGTGAGGGTTTTACTTAAGTAGTAGACTGCTATTTCCTTTTGGTCTTCATTTTCTTGTGCTAAGAGTGCTCCAATGGAACTTTCTTATGCAGCAATGTATAGAATGAAAGGTTTTCCGGGCACGGGTGCTCCTAAGACAGGTAGGCTTGCCAGGTACCGTTTTATGCTCTTGAAGGCATTGCGGCAAGCGTCATCCCATATGAATGGAGCGTCCTTCTTCATGAGTCAACTAAAGGGTTGACAGCATCCAGCAAGGTTGAAGATGAAGCGTCTAATGAAGTCGTCCTTGTAGACTTTTCAACTCGTGTAGGTTCCTTGGCTCAGGCATGCTTTGAATGGCCTTGATCTTTGATTGGTCCACTTCAATGCCACAGTGCTTGACAATGAAGCCGAGGAATTTCCCAGAAGTGACACCAAATGCACACTTCAACGAGTTCATTTTGAGGTTGTAGTGTCGTAGTTTGTCAAACACCATTCATAAATCCTTCAAGTGATCAGATCTCTTCTTGGTCTTGACGACTACATCATCTACGTAACATTCTACGTTTTTGTGTAGCATATCGTTGAAGATTTTTTTCATTGCACGTTGGTATGTAACTCCAACGTTCTTCAGACCAAAAGGCATTCCTTGTAGCAGTAGATACCTTTTAGAGTGTGGAAGATTGTTAGTTCCTTGTCTTCGAGAGCCATGCAAATTTGGTTATATCTAGAGGAGTCGTTCATGAATGCCAGTGGTTGCGTCCTCCATGATTTCGATGATTGGCAAGGGAAAGTCATCCTCCGGCAAGCATCGTTGAGGTATCGGAAGTTTACACAAACACGTATTTGTCTAGATTTTTTAAGGACAATGACAATTTTAGAGATCCATTTAGGGTATTACATCTCTCGAATGAAACTTGCTTTGATTAGCTTGTAATCTCGACCTCAATTTGTGGGATGACCTCGAATCGATAGTGCTTTTGATTTTGCTTTATCGATCGCGTTCCAAGCTTGACTGCAAGACGATGCACGGTGATGGTAGGATCAAAGCTGGGCATTTCCTTGTAGGTCTAAGCAAAGACGTCTTTGTACTCCAATAGTAGTTGGTAGTATTTCTCTATCTCGTCTGCACTTAGTAGCGCTTTTATGAAGATAGGCTTCTGTTTTTTTTATGCCTAAGTTGAGCTTCTTGAGATCATCAACAGTGGCTTGCCCCCCCCCCCCCCCCCCCGCGGTCTTCGAGTTGTGGTGGCACAGCAATGACATCTTCCTCAGGGACTTCGTCTTGGACCTCATCTTCAGTGTCATCCCCTTGGGCTTGTTGGCATGAAGATTGGCCAGTATGGATAATGGTGTGCCTCTTTACCTTTAGTTGTCCTTTTGTGTTAACTTCCAAGGTTGCTTGGCACTTCATCCTTAAAGAAATCGAGCTTCGAATGTCATCTTTTTCTGCTAGACCGTCAAGATTTTCTTCCTTTGGCATTGTCTTCTTCTTTCTAGAAGGCTGCTTGGTTTCTTCAAGTATTTCCAAGGCCGACCGTTTTGGAGGAGAGCTAGTCGTGTCACTGTGCTTTTTAGGTTTTGACATCCTTTCGAACATATAGCTTTGAGGTGTTGGAGTGTTAAGCCGTTTGAAGACAGAATTTCGATCTTGACCACTAATGCAATTAAGTGCCGAGATTCTGGGTTTTGAACAATTCAGCCTATCAAAAACTGATGTTCAACGCTTACACTAATGTGTTGAGCGCTAGTGTTTTTTGCTTTTCTTGAAATCTTCATGGGTGTATTTGGTGTGAAGCCAAGTCCAGCTTTATTATTGTCAACTCCATAACCAAGATCCTTCAACTTCTTTTGAGTCTCGGTGAGGTCACATTCTTTGTTGTTAACGGTGTTTTATAGAAGAAGAGGCGAAATCGTACTTAGCCTTTGACATGAGTTTGTAGGCATTTGGGTCTAAACCTTCTTCGGTCATTTTGGCTGGAAGAGTGTTTGGTTTTTCCCCCTTTGGTAAAGGTTTACAAAACCTGGTGGTTTTGAAACTGTAGCATCACCTAGTTGTGTCAGAGGTAAAACTGCATTTGTCTTGAGTAGCTTTACATCGTGCTTGTACAGTTGTGTGCCGGCTTTGCTTGTTCCAATTTCGAACGGGGATTGCAAATTCTTTCTTCTTGATACTGGGATGTATCAGAAGACGGGTGTGTTTGGTCCTTTTGAGGGCGTCACACTCCTTTGGTTGTTCTGGGTTTAGCAGTCTCATCATCGTTTTTACTTTATGATGGCAAAGCTTCCCCTTCTTTCTTCTTAACCAAGGCTTACCACTTCTTTTTTTTTTTTGTACGGCTTTGCTTGTGGATTTGATCTCTTTTGGAAGAGCTTCGAGTTCCATGTCTTCATCCATGTAGAACCTGGCATCCGCGAAGTGTGATTTAACTTCGGTGAACGGCTTGGTGTTGCCTTATATCACTTTCACCCCTTCTCAGTAGAACTTTAGGCATTGGTGAAAGGTGGACGACACTGCTCAATTCTTGTGGATCCAAGGCCTTCCTAAAAGCAAGCTGTATGAAGTTCTTGCCTCAATCACGTGGAATAACGTGCTTGACTTGAGTTTGCTAATGGTCATCTCCCCTCAAATCATGCTCATTACTCTTTGTCCTCCTTGGTTAAAACCATGGATTAGCAGATGGCTTCAGGATAATTCATCCACCTTGATGCCAATTATGGTCATTGTTAACTTTGGCTTGATGTTTATGGCTGACCCGCCATCCACAAGCATACGATTGATTTTGTTCTCTCTCACATACCCAGACACAAAGAGAAGATGATTGTGAGGCTTTGATCCCAGCAGCAAGTCTTCTTTAGTGAAGTTGATTGCATCATGGGTGGCACAACACATGGCATATTCATGTGGTCGAAGCTTCAAGACTTCGTCCTCGTTTTCTTGCACTTCGTGGGATCAGGGCTCACCAAGACCACTGCTAGTGCTTTTCGCATCTCCTTGGGCAATCGTAATGTTTCCTCAATGCTAAAGTATGTTGGCAGGCCTTCTTTTGGGTGTAAGGGTTTTCTCTTGCTCGACAACGATAACTTTGCCTCTTGAGGGCTCTTCTATCTCTATTTCAACCATGTGACGGGCAATGGTAATGCAGTGTTGGAAGAAATCCTTCGGGAAGTACTCGTGTAAGGAGACAGGAATACGTGGCTCTTGCTCCATAAGTTCCCCAATGTATGTTGGCTTGGCAGCTCTTACGCTTCTTTTGGGGTTCCTATTGTTGCGGCGGTAATGTTTTCTCCTTTGTTCCACATTTGGCCTTATGGCTTGTTGTCTTGGCTTCCTTGTCTTTTTGTAGGTCACTAATGTCCACCCTTCTTCGTCATTGGAAGGTGTATTTTGGTTGCTTACCCCCAGCGATGGTTGCACAGAAGGTGTCGTGTAGCTTGAGCATGGACTGGAGTGGTCATGCATCACTTGGAGAAGCATGGGATCGAATGATCCAAACACAATCAAAATAGTATGTGTTGCGGTCGTGTCTTGAAGGTCAAGTTTGATTTGCCCTTGTTATGCCAGCTTCATGACGAGCTTTTTGAGGACGAAACACTTGCTAACAAGATGGCTCCCGATACAATGGTACTTGCAGTACCTAGGATCATTAACATGATTCATCTTTTCAAGGCACTTGCATTCGGGTAGCTTGATCACCTTCTTTTCCAACAAGTCTTCTAACATTGCAGCCACGTTAGAGTCATGAAAAAGGTACATCTTCTGCTCCAGCTCCAGCTCTCTCAACGTGTTTTTGTACCTGTCTTGGGTACTAGAAGGCTCACGTCTCTCTATCTCCTTCGCTTTCTTCTTGGAGGAGATCTCGACAAGCACAAATGAGGTCTTGATAAGGGTAGTATTGATGGTAAAAGCTTTATTAGCGGGATTCTTCCCAGTCTTGTCTACTTTTGGGCAAACACCTTATCCTTCTTGAAGCCGGTGATCGACTCCTTCTTCCCATGATTAGTAGTACTCAGCTCCATGTCGTGGGAACAAGTTGCCAACTCCACAAATGTTCTCGGTTTTATGCCTTGGAGAATATAATGTAACCCCCAGTGCATGCCTTGAACACACATCTCAATGCCGGAGGTTTCAAAAAGTCAATCTTTGCAATCCAGACGTAATGAATGCCATCTATTGATACAGTTGACGATAGGTTTGTCTTTTCACTATTTTGTACTCGTTAGCTCCAGCATGCTTACAGTGTGGCGAGTGCTGTAGAAACGGTTGAGGAATTCTCTTTAGAACTGATCACAGTTGTTGATGGACTCAAGCTCGAGGTCGATATACCAGTAAAAAAACATTACCTTTTAGCGAGCACACAAACTGCTTGACAAGGTAGTCTCCCTCCGTCCTAGCATTGTTGCAGGTTTTGATGAAATGGGTAATACGTTGTTTGGGATTTCCTTTTCCATCGAATTGCATGAATTTTGGTGGCTAATAACCCCTTGGCATCCTCAAGGCGTCAATCTTTTTAGAGTAAGGCTTTGAATACAGCACGGAGTTATGTGAGCATCCTTCGTACTATGCCTTAATAGTGTTTATGGTCATCTTTTGCAGTTGTTGGATATAGAGAGATTTCATGAGCGTCGTAACTCGGTTCACCTCCAGCTTCTCCTCAACTTTCTGCACTAAAGGCTCATCTTTCTCGTCGGTTTCTTCCTTTGGCAGATCAACTTTTGGGTCAGCTTTCTCTTCGTGATGCACCTCCAGACGGTTGATAGGTGTAGCAATCTAGAAGTTATTTTCCTCCATAGCCCTTGTCAGCTTTGCAATTGCTTCTTTCATTTAGGCCAGCTGCTTCTCAATGGATGTCGTACCAGTAGTCATGACTTGCATGGCTACAGGATACGAGATGCTACTTGAGTCAACATTAGAAGTCAATGACTTGGAGTACCTCCTCGAGTTTTCTTCCCTTGGTGCTCTTAACGAGGCCAAGGTGATCACGGGGTCATGCCTCGGCTGCTCTTGCTCCTTCGACAAAGTTGATATAGGGATGGAAGGTACAGTAGGGAGAGCTCTTGCCTTGCTTCGGGTTGTGACGCCTAAAGTGCCACCACTTACGGTAAAGATGTTCTGTACTTCGCGTTGATTACGAGAACAACTTGATCCTTTCTTAATGCCATGTGTGTTTCTTATGGATTTGAAGACAGAGATGAAAAGTAGAAAGGTTCCACTGGGTGTGTCAAATTTGTAAACACGAAAATTCTGTAACGAATGAAACAATAACACATATACAAAGTAGATTTATATTAATAAATTTGTAGGTTACAATCTTTGTTTAGAATTTTTCCTCTAATTCAGTCTTCAAAATTCTTATAGATGCATAGGTTGTTGATCCAAAGGTTGTGATGACTTGATCTCGGATGAACAATTGAACGGTTGCTTCAAGTTTTGAGCTTGAAACAATGTGTGGATAATCTTCACCTTAGGTTTAAGGCTGCGGCAAAGGTAAAGCTGATGTAGGACCTTGTTGATTCAAGGGTCTTGGCGACTTGATCTTGAATTGAACATCATTACAAGTTTTGAGATTGTAACAAAGTATTGAAGGAATCGGCATAAGTGCTTGTTGATTCTTCAAGGGAATGCTTCGGCTTTGGTTGTACGTTCTTCGAAGAAAGCTTTAGCAGTGTATTAGTCTGCAAAGATTTAGCAGAGGTTCTTTTTTTTGTGAGAATTTCGGCCCTTCAATGTAGAAATTGTCGACCCTTCTGCTTGTCTTGGGACCTTGTATTTATAAACTTCCAAAGCCATGCCTTTAGGTGGATTTGGCTTTGATTTGTGTCTTGATTCGTCCATGGGAGAATTTAGGCATGCTTTGTGTCTTGTTTTCAACCACTTTCCCTTGCTTGGCTTAAATCCATAGGGTTTGTTGCCTATTTTGTGAGCAATCTTCAATTCTTGCTTGTTTTGTGAAGATGTTTTAGCCTTGTTTCTGGTTTTGAGAGATTTTAGACCCTTTGTCGGTTTTAAGGAGATTTCTTCCCCTTTGCTGAATTTTAGTATTGCTTTTAAGATTCCTTTGCTTGATTTGTGCCACATGTCATTGATGACTTGTCCATTTGTGAAGAGACATATACCACATGGAGCTTTGTGATGCATCATTTGTATGCAATGAAATTTACATATCTACAGCAACATTGAAATGATTAGTTTTATATTGTGGAGCCAAAAATAATCAAGAAAATTATGGAGGTAACAAAAGGACTTTTAGGTGAAAATGACAAAATTACCCTCGAGGCACACCAAGATTCCCACACGCATGCAACGGACAATAACGGCTCAATCAAGGAAGAGTCATAAGTGATCAAAATGGTATTAATTCAAATCCCTCTGATCACTCATCATCAAATCCTTATTCAAAAGGTAACTCCCAATTTTCCTATTCAATTTAGGTTTAATTGCCAAGTTAATTGCAAGATATTATTTCACATAATATCTTGCAATTACACTCACAATTTGACCATAAATGGCCAGCCCCTATTTTCCAAATAGGGTCGGTCACTCCCATATAAATAGTCATATTCTCCCACTAAAAAGCTAATCATTCTCCCCAAAAATTTCCAAGCACATTTTCTCTCAAATTCTAACTTTGGCATCGGAGATTCTTCTACCAAAGCCCCCCCAATTCATTATGGGCGCGAGAGGTTTTTGGCCTTAATCTTCGGTGTTATTATTTTGCAGGTGCATTTTCATCAAATGAGAATACGACAGAAATTCGCATCCACAAAGGTACTTTCATTGAGAGTCTTGATTCACGTGATCGAAGAAGACTCTCACATTCAAAGTTTCTACTTTCTCGTTCATTTGTAGATTTTCTATACATTCTTATTCCTAGAATTTTTTATAAAGTTCAAGGATTTGGACCATGATGATCCATGAGGCTCAACGCGACAATGAGTAAAGCAACACCACCCTAACGAGGCATCACCATGGTAGCAACCACGATAGCAACCCTCAGCGAGCCCACTACCCATGATGAGTAAGCCACCTCACAGCAGCAGTAATTAGAGTAACCCAGCTCGTGCCATAAGTCAACCAGCCCAGGTTCAACAAGCTCACGGCGCTACAAACGCAACGGAGGCCCAAGTAGCTGCAACAATTGAAGCAGCCTGGCCCTCGTGGGCCCAAGGCCAGCGCTAGCTTAGCAAGCTCCAAAGCCGAGCCCAAGCCCAGGGCCTTACTCCACTCCAGCCTACACGAGCCCATGCCCAAGGCAAGCGAGGCCAAGCCGCGACTTAACGCTAGCCCAATGCGATCTTAAGCCGAGCCCAAGCTCAACACCTACATGCGTCGCATGTGGAGTAGCCTACTCTCGTGGCCTAGCCAACTCATGTCACTTTCCAAGTAATCTAAACCGGTCTAAAAACGGTTCAACCATCATGGCTTCAGAATTCTGGACCAACGATTGAACCGAGGGTATTTTCACCTTATTTCTCCGTAAAGTTGAAATATCCCAACTTAAATCTCTCACCCAGAGTCCATTACATTTTCACTACTCAAGGAAATGTATATTGTCCAAGCTCTTCTAAACCCACATGGCGAACAAAACTTGTCTCGACAAGTCATAGAGTTGACAAGCACCCTTACGTAGTAGACAACCTTATTGAATTAGCTCTTTCAGCATACCAAGATGCAGCGTGCCCCAGACAAAGTGTCTTGAAGTAGGACAAAGGCAAACGATGAACCTCTCTAATAGCATCCAGGAAAGTAGCCCTTCGACCACCCATGAATCGAATGTTCAGACATTGTACATTCCCGACTGGCCCCTCGATTTAGAGTATACTCTCGTCTGAGCGCACATAAGAGCGTGCACTCTCAACTAGGCCCACGGAAGAGCATACATTCACAGTTAGGGCCACACTACTATAATCAACATGAGCAACCTTCCAAGCGAAGTGTTCATTCACAGATAGGCCCATGAGAAGCATCATCTACCTCATATCGAAGTAGGCAGCATGATGAATGGAGATAATCAATTACTCAATCTGGCTCAAGTTCAACTAGCAGCCTGCGAGAAATTGGCTTACCTGTTGGGAACATACCACATACACTGCAACCATGGCATAGACGAGCCCAACACATGGAAAAGCAACCTAGACCAACAAGTCACGAACAAGGGCAGCCGAGAACTTTGCTACCTCAGCAAAGGCAAATTCAGGAAGAAGTAGTAAAGCTCCTAAACAAGCGATTGCATGATTTCCAACGTAATGAGGTCATTGATAAGGCATTAGGACAGGACGTGACCAACATAAACAGGTCACCCTTCATAAATGAGATCGAGCAGGTAGAGTCTCCACATAAGTTCAGCATGTCATATTTCACATCTTTCAAATGAGATGGAACCTGGAGAAACACCTTGAACACTATCGAAGCACAATGGTCCTTTATCAGACCAACGATGCTCTTATGTTTAAGATATTCACCACCATTTTGCAAGGTGAGGTGCAAGATTGGTTCCATACTCTGCCATCACAATCCATTTGGAATTTCGATGAGCTTTCTTTGGTTTTCACCAAGGAATATGCATTCTACCACTCGATCAAGAAGAAGTCCAACCATTTGTTCAACATTAAGAAGAACCCAAAAGAATCGCTTTGCAATTATATGAAGAGGTTCAAAGTAAAGAAGGCAAAGATAGTCGGATGCAATGATTCGATAGCTAGTACAACCGTCCAAAAAAGACTCCTAGCAAACCACCTGCTATTTGAAAATTTGATCACGAAAGAAGATATAACTCTAGCAGACTCATTCGTTCTGGCAGAGAAGCATGCAATTTGTGATGAGGCTCGGTGAAAAGACAAGGCACCCGAACAACCTCGAGTATAACAACAAAACCAAGCTAGAAGTAGCGGATGACTTATTTGCATGCCTGATGGTATCTGAAGTAGCAATAAGGTCTACCCTCATATGAGTAGAGCTGGGGCCTGACTATCTATATTCCACAATTTAAAGCACTTCTCGATGAGGAAACCAGCTACCAGAATGACACATTTAGAAGAAAGTTTTGTCCTTGTCACCCTAGAAGATTCTACATAGGAGTAACATGTACTGGCGGTTGAGCACCACCTCCTGCTGCACGTCACATAGCAGCCGATCTTTGCTCTGTAACTTAGCTCTGGAGTGGATCAATACTTGCAGTTGAGCATCGACTCCTACTACGTGTAACATGGCCCTAGCACTGCAGTTCCCTACCTCTCCTATCTTGCATCACAACTCCCGACCATGAAGAGTCATACTCTGTGGCTCTTCGCTACGTCGAATCTAGCTCTGTATCTTCTTGCCATGCTAATTATGTCCACGGCTTTTTAGACTTCAAAGAATTCAATGACACAAGATAATACGAGGCTTTACCAACAAGCCTCCAAATGCCAAAAAACTTAATGGTGAAAAAGCTCGCAATTCATTCCAATTCCTAGCTAATCACCAGCCAAACTACCAAGGAGTACATGACAAAGCATCTGAAGATGGCGTAATACCTAGAGAAGGTATGAAGGCAGCTTGAGGCATTTCAGACTTACACGCTAGCCAGCCTAAGCTCCACCCTCGACCATTAACTCAAGCGCTCTATTTTGGTAGAGTATCTGAACAAGCCAAGCATAGAGCGGAGCCAGCAACCGAGGTGTCACAGGTTAGTACAATACCAAACTTGCAAGATTATATTATAAACTACCTGGTCAATGGCACACTTCTCATGGAAAGATTGGAGTCTAGAAAGCTCCAAACAAAGGTAACATTCTACTATATGTGGAACGACATTCTCGTCCGAATATCCTACGCTGGACCACATATTCGCTGCCTAGCACATTCCGACGACCTAAAGGTTCTAAGTTCAAGGCATTTATGGAAATCACTCCAGAGGCCAATCCTTTGCACAAAAGGTTCTTAACGCAGGCTACTACTGGTCTGGTTTGCATCAAGATGCTAAGGATTAGTACAAAAGTGTGACCGCTACCAATGCTACAAGCCAATACTAGCACTACCTGCTAATAAACTACACCCGCAGACGAGTCCTTAACCGTTCATACAGTGGGCAATCGACTTGGTAAGGCCAATGTCGCCCGCTAATGGGGGCAAAGGCATGATGATCGTGGCAACTGACTACTTCACCAAATAAGTAGAAGCATAGCCTATGATAACCATAACTCAGACGAACATAGAGCGCTTCATATGGAGGAACATCATTTGTCGATTTGGCACTGCTTAATCCATTGTCACAGACAATGGCCCACAATTCGTAGGCAAAGATTTCGCAAAGTTCTTCTAGATATGACATCAAGCAGCACGTGTCCATATTGAGGTATCTCCATGGCAATGGGCAGGCTGAAACATCCACCAAGATAATTCTCGACTGCCTCAAGAAATCCTACTTTGACAAGAATGGAAAATGGCCAAACGAACTTCCCAGATGTCTATGGGTGTATCGCACAACCAAACGACGAGCAACCAGTGAAACTCCTTTCTCTTTGGCATTTGGTTCAGAAGTAATCATTCCTCCCAATGTCATCGTGCCAAGTATCACCACTCTACTGCCAAGCATCGAGCATAACAGAAAGGAAATGACCACAAGCTTAGATCTGGCAGAGGAAAAACGCGAAAAGGTCATCACCCGCATCGCAGCCTACTAGCAGCAGCTCCTCTTCAGCTACAACAAAAGGGCCAAGATCCGGCAGTTCCAACCTGGAGATCTAGTCCTAAGAAAAGCTTTCATCATTGCCCGCAAAGAAGGCTCCAAAAAGATGGGTCTCATCTGGGAAGGTCCGTACAAGATCAACAAAGTAGGCGATAATGGTAGTTACACCCTGGCCACCATGAACGACAAATATATCAAAAAGAAGTGGAATACATACAATCTAAGGAAGTACCATGTGTGACCTCCTGCTACATCAAAGCCCGAAGACTCAAGGAACACGATGGGCACCACCTCGCAAGCTGATGATTATCCAGTTGTTATGCAGTTCCTACCTTACATGTAAGTTTTCATTCGTTTCACTCATTTTTCAATAAGGAATTCATAAGTAATTAACAACTTGGCTTGGTTGTATGCTTACAACAAATGATCACTCCTGCACTTCAAAAAAAGACCGCACCCTTTTTAGGGACTCATCACAGGAATTGCACCCCCTAGGGACCAACCATGCTCTCCAACGCAAGAGGGTAAACCAATTCTCTGACACCTACATAGGTTTGTTCTCCAATGTTGGAGGATAAACTATACACTCTGAATATCCAGATGTGGATGAGTTGGGCTACCCTAGTGTAACTAGGTACATGATGGCTTGTGCCGGGATTCTTAGAAGTAGCCATAATGGTGTTTTTCAATGCTTAGTTAACTAAAGGATTTTGGGTCTCTTAGCTTAATTCGTGGGGAACCGGGCCTCAGAGACGGAGAAGGCACATTATGCAGTATGCCTATGGATGGTTGCCTTAGAACCCTAAAGCTGCTACCGAGTGCACTAAGGTAGCCTACGGTTTATGGAAGACTACCTATGGCTTGCCCTTCGAGTAGTAAGCCGCGCTAAACTTATACAACCACACATTTTCATGAAAGGTTAAACAATTTAGTGTGTATATGAAGCTTTATCCACTACCGACATATTACGCTGTCGATAAGCTTCACCTCTGCCAAGAGTGGAATGATCGTTTAGATCTATACTAATTCCTAAAGTGTTGTGATACTTGTTATAATTAGTTACATAAAGAGCAAGGAGTTCTCTCGGACCTTTGCTTACGAAATTCCATACAACTGCGTACTTTTAATATGAAAGGTTAGCGAATTTCATGGCCCAAAAATCTTTAGTATGTTATGATGCGGGCAACATAACTCAAATGATTAAAGAAAGCCAAGGTTAACATCCAAGTGGTCACGCAGACTCGTCTGCTTCTGTAAATAATGCATTCGGCTACAGACCCTATGGCTAACAACTTTGCAAAAGTTCTACACCAACAATTGAGGCTGCATAGGCTACGCGGGCCTGTCTGCTTATAGAAAAATACCACGCATGCCGCTAGTCTAAAGGTAAAAGGTTGGGCATAAACAAAAGAAGCGAAGATGAAAAAAAGCAAAGGAAGCAAGTTTATTAAATTTTCTAGCAAAATTGATAAACAAATAGCAAAGGCCGAATGAGTTCAAGCAAAACAAAGTAACAAGGAAAACAAAGAAAATCCTAAAAGGCTACCTAGAAGACTACCCTTCAGCAGCTTGGACATCCCACCACTACTTGGCCACCACACCTTCAGCAGTTGTGACGCTCTTAGCAGCAACATCATCCAGCACTTCACCCCTGGCTGCTCCAGCTTGGGCATCAACGTTTCCGACTACTTCACCAATGGAGCCTCAAAAGTAAAGGCCAACAAGTCTTCTGAAGAAATAGAAAATGTCTTGAAGTATTTCCTAGCAAACTCAAAGTTAAACGGTCTACCAAGGAAATGATCTACATAACCCAGCTTGTAGAAATCGGCCTGACTTTGAACAAGCAAAGCCTCAAGCCAACCTTCTAACCTTTTAACTACTCGTTCTCCTTGAGTAAACCAACATAGATGCGCTGCAGCTCATCCACTTCTTTCTTCAAACTTTCGTTGATCTTTAGCACACCTTGGAGTTCAAACATATAGGGTTTAAGCCTATCAACGATCTTCTTGAAGTGGATCACTTGGTTATAAGCAACAATTAACTTATCATCCTTTGCGTAAGTAGTGGAATGAAGCTCAGAAACAACACACTCAAGATCTTGAATCTGAGGTATGTAACATCAAATCTCTTTCTCTGCACCTTCATATTTAACTTGGATCACGTCAAGCCTAGTCTTTAAGTCAACGATCTCTTGGCGAACGGTCTCAAGTTACAAAGAAGTGGGGGCAGATATATTAAACCCCTTCAAAGGAATAAGCTTCAGCTGCCATAGTTTTTGCCATCTCCTTGGTAGCTTTGGTATCCTCTTGGTCAAGGATCATAGACTCGATTGTCAAAATAGCCATTTTTTGCATCATGGCAAGCAGAGTAGTCTTTCTATATTGGGATGTATGCTTCGCTAAGGAACTTTGGCAAATAACCTTTCTAACGCCATCAACAAGCTTGGCACAATGGCTTAAAAAATGCACAGATTTCAACAATTTTTGGCATAACAAGCGTCACCGGCTCAGATCTAGCAGCCTCATCTTTCTTCCATTTGGAAAAAGTTAAGCCAATCACAAGTGGCAAACCCTCATGAGCAATGGAGGAAGTCTTCAATTTTTTCTCAACCGGCATCTTTTGCGCAGGCGGGGAAGATCTCTTCTTTCTACCTTAGTCCACAGTAGGCTCTACGACAGCAATCGGATGAGCTAATGCCTCCACCTTGATCCATTTTATCTCCTCTCTCAAATGTAGCCCACATTTCTCCTGGCGAAGAGGACTAAACAACCAACTCCATTCACGGTACTCCGCGAGGATACCTAAAGCAACATGCATTTTCTTCATATATGGAGAAGTCTTGGGAGTTGAGCCGAATTTCGAATCTACATAAGCGGAGGAGGACAATCAACAAATCAGATAATAGCTTAGAAAAAGCATAACGCAACCTAAAGATTAAGTAGTCTACTTACCGGTGATGAAAATAATTGGAATGGTAGCTCAATGGAAGAATCAGACTCCCATTTCTCCCTATCAACCTAACATGCCAGGCAGCCTAGCACACCAGGAGGCCCAGCGCACCAGGCACTGCCATTCTCTAGGCCAAAATGCCTCACGGCCTAATCCGGCTGGCACCCTTACCCCCCTCTTTCTCATCTCTCCCTCACGGGCCCAAGCCAAGTGGTCCAACGATCAGCACCTTAACGCCTTATACCCTCGGCCCAAGCTCAGAAGTTCCGACCCGAGCCGAGCCCTAGCTTGTCTCCGCGACCCATGCTGCTACACCCAGACCTCGGCCCGCACCGAGCTGCCGCCGTACCAAGCCAACAGCAGCCATGTCGTGGGCTCTTCAACCATTTTTTCACACATCCTTAACCCCCGTCGAGCTAAATTTTAAGCCCTGAGGCTCCCAAAATTTAAAAGACAAGGAAAATTTAATTTGTTCTTACCTTGGTGCGGCGTGAAGACGAAGAAATCAACGCAAGACAGTCCTTTGCACGGGCAAGTGTAGAAGATTGCTAAGGGATGGGGAACAAATATCCTCTAGCTTTCTTTCTCTTGTAAGGGAAAAAAATTGATCTCTGAAGCTGATTTAATCATCTACTTAAGTAGACTTAAATAAACTTTGGAAGTGATTTATTTCCCTTTTCTAGAAAGATCTAATTTTCAATTAATGTGGGAATCTACATCAAAATAGGAAAACAACCTTACGTTTCCTAAAGCAATGGAAGATCTCTACAGTTGCTGCCCTTTCCTACGAACATCCTAATAGGTGTGGAGGCATTTGTGGGGCCAAAAATAATCAAGAAAATTGTGGAGATGACACGTGGACTTTTGGGTAAAACGGACAAAATCACCCTCAAGGCACACCAGGATTCTCACGCACATGCAACGGACACTAACAGCTCAATCAAGGAAGAGTCAAAGGTGATCAAAATGGTATTTAGTCAAATCTCTCTCATCACTCCTCATCAAATCCTTATTCAAAATGTAACTCTTAATTTTCCTATTCAATTTAGGTTTAATTGCCAACTTAATTGCAAGATATTATTTCACATAATATCTTGCAATTACACTTGCAAATTGATCATATATGGCCGGCCCTTATTTTCCAAATAGGGCCGGTCACCCCCTTATAAATAGTCATATTCTCCCACTAAAAAACTAAGTCATTCTCTCCCCAAAATTTTCCAAACATATTTTCTCTCAAATTCTAACTTTGGCATCAGAGATTCTTCGGAAACCTCCCTCTCATTCTTTGTGGGTGCGTGAGGCTTTTGACCTTAATCTTAAGTGTTATTATTTTGCAGATGCATTTTCGTTAAAGGAGAAACCATCGGAAATTTGCATCCACATATATGTTTTCAATTTTTTTGCAAGTCCAATCTTCTAAAGTCATAATCGACATGGATTCTAATCTTCTGCCCCCTTTCATGAACGAATTCTATAAAGTTTCACCTACTTCGATCCTTATCATTCCACCCACAAAATCTGTAATTGAACTCATGAATGACCTATGTGGTCTCAAAATATCCAGACATACCTGTTGACAAAGGGCCAACCATGCGCGCCTTATCACTCAATTGGTCCTTGTCCCCATGCTGCATGATAACCAGGTTTAATACAGGGCAGGGCCACTAGGGTCGATATTTAGTGGTGAATTGAATAGTGGAAGAAATGAGACAAAGATGTGGTTACGGTGGCTGTGTTAACTAGCGGTTCGCCCCAGCCTTGCATTCCTGGCACAGTGGCACTTTGCAGTTGACGAATGGACGGTGTTTTTTCATTATGTGGCGCAATGTAATGTCCACGTCACAGTGAAAAACAGAGGGAATTCGTGTAAAATGATTTGTTCAATTATAGGCTAATAGAGGTGTAATATGCAAGTAATTAACCTTAACTTTGTATTTGATTG
This sequence comes from Malus domestica, assembly GCF_042453785.1. Taxonomy (NCBI): domain Eukaryota; kingdom Viridiplantae; phylum Streptophyta; class Magnoliopsida; order Rosales; family Rosaceae; genus Malus; species Malus domestica. The sequence goes on along the minus strand of NC_091674.1, from coordinate 21,384,634 downwards.
ACTGACATGACCGAATCCTAATAAGATGGTTTCATCTGATTTTTATCACAAATAATCTTTGAAATTGACTCACCTAATTAAAATGGTCATTGAAATTAAAAATTGATCAATGATCTTTATATGCAATTAATTCAAATTATAAAAATAAATTATTTTTAAGTCCTAATAATATGGTTCTGTCCGAATCTTTTTTTCTTTTAGCGCTCTACAAAGAAATTTTTGGGGCAAGCATTTTCCACGTGTACTTAATTATGGTGAAGTTTATTATTTTTCATCTCGTTGAGCAAAACATTGATATGTCCAAATCAAACGTTGAGTGGTAGGCAAGGACAGAAAAGAAAACTAGCTTCCATTATTTGGAAAAGAGAGAAAACGGAAGAGAAAGGAAAAAAAAACAAAAAAAAACAAAAACTTGCATTATTTGGCATGTCCACGAGGCAATCTTTTCATGCTGACAGCCAAACAGTTGTTGATCCCATGAAGCTTCTATATTGCTGGATAAGCTTGTCACTGTCAAATATGAGTCGTCGATTTGGAATTAAACCTTCAACCAACCACAAGATACCTATAGATATCACTGCCTACTGAATCTGATTCCCCGCCATTATCCGACATTTAACTTGGATCTGCTTACTATTTATATCAAAATTTAAGTGAATAACTAAAACAATAGATATCATTGCCTACTGAATCTGATTCCCCACCATTATCCGACATTTAACTTGGATCTGCTTACTATTTATATCAAAATTTAAGTGAATAACTAAAACAAAAGAAGAACCACTACAACTAAAAAAATTAAAAAAATTAAAAAATAAAAATAAAAATTTATTTTTGTCGGCCTAAAGACCTTTTCGTCACCTCTATAAGTTTGCCCGACAACATTCCATTGGGCAAAGTTTGTCACGCATAACTTATTGCTTAAATATTTGCTCGACGAAATATAAGCCAAAGTTGACCTGACGAAATAAAGTAGTTGCGCTAAAGAGTGTTGAATGTCTTGGCCCAATTAGGGCTGGGTTCGGTTCTCAACGGTTCAGTTTTTTCCCAAAACCGAAACCGAACAGAAATTTCGGTTCGGTTCAGTTTGGTTCAAATTTTTTCGGTTTTTTTTTCGGTTCGGATTTTTCTGTTCGGTTTCGGTTTTTTTTCGGTTTTTTTTTTTTTTTTTTCTTCCTCCAAAAATTTAAAAAAAATTGAAAATATGAAAGTTTACATTCAAAGTCACTTTAGAGTCATCCTTTTTTCGGTTATTCAACAGAACACAACACAACATACACACACCATGCCCATTGTGACCGCTAATGCTCGTCATAGATATTTGTTTGGGCATAAACATCAGGTTTATGTTGTACTGAGGTGTGAGTCCTCACTAAGCTCAAGCAAACAAGGACGAATAGTTTTCTCCACCACCTGTGCAAAGCGTGTTACGCATAAGTGCTTTCAGTGCTTTAACTCGATTTCAGTATTGTATTTTGAAAATTATGCTCCTTTGCGTAAGGACTATCAAATGAAAAGATCTCTATTACTTACCGATTGATCAACTATCGGAATAATCGACTGCAACACCTTAGCCACATTGAACTTGATGTTTGGTACCCTACAAGAAGAAATTCTCAGCCCTACCGTGCAAACTAAATCAAACAAAAAGCGTAGTTTAACTTAATAGCTTCTAATCTATACCTGTCTTTTGATGCAGTGCCAGTGACTATCACCGGTACAAGCCTGGAACAAGTGAGTTCTGATCCCAAAACAGGGGCAAGTAGGGAAATGGCATTCAAATTCAATACGAAAACTTTAACTAATTTACATAATGTTAATGACTAGGATTTCAGAATTTAAAAGCGTTTCTTGGTCTCTTAAACCAGAAAACTTCAACAAGAGTTGCTCATGCTTATACTATCACTATGTTCCTTTGCAAGTGCTAAAATTTCCTTATCAGATCATCATTACTGTCTGTAAAAGTAAAAATTTAGCACCATACTGCAAAAGCTTTTTCTGATTCACCAACATTGCTTCAGCACAAATCTTAGCTATATGTCACATAAAAGCAGTATGCTACTAAACAGGTTTACCTTCCTCGAGAATCCAGAACAAAATTGAATACCACATAGTCCAACCACCAGATATAAGTATGTACTTTATAAAAAAATCTCATGTTTAACCACCAGTTCGACACACACAGAAAAAAGAATATGTAAACATACAGAAAGAAAAACTTGTGAGGAGTCAATACCTGGAGGACTTTGGGGCCGACGAGGTGAGAGGAATTTCGGATGGTATGCGGGTCGGGCAAGGACCTAGAGGAGATGGATTTGAGGTCCATGTTGGTGAGCTCCAACTCCACCGAATCCACCACAGTACGCGTGTCATCGGACAAGGCGGAGTGGATCAGGATCATCGCCTTCACTTGTTCGAGGTCGCCAAAGCACCATCCTCTGGTTCATAGGGTTTCGATTGCAGCGTCGGAAGCAGCGTCGGAACTCCCCCCATCCATTTTTCAACGCCTGTTTGCCGCGGCGTTTGATTTTTGGGGCTCGAAACGGCAAGAAGAAGCTCACGACAAGGGCGAGGTGTGAGAGATTGAGAGTGAGAAGGGTCGCGCCGTCGCGGGTCGCCTGGGATTCAAGACCAAGAGAGACAGAGAGTTTGAGAAAGACAGAGATGAAGCTCGGCTGCGCGAGAAGGTTACTGGATTAGGGTTACACTGGAGGCAGGGAAGGGAACGAGAGAGAGAAGAGGGGAATGAATAAAAGGTGTGGCTGCTAGTGGCTAGGGTTAACTTAAAGGGTTTTGTTGATTTCTCAAAAAAATTAAAAAACTTTTCTGAAATGTTGGAGGCGAGGGTTCGAACCCTTGTGCTGCAACTTGAAAATTTTCCCGGAAACCAACTTGGCAACAGGTTTTGTTTTGTTATGATTGTATGACTAAACTATTTATAATATTGAAAAAAATAATGAAATATATATATCGGTTCGGTTTGGTTCGGTTCGGTTCGGTTCGGTTTCCGAACCTCAAAAACCGAAACCGAACTGACCAGATTCGGTTCGGTTCGGTTTTTTTTTTGTTCGGTTTTTTTCGGCCTCGGTCCGGTTTGGTTTTCGGTTTTTTTCGGTTTTCGGTTTTTTGAACCCACCCCTAGGCCCAACAAATGTAGCTTGCTCGATGACTCAATTTCATCTACTTTCTGGAAATAAATTAGGTATAAAAAATTTCGCTCGACGAAAGATTCGTCGGACAATTGTTTAAAAAATACAATACAGTTTGTTCGAATATTCAATTAAAAATAAATATTCATACAATTGTATGTAACAAAAACTAAATTAAGTATGATTATTTCGGTGGTTGCTGAGGTGGCTAGTGGAATGGTGGTTGAAGGTTGCTCAGCAGATAGGAAATGCGAATGCTAAAACCTGAGCACGTGATGAGTTACTATTTATGAAGGATATAATGAACATGTAAAGGGATGATATTATATGGCACTACGTGCATAATGATTTGATATTATTATTGTATTTTCTATAGTGACTAAAATGGCATCGCTTGACTGGCGTATTACATATTCTACTCACTGACCGACGTGGTTGTTGCTCACCTCTCACATTTTTATTTTATAAATAAGTTATTTGACAAGACAGGTGCTAAGCGAGCTGGGATTGGGTTAGATAGGGATTTAAGAGTTTTCTTTATTTTTGTACACTCTATAAGGATTTTGTAATAATTACTTGTATAAGAGAAGTTTTTATTTTTCGTTTTTATCTTTTGGCTTCGTCACCCTTCGGGTGATGGCCATCACATCGTGATTCGAATGTTCAGCTGGACATTCCAAGTCGGGGTGTGACATATATATAATAGAGAGTATAATTTATATTTTATTACTTTTAATCCCACAAATTATGGGTTTTATTTAAAATCTCATTAATATAAACAATTGCAAATTTCAATTTTTAATTTTTAATTTAAAAAAAAATATAGTAACTTACATTATTACATTAATGTCAGGGACTTCGATCAAAAACTAAAAACTAACAAGGTGTCCCATATTTTTTTGTAGTTAGAATTGTTTTGGGTTTAAAGATTCTACCAAAAGTTTTATTTACAATAATAATGTTTAGGTTAATTTGATGAATGTACCCATGTTCATATATGTACATATTTTCTATGGCAAAACATTATTTTCTATTGTTTTTTAATTTTCTTCCACGGAATAGGAGTATAATTTATTCTTTAATCTTTTCAATCCCACAAATAATGAGTTTATTTAAGAGTGCTACTAGACCCATCCCATTGTTTTATTTCCCCACCCACCTTATAATTTGACCCACTATAAAAAGTTAAAAAATTGAAATGTTATTTCTTCACCCACTGTTATTCCTAAAATGTCCTCTAATTTATATATAAACTCATTCTATTTTAATTTATCAGAATTTCATCACCCCAGCCGCACCACACCCTCAAAACGTCACCCACCCCCGTCAGCAACCAAACCTTTGACACCTTCTTGGTGGCATCTCCCTTGGGAACAGAGAAAAACGGGGGACGGAAGTAGAGAGAGAAACAGGAAGGGATGAAGAGAGAGAAGGACGAGGGAGAGAGAGGACGAAGATAGGACAATAGGGTGGGTTTATCACCACTTTTATTTAAAATCTCATTAACATAACCAAATACAAATTTTATTACTAAATTAAAAAAATATAATAACAAAATACATAAATACATTAATATCAAGGATCTTGATGAAAAACTAAAAACTGGTAGGGTTTCAGTCAAAGAACATAGTGGCTAGGGCATATTACAAATCTCTGTTCAAAAGAGAACAACATGCAATTAACAAAAGCCAATGGTGAAAAGGTATTGAGCCCTTACATGACGTCGTGGGTTCAAACCTCATCGATGGTTAATCTAACATCTAATCTAACAAAATTTCCAAAACAGGTATATCTCTATTAAAATAGCGGTTTCTGAAATCTGAATGATTTTAATTAATCGCCTATACGAATATATCTTACTGCCTCAGTATTTTATTTAACTATTTTGCATATATTATACAGGAAGCATTGTAACATATAGCAATTAAATACATAAAACAGTGAAACAACCGATGAACGTGACCGGCTCTGGATTTAGTTTGGGATCATTACTTGGAACATATCATCCGGCCCGTATTTTTGTGCAATTATTTTTCCGGTAAATTATAAGGTCTCAGTCGATCGGGACCTGGGAAAAAGGACCACGTTGCTGTTGTTATTATTATCATTATTATTATATATTTTTTATGGTCAACCAGGACCACGTTATTAATTTATTGACTGAAAATTTTCGAAAACGTTGCACAATATTGTATAGTAGTTAGTACAAATCACATCCAAATATAGCAAGCAACCTTTAGAAAATAGCAAGTTGTATTGATACTCTTTTATTTTCCAATTTGAATTTCAGAACCTCGTGGCTCGTGATCAGTTACTAAATATGTAACATCTCACATCATTCAGGGAAGTGATCCTTAAATATATATTCATATCTATACCTAGCACGAGGTCTTTTGGAACCTCATTGGCTTCCGGTTTCATAGGAACTCCGAAGTTAAGCGAGAAGGAAGTCAGAGCACTCTCAGGATTGGTAACCCACTGGGAAGTTGCTCGTGAGTTCCCAAAAACAAAACCGTGAGGAAATGGTAAGCCCAAAGTGGACAATATCGTGCTACGGTGATGGAACGGACCCGGAATGTGGTGGATCCACGCTGGGATGTGACAAAATAGATCCAATTATTTTGGTTTGTTGAATAAGGATGCTCTCAAAGCATTTAGTATTTTTAACCGAAGCGATAACGATAACGATAACTTATTAATAATAAAAATACGTTTAGAAGAGGGTGTCAATTGGATTATCTATTTCGGTGACTAAATGTTTGATATGGAAAGAATAAGCGCACAACAAGTAAGCATAATAAACTCCTATGAGGCAATCACAATAAACAAAGAACACATAGAAATCAATGGTGCAAATCTTCCATAATAAATCGGTGATGGGAAATTCGAAATTAAGGATCACAAAAAATCATCGCTAAAAAAGCAAGGCCACACAAATCGCTAGGGGTGGTTCGGTATGGGATCCCATACCGAAACCCTTGTCCCGATTCCCAAACCAAAATTTTCGGGAATCTCAATTTCAATACCGATCTCAAACCAAATTTTCGGGAATCCCGAAATAGTTTCGGGATTTCGGGACAAATCGGGAATCCCGAAATGGTTTTGGGCTTTTGGACAAAAAGCCAATATTGGGCCATGCCCAAAATCTGTCCACCCAGCCTAGTAATGAATATGTCCAATTGTATAGTCACTCAATTCAACAGCCCATATGGGCTTAACCTAATTCAACAAAAAACAATTTTATTTCTACTACACATGTCAAATCTGTGTACAAATCTATTTTAAAGCAATTTGCCAAATATATTCAACAGCCCATAGTGAAGTACAACATGTCAAATCGAAAAGCAAAAATATTAGTTACAAGTCAAGGTTTTAAAATAAATAAAGTAACAAACTCAAAAGCAAAAAAATTAGTTCCAAGCCAAAGTTTCAATAATTAAGTTACAAACCAAAAGCAAAAAAACAAAGCCTAAAATTTATGAAGATTGTTGGCCTCTTCGGCCCCTAATACCGAGACCATATGTGCACTAGATTGGCTACTAGACCCGTCCATCCTACTTAACAAATAAAATAACAATGCACATTAATATATATCACAACCACAGTTCAGCATATATCCAAATTCCAATCAATAATCTGAGCATAGAAAAATCTGAGCATTCAACATGGAAAAATCTGAGCATATATCGTGTATTTGAACTACAAAGCAAATAAAATCTGAGCATTCAACATAGAAAAATCTGAGCATTCAACATAGAAAAATCTGAGCATATATCGTGTATTTGAACTACAAAGCAAATAAAAACCAGGGTGAAAATTTGAAAATCATATACTAACTAATTTTCATATAACACATACAAAACTTGAAGCATTAAAGCAATCGCATAGATATGAAAATACTTACACTCCAAGAAGAAACGGCCACACTTCAGCTCGAATACTTGGATCAACACCCTGCATCAGAAAGTAAGTGATTAATATCCAACAGCTGTAAAACATACATCAATTTTAAAGTAAGTTGACGGAAATAGAAAAATAAGTCTGACAAAAGTCAAGAACATACTCCGCTACGAACTTTCTTTAAAAACTTGAGACCCCCATCAGTGAGTTTCCCATCTGGTGAAACAGAAACAATTTCCATGTTTCAACACATAGGAATAGGATGTCACACACTTCACGTCTTATTATCTAATCACCTAGCCAGGGATGCATAAGTAAAGTTACATACAGAAGTGTAGTTTTGAAAACCATATCACACATACCTGGAGAAGCAAAGTACCATCATTGCATTTATCTGCAACCCGTTTGCTCACATGGAAAGGATCTGTAAAATGCACTGCTAGGGTCCTGCACAAATTAATAATCAATAAAAGACATCTACAATTTTGAAAGATAAGAACAAAAAGTAGAACAAAATAAAAGAAAAATACCTCTCAAATATCTGATTGTGAGATACACCAAATTCAAGTTTGAGTGCTATCATCCTCATTCCATCCACAATGCTCTGTCTCTGGGGAGCCACTGCATAATGCATTATGTACAGGTAAGCAGTTGGGACTCAATAGAGTATTTAAACGTAGAACACACATATTCACAATCTGAAGATGATCCTACTGCAAGCTTTTCACTGATACTCAATCAAATTTTTTGTCGTATTTATTCAAACATCGAAAGATATTGCATTTTCTCCCCATACATCCCTTCTACATACCAATTTCATTTGGGAGAGGATGAGACTTGCAAAAAACACGCAGCGCATAAACCTGGTAATCCTGGTAGCCGCAGCAATCTGGTAATCCTGCAAACATGCAGCGCATAAAAACATTCACTCTTCAAAATTGAAACCAGTAAGGGAAGATTCAAGATTGAAATTAGGTTTCAAAACGAAGACAGAAATTAAGATTCAAGATTCAAACCCTAAATTAAATTTCAAAAGGAAGACAGAAATTAGGTTTCAAAACACTAAATTAATTACCTAATTTGGGGTGAGGTGAGACCGTGAGAGTGACTTCGAGTTCGATGAGAGATTAGATGAGAGATGAGGGCTGCGTTTCGAGACTTCGATGGATGGAAACAAATGAACGGAAAGAGTAGAGTACCATTTGGATCTGACCTAAAAACAAATCAACGGCACATATTAAATCCAAAATAATCAATGGTTGAAATAATTCTCTTACAATTAAAAAATAATATATATATAATTTTTTTTCGGTTCGGTATGGGAATACCGAAAAATGGAGATGCAGTACCGAATCCCATACCGAAAATTTCGGTTTGGTTCAGGATGACATCCCGAAAATTTCGGGAATTTTGGTTTGGGATTTTTTTGGTTTGGGATCGGGATTTTTTTGGTTTGGTTTTGGATTTTTGGGATTTTTTTCCAGCCCTACAAATCGCTAAGCGACATAAACATACAAAAATAATCAAGCCAAGAAGAAAACCACTGTTGACTCGTCTCCCTCGTCCCAACTAGGGGTGGGCACTTGGAACCGAAAACCGAAACCGAAACACGAATCGAATCAAACCGCACCAAACGGTTTGGTTTTGCGGTTTTGAAATGGTTTCGGTTTCAAAACCAAACCGCGGCACACAAAACGGTTTGGTTTCGGTTTTGGGTTTTCAAAACCGCACTGAAACCGAAACCGCACCATATAATAAATAAATGTTATATAACTTATATTTTAAACTTTTCAACTAGATTATAACTTATAGGTTTGTATTATGGCAAACTTAACCTTTCAATTGGATTGTAAAGTATTGTGATTGGTGATCAAGTTCAATTTTAATAGATGTGATGCATAAGGATTTAAAGTTTAAATCCTTTGATGCATTGGATGTTGTCTCAATTTTAGTAGTTGTCATTTGTTGTAGTTTTGGTACAAGTTAGCTGCACTTTTGGTGCAGATTTTTGATTCTGTTTTGTGCAGTTTTTTGGTGCAGTTTTGGGGCTGTTTTGGTGCAGTTTTTGGTGCTGTTTTGGTGCTGTTTTTTAATGCAGTTTTGCTGCATTATTTTTTGGTGCAGTTTTGTGCAGTTTTGGTGCAGTTTTGTGCAGTTTTTGCTGTGTTTTTTATGCAGTTTTGCTGCAATTTTACTGCATATTCATTAATTAATATACGAGAAAAATAAGACCGTCTTATGCATAAATAGGTGTATATTTTAAATTGTACATTTTTTTTTCTTATAAACCAAACCGAAACCGTTTGAAACCGCACCGCACCGAACCGAACGGTTTGGTTTCATTTCGGTTTTGCCTTCAAAACCGCACCGCACCGCACCGCAAAATGTTTCGGTTTCGGTTGTGGTTTCATTCGAAACCGCACCAAACCGCACCGCGCCCACCCCTAGTCCCAACCATCCGCAAAATCACCGGACCAACGATAAAAAAATAGGAGGGAAATTAAAGCCCTTCAGCTTTTTAGTATTCACTTTCCTTTCTCATGTAAACCAATAAAACGTTGAATTTTTTTATGACAAATGTGTTTTTGTTAACAATTAAAAGTGTTAAAGTTCAATTCTTGTTAAAAGCGAATTTGAAACAAATTATTGCTAACCTACTTTCCTACTCTTTTAATATAGATCATATTATTTGTTAAAAAAATGCTCATTTCCATTCCCATACGAAAAGACATGGAAACTCATTTCCCTTAAAATCCTTTATGCGTACCAGACAGCTTCAGGTTTGGTAAGCGATGAAGAAGGATAATGTAATAGGTTAGATTTATGATTAATATAGGTTTAGTCTTCGATTTCTTCCAAAATAAAATAGAAACATGCTATGTTAATGCACCGAGCAAGGTTCCCAAATATCGATGAATACATAAACGTGGACATGCAGCAGTGATATATCTGACATACCAGATCGAGTTAGTATATGAACTGGGAGGCAGATTCTACGCCCTTCCACTTTTCGTGCTCTCTCGTGCTCTTCTGTTTGTGTGGTTACGGTTAAATCACGTCAATATTTTATATTACTATTTATTTTTATCTTATTATCTCTATAAAAAAATAATATAAAATATTAACATGACTTAACCATGACCACATAAAACATAAAGGTACAGAAAGGTACTAAAAGTGGAAGGGCAGAGAGTCTGCCTCCTATGAACTGTACCGAGTACAACTTGCAAGCTACATAGAGCAGTGCAAAACGTCAAACGTGTTTTGAACAAAACAGATCACTGAGGGTGGGCGGCTTTACCCATATTCGGTGCCGCTGTAGTAATTGCTCGATTTGCTATTAATTATTAAAGTTTTACTTATTGATGATTGCATTTGCATGTCCTTCTGGCCAAACAACTCACTACTCAGCATCAGCGACCCTCTTCAAATTACAAAATGTAGAGGTACGTAGTTATTTAAAGAGTATATGATACTTTTGAGAAACTAATAGCAGAAAACAGAGGCCCTCGAAATTATGAGTATGTGAAGGTAAAAAAGTTTTATATTGGTGAAAGGAGAAATATTGTAAGGCCTATAAGAGGTTGAGCTACTCCTTATATTGTCAATTGGTTTTTTGGTGGACCTCAACTTTCTTTATGATATGAGAGCATGTTGTTTTAACGTGTCAAGCCCAACTGCCACAGGTGCTCAGCGTCACCTAATTCGTGTTGTCCATATATAGGGGTGGGTTCAAATAACCGAAAACCGAAAAAAATCGAAAACCAAACCGAACCGAGGCCGAAAAAAACCGAACCGAATCTGGCTGGTTCGGTTTCGGTTTTTAAGGTTCGGAAACCGAACCAAACCGAACCGAACCGAACAGATATATATATTTAATTTTTTTCAATATTATAAATAATTTAGTGATACAATCATAACAAGACATAACCTGTTACCAAGTTGGTTTGCTTGAAACTTTTCAAGTCCCTGCGCATGGGTTCGAATCCTCCTGCCTCCAGGGTTTCAGAAAAGTTTTTTAGTTTTTTTAGCAATCAACAAACCTTTTAACTTAAAATTAAATATAAATACTTAAAACCTGCTGCTATGAAGAATCGAACCCCTTCCGTCCAGGAGGGATAATTCCTTCAAGCCAACTTGACTGTAGGCTTGTTGTTGCTATATCTGTACCAGTATATAATTTATAGGTATTCTAATCGCTAATGCTTTATAAAATTTGTTAAGTTTACAAACCCTAGCAGCCGTCACTCATTTTTGAGTTTTCATTCTCAGTCTCTCTCTCCCTCATCCGCTGCTCTCTCTCCCTCATTCCTCAGTCTCTCTCTCCCTCCTTCCTCTCTTCCTCTCTTCCTCTCTTCCTCTCTTCAACTCTCCTTCCTCTCTTCCTCTTTCCAACGTGCCAAGTCCATGGTTGTAACATGGATCTTTAGCTCTCCTTCCTCCGGATTTCTTTAACAGTAAGTATTCAATTTCTTCCTTTTTTTTCATTTTCTTGTTTAATTCTTTGAGTGCTGAAAATGGTAGTTTTTTTATTTATTGATTAATAGTTTTTATTTCTTTAGTTTGTTGAATATGCTTTGTGAATTTATTTGTTGGCTTTGTGAATTTATTTGTCCGAGGCCCGCGGATTGGCGGATCTGGAGGAGAAGGATCTCGAAAAGGAGGAGCAGGCGGCGTTGGAGAAGAATTCGGATGAGGTGAAGAAGAAGCAGAGCCGTACGGTCGAGGAGGAGGAGGCGGCGTTGGAAACATGTCATATTTTCTATTTCTATATTATGTTGTGCTTGTTTTGCATTTTTTGGAGGAAAAAAAAAAACCGAAAAAAAACCGAAACCGAACCGAAAAAACCGAACCGAAAAAAACCGAAAAAAATTTGGGCCGAACCGAACCGAACCAAAATTTCGGTTTGGTTTCGGTTTTGGCAAAAAACCGAACCGATAAAAACCGAACCCAGCCCTATCCATATATTTGGTTTAAAAATTAGACACATATGACAAGGCGTGTTAGAATGTGAAAATAAAAGATCCCCATATTAGTGAAAGGAGAAACATTGTAAGGACTTATAAGAAGTTGAATTACTCCTCATGCTACCAATAAATTTTATGGTAGAACCTTAACTTTTTTTCAAAACCTAAATTCAAACATATTTTCTAAGAGCAAGTCCACCCCTAAGGACTTTATGCCAGCACCCAGCTCATTTATCCACTCCAGTGAACAGTAACAGACTCAAATGAACAGTAATAGGTCAATGCATCTCCACCCTTTAAAAAATGCGTTGGCACCCAGTGAAAAAATGCGTTGGCACAAACGATCTCCACCCTTACAAAATGCGCTGGCACCCAACCCATTTAAAATATTTTTAAATTTTTTCTAAAAGAATAAAAAAATAAAATAGTTTGAATTTCGGATAGGATTTTTAACCAATCTCGTCACGCCACGTGTCATTATCTGAACGTACTATTTTGTGAATAGATTTCCGCTAAGATTTTCAACTAATCCCGACACACCACGTGTCACTTCCATTTTACAATAATTTAGCCAAGATTTCGATAAGATTTTCAACCAATCACGTCATGCCACATGTCATTATTCGAACGTACTATTTTGTGGATAGATTTCCAATAATATTTTCGACCAATCCCGACACGCCACATGTCATTTCCGGTTTACAATAATTTAGCCAACATTTCGATAAGATTTTCAACCAATCACGTAGTGTCACGTGGCATTGTCCAGAACCTCATCCTTTCTTTTTTTGTCCATATAAACCCTACATCCCTACATCCATCCTCACACCAAGCTCAATCCTTCTTTTTAGCTCATAATCCTTGTTCATCGTTTTCAAATCTTGAGTTCTTATTACAATGTCTTCTTCAAGAAGGGTGTATAAACAGTTGCAGGAGCAACAACAAAGGTTGTTGGCACAACAGGCAGAATTGGCCAATCTCGAGGAAGGTGGAGGTGGAGATGAGGCTTTCTTCATGGAGGAGGATGAGGATGATCACCATAGAAGGCAGAAGGCCTTACATTCCCGCCGTGTCATGGAAGCCATGAGTCAGATAGCCAAACCAAGACGTGTTGCAAACCTCGATAGAAAAAGGGAAAAACGAGGTAAAAATCTATAGGAAGATTATTTTATTCCCAATAGCATATTCCCTGATCATATTTTTAGACGGCGTTTTAGAATGCAACGAAATTTGTTCAACAAAATCATGAGTGATATTTGCAACCATGATCCATACTTTGTGCAAAAAGAAGATGTTTTTCATGTTCTAGGTCTTATTCCCAAGCAAAAAATTACGGCATCCTTGCGAATGCTTGCATATGGAGCATCTGCAGATCAAGTGGATGAGATCGCGAGGATGGGAAAAACAACTGTTCTGGAATCCCTGATGCGGTTTTGCTCTGCAATTGAAGCCCTCTACACCAATGAGTAACTCCGGACACCTACGCCAAGGGACATGCGAAGGCTTCTGAGGAATGGTGAGATGCGAGGCTTCCCTGGCATGATTGAAAGCATTGACTGCATGCACTGGACTTGGAAAAACTGTCCAAGTGCGTGGCAATGAGCATATGGCGACAGAAAATGAGCCAAAAGCATCATTTTGGAAGTGGTGGCTTCATTTGATACATGGATTTGACATGCTTTTTTTGGTGTTCCAGGAGCTCAGAATGACCTAAATGTCCTTGCCTAATCCCCAGTGTTCGACGAACTGCTGCAAGGAAACTCGCCGAGATACACATATTGGGTTAATGGTACCCAATACGAGGGATCATACTACCTTGCAGATGGCATTTACCCAAGGTGGTCAACATTTGTCAAAACAGTGCCACATCCACAGACTGAAAAGGAAAAACACTTTGCAAAATGTCAAGAAGGGTGTAGGAAGGATGTCGAGCGTTGTTTTGGTATCCTGCAAGCTCGTTGGGCGATTATCAGGGTTACAGCTAGAATGTTTGATGTCGAGGCTCTTCGATCCATCATGATGACGTGTATTATTCTCCACAACATGATTGTTGAAATGAGTATGATTATGATGCTGTCGATGAATATGAGCTGGATCCGATGAACAACTCAAGAACACGTATCTATTGTGCTCATGACCGGACCGAAGATCCAGTGCAACATGAGCCGTTGGAACGCGATGGACGTTACAATGAATTGATCGTTCAGCGGTACACTAATGTGCAAGAGCCATATTGGCACGTAACCTGCCAGAATGATTTGATTGAGCACCAGTGGGGATTGCATGAAGGCGAAGATAATTAGAATGAGGCTTGTGGTTGAAGAATAAATTGTATTTTTTTTAAGTTTATGTAATTCTATGTAGTGTGTTTTGTTTTTAAGTTTATTTGGTGAGTTTATGTAATTCTATTTATTTGGTGAGTTTATGTAATTCTATGTAGTGTGTTTTGTTTTTAAGTTTATTTGGTGAGTTTATGTAATCTTATTTCATGTGTTTAAATAAAGTAAAAAAGAAATAAAGTTTTAAAAATAAATAAATAAATAAATAATTGCATTAAAATTGCATAATAAATTAAATAAAATAAATAAAGTTTTAAAAATAAATAAGAAATAACATAAAAATTACATAAGAAATTAAATAAAGTTCAAACCTAAAAAAAGAAAAAACATAAAAATTACATAAGAAATTAAATAAAGTTCAAAAGAAAAAAGAAAGAAAAAACATAAAAAATACATAAGAAATTACATAAAAATTATACAAAGTCTCTCGAGTTAGGATATGTGGTGCTAGGATCTTGGTTGCCATGATTTATGTAGCTAGAACCCCCTTGACTTGTTTCCGCATCTCTTGCACGCCTCCTTCGCATGACATCTCTTTTTTCCAATGTCCAAAAATATTTAGAATTCGGAGACAGTCCTACTAGAGACTTGCTCATAGTGTCACGATTTGCTTGAGCCATCCTTTTTTCTCTAAGCATTTCATTTTCTCGAAGAAGTGCTTCTCTAACCAGCTCGTTCTCTCGATTAACTACTTCTCTTTGTCTCTCAGCCGTCGCATCACGGGCCTCAGTACCTGCTAATATTGCTGCCATAGCAGCAACTTTTTCCTCATCTCTAGCCTTTTCCCGTGCCATGTTCAGTTCACCTTGGCGAGCAAGTTCCTCCATATATTTAGTGTAATCATTTTTTGAAGAACTACCTTTTTTCTTTGACGCCTTTTTACCTTGAGGCCTGAGGGACTGACGAGTCGGTTGGGTCTCGGGCACTTGTTCAGGCATCCCTTCTGTGTCTTGAAATGTGTCGACTTCTTGTTCGGCCATGTCTGGTTCTGGAGAACTATGTAGACCCATACCGTGCATGACAACTTCTAGACCAGTTGCCACAATTTTGTATTTAGGGCAATCTTTGACAATTTGCCAACATTCCCATCTAGTGAATGATTTGTTCCCATTCTTTGAATTGTAGAATCCTTGAGCTTGTAGTGTCTATAAAAAGGTGGGATAACATAGTGTTAAAAAATGCGGGTGTAACACAAATAAATAAATTCAAAATATTGATACGGGTGGAATGCATATAAATTACATAAAAATGACATAAGAAATTAAATAAAAATTACATAAGAAATTAAATAAATTAAAATTTTGATGCGGATGGAATGCATATAAAAATTACATAAATAACATAAAAATTATATACGAAATTAAATAAATCAAAATATTGATGTGGGTGGAATGCGTATAAATAAATAAAAATATTGTCACCTGATCCGCTAAACTTGTCCCACTACGGAGGTTACTGGAAGCATGAGAGATGGCATTTTTCCAACAAGTAAAGGATGCGTTGAGTTTTTTCCAACGACCTTGAAGACCTTGACTTGTTCTGGTGTCTTTTCCATGTACATCGCAAAATGCTTTCGTAATTTTACTCCACATTTCTGGCTTATCCATCTCATTACCCGTAATTGGGTCATGAGTAGTGTGAACCCAACATTCACACAACGTAATATTTTCAATGAGCTTCCACGAAGACATTTTTTTCTCTTAAAGTGTAGAAAATATTGAAATGTAGATAGTATAGAAAGTGTAGAAAATATTGAAATGTGGTGTAAAGATGGAAGATGAGGGTTAGGTATTTATAGGAAAAAAATACCTATTTTTCAAAATTTTCTGTATTTTTTAATAATTTTTCTGTGTTTTTTAATAATTTTTAATGAATTTTAATATAGTTAATTAATCTGGACCGTTGGATTTGAAAAATATTCAAATCCAAGAGCCAGGGAGTTGCCACGTGGCCAACGGTCATATTTCTGACCGCTGGGCCTTTTTTTTTTTTTTTACTTTTTTGTGAAAAAACGTGGACCGTTGATCTTTGATCCGATGGTCTATTTTAAAAGTAAAATTTAAATTTTTTTTATCGTTGGAAATCCAACGGCATAAAGGGAGCCACGTCGCCAACTCAGGGGGGGGACTGAGTGCGCCTGTCACGCGGGCCCGCGCTCCGAAATCCTGTTGGACACTCGAGCCACGCCTCCGTGAAGCGCACGCACCAGGCCAACAACCCGGCTTCTTGCTCAGTCTCTTTTGGGCTGGTCCAGAGCCCAGCTCGGGCTGGGTACCAGTCAAGTTGAGGGGGTGGACTTGGTTGACAGGTGCTGGCCTTGTTTTTGTGCTGGGTCCTGGGCAAAGTCCACTCCGTGGACTTGCTCTAATAATTTGCTCCAGCGGGTAGAAATCATATGGGAAAGAGGACCTCTAGGGATTGAACGGGGACCACATGGGAGGATGCTTTGTGTAGGATTTGGTAACATCTGACTGAATCTGTGCATGTGGCTGATATCAACTTCCCATATACAGTGGAACGTTTCAGGAAGTTTCGAAATAAATGTTTGTCTAAAAACCCATTTCGAATTAGTAATGACGCTGAATTATGTAAATGAGAGTATGGAGGTTTTCCAACGAAAAATTAAAGACTTATAGTTGGTTGTGTAGATCGAGGATCTACGCTTGACTTCTTGTTGGTTGCTTGAAAATAACAATGGCTGGCGGGTTACTAGCATGAAGATGTCAAATATTCAAGGAAGAGAGATAATGGCGGAGCCATAATTTTAGATTAGGAGGAACCTCCACAAAAGTTTTTAAAAAAAAAAAATTAATTTAAACAGATAGTATTTACAACACTACTAACCAAAATATCATAATATATATATATATATGAAAAGTAACCAAAATTCAAAATAACATAGCATCCATAATATTACATATTTCCATGAATCATAATAATTGTCCTCGACAAGTTTTCATATTTTGAAACCGTTGCATGATAGCCTCGTTCTCTATACTATTAAAAACATGTTTCTCAATATAAACAACCAAACAATCATTCATCCACAAATCACCCATTCGATTGCGTAAGGTGTTCTTCACAATGTTCATAGCAGAAAAGACTCGATCTACACTTGCAGTTGCAACAGGTAAGATGAGTGCTAGTGTCAAAAGTAAGCACACTAATGGGTAAGTCTGATCTTTCTTTGTTTCAACCATCTTTTGTGCAAGATCGCTAATTCCTTTCAAATATGCAAACTCACTATTAGAGGTCATGTCCCAAATGTAATTCTCGAGTTATTCTCTGAGTAACTCAAGATCATGCTCGGAAAAATCATTTGGATAAAATTGGGCAAGACGCATCAATTTTTCTTTGTCAAAAGTGGATAAAGAATTACTTGGATTTAAACATGCCACACAAAGAAGTAATTCATTATTCTTCTCAGTAAATCGATTGTTTAACTAAGTGAGTTGTTTATCTATGACATCGATGAATAAATCAACACGATAATGATACAAATTTGTGATGGGATGAGCTTTTTGGTCTGGCCAATCTCCACTCGAAAAAATATCATCCATGCTAGGAATTTTAAAATGATTCTTGTCACAAAAGGATGAAACTTAATCAAATAAAGATTCCCAACCACTTTCTCTCAACCTTTGCAATCTTCTTTTGCATATATTGACCAAGTTAATTGCATTCACAATATCTTGATCCTTCTTTTGTAATGCGTGTGATAGATTATTTGTGATTCCCAAAACCTTTTTCATTAAGTGTAGACCAAAAATGAAGTTGAAGGATTGAATAAAAGTCAAAAGAACCTTTGCTTTAAATTTTTGTTCTAAACTTGTTCCATCTTTTCTTACAATCTCAAGCACTTCTATCGATGATGAGAACATGCGAGCCAAACTGATTAAATATTTATAGTGAGAGCTCCATCGTGTATTAGTAGCCCACTTAAGAGTAGTTTCTTGATTCTGACCTTGTCCACTTGAAAGCTCGTTATTTTCTAGTGCTTCCAAAACTATATAAGCATGTTTCTCTCCAAGGAATATCATGACAATTAGAATATGTCACCACAACATACACCACAGAAGAAACCATAGTGAAGAGATCCCCAATTTCTAAATTCTTTTTTGCCACTGCTACTAAAACTAATTGAAGTTGATGAGCAAAACAATGAACATAAAAGGCAGACATATTCTCATTTAAAATTAGAGCTTTAAGGCCATTGAACTCACCTTGCATATTACTTGCCCATCATAGCCTTGTCCACGCAATTTGGATATACTTAATCCATGTGTAGAAAAGAAGTCATCAATGGCTAACCTAAGTGAGGAAGCTTTAGTATCTGCAACATGCTCAATACCTACAAAGCGCTCTATCACTTGGCCCTTATCCATATAGCATAGTACAATGGCCATTTGCTCATTTGAAGACTTGTCTCATGATTCATCAACAAGAATGGCAAATAAAGAATCACCAATATCACTAGTGATTGAACTGATGATTTCATATGAAATAACATTTGAGATGTCCTTCTGAATATCAGGTGATGCAAATTTCAAATTTTTAGCAGCATTTTCTAGTGTGACAGCTTTTATACCCTCATTATAGTGACGTAGCCACCGCAAAATTTCAAGAATGTTTCCTTGGTTGAGTGAATTTTTAGATTCATCATGCCCATGAAATAGAAGACCTTGTTGTAAGAGCATTATACTCACACCAATTGATGCACCTAATCGAGTTAGATAATCAATTCGGTCTTTATCAGTTTGTTTTGAAATAATTGTTTCAATATGTTGCTTTTTGTTTAGCAAGGCCTCACAGTTTCTCCAAGCATTATTATGAGAACTATTTGGTCCTCCAACATGATTTTCTAGTTTGTTCTTACACTTCCAATGCTTAAATCCAACTCCAACAAAAGTATCCCCATCAGATTGATCTCTAATGTCAGGTTTGAAGAGATAACAACATAAACAATAGGCTACATCTTATTATATGCTATACTCCAACCAAGTAGGAAACTGAGTAAACAAAGCACGATTGAACCTTCTAGGTTTTGTTCCAAAATTTGTGTAAGGAAATGTATGGGTTTGTGGTTGACAAGATTTGTTTTGCAAATAGGCTCTTTGAACTTGGTCTCGAATATGAGGATGATAACTCAAAATCGGTCTACATAATCCAGGATCATATTGGAGAGTTTCCATGTTATTCTCCATAGAATCCACTAGGGGTGGGCACTTAGAACTGAAAACCGAAATCGAAACACGAACCAAATCGAACCGCACTAAACGGTTTGGTTTTGCGGTTTTGAAACGGTTTCGGTTTTGAAACCGAATCGCAACATAGAAAATGGTTTGGTTTCGGTTTTAGCTTTTGAAAACCGCACCACAAATATTAATAAACATTTAATTAGATATTCATATTAGATTTCATGTTTTCATTGTTGTGATAGGAGCATATTTATGCGACTTAATTGGCTTGTTCTTGTGCGTTTACGTTGTGTTTCTTTAGTTATTTTAGTGTTTAAAGTAGGCTTGGCAATTCCTGACACGACCCGATAACCCGACACGACACGACACGAAATTAACAGGTGTTCCGGTCGACACGATAATGAAACGGGTCGTTATCGGGTAACCCGATAAGCACCTGTTAAGATAACGGGTTTGTTCGGGTATACACGTGGGTAACACGATACACGATAAGCAGAATATTAATTTAATAATTTATAACCCTAAAAAAATACTATAATAATTATATATATATATATTAATTTAACAATTTTATACCCCTAAAAACTATAATTATATATATATATATATATTAAATTAACTATAATAATTATAATAATTATATATACTATAATAATTATACCCAAAATATTAACTATAATAATTATATATATATATATATATATATTAAATTTTATACCCCTAAAAACTATAATAATTATACATACAAAATAAATAGATTTAAATCTACTTAATAAATAAATATATATACACACACACACACCATAGAACTTCATGGGATACGAATTATACGAAACTAATTTCAACGATCCAACCGTCAAACATGTTTGTATATACTTCGAGATCGCATACGCCAAAAATTGCAAAAAAAAAACATTCAGAGAGCAAGTAACGGGACAAAACTTTTCGACGGTTATAAACGAAAAATCACGATTTAACGGTCATTGTAACTCCGATTTTGATGATTTTTTAGAACCACACTCCTTGACCCTATATGAATACAATGATTGAATTCGATCTTCAATTTAAAATATTTACACTAGTGGATACCACAAAATCTTATGTTATACTTAATAAAAGTATGAATAAACTCTTAAGTATTAGTGAATCTATTGTTTTGATAGGATACTCATTCTACAAAACTATTTTCAATGATCAAACCGTCAAACATGTTTGTATATACTTCGAGATCACATACACCAAAAATTGCAAAAAACAAACATTCATAGATCAATTAATGGGACAAAAGTTTTTTACGGTTATAAACGAAAAATCATGATTTAACGGTTATTTTAACTCCGATTTTGATAATTTTTTACAACTACACTCCTTGACCCTATATGAATACAAGTAATGAATTCGATCTTCAATTTAAAATATTTACACTAGTGGATACCACAAAATCTTATGTTATACTTAATAAAAGTATGAATAAACTATTTAGTATTAGTGAATCTATTGTTTTGATGGGATACTCATTCTACGAAACTAGTTTCAAAGATCCAACCGTCAAACATGTTTGTATATACTTCGAGATCGCATATGTCAAAAATTACAAAAAACAAACATTCAGAGATCAATTAACGGGACAAAACTTTTCGACGGTTATAAAAAGAAAAATCACGATTTAACGGTCATTTTAACTCTGATTTTGATGATTTTTTGCAGCTACACTCCTTAACCTTATATGAATACAATGATTGAATTCGATCTTCAATTTAAAATATTTACACTACTGGATACCACAAAATCTTATATTATACTTAATAAAAGTATGAATAAACTATTAAGTATTAGTGAATCTATTGTTTTGATGGGATACTCATTCTACGAAACTAGTTTCAATGATCCAACCGTCAAACATGTTTATATATACTTCGAGATCGCATACGCCAAAAATTGCAAAAAACAAACATTCAGAGATCAAGTAACGGGATAAAACTTTTCGACGGTTATAAACGAAAATCACGATTTAACGGTCATTTTAACTCCGATTTTGATGATTTTTTACAACTACACTCCTTGACCCTATATGAATACAATGATTGAATTCAATCTTCAATTTAAAATATTTACACTAGTGGATACCACAAAATCTTATGTTATACTTAATAAAAGTATGAATAAACTCTTAAGTATTAGTGAATCTATTGTTTTGATGGGATACTCATTCTATGAAACTAGTTTCAATGATCCAACCGTCAAACATATTTTTATATATTTCGAGATCGCATACGCCAAAAATTGCAAAAACCAAACATTCAGAGAGCAAGTAACGGGACAAAACTTTTCGACGGTTATAAACGAAAAATCACGATTTAACGGTTAATTTAACTCCGATTTTGATGATTTTTTACAACTACACTCCTTGACCTTATATGAATACAATGATTGAATTCGATCTTCAATTTAAAATATTTACACTAGTGGATACCACAAAATCTTATGTTATACTTAATAAAAGTATGAATAAACTCTTAAGTATTAGTGAATCTATTGTTTTAATGGGATACTCATTCTACGAAACTAGTTTCAATGATCCAACCGTCAAACATGTTTGTATATATTTCGAGATCGCATACGCCAAAAATTGCAAAAAAAAAAACATTCAAAGATCAAATAACGGGACAAAACCTTTCGACGGTTATAAACGAAAAATCACGATTTAATGGTTAATTTAACTCCGATTTTGATGATTTTTTACAACTACACTCCTTGACCTTATATGAATACAATGATTGAATTTGATCTTCAATTTAAAATATTTACACTAGTGGATACCACAAAATCTTATGTTATACTTAATAAAAGTATGAATAAACTATTAAGTATTAGTGAATCTATTGTTTTGATGGGATACTCATTCTACGAAACTAGTTTCAAAGATCCAACCGTCAAACATGTTTGTATATACTTCGAGATCGCATATGTCAAAAATTACAAAAAACAAACATTCAGAGATCAATTAACGGGACAAAACTTTTCGACGGTTATAAAAAGAAAAATCACGATTTAACGGTCATTTTAACTCTGATTTTGATGATTTTTTTCAGCTACACTCCTTGACCTTATATGAATACAATGATTGAATTCGATCTTCAATTTAAAATATTTACACTAGTGGAAACCACAAAATCTTATATTATACTTAATAAAAGTATGAATAAACTATTACGTATTAGTGAATCTATTGTTTTGATGGGATTCTCATTCTACGAAACTAGTTTCAAAGATCCAACCGTCAAACATGTTTGTATATACTTCGAGATCGTATACGTCAAAAATTACAAAAAACAAACATTCAGAGATCAAGTAACGGGACAAAACCTTTCGACGGTTATAAACGAAAAATCACGATTTAACGGTCATTTTAACTCCGATTTTGATGTTTTTTTACAACCACACTCCTTGACCCTATATGAATACAATGATTGAATTCGATCTTCAATTTAAAATATTTACACTACTGGATACCACAAAATCTTATATTATACTTAATAAAAGTATGAATAAACTATTAAGTATTAGTGAATCTATTGTTTTGATGGGATACTCATTCTACAAAACTAGTTTCAATGATCCAACCGTCAAACATGTTTATATATACTTCGAGATTGCATACGCCAAAAATTGCAAAAAAAAAACATTCAGAGATCAAGTAACGGGACAAAACTTTTCGACGGTTATAAACGAAAAATCACGATTTAACGGTCATTTTAACTCCGATTTTGATGATTTTTTACAACTACACTCCTTGACCCTATATGAATACAATGATTGAATTCGATCTTCAATTTAAAATATTTACACTAGTGGAAGCCACAAAATCTTATGTCATACTTAATAAAAGTATGAATAAACTCTTAAGTATTAGTTAATCTATTGTTTTGATGGAATACTCATTCTATGAAACTAGTTTCAATGATCTAACCGTCAAACATGTTTGTATATATTTCGAGATCGCATACGCCAAAAATTGCAAAAAACAAACATTCAGAGAGCACGTAACGGGACAAAACTTTTCGACGGTTATAAACAAAAAATCACGATTTAACGGTTAATTTAACTCCGATTTTGATGTTTTTTTACAACTACACTCCTTGACCTTATATGAATACAATGATTTAATTCGATCTTCAATTTAAAATATTTACACTAGTGGATACCACAAAATCTTATGTTTATACTTAATAAAAGTATGGTATAGTACTATTGTTTTATTTTTTTTCATAATTATTTTGGTAAACTTCTCATAATTTGAATGATTTTTAATGTTTGGTTTTTCTATGCTTAGTTTATGCAGAAGATAGTTATGACGTGGAAAACCTTACTGAAAACATAATCAACATAACTCTTGAAGGCAATAGATCAAGCCAAAGTTCCAATGCAATTTCATGATGATCGATGTAAATCGAGGATTTTGTAAATTGAGGTTTAAACTTTTGAGAAAGATTTCACAACCTTGAAAACAAAAACTGTTTCATTTTGTATATCCTTGCACATTTAAAATTTGTAATAGATTAGTAGTGTATGTATTATTTTTTTATTAGGCTCTTATTTTCGAGTGTAGATGTAGTACTTAAACGACAAATGTGTTTTAATGTTTTGAAGTAATATTTATATGGCAATGTGTGGTATGTGCAAATTTAAGAAAAAATATATATTTTTCTTAACGAGTCATAACGGGTCATAACGGGTCGGGTCACTTTACCCGTTGGGTAAAGTGACACGACTTGTTAAGGACCCGTTAAGATAACGGGTGTGACACGACACGACCCGTTAAGATAACAGGTGTTACACGAAAACGACACGAACACGACTGACACGACCCGTTTGCCAGGCCTAGTTTAAAGTCATTTTCATTTGTTTGTAGGTCTTAATAACAACCTTGGTAAGAAAAGTGCATTTTGGTGCATGTTGGATCAATATTGGGCTCAAATGGATTGCATGCATGAGGATGGACGTTTTGGGCATATGTGTGTGCAAGTGTGTGTGTGTAATTGCAAGGATAAACAATGACAACTCATACACATGCAAAGAAGCCCACATGCAAAGTGAAAGACTCTAAGTACAAAGTATGCAAGAAGATGCATTTTGGAGGCCTTTGGAGCATGTTTCGGGCTTGGAATGGATAGCAAATGCATGGGCCAAAGTGGATGGACGAATTTGAGAACTAAAGAGGCCAAGAATGTGAAGAATTAGTGTCCAAAAGATAAAGAATTCAGCCCAAAAATGTCACTCCAAGTTGCACACTCCTTGCCATGCAAAACACATAGAATTCCCTTTGGATTCCCATGCCATGCTTGATCACTCTTGTCCCCTACATAATTTCTGATTTCATGCTTTAATTCATTTAATTATTTCACTCAATTGCTTGATACCTCTTGTTCCCTTCACCCATTAGATTTTAAACAATCTTTACATCCATTACATGCACCAATTGATGCTCCATCATTCACATTTGGAATCCAATGGCATGTGTCACACATGTTGTTGCACCTTTGACCCATTTGTTGACACATTTCACCTCCCTTTCCATCTCTATGCAATGTACACAATCATTCATGCTCCCTAACTGCAACACCACTCCATTTTACCCTTCACACTTTGCATCATCACTTCATTTTCACCCTTGGACCATTGCACACCACACACACCAACTTGCCATGCATTTCATCCCTAGCCTAACCTGATTTTCTAAGGTTTTTGGGGCCTATAAATACATGTTTACACCCCTTGGCCAAAGAACAATCCCCCATATTCATCATTTTATCACAGAAATTCGTCCATACACACCCTAGGAAGAAAAACACCCCAAAAACACCATTCTAGTGCCTAGAAAACATAACAGCCACTCCACCTTCTTCCACCCTCTTTGCCTAGTTCTCCACCACCTTCCAACCATCAAACACTCTTCCACACTCACCCTAAACCCCTCCATATCATTCCCCATCCATTCTACACCATAAATCCACCCAAAAATCTGTCCACAAGCTTCATGCCGCAACAAGGAGGAAGGGAGATCCATTGATGCACTTGCTTTCCAAGTTGGAGCATTTTAGGTGTTTTATTTCCTTTGATTTTAATGTCTAATTTTATGTATCTTTGTATTGCAAGAATGAGGAACTAAACCCCCTTAGTTGGGGGGTGATTCGAAACCATGTACATGCTTGCAATATGATTTGATTACATTCAGTTGTTATTTCATAAGTTGCGGATTCAATTCGTTCATCTACTTGATTGATAACTTATTTGTGTATGTTGATTGAGAGTGCACGCTTAGTTTTCATGCATGAATATGATGCTAGATTATGAGGGAGTTTCACCTAATAGTTACAATCTTATAATCACAAGTAGTGAAGGTCGCTTGAAAACGATCGCGTTGAATGAATTCTTGGCACTAGTTTCATGCTCATCATAGTAACGAATGCCTCGTCAACACTTATAGTTCTCATTGTGCTTCATGATTCTTGATTGTATCTTTATTGTGCTCATCACGTAAGGAACCTTTGAGGAATGCTTTGAATTGTTGTATGCGCTTTTCCATCCAATTCATTAACTTAAGGAGAACTTGAAGGTTAATTTAAGCGTATCTAATTAACTTGGGGTGTTGAGTTTCATAATTTATTGAAAGAACAACTGAAAATCATTTTGTTTGCAAGTGTGTCATGTGTGGAGAAGAACCTCATAACTAGCCTTTTATCCATCCTTTTCATCCAAAAACGTTTTACAATCTGTTTTGTTTTAAAGTTTCTGTTTTGTTTTCAATTTTTGTCCAAAACAAATCCCCCTTTATTTTGAAGTCTTAGATTAGTTAGAAAGTGTTTTGATTTGTGTTTCTAAGTGTTTTGATTCAAGTTTTCATCCAACTTCGTCCAAGTTCTTGTTAGGTTCTCAAAACTGCCCAGAAAGTGGTTTTTAGGCAGTTTTGAGTCATTAGGTTGCTGTTTTGAGTTTTATGTTTGTTTAAGTATTTTAAAGTATAGTTTTGCATTCTTTGAGTCTAGTTTAGTGTTTTAAATTTTTTTTTTATGTTTTTAAGTCAGTTTTCAAGTGTTTAGCAATCCCTCCTAATCCCCGGCCTAGAACGATCCCTACTTACATACTTTACTACATTTGATAAAAAGAGGGTTTAATTTTGTGTGTTAACTTATTTTTCACATCATGTTGTTTGTTAGAATCCATACACTTAGTAAGGACTCAACCACACAAGAATATCATCATTCATCACTTTTTTTCGTTCATTAACTTGAAGAACCTCTGTTATTTTATACCATCACACACACAGACACACACACAAATATGTACAAGGGTGGACTAATCTTGTTATCAAGAGTCGAGCAATGATCTAATGATTTCCACTCATTTGAAGCATGATATCACATATTATAGTATGAAAGTTTCACTCATGTTAAAGAAAAAGACATTGAAGTTTCGTTCCCCACGTAATTGACTTGAATATCCTTCATACATGATGAGTATGCGAGAATGTGAATTACAAAATCCTACATGGGTGATAGAACAAGCCTTGCAAGGGCTTATAAAGAGTATGATTACTTCCCATATTACCAATAGGTTTTATGGTGAAACCTCAACTTCTTCTACCAATGCTCTCTTCATACCAAATAAAAGACTGAGTAATCATGCATTCCTCAGTCACCTAGTAAAAGAACAATTTTAACGTTTCCATACCTATTGTACATGAATTAGAGACTATGGAGTACCTCAAACATTTTTTAAAAAATTTGCTAGTTTAGCTGGTGAACAATGTTAAAAAAAAAGGGAGTTTTAACAAAAAGCCCGCGGTACTGTTAACTTTAACGAAAAACCACATTTTTACACTAAAAAGTCAAACCTGGTACCAATCACTTTACCCTTTATTTTGTCCTTATTGTTAAAACTCAAAGTTTTCAAGCCCTTTTTATTAGTTTTCCTAAAAAAAAAATAGGTATCTAGGTTCTTTAAATTTTCATCTTCAACAACACTCTTTATTTTAACGAACTTTAAATATTTTACGATGAATTATTTCAAAAAGAAAAACACAACCCACTTAGTTTCTAAAATCACTTTCTCTCTTCCTTTTCTCCTTGGTTCACGGGTCCACCATTGAGTTTTATTAATTTTTTTAACATTAGCATATGAACCGTGTCTTTATAAATGTAATAATTTTTATCACAAATGGTCCTTCAAGCTGACCCACCTCATAATGATGGTCCCTAAAATTAAAGATCGATCAATATAATCCTTGAAAATGAGTGTCGCAAAATAATATGATCATTCCGTCATAATTTTGTCAAAATTCTATTATGTGCTAATGCGGCACGTAACTGGATCCCACAAATATAATTAAATATTGTCATGTAAATTAAAAATATTTAAGTAATAAAAATAATAATTTTTGGGAATTGTTATTAGCACTCCAAAAATCTCATTTTATACTCCTCACAAGTGTATTTTGCTTTCTAATAATACAAAGTTTGGAGTGTCAAATGAGATTTTTGGAGTGCTAATAACAATACCCTAAATTTTATTCATAGTTAAAAACTTAAAAAATGAAAAATGAAAAAAAGAGGATAAATTTGTCACATCCGTCCTAATTTTAATTGTATATTATTTCCAGCACTATAAAATTATAAAATTGCCCTTGACGGCCTAAGTGAAAATCCTACGTGGACATTAAATACTTCATAAACTTTAACTCTTTTCTTGTCTTTCTAGTTAGTACGTGTCCTTACGAACACGTGAGTGCGAATGAGACGTAAATTAGACGTGCAACGAACAATTTAGGCACCTTTCCTACCCTGGGGATTCTACTACCTGTTTTTTCGAGACAACAGTGGACTGTTGGTATTACGGGTTGTAAACTATGATATTCTGGCTTATTTGTTGGACTTGTTAAAGAAATGGACAAGTAAGTTGTTCAATTGAGTATTCTTAATTAGGCCTAGTACCTAATTAATTATTGTTTGGGCTTGACCACCAAAGGCGCACACATATACTCTCGAAGTGCTTGATGATAAAAAAGGATAGATGCAAAAGGAATTGAATTCAAAGTTACAACAGAGATTTTACAAAACTTTAAAGTTCAAGGGTGATATTGTAATTTTACTTATGTCAATGCACCTCCCAAATATTTTATTAATTGAATATATTCATTTTTGACACTTAGTGCTACAGTCTAGTAGTATTCATCTTCACTTGTAAGTGAGAGGTCTTAGGCTCGATTCTCGCCAAAGATGAATTTGAACCACATTATTACTAGCCTATTGTGAAGCTAAGCTCACCCCCTCCCTTTAGTGTAGATAATATTTTAAAAAGAAAAAATATATATTTATTTGTTTCTAGTCTATCTCTTTCTATATATATATATATATATATATATATATATATATATATATATATATATATATGGAAAGTTCAAAAATCATCATATAATAATCTAGAAATTGCAATAAAAAAGAAAAAAAATGTAGGTTTGTGATGATTTTAAAATCTTTTATACTAGGTAATCTAGTATCCTTATGTAGGGGGTTGGTTCACAGGTACAACCTTTGTAACTTCATGGTATACCCATGAATTAGCAAGTTCCTATTTGGAAGGTTGTAACTTCTTAACAGCTGCAATTTCCACTCCGGCTAATAGTTTAATGCACTTGTTGTTGTTACTATGGGGTCCTAAAGCGCAGGGCCGTCTTTGAGATTTCGGGGGCCTTGTGTGAAATTTATAAAAAGGCCCCTTTTTAAGATATTTTTTTAAAGTATGACAATATATTGGTACTAGAAAATAATAACTTAAATCAAAACAACTTTTAGGACTCACTGATTGTAAGTTTACAAGTGTCATTAAGTAAGTAAAAGTTATAAACATAATCTTCACTAAATAATAAAAAGCAGTTCAATCTTAAGCAACCAAATAAAGAAAAAAAAAACTTCAAAAACTCTAACTTTAGAGTTTCATTTGAATATATAGCATTATTATATAATTAATAAAATTGAAAAGAAAATCGTTTTTTAAGGTGTTGTTATTAACACCCCTAATATTTCATTGTGCATTCCAATTTTTTATATTTAGAAAGAAAAAAAAAGTTTACACTTATAAAAGTGCACTATAAGATTTTAAAGTGCTAATAAAAACATTTTTTTAATATAACATTATTACATATAAATATAAGATACCGAAATTTTTTGAGGGCCCTTCAAATTTGGGGGCCTTGTGTGATTGCATCTTTCGTTCCCCCTCAGCGCCGCCTCTGCTAAAGCACAAGGAGATTTTACTCGATGATGTCAACTAGGTGGTATATGAACTTTTGTTGCTCTACACGGCACTAGTGGATCTTAAATAAAAAAGAGTTTGTATAGAATAAAATATATACAATTAAATACGTATTTATTTTTCACTAGTGGCTTATTTATATCATTTGACCAATTATAACTTCTTGATTTTCAATATTGGAAGTAGTTTGGAAAGATTCAGAATAATTAAGGCCCATTTCTAGTTTGTTCTCTTCGTCCATCATCACTCCCCCTCTTACTAAGTAGTTTGGAAAGATTCAGAATAATTAAGGCCCATTTCTAGTTTGTTCTCTTCGTCCATCATCACTCCCCCTCTTACTCTCTTCCTTTCTTTATCTTTCCCTCTAACCCTCATTCTCTCTCATGACTTCATCACTGTCTCTCCCAATGAAATACAGAGACGCGGACCACTACCACATGCTAAAAACTCTTCGAACCCACACCATAGGCGACCACCACCCCCGACTCAATAAGCTCCCATACCACTCCCTCTAGTTCATTTTTAATTTCTGGCATGAATTCAATCTTACATGTGGTTTAGAACCCACACCTAGTGGCGAAGCCAGGAATTATTGAGGGGAGGGGCGAAATTTGAAAGGGTAAAAATTGTTACTGGAGAGGTTTCATGTTATTAAAACATTCCATAATGTGCTCATTCACTGCATAATGAAACGTTATTAGCAAGGGTAAAATGCTGTAGGAAAAGGTATTGAGCTGTCGGAAAAACTTTTCAAGGAAAAAATTGTCGTTGATCGTCGCAAATTCTTCTATGCGAAATAATTTTTTTTTCTTTTCTGATTAGTCATCCAAAAAAATACATTTTCGACACTAATCACCCTTCGATTTCGGTTAAATACTCGTCGAAGTCGAATTTTAAAAAGGTTAATAATCCTAAATTAAAGAGGTTTTTTGTCAATCCGGTGCAAATATAGTTTACAAGTTAGCTCATATAAGGTTCTCAAGCTCACAATGTCATAAATTTAATAAATTATCATACAATTAGGTTGAAGATAAAAATTAATACACTTATAATACATCTTATGATGTATTATGAGAATTTTAAAACTTCGTGACCCATTCTAAAAATCATTCCAAATGTGAACAGTGTAAATTGTAGTTGACCTATTTTTTTAAGGTAAACTCCAAATACATACGACTCTTCATTTTTTTTTACTCATTTGAAAAGATTAAAATGAACACTACTGTGAAAACGATCAAAATGAACACTACCAATTATCGAATATTTACATATATGTAAGAGATTGAATTATGAGCTAACTATTAATCTACATTAAGTGATTGTAGACTAAAATTTATATTCATGTATACAAAATTAAATACATTGCCAATATAATTTAACAAGAGGGTATATTTGTGAATTGTGAGTTTTGGGGCATATTTTGCTGCCCTAGGAATTTAAAAAAAAAAATTATAACCCTTCGCTGCTGCGTGCAACAACAAAGAAACTAGAGCAGTAGCTGGGACACCATCATTTCCAACGGGACCAGAGGGGCGGAACCATCGCAACTGAGCTTGATTCCAGTGAGGGGAGGGGCATCCGCCTCTCCTCGCTCCTATGTAGCTTCGCCCATGCCCACACCCGTGTCTATCCAGAAGCTTAACCTACCTTTTTCCTTTTCGACTTCTGCATAGGACTCTGGTGAGATTTCTTGAATCTCCCGACCACGGTTGGCCCTGAAATCACCTTAAGTTGTTTTCCTTTTGTGTTCTAAGTTCATTCCTAAGCTTGCATGTGAAAATTGGGAATGGATTGGTGCAGATTTGATGTGGGGCAAACCTCTCTCAAGTTTTCTAGCAAGGACCCTTGTGTTTTAGGTTGTCTTCCAGCCATCTCCAGCCACCTAGTGTCTTTAAAATGGGTATATTTCTCATCCTTACGTTTTTTTTCAGCTTTAAATCTCTACATAGCACGCTAGATTTGGTTATGAATTAAGCTTGAAATGGGCTCTGGAAACCATGCCCAGAAATCGACCACTCTCAGCCCTCTCGAAAAAGGCGAGTACAACCCATACTCGCGTGAGTATGCTTTGCGTGGTATTGCAGTGCCCAGCGTGTTAGCACACACGCCTCCCACCAGAGGTATTGTGCTCCTTCACCAGCCACGGTGGAATTTGGCAATCCCAACTTGGCGTGTGGCGGCCCGAGCTGTCGCCACATGATGGTGTGTGAGGGTGCGTGAAGGAACCTAATGCCATCTCCAATCGAATGGTCCAGATGGCCAGAGGGCCGAAAATAGCCCGAAAACCATCTCAAATCGAGGGCTAGGCTAGAGGCCTGTGGAATCTGAGAGGGCCCCACGGAATCGAAGAGGGCTAGAGGGGTGGCTAGAAAATCATCTATCCTGTCGGTTATAACCGACAGGAATTCTTAAAAAGAAATTTGAATCCAACGGCTAACTGGCGCCAGTTACCGTTGGATTCAATTTTTTTTAGGCCCTTTTTTTCCTATAAATACCTAAACCATTCATTCACCATTCCTAAAAAAATTTCACCATTCCTACACCATTTCAATTCTCATATTTTCTTTCCTCTTTCAAAAATCTATCCTTCAATTTTTTCAATAATTTTCAAATGGCCTCGTCTGCAATGAAAGGTAAGGCTCGGACCCGAAAAGAAGATGAAGCTCTTTGCAAGGCTTATAGATGGGTGTCGGAAGATAGTATGTGGGGTAACTATCAAACAAATGACGGTGTTTGGACTCATGTGTCCAAAAAATATTTAGAGTTCTATGAAGGCACCACTCTAGTGAATATTCGAAACCACGAGAGTTGTTCTTCAAGATGGAATAAACATCTTCAGCCAAGTTTGAACAAATGGCATCAAGCATTGTTAGCAGTCGCAAGTAGACATGAAAGCAGCGCTAATTACTACAACGAAGTAAGTGTTTTCACAATTTATTTTAAATATTTAATTATATTACATTTAATTCCATAAATTAATTTCCTTTAATTTTTTTCTAGGTATGCCAAGCGGAGGAATTGTATATGGAAAGCAACTCGAAACCTTTTCAGTTTCACAGTTGTTGGGAAATTTGTAAAGGGTGGGTGTTATTTGAAGATCCACCACAGAGAGCTCCTACGCCGATGTTCGGAACTGCATCCTCAGCTGCAGATATGGATGAAG
Source organism: Malus domestica (assembly GCF_042453785.1). Lineage (NCBI taxonomy): Eukaryota > Viridiplantae > Streptophyta > Magnoliopsida > Rosales > Rosaceae > Malus > Malus domestica. The sequence continues at coordinate 21,351,607 of NC_091674.1, read as the reverse complement.
ATGGATCTCCAACCATTCAACAAATAAGGGTAGAAAATCCGTCTTCGGGTGAAGGTTTCATACCTAGGCTATGGGACGAAACACGGCGCGAAGGTTGAAGGAAAAAGGCAAGGCAAATGATGATTACGCCGCTCAACATGAAGTGGCGTCCTCATTGTGATTATTGGTGGAGCAAAATGCCCTTGAGGCGAAAGAAATGAAGTGTAGGCATGAAGAACAGGCCAAACAAATACAAGAAGAGATGGATGATAAGAATATGGAATGGAACACTTCAAATTACATTCCAATGAGTAAGGCCTATTTTGATAGAAAAATAAATAAATTATGAGCCAACGGCAATTGTTTACCTCTGACTATACTCCTACGATGGCGAATGATGAAGATGATATTGATTATGGATATTAAATTTAAGTTGTTGTATTTTTTAAATTTAATTTGTCTTTAAATTTTAGTTGTAGTTTTTAAATTTAAGTTGTTGCTTTTAAATTTAAGTTGTTGTAGTTTTTAAATTTAAATAATAAATTATGTTTATCCCTATGGCCCTCGGTTGGAGACGGTTTTTTGTGACATGGCTAAAACGAGCCCTCTGGCCCTTTAGCCCTCGGTTGGAGACGGAGGCAAATATGGTCTTGTACTGTTCATTAAAATATTAATATCTTGGAGGATCCTGGAGGGCCAGAGGGCTAAAATAAGCCTTTTGGCCAGCCATCGGTTGGAGATGGCCTAAGGTCCCTTTTTAGGTTTGTCAATGTGCTGCATCTGAATGCGCCCTCCGTTTTCCAAATTCGACTATTTTAATATAGTTTCTCTAATAGTCATACTTTGTACAAATATGTGAATTTACAATCATCCTTAGTATTTACATTAGGAGTTTTGTTTTTAGGTAAAACACATCTCAAGAACCTCCAAAACTTGCAAGGCGATTTTCAACTCGACAACTTGGTTGTGAATGGATCTTTTATTTTATGTTATATATATATATATATATATATATATATATATATATTTATATATAATAGTTTCCTCAATAACTGTTTTATGCTTACTGATGTGGTGACATGCCATATTTAGCTTTACAAGTAATCATTACATACTATTTACGTTTATTATATAATTTGTAAGCATAAAAGTGTGGCATGATCACAGTTGCATAATATCTGCTCATCATTACTTGATTAGCACGGTGTCTTTTAGATGTCAAGCCCATGTGTGTGTTCACATGCACCATTTACATTCGTTTTGGATTCATAATAGGTGTTAGCATGCCCCTAAGGTCGATGATTAACTTGTATGTGATGCGCCTAGTGCCATCTTCATGTGGTAATAGTACTAGAGTGTAAAACCTACACCCAGCATGTTCCATGTTAGAATATCTATTGTTGGACTTGTGTACCAACGTAGACTAATGAGCATTGACATGTACTTGACTTTGTTGAGATATCTGTTGCATATGTACCTTATATCCCTTGACATACTTTGTCATCCGGGTGCTATACTCTATACTTTAGTATATTTTATCTTGAAAGCTTTATACTTGTTTTATAGCGAGAGGTTACAATTTTCAAAGACGGTTTTGCAAAACTTTGCTTTATAGTCCAACTCACCTTTGTTTGTTCCTCTCAAGGATTTAGTAATAAAGCTCTTGTAACGATGAGGATTTCTAGAAAAAAAGTTGACATGTAGGAGATTTCTCCTTTCGGTATAATCATTCTTACTTTAATATTGCATTGTTATCTATGCTTTGACGTCAATATCTGCTAAGGGTTCAACCTCGCTTATATGCTCTAGTATTAGTTACTTTAGGTTTTACTTTATTTGATTTCCACATCACCATCACTTTATGACTTGTTGGCCAGCATGACTCAATTTGGCTGTCTAGATAAACATTTCGGGTAGGGATGTGTCAGTTAGGTATCGGAACATAGATTTAGGCAGTTCTGCATTCACCACACACGTGTTGTAAACACAATCAATTCTTGAACTCTAATGTTTTAGAATTATACCACCTCATCAATCACAAACCACACCAGCTTTTCTTAATTTTGGGTGACTTAGAATGGCTATTGTTGACACCATCTAGACGACTTTGTGCCCTTCCCAGAAGAATGATTTGGAGATCGTCTGTGATCTTTAAGTAAAGAACTCCTACGGCACAGAGACTCAAAATAGCCGAAGCTTGGTTCAGACATGTTAAGAAGATGTTGCATTTCATGCAGAGGCAAGGAAACTTCCCAGTTGACCAATAGATTGTGACTATAGTATGTTTCCTCCAAGGACCAGCAATATCGTGGTGGAAGTATAAGATGAACAAATCCCGAAAAACGAAAAAGAAACTAGATATATTCAAGCAACGGTTCGTGAGCATGTTTATGCATCTGGATTACAAGACTTTAATAAGAGACGAGTAGATGAACTTAAACTAGGGCATAAGTGTCGATAACTGAGTGCCACATGAAGTTCACCGATCTATATCACAATTATGCAGTCATCCCTACCAATCATTTCAAGACATATCACCAGTACAAGAAAGAAAATTGCAAGCAACTTTTTCCTTTAGTAACACCTACACAATGTACCAAACATTAGGAATTCTACAAGGCTTAGTGATAGACCCTAAATCAACCTTGACTCTTAAGCTGCCATAGAAGTCGAGAGAGAATATGAACAAGAAGAAGACAATACTATTTTTATCACACATCCTTTGTATCTTACAATTCTTGCTATACAGCAACTAACCACAATAATATTTTCCTATTACAACCAACTAACAACTTTTATAGCTAATACAATCTTATTCACTAATATGATGACACTTGGCACCATCTCAGTTGTCATACAACAACCCTTTATCCTTAAGATTCCTATCAATTACTCCCCCCTTTGAAATTAGCCTTGTTTTCAAGGCTGGAAGTCAGGAAATCGAGCTTTCAAATCATCCAAACACTCCCAAGATGCATCGGCAACATGATGATTCCGCCATTGCACTAAGACTTCGGTGACACGAGTCGACCCATGTTTAATAACCCGTCGATCCAGGATAGCTGCTGGTTCATCTTGAATCAGACTTGCATCATGAGCAGATGGAAGCAATATAGTAGTAGAGGCTGATGTGCCCATTTGTTTCTTGAGACAAGAAACATGGAAAACTGGGTGAATCTTAGAATGAGGTGGCAATCTTAACTTGTAGGCCATAGGTCTGACCTTCGTAAGAATTTCAAAGGTACCATAAAACCGAGGATGCAATTTATGATAAGGATGTAGAGCTAGTGACTTTTGTTGGTAAGGTACCAACCTGAGATACACATAATCACCACCTTCAAAAGACCTTTCAGTTCAATGTTTATCTACCTGACTTTTCATTCTTACTTGAACTACTTCCATATTAGTCTTGAGAAAAGATAAAATCTGAGTTCGATCTTGTAAGCACTGATCCATCGAGTCAATCTTTGTAGTTCCGGATTCATAGATTGGAATATATGGAATAGACTGCCCATACACTACTTCATAGGGTGTAAGTTTCGTTGCAGTATGATAAGATGTATTGTAACTCTATTCCACCCATAAAGCCATTTCAGCCATTGCTTGGGCTGTAAGCTACAAAAACACCTTAAGTATGTTTCTAAACATTAATTTAAAAGCTCAGTATGTCCATCAGTTTGGGGGTGAAATCCTGAACTAATACACAATCTGGAGCTTTGAAGTTTAAAGATTTCTTTCCAAAAAGAGCTAATGAAAATGGGATCTCAATCTGAGACAATGGAGGTTGGCATCCCATGTAGTTTGAACACTTGATCGATGAAAAGCTAAGCTACGGAGTGAGCAGTATAAGGATGAGACATGGATAGAAAGTGTGCAACTTTTGAAAGTCGGTCAACCACAATAAATATGACAGATTTGCCTCTGCAAGGAGGAAGTCCAGTGATGAAGTCCATGGATATGTCAATCCACACTATTTAGGGAATAGGTAAAGGATTCAGTAGTCCTACGGGAGCAAGGGACTCATACTTGTTTTTCTGACAGATATCACAACCAGCAACCATATCCCTGATGTTGTTCTTCATACCTTCCCAATAAAAAGACTTAGAAATGCGTTTGTAAGTCTTAAGAAAACCTGCATGACCTGCACTAGGTGTGCAATGAAACTCTTCAAACAATTTCGCCCTCCAAGAACTTGTAGGACTTAGGACAATCCTATTTTTGTATCTCAAAAAACCATTAGGAAAGTGATATCTCAAGAATTGCAATGGAACAGAATTCGAAGTTTTATTCAAAACTGATTGTGATTTGGCTAAGATCCAATCATCTTGCTCAACATGTCGGCGAAGGTTATCGAGCCAAGACATATAAGGATAAGATATGGCAGTAAGTTAACTGCCAAGTACTCCCGGAAGCACGGAATTAGGAGCAACACTATTCGTGGCAAAAACAACCAGAGTGGTTGAAGTAGTGTCAGGTGGAATCCTCGAATCTGAGAACATTCGAGACAAAGCATCTGCTGCCTTGTTATCACTCCCTTTCTTGTACTGAATTTTGTAATCAAAACCAAGTAATTTCGAAACCCATTTTTGCTGAAAAGGAGAATTAGCACGATTCTGCAGAAAATACTTGAGGCTGTGATAATCTGTTCATATAATGAAATGGTTCCCAAGGAGATATGATTGTCGTTTCTTAACTGCATGAATTACGGCTAACATTTCCCTTTCATAAGTCGATAAAGCCTGATTCTTTGGTCCTAAAGACTAGCTTGTAAAAGCAATCGGCCTACCTTCTTGTTGCAACACTGCTCTTATACCCGTACCTGAAGCATCAATTTCAATAATGAAGGTTTTTGAAAAATCTGGGAGAGCCAAGACTGTATGAGACATCATGGCACTCTTGAGTTTCTGAAATGCAACCATTGCCGCAGAGGTCCAATGAAATCCATCCTTTTTAGTGAGTGGAGTCAAAGGACCACAGATTCTGCCATAATGGGGAATAAATTTTCTGTAATACCCACTGAGGCCTAAAAAACCCCTTAAAGCTTTCACAAAAACCGGTTTAGGCCACTCTGCAATTGCTTTTAATTTCGAAGGGTCAACAGCCACTCCTTTATCAGAAACTGTATGCCCCAAATACTCAATTTGCGTTCTCCCAAATGCACACTTAAAGAGCTTGACAAAGAGGTGATTATCTCGTAGTAAACTCAAAGCAAGATTCAAGTGATGGAGATGTAATTCCCAAGAAGCACTATATATCAAAATATCGTCAAAAAATACCAAGATAAACTTCCGCAAATAAGGTTTGAAAATCTCATTCATTAGACCTTGAAAGGATGTTGGGGCGTTAGTTAAGCCAAATGGTATAACAAGGAATTCATAATGTCCCTCATGAGTTCGAAATGCCGTTTTATCAATATCCTTGGGATGCATACGAATCTGGTGGTAGCCCGACCTAAGATCCAGTTTCGAGAAATACTTGGCACCAAAGAGTTCATCTAAGAGCTCATCAATCAATGGTATAGGATATTTGTCTTTAATTGTCAACAAATTGAGTGCCCTATAATCCATGCACATTCTCCAAGTACCCTCTTTTTTCTTCACTAACAAAACTGGAGAGGAAAAAGGACTATGGCTTGGTCTTATAAAACCAGAATCTAGCCATTCTTGGACACATTTTTCGATTTCAGTCTTTTGGAAAAGACCATATTTGTACGGTCTTGCACTAGGAGGCTTGCACCATTCTCTTAAAGGAATCTTGTGATCATGTGACCGTGACCGAGGCAACCCTGATGGTGGTTGAAATATAGACTGAAATTGATTCAACAAAACCTGTAGATCTTGTTCTTGTGGAGAAGGCAGTTGCAGAGGATTGGAAGGAAGTATAGTCTCCTCACTGAGTTGTAAAACAAATAGTACAGCTCCCAAACAATGATCATTATTGAGTAATCTATCCATTTGCAAGGAAGATATTGACTGAGGATCTTGAACTTGAGGACTTGTGATAGAAAAGGTAGTAGTGCCAACAACAAACTGCATAACCATTTTTTCAAAATCCCACAAAATGGGTCCCAACGTTCTTAACCATTGTACTCCAAGAACAATATTACACCCTCCCAAAGGAAGAGCGTAAAAATCCAACACAGCTACATAATTCTGAATTCTCACAGAGACTTATGCTAAACAACCTGGACTGGTGAGTGAACCTCTATTTGCAATTTTAACAGAAAATGGATGTGTAGTATCTAAGTGACCCCTCAACTGTTTTACTAAAGCAATGTCAATGAAATTGTGAGAGCTACCTGAATCTATCAAAAAAATAGCCGGATAATTCAACACCAACCCATTGACTTTCAGAGTTCGAATAGACTTTGGAGCAAGCATACCATAAACTGCACAAGCCGTAACTTCAGGTTCATCAGTATCATCAGATTCATGCTCAATCAAATGGCCATTTTCATACACATCTATCAGTAAAATTTGACATTTAGGACCAGCATACACATGGTCTTTAAAAAATTTCTCATCACAATTGAAACACAATCTATTCTTTCTTCGGAACTCAATTTCTGCAGCTGTTAGTGGTCGAAAATTATCATTTCATGTTGAAGATTCAGGTTTTGGTATATTGGTAATGTCAGACAGATAACTAGGCTTGAATTGTGATGCAGGGAATGGATTTCTTGAAAAAGATTTTACCTTGAGTTCTGCCAATTTAGCATCCACTTATTGCGAATAGGCGATAGCTTCATGAACATCGAAAGGCCGAAGGATCTTGACATCATGCCAAATCTTCGGTTTCAAACCCCCAATGAAGCAGCTTTTTAAGATTCTTGGAGTCATTTCCACAGTATGATTCGCTAATCGACGGAATTCCATGATGTAATCCCTGAGTAACCCAGTTTGGAGAAGCTTCACTAAATTCTCAGTGAAATCCACAAGATCAGGTGATCCAAATTCGCGACAAAAAATCTTTGTGAAATCTTCCCATTTAGGGTAATTCTTGACACAATTCACCCATTGAAACCACTTAAGTGCTTCATTTTCCATGTGAAAGGAGGCACATTTTTATCCGTCGGAATGGTGAAGTAATCGAAGTAGTGCTCCGCTTTATAAACCCAGTCGAGAGGGTCATCACCTTCATGAAATCGAGGAAAATCCAATTTCACCAATTGAGGTCTTGGGTGAAAACCTGAATCTTGACGATTGAATTGCTGATTTCCTGCATCTTCATGCAAATTGGGATCTGAAGGGGTCGCATAAGAGGAGTCCACATGAAAACCCATATCACATTTCGCCACGAAATCGCGATGAAATTTCTCAAATCGAGCGTCAGATGAATCTTGGCGTTCTTCCATGGCGTCAAACCTTTGAAGCATGATGTTGAGAGTGTTGTTTATTGCTGCAAGTTGATTATGTGAATCAATGGCTTTCTTTGTAGAAGCATGAGTCATACGGCACAGAGAAGGGATGAAAGATCGTGACTGGCTCTGATACCAATGATAGACCCTAAATCAACCTTGACTCTTAAGCTGCCATAGAAGTCGAGAGAGAATATGAACAAGAAGAAGACAATACTATTTTTATCACACATCCTTTGTATCTTACAATTCCTGTTATATAGCAACTATCCACAACAATCTTTTCCTATTACAACTAACTAACAACTTTTACAGCTAATACCATCTTATTCATTAATATGATGACACTTGGCACCATCTCAGTTGTCATACAACAACCATTTATCCTTCAGATTCCTATCAATTAGCATCAAGGATTTCAAAAATGTCCCGAGTGACAATATTGACAATCAGAGTGGTAGCACTCAGCAGAATAAATGCTAGAAAACAATCACCTTTGATCGCCGACAGTACCAGTCTTTCTAGAATACAATATTGTCCAGTATCCATGAGTTGTTAACCGGTATCTAGGCGGTACGATTTTTTTTTTATACTGAAACCAGAATGCAGTATTAGGGAGTCATACCTCAGTACTCGGACGCTGGTTCACAGTTTCATGGAGGCAGGCAATACAGATTAGAGCTTAGCGTCAAATAATGGCGTAGTCGGCAGACAAGCTAACAGAGGTAATCAGGTCGAAGGAATTAAAATCATAGAAATAGAGGAGCAGACTGTACGGGAAGACAATAGACCCATGGTCGTGTTAAGAATATCACTTACCAAAATGATCAGAACAAGTCTTACCTGGTCACAGGTACCTTAAAAAATCTAATCACTTCGCTAAGGTTTTGATTGACCCGTGTGCTACCCACTCTGTCATATTACCCTTGTTTGCTCAATTTACTTAACCACAAGGTACCCAGTCGGGTACGACTTAGGAATTGCAATGCCACAACGCAAAACCTGTTACGTGCAGTGGGAATGCAGAGGATGCATTGTTCACATTCCCAATCAACTAAGGCCAATTAATATCAGTCTGTTTGATATCGTGAACTTCAATATGATCTTAGAAATAGATTGGCCACACTAGAATCACTCTGGTGAATCGCCGATTGAAAGTGGTCACGTCTCTGACGACCAGCCATGCATGTGGTTACATTCACGGGCGAACAATGGAAGTTGAAACACAGATTAATCTCCGCCATAAAGACAAAATGGATGCTAAGAAAATGCTGTGAAGGCTTTTTAGCTCATGTCGTAGTGGAAGAAGGCAATCCGGTACAGCTTCAAGATCTACCTGTAATACTGAAATATCGAGAAGTGGAGTTCACCATCGATCTACTTCCAGGTACAACGCCTATTCTTCTTGCACCTTTCTTGAGACTCCTACAAAATTGAAACAACCAAAGGCTCAGTTGCAAGAGCTTATTGATAAGGGATTCATCCAATCAAACACTTCACCATAGAGGCCCCCGTTTCTATTCTTGCATTACCCGTTAACCTGACATGAAAATAACGGGTACAAGTTGACATGTTAACTAATCGAGTTGTTATCGGGTCACCCACTAAGAACATGCTAATAATGGGCTCTTAACAAGTCTACATGGGAGTAAACCGTTTCAACCCCTTAAGAAAAAGCTTAATTTGGTATTTTAACTACTAAAAAAACCTTATTACAATAGCCATATGATTTAATTTCACATAAGTGAGATTAAATCCTTACCATTGACAACGCTAGTCAGCAACGTTGGTAGAAAAACTGCAATTTTTGTGGTTATATTTGGTGTCATTTAAAGCTAAAACCAAACCATTTGGTTTTGGTTTGGTGCTGTTTCAAATTTTAATATGGTTTTTTTAATCCAAAATGGTCCATGAGATTTACATAACACATTACTTTGGTTCCTGAAATTGAAAATCGATAGAAATGGTTCTTGAGATTGTCCACCATCTATTATTTTGATATTCCGTTAAAAACCCCGTTAAGTGTCTCGGAGCTCTTGGTCGGAAGTTTGGACAATTTTCAAAACTTTGTAACTTAATCATTTTTTAACCAAATTCGACCCATAATATATCAAAATGAAGATAGGAAAGTGTAGAATATGATTATACCCATTTGGAAGCCAACGGTTGCCGGAGTTGGCCGGAAAATAGCCTGAAAGATGAATGGTCCGCGGGAAAACTAGAAAACTTGCCAGAAACTGGTAAACTTTAAACATTCATAACGTTTTCAATACTCAACTAAATCGAGTGATTCAAAAACAAAAATCATACTTCTCGATGAGAAAAAGAGAATGGTACATTTCTCGAAGGCTAACTAGCCGTGGTTTGGCCAGAAAAAGGCTAAAAAATGGCAGTCTTGGTTGTTGAGTTAGCCACTTTCGAGCCGTTTTCCAGCCAAACCGTGGCAATTTAGCCATCAAGAAAGGTACTATTCTCTTCATCTCATCAATAAGTATGATTTTTCTTTTTGAATTACTCGATTTTGTTGAGTATTGAAGAAGTTATGAACGTTTAAAGTTTACCCAGTTTTTGACGAGTTTTTCCAATTTTCCCGCAGACCAATCATCTTCCAGGCTATTTTCCAGCCATCTCCGGCAACCATTGGACTTCCAAATCTTGTTCTACATTTTCCTATCTTCATTTTGATATATTATGGGTCGAATTTGGTTAAGAAACGATTGAGTTACGAAGCTTTGAAAATTGCCCAAAGTTCCGGCCAAGAGCTCCGGGACACTTAACGGAGTTTTTAACGAAATGACCAAAATAATGGATGGTGGATAAGCTCAGGGACCATTTCTATTGATTTTCAATCTTAGGGACCAAAGTGATGTGTTATGCAAATCTTAGGGACCATTTTGGCTAAAAAGCATTTCTTTAAATATTTAGGAAAAACTGGTAGAATTAATGGTATTAATTTATTAGATACTTATATGACTAAAATAAAATGACTAATAAGTGAAAAAATTTGGAATAAATGGCAAAAGCATCCAAAGGAAAATTATATTGCAATAGGACATAGAATTCAACATGTATGTGAAGGTAACAGTGTAGCCAAATAAAAGCAAATAGAAAGATTATGAAATAGTTTTATATGAGTTGTAAAAAAATAGATTTACCACAACAATATGGTTGTCATAAAAAGAATAAGCATAAGAAAAATCATAAGAACAAATATAGATCATATAAACCTTATAAACAAAATAAGAATTTCAGCATAAGACCTTCCAAAACATATTAAAAGAGTAATGATAAGTCAATATTATACTATATATTTTACTCTAATCTTAGTATTAATTTATTGGTTATTTTGTGAGAATTTTGATACTTTAAATTATATTTCCAATGTAGGACTTTCAACTTTATCTTGAGCAAAAAGTATCCAAATGGACGAATTTTGGAGTGATTCCAAATGGAGAATTTTGATACCTTGAAATACAAATTGTCAAAGCCTAGCTAAGATCTCCAAATTGATGCGTTCTCTCACCTTAATCTAATGGCTTAATAGCCTTATTTATAGTACTACAAAATAAAACCCTACCTAGAAAAGGTCTTAGAATAAAACTAGGAAACATTATAAAATAATAACTAACAAATAAAAGGTTTCCTATTTAAACTAAAATTCGGACTGCAGAGAAGACCCATCTTTTGACCAAAATGTCTCTTTTTAAAGCTTGAGACGTCCCTAATAAATCCTCAGAAGGAATCTTACTCAAAACATGCTATCTTGACCTTCAAAATAACCAAAGTGTCTAGAAACGTCAATCTAGAAAAGATGCGCACTGGGCCTTTATTTCATTGCCACGGTCAAACGGGTTAGTAGAAAAATCTGAAATTTTGATACAATCATCTAAAAACACTCACGAACATCCTCCAATTAGAATCACTCCAAAGTTCATCATTAGAATGCTTTTTGCTCAAGAGGAAGTCAAAAGTCCTGCATTGAATATATAATTCAAAGTATAAAAATTCTCACAAAATAATCAATAAATGAATACTAAGATTAGGGTAAAATATATAGGATAGCATCAACTCATCACCTAAATATACTTCAAACAATTTAGGAAAAAAAGTGGTAGACATTGGATAAGAAAATACAAAGCACCAAAAGATAAAGTAATTGTAAGTGCTATCTATGTGGAGAAGTAGGACATATTATACTTAAATGTGCAAAATTAGGAAAGCAGTTGAAGGATAAAGTACATTTAATGGAATTATTTAAATTAGAAGAGGATGAAGATATAATGGTGTGCCAAAAACAATGAAAACTTTCCCGTGCAATGGTGGTGGGTTTAGGGTTACTGGGTGTAGAGAGAAAAAACCCATACTTTTTTTTCTTATTTATTAAGGGCAGATTTGAAAACTTGTTGAAGAAAATTATTTAATTGGGTGTAGAGATAAATCAAATGGGTCTAAATAAAATTTCCTTTATAATATTAGTGTGGTCATTGACTCTTTTTTTTCCCTATAATAACCTCATTAGATAATAGTAAAGTAATTAACAAGTAACAGGATACTGTTTTTGGTCTAATGATAGTCGAGTATGGCATGAAATGTAGTCCAGTTGGATGTGTGATTCAAAATGTCAAACATGCATATTGGATTGTTTAAGTTGATCGAATTCCACTCAGTTCAGGCCCAACTCTTTTTTCACGGTTCTTTGTACATCTAATTTTTATTTTTGGCACACAATTTTTTCTTAATTTAACGACCGTGGTATACAATTAATCAGTTACGTTTTGCCGTTTTGGACTAAATCATTTCAGGAGGTTGTAGCTAGGCCTGGCAATTCCTGACACGACCCGATAACCCGACACGACACGACACGAAATTAACAGGTGTTCGGATCGACACGATAACGAAACGGGTCGTTTTCGGGTAACCCGATAAGCACCTGTTAAGATAACGGGTTTGTTCGGGTATACACGTGGGTAACACGATACACGATAAGCAGAATATTAATTTAATAATTTATAACCCTAAAAACATACTATAATAATTATATATATATTAATTTAACAATTTTATACCCCTAAAAACTATAATAATTATATATATATATATTAAATTAACTATAATAATTATAATAATTATATATACTATAATAATTATACCCAAAATATTAACTATAATAATTATATATATATATATATATATTAAATTTTATACCCATAAAAACTATAATAATTATACATACAAAATAAATAGATTTAAATCTACTTAATAAATAAATATATATATATACACACACACACCATTGAACTTCATGGGATACGAATTATACGAAACTAATTTCAACGATCCAACCGTCAAACATGTTTGTATATACTTCGAGATCGCATACGCCAAAAATTGCAAAAAATAAACATTCAGAGAGCAAGTAACAGGACAAAACTTTTCGACGGTTATAAACGAAATATCACGATTTAACGGTCATTTTAACTCCGATTTTGATGATTTTTTACAACCACACTCCTTGACCCTATATGAATACAATGATTGAATTCGATCTTCAATTTAAAATATTTACACTAGTGGATACCACAAAATCTTATGTTATACTTAATAAAAGTATGAATAAACTATTAAGTATTAGTGAATCTATTGTTTTGATGGGATACTCATTCTACGAAACTAGTTTCAATGATCCAACCGTCAAACATGTTTATATATACTTCGAGATTGCATACGCCAAAAATTGCAAAAAACAAACATTCAGAGAGCAAGTAACGGGACAAAACTTTTCGACGGTTATAAACGAAAAATCACGATTTAACGGTTAATTTAACTTCGATTTTGATGATTTTTTACAACTACACTCCTTGACTTTATATGAATACAATGATTGAATTCGATCTTCAATTTAAAATATTTACACTAGTGGATACCACAAAATCTTATGTTATACTTAATAAAAGTATGAATAAACTCTTAAGTATTAGTGAATCTATTGTTTTGATGGGTACTCATTCTACGAAACTAGTTTCAATGATCCAACCGAAAAACATATTTTTACATATTTCGAGATTGCATACGCCAAAAATTGCAAAAAACAAACATTCAGAGAGCAAGTAACGGGACAAAACTTTTCGACGGTTATAAACGAAAAATCACGATTTAACGGTTAATTTAACTTGGATTTTGATGATTTTTTACAACTACACTCCTTGACCTTATATGAATACAATGATTGAATTCGATCTTCAATTTAAAATATTTACACTAGTGGATACCACAAAATCTTATGTTATACTTAATAAAAGTATGAATAAACTCTTAAGTATTAGTGAATCTATTGTTTTAATGGGATACTCATTCTATGAAACTAGTTTCAATGATCCAACCGTCAAACATGTTTGTATATATTTCGAGATCGCATACGCCAAAAATTGCAAAAAAAAAACATTCAGAGAGCAAGTAACGGGACAAAACTTTTCGACGGTTATAAACAAAAAATCACGATTTAACGGGTAATTTAACTCCGATTTTGATGATTTTTTACAACTACACTCCTTGACCTTATATGAATACAATGATTGAATTCGATCTTCAATTTAAAATATTTACACTAGTGGATACCACAAAATCTTATGTTATACTTAATAAAAGTATGAATAAACTATTAAGTATTAGTGAATCTATTGTTTTGATGGGATACTCATTCTACGAAACTAGTTTCAAAGATCCAACCGTCAAACATGTTTGTATATACTTCGAGATCGCATACGTCAAAAATTACAAAAAACAAACATTCAGAGATCAATTAACGGGACAAAACCTTTCGACGGTTATAAAAAGAAAAATCACGATTTAATGGTCATTTTAACTCTGATTTTGATGATTTTTTGCAGCTACACTCCTTGACCTTATATGAATACAATGATTGAATTCGATCTTCAATTTAAAATATTTACACTAGTGGAAACCACAAAATCTTATATTATACTTAATAAAAGTATGAATAAACTATTACGTATTAGTGAATCTATTGTTTTGATGGGATACTCATTCTACGAAACTAGTTTCAATGATCCAACCGTCAAACATGTTTGTATATACTTCAAGATCGCATACGTCAAAAATTACAAAAAACAAACATTCAGATATCAAGTAACGGGACAAAACTTTTCGACGGTTATAAACGAAAAATCACGATTTAACGGTCATTGTAACTCTGATTTTGATGTTTTTTTACAACCACACTCCTTGACCCTATATGAATACAATGATTGAATTCGATCTTCAATTTAAAATATTTACACTAGTGGATACCACAAAATCTTATATTATACTTAATAAAAGTATGAATAAACTATTAAGTATTAGTGAATCTATTGTTTTGATGGGATACTCATTCTACGAAACTAGTTTCAATGATCCAACCGTCAAACATGTTTATATATACTTCGAGATTGCATACGCCAAAAATTGCAAAAAACAAACATTCAGAGATCAAGTAACGGGACAAAACTTTTCGACAGTTATAAACGAAAAATCACGATTTAACGGTCATTTTAACTCCGATTTTGATGATTTTTTACAACTACACTCCTTGACCCTAGATGAATACAATGATTGAATTCGATCTTCAATTTAAAATATTTACACTAGTGGAAACCACAAAATCTTATGTTATACTTAATAAAAGTATGAATAAACTCTCAAGTATTAGTGAATCTATTATTTTGATGGGATACTCATTCTACGAAAGTAGTTTCAATGATCCAACCGTAAAAAATGTTTGTATATATTTCGAGATCGCATACGCCAAAAATTACAAAAAACAAACATTCAGAGAGCACGTAACGGGATAAAACTTTTCGACGGTTATAAACAAAAAATCACGATTTAACGGTTAATTTAACTCCGATTTTGATGATTTTTTACAACAACACTCCTTGACCTTATATGAATACAATGATTGAATTCGATCTTCAATTTAAAATATTTACACTAGTGGATACCACAAAATCTTATGTTTATACTTAATAAAAGTATAGTATAGTACTATTGTTTTATTTTTTTTCATAATTATTTTGGTAAACTTCTCATAATTTGAATGATTTTTAATGTTTGGTTTTTCTATGCTTAGTTTATGCAGAAGATAGTTATGACGTGGAAAACCTTACTGAAAACATCATCAACATAACTCTTGAAGGCAATAGATCAAGCCAAAGTTCCAATGCAATTTCATGATGATCGATGTAAATCGAGGATTTTGTAAATTGAGGTTTAAACTTTTGAGAAAGATTTCACAACCTTGAAAATAAAAACTGTTTCATTTTGCATATTCTTGCACATTTAAAATTTGTAATAGATTAGTAGTGTATGTATTATTTTTTTATTAGGCTCTTATTTTCGAGTGTAGATGTAGTACTTAAACGACAAATGTGTTTTAATGTTTTGAAGAAATATTTATGTGGCAATGTGTGGTATGTGCAAATTTAAGAAAAAAAATATATTTTTCTTAACGGGTCATAACGGGTCGGGTCACTTTACCCGTTGGGTAAAGTGACATGACCTGTTAAGGACCCGTTAAGATAACGGGTGTGACACGACACGACCCGTTAAGATAACAGGTGTTATACGAAAACGACACGAACACGACTGACACGACCCGTTTGCCAGGCCTATTGTAGCCACCATCTAATTATCTCTCTCTCTCTCTCTCTCTCTCTCTCTCTCTCTCTCTCTCTCTCTCTCTAAAATACCCCAAACCCTTTATCCGTTATCTCTTCTCAGTTTTTTAATTCCTCACCGAACTATTAATGAACGACGCTCCTCCCACCTTCAATTCGGTGGGTTTACAGACAACCATTTTTCAATCACTTGAGATGGTGCTTTAGCTTATAATAGAAGAAGAAAAGTCACTGCATGTTTCTCCAATTTCTTGTGCAATGGGTCTCTATAGCTTTTGCCATTAGGTTGGTGGGGACGGGTTTGTGAGGGGGTGTTCAGTTGGATTCACAGTCGAGATGGTTATGGCAATTTGTTTCTCTATTTAAAAGTAGGCACAATTTTGTAACTTAGTACTACGGTCTAGTAATATTCTTCCTCATTTGTAAGTAAAAGATCTTAGATTTAATTTTTGCCAAAGACGAATTTGAACCTGTTTGGGCCCAAAATATTGGTTTGGGCCGAGTTTTATTCTCGGCCCGGAAGGTCTTACAAAAAGGTTATCATGGATCGTCTAGTTCACGGGCTTCCTAACCTAGGTCGGCCAAGTCGTGCTGCGAGACGAGTAATTGAATCCTGGCACAATAAGGAGTCTCGGCAAGATATAGATATTGTTAATGAGGAAATGAATGCGGCTTGATAAAGGACTGGGTTCAAAGTCATAGTGAAAATAGGATTGGTCGAGATAGTGTTTGACTAGGATAAGAAGTCCTAATCCGAGTAGGGTTTTAACTCGATCTAGAGAGGACTTGATGCTATAAATAGAAGAGGCTATGCATCATTCAAGGTCCTCTCCAATTCAACACACAACTGCCCTGCGCAAATTCTCTTAACAACCTTGAGATTTTTTCTTTTCTTTTTCGCCGACACATCTTCAGTTGGCATAAACAGAACTGTGAAGGCAACTGATGATATCTTCAGTTGGCATAGATAGCACTGTTGCCGTAGAATCAGCCGATCTCGCAGTATCTTCATTCGGCATAGACAGCACTGCGTCGAGGGCGACTGGTTATCTATCCAAGTCTCGGTTGAGAAGGACTTCCGAATCCTTGTTGGTTGAGGTCATCTCATCAGCCTTCTCGGCGAAGTGAGGTGTTACAGTTTATCTGGCTCAGCACATAGTACGCCGAGTTATTTTATGATTGGATACTCTCAAGTGGGATTTAGAGTTCGACGCTTCGACGGTCGAACCACGTTTACTGTTAAGACTTATATCCGCTTCGAGTATTTGTGTCCTTACACTTTGGTGTCGATTCGGCGTGAGTTTACTATGACGAATACCATCCCTGTGACCGAAACCAACGACGACGATTTGTGAACTTCATAAGAATAGTAGCCTTGTCTTCCGGTTCGAGAACCCAAGAGACCGAGATTTGTTCCTTCCTCGGTCGCAATCGCAAGACACAGAAATCAGCCGCGCACCAAACGCAATATCAACACATTTTACTCTTTGGCCGAACTCGGTCGACGAGTTGGCACGCCCCGCATTCAACCGAAGGATGTAGTTAGCTCATAGATTACTCGGCCTGCGTGCCACGTAGGCTTGATAGTTTTTAGGGTCAACAGAACCACATTATTGCTAGTCCATTGTAAGATTAAGTCTACCCTTTTCTCTTTAGTGTAGATAATATTGTTTGTTAAAAAAAAATAAAAATAAAGTCAATTTAAAAAATAGTATAAATTTACATGGCTGTTCAGAGAATATGTAAATTTAATTACGGGTGTGCAAAGAATAAAGTGTCCAATGATAAAATTTTGGGTCTAAAGAACCGCTCTTCACCGAACATGCGATTTTTTTTTTGTCAAAACCAAACGTGGGATTGGACCCGCTACCAATCATGCCCAACAATGCAGGCCTACTAGACATCTCAACCCTATGCAGACAATGTTAAAACCGGAATCTGACATCGGGTAATTTGTAGAATAAATTATAACTAATTGCACTTGTATCTTTTGTGATAAAAATCAACACATGTCTGGTTATGTATGTGATTAAGTTGGAACAATATTAATAGAATTAGTACAAATCGTTAGCCTAACTCTTAAATCTTAACGTGATATCAGAGCAAATTTTCAGACTACAACTATTTCCATTTTTTTTTTTGGTCATTAAAACTACAACTATTTCGATCCTTAACAAAAGACCCCAATTCAACCTGACATAATTATTCTAGCTGTGCACAAGACCCTGACCCAATAACTACTCTTTAGCCACTTGAGAAAAAATAAAATATAAGGTTAACCACCCTGGAAATTTTTGCATGTGTAGCCCACTAAAGACGTGATACGTTGAGCTAGAGTTTTTAATAATGCAATCCCGCGTGGAATACTTTAGAGAATAAATTGTAACTTATATTAAAGTTGCAACGATGTCTTTTGTGACAACTCAATATACTTGTCGGGTTATACATGTGATTATGTTGATGCAATCTCGGTGTGAATTTTTCATGTGATTAAATTAAGACAATTTCAATGTCATTAATGGTGATCTGTCGGTCCTGCTCAATATTTGTTTTTTTTTTCTCGATAAATGCATCGTGTTTGGAATAAAACTTGAACTTTGGGCTAAAAGGAAGTTAGCCCAAAAGAAGATCCAGAAGGAGGAAAAAGTCTAAGGCCCAGTCGAAGCACAGAAGAAAGAAGGAGCCTTTTTCTTGACTAAGTGCAGATCATTCAAAACACCTACTCACCTACCTAGAGGTCAAGTGATGTAGACCAGCCAGCTAATCAGCCCAAAAATACTTTACAATGGCAGTACAAGTAAAAAGCTGATGAGTCACTACCCTTCAGATGCAACAACAACAACAACAACAACAAAGCCTTTTCTCACTAAGTGGGGTCGGCTATATGAATCCTAGAACGCCATTGCGCTCAATTTTGTGTCATGTCCTCCATTAGATCCATGTACTCTAAGTCTTTTCTTAGGGTCTCTTCCAAAGTTTTCCTAGGTCTTCCTCTACCCCTTCGGCCCTGAACCTTTGTCCCGTAGTCACATCTTCGAACCGGAGCGTCAGTAGGCCTTCTTTGCACATGTCCAAACCACCGTAACCGATTTTCTCTCATCTTTCCTTCAATTTCGGCTACTCCTACTTTACCTCGGATATCCTCATTCCCAATCTTATCATTTCTCGTGTGCCCACACATCTCACGAAGCATCCTCATCTCCGCTACACCCATTTTGTGTACGTGTTGATACTTCATCGCCCAACATTCTGTGCCATACCGTATCACTGGCCTTATTGCTGTCCTATAAAATTTTCCCTTGAGCTTCAGTGGCCTACGACGGTCACACAACACACCGAATGCACTCTTCCACTTCATCCATCCAGCTTGTATTCTATGGTTGAGATCTCCATCTAATTCTCCGTTCTTTTGCAAGATAGATCCTAGGTAGCGAAAACGGTCGCTTAAGTATATAAATGGATAGAGACAGGAAAGCAAACACAAGATGTACGTGGTTCACCCAGATTGGCTACGTCCACGGAATATAGGAGTTCTCATTAATTGTGAAGGGTTTACACAAATACATAGGTTCGAGCTCTCCTTTAGTGAGTACAAGTGAATGATTTAGTACAATTGACATTAAGAAATATTATGGGAGAATGATCTCGTAATCACGAAACTTGTGGTATCGTCTTCACTTGCCTTATCTGTCTCATAGGTAGATGTGGCATCTTCTCTGGAAGTACTCTTCCTCCATCTAGGGGTGGTATCTTTAACTGGTGGAGATGCACAAGGTAGTGTATCAATTTCACTTGAAGCTTACTTGTAGTTTCAGGCTTGGTCAAGCGCGATACAAACCATATAGTAGGAGTCCCCCAAGTCGCCGAGCTAGGGGATCTGCTGAAAGAGGTGACAGACGAGGTAAGCAATCAGAGCTCCAAGCAACCAGTCCTAGATCAGAAGTTTGATTTTGATTTCCGGCTGATTGTTCTCATTCTCCCTATCTTGCAGGCAGCATGAAGGATAAAGAGAAGAAAAATGAGAAGAGATGATATGAGATACTTTTGCTTTTGAAGAAGTAACTTTCCACAGGCTTATTCTTGAACTGGGCTGGAGGGTTTTCTGGTTTCCTCCAGAGTGTAAGGCCGACTGGAGAATTTGAGGGTCAAAACAAGTCGATCAAATCTAGAGTGCGTTCGATCCTGCTGATATGGGATACTTTTGCTTTTGACAAAGTAGTGGATGTATCGGCACGTGTGCTGTTACGCTTGTCTCCAAATGCTTCCTTGTATCCTTCTCACTTTCCCTATCTGTTCCTCAGGCAGATGCGGTATCTTCCCTGGAAGCATAAAATGTTGAAGATGAGTACTCGAGAGCAATGCCAGGTAAGTAATCAGGTAAGGGGTTCCAGGTAGTCAGTTCCTGACTGGAAGCTTGATTGCAAGTGCTGACTGATTGTTCTCTTTCTCCTTGTCTTGTAGGTAAGAACCAGGTCAAAGGAAAAGACAGGGAAAAAGCATGATATGGGATACTCTTGCTTTTAACCCTGATGATATGAGATATTCTTGCTCTGGTATAGCTTGTTTGCAGAGGTATTATCGGGGGGAAAGAAAGCTGAATATTTCGAAAGGTTTCGTTGGGAGTGCCCTCTCAGATATGAGAAAGGGTTGAGCATTTTTGCAGGTCTGCCTGTCCGTTGGGGATAGAGGTCGACATATATAGGAGTCTCCCTAACAACAAGTAGTAATGCTATTCCTTTACCCTGTTTGGTCATAGCACGGTAGTGGGAGCTGCCAGCTTCACATGTTTTAACTCTGTCAGAGCACTTTGAAAAAATGGTCTGTGGTATCTGGAAAGCTGATGTTTCGTGTGAAGATAACAGACAAGCAATCCTGTCGACGATCTGGCTCTCGAGATTCGAAGAACAATGCCTCTTCGATTTTTGAGAAAGCAATCTTGCTGGGGGTCTGGCTCTCGAGATTCGAAGAACGATGCCTCTTCGATTTTTGAGAAAGCAATCTTGCTGGGGGTCTGGCTCTCGAGATTCGGAGGGCGGTGCTTCTTCGATTTTGGAGCAAGCAATCTTGTTGGGAGTGTTTTCTCGAATGTGAGTAAAAGTTGGGCATGTTTGCTAGTCTACCTTGTCACGGAGCATAGAGGTTGACACATAGGGACTTTCCAATTATCCGGCAGTGGTACTGTTCCTTTACCCTCTTGGGTAATAATATGGTAGCTAGACCTTCAAAATTTATATGTTTAAACTTTGTTAGTGTTGTTTCTTTGCTATTCTTTTACCCTTCTTGGTCAGAGCGATATAGTGAGAGCTGCAAGCTTCACGTGTCTCAACTTTGTCAGAGAATTTTGGCAAAGTTATCTGGGGTACCCATAAGCTAATGTTGCGTATGGAAAGTGGGTGATTGAACAGTAAGATTCATGTGCCTTCTACTTCATCAGAAATCTTCAACAGAATGCCCGTAATTTCTGCAAAGCTAAGTGTGCGTGTGACAGGTACTGACAAGGCTGAAAAAGTAGGTGCCTCTTCGATTTCTGAGATCGGCCCTCGTGGTCTCTGAGCAGCCCAGCTTTTGAGAAAGCAAGCGCCTCTTCGATTTCTGAAATCGACCTTCGTGGTCTTTGAGCAGCCCAACTTTTGAGAAAGCAAACGCCTCTTTAATTTCTGAGATCGAACCTCATGGTCTTTGAGTAGCCCAGCTTTTGGGAAAGCAAACGCCTCTTCGATTTCTGAGCAAGAGCCTCTTCGATTTCTGAAGCTTCGTCGAGTGCAGATTTTTATAGAGGTTGGCATTAAGTTCCAAAGCACACTTGAATCTCCACCAGTAGAAGCTCCATTCTTGCACTTCTAAGATCTTGATTTGTCCGACCTCTTCTCTCTTCAACACTTTTGAAAATGTCTGGCCTCTCCGACCGTCGTTTTGACTTGAACCTTGTTGAAGAGGCAGCCACGCCTTCTCCAGACAACATATGGCGCCCATCCTTCGTCTCCCCTACTGATCCTCTTACCGTTGGGGATTCCGTGATGAAGAATGATATGACCACTGCGGTGGTGGCCAGGAACCTTCTCACTCCCAAAGATAACAGACTACTTTCCAAACGGTCTGATGAGTTGGCTGTTAAGGATTCTCTAGCTCTCAGTGTTCAGTGTGCAGGTTCTGTGTCTAATATGGCCCAACGCCTATTTGCTCGAACCCGCCAAGTTGAATCATTGGCGGCTGAAGTGATGAGTCTCAAACAGGAGATTAGAGGGCTCAAGCATGAGAATAAACAGTTGCACCGGCTCGCACATGACTATGCTACAAACATGAAGAGAAAGCTTGACCAGATGAAGGAATCTGATGGTCAGGTTTTACTTGATCATCAGAGGTTTGTGGGTTTGTTCCAAAGGCATTTATTGCCTTCGTCTTCTGGGGCTGTACCGCGTAATGAAGCTCCAAATGATCAACCTCTCATGCCTCCTCCTTCTAGGGTTCTGTCCAGTACTGAGGCTGCGAATGATCCCCTTCTGGTGCCTTTTCTTTATGGGGCTCTACCGACTGCTGAGACTTCTCCTAAGCAACCTTTGTGAAGGCTCCCTCTTGTTTGTTTATTTTGACTCATGTATATGTACATATTTGTAACTTATCGGGGATATCAATAAATAAACTTTGCTTCATTTCAACGTATTGTGTTAAATACACCAAAGCCTTCTTCGCTAAGTTCTTTGAGTTTTTATTTTATTGAAGCTTTGTGAGTGGAGCATGTAGGTTGAGGTAGTGTTCCCTTAATTTCCCGAATGAGGAAAACTTCTCGGTTGGAGACTTGGAAAATCCAAGTCACTGAGTGGGGTCGGCTACATGAATCTTAGAACGCCATTGTGCTCGGTCCTGTGTCATGTCCTCCGTTAGATCCAAGTACTCTAAGTCTCTTCTTAGAGTCTCTTCCAAAGTTTTCCTAGGTCTTCCTCTACCCCTTCAACCTTGAACCTCTGTCCCATAGTCGCATCTTCTAATCGGAGCGTCAGTAGGCCTTATTTGCATATGTCCAAACCACCGTAACCGATTTTCTCTCATCTTTCCTTCAATTTCGGCTACTCCTACTTTACCCCGGATATCCTCATTCCTAATCTTATCCTTTCTCGTGTGCCCACACATCCAACGAAGCATCCTTATCTCCGCTACACCCATTTTGTGTACGTGTTGATGCTTCACTGCCCAACATTCTGTGCTATACAGCATCGTTGGCCTTATTGTCGTCCTATAAAATTTTCCCTTGAGCTTCAGTGGCATACGACGGTCACACAACACGCCGGATGCACTCTTCCACTTCATCCATCCAGCTTGTATTCTATGGTTGAGATCTCCATCTAATTCTCCGTTCTTTTGCAAGATAGATCCTAGGTAACGAAAACGGTCGCTCTTTGGTATTTCTTGATCTCCGATCCTCACCCCTAACTCGTTTTGGCCTCCATTTGCACTGAACTTGCACTCCATATATTCTGTCTTTGATCGGCTTAAGCGAAGACCTTTAGATTCCAACACTTCTCTCCAAAGGTTAAGCTTTGCATTTACCCCTTCTTGAGTTTCATCTATCAACACTATATCGTCTGCGAAAAGCATACACCAAGGAATATCATCTTGAATATGTCCTGTTAACTCATCCATTACCAACGCAAAAAGGTAAAGACTTAAGGATGAGCCTTGATGTAATCCTACAGTTATGGGAAAGCTTTCGGTTTGTCTTTCATGAGTTCTTACGGCAGTCTTTGCTCCTTCATACATATCCTTTATAACTTGGATATATGCTACTCGTACTCATTTCTTCTCTAAAATCCTCCAAAGAATGTCTCTTGGGACCTTATCATACGCTTTTTCCAAATCTATAAAGACCATGTGTAAATCCTTTTTCCCATCTCTATATCTTTCCATCAATCTTCGTAAGAGATAGATTGCCTCCATGGTTGAGCGCCCTGGCATGAACCCGAATTGGTTGTCCGAAACCCGTGTCTCTTGCCTCAATCTATGCTTAATGACTCTCTCCCAGAGCTTCATTGTATGACTCATTAGCTTAATACCCCTATAGTTCATGCAATTTTGTACGTTGCCCTTGTTCTTGTAGATAGGCACCAACGTGCTTGTTCGCCACTCATTTGGCATTTTCTTCGTTTTCAAAATCCTATTGAAAAGGTCAGTGAGCCATGTTATACCTGTCTCTCCCAAAACTTTCCACACTTCGATCGGTATATCGTCTGGGCCCACTGCTTTTCTATGCTTCATCTTCTTCAAAGCTACAACCACTTATTCCTTCCGGATTCGACGATAAAATGAGTAGTTTCTACACTCTTCTGAGTTACTCAACTCCCCTAAAGAAGCATTCATTTCATGTCCTTCATTGAAAAGATTATGAAAATAACCTCTCCATCTGTCTTTGACCGCGTTCTCTGTAGCAAGAACCTTTCCATCCTCATCCTTGATGCACCTCACTTGGTTTAGGTCATTTGTCTTCTTTTCCCTTGCTCGAGCTAGTTTATAGATATCCAACTCTCATTCTTTGGTATCTAGTCACTTATACATATCATTATAAGCCGCTAACTTAGCTTCTCTCATAGCTTTCTTCGCTTCTTGCTTCGCTTTTCTATACCTTTCACCATTTTCATCGGTCCTATCCTTGTATAAGGCTTTACAACATTCCTTCTTAGCCTTCACCTTTATTTGTACATCCTCATTCCACCACCAAGATTCCTTTTGGTGTGGAGCAAAGCCCTTGGACTCTCCTAATACCTCTTTTGCTACTTTTCGGATACAACTAGACATGGAATCCCACATTTGGCTAGCTTCCCCCTCTCTATCCCACACACACAGGGTGATTACTTTCTCTTTGAAAATGGCTTGTTTTTCTTCTTTTAGATTCCACCATCTAGTCCTTGAGCACTTCCAAGTCTTGTTTTTTTTTCTCACTTTTTTGATATGTACGTCCATCACCAATAAGCGATGTTGATTAGCCAAGCTCTCTCCCGGTATAACTTTGCAATCCTTGCAGAAAAAGTACAAAGTACGAATCATCTCAACCTTCGCTACAAATGACAAAGCAATCAGGAAATCCTTCTTCTCCATCAGGACATGTGGTCCTGGAAAGCCCAACTTCATCTGGAAGGTCTGAAGGAAAATGAACTAATGAAGAACTGCAGGCTACTATGATACAAGTGTTAAAGAGCATGGAAAGAATCTCTTTGGAAACTAAGGGAGAAGTAAGTAGACTTTGTACCTTAACAGGGAATCTACAAAGGAGACTAGATCTGGAGTTCTCCACCCCAAAAAGGTGCTTAAGGAAGTGTGATGAGCCAAGCTACCGCTAGAAGTGAACCAGTTATTCCCCTATTTCCATTATTGGAAGAAAAAAAGGATAAAGGAAAGGAAAATGAAGTTCTTGAAGGAATGCAGCCAATAGTTGAATCGGTTTTAGAAAAGGAATTCCCTAGCTTTCCATTGTTATCATTTAATAATAGGAAGCAGAGCGAACAATAAAGGACGAGGTATGGGATGCCCATAATAACTAGAGAACCCAGCGGAAAAGAAGGCTTCGTCACCGCAGATAAGCCTCCTCCTTATAGGCCACCTTCGTTGGCTAATAAGGGAGGAGGAGTCAACTGGAGAAAGCCCGAGTCCAAAAAGGAAGCAGGTACGGGCAACGACCGAAGCCCGAAGAATAAGGCTGCTCTTATCTTCTATCATAATAATACAGTTACTCAACAACTGAGGGAGGAGTTAGCTGAATTAATGAGAATGGTGGCTCATAATGCTCAACCACAAGCTCGTCCAGTATTCAGGGTTACCTGTCATAAACCTTATCCTGAATATATTGATGAGCAGAACCCATTTCCTATCAACTTCAAAATGCTTGCATTCCCAACATTCACAGGAGAAGATGGAAGTGTGTCCTCTAGAGATCATATTTTCAAATTCTCCAATCATTGTGTGGCACATGAAGACAACCCGAACTACAAGTTGAGGTTGTTTGGAAATTCATTGGCGGCACTAGCATCTCAGTGGTACTTTCTATTACCCCCTAACTTTATTGCCAACTGGGGACAGATGGAAGTGGCATTCCATGAACAGTTTTATAGAATAGAACCAGAAATGACTATCAATGACCTGGTTGAAGTCAAACAATACGACCATGAGACTACATAAGATTTCATGATGAGGTTCAGAAATACAAGAATGAGATGCCAATTCCCTGTTAACCAAGCTCAGCTTATATCAATTGCTCAGAGGGCTTTGAGATTACCTCTGAGGAAAAGGTTCTATGATACACAATTCAACGAGTTACATGAGTTGGTAATCGCTGCCACAGTGTATGAAAGGTTGCTACTAAAAGAACAACAAGTGAAACATACTTCCAAGGTTCCTTCCTTTTACAAAAAACAAAGCTGTAATTCATCGTGTAGAGGTAAAAGAAGCAAGGCCAGAGCATGAAGACGACCATGGTAAAGAAGAGATTAATGTTTGTACTGCTGAAATGACCACGCCGTTCAAACCATTGATGGTGAAAGGGTTGATTCAACCCATCAAAGACCAGAAAATCATAATGAATGATGGAGGGTTCGTCCCTATGAAACCTCCCAAGTACCAGAGTTATTCATTTTACTTAGCCAAAGCTCTTGAGATCTATGAAGAACCGGTGCAGGCAAGAATAATTTTGCCCGACAATACTAAGAAGATGCCTAAGCAGAAGAGCTAAGGGGGAAGAAGTATTGCAAGTTGCACTATACCTTCAACCATTCTATAGACAATCGTGTCCAGTTTAGAGATTGGATACAAGACCTTATAGTGAAGGGCAAACTGTTGCTTGACAAGCCCCAAACCAGTATGATGGTTGATACAAACCCGTTCTCGGAGGCCCCAATCACTACAATCAACCTGGTTTGGGTAGAAAAGTCAGGGTCATCATTTGTTACAAAAGAAGAGGGAAATAAATCCCATGTTGCCCCAACACCCCCACGTCAATAATAGGATCAGAAGGAGCACTAATTGATCATGATCAGGTCCTTAAACTGGTATTGGTAAGGGAAGCAGAAAAGAAAATAAAAAAGGGGCAATGAGTTGCCCAAAGATATAACATGGAATTTACAATGCAAATGGGGCCATGAACAAGACAAGCAGAGGCAAAACACATGTTCTTTTTTATAAAAGAAGGGTTACAAGTGATTCTAGTCTAACAGATTTACATCTTTACTCAGAGTAATTATTTTGGAATGATAAGTCTGCATGATTGTAAAAATTCTACCAGGTTCGGCCAGAATAGTGTTGCTATTAGCAAGTTGAGATCTAGTGTGTTCTAGCTCTAAGTTTGACTTCTTCACTTCTTCAATTTGATGTTTAAGGGTACCAAGAAGGGTTGTTTGCTCAGCCTTAAGAACAACAAGTTGTTATTCCAACTTCTGGATTTCAGAAGTTACCACACTAATCATTTCTTTTGTCAGCAAGCCCTCATCCATTAATTGTTCGACCTGAGCAGAGGTACTCGATTCCTTCTCCCTGAAGCATTTTACACGATTGGCTTGTCTCTCAGCTTTCTGATGTTGATCCCTGAGAGCCCTCAAGTTCTCAAAGAAAGAGAAAAAGGAATCATGTTGGGTTTTGGATAACTAGCCGGCCTTGAAGAGCTCTATTGTAACCTTCTCTATGTCATGAAGAACCTTAAGGCTGAACGAAGCTAAGAAGTCTTTCTTCACCCAATCTTGGAAAGCTCGACGTTGCTCTTGAAAGCCGGAATGTTCAAAAGAACGCTTTGAAGATTTCAGCCTTGTTTAAGTTACCCAAATTCTTCAAAAAGTTCGGGCAAATTAGCAGTTGTTAAAAATGAAAAAGAAGGAAGAGATGACGGTACTCCAGTTTCTTCTGATGGAGTAGTAACCACTGATGAGGCGACTTCAGTCCCCGTCCTCTCAATTCCAGGAAGGAAAATCCTTGTATCTCCAGAAGTTGAAGGAGGCTGGGGGAACTCCGTTTTATACACCACACATGGGGGAGACTTGCCCAAAGCCTCTCCTATGGCCTGCTGCGAGAACCAAAAAAGACTAGATTAAGGCAAGAAAAACAGTTAAACAGTTTAAAGTAGAAAGAAACTTTGGGAAGAAGAAATATGCCTGAGTGGGCCCTGGGTTTTAAAAGAAAAAGTATCAGTTCCTGTTTGAGGAGGAGAATCACTACCACCAACAGGGGAAGAAAAAGCTGTGCCCGAACCTTTACCAATGCCATAAGAGCATCCAGGGATTACAACAATTGTTAATAAACAGGTTATGAGAAGAGAACAGAAAGAAAAATATATCCATACCTGAGTGAGGGGAGAAGAAGGAGGTTCATCGGTAGTAGCTATTGGGCAAAGAAACACTTGCAAAATAGCTACCCTTGGGGTCACATGAATTTCAGGGGCTACTGGTTCTTTAAGTGTTACCACTGATGGTCATCGTGATTCATGTATGGGAGATGGCTGGAGGAAATGTAAATGGAAAGTTAATACAGGCACAGTGTATAGAAGTTCAATATCAAAACAACTGCTCACCAAACTGCTGTTTTCATTTACAAAATGCAACATAACTCCTGTTGCTGGATTAAATTGAGAAGATAGAGTTATATCCAGAGTAGAAGGAGAAATAGAAGACTTTGGAGGGGAACCTTGGCTAGGCAAGGGGGCAGATACCCCAACCTGGAAGAAAATAAAGGAAGAAAAAAGTTCAGTCATCTGTTCCAGATACCTCGGGCAGAAGAATCTTTTCTTCACTTACGGCCTAATCAAGCAATCATGTTCAAAATTTAAAGAAAAGAAAGGGAGATCATGCAGATGAAAATACAAGCAAGTACCTCACGCTCCCTGAGGGTGGCCTTCTGCAGATCTTCAGCTCTTTGGTGCATTTCAGCTCCCAGTGGACCCTCTCTAGGTGCGATAGTTGGTTTCTTAGAGGTATAAAGCCCTGATTTCAAAGAGAGCAGGGACAATCAGATAAGGAAGAAGGGTGGCAGTCTAATTAAAGGAAAGCAAAAAACTTACTTGAAGACTTTTGCTTCGTTATGCCTCCCTTAGAAATTGGAGCTGAGGAGGCTGAAGACTTGGAAGCTTGGATAGTCCTCGCTCTCTTACTCATTTTGGTGGGAATTGGCCGTTTAGGTTTGGGTGGTGATGCAGGTTCAGATTCTGAGGTCTCAACCACAACTACTTTTCTCCGCTTAGGTGTATTGATGTTTGCTTCGGGTACTTCTTTAGCATCTGAATCTCCAAAAGATTCTGAAACATCTCCGCCTATTCCAGCTTCTCACCTTTGAGCTTCTACTGCGGCTCCATGAAGAACTGCTGCATCAACGAAATTATCCTCTGATTCAATGGATGCCGTTTCGACATCTACTTAAGCTGCAGGATCAAGGGAAATAAGACTAAATAACTTTAACTTCAAAGGAAGGCAGGGTCGAGTCGGGGAGAGAAATAGGTTCTTCTGCTGAATCATTTCCTTCCAGTTTTCAAGTTCGCCCGAACTTGGGTATGACTTGAGGGAAAGTTAACAAAAGAGACAGTCGTGAGTTTCTCGTAAATCCCCTCCATATTTCTTGGTCCATTTGGCTTCCCACCAGGTGGAGAAGAGTGAAATACATACGAAGTTCAGAACTATGGACTTTTAGACAGCCTGATTCATAACTTCAAGACTTCGTCGGGCAGCTCAAAAGGTCACCTCTGAAGGGGATGGTAATCGGAAGGAAGTGCCACAATGGACAGAGTAAAAAAATGGGATAGGGATGGCTTGCCTAAAGCCTAATTGCCTGCTACAAAAATTAGGGTGATACAATTCCAACCCGCGATCATAGTGGTTGCCACGAACTCTCCAGGCTATGTCTCTTGGTTGAATACAGCTGATGAATTTCTCCCTACAAAATGAGATGGCATCTTCTCCGGGAGCGTCTTGGAATGCTTGATCAGAGAACCAAGGATATAGGCGCCCCACTCCAGGTATGATCGGGTTCTACAAACCTTGAAGAAATAAAAACAGGCAAAGGTAAAGTGATATATGGGAGTAGCTTCAGCTAGGATTCAGGCATGGGCCACACCTTCTGGGAATTCTAAGTTACTGGCCCGAAATTCTGGGAAATACCATTAGAGCCATATTTGGATCATCCATATGGGTCTATTCAGATTGGTTTCAAACGGCTCACCTTGAGTCATTTCAAAGAGGAGATGATAAAGGTGAGAAAGAAGAAATGGACATGTGGTTACATCATCAAAGTTATGAAGGGCTTCCACTAAGGGGATCCATTCAACCTTCACCCCTTTAGATTTATTTGGGAAAACATGCTTGTTGAGCCAGTATAACAGGAAATACATATGTTCCTAATCTTTGTTAGCATGAGAGGAATTTGAACCAAAATTCTCCTTGACAAAGGGGATGAATCCCTTGAAAGAAGTCCCGTAACTTTTAAAGGTTGCAAAGTTGTATTCCAATTGAAGAAAAGAGGCGGAGGAACCAAAACTGTCAGCAATTGAAGAGGAAGAGGGAACCCAGTCTTGGGTAACATCTACAATCCTGCCCGATGGTCTTAGCCCGAAGACTTGGGCCATATCTAGAACAGTTGGAGACATGGGACCCATGCGAAAAGTAGAAGCAGTTCGGGCTTGAGAACAATGGTAGTTTTTGAAAGCATTATTAGTTCGTAAATACCATTGTTCATCCACTTCTTCTTAAAGATTGGCTCTAGTTCATCAATCCACTGAGCCCAAGTTGGGTCGTTCACTAGGGGAAAGCCTCGACGGTATGATGACCACTTAGCTAAAGAGATGCCCGACTTGGCCAAGAAAGGATTAGGGGCAAACTAGTTATCCCTGGGCATATTATTTTGTATCACCGCAGGGACGCGAGAAATCCATGCAGGACCCAACGATTGTATTCCATGGGCTTCAAAGAAAAGTCCAGAGCACAAACCTACCTGAGGGCGATGCAATCCGTTGAGTAAGCGGCGTAAGGTAGTGATGCCTTCACCAGATTCGTATGATAGCTGGACTTGGCCGGATCCTGAAGCCATTTGATAAGTTTGGAAGAGGCGTGATAAGAAGGTGATGAGGGTAAAAGATATGGAACGAAAAGCAAAAAGGAGTCTGAAAATTTGGAAGAAATAAAGTATCTGGGAAGGTAGAAAATTCTGAAAAGGGGGATTTCGTATTAAGGATAGCTGATGATTTGTGGGTTAGTGAAAAGATTGCAGGTAAGTGACGGTTGTTTTTTTTTTTTGAAAAGGGGGCAAGTCCTAAGTAAAGACATGGGTATGAAGGGCAGCTATTCAATCAATATTGGCGCCTGGAATTCCAGCCTGAATATTAATTGAAGAGGGCACTGTTTGGGATAAAACTTGAACTTTAGGCTAAAAATGGGGTTAGCCCAAAAGAATGTCCAGAAGGAGGAAAAGTCCAAGACCCAGCCGAAGCTAGAAGAAAGAAGGAGCATTTTTCCTGACTAAGTGCAGATCATTCAAAACACTTGCTCACCTACCTAAAGGTCAAGTGATGTAGACCAACCAGCTAATCAGCCCAAAAGTACTTTACAATGGCAGTACAAGTAAAAAGCTGATGAGTCATTACCGTTGAGATGCATTCGGGCAAAATCAATATTGCAGGCAGCCAAGCCAAATTGTCTATAAAATTAGGAAGAAAAATCAGAGACAAGGACACTAAATCAAACAAACAAATACAAGAACAAACTTTGCTCAAACCAGATTTGCCTTCATGAAGCTGTAGTCAGCCCCCAAGCCTTCATCCCTTTCGGGATCAACCTTCACCAGAAAGCCTTTGTAAAAGCTCTGCTACCCTGTCTAACTCTTGCTGTGGTATTGATTATCTCTTGTAAACTTATATCCCAATCTCCCTTTCTAGCATTCAAACCCTTTGTAAATCACAAAGAGAGGAAGTTGCAAGACGATCACCCTTGCCCGACAAGGTGAAACCTTGCCCGACCTCCTTTGTTTTTGTCTTTCATTCATAAATCTAGTAATATGATGTATATTTCCAGCTGCATCTAAGTTATTTCTAACCATTCAGGTAGACATGATTGATCAATTAAAAGTCCTTGATCTCAAGTCATGAAAAGAACCCTATATGGACTTAACCCATCCACAACAGTTCTTGATAACAAGAAGTCCGAAGTTACTTGGGGCTCAAGTAATTAGCCTATTTCTTATTTTTACTTCTGTTATATCATGATTGCTACAGAACGCTTGAGTATAGAATTAATTCTGATGGGAAGCCTCAAGGCCTATATCTAAGGCTCCACAAAGGCACCTATCTGAGTTCATTCTGCTTTGCGGGCTCGAGCGATTAAGGTATAACGGTTGTGATACTTCTGCAACAATAAAACAACCAATATATGTTCGAGTACTTGGTTAGTTTTGATTGGAAGCCTCAAGGCCTACACCTAAGGCCCTACAAAGGCATGTTTCATTACTAAATTCGGGCATATTTAATCAAACTGAACATTTGTTTTACATCTGTCATGCTAAAGATGGCAGTGGCACGCCTGAACATCTAAAGGTTAATTTTGATTATAAGCCTCAAGGCCTATACCTAAGGCCCCATAAAGGCACCTTTCAGGATTAACTCTGTCCTTCTCTAACAGCTCATCAATAAGCAGAAGCCCGACAGACAATATCAACTGGTGCCAAACCTTTCGGGGAACTGTGTGCTCGTTGGCCACGAAACGTCCCCACTGGATATTCCTCAAGACGAACACATCGAATGGTGCCATTTAACATGGACAAAATGTTTTTGGCATGTTTTATCTCAAGTTTTAATATCATGACTATTATCTTCTGAAATATAAGGTTGTATATTATGTGTCATAGTATAAACGAAGGGATATTGAAGCTTAAAAGTGAAGTATATTAACCTTATCGTTCACTTATATTCTAAAACTTTCACCACCTTAATTATGTTACATGTACACATAAAAATTTGGCCATTTATGAGCCAGCACGCTCTCAAGTTAGACACACGTTCAACTCGGTTCAAATGCCCATCTTCTCTACTAGCTACCTCCATCGTTTCCATGACCCTTCTTCACTTAACTGGCAGATCCAATTAACACAGAGAATATATGAAACAAAAACAAAACTAGGAACACATGAAAATCTAAATCACCCTTTTGTCGACGATCGACACCATGCCTTATTCTTCCTCCCTTACTCTCTTGTCGCCACACACACCTCCCCCCCCACCCTACTTACACTCATATTTCGTTAATTCGTGTGTACATAATCATCTTCAAGACTGTGGAGCAAAAAATAATCAAGAAAAGTATGGAGGTGACACGTGGATTTTTGGGTTAAAATGACAAAATTACCCTCAAAGCACACCGGGATTTCCACGCGCATGCAACGGACGATAATGGCTTAATCAAGGTCAAAGGTGATCAAAAGGGTATTTTTTTCAAAATCCTCTCATCAATCCTCATCAAATCATCCATACAGGGTAACTCCAAATTATTCTTGTCAAATTGGGATTAATTGGCAAATTAATAGATTAATTACCAAATTAATTGATCGATTAGCCAAATTGATTGCAATTACACTCAAATCACCACCATAAGTGGCCGGTCCCTATTTCTCCAAATAAGGCTGGCCACACCCCTATATATAGCCCCTTATTTCTCTAAAAACCTAAGTCCAATTCTCGTCTAAAATTCTCTAAAATTTTTCTAAATACTTTTCCCTCAAAATTCTAACTTTGGCAGCGGAGATTCTTCGGCCAAAGCCCCCCCCCCCCCCAAAATTCATCGTGGGCGCGTGAGGCTCTTGGCCTTGATCTTAGGTGTTAATTGTTTTGCAGGTGCATTTTCATGCAAGAAGAAGAAGGTGGAAATTTGCATCCACAAATTGGTGCTTTAATTGAGAGTCTTGATTCACACGCTCGAAGAAGACTTTCGCATTCGAGGTTTTCTTTTTTCTTGTTCATTTGTAGATTTTTCCGTATGTTCTTGTTCATAAATTTTTTTCATAAAAATTCTTTGAATAAACGTAAAAGAAAAGTACAATGATAAGAGATTCGGAAACCACGACAAACAAAAATTCCAACGTTCAAAACTTTGGACCACAGCGATCCACGAGGTTCAACGCAACTGCGAGTGGAGCGGTACAACCCCCACGGGGCACCACCATGGAAACCTTTGGCAGGCCCATAACCCACGGTGAGCAACAAGCCCAGGCGTTTAGAGTAGCCTAAGCTACTGCCTCAGCAGCGCGAGTCCAAGCTCAGCTCACAGCCCTAGAAGTGAAGGCCCAAAACATGCCGAAGACAACACAGCGCCCCATGCGTCTCCAAACCACACGGGCCTAAGCCCAAGAGAAAACGACCCGAGCCACGACCCGACGATAGCCCAGCGCGCACCCGAGCCGAGCCTAAGCCTCGCACCCATGTAAGCCACATGCAATCCAGCCCACTCTTGTGGTGTCCCAAGCAACCCAAACCAATCCAAAAATGGTTTAACTGTCCTGGCTTCAGATTTCTAGGCTGACGATTGAACATGGGGCACTTTCACCACATTTCTCAGTGGATTTGACATTTCCTAACTCAAATCTCACGCTGGAGTCCATTACACTTCCATTACTCAAGGAAATGTATTCCGTCCAAGCTCTTCCAACCCAAATGGCGAACAACATGTGTCTCGATAAGTCATCGAGTTGACAAGCACCCTCGCGCAGTAGACGACCTTGGTGAATCAGCTCTTGCAGCGCACTGAGATGCAGCGTGCCCCAGACGAGGTGTCCCGAAGTAGGACAAGGAAAGATAAAGAACCTTTTCAGCATCGTCCCGGCGAGCAACCCCTCGACCAACCACGAACTTGGAGTTCGGGTAGTGTACACTCCCGACTGGGCCCACGAGATAACGTATACTTTCGTCTTAGCGTGCATATGTGTATGCACTCTCTGTTAGGCCCATAGATGAGTATACATTCACGGTTAGGACCACACTTCGATAATCAACATGAGTAACCCCTAGGTGAAGTGTTTATTCGCGGCTAGGCCCGCAAGGAGAATCCTTCACCTCACATTGGAGTAAGCAGCATGATGGACGGAGAGAAGCAGTTACTCAATCCGACTCAAGTTCAACTGGCAGCCTGCGAGAAATTCGTTTACTCGCTAAGAATATACCACATGCACCGCAGCCCCTGCATAGACTAGCTGAACACATGGAAGAGCTGCTTAGACTAGTAGGTCACGACCAGGGGCAACCGAAAGCTCCGCTACCCCAACAAAGGAAAATTCAAGAAAAAGTAGAGAGGTTCTTAACTGAGCGATTGCGTAATTTTCAACCCATCAAGGTCACCGATGAGGTGTTTCGACTATACATGACCAACATTAACAGGTCATCCTTCACGGATTAGATCGAGCAAGCAGAGCCTCCACGTAAGTTCAGCATACCATACTTCATATCTTTCAAATGAGATGAAGATCTGGAGAGACACCTTAAGCACTAACGAAACACGATGGTCATTTATCGAAACAAAGACTCTCTAAGGTGCAAGATATTTGCCACCACTTTGCAAGGCAAGGTGCAAGATTGGTTCCACACTAAGCCTTCACAATGTATCCGGAGTTTCGATGAACTTTCTTTGGTTTTCACCAAAGAATATTCATCCTACCGCTCGATCAAGAAGAAGTTCGATCATTTGTTCAACATAAAAAAGAACCCAAAAGAGTCGTTTCGCAACTATGTGAAGAGGTTCAAAGCAGAGAAGGCAAAGATAGCCGGATGCAATGACTCGATAGCAAGTGCAGCCTTCCAAAAATGACTCCCAGCAGACCACCCACTGTTCGGAGAATTGATCATGAAAGAAGATCTAACTATAGCAGACTATTTCGCTATGGCAAAAAAAACATGCACTTTGAGATGAGGCTCGGCGAGCAGACAAGGCACCTGAGCAGCCTCAAAGAGAATCGGCAGTAACTCAAAAGAAATATGACAAGAAGCAGTACAACCACAAAAGCAGACAGAATGCTAAACGTAGGGACCGATCCACAACTAAAGAAGGTCCAACACACAAGAACTATTCTAAGTTCTCAATCATGATCCACCAAATCCTCCGTGACATCAAAAATAAACCTTGGTTCAAGTTGCTAAAACAAACAAAGGGAGATAGTTCGAAGTTGGACCACACCACGTATTGCGTATTCCATTGAGGTCCTAGTCACACAACAGACAATTGCTACACTTGGAAGAACTACTTAAAGAAGCTCGTGAAAGAAGGCAAGGTTGATAGATATTTAGACTAGCCAGCTGCGCAACCTAGAAGAAAATCAAACGCCGACGAAGAGCCGCTAACCAAGACAATTCGGATCAATGGCATCTTCATCGAATCTAAGTAGTTGGGGGCCACCAACAACTCCAAGAAAAGGAAGATCCAACAAGCTCTACTAGTCTCATAGGTCCAAGCAGTCAACACCCAACCTGGACCCATTGTTGGCTTTACCGAGCAGGATGCAGAAGGTATCGACTTCCCACACGATGACGCACCAGTGGTATTTGTCTTGTTAGCCCATAATATGGTTAACAAGATGATGGTTGGCAACGGAAGTGCGGTCAACCTACTTCAACTCTCAGTAATTCAGAAGATCGGCTTGGACAACATAATTATACGCTAAGCGGAGGTGCTCACTGGATTCAATGGACACACCTCAACTTCTATCGACAACATTACACTTGATATGAGAACATCATCAACTGTCTCAAAAAAGACGTTCACGATCGTAAGCGACCTATCTCCTTACAATGGGATTCTTGGGAGACCTTGATTGATCAAGCTGGACGCTCTAACCTCCGTCAAGTATCAAAAAATCCAATTTCGCATCTTGGGATGAGGAGTTGGAGAAATCAAGTTTGACCAGGTGACATCTCAACAATGCACAATGCAAGTACTTAAGGAATCAAGAAAAAAGACATTTACCCCCGTAGAGGCTACGGAGGTCCAAAGGGACGATGAAGCTACCAAATTGCAATTACAGCAATCAGATTAAAAAGATGTTGTCCAAGTCAACACGCCAGTAGACGAGAGGGGATGGAAACTCAAAGAAGACGTCGAGCACATCATCCTTGATCCTCAGCAGCCGAAGAAGAGTGCTAGAATTGGCTCACATCTGAGCCCGAAGGAAAATGAGGAACCCACGACTTTCCTTAGGGAAAATCATGGCGCCTTTGCATGATCACCTTCCAACATGCCTAGCATTGATCCCAAGATAGCTTGCCACAAGCTACACATCCACCCCACTTCAAAACCAGTGATCCAAAAGAGAAGACATTTCACACTCGAACAAAAGGAGATCATCGAAGCGGACATTGACAAGTTATTAAATGCCAAATTTATAAAAGAGGTAGCGCACTCAACATGGCTTGCCAACGTCATGCTAGTAAAGAAGAAAGAGAAGGGCAAATAGAAGGTTTGTGTAGACTACACCGACCTCAACAAAGCATGCCCAAGTGATCCTTATCCACTTTCCCGAATCGATCTATTAGTAAATTTAACTTCTGGGAACCAGCTGTTCAGTTTCTTGGATGCATACTCCGACTACAACCAAATAGCCATGTATAAGCCCAACAAGGAGAAAACCACTTTCATGATCAAGTGAGGCACCTACTGCTACAACGCCATGCTCTTTGGTCTTAAGAACGCATGAGCCACTTACCAAAGGTTAGTAAACATGATGTTCAAGAAACAGATTAAAGTAACCATGGAAGTTTATCTTGACGACATCATGGTGAAGGGCAAGCAGCGATTTGACCACATTGGTAACATGGCTAAAACTTTCAACATCCGAAAATACAAGATGAAGCTCAATCCCGCCAAATGCACATTTGGAGTATCTTCAGGCAGATTCTTAGGGTACCTAGTAACCCAACGAGGAATCAAAGCACATGCCAAACAAATCCGAGTGATCCTAGAGATGAAATCTCCAACCACCTTGAATGAGATCCAAAGCTTGACCGGACAAGCAGCCGCCCTCAACCGTTTTTTCTCGTGATCAACCGATCGATGCAAGCCTTTTTTCAAGGCCATCAATAGGGTGCAACGAGACAAATAGGATGATGAATGCCCAAGACCTGAAGAAAGGCTGGTTTGGTATTACTATGCTTTGAAAAAAAAAACTGCTTCTGCTCTGCTGTGAGAATAAGCAGCTGTGAAATAAAGCAGTAGAGCGTTTGGTAAACTTTTTTGTAAAAGTGCATTTGAAAAAAAAAAAGGCAGTATTATAGTATTTGGTAAACTTTTATGTAAAACAGTTGTGACTGTGTGAAATGACCAAAAAAGGTATAATACTAGATGTGCCATTAATTTAATTTTCTTAACAAATGAAGGTGAATTACTAAATATACTTTATTTTTAGAAGAAAATATTTATAAACTTTATCTTAAACATATAATCCAATGTTTAACAAGAAATCATAATCCAACTTCAACATATAACATATAATCCAACATTTATAATATCTATTTACTATACAATTATTACTCTTTATCATAAGCATCTCCAACACTAATGGTTATTATATAACAATAAAAAAAATAAACTAGTTTATTATTTAAAATCCAACTTCAACATATAACATATAATCCAACATTTATAATATCTATTTACTATACAATTATTACTCTTTATCATAAGCATCTCCAACACTAATGGTTATTTTATAACAATAAAAAAAATAAACTAGTTTATTATTTAAAATCCCTATCTTTTTATGTTTTATTATCATAAATAAAATCAGTCCACATTTTTCTAGAAACACCTCGCAAACCCTCTTTCTTTCACGTGGCTCTCTTTTCTTTTCCATTCTTGTCCTTTCCGCCGCTTTAACCCATTTCACATTTTCTTTCTTAATCTTCCTCTCTCCATGCAATATCTTTCTTTCTCAATTGAAATCCTAAAAAAAATGTTCCTCTGTGTTGGATGCTTCATTGACGGGTCAAATCGCAGGTTCAAAAACCAGGTCGATAATGGAGGAGGGGCCTAGGATAACTTTGCTTGGTCCAAAAGCTCAAGGTCCGCTGCTCCAAGGTCTTAAAGTATGACCTCATGATCTTGAACAACCTCAAAAAAAAAAAATATCTAGTCTTAGCATGGAAGGTGAGTGTTTAAGCTTCGGATTGTTGGTAATTCCATCTAGGATTTTGTTAGTTCAATTGGGTTGTGAGGATATTACCATAAGAGGTCAACTAGATATCACTATCGAGAGAGGCATCTGGTGCCGCCGTGAATAGAGAGGGTTGGTGCAATCTTGCCCGCTGCATCATCGCCTCAATTCTGACAGATTCCGAAACAGCTCACCTAAAAAAAAATGGAAGATGATAAAAGAATCTTGTGTGATTGTAAATTATTTAATTGTTTAAGGTCATTTTGGGTAAATGAAAGTTTCATTAAAACGCTCATCGCCTTTTAGAAAAGAGGTTTGCGCAGAAGCTGAAAAGCCAATTTTTCAAAGTTGCCTTTTGCTGCTTCTGTTTTTTGGCTTTTTTTCATCCAAAACTATGAAAAATAACTAAAGTTAAAAGTTTACCAAACACAAAAAAGCTCATTGCTTGCATCTGTCTGTCTGTCTCTTTCTTAAAACTCATCTTCATGTCTTCTACAGTCGACATTAGTGCCCTGAACTCACTGTTTGCATCTCTGTGTGTGACCTGGCAGCTTGCATCTCTACGACTTCACTGACCTTTTTATCCATGGCTATAGTGTGGTTCTTGCCATCGTCGAGCTTTAGTGGCCTTGGTGGGACCATTATATCCATCCCATCATTCCCATGGCTTCTAGCATAATATACATTACTTAACTGTACAAATCCTTTTACCTGTAGAACCAATTTAAATGAGAAAATTCTTTTATGTGCAACACAGTGTTTATTGATGAACATTTCAAATTTTCTCGAGATTATATTGATGACTTAATCATTACCTTATCTCTACTCCTTCCACTAATTACTACTGTTAGAAAATACTTGGCAAGAATTGTCATAAGATCACCCACTAAGTCCAAATGGCTAGAAGTAGAACGTACCACCCGAGAATTATAAGCTAAATTTGAGGAGAATGGTCTATTAAAGGTAGAGATGTCATGCAGGTTTGACGGTCTTATGCATAAATAGGTGTATATTTTAAATTGTACATTTTTATTCTCAAAAACCAAACTGAAACCATTTGAAACCGCACCGCACCGAACCGAACCAAATGGTTTGGTTTCATTTCAATTTTTGCTTCAAAACAGCACTGAACCGCACCGCACCCACCCCTACTTATTATCCAAGCTAGAAGCAGCAGAGGACTTATACATTTACTTGGCAGTCTCTAAAGTAGCAGTAAGCTCTGCCCTCATACGAGAAGAGTTTGGGGCCAAACTACCAGTATTTTACCATTCTAAAGCTCTTCTTGATGAGGAAACTAGATATCCAAAGATCGAGAAATTAATTTTGGAGCTAGTTGTTGTGGCTTGGAAGCTCAGACCATATTTTCAAGCTCACACAGTCATCGTCATGACTTAGTATCCTCTATGATCAATCCTCCATGGTCCAGATGCTTCTCAATGAGTAATGAAGTGGGAGTTGGAACTTGGCCAATACGATTTAGTTTTTCGAACCCGCATGGCGATAAAGGTCTAAGCATTGGCGAACTTCGTAGCAGAATTCACGCCTAGCCCAGGCGACACAACAGAACGGCCCAATGATGCCCCAAAGGCAGTTAAGCACACCCTAGCCGTGCTTGCTCCACCTGATGGAGACTTCTGGCATTTACATGTTGACAGCGCATCCAACTACAAAGGCTCGGGATCAGGCATGGTCTTTATCACCCAAACAGTTCAATTCTCGAGCAGGTGATCACTCTATGCTTTAAAGCATCCAACAACAAAGTAAAGTACGAGGCCTACTAGCAAGCCTCCGAATGGCAAAAGACTTGGTGGTGAAAAAGCTTGCAATTCATTCCTATTCCCAACTAATCACTGGTTAGACTACTGGGGAGTACACGGCAAAGCATCCGAAGATGGTACAATACCTAGAGAAGTTACGAAAGCAGCTTGAGGTGTTTTAGACTTACACCCTTACTCAAGTTCTGTAGGCAGACACGCGAGCCGGCCCAGGCTTTGCCCTTGACCATCAATTCAAACGCTTT
This sequence comes from Malus domestica, assembly GCF_042453785.1. Taxonomy (NCBI): domain Eukaryota; kingdom Viridiplantae; phylum Streptophyta; class Magnoliopsida; order Rosales; family Rosaceae; genus Malus; species Malus domestica. Next base: position 21,310,446 of record NC_091674.1, on the reverse strand, counting down.
ATTTCGATAAGTATCTAGACAAGCCAAGCATAGAGGTGGGGCTGGCAGCTGAAGTGTCATAGGTTAATACAACTCTAAACTGGCAAGATTCCATTATAAACTACCTGGTCAATGACACACTCTCCATGGAAATATTGGAGTCTAGAAAGCTCCAAACAAAGGCAGCACGCTATTACATGTGGAACGGCACTCTCGTCCGAAGATCCTACACTGGACCACATCTTTGCTGCCTAACGCCTCCCGACGACCTAAAGGTTCTAAGTTCAATCCATGAAGGTGTTTGTGGAAATCACTCCAAATGCCATCCTTAGCATAAAAGGCTTTTAACGCAGGCTACTACTGGCCTACTATGTAGTACAAAAGTGTGACCGTCGCCAATGCTACAAGCCGGTACCAGCACTGCCTGCCAGCAAGCTACACCCATAGACGAGTCATTAGCCGTTTATGCAGTGGGCAATCGACCTGGTAGAGCCTATGTCGCCCGCTACTGGGGGCAGAGGCATGATGATGGTGGTAATTGATTACTTCACCAAATGGATAAAAAATTAGCCCATGATAACCACAACTCATATGGACATAGAGCACTTCATATGGAGGAACATCATTTGCCGATTTGGCATCCCTCAATCCATCGTCACAGACAACGACCCACAATTCATAGGCAAAGATTTGGCGAAGTTCTTCCAAAAATATGGCATCAAGTAGCATATGTCCACGTCGAGGTATCCCCAAGGCAGTGGGTAGACCAAGGCATCCAACAAGACGATTCTCGATTGCCTTAAGAAATTCCTCTCCGACAAGAAGGGAAAATGCCTAGACGAATTCCCCGGATGTTGATAGGAGCATATTTATGCTACTTAGTTGGCTTGTTCTAGTGCATTTATGTCGTGTTTCCTTAGTTATTTTAATGTTTAAAGTCATTTTCGTGTGTTTTCAGATTTTAAGGACAAAGTAGGCAAGAAGATGCATTTTGGAGCATTTTGGAGCAAAATGGAGCTTGGAATGCATGTCACATATTTGAAACCAAGGTTTGGACGAAATTGAAGACTTAAAGAGGCTAAGAATGTGAAGAATTAGTGTACAAAGGATCAAGAACTCAGCCACAAAAGGACACACATCCTTGCCGTGCAATCCACATAGCATTCCCTTTGGATTCCCATGCATGCTTAATCATCCTTGTCCCCTAAAATATTTCTGATTTCATGCCTCAATACACTCAATTATCACACTCAATTGCTGCATACCTCTTGTTCCCTTCACCCATCAGATTTCACACAACTTTCACAACCATTCCATGCACCAATTGATGCTCCATCATCCACATTTGGGATCCAATGCCATGTGCAACACATGTTGCTGCACCTTTAACTAATTTCTGAAACATTTCACCTCCCCTTTTCATTTCCATGCAATGAACACAATCATTCATGCTCCCTAGCTGAAATACCACTCCATTTTACCCTCCATACTTTGCATCATTGCTCCATTTTCATCCTTGGACCATTGCACACCACAAATTCACCCTTCTTGCTGTGCATTTCCCCCACTGCCTAATCTGATTCTCTAGGGTTTTTGGGGCCTATATATACATGTTTACAACCCTTGGAAAAGGGTTCAACCTCCTATATTCATCATTCATGCAGAAAATTCGTCCATACTCACCCTAGGCAGCAAAACACCCAAAAACACCATTCTAGTGCCCAGAAAACATAACAGCCACTCCACCTTATTCCACCCTCTTTGCCGAGTTCTCTACCATCCTTCAACCATCAAACACTCCTCCATACTCACCCTAAACCTCTCCATACCATTCCCCATCCATTCTACACCATAAAACTACCCAAAACATCTTCACAACCCAATCTGCCGCAAGCAAAGAAGGGGACAAATTCACTACGATTGTTTGGCTATTCATTCTGAGTTGTTGAACGATTTTAGGTGTTTTCTATCTTATATTTCAATGTCTAATTCATGTAATCTTTGTTTTGCTTTAAGTATGATTAGCTAAATTCGTTTTGGCTAAGGGTGGATTCAAAACCATGATTATATATGTGAAATAAATTGATTACTCTCGGTTATTGTTGCATGAGTCGTGAATACAATTTGCTTAACCGTTTGATTTAGAACTTATTCTTGTATGTTGGTTGAGAGTGCACGCTTAATTTGCATACTTGAATTTGATTCTAGGATATAAGTTTGTTTCACCTAATCGTTATGAATTTATATTCGTAAGTAGTAAAGGTCGCTAGTCACGATCGTGTTAAGTAGATTCTTGGCAAGAGTATCATGCTTTTCATAGTTACGAATGCCTTGTCGATGCTTATGATTTCCAAAGAACGTAATGATTCTAACCTGTATCTTTATCATGCTGTTCATATAAAGAACTTGTTAGGAATAATTTGTTTGCGATGCATATTCATCCAATTCAATGATTCTAGGGAAATCTGAAGGTTAATTTAAGCGGATCTAATTAACTTGGAGAGTCGAGGTTCATAATTTATTCAATTGATAACTGGAAATCGATTTAGGTTGCATATATTTCATGTGTGGAGAAGAACCCCTTAGCCATTCCATCATCCATTGATTCTTCATAACTTTGTATTACAATCTGTTTCTCTTACAATCTGCCATTTAAGTTTATTTTCGTCCAAATCAAATCCCCAATTATTTTGAATTCCTAGATTAATTGGAAAGTGTGTTGGTTTATGTTTTTAAGTGTTTTGGTACAAGTTAAAACCCAAATTCGTCCAATTTGATGCTTTGTGTTCAAAACTGCCCAGAAAGTGTTTTTAAGGCAGTTTTGAATCTTTTGATTGTTGTTTTGAGTTTTTGGTTTGTTTTAATATTTTAAACGTGAGTTTTGCATTCTTTGAGTCTAATCTAGTGCTTTAAACTTTGTTTTTACATTTCTAAGTCAGTTTTCAAGTGTTTAGCAATCCCTCCTAATCCCCGGTCTAGAACGATCCATATTTACATACTTTGCTACAATTGATAAAAAGAGGGTTTAATTTTGTGTGTTAACTTATTTTTCACATCAGATGTCTATAGGTATATTGCACCACCAAACGACGAGCAACCGATGAGACTTCTTTCTCTTTGGCATTTAGTTCAGAAGCAATCATTACTTCCAATGTCATCATGCCAAGTATCAGCACTCTAATGCCAAGCATCAAGCATAATGAAAAAAAGATGGCCAAAAACTTAGATCTGGCAAAGGAGAAACACGAGAAGGCCATCAACCACATTACAGCTTACCAGCAGCAGCTCATCTCCAGATACAACAAAAGGGCAAAGATTTGGCAGTTCCAACCTGGAGATCTAGTCTTAAAAAAAACCTTTATCACTGCGTGCAGAAAAGGCTAAAAAAAGATGGATCATATCTAGGAAGGTCCGTACAAGATCAGCAAAGTAGACGGCAATGGTAATTACACCATCGCCACAATGAACGACAAAGAGATCGAAAAAAAAATAAAACGCCTACAATATGAGGAAATACTATGTGTGATCTTCTGCTACATCAATGCCTGAAGACTAGAGTAGCTTGACGGGCACCACCATGCAAATCGAGAATTATCTAGTTGTTATGCAGTTCCTTACAGCTAAGTTTTCTTTGGTTTCACTCGTTTTTCAATGAGAAATTCAGAAATAATTTACAATTTGGCTCGGCTTCATGCTTATACCAACTGATCACTTTTGCACTTCAAAAGAAGATCGTGCCCTTCTTAAGGACTCATCGTAGAAATTGCACCCCCTAGGGACTAACCATGTTCTCCAGTGCGAGAGGGTAAACTAATTCTCCGACACCCACATAGGTTTGCTCTCCAATGCGGAAGGATAAACTTTACACTCTGAATATCTAGAAGTGAATGAGTCGGGCTGCACTGGTGTAACTAGGTACACGTGGTTTATGCCGGGATTCCTAGAAATAGCCACAATGGCCCTTAGCTAACTGAAGGATTTGGGCCTCTTGGCCTAATTCGCGAGGAACCAGGCCCCAGAGATAGAGGAGGCACATTACGCAGTATGCCCTACGAATGGCTGCCTTGGAACCCTAAAGCTACTACCGAGTACACTAAGGTAGACCACAGTTTCTGAAAGATTGCCTATGGCTTGCCTTTTGAGCAGTAAAATCACACTAGACTTATACAACCGCACATTTTTATGAAAAGTTAAACAAGCTAGTGTGCATATATGAATCTTTATCCACTGTCGGCATGCTATGTAGTCAATAAGCTTCACCTCTGCCAAGTGCTGAATGATCATTTAGATCTACACTAATTCCTAAAGTGTTGTGATACTTGTTACGCAACCCACAAAATTGGTTATATAAAGAGAAAAGAGTTCTCTCGAACCTTTGCTTACAAAATTCCATACAACCGCATACTTTTGATAAGAAAGTTAGCGAATTTCATGACCCAAAGATCTTTAATATGTTGTGACGTAGGCCACACAGCTCAAAGGATTGAAGAAAGCGAAGGTTAAATAGCTTAATGGTCACGCAAACTCATCTGCTTCTGTACGTAAGGTGTCCGGCTGCTAACCCTATGGTTAACAACCTTGTAAAAAGTTCTACACCAACACCTACGACTGCTTAGGCTACGTTAGCATGTCCGCTTATAGAAAAGTAGCACGTCTGCCGCTGGTCTAAAAGTCAAAGGTGGGGTAAGAACAAAAGAAGTGAAGATAAAAAAAAAAGTGAAGGAAACAAGTTTATTAAATTTTCTAGCAAAATTGATAAACAAATAGCAAAAGCAAAAGGAGTTCAAGCAAAGCGAAAAGCAACAAGGAAAACAAAGAAAATCCAAAAGGCTACCTAGAAGACTACCCTTCAACAGCTTGGACATCCCACAACTACTTGGCTGCCACACCTTCAGTAGTTGCGAGTGGCATCATCCGGCGCTTCCCCCCCAGGCTCCTTCAGCCTGGGCATCAACTTATCCGACTATTTCACCAATGGAGGACTTAAAAGTAAAGGCAAGTAAATCTTCCAGAAATAGAGAAAGTCTTGAAGTCTTTCCCAACAAAGTCAAAGTCAAACAGCCTACCAAAGAGATGATTTACATAACAGAACTTGAAGAAATAGGCCTGACTCTGCACAAGCGAAGCCTTGAGCCTAGCCTTCTCACCTTCAGCTACTTGTTCTTCTCGAGCAAACCAACACGGACACGTTGCAGTTTATCCACTTCCTTCTCCAGACTCTCGTTGATCTCTAACGCACCTTGGAGTTCCAACACATAGGGCTTGAACTTATCAATGACCTTCTTGAAGTGGATCACTTGGTTATAAGTAGCGATCAACTCTTCATCCTTTGTGTAAGCAGCGAAACGAAGCTAAAAAACGGCACACTCAAGATCTTGAATCTGAGGTATGTGACATCCGATCTCTTTTTCTGCACCTTTATACTTAACTTGAATAGTGTCAAGCCTAGTCTTCAAGTCAATGATCTCTTGGCAAGTGGTCTCAAGCTGCAGAAAAGTGGGGGCAAAGGCATTAAAACCCTTCAAAGCAACGAGCTCATACTCCAACCTCTTAATCTTCTCGGAAGAGGAATAAGTTTCGACTGTTATAGCCTTTGCCACCTCCTTGGAATCCTTGGCATCCTTTTGACCAAGGAGCATAGACTCGGCTGCCAGAATAACCGTCTTCTGCATCATAGCAAGCAATGCAGTCCTCCTGTACTCGGTTATATGCTTTGCAAAGGAACTTGGGCAAACAACCTCTATAATGCCATCAACAAACTTAGCACAAGCATCCATGTCTTCAAGTAGATTTGGTTTAAAAAATGTGTAGATCTCAACAGCTTCCCCAGAAGTAGGCTTAGTGGATTTCTCATAGTTACCCACACGAGCAGTATCCTCTTTCCCAGCAAGGAGAGTAGACTTTGGCATTACCTTAGCAGCAGAGTCCACCTTATTGCTCTTTATAGTAGCAAGCCTCTCCAAAGGTGAACCAAACTTAGCTCCCGGCAGACGCCTTGGCATTGGTTTCGACATTGGGGTCACGACGGAACTTCTACGCTGAGCAATCTTATCGACAATCGAACTAGCCATCTTTAGCATGGCAGGCGTCTCTAGCTCAGATCTAGCTGCCTTTCTTTCTCCCCCTTGGAAGAAGTTAAGTCAATCTCAAGTCTGAGGGCAGCTGGCGAACCCTAACAAGTGGCGGAATAAGTCTTTGATTTTTTCTCAGTAGGCGTCTCTTGGGCAGGCGGGGAAGATCTCTTTTTCCCACCTTTATTTATAGCAGGCTCCATAATGGTGATCGAATGAGCTAATGCCTCCTCATTGATCTATTTTATCTCATCTCTTAGAGGCATCCCACCTTTCTCCCGGTGAAAAGGACAAGCAACCAACACTATTCACGATACTCAGCAGGGATACCCAAAGCGACATTCATTTTCTTCATGTCCGGAGAAGTCTTAGGAGTTGAGCCGAATTTAGAATCTACATAAGCAAAAGAGGACAATCAACAAATTAGAGAGTAACTTAGCAAAAACATAAAGTAGCCGAGGGACTAAACTGTCTACTTACCGGTAATAAAAGTTGTCAGAACACGCAGCTCAGGGGAAGAATCAGACTCCCATTCACCACTTATCTCCAAAGTCTCCTTAGCCCAGTCGTGATCTCCCTTGCTCGAATGACAAAGAGCCTATGGCGGGATCGCAGCTGCCCAACTTCCTCGATGCGGCCTATGTTAAAGAAGTACCAAAATTCGTTGACAGTTAGATCCAAGTCAAAGAATTGGCTTAGATTAAGGAATCCCACCATCACACAGACCATATTCAGAGAACATTGAGCAGGGGCACACTTTATGGAGCAGAGCACTTCTTGGAAGAAACGCAGCATGAGAAAAGTAAATCCCAACACAAAGTAATAGGGGTGAAACTTGATGGCTATTCGAGCCCTACTACATGGCTCATGATTGTTACCATCCTTGACACGCTTCACACGCACCCCTAAAGGAATGGCGTGCTTATATGCCTCAAGAAAGTCTCTAAACGAGTCATCAGAGCTAATCTTGAAGTGAGCAGCCTTAAAGTAGCCTACCTTACTCAAAGATCCACCTTGACGATACAGTGGTGGCACACATCATCACTTTTGTGGCTCGAGGAAGATATGCTCGAAGAAATTCTACAAAGACACAAGGAAAATTCGGTAGACAGTTGCACAAAAAAAAAAAAAAAGGAAGAGAAAAGTAGGCCCGAGCCTCATCGACCCATATCACGTGCCACCTTGACCCTTGTCAAGCCAAATTTCAAGGCCCGAGGCTCCCAAAAATCAAGAAAACAAAGGAAATTAATTTTTTCTTACCTTGGTGCAGCTTTAAGACAAAGAAAGCAATAAAAGACGATCCTTTGTAGAGCAAGTGTAGAAGATTGCTAGGGGATGAGGAACAAATATCCTCTAGCTTTCTCTCTCTTATAGGTAGGGATGGGCAAAATACCCATGGGTTTGGGTAATCGCGGTTACCCGCTCATTTAAAGTTCACGGTTACGATTATGGGTAATCGTTTAGATGAACAAACGGTTATGAGTATAACCGTTTATCTGTGAAATTTAAATGGGCGGTTATGGGTATTACTCACGGTTATAACGGGTGTCCATCGGTTATGGGTATTACCCAAGGTTATACGGGTATCCATTTACCCATTTAATTTAATATATGTAAAAATTAAAAAAAATTATCGCAGGGATTTTGAGGGGTTTTAGAAGTAGGCTCTCTCTCTCTCTCTCTCTCTCTCTCTCTCTCTCTCCTCTAGTCGGTACCCTCTCCTTCCTAGCTCCACTGCAGGGATTTTAATTATTGCAGGGATTTTGGGTATGCTAAAATTCTAACTACAGGTTCATGGTGTAGGCTCCGGCCATGAACTTTTTCCTGCAAAGTGCAAATGCAATAACAACATATATATTAATACAAATTACACAATATAATTAATCAATTAAAATACACATAATCATCCAGTTGATCTAGTCACCATGTCTGTATGTGCTATCAACAGAACATCTGCAACTTGCCATCTTGATAGTTGATATGATGATATATCATTTTGTGAATATGATCTCATAAACTATTATTTCACTTATTGGAAATGTATGAGGACTTAAATAATTAAAATATAAAAATGCATGATAAAATGTACCTATAACAATGCCTAATTGTCAGAAAACGAAAATTATGACAAATTTTTCTTTTGTAATTTTTAAGTTGTTAAAAAAAACATGTAAACGGGTGAAAAAAAGGTAAATGGGTAAAAAAAATGATAAACGGGTTCAAAAATGGGTAAATAGGTATGGTTAAATGTGTACACGGTTATGGGTATGGGTATAACCATTTATACAATTACCCAATGGATAAACGGTTATACGGGTATGAACATAAACGGTTATGGGTAAATAACAGCGGTTACCCGCCTGCCATAACCGTTGCCCATCCCTACTTGTAGGGATTGCTTTCTGAAGTTGATTTAATAATCTACTTAAGGTAGACTTAAATAGACTAAGAATAATCTGATTTCCTATTAATGAGGGAATCTACATCGAAATAGGACCAAAATAGGAAACAATACTAAGTTTCCTAAAGTAAGGGAAAATCTCTACACCTATTGCCCTTTCCTACGAGCAGCCCAACAGGTGTAGGGGCATTTGTGGAGCCAAAAATAATCAAGAAAATTATGGAGGCAACACATGGACTTTTGGGTGAAAATGACAAAATTACCCTCGAGACACATCGGGATTCCCACACACATGCAACGGACGATAATGGCTCAATCAAGGTTAAAGGTGATCAAAAGGGTATTCTTTTCAAAATCCTCTCATCGATCCTCATCAAATCCTACACACAATGTAACTCCCAATTATTGTTTTCAAATTGGGATTAATTGAAAAATTAATTTGATTAATTACCAAATTAATTATTGATTAGCTAAATTGATTGCAATTATACTCAAATCATCATCATAAGTGACCGGTTCCTATTTCTCCAAATAGGGCCGGCCATACTCCTATTATGTAGGGCCGGTCCCTATTTCTCTAAATAGGGTCGGTCCCTATTTGCATCCACAAGGACATTCACATGCATCATGATTGTGAGCCTTAATTGGCTGACAGCGGATTACTACTGATCAGCACTATATTGTTGTTAATCATTTGTATTGTCCCAATTCAATCATGTAAGACCATATACACCGACATAATAAAACGTTTTTGTTGGATATCTAATTAATGTGGGACTTCATATTGTTTAAGTGTACTTGTCATAGATTATGTTCATCAAACATTCTATCATATAAAAGGAAGAACAACATGAACCCTCAGGTGGAGGGTAAAGGATCCCACCTGCTTAGGTCACCTCCAACCAAAAAGGCTAAACATAGCCCGATCCAAAATTATAGACCCAACAAAAAAATTATTTTTAGATGAACACTGTTGAAGCTATATTCATATACTATATCCAACCGAAGAAGCTAAACATAGCCCCACTCAATGATTTATTAGTTTAACTTTATATTTTAAATTTATTGGTTAATTTAATTAAACTACAATTTGATGTTTTCAAATTTAGCAGTTAAGTTTGAATCAATTATTGCAACTAATGAGTTGGGCCCTAGAAAAATGGACTAAGGGAAGGGCTACATTTGGCTGGTCTGATGTTCCTTTGGCCAAATAATAATCTGGTGAATTTCATAGAATTACAATCCAGTCATTGGTTGGAGATAAATTTTTTGACAAAGCGAGTTAATTTTTGTTTTTCGAACCTTTAACCCTCTCTATTGGAGATGACCTTAAGATACAAGCCCTTTGAGTTCATCATACATTACACGAGATAAATTTATTTAAGACACAAAGTGTGAATAAATCTCTCACGTATGAAATATTACTTGTGTGACTGCTAGTGTACATTTTTTTATTTAATAAAAAGGTCCCTAGATACATGATTCATGTGGATGCATGATGAATATTAAACAATATGAACTGGTTTAGACTAATTTCTAAAGATATTACTGATGCTTCTATACTCTTCGGGAAAAAAGGACGATACTGAGTAGTTAGCACTTCACGTGCAAGAAAATATCGACCGACACAACTGTGTACTGTCAACCCACATGGTCAGAATATGTATTGACAAGAATTTCTTTTAGTTTGATGTATTTGGAACTTAGCGCGGGTATCATATTTAAGGGAGTAATGCTAAGAAATTAAATTTGTAGATAAAGTTTTTTAAATTAAATGACATAAAAGTTGATGTTTGAAATTATTACTTAAAGGGTAATGATATGGAGACTAAATTTGGATATAAAGTTTTGAAAATTAAATAACATGTAAGTTGATGATTGATATATTATTTAAACGTTGACAAATGTGCTGATTCCTATTGATGACATATAATTTATTTTGCAAATTTAGTCTTTTTAGCATTACCCTTACTTTAATGTTAATAAACGTGCTCAATTTCTGTTGGTGATACACATCTAATTTGTAAATTTTATTTATAAATTTAACCTCCTAGTATTACTCATAGGAAAGACACGGAACCCATTTCAAATTTTCCTAGAGTTTTCTTGTTCAAATGCATCCCTATCAGTTCTATAATTAATGCATGTTGTAAGTTTCTCAAAACTTTTTTTTGGGAAACTTTTTTTTTAAGTTTCTATGATACTGTGAGCGTTTTAGGGCATCCACAATGTTTTTTTCAGATACTACTTGTGTTGATGCACACAACCTCTAGTATCCATCGTTTGGCTAGGACAGCTAGACCTCTTCTCTTAATTAAGTGATACATGGAAATACTATACATAACTATAAAACCAAATGATAGATGATGACGAAGAAACTAAGCGTTTGTATGTAAAAAAACACTGATAAAGAAAAGTGAACTAGACTTACGACGAAAACTGAAAATTTCCCAAGGATCTAAACTAGAGATAACTAACTGAAGGTGAAACGAAAAAACAGAAGAACAAATGATCAACAAGATAATAACAACCAAGAGCGAATTAAATTTAGAGTGATTGGATCCGTTTTGATACCATGTTGCCAAAACAAACCAAAGAACGAAAATAAGAAATATTAATTGCAAAACTCTGAATTGCAATACATAGCCACAAAAGTAAGCACACTACAAAATTACCTAGCATAATACACTAGGAAAAACTACATCTAGCTAGGACCTAATTCCTACGGGGTTAAGGTGTATTTGTAAAGATTTTATTTTGAAACAAACATGAAAGCAATCTTAACCCTAAAAGGAAAGTAATCACAGCCCTTTACTTACTAGAAAACCCTACAACAACAACAACAAAAGTCTTTTCCCACTAAGTGAGGTCGGCTATATGAATTCTAGAACGTCATTGCGCTTAGTTCTGTGTCATGTCCTCCGTTAGATCCAAGTTCTCTAAGTCTTTTCTTAGAGTCTCTTCCAAAGTTTTCCTAGGTCTTCCTCTACCCTTTTGGCCCTGGACCTCTGTCCCGTAGTTGCACTTTCCTAGGTCTTCCTCTAACCCTAAACTTACTAGAAAACCCTAATACATAAAATACCAAACATCCTAACATAATATTAAACTATATTGCTAAATTGTTAACATTTTTAACACGGATTAGAACCTCTGATTTTTTAAAACTTAAATGCGAAGGTAAATGCTCGCTACTGCCTACAAGTCTTACGCAACAAATAGCCAATTTTAGAGAGATGCATGCATGGCCGTGGTTCTTTTGAAAAAGGCTATGCCTCAAACTAGTATTGTAATCATGACCTAGAAAGAAAGAAAAAAAAGTACTATTGTTATCGATCCCAATTAACTCGGTTGTTTATTTGTCTCTGAGGAACTTAGAAACAAGAACAAGTAAGGTCGCAGCTTCCTTAAAGGTTTAAGAGTAGTGTTAGGAAGAATAAGAGTAGTACTATTGAATTATTAATTAAACTTTAATAAGCGTATTTCATTTCTTATTGGTGACATATCATTTAATTTGTAAGTTTAGTTTCTCTAACATTATTCATGATTTAAAGAAACAAATAATATACATTTTAATTAGTTCCATAAATGGTCTTAATACAGATCGAAAATTTGAAAATGCAGCTTCCCTTCCCTTCTCCCTGCATGAATCAGATTATGAGGTCTGTATGCGTGTTGCAACCACGGGTTGCACCATTTAAGCTGACATTTTCTATTGTCCTCGAGTAGTTCTAATTACAAAGTCTTCAGAAATATATATATATACACACACACACACTCACAAAACATATACATATACACATTTAAAAAAAAAAAATTGAAAAATGGTGGCATTGGGTTTTGGTTACAGAAGAAACATAAACAGTCTGCGAAATTGAAACATCACAGTCCGAGTAATTAATACACGGACAAAGAGGAATCCATGGCGTAACTGCTGATGTTGACTCCACTTTGTAATTATGGTAAAATGATTCAGACTTCTGAAAAAGTCAGAGAAGCCATTAAAGGCATTTAGTGTTGCATATGCAACCAGCTTCAGAAATTGGAGACAGAAAATATATTGCATGAGTGAGAGAGACAGAGACAGAGGCATACAAATGCACTACACGCCAGACCATCAGGGCTAGTCCTCATATATCCTTGGTGACGATTAAGTTCGGGTATGCTATGCTTCAGAAATTTTGGCCGTTAATTCTGTTCATTATATCTTTAATCAATTACTCAACAGCCAAACTCCCGGAGTATAAACCGGGAAGCATGATAGAAATCCCCCAACATTGATTCAAATTTAACTTGTTGCCCTTCCCTTTCCAAATTTCCAATCACTTGTGTTCATTTCATCATCCTTTGTTCCTTTTTCTTAACAGTTTTCTGTACCCTGATATGAGTCCTCTATGTAACAGCAAACTAGATGAAATCATACACGAAATCATCACAACCCTACACAGGCCCCCCACCATACCAGTCCCTTTCACACTGCCACAAATTTTGAGAGAAATAAGTTACAACGTGCCATGAAATCTTAAGCAAATTAAGAAGAATATGAAGATTAAGAACATATTATACATTAGGCAAACACTTGTTAATTTAGTGCCGGTACTGTTCTAAACAAGTTGTTACGTTGTCGATATGCGGTCGATATTAAGTTAACATTATGCTGGATATTTAATTTGCTTAAGAAAATGACAATTGAGCACATTATAGGACACAAGTCAAAACCTTGTTAATTTGGTGTCAATACCATTCTACACAAGTTGTTATACTATTAATATTTGGTCAATACTAAGTTAATATTTGGGTAAATTACATTTGCACCCTCAGGTTTGTGGTCATTTGCAACCTCATACACCATCTTTAAAACATTTCAATCAAATACATTTAGTTATTTTTATTTCACTTTCATATAACCGCCAAAAAATCTGTTAAGTTAGAAATTAAGCCCACCCATACAACCGCCAACGTTAATGAACACGTTAACTTCATATAAACGGTTATGAAATTTTAACAAATTTCACACCACAATTTCCTAAACTAATGCCTCTAAATTAAAGTCGCCTAATCTACATATATTCCAATGACACTGTTGACCCTAAAAACTACCAAGCCTACGTGGCGCACATGCCGAGTAATTAGTAAGCTAACTACGTCCTTCGGTTGTATGCGGGGCGTGCCAACTCGTCGGCCGAGCTCGGTCGAGGAGTAAAATGTGTTGATGTTGCGTTGAGCGCGCGGTCTGACTTCTTGATCTCGCAACTGCGGCCGAGGAAGGAACACGTCTTGGCCTTCAGGTTCTAGTGCGAAGTTCACAAATCGTCGGCGCCGGATTCGGTCACCAAAGTATAGGGACAAAAATACTCAAAACAAATGTATGTCTTGATTGTGAAACTGGTTCGTCTGTCAAAATGCCGAACTCTAAAACCTACTTGCGAATAACCAATCATAAACGACTCGATGTTCAATGTGTCGAGTATAGTAACTTACAACACCTCGTTTCGCCGAGAAGGCTAACAAGATGACCTCTGCCGATAAGGATTCGAAAATCCTCCTCGACCGAGACTTGGATAGATAACCAGTCGGCCTTGTCGCAGTACTGTTTGTCGAAACTGAAGGTGCTTCACGGTCGGCTGATTCTACCGCAACAGTATTGTTTATCCAAACTGAAGATGTTCCCCGGTTGCCTTCACAGTGCTGTTTATCCAAACTGAAAATGTGTTGACGAAAAAGGAAAATAAAAAATCTCAAGATGTTTGAGAGGTTTCGCGTAGAGCGAGGGTTTGCGCAGGGCAATTTGTGTATTGAATTGAATGAGCTTGTTTCGATGTCTTCCTTCCCTATTTATAGCAGCCAACCTGTATTGAATCCCAATCACTCCAGGATTAAAACTCTTTCTCATGATCCAACTTTATCTTGGCCAATCCTATTCCTACCAGGACTTTCAACATAACTCGTTATCAGACCATATTCAATCCCAGCATCCTGATCTCGTCGAAACTCCTTCTCTTAACAGGATTTGTCCACATTACCAATTTCCGATAGGATATGGCCAACTTCAACTGTGTGGCCTATGGGCTGATTATCTCCCAATGACACCTGCACATGACTTTTGGGCCGAGAAGGATTCTAAACTCAGCATATCCAACACTAGGCCGAGAAAGATCTAAACACGGCCCAAAATAATATTTTTAAGCCCAAACATTGCCCCCTCGCTTCTGAGGTCGTCAACCTACTCCTTTAGTTCGAGCCTCGACCGTGAAGAAGTGAAACCGACTCTCGGGAACTACCACCATGCGTACTTATGAGATGTAATCCCACGATCTCGATTTGTAAATCGTCATGCCACGTGTCAACCCCCTGGTTGCCCTAGCAGCCTTTAATCATGATCCTCGAAAACATGCGACCGCCGAAACTTCTCTTTTGCATTAAATTCGTCGTAACACGCCATCGTGTGTCCTCAATCCGCGAAAACCTCAATCCTCTCACCTTGATTTTCTGAACATTTACAATGATTAGTCTCTCTCCTGCTTGATTCTACCCTTGATTTTGAAAATCAACCGTTTAGCCTTCTGTTCCCAAAGGTCTATAAATACATGGATCCCTTCCATTCATACCTTACGCTCTCCCAAACCTTTGAAATTTCCTTATCATTCTGTTTTTCAAACTTTCAAAAACCAGGGATTCTGAAACTTTTATCTCAAAAATTTCCAACCTTTCCTCAATGGCCTCCTTTGTCTCAAAACTCTCCCCTAAGTGCAACAAGTGCAAAGATTTCATCGATCAGCATGCTATCAAGACTTTGCGTTTCGAGGGTGAGTCAAACACTACATACCAGGTTCTGGGCCCACTCTTCAAGGATACGATGTCGTCATCCATCACCGACCTGTTCAAAAAATATTGTTGGCAGGTTTGTTGCACAGATTCGATTGGTTGAAGTGGTGCTAAACAAAACCCCAAGGATCCTGGCCTTCACCTAATGCAAATTGGGTGGCATGGGTCATTCGAATGGAAAGATTTTTCGGTAAAGAGTGGAAAACACTTGGTATTTACGACGCTATCAAATTCTTGACCATGGTGATTACAATGGATAAAGAGCTCCTCATGGCAGCTCTTAGCCTCTGGTGCTCGACCACCAACACCATGGTCCTTCCATTAGGCCTTATGACCCTTACTATTCTCGACATCTTGACTACCATCAAGATTTCTCCTTCTGGAATCTCAGTCGACGCCACCCTCTTTGGATGCCCCTCTAATATCGACCTCAAAGTGTTGTTTGACGATCGGGCCGTCGAGACGTTGAGCCAGGAAGGTCAAGAGCCTTCAAAAGACGATGTTCAGAAATTACACAAGAATTTTCTGAACTACAACACCCTTATCCTTCATTTTGCTGGTCGAGGTGAGCGAGTCTACGGAAAGGGGAACACGAGGCCTTCCTATTTAACTAGTACAACAAGTTCATCTGTTGTACCAAGTCAAATAAATGCTTGGTCGAGAATATGCCCGTGGCGAAGGCCCTGGCTAGTGGTCACTCTCTGGTGCTCAGACCTGCCATCCTTGCCAACCTTCTTTGTTACTTGGCAGAGATGACCATCGACAAGATCGACCCGCACCATAATGGACCTCTCTGGGTATTCCAACTCTGGCTGCAAGTTTATTTCTCCACATATCGGCCAGAAGTCTCCGACTTCCAGCCTACCGTAGCACTCGACCTTCAATTGGCCTCCCGACCAATGCCCTCTCACCAAGCCGAAGAAGTCTTTAAACACCTCTTCGACCTGGATGTCCTTCCTGATGATGAATTTTTTATATGTCATCGTCAAGAATACCCCGCTCCATCAGACTTCCCACCTCAACTTAGAGTGAAAGCGAGGATGCTGTTTTGCGCCAAAACTGGGGGTCGTTCGTGTTAACTCATGACCTTCCTCATGGTTGTGATGCTCGCCAATCAAGTTGGGAAGTTTATCACCCCCACTTTACCGCTCGACAACTCGGCTACCTCCATGGTTTCCTATTACCTTTAGTTTCTTCTCGCTCCCTTCTAGACCGAGAGCGCGTCTCTGGTTCTTCAGAAATGAAGTGTAGAGACGCCGAGAAAGAATTTCAGGAACGATGTAAGAAATTTCATCTTCAACCAAATTCTTCTGAATCTCTCGGCACTGATATCTTTGGCGAATGGTGGGAAGAATATACTCACCATTTTTTTGGCGCTTCGATCAAAGAAGTAGTCAACAAAATGTTTGGTGACCAACCAAAGAAACCCTCCACCCCTCAATCTAAAGAGGCATCCCAAGGTATACCCCTATTTCGACCTTTATTTTTAGATATTTATGTGATTTCGCTAACGAGACTTCGCTTTCTTAGGTGGTCGGGTATCGAAACACACAGACGTAGTTGTCCCGGCAGTGGTCAAGAAAAAATTGGCCCCTTCCTCTAAGAAGACTAAAACCAATGCACAAAACCTACCTAGCAAACGACCTCACCCGGACACCGAGACAGCAGATGAAACTCCCCGTCCCCCAAAATGCGTCAAGAAATTGGCGAATAAGGTAGCACGGGAGATTCATGTTATCTTCAGCCACACCACTGGGATGACTACTCCTCCTGCCTCTCCTCCTGCCCCTATTGTTCGGACTTCGGCAGAAAGTCGACCTTCTTCGGCTAGCCCGGTAACCCAAGCTCAACCAATACTTGAGGTCTCTGAGGTCGTGATTGAGTCGGTTGTTATACCATTGGTTAACTTGCCTACAGCTCCAGGGTCAACAAGAGTACCCATTCTGGGGGAAATGACCCATTCGATTGGGAAGGATCTCTCTAAGAATCCAAAGCATTCGGCGGTCATCGTAGAAGAGGTACGATTATGCCGTCAAATCCCTTTACTTATTAAGTAACAAAGATGATTAACACTTTTTTTTGTTTTAGGATGATGAGAGTGACGAGACTCCGCTAGTGTGTCTCTCTCGACTAACCTAAGCTCATTCTGCTTATCTTCCCCCTGTAGTTGATGCAGCCTATCAGGTTGATCTTCCTACAGTCGATCGTGGAAAGAGGCCTATCGTCGACCCTGAAGCGACATCAGAAACTCAGACTTCGCTGGTGAGTCGCTCTCGACCAACCCAATCTCATTCTGTTGATCTTCCCCCCGTAGTTGAGGCAACCGATCAGGTTAATCTTCCTACGGCCGATCGCTGAAAGAGGCCTATCATCGAGCCTAAAGCAACGTCAGAAACTCCAATTCACCCTCAGGACCAAGACCTCGGCATCCCTCCTTAAGCAATGACCTCAACTTTTGTAAGGCTCAATTACTTTCTTTTGTCAATTTGTTATAACATGTCTGAACCGAGAAAATATTAAATGTCAGGTGCCCAATTATTCATTTGACCAAAAATTTTATGCGCCAAAAGGTGTTATCTATATTTCCTGGCCACCTCAGTGGCCATCGAATGTAGATAACCTTCATCGGCCGCATGAATTAAGAAGCAGTTTGAAACATTGGGATGGGCCATTAAGTTATTTAGGTTCAAGCAATGAACCCGAAGACATGGCCGAAGTCTCCTCTCGGCAGGTTTAAAATAAAAACCCTCTTGCTATATTCTTTTGTGATTTTCCTTGCACTTAAACTGTTTTCATGTGCAGCTTTCATGGGAAGTTGAGTTTGATGTTTTTCTCTCAAGCACTTCTGGAGCGGCTGGTCTTTCGACAACTACGACCGAACCTGCCGAATCAGCTGCTCTTGTTCGGTTGCAAGAAGTTTTGTCTCTCTCAGCTTCACAAGTCCTCGAGCGTAAAGGTCTTGATTTGTTAGGTGCGTGCCTAAACGACCTCAAAGTTGATGGCCAATTGAGCGCCGAAGCTATTGTTCAGGCGTCGTCCACCTTGGAACGAACTTGGGAATCCTTCAATATTCTCAAGACCGCACTTCGGGCTGATGATGGCTTGAAAGCTGCAACAGCCTTTCGAGACAGTCTTCGTCCAAAGATCGACGCTTTAAAGGCAAAAAAAGATGCCCTGGCCGACCTTGACAATCAAATGGCCGAATTGGCAAAATGAAAGTCGGCCATTTCTTCTGAGCTTGTGAGGGACTTTGAGCCAGGTGGCAAATCTTGCTTAACCGAATACGCCGCAAACGTGAAGCGAATCGAGCAGCTGAAGATGGACAAGAAGAACTGGCAAGCTAAGGTCATAATGGGTGAGGTGAAGTGGTTGGAGCTGAAGGCCCTTCTTAGAACTCTTCTTCCTTCATCACCCTAGACTTATTTGATTGTAAACCGACCTATTAATGAAATGAACTTGACGAAATGGAATGAGTTTTTATTCCTACATCTCCCATGTGACTAGGTAGTATTTCTTTAAAAACTTTCCATTGATTGGCAACTTGTGAGTGATACCGGTTCGATCTTTAAGATGGTATGCCCCCTTACCGAGGACTTTATGAATAATGAATGGCATTTCCCAATTCAACAACCACTTGTCGAACCTAGGGTTTTTAATTTCTATAGGTAGTATGGTTTGCCAAACCAATTCTCCTTCGCCGAACGTTTTTTGTCTAACTCGCTGATTATATGCACGCTCAGCGATTTTCTTTTAAGCCACTAATAAATTATAAGCATCAAACCGGGCATATTCCAAATCTTCTAGCTCTTGTGTCATGGCTTGATTGTACTCGGCGCTGAATAAACTACTCTGTTCAATTATTCGCAACGAGTTTACACTTAGTTCGACAGGCAGCATTACATCGTGTCCATAAGTCAACGCATACGGAGTCGTTCCGTTCCTATCCGTGGAGAGGTTCGATAAGCTCATAATGCTTCGTTTATCCTCAAATGCCACATGCCTAGCCCTTCTTTTATCATCTTTTCAAGAATACCAATAAGAACTTTATTACTTGCTTCGGCCTATCCATTCGACTGCGGGTAGTATGGCGTAGATTGCTCAAGTCGAATCTTTAGATTTGCTGTATAGTCCTTAAATCTGTCAGATGTAAAAATCGTACCGTTATCTGTTATGATTGTTTCTGGCACGCCGAATCTACTCACAATGTTTTCTTCAACAAAACTACAAACTTCCTTAGACGTTAGCTCAGCATATGACTTGGCTTCGACCCATTTGGTGAAGTAGTCCGTTACAACAAGTATCCACGCATGTTTGGCTACACCAAAAGATAGTGTGATTTTACCGATAACATCCATGGCCCATCCTCGGAACGGCCATGGTTTGGTGACCGAATGTAATGATTCAACCAGTACTCTCTGTATCGGCCCATGGATTTGACATTGTACACAACCTTTTGCATACTCAATGCAATCCTTTAGAATACTCGGCCAGAAATAGCCATATCGTCGAAGTAGCCAACTCATTTTTCGTCCAGATTGGTAGGCTCCATAAATTCCTTCGTGTACTTCTGCCATTGCTTGAGCAGCTTCTTGCGAGCCAAGGCACATCAGCAGTAACCCATCCTCACCTTTTCGATACAACTCATTCTGGTATAATACGTAGTTTTTTGCATGAACCTTTGTCCGTCGGTCGTGTTTCTCGTTGGGGTTATTAATATATCGCATAATCGTCCTTCTCCAATCGTCTGGTAATGCTTCAACGGCACAAACCTCGATAATATCCTTACGTTCTAACAACGACAGCAAAGACATAACTCGTGTACGAATCACGCAATCGTGTTGGAGAACTTGCCTATTAATCAAGGTGGAATGTTCCTGTCGTAACACAGGTATTTCTCGACCTAACTTGCCCCCCATGAGTTGGGCTCCGAAGGCTATTTGAGCTCATTAATCGGAGTCAGTGTTATGGACTCGGGAAATATGTTTAAAAGTTATTCCATCGAAGGATTAGGCCAAATAGCTAACAACCAGGTGGTAAGGCGTCAGAGTACAACTCATGCAACGAAAAGTCCCGTTGAGTTGATTAATAACAAGTTCGAAGTCACCAAGAACAAGGACACGAGTGGCCCGTAAATCTTACAGCACGCCGAAGCCAATAACTAGGGTTTCGTATTCGTCCAGATTATTTGTACAATCGAAATCGAGCTTGAAAGAGAAATACCAACGATTATGAATGAAGGATTGAATAACGATCCCAACGCCAGCCGAGACTGAGGTACTGGATCCATCAAAGTACATCGCCCAGTAATTATCACGTGTTTGTATGAGGCCGATGTCAACGTTAGTGCCGCCGAATTCGTATAGGGAAGGGTGGTGAGCCAAAAAATCAGCTAGAGCTTGACCTTTGATAGCCTTCTGGGGTACATATTGTAAGCTGAATTCAAAAAAGGCCATCATCCATTTGCCGATTCAACCCTTTACGATTGGCCGAGTGAGCATGTAACAAATGACATCGGTCTGAGAGATGACATCAGTGACTGACTGTAGCATGTAATGTCTGAGTTTTGATGCGGAGAAAAATAAAGCAAGTCAGAGTTTTTCGACAGCGAAATAATTAATCTCCGGTGGGTTAAGGCTCCAGCTTAGGTAAAAAATGGCATGTTCTCGTCCGGCGTCATTATCCTGTGCAAGAAGGCAACCGATGGATTCTTCTGCTGCCGAGTTGTATAGCTTAAGAGGTCAACCCCATCGTGGTGGGACGAAGACGGGTGGAGTCCTTAGAGAGACTTTGATTTGTGCGAATGCCTCTTGGTGCTCGGCACGCCATTCGAAGGTGTCGGAGTCCTTGAGGTTTAAAAGCGTGGAAAAGGCTTTCATTTTCCCAACCGAGTTAGCAATGAATCGTCGGAGAAAGTTGATCTTGCCGAGCAACGACTGTAATTGTTTCTTAGTCATCGGCGGTGGAGCATTAATGGTTATGCGAGCCTTGTTGTCGTCTACCTCAACCCCATAGTGATGGACGAGGAAGCTTAAAAAATTCCCAGCTGATACACCGAAAATGCATTTGGCAGGATTCATCTTCAGATTGTGCCGACGCATGCGCAAAAAAGCCTGACGTAGGTCATCTAAATGCGTCCGTCATCGTGCTGATTTGACAACCACATCGTCAATATAGACTTCGACGATGGCACCAATCAAATCATGGAAAATACTGTTCATGGCACGTTGGTATGTGGCCCCGGCGTTCTTGAGGCCAAAGGGCATGATGACCCATTCGTATGTGCCGAGTACACCGGGACACCGAAAGGCAGTCTTGTGGAAATCCACCTCGGCGATGAAAATCTAGTTATAACCGGCATGCCCATCCATGAAGGATAGAATCTCGTGATGTGTCGTGGCGTCAATTAACAAATCGAATATGGGCATCGGGTACTCGTCTTTGGGCGTTGCTAAGTTCAAGTTACGAAAATTGATAAAGATGCAGAGTGCGCCATTTTTCTTTAATATTGGGATAATATTGGCTAGCCACTCGACGTATTGAGCGGTCCGAATAAAACCAGCTTGTAAAAGTCGAACTAGTTCATCCTTTATACCGAGCTGTACTTCAGTTGAGAACCGACGAGGGGGCTGGCAGAAAGGCTTGTAGCCAGCTTTGACGCGTAATTCATATTCAACAAGGGTCTGATCGAAACCCGGCATCTCATGATAACTCCAAGCAAAACAATCTTTAAACTCGTGAAGTAATTTACGAAGTTCAACTTTCATGGTATGAGGTAATAATGCACTAATAAATAACGGCCGAGGGTCATTGGTCGTTCCAACATTTATTTCCTCTAGAAGATCCTTAACTTGGGGTCGACTGTCTTCGGGTTCGGCTGGTGCGGCCTGAACTTTATCCAACGACAGTACCGGGCCATTATCTTCATCGGCTAAAAATTTGATTAAGTTGATGCCCAAATGTGGGTGCTTGGAAATAGCATACCAATAGGCCAGCAGGCATTCCATCGTGGATGAAACCGCAGCCCGACGCCTCTCGCTTTTGATGTCCATCATCAGTGGTAGGGAGCAGATTGGCCAAACCGAGTCTCGCTGAATCCTGGTGGACAGTCTCGGTGCCTACCTCGATGGCTTTCTAAACTGACATCTGAGTCGGCCGTTCATCTTCATTAAAACTCTGTAGGGTAATATAGTTGACGTGATCATCATAATAGCGGGCCTAAATCATGTTGGTTTCAAATGGTTGAGTATCGGCTGGGTGGACCACGACCGATTTACCATCCCAAAAAATGAGAACTTGGTATAAAGAAGAAGGAATGCAATTCGTTTGATGAATCTAATCCCTACCAAGCATTATATTCGGTCTTGGAGTCAACGATAAAAAATATGGTCATGTGATTGCGACCTGCAATGTTGACCTCTAAAGGGAGTACTCCTTTTGTTTGAGACTTGTCACCGACGAAGCTGCTCATGGTTATTCCTGAAGGAATGAGTTCTTCGTTGGATCGTCGTAATGTTTTCATGATGGATACAGGCATGATATTGACCGTTGCTTCGCAATCGATGAAAATTTTGGAGATTGGGTAGCCTTCAATATGGGTCGTGACATACAACGGTTTTAAATGCTGAAGAATAGCCGAGGAAGAACGGGGAAACAAGATGTCCAAGGCTGTTTTAAGTTTATCGTCGTCGTTTACTGACTCATCTTCAGTGGTAGTGACGAAATCAACTTGTGTTGCTTCCTCGGCAACCACATCACCATCCAAGGAACTTGGTTAGTGTGTAGTCAGCTGGAATTCAGCAGGTAGAATATGGACCATGCTGATTTCCATATTTTCAAGGACTGAAGGGCCCATTGGATCATGGTCGTCATCTTCCGAGTTGGTGAGGACTATAGCATCGTGTGTTAGAGCATTCTCGACCAGATTACTCTGTGTCTCAACATGCTCTTGCACTTATGCCATATAATCCGACTCTGTGTCCTTTTGACCGTCGTCGTCGGGCTTGCATGCATCTAGTGTCTGACTCTGCTCCTGCCGCATCTTACGAGCTCGTTCCTCATAGATGATCTGGGCATTCCTTATATCTAGGTAGGCGTCCAGACGTGCCACCCAATCTTTCTCATCGATCGTTAAACCGAATAAGGATACGACCGAAAAGACTTCGAATTGATATTGAAGGTGTTGAAGGTCTTCAAGATAAAAGGGAGTTCGACCGTGTTAATGTCCGGGTATGGGTCGACCTCGAAGCCGAGAACCTTAGCCTCTCGAATGTGCTGGAATCTAGCTTTCATCGCTGGATCAGTGGTTTTTTGGATGATCTGCTCAGTATCGGGGCAAGTTAATGTCAGGTCAAAAGCTTCTTGGCATGCCTTGGGCAAACCATACAAATTGTTGGCGAAATATTTCTTATGAAACTCTTTCATGTATTCCAAAGATTCCCCGAGGAATTGGGGGTGCAGATTCCGCCGAACTCTGATTAGCAATTCTTTCAAAGGTAACAGGGACAGTTGGCTTTCGGCCTTTTTCTTAAATTACTCGAAGCGAGTTTTCATCTCCCCGGGTTGAAGAAGGAGTTTGATGCGCTTTTCGGACTCTTCAATGGTAGTTTTCAAGTCGCGATTGGTCTCCTTCTGCCCTTGTAACTCAGCCATGATTGTTGGGGTTGGCCGATCATCTATGCTCCCTGCTGTCTCTTTCGGCTGCCATTTAGTGGCCAAAATAAGCTGGGCCACTTGCCGTCGAGCCAAGCAATCTATACGCTGATGTCAACATTTCTGAGATTTGGAAAGCGCGGTATACATACCGATGGGAGAATTGTAGCTATACCGTCGTTGGTCACGTGGTTCAGGCGGCCTAAAGGTTTTTGGATTTGCTAATGAGCTTGAGCTACTGGAATTACGTGAATAATAATCCTCGTTATAAAATGGTGCATCAAAATCAAGGCGTCGTCTGACCGAAGTAGGGCCATCTGTCTGTTTTTTAGGGCGTAGCCTATCGAATACTTTATGGCGTTGGCCTTCATTGGTTCTTTTGAATGTGCCTCCGTGGTTGCCGATTATTGTCGTGATGTCAGCATCTACGTCTTAGGCAGTTTCTCCTTGGGCTCAGTTAATACAACGCGTGCCTTACAATTGCTACACAAAATTATCGGCCCGCCATTTTCTTTTTCGCTGGAGTCTGACATGGATTCAACTATGGCCGGTCTTGAGAGCTTAGTAGGTGGTGTATTGGAAAATAGGTCGACCTTGAGTCGAGGCTGGGAACCTTTCTTTAGGATGTGTTATACTGGGTAAACCCGACCTTCTCTTTCCCTTTACTCTTGGGCAAACGGGTGTCTACCATGCCAACTGTTGCCGAAGGGAATGGATCAGTATCAACCGTCATGCGTTTTTTAGGAAATTTTAACTTGCCTTTGTCAATCCAGCTCTGGATATCATCACGAAATATGACACAATTGTTTGTGGCGTGCTTGGTCAAGTTTTGATGTTTGCAATATATCTTTCCTTTAAGCTCTTCGGCCTTGGGAATGTGATGCCCTGGCCGAAGTTTGATGATCTTTGCTAATAACAATTGTTCGAAAATTGTTTCGGCCTTTGTGATATCAAAAGTGTAGACTTTCGATGTTTTCGCTGTCTTTTCAGTGGCCAAGCAGGGTTTGGCATCTTTGGAATTAATTTGAGTCAATGCCTTGCAAACGTATGGTTTATCTATTACTATCTCGGTCGCGTCGATGCTGACGTATTGAGAATCCTCACCTTCGGTCAATGCGTAGTTAACTGTGGGATTTTTGTAAATCGTCCCTCGATATGGGGATTTCGAGATCTTCTCTTCTTAAAGAAAATAATCATATTGCTCAACATGCTGGGCTAATTTATACATATCCCGAAAGTTTGCCCCCAAGAATTTCATTTTGTATTCTACGTCGAGTCCGTTCAAAACAAGCCTAACAAATTCAACTTCGGGGAAAGGTACTCGGCACCAATTCCTAGCCGATTTAAATCTGGTAAGATAATCCATTGGTGACTCATCAGATGCTTGAGCCATCCTCACCAATAAGGAAACTGACATTTCCATCCCTGGCCGATAAAACTGCTCGTGAAATTTCTCGACCAACTCCTCCCAGCTTTAGATAGAATTAGGTGGGAGGTTGATATACCAAGCAAATGCTGAGCCTGTTAACAAAAAATTGAACAGCTGCAGCTTGTGAAAATCACTGTTAACATCTCCGCATTACGCGGTGAAACGAGCCACATGTTCTAACGAGGATAAGGACAATTCTCTAGCGAAAAGGCTAAAATCTGGAATTTTGAAACCTTTAGGATATTCGAACCTTTCCACATAAGCTAGATACGAATGGATGAATTTAGGGAACTACGGCCCCTTTTTCATGGCCGAATCGATCATCCGCTGGACCTTGGTCATATCGACGGGTGTTTCTTCCACTCTCTAGTCGGATCCATCTAACCTACTACTCGATCCTCCCCTTTTCTCTAAGTCAATTGTCTTAAGCTGAATAGACACCACTTCGGCCTGTAAGGAATTACTTTTAAGCGGAAGCTGCCGAGTCTGATCAACAGGTTTCTCTTCGAAGACTTTACTAACTATTAGTTCGAGCAATCGGGTTTGGGTCTCTCCAGTGCTTTGTATTGCTTCAAGCAAACGGTTCATTTTATGGCCCACTGTCTGTTCCACTTGTCAGGATTGCTCATCAAGTCGTCTTCAAAGAAACGACCTAGTCGGAGGATCAGAGCCTCCACCACCATCTTCATCGCAGTCCTTCACTATTCCTTCAATGAAAATGCCTGCAGTTTGGTTGAGTACTTCTGTATTTCGAGGCTGGCCACCGAGACACATTTCCTTTTCTCAGTGCGTTGCACTTGTAGCCTTAGGGGTCACGGCGACGATAGGATTTCACGCATGTGATACCTTTTAGCCATGACTTTGAACCGGCAGATCGGTTGCTGATTTTCCCATAGTTGGTTTCTTTTTTACTGATCGTGTCTAGATGGTCATGAACTTCATAGTCTTAGCATTGGGTCCCACTGGACGTGCCAAAATGTTCACCCTAAAAACTACCAAGCCTACGTGGTGCACAGACCGAGTAATTAGTAAGCTAACTACGTTATTCGGTTGTATGCGGGGCGTGCCAAGTCGTCGGTCGAGGAGTAAAATGTTTTGATGTTGCGTTGAGTGCGCGGTCTGACTTCTTGATCTCGTGACTGCGGCCGAGGAAGGAACATGTCTCAGCCTTCAGGTTTTAGAGCTTGAAGACAAAGCTACTAGTTCTGCAAAGTTCACAAATCATCGGCGTCGGATTCGGTCACGGTGATTATATTCGTGAGAGTATAAGCACGCCGAATCGACACCAAAGTATAGGGACACAAATACTTAAAACAAATGTATGTCTTGATTGTGAAAGTGGTTCGGCCATCATAATGCCGAACTCTAAAACCTACTTGCGAATAACCAATCATAAATTACTCGGTGTTCAATGTGCTGAGTATAGTAACTTGCAACACCTCGTTTCGCTGAGAAGGCTAACGAGATGACCTCTGCCGATAAGGATTCGAAAATCCTCCTCGACCGAGACTTGGATAGATAACCAGTCAGCCTTGTCGCAGTGTTGTTTATCCAAACTGAAGGTGCTCCACGGTCGGTTGATTCTACGACAACAGTGCTATTTATCCAAACTGAAGATGTTTGCCGGTTGCCTTCACATTGCTATTTATCCAAACTGAAGATGTGTTGGCGAAAAAGGAAAATAAAAAATCTCAAGATGTTTGAGAGGTTTCGCGTAGAGCGAGGGTTTGTGTAGGGCAGTTTATGTATTGAATTGGATGAGCTTGTTTCGATGTCTTTCCTCCCTATTTATAGCAGCCAACCTGTATTGAATCCCAATCACTCCCGAATTAAAACTCATTCTCATGATCCAACTTTATCTCGGCCAATCCTATTCCTACCAGGACTTTGAACGTACCTCGTTATCAGACCATATTCAATCCCACCATCCTGATCTCGTTGAAACTCCTTCTCTTAACAGGATTCGTCCATATTCCCAATTTTCAATAGGATATGGCCAACTTCGACTGCGTGGCCCATGGGTTGAATATCTCCCAATGACACCTGCACATGAGATTGACGGTTAGAGAAGCAGTGTGGGGGAGGGGGAAAAAGAGAAAATAGTAAATGAGAGAGAAAGAAGAAGGCATAGACCTAATTCATGAATTAGTGTTTGCCTTATAAAATGGTTCGCAGGGCAACCACTAAGACACCGTCGAGTAAAGGCTCTACCACTAAATTTTTAACACGTCATCGTCGTCCATGCTCAACAAACTGGAATTGTAAGTCGACAAATCTTTACTGAAAACCTTTGCGCGCCATTTTTTTTTCTCTTAGTGCCAAAATCTTGCTCGATGGATAATTTTTTGCCCTATGATATTGTCCGTCTCGTAAAAATTTTCAGTAACCCCAAATTGTTGACCAGATTTACCCTATGAACTGGAGATTTCGTCGGGTAAAGGTTGTTTAACCGAAGAAATCATGTTCATTGTACAAGTTTTCATAGGGCAAGCCCTATTTTTTTGTAGTGATTAATTGTTCAAATCTTCATTTATACTAAGCTAATATTTTGCTGGAAATTTTCATTTTCTTTAGATGACGAAGATTAAACGCATATTATCGATACTTTGTAGTTGATAATAAAAATTGTGAGAACATGATTTTCTAGACCTGGCATTTGTGTCGTGTTTTTCATGTTCGTATCATTTTTGTGTCATACCCAATATCTTAATGGGTCATGTCGTGTAACACCCATTAAAATAAATGGGTAAAATGACCCGACCCGATAATATTAACAAGTAATATGACCCAACCCGTTACCCGTTAAGGAAAATATATTTTAAACCAATAAATAATCAAATGAAAAACAAATGTTGTCTTCAGGGGGTGAATTCAAAGTTGGATGTACTTAGGGGAAAACAAGTGCCATGGTTCTATCCTTTGAAATCAAAGTCGGATGTACTCTCTACATTTGTTGTCTTCAGGGGGTGAATTCACTAGTAATTCTTTTGCATCATATCTCAGTAAACATGGCATTCTCCATCATTTCAGTTATCCTCATACTCCTGAACAAAACGGTTGTGCATAGAGAAAGCATAGGCATCTTGTTGAGACAACTCGAACTTTGCTAGTTGCCTCCCATGTCCCTCATATCTTTTGGGTAGAAGCATTCTCCTGCCATATACCTTATCAATCAACTTCCCATCTCCGGAATTTCACAATCACCTTGGGAATTTCCATTTCATCGTCATCCTGACTACTCTAAACTTAAATTGTTTGGCTGCCAATGTTTTCCTTGGCTCAAACCTTATATTCATAGTAAATTGGATCCCAAGAGCAAAAGTTGTGTCTTTTTAGGATATAGTCTTCAACACAAAGGCTATAGGTGTCTTGATCCTACTACCAATCGAATTTACATCTTCCGCCATGTTGTATTTGATGAAAGTACTTATCCATTTCAATCCTTCCCTCTTCAGAAACCACCATGTTCAGATAGTCATTCATCTTCATCACCACCATGTTCATCCTCTCTGAATCTCCAATTTAGTAAACATATTTCCACTACTTCCAATCTTTCATCTTCATCACCATCTTGTGCTTCTATGCCTGTTCCCATTACTCAACCTTCCTCCTCCACTGAAACCATTTCAGTAGATAATTCTTCCAGTTCTGTTCATACTTCAGAACATTCCTCTTTGTTATCAACTCAACCAAGTCATCCTCCTATTCCAGTTAATTCCCATCCTATGATTACAAGATCTAAGGCTGCGATATTCAAATCAAGGGCATATGTAGCAACAAATCACCCACTTCCAGTTAATATTAACTATGTTCCTACTACATATTTGCAAGCTTCCAAGCATGCTCACTGGAGAAAGGCCATGCAAGATGAATATAATGCTTTGCTGTTCACTGGTACTTGGTTCCTAGTTCCCTCTTATCCTTCTCAAAACATAGTAGGCTGCAAGTGGGTTTTCAGGATTAAGAAAAAGCCCGATGGCATTGTTGATCGATACAAAGCCTGACTTGTAGCAAAGGGCTTCCATCAACAGGAAGGTGTTGATTTTCAAGAAACTTTTAGTCTGGTTGCCAAACCGGTTACAATTTGGATACTTCTTACCCTAGTTGTTCAATATAATTGGTTTCTTAACTAATTGGACATTAGTAATGCCTTCCTTCATGGAGATTTAAAAGAAGATGTCTACTTGCAACAACCCCCTAGTTTTGTTGATCCTCTATATCCTAATTATGTCTGTAAGTTGAGAAAATCTTTGTATGGCCTCAAACAGGCTCCTCAAGCTTGGTTTGATAAGTTGTATCAAGCTCTTCAATCTCTTGGGTTCAAACAATCCTTCTCTGATGCTTCTTTGTTTTTTCTCAATGGTCCTAGTTGGTAATTGTTCTTGTCTATGTTGACGATATTATTATCACTGGACCCAATTCTCAACTTTGTCAACAATTTATTTAGCAACTCAATGCCAAATTTCCAGTGAAAGACCTTGGTCCTCTACACTATTTCTTGGGATTAGAGGTACACAGATCTTCACAGGGCATATTTCTCCACCAAACCAAGTACGTACTAGATCTTCTCAAGAAAACAAACATAGAGGGTGCAAAACCTTGTTGCACTCCCCTTGGATCCAAGAAATTAGATCACAGTGGGCCTCTCTTGTCCAATCCTACCGAATATTGTTCAATTGTTGGTGGTTTACAATATCTAACTTGGACTAGGCCGGATCTTGCTTTTACTGTGAATCAGATCTGCCAATTCATGCATGTTCCCAGGGAACAACATCTTTACACAGCTAAAAGAGTTCTTAGGTTTCTTCAGGGCTCTATTTCTCATGGTTTGTGGTTCACAAAGGGTCATGTTCATCTTTTAGCATATTCTGATGCTGATTGGGCTGGCTGCACATTTGATCGGCGTTCTACCAATGGCTATTATGTGTTCCTAGGCTCTAATCTAATTAGCTAGAGTGGCAAGAAACAAAGCACTATTGCTCGGTCATCTACACAAGTTGAATATCGCTTCTTAGCTCACACAGTTGTAGAAATGACTTGGGTTTGCAAGATTCTCAAAGATCTTCACTTCCCTCTATCTACATTGCCTACACTTTGGTGTGACAACATCTCACCTATATCCTTAGCATCCAATCTAGTTTTTCATGCTAGAACAAAGCATCTTGAGATTGACTATCACTACATTCAAGAATTGGTTCTGGCAAATCTTCTCAAAGTGCAGTTTATTTATAGTGAAGACCAATTAGTTGACCTTCACACCAAGGCCCTATCTAAAAACAGATTTAACTATCTATGTTCCAAGCTTCCAATTGGAATCATGTCTGATTCCTGTTCTTGCTTGAGGGGGTGTATTAGGGAGAATGACAAGTCGTCCACTCCAGTTATTGTTAAAACTAAATGTAATTAGTTGTGGTTACTATTGTAATTAGTTAGGGCAGTTAGGGGTATCTATGTAAATAGTCAAAAAGTCAAAAGGCTATATATACCAACACACTATGCAATTCATCATTTAGTTAATGCAATAAGAAAACTTACAGAGGAAGTTTTCCGTTTCTTTATCAGGGACTGGAATGAGCTTGTTTTCACACTTTAGGTGGCATATGGGTTGAGATTTGACTTGGGTTTTGAAATTTCAAGCTTTGCATTCCATCAATCCCTTGAATCTTCAATCTGTAAGTCAATTTCCATAACCCAACATATCATTTTAAAGTATTCAACAACCAAACCTGAATTGCAGCCGATAAACTTGAACAATTTTATGAGTAACCCAAATCTAGAATTTGCTTAGATTCTATTTGTGTTCACCAATTGATTTGCAATATGTTTATTAATCTTAATACGTGTTTTGGGGCATTTTAGAAAGTATAATACGGGGGATAGTTTTGATTGTGGTTCTTAAATTTAGGATTTTTTATTTTTGTTATGTTTTGAAAAAGTAAAAAAAAATAAAAAAAAAATAAAAAAGCAGTCGTGGACTCGTAGAAACCGACCCGTTTAAAATGGGTCGGGTTAGGTCCGGTTCATTTCTACAAAACTCCCAATTCGTCCTGCCCCGATAAATTTATAAACCAGTCTGGTCGGATCCCTCTAATTTTGTGCCCGGCCCGGCCCGTGGCCACCCCTAGCTACAATGTTCTTATTTTTATCAAATTTTTCCAGAAGGCATAACCGTCTCAAATCTGACACGCAAAATCGATAACAGCAAGCCAGCCCAGCCAATTACAACAACACTACCAAATTGACAAGCTAAATTGTGCCTCCTCCAAGTGAGTTAATTTTTTGCCATACACTATCGCGAAGATAGAGATGTCAGACTTTTGTAGAGTTTTACGAAACTTAGTTTCGAGCCACGTGGAAGACGTTATCATCGTTTTACCACTCATCGCGCTTGCTAGATTTCTCTGCGGTATTCCTCAAGTTCTTCCTCCAACCCATATCAAACACGTACAACGCGCCACCACAACCTATGAGTTTAGGATACACACAGTAACGATCAAGTCAACGGTTAACCTAAAGGCTCCAACCAACTCAAGTTTGCCTTGATGAGATAAAAACAAAAGTCATTTGCAAACCACTACGCGACAACTCCACACTTGTCCTCCTCAACTGCTAGCTTGCAATGGAAAAACACAAGGGGCATACTAAACGGAGAAAGAAGAAAATTTTCATGAATCCAAATGACGCCTATCCCATATGGCCGTTATGAACCAGATTCCCACACATGAGGAAGTCCGAATGGAAAATTACTCCGACTTACTCGAAAACTATTCGGAGCAAAGTGGAAGTCAGTTACCTTTGTAGTTCGATCATGGATTAAAAAAAATTATCCTCGAAGTTGCACAAATGGAGCAGTGATTCCACCATCATCCTGTTTTGGAGCCTCACTAAGATTGACTGTGCTTGTTCCCACAAGATACAGAAACCTACTCCAGCAAAGAATCATAGAGTTTCCTATAATCTTATAGTCCTTACTATCTAAGGATTGGCGTTCGCCGTAAGTAGTCACACTCCTAAGAGAATGCAATATCTATTCCTAGATATCTTCTGGGATTCTCAAAGGCATCATCAAAGATAAGTGAGGAAAACAACTCAAAGGCCCATCCAACAGGTGAATAACCTTGGTCCAAACCAAGGTGGTGCTCCAAGAGATAAGTACTTTTATTTATTTAATTATATACATGATTAAATGCATATCCATGATAGATGACCCAAAGCAGGAAATTATCTTTTCAAATCTTCGCCATTGTTTGTTCTTTCTTACACTATTCATTGCGGTACATGAAATAACCTAAATTCCAGAATAATACATAGCTTTCAAACTTCGCGTAATTACAAGTCTAAATATTCACAGTTATAATGTCAAAGGAGTCTCATTTAGCCCAGTCTGTAGAATTTGGTTAGCAGCTAGGTGTTAACAGTATCAAGAAACTAAGAAGAAGAAGAAACTATGCAATAGTATTGAAGAAGAAGAAACAAAAAGAAAGAGAGAAAGCAAACTAATTCTGAACTGTTTTTCATTAACTGCACCCTATGCTCACATACCGGTACATATAGAGAATTTCTAACTAACCAACTCGACTTATCCAATACACCTGACTTATCCAATACAACCATACCTATTGTATCTATCATTATCTCTTCATTCCACCCAATAGCCTTCTGACATCTGTTATTACTCCCCTTTAATCTCAGCCGGGATTTCCTATCCTGAGGTTATGACAATGCTTGATGAATAAAGGACTATGCAATCCCTTTGTAAGTATATCAGCAACTTGAGACTCTGTTGGTACATAATGCACTGTTATATCTCGATTTTGAACTCTTTCTCGGACAAAATGATAATCAGTGTCAAGGTGTTTGATGCGGGAGTGAAACACAGGATTGGATGAAAGTGCCAAAGTTGACAAATTATCACAATGTAGAGCTGGAGGACAACTCAGAACCTAATGCAAGTCTCTTAGTACTGATATGATCCAACACACATCATCAGTACAGTTAGCTAAAGCCTTATACTCAACTTCAGTTGAACTTCTCGAAACTGATGCTTGTTTCTTTGACTGCCATGAAATGGGATTGTCACCAACATACACTACATATCTTGATATCGACCTCCGTGTGTTGACATCTGCAGCCCAATCAGCATCAGAGAATGCTGAGATATTAATGTCTTTGGATGGTATATAAGTAATGCCACAGTCTAATGTACCTTGCAGATACCTTAGGATTCGTTTTACCAGGAAAAAATGTGGATCAGTTGGTTGAGTCATGTATTGACACAGTACATTCACAGCATGTGATATATCTGGCCTGGTGAATGTCAAGTATTGCAGTGCTCCAACTACACTCTTGTATAATGTTAGATCTTCCATAGGTGTACCTTCTGAGACAAGCAACTGTGTATGTGGCTTTGAAGGTGTTGGAGCAGGTTTACATGAAGTCATCCCTGCCTTACTGAGCAGCTCCTTTGCATATTTTGATTGGTTGATGAACAAACTGCCATCTGGTTTGTATTGCATATGTAGTCCCAGAAAGTATGTCAGTCTTCCCATATCTTTTAAATCAAATAATTCTGCAAGATGAGTAATGATAGAATTTGAACTAGTTAGAATAATATCATCTACATAAAGTAGTAAGATGATAATATCTGGACCATCATGTTTAATGAACAGACTTGTATCAGATTGAGACATAGTAAACCCAAGAGATGGCAAGACTCCAGTGAACTTGGCATTCCAGGCTCTTGGAGCTTGTTTAAGCCCATACAAGGATTTAACTAACTTGCATACATGATTGGGATATTTTAGATCCGAAAACCCCTATGGCTGCTTCATATAAATTTCTTCTTGAAGCTCTCCATATAGAAAAGCATTCTTTATATCCAGTTGCCTTAGTTCCCATTTGTAACAGGTAGCCAAAGCCAATATCAGTCTCACTGTGGTATGACGAACCACTGGACTAAACGTTTCTGAGTAATCAACACCTTGCTCTTGAGTGAACCCCTGAGCGACCAACCGTGCCTTATATCGTGCTATACTCCTATCAGGATTTCTTTTGATCTTATAAACCCACTTGCTGCCAATGATTGATCGATTGGATGGTTTGGGAACAAGATTCCAAGTCCCTTGAGTTTTCAATGCATCGAACTCTTCCTGCATTGCTTGCGGCCATTTAGGATTGGATGCAGCAGCTCGAAACATTTTTGGTTCATCACCATCATTAACATCAGCAATAAAGGAATATCCACCAGATATGGTATCACAAGTATCATCAAGTTGTAGGGACTTAATTTCTGGAATTGAAGCAAGATAAGTAGCATAGTTTTTCCTTTCAATAGCTCTTGTCTTTATCCTTGTTTGCATAAGGTGTGAGTTGTGTGATACTAATTCTTGAATGGGAACAGAACTCGAAGACACATTAGAAAGAAATGAGAGAACTACCTATAATTATGCCGGATTGAGGACAGGCAACAAAGGTTGAAGTTGACCTTGACCTTGAGAATGAGCCTGTGAATTTGTAGTTTCAGATCCCCGTGAAGAGGCTTGCATGATATCAGTTGTTGTGGGAACACCATCATTCTCAGAAAAATTATAAACTGGGACTTGTGAGACCTGTCTACAATGAGAAGTAGAATATGAATCATTCTGTGATCCTTGCATTGACAGGTGACTGATATTTACAGATTGTGTTTCAATTGACCTCTGTGAATGTGTTCTGAGAGAATCACTATTAAGCAGAATTGGACAATTAGAAACTGTTGACATTTGTCTCACCACTTCTATGACTTTAGGTTTCTCAACCTTGGCTGGAAAAATTGACTCATCATGTAAAACATGCTTGGACAGGATTAACCGTCTTGACTCCAAATTATAGCAGATAACACTTTTATACCTAGGAGCATACCCTAGAAAGATACTCATAGAAGTCCTAGGTTGAAGTTTGGAATCATTATAATGTCTTAAATATGGATACATAGCTGATCCAAATATCTTCAAATCATGTAACTGTGGTGATTTATTAAACAGAGTGCAATAAAAATATCTTCAAATCATGTAACTGTGGTGATTTATTAAACAGAGTGTAATAAGGAGATGCCATCTGCAAGGTTCTACTTGGCATTCTATTAATCAAATACACTACATGAGCACTACCAAAAATCTTGAGGTAATCCAGCAACATTCATCAATGTTATAGCAGTTTCAATTATATGTCTATGTTTCCTCTCAACTAAACCATTTTGTTGAGGTGTGTAAGGACAAGAAATTCTATGAATCATTCCCTTGGAGGCAACAAAATCCTTAAAAGCTTTGTTGACAAACTCACCCCCTCCATCAGATTGCATACTTTTGATCTTTATATGAAATTGAACTTCAACAAAATTGTAGAACTGAACAAACAATGAGAAAACTTCATATTTATTGAATAATGGAAAAATCCATACATGTCTAGTACAATCATCCACAAAGGTAACATAAAATCTGTAGCCTTCAATTAACTTAACAGATGCTGGCCCCCAAACATCCATATGAATTCTTTCAAAAGGAAAAAGACATCTCACAGATTCAGAAGCAAAAGGTTTCTTAGCTATCTTTCCATGAATACAACCAGTACACATCCTATGCACATCATCTATAGCATGAGATATTTGAGACTTAGCTAACATGACAGACAATACTTCATTTGTTGGATGTCCCAATCTCTGATGCCACACTGAAGACTTCACCAATTGTCCAATAAATGCTGCTGAAGATGAAAACGTTGAGGCAATGATCTGAAACAATTCTCCAGGCTTAATCCTTCCTTGGTACAAGATTTGCTTTGTTGCCTTGTCCTGCACAAAGAACACTGTGTCATCACAAATAAACCAACATTTATTGTCTTTGCACAGTTAAGTCACAGATAAAAGATTAACTGCTATTGAAGGAACATGTAACACTTAATTCAGTTTTAGATAGCTGAAAGGTGTTTTTATCATAGTACTTCCAATATTACGAATTGATAACCCCTGACCATTTCTAATCTTTATTGTTTCTGCACCTTCAAAAGGAGTTATATTGTTCAAACTCGCAATGTCAGAGGTCATATGATGGGATGCTCCAGTATCCAGAATCCATGTGGAATTCTGTGCAGAAGTCTCAAGTGCAGCATTCTGAACAGCCATAGCATGGCCTTGATATGATGCTTGATTCGGATCAGAGACAGTTGGACAAAACCCTGGAGTTTGATAGGAATAATGTACCATGAAAGGAGCTGATGGACCAAAAGTGCCTTGTTGTTGAGAAAATACTGAAGTAGATGGAATTGGAGACACAGATGAAGAAGTAGTGAATGTTGGTGTCTGAGAAATAGGTGGCTTGAAGGTTGATATGCATAGTTTCCCCTGTGGTAACACTCCAGTGCAGTGTGGCCACGCCTTCCACAAATCTGGCACTCAGTTGAATAACCAGTAGTAGGTGATTGAGACCCCCTGAAGAAACAGTTTGGAGCAGTGTGACCTCTTCGTTGACATATTTGACATTCAGGATGCAAAATTGTTCGGGACTCAGTATTTCCAGACCATGTATTGTTATGTCTGTACCCATTCGACCCTTTTCCTTTGTAATTTGACCTATATCCTCCATTATTCCTCTGTTGACTACCATTGTATAGCCTTAGTTGTTGTTGTTGTTGTTATTGTTGTTGCTGCCCACCATGATATTGAGTTGTACCAGACCATTGCCCAGAACCTGAATCAGGATGACTACTACCAACAAAACCAGTTCCATACTCAAAGGTGTGACAAGGAAAATAAGAAGCACCTCCAGGTAACTGAGAAGTGAACCCTGATGGCACAGAACTATACGGAACCTGAGTGATTCTTCCTCCAGTAGTTGACTCAACATTAGACGAATTAGAACTCGAAGCACCACTGTGAAGTTGTGAAGTACCAGACAAGCTAGATGATGCACTATTCATATACAAAGCTAACATGCTATTAGACAATGAATTAAGCACTGTTTCATTTTCCCTTTCAGCACCAAGCAATAAAGCTCTGAATTCTTTCATTGAGATAGTAGTATCTCGAGCCAAAATTACAGTTCTGATAGTTGCATACTCCTTTGGCAATCCAGCTAAAGCAACAATAATGACATCACTATCTGAAACAAACTCTCATACTGCAGTTAATTGATCCCTAATAGATTTAAGCCGAAGCAAATACTTATCCACCGAGTCTCCACCTTTTTGAATGGTATGTAACTCGTCTTCAAATGATTAACACCAGTTTTGGACACAGAAGCAAATCTCTCCTCAAGACTCAACCAAGTATCTCTAGCAGTTCTACAACCAATAACATGTTCCATCGCATCATCAGACAATGTAGCAATTAACAGACTCAACAAAGCCAAATCCAATGATTCCCATTCTTGATAATCTTCTGACACATCCTTACTCACTCCAGTTTCAGGAATGACAGTAAATTTGGGTGGACAATTCACAGACCCATCGAAATGACCAAACAATTTGTAGCCTTTCAAAACTGACTGAAACTGAAAAACCCACTTAGTATAATTGTGCTCACTGAGTTTTATGGTTAACATACCCAACAAACCTTCAATCTTCACAGTAGACGAAACCATGATATCAATTTTCAACAAGAAACTAAATGATCAAATCTTTCACAAGAATCACACACTGTAATCTTCAGAATTCAACTAACTACAACAGAAATTAATATTATCGAATTTTTTAAACTCTCAATCTTGAGTAAGCAAATTCAATAGACATCAGTCTTCTTGAGAACAATCAAATTTAGACACTAAAACTTCATCGATGAACAACAAATTTTCTTTCAGATACATTCTATCAAACAGTTTATCTGCGAGTGTTCAAGATAAGAAACTATACACCTGAGATCGCCTGGAAATTTCCACCATTGAATCTTGCATACTATAACCAAAGAACTCTCCTCGATCACTACAGAACTTTTAGAACACACCTCGAAGAACCACAGATACAACAGAAGATTTACCACGGATCGAAGACAGTGGAAGATTCACCATGGATCACACCTTGGCTCTGATACCATGTTAACAGTATCAAGAAACTAAGAAGAAGAAGAAGAAGAAAATATGCAATAGTATCGAAGAAGAAGAAACAAAAGGAAAGAGAGAAAGCAAACTAATTCTGAACTGTTTTTCATAAACTGCACCCTGTGCTCACATACCGGTACATATAGAGAATTTCTAACTAACCAACTTGACTTATCCAATACACCTGACTTATCCAATACAACCATACCTATTGTATTTATCCTTATCTCTTCATTCCACCCAATAGCCTTCTGACATCTGTTATTACTAAGAAGGTCAAAACCGTATGAAGCCTGGTAACAATAGGCAGGCTTTGAGCAAGGGGACATGGCCCTTGACCCGAAAACCCAATGCACCATCTGGCCTTCAGACAGTTTACACAACCTAAGGATTGTAGGTTATAACATTCTAACATGGGCTCGACATCATTCTCAGAAATGATTGAAAGGGCAATTCGGAAATCATCTAAGAGGTAAATATGAGATTTCGACCCTAAGTACAATTACTTCCATCTCGGACCAGCGTACTAGGTCAAGTACATTCTATATCACATATGTTTAAGAAGTTCGAATGAGGCATCCAGACTAGAGCTACCTAAGTCAGATCAGACCTAGCCTTTATCAAAACAAATAATTCAAACAGAGTCAGAGTACAGCAAAGAGAGGCAACCATGGTCAGACAGAAGCCTATCAAAAATAGTACTTGTTTAGTAAAGAAACCCTAATTCAAGTCAAATTGGGATATCTTGGGGATTAGGTAACGTAATCATGATCCTAGGAGGATTGGGTATCTTATCCTAGATTCCCTCCTGGATAGTCTCTCGATTTAATTGGGATCCCTTTTCCTACAAGGACTCTCAAGATATGTATAAATACCTAGCATGGGCATTTATCTCACTAAGTCTTTTATGATCCAAAACCCTCATGATTTTTCATCTTCTACAATATACACATATCCTCTCTATGTTTAACAAAGGCTTATCTTACATATATGATGCCGTCTATACGTAGACACGTCCATGGAGAACTCATCTCCTTAACGTCCCTCCATAGGCTATGTCAAGGATGGTTCATGATGTACTACTCATCACACCATTCTTTCATATAACTACTCTTGTGGTTGGATTCTTCTTCCTAGAGATATGTACGCAGTTCTATTGTGGTTCAACCACACCCCCAATTAACCCCATTCTCACATTGCCGAAGATCATGGGCAATTCCGACTGGATTTCGCATCCATTCGTAGATGTGCATAAATTTGGTTCTAACAAAAATGTATGAGTTAAATATCCATAATATATAAGATTGTAGATTGATACTCGAGACCAACTAATTCATACGTGTGTGTATGTTCAACTACCAAATTTCCAAAAGATATTCATGGCCTAGACTGACAAACAATATAAACTCATGTTTATGTATGAATAATGGGACCAGAACAATTGAAGTAGGAAACTCAAGCTACTAATTAACAACTTGCTTATCAGTAATTTAAGAATTAATTTAGGGTCGAAATCCACCAGAGTCAGAGAAGTCCAATCTATCACATCTTTTTTCCCTTTTTCCTCTTTTACATGACATTGTCTTCCTTGGAGCACAATCAAGATTACATTATGTTTGGAGACAACTCAAAGTTTAAAGAGAGTAATTTCAACAGTGTTAGCAACTGGGTTGCTTCTCAGATACAACTTTGTCATACATCTCACTTACATCTGTCACCCTTGATAGATTATTCCTTTCTTTTCAATTTGTGTGATATGATCAGATCTTTCAGAGCTACTGTAAAAACATCAACGCAAACTGAATACACATATACAAAGACATAATAACATAATCAAGAAACAAAGAAAAAAAAATCTGATCTTTAAGATCATCCAGATCTGAAGAAATCCAATATAATCTGACAAATAAATGTTTAATTAATGGATGATTAAGATAAAGTACAAACAAGACAAAGCTCCGGAGATTACAACGCTCTAAAGCTGAATTAATCCACCAAACCCGCTACCGCCAACAACAAAAGAAACAAATTTAAAAGAAGAACAATGATCAAATGCTTGTTTTTTTGCAGCATTATGTATTCACGTATAAGAAATATTAATCAGAAGGAAAAATGAAAAATAAAAATGTTTTATAGTAACTGAACAAGATTATTTAAGAGAGAGACAGTAATAGCAGCGTGTAAAGTGTAAACCCTACGGGAGGACTACGGTGCTATAATGCACAAGTAAAATTAGGGTTGTCGAAGGCAAATTTAAAGTACTCAATTAGCCCCTGTGTTCACCAATAAAAAAAATTACCCAATTAAAAGTTGCTGTGGTGAGATTAGAAAGAGAGAGAAAGCAGAAGTGGACAGAGAAGATTCTTGAAGCCATCATGAAAAAAACCAGTCCAATGATATGAAAACCTGTTGAAAGAGTTAGGGACTGACAAAGAAAACGCAAACCTGCATATGTGCTGCCCAATTTCATGAAATTTAGAGATAAAAATGAAAGAGTAATCATGATCTTTCCCCACTTTCGTCAGAGTTAAAAGCAAAAAAAAAGAAAAAAAGCATAAAATAGCAGTCAAAACCTTTCATCATTACACCAATCTGCTTCTGCCTGGTCAACAACCCATGTACAATTTCTTCAACGAAAAATAAAAAGCCGTCAGAAAAAAATAAAAAGAAAATAATGTTCATAAAAATATACAAATATGAAGGCTGGGAAAAATCAACAGAAATCTGGAAAGATGTTATCTTTGGATGCTCGGCGTAAATATATGCGATGGGTAGTGAAGATCTGTGTGATTGGAAGCAGTAATTGGGGGGAATGAAGCCTGGTCCGAGGTCGTTAAACGTAGAATCGATGATCTTTCTCAACTGGTACTGTAAATTTTTTAAGGTTGGTGGTTAAAATTGTCGCCAATTGAGATGGAGATCATAGATCTAGCTAGGGGCCTCGAGCCAAACAACATTCCCCTCAATAACCAAATTTGCTTCCTCTTCTTCGATCTTTCTTCCTCCATTTCACAAAAGTACCCTAACTATGAACTAGAGAGAGAGAGAGAGAGAGAGAGGAGGAGGAGGAGGAGGAGGAGGAGGAGAAAGAGGGGGAGGGAGGAGTGGTGTGTGATCGTGGTGAATGAGAGAAATGAAATGGGTGGTACGAGATATGAGAAGGGAAGGATAGAGATAAAAAGGCTGAGTCTAGAGAGAGAGAGAGAGGGGGGGGGGGGGGGAAGGGTAAAAATGACAAAGTAAGTTAAAGTCAGCAGAGACCCTACCAACTGGGTCTTGGGTTACAGAAATGACCACGACCTAAACAAAAACCCTTCACTCTTTGTCCTCTCTCTTTCTCTTCTCGCTCACACACACACACACACTCTCTCTCTCTTTCATTTGTCCCATCGTTTACCATGCACACACCCTCACTCATAAAAACACAAACACTTACACGTTAATATCCAATCTCCCCCCCCCCATTTTCTCTTATTACTGCTAAATCATCATGACCTAATCATATCATCACTTAAAAACCTAATTCCATCAATCTCTACGCAAAGATTTCGACTTTAACAGAAACCCATTTCAGCCATGTTTAAACTAAGCACAATTAGCTTTTCTCTACATATTATATATGTATATGTGTGTGTGTGCGCGAGCGTTATATTAATGTGGATGAATAGTAGTTATCAAAACCCTAAAAATGAAGTTATTCTATACTACGGTCTAGTGGTATTCCTCTTCACTTGTAAGTGAGACTAAACTCACACCCTTCCCTTTAGCGTAAATAATATCGTTTGTTAAAAAAAACCCCTAAAAATGAAGACCAATTGTGAGCCGTACGATGGTGATGACGAACATGACAAGATGAAGCACAAAAACGAGCAACCAAAAGGATGAGTCAGTGGCAAGGTCTAAAATATCCATGATATCGGAAATATCGGTAGTCCAAAAACACGGAAATTTCGATGGAAATATCGGGATATTATCGATATCGATAAAAATTGAATAAAAACCAAGGAAATTGTAAGAAAAACTTGGAAACTTTTATTGAAACTTTGCAGGATATTTAT
This sequence comes from Malus domestica, assembly GCF_042453785.1. Lineage (NCBI taxonomy): Eukaryota > Viridiplantae > Streptophyta > Magnoliopsida > Rosales > Rosaceae > Malus > Malus domestica. Next base: position 21,267,970 of record NC_091674.1, on the reverse strand, counting down.
TTAGTCAATTATCTATTAGTTTATCACAAAAAATTGGAAGAAAATGCATTGCATGATGGATTTAACTGATTTAAGTTGATTATATAGCGAGCTGGCAAACATTGTAAGCGTAGAAAATATGTAGTAATTAATGAAAGAAGTTTAAACACACCATAATCATTTATATATAATGACTTAGTACAATATTTTACACTTTATACATTGCATGGTAAGATACATGAGTGACTTAGTACCACATAGAGTTTCTATTAAGGTCTAAAATATTGATGATATCGGAAATATTGGTAGTCCAAAAACACGGAAATTTCGATGGAAATATCGGAATAATATCGATATTTTAGACCTCGATCTGTGGTTTAGGTTGGCTAATTCAGCGACCCTTACATAGGAAAATTTGGGATCCACTTTTCCTTTGCTTGCATACATCGTTGTTACTTTTTTAATTAATTTGATTATTGCATAATTTGGTAAAACATTTGATAATGAGATCATTAGAGTCAACCGCTATTTTACATTTTATTTATTAAGCATTGGTTTGTTTTTAGTTTTTTTCTTGAAGCCTTCTAAATTATAATTGAACTGCTTTACCTTTATCCATGTTCTTTTCTTAATTTTCAACTAGCATTTGCCTACACACTTTGTGTGTATGAACACATTTTTTTAGAAAATGAGAAGGAGAGAGGGAGAGAGAGAGAGAACATGTGGGGAAAGTGGGAGGTTTTTTTTTTTGGTTTTTTTTTTAATTTTAAAATTTTAAATATTAGAGATATTTTAACATCACTTGTAGGTAAGGTTTCAATAAAAATAATAATAAAATTTGAACTTGTGAAATTACATTATTGCCCATCGTTTTTTTTTTGTGTGATAGAAGACTAAGTTGTATTTTCATCTTCTTTTAGTTGACAAAGAGGGTTTCATTAATTAGTAGAGATAATAGATTAATAGAGATAATAATTTAAACTTTAAAGAAAATAAGAATTTTATTATTATTAAAACTGAGATCAAGAATCCCTAAATTCATAGAAATTGTTTTCTAAAAATTCAATTTTTTATGTCTAGTCCTTCTCCTTTTTTTTCTCTTCTGAAAATAAATGTCATTATTTTAATAATTAATTTATTATAATTTAATATTATATTTTTTTTTTATAAAGTTTTAATATGCATTTCTTTAGGGTTACAAATAACATGCCATTAGTTTTTTACACACCAAAATTATGATAATACAACATATCGATAGCTTTGGTACGTATTTAACCAAAAATTACTTAATATACCAAAATACTAATTTGTACACAAATTTAGATTATATAACGGTACATTACATTTAATATATATATATATATATGTGTGTGTGTGTGTGTGTGTGTGTGTGTGTGTGTGTAGGCATAAATGTCATGTATGTAATATCATTTATAATTTTGGAGAAGCTTGGTACGTTTAAAACAGCACTGTTTGGTTTTTTTTGCACCGATAAATTAACCTTTTTCTTTTGTTTTATAAAAAAATTATTGTGTTTTTTTCTTTTGAAATTAACAAGATTTTCTTTTGCAAGCTGTTAAGTCTTTATCTTTTGGATTTAATTAGTGAATTAATAGTAGTTTGATCAATTCTATATTGAAAATGACCAAAATGCTTTTTAAAAAAAATATTTTTGAGCTCCAAAAACATTTAAAGTGTTTAATACAAGAAGTGTCAGTTATGTGCTATCTATAGGAAGCATTTCAATTTTAAGTGTTTTTTTTTTTTTTCAGAATTCACTTGCATTCTTACTAAAGCATTAGTTCAAAAAAAATGTTTTTATCAAAATCGTTTTGAACAATTTTAAATGTACTTCTAAATAAGCTGTTGAACCCGCTCAGTACTACGGCCTGATGATATTCCTCTTCACTTGGAACCGAGAGGTCTTAGGTTTGAATGTTATAGATGGCGAATTCGACAAAAAATTGGGCTGCCTATTGTAAGGTTTAGCCGAATTTTCCTTCTACTTAATGAAAAAATATAGATGTATTAAAAAAAATCGTTGAATATTTAACCTAAAAAGTCAAAAATCAAATATTTGGATCAAAATGTACCTTTAATAATATTCATGAAAAGGGAATCCCTCGTTCAGTGGGTTTTCACCCCTTTTCACTACGGTAGCGGGGAATTCAAGATGACGACAGAGAGTGACTGACAAATAAAAAGGAGAGAGAGAGAAAGAGAGAGAGAGAGAGAGAGAGAGAGAGAGAGGAGCCAGCATTTGCATTCTGTTACTAAATATAAAGATCTTCTATTAACTTACCGTCATTATTTGGTTATATGTTTTCGTTTGGTCAACTGAATTTAGTTGATGAAGTTTTAGCTTACCTTGATCATGCATGAATTGTCGTCTCTCAACCATTGATCGTTGTAGAGTTAATTACCATTAATAATTATAAACACTCAAACTAGTAATGCTAGTATTTTCTTTGGTAATATTGAAACGTGATTTCTCGTGTTTACAATTATAATTATTGAAGAAACGACAATTACTAATTAAAAGCATTGATCTAACCCAATTTTATTGATAACGTGACTCATTACACTTTTCTTTTGTTAAAGTAAATTTAAAATGAGTAGAGATTGTAGAATCAAATTCTTATGTAAATTAGGGAAAACTATAGTGGTTGGAGAGAAAAACAGAAAAAATATCTGCTACAGATCCTTTCCTTTGGCATTGGGGTCGGCTTAATCTCTCTTGGTCTCGTCCCTATCTTCCCTCCATATTTTTCTATGTCGTAATTGTCTTTAACTCGTAGTTATACTTGCTCTTTCGCTCAGGCGAGAAGAGTCTTCGTGATTGTCGATGATATCTCAAAATGTTGAGTAAAGCCTTTGTCGCGCCTATATGACTCAAACCCAAATTATTGAGCGGCAACTGTAATTAGAGCTGATGAGGATGGTTTTTGTATTTCTTATGATTTTGGGGCATGGCAAATGACTATGACAAGGAAGCTTGATGTTTGTTGAAGGTGAATCATAGTAGTGCTTCTTTGTTGACGATTACAAGATCATCAAATGATAGTGCAATATTTTTTCGTGAAGCCTTTATGGAAGGTAGGTTCTTGCAAATTTAGTTTTTGTGAGTGTTATCTTTCATGTTGGTTGGACGTGGCTAATCAATTGTATCAAGACGTAATGAGAAAAAAACAGTAAAGTTGTAGTGTTTCTTTTACATGCGTGTAGACTCTTGGTTTTATTTTGTATGTATACTCTATACACGTTTATTGTTCTTAATAAAGTTTCATTTTATCTAAACAACAACTTTATGTATTTTGTTTTTCAACTCACTACGTTTTGAGTTCAAACTGTCCCTCTTCCTCTCCTTGAGTGTAGATTAATATCGCTTGCATTAAAAAAATAACATTTATGTAGAAAACGATTTTTGTTTTCCTCTTACCATAATGTCAATATACCATTTATGATATTTCTTCCCTTATGAATTTAGAAGACATGAGTTGTCAAATCCATGCCAACTACAAATTGATGTTTATTTGTCATGTAGCTTATTTGACAAAATATAAGGCCATAGCCTTTTCAAGTTATAGATCAACTATCATTTAGCTACAAGATCAAATTCAAGCTTTGTCAAAGAATCCACAGCAACCACAGAAATATTATTTTGAATTTGCAGGTTGAATGAGATAAAGACGTTTGAGCAAAATCATAGAGAGAGTTTGAGCAAAATCAAAAATCAAGTTTACACATATTTACTAGTTTATAGTTCAATTGTTTAAAAAAATTCTCTTGCACTATAATTTCGAATTTAAATTTGAACTTTTCTCTAAATTCGCTTGTAATAAAATAATTGGACAATACTCACCATCAGAATATTTTTTTAGTGCTTTTCTCACCCTCCAAAAGTCACCTCTATTAATTATCGTTAAATTAGTTTGATTTAATTGATTTATGATACGATTCTTAATCTAACGACATTTATTGAAAGGCTGGGCATTGTCCTCATTTTAAGGTTGGAAGAATGCAAATATTAGGCAATCCAAAAGAATAAAAGTAAAGAAACACACAATTAATAGGAGGCATGCCAACATTTTGGTTGGACCACATAAATAAAGTGTCCATTGACCTGAAGTCACCTCTTTGACTCTAATCTCATGAGATTTGCATCTCTCTTTTCCCGAGCTCCCTAATTTCATGGTGATTGACCTTAAAAGCATCTTTAGACGGACACCAAACTTCATCCAGATTTCTGTTCTTTCCCAATTCCCACCACACATATTAACGGCATCGTCTCCCCTCTCTCCATTTCCTCTTCAAACATTCATCTCCACAGCTCAGAACCCGCTGTGGCCAATTTGTAGAGAAAAATAATAGAACTCAGCCTATATCTTTTCTTTCATATGTACAATTTTGAGATGAAAAACTGAAGCTTTAATATATAATTTCTCTCCAAACTCACGACACTCTCAAGACGTCTCTTGATTTTATTCATAATGTTGGTTGTTATTCGAGCTAGGTTTATGTCTTCATTTTTTTCTAATTGTAAATAAAATTTTGTTGCTTGATATATTACATCAGACATAAATACAAATACGTGAGGTCAATAACACAAAAGCAAACCTCGCATAACGCTTCGTTAGTGGCCGGCGCATTTTCCGAGCTACCCCAATCAAAAATATGGATCTCAATTAAACATTTACAATTTTTTTTTCCTTCCAAATCAATTAATTAATTAGCTGATTTTGAAAGCACTTTGTAGTAAGCAGCCACTAATCGTTATGAAAAGCATAAAGTACCTCCCCTTGATTAATATAGGTGTGTACTATCCACACACCCCAAATTACTTCTCACACACTTCTTGTTAATTTCTATTCATTGATCTTCTTCAATTCATCTGATCCAAGGGTCGAAAATTAGAAGAGTGTGTAAGAAGTAAAATAAAGTGTATGGATATCACACCCCTTAATATAATCTCGTTTGGCCTCGTTCTCATACAAAATAAACACAAAGAAAATGAATCTGCAAGAGTAGTTATAAAGTGAAAAGGGTGACGGCCCTTTTTGCTATGGCTTATTTTCTCCCACTCCAAACCAAGTAGCCGGCCTTGATTGAGCAGACAAGATTCTTTACAAACTACACAACGTAGAAAATAAAGCCAAAAGATTTGGTGGGGGTCTCTCCCTCTTTTATTTTTAATGGTTTAGGATTAGGGACACATGCTTTTGACATACATTTAAACAAATATTTTTTGAAGCTTACTCCGTAATGTCTTTTAACGATTTAAATCGTTTATCTTTTATGTCTTACCTCAAAAATCAGGTCTACTAAAAATCAATCTAATCCGAAACTAGTTGACCATTGCATTAAATGAAGGCTTATTATACTAGCACCCTAAATATTGTTGAATACATCCCATATTTACTTTTTTTTAATTAAAAGTTATCTTTATACACCCCACGTACTTTCCCTTAATACCCTCATACCCCCCCAACTCTCAACATACACCCCACATGTTTTTATCTACACTCCACTTCATTTTTTTTTTTTTTTTGTAATTTTTTACTCAATTAAACCTGATTAAAGAAGAATGTGGGGTTGATAAAACGCATCCATGAATCAATGGATTGAAGAATTTCATTGTATGTACAAAACAATCAATCATATGTGCATCTGCGAGAGCTTTTGGTATCACAGCCAAAGAAGCGAGTAGCTTGACTTGAACGCTCCTCTCATTCCCTTCCTGTTTGGATGTAATTTGAGGCATCATAATTAACAAGAATATGCAAGTTCTGAGTCCCTTCTATGAAAAACATCATAACAAAGCAGATTTGTTGATTTCATATGGAGATGAAGTTGTAGTGGTACGGTGAATGAAAATCAGGAGGGTATTGATCATTGATCATTATCCCTGGGCTTTAAAGTTGTGATCAACATGTTTGTAGTTTCATTGATTTAGGTTTTGTACTACAATAGAGGATGAGATTGATTTTGAGAGTTGAAGAAAAATAATTGTAGGATATACATGTTAAAGTTGTGATTTTTAGATTTTTTTATTTAACTTTATGAGGTTAAAATTGTCATTGCATATTAGATATATAAGTGATTTAATTTTGAATTTTAATGTGGGGTGTATTCAACATTATGTGAGATGTTAATAAAATTGTCTTAATTGTTTTGATTTGTCTAATTTTTATAAAAATGATCCATGAATTATGTACTAAATATTAAAATATAAACGGTACGAATCGTTGAAATACATTATAAAATGACCTTTACAAAACGAGTCTTAAAATGTGTGCCAAAGCATGCATCCAGAATCTAAACCTTTTAATATATATATATATATATATATATATATATATATATATATGTATGTATTATCAAACTTTGCAAACTTCAAACTCAGACATACAATATCACGACTGATTCAGCTTCGAGTTTGGTTTTTATATAAATGGTCCAATGAAACAACTGAGAGACAGGGTGCAGGTGCTGCTGCTGGGAGACAGATTTCTGGCAAAACTATCAGCACCAATATGCATGTCAGTTTTGGATTTTTTTTATTTTAATTTTCAATTTTGTTTGGTTTGTTGGAATGTTTTCACCATCAAATTATTTTGTTGGGTCGTTTTGGTTTCGAAAATTGAGGAATGCAGTGTGGCTGATTAATTTGAAGGCCCAAATCACAAAAACCCTTCTCAATTTGGGCTAAATGTACATTTGACAGTAGAAATGTTAAGCAAGTCCAATTTGTGTCTTATACGAGCGATGTTAGAGATGTGAGAGGATTCAAACCCGAAAACTCGGATGAAAAGATGAACGCTGTTGACGAATTGAGCTACGAACTTCTTGCTAAACATGTCCACTGTAAATACCAAATCAGTAACAAAATGATTTTTTAGTTACAGATCTAAACCGAACCAAACAGGACTGTAATGTTCTCACTAGTTTGGTTGCCTGTTGAAAGCCTGAACCTAACCAGTCTACACTCACCCCTAAAAGACCTACATACTACATGCACAACTATTTGAATTGTACTTCTCAAAAACCAACACATTTTTTTCTGTCTAATTTGGAATTGAGTATGGTTGTTAACCTCATGCACCCAAATGAAATAAACTTGACAAAATAAATAATCAAGACGACGCCAATAACATGATTTTTACAAAAAAAATTACTATATTACAAAGTAAATTGACAAAGTATCTAGGCATATAGGTGTAAAGGTGAACAAAGTCATTAAGCTCCCACATGTTTAAGGAACTACACATGTAATATAGAATCACTCATCATTTTGAATTCACTACTTGGTAGATTACAAGCACGGCAAGATGTGGACAGTAACAACATGATACATAAACGAATCATACACTTAAAGCTCTGGCTTGACCTTCACATCTCCATTTGGTAGTGTGCTCTGAGCTTGTGCAAGCCGTTTTGTTTCCTGTATCATACAAAACGAGTTTAAACCATATGAGAATGGTGTAATTAAACATACCTAAATACACAAAAAAACACAAGGAGACGGTAACATGAGTGCTTCCAAAGAAGGCTCCGCTATTCTCTAAGAATGAGAATGAAATATCGACAATAAACACAAACAAGCTGGCTTCTGCTGAGTGCCTAGTCAACACATCTGTAGCAGATTTTATCGAAAATAAGTAAAACCATTGGAGAAAGGTTGTTTGATCTGGATAAATGACCACAAAGAAGAAAGGCCGAAAGGGATGAAAGGGTCCATGGAAGACTTTCTTCACTTAATTTTGACAAAAAAATATGTTTAACAAAGGACATTTACGAAGGAGGCCAATAAGCTCAATAAACTCATTGTTCAAGATATTGGTGGGGGAATTCATGGTATCTTACAGCAGCAGATGCAGCACGTATGTCTCTGTAAGATTCAACTTCATCCGGAAAAGCCTGTTCAAGTTCCTCCAGGAGATGTTTGCGTAAACTCTGAAAAAATGCGCACAGTAGGTTCATCGTGACAGACTTCAAACATCAAAACGGAACTAAATAATTATTTTCACACTGGAAAAGCTACCTTGAAGGTATCAGTTTTTCCTTTTGTGATCTGATTCTTGGCAATGCAGCCGTTAATGACATCCCTTGTGAATTCATCAGGATTCTTCCCATCATCGATCAAACTAGGCAAAATTGATAAGTCAAGCGTCAGAACTCTCCACAGAAAAGGAATAGTCAGTTGCTAAAAGCAAATTACAGGAGAGTCCTCACTTAAAAACTTCCATAGGAACCTGGATATTGCATTTTTCTGATAGCTTAGCCATGTTGTCAAGCTCCATAACAAGAGCATTTCTGATAGGTCAAACCCAATGTGAGAAAGTCTCCAAGCAGCAATAAAATATATTGAGAATGTAAGGTTTGAATAAACATCGAATAAGCTCAGACGGAGAAAATTACAGGCGTTGGAGGAGGGGGAGCTGAGACGCGGAATTGAACGAAGACACGGTGAGGTAGAGTTGGTGAATGAGGCCTAAGGTTTTCTGAATAGAGTTAATGACCTGATTCAGGTTTTGCTTTGGACCATCAACCACTGCCGGTCCAGCTGTATCATTGGTTTGAGGGACCAACGTTCCGTTTCCACCACTCCCACCGATTCCTGCTGTTGCATTCTGTGATGTATCCATCTCAGACCAACTCTAAAGCTCTTCAAAGGCGCACCTGGTATACAGAAATTAAACGAATTAATAATTTCTTTTTCTTCGAGAAATTGATCTTTAGAAATTCCCACAAGATAAACGGGATAATATAACAAACCAACGATGAATTTAGTATAAACTTGAAATCAACTTTTATCCACTTTTTTCTTTTTTTTTCAAGACTACAAAGTTAAGAACAACAGAATGCAGGAAATGAGAGACTCGAGATTTATCTACAAGTGCAATTTCAACCTGTCTGCTTAAACCCCATATGTTTCCTAACCCAATCTCGAATCCACTGATAAAAATTTCAGTTCCAATGGGTAACATTTCAGCTTCTTTTATCACAATTTAGAGTCAAATTTCAGTTTCAGTTAATAAAGCAATCAAATTTCCGAAATATGGATTGAAACCTTCAATTTCCAATTCCAAAGGCTCCAACTTTCCAAATAAATCTGCAAAAAGATTGATTTCCGTTTCCGAAATTCATCCAAACCCAGGATAATAATTCCACAAAGTACAACATTCCCAATTTCCCGGTACCCCGACACATCTGTCGAACCCTAATTGAAATTCGTGCCCTAATCAACCAAACAAGGGACCTCCCCAATTTTATTTTATTTTCCAATTTAAAGATGGTAACTTTGAATAAATCAAGAGGTTACCTTGGTGTGAATTGCTCGTTGAGGTGGAGGCGGTGAAGCTGCTCAGCTACAAACGGAAAGACGAGGTTTCTGACTCACTGAAGCGACGTCGCTTTTCAGATATTTGTTTGGGTTGAGTCAACTGCCATGTAATTCGGCATCTGGATTAGATTGGACTTTTGAGTTTCTAGACCAGGCCCATTTTCACATTGCATTGTTGGTGAGGGCTGACCTCAATCAAGCCCAATGAAAAGCACAAGAGCACACTTCCCTTCTTACAAGGCAAAGCTTTGTTTAATGTTTCAAAGTCATGTTCAATTTCTCCATTCTATTATACAGAAGAATAGTGCTACAGCCTCGTTCGGTATAGAAGATTAGATTGTAATGAATAACTTTCAAGATTTAATTTTTTTTCTTAAGAAAGAGGAGAATAGTTTTTCATGTAGAGTTGACAGGATTAGAAGATAATTAGATATGCAAGGAACTTCTCCCTCTTATTCCTCTCATTTTGGTGAGGATTGGAATGGATAACTTTTATTTTTTAGGTAGTCCATCTACTACCTCCAAGTTAGTCACCAAGCTTTCATTTCTCCTTTCAACATACCTTGGAAATAGTTGCTTATCCATTCTATTGCATGTAGTACTTATTTAAATTAAAGAGGTTGACAATAATATGATCAATTTTGTGTCTACGTAATAATACTCTCAAATAAATTGGAAATTTTGTAAAAATGTCGGTTTTTTTGGAGGTCATTCTTTATCAAAAATGTCGTTTTTACTTGTGAAAACCGATTTATAGTTTTAACTGGACCAAAAACATTTTTGACAAGAAGCAATAAAGTAGTTTCCATTGAACATCACAAACAATTACAAATGTTGCCAACCGGGTACACAACTACACTGACCAAGTAATTCATCTATCGTGAATTTGCACAATTAAACAAACTACCAATACAAATTCAACACAAAATACAAAATGCCACTAATACAATGTCGCAAAATGATAGAAGCAACAGACTTATACCAGTAACTACACCAGTAATCGCAAATGAACAAGACCACATAAAATCGTAACGGTAGAGTGAGACCACATAAAGTCACCATTGAAAATTGGGAGCACATAACTCGTTGCTCGAAGACCACATACAATATACGCGCGACCACAACAACAAAATACACACTACTCCGAGAATGTAACCACTGGTCAGCTCATCAGAGAGAAAAAGACACTTTATCCAAGACTACACGCACCATCTCCTCACAAGTGAGCTATTTCGTGTTCACGAGTCGAGACAGCGCCAAATCCGGTCACATAAGGCAGCGGAGTCACCTAATTGGATCAAAAACCTTTCTTTGCCTAATTCTCATTGTTCGAGACCCCTTCGAGAAAACTGCAGACTCTTCTCCACCCTCTCAAGTAATATGGCAACTAACAAATATATCACTCGAGATAAAAGAACTTACTCAAGAACTCGAGATTGGCTCGACCTATGGGAAAGGCAAGGGCCTGAATGCAATCAAAACTAAGCGGTTAGTTAAGTCCATTAACAAGTAAAAAGAAAAGAAAAGTTCTCAGTATTTTTGATAAAAAAACAAAAAAAAGGGACTGAGGGGGCATCTTTCGATCACGTGTTTTGCGATGTACTGGGAAGGTTAACTCTATAGAGCACTTTTACCCTAATGTTCTCGCGATGCCCTTTTATTCGGATTTAGATTCTCTTTGGATTCTCTTTGGATCCCCTCACTAGGGATCTCGGGGATCAATGCATGGTAACCGTTCATCAAAGATCATGCGGCCATAATTGAATGTTTTTTATATTTTTAAAAGTAAAGCAGCCTCGTTTTACTTGAAAAATATAAAACTTAAAAAAAAAATTGTGACCGCACGATCTTTGATGAACAGTTACCATGCATTAATCCCTGAGATCCCCAATGAGGGGATCCGGAGAGGATCTAAATCCCTTTTATTCTATGTTTGGATGAGCGACTTTCTGTTGGAGATTTATCAACAATCAATAATAAATTTATACATATAGAAAATTTTGAATATGCTAATAAACAAATAAATAGCAACGCTGCATATTGAATAAACAAGACTGATATTAAACAAACGAAATGAAGATCGAGGCTTGCATGCGGCAATGTCCTTGAAACATAATTTTGTCCCTACTTTGTGCTTGTAGTTCAATGGACGTCTGCTTCACCAAGATTCAACAATCTATGTCGAGAATCCAACACCGAAAAACTAGACATATAGCGAATATCTTTGTGGTTCTCTCAGTATGATTTGTATTGAGGGATAGATGATTTTTGGTGGTTTGAATGATATGCAAATGCATGTATTTATAGTAAATTAGTAAGCATATGCCTGTTCGCATCATGCATGTTTTTGGGAGGCAACTGTTCAACATAAAGGGTTGTGGCTTCATCTTTTCCTCAAACTTTTTCATACATTCTCAAACGCTCTCAAACTTCATTCAAAAGAATGAGTCTGTTGAAAAATAAAAAAATTAATTAAATCCAAAATTAATTTAATAAATTAAAAAATTAATTGCTTAAGTTAATTATTAGATGTGAGCGTCATGGCCCATCTTTCAATAATTAAATATTTATTAACTATGCATTGATTATATTTTAATTATCACACCCAAAACCCAAACCCCCATCTTTTGATAATTAAATACATACTAATTATGCATTAATTATATATTAATTATCACACCAAAAGCATAAAATCCCTTTTTTATAATTAAATACATATTAATTATGCATTAATTATATATTAACTATCACACCCCAAAGCTAAAATCCAAGGTTTAAGTTCAATTTTGCTTCCAATGGTTCATCTTACCAATCATTCTGTATGATGGACTTGATGTTATAAGGTATGAAACTTCACAACTTGACGTGGAACAAATGAGATGCAAGGAAATTTCCACTCTAAAACTCTAACGACATCCCACATTTGAGTTGAAATTTCCTTCTAACACTAACACTTTCAAAGTCTCAAGAATATTAGATTCAATTGTTTAAATGCATTAAAAGACTAAACAAAACAAATATAGGGAATTGTTCCGGTCACAATGACAAATTTCTCTCCTTGGAGGGAGTTTGTGTCGTAAATTTATTATCCTTGAGAAGAAAAAATGGAGTTTTAACGAAAAGCCCACAATACTGTTCACTTTAACAAAAAACCATATTTTTACACTAAAAAGTCAAATCTGGTACTATTCACTTTACCCTTTATTTTGTCCTTATCATTAAAACTCAAAGTTTTCAAGCCCTTTTCATTAGTTTTCCTAACTATGAATTCCATCTTCTTAATTGCAAATAAGAGCTAACTTAGGCTACAATTCCCATGATAAACTTCTAAAGTTGTCCGGTTTTGAAATGGCCAGCTTCTGCCTAGTTTGGATTTAAGGATATGGGAACCATGTCCAAGTACCAAAATCTAACACTTTAAATAGACAGAGAAAGAGCACGTAAAGTAAAGCAAATGAAGCATCAACCATCCCATTAGCGTTGCTTTTGCCATGTGACCCATCATAATTGTAGAAGTTTACTAATAATACCACTTTTTCCTTATATTTTATGGCCTTCTTTTTTGAACTAGAACAGAATGATCACTTCCTTGAACTTATATTTTACAGTATCTAGTTAATGGTTATGGAAATGTTCTGCTGACCAATTTACCTCATGCAACTGTTGTTTTTCACCAACCAATTGCTCATTGAAGAATAAAGAATATGCAGATATGGAAGCTTTACACCAGGTTGGCATCGGCATATAATTTTTCAGAATTTTTGCAAGTGCTTCGTTTTGATGTGAAATTTCGGCATATGCAAAATATCTTATAAAAATAAACTGATAAGGATAAATCCATGATCGATGCTGCTTTAGTCAATGTCATGATTTCCATATGGACGTATTTAAACAAAGATTATATGGTTAATTTTGAGTACAAATTAATGAGCGGATGAGCTTTTATATATAGTGACATCATATCAACTATATAATTATTTTTCTATTGTGTTTCAGTCACCATAGGCTCATAGCTATAACTTGAACTTAAAGAGATGGAGATCAGTCGACTATTTACGTTATAAGGCTTGTTAACCAGAGGGAAAGGCACACGAAGAAAATGAGGGATTGAAGAAGGGTGGTGGGAATGAAGGGGTAAAAAATATTACCTAAATTAGAAACTGTTTTAGGTTTTTCATTTTGGCTATCATCCATATATGTACATTAATTTCTTCCACATAACAATTTATTTTTTATGCAAAATATATGTGTGAATATTTTTCTGTATATGGAATTATTATAAAACGAATGGCAATAAAAAAAGGTCGTACCCAGTGCACAAGGCTCCCGCTTTACGCAGGGTCTCTATATCAGAATGAGAATAAAATGAGTCATTGCACTGAACTCATCATCTTTTTCTTGCTTCAGGTATTCTCCCAGGAAAAGGAATAAAGCCTCATTGAATCGAATCTATGATAAATTAATTTACATGATCATATACAAAATTAATCATCTATCAATTCATATCAGACTTGTTTTTTCAAAAAGTTAATTTAATTAGTAATTTTATACGATTATAGTTGTTGATCAAAGTCCTATTCGAGTCAACGAAAAACCTAGCCACAGTCGTCGGCCACTGCTTTGGCTTTAGGGTCGGCAGCAGTCTTTTTGAAAATCATCTTTGGTCTCCTCCCTCTTCCTTGTTGTTTACTTTGTATGGTGTAGAATTATTGCCGTGAAACGTTGTAGTCATTGTCTTTTGACCCATGCACCCTCGATGTAGGGTTGCAGCTGGAAGCCATGGAAGATGTCAGATTGCGTCGGGATTGGGTTTAAGAAAGACACAATGGTTAGTTGGTGCAGTGATATTGGTCTCAAATGTCCGGAGGATATGTGTACCTGCAACATGATTTTATCCTTTTATTTTGTTTCTATCTAATACTTCCAGGAATTGTCTTTGAGTTTGGTTTTGACTTCTCTCTTTAAAAGTGTTTGCTAGCTTGATTACTATAGAAGAGTTGTTTGATTTTAATTTTCGTTTTGGTGTGTGCTGCCTCTTTTGGATCTATGTGTAAAGAATGGAGTTGTTTGATTTGTTGGATCTACTTCACTTGGTGTTTTGGAATAGTGGCGGTGATTAAGTGATGTGGTCGACCCATGAGCATCTTACTCCCTGTCCCAATATATGATTTGAGATTTTATTTTCACATGATCTCCGTGTAACACGATGTTTAATGGTTTTATTGATCTGTGTAATCTTGCGGTTCTCGATGAGCTTGAACGAAAACTCAAAGTCTACTTATTACTTTACGATTAGTAATGTTTTATTGTAATATTTTTAAATCTAGTTTGCAAGGACCATTTGGAGACGAGTTATTCATGATATGTATTTGCAATGCTATTTTTCAATCAATGATCGTAATTTTCTTATAAAAAAAAATAAAATCCTATTTGAGTCCTATCATACAAGTGGCACGCATCAAATGTCAAGTGCAAAACTTGATCTGCCAAATAGAATACTTCTCTAAAATTAATTTAATATAAGGGTAAAATATCCACGCGACATCTTTATTTTATTGAATCCTACTTAGTAATTGATTACCATAGGTAATAAGTAGTAGGGCATAAATTTTAGTGGTTGCACCAGAGTTAACTACCTTTTGATTTGTGGTCAAACTTTGAGAATCAAAATCAACAATTTGTGGAAATTAATTAATTGGATAGATTTGAAGCCAGCTTCTCAAAGAACACTGAATAGATTTAAGGTTCAGAGCGATTCAAATTGGAATGAGTTGAGTGAATGTGGACCTTCCAATAGCCCAGTAGATATGAAAAAAAAATTCATGTCCAATGATGAACTTTTGTTTCATCTTACTTTGTTTGAGTGGGAAGACCCATCCACTAATATTGACTCAACTTGAAACTAGTAAAGTTGAGGCAGCTGAAGAGTAGATTTGGTCCTATTCACATTATAATGTGATAAAAAGAACTTTATTTACACATACAGATAAAAGTTTCTTGTTTTTTTTCCCCTAAAAATGCTAAGGAGACTCTTACAATTACGATTCTTTATGGATTATCTGTCACCTCATGTGTTTGACAAAATATTTTATAATGTTGGCATGAGAATTAACGTTAAATTACGAGTAACAAAGAGTTTTACTTTAAAAGTCCCCTTAGCATTCCGTATTTTCTTAATTATAAATACACTTGTAATATTTTCTTATTAGGCTTATCAGTTTGTATATATAAAGGCAGCTACCCCGCGTAAGACCATCTCCAACCTTTGGGCTAAAAGCCAAATTTTTTAGCCCGGAAAATTTAGCTTTTAGCCCAAAAACATATTTTCTGCTCCAACCCTTCTACCCTAAAATTTTAGCCCGGAATTATTAAAGAATGAAATTAGCCTAAATTTTTTTCTTAAATCAATTTTTTTTTTAAAAAAAAATATGTAGATTATTGTAAATTAATTTTATGAACATTTTAATCTAAAAAAATTTAAATTCCGATAAAAATTTCGCATTTAGCCCGGGGGGAAAGCTGGGGGTATTTGGCCCAGAAATAGCATTTGGCATTTAGCCTAAAATTTTAGCATGGGTTGGAGAGTGTTTGGGGGGGTAATTTGGCTTTTAGCCCAGGGTTGGAGATGGTCTAACTTTTTTCTTTAATTTATATAAAAAAATGGATACTCTAGCATTATTATATGTTAAATCTTATTTTATTTGTCAAAGTAGCTTCCACTAAGAAAAATTTCTCACCTCGTCTCGGTTTGCAAATGGCATGAACATTTTGTTATTTAGAAAGTATCTAATGCCAAAGGGTGTTGTTAACTCCAATAAATCATTGTGCATTAGAATTTTTTTATAATTAAAAATAAAAAATACATGTATGAGGAGTGTACAATGACTCTTTTAGAGTGTGAATATCATATTCCATGTCAAAACACACTTCTTAACTTATAATGTAGAAACAACCTTCTGTTTATATCAGGGACGAATCCAAAGTAGCTCGGTTGCTCTATTATACTGCTTCATAGCCCAACCAAGATTTGGGATCTCTTTTTGGTTTGTATACTGCTTTATGACTAGTATAACCTCCAAAAATAATATTAGACAAGAAAGCATTAGGAAAAAATAAGAAAAGACTCCTAAGAAGCAACTCTCTAGATTTTTCAAATTATTTTAATTTCTGTATTTAAGATAAGATTCCTGAATAACAAATGAAGGAGACTATTCGGAAGTTTCAATTGATAAAAAAAAAATAGCTTAAATGTGTAGCGCACCCCGTTTAATAATCTTGAATCCCTTCCAGTTTGAGATGGCCAAATCATACAAGTTGTTATAGGTGAAGGTTTTGATGACGAACAAGTACGGAGAAATATATTTGTGATGGACGACAATAACATATTCCCCTTTTCCGTTTTGACTGCTGCGGGTGGAAAATCAAGTATTTCTTAGTGAACATAAGATGCGAGACCCAACATAAACAGAGAGTCCCACATCCAGCAATACACATGATGCAGTCAACTATTTTTTTTGCCTTAACTAAAAATACCAAACGAATCTAGTGTGAATATTTGGCCTTATATATTAAACAAAATTATGAACGGTTCTAATGCAGACACATGAGATGAGGCCATCAATTACTGATGTCTTCAATCTGAAATTGAACACATGCATCAGAACATCTCTATCGATCGATCGATCGATTGAGCAACAAGGATTCTCGTCGTTGATAACCATTTAAAGCCAAATCTCTTGAACAGTATGGTCAATTCAATGTCTTCTCACTTTTTAACGTGGGTGGTCATTTGAGATTTCTTTTGATATGGTTTGTCGTCCAAGCAAACATGTGGAGTATTACAACCTTGATTGTTGATAAATGATACCCAATTGCTAAAATTTGTAGAGTTAATATTAGAACCGTGGGTGTGGGCATTGAGATCTCTTTTCATAAGGATTTATTTTGATAACCTTGTACTTATCATTAAATGCTCACACCATGTAGAATTATTGGATTTAAAGTCTTCAGCTTCCAAGATTAGGATTCTTAAAGTATGAAAATATAATTGACATTGACTTGCAATACTTGCAGAACAAAAAAAATCCTAAGAGCATTTTATTCTTCCAATTTGATTTAGGTCTAAACTGAAATATTAACTTCAAAGTTTAGTTTGGTTCACTTTAGGCCTTAAAACTATTAGCATTGCCAAAACAATAAATGCTTGTTCAATAAGGTTTTGCAAAATACTTTTTCATTTTTAGATACAAAAAAGGGTAGTGAACAAAGCGTTTGATTGACTATTTTGTGAAAATAAACCCAGAAAACAATATTTAGCTTAAGTTCTATAAAACAGTTTCCAAAAATAATAAGAAATAGAAGATACATTATAAAACAAGTTAGAGTTTTATTTAAAAATAAATTCATGTATGCCACCATTATCGTCACATCACCACCACCAACACAACATTCTACACCTTCTCATCATCACCATTGCCACCGCCACCATATTTGACACCACCACCTCCCACCACCATAGCTGCCACCACCATATCCTCCACTGCCATCACCCTCACCACCATGGCCACTACCATTCTTCACTGTCTCACTATCGCCACAACCGATACTACATCAATTATCTCACCATGACCACCACCACCACCACAACCACCACTACCATCACCACCACCATCACATTCTCCACCCCATTACCCTCACCATGGTCACGACCACTGCCAACATCATCCCGTCCGCCTCTCAACCACCAATTTGACAAGCATCCCTCACAAGCATTGTTGACATAACTATCATCTGTCACTATCACAGTCGACGGCTGCAACCGCCATTGCCCCTTACTCCACTATTGCCACCACATATATCCCACAACTACTAATTAACACCTCTATTGTAACCACTACTACCCCCACTTGAACCACTATTGATACCAACACACTCTGGTCTCAAGCACCATCTCTACCACCATGGCTACCATTACTACCAAACACGGATATATATATATATATATATATATATATATATATATATATATATATATATATTAACATTTTAGCAGCTGAAACCCTATTTGTCATTTTATTTTACAAAATAGATTGTCAAAAATCGTTTTGTAAAACGTTAGGACAGACCCTAAATGATTAACTGGGTTCAGTTATTTCCCGTCATAAATAGTTACACAAATAATTTATATTCTCTTATATATTTGAGAGAGGGCTTTAAATTAAACAATTTATGACGGGAAATATAAATTTAAATTCTTTAGGGATTTTAAATTTCTTTTGATAAGGTTTGTCATCCAAGAAAACATATAGAATATTAGAGTATCTCCAAAGAAAAAGTCAAATATTAAATCTTCTTCTCTTCCAATGATCCAAGGGTATTTCAGTGGAGGACTCATCTTGAATCGGAAAGGCTAGGAGAGGAGACTTCCTTGGACTATGATGTGACCTTTACTCGTGTGCTATGTGTGTGTATGTGCAAATTAGAATTCCCTACCCACCCAGAGTTACCATGAGAGATGCCCATGCTAGGATATTTTTGGAACAGAGAATACTAAGGAGATCATATTTTTCTAAATCATATTTTATAAATCACGTGATATTGCGATAGATGATTGGATACATTTTTTTAATGATTTAACTATCAACTGTCATATTATCTAATTCACAAAATATAATTTTATTAGTTTGGTGACATCCCCTTTCAGTGGAGAATATGCATGTGGAGATTGAAGGAGGAGCTTTGGTGCGCGGGAAAATCAGGGTCGTCGATTTTAGGCCACTGCATGTGACATGCAGTAAGCAAAGCCACCAAAATAATTCATAGGGCCATAGGGTCTCACCACTGCATTATGCATGGCATGGGGACCGGCCTCATGCTGCTGCTGCCACATTGTATAAAGGTCGTGGCAGTCATGGAAGTTATAGGAGTACAACAAAACAGGAAACGATAGGCAAGGTAGCATCAGCATCAAAGTCATGGTCCGACAACGTGTAAGAATCAGGCAGCTATGTCCAATTTTCTGAGATTTTTTTGAGATTTTTTTTTTGGGTATTCAGCATTGTTACTGATTGTTCATGGGTCACTGAATATTTAGCTTTTAAGTACAGTTAAATGGTAAACAAAGGTTTATGGTATTGATACTTGTAAATGAAATTCAAGAAGTATTTTAAGATTATTGTAAGCTTTGGATGTGGCGACGAGACAGTTGTGATTGTGGTGGTGGTGGGATGGTGGGGAGGGAGAGAATATTGATCCAAAACTTAAGATTGTCTTCCAAGAAATTTTATTTAAACTACGTATTCATTTAAAATTTAACAATCAACATTTTAATTTAATCGAAGTCAACATCTCACTCCAACTAATGAAATAGTCTCATTGATTTGACATTTTTTAACCATCTGTAATATGCATTGATTTGAAAGGAAAAACTCATTGTCATATGTAAATTAGAAACTTTTTATTAATTTTTCTATTAAAAATAAGAGAAATTAGGTTCTCATTCCTCTTTCTTCTATTGCATTAATTAAAACCTTCTTTATTTTTAATTTTTTATAAAGGTCTCTAACTTTTAATGAACGTCATTATTTCAGTTATAAATTATTCACATATCAACATAAATTTTATTTCTAAAATATATTCATTTAGTGTTAGAAACGTTACATTTGGTATATTTATATTTATGGTTAAACTTTGTATCATATATTTCTACTTTTAGTTTGTACCATTTTAATTTGCAACCCTTTTTTTAATTTGTGCTAATTTTCTTTTTAGTTTTAATTTGTACCCATATATTAATTTCATTTTGTGCTCATACTTTTTAAATTTTTATTTATACTCATAATTTATTTATAATTTACCCATTTTTCTTTATAAATGTACCACTTTGTTATATGTAAAATGTATCATTTGTTTTTTTGTTAAAATGTATCAATTTTTTTTTGTTAAACCAATTTTTTTTTATGTAAAATGTACCCATTTTTTAGTGTAAAATCTATTTATTTTTTATTTATAAGGTATACATATTTTATAATACAATGTACCCTTTTTCAAAATTTGGAACACTATGGGTACATTATTATTTCAAAGTTATTTTGTTACCTGTTTTTATCTATTTATTCTATCAAAATTTTTTAGTATTTTTGTGACAGTCCATCCTGAAATGTTTTATCAATGGTGTGAAATGACTTATATGCCCTTTAATCGTTGAGTTGTGTGTGTGTAAATTGGCTAAGGTTTTGGACCAATTAGTTCTATTCCTAATTAATTGGACCCAATTAGAACTAAAAGGCTTAAGGTTTTGTTTGATTGGCTGCAAACTGGACCACACACACTCTCACCCTCTCGTTGACCCTCTATCTCATTCCCTCTCGGATTTTCTTCCATTTTCCGTACAACCCGTATGGTCATCATTCAACCAACTCCATCTCTCACATATCGAGTTCGTGGAGACCATTTTCAAGTTCCTTGCAAGCTCATGAGTAGAGCTATACCATTTGTTTGGAGGAAGAACCTCAGAAACCCGAGAAACCAGAAGCTCCGACATGAGGTACAATGTGTCAAGTGTGATCGCGGAGGTTTCATCGAGTTTTAAGGTTCTAGTGAACCTTAGAACTTCTTCACGAAGCTCATGAAAGAATTTTGGAAGGTTTTGAACGTCAGGAAGCTCGGGTTTGGCGAGTTGCAGAGGTGGCCGAATTATCGAAGTTTTCCCAGTGAGATTTAGTGGGTTTTATGACCTAAAAGTGGTAAGGATTTGTTCCTCTCATCTTAAGCTTCATTTTGGTGAAAGTTTCATGGATTTTGGTTGAGAAATGGATGAGATATTGAAGTTTTAAGTTTTTCCAGTTTCCGACGATCGCAACGGCGGCCGGCGCTGGACTCCGACAAACCAAGGAAGAAGCAGGCTAATATTCCGTCAAAGTTGACGGAATATTCTAACGGCGTCAGGTATCTTTAACAGCATATGCTTTTATTTAATGGAATATTCCCTAACGCCGTTAGGGAATCCATTAGTATGCCAGGCACGTGCTTGCGAGTAGGCGGCGCGTTTGGCCGTGCCTTGGCCAGCGCGTGAGGGCGCAGGGACCTCGGAAAATTTTTCTAAAAATATGGGGATGTTTGTGGGGTTAAGTAGGTCACGGTGGTATTTTTCAAATACCCCAATTGAGCAATGTATGAGAAGTTATTAGCTAGTTTTGTTTATGTGCTTAAAAATAACGTTTAAATAGTTGTTTCGCATATATGTGAGACCTATCCTGAGGACGAGCACAGTCAAGCAAGGCTAGGGGGTTACGATCCTTTCACATATTAGTGAGTGGGCTTTTGGTTTTCAGTATATATATATATATACTTGGTATTTTTCCTAGAAAACTTAATTAAATTGTTTGATACTTTGAAATGCCATGTCACATGCTCTTTATGTTTAATTGTGCATTATTATGGTTACATATATATTGTTGCTTGATGTTGTGGATGCTCAGGTAAGCTTCAGGTGAGTATATTGATGGTAGTGATGGTAGTGAGTACATTAGTGCTGAGATATATTTCGAGCTTATTATCCTGCACCCCGATGTAAGTACTTCACCTGAGGACAGGGTCTAGCGTTCACGTGATCGTTCACCTCCCGCACCACATGCTCACCTTAGATCCAAGGCAGGTGCCAGCCTGTCGTACATACCACTTTAGATGGTTCCGACTCGTAAGTGACTTGCGATACTTCGTACAGCTTTCACGTGATCGTAGCACTTAAGCGTATTTATTTACACCCAGCCTATCGTACAGACCACTTTAGGTGGTTCCGACTTGTGTGCAGAGAACTAGTTGATGAGTTATAGATCCAGACGGACATGTCATGTTAGGTGACTCCGGCTGGCTTACCGTTTCATATTGGTTTATTTCACCTGGCTTACTTATTTCTTGCTGAGATTTGACATGGTATATTTGTGGAATTGTTATTTCAAAAGTGGTTTTGAGCTATAAATATGTATGTTATTTTCTGGGAATTATACAGGTTTTACGACGAGGGGTTACTACTTTTGATAAATGAAATGGTTTTGAAAAGTTTTGTTTTTACCCACTCACACTTTCTGTTTTGCACCCCTCCAAGTTTTAGGTAGGAGTACTCGTTGGTGGCTCACGAGGAATTGACGGTGGTTCTGACAGATCATCACAAATGTAGGACCATCTTTGGTATTGTATAATTAGTATTCGTCCTGCAGGACTGCACTTAGGCTACCTACTCTTTGGTTATGTGTAGTCACACTTATTCTCGTCTTTCACCTTATCTTATCTAGTGTTTTAGTCTGTTTGGCTTTTATTTATTCGCATTTTTTTTATATCTTATTCTTCTACACTGCGCACATGGCTACGTCACCCTCACGTGACGGCCAGCATGCCTCGATTTAGGTTGGGCTGTGTTAATTTTCTTTTTTATTGTAATGGTTTTTAATTTATATGCCATATAATAGGGGATTTTAAATACCATAACATGTCAAGTAATTAATACCAAACATATGAAAATACATATTAATAACAATAATTAGGTGTACAAAGTTAAGGGACTTTTGATATAAAAAAAAATTGAAAACCATTAAGGTTTTAGTTAAAAAAATGTTAGTGGCTAGGGACCAGATGAAAAGTCTCCCTTAAAACTATGTATACATATGTAATACTCTACGGGTGCGTTTGTTGCACCGGATTATCTCGGACTGGACTAACTTCAGGGATTAAGTTGGACTGGCTTAGACTAGACTCAGCTGGACTAATTTAATGAAGTGTTTGGTGCAGTGTAGGACTAAAAAGGTGGACTAACTATATATTTTTTTAAATTTATTATTATCAAAATTAATATATGAATAAAAAAGGGCATATCCCTCTTCTTTTTCTCGAATTGCAGGTAGACTCTTGCAACTTCGACCCCATTCAAAACCCAGAAAAAATCAGAATTTAATCCAACCCAACAAAAGAGATTAAAGCATCAGAATTTAATCCAACTCAACAAAAAAAGAAATGGAATTTTAATAAATAAAAAAAAAAGGCAAAGTATGATCTGCTTAAGAAGCAAAACTGGCAAAATTAAAAATAAAAAAAAATAACACCAAAGATTGGTAGCGATCAATTGTAGCCGCTTGGCAAACATCGCGAAACTTCGTGAATTCGAATTTGCAGCCAAAAGGATGCAGTCGAGAGGTCGGAGATGACACTCGGAGACGACGCTCGGAGATGGCACTCAGAGACGACATTCAGAGGCAACAAGGAGTCATCGTTGGAGATGGCGCAGTCGAGAGGAAGCAAGGGAATGGTCTTAGCAATCCCATGGTTCTTGGGGGGTCTCGCTAAGATTGTTTAGTGAGCCCATTAGTTTAGGCGAGTGAGACTTTATCCCATTAAAGTTAGTCTTGGTGAGAAACAAACATTGGACTACCTTACCCTTTAATCCAGTCTAATCTAGTGAGAGCTAAAGAAGCCAAACAAACACACCCTACATGTATAGGAGGCTTACAAATTTTTGGGGACCCTCATAAATGCGGGGCTCTGTGTCAGTGCACTTTTTGAACGCCTCCAATGCCACCCTTGATAATTATGTGCGCTGACGAATATAATTTAGGGAGTTTTAACAAAACACTCCCGATACTGTTCGCTTTTAACGAAAAACCACATTTTTACCTTTAACTGGCACTATTCATTATACCTATAAAAAGGGCTTTTCGTTAAAAGAGAAGTTTTTTTAGACTTTTCGTTAGTTTTCCTTATAATTTAAACTAATAATATAGAATCATCATGCGACCATCATGTATATACACGTTTCCTCGACTATAAATTAACTAACAAAACAAACTAAATTTATAAATGAAGTGGTGTGAAGGAATTATTTTTGGTTACAAACATAACTAAATTAACAAAGCTCTGAGAAAGTCTTAAAAAAAAAAAAAAAAAAATCTCTGACTACTTGTTTGGTTCTACCTTTATTAAAAAGATAATACAAATTCAATATAAAAAAAATGTAATAAGCATAACATTTCTTATTTTTTTTCAGTTACAATTTAAACCAACAACACGAACCAATAATTATTTAGAACTCAACCGTGAAGTAAAATATGTCTGTTTACATATGAAAATGACAGAATATAGTCCATGTAGTATACTTTTCATTGGATGCGGGTACACTTTAACTAACCTATATAAATATTTTTAACTGAAGCCATAAAGTAGTTATGTTTGGTTATGGACAGGACTTCGAGAAATTATTTCTTTCTCGTCCGTACTCAAGGGGATACGAACGGACGTGCATAGGTTACTGGAGACGGTTACAAAAATGAAAATCATCATGCGACAATCATCCTTTGCTCGGTTACGAGTATATATTTAAAATACATATTAATAAAAATTTTATTATCAACTAAAAATTTATGAAATTACTATTCTAGCCTTCTAATTAAAATTGAACATCGAGAAGAAATGTGAATAGTAATGTAATTTCATCCAATCAAAATTTTGCTTTTTTTTCTTTTCAAAATCACACGTACATGTAATTATAACAACATCTATTTTCAAAAAAAAAAAAAAAAGTAAAGCTTTGTCCCTATGCTAGTTTTACCTAAGAAAACAAAAACCGATTACTACTTATTAACTTACTACATAATGTATGTATTAGTTTACCAAAAAATTTATGTATTATGAATACAATTTAAACTAACAAAACAAATCATCATTCGAAAATCATTTATACTAATCTTCAATTATGAATGTAATTTAAACTAGCCAAACGAATTGACAACTACGTTTACCTCAACTGTTAATGTAATTTATATGAACAATGCTTAGATACTCAAGAATGAGTAGGAATTCCTACTTAAAATTCTTTGTGTTCAAATTACAGAGTTTTGTGCTTATGATCAGAACCGTTCATATTATGAATCACTTGTAAAGGTCATCTCTGCAAAAAATGAATTAAAACTAAGGTCTTTTAGTCAATCTATTGTAGCAAATATATAGACGGTTCGCAATGTTTTTACCAATTTGTTCATATATTTGTAACTCCGCCTATGTCTTACATGGCCGGTCCCAAGCCCGGATAAAGGAGGAGGGGGAGGGCGTCAGGTAGTCGACAGCCGGCACTCCATGATCACGTCGAATCCTTATGAAAATGAATCCAGAACAAAATCGCGCTAAAGCTAGGGCGTCACCCGTAAGTGGCGTGCTGTGTGGCCTGAGCACAGTGATAAGTGAGCAAGGGTCGCTGTATCTCCATCGGCACCCGGATGCAGTGTTAAATGAGCAAGGGGGCCATAGAAACTTCTTTTCGAACGACTCCACTCAAAGTTGTTTGGGAGCATATGCTCCTATCAACTTTACCCGGGACACACAAAAGAAGTACTTTGATCCTATTAGACGGGGGAGGGTGAAGAAGCTAGGACAGAAGGGTAGAGTTCAAGAGAGCAAAATGCGTTTAGGAACGTGGAATATAGGAACCTTAACGGGAAAATCTATGGAAGTAGTGGAAGTTATGGTGAGGAGAAGGATAAATATTATGTGCCTACAAGAAACTAAGTGGGTTGGTAGTAAGGCAAAGGATCTAGAAAACTCAGGGTTTAAACTTTGGTATTCGGGCACAAATAGAACGAGAAACGGTGTTGGCATCATCGTGGACAAGAACTTGGTACAAGATGTTGTAGATGTCAAGAGGGTAGGAGATAGAATCATGGCAATCAAGATTGTAATAGGACAAGAACTTATCAATGTGATTAGTGCGTACGCACCTCAAGTAGGGTTGGATACGAGTTTGAAGGAGAAATTTTGGGAAGATCTTGGAGACTTGGTGCAAGGAATTGCTCAGACGGAGAAGTTATTTATAGAAGGAGATTTAAATGGACACGTGGGCAGGGAGACAGGCAACTATGGAGGTTTTCATGGTGGCCATGGTTTTGGGGAGAGAAACGAGGATGGGGAAGCTATCTTGGATTTTGCAATGGCATATGATCTCTTCTTAGCCAACACCTTCTTTAAGAAGAGAGAACAACATGTGATCACCTACAAGAGTGGGTCGTCAAAAACACAAATAGATTTTCTTCTAATGAGGAAAGGGGATCGTATAACTTGTAAGGATTGCAAAGTTATACCAGGAGAGAGCGTGGCTAATCAACATCGCTTGTTGGTGATGGATGTACATATCAAAAGAGTAAGACAAAAGAACAAGACTTGGAAGTGCCCAAGGACTAGATGGTGGAATCTAAAAGAAGAAAAACAAGCCATTTTCAAAGAGAAGGTAATCACCCAATGTGTGTGGGATAGAGAGGGGGAAGCTAGCCAAATGTGGGATTCCATGGCTAGTTGTATCCGAAAAGTAGCAAAAGAGGTATTAGGAGAGTCCAAGGGCTTTGCCCCACACCAAAAGGAATCTTGGTGGTGGAATGAGGAGGTACAAACAAAGGTGAAGGTTAAGAAGGAATGTTGTAAAGCCTTATACAAGGAGATGACTGATGAAAATGGTGAAAGGTATAGAAAAGCGAAGCAAGAGGCGAAGAAAGCTGTCAGAGAAGCTAAGTTAGCGGCTTACGACGATATGTATAAACGACTAGATACCAAAGAAGGAGAGTTGGATATCTATAAACTATCTAGAGCAAGGGAAAAGAAGACAAGGGACCTAAACCAAGTGAGGTGCATCAAGGATGAGGATGGAAAGGTTCTTGCTACAGAGAACGCGGTTAAAGACAGATGGAGAGGTTATTTTCATAATCTTTTCAATGAAGGACATGAAATGAGTGCTTCTTTAGGGGAGTTGAGTAACTCAGAAGAGTGTAGAAACTAATCTTTTTATCGTCGAATCCGGAAGGAAGAAGTGGTTGTAGCTTTGAAGAAGATGAAGCATAAAAAAGCAATAGGCCCAGACGATATACCAATCGAAGTGTGGAAACTTTTGGGAGAGACAGGTATAACATGGCTCACTGACCTTTTCAATAGGATTTTGAAAACGAAGAAGATGCCAAATGAGTGGCGAATGAGCACTTTGGTGCCTATCTACAAGAATAAGGGCGACGTACAAAATTGCATGAACTATAGGGGTATTAAGCTAATGAGTCATACAATGAAGCTCTGGGAGAGAGTCATTGAGCATAGATTGAGGCAAGAGACACGGGTTTCGGACAACCAATTCGGGTTCATGCCAGGGCGCTCAACCATGGAGGCAATCTATCTCTTACGAAGATTGATGGAAAGATATAGAGATGGGAAAAAGGATTTACACATGGTCTTTATAGATTTGGAAAAAGCGTATGATAGGGTCCCAAGAGACATTCTTTGGAGGATTTTAGAGAAGAAAGGAGTACGAGTAGCATATATCCAAGCTATAAATGATATGTATGAAGGAGCAAAGACTGCCGTAAGAACTCATGAAGGACAAACCGAAAGCTTTCCCATAACTGTAGGATTACATCAAGGCTCATCCTTAAGTCCTTACCTTTTTGCGTTGGTAATGGATGAGTTAACACGACATATTCAAGATGATATTCCTTGGTGTATGCTTTTCGCAGACGATATAGTGTTGATAGATGAAACTCAGGAAGGGGTAAATGCAAAGCTTAACCTTTGGAGAAAAGTGTTGGAATCTAAAGGTCTTCGCCTAAGCCGATCAAAGACAGAATATATGGAGTGCAAGTTCAGTGCAAATGGAGGCCAAAACGAGTTAGGGGTGAGGATCGGAGATCAAGAAATACCAAAGAGCGACCGTTTTCGTTACCTAGGATCTATCTTGCAAAAGAACGGAGAATTAGATGGAGATCTCAACCATAGAATACAAGCTGGATGGATGAAGTGGAAGAGTGCATCCGGCGTGTTGTGTGACCGCCGTATGCCACTGAAGCTCAAGGGAAAATTTTATAGGACGGCAATAAGGCCGGCGATGCTGTATGGCACAGAATGTTGGGCGGTGAAACATCAACACGTACACAAAATGGGTGTAGCGGAGATGAGGATGCTTCGTTGGATGTGTGGGCACACGAGAAAGGATAAGATTAGGAATGAGGATATCCGGGGTAAAGTAGGAGTAGCCGAAATTGAAGGAAAGATGAGAGAAAATCGGTTACGGTGGTTTGGACATGTGCAAAGAAGGCCTACTGACGTTCCGATTAGAAGATGCGACTATGGGACAGAGGTTCAGGGCCGAAGGGGTAGAGGAAGACCTAGGAAAACTTTGGAAGAGACTCTAAGAAAAGACTTAGAGTACTTGGATCTAACGAAGGACATGACACAGGATCGAGCACAATGGCGTTCTAAGATTCATATAGCCGATCCCACTCAGTGACTTGGATTTTCCAAGTCTCCAACCGAGAAGTTTTCCTCATTCGGGAAATTAAGAGAACACTACCCCAACCTACATGCTCCACTCAGAAAGCTTCAACATACAAGCTTTAACAAAAGAAAATTCAAAGAACTTAGCGAAGAAGGCTTTGGTGTATTTAACACAATACGTTGAAATGAAGGAAAGCTTATTTATTGATATCCCCGATAAGCTACAAATATGTACATATACATGAGTCAAAATAAGCACACAAGAGGGAGCCTTCACAAAGGTTGCTTAGGAGAAGTCTCAGCAGTCGGTAGAGCCCCAGAAAGAGAAGGCACCGGAGGGGGATCATTTGGAGCCTCAGTACTGGACAGAACCCTAGAAGGAGGAGGCATCAGAGGTTGATCATTTGGAGCTTCATTACGCGGTACAGCCCCAGAAGACGAAGGCAATAAATGCCTTTGGAACAAACCCACAAATCTCTGATGATCAAGTAAAACCTGACCATCAGTTTCCTTTATCTGATCAAGCTTCCTCTTCATGTTTGTAGCATAGTCATGTGCGAGCCGGTGCAACTGTTTATTCTCATGCTTGAGCCCTCTAATCTCCTGTTTGAGACTCATCACTTCAGCCGCCAATGATTCAACTTGGCGGGTTCGAGCAAATAGGCGTTGGGCCATATTAGACACAGAACCTGCACACTGAACACTGAGAGCCAGCGAATCCTTAACAGCTAACTCATCAGACCGTTTGGAAAGTAGTCTGTTATCTTTGGGAGTGAGAAGGTTCCTGGCCACCACCGCAGCGGTCATATCATTCTTCATCACGGAATCCCCAACGGTAAGAGGACCAGTAGGGGAGACGAAGGATGGGCGCCATATGTTGTCTGGAGAAGGCGGGGCTGCCTCTTCAAAAGTTAAGGACTTAAGGATGGGCGCCATATGTTGGCTGGGCTGCTTAGAGATCACGAGGGTTGATCTCAGAAATCGAAGAGGCGTTTGCTTTCTCAAAAGTTGGGCTGCTCAAAGACCACGAAGGCCGATCTCAAAAATCGAAGAGGCGCTCGCTTTCTCAAAAGCTGGGCTCCCCAGAGACCACGAGGGCCGATATCAGAAATCGAAGAGGCACCTACTTTTCCAGCCTTTTCCAGCCTTGTCAGCACCTGTCACACGCACACTCAGTTTTGCGGAAATTATGGGCATTCTGTCAAAGACTTCTGGGGAAGTAGAAAACACATGAATCTTACTGTTCAATCACCCACTTCCCACACGCAACAATAGCTCATGGGTACCACAGATAACTTTGCCAAAGTTCTCTGCCAAAGTTGAGCACGTGAAGCTTGCAGCTCCCACTACATCGCTCTGACCAAGAAGGGTAAAAGAATAGCAAAGAAACAGCACTAACAAAGTTTAGACCCATAAATTTTGAAGGTCTAGCTACCATATTATTACCCACAAGGGTAAAGGAACAGTACCACTGCTGGATAATTGGAAAGTCCCTGTGTGTCAACCTCTGTGCTTCGTGGCAAGGTAGACTAGCAAACATGCCCAACCTTTACTCACATTCGAGAAAACACTCCCAATAAGATTGCTTGCTCCAAAATCGAAGAGGCACCGTCCTCCGAATCTCGAGAGCCAGACTCCCAACATGACTACTTTCTTAAAAATCGAAGAGAGGGTAAAGGAACAGTACCATTGCTGGATAATTGGAAAGTCCCTGTGTGTCAACCTCTGTGCTTCGTGGCAAGGTAGACTAGCAAACATGCCCAACCTTTACTCACATTCGAGAAAACACTCCCAACAAGATTGCTTGCTCCAAAATCGAAGAGGCACCGCCCTCCGAATCTCGAGAGCCAGACTCCCAACATGATTACTTTCTCAAAAATCGAAGAGACACTGCTCCCCGAATCTTGAGAGCCAGACCCCCAGCATGATTGCTTTCTCAAAAATCGATGAGGCATCGTTCTCCGAATCAATCGAAGAGGCGCTCGTTTTCTCAAAAGCTGGGCTGCTCAGAGACCACGAGGGCCGATCTCAGAAATCGAAGAGGCACCTACTTTTCTAGCCTTGTCAACACCTGTCACACGCACACTCAGCTTTGCAGAAATTATGGGCATTCTGTCGAAGACTTCTGGTGAAGTAGAAAGCACATGAATCTTACTGTTCAATCACCCACTTCCCACACGCAACAATAGCTCATGGGTACCACAAATAACTTTGCCAAAGTTCTCTGCCAAAGTTGAGCACGTGAAGCTTGCAGCTCCCACTACATCGCTCTGACCAAGAAAGGTAAAAGAATAGCAAAGAAACAGCACTAACAAAAGTTTAGACACATAAATTTTGAAGGTCTAGCTACCATATTATTACCCACAACTGTAAAGGAACAGTACCACTGCTGGATAATTGGAAAGTCCCTGTGTGTCAACCTCTGTGCTTCGTGGCAAGGTAGACTAGCAAACATGCCCAACCTTTACTCACATTCGAGAAAACACTCCCAATAAGATTGCTTGCTCCAAAATCGAAGAGGCACCGTCTTCCGAATCTCGAGAGCCAGACTCCCAACATGACTACTTTCTCAAAATCGAAGAGAGGGTAAAGGAACAGTACCATTGCTGGATAATTGGAAAGTCCCTGTGTGTCAACCTTTGTGCTTCGTGGCAAGGTAGACTAGCAAACATGCCCAACCTTTACTCACATTCGAGACAACACTCCCAACAAGATTGCTTGCTCCAAAATCGAAGAGGCACCACCCTCCGAATCTCGAGAGCCAGACTCCCAACATGATTACTTCCTCAAAAATCGAAGAGACACTGCTCTCCGAATCTCGAGAGTCATACCCCCAGCATGATTGCTTTCTCAAAAATCAAAGAGGCATCGTTCTCCGAATCTCGAGAGCCAGATACCACAGACCACTTTTTCAAAGTGCTCTAACAGAGTTAAAACATGTGAAACTGGCAGCTCCCACTACCGTGCTATGACCAAGCAGGGTAAAGGAATAGCATTACTACTTGTTGTTAGGGAGACTCCTATATATGTCGACCTCCATCCCCAACGGACAGGCAGACCTGCAAAAATGCTCAACCCTTCATCATATCTGAGAGGGCACTCCCAACGAAGCCTTTCGAAATATTCAGCTTTCTTTCCCCCCGATAATACCTCTGCAAACAAGCTATACTAGAGCAAGAATATCTCATATCATCAGGGTTAAAAGCAAGAGTATCCCATATCATGCTTTTTCCCTGTCTTTTCTTTTGGCCTTGTTTTTACCTGCAAGACAAGGAGAAAGAGAACAATCAGTCAGCACTTGGAATCAAGCTTCCAACCAGGAACTGACTGCCTGGAACCCCTTACCTGATTACTTACCTGGCATTGCTCTCGAGTACTCATCTTCAACATCTTATGTTTCCAGGGAAGATTCCGCATCTGCTTGAGGAACAGATAGGGCAAGTGCGAAGGATACAAGGAAGCATGTGGAGACAAGCGTAACAGCACACGTGCCGATACATTCATTACTCTGTCAAAAGCAAAAGTATCCCATATCAGCAGGGTGGAACGTACTCTAGATTTGATGGACTTGTTTTGACCCTCAAATTCTTCAGTCGGCCTTATACTCTGGAGGAAACCAGAAAACCCTCCAGCTCAGTTCAAGAATAAGCCTGTGGAAAGTTACTTCTTCAAAAGCAAAAGTATCTCATATCATCTCTTCTCATTTTTCTTCTCTTTATCCTTCATGCTGCTGCAAGATGGGGAGAAGGTGAACAATCAGTCGGAGCTCTGATTGCTTACCTTGTCTGTCACCTCTTTCAGCAGACCCCCTAGCTCGGCGACTTGGGGGACTCCTACTACATGGTTTGTATCGCGCTTGACCAAGCCTGAAACTACAAGTAAGCTTCAAGTGAAATTGATACATTACCTTGTGCATCTCCACCAGTTAAAGATACCACCCCTGGATGGAGGAAGAGTACTTCCAGAGAAGATGCCACATCTACCTATGAGACAGATAAGGCAAGTCAAGACGACACCACACTCCGATACTTAGAAGTTTCGTGATTACGAGATCATTCTCCCACAATATTTCCTAATGTCATTTGTACTAAATCATTCACTTGTACTCACTAAATGAGAGCTTGAACCTATGTACTTGTGTAAACCCTTCACAATTAATGAGAACTCTTCTATTCCGTGGACGTAGCCAATCTGGGTGAACCACGTACATCTTGTGTTTGCTTTCCTATCTCTATCCATTTATATACTTATCCACACTAATGACCGGAGCAATCTAGCGAATATCACAAAAAGCGATCGTTTTCGCTACCTAGGATCTATCTTGCAAGAGAACGGAGAATTAGATGGAGATCTCAACCATAGAATACGAGCTGGATGGAAAGAGTGCATCCGGCGTGTTGTGTGACCGTCGTAGGCCACTGAAGCTCAAGGGAAAATTTTATAGGACGGCAATAAGGCTAGCGATGTTGTATGGCACAGAATGTTGGGTGGTGAAGCATCAACACGTACACAAAATGGGTGTAGCGGAGATGAGGATGCTTCGTGGGATGTGTGGGCACACGAGAAAGGATAAGATTGGGAATGAGGATATCCGAGGTAAAGTAGGAGTAGCCGAAATTGTAGGAAAGATGAGAGAAAATCGGCTCCGGTGATTTTGAACATGTGCAAAGAAGGCCGACTGACGCTCCGGTTCGAAGATGTGACTACGGGACAGAGGTTCAGGGCCGAAGGGGTAGAGGAAGACCTAGGACAACTTTGGAAGAGACTCTAAGAAAAGACTTAGAGTACTTGGATCTAACGGAGGACATGACACAAAACCGAGCGCAATGGCGTTCTAGGATTCATATAGCCGACCCCACTTAGTGGGAAAAGGCTTTGTTGTTGTTGTTGTTGTTCATATATTTGTATACAATTCAATGACTAAACGACCTTAATTTTAATTGATTTTTTGTAGAGACAATCTTTATAGAATGATTTATAATATGAACTACTTTGATCATAAACACAAAATTCTATAAATCAACAATGAATAATTTTGAGTTGAAACTCTTACTTATCCTTTAAGTAGCCAAGTATTATTAGATTTACATTACACTCATAACAAAAGTTACCAAGAGTAAAAAATAATAATCTATTCACTTTAATAAAAGTTTGACAAGATTTCCGTCCTAGCTTGCCGTAGCTCACCTTTCCCTAACCTGAATAAAAGAAATAAAAGAAAAATCCTAGTAACACAAATTACATACTTTAGATGTAAGATTAAAAGATTTAAACTTATAACTCACTCGAACAACTTATTTCATTATTTAACAAACAAAAAAAAAACAATTTACTTCATTAGTTTGATATTTTTCCAAATTAATGAGCGTTCTGAGTCATTGACCAACACATGCCAATATTAACCATTTTAATTTTTTTTCTTTTTTTAAAGACTAACTAATGGGTTAAATTTCAAATCAGCTTCGAGTCACACTATTATTGTATGTCCCTTGTCGGTTACGCAGATGATTTCTGCGCCAAGCTTTCCAATGTTCCATGACTTCCATATTCCTTCCCGTTTTCAGTTATATGGAATTTGATGTTCCAAATTAACGGTTACCTTTTTTTAATATAAATGAGTAATGTTATTCATACCATGTTTTTATATAACACTTCTATAGCATCTTAGATGACATCTGATGTGGACAGTCATATCATTTGAAAAATTTGTAAAACCCAAGGAAATGAAGGAGAAAGACTTCTCGTATACCATAATCATCATTTAATTAACTAATTTTTCTTAATTATTAGTTTATTAAATAATGAACTAATTTTAAAAATCTGATTAATTCAAATGATGTAGCTATCCACATCAAATGCCACTTAAGGTGGTATTAAAATGTGGTACAAAAACATAATATGAATAACATTACTCTTTTTAGTATCGTATTACAAGCCCTGCTATTTCATGTGACCACAAAACTCTATATAAACCCAAAAATCCCCACTTCATAGTTCAGCACAAAAAAGGAAACCAACACTTCCTCTTCCACTCTTGCCTCCATGGAAACAAAAATTGATGATAGCTTATGGGTTTTGGCAATCTTCTCCAAATGCCAAGCCTTAACCTCCACAACCGCCGTCGTTGCATTCCTCTGCACGGCCGCAGCTTGGCTAAGCGCGGCCATCTTCTACTGGGCATCTTCTCCCGGAGGC
Source organism: Malus domestica (assembly GCF_042453785.1). Classification (NCBI taxonomy): domain Eukaryota; kingdom Viridiplantae; phylum Streptophyta; class Magnoliopsida; order Rosales; family Rosaceae; genus Malus; species Malus domestica. Next base: position 21,233,169 of record NC_091674.1, on the reverse strand, counting down.
GCAGCATGGGGAAAACTTCGATGGAGGAAAAGAAACTCTTGTAATAAAAATGAAATCACCAACTCCAACCCGATTCCCGGGCCACGTGGATTTCCAATAATAGGAAGCATGAACCTCATGACAAACCTAGCTCACCACAAACTCACAAAAGCGGCGGAGGTTTATGGAGCAAAGAGGCTCATGGCTTTTAGCATAGGCGAGACGCGCGCCATCGTCACATGCGACCCCGACGTAGCTAAGGAAATCCTCAACAGCTCCGTCTTTGCCAACCGTCCTATAAAAGAGTCGGCTTACTGTCTCATGTTCAACCGAGCAATCGGGTTCGCTCCTTATGGAAGCTACTGGCGTACCCTCCGCCGCATCGCTGCCAACCATCTCTTCTGCCCGAAGCAAATCTCCACTTCCGAGTATCTCCGTTCCAGGATTGCTGATCAAATGGTGTCCCTTATCTCGACAAGTTGTAACAACAGCTTCCTTGTCCGCGACGTACTTAGGAAGGCTTCGTTGAACAGCATGATGTGCTCGGTTTTTGGACGTAAATACGAGCTGAGTTCGTCAAATGAAGAGACTGAGGAACTGAATCGACTTGTTGATGAAGGTTATGATCTGTTGGGAAATTTGAACTGGTCTGATCACCTGCCTTGGCTTGCCGGTCTGGACCTCCAGAGCATCCGGTTTAGATGCAACAAACTCGTTCCTCAAGTGAACCGGCTCGTCAGCCGAATTATTCAAGAGCATAGAGCCCAAACCGGTCCTAATAACAATGATTTTGTCGACGTTCTTCTATCTCTTGATGGAGCTGATAAGCTGTGTGACAATGATATGATTTCAGTTCTTTGGGTAAGCGAAAAATTCTCGTCTACATAAAAATTTATTCTTCCATATTTGTTGTCTAACTTTATGTTTGATAGTAGATATATAGTGGATTGTTCCGGTAGTTATGACATATTTTCTTTTAATGTGTTTCACATACAAACTCTTAATATTTTTTAGTGTAAATTAAAATAGAATATTGTTTTCAAGTAAAAAAGATGTATTATATATATAATATAGGGAATTGTTATTCGCACTTTACAAATCTCATTTTTCACTGTAAACTTTCTATAATTAAAAATAAAAATACATTTGTGAGGAGTGTAGAATGAGATTTTTAGAGTGTTAATAACAGTTCCTATAATATAACTGCGTAATGTTTCTCAAGCTAATAGAGTAGTACCACGATTATGAATTATTGAGGTCTTTTTTTTTCATTTTCTTTTTTACTTCAACTTTCAATAGAAATTATTGAGGTCTTTTAAATTTGTTAATGTTACATTCATACTATAGGAGATGATATTCCGAGGAACAGATACTGTAGCGGTTCTGATAGAGTGGATCCTTGCAAGGATGGTGATGCATCATGATATCCAATCAAAGGTTCATGAGGAGCTCGACCGCGTTGTGGGAAAATCAAGGGCGTTGCTGGAATCCGACATTCAATCCTTGCCTTATCTGCAAGCAATGGTCAAAGAAGTGCTCAGAATGCATCCTCCGGGCCCACTCCTATCATGGGCCCGTTTAGCCATCACAGATACTGTAGTGGATGGCTATTACGTGCCAGCAGGGACCACAGCAATGGTGAATATGTGGGCCATAACAAGGGAACCAAAAGTGTGGTCGGATCCACTGGAGTTTCGGCCAGAGAGATTTGTATCTACTAAGAAGAAAGCTGACTTGCAGTTCTCTGTGTTCGGGTCTGACTTGAGGTTGGCACCGTTTGGGTCGGGCAGGAGGAGCTGCCCGGGGAAGACATTGGGGTTGAGTACAGTCAACTACTGGGTCGGGTTGTTGTTACATGAGTTTGAGTGGTTTAAGTCGGATCTTGATGCCAAGGTAGACCTGTCCGAAGTGATGAGGCTTTCATGCCAAATGGCTAACCCTCTCACCATCCAAGTGCATAATAGGCGCTACTAATCAAATTAAAGCATATGCCCGTTACTTCTCGCCCGAAAAAAACCCTATGTCCAAGTTTTCATTTGTTTGTCCTTGGCCTATCACCAAAGACAAGAATTTAGTAAGATATATATGCTACAAAGCTATTTGTAAGATGTAGACCCTCTAAGTAATGTCTCGTTAAGTGTATCGGACTGTACTCACAAACTTCGGTCGTACATTATTCGTAAGCGTGTTGGACTATGTGATCCTTACAATGAAGCATATGGTGTTATAATGGACTAAAACTTATTAATTGTAATGTATTTATTCCCATAGTAGCAATCAAACTATCTTTTATTATTATAAAACTTTATCAAACTATAGATTTTTGCCTTGATCAATGTTGGTAATTTTAAGACCCTCACAGTTATCCAGTTCAAATGACAGTTTGAATTGAGAACTTACATGACCTTCATTTTTGTGAGCAAGATTGTCATTTCTTATGTTTCCTCTCGAAATAACTTCTCATTCATGAGAGAAAAAAAAAAGTACAGTACTACATACCAATCATCAAATGCACTAACTTAAATCAAAACTAGGTAGTGTGAAAACACATATGAGAATTGTGGGAGCAAATTTCACCTCGGATTGAATTGACGAAAACTTACATACACAAATAAACAAGACGAACATAGTTAGACCAACACCGATGTGGTTTTTAACATTCAAAATTAGGAAGTCAATCATTGATGAGTATGGGTCAACGCTCATCAATAGTAAGGTTAACTTAGAGAATATAATTGGGATTAATAGTAAGATAAACACGAAGATATATAGTGGTTCATCCATAAACAGGGCTACATCCAATGTAGTTTGTATATATATTTGTATTACCAGAGAATAGGCCCCTTCATAAATAAAAGGGTCCAACCCCTTTCTTCTACATGACAGCCCCTTCATATAGGCCTAAGATCATCCACCAGAATGTCACGTATGTGGCTAGGAGAAGGCCGCATTTACAAGATGATGTGGCCTCATGTAAACCACTTAATAAATATCTAGAGACTAACAAAGATAACAAATATCTAATCTTGGTCAAATAGTCAAAGGGTCTTCACTTAATGGTGGTATATCAGAATAGTACTCTGCAAAGGTGGTCGTCTGTAGAGCACTTTGGAGAGGTGGTCTTCCGTAGAGTACTTTGGAAAAGTGGTCATTCATAGAGCACTCTAGAAAGGTGGTATTCCATAGAGTACTTTGGAAAGGTGGTCATTCATAGAGCACTCTAGAAAGGTGGTTGTCAGTAGATTTTTGCCTTGATCGATGTTGGTAATTTTAAGACCCTCACAGTTATCCATTTCAAATGACAGTTTGAATTGAGAACTTACATGACCTTCATTTTTGTGAGCAAGATTGTCATTTCTTATGTTTCCTCTCGAAATAACTTCTCATTCATGAGAGAAAAAAAAAAGTACAGTACTACATACCAATCATCAAATGCACTAACTTAAATCAAAACTAGGTAGTGTGAAAACACATATGAGAATTGTGGGAGCAAATTTCACCTCGGATTGAATTGACGAAAACTTACATACACAAATAAACAAGACGAACATAGTTAGACCAACACCGATGTGGTTTTTAACATTCAAAATTAGGAAGTCAATCATTGATGAGTATGGGTCAACGCTCATCAATAGTAAGGTTAACTTAGAGAATATAATTGGGATTAATAGTAAGATAAACACGAAGATATATAGTGGTTCATCCATAAACAGGGCTACATCCACTATAGTTTGTATATATATTTGTATTACCAGAGAATAGGCCCCTTCATAAATAAAAGGGTCCAACCCCTTTCTTCTACATGATAGCCCCTTCATATAGGCCTAAGATCATCCACCAAAATGTCACGTATGTGGCTAGGGGAAGGCCGCATTTACAAGATGATGTGGCCTCATGTAAACCACTTAATAAATATCTAGAGACTAACAAAAAAAACAAATATCTAATCTTGGTCAAATAGTCAAAGGGTCTTCACTTAATGGTGGTATATCAGAAGAGTACTCTGCAAAGGTGGTCGTCCGTAGAGCACTTTGGAGAGGTGGTCTTCCGTAGAGTACTTTGGAAAGGTGGTCATTCATAGAGCACTCTAGAAAGGTGGTTGTCAGTAGAACACTTTGGAGAGATGTTTGTTCATAGAGCACTCTGGAGATGTTCTTGTCAATATAGCAATCTAAATAGGTGGTCTCTATAAAGCACCATGGAGAGGTGGCCTCTATATAGCACACTAAAAAGGTGGTCATCCATAGAGCACTTTAGAGAAGTGATCTCTATAGAGCACTCTGGAAAGGTAGCCTTTGTAGAGCACTTTAGGCCTTTATAGAGCACTTTGGAGAGGTGGTCTCTGTAAAGAACTTTGGAGATGTGGTCTTTGTAGAACATTTTGGAGAGATGGTCTATATAGAACACTCTGGAGAGGTGGTCTATCACGTGCTAAAGGTCCCCTCCATCCAATGGTGATATAGTCCCTAGTCAAATAGTTTGCCCTCACAATGATGACATGACAATAGTGGTATCGAGTCATTCTAAAGACCCGCGTTAACAATGGTGTTAGCTAAAGGCCCTATGATGCCTAAGTCAGAAAGACTGTAGGAAGTAATAAAAGTGTAGTGAGGGTTATTGATTATTAGACTAAAGTACTGGCCTTGGCTATTTATAAAGAAATGAATAATGAACTATAACATCCAGGTTTGTTAAACCTATTAGCAGAGTGTTACATAGTCTTCACACCAATGGAGGAATATTCCTCTAAGAATTTTCGAATATGCTTTGGAGAGTTTTGTCGTGCTAAGAGACTAATAAGCAAGCTCATTACATATCAGGATGATCTGTGTAGGTCACATGGCAATCGACTTGGACTGTCTGTAATGAATCAGGTCCAGTGGCCTATTAATTGTGGGCTTCTAGGACCTTCGTAAATAATGTAGCATATTAACCTGATTAGGGTTTGACTAACGGTCTGTGTATTCCATCAAGGGCATAATAGTTATATTTAATAAATTATACATGTGGCATGTTCTTATTGGTCTAGATATTTTATGTTCCCTTAAATAGCCCCAGCTCTTTGGGTGGGCATAAGAAACCCAATAAGATGTAGTTTGTAGTCACCCAATTAATAATGGTCTTCAAAATGAAATAAGAAGTTGATCTTCAAGGTGGAATGAGAAAGCAATCTTTAAAGTTAAATGCAAAAGTAATCTTCTTCCTTGATCTCCAAGTTGGCTGGAGAGATTTATTTCCTTTAGATTCCAACAATGAATCAGATTATGTTTCTTCATTCAATTGTTGAAACACTTATAAATAACAATGTTTGAACTCTTCATTCTCATCACAAATATTTGCATGAACATCCATCAAGAGCAAAGAGCTAGCAAATTCTGAATTTTTTGGTGAGCGTCAAAAAGTCTAACTTCGTGTTAATGTTGAAAAAAATAGGCGAAATAATTTTCAATATTGTTGTTGTTGGTTGTGATGGCTTGCTAAGCTGCAGAGCTGGTGGTTCCAACCGGGTCAGTTTGACTCAGCTAGGTGTTGTTTGGCTGCTAGCATCAACAACTTGGCTTAGGTCGGTTAGCAGCTCAGGTTGATGCTCTCTCTCTTTTTTTTTTCTTCTTTTCTTGCAACTTGCTAATCTTCAGTCTTCTTTTCCATGATAGGTGAACCATATGTTTTTAAAAGAAAACTATCAAGGTGACTAGCTATCATCTGTGGGCCATTTTGTTCCTTCTTTGTTGACTACGGATACTATCGAGAAGTATCGTGATTGGAGGCAAGAGAACCTTTTTTGCGTTTCCTCAAGAGTCAAAGCTAGGCTGGTTGGTGACTACTCTGGCTTGAACTTTGCGTGAATGAGAATAATCCCAAGAAAAAGTCAATCATATTTGATATGTTCTATATTATATTTACAATTTAGGTTTTCCATAACTCAAATTTCCATTAAAGTGATTTGCACCATGGGTTTTGTTCCCACTCAGTTGCCACCAAATGAATATAGGGAGTTGATGTGCTTTGCCAACCTAAGTGAGTTCTTCAGGTTTGAGCTGACTTTCTGGGAGTACTTTTATTTTTATGAAATAAGACATTTTGGGTCCTATGCCCAATTCAGGATAAAGATCAAGTTGTTCAGCAAGCCAAGTTAAGGTGACTATGAATGAAAGTGTGGAACAGTGGAGATTAATGGTGGTTAGGAAACTAAAGATTGTGATCTGCAAGTCCCTGTAGTTGCCTACTTTGGTAAGCATTCCTTCTTAGAGATTTTTCTAAAATGAATATAGTCTGCTTCTGAGTGGTCTTATACTAATTGAAATGTGTTATTTTTGTAGGAGAGTCGATTGTGAAGAAATTTGTTGTCAAGCCAAACATGACAAAAGGTTAGGCGTGCGCTTGCCATCCATGCTAAATATAGAGAGTCGTGTTGGTTGTTGAATCTTTTGAGGCGTCAAGTGCGTGATCTGCCTATTGTTGAAAAAGTGAAAGGAAAAGCTATGATGTCGCATGTACCATAAAACAGTCGACTCCATGAATTCGTAGTGCTTTCTTAAAAGAGCATAAAACAGTCGACTCGCCGTGAAATTCAAAGTGAAGCGATGGTTCCACCTGCTTATGATGATTAATTGCCTAGCAAGAGGCTTAAGGCAAATGATGCTTTGCCTGTTAAGAGAAATGATTCCCTCATTTATCTGTTATGAAGGAAAAATAGTCTTCTGCCAGTAAAAGTTTTGCAGTGCGTAGGCCATTACCATCTTTAAGTGGTCGATTTAGCACCTTATTAAGAAAATCTAGAGACTCGAAGCAGTTCGATGTCAAGTCTGAGGGTGGGCAATCTGTAGACAAAGGATTGAAGATGCAATTATTATTTCCCTTACCGATTCACAAGGTGGTGTCACTGGCCATAACTAGGTAGGTGGCCCTCTGTCGACCAATGTTACTTCGAATGATGCTCTGCTAAAAGGTGACATGTTGGTTGATAGGTTTGCTTGCGTTGCATTGGCGAATAGATGAAGGAAGTTTTCCAATTTGCTTATGGTCTTGAAAGTAAGAACGAAAAAATATTGTTCTCGTTCCGATAGAGTGAACACTTATGGAAAGCGTGAGTGCACACATGTGGAAGGCTGATGGGGCTGATTGCCCGTGGCAGGGTTTTCCTCAGCTCGTTGATGGGAAGCGAGTTGATCGACTAACTGGAGTTGACTACCTTGGCTGAATTCACTTAATCTCCCAACTCGTCTAAGTTGTAAGACGATCAAGGTAATCTTTCTATTGAATTTCTCTGAAAGTTGGGCCACTTCTGAGTGTATGTTCTTTGCCTAGTCAGCTTGGGTTTAGAAGTTGGAAAGCTTGATGTGAGATTCTCATGTCTTGTTGAGTCATTGAGCCTTAGTGCACATGATTGGTCGATTAGTAAGCGCTTAGTGGTCAACCAGAACGAGTGATGTGTGGCCCACATTGGCTACGATTCCCTCGTGGACTGAACTTTGAGCTTGCATGCCAGAAAGCCTTAGGATTTTTTGGGCTAAAGTTTGCAAAACCCATTGATCGAAATATTTTATGTTCCCACAAGAATATAAACAAATGATCAGTTATTGTTAAGAATACTGAATGACCACAAACATCTTATGGACTCAAGGCACCAGATTGCTCGAAATATCTTATCTTCGAAGTCTGCAATTTGACATGGCTACTGCTATGAATTCCTGAAATTCATCTTCACCTGCAAATATTTCTAGTCAATCTCATCATGCGCGAGGTCTCTAACCTTCAGATATTGTCTCTTGGATCAATTACAGTTCATAATATTTTTGGAATGATGCTGATGAAGCTCAATTACGATAATTTACATCATTTGGCGCAGTCTGTTTCTTCCTGTGTTAAAGCGATTTAAGTTTATAGGTCTCATCAATGGCGATGATCTATGTCCTCCATAATTTGTTCGTAATTCCACTAGATCTCGCATCCTCAACACTGAGTTTGATTTTTGTTGTGAACAAGATCTTCTTCCTTTAATTGTTGGAATGGAAGATTCTAGATCTCTATAGTAGTCTCTTAAACGACATTTCGCTGATGCTTCACGTACAAATGTTCACAGCCTTCATTCCAAGGTTTGGGCCGAGTTTGGGCTTAGGCCCTTTTCTAAAATTAGAGGGAACATTCCGTTAACTCCTAGTTAACTGTTATGAACTCACTGGCAGTTCTTCCTCTATCTGTCAATCTATTATATCTCAGTTGCAACAAAGGCTTTCAGTTAAGGATTTGGGTGATATTCACTACTTTATGGGTATTGAGGTTCACAAATCATCCAGATGTCTCTTTTTAATCAGTCAAAGTATGATTTGGACTTGCGTAAGAAGGCTAATAAGCTTAGAGTTAAGCCTTATTCCACCATAGTTGGTGAACTTAAGTTGGACCATACAGGTTATGAACTCTTTGATCTAACCTGCTATAGATCCATTGTTGGTGCTCTTCAATATCTCACTTGGACAATACCTGATTTAGCTTTTGCAGTAAATCAGGTTTGCCAATATATGCACTTTCCTTGAACAATTCATTTGCAGGCAGTCAAACGAATATTGATATATTTAAAAGGCACAGTTGATTTAGGATTATGGTTTACAAAAGGCTCTCAGTGTCTCACAGCTTGGTTTGATGCAAATTAAGTAGGTTGCTCTGTTGTCAAGAGATCTACCATCAGATATTGTGTGTACTTGGGTCCTAATCTCATCTTATGGAGTGCAAAGAAACAGAACACAGTGGGAAGATCATCAATAAAAGTTGAGCTTAGGTCTTGATCATACTGCAGCTGAACTTACTTGGGTTTGCAAAATTCTTCAGGATATCTCATTTCTCATCTTAAAGAAACCTGTGATTTTTTGTGATAACAAAAGTACTATTGCTTTGGCATTTAACCATGTGTTCCATGCTAGAACTAAGCATGTAGAGATAGATTTTACCTCTGAGTGAAAGTTCTACTTGGTCATCTCAATGTTCATCATGTGGCTTCCTTACTTCAAATTGCTGACATTTTTACCAAATCTTTGCTAGCTGATTGTTTTGCTGTGTTAAGTCAAAAGTTTTCAGTTCGTTCCCCTTCCTTTAGCTTGAGGGGGTGTGTTAAGAATACTGAAGGACCACCAACATCTCATGGACTCAAGGCACCAGATTAATTCCCTAGTTTGTTAAGTGATAGTTATGTGTAAATGTTGAGTCAGCATACAATAGATTGAGAAATAGAATATTTGTATATACAGTTATATCTGTAATGATTTATTGATATAATGAAAGATCATTTTACAATTCTCTCTCTACTTTCAGTTGAGTTTTGGTTTTCTACAGTTATATGTGTTTTTTATTAATGTAAGAGCAATTTCAAGTTAGTTTATCTCTTAGCTTTTGCTCTCAGAGTAATTTAGTCAAATACAATAATACCCATTTATAAGCAACTAGTTGAGAGAAGAGAACATGGATTGAATGAAGCTTTTGATAAGGAACGATGAGAAATACTTTGTCCATTACTAAAGTGTGATACATGCTTATTTTATTTTTGGGAACTTTAACGAAAAAATCTCGATATTATTCACTTTAAAGAAAAACCAAATTTTTACACTAAAAAGTTAATCCTGATACTATTCATTTTATCCTTTATTTTATTCTTATCGTTAAAACTCAAAGTTTTCTATTTCTTTTCATTAGTTTTCCTTTTATTTTTCGTCTAGTCAAGTCCAAATCAATCTTTTGCACGTAAAGTTGCTTTTGCAATCAATTTCTGAATCCTTCAGTTTGATGTTTGTCGATTGGCTGTACCTGTACCCAGCGATGTTTGTCAGATTGTTGATTGCTGGACGATGACAATATGTCGGCTTTCCAAACAAGTTCGTGATGACAAGATTTTTATGGTAAGATTTGTATGAAATCATTTTTTGTATCCTGTCTTACAAATGAATATGCCTTTCTCATGATGAGACCCTACCCACATATATGCATATGGCGTATCGAATACATGCAAATTAAGGATAATACTTATATTTTCCTTCTGGGAGAATGATCAAGCTCATTCCCTTCCTTGACATGGATCAATTCTATATTGACACATTTATTCTTTTAAAGAAAAATAAAATAAAATCCCTAAAGTGTCTTTAATCAAGCGACGCCATGTAATGTACTTATGCTTAATAAACCTAACCCTATAAGGAGAGTCCTAACCGGATTCACCCTTACTAACACAAACATATATAGTCTAAGAGATGAGATTTGAGAAAATTGAGATGAAAGAGATACAAATATAGCCTCATTAAACCAACTACAGTTAGCTCATGGCTTTGTGATGTACTTATACACTGCCCAAATGTTTGGAGTGTTGGAATATGAGTATGAAACTAATTGTTAAAAGCCAACTGTTGTGATTTATTGTTGGTGCAGAAAAGTCTTGTAGAAAGAGATTTGAGTTGTTTTAGTTAAGGGTTTCTAAAGAAAAGGAATAAATTACATCACAAACCCAGGAACTAACACTTCCAAACATTATATAGGACAAGGTTTGCACTATTTTTTGAAGTCTGCTATATAACTTCTTCTTCGACTGCTTCTAGAAGTTGTGTTTATTGAATTGTAGTTTTGATATTTGTATAATTTGTGGTTTATGAGCTTTATCTGTTGGTTTATGTTTTTTGATAAATTTATTCTTACATGTAGATGTCAAAAGTTCCATTAATGTACAATAAATAGTTTAATTTGTATCCTTTTTTATGGTATTATTTATATTTCTGCCAAGTTTTTTGCATCCAGTCATAATGAAAATCAGATTTACGTTGTTATTTCTATAAAAGAGAGGTGATTAATAACATAATCGGCAATTGGAATATATAAGAACTCATTTGGAAATGTTTTTAAAATAATTGAAAGCGTTTTTAGAAAAAATGATTTTGGATTCCAAAAGCACTTAAAGTGCTTCTTGTAAAAAATACTTCAAGTGTTTTTTCATGATTCACTTGCATTTTTACCAAGGATTGGTTTCAAAAATATTTGCATCAAAAACACTTTCAGCTATTTTAAAAGCACTTTAAACAAACACTAAAGCATTACTGATCATCATCAACTTATTTTTGCTTTCGTTTGTCTGCACTCAGAGTCATTTCAATTAATTACATACGATAGTAACTAGTCATAATTAAGTAACTCGTTAAGAACGGGCGTGGATTGAACGACACAAATGAAGCTTTTGATGAAACGATGGCAAATGTCGATGGTAAATGTTTTGTCCTAACAAATAATACATGGCTGTTTAATTTGTCGTCTGCATGTCTTAGCAAATTAAGTGGTGGTATTTGGTCAAGTCCAGAGCAAATCTTTTGCGATGCCATTGTCATTAAGTGGTGGTACGTACTATTCCTAATATATGTAAGGTTACTTTCTCAATTAATTTGTGGGTTCATCAGTTTTATTTTTGTCGTCTGGGTGTACCTGTACGTGCCTTGGGGCAATCTCATCAGCCAATTATTGAACAATGAGCATGTCGTTTTTGAAACAAACTCGTTTGTGATGACAAGATTTTTATAGCAAGATTTGTGTGGAATCTTATTTTGGATCTTATCTCAGAAAATGAATGTGCCGTTTGTCCGTAATGAGATCCTATATTGTAGAAAAATGCCTTTTTTTTTTTTTTTTTTTGTCAAACGATAAATCTTGTTAGATTAGATGTTAAATTAGTCACCGATAGATTTGAACCTGTTGGAAAATAGTAATATTTAGGTTTATTTTAGTATTTGAGTTTTGCTTGTTAGTTTAGGATTTGGACCTAACCCATCCGAGTTAGGGTTTCTTAGGTTTCGTTCTCTATAAATAGAGCTTGTAATTTAGTTTGAGAATAAGTTAGTCACAATGTAGCCTTTTAGGGTTTTGTAGCCGTTTCGGCATTTTCAGTTTGTTTAATAATATTCTTATTATTCTGTTAATCTTGTTCGTTGTGCACTCTGATATTCAACTTGGTATTAGAGCGGGTTCGATCCTTAGGGTTCAATTCTTTCTCGTTGGTATCAATTTGTTTGCCTTTGTCGTCGTTCGTTTTAGATTTGTTAGTTGGTATTGATTGTTTGCAAGGAAAAGAAAAATGAAAGAGAAAAAGAAAAAAAAAAGGTTTTGCTTGCAGTGGAGAAGATTCCCTAGCAAATAAAAAAAGGGGACGAAAGAGAGAAGAAAGGAAAAAAAAAAAAAGGAACCACGGAAAGGAAGAAAAAGGAAGGAAAAAAGTAAAAGAAGGAAGGGAAAAAAAATATGGCTGTTGTGTTTTAAGGTTTGGGACCCCCGTGATGCTGCTGTTTAGGCTTGTTTCTGTAGCTTGTTGTTGCCTTCTACAACGATCGCTCAAATGCTTGGATTGATGATCATTCAAGTGACGTTGTGGACAGAGTGAATTGGATTTTTTATTGTTTGTTCGAAAGTTGGAATATGCATTGGCATTGACATTGGCATTGGTATTAGCATTGGCATCAGTATTGGCATTGGTATTGGCATTGGCATTGGCATTGGCACTGGAATTTGGAGTCTTGCATCCACATCTACTTTGGCAAACCCATGTCGTGTACCGCTATGAGTTTGACGGGGGGTGTTGGAAATATTAGTATTTAGGTTTATTTTAGTATTTGGGTTTTGCTTGTTAGTTTAGGATTTGGACGTAACCCATCCGAGTTAGGATTTCTTAGGTTTGGTTCTTTATAAATAGAGCTTGTAATTTAGTTTGAGAATAAGTTAGTCACAATGTAGCCTCTTAGGGTTTTGTAGTTATTTTGGCATTCTCAGTTTGTTTAATAATATTCTTATTATTATGTTAATCTTGTTCGTTGCGCACTCTGATATTCAACTGAACCCACGCCGTCATGCGAGGGCTCAACTTCTTTCCTCCACTATAGTAAAGAGCCACTTGCGTAGAAAAACGTATTTGGCTCAACTTGTTTTTCACTTATCCTTAAATGTACAACATATAATAAATACAAATCATAAATTAATTGCAAATACACATCATTTACTCTTTCTACAATAAATCTAATGTAGAAGAGTGAATGAACCTATGTAGAAGATTTAATTAGCCTAATTGTTCAATGAACCTAATTAACACTCACCCTTTAGTGGATGGAAATTGCGTTAACAGATTTATGTAAAGATGTCTCAAGCCACTTTTGTAGGACAAGGAAGATGCTTTTTTAACATTCCCCCTCAAGTTGGAGAGTGAAGGTCGAGAAATCCCAACTTCGTATCATAACCGAGAACTTCTCCTTGCCCAAAGGGTTTTGTAAAAACATCTACTAATTGTTGTAATGACGCCATATGTCAAGTAGTGGTTGTGCCATCAATTGTTTTGTCTCGAATAAAAAATCCATCTCAATATTTCGTGTTCTCTCATGAAAAGTTGGATTCACCGGTATATGTAACGCCGCTTGATTATCACAATATAAAAGTGAAGCTTCTAATTGAGGTATCTTAAATCTTCCAATAAAAAATTGCAAGCTAATAGTTAAAGACGAACACTAATCACAATCCACGAGACTTGCAGCTTGCTACAATAAAAAATATATAGTTGTCCATTTTAGAGAGTAGCATAACTTACTTATAAACTCATGCAAAGTCAATTCCTCCCATCAATGCAAGATTTATTCTCAACATGCCCCCTCACATGTGACGAATTTTCAAGTCGAACACGTGGACACAATGGGGTGACATGGAGTACATGTGGCAATTGGGCTTCACACATAGGACAACTTACATACTTTGATACCATAAAGAAAATTGAAGTTCCACCATAAAATCAATTTGCAATATTGGGAGCTGCCCAATTACATATAAGCACATGCAAGGTCCATTCTTTTTGCGATGTTGAACTTTACTCTTAGCACACCCCCCACGTGTATGGACAACACAAATCGGATGATGTGGAGCACTTGTAGCTGTCAAGCAATCCACATACGAGACAACTTGCTTTGATACATTGAAGAAAATTGAGGTTCTATGATAAAACCAATCAGCTATATGGAGAGCTCAACTTACTTATAAGTTCATACAAGGTCCATTCTCTCATCAATGTAAGATTCATTCTTAACAAACGTTTATAATCATTTGTGCTCTATTTAGTAAAAAATGGCTACATTTAATTTTACACTCTGAGTTCATGGGTTTCATTCTCCTTAAATATTGCGGTTGCGCTCTTTTGCTCTATATGCGTCCAATCCATTTTCCTAGTGCACCCAACACCTTAAACTATTTCCACAACTTTAAGGATAACTGAACATGCTTGTTTGGGCTTCAAAGTGCCCAATAAGAAAGAATCAAGGTATCCATTCTGAAAACCAATTCGACATTGGCTAGAATGAAGACTCAAGCAAACATAGAACTAAAGGGAACCGGAGGTGGGTTTGGAAATGCAGTGGAATGGTACACAAATTTAACTAAACTAGTTCACTTTCGCTAAACTGGTTTGCATGATCGAAATAGCATTACAGTCATGTCTTATATTAAATCACGAGAATAGATCAATACTATACTACAACAATAACTTGGAAGCTTCAAAATCAACATAGAGGGCACAACGATTTAACAAGGTAAAACTCTACCACTCAGGAAAACGTCCTTGCACACTTTCCTAGTCTAAAAACAATCTACTATTATTCAAACAAATGTAAGAGATTGACGCAAACTCAACTTACTAGACTCAACACTAGAAGGTAGTCTCGTCCTCATGCTCTTGCTACTTGAGTAGTACAAATTACTTGCTTTCTACTACTTGTCTCCTCTAAGTGGCAGAAATCTTAACTTGGTTGTGTAACACTTTAGAGAACGAACCATTATCGAGGGCGAACCGTTATCAAGGCTTAGCCCTCCTCAATCTTCATGCGTGAAAATGTATCCCTTTGTAAACCAGTAGTTATACTATAAGATGCTTATGCTCAATTTCCCTAGTTTTGCTATAAGATGTTTATGCTACAAGATATGCAAATGGGCTAGAGAATAACTAGTGGATGCATGGGTATGATGGGCTCGTGAATGTATTTGCTAGACCTAAATATTTGACAACCAATTAAAACCCCATTTGACAAAAACCTTCCACCCAAAAAGTAATCATGGACAATGAGTTAAATCCAAAATCAAGTTTCAGCTCAAAATTAATTTTAATTTTAAACGCCTCACCACTGTTCCTAAGTCTAAGTAAATGAATGAATACACATTAGGTGACTAGAGCGTCATAAGTTTCTTCAACATGTACGAAACTGTCCCAGGCGGCCAAAAAAAGGGAAACTGCAGCTGCCAGTGAGAACAAGGATCCTGACTTCAATCTTGATTTCGATCCTAAGACGATAGACAACTTGAAACCACTACTAAAAAACCTAATTTTTAGGTGGTGGTCGATTTGATGTACTTGGGAGCTTTGTGCCCTACAGCCAAGTTTCTGTGGCTATTCCAATTTACAACCTATATTAAGCAACAGATGCTGCAATTTAACTTTCTGCACCAAAAGAATACAGATATGTTTTCCCTAATTATGGCCCATTTTGGCCAGAAGCTCCATGTGATTATATGATCACCCACATGGCCAATATTGTTATAGGAACATGTGACATCTTTAGAGCATAAAAATAGTAAAAACTGGCTCTCACGCATCATGCGAGCGGCACATGAGCTTATATATGCGAGACACCCTGTTTCTAGATTTTTTTTTTCTCTATGGAAATCGGTGGTGCCATAAATTTATAAAAGCATTCAGGCAAAATATAGAAACAATATTAGAACTACACAAAGGATAGTTAGGATTCATCGTCCGAAACTGGCCAAAGGAGACATCTTTTATACAAGAGCAACAACCAACAGAGCATATGCTCTTAGACACTTGACTTATTCATAGACCCACCACAAAACACAGAAAAATACACATGTTTACTTTCACTTCTTATTCAACAAACCAGACTCCTGCATTCTAGAAATTGCCTTCTCAAATTGGCTCCACCTCTGCTCCAACGTCCCAATGTACCCGATCGACATCCTCACGAGCCCTGGTGAGATCCCAGCCAGAGCCTTCTCCTCATCATTCATCTCACTGCTTGTGCTGCTTCCAGAGCAGGACATTAGAGTTTCATAGTACCCTAGGCTCACAGCCATGAACCCAAACTGTGTGCAGTTCTGCAAGAGATTCATGAGCCTATTGGCTCTTTCCTCAGTCCCCATGTCCAAACACAGAAGCCCTCCGTACCCGTAATCTTTGTTTCTTATGGCCTTGAGAAGCTCGTGCTGCGGGTGGTCGTCGAGCCCCGGGTAAATTACTTTTAAGCCCATCTTCTTCATCCTTTGGGCATAAACCATTGCCCTATGGCAGTGCTCCTTCATTCTCAACCCTAGGTGGGGAATCCTCTCAGAGAGCTCAAATGCCACCTTGGCATTCATTGTGGGACCCAAGAGCATTAGGGAGCCTTGGTGTAGATCCATCATTGAGTTCACCAGGCTTGCAGGTCCGCACACAACACCTGTAAAAAATTTATGCCACAAAAAAGTTTAGTATTTTGTTGCTAATCACAAAAGCTACTTTCCAAAGAGAAAATAAGAAAGGGTTTAACAAATAATGAGAAATCATGTTAGCTGGAAATGGTTGGACGGTCTAGTGGAATCTCTTCACTTTTTGCAGATAATAGATTTATACATAAATCATTAAGAACTTATATATTAAATGACGAAATGAAGGATCAAAACATATTTATCTTGATCTGAAATTGTCAAAGAGTTAGAATTGTAGAAGTTTTAATTCTCAAGCCAAAAAATAGACGACGCATTAAAAAAAGTGATTAAATATTAAACTAATATGACTAGATACACAAAAATTGATAGAATGTGAATATAACATCTATATATATAAAGTGAGTGATAAAAAGGTGAAACATTCACAATACCAAAAATTGTCCTTCAAGAATTCTAAAATTACAATTGAACCATAAGAATTTAAAGTAATTCACCACATTTTAATTTTGAATGAATTTTAAATTTAAAACTTTAATTAAAAGAAAACTACCATGTTAGTGGATGGTTTTATGGTTTTGCTTAAATTTTTTTTCTGAATAATTTTTTAATAAAAATATAAAATAGTTACTTAAAAAAAAAAAACATAATCTAATATAAAAAGGTTAATTGCCACACGCTAATGCGTATGGCAAGATGCTAGTCTTAGATTATGTGATGATGACATTAGTACTTAAATTATGGTTCTCTTTTATTGGAATTAATATTTTTTGCTTCACCTTTTCTTTTAATTTTTGTACAGAACATCACATGGAATCTTGCAGTGAACATGGAAAATAACAGTGAAAAATCAAATCAAGGATCGTATAAGATATTGTAGTAAGAAGAATACAATTCCTACCTCAACTCACCCATGTTAATCATGAAGTAAGGTTGCAGATGGAAAACGACACCAAACAAACAGTGTCCAACAAAAACACAAGCAAACATAAACGTATGGTATCTAAAAATAACACAAGCTAACAAAAACGAACAGAAACACCTGTCTTGCTATCTAAATATAACAAGACATGAATCACGAGTCACAAAAGTAACACCCTCGCATGAATCCAAACCGGTCCCTCCCCCACCCTCGCTAAAAGTATTACTCTCCCGGCCCATACTTTTTTTCGGTCTGAACTCCCCATGCTTTTATTATATAACCTATAATGTAATCGATTTACTATCGACCGCCTAATTAATATGCCATTGTTATTAAAAAAAAAAAAAAAAACTGATTAATTTTACAACTAAATGTCAAAAACGAATCATTCCAATTATTTATCCTAAATTTTTTTCTATAGATTAAAAGTACTTAACACGCATTTACCTAAAATCGCTAAATTATGATCTTACACTCAGTCTCTTCGTGAGCGTTATTAGATTTCATTTTTATAAACATCTTTAGATCACATTTTTTATGTTATACTGCACGTTACCAATCCAATCATATAATTGACGATATACTGTCATATTCAATAATTTTCGAACCGCAGAAGGTAAAGAAAATCTCACAAGCCAACTATAAGGAAAATATTTACTACTTTTACCTGCAATAATATCAGCACCGCCGCTAATAAACTTGGAAATGCTGTGAACAACAACGTCAGCACCAAGCCTCACCGGAGAGAGAACCATGGGAGAAAACGTGTTGTCCACCACAACCGTGACCCCCTTCTCGTGGCCGATACGGCTGAGCTCCGGTATGTTGGCGACGGTGAGAGTTGGGTTCGACATGCCTTCGAAATAGAGTACCTTGGTCTTCCCGACCTCAATAGCATTCCTCACCATGTCCATGTCGTTGATGTCCACAAACGTCGTCGTTATGTTGCATGCCCTGGGGAAGAAGTGGGACATGAGGGCGTGGGTCCCTCCGTAGACGGTTCTTGAGGCTACGATGTGCTCCCCGCTGCTGACGAGCTGGAGCAGGACGGAGGATATGGCTGACATCCCAGAGGACGTGCAGTAGGCGGCCTCTGTGCCCTCGAGGGCTGCCATCTGGCGACTGAGATTGAGCACGGTAGGGTTAAAGTGGCGGCTGTAGATGAAGAAGTCGCGGTCGGCACCCAGCTCGCCGGAGAACATTTTGCGAAGAGTCTCGGGCTCCATCACGGTGAACGTGGCGGAGGCCTCAATCGACATGTTGACACCACCGTGCTCACCAAACTCATGGCGAGCACTGGCTAATGCCGCGGCTGGGTCTTCCCAGGCTGCAGCTGCAGCCGAGGACAACAACATGGACTTTTTGGCGGCAACATAGTCTTCGTTGTCTATGTCGTCGTGCTCTGCTCTCTTCTTGCTGTTGATGGTGGGGAAAACTAATCCCTGGGATTTGGTGTCAGCCATGTTTGGTTTTTGCTAATGGAGTTCAGGGTTGGGTTTATTGGGGGCGGGGGGGGGGGGGGGGGGGGGGGTGTGTAAATCAAGGGGGGAGGAGGAGTTGTTTGTGCTTTGGGTTTGGGTTTGGGGGGATGTTATATCTCTATATAGAGGGAGAAAGAGGAGACAGTGAAATTGATTTGTTATTACTATTCAAGGCCAGATTTTGATTTTATTTATTTTCAAGAACAAAGGTTGTATTTGTGGCATGCTTGTAGCGTGCCTTAATTGGTCCCATAGAGTAGCACTTCCTTTAAATCATTGGACGTATGGAAAGTTTGAGTTTATATATAGACACACACACACACATACATATATATATAGCACGAATAGGTGAAAGTGTTAGGTGTCATCAACTATAAAGGGCATATCATGTCAATAGTATGTATCGTTCCCATGTTATTAATTTTGTAAAGCCAGCCAATATGTGGGTCACAATTTTACCCTATATAATGGGTACTTCAGTTTGGGCAAAGCATATTATTAACTTTTGATTGCCCCGTTGTGAATGGAGAGGGTAGAAAATTTGGGGGAAGAAATTGACAACACTAATTACTAATGGAAGTTTGGAGAAGGTTCTCAAACCCCCTTTCATTATGCGTACCCAACAGTCTAACTCTAAACCAAAAATGCACCTTTTAATTACTTTGAAGCTTTTAATCTACATGAGCTAAGGAGATTCTTTATGGACTTTATCATCTCACAATTTAGCGTCAATTTTCCGTGCCAACATTATAAATCATTGTACCAAAAACATGAGATGACAAAGAGTCCATAGAGAGTCTCATTTTAAAGAGTTTCCTTAGCATTTCTTTAATATGAGAAGACAACACGTTCAAAATTGAAATGATAACATTAGAGAGGCCAAAATTCATTAGTCATACGTTGAAGAGGAAGTTATTCAAAACTATGTATGGGAATGAAAATTTTAAAACGAATTACGTTATTAAGAGTCAACTGTTATAGTGTTCAATTTTCACATTATTACGTAACAATTTTACTACCGATGACGTGATAGAAAGTGGCTTTGAAAAATACTAACTTGTAGAGGACAAAACACATCAACAAAAACCATAGTTGTTGTTTAAACACTAGTAGGAAAAACCATTTGTGTGACAAATGTTTGGGCAACAAAGCAAAATTTGTCACGCAAGTGTGTTTTGCACAACAAAATCAATAGCTTCATCGTGCAAGAATGATGCTAATTTGCACGACGCACACCTTTGTCGTGCAATAGAGTATGCACGATGAAAAAAAGATACTTGTTGCCCAAAGTCAGTAAAAATAACACGAGTATTTTTTTTTTTTGCGCAAAAAAATGTGCGACGAAGTTTTTCCTGCGAAAACCTTGCGCGACAAAGGCTTCGCCGCACAAAGTTCGTTCAATTTTTGGGTCAGAGCATTCAACGCATGCGAATTAGCTGAAAACTTGTACGACAAAGGATTCGTTGCACAAAGTCCAGTCAATTTTTTAGTCAGAGCATTTAGTGCATGTGAATAAAAGGAATCAATACCATATTTAGTGCAGATGTTTGCACGACAAAGGCTTTGTTGTGTAAAGTCCCTAACCTTCCTATAAATATGCGCTTCTGCTCTCCTTATTCTTCACAATTCTGTTCGTGCTAGAATGGAGGATAAAAATCGGGAGCAGAGCAAGGCCTCTGAGCCCTATGATATGAGGCAATATGTGGAGCTTGCGCATGCGATTGGTGTAGCAATGCAGAACAATTGTCCTACTGCTAAGTGGTGTTCTTGGAAATATGTGCCCTAGAATGTGAAGAAGGCAATGATGGATCAATTATTAGCAAGTGTGACAAATGTTGAAAATAATTAATTTTATGAAATTTTTTGTTATATGTTGTAATTAATTATTTGCGTATATGTGTAATAGTGTAACTATACTCTTGATGATAAGAACGAAGAGTTGATGAAATTGATGGAGGAGGCATTGAAGGGGGTTACAAGCAGTGGCGTTATGACATCGAGCGGAATGGAGGACCAGCGAAACATTAGTTTTAAATTTATGTTCTTAAGGTCAATATTTAATTTTAAGGTTTTTTTATAGGTTATGTATTTGGACTTAATTAGACTTGAATTCATGTTTTATTGTTTAAATAATTGAATAGATTAATTCAATTTATTTAATTTATTAATTATTTTTAGAATAAATATTATAATTGAATATTTATTTGTAATTATGAAGTTTACGTAAATATAGATACTAAATATCTATGTTTACGTAAACTTCATAATTACGATCTATATTTAAGTAAACTTCATAATTACAATGAATTACGTAATTTCATCGCTATAAACTTTGCGCAATGACAATTTCGTCGCGCAAAGGGCGCAAAAAAAACACGGTTAAGTTTACCACCATATTTCGAATCTATATGTTTTGCGCGACGAACCATTCATCGCGTAAGGTGGTAAAACCTTGCGCGACGAAGGCTTCGTCGCACAAAGGTCATTCAGTTTTTAGGTCAGAGCATTCAGTGCATGTGAATCAACAGAATCAATACTGTATTTAGTGCAAGTGTTTGCGCGACAAAGGTTTCGTCGCACAAAGTCTCTAACCTTCCTATAAATATGCACTTCTACTCTCCTTATTCTTCACAATTCGTTTAGGAAATGCTTTACTATTTTGCAAATTATAATCAATTTGTTCTTTGATTGTTGGTACGATGGCCGACTGTGGTGCGTGTTCGTCAAATACAATGGATGGCAAAGGTTATGGAAAAGGTTTGTGTTGTAAATTTTGCATTTTGTATAAAGTTTTTATTTAGCTTCAGTAGTATGAATATATATTTTGTTGCTAGACAAGAAGAAAAGAGCTGCAGTACAGGTTTGACACACTTATGGTGGGAACCGTTACAGAATTACTGCTGACGAATTAATAGGGGTTATGAAGTCAGATATGCGCGCTAGCATTTGGTCTGACGTTGGAGTATTGGTGCATGACAAATGTGTTGTAGATTGGGAGTCTTGGAGAGCCATCCTCGAGGAGCTGAAGATGCACTTGATTGATGAGTTAGCTGTATGTGTTAAGTTATTAGTTAAATAATAATTATGTTTGTTAAATTTAATATAATAGTGAGATTTTAATTTATTAATTTTCGCATGACAGCCTAATTGAGACATTGATAAAAGTAATGCAAATCTGATGAAGGCTATCGACAACATCTTCAAGTCTCGTTTCCAGGAGTGGAAGTCTAATAATCAACGTGCGGCAAAACTACCAGCGAAGGAGTAGAATAATGGTTTTTATTTTAATTTCATTGCTTATTTAATAATGAGATCTGAATTAGATGTTTTTTATTGTGAACAAATTAATTAAATATGTACTTAATGTTTATTTCAAATAAAATTAATGCATGTTAATAAATACTTATATTATTTAATTATGCACGAATGATTTAATGAAATAAGTTCTTGATTTATTAAGTATTTATATTGTTTGAAAAAAATTGAAGACTAAATGGAAAAATTCAATTTTTTTTTCAAAAAAGAACTGAAAAAAAAAAAAGTAATGCACGACGAAACATGGTTCGTCGCGCAAAACTTTTTTTTAAAAAGCACGACGAAATGTGGTTTGTCACTCAAAGTGTTCTAAAAACGCGGCAAAGCGTAGTTGGATGGCGCCAAAAGTGGAAGCACCATGTTTTGCGCGGCGATTCTTTTATCACGCAAAATCTTTTCACTTTACTGAATTTAACCAGAATGCAGGAAGGCAGAAGCTGCAAAACAATTGTAGCAGCTGCCTTTATGTTGGAATTTCCAGCCATTCTAGCTGTGCTACCATTAATCTTAGAGGTATATTTTCTTAATTAGCTTATCTAATTTCCATTCATTTAAATTGTTTTATACGTAGTTTATAATTGTTGTGAGTTTATGTATTTGTATGCAAACATTTTTGTATGGATGTACAAAAAATAGTTTGTAATGTTCATATGAGCTTAGTTTCTTGTTTAAGAATTAGTTGGATTTTGCGAATGGATGCAAAAACATGACTGCGGTCTAATTAATTCTTGAATTGTCCAAAAGTTTTGTACAATTTGAGAATGCACAGTTACATGTTGTATTTTGCGGTTCACACATTAGAGTTTGAACATGGGAAATTTGGTAGCATCTTTTTGCATTCTTCGGGTGCATCGTAGTTTTTTGTATCTACATTGTGCACTTGAAAAATTGTAGGGAGATGCTACCGAAATTTTTTCACAATCGAACTCTAACTTGTTGGAACCGTAAATTACGGCACGTAACTATGCACTCTTGAATGAGATAGGACCCATACTGGAGGCATAAGGTGGCATGTCATAATTGAAGTTGTAACCCTTGTAAATTTTTTATGTTTGTAGGTGATATGGACAAACAGTGGAAACATAATCCTAACAGATGTGCTAATGATTATTTGGATGGAATAAATCCATTCATTGATTTTGCAAATGCAAACAACCGGGGTTAAACTCAAATTTGGTGTCCTTGTAGAAAGTGTAACAACTCAATGATTGAATATTTTGAAACTATTCAATACCATTTAGTCAAAAATGGAATGATGGAGACCTATACTATGTGGAATCATCATGGAGAACAAATACAACATGCTTCATCCTCACACATTGCCGGAGCAGTGGGACAGTTGAATCTGTTGTGGACCCAAATGAAGAAATTATGGACAATATCAATGATATTTTTTCCAAACACTAGTTTGAATACGAATGAGGAAGTAGAAGATGACGTCCCTTCCACCATGGATAGTGAAGCATTTGAAAAAAAATATGAGAAACTTGTTTGTACCACACTTGACCAATCCCGAAACTACTGAGCACCGGTCAACGTTATACCGTCAAGGACCCAGAAGAGTTTCCCTCCAACCAGGAGGCCAATCACAGCGCGACACATGTCGACATCAGAAGACAATCATAGCACGACACGTGTCAACATCAGAAGCCAATCACAACACGACACGTGTCAATGTCAGAATGAAACTAGAAACACTCCTCTATAAATAGAGATCATTCTCTCACAATATTTCCTAATGTCATTTGTAATAAATCATTCACTTGTACTCACTAAAGGAGAGCTTGAACCTATGTACTTTTGTAAACCCTTCACAATTAATGAGAACTCTTCTACTCCATGGACGTAGCCAATCTGGGTGAACCACGTACATCTTGTGTTTGCTTCCCAATCTCTATCCATTTACATACTTATCCATACTAGTGACCGGAGCAATCTAACGAAGGTCACAAACTTAACACTTTCTGTTGTACCCAAGTTCTCACTGATTTTGTGCATCAACAAAACTATTAAAAAGTGTCAAGCAAGAATTATACCCCTACTACGAAGGATTTTCGATGCTTATGGCCATTGTTGAGTTGATACATGGCAAAATAAAGTTTCGTATGACGAACAGTGTTTTGATTACTCTTTGAGCGTTTTCAAGAGGATGCTTCCAAAGGACAATTGCTTGCCTAAAGATCATAAAAGCTCAAAGAAGGTGTTGAATGGTCATGGATTGGGATATAAAAAAAATCACGCATGTTAAAATAATTGCATTTTGTTCTACAAAGATAGTAAAGCGTTAGATAAATGCCCTATATGTAATGAGTCGCGGTTTAAAATGACCTCTCATAATATGACAACAAAGATTCCACAAAAAGTTATGCATTATCTCCCATTAAAGCCCAGGTTGCAGCGATTGTATATGTCGACGCACACTGCAAGCGACATGAGGTAGCATAAGGACAGACGAATGGATGACGATGTTATGAGGCATCCTACAAATGGAGAGGCCGGGAAAGAGTTTGATCGGCTGTACCCCGATTTTGCATGTAAGCCCCAGAACGTTAGATTAGGACTTGCAACAGACAAGTTTAATCCGTTCTGGGTTCTAAACTAAAACCACAACACTTGGCCAATCTTTGCAATTCTGTATAATTTGCTGCTTTGGAAGTGCATGAAAAAGAATATATGATAATGACATTGTTGATAACCGAAAATCTTGGCATGTCTATTGATGTTTATTTACAACCGTTGGTTAATGAACTAAAAGAATTATGGAAAAACAGTGTTCTCACATACGATAATCTACCAGGAAGATGTTCACTTTGAGAGCACCAGTGATGTGGACTATAAACAATTTTCCTGCATACGTTATGATGTCTGGGTGGAGCACTAAGGGTTATTACGCATGCCCAGTTGCAAAAAGAACACAATGTATGGTTGGCACCCGGGAAAAGTTTGTTACCTAGGGCATCATAGATGGTTGCCGTGGGACCATGAGTGGCGTCAAAACGAGACAACCTTCTTCAACGGTACAGAGATTCGGCCAAGATCCAGAGGATGGTCCAGAGATGAAATTTTGGCTCAAGTGAATCATTTGGATTTTGCTCTATTGGGCAAATCCGTAAATAAAACAAGATCAGACACACATCTGAACTGGACACATAAGACAAGGTTGTTCGAGCTCCTGTACTGGTCCAAATTAAAATTGAGACACAACATCGATTTAATGCATGTTAAGAAAAATATGTTTGATACACTGGTTGGAACTATACTAGACATTGAGGGAAAAACAAAGGACACAATAAAAGCTCAGATCGATCTGGAAAAAAATAGGCATTAGGCCAGGTTTATGGATGATGAGGGACAGAGACATAGCCAGAAAGAAGCTTGCATCATTTTTGGTGAAACCGGATAAGAGGAAAGAGTTTTTGTAGTTTCTATCTTCTTTACAGTTTCCATATGGGTATGCTTCAAACATCGGTCGTTGCACAAACGTGGATGGAGGTAAATTTTCAGGCCTTAAGAGTCATGATTGTCATGTGATACTTCAACATCTTCTCCACGTGGGAATTCGACACCTCTTGCTCGAAGATATGGTGAAGTTGATTATATTGTTGGCGAGATATTTTTCTTAATTAACTGCAAGAACTTTGCGCAAGTCCAATGTTAAACAGTTGCACGTCGATATTATTGAAGTGTTATGCAAGTTTGAACAAATATTTCCTTCAGCTTTCTTCACAAACATGATACACATCATGATTCACTTGCCGGAAGAGGCACTTCTAGCCAGACCCGTCAACTATCGATGGATGTATCTGATAGAAAGGTATTTAATCGCCATAAATACTTTAGTTCGTGATGTATGTACGATTTGACTAATTTTACACATTATTTTGTTTATTGATGTAGAGTACTCGGTGAATTAAAAAATAGTGTACGGAATAGGGCAAAGCCTGAAGGATCAATCGTGGAGGCATGGGTCACATTTAAGTCGCTTACATTTTGTGTAATGTACCTACAAGACATTGAAACTACGTCCAATTGATAGCAATGCAATAATGACGGTGGTGTGAGAAGTGAAAAACTTTTTGTTTGTGCCCAAATTGCACGACCCTTTGGTGAACCAATCAGAAGGGAGTCGTTTAACAAAATGGACATGGAGGTAGCACATTGGTTTGTACTTAACAATTGTGACAAGACAATTACCTACCTAGATGAGCATGAAGAGTTGATGAAGCAGGAACATCCTTCACATTTATATGCCAAGAAGCACCGTGAATTGTTTCCCTGTTGGTTTCATGAAAATGTAAGTTGTTCGTGATTTGGGTTATTTGCACAATTGTGAATGGTAAACAAACACATTAACCTTTAATCATTAATTTAGGTGAAGAAATTGAAGGACATGAATTTGCCCGCTTACACTAAAGAATTGTACAACTTGGCTATTGGGCCCCTAAGCGCAAAATTGTACTCTGGTTGTCATGTAAATGGCATCAAGTTTTTGGCAACTGGTCACGTCGCGATGGCAAGCTGTGTACTCAAAATAGTGGGGTAGATGTCCCATTACGGGCAACATTGCAAACATTGATTTCTATGGAAAATTGACAAGTGTTGTGCAATTGCTTTACAAAGACCACTATCAAGTTATCCTATTTAAGTGTCGTTGGTTTGATACAAACCCACGTAGGGTTGGAGGTGTTAAGTAAGACAATAGTTTGCTATCAGTCAACATTAATAAATGTTGGTATAACGACGACCCCTATATTTTGGCAACGATGACCAAACAAATTTTCTATATAGATGACCCTAAGGGCGGGAGGGGATGGAAAGTAGTTCAGAAGATTAAGCACAGAGGGTTGTATGATATTCCTGACCGAGATCCTGTTGACGATGATGATTATGGTGACGTTGCTAACCAACAACTGAAGACTTCAACGGAACTTGGTGCATATACACTAAA
Source organism: Malus domestica (assembly GCF_042453785.1). Classification (NCBI taxonomy): domain Eukaryota; kingdom Viridiplantae; phylum Streptophyta; class Magnoliopsida; order Rosales; family Rosaceae; genus Malus; species Malus domestica. Next base: position 21,206,048 of record NC_091674.1, on the reverse strand, counting down.
GGATATAACTATTGTACAAGAACCGTATTAGGTAGCCGAAGGTCTTGAAATTGAAATACCGACCGACTCCATTATGATTGACCTCAAGGATCTACCGCGGTACAATGCACCCGAGCTCGCAAACGACGATGTTGACGTGCTTACAGACAAGGAGGAATGGGAGTCTAAGTCTGACGAAAGTGAGGATATTTATTCTAGTTCAGACGAGGATTAATGAAAACTTGTGATGTAAATGTAATGATATTTATTTTGTATACAAACAAAATTTTCCTTTAAAATTTGTAAAAAAATTATTAAACAAAAAAATTTATTTATTTATTTAAACAAAAAATAAATTAAATTTACAAATATGCGCGACGACATTTTGGAAACGTTTGTCATGCAAATATTTAAAAATTTGTTTTTTTTATTTAAAAACTAGTCGCTAGACAAAAATTAGAACACCCTCGTCGCTCAAACATGTAAAAATTTGACTTTTTTTGCAAAAATTGGGCGCGTTTTTATTTTGGCGCCTTCACTCTTCTCTCTATCTCCCTCTCATTCTCTGCATGCGAATCTCACTCTCTTCTCTCTCTCTATCTCGATTATGTCCAAATCTCACTCTCTTCTCTCTCTCTTCTCTCCAGCTCTCGCTCTCATCACTCACTATCTTAGTCTCTCCCTCTCTCCCTCTCTCTTTGTTTCCCTGTCTCTCTGTCACTCTCCCTCTCTCATCCGCCACACTCTTACACCACACCATCTCACTTCTGCCGCAACATTACTAGGTAAGCACCCAGTTTCCCTTAATTCAATTATTTATTTGTGCAATTTTTCATTTTTTCTGTTGAATTCTTTTAATTAGAACATTTAGGGATTTAGGGTTCGAATTGGGAATCCTCGGTTAGGTATTTAGGGTTCGAATTGGGAATCTTGGGTTAGGGTTTTCAAATTGAGAATATTGGGTTATGGTTTTCGAATTAAGAATATTGGGTGATGGTTTTCGAATTAGGCAGGATGCAGGGTAAATCTAGTTGCTTTATATGGAAGTAGGTCTAATATGTAAAAATATATGGAGTTTATATATATCTACATGATATAGCATCAAGTTCAGACCTTTCTCTTGCTAATGGTATTAATCGATTAGTAGTTCCATAAATGTCATTTAGATGATACATGAATAAGTACTCAATGAACTTGGACATTATTATGAATCACACCTTCCCTTTGTTATACACAAAACTACCATTTATAGCCTTGAAATTCAGATATTTAGTAACGTCAGTGTGAATGAATCTTCCATTGAAGCTAAGAGAAATAGAAGGCTACAAGTTTTTCGTCCAACTTATGAGTCACTTGTATCCTTAGTAAGTTCTTTTTCTTAGAAGCTATAAAAATTGTAATTCGTGGCATCAGTTTCAAACACCTATAGATAATATCTGAATGTAATGTGTGTTGTTTTCTGAATGTAATGATACCACTATATGTTGAATTGTTCTCATGATAATTAAGTGAAAATATGCACAGAGGTTGTAAAGAATCAAATTATCAGAACAACATAGAGAACAAACCGAAAATAAACCTAGTACTTTTAAGCGATCACTTGTTTGAAATATCAGCATTTAAATGTCAATGTGAATCAGGACACGAACCAAAGCTCCGTTGGCCATCTCTTGTTAATGGTAAATCTAGTTACTTTATATAAAAGTAGGTCTAATATGTAAAAATATATGGAATTTATATATATGTGCATGATATAGCGTCAAGTTCAAACATTTCTCTTGATAATGATTATGATTGTTTGATTTATAAAGTTTGACAGGCTTCCCTACATCGTTGGGGGCCAAAGTTTTGAATTGTCATGCAAACTGTTTTCAATACAAGGTTTATTTATTGCATGCTTCCTTGTTCTAGAAGAGCTCATCAGTTCAACTGACCGACAAGGCGAACATTTTCTGAGGTTGAATGTAGTGTTTCCTTACATATGCATGTTTTGTCCTTTTAACTTTTCTTTTTCATGTTTATCATACAATGTTTGTGCCCATAGTAAGTTTTGTATAAGGCATGTAAATAGGTTATACATATAGGTTTTCACATTTAATATTTAGGCATGTGGGATACTATGGATGTTCCTATTATGCATGAATATATGTTTTGCGCGCGTATGGGTAATTTGATAATTTGATTCCTTCTTTAATGGTATTGATGAATTTAAAGATATATCTTATTTTGCTTCAAGGTTAGGATATTTTTTTAGTATATCCAAACTAGATTAATTAGTTAATGCCAATCATTATCAACTTACTATAGATGTCAATCTCTCATTTTCTGTCTGATGGTAAATCTCTGGTATTCATGATTTCTACCACTTTTCTTAGCCGAAATCTGCTCTCTCTAGCTTCCTGGTTGTTAATAGGTCAAAGTTATGGAATGTAACTTTTTTATTTATTGTTTTTGTAGATGTCGAACTTAATTTCAAACCGTCGGGCAACTAGTAGGGTCAGTCAGACACCTTCTCCAGCAGTTAGTGCTGCAACCACCTCCCCACCTGATATGGGCACGACGGATGTCCCTCCGGTCACGCCTTTCTGTCCAACGGTGTCTACGGCTCCTGCATCATCGACTTCTTCGGTGACGCATCTTGTACTAAGCATCCGACGGACTCATTGACGACCCCAGAGTTCTAAGGAGGCTGAGCAGTTTGGTGAAGCTTCCTTTGTCCATGGAGAGGGGTCCCAAACAGGTAATGCATCTTTCTCATAGTATAATCGAAATTTTGAAAGTTTTGTTGGTTGTTTTGAAAATCGAACTTTTAAATTATTTGGTTTTTCAGGTAAGTTCATAAAAAGTCATTAGTTACAAAATATTGTCAATGAAGATACTAAAATTTGTTGGTGGATGACAAAAGAAGATCCCCAATCTTCTTTAGAAAAAAGTTGGTTGATAAATTCTTTGGTTACACTCTTAAAAAGTTATCTTTCTTATTCCTTTATTTTCTCATTAGTGAAAATTTTACTAATATGGTGTGTTAAAATTTCAAAGAGACAAGAATACTCACATCGATATTGTTCTCAACTTACTTAATTACATGTGCAATTGAATATGTGTGTAGTTTCTTCGCAAATTCATGCAATTAGAAGTGAAAACACTTGATACAAGTTGTAAATTTTGTTTTAAAGTCTCCAATTGGTATAAATTGTTTGAATTGTTGGGTGGATGTGTTGTTTTTGTTGTTATATTGTTTGCAGGTTTTAGGATATGTTATAGTTTTAAGGGAGGTTCTACCGAATTTTTTGTAGAAAATAGAATTCGTCTAATGTTTACTTTGTTTATTTGGTAGTTCACAAAAAACCAGGGGCCCATGCAGGCTTCTGAAGACATCACAGACCACTCGCACCACGACCCAGAAGATTACCATTACGTGGGATCCTCGACATTGTGCGGCTGCAACAAAAGAGCAACACGGTGCGTTGACCAGCGACATTGGCTTGGTTATCAAGAATCATTGCCCCCTTCTGTGGGAGTCATGGAAAGCTATCCCACCTGAAGTCAAGGAAGTTGTTCTTCATGAATTATCGATAAGTATTTTCAACTTCAAATACTAAATTTTTATTAAAGTATACAAATATTATAAATTTTAACCACTATTTATTTGTTGAGTTTTGCAACATCACTATGAGCTCACGAACCTCAATACCAATCAAAACCAAGCAACCAACGACCTTTGCGCCAGTAGGTTCACCCAATGGAAGAGCGACATCCACAAGCATTATGAGATACATGACGGTCCGGAGGTCGCTCTAGCAGTTGGGTGCCCTATAGAGTTGGTGGACCGCCGAGATGAATGGGAATGGCTCTGCGGCCATTTTCAAGACGAGAAATACCTCATAAGTATAATATATATTTCAATAATATTTAATCAAAATTTTTATTTTTTTAAATAATATTTTAATTTTTTCATTAATTTGTTATAAATATCTAAACTAATACATTTTATTAACTCAACAAAAAAAAGTGAAGGCAAACTCAATCAATAGGTCGAAGAAGAAACTTCTTCACCGCTCCAGCTCACGACTCTTCTCTTATAGGTTGGAGGAGCGATGTAAGGTAACCGTATATTTATTTTAAGTTTTCATTCTTTTTACTCTCTATTACACAATTGGTAATCTATACAACAACAACAACAACAAAGCCTTTTCCCACTAAGTAGGGTCGGCTATATGAATCCTAGAACGCCATTGCGCTCGGTTTTGTGTCATGTCCTCCGTTAGATCCAAGTACTCAAGTCTTTTCTTAGGGTCTCTTCCAAAGTTTTCCTAGGTCTTCCTCTACCCCTTCGGCCCTGAACCTCTGTCCCGTAGTCACATTTTCGAACCGGAGCGTCAGTAGGCCTTCTTTGCACATGTCCAAACCACCGGAACCGATTTTCTCTCATATTTCCTTCAATTTTTGCTACTCCTACTTTACCTCAGATATCCTCATTCCCAATCTTATCCTTTCTCGTGTGCCCATACATCCCACGAAGCATCCTCATCTCCGCTACACCCATTTTGTGTACGTGTCGATGCTTCACCACCCAACATTCTGTGCCATACAACATCGCTGGCCTTATTGCCGTCCTATAAAATTTTCCCTTGAGCTTCAGTGGCCTACGACGGTCACACAACACGCCGGATGCACTCTTACACTTCATCCATCCAGCTTGTATTCTATGGTTGAGATCTCCATCTAATTCTCCGTTCTCTTGCAAGATAGATCCTAGGTAGCGAAAACGGTCACTTTTTGTGATCTTTGCTAGATTGCTCCGGTCATTAGTGTGGATAAGTATATAAATGGATAGAGATAGGAAAGCAAACACAAGATGTACGTGGTTCACCCAGATTGGCTACGTCCACGGAATAGAGGAGTTCTCATTAATTGTGAAGGGTTTACACAAGTACATAGGTTCAAGCTCTCCTTTAGTGAGTACAAGTGAATGATTTAGTACAAATGACATTAGGAAATATTGTGGGAGAATGATCTCGTAACCACGAAACTTCTAAGTACCGGAGTGTGGTATCGTCTTGACTTGCCTTATCTGTCTCATAGGTAGATGTGGCATCTTCTCTGGAAGTACTCTTCCTCCATCCAGGGGTGGTATTTGTAACTGGTGGAGATGCACAAGGTAATGTATCAATTTCACTTGAAGCTTACTTGTAGTTTCCGGCTTGGTCAAGCGCGATACAAACCATGTAGTAGGAGTCCCCCAACTCGCCGAGCTAGGGGATCTGCTGAAAGAGATGACAGACAAGGTAAGCAATCAGAGCTCCGGCTGATTGTTCACATTCTCCCTATCTTGCAGGCAACATGAAGGATAAAGAGAAGAAAAATGAGAAGAGATGATATGGGATACTTTTGCTTTTGAAGAAGTAACTTTCCACAGGCTTATTCTTGAACTGGGCTGGAGGGTTTTCTGGTTTCCTCCAGAGTATAAGGCCGACTGAAGAATTTGAGGGTCAAAACAAGTCCATCAAATCTAGAGTACGTTCGACCCTGCTGATATGGGATACTTTTTCTTTTGACAGAGTAGTGGATGTATCGGCACGTGTGCTGTTACGCTTGTCTCCACATGCTTCCTTGTATCCTTCTCACTTGTCATATCTGTTCCTCAAGTAGATGCGGTATCTTCCCTGGAAGCATAAGATGTTGAAGATGAGTACTCAAGAGCAATGCCAGGTAAGTAATCAGGTAAGGGGTTCCAGGCAGTCAATTCCTGGCCGGAAGCTTGATTCCAAGTGCTGACTGATTGCTCTCTTTCTCCTTGTCTTGCAGGTAAGAACAAGGCCAAAGGAAAAGACAGGGAAAAAGCATGATATGGGATACTCTTGCTTTTAACCCTGATGATATGAGATATTCTTGCTCTAGTATAGCTTGTTTACAGAGGTATTATCGGGGGGAAAGAAAGCTGAATATTTCGAAAGGCTTCGTTGAGAGTGCCCTCTCAGATAAGATGAAGGGTTGAGCATTTTTCCAGGTCTGCCTGTCCGTTGGGGATAGAGGTCGACATATATAGGAGTCTCCCTAACATCAAGTAATAATGCTATTCCTTTACCCTGCTTGGTCATAGCACGGTAGTGGGAGCTGCCAGCTTCACATGTTTTAACTCTGTCAGAGCACTTTGAAAAAGTGGTCTGTGGTATCTGGAAAGCTGATGTTGCGTGTGAAGATTACGGACAAGCTTTATCCAAGGAGATCCAGCTCTTGAAGTTGGGAAAGTGGTGCCTCTTCGGTTTTCGAACAAGCAATCCTGTCGGGGATCTGGCTCTCGAGATTCGGATAACGATGCCTCTTCGATTTTTGAGAAAGCAATCCTGCTGGGGGTCTGGCTCTCGAGATTCGGAGAGCGGTGTCTCTTCGATTTTTTAGAAAGTAATCATGTTGGGATTCTGGCTCTCGAGATTCGGAAGGCGGTGCCTCTTCGATTTTGGAGCAAGCAATCTTGTTGGGAGTGTTTTCTCGAATGTGAGTAAAGGTTGGGCATGTTTGCTAGTCTACCTTGCCACGAAGCACAAAGGTTGACACACCGGGACTTTCCAATTATCCAGTAGTGATACTGTTCCTTTACCCTTGTGGGTAATAATATGGTAGCTAGACCTTCAAAATTTATGTGTCTAAACTTTGTTAGTGTTGTTTCTTTGCTATTCTTTTACCCTTCTTGGTCAGAGCGATGTAGTGGGAGCTGCAAGCTTCACATGTCTCAACTTTGTCAGAGAACTTTGGCAAAGTTATCTGTGGTACCCATGAGCTACTGTTGCGTGTGGGAAGTGGGTGATTGAACAGTACGATTCATGTGCTTTCTACTTCGCCAGAAATCTTCGACAGAATGCCCATAATTTCCTCAAAGTTGAGTGTGCGTGTGACAGGTGCTGACAAGGCTGGAAAAGTAGGTGCCTCTTCGATTTCTGAGATCGGCCCTCGTGGTCTCTGAGCAGCCCAGCTTTTGAGAAAGCAAGCCTCTTCGATTTCTGATGCTTCACCGCCCAACATTCTGTGCCATACAGCATCGCCGGCCTTATTGCCGTCCTATAAAATTTTCCCTTGAGCTTCAGTGGCATACGGCGGTCACACAACACGCCGGATGCACTCTTCCACTTCATCCATCTAGCTTGTATTCTATGGTTGAGATCTCCATCTAATTCTCCGTTCTTTTGCAAGATAGATCCTAGGTAACGAAAACGGTCGCTCCTTGGTATTTCTTGATCTCCGATCCTCACCCCTAACTCGTTTTGGCCTCCATTTGCACTGAACTTGCACTCCATATATTCTGTCTTTGATCGGCTTAGGCGAAGACCTTTAGATTCCAACACTTCTCTCCAAAGGTTAAGCTTTGCATTTACCCCTTCCTGAGTTTCATCTATCAACACTATATCGTCTGCGAAAAGCATACACCAAGGAATATCATCTTGAATATGTCCTGTTAACTCATCCATTACCAACGCAAAAAGGTAAGGACTTAAGGATGAGCCTTGATGTAATCCTACAGTTATGGGAAAGCTTTCGGTTTGTCCTTCATGAGTTCTTACGGCAGTCTTTGCTCCTTCATACATATCCTGTATAGCTTGGATATATGCTACTCGTACTCCTTTCTTCTCTAAAATCCTCCAAAGAATGTCTCTTGGGACCCTATCATACGCTTTTTCCAAATCTATAAAGACCATGTGTAAATCCTTTTTCCCATCTCTATATCTTTCCATCAATCTTCGTAAGAGATAGATTGCCTCCATGGTTGAGCGCCCTGGCATGAACCCGAATTGGTTGTCCGAAACCCGTGTCTCTTGCCTCAATCTATGCTCAATGACTCTTTCCCAGAGCTTCATTGTATGACTCATTAGCTTAATACCCCTACAGTTCATGCAATTTTGTACATCACCCTTATTCTTGTAGATAGGCACCAAAGTGCTCGTTCGCCACTCATTTGGCATCTTCTTCGTTTTCAAAATCCTATTAAAAAGGTCAGTGAGCCATGTTATACCTGTCTCTCCCAAAACTTTCCACACTTCGATTGGTATATCGTATGGGCCTACTGCTTTTCTATGCTTCATCTTCTTCAAAGCTACAACCACTTCTTCCTTCCGGATTCTACGATAAAAATAGTAGTTTCTACACTCTTCTGAGTTACTCAACTCCCCTAAAGAAGCACTCATTTCATGTCCTTCATTGAAAAGATTATGAAAATAACCTTTCCATCTGTCTTTAACCGCGTTCTCTGTAGCAAAAACATTTCCATCCTCATCCTTGATGCACCTCACTTGGTTTAGGTCCCTTGTCTTCTTTTCCCTTGCTCTAGCTAGTTTATAGATATCTAACTCTCCTTCTTTGGTATCTAGTCACTTATACATATCGTCATAAGCCGCTAACTTAGCTTCTCTCACAACTTTCTTCGCCTCTTGCTTCGCTTTTCTATACCTTTCACCATTTTCATCGGTCATATCCTTGTATAAGGCTTTACAACATTCCTTCTTAGCCTTCACCTTTGTTTGTACCTCCTCATTCCACCACCAAGATTCATTTTGGTGTGGGGCAAAGCCCTTGGACTCTCCTAATACCTCTTTTACTACTTTTCGGATACAACTAGCCATGGAATCCCACATTTGGTTAGCTTCCCCCTCTCTATCCCACACACACTGGGTGATTACTTTCTCTTTGAAAATGGCTTGTTTTTCTTCTTTTAGATTCCACCATCTAGTCCTTGGGCACTTCCAAGTCTTGTTCTTTTTTCTCACTCTTTTGATATGTACATCCATCACCAACAAGCGATGTTGATTAGCCACGCTCTCTCCTGGTATAACTTTGCAATCCTTACAAGTTATACGATCCCTTTTCCTCATTAGAAGAAAATCTATTTGTGTTTTTGACGACCCACTCTTGTAGGTGATCACATGTTCTTCTCTCTTCTTAAAGAATGTGTTGGCTAAGAAGAGATCATATGCCATTGCAAAATCCAAGATAGCTTCCCCATCCTCGTTTCTCTCCCCAAAACCATGGCCACCATGAAAACCTCCATAGTTGCCTGTCTCCCTGCCCACGTGTCCATTTAAATCTCCTCCTATAAATAACTTCTCTTTCTGAGCAATTCCTTGCACCAAGTCTCCAAGGTCTTCCCAAAATTTCTCCTTCGAACTCGTATCCAACCCTACTTGAGGTGCGTACGCACTAATCACATTGATAAGTTCTTGTCCTATTACAATCTTGATTGCCATGATTCTATCTCCTACCCTCTTGACATCTACAACATCTTGTGTCAAGGTCTTGTCCACGATGATGCCAACACCGTTTCTCGTTCTATTTGTGCCCGAATACCATAGTTTAAACCCTGAGTTTTCTAGATCCTTTGCCTTACGACCAACCCACTTAGTTTCTTGTAGGCACATAATATTTATCCTTCTCCTCACCATAACTTCTACTACTTCCATAGATTTTCCCATCAGGGTTCCTATATTCCACGTTCCTAAACGCATTTTGCTCTCTTGAACTCTACCCTTCTGTCCTAGCTTCTTCACCCTTCCCCGTCTAATAGGATCAAAGTACTTCTTTTGTGTGTCCCGTGTAAAGTTGATAGGAGCATATGCTCCCAAACAACTTTGAGTGGAGTCGTTCGAAAAGAAGTTTCTATAGCCCCCTTGCTCATTTAACACTGCATCCGGGTGCCGATGGAGATACAGCGACCCTTGCTCACTTATCACTGTGCTCGGGCCACACAGCGCGCCACTTACGGGTGACGCCCTAGCTTTAGCGCGATTTCGTTCTGGATTCATTTTCATAAGGATTCGACGTAATCATGGAGTGCCGGCTGTCGACTACCTGACGCCCTCCCCCTCCTCCTTTATCCGGGCTTGGGACCGGCAATGTAAGATAAACTTACACGGCGGAGTTACAATTGGTAATCTATGTGTTAATATTTTTTTTTTATTCAAGGGGTCAAAGTTTCTTAAGATTGATATGTTCAAGAAGGTGTACATTCGGCCCAGGGATGAGCTGACGGAGCAGCTTCATGTAAATTATTTCAATTTTTTAATATTCAATTTGTATTAATATTAATTACATGTATATCAAAATTATTTTATTTATTTCATTTTTCTAGTTCACCATGGTGGAGAAGGGCCAGACCATTCTGGAGGAGATGGTTTCCCAACTTCCCCTAGAGACCCCGATCGAGAAGGTGTTTCCCCCTGAAGATGCTTGTTTTTAGATCATAATGGACACACTCGATCAGACCCTCAGTCGTAGGCATGGGAATGTTCATCAGGGGCTTGGGAAAGTCCGCCTTCGGGACCAGTCTGCCTCATCCTCCATGCAGAAAACAAAAGAGGTCGAATCGCTAACATCTAAAGTGGCAAATCTAAATGAGCAGATTGCCGCCCAGCAGTGTCAGCTGGCGGCCCAAAGTAGTTTGATGAACCAAATTCGTCTCGTACTTCAAATCTCTGGCATTCGGTTCCCCGATGTTGAAACATCTCTAGCAACGACCTCTCAGCCCCCCATCACAGCTACTACAACCTCCTAGCCCCACAATGTAGCAGCAACACCACCAGCAAGCGATTGTGAAGTGGACGACTACATATTCTAGTTTTTTTCTTAAACTGTTTTCAAATTTAAAAATATTTCTTTCAATTGTATGTACATTTTCAATATTTTTTTAATTCAATATTCTTCTTTACATTTTCTATTTTTAATTTCATTAAATTAATTTATACATAAAACAATATTATCAACATTTAAAAGGAAAAAATAAATAAAAATGATTTTAAAAAATTAATTTTAAAATCTTATTGCAATGGCCTTCTGTCCGTCGTGCAAAGGTCTTGGGGTCGAACCCTAGTTTCGTCACCTGGAGTATCACACGCAAAAAACACTCATTCATCACTCTTCGTTTCGCGCAACGACCACCAAATCAATCGCGCAACATTCATTTCATGCGACAAAGCACTTTCCTCCGTCGCTCAATGTCTGATGTCACGAGCTTTGGGCAACCGAATTTACACAACATCCTCTTCGCCGTCCAATGTTTTCGGCTACCGTATTTGCCTTTGTGCGACAAATGTCCCTTCATCGCCCAAGTAGTTATGCTTAGTAGTGAAAGGAGATTATAATTTTTAACCAAATAGTACGTAGTCCTCATTTCTTTTTTCTTATAGGAAAGATCAAATACTTAGTGGTATCCGAACCTGTTGTTGTCTTTCTTTAAATATTTGTACCAGATGATGAAGAAATCCGTCTTTAATAGTTGAATATCATTGTATAAAGAAAAATGTGTATTATAACAATTTATTGACAAAATCCCTATTTTGAGTTATTCACCCCAATCTAATTGGGAAGCTATCATTGGCCTAAACCCTTAATCAAAGTATTCTTGTTGCAAGACCTTCTCTCTCTCTGACCCTCTCTCCATCCAAACCCTAGATATCAAATCTCAGCCATCGGCCCTTTACTCTACTTTGGGGTCAGTGTGTGACATCCCTGCCTCCCCTTTGTCTCTCTACCACCTCGCCATTTCTATGTTTCTTCCTCCATCTACCCCACTTGTCCTCCTTCCAACCTTCACCCATCTGCCTCTACTTATTTTTCCCCTTCACTGCCCCATCCACCTCTCGTGACTCGTCTTCTACTGTTTTCAAGTTTCATTTTTTTCAGTTTTTTCTTTTTCTTTTTTCAGTAGACCTTCCTTTCTCAGTCTCTTTCCTTCTCCCCACTAATTTATGAGTTCCTTCTCCCCACTAATTTATGAGTGGCTTTCAGTAGACGTTGGTGGGTCGCATCTTCCCTTTTGGCTAGACATAGTGGCTGCTCTGTATGACCAGTTCAGATGGCACACTTCTTGAAGACTAATTTTGACAACCGTGTCAACCAAGGCAATGGAATTGACCTTTGTGCCGCCTTGGGTAGCGAGGTTTGTTGAATTCATACCACTTGGTGCCCAACAAAGGCTACTCTGATGCTCTCCTCGACATGTTATGTGGTTACGTCACATCATACTGCCAAATTTGACAGTCAACCTCATTGAGGATCATATTTGATGACCTTGATGACCCGAACTTTGGGATCCGGTGTTTTCACGTTGCCCTAGGCGACGAGATTGGTTAATTCTACTCCATTAGATGCTCTAACATGGCAACTCTGTCGCCATGTGACCCCAGATCAAATTTGGCAGCAAGGGGGAGAGATGCTATTCCATGCCATGCCACATTAGATTTGGCTTCTCGGTTGGAAAACAATGATCCTATATTTTATTATTGTTGTTGCTGATTTGGACATTTTGACATTTCCTTTGAAGATGCTCTTACTTTCTAACTGTTTTTTTTTTTTTTTTACAACAAACAAAGAAAGAGTCAAATATATTTAATTTATTTTTTTAATGCACGTGTCTCATTGACAACCAATAGAATAAAAACTAAAATCAATTTTAATTATTTTTAAAAGTTAATGCAATGATAGGGCCCAATATAAATAATAAAAGGGTAAATTACATAATACCCTATCAGGTTTAAGGTCTATTACAACCTCATACAACATTTTTAAAACATTTCACTTTCAAACCTCACATACTATTTTATTTCAAAATAATACATCCGTTAGATTTTCCATCCATTGGTCTATTAAATGCTGACATGGCTGCCACATTTGTGCTGATGTGGCTGCCATATGGCAAAAAATAATTTTTTATACATTAAAAAATATTATAATATTAACCCTATTAAAAAATAAAAATAATAAAAAAATAAGAAAAATCCAAACCCATAAATCTTTCCCCGCAACCCCACATCCCACCCCCCTTACCCATCTCTTCCTTCTCGTTCGTCCATCCCCTTCATCCCTCCACCCCTCCACCTGAGCACCCCTCAGCGCGGGTCCCACCTCTCTCTTTCCTAGAAATTCTTCCCCGCAACCCCACATCCCACATCCATCCCCTCCACCCGAGCACCCCTTAGCGCAAGTCCCACCTCGACCTATCTCTCTCTCCCCATCCATCTCTCTCTTAGAAATCATTCCCCGCAACGTCACATCCCACCCCTACCCCATTACCCATCTCTTCCTTCCTGTCCGTCCATTCCAACTTCGACGACCTCCTCATCTTCAACCCTTCCAACCTCGACTTCTCCTGCCTTGCCTCCCCCGACCTCCTACCATATTTCTCGAGTCTGATGACTCCCCGGGGGGGCAACCACCCAACACCTTCTCCTTAACCCCCAAGCCCACCACTTCCTCCAGCTCCACCGCCACTACTGCCCACCTCCAAAGCTTCTCCGTTGACTCTGACTTTTTCAACGAACTGGGCAGGACTCTCTACAGGTTTGGGGGTTAGGTTATTAGGGTTTCGAAGTGGGGATTTTGTAAATGGGTTGGTTGATGGGTAGAATTAGGTATGGAAGTGCTTCAATGGGGATGAACCGCGGGCTGAGCGATGGATTTTGTAAATTGGAGTTGTAGAGAGGTGAGGAGGAAGGAAGGGAGTGGATTTTGTAAATAGGAGTTGCAAAGAGGTGAAGGGGAAAGAAGGGGATCTGGGTTCAGGTTTTTCTGGTATATATATTTTTTTAATAGGGTTAATATTATAATATTTTTAATGTATAACTTTTTTTTTGCCACGTGGCTACCACATCAACATTTGACAGACCAATGGATGGAAAATCTAACAGATGTATTATTTTGAAATAAAATAGTACGTGAGGTATGAAAGTGAAATGTTTTAAAGATGTTGTATGGGGTTGTAATAGACCCCAAACCTGAGGGGGTATTATGTAATTTATCCATAATAAAATAAATACTTAATATTGAAAAAGAATAAGATTTAACATTTGTATTCAATTGGCCACATCAGCCGCCACTTAGTACTACGATCTAGTAGTATTTCTCTTCGCTTGTAAGTGAGAGGTCTTAGGTTTGATTCTAACCAAAGACAAAGTTGAATCATATTATTGCAAGCCCATTGTGAGGCTAATCCACTCCCTCCCCAACCATTTTGGTCTAAATAATATCGATTGTTCAAAAAATAAAATAAAATAAATTGGCTGCATCACCCATCAACTAAAATTTTGACATATTATATTTGACATCTCCTTTTGGAAATGCTCTAAGGAGACTCTTTCAAAGTAAAACTCTTCATGGGCTCTCTGCCATATCACAGTTCAACATCAATTCCTGACCCATACCAACATTATAAAACATTATGCCAAAAATATGAGATGGTAGAAAGTCTATGGAAAGTCACTCTTGAGAGAGTCTCCTTAGACCATTTCACAGATCAAGGATTAGGGTTTCGAGGCCAAGGGTCGAGTCTAAAGTCCAAAGATCATGGTTTAATTGGGACGAGAAGATCAACTTTCTTCATTAAAATGTGTACATAGGACATGAAAAATACTAATTATTTGCATACAGAAAATGATAAAAACAAGGGTACGTACATCTGTAATGGAAATGCCAAAGAAAATAAATTATGTATGTTAATGCAGGAAAATAACTAGATCATGGATCTAATTTGTTAAATTTTTCTTTAGTACGTAGTCATCAAATTAAGCAGGATTCATAGTAGTACTGCCAGTCACGCTCGTTATGCTTATCTTCTTTCCATGGACATTTCATGAACTACTGATAAAAGTCAGAGATCATGTCTAAACTTTCTAAAACACATACTCATATTCTTTAGATGCAGCGAAACAAAACAAAAAACAAGAAAAGAACGGAAAAAATTATCAAGAAGATTCAAATGCAAGATTGACAAGCGATTCTGGAATTTTCCAAGTAATTTTTTGTTTTTTTTTTTTTTTTTGAAAACTAGAATTTTTCAAGTGATAGATTATAGTGTCAAAGTAAAAAAATTGTGATCCTAAAAAGGATGCTAAATGCATGGAACTTGGCTCGTAATTTGGATTCTTTCAATTTCCCTTTCTTTTTCTTTTTTTTGTTTCAATGCGACTGGTCTTTCACTAGGGTTGCATGCACTTCATACAATCGTATTTCTTGCGATTGTAAGCACATAATATAAAGTTCAAGCACATCTTATTTTCCAAGAGTTCCAAGACTTTATTTGCAACTAGTACGGACCATCATTTTACTTCCAAGCATTATAAGCAGGCATGGTCCCAATGAGATAATGCCGAACCCATGACAGAAAGCACAATCATTATCCTTGTTTAATTGTTCAGACAACTCGTTTCCCAGTCGACGTGGAACGTTATCCACCTTTGTTCAATTCTGTTATTTTCTATCCCACCACCATAGTACTTTACTAGTCACTCCATGTATGGTTAGGATCTAGAGACACGTTTTTTACACACATTCTAACACTTATTTATGGAGTCCACTTTATAATGCATTTTAACGATCCAACAAATGAATGGATACAGTTTTAAAAAGAAACACTAAATTTAATCAAACGTCATTTGGTTTCGCATTTAGATGATTTTTAGTGTACATAACTTTTGAGGTAAGACATAAAAAATAAACGGTTCTTTAAAATATACAAAGTGGACCTCACAAAAATATGTATTAAAATCGTGTGCCTTCAATCCTAACCCCTATGTATGTATGTATGTGTGTGTGTATATGTATATAAAATATATGTAATATATAATATGGTATATTATAATATCATATACATATACATTGAGATTCTCTATATGCATATTAACTAAATAGTATTAGTAGTTTAGAATTAACACAGACAAAAAGAATCGATGTTTTTATAATAAAAATCCAAAAAGAATCCATTAACTAATAATAGAGAGTTTTAACGAAAAATCCGCGGTACTGTTCACTTTAACGAAAACCCACATTTTTACACTAAAAAGTCAAACATTGTACTATTCACTTTACACTTTATTTTGTCCTTATCGTTGAAACTAAAAGTTTTCAAGCCTTTTTCATTAGTTTTTCTCTAATAAAAACAATAAACTTGCAGTAATGATTTTGTACATATGCATTAGTCAGAAGATAAGGTATCACATGACTAGCTAGTAGATAGCAAAATATATAAATTAAAGCTTTGTCATGATAAAGTGTCAACCTTATTGGAATAATTATCATATAATCATGATTATTCATATTCTAGTCACCTTTGTGTTTATAAGAAAAGTCCACACAGCACTTCTGATCTTAGGTAGCAATCAAATAGCATTGCCACGCACTTGTGACATTATGATTTGGGTTCTTATCCAAACCCTAACCGTATAAAAATAATAATCAGCAAATGATATGGAATTCAAAACAAGAACAACAAAAAATTGGATCTTAGCATATACCCTTAATCTGTGTAGAATTATCAATGTTGTAAACATAGAAAATCTTAAACTTGAAGTTTGTTGCAAAAACGGTGGTCTGTTAGATGCTTTGTCTTTTAGTACAATTTTTTGCTCAAATTGGTGTATTACAATGACCCTGATGAGAGAGATTATTACTAGAAACCATCGAGTTCACAAACAAACAAGTAGAAGGGAGAAAGATGATGATTCATTCACATATATGCATGGAAAAGTCAAGCTATGAACAAAATTAAATGAATATTGGACCTTGGACACATTTCTCAGTCTCAAATTTGGATCCACAACCCCAGCTGACGCTCTCCACAAAATATCCATCCAAAAATAAATAAATTGAGGCAAAAAAGCCTCCCTCACGAAATGAAATTTAACACGTGCTAAGTAATGAACGTGCAATAGATGGTCCAGTAGAAACAAATGAGATGGGTCAAGGAATGGGACCTAATCATCAATGATCATGATCCATGTATCTTAATCCCCAATTATCTTAATCTAAATTATCTATATCATTAGCAATTACTAGTTAATTAGAATCTTATCCGAAACATGGCCATTGAAACTTCAGAAAAAGTGGAAGAAAATTAACCAAAAGGACAAAAACTAAAGGGGTGTGCAATCACATATCTCATTTTACTTCTTACACATTTTTTGTTAATTTATATCTATTGATTTTCTTTAATTTATCTGATCCGACAACTAAAAATTAAAAAAATATATGAAAAATAAAATAAAATGTGTGAATATCACACACTAAACTAAAAAGCGTGGCAACGTTGTGTTGCTTCGATCTTGGAGGCTTTGCTTTTTGAATTTTGGATGGCACAAGGAACCAGGACGTGTGTGAAGGGTTTGTTAGGGAAAACATGACTTGATGGATCTGTTCTGTTCGCGTGAGTCAGAGATTTCTTTTTTATAATTAATATTGTAATTTTTTTAATAATTGAAATTTTCTTCTTGTTACGGAATTTCTTGTAACTCTATTCAACTATATAGTTTATATATATTTGACTAGTTTAATAATTCCACTCATAATGCCAAATTATTATTGTAATTTTCAACGATGAGTTTTACGAAAGTTTCGAATAATGCGGATAGGCTAACCATTAAACTGCTCTGGAATAGATGAATCGTCAAAGACAATCACGAATAAATAGGCTTAAAGTTTAAGCCTAGTAAATTGTATAGTTTGTATACATAGTGCCTCCTTAAGAGAAGAATACACATAATAATTCAAACCCTAATTTTCTAGTACAATTTTATAGGATGCCAACCCCCAACCCACCCAATTGTCCCGCGCATAATCCAATACACATTGTTTAGTAATTAATAGAAGGGATCAGAAGGATCATGTGACCTAAACTGGATTTTCATCAATCAAGACATCACAATCATATCATGTGCTCTCTGGTCCTACTTGTTTTGTAACACGGTTTCTACGTGGCTCAATACACAATATTTTTAATGCTAAAGTAACTATCTGATTTTCATTTCAATCTTAATCTATTTATTTTTTTTGTTCTACTCAGTACTACATACTAAATTCTTTATCTAGACAATAAAATTTTGAGTTTTAATATTATATTGTGTGTTGAATATGCACATTCTTAATACGATATTAGTATTACTTTGTTATTTGTGTTTTATATTTTGTGTGTTATTCATGTGCGAATTTGTTGAATACATTATAACATCCAAAAGTATTTTTCGAACTTATAACTCTCATTTGTTTTTCTCATTTTTCTTTCTTGGTAGTCCGATTCCTAGTATTGAATATTTATTCTGCTTTTGAAATTATGACCATATTGTCAGTAAGGAATTGTCTCATTCAAGTTTATTTAGCCACAAAATGAAAGATAAAAAGTTGAAATTAGCATTCTTTAGGAGTTTGAAAGTTCGAAACCTTGAGTTCTAAAAAATGTCCAAGTTCATACTCACATTTAAGTTGTCCAAAATTCGATCCAACCTCAAATTGTCCTCATCCTACCCTTCAAGGGGAAAATTATTATGAGCTTTGCTTAGGTTGGTCAATCACCCACACAATAATATTCTCTGAAAATTTGGAAGAAGAATTGCAATTGAGTTGTGGAAAATTTTCATGTCTGAATCAGAAAGGAAATTATCAGATTATGCGTTAGTTTAGATAATTATAGATATTATACCAAATCAATTAAATTACTATATTTACAGAAGCAAAAGCAATGACGCAAGGGCTCCCTCACTAGACACTATCAATTTCCATGACAGGAGCACCGATAGATAAATAAGCAAATCGAGGCTAAGTCATCACAAGTTCCAATAGCAAAAGCGCACACAAAAAAAAGAAAAAGCACTTAAACGAAAAGCACCCAATGATTCTTGGCATATTGGGAGGACGAAACCAAAGAGATCCCCAACAGTTGGATAAGAAAGACGTTAAAGATTTAAAGTGGAGCTACTGTGTTGTAGATATTAGAAAGAAACACATGTGAAATGAATACCAAAACTTAATACTGATGAACTTTCTTCCGAACATCATAGGCGCCGAAGACAACGTACTCGCACCACTACACGTTTCGCATTCTTGAAGAATATATAACTCAACACTGATGAAGTTTTCTCCATATGAATAATGGATTACATTAAGTGTGCATCATAATTAAAAGAAAAGGTCGATCCGAGGCATAATTGCATGCTAAGCTGCAATGTACAACAGCATAAAAGTACAAAGAATCATGTGATTTTAGCTTATTTGTATTGAAATGATCATATTCCATCACATTCTTATGAGTAGTCGTCGTACCCAGTGCACAAGGCTCCCGCTTTACGCAGGGTCTGGGAGAGGTGAATGTCGGCTAGCCTTACCCCCATTTATGGAGAGGCTGCTCCCAAGTCTCGAACCCGAGACCTACCGCTCATGGGCGAAGGCACTTGCCATCGCACCAAGTGCGACCTCTACATTCTTATGAGTAGTCTGAGAAAAAAATACAGTATGTATATAGCAAGAATCAAGTTTTTCCCAACTATACTTCCAAGATGTGCAAGCCCTCTGAACTCCGGTGCACACCTTCCAAATTACTAGTTGAAAAGGCCTCAAGTTTTCCTCTCTGCAGATGCTCAAGGAAATCCATGACGACTGGATCAGTCCAAGGAGCTCCAAATGGAGCTTCAGCGCCTGCAACCCACCCTAGGTGGCCACCTTTGGGTGTGACTATCAACATGCAGTTTGTATTGTCCTGTGAAAACAGTAAGCGATGTACTATATCAAAATGCCGATAGTACATAGAAGGAGATCACACGAGATATGTCCAAAGAAATATTCTTTACAAGCAGAGGGAACACGAGGGTAGCTCAACAGTCCACCAATCCATTTGATGCAACTGATCTAAGGAAAATGACCTCTTTCTTTAGATTTTCTAAAAATCCCAAGCATATGGGGTCCGTTGAATTTTTACAAGGAAGAGAGGCTCCCTAGTCAATTCATTTTTAAGGGTATGTTCAGTCTAGAACAATCCGTCCACGCAGCCTTCTCCCCTAAACCCTATCACGTTAGTTAGTATTTCAAAATTTGTGGTTTATCTTGGTGTATACGGCATTACATATGCTGAATTATATTGAAAATAACAAAATACAAGAACTATTGGAGAATTAACAAATAAACCACTAATCCCTATGTTTGGATGAGGGACTTTCAAAATACCAAGGAACTCTACACTAGATTGCTAAAAATGCAATACAAGAACACTGCCAATAAACTACTCGAGCACTACAAAGCCACTACTAAAACACTAAATAGGCCACTTAAAAGCAGAATCTTAAATGACACCTTTCAAGGAGTCATTCGGAAGTTCTCTCATATGTATTGCATCTAGTCATTTCCAAGTCTCTCTATCTGACTTTTCTAGAGCATTCCTAACAAATATTTCCTCAGTTTTCATCGCACTATTAAGGCCCTCATCCAAAGTTAAGGTTGAACGTAATTTAGAAAATAGTATCTTGGTCTCGAGACACTACAAACCTTGATATCCTCACGAGGAATTCCCCGGTTTGGAGCAATTGGATCATTTTCCGCCTGAAACCCATAAGAACAATAAGTGAAAGCTCATTTAAGTTAGTTGAATACGCTTTTAATTATTCCACTCATGCAATCAAATTAAGAACACTATGTTCGATAGAAAAGACATAACTCTAAAGGATGGATATGGTAAGTCATGACGAAGGAAAGAAGTAGTTCTGTCCTCTTCTTGTTTCGAAAGGGATAAGCAGTGTGAAATATAATATAAAGCTATGGATTACCACTATCCATCCATAAAGTGGATTGAAGATAGAAAAAAAAAACAGTAATGTCATAACTTGTGCTTATTATGCTCATCAATCCCTCAATCAATCTATTCATTGTTAGAGGGAGAGATTATACTGGGCATGGGGTTCCTTATCCCTCTGTTCTTCCTTTCCACTCAAATAAGCAACTTCAAGGATTGACAATCTCCCTTCCGTCACTAACATCTTGCATCTTTCCTTTGCTCTCCCTTTTCTATCATTCCTACCAAACTGGGTATAAGAATACACCGCCAAACAGATATGCCCAGGCTCGATGTGTCTCATGTTTTTTTATAACAAGTCCATTATAAATTTAACCAGAATAAAAACGAAGCTTTTAGAATCTACACACTTCAACATCGGCTGCAAGATTCATAAAATTTCTATTAACCATATGAAATGTTCGAGAGAAAAGTACCTGAATGCAAAGCAATGGGGTGCAGACATCCTTTATGGAATTTGAACTACTGGAATTGGAGTAGTAGTCATCTACTGACTTGAAGCCAAATGAAACTGCAAGTTTTCATTGAAGGTGTTCTCATCAGATGAATGTCGTGTTATCCCATCTGAAATCAAATGGTTTCACGTACACAATATACGTACCACGAGTTAGTCCATCATCAAACTCCCTGACGGACTTTGCATTGGCAGCCAATGGAATATTGTACTCACCACCCATGTCTTCAAAGAGTAGAGCATGCCTACAATGTAGTCCCGTAAAATTGGGTTATTTATTGATCTCAAGCTGAAATAACTGTTGAGAGTGAACTTGCAAGATATTGATCTCAAGACATAAAATTAATAATGCATGATATTTACTTCTTGAAAATTTTGCACAGTGAACTTGCAAGAGCTTTGTCATAAACATTATTAAAGCCCTTATGGAAGTCCTCGTCTGCAATGACCAAATTGAAAGGATTACACAACGAGACAGCACCAGAAAGACGGCATGCATTAGATTCCTGCAGGTACCACATCATTGGAATATAAATGAAATGCAAGTGGAGCAAAAAACGTTAAAGAAAATCCCAGTGCAAATGGTAGGTCCGACTATTTATAAGTGAAGATAAGATGTAACTTCATTGAAAATTCAAGGCCATAGAACGCTACTATATGGACATATATGACTAACATTAGCTCTATATTTACATGCCAAGTGCAGACTGCGTGACAAACCAAATCCAACTAGTACACCATTCTATAGCTTAGTGTCAGCTCAACACGTCATTTGTTGGTCTTAAAGGCATTTATGAATTCCGTTGAGCAGAAACAACAGCTTTCTACAACTAGCTAGATTACTGCCTTCTAAGCAACAGACACCAAAAGTTTTTAGTGCAAATCAATGATCCAAACGAACAAAACGAAATCCTGAAAGCGATTCGTCAATCACAAACTATACAGACAGAATGTGAGAGGAAATGAGAGAAGTTACACTGTACCTGACCCAAGTAGCGAACAAGAATGTTAGCGCCAAGAGACCAACCAACAGCATAGAGATTAGCTTTCGGATACCGAGTACCAACATGAGCCACTACTTCACACATATCTCCTAAAAATGAAGCCGAATAGAACTGCATATCAGCGCCATAAGATAACTAATCACAAAGCTGGCTTAAAAACCACATCAAAAAGTTCAAATCTTTAGCATAAAACTCCCATCAACGATTAAGAACCAAAAAAACAATCTGAACTCGAAAACAACAACCCCATTACAACAAGTATCAATCTTGCCAATTGTAAACAATGCAGCAAAAAATGTTAATTGGGATCATGAATTGGGTTCAATTGAAAAACTAGAAAACTGATTGGGCCAAGTGAGAATACCTGAGGAGTTGTTACAGGACTGCCGCCGCAACCGCGGCTGTTGAACACCAAGACCCGCCACCCTTTACTTTTGGCGCGAACCAGCATGTGCTTCACATACGAGTCATCACTCCCTCCAGTTAAACCAGGCTGCAAAAACACCCATTACCCAAAATCCAAAACTCAATTTCTAACTCAAAAGTTTTCCCCTTTTTTTCTGTTTTTTTTTTGTAATTTTCCGGGAAACAAACAGGAAATAAAGGAAGAGAAATGTGAGAACGAACGAACCAGGAGAATGAGGAGGGGGGAGTCGGGGGGCAAAAGGCGGTCGTCACCGGATACCCAGTCGAGGGCAACGGCACCGTCGTCTGCAGTACGGAGGCATTCGCGACGGAGCCTGACGTCGGGAGTGGACCTGTAGAACGAAGCGAATATGGTCTCGACGTGGCGGTTCGACCCGATTACCGGATACGGGTCGTAGGGTCGGGTCAGGGTGGTGAGGGCGGGGAGGAAGAGGTCGCAGCCGCCTCCGAGGATTTCGAGGGACGGATGGGCCATGGGGGCGGCGATGAGGTGACGTGGAGGGGGGAGCAGGCGGGGAGGCGAGTGTAGCTGTGGAGGTGGGACACGTGGCGTAATTAGGAGAGAGGTGGTGAGTTGCCAAGGTAGGCTCTGGCCAGTGGCCATTGGTTGGTTGGTTGGTTTTGTATTTAGTGGATCGCTTGAGGAGTGGTTTTTGGAAAGACCACAAAAAAATGTTTCTTTCTCCTTTCGTTATTTTTCCTACGAACAGATTATGATTATATTAAAATAAATATAAGGGAATTTTAACGAAAAGCTCCTGGTACTATTTATTTTAACAAAAAACCATATTTTTACACTAAAAAGTCAATCATGGTACTATTCACTTTACCTTTTATTTTATCCTTATCATTAAAACTCAAAATTTTCATGCCCTTTTCATTAATTTTCCTTAAATAATAATCGTACATTTAATTCGGAAATTGGAAATGATGGTCTTATGAAGTTTAATTTTCAGTACAATGTTTTGAAAACTTTATATAAACCTCCATATATCAAAAAGAGTGATTTCAATGACAAGAGTATCATTGTTATCTCTTCTTCCGACATCACATTAACCCGAGTAAATGACATTTGGAGGTAAAAACAACTTTCATGTACTGTTATTATGAAATACATATAAAATTATAGCTAATTCGGAAATTAGAAATGATGGTCTTATGAAGTTTAATTGTTAGTACAATGTTTTGGTAACTTTATATAAACCTTCACACATCAAAGGAGTGACTTCAATGACACGAGTATTACTATTATCTCTTCGTCCGTCGTCACATTAATCCTGAATAAATGACATTTTGGATAGACCCGGCAGTTTATGACACGTCACGGTGACACGACATGAAAACGACACAAAAATAACGGGTTTCGAGTCAACACGATAACTTATTAGATCATTATCGGGTGACCTGTTAATAACAAGTTCTTAACTGGTATACACGCGGGTAACACGTGGGTAACCCGTTCGATCCGTTAAGAAAAAAATTATTTTGATAATTTTAAAGTTTAATTACTAAAAGATTTATTATAAAATACAATAGCCATATTAATATATACAATATATTTTATATTAAATATATAGTTTTGTATTATTATTCTATATAAGTTTTAAAAAAAAGTTTTAGTCATTATTTATTTTTATTATGAGAGTTCCTTATTATCATTATTAGGATAAATTTTACTTAACATGTTGTTGTCCAAAATTAAAATAAACTAATATAGTATTTGTATAGGCAAGAACTAAGAAGACATACATACAAGTATGAAAAATGTGAAAGAATATATAAAGACTCGTGATTCAATATATAAACACTCGTGATTCATCATTATTCCTCCACGAGTAGATAATGCACTTACATTATTGTTTAGATTTTTAAAATCCTCCAAATCTTCATGAATAGTGTTTTTTATTTGAGGGCAAAATTAATAAAATTAATAATAATTATTGTAGAAGTGTAAAAAATGTAAAAAAAAATATATACAATCACTCATAGTGACAAACTTTACAACTTTCATGAAGGGGTCAGCTTCGAAATCCAACACTATAATTCATAAACCTTAAATTTATATTTAACCGTCAATTGCTATTTACGCTTTATTCTTCTTACTGAATTTCATTTTTTAAATTTTCTTTTTTGAAAACATAATCATCTAGTGGATGTAAGAAGATGAACGGTTCAGATCTTTAATCACGTTTTGATATTTATGGTTAACTGAAATATGAGTCGATGTCATATAGTTTGTAGAAACTTTATAAACATCAAGCAATATTTTCACTAACCGTAAAACTCTGAATATAATATCAACGATCTAAACCGTTCATCTTCCTACATCCTCTAATATATCAAGTTTTCAAAAAACAAAATCTAAAAAAAAAACAAAATTTGATGAGAACAATGAAGCGTAAATATAAACAACAATCAACGGTTAAATTTTGATCTATGATTTATATGATTATAGTGGTGAATTTCGAAGTTAAGCTCTTCATGAAAGTTGTAAAGCTTGTTATTACGAGCGTTTATATATTTTTTCTATATTTTTTTACACTTCTACATTAATTAAAAAACTATTAAAGACTTTAAATAAGTGAAATATATTTAAAAGAAAATTGAGTTTTTATGTTTTGAATGTGACAATATGATACGTATATATTTATTTAGTATTATGTTTTTCATTTTATTATTTATTGGTTTATAATATATTTTCCTTAACGGATAACGAGTCGGGTCATATTACCTGTTAATATTATCGGGTCGATTTCAGGTCTGGTCATTTTACCCGTTTATTTTAACGCGTATTACACGACACGACCCATTAAGATATTGGGTATGACACAAAAACAACACGAACACGGAAAACACGACACGAATATCAGGTCTAATTTTTGAGGTAAAACCAACTTTCATGTACGAGTGTAACTTTGTAAGTGGCTTAATATAAAGTTTCACACATGACGGCTTTGAAAAATATAATAAAAAAGATAAATTTTTATTTAACCATATAATTAACCCCCACAAATTCACCTCAAAACCCTCCATTAATTTCCTTAACCTCATTCATTGACCTTCTCCAAATACTTCCGCTTCTCCTCCTCCGTCATGAACGCCGTGACCGGAAAAGACTTCCCGATCCCCATCGGAGTCTTGAAAACGATCTTCTTCCCCGCCGGATCCTCAACACTCATCTCAGATATGGGGACCCACAGAAAAACCTGCTTGCTCTTGATCCCAGTCATCTTCTTCATCCTGCACTTCTCCACGTACCCAGTCACCTCAGTTGCGTAGCTGACACGTGTGTTGGACCCCTCAAAGAAGTGCTCGTAGGGTTGCTTCTGCTTCATCCACACGAACCCAGTTTCTCTGACCCTCCCGCACTCCACGAGGTCCTGCAGGGGGAGGACACCTTTGGGAAACCCTAGCTCATGTAGTAGGTCTATGGACTGCCGGTAGCAATCTTCGGGGCCGTAAACGATCTCGGCCCCGGCACGCTGCTTGTCTTCAACAACAAGTTGCTTGCCACTAGCCATTTCTTGAGGAGTATCGTGAGCAAAATCTTTTATATTTTTCGGAGTTTTTGGATGGAGGGTTTGAAGGCTTGGAGCTTTTTGTTAGTTGGGTTGAATTAATATATGGGGAGAGTGATTAAGAAAAGGGCTTAAAAGTTGTTGGATGGAGGTTGAGCGGAATTAGGGTTTGGAAAGGGATCAGGTGGGTTGTTCACCAAATGGACATTGGGTTTATTGTGCCATTGTCGGTGGGATGCTCTCACCTACTTCGTGTTTATGGTGATAATAATCGTCTAATAATAGATGGGTGATGTTATTATGAGGATAGGAGAAATTTTTCAGTATGCTGGAAATACGATTTAGTGTATCAAGTATAATACACTTTGTTGGAAACTTTAAATTGCCAGAATGTTGGAAACTCTTTCAATTCTTTTTCAATTATATGTTCTGCAGAGTGAGTAAAGCCCTCAAGTGGTAATCGAAATTACCTGTTTTTATTGAAACAACGCAAGCATGTCCGGGCACATTGGGAGGCTGAATAACCATGAGTGCAGATAAACCAAGGGAATAAAATTTGAACCAATTATATATTACATTGGTATACAGATCCGTATTCCCGACACACTAGAAAATATCTCAAAAGATACACTTGCTGACATATTCTTTATTACAAGCAAAATTCTATATCCGCATATAATAATTGTTTATTTGTATTAGAGTGAGTGTTAGCTAACGTGCCAATTTTATGTATCACATAACATTTAATTGCTCACGACTTAGCTGAAGAAAAGTTAGCTCTGTTCATGTATATTTGGTGTGCTTACCAGTTACCATTAATTTAGGGTTTCTAAAAGGGGAAGGAAAATGCTTGGCAACGGTTTCACATGGTTTGGCGTGTTGGATGATTATACCATGCTATGTTAGATTAAAAGTTGGTCTAATAGGATACCAAAACCAAAACCAAACCTAAAACCCACGGCTCCAATCCATCTGGAAAATGTTTTTGAGGGCTAGGGTCAATAGGTACTTGCAAGTTGCGACCAGGGACATCGTGGGTTGATCTTGGCCATTAAAACATCCATGATCAAGAACAACATGAGCGCGTGTCCGACTGATCTTAACAAATCCATTATAAGATCTTTCCAATCACTATAATATCAAAGAATGTTACGTTGTAATGTTTTCTTACCAGACTTACGTTTTCAAACTCGTGCTTGCATTTTCAAACGAGCATATAATGCATGTCATCTCACTCTGGTAATATCTGCTGGTGACTAGAAGTTGAGAAACTTTTAGGTGTAAATTTGTTTGAATGAATTTTAAACAGAAATGCAAGAATAGGTTCAATTCTGCCAAGCGTACAACGTTCACAGCTGAAAATTAGGTAAAAGATCGGAGTAAAACAACACAAAACTTGACAAGGTTTGATGATCTTACGCAGTGGATATTCCGTGGTACAACAACTACGAGCATTACTAGCTACAAAATTACACTCATAAGAACAAGAAACCTCCAATTAACAGGCGATAGCTTTCTTCGCGGTTAATAGTTACATATATGCATATCTAAAGACCAAAAATCAACTACGATAAACAAGATAAGACATTTTATGAACAGAAAATCCAGGTCAAGTCTTATTCCTAAAGAAATGCCATCATATAATGAACTTTTCCTTAGAAGAGAGAAATAAACGAGTAGTAAACTGTTGTGAACAACACAAGAAGCTCATATCAACACTAGTGCTTTTCCTTGTCCTTTGGAATATCCTTCGGTGGAACCTTTGATTCCAGTTCCTTGGTGATTCTAAGAGAGAATCCATTAAGTTGTATTAAGATGCAAGACCACTAACAAAAAATATATGAAAGCAGAGTAAATTGTTTCCAAATAAACATAAAACGACATGTCACAATTCATCGATTCCTCGAGATCACACTGAAATGGTATCTTACACAATAATCAATGTCCACCGTCCAGGTTTGGCTGGACAAAATTTTGTACACCGCACCACTGTTTGATAACAAATCAATCTTGGTTTATCTTAAAAACTATGGACGCGAAGAATAGAACCAAGTAATACAATAATGAAAGTCTCTTACGAGCTGCCCTTCTATTTGAGGGCTGATTCCAAAATATAGAAACTAATGCCCTACTCCAACCAAAGAATCAAGACTAGGGTAAAACCGAAAAGCTAAGATAAAAGAGAAAAGGCATGCCTACTCGTTTAGGTAATACAGTACAGCTAAGGATTTGAAAATTAAACCCTTCAAACCCACATCAAACTAACATCTCTCACACAAGAAACCAATTTCACACCATTACTTGCTAACTTACTAAACCTTCCTCTTTTCCAACATCAAGACAAAACAATGAAAACGGTTCATGATAACATCAGAAATCTTCACCCAATCTGAATATAAAGCATGTAGCAATCTGCGGAACGTTAACTCTAATCCATGTTAAGAGTGACACTAGCACAGTACAGAACCATTTTCAAGAAACATATAGAATTCAAATGAACTGCCAAATTAAAATTTTGACAAAATTGAGCCCCAACTTGCAAACATATAAACAATTTCATAGTGAACATATTTTACAGAAAAACAAAACGACAAAAGAAGGAGAAGAGGATTACTTGGGGGATTCTTCCTCGAGCCATGTGCGAATATGTTTGACATTGCGCTTGAAGATGGTAGCTGATTGTCGCACATCACCCCTCAGCATAAGAATCACCGCGCCTACACCAGCGACTGTCAGTATGAAGTTTGTCAAAGCCATACTTCTTTCTGCTTCTTGCAAAACCTAGTTCCGCGACGATGAAATAAATTATTCCGCATTCAATCCAGTAAATGCAGTTCAAACATAAAACCAAAGTTTTAGCTAACTTAAGCAAAAGGATGGATATTCATTCGCAGAACATTGCGATTATCGCTATCTTCTCGTGTGCCATGAACACTATCTTACAAAATGATACGACTATGTAGAAAATTCGTCATATTTATTGCCGAAAAAGCTCAGGAAATAAAACCCAAGTGAGGATTAATTAAAATCAAAGTCCAGAGTTCATCGGAACATTAGTTCAATTCAAGCAACATCAAATATTCAAATCAATAATTCAAAATTTTGAAACTTAAATTAGCTTCCCAACTATTCAAACAGGGAAGCAAAAGCCTCATCTCAACTGGGTCAGTAGCCATGGCCGCTGAGTAATTAATATTATTATCTTAATACAATCTTAATCTGAATCAAATCACAAAAACGCCATAAATCAGCACTACAATGCAAAATTGGATTCAGAAAATCAATTGTGAATATAAAAACAGAAATTAAATATGATAGTGGCTGGAGATTACCGAAGAGAAGTTCGGGCGGTGAAGTGGGAAACTTGGAGCTGCTCCTGGGCGGGTGGCTTCGCGGGAAACAGAGACGGCGGTGCGTGGTGGCGGCGAAGGTGTAGAGGGATTTTCTGAGAGAGAGAGAGAGAGAGCGTCAGCAACGAAGGTTCCGGATCAAGTTAAAATATGGATTTTGGGCTGTCTTGATATTTGCATGGACTAATTTGAAGGGCCAACAAGTCGTTGGGCTGTCTTGATATTTGCATGGACTAATTTGAAGGTCCAACTGCCCTTGGTTGTGTTTTCAATCCTCTCAATTTGTTCTTGGCAACCTTTGGTTCCCACTTGAAAATGCTTATGGAGAAAGCACTTGTGCTAGTGAGCGATTTTGTAAATCAAGTGCATTTTGAAAAACTAATATGAAGGACATATTGAAGAAGCTAGAAGCTTCGATTGAAACCAAATGAAGTTCCTTTGAATATATGAGCATTTTTATGTTTTTGTCACACGTTTTTATAAATAGTTCGGGTATTCTGAGGGTATTTCTTGCTCTACCAAAGCTCATAGCATCCAACACATGTACCATTCAAGTCATAACTTGTTGAGCGGG
Source organism: Malus domestica (assembly GCF_042453785.1). NCBI lineage: Eukaryota > Viridiplantae > Streptophyta > Magnoliopsida > Rosales > Rosaceae > Malus > Malus domestica. The sequence continues at coordinate 21,176,156 of NC_091674.1, read as the reverse complement.
AAGGAATTCAAAATTGTCGACGTATGGGTCCACAGCTCGTCTATATATAGGGATGTAATTTCTTTTTCTTTCTTTCTTTTTTTTTGGTTGAGAAAAGTTTAGCGGGAGGGGAGGTCACCCCATCCCCCGATCCTGGACATATCACAAGCCACTTTGAGGAATTAGAGAGGGGATCTTAGCTTTTTTTTTTTTTTTTTTTAAGATCCCCACCAAGAGGGATTGTCGTCTGTGGAACTTGAATTTAGACTTTGGTCTAGCGAAAAAAACGATCTTTACATACTCAACCAACCTTCGTTGCTTGTGATTTCCACACACTCTTGTTAGTTTCTCAGAGATTCAAACTATCAGATTGAATAAACAAAAATAACTATCAAATTAGACTAAAAAGAGTGTGTTTCTCATTTTGCCTCATTAAAATCGAATCCATACGACGGGAAATGAATATAAGGAAGAATCTAGAGTTTCTAAAAAAAGTCAAGGAAGACTTGCACTAAGAAACCTAACGTGTAAAATCTTCCCAAAGAAATGGGGTCGTGATGATAACGGTTCGGAATCAATGGCTTTAGTTTTGGGGCTATCAATATTATCCAAATTCCCACCACACTGACCGCACCAAACTTTGGTTCTTTCTTGTCTCACAAGATCTCTCTTTTTCCCTTTTTAAAGCCACACTTTCCCTACCATCATGATTAATCACAAGAAATAATATTTTCAAGCAATATTTTTTGGCTAGTTAATCATATTTCTCTCAAAACGCAGCTACTTGTGTTTTAAAATAAACTCTTAATACATGTAATCATTCACAAATTAACTTCTTATTAGATATAAATTCAACTATATTTATATTCGTCAATGAACGAATTCAGAATGATCGATCTCATAGTTTGACTCATATTGTATGAAGAAAGAAAAAAATTATTATCACTTGTTCATTTCGCAAACACTTTAATGACCAAGAAACACTATTCTAAAAATTCTCATTTAGGCGCAATCGGATGGTCACCATCCCGATTAATCTTTTGATGTTTGAAAATTAAGAACATGTGCTTAAACCTACTCAGGCACCCGACTAGGTTTCATCTCTCGCTTAGACAGAAAACTTATAACTTTCATTTTTTTAATTTTTTTTAATAACTTGGAAGAGACTTGTTGAATACTTACATGAACACACATTATATGTTTGTTCCTTATGTTTTCATTATGTTCTAATACTTTATAATTTATATGCCATTATATTTTTGTAGTTTATGTATCGCAATAAAACTATATATTTTAAGTACAACATACACTTATTTATACAATATATAATAAAATACAATCAGACACTTATTTATATAATATATAATAAATTTACTTATTTGCCTAGTATGCTAGGCCTTGCCTAGCCTTCTAGACGTTAGGCTCTAGCCGTTCGCTCGACTAGCGCTTAATTCTGTTAGAACCTTGCCAAGAACAATAGAATGCTTTATGTTCAAATATATAATCCTACTCAACTATAGCGAGTGATGTGCCTTATTAATCTAAATAATTTATGACGTGTTTAGTGCAGCCACGTACACCAAACGGTTGTGTGCATACTAAAACACTACTATTCCTAAGAGTTTATGATGTGCTCAATGAGACTACATACACTAGAAGATTGTGCGCATACTAGAACACTTTTAATTACAAGTAATTTTTTACGCTGTTTAATTACAAGTCTGCGCTACTCGGCTTAAACATGAATCAAAAGGTTTCTTATCGGAAGTTGGAACTACTGTCTAAAATATAATTCAAAGAAACTCATGGATATTGATAGTAAAGGGAGTGGGGTGGTTGTCTCGGAATCTCCCTTGCCCGACTTGATGATTCAGAATGGGTACCACCAATAACTACTAGCGGGGCCCTTAGTTGATCACGAGTTTGGTCATTGTGAAATCTGGACCCTTGGTCACTCGAAACTTGCTTTGACAAACTAAATCTCATCTATATTTCTACTAATTAATAAAACACTCATTGTCAATCAAAATTTTATAAAACTACCAGTTTAATCGTCTAATTAAAACAAAACATGAATAAGAAATATGGGGCAGAAATATAATTTCACAAAACCAAATTTTGTTGTTTTTTTTTTTCAAAATCTCACCTACATGTAATTATAATATATCTCTAATTAAATAAATAAATAAAGACTTCCCACTCCCACATTTTCTATTACTCTTTTCATCTCTCCTTCTATTTCAAAAAAAAAAAAAAAAAAAAAAAATTTCTCACACTTTGTGTGTGCCCATATGCTAGTATATAAAGTGAGAAGGCAAAAAAAGTGAAAAATTCAAAATGACAAGAAATGTCCCTACCTAATTAAGAATTTCAAAACAAAACAATTTAATTAATAAGGGTAAAATGGTAAACCACATCATTTTAAAGATTACAAACAAAGCACCCACTACGTGCGTAGTTACTTGATAAAATTAATACTAATATATTTGACAAAAAAAATACTAATACATAAACATAATAAATAAAAAACCAATTAGCACACACGTAGGCATGTGCTAAGGGACTAGTAAATTATAAAATCCCTTAGAATTTCACAGAAGTGTCTCTGGTTCCCACAAGATATTTTTAGTGTATTTGTAGTTATATATATGGTTGATTTTCTTTTCAAGATTATAATAAAGCTTTAGGATTTCAAAATTATATATATTCATGTTGTAAAGGACACATGTACTCAATTGTCATTACAAAGTAGCAAAGACTAATACCAAGGTCATAAGAAGAGTTTAATATCGTGAGCTTGTAACTAAAACTATCTCTTAGGAAAGCACTTGGGATCGAAAACTGAAATTGAAATACAGCTTAATTCGGATCCCATCAAATGTTTCGATTTTTGCAAATTAAAACAATTTCGGTTTGAGACCAAACCTAAAGCTAAACTAACAGTTTGGTTTAGGTTCTTAACATCTAGAACCAAAACGAAATCGAACCGAATTGCAAATATTAAAAATATTTAATTTAATTAATAAATTAGGTGTTGGGTGTAATTGGTTATTTAGTATGGTGGTTATCAATTTTGGTGTTAATTTCTGTAAAGTGTTTTTCTATATCGTTTGAGGGCTGAAACAAATTGAAAAAAAAAATATTAAAACATCCCTTGGAGATGATTTGGACACAAAATCTGGAGGCATTTTTCAGTGCCCCCGGGGGGGGGGAGTGGCGGAATGGGATCATCTCCGGATCCCTTCCACCTAATCCTCCTCATCAAACAATCTGGGTCCTTAAAATTTAATTCAACGACTAAAAACACTGGCCCATTTTAAAAGTTATAATAACTTTAGCCGTTGAATCAAATTTCAAAAACCCAAATTGTTTGATAAAAAATATTAGGTGGAAAGAATTCGGAAATGACCCGTCTCCTGGGGTGAAGTGGGGGATGTGCGAGAGAGGGTGAGGTCAAAACATTGGTAGAGTGTGGGTCTCAAAGTATGTTGGTGGGGTAGGGTGGTTATGTTTGTGTCTGGGGCGTAGGAATTACATGATCCAGCAACTAAACTATAGAATTTCTCCTAGTTTCCAAAAAAATATATATATAGAATTTCTCCAATATTTGATTTTTTTTTTCCACTCTTTGGTTAGAGACGGTCCAAGCATGACATTAAAGTAATTGATTGTATAATTTAGTTCAGCCGGTCTTAAGCCCACAAATACACTCCACACGCTCAAAATAGACAGCAAATAATAAATGATATGATTTGCTCTTAACATTTCGCTACTATACAAAGCAAGTAATAAATACCAAAGCCATACGAGAAATTATAAATACAAATTGAAAAAAGTTTGTGAGCGGATCGTGAGATTAATTCAAGGTCCATAGGCAAATGTATAAGGACTAGGATTCTCTCCCCTCCTTTTTTCATCCCCTTCCGTCCCCTCTTCTCACATTATCTATTTTAACCGTGACTGTTCAAATAGGAGATGAGGGAAGGGAAGGGAAAAAAGATAGGAGAGAATCCTACTCCAATGTATAAACATCATTTGTTTTGAAACTTTCTTCTTCCTCTATCCCTTCCGACTTCATTTGGATTGCAACAAAAACTCCTAATTCGCCTCTAACCAAAAGACTCACGTTCCAGATCTTCAAGAAAGAACCCAAAAGATCACCAAATTCATCTCCTTTACAATGGAGTTTCCTAATTTACTCAAGTAAATTAGGAAACACCAGAGTATCCCATGCTTCATGTGTTGATACTTTAAGAAATAAGCCGAGGCATGTGGTCCGGCAACACTTGAGTGCTTTTGTCTCCCCCATTGTCTCTGCAAAATGTGCACCAATATATAATTAAAATCCCACATCTAATTTGTATTTGTAAATTGTGTGCCATGTGAGCTAATTCCATCTTCAATAATCCCACTTAATTATAATAATAATCACAACTTGTCTTTTTGACTTTTGCATATGCTTATGGAAGTAAATCACTTTTAAGAGGCATGTTATGATGAAACATCTCAATTATGCAGATCATAGTGATTGTGGGAAGAGTATAAAGCCAGGGAATAAGGTCATAATTATAAGATTAAAGTTCTATCATCTATCAAGTTGGTTGTCCATTTGTATTTTTTTTAGTGCATCGATATTTTTACATTAAGGGCAGGGGAAGTTCGATCATTTGTATTCTTTTGTTCTTTCTCTTATTTGCACGTTAATGTCCAGCCTTTCATAGTGATACTGATGTAGACGACCAAAATATCAATTTACAAAGAATATTTGGTAGTGCCAGTTGATTGACAAAGATAAAGATTTGAGTTAAAATTCAAAAACTAAGCTATAATTCATAGGGTTATTCTATACTCTAGAAGAAACAACCACGATAAGATGTGATCAAAATTTTGAGGAAAAAATATAATCAAAATGGGGGGTTGACTATAATATTTACATGTATTTAATATACTTATTATCTGATGGTCAATTATAATTCATGTGAATGTATGTGTTTAATTCAATCACCATATGACCGTCGAGATGATGATTGTATTAAATACATGTAAATATTGTAACTCCTATCAAAAGAGGTTGCACTAAGCAGTATGATATATAATTAGTCGGTCAATCAGTCTATACAGGTGAACAACCAACGCAACATCGCGACTAAATCTATAGATTAATGCTTTAATAAGATAATTATAGTAAATGTTTATCAAAATTTAGTCCACAAAAGTGATAGAAAATAGATCTTTATCAAATTATAGATTTACTCTATTCAAATTAGGAACATTGTAGATATAACATGTTTTTAATAGTATTTATTGTTTTCACTAAGTACTACGGTATAGTGATATTCTTCTTTATTTATAAGGCAAATTTAATTCTTAGATTCAATTCTTGTAAAAAATGATTTTGAATCACATTATTGCTACCTTATTGTGAAATTAAGCGTATGTACTACTACATCATTTGTTTGTTCTGAACAAAATGAAATTACCGACGCATCACAGGCCTACGTTATTGTTTTTCTCGCAAACCAACCGAGTAAAATTGGGCCAAATTGGGCCGGACCAATCTTAATTTCCCATCCGTTGCCCACGCTCCGAGAGTCCGACCCTCCAAGTCTCCGATCTACCTTTTATCATGTCCCACTCACTCTCTCTCATCAACGGAGAGAGGAGAGAGATACAAAGAGAAAAAGATTCGCATACCAACATAAAGACTAGAGATAGATATATATGGATATAATAATATAATAATTTTTAATTAGCTTATTATATTAACTTCCCACAAATTGAAGAATAAACCTCACATACTAAATACACTCTACATTTGCTTATTCAATGAAAAAGTATCTTAATACACCCCACATACTTATACATAATATCCTCACACCTTACATTCTCAATACACACCTTACATTTTCTACATGCACTGTCACATCCTGGCCCGGGTCTACCACATCCCGGGCCTGCTCTACCACCGTCGCATGATATTGTCCGCTTTGGGCTTACAATTCCCTCACGGTTTTGTTTTTGGGAACTCACGAGCAACTTCCCAATGGGTTACCCATCCTGGGAGTGCTCTGGCCTCCTTCTCGCTTAACTTCGGAGTTCCTACGGAACCCAAAACCAGTGAGCTCCCAAAATGCCTCGTGTTAGGTAGGGATGAGAATATACATTCAAGGATCACTCCCCTGGGCGATGTGGGATGTTACAATCCACCCCCCTTAAGGGCCCGACGTCCTCGTCGGCACACTTCCGCCCAAGGATTGGCTCTGATACCATTTTGTCACATCCTGGCCCATGTCCACCACATCCCGGGCCCACTCTACCACTGTAGCACGATATTGTTCGCTTTGGGCTTATCATTCCCTCACGGTTTTATTTTTGGGAACTCACGAGCAACTTCCCAGTGGGTCACCCATCCTAGGAGTGCTCTGGTGACACACCCCGACCCGGAATGTCCATTAAGACTCCGAATCAAGCTGTGCTGGGCGACACATGGAAGGTGACGAAGCCATAAAGTGTGATGATGTGGAAAATTGTGAATAAATTTAAACCTAAGAGTGCCTAAATACCAGAGTGCACTGGTGAGCGGGAATGAACCCACTTCACACGTGACGTTAGAGCATAAGCAAGTACAAAATAGTGAATTAAGAATCGTACCCTCGAATAATCTTCAATACTAAGAATCGCCATCATTCCTCAATGATAAGAAAACTCAGCTAAGAAGACCTAGAGGCGGGGTGAAGATAAGACAAAGGTGAGTGGCCCAGTAATTAAAATTTTAATAGAAATCATATAAATTGCTATAACCCCTCACTACAATACCTGTATAATTTTGCAGACTTAGAATATAAAAATATACATCTTTATATACGTATATTGATTCAAGTCATGCTTCACATATTTATAATCATATGTTAACTTATTGCATATTCATCACATCTACTAGCCCATCACGTATTCACCACATATGTTAGTTCATCACATATATTCATTATATATACTAGCATGTAAGTTGGAGTCACCTCTAGTGACCTATACGACATATTGATATTTCATCATATATCTCATCAGTTATGGCTAGCATATAATAGTCGAAGTCATCTCTAGTGACCTATACGACATTTTGATATCTCATCACATATCTCATCAATCATGGCTAGCATATAAGTCGGAGTCACCTCTAGTGACATATACGACCTATTCATATCTCATCACATATCTCATCAATCATGGCTAGCATATAATAGTCGAAGTCACCTCTAGTGACCTATACGACATATTCATATCTCATCACATATCTCATAAGTTATGGCTAGCATATAATAGTCGGAGTCACCTCTAGTGACCTATACGGCATATTCATATCTCATCAATCATGGCTAGCATATAATAGTCGGAGTCACCTCTAGTGACCTATACGACATATTGCTATCTCATCACATATCTCATCAGTTATGGCTAGCATATAATAGTTGGAGTCACCTCTAGTGACCTGTACGACATATTCATATCTCATCACATATCTCATCAATCAACTAATACCGTATACTTACTTGAACTTACCTAAACTTACATGAACTTACCCGAATGTCCTGCGTTCACCTTTGCACTTCAGAGCGTTCACAGCACCACAATTATATATATATATATATATGCAAACAATTCATCTCATCGTTTACGCATTATTTAATAGGCATGGCATTTTTAGAGCATAATTCATTTAATTGCATTTTCTGGGAAAACATCGAGCGTATACATATATACTTAAAACCAAAAGCCCACGCACATTGCTCATTTCCTTAAACAAGGCCGTGGTCACAATTATTTAATCTAATTTCTTATATGGCTGCATCTAACGTCTCGTTAGACTGCCTACGTACCCTAAGCAGGGATCAAGCCATTCGTAGTTCACAATAATCATTTATAGTAATACGCATATGGATAGATCACGATGAAATCTAACTTAACCATCTGATAGTATTTTATAACATATAAATATATATATGTCATGGCATAAGTTTCTTAGTTTTATTTAAAAGCATTTATAGAATTATCAATCATGAAACATAAGATGAGCAAGGAAAGATCCACTCACCTGGAGTCCACGCTACAACTTCTTAGCACGAACATTGAGGTGTCATAAACGATCAGCGCCTATGACCAAGGCCAATTTGGCCTGGAAATGCTCTAATTTCATCAAAACCCGTCGGAAACCCTAGTTTTAGGTGTCTTCAATTTGGCTCCATAGCAACTCTGACGCCTCAACCATTGCCTGGGCTTTGTTCCTGGGTTCTAGAGGAGTGTTTTGATGATGGTAATTAAAGGGGATGGTTTCACAATTGATCGATTTTGAGCAAAGTCTCCCGCGGCACCCATTTTGTTACCAAAATACTATCAATTTCCTTCTAATTTTTGGTGAAAGAAAAAGAGAAAGGTGAAGGGGATGATTGGAAGTGGTTCATAGGTCCAATTCGTCGGAAAATTGAACGAGAATGGCGAGAAACCGCCGGTTTAAAGGCATGGGTCGCACGGGTCAAGGATGACCCGTTTCCTCCTTTTCCCCTGTTCATCACTCTTCCTCCTTCCCCTCATTTCTTCTTCCTTTGATTGGTCCTCCACTTTCTCTTCTTTCTGGTTGGCCCAACTCCTCCCTCTCTCCTGTTCCGATTGGGCAGCTTTGCCCTTCCCTCATCCTTTTTCTGTTTCCGTTTTTCTTTTCTTTTTCCCCTCATTTTCTTCATCTTCCTCTTTAAATAATTAATTACTAAATAATATCCACATTTAAAAATATATAAAAATATAATTAGTGACTGAAACAAAAGTATTTCTCGAGTTTACAGTTCCTCTTCTAAGGGCATTTTTTGTAAAATCACGCTTTTAAAATTAATAGAAATGTAAAATTTGGGACGGGTTGTCACATCTGGCCTCCTTCTCGCTTAACTTCGAAATTCCTACAGAACCCGAAGCCAATGAGCTCCCAAAATGCCTCGTGCTAGGTAGGGATGAGAATATACATTTAAGGATCACTCCCCTGGGCGATGTGGGATGTTACATGCACCCCATCTTTTCTTAAATCTTATAAAGTTTTTAATTTGGACAAAAAATGCTAACTGAAATTTGACAAAAGATGCTGCTTGGGATTTAAAGCATATGAGGGTTGTTTTCAATTCCATCATTAAAACTCATGTCGTTTATTTTTGAATATTTGATGGTAATTTTAGGTGTTTAATTCTTTATGTAATCCTTGTGATCTCTAAAAGATGAATACGAATATAAATGCTTGAATAGCGCAGAAAAAGTAAGATTAAATCATTATTGATGTCATCAAAATCACTAAAACGATAAAAAAATATGAAGTCTTACCTTATGTGAAGCTTCCTAAACATCGATTTCGTGTTTCATTCATCAAATTTTTTTTTTTCAATCAACATGTTTGTAGTTTCATTGGTTGGAGGGATTTTGATAGTTGAAGAAAATAAATAATATATTAAAAGTGATCTGAGGTGTATTTAGAATTTTTTTATTTTTTTAAACCTAATAAGGTCAAAATTGTCATTGCATAGTAGAGTAAATAAATCATTTAATATTAAATTTTAATATGAGGTGCATTCAACATTTTATGGGGTTCTAATATAAAAAGTCTTTATTTACCCTACAATGCAATGACAATTTTGACTTAATTAGGTTTAAAAAAAAATAAAAAATTTCGAAATACACCTCAAATTACTTTTAATGTATTATTTATTTTCTTCATCTATCAAAATCCCTCTAACCAATGAAACTACAAATATGTTGATTGAAAAAAATTATTTTTGACTAATGAAACACGAAATCGATGTTTCGGAAGCTTCACATGAGGTAAGACTTCATATTTTTTATATTGTTTTAGTGATTTTGACGACTTCAATAATGATTTAATCTTGCTTTTGCTGCGTTATTCAAGCTTCTATGTTCGTATTCATCTTTTAGAGATCACAGGGATTACATGAAGAATTAAACACCTAAAATTACCATCAAATATTAAAAACAAACGACATGAGTTTTAATGGTGAAATTGAAAACAACCCACATATGCTTTAAATCCCATGCAGTATTTTTTGTCAAAATTCCAGTCAGCATTTTTTGTCCAAATTAAAAGCTTTATAAGATTTGAGAAATGTGGGGTGTATATAAAAGATGGGGTGCATGTAGAAAATGTAAGGTATATATTAAGAATGTGGGGTGTATTTAGCATGTGAGATTTTTTCAATAATTTACTAGCATTTGCCTATACACTTTGTGTGTATGAACACATTTTTTTAGAAAATGAGCTTTGTGTGTATGAACACATTTTTTTAGAAAATGTGAATGGGGGGGGGGGGAGAGAGCATGGGGGAGTTAGAGGTTTTTGTTTTTGGATTTTTTTATATTTTTTATAATAATATTGGAGGTATTTTAATACTACCTGTATGTGAGATTTTAATAAAAAATAGTAAAATTTGAATATGTGAAATTACATTATTACTCATGATTTTTTTTGTGTGATAGAAGACTAATTTGTCTTTCATCATCTTTTGTTTGACAAAGAAGAATTTATTAATTAGTAGATATAGAATATTAATATAATAAGCCATAAATAAATTATTTAATATTAAATTTTAATATGGGAGGGATGCTAATATAAAAAACCCTTTTAATTTATATAATTCCTGCCTTTCAATTCATGGAAAGAGAGCGAAATCTCTAAAAAACTGTGAAAACCAAAGGCAGTTTAGAGAGAGAAAGCTAGAGAGAGAGACTGCTGAGGGTTTTCTGCTTGTTCTGGTGATTTAGACGCCCTGCAGCGCCTGAGCGACAGAAGGCGAAGAACCCTAATTGGCGAGGGGGATACGTATAATTTGAGAAGTTGCTCATAGGAATCGAGGGTGAGTTTTTTCATTGATGCTCTTCGGCGGTGGAGCTGATGGTTGGAAATGGATCGTGTTCGCGGAGGCTAGCACCGGCGGCGGCGGCGGTGGTGGGGGGAGAAGCGGTTCGCTCATCGGCGGCGGCGTCGGTGGCGGAAGCGGCTTCTGGTCTTGGACTGCTTCCTCCAATGTCGGCTTAGCCGTCGCCGTCACGGCCATGGCCGGTATCGCCTTGGCCGCCACAGTCGTCTACTCTCGTAGGTAAAGCAAACAAACAAAAATTCCCAAAGAATTTACTGAATCGAAATCGAAATCCCTAAATTCGTTGTGAGTGCAAAACCCTAGATTCTTCAATAGCTTGACAGATTGATAGGTAGACAAAAAAACACACAAAGATGATTACGCATCAGAAACAACCATTAATGAAAGCCCTACGGCGGATTCACACTTCTTTTAATCCACCTCCACCGTCGTCAAATTCCACATCTTCACCGTCGTCGTCATCGTGGATTCATCTACGATCGGTTTTGTTAGTCGTTGCTTCCTCATCTTCCTCACCAGTTTCCACTGATCGGTGAGTTTTCACTGTTCCTGTTCTCCCCCATATTTCTGTCCCTTAAATTTGGTCCCTTTCAGTCTACTTGGTTACTTAGAAGTTGTATGAATAGGAAGAAAAGCTGGGATTTTTCTGTTTCATTTCACATTTTTGTAAGCACCAAAGGTGGGGTTTTTCTCATCTTTTATAAATTTGATATGTAATCCAATTGATTCTTGTGTTGCGGAAATTGTCCTGTTCAAGTACTTATTCCCTAGTCTTCCTTTACTACTCTCCTGTAGGATTCGGATTCTGAATATTGTTTCCATGCATTAGATGTGGACTGTTGGAAATGAAATTGGGTTCGATTAGGCTTTTTGTGTCACAAATTTAGAGGTCCAGCTCTTTTGTTGTCTCTGATTCATTGAAAGAAAAATCTTCTTTGTGGGTTTCGTGTTTAGTCATAAACCTTGTACTGTCCATCAAAATTATTCTCTCTACTTCGGTGGCAATAGTTCTGTTTGTCCTTTCGTAGTTGACCGTATTTTTTATAGGTGATTTGCACATTGTTCTTTCTTGATATCTTCGTTTGTCATTTGTATACCACTTTGGCTTTTTAGTTATGTTTGTTTTACTTATGCTTCCCGCAGTGAAATCTGATCACTTGTATTTGTCTCTTTCTTCAGGGGCAGTCTTAAATCACCTTGGTCCCGTAGGAGAAAAAAACACGCCCTTCTACCAAAACAATGGAAAAGTTTATTTACACCGGATGGGAAACTCACTGATGGTGGTCTCAAATTTTTGAAGAAAGTTCGCAGTGGAGTATGTTATTGACTTTTGTCAGAACTATCTTCTAATTTCCGTCTAATTGTGTTAGTTGTTGATTTTTTTTATCAATGTATGTTTTACAGCTGTTGGATATTAATCACTTAGTTTCTCATGCAGGGTGTTGATCCAAGTATTCGAGCTGAAGTGTGGCCATTTCTTCTTGGAATGTGAGTATTTTCTTCTCTATGCAATTGCTTTAATGCTTCAAGTTGTGTATCTGATATATGGAAATTAGTTAGTGTATGATTTCAAACTTGTTGCATTGATGACTGTTTGGTTGCCTGGTCCTGGGGAATGCTTGGTCCAGGGAGCCTTGCAGGTGTCTGCTATGAATTATGATGAATTTTTTCATCTACCCAGATGTACTTTGTCCTTTCTGGTGTGTCTCTATGCTGCGTTTTCTGAGTGCTTTGAATACATTCACGTATTGTTTGATTTTTTCTTGGTCTTTATGTACTTCCTCTGTGATTTTCCTAGTGACTAAGATTTGGTACAATGAGGAGGGATGAAAAACCTCAATGTGTTTGTTTTAAGTTCCAATAGTTATTTAAGCCTGGACCCTCATGCATGGTACTTTCTGTTTTTATGGATGTTTTAGTCGCGATTAACATGGGAACCTGCATCTGGGTGCATGGTGTTAAATTATGATAAGGAACTTGTATTTGTATATGTAGTTTCTTTTTCATTATTTATCCAGCCCAATTTGCTTTCTGGAGGTGAAGGTTGGACTTTTGATTCTAGTATGGCATAATGAAATATGGAACCTAATCTCAGTTGCCTTGTAGTCTCACAAGAAAAATGAACTTATAAAATGCTTTTTTCCCTTTTTTGGATGCTGAAAAAAATTTACCTGTGGATTTTGGTACTGGCTGATTTAACATTGATTTGTTCTTTCTCAACAGCTATGATGTGAACAGTTCCAAGGAAGAAAGAGAGACTGTAAAAAACCAGAAAAGGTATTGTCTTTCTGTTCTTTGCCCTCTTCCTGTACGTAAATTTCATATGGCATATTTCCTTGTCACGGTTCCCTATCTCTCACATTTACTTTATATGTGCATGTTCTTCTTCTTCTTCTTCTTCAAGGTGTTCACACTTTCTTAATCACTTGCAATGCAGAAAAGAATATGAAAACTTGCGGAGACAGTGTCGCAGAATTTTAACACAAAGTGATAAGAGCTCGAAGTTGAAGGAAACTTCTGGTAACAGTAGCACTGAGAGCAGCGGGGATTTCAGTCAAGTTTTAGATTCTTCTGACCAAGGGGATGTTACAAGTGCCAGGAGGTACATTTCAACTGAGGGAGGAGACCAATTACCCAAGGATTCAGATAACCCTGTAGGCAATCAAGCTGTTCAGACTTCTGAATCACTTGAAGGAGATGGAGAGAAAAGTGGAGTCACCTGTGATGATCCTTATGCTGCCGATACGGAATCAACTGATTCTGATTCCTCTGAAGAAACTGATATCACTCGACCATTACTATCCACTGATGTTACTGAAGAAAACTATGTTGATGACAAGCCTAAGGAGAGCTCCTGTCTCTCCAATATTGAAAACAAGCCCAAAGTCCACTCAGCAGAAGATTTTGCCACATGGCAGAGGATCATCCGCCTTGATGCCGTTCGCGCAAATGATGAATGGATTATTTACTCACCATCACAGGCTGATGCATCAGAGATGAAGGCACAAAGACTAGCTGAAAGTGTCGGGTTAAAGGATTATGATCACTTGGAGCCATGCAGGATTTTTCATGCCTCTCGCCTGGTTGGAATCCTGGAAGCCTATGCTCTGTATGATCCTGAGATTGGGTACTGCCAGGGGATGAGTGATCTACTCTCTCCTATTATCTCAGTGCTGGAAGAGGACCATGAAGCCTTCGGGTGCTTTGTGGGTTTTATGAAAAAGGCACGGCATAATTTCCGACTGGATGAGGCAGGAATCCGGAGGCAACTTGGCCTTGTTTCGAAGATTATCAAGTGCAAAGATGTTCCTCTTTACAGACACCTGGAGAAGCTTCAAGCGGAGGATTGCTTTTTTGTGTACAGAATGGTGGTGGTTCTCTTCAGGAGAGAGTTGAGCTTTGAGGATACGCTTTGCCTCTGGGAGGTAATGTGGGCAGATCAGGCTGCAATCAGGGCAGGTATTGCCAAGTCTGCTTGGGGAAGGATTAGGCAGAGAGCCCCTCCTACCGATGATCTCTTGCTCTATGCAATAGCGGCTTCTGTGCTACAAAGAAGGAAGACTATCATAGAGAAGTACAGCAGCATGGAAGAGATCATGAGGGAGTGCAACAGCATGACGGGCCGTCTGGATGTGTGGAAGCTTTTAGATGATGCCCATGACTTGGTGGTGACCCTTCATGACAAGATTTAGAAACACCCAATGCTAATGCTAGGCTTTGATCTTTTGCTCTCTCGCCCACCCTCCGATTCTTGTTTTCCTTTTTTTTTCCTTTTTCCTTTTTTTTTGTGTTGTTGTTGCACCTGGTGGGGATCCCTTTGAAAGCAAGGGATCTTTGGGATGAGTTTCGCACTTGCTTGAAACAAGCATCTGATAGGCAAATTCTGTATTGGAGTAAATTATGGGATTTATATATATATATAAAATGTATTGCTCGCACTCTGTTGCCCTTCAGAGTGACTGGCAGCAATTCAGAAATTAGTAAATTCAGATCGACAACCTTACTTTGATTTATGAACGAACTTTCTCCTTGAGTAAATTGTGTTTTTGGTGGCAGTGGTTGACAATCAGATGGTAGCGAGTAATGGAGTTACAATCTGACCTCGGTTGTATATTTTGTTGCATCTTTCTCATCACGCAATGAGATACAGACACAAGAGAAACAACCGGTTAGAAGGCAGATTCTCTTTGAGTTGAGATGTTTCGTCAAATTTAAATCTTGCCATTGGCATCTGATTCTTGCAAAGCTATGGGTGTTACCCTCTTATACCACTCATAATTCAGGTCAATTTTGCAATGCTATAGCCTTGCAGTTGTCAATAAAATCCATAGATACTTTAGATACTTCAAACTCAGAGTTTATGGTTTGTTCAGATAAAATTTTGAGTAGGACATAACTTACCGGAGGAGTTATCTGAAATGAAGACGCTATGTGCAAAAGTTGACATACATGGTTACATGTGATGGGTATGAAATGCCACCTTGACATTCTTATTTCAAGTAAGTCTCCTCCCATTCTTAGGGAAGCCCTCACAAACGGTGGTACTATTCACACACACAATTTTATTTTTTCTCACTTTTTCAATTTCAGGCCGTTAGATTGAACGAATTGAAGATGATTAAAAAACAAAAATTAATTAGATTGAATGAATTGAAGATGATTAAAAAACAAAAATTAATCCGAATGAATTGAAGATGATAAAAACAAAAATTAGTACGAGTGTGTGGAAGACAGAATAGAATGTGTGAACAACACAATCTAATTTATAATAACATATAGCCATTCATATGTACGGTTGAATTATTATTATTTTTTTTTCTGATTTGAATTTGAAAGAGTGATCCGAAGAAAACGTTGCAACTTACCAAAATACAAAATTTTAATGTGTTTTGAGTTGGTCGCTTCAATTTAACTCCTCCGGGATCCGTACGGCCGCTTAATTTTTGCTTTGCTCAAAAGTTAACTTTGAACAACGGATCTCTCTCTCTCTACAACCTCTCTGTAACTTCACGGTCAGATCACTCTTCCAAATCCGAGCCCTCCTCCGATCTCCCACAATGTCCACCGCCACCGAACAACTGCACGTCCAGAACGGACTCGTACCAGATCCGACAACAAATCCCAAACCAGAATCCGAATCAGAGCCTGAACTCGAAACTGAACCAGCACCAGCGCCGGAGCCCGAAATGAAACCGGAACCGGAAGCTAAACCCGAGCCAGTGCCGGAGGCCGAAGCTAGACCGGAACCTCTACCCGAACACGAACTGGTGGTGGCCGATGCCGCGGATCCGAAGGTGAACGAAGTGGTCGAAGCCTCGATCCAATCACACAGCCCAGGAGCTGCGCATCCGGAGCTGAAGAAAGACGAAGGGAGCCGTACATTCACGATGAGAGAGCTGCTTAGTGGCTTGAAAAATGACCAATCAAACGACGTCGTAAATGATTCCAGCTCCCCTTACGGTTACAGGTTTGCATTCCTTAATTTGAATTTTAAATTTTGATTTTTTTTGGTGGTGTTATTGTGCAAAATTCTGTTTGTTGTGCTTGAATTTCGTTTAATGTGGAGAATTAGTTCAATTGATGATCTTTTTTCTGCAATTCCCACTTTCGGGGTTTTCGAATACTGGAATTCACATGAAGAAGGATATAAATTTGAATTTTGGATTGGTTATGGTGGATTAACATGTATCTATTTCGACGAAATTAATCAGTTTTAGTTGTAGATCATATTATTAGCGAATGGAATTTGTGTTGGGGGCGGTAAAAATGTAAGTTTTGTATGGTCATTGTAATGGGTTAATGATGAAAATTGCAACATTAAATTGGGTAGGTCGATTTGCATGTCTCTGCTTTCGATGAAAATGATCAGTTTTAATTATGGATTGTCTTTGTTATGGATTACCTTTATACTTTATTAATCGTTTATCTGCTAGTTGTGCCAATTTGTGGGTTTGAATTGTATCAGTGAGGAGAGCCCACAGGAGCAACACTCAGAGCAGAACAATGCTGCAATGGAGTTGATCAACAGTGTTACTGGTACCGATGATGACGGTCGGTCTCGCCAACGGGTTCTTACTTTTGCTGCTAAGAGGTATTGTATTCTTTGTCCTTCCTTCTTACTTGTCAGCTCGTAGGTAATAGTATAATCCTATATTTTAGTACTGAAACAAAGTTTAAGTTGTTTGCAATATGCATGGTCATACTTCTCTTTTCTTATATTTCTTTTCAGAACTATGCGAAGTTTGCAACCGCATAATGTCTAATGGGTGTTGCTTTCCTGGAATTCTTATTTGTACTTAAATTTGGTAGGTATGCTAGTACAATAGAGAGAAATCCAGATGATTATGATGCACTTTACAATTGGGCGCTGGTTCTTCAGGTTTGAGATACTGTCCTGTTTGATATTTGGTTGCATTTAATTATGGTTTCTGGTTATCAAATTTCAACCAGATGGGTTTCTCTGATATTAACTATTTCTTAGCAATGCAACTGTGAGAATGGTTTTAGTTTATATGGCTTTAATGGTAGTAAGAATAACGCACTGAAACTTTGTCTACCCTATGTGTTTTTTACGCTAAATAACCCATTCTACAGTAGCCAACTTTTTCCAACTCCCTATAGTCTCTACATTAGTCAATATTTTCCACTTGGGTCAGATGCGTGGTATGAAAAAAGCTATAAGTACCTTCATTATGTTAGCTCTTTCCTCCAGTTATGTACCTTTAGATGTTTCAGCTTCTTTATAAATGATTACATAATGTGAACTGTCACTTGAATATTTTTTTAAGGACATTTTGTCTTCCTCTTAGGTGCACTAGTGTCAAATCATTTTACTATCTAAATGATCCTCATTTGGAATGCAGGAAAGTGCAGATAATGTTAGTCCAGATTCTACTAATCCTTCTAAGGATGCTTTGCTTGAGGAGGCTTGCAGAAAGTATGATGAGGCTACCCGTCTGTGCCCAACACTTCATGATGTATGTTTACATATCCTTTTCCATTATAATCTCATCAAATGGTCGTACCCAGTGCACAAGGCTCCCGCTTTACGCAGGGTCTGGGAGAGGTGAATGTCGGCTAGCCTTACCCCCATTTTATGGAGAGGCTGCTCCCAATATAATCTCATCAAATAGCTAGTGAAATTAGTAATCTTGAAAGTGCTATGATAGGGCACTTCAGAAGGTGTCTATATGTTTGTTGATGATCTTTCTATAATTTCTGATTAATTATCTCACTTGTGAGAGTGAAAATAATGCGTGATTATTACTTGCCAGGCTTTCTATAATTGGGCTATTGCAATCTCTGATCGGGCAAAAATGCGTGGTCGTACAAAGGAAGCTGAAGAACTATGGAAGCAGGTTAGACCATAATTTCAGGGCTTCAGCCTTGCAAGATAGAATTTACTTTCTTTTTTCTGTGTCTTAACTCTTAAGAAAAGTTGCTGCTCGTGTTAATTTCTCCTTCTGCTGCTGTTGTGGCAGCCTTACACTTGGCAGCTGTATTCTGACACTTGGAAGCTGGACATGACTTTAATATTCAAAATACAATAGCACAGAAACATGAGCAATTGCTGATTTTTAGTTTTATTCTTTTGTTAAAAAAAAAGGCCTTTGGACTAGGTGATCTTTTGGAGGTTTTAGGAAATTAGGAGTTTGCTTCGTAAATCAATTTTGCTTCTCCTTAGATGTGGTGGTGCTGGCATCAAGTGGCAATAGCTGTCATTTATTTCTTGTCAAATCATAACCAGTTTGATTTTTAATTTCTAAAGAAAAACATAGTCAAATAAATGAAGTGATTTTTACCACCCCTTGATTTGATTTGCAGGCTACAAAAAATTATGAAAAAGCGGTGTTGCTCAACTGGAACAGTCCCCAGGTATGACTCAAGAAATTGTTGTAGTAGGCTTATTCCTGTTTCTTATGATATTTTACAAAAACCAACGTTATATACAGTTACTTAAAGAGAAACAGATTATATGTTGTACTTTTATGTGCAAATGGAATCGAATTCTAACAAAGTACCAATATCAACGTCATAGGTGAAAGCTAAAACAAACAATCTCAAACTAACACAAGAGATTTACGTGGTTCGGCGTAAAGCCTACGTCCACGAGTGAAGCACGGCGAGGAATTTCACTAAACAAATGGAGATTACAAAAGAGTGTTTAAACTCTCACAACCCAAATCCCACAAATTACAAACCCTAAACCAAACAAGAGGGAGAGAGTGTGTGTTTCCCTCTCTGTAACCCAAAACCCAAAACCCAAAACCCAAAAATAAAATAAAATTTTGGAGAACCCCAAAAGCAAATAAAGAAAACTTGGTCTCCTCTAAATTGGCATAGTGAGTAGAGAACCCAAAACTAACGGAGAAGATTCTCTCAAATTGCTCTCTAACTCACAAATTGACTCTCACCAAATTGCCACACGAATGAGCCACACTAAATACACTAACCCTAAGGTCCTAATTATAGTGCATAGGACTTGGGTTACAATAAGAATCCTAATAGGAAATAAATCCAAATCCTAATCAAATAGGTAATTAACAAAATCTCTCCACCAAGGAAACTAAGAAGTCAAAACCAAACCCAAATAGGACACCAAAACCAAATAGGTAACACAAACCTAATTTATTGCATCATCCTAATATTGAGCCAAAAACCCAACATTATGAAACCTTCTGACTTGATGAAAGGAAAAATGTACTTATTTGCGTTGTCTCCTTTGTTTCCTATCACTAAATCCATGTCATATATTTCAGGCACTTAACAACTGGGGGCTTGCTCTGCAGGTATCTTAAATTGTATTAGTATTTGACTTTGATTTAACTTATTTTAGAAGAAATAATATCTTTTTGAATTTTCTCCTTGCTCGGCATATTTATGTTACATGTCATCAACTCCAAATTAATTTTTTTGTATAAAACAATTTTGCAATTTAGGAACTCAGCGCAATCGTTCCTGCAAGAGAAAAGCAAACAATTGTAAGATCTGCAATAAGTAAGGTACCATATAATAATTTTCTGGAGATATCAGAATGATTGGATGAATGTGAAGGGAAACCAGAAACTTATTTTCATCTTTGAAGTGTTTGTTTCTCATTTATACTGTCATGACTCGTGTCACTTTCTTCTGGTGCAGTTCCGTGCAGCTATTCAGCTGCAGTTTGATTTTCATAGAGCAATTTACAACCTTGGAACCGTATTGGTTAGTTTGTTACTTATTTTAATAATTTAGGATAATCTGGTACTCCATTCATAATTTAAATGGATTCTCAGCTTCCTCTATAGTGGATCAAGAAACCACTGGTTCTCTTATTTACTAGTCCCTTGTAGCTTGAATTATCAAAACTTGGTTTTTTCTTTCTTGCAGTATGGATTAGCTGAGGACACACTAAGAACTGGGGGATCTGGACATCCCAAAGAAGTTTCACCTAATGAGTTGTATAGTCAATCGGCTATCTACATTGCAGCTGCACATGCTTTGAAACCAAATTACAATGTAAGGTTCCCATAGTTTTCTTTCTCAATCAATTTGATTTAATATTTATTTGGAGAAAAGGACAACACTTAAGTGATACATAAAATTTACTTGGTTTTATTTTTCCTTTTAGGTTGAAGGATATTCATTTTGATTTGTGTATGCTAAGTTTTTGTGTGATTAATTATTTACAGGTTTACAGTAGTGCCTTGAGGCTGGTGCGATCCATGGTAAGAACTAATACCAATTTCAATAAACCCTTTAGGCTTCTGTATAAATACTTTTGGTCAGTTATGAGATTGGGTCTCTACCCGTTCTCCATTGCGGGACTTATGACAGAACCGTACATGATGTGCTTTCTTGATTATTCCCTGATATTCAAGACTTAATTCTCCCAAATCTTTCAGTTGTCATACCTTGATGTCTGCTTAATCTAGTTGGTTGAGATATTTATTTTTTTTTGGTTTGCTTACATGACGATTTCTAATCTTTACAGCTTCCCTTACCATATCTTAAAGTTGGATATCTTACTGCACCGCCAGCGGGAAAACCAATTGCACCTCATAGTGATTGGAAACGATCGGAGTTTATTTTGAATAATGAAGGGCTTCAACAGGTAATCTTTATCATTTTCTAGTGTATATTAAGCGAAGAAAAATCATCTGCTGATTCGATAACTGAATTAGTTGTAGTAACTTTCCTTGCTTGTGCCACAAATATATTCTTTATCTATTTGTTACTTATTTGTGTTCCTTCTGTTCATCTACTTCCTTTCAGCAGGTTAGCAAAAGTGAGGCAAAGCATGTACCCCAAGGCATCTCAGGCAGATCAGTAGAAGCAGCTATAAAAGTTGACGTTCCAGATATCGTTTCTGTTTCAGCATGTGGTGATCTGACTTTACCACCTGGTGCAGGCCTTTGCATTGATACAATTCATGGACCCGTCTATCTGGTAAGGAATGCCCTTCATAACAGATAAAATTCTTTATATGAAGAGAAGTTCTTTTGTTCTTTGTGGTGGTTACAACTTACAAATCATAGAATTTTTTTCGACCGTATATATATAAAGTGAACTAAAAACATTGCATATATATATGAAAAACTGATTCTAATGTGAATGTCCAACCTCCAGGTTGCTGATTCATGGGAACTCCTTGATGGATGGCTTGATGCAATCCGTCTAGTTTACACCATCTATGCTCGGGGTAAGAGTGATGTTCTGGCAGGTATAGTAACAGGCTGATTTAACGTAGTTTTTATTTTTCTTTTAATGTATCATCAGTTCCTTGATTTTTTTTCGAGTGATGTATAATTTTCCGATTGAGAATGACTTGTTTGAATAAACTCTGTAAATTACGCATTTTTTGACACGACCAATACAATTTTCCTTTGCATGGTCAGATTTCACTCTGTTGAACCAGTTTTTGCATCTCTTCTTAAGTTTTACCTCAGATTCCTTCGGTTTTCGGTGACAAGATGAAATTTTTATTGTGTAAGATCGGATACAACTTGCTACCATTCTTCCCTATACTAAATATTAATTGCTATGATGTGCCCCTTAGTTTTTTTACCCATTTCTCACTAACCTCACACACACACATATATATATGTATGTATATATAAAGCCCTTTCACTCTAGGAACCCAAAAATTTCATGCACATTGGGGGTTTTACTTTGGCCAGAGCAAGAACCGATGCGGGGAGAGTCCACAACCCTTCCCCGCAAATCAACCCGGAAGCAACTGCTGGAACCATCAGCACAGCCTTCTTGCTGTTAATCTTGTGCCATACAAACACAATCAGACTCCCTATGCACATGTCTATGGCAAAGTATGCCCCGACGAGAAATGGAACGCCCATGACCATCGGAAGTGGCATCCATTTTCCGATCTTTGGTAAAAAATCTCTGACTATGTTGACTATCACCGCGAAAGCTAAAAAGCCGTAGCAGAAGCTGGAGGCAATGCTGAGGCAGCGCCGAGAAGCCTTGCACGCCTAGGATCGCCATGTTTCTGTAGATCAAGGCGTAAGGAGCCTAGAATTCTCCGTGCGGGTTTCCCACATCGAACGCCTTGTAGAATAGGAAGAAGCTGAGAGCTGTCACACAGCCTAGTGCAGTTTCAAGGGCTTGGCTCACAAACATTGCCCTGGGAGAGGTGAAGGTTAGATGGGCTGTCTTGAGATCTTGCATCAGAATACATGCCACGGAGACGACCGATTTGATGAGGCCGCAGCCCGCAAGCCCCGCCACCACACCATGCTCTTTTCCAGTCATTGCTGCCAGCACAAAGAGGGCAACTTTTCCATAGTTGTAGGACATGTTTAGATCGGTTAGACCAGCTCCATAAGCATTGCAGAATGCAAGAGATGGAGCAAGCAGGTAGGCTACTATAACATAATACCATTTGAGCTCCGGGAACATCATCGGGATCGCGATTACGGAAATGATGGAAAAGACAACGTATCCGGCTACTGCAAGCCGCGTAGGGATGTTTTCGCGGAGGAAGATTTCGTTTTGTTTTTTTTCGATCGGCTTCACCTTGCCCTCAACATCTGCAGGGAGAAGAAGCTGATTAGCAAAACTTTTAACTAAAATAACACAGCAGCATGAAACAAAAGCATTAAGAGGTTGATTTTATTACCCAATTGGAGATTCTTGTTTTTCAATCCGACATGAATATTAACAATGGTGCATGTTAGGTACTCAAGCCCAAAGGAAGAGCTCAATCCAAAAGACTAGCCTGATAGGTGGGAGGACCCCAAGGACTTAAGTATCACTACACCATTTCTAGTGTAGCCGATGTGGGATCATAACAGTGCAAACCAGAATCTTGACGAAATTGTAAAGACCGTCACCAAGTATTAGGGCAACTGCGAGAAAAACCTTGTAACCGTATAAACTCTTCATGTCATTTTCGTCTAAACTCTCCGGGAACCAATGTCCTTTACGCCGGCCTATGAGCGGCCATAGTACACCGAAAGAGAGCACAGACCCGAAAAGTAAGGACAGGTTTATTAGATGTGAACATATCATGCCTGCTCCGACGAAGGTCATGCCGAAATCGAAGTAGAACCTGCAACAGATAGCAGCAAACTTATAAAGGATCACTAACAGCAAGCAGAAGCAGGGAGAAACAAATGAGTGATCGATTTTTTCTACGTGTTTTTCCAAGCTTGCAATCCGAACGTGGGGAATTGTGAGAATCCACATTCTGCTCTAGCACTGTAAAACCACTTGAAGAATCCCCACAGGAAGCTGACAGAAAAATACTTCATGAAGCCGTGTACTTGCTTCCTGCAAATGATCATAACTTGTGTTGAGTTTTGCATCTAATACGGTTTTTTAAGAGCAGATGTGGCGTAACTACATTGGTTAGAACGGATCAGCTCTCCCATATGCACCGAGTTTTAATATCGTTTCTATTAAAAAAAAATACATATATGGCTTTCAAAGGAGAGATAAAGGGAAGTGTTGGCAGATGTTTACTTAGCCATTTTATCTCCCTGAGTATGGAGGCCATTGATGAGAACCGCAGTTGCCAAACCACTTAGATAAGTCAACTTCAAGTCAACTATCATAATCTGTGAATAAACAAAAAATCCATATAAAAATCTACTTAAAAGGAAAAAGAAACCATATTTATCTCCTCAAAGTCTTCAGTTGAACAAGTAACTGAAGACGGTAAGGAGCTTACAACTTAAGTGATTAACATCATTTATCCTGAGCTGGAGATCTTGAGCTCAAATCCTCAAGTGAGTAACATCATTTACCCTAACCTGAAGGTTCCTGAGTTTGAATCTTCCCAAATATCTCTAGTATAATAACGAGATTAAAAAATAAACAATGACTATAAAATCAGTACCTTTCTTAGAGGAATCAAGACAAAAAGGCCAACAAAACAGACTAGAAAAAGGAAGCCAGTCATCCAACCAAGCCCAGGCTCCTTAACGGCAGTTAAAGGGTTTCCTTCTGTGTTCACACCTGACAGCAGAAATGTCTTCTTGTTTAATCCCAACAAATAAAACGAAAATCCACCTGTTAACAAAACAAAGTATAAAGTTATATAATGTTTAAGAAACATTAATTTACAAATTAATATAACATACAGAGAAACTTAAAAGTACCTCCCACAGCAATACTATAACCAGCAACTGCACAAGTCTGAATCATAGTATTCTCCCGCCGAGTGAAGGGTTTAGAATTAAATTCTGCCTTCTTGAGCAGGTTCGTCCAGGTTCGGATGATCACGAACGCGAGGAGAGCAGCAGAGACATTGAGATGAGGAACAATCCCAAGTTGTGAGGTTTAGCTTCATAGCTATCACACTGTACGCCATTCCGATCACTATGCTCGCAACGACTCCTTGGAATGTTAGCTGCTGTGTCCATGGAAGGATTGTCCCAACCGGCCCCTCGGATTGAACTATTGTCTCTTCTTCCATGTCATCCCTCTCTATCTCCTTCTTCTCCCTTGCTTCCAGCTCCATGTTAATGGCTTCAAAGTCCTGTTGCTTGTTTGTCAGGCAATGGGAACAAAAAAAGAGTTTCAAAGGGAATCCATGCATGAAATTACCTTTTTTTTTTTTTTTTAACGAATAGAAAGAAGAAGATGCAACACAAGAACTTCTTAGGAGATCACTCATGCATGAACGTACCTTCGAGTTGTTTTGTTTTAGTCCTCTCTTTTTCCGTTCCTCGAGCTCAGCTACAATGGATGAGACTAGACTGGACTAGCGTGGCTATGAAATTACATAATCTTGAAAAGTGGATGAAAATATTTGGTGCTGCCTATTGCAGTGAACTAGACAGAGAGAAAGGATGCTTCCTTGATGAATATATATAGCCCACAAAGTGCAGAAATTAGTACTTGAACGGGTCTATCCTCTTCATTTTTCTCTGCTCACAAGCCTACAAATTCCAAAACCACATGAATATATCTTATCACTAGAAATTTCAGACTTAGAAATATCTAGGGATAGAAATTTTTCCCGAAAAGTTCCAAACCAAACCAAAAAAATCCCAATCACATACCGAAAAATTCCCCAACTGATAATTCTGAAAATTTTGGGATCAATATTGAATTGATCAACCTTTTGGTACGGCAATTGACACATCCCAACCTGGATTGTCCACTAGGACTTCAAATTGAGTTGTGCTGGCCCCCACCTGGAAGGTGATGAAGCCATAAAGTGTGGTGATGTGGAATATGTGAATAAATTTAAACTTAAAAGTGCCTAAACAAGAGAGTACGCTGTGAGCGGAAATGAACCCATTTCACACGTGACGTCAGAGCATAAGTAAAGTATAGTAGAGTGGATTGAAAATCATATTGTCGAAGGTAATATCTAATACCAAGACTTGCCACGAACCCTCATCAATTGGAAAACTCTGCTACTAGAACCTGGAGGGATAAAAAAAAAAGTGAGTGGGTCTGAGTATAAAGCTTTAATAAAGACCTTCTAAACGATATAACCCCTTGCTGCACTACCTGTATAGTTTCCAGGAAATCATACTACATATAAGTATGAAGTCAAATGTAAATCAACATTAAATAAAAAAATAATCCAAAATCACTACATATTGGCAACAACATAATAAAATTAGATGCTCATCACTCTATGATAATCCACGAGATTGCAGATTCAATCACTTTGCCAGAGATTGCAGAAGTAAACCAGTTAAACAGGTTCAAGTGGCACAACGAATGGAGGAGAAAACCTCTATGTTATTTACTTGTAATTCTGCTGCAACAGTCAAAAGTGAGCATGTTTGGTATATTGACAGTGGATGCAGCAACCACATGATTTCACATGAGTCTATGTTGATTAATTTGGACATAAGTGTTTCAACAAGAATCAAAATGGGGAATGGACAGATTGTTCAAGCTAGTGCAAAAGGAACCTTGGCGATTGAAACCAAGAATGGTACCAAACATATTAAAGAAGTAATGCTAGTGCCAGGACTGGATAAAAATCTTATAAGTGTGGGGCAAATGATGCAGCATGGTTATTTCTTATTATTTGGAGATGATCAGGTTGCAATCTTTGAAGATAGAAGTTTGGAGAGTCATGTTGTTACAGTACAGATGACTAGTAATAGGTGTTTTCCACTACTTAGGGAAGATATGAATGGTTATGCACTAAAGGTTAGTATTGAGGGTGATGCTTGGGAATGGCACAAAAGGCTAGGGCATTTGAATTTTAACATCTTGAAATTATTGTCTAATAAAGAAATGGTGATGGGTCTACCCAAACTTAAGAAATCAACTGGTGTCTGTGAAGGGTGTATTGTTGGAAAACAGCATAGAGATGCATTCAGTAAAGAGTTGACTTGGAGAGCAAGTAAGCCTATGAAACTTGTTCACTCAGATGTGTGTGGGCCAATGCAAGTCACAACATTTGGAGGGAACATATATTTCTTGACATTCATTGATGATGCCACCAGAATGTGTTGGGTTTATCTCCTAAATCACAAATCAGAAGTGTTCAAAGTGTTCGAGAAATTCAAAGTCATGGTTGAATTGCAGAGTGGCTACAAAATTCTAAAGTTAAGAAGTGACAGAGGTGGAGAGTACAACTCTCATGAGTTTATTCAATTCTGTGAAGACTTAGGGCTTGAGAGACGGTTAACTATGGCTTATTCTCCAAACCAAAATGGTGTTGCTGAGAGGAAGAACATAACCATTGTTGAAATGGCTAAAAGTATGCTTCATGACAAGCATTTACCTTATGAGTTCTGGGGAGAAGCTATTAACACAGCTGTGTACTTACTCAATAGGTGTCCAACCAAGGTTGTGGAACAAAAAACTCCATTTGAAGCTTTCAGTGGTAGGAAGCCAAGTATTCAACATTTAAAGGTGTTTGGGTGTATCTATTATGGTCACATACCTGGACAATTAAGACAAAAACTTGATGAATCCTCTATGAAAAGTATCTTTGTTGGATATGGGAAGATGGAAAAAGGATACAAAATCTACAATTTGAGTACCAAGAAGATATTTTTGTCTAGAAGTGTTATATTTGATGAGAATGGTACTTGGAGTTAGGGGTGGGCACTTGAAACCGAAACATGAATCAAATCAAACCGCACTGTAAACACGGAAATTCCTGCGATGAATGAGACAAGAACACGTGTACAAAATAATATTTTGTATTAATGATTTTGAGGTTACAATCTCTTTTACAATTTGATCCTCTGATTCAATCTTCGTAAAGTGTTGATTTGTGGATGGGATGCTGATCCAAAGGGCCATCGGGGCTTGATCTTTAGGATGAATAGTGGTGTACAGATCTTCAAGGGCTTTTGGCCTTGATCTTGAAGAACGGTGGATGAATTATGTTGTTGATCCAAAGGGCCGTCGGGGGCTTGATCTTAAGATGAATGGGTGATGAACGATGAACACTTTCTTCAAGGGCCATCAGAGCTGGATCTTGAATTGGTTGAAGTTCTTCAAGGGCTGTTGGGGCTTGATCTTGAAGAATGATTTGACGAAGAACGAATAGAGCTTTCTTGATCCTTCGGGATTTGCTTGGGAGCTTTAAAGTTTCAAAGCTTCAAGGTTTTGGTGTGATATGAATTGGTCCCTGATCCTTTGATGGAGAAGCCTATTTATAGGCTTTGAGAATGAAGCACCACCATCCTTTTTTTTTTTGGTGAAGTAAGTGGATGATGTAGGTAAAATGAGTGGAGGTTGTAGGTGAAGTAAGTGGATGATGTAGGTGAAATGAATGGAGGTTTGTAATTTTAATGCATTGGTCAACATTTATTTCACCAAAATTTCGATGTCTACACGCACCAAACGGTTCGGTTTTGCGGTTTTGAAATGGTTGCGATTTTCAAACCGAACTGCAAAGTAGGAAACAGTTTGGTTTCGGTTTTGGATGTTGAAAACCGCACCTCAAATTAAATGTAATCTTTTATATGGTTGTTTGTTAGAGTCCATACATTTAGTATTGGACTAAACCAGACTAGAATGTCATTCCTTTCCACCCCTATTCTATTCAACAATTATCACTTATCAATGCAGCCTTTCGAAAAGAAAGAGCTATCTTGCATTTCCCTAGGAAACTAAACAGTAGATTAACAAAAATCATCCCCAGCTTCTCCATAACAAACCATGGTCTTAGATTTAATGTAGATGGTGCAAATTAACACTTGCATTAGGATTAACATGTAATTTTATTGGTGCAAATTTACATACAACGTTTTTGGTATCTTACCATTAGTAATTAACATTTAAAGGTGCAATATATATATATGGAGTTGGAATATATGTCAACTGTTACAAGCAAATATAGTATGTTGACTTACAAACAATTCTCCCATCCTCCTCATTTACATGTTCAATGTAGGCCTTATTATGGTAATCAGCCTCTACTGCAAAATACAAATCTTCTTCGTGGCCAAGTGAAAACATGCAGACGATCCTATTTTATTAATTTTCAGCATACATTAACACTTGCATTAGATAGGTGTAAACATGTATTGTTTGAAAAATGAGACCGTCTTATGCGTTGATTGGTGAAAATTTTAAACTGTACATTTTTTCTCAAAAACCAAACCGAAATCGTTTGAAACCGCACCCAAACAAACCGAACGATTTTGGTTTATTTCGATTTTGGCTTCAAAACCGCACTAAACTGCACCGCCAAAAGTTTCGGTTTCGGTTGTGGCTTTACTCAAAACTGCACCGAACCAAACCGTGCCCACCCCTACTTGGAGTTGGAATGCAAAAAATGGTGAGAAACTATCATTTCCTGTCATTTTGAATTTACCTGAGATTGATCCATTACCACTGAGAGATGACATTCAAATAGAAGGAAGTGACTGTATAGTTGAATATCAGAGTGTGCAACGAACAAGACTACCAAAATAAGAATATTATTAAATAAACGAAAATGCCGAAACGGCTACAAAACTCCAAGAGAGGTTACATTGTGAATAACTTAATCAGATAAACTAATACAATCACTCCTATATATAGTGAAAACTAAAGCAAAACCCTAATCCTAGACGGGCAAGAAACTTTGATATCCTTGGCCCACAACAATATCATAAACAATAGTAAAATAATAACTAATTTTCCAACATGTATTACTCAAAGGGTCATTGATTCTCAAACTGAGAGTGGTGAATCTAGTTTTGCCAATACCACACCAGTTAAAGAAAAGTCACAAAGTGAAATATATGCTAGATGCAATGTTAGCATGATTGAACCAGAATGCTACATTGATGCATCCACTGATGTAGCTTGGATGAAAGTAATGAATGCTGAAATAAAGATGATAAAGAAAAACAAGACCTGGAAATTTGGTTGATAGACCATCAGTCAAACCTATTGTTGGAGTGAGGTGGATATACAAGACCAAATTGAATCTGGATGGGACAATTCAGAAGCACAAGGCAAGACTTGTTGCCAATGGTTATACACAAAAGCTTGGTGTTGATTTCAATGAAACATTTGCTTCTGTTGTAAGATTGGATACCATTAGGACTCTCATTGCCTTAGCAGCTCAAAAGAAGTGGAAGTTATTTCAACTTGATGTCAAATCAGCTTTTCTTAATGGAGTGTTGCAAAAGGAAGTTTACATTGATCAACCTGAGGGATTTGTAGTGCAGGGTGCAGAAGACAAAGCGTATAAACTGAAAAAGGCCTTGTATGGATTAAAGCAAGCCACAAGGGCATGGTATGAAGAAACTGATACTCATTTGCACAATTCTAGATTCACTAAAAGTCCAAGTAAGGCAACCTTGTATATGAAGTCAAGGGGAGAAAGTGAAAGCATTATTGTCTCTATCTATGTAGATGACATTATCTACACAGGTAGCAACACTGAGTTGTTAGAAGAGTTCAAGTCTAACATGATGAACATATATGAAATGACAAATTTCTGTTATATCACTTTCTTGGCATGGGAATATTACAATTTGAATTTGGAATCTTCATTAATCAAAGGAAATATGCAGTTAGTTTGCTACAAAAATTTGGATTGAAGGATTGCAAGCCTGTTAGCACTCCATTGGTGGCGAGTGACAAGCTTAAGAAAGAGGATGAATGTGAGAAAACAAATGAGAATGTATATAGGCAATTGGTTGAAAGTCTGTTGTAGTTAACTGCAACAAGACCAGACATTATGTTTGCAGCTAGTCTACTGGCTAGATTCATGCATGGACCATCAAAGAAGCATTTGAGAGCAGCAAAGAGGGTTCTTAGATATATACAAGGCACATTAGACTATGAGATTGAGTATGAGAAAGGCAAAGAATCAATTCTCATAGGGTATTGTGATAGTGATTGGAGTGGGAATGAAACGATATGAAAAGCACATCTAGATATGCTTTCTCTTTTGGAAGTGGGGTTTTCTCTTGGGCCTCGGTTAAACAACATAATGTGGCTCTGTCAACAGCTGAAGCGGAGTACATGAATGCAACTGAAGCAACCATTCAAGCGGTGTAGTTGAGGTTCAAGATTTTGGTGAAGAACAAACTGAAGGTACTCCTTTCTACTGTGACAATACATTTGCCATTGCTATGACAAGAAATCATGTGTTCTATCAAAGAACAAAGCACATTGGAAGAAGATATCATTACATTCGAGAAGCATTGTAGTCAAACATCATCAAGCTAATCTATTGCAAGTCTGAACATCAACTTACAAATATTTTCACCAAGGCCTTGCCAAAAGATCGATTCTGCACACTCAGAGAGAAGCTTTGAGTTAAACCAGTTACTAGCTTAGAAGGGAGTGTTGGAGCATAAGCATGGCAGCTGGATCAAGCATTCAAGGTTGAAAATGTCCAAGTGTTGTTCTTTGCTAAGTTTATATATTTGTAATAAATGGTCAAAATTATATCATCTCAATGGTGTATAACTTGACACATGTGCAGTTTGTTATATGTTAAGTGAAACCATGTAAGTTGCACGTGAGCATAGTCATGATGCTTTGGTGTGTTGGCAATGGCTATATAGCTGGTTTGTAGCCGAGTTTTATGCAACAAATCCAACATAGATTCGAGGAAGCAACATACTCCTTCTTCCCCAAAAGTTCATCTCTGATATTCAAGCTTTGAATCCATTTCAATTAGTTGTTGAATTGATTACAAATACATAGAGAGATTTAGCACAAAAGTAGCTCAAACACTAACAGACTTTACCACCAGGCCTCTGCATTGATACAATTCATGGACCCGTCTATCTGCTAAGGAATGCCCCTTGTAACAGATAAAAAATTTTATTTGAAGAGAAGTTCTTTTGTTCTTTGTGATGGCAACAAATCATAAAAAACTTTCGGCGGTCTGTCAAGTGCATAAAAACTGGACTTAAAACATTGCATTTCTATATGAAAACTGATTCTAATGCGAATGTTCAACCTCCAGGTTGCTGATTCATGAGAATTCCTTGATGAATGGCTTGATGCAATCTGTCTAGTCTACACTATCTATGCGCGGGGTAAGAGTGATGTTCTGGCAGGTATTGTAACAGGCTGATTTAACGTAGTTTTTATTTTTCGTTTAATGTATCATCAGTTCCTTGATTTTGCTTCGAGTGATGTATAATTTTACGATTGAGAATGACTCGTTTGAATAAACTCTGTATATTACGAATTTTTTGACACGAACAATACAATTTTTCTTTGCATAGTCAGATTTCACTCTGTTGAACCACTTTTTGTATCTCTTCTTAAGTTTTACCTCGGATTCCTTCGGTTTTCGGTGACAAGAATAAATTTTTATTGTGTAGGATCGGATACAACTTGCTACCATTCTTCCCTATACTAAATACTAATTGCTATGATGTGCCCTTTAGTTTTTTTTACCCATTTCTCACTAACCACAGATATATATATGCATATATAAAGCCTTTTCACTCTAGGAACCCAAAAATTTCATGCACATTGGGGGTTTTACTTTGGCCAGAGCAAGAACCGATGCGGGGAGAGTCCACAACCCTTCCCCGCAAATCAATCCAGAAGCAACCGCCGGAACCATTAGCACAGCCTTCTTGCTGTTAATCTTGTGCCATACAAACACAATCAGACTCCCTATGCACATGTCTATGGCAAAGTATGCCCCGACGAGAAATGGAACGCCCATGACCATCGGAAGTGGCATCCATTTTCCGATCTTCGGTGAAAAATCTCTGACTATGTTGACTAGCACCGCGAAAGCAAAAAAGCCGTAGCAGAGCTGGAGGCAATGCTGAGGCAGCGCCGAGAAGCCTTGCACGCCTAGGATCGCCATGTTTCTGTAGATCAAGGCGAAAGGAGCCTTGAATTCTCCGTGCGGGTTTCCCACATCGAACGCCTTATAGAATAGGAAGAAGCTGAGAGGAGCTATCACACAGCCTAGTGCAGTGCCAAGGGCTTGGCTCACAAACATTGCCCTGGGAGAGGTGAAAGTCAGATGGGCTGTCTTGAGATCTTGCATCAGAATACATGCCACGTTGACGACCGATTTGATGAGGCCGCAGCCCGCAAGCCCCGCCACCACACCGTGCTCTTTTCCCGTCATTGCTGCCAGCACAAAGAGGGCAACTTTTCCATAGTTGTAGGACATGTTTAGATCGGTTAGACCAGCTCCATAAGCGTTGCAGAATGCAAGAGATGGAGCAACTATGTAGGCTACTATAACATAATACCATTTGAGCTCCGGGAACATCATCGGGATCGCGATGACAGAAATGATGGAAAAGACAACGTATCCGGTGACTGCAAGCCACGTAGGGATGTTTTCACTGAGGAAGATTTCGTTTTGTTTTTTTTCGATCGGCTTCACCTTGCCCTCGACATCTGCAGCGAGAAGAAGCTGATTAGCAAAAACTTTAACTAAAACAACACAGCACAGCAGCATGAAACAAAAGGAAATTAAGAGGCTGATTTTATTACCCAATTGGAGATTCTTGTTTTTCAATCTGACATAAATATTAACAATGGTGCAAACCAGAATCTTGACGAAATTGTAAAGCCCGTCACCAAGGATTAGGGCAACTGCGAGAAAAACCTTGTAACCATACAAACCCTTCATGTTGCTTTCGTCTAAACTCTCCGGGAACCAATGTCCTTTACGCCGGCCTATGAGCGGCCACAGTACACCGAAAGAGAGCACAGACCCGAAAAGTAAGGACAGGTTTACTAGATGTGAACATATCATGCCTGCTCCGACGAAGGTCATGCCGAAATCGAAGTAGAACCTGCAACAGATAGCAGCAAATTATAAAGGATCGCTAACAGCAAGCAGAAGCAGGGAGAAACAAATGAATGATCGATTTTTCGTACGTGTTTTTCCAAGCTTGCAATCCGAACGTGGGGAATTGTGAGAATCCACATTCTGCTCTAGCACTGTAAAACCACTTGAAGAATCCCCACAGGAAGCTGACAGAAAAATACTTCATGAAGCCATGTACTTGCTTCCTGCAAATGATCATAACTTGTGTTGAATTTTGCTTCTAATACGGCTTTTTAAGAGCAGACGTGGCGTAACTACATTGGTTAGAGCAGCACATATGCACCTAGTTTTAATATCATTTCTATTAAGAAAAACATATATGGCTTTCAAAGGAGAGATAAGGGGAAGTGTTGGTAGATGTTTACTTAGCCATTTTATCTCCCTGAGTATGGAAGCCATTGATGAGAACCGCAGTTGCCAAACCACTTGGATAAGTCAACTTCAGGTCAACTATCATAATCTGTGAATAAACAAAAAATCCATATAAAAATCTACTTAAAAGGAAAAATAAACCATATTCATCTCCTCGAAATCTTTAGTCGAACAAGTAACTGAAGACGGCAAGGAGCTTACAGCTCAAGTGATTAACTCATTTCCTGAATCGGAGATCGTGAGTTTGAATTCTCAAGGGATTAACATCATTTACCCTAACCCAAGGGTCCTGAGTTTGAATCTTCCCAATATCGCTCGATAGTAACGAGATAAGAAAAAAAGAAACAAAGACTATAAAATCAGTACCTTTCTTAGAGGAATCAAGACAAAAAGGCCAACAAAACAGACTAGAAAAAGGAAGCCTATCATCCAACCAAGCCCAGGTTCCTTAACAGCAGTTGCAGGGTTTCCTTCTGTGTTCACACCGGACAGAAGATATGTCTTCTTGTTTAATCCCAACAAATAAGACGCAAATCCACCTGTTTAACAAAGAAAGTATAAAGTTATATACTGTTTAAGAAACATTAATTTACAAATTAATATAATATATAAAGAAAAATAAAAGTACCTCCCACAGCAATACTATAACAAGCAACTGCACAAGTCTGAATCATAGTATTCTCCTGCCGAGTGAAGGGTTTCGAATTAAATCCCGCCTTCTTGAGCAGGTTCGTCCACGTTCGGATGAACACGAACGCGAGGAGAGCAGCAGAGACATTGAGATTAGGAACAATCCCAGTTGTGAGGTTTAGCTTCATGGCTATCACACTGTACACCATTCCAATCACTATGCTCGCAACGACTCCTCGGAATGTTAGCTGCTGTGTCCATGGAAGGATTGTCCCAACCGGCCCCTCGGATTGAACTATTGTCTCTTCTTCCATGTCATCCCTCTCTATCTCCTTCTTCTCCCTTGCTTCCAGCTCCATGTTCATGGCTTCACAGTCCTGTTGCTTGTTTGTCAGGCAATGGGAACAAGAAAAGGATGCTTCCTTGATGAATATATATAGCCCACAAAGTGCAGAAATTAGTACTTGGACGGGTCTATCCTCGTCATTTTACTCTGCTCACAAGCCTACAAATTCCAAAACCACAAAGTGTAGAAATATCTATGGCTAGAAAATTTTCCCGAAAAGTCCCAAACCAACAAAATCCCAATCCCATTCTGAAAAATTCCTCAACCGATAATACCAAAATTTTCGGGATCAATATTGAATTGATCCCGAACCTTTTAGCACGAGAATTGAGATTACATATTTAATAGTTCGAGAATCCCGAACCAAACTGAAAAATATATATATTTATTTTGGTTGCATACATGTTAAATGTTGAATTTAAGTGGTTTGATAATAAACTAATTAGAAATAGAAGTATGAAATTAAGTAGTTTGGAACATCAATTTGGCTTAAGTATGAATGAGTTGGCATTTCAATTGGTGTGAAATTTCAAATTAATATGAGATAAAAAAACTCAAATTTCATTTAATATGAAATTGGGGAACATTTCCAAATACCAAAAGCCCAAATTGTAGCCCACATTTGGTTAATATGAGATAAAAAAACCTAAAATTTGAGATTTTTTTTATGTGGGCTAGATTTCAATTAAAAAACTTAAATTAATATGAGGTAAAAAAAACCCAAATTTTAGCCCACATCCAATAAAAATCTCAAATTTCAACCCAAAAACCCAAAATCCAATCCCGAAATACCGAAAACATTTCGGGAATCTCGAAAATTAGGAATACCGAAATTTCGGTTCGGGATTGATCTTCAAATTCATGTCCTAAAAATTTTTGGTTTGAGATTCGGGATCCCATTTTCAATTTGAGATCTCATACTAACCACCCCTAATATCCCAGGTTATGGCCTTTGTTTTTATATAATTTCAACCACTTTGCAAAAGTACCAACCAAATAAATAAAGACTTTTCTGAAAGGAATTGGATCTTGTCCTAAGCTTGGGGTCAGAGCCTCATGACCAACACATAAGGGTCATTAGATTTTGATCTAGCAGTTACAATTATTATAATTTTTAAAGGACTTTATATTTGTAGCCGTTAGATCAAAATTCAATGGCTCTTATGTGTTGATCAGGAGTCTCCTGAGCCCAAGCTCAGAACATGATCCAATTCCTTTCTGAAATGTTAGGAGCAAGGCAAATGAATTGCTATATTGATCACAATTATGGGACACGTGATTTGGCTAGTTGACGGGAAAGACTTACATCCAAAGACATTTTATATATTAACTTTCTCGCATATCCTGACCAATAATACAATATTTTATATATTAACTTTCTGCTTGACATTATATTATTATTTAAAAGTCGAGGATGAAATGTAAGTCTCTATCCTGCTTCACTGACATTTGTCTTACTAGCTGACCTTATCGTTGACCTTATTTATGTTTCTTCTCTTGCACAAGGTGTGCCCATATGAATTAGGATAGAAGTGTTGGGGTAGGACTAGTGATTTCCTCCCAATGAAATGAGGTGGTTAAATTGGACCATTGGGAATCTGTAAGTTGTAGATTTGTGGGTCCAATCACCTCTTCCACAAGGTGTGTTTAGGGATGAACAATGGTTATAAAGGACGGGTAACCACGGGTATTACTCAAAACCGTTTAAGTCTTTATCTGCATAACTGTTTACCCGTTCGGTAATTGCATAAACAATTATTTTCATACCCATAACCATTTATAAACAGTTAACCGTACTCATAACCGCGTACCCATGTAACCGTAACCGGATACTCATTTAATCATTTACCCGTTTACTGTTTTTTACCCATTTATAGGTAAATAGAAATAAAATGTTCATCAGCTGCCATTGTGGACTAAGTTTATGCAGATAAAGCAATGTATGGAAAAGACTTGAACATTGTTTGTCAAAGCTTCTGGTAGTATTACGGGTTTGTTCAAATTCATCAATGCTCAACAATGTGAAAACCCTTTGGGCATCACCTATCCAAAACCCAAGTAGAGATAGAGGTATGAGTAAGGATTAGGACATGTTCAATGGGGCTACTACCTACGATCATGATTGCTTCGGTTCAACGGATTTGAGCTTAAATGTTGTAAAGTATCATAGTCTTTTCTAATCCATAC
The DNA here is from genome assembly GCF_042453785.1 of Malus domestica. Classification (NCBI taxonomy): domain Eukaryota; kingdom Viridiplantae; phylum Streptophyta; class Magnoliopsida; order Rosales; family Rosaceae; genus Malus; species Malus domestica. The sequence goes on along the minus strand of NC_091674.1, from coordinate 21,139,021 downwards.
AAGTATAACTAGCAAAAATTAATCAAAAAACAAAGATGTTGAAACTTTCCAAATTCCCATTACCACATAGTTTATAGCGCTAAACTTTCGAGTACTCTAATGCTTTAGTCTGTCTAATCACAAAGTCTCATCGACTCATTGTCACCGAAAAAGACCTACATAAATGTAAATTGGATTAGTATCCCAATTAATTTCAGGGTTTTTAGTTTTTTCTTTAAATTTTACACTTATTAAAATAAACGGTCAAATGGGTACCCATTTATAATCGCAAATAATCCTCATAACCGTCAATTTAAATTTCACAGGTAAATGGTTATACCCATAACCATTTATTTGTTTAAACAGTTACCCATAACCATAACCGTGAATTTTAAATGGTGGATAACCGTAGTTACCCATACCCGTGGATATTTGCCCATCCCTAGATGTGCCCTTATGAATTATGACAAAAGTGTTGGCGGTAGGAGTGGTGGATGCTTCCAATGAAATGAAGTGATTAAATTGGGATGAGGATCCTCTCCGGACCTCTTTGTGGGAATCTAGAGGATCAATTAATCGTGTTCATTCATCGTACATCGTGCGGTCAGTTTTCGTTAGGTAATGTTTATATTTAATTTTTAATAAATAATTTAAAATAAATTTTGACAGTACGATGTACGATGTGAGAATCCTAATCCGTTAAATTGAATTGAGGATCCTCCCCGGATCCTCTTTGTAAAGATCCTGGGGATTCTCAAATTGTATCCATTTATTGTACATCGTGCGGCTAGAAAATGCTAAATAGCCAAAATGGTCCCTAAGATTTGCATAATCAATAGAAATGGTCCCTGAGATTGAAAATCAATAGAATGGTCTATGAGATTGTCCACCATCCATGATTTTGGTCATTCCGCTAAAAACTCTTCGGGCAATTTTCAAAGCTTCGTAACTCAATCGTTTCTGAAGCCCAATGGTTATCCGAGATGGCTGAAAAATAGCCTGAAAGGTGACTGGTTTACTGGAAAACTAGAAAACTCGCTGGAAACTGGGTAAACTTTAAACGTTCATAACTTCTTCAATACTCAATAAAATCAAGTGATTCAAAAACAAAAATCATACTTCTCGACTAGACGAAGAGAATGATACATTTATCGACGGATAAATCTCTGTGGTTTGGCCGAAAAACTGCTTGAAAGTGGCTAACTCAAAAATGGTTAGTCACTTTTGAGCACTTTTTTGGACAACCATGGCGAGTTAGCCGTCAAGAAAGGTACCATTATCTTCGTCTCATCGAGAAGTATGATTTTTGTTTTTGAATCACTCGATTTCGTTGAGTATTGAATAAGTTATGAACATTTAAAATTTACCCAGTTTCTGACGAGTTTTCCAGTTTTCCCGCGGACTTGTCACCCTTCAGGCTATTTTCCAGCCATCTCCGGCAATCATTGGGCTTTCAAATAGGTATAATCTAGGGCCGGCCCGGGCCGGGTAGAAGGGTTTTGAGTTTGGGAACCGAACCTAACCTGGCCCGTTTCAAACGGGCCGGTTCGGGACGAGTTCACGGGTCCAATTACTTTTTTTTTTTATTCGGTTTTGGATTTTTATTCGGTTTTGGAACTGCCTCGATATGCTGAGCAGAAGCAAAAGCAAAACCAACAATTTTAGACCCTCATTTGCACTACTCAGAACACAAAAAAACAAATCCTACAAACATTTATGTATACTCCGCACATGTTAACTTCCATGCATGTCCCGAAATAAGCAAACCATGAAATCCTAGATCCATAGTTTCAAACAGAACCCATTACTCTTACGCACAAAACTACATCAAATCAATCTCACAAATAATCAAATTGTTCAAATCGGCAAATCGAACCAAAGACGTCATCTTTCCACGGATCCAAGACCTCCACCCTCGCAATTACAAATCACATCAGTTGATGAATCAAAACAAAATCAGAAACCCACATAAATAAAAAACCCTAAATTCCTAAATAAAAAACCCTAATTTCCTAAATCAGAAACCCTAATTTATAAATTACCTAGGGATGCCACGATGGAGAGTTAGGAGAGGATGCCACGATGGTGATTGTACCTCTCCACCTGGTCCAACCGTTCGCACGCCACCAAGATTGTAGATTTGCTTCCCCAAATAAACCTCCAACATCACCTTATCCTGCATGTTTGCCGACCCCTCCAACGAGTCAAACAAGGTTGAGTCCGGCCAGCAGCTTGTGAAACTTGAAGACTGTGTTGATCGTCACAGGTCTCGTAGAAGTGCATCTGCAGCATGTCAGAAGAAGGAGTGGTCGAGATTGAGGTTTGAGATGGGAGCCTGGGCTTGAGAGAGGTCTGAGACGAGAAAGGAAAGAAGATGCAAGGATGAGAGATCGAGGGAGGAGAGTCGGAGTCGGGATAGAAAGAGAAGGTGATGTGAGGGGAGAGACGAAGAGTAGAGTGAATTGGCCCAATTGGGTGGGGGTCTGAGATGTATCTTTGACAAAAAAAAAAAGAGATAGTAGAGAGGGTAGAGAACGGTCTGGGCTGGGGGCCCGTTTTCTCAAATTTTTAAAACCGGCCCGCCTCGTCCCGTTTCGTATTTATAATTTTTGGACCCGTCCCGAACCGTAAGGATCTGCCCCTACCCGCGGGTCCAGGACCCGTTTGCCCACCCGTAGTATAATCTTCTTCTACACTTTCCTATCTTCATTTTGATATATTATGGGTCGAATTTGGTTAATAATCGATTGAGTTACGAAGCTTTGAAAATTACCCATAGAGTTTTTAACGGAATGACCAAAGTCATAGATAGTGGGCAATCTCAGAGACCATTTCTATTGATTTTCAATCACATGGACCATTTCTATTTAAAGTTAAATATGAATAGTATCTGACGAAAATTAATCACACGATGTACGATAAACGGACATAATTCGAAGATTCCAAAGATCCTCACAAAGAGAATTCGGAGAGGATCATCATTCGTTAAATTGGACCATTGGGAATCTGTTAGTTGTATATTTGTGTGTCAAATCACCCTTTATTTAGTAGAAAATGATTGCTGCAGAAAAAAGAAAAATAAACAGTGATGTTTTTTGAGCATGATGGGTTAATAAAAGTCAAGAAGATTCTCCATTATATTTGAAAAGATTACTCTCTATCAATTATAGTGCTCCTGTTCCACATAATTTCAGTGGACTGCAGACATGTGGAGCCATTGCTTGTTAACCTTCAACTACCTAGAGGATTTGTTTGGAAATGCTCAGAATTGTTTTGTTGGAAGCGCTTTTGCTAGAAGAACAACAAAATTATTAGTGAAAATCCAAGTGCTTTCTAGCAAAGTATTTGAAAGTGTTCTGAGAGAGAGACAGAGAGAGAGAACCTGAAAGGGATTAGAGGAAAGCTCGTATTGTATCTCGGACTGCAAAGCCCTGAGCAAGTTGAATTGTTTGAGAGCTTTGCGACCCTGCCCCGCCAGACCCATCGCCCTCGACATTCTCCACCCTCCGCCCCTCTCTTTCCGACACGGGGGACACGTGAACCTTATAAACTTGTTTAAACCCCAAAACGACACCATGGGTTCACCCGAGTACTTTTATAATCCAAAAATATTGCTAAATTATTGTTCCAAAATTCACTAAAAGTGCTTCTTATTTGAAAACGATGCCAGCCATTCCAAAAGCATTGCCAAATAAAATACAAGTTTCTTAACAAAGTACATATACGTTTCATTGATGAATAGAAACATATCAACAGTAAAAATTGAAATGCCAGAGCCACAATCAAAACAAACACAAACATATACGTGAATCACCCATTTTTGACTTCGTCCATGAGGTTGTAGAGTGTACTCATGAATAAATTATAAGGTTTCGTAACAAAGTACATATATATTTTCTTGATGCATAGAACAAATCAAGTCAAAATTGAAACGCCAGAGCCACAATCAAGACAGATACAATGATTCAATGATATATGTGAATCACCCAATTTGGTCTCGTCCACAAGGTTATATAGTGTTCTCATGAATAACTCATAAGATTACATCAAAGGAAAGTGAAATTACATTACATTAAACATCAAAGGAAAGATATCCGTATACATCTTTTCTTATTCAGCACTTATATTTGTTTTAGGAAATTTACGTTTGCATAAGTCCAAATAAGAGTGTCCAAAAGAACAAAATGAGTTTGCGTAAATCATTTCCCTAGGTCAATCCCGATACTACTTATCAACTCAATGTCTTCTAGATGAAAACACTAAATTCAACAATTTAGGGTTTTGTCCTCTACGTAAAAAGCAATGGCCGTGAGCTGCTCACGTACACCGTCCACAGCTATGCTTTTGGAATATTGCTTGTGCCGGCAACTGGCGTTCACACCAGAAAATGAAAGAACGAAATAAAAATGATGACAGATGAAATTAACTGATTGAAACTTCAGACCCCACATGATCAGACAAAGAAAGAAACTATAACGAAAAGCTATCGGTATTGTTCATTTTAATGAAAAACCATATTTTTACACTAAAAAGTCAATCCTGATACTATTTACTTTACCCTTTATTCTGTTCTTATCGTTAAAACTCAAAGTTTTCAACCCATTTTCATTAGTTTTCCGAGTAAACTATCGATTTACCCCCTGAACTTTCACTTAACTTTCGATTTCCCCCTTTAACTTTTCTATTGGAAAATTAAGGACTCAAACTAATTTTTTTTAGCCAATTTGCCCCTTACCGTTAGTTTATCATATATTTCATCCAAATTTTTGTTAAGTGAGACCATGTACATAACATGTGAAGGTAGTTAAGTCATTTCACTCTTAAAAACTATTAAAAACTGAAAATAAATTAAAAAAAACAAAACTTTCCCTCTATTTTTTCCCGCTAATTCATATCCTCAATTTTATTTTTCCCTCTCATTCCTATGCAAATGACAATATTGTGTTATTGTCTTCATAAGTAGCTAAAACTTAAGAAATAACAAGGTATCTTCATAATGTACTTTCAGTCGGTCCTCTTTGAAACTTGGATCTTCTATTATTGGCGTCCAGGACTCACGATGTAGGGATGAAACAATTTCAAACTCTTCTTTCCTAACTTCTTTGCTATATATATACACTTTTTCTTTTCTTTTCCTCTCTTTTCGATTCTTTTCTTTCTGTTTTTTTTCTTTCTTATTTTTTACTTCAAAGAATAATAAAAATAATCCTAACTTCTTTGCTATATATATATATATATATATATATATATATATATATATACACTTTTTTTTCTTTTCCTCTCTTTTCGATTCTTTTCTTTCTGTTTTTTTTTTTTCTTATTTTTTACTTCAAAGAAGAATAAAAATAATCCTACACTACACATGGTACCTCGGTATACACCACATCTTTGATGTAGAACCCAACCTTTATCTTCCTTGATGTCCACTTGGTATTCCTTAAGCTATAGGGAATGGCTAATATAGGCTAAATGGGTAGGGATGAATGTGGGTGATGAAAGAAAAGGCTTAGTGTTTGGCTTCAAAAGGGTAACTAGGGATAAGATAACATAAAAGGTTGGTTAGAAAGGCTCAAACGATCCAAACATGGCCAAAATCATCTCCCTAGTGTTGCATGACTTAAGATTTCGCCTCGAGAGATATTGAAGCAAGTTCTAGTGAATGATAACGCTATCATGAAACTCACAAGAAAAAATATGCAAGAGGCTCAAAATCTCACATGGGTTCAATAAATTTTCACTTAAAATCCACATACAATTCTCTAAGTAAGAGATAATCATACTGACATTGGTTATTGGTATAAGATAAACTTGAGAATGATCACGTAAGAATCGGATTAACCATATCAAGCAATTGAAATTTCACATAAGAAGAACCAATTCAAATAAGTTTGTGACCTAGAAGAAAACGAATTATTATCATTGACTTATGGAAGGTCTAACTAGAAGAAAACGACTCAAGAAAAAGAAATTTTTTTTGACTTTTTGACACCATTTTTTATAAAAAAAAATTATGACATTAAGACTTAAATAGAAGAACAAAACATAGAACAAATAAACAGAGGAAAAGAACATATGCCAACAGAGGTTGCCCAATATGATAATACCATAGGCAATTCGACCTTTAGACAAAGACTAGCAAAGAAGGCCGCACTCTGCTGCGGGTTTGAAACCGTAATCAAAATTTAGCACTCATTTGTAAATTATTTAAAAATAAATGAAAGCAACTGAATCCACATAAAAAGGTCGTACCCAGTGCACAAGGCTCCCGCTTTACGCAGGTCTAGGAGAGGTGAATGTCGGCTAACCTTACCCCCATTTATGGAAAGGCTGCTCCCAAGTCTCGAACCCGAGACCTACCGCTCATGGACGAAGGCACTTGCCGCATAAAAAGCAACTGAATCCACATAATATTTATTATTCATCTATAATATAATCCAACAACAAAGTCTTGTATATAACTTGACTAACCCACATCATTTCATTAAAAAAATGCATTTTTATCTTTGCTATCACAGACTGTTTTTAAGATATATAAGAAAGGTTTGGCTGGATTGGTTTACAAAAAGAGAGGGATTGTTTGTTGCGTAAAAGGAGAGCTTAACTCTTTCACTCAATTATTTGACATTAATTACACAAACCCAATTCCATATATATAGACAGACAGAAGCTTTATCCTAGAGAGAAACCATGCCCAAATGATTATATAATCTCCAGACTAAGTGTGAATTCAGAGCATGAAGGGGAAGTGAGTTCCTTGGTTCCCACATTGTAGAGACTAATTCTCAAAACTTTGCCAAGCATTACAGGAAACCATGGAAAGAATAAAAAGGACCACAAAGATTGCAAAACAATTAACCACAGGTGGTGTTTATATGCCCACTGAGAGAGAAGAGCTTCTGCAAGTGAAAAAACGTATTTATATAAAACAGGCCTGTACCATCTAAAAGAGCCTCTTGTATCCATTCCAATTATACTCATATCCACCATATCCCTCTACAATTCCCCACCACCAATCAACCATAACTGATTTCAATACCCTTAGCTGCTTTAGTAGACCATCTAGTGACACCTAACTGCCACCAAAATAAAAGACATGATCAAAAGCATACATATTACAGGGCTTCAAAATAAAATAAAAAATAAATTCAAAAGAAATCAAAACCATTAATCCTAAAAACTGTTTAGTAAAGGATAAAACAATCTTTCCATCAAACAAATTTGAGAAACAAAAAAAGGGAACTAAATTTAAGTTGAATAGAGGTGGCAATTGCTTACCCAAAAACCCAAACAAAATCCCCCAAAATTCACGCCCCCAAAACCCTACAAATCACCACAGTTGAAAACCAGCGCTACACTGGGATCATCCACACAGCGATGAACTCCGATCATTGTCACCGATCTCCATCTCCTTCCAGAGCCAAAACCCTTTTAAGAAAAAGAGGGTAATGAATATGATAAAGCCAGTAATGAATGGAATAACCCAATTTCTATCACCAATCACCCTTGCTGAGTGATGATTCACACACTTCCTCATACTTGTTTATGGGTTCCTATCCAACAAAATTTTGACTTAGTACCCAAAACCTGTATCAGCTCACAAACACAGAGAGGTTTATCAAATTCAAAGCAAAACCCACATGTATACTGAAGATTCTAGAGTTAAAAGAGGAGCAAGGAGGTTCAGTTACGGAATCCAAAATGCAATTTTAATGAGCAAATGAATACCTAAACTGGGGTTAACAATTTTTAGCAATAAAAAACATGTCTTTCGATCAAAGTTGCATACATTACAGAACTTTGGGATTAAGGAGGAACAAAAAGCCCAAATTCCAATCAAGAAAAATAAAAATAAAAATTGTATGTAAATTTAAGCTTTACCTGTAGATTGGCAGCAGTCTCTCCATAAATGGGGGTAAGGCTAGCCGACATTCATCTCTCCCAGACCCTGCGTAAAGCGGGAGCCTTGTGCACTGGGTACGACCTGTAGATTGGCAGCAGCAAAAGCATACTGGATCCAACGGGAGCAACATGAGAGAACTGGATGCCCAGCCTTTGACACGTTATCGAGTGAGTTTAGGGATCTGGGTTTTGTGTTTGCCATTGAATTTTGGAATGATCTGGAGAAATTTGGGTTTTAGGGTTCTATGAATAGTATGACCCTGTGAGTGATTGATTGTGTAACAAAAATTAGTAAAAGAGAGTGTAAGGGTGCGTTTGTTGCGCCAGACTATCTCGGACTGGACTAGCTTCAAGGACTAAACTGGACTGGCTTAGACTAGATTAAGCCGGATTATCTTAGTGAAGCGTTTGGTGCAATGTTGGACTAAGAAGCTGGATAATAACAAATTCTAATATTATATTATTTAATCTATAAATTATTAATATTTTATTATGATCTTATCTTTTTCTCCATCTTTTCCTACCATTTTCTCCATCTTTTCCTACCATTTTCGTCCCACTTTCTCCCTCTTCTCTCAGTTCTTCGTCCCACCCTCTCCCTCTTTTTTTCCTCCCAAACCTCTCAATTCCTGTCTTTCTCTCATTCCCGGTCAAGCTCCTTATCGATTCCAATCTCTATTTCTCTATCCTCCCTCCCTCTCTAGCTGTGCGTTGTTCGAACAGAACCTCACAGCTCCATTTTTCCCGACGAGTTGCAGGTTTCCCGACATGTTTTTCGGCCAACCCTCGTTGAATTGGATGAAGTTGGCACTGCCAAAAAATTCCACACCATCCCTAGACCAAGATCTTAGCTTTGCATGCTCGAATATGTCATGGATTCGAAGAAGCCCAAACAGGCCGAGACTTCCATACCATTTTCCAGCCACATTCAACCTCCTTTTGGCCTCGATTTAGGTAGAATCGTAATTTTGTCACTCCCAGCTTCAATTTGGTATATTTTATATGAATCTGCTTTCGATCTCTGGGTTTTTGGCTTTTTTTGGGTTTTCTGGGTCTCTGACTTAGAGATCTTATGGACAGACAAGAGGGAGGTGGGGAGAAAGACAGTGGGAGGGCAAGTTCACAGGCGTGGGGTGAGGCAAAGTGAGGGGAAGCGGGGAAGCGGGGAAACGGGACTAGCAATCCTCTCCTTTTCGGGGGCTCTCACTAAGCCCAGCTAACGAAGGATTTAGTCGGCACGAGTCGACTTAATCCCACTAAACTCAATCCCGACTTGCACCAAACATGGGTTATTAGTCCTAGCCAGTCCAGTCCTAGCTAAGGAGGTCAAACAAACGAGGCCTAAGAGTATTATATATGAAACTATATCATTGGAACCACTTTATGGAAAGTTGTAGTAACTTTGTCCTTCGGATGATTAAACTTGCACGGTATACAAATTTGCATCTTTGAGTCTTCATAAAGTACTGCAACATGCAAATGGAAAAGGATCAATTAACAGTTCAAGTGCTTAATGCATTATTTCTGCAAAAAGAATAAAGAATTGAAGTGCTACTTACAGGACAATCTGGTGCTCCAGGTCTCTCGGGAAGGACTTCAGTTGAGCAAGGCCAAAGCATAAATTCAATGGAAAGAACCAATGCAATTTACTTGTGATGTTAAGTTGAACATCCGATGCCCTGGCGAAATTATTGAGTATCAAATGATCAAGCAATCAGATTATAGTAAATTACTAAATGATATTTACAAAAATAAAAAACATAAAGTTAAGAGAATAATGAAAAACTTAAGAATTAGCCTTAGCAAAGTTAAGATAACTTAATGCTTAAACAAAAAGCTAGCACTTACTCAGTCGCATTACCTAGACGCTCTGCTAAAGGTACGGTGCCCACTAAGCTGAAGAAGAAGACCCATCCCTAACGTCTACAAAGTAACTGTCAATGGACTAGGGGTGAAGTCAATCTAAATTATTGAAAGGATGTGCGAAAAAGAAACCATGTTGGAGACATTCTTACAAAGAACAAAAAAAAAAAAAAAAAAAACTTAAAAACACACTTAAAAAGTAAAAACATAAACAGGTATGAATATTAAGTGAACCAAAAGCAGAACAAACCCCTAAAAGTGCTTAAGTTCAGGTGGGTTTTCTAGTATTTTATCAATAATATCAGATCAACAAAACCCTTAATGCAAATCCAATCCAATATTGAAAACAGATGAATATAAGAGAAGGAAAAAAAAACACTTTTATTGGGCCTCATATTTACTGCACCACAAAATCCACTACTCTCCATAGCAAAAGGAAAATACCACATTCTCAGCTTCAATTTCTTGGAAATTAAATAAGGCATTCACCAGCATTCCCGCATAGAAATCACGTAAAGTGTATGACCAATTCACGAAATTTTGATTCAATCTAACTATCAATCTATACGTGTGAAATGACCAATTCGTATACGTACATTATTCATTTAACCAAATCTAAATGGGTGTATTGTATATATGGCAGTTAACGCACATATACGAAAGTGAATGCGCAAACATACATAAATGAATACATTTGAACATTTGAGTAGGGAGGAATGTATATAATTTGATGCATATAAACGACGTATGTACCAAGTAACAAACCAATCCATAGTTTCCCTCTTCAAATAACAAAATCCACAGAAATCCAGCATTGAAAATTCATGGACACTCAAAAGAACTGTAAACGAAACCGAAAAGCCCACTGAAGAAAAAGGAAAGATTCCAAGATTACACAAAACCCAAAATAACACAAACAAATCTCAAAGCATTTCTCAAAAGGACATATTACAATAAAAAAAAGTGAAAACCCTAATAAATTACCTCGCACAGAAGCCCATTTTTTGGGAGCAGTTTAGCCACATGCCTGTACCAACATTGAAAACAAACAAAAAGTTTATAAAAAAATGAAGAAAAATCGAAAGAAAACGAAGCAGAAAGGAGCATACCTGTACTCGTAGATATCATTGAAGTACTTCTCGGAATACTGGATCTGACCCTGCTATTTAATCCCAAACCATGATTTCAAGCAAAATCTCGAACAGGGTTTTTCAAATTTCTCAGTTTAATATGCGAAATAAAGACGGTTTTCAAGAAATTGAACATATTATATGTGCACTGCAGACACTTGCGAACTGGCTTGCTTAACTAATATTTTTCTAGGTCAAATTTTAATTATTTGATTCCTTGTACCGTTAATATTAGATGTAAATACATTCATGTTTATGAAATTCGAAGAGAAAAACCATATACCTCAGTTTTTTTCAGTTGATCAGTCACCCTCCCCCGAGTCCCTTGAACGTTAACATTCTCATGAGCTTGCTTGTTCCATGGCGTGCCTTGCTCCCATTCAGATCCTTCTCTTTCTCCTACTTGGAGAGACTAATTCAAGCAAATTCAAACATTCAGACAACACATCTCTCACTTGATTGATTGGTACCAAATGAAGGCCATTGATACTTATTTGTAATTTAATTAATAAAAAAAATTAAACGCTTCATAAAATTATACAAAAAATTCCAGAAATTTAACGAAAATAGAGAAAGAGGTTGTACAAATTTGAAAAAACCTGAACTCAAAGTCTCCAACTTGAATTCCTTCATCTCTAAATTTCTTCAAAAAAAAAATAGGACATGTGTAAATCAAAATCGAATATAAATTCAAGTTCGAAATCGAACTCAATTGGAATCAGATCGAAAGCAAAATCTAATAAACAATATCGATTTGAGATATCAAAATTCGAGAAATATATAGAGCACGCACCTGAAGAAGTTATACCCTGTCTGAAAGTTCTTTGTGCAAATAGAAACTGGAAACTGCAAAGCAAAAAAAACCACCGCTTAAGAATGAAACATCACTCAAAATTTATATTAAAAAAAAACTTAATACATATAAAAAGTTAAAAACTACCTGTGGAGTCAGATAGAAATGGTGGCCTACCGATCCTAAAAAGCATCAAACTTTGTCAAATTCATCACCCTTTTCTCTGTTATAGAAGGTAATTTTGGAAATGATAAAAAATTACAGTACACTTGAGAGTTAGGCACTATCTCAGCTGAAAGTTCTTACCTTTCTTCTTTCTCTTGAACACAGTAAGAAAAAATCCAATTGGGTAACTTTTTGAAAGCAATCACTAACCTGGTAACTTTTTTCATTGAAGGTTCTTCTGGAGCTGAAGGTAGAACTACCCAGAAGGCAAAACTCTTGACAAATCAAACCCACAAAGAATTGATATTTGGATCCTCAAAACCCTAACTGAAAATCAACAATTAGATATCTAATTGAACAAAGCTGCTACACACATAGCAATTAAAAGAAGAACCTGAAGCAAAGATCGCACAGATCTCACGAAGTGGAATCGAATCGCCGATCATGTGCAGAGCACAGTTTTTTCCTTTTTGATTTCTCTGCGATTTCCGAGGAAAAGAAGTCGGGAAACTTATGTTGGACGCCCAGGGTGAAAAATGCCATTTCACTGTATAAAACACACAAAAACCTAAATTTACAGAGCAACTCGAGGGCAAAAAAGGCAAAACACTGGCCGAGAAACAGTGTTTAAAATTTATATCAAATAGTTTACAAATAATGTAAAAATAGTGATACAATGTTAACATCGTAGATAACAAAGAGGTTAGAAAAACTTTATAGGTAAACAGTTCAATTTGGAGAACCTGAGATTTAAATATTACAGTCATCTATTATAGTGTAGTGGTTCTAGCTGTTCTTCTAGTGGAACCAGCATTTGGGTACAAAAAATTACAAAATGCTGTTATATGTACATGCAAAAAATATTACAGTCATCTAACATAGTTTGGTAGTTGTATCTGCTTTTCAACTGGAACTAGCAATGAAATACCAAAAACTAACAGACGCTAGTGTATCAACATGCAAAAAACATTGCCAAGTTCTGAGGAAAAAGAGATTTACATGTCATAAAACACTTGGAACAGTTTTGACATATATTAACAGATGATATTATATGATTTTGAGTGGAGCAGCTGCAGTTTTGGTATAATAGTGCTGATCATTAACAAAACAACCTAATCACAGAAAAGAAAACAAAATATATTAGATAAATGTGTTTATAGTGGAAGAAATGATAAAGCTGAAGTATATTACCTAGTCTTTTATTGGTGGTGTGATGTCTCTTTTTGCACCAGTTGGAGACGATTTTTTTTTCAATGATTTGATAGGAACCTCATCAAATTGTTTTAGGTTGGTCTCTGATATTTCTTCCAACTCACTGTTTGAAATGGGAAGTTAGTGTTAGAATATATGGGTACATGATGATTTAAAATTGGTAATTACAAAAGGAACATAATACGAACCTGTGTTCATCACCGGTAAAGAGAGCTTTCCTGTTGGACTCGTTTTCGTTTATATGATGGTCCACTTGTTTCTGCTATTGAAGTGGAGGATAAAATGGTGGTGGAAGATACTGTAACTTCTTGGATCAATGGTTGTGGAGTGATTGGTTCCATGGTTGTATCCTCAGACACATTGTAAATAAGAATATCACTTGAATTTAAAGTGTTTCTTCTGTTCCCAAATCGCAAGTGAAATTTTTTTTTCTACCCAATCAACCTTAGAAACTCGTTTGGCAACAGTTGTTGGTCAACCAATCTTTGATTCAGTACCAAGTCCTTGCATGGGATACCAAAAAGTTATTCGCTAGATTTTCCAATTATTAGAGCATTGATTTCATTGGTGTCATCCTCAAGAACCAAATTGACTTTGTACCTATATTAAAAATCAAAGTATATGAGGGAAAATAACCTGAAATTCAATATATATAAATAGAAATAAAACAGAAAAATAAAAAAGCGTGGTGTTTGTTTAGAAGTTAAATGCATAAAGATAACTATGTTTATTAAGTTCATTAACACCTTTTATTTATGGTAACCGTATGAAAATATGAGAAACAGAGAATATGCATGAATACTAATGATAAACAACATTGGAACAAGTTTACGAAACCCAAATGAAAAGAACCAGATTGTAGTTGACAATTAATCAAATTAACATTGTGGAGAGTCTAAAAGTTGTATCAATTTTGTAGAGATGGGTAAACTTGTATAACAACGATTACAATGTGGACGAAGATTGCATTGTATAACACAATGTATTTAAAAACAGTTTAAATAATTTGAAATTGAGAAAGGTCCCGAATTTCATTTTAACATCACAAAATTTAAGCAAAATGTTATCCGTAAGAAAATTTTGGATAGCAAATGTAGAAAACACTGAAAAATGATGATCACTAAGACTGATATTCAGTTTCCAATTCATCTAGACAATATATATTGAAATCACATTTAGGCAAGTATGAGCAAAGATGTGAAAATGTGAAAACAAAAAAGATTTGGTAAATAATTATATTATATAAGCAATGAAAAAAAATGAAGGTGAAAAATATTTTGACAGATTATTATGAACTTGTAACGGTGCATGTTAAATATTACCAAGGAGTTGGAGTTTGGTTTGGATGTTTTTGACAAATGAGTTGTCCAATTGTCAAGTCCTTGTGCATTTGTTTTACACAGTTGGGGCATGCGTTGTACCACCATTCGTTACGTGTGTCAAAACGCTTGATAGATGCTTTACATAGGAATGTATCATTCTGTAAAATAGTTTGTAACAATTTGGTATGAGCAATAGTAATCATGTATACAATGTTTATTGGAAACGTAAAAATGTAGTTGTACATTTGTAAGAAATGTTAAAGAGATGTAGTTCGATTTGATACCTTGTGCAAATCGGGATCTAGAAAAGCCAGCTCATCGATTGTTAATTTTTTAGCTGTGCGCAAAATTTCAACCTCATTCACTTGTTTTGTGGAGGGTGCCAATATTTTTATATGCTCTTTACAATTTGCAAACCTAGAGAATTCAAAATGTAATATTATTTGAATAAATTGATAGGATTAGTATTTCTTTTGCTGTTATAACAGCAACCACATTTGGATAAAGCTACATTGATTTGTTTGAAGACTCGTATGAATACTTACACTGATTTGTATGCATTTACTTCTGGAATATCCGGATCAACAGAGAAAAGTGAGCAGCCAGTACTGTTCATCACAATTTTTTCTGTGCATTGAAAAAAAATAATAAGAAAGTGTAAAGAAAACACCGGTAAATATTTTTACTCACGTAACCGAAGTTTTGGAATGGCATGGAACAATTAGTTGTGGCACTTATATGCTAGCCTTTGATTAATTTGTTTTTGTTCCAAACGTTGTAGTGCAGTGAGATGACCAATGACATCTTGCAATTAAGAAGGTTAATATAAAAAAGTTGTGAAAATTAATTAGACAAAAAAAAAAAAAAACAGTGTTTTTAATATGTATATATCTATACCATGTATAATAATATCACCTGTAAGAATGTCAACATTGTTCAAGCGGGGATAAAGTGTGTTGTAATCCTGTAGAAAGAAACGATGTTGAGGAATGGGTGGAAACACATTTGACAGCTTTTTGAAGGCTGTTATACCACTAAATATAAGCTGATTATCATGCGGTACTACATTGTACTGCCCTCTTATTTTAGTGGTCCTAAAATTTGTGATTTCATAGCAACCGCCGGGTTCAAATTTTGACGCTACAATCTCACAGTCAATGTCTGACGTGGAACCTTCAACCGCATGCTTCTTTATTGTTGGTTATGTAAATGAAGAGAACGGTAAAAAAAGAAAAAGGAACAAAGTTAAAAAAGAGATTAATATACAAATTCAAATAAATATTTAAATTGTTAACATGGAGAGATGCAATGACATGAAAAGATAGAATGAACGAAAATAGTTAAGTGATTTGAAGCAATATTTAAAAAATTAAGAAACAGAAATATTATATAAAAGTATAAACAGAATCAAGTTCATTTAAAAATATTTGGTTTCTTTGTTGATTACCAATCTAAATGCATTATAGGGTTTTGCTGGAAAAAAAACATCTAGTTCATTTTATGGAATGAAAGAATGATGTAAAACTAATAACAAAGTATATATGCATGCGTTGTGATCATCACTATATATTTAACATTGAATATTGAATACATAAAAGAGTATGAGAAACAAAAATGTTAATTTGTTAAATGATAAGGACAAAATAAAGGGTAAAGTGAATAGTATCATGATTGACTTTTTAGTGTAAAAATATGGTTTTTCGTTAAAGTGAACAGTACCGGATGTTTTTCGTTAAAGTTCCCTAAAATAAAAGGTTGTTTTCTCATCGTTTCATCAAGCAAAATGCAGTGTAGAGATGTGTATTTTTGAGTAGCTCCATGAATTACTGATTTCCATATTCTACACACACGAGCTTTTATTTTCTCAGCTTTTGTATACGGACGTAATTCAGAGATGAGAGTTACGTTTACCTTTTCCATTTAGTCTACTCAAACCATATATAAATTTTATAAATTATAGAATTGTTATGATACAGATGTTAAAATAAATATTTAAATAAGTAATAATTTCTTAGATATTAGTTGCATGAGAATATTATCTTACCTAAGTAATCTAGATAAATAAGGAGACGTAAGCTTATTTATATCAAAATTTAATAACAATGTAAGAACAAACACAACTTTAACAAAACAATGTGACACAAAAAGACAGTATTGGTTAACTAAGATTAAATGACTGATGAAACTTTAAAAATATGTAGTTAGAATATCATAAAACACAACTACAACAACAATAATAATCAGAACAAAACGCATTGAAAGCAATAACGAAAACAATTCTTCAAAATAATAGGAAAGCAAATCGACTCTCTTTTTTTTCTTCAGAAAAAAGGGTTAAGATCTGAAACAACCAGAGATACCAATCAGAACCAAAGGCAAAAACAGCATTAACTCTACTAATATCAGCATTTATTTCAAAGAGATACAATTATGGACCCAAAAAAATACTCAAACAGCTAACCAATTTGTTGAAACCATCATAAACACAGCAGACAATGAAATTGCTATACCAAAATAAAATCTAGCTTATGATTTTTAGCACCTCAAATCCAATCGAACTAACATACAACAAAATAAACAGATAAAAATGTTTTGAAATTCTTTGATTAAAAAGAAACTTAACATCTTATGACAAATTTGCAGTCCATTACCTAATCAGGTAAAGTTTACCCTCACGTGGCAAGAAAGAGTGCGGAAGTCAAATTGGCCTCGCCTCTGTATAAACAAAACCTGCAAAACAAATCCAAAAATAGTACCAACTCAACTGATATAATTATCTTTGAAACAAATACAACTGTGGAAACAAAAATTAACCAAAAAAAATATTTAACTTTTTATAATTTCGAATCTAAGAAAACGAAACTTACAGTTTGAAACAAAACAAAACAAAAAAGTTGAAATACCTTACATTGATTCGATGTTGAGTGAGGAAAGAAGAGGTGAGAACAACAGAAAGCAAGATTCAAAAGGAAGGATTGAAGGTGAAATTCGAAAGTAAGAAACGGAGAGCTTGGAAAACGATAAAAAAGCAGAAATGGGTATGGGAAATAAAACAAAAAGCAGGGTGTGTATAGAGTGAAAAGCAAACCTCACGATGACCAACACGTGGTATGTGAGAGGCCCCGTTAAATTTACTGTGTATCACATTTTTTAATATTTTTTCAGTCTTCCCACCGGCTATACATGAGTTTAAAAAATTAAGAAGGTATAAATTTTTATTGTTAGTTGTGCCACAAACCACGTGGCCCCGTTTTAATCACATTTTTTAAATATTTTTTTTGTTTTCCCAACAGCTATACATGGGTAAACTGGGAGAGCAGCAGTCAAACAACATAAGGAAACAAACAGAAAAATGTAGAAAGAGGATGAACGCGTGGCCTGGGAGGGCAAGGAAGTCATTTTACTGTAGAAAATATGGGAAAAAATTGGCTTAACAAACAAATTGAGGGGCATTTTGGTCAGCACATTGCCCTAGAACAGTAACCAGCCGTTTGGGTTTTAGTATATATGGGAAAAAATTGGCTTAACAAACAAATTGAGGGGCATTTTGGTCAGCACATTGCCCTAGAACAGTAACCAGCCGTTTGGGTTTTAGTATATATAGAATATAATATAATATAATTTGATCATAACTTTTGAAAGAAAAATCCAATTTTCATGGTCTTTATATGGCTGGAAAGAGGACAAAAATTGAAGTGCGGACAAAATGTTCAAATTCCTTCCCAGTTAATACAGTTTTACGCATACATAGACAACATGAACACTAAACAAAAACAGAACACAAAACACAGAGAACAAAATCCTCCCCCAAACTTGAATCAAACATTGTCCTCAATGTGTAAAACAAAGAAAACATAATGAATAACACAATGAAAGATAGGGTATGAAAACTTCCCGGGATTTTTCATTGGAGCATGCATAAGCAATGTTGAACTTGAGATGTCATGCCTTGTAACGTAATCCCCCCAAACTGGATCATTGCAGACCACCGTTCCTGAAATCATGAAGGAAATTAAAAACTAATGCCATAAATGAAACTACGAAAAACAAAAGAAAAATTTAGAAAACTTGGGTTGCCTCCCAAGAAGGGCTTCTTTATAGTCATGGGCTAGACTTTGCCAAAATTAAATCGAGGATGGCGGATCATTCAAATGAGGAACCACTCCATACATCTTCTTCGTTTTCCCTTTCTTCCACCTTGTAGTTTTGAAATTTGGTGTCGACATAAGACAATGATGCACTACTGGTCCTAAAGGCTCCCATGCTTGCCTCCACTTTGGTGCATGAATAGGGGACAAGTTTAGGGTTGCAATTATGTCCATGGCTGCCTCTCCTTCCATATTTAAATCTGGATACTCAATGCATGTCTTTAACAAATATGTAGACACATTCTCCAAGAAGTTGACATTGACAATGGGAGCAATAAGCTCGATGTGACTGCACTCTTCTACGTCGACTGGTAACTTTAGTGCTTCAAACATCTTGAATTCTATGGATTCTCCTTGAACTTGTAGCTTAAGTGTGCTTGCTTTGACATCAATTAAAGCTCCAGCGGTTGCAAGGAAATGACGACCAAATAAAATAGGAATGTTTTGGTCTTCCTTCATGTCAAGCACAAGGAAATTTGTTGGCAAGATGAATTGGTCTACTTTGATCAAAACGTCCTCAACAAGGCCCTTGGGATAAGTCACCGATCGGTCAGCCAATTGCAAAGAGACAGATGTTCTTTGTAGCTCTCCAATACCTAGCTGCTCATAAATAGAAAATGACATGAGATTAACACTGGAACCAGGTCTAAGAAAGCTTTATTAAATTTAAAATTACCAATAACACATGGAATAGTGAAACTCCTTAGATCTTGTAATTTTGGAGGCATCTTCGTTATCAAAACCTTGCTGCAACAATTTGTAAGCTCAATCTTCTCATGGTCTATAAATTTCCTCTTGTTTGTGCAGAGACCCTTCAAAAATTTCGTGTACGATGGAATTTGCGCTATAACATTGAGTAATGGAATGTTGATTTAAACCTTTTTAAATTGCTTCAATATATCTAAAATATGCTTATCCTTTCTTTGCCTCTGAAATCTCTGCATGAAAGGCATATGAGGATCATAATTCTTCAACTTTTGGAGTAGGAGTGGGAGCAGCGAGTGGTGAAGAAGATAGCTGTTTGGTTGGCATTCTCTTCTTGGTCATTCAGAGCAATTTCTTCTCTTCTATCATAAGGTTTACAACTCCTTAATGTTCTAATGGCATTAACTTGCTCCTTGCCTCGTGGATTAACTTCGGGTTGACTTGGGAAATGCCTGGATTCTCTTTCACTCATTGTAGCAGCGATTTGACTGACTTGTGTTTCCAATTTATCGATGGCTTGACTATTTATTTGCAGCCCTTGTTGGAGAGCCTGCAAAACTTGAGAGGTGGTTTGTTGATATTGCGTATTAGCTTGAACCATCTGAGCAAAAGCTTCTTCCCAAGAAGGTTCTTGGTTTTTATAGGTGCTGCTCCTTGTTGCCATGGCTTGGATCCTTGGTTAAAATTATTATTCCAAGCTAAATTAGGATGCTCTCTCCACCCTGGATTATAAGTATTTGAGAATGGGTCGTTTCTTCGACGGTTAAACGCGTTGACTTGATTAGCCTCCTCAACTTCTTAACAAGTACCACTTTGAGGACAAAGATGAGTAAGATAGGTCTGAGCAGCACAAATCCCACACGATTCTGCATTCTTGGATAACATAGTCACCACATTATCTAATTTCCTTGATAGTGCAGAACTTACTTCATATGCAGAATTCCGAGTTAACTCTCTACTATCCCATTGAGATGAATTTGCGACAACATTCTCAATGATAATAGTAGCTTGCTCTTGTTCTTTACCAAACATATTTCCATAAGTTGCAGCATCCAATCTATGTCGGCATTCGTCACTCAAGTGTTGGTAGAAGTATAAAATTAGTTGCCATGGTAAAAACTGATGGTGTGGACAATTAATTATCAAAGCTTTAAATCTCTGCCATGCTTGAAAAAATGGTTCTCCCTTGTTCTGCCTAAAGTGAAATATGTGATCCTTCAACCTCTGAGTTCTAGACTGAGTGTAAATCTTTTGAATGAACTTACTGGAAAGTTGAGTCCAAGAGGTAATTGATCTCGCTGGCAGAGTCTTGAACCAGGTTCTAGCATCACCCGTGAGAGAAGAAGGGAAAAGCTTTGGGTCAATGAACTCATCGGAGATGCCTTTAATATTTTGTGTCCCATAAATATCCAGAAAGTTATCTACATGTTCACTAGCATCTTGATTCTCATCACCAGAAAACTTGGGCAACATGTTAATAACATAATCTTTGATCTTATAGCATCAAGTTCAGGATAAACTATGCATGATTGTTGAGAAGAAAATTGCGACATAAAGAAATCTTGAATGGTTCGAGGCACACCACCATTATTGTCGTTTGCAGCCATATCTTCCTGTTCGCTCTTCTCCTTAGCCTTCTCTTCTCTTTATTCCTTGTGAATTTGCCTAAGCTTTTGTTCAATCTCTGGTTCGAATTCCACAAACGGAATGTCTAAGGAATGAGTATCGATCATTCACTTACAAGGAACCAAAGAAGGATTTCAGTAATATGCTTGCAAATGCGCTGCAGAAAAACTAATGATGATTAAACAGCGATTAATTTAAGTGAACACAAAGAAAACATAAACTAGAGAAGTCAAATTCCTAATACCTCACGGATTACACTATGTTTGTACCATACTTAGGGCCTCCGTATTTAGATCTCGTATAAATACTCGGGGGATTCAAATGTAATTATGTAATAAAGGAAGGGGCAAATATGTAATAAGTGAGGAGCCCTTATTCTATAAAATGACTCCTCACCCTCATAATAAGGGAGGCCAATTTCTTAGGCCATGGAAGGGCTCTCTCACCTTCAGAAGCTCTCTCCATCTCTCTCCCTCACAAACAGATAAATACATAATCAGTGTGAACGTAGCCCAAACATTAGGGTGAACCACGATACATCTTGTGTTATTTACATTTCTTGCAAATTCACGGGTTGATTTACTTTGTTCCAAGACCTCCGGTTTTGTGCATCAACATACTACAAACAAAAGACTTTAATTGGCTAAAGGAGAATGAAAAGACTCGAACAAACTAGTGAGAAAATGATGTTGATTAATGGTAGAAACAAAACTCCAACTGGAAAACTAGAAGACTCGGGGTGGTATAGGAGAATGAAAAGACAAAAGAAGGTATCCTACTAGAATATGATAACTGACCACTAATAGTCAAACAAGGAAAAGTCTAATTGACAATTCAATGATTTATGCAACCAGCAATTATATATACTAGCATTTGCCTACATACTTTGTGTGTATGAACACATGTTTTTAGAAAATGAGAAGGATAGAGGGAGAGAAAGAGAGAGAGAACATGGGGGGGGGTTTCGTTTTTGGTTTTTTATTTTTTATTTTAATTTAAAATATTAGAGAAATTTTAACATCACCTGTAGGTGAGGCTTCAATAAAAAACAATAAAATTTAGACCTGTGAAATTACATTATTGCCCATCATTTTTTTTTTTGTGATAGAAAACTAAGTTATATTTTCACCATCTTTTGGTTGACAAAGAGAGTTTCATTAATTAGTAGATCTATATATATATAATATGAAAACAAAAAGAAGATAAAGAACATAAACAAAGGTAAAAATAAAAAAATAAAAAAATAAAAAGAAGATTAAAAAAATCAATTAAGTAAAGTGTAATCAACAAGCCGAGTTGGGATTAAGGGGCAATCCCCAGCAACGGCACAAAAAACTTGATGTGTATTTAAACTAATCTAAATAATAGATTAATTTAAACCAAATTAAACTCGCAAACGCACGAATCAATTGTAAAAATATATGCAAATACAAGGTTGATCCCACAGGGATTGCTTTTAATACCAATTCAACCAGCTGATTACACGAAACTTAACTCAACTAGGAAACAAATGATTGATTAATTGATTATGAAAAATAACTAAAACTCCAACTTATAATCAAACGAGGAATATGATTAAAGAAAACACACAACGAATAAAGGTTTACCGAATTAATATGATGAAAGCCTAAGGTCATGAATCCACCAATAACAATCCTATTCCCTTTTCTTCAAGCCGATTACTATCCAATTATCATGCCAATATTTAAGGTTGTTCTTTCTAAGAAATGAGATCTCAGTCAAAAATGTATTTTACCTCACTCTTTCGTCTATTCACTTTCTTCATCCCTCATTCTCTCCTCCTATATGTAAAAAAAATATCTTTTGAGCTACTTATTGTTGTATAAAAGTAGGAAGTCAAGAAGTGTTTTCTGCATTTCATTGAAGAATGGAAGCTCCATGAAGTACATTTGCCTTGTAGCGTTTCTTGCAATTCTCGCCAAATGTACTTCATTTAACTGATTTATGCCGAGAATTGGAAGCTGGTTGCGCATCAGCAACACAGGATGAAAATGTAGCAACTTTTGCTAATTGATGCAGCTAAGTAAAAAGGAAAGTTCTCGTGTGAGTTCCCAGAAACAAAACCGTGAAGGCGTTATCGGGGCCCAAAGCGAACAATATCGTACTATAATATAGTCGAGCCTAGGATGTGGTGGGGGCCCGGGTCGAGATGTGATAATTTGGTATTAGAGCCAATCCTTAGCCGGAAGTGTGCCAATGAGGACGTCGGGTCCCTAAGGGGGGTGAATTATAACATCTCACATTGCCCAGGAGAGTGGATCATCTATCCTCTATTTTAGAGATTCCAAAAGCCTTTAAAGCTTTTTATTTATTTATGGGAAAGTGTCCAGGAGCTTTGGAATTATTCTGAGAACAACTTGTTCTTTCCAGGAGCTTTGGAATTATTCTGAGAACAACTTGTTCTAGTCTAAAAGAATGGAAATGATCCTCGCCAGATCCTTTTTCTAGGGATCAGAGGATCCCGTGATCATAACCGTTTATTGTATATCGTTCAGTTAGTTTTTGTTAGGTACTATTTATATTTAATTTTAAATTAAAATGATTTTTTACCGCACGATGTACGATGAACGGTCATGATCACCGAATCCTCAGGAAAAGGATTTGGCAAGGATCATTTTCCTAAAAGAATTATGATTTTACGCAGGTAATAACTCTTTCTTTTAACAAAAAAAATTACTAAACACTCAACAATTTTATTTTACAGTTTTTTATTTTTATAAGACAACATAATTAGTTTTTTTTATTTAAAAAAAAGCATAGCAATACCAAATTAGCCTTAAAGAGGTGGGCTAAGCCTCACAATAAGTGAGTAATAATGTGGTTCAAATTTGATTTTCGTGAGATCAACTTAAGCCCTCTCACTTGTAAGATAAGATAAATACAACTAGACTGTAGTACTAAGTGATTTTGTGTCTACGACCCCTTAAACTACACTATTTTTCTAATGTGGTACAATCGAGTCCAATGTATATTAACAAATTCATCCGTTATCATATTAGCATTCTTCATATATGTCAATCAAGTTGTTAACAAATAATAATTAATAAAAAAAAGTTTTAGCAGTAAAATCTTATGAACGATAATTGTTGAGTAAAAATAAACTGTAAAATAAATCATAGAAAAATATTTGAATAGAACCAGTTACCAAAGTCACAACTTGCCAAATTGTTCCCAAAATATCAAATCTGTCGAACGGTTTGCAAGAACTTGTCTGAGTGCTCCCAAAAACCACTCCAAGACAAAAAACCATACCATGGTCCCCCATTCATGCACCTCCCAAACCACCCCAATCCTCTACCGCCTCCCCTCAAAATGCACAAAACCCGCATCCCGACCGTCCATTCCCCATCATCCTCAATCCTCCCGCTAAATCAACGGTCAGAAACCCAATTACAAAATCCCGCGTCACACACGAATACTTCCCCCATGCAAGTTCCACGAGGTTTTCTCCCAGCCCGGCACGCAGAAAAACCCCAGAGACCCTGTTGGCGGTCTTCTTGTCGTTTTCTCCGCGTCAGCACCATAAACCGTGTGCCCACTACCCCCGGAAATCCGAGCTGACCCGCATCTCTCACCACTATATGATTCCCAACGGCTTCCATTTCTCTCTGCAACTATCCAACTCAAGTACTTGAATTCCACTCGGGTCAAAATTCGTGACACCATCGAAAACTCCGAAAATTCAAGATGTGTAGATCGACGGACTTCCACGGATTTCAGTCGCGGAGAGACCGATTGAAGATTCGGGAATTTTTTCTTCGGTTTTCGGGTTTGATTACCCGGGAACCGTTACCCGAATCGCTCACGCTTATGTATCTTCCACGGATCAACGAGAACGAGCTTGAAATCGACGGGTCGAAGATCCGACCCGACTCACCGGCATTTGTGACGCTTTACCGGGTCGTGAGCGCGAAGGTGAGGGAGGGGGAGGTGGTGTTCGGGTCCCGGGAACGGGTCGGGGCTGGCGACGGAATCCGGTTCGAGGTGTATCTGAGGGAGGAGAAGGTGCTGAAGGGAATTTTCAGGAAGGACGAGCGGCAAGAGTGGAAATTGGAGTGCAAGTGCGTGCTGGAGGGCGAGAGGGTGGCGGCGGAGGTCGCGGATGCTGAGGTCTGCGTGGCGGTGGAGGGACACGTGGCGATGAACGAGAGAGTGAAGATGGTGGTTAAAAAGACGAAAAAGCACCGGAAATGCGGGTTTAAGCGGCTGGAGGAGATTCCTGAGGAAGGAGCGGTGGATGATGAATATGATGAATCGGACGGCTGTTGTTGCAACTGTAGATCTGACGGTGGAGATTCGGAGATGGGGAGTGACGTGGAAGGTGACGATGAGGGGGAGTTGGAGATGGATATGGAAGGAGTGAGATGGGCCGTGGATGTGGGGATCTGGGTCGTGTGTTTGGGTGTGGGCTACTTTGTTTCTAAAGCCTCTTCCAAAAGCTTAAGACGCAGAAGATTAATCTAAGGCCCATTCAGTTTTTTTTTTTTTTTTCCGTAATTTTCTAATACTAATTTTGGACAATTTGTTTTTATTTTTATTTTTTTTGTCAATAGATTTTATTAGATTTGACGTTAGATTAATCATCGACGGGGTTTGAATCACGCTGTTATACAAAAGTTCAACATCTTTCGACCATTGTGAGGGACATAAAGTTATGAGGTCCAGTTTTGAATGTAATTCTTTCACAACTTAATTACATTTTTACCCCTCAAGTTTCCACAAATTTATTTTCTCATTTTGCCAACTTTAATTTATTTTTGTCCATCAAATTTTTTTTTTATGCACTAAATTCAAAAGCTAAAAACGCACACAAATAGCCGCCGGATTTAATCACAGATTTAATTTGTTTTGTGGGAAAAGTTAGTTGCACAACACCAATTAGTGTTTCATCGACTTTTAGAATATTCCAATACCAATTATTTGTGTTTTTTGCATCCATTGGGCTCCAATCATATACATACATACACTTACCTTTCACCCAAAAAGTCATATAGCCTTTTCCCCCAAAACTTTTTTTCGGTTCGGCAAAAGTGCTTTAAAAGCTTAAGTTGATGACCTTATCTTTGGCCATGACTAAAACTTGACTTTATGCTTTCTATCCTCTCTACTTACGTTCCACCACTAGAGAGATAATACATATGAAATGATTTGAAAGTTGTTTCATAGTATTTTATCTCAAAGTAGTGTTAAAAAGGGAATGTCAGCCTACCTTTCTTTTGGCGCCTTCTCTATCTTCTTTCACGTTTCTCACATAGTTATATGATGATCGATCTCATTCATTTTTTATGCTCATCTTTCAAGAATCATTTCATGCACAAAATATTTCAAAATTAAATTAGTCATTCGATTTAAGTAACATTACTTGAGCTCGTTTTTCAACAGGTACATCACTTAATCTCCATTTGATTTACCTTGTCCTTGTGCCTAAAATATAACATCTATAAAGATACCTATATACTATGAAATGTGAATGTTCACCAAGAAATTACGCAAAATCGGTATTTTGAGCATAAAGATTATGCGACCTGTACAAATTGGCCTAATCTTCGCTTCACATTGAATTAAACCACATGCTCCAGCTTGTCTAGATCTACGTCAATTGAGTTTTCCTTGTTACTATTGTGATTGTACACTAGCTAAGCTATGTACATATTTGCTTTGTAAAATTAAATTGTCATTTTAGCAATTGTTCAAAACTTCTTATAGGGTGGATGCAATTTATGACTATTTACATTTGTACTTGCAATCTTGAGTTTTGTGTTTTTCGGTATTTAAATATTGTTTTTATAAAAAAGAAACAATAATAAAGGGTTTTTTTTTAGCCAAAATGGGCCATGAGATTTGCATAACACATCACTTTGATTCCTGAGATTTGAAATCAATAGAAGTGATCCTTGAGATTGTCCACCATCAATCATTTTGACCATTGGTACAAAATTATGTTAAATAAGGATAAAAATGATAAATATACCCTCAATTTAATAAACAATAGGCCAAAATTGTAACATCCCACATCTCCCAGGAGAGTGGATCATATAAGCCTTATATGTATATTTCCATCTCTACCTAGCACGAGACCTTTTGGGAGCTCACTGACTTCGGATTCCATCGGAACTCTGAAGTTAAGTGAGTTCACACGAGAGCAATCCTAGGATGGGTAACCTACTAGGAAGTTCTCGTGTGAGTTCCCAGAAACAAAACCGTGAGGGCGTGGTCAAGGCTCAAAGTAGACAATATCGTGCTACGGTAGAGTCGAGCTCGGGATGTGATAGGGGCTCGGGCCGGGATGTGATAATTTGGTATCAGAGCCAATCCCTGGCGAAAGTGTGCCGACGAGGACGTCAAACCCCTAAGGGGGGCAGATTGTAACATCTCACATCACACAGGGGAGTGAATCATGTAAGCCTTATATATATATATATATATATATATATATATATATATATATATATATATATATATATATATATATATATATATATATATATATATTAGGGGAGGGATCCCCATTTTTTTGAAAAAATGGGGATCATTCTGCTAACCGTTGGATGAAATGGGTGGTTGAGATTAAATGGGGATCCCCATCTTTCTTTTTCCTTTTTCTTTTCTGGTTCCCGCCTTTTCCGTGCGACACAGGCACACTGCATCTCCCACGAACAGAGCACAATACCAGCCAAATCACAGGCCATCGCGAATAACCTTTGAGATTTCTGAGATTTCAGGTATGGGTCTCCTCCTCATTCACTATTTTAGAGGATTAATTTGGATTTGGATTGAACAAATGGGGTTTTTTCTAGTTCTCTCCTCTCCCACGAACAGAGAAGCAGTTGTGTTTCGGTGTGCGTTAGTCGATCATACTTAAAACTCACAAAATTCTAATCGAATACCCTCTAATTGAAAAGGAACTCTTCATTAACAACCAAGGAGCCAAGTTTATCCTTTTTAGTAATCATGTGGGTTTTTCTAGTTAAAGTAAATAGAAATTGTGAGAAGAATTGGCAAACATGGAGGCTGGAAGAGTTGACCTCGCAGGTGGGCAGCCTGTGAGAGCAGCTAAGAAGACAAATTGAAATAAATTGAAAAGGAACTCTTCATTAACGATATACGCCGCTGTAATAATTGGGATTGTCTTGGAAACCCACTAAAGAAAACTGACCTTGAAGAGGTTTATCGCCTTGGAAAAGCATGTTACTCACATAGACAGTTCATTGAAAATCGAGAGGCAGTGGACGAGATAGAAAATAGAAATTCGGGTTGGTTTTTGAGTTCTAATTCAACTTGGTTACAGATTTTTCTTGAATAATTTGAGTTTTGTTCTTATTTTCAAGTTTTGTTGATGCTTTTTATTATTCTTTTTGGTGTGAATGTTTGATTGTGCTAATGTTCATGTTCAAGTTATGGAAGCTAATGAGATGACTATTGAAGTTACGGGAACTGATGAAATCCCTATTCAAGTTATGGAAGCTATGGAAGCTAATGAGATGACTATTGAAGTTACGGGAACTAATGAAATACCTGTTCAAGTTATGGAAGCTAATGAAATGCAAGTTCCAATGGAAAATCAGTCAGAAATTGTAGCTGGTATTTGTTTTTTCTATCCTCAAGTAACAGATGAGTTCAAGCCTACCATAGGTCAAAGTTTCGAAACATTAGACGAAGTGCTTGAATTTTACAACAATTATGCAAGGGAGGCTGGGTTTAGTGTCCGAATGCATTCAAGTAAGAAAAATAAGGATGGTGAGATCACGAGAAAGGAGTTTGTGTGCAACAAAGAGGGAAGTAATACAAAAGAATGGATTGGTGACGAACAAAAGCGTCGTGGATTAACCAAAAAGGGTTGTAAAGCAAGATTGATAGTTGTGAGATCTAAACTTGGTGGGTATGCAATCACCATATTTGACGAGGGTCATAATCATCCAATGACATCCCCAAGAAGACGCCACTTGCTAAAGTCTCATCGCAAGGTTACTAAGTGTTATAAAATATTAGTTGATCAGCTAGACATGGCAAACATACCTCCACACAAAAAATTTGACATTCTTGGATTGCAGGTAGGTGGAATTGAAAATGTTGGTTGTACACAAGAAGATTTAAATAACTATCGAGGAAAAGTGCGAAACAAGATGAAGGGGCATGATGGAAAAATGTTGCATGATCATTTTTTGCTAGAGCAAGAAAGAAATTCTGAATTCACATTCAAGATTCAAGCAAATGAAGAACACAAGATTACTCAATGTTTTTGGGCCGATGCAAGTTCTAGGCAAGCATACAAGCTTTATGGTGATGTGGTCATTTTTGACACTACATACAATACCAACCGGTATAGTATGATATTTGCCCCGTTCATGGGTATAAACAATCATGGTCAAACAATCATTTTTGCTGGTGCCTTTCTAAGTGACGAGACGAAAGATTCATTCGTTTGGTTATTTAGAGAATTTTTGAATGCCATGCCTGGTGATGCTCCAAAAATGATTATTACTGATCAAGATCCGGCAATGACAAAAGCCATTCCTTACTGTTTTCCAAACACGTTTCATAGATTCTGTACGTGGCATATTTTGGATAAGTTCTCGAGCAAGCTTCCTGCGATGAAATACAGAGATCATTATTTAGATTTCAAAGCATGTATTTGGGAGTCAGAGACTAGATAGGAGTTTGATGTGAAATGGATGGCCGTTGTTTCAAAAAGTGGATTATCTGGTAATGGCTGGTTGCAATCGATATATAGGATTCGATCTACTTGGGTTCCATCCTATATGAATCATGTTTTTTCTGCAAATTGCTCAACTAGTCAAAGAGCTGAGAGTGGACATTCATTTCTAAAGAAATATGTTTCCAAGAACAACTCCTTCCTCGAGTTTATGGTTAAATATAATAGGGCATTGGTACGCCAACGCCATTCGAAGTTGAAGGCAGATCATATTGATTTGAACGAGAGGCCAAAACTCAAATGCCCTATTAAGATGGATGCGCAAATGGCCAATATTTATACACGTAGCTCTTACCTTGATTTTCAAGAGCAGTTGTGGGAAAGTTACAGCTATAATATTGAGCTTACAAGCGAAAATGATTCTTGCAGCATGTTTAAAGTTTTGCCCATTGATGACGAAAATGGTAGAGTTCGTGAAATTTTGTATGAAAAATCCAAGGATTTTGCATCATGTAGCTGCAAACAATTTGATAGTTCAGGAATCCCA
Source organism: Malus domestica (assembly GCF_042453785.1). NCBI lineage: Eukaryota > Viridiplantae > Streptophyta > Magnoliopsida > Rosales > Rosaceae > Malus > Malus domestica. The sequence goes on along the minus strand of NC_091674.1, from coordinate 21,108,958 downwards.
TGCAGCCATCTTTTGGCATATTTGCATAGAATACGTCAATTTCAGATATTGCCGGATGAATACATTTTGAAGAGATAGACTAAATCTGCAAAATCTTTAGGTACGGTTTCTAATGTGGAGATATCTGTCAACAAATCCGTATTTGAAAGGCGTGGAAAATTATTCCAACAATATTCGCATTTGATTGATAAAGTCATTCTAAATGATGAGGCAAGTAAACTCTTTTGTGAGGCGATGTATGCTATGAATGAGAAAATTAAGTCATTGGTTGGTGGTACCAATGAAAATGTGGAACTTTCTGCAACCAAAGGAGATATGGAATGTCGTGCAAAAAGAAAATCGATAGTAGATGATGTTGGTTTTCTTGAACCTGATCCTGTTAAGACCAAAGGATCTGGAAAAAGACTTAAAAAGGGAAAAGAGAAAGGAAAATGCAAGAAGAGGGTTAATGGTAACCTTTGTCATGGGTGTGGGCAATATGGAGTTAATCATGACAAAAGAAATTGTTCGGAGCTCCACAATCGGTAAGAATACATACTCCACGTGTTTTTCTATGTATATCGTGCAATTAATATATCAATAGTTAAAATGCGTTTGTTGTCTTTGATGTATAATAGCATTATTATTGTTAATCAACATTTTTATGATTTCTATTTTGGTTAATTGCAGGATGAGCAGCACTCATTGTCTATAAGAAGCTGATCTCATTTTTTTTGTTCCTAATTTGCATGGTGTTAATGAGGTTCCTCTGTTTTGCATAAGTTTATTCTATGAATTTGGAGGAATTGGCCATGAACTTGCAGGATGAGGAGCACTCATTGTCCATAGGAAGCTGATCTCATTTTTTTGTTCTAAATTTGCATGGTGTTAATGAGGTTCCTATGTTTTGCATAAGTTTATTCTATGAATTTGGAGGAATTGGCCATGAACGTGATGGAATTCACGTATTTTGTATGACTTTATTTAGAAATTTATAGTTCAATGATAAAGAACAATAACATACCAACTTTAGAGGCAACATGGAAGACATCAAATGGTTTTTTTTATTTCATGAATATCAATCCAATTCTTTTACAGTGCTTCTCATACACAGTAAAAAACAATAACAATTGACAAAATGCCGATAAATAACTTTTGAGTCAACATGGAAGACATCCGCAACTTCTTTTTCATATTGCTGCTTGCTGCTAATTGCTAAAGCTTGAGTTTTGCAACTTCCTTTTCATACTCTGCTTGTTGGTTGCTACTCATCAACTCAGCAACTCAAATAGGAAATTCATGATATGAGTGAGGCTTCCTTTTGTTAACCAAGATATGAAAACAGATCAAGCTTGACGAAGGCTCCTGTGATCTTGACGTTTAGCTTCCTCTTTGAAATGAATAAATGCCTTCAATTGATCTTCACTCTCCCATGCAGTGCCATAGATCCTCTGCAGCATTGGTTTCATTTCATCTTCTCTGCATAATCGATTTCTTTTCATCTACTCTTCAGCAGGATTCTAGTTCGGCATACTATGAGGAACTATGGCATAAAGACAGTCTAATAGGACAAGATGCTAGTTCAAAACACAATCAAATCCCAGTACAAGCATGCATATGTATAAACATAAGTATAATTTGGTTAGCTTGACCAAAAGGTTCCTCCCACCTTCAAATTAGTCTCCTTTTCAATCTGCATATCAATAACTCATTTTTAAAGAGCACCAACAACATTGTTTGCCCTAAAACCCTAAACCTTAAACCCTCTCTTTTTTGTTCCTCTAAATTTCCATCTTAAGACTCAACACAAAGTGCTTTCTGGTGTTTTAAAGGTATCTGTCTATGTGCAAGTCGAACCACATTGACCAAATATGCACAAGAAAAAACATTAGCTGCCCTGCACAAAATCATTCGGCAAACTGATTAAGATTTTCATACCAAAATACAACGATTTGTACAAACGGACAAGGAAAATGAAATAACAAATGTCTAGAAATTGAAAGACTAATAAAGTAAGATTATGACCAAAGTCTCATCATAGTAAACATACAGAAAGCATACCTTGCAACTATACTAATTCAAAGGATACAATTGAGAAAAAAATGAACCCCACATGTGACCAGCTATGTTGTTCCTTGGCAATATCAAAACCCATGTATATAAACCTGAAAATTAAGGTTTTCATTTCAAAACAAGTGTGGTGTGTCATGTGCAAATAACAGCTTAAATACTGGATATGTGATCAAGACAATGAAAAGCTCACTTACACAAACGTCTCCGCTAGTGATGATATCAAATGGAAAAAGGAAGAAACAAATATTTGAGAGTTTTCTGATAAATTTGAATACGTATAATGCTTCATGACCTAAAACAGAACACCAGTTTGTCCATGGCACAGCTTTACCGTAAAATATATTAAAAAGAAAAAAATGTACAGTTCTTCCACTTACCATTCCTGTGAACAATATTGACACAATACCAGACAGACCAAGACCTTCTGCAAGCATGTAACTAAACAGATGATAGTTCTATGTCAATTTGCATATAAGGAGAAGGCCTTAAAACTAATTTACTTAAGATGAAAAAGGGCCAAAAAGATCACTCACGAGAAATATGGAAAGAGGACAAACAGACAGCACTCCAAGTTTTGAAGACTGAAAAGATAACAAGACAACCTCGTTATTTCCGTCGTAGTACCAACTAAACAAAGGCCATCAAAGAATGGAAGAAAAGAATCAGAACGCAATAGGATTTTGCTTTTAGAATTTGAAAAATATAAACCCCAATTGTTCAACCCAAATTCCAAATTAATCACCTAAAATAGTGAATGAGGAGGAGACCCATACCTGAAATCTCAAAGGTTAGAGGCGATGGCCTGTGATTTGGCTGGCGCGAAGCTCTATTCGTGGGAGATATTTGTGTCGCAAGGGAGAGGAGAGAACCAGAAAAAACCCCAATTGTTCAATCCAAATCCAAATTAATCCTCTAAAATAGTGAATAAGGAGAAGACCCATACCTGAAATCTCAAAGGTTATTCGCGATGGCCTGTGATTTGGCTGGTATTGCGCTCTGTTCGTGGGAGATGATGTGCGCCTGTGTCGCACAGAAGAGGCGGAAACCAGAAAAGAAAAAGGAAAAAGAAAGATGGGGATCCTCATTTAATCTCAACCACCCATTTCATCCAACGGTTAGGAGAAGGCTCCCCATTTTTTCAAAAAAATGGGGATCCCTCCCCTTAAGCTCTCCGTATATATATATATATATATATATATATATATATATATATATATATATATATACACGTAGCACGAGGCCTTTTGGGAGCTCACTGACTTCGGGTTCCATCGGAACTCTGAAGTTAAACGAGTACGTACGAGAGCAATCCCATGATGGATGACCCACTAGAAAGTTCTCGTGTGAGTTCCCAGAAACAAAACCGTGAGGGCGTGGTCGGGGCCCAAAACGGACAATATCGTGCTACGATAGAGTCGAGCCCAGGATGTGGTGGGGGCTCGGGCCGGGATGTGACAAAAATTATAGGTATTTTGGTCATTTTATTATTTAACAAATATTTTTCACGAAATGATCAAAATGATTGATGGTGGACAATTTCAGGAACCAATTATATTGATTTCAAATCTCAGATACTAAAGTGAAGAGTTATGCAAATCACAAGAGACCATTTTAACTAAAAAACCTAATAAACGCACATTCTTATTTAATCATAAGCATAAGGGTGTGATATCCACACACCTTTCTAATTTTTGGTCGTCAAATTGGATGAATCAAAGAAAATCAACGGACATAAATTAACAAAGGGTGTGTGAGAAGTAAAATGAGATGTGTGGATAGCACACCCCTAAGCATATACTGTAATACCCTGAAAATTTAAATGTATGAATTAGATATTCATAATTATGAATATGTGGAGAAAATCAAGAATAAATCAATTTATGGGTATGAAAAATTGAATTTAGAACTTTTAAGGTTTTGTTTCTGGAAATTATTATGAATTATGTTATGAAATTTATCGTAAGTTGAAAAGACGAAAATGTCCCTAGTTGGCTTAACATAATTATACGAGGATGTATTTTATCCTCATATATTTTGACATATTTGGATAGAGGACAATTCCACAAGCGTGTAGGAGAAAACCGTTGGACAAACAGGGTTATAACAAATGAAATAGAACCGAATGAAAGTAGGGGCAAAATAGTCATTTTGCCATGATTTTGGGAAGGTTGCAGATTAGGTTCTGGATGGAAATATGCTACGAGAAGAAAAGAAAAAAGGGGGGGAACTAGAGAGAAAGAAAAAGAAGAAAATAAAAAGGGGGGGGGAAGAGTCCAATGGGAAAGAAAGGAGGAACTTGAGGGTTAGGACTGGCCAATCGAAAGAGGGAGAAGGGAAAGGAAAAGAGAGAAGGGAAGAAGGAGGAAAACATGTCCCTTTCAACCCGTTCCCTTTTGTGACCCGACCCGATTGGAAACCTAGGGTTTCCGATGCACTTTTTGACCAAATTCAGGTGTTTTAAGTCGAGCAACCCCCTAAGAAACACCCCATGATCTTCCCTCTATCAATTTCACCTTAAAAATGGGAAGAATTGGCCTTGATTGGGTGAAACCTGCACCTGTATGTGCGATGGTATCTTGTCTAACAACCACCAATCCTGAACGTTTTTGTTCGATCACCCCCACCTATAGCTTCCTTTTGAGCTTAGGAACAAAGCCCAAACAACTATAGGGGTGGTTGAGCACTGAAAAGGAAGAATCGAAACCACCCAAATTCTAGGGTTCCGACGGATTCATGGTGATTTGAGATTTTTCCCGGTCGAATTAGACTTTGGCCTATGTATAAAAGTTGTTCCCTTTGACTTGCTCTACATTTTTGTAAAATTTGAGAATTTTTAGAAATCGTAGAATTTTCCAGCGAGTTGGGGCGGCTAACCGACACCTATGCCGGCGCGTGGCCAGTGGGCCGACGTTGCCTTTTTATGCAAATTTAGGTATTTTAAATCCGAAATTGGTAACCATTTAGTGTGATTCGATTATGAAAGTTAATGTTTAATATTTCTGTTTCTAGAATATTTTCGGAAATGGCTATAAGAAGGGATTTAAACGGAACTATGAACTACGAAGGTTTGATCCCATTAAGGGGTACATAGGCAGTCTAACAAGAGTTAGATGCAGCCTTAATAATTGAGATTTAATCTTTAGTTGGGAAGTTGATTTAAGAGGAGAAGTTTGTGATAAATTATGAAAATTTAATCGTATGTTTTGGTAAGTTAGTTATGGTTATAGTTTTTTGTGAGGGATTAAGAAAATTAAATAAAGAATCGTGATTATTGGAAGTAATGTAAACAAGAATTTAATTTGGGCCTATCATTGGAATTATTTCCCGAAAATAAATATTTCGAGGGCGGGGTGTTACATATACTACCTTTTTTTCAACAATAAAAAGGATCCCCTCGTTAAAAGAGCCTCAATGAAAAGTAACATATCGTTAAGAAAGATACAACAATTAACAAATGGGTAAATTACACTGTACCACCTCAGGTTTGAGGTCTATTACAACCTCATACAACATCTTCAAAACATTTCACTTTCATACCTCAAGTACTATTTTATTTCAATATAATACATCCGTAACATTTTTCATCCATTGATCCGTTAAGAGCTGACGTGGCTGCCACATTTGTGCCATGTGGCTACCAAATATGGGCCACGTGGCAATTTTTTTTTTATACATTAAAAATAGTATAATAATTTACCCTATAAAAAAATATAAAAAAAACAAAAACTGAAAACCCATAAACTCATTCCCCCCGACCACCTCCTCTTATCCACTCTCTTCACCTCCCATCCCATCTAAAAACCCACCATCTCCCACCCCACCCCCACCTCCCTCACAACCTTCGACCTAGAACCCCTATTTCAGGTCTAAGCTCTTCAACATCGATGACAACTGTGGATGCAAATTTCCGCATTCTTCTTTTTGGACAAAATTGCACCAACAAAACAATTAACACCTTAGGTCAAGGCCAAGAGCCTCACGGGCCCACGATGAATGGCGGGGGGGGGGGGGCGCTTTGGCCGAAGCACATCCGATGCCAAAGTTAGAATTTAGAGAGAAAAATATTTGGAGAGTTTTTGGGAGTTTTGCAAGAGTGTGGACCTCTTTTTTAGAAAAAAACAGGGTCATATATATAGGGAATGGAGGTGGCCAGCCCTTAAAGGTTTTTTGTGTGAAAATGGGTGATTTAATTGGTGATTAATGGATTAATTAGCCAATTAATCTCCATTTATATGGAATAATTTGTAGGTTATGAAGTAATTACCTAAGATGAGGATGGATGAGATAATTTGGAATTGGTTACATTTTTTGGAAACTCTTGGCTTGATGAAAGAATGATTGTCCATTGCTCGCGCGTAGGACAACTGGTGTGTCTCAGTGGTAACTTTGTCCTTTTTACCAAAAATCCACGTGTCGCTTTGTGATTATTTTTTGCTCTACAAATGCCCCCACACCTGCTGAGCTGCTCGTAGGAAATGGCAACAGGTATAGAGACCTTCTTGCTCTAGGAAACTTAGGACTGATTCCTGTTTTGATGTAGATTCCTTCTTTAATATGAAATTAGATCCTTCTAGGAAAAGGAAATAAATTTCTCTCAAAGCCTATTTAAGTCCACCTTAAGTGGGTTATTAAATCAACTTTGGAGAGTGATTTATTCTACCCTACAAGAGAGAGAGAGAGCTTAGATGATATTTGTTCCCCCTCCTCTAGCAATCTTTTACATCTTACCTGTGCAAAGGACCGTTTTTCATTGCTTTCTTCGTCTTCTCTATGCTGCACCAATGTAATAAAAACTTAATTTCTTCTTGTCTTCTTCTTAGGTGGTGCTACCACGGGGTAGTCGTCGGGGTGGTGCGGCACATCGGCTGGCAGAGGCCAGGAGTCGACTTGGCATGGGCCAATGAGGTGATGTGGCAGGGGCCATTGCTTGAGCAACTCGGCTTGATTGAAGCCAAGGATTGGTTCGGCATAGGCCGAGGAAGTGGCGTGGAATAGGCAATTGTTTGGGCTGCCACGTCTGGGCTGTCTGCTGAAAATGAGGAAACTGCTTGAGTTTGATTTTTCAACTGCCATAAAATGAGCAGTCAAGGATAAAGCTGCCAATATCAAAGTTGCTGAAGATGAAGTGTTGGATAAGCGAACTGTTAAGTGTAAAGTGGCTGCTGCCCATAAACATTTGTTGCTTAGTTGATATTCAAGCATTCGATCTTTTGAACTATGTGGCATTCTCGCACTGGAGAGCTTACCCATATGGGTGTCAAGGATTTAGTTTACCCCTTCATACTGGAGAACAATTAGTTTTACCCTCTTGTATTGAAGAACAATTAGTTTATCCTCTCGTACTGGAAAGCAAACCCATATGGGTGTGGGGGAATTGGTTTACCTTCTCACACTGGAGAGCAATTAGTTTATCCTTTAGCACTAGAGAGCAAACTCATATGAGTGTTAGGGAATTGGTTTACCCTCTCGCACTAGAGAGTAATTAGTTTATCCTCTCGCACTGAAGAGCAAACCCATATGGGTGTCGGGGAATTGGTTTACCCTCTCACACTGGAGAGCAATTAGTTTATCCTCTCGCACTGGAGAGCAAACCTTTTTGGGTGTCGGAGAATTGGTTTACCCTCTCGCACTGGAGAGCAATTAGTTTATCCTCTCGCACTGAAGAGTAGACCCATTTAGGTATCGGGGAATTGATTTACCCTCTCGCACTGGAGAGCAATTAGTTTATCCTCTAGCACTAGAGAGCAGACCCATTTGGGTGTCGGGAAATTGGTTTACCCTTTCGCACTGGAGAACAATTAGTTTATCTTTTCGCACTAGAGAGCATACCCATATGAGTGTCGGGGAATTGGTTTACCCTCTCGCACTGGAGAGCAATTAGTTTATCCTCTCGCACTGGAGAGCATGGAAGTCGTTGTCGTGAGTGCAGCTGAGGAAAGCTGGACTGCTGGATAACTGAAATAATCCTTAGGCTGTGAGGTCTTTTTTTGGCGAATTGCCTGAGACTTCGAACTGCTTGTGGAACCCACGTAAGGGTGTAAGCGCAATGAGCTGCTCCCTGAATTAATGCGCCATTATTAGGTACTTTATATTATGCCCTTTTGAGGCTTGGTTGGTGCGAGAAATTGTGCAATTGCTTGGTCATGAGTCTTTCTACTTCTTCCTGAATTTTCAATTGTTGGAGTGGCAGAGCTCTCGACTGCCTCCGATCGTGATGTGTTGGTTTAAGCTGTTCTTCCATATGTTCGGCTCGTTTATGCCGCCGTTGCGATGGGTGTGGTATGTTCCTAGCGCGTGTAACTCACAAGCTGCTGGTTGAACCTAAGTCGGATTGAGTGATTGCTTCTTTCCGTCTGCTATGCTACCTGCTCCAATGTGATGTGGAGGATACTCCTTGCGGGCCTAGTCGCGAATGAATACTTCGCTTGGAAGACTGTTCATGTTGATTATCGGAATGTGTCCTTAACCGTGAGTGTATGCTCGTCCATAGGCCTAGTCAGGAGTGTACTCTGCCCAAACGCTCGGTTCGTGGATGGTCGAGTGGCTGCTTGCCGGGATGCTGCTAAAGAGGTTATTCATCTCCCCTTGTCCTACTTTGCGACACCTCGTTTGGGGCACGTTGCATCTTGGTGCGCTGCAAGAGCTGGTTCACCAAGGTCGTCTGCTGTGCTAGGGCGCTTGTCAACTCTATGACTTGTCGAGACAAGTGTTGTTCACCATTTGGATTGGAAGAGCTTGGAAGGAATGTGCCTCCTTAATCAGTGGAATGGTGGTAGACTTCAGGTGCGAGATTTGAGTTGGGAAATGTCAAATCCGCGGAGAAATGTATGTCCGGATGGTTGAGATAGTTTTGGGACTAGGGCTGCTTCGAAAGCCACGGAGCAGGCTGGGCCACGAGAGCATGTTGTGCCGCAAGAGTGGGCTAGGCCACGAGAGTAAGAGGCTGCTTGGTGTGTGATGCACGCGGGTGCGAGGCTTAAGCTCTACTTGGCAACGCGTTGGGCTTGAAGTGACATGGCTTGGGTCATGGCCTTGGTGCCGTGGGTCCTTGGATGACACGGCTTGAGCTTGCTTTGGTGGCACTGCTCGAGCCGTGGTAGTAGTGCCATAGACCTCGCCGCGGGTGGCCACCATAGTGGCCATCACGGTGGAACTTTGTGGTGGTGGTGCCGCTCCCTTTAAGATCACATTTAGTCTCGTGGATCGTCGCAGTCCTATTTCTTGAATATTAGAATTTTCACTCATGGTGTTTTCTAAATTTCTAGCCATTGTATTTCTCTTTTTCGTTTTATCAAAGAATCTTTGCAAATAAAAAATTCTAATAATAAGAACGTACGAAAAATATAAGTGGACTAGAAAATAAAGAAAAAACTTTTTTTATGCGAGAGTCTTCTACGATTGTGAATTTCAACTCTCAATGAAAGCATCAATTTGTGGATGCAAATTTCCGCATTCTTCTTCTTGGACAAAATTGCACCTACAAAACAATTAACATCTTATGTCAAGACCAAGAGCTTCATGTGCCCACGATGAATGGCGGGGGGGGATTTGGCCGAAGAACCTCAGATGCCAAAGTTAGAATTTAGAGAGAAAAGTATTTGGAGAGTTTTTGGGAGTTTTGCAAGAGTGTGGACCTAATGTTTTAGAAAAAATGGGTCATATATATAGGGAATGGAGGTGGCCGGCCCTTAGTGGTTTTTTTGTGTGAAAATAGGTGATTTAATTGGTGATTAATGGATTAATTAGGAATTAATGTCCATTTATATGGAATAATTTGTAGGTTATGAAGTAATTACCTAAGATGAGGATGAATGAGATAAATTGGAATTGGTTACATTTTTTGGACACTCTTGGCTTGATTAAAGAATGATTGTCCACTGCTCGCGCGTAGGACAACCAGTGTGTCTCAGGGGTAACTTTGTTATTTTTACCAAAAATTCACATGTTGCCTTATGATTATTTTTAGCTCCACAACAACTGCAAAGGAGTGCCGAAAAAGTTCGATGTCAAAGTGAGAGATGAGGAGAAGAACAAAGATGGAGATGAAGGTAATGTTTTGGATTTGGATGCGAATGCAGATGCAGAGTTCAAGACGATGAAGAAGTTGATATATCTGGAATGGGAGAAGAAGAAGGGTGCTAGTAGGGATTTGAAAGACATTGCAGGGACATTTTGAGGGATGGCGTCGGTTTTGAGCTGGAAGGTGAGCCAATGGCGACGGAAGCAGAAGATGAAGAAGGTTGAGAACGAGGGTTTTGTGGCAGAAAAGCGGCGGAAGACCCAATCAGATGTTAATGGACGAGCCTCGGGATTCTTGGGACAGGTATTTGGGTCCAAGAGCCGCCCAGCCGAGGCTGACCCAGATAGTTTCGGTTGTGGAAGAAAACTATGAGGGAGGTGGGGTGGGTTTTTGGATGGGAGGGGATATGAAGATAGTGAAGGAGAGGAGGTGGTCGGGGGGAATGGGTTTCTGGGTTTTCAGTTTTTTTTTTTAATTTTTAGGGTAAATTATTATAATATTTTTAATGTATAAAAAATTATTTTTTGCTACGTGGCACATATTGGGCAACCAAGTGGTACAAATGTAGCAGTCACGTAAGCTCTTAACGGATCAATTGATAGAAAATGTAACAGATGTATTATATTGAAAAAAAATAGTACTTGAAGTATGAAGTGAAATATTTTGGAGATATTATATAAGATTGTAATAGATGTCAAACCTGAGATTGTACAATGTAATTTACCCTTAACAAATATATCGGAAATCTGGCCTAGAAACTCAAATCGTAGTTCCCAAAAATCATGATTTATCTGAAATTACATATAATTAGCAACAAAATTATTGACAACTCATCCAATTAAAAAATAAGATTACCAAAAGGCCAAAACGGCCGAGCACGGGTCCCCGCCGTGCATTTAATGACCCATCCACGTGTCAGCATCCCCTTCAACTTTCACCACCACCGCCACGTCATCATCCCTCTCTCATCACAAAGCCAAGTTCCCTGCTCCGAGTTCTCTTTCTTCACTCTCGCTTCCTTTATATCGCTTCTCATGGCGGTCAACGTGTCCCTATAAGACCATCGAAACGCAGAGCCCTGCGCAAAAACGACATACCCAAAGCACAAGTCCTCGAGCAGCATGGGGAGGATGGGAAGCAATTCGAGAGCTCACTCGGCGAATCCGAGCGACTACAAGCTTCTGGAAGAGGTCGGATATGGCGCCAGCGCTACTGTTTACAGAGCGATCTATCTCCCTTTCAATGAAGTAGTCGCCGTCAAGTGCTTGGATCTCGATCGCTGCAATAGCAATTTCGTCAGTTTCTTATTACTCTCCTTCTTTTAAAAAATTTTTAAAAACCCAAATTTTGTAGTTTTTCAATGATTTTTGTGAATAATTTGAAGTTGTTTGGTTGCTATTGAAGCTAGATTTGTGTTGGAATCAAGATCTTTGCCTTTTTTTTATGAGATTGGAAATCGATTTTGGAGATTTGTTAGATTTGGGAATGTGAAATTAGTGAGCAATCGAAAGATTTTTGCTTTTTTTGGATTGGTGTAGTTTTTAATTTGGATGGGTTTATGGTTAAGATCCTCAGCCTTCGTTATAGATGAGCACGAATCACGAACTGTAAATTTTGCAATGCTATTGTTTTACTTGCTGAAGAAAACCCATGTTTTACTCCTTTCGATACTGTGGCTGATTCCTAACCCAGTAATTGATGTATTATGTTTGTATTATGTTTGTAGGAGGATATACGAAGGGAGGCGCAGACGATGAAATTGATAGATCATCCAAATGTCGTAAAGGCGTTTTGTTCATTTGTTGTTGAAAGAAACCTTTGGGTGATCATGCCATTCATGGCAGAGGGTTCTTGTTTGCACCTCATGAAAATCGCATATCCGGATGGGTTTGAGGAGTCTGCGATTGGTTCTATCCTTAAGGAAACCCTTAAGGCTTTGTATTACCTTCATAAACAAGGTCATATTCACAGAGATGTTAAGGTCTGTTTCATTTTGCCGGTAACCATTCACTGCGCTTCATTTTCATATCTTTGTTTGGGGGTCTCACTTTCGATTGTGTTAATGTCTTGGCTGCAGGCTGGAAATATATTACTTGACACTAATGGGGCAGTGAAGCTTGCCGATTTTGGCGTTTCAGCTTGCATGTTTGAGGCAGCTGATAGACAACGCTCAAGAAACACTTTCGTAGGAACGCCTTGCTGGTAAGTTTTATTGCCTCATAAGTTATTACTTAATTCCTGGTTTGGTACCACATGTTAAACTGCTTGCTTTATCATCCGTGTAGTTGAAATTTGGATTTATTTTTTGCTTTCCAGGATGGCACCAGAGGTATTGCAGCCAGGAAGTGGATACAATTCCAAGTGAGTTTTATTTGATATGGTAACTTGAATATTTTCGAACTTCTTAGAATTTCTGGCTGCTTCTTCTAACAAAAAAAAAGAATTTGTGGCTCCAGGGAACACATAAAAGCTCTTCTCCTCATCCGGAGACAGACGTAGTTTCTGAATTAATAAGCATGACTTCACAAATTGCATTGCTACATTTGGTCACTGTTGAGAGTCCTATGTGGCATATATAATATATCTTAGTTTTCTGTTGGATGATCACTGTTCAGGGCTGACATTTGGTCATTTGGTATAACGGCACTGGAGTTGGCCCATGGCCATGCACCATTTTCAAAATACCCTCCAATGAAGGTACTTATGTTACCTGAGTATAGCTAGACTGCATACCTATGTGGTAGTTCGTCATCAAAACCTCTGACATGTCACTCTTTTGTTTGTTTTCGTAGGTTCTTCTCATGACCATACAAAATGCCCCTCCAGGACTTGATTATGACCGTGATAGAAAGTTCTCTAAGGTATTGCTTTTCTTTCTAGATAGAGTAACAGTAGTGCAAACATTTGTTGCTGCATTGTGTATCATTAATTGGTATATAAGTGTCAAAGACTTCAATTCTAGTAGAAGCCTTGTATTGTATTTCGCTTACAGAATAATATTCTAATTGGAGGATTTCCAGTTGTCATCAGTCTTTTAAAGAAATGGTTGCAATGTGCTTGGTAAAAGACCAAACAAAGAGACCAACAGCAGAGAAATTATTAAAACACTCCTTTTTCAAGAATGCAAAAGCTCCAGAGCATTCTATAAAGAAATTGTTTACAGACTTACCACCTCTTTGGAATCGTGTAAAAGCCCTCCAGGTTAGCTGTCACACTGTTTTTATATTGCTTCCCTGCTTTCAGTCTTTCACATGTTTTAGTATGCTTGTTTCATGAATTGCTAAAGTATTGGACTATCACAGCTTAAAGATGCAGCACAACTGGCTTTAAAGAAAATGCCATCAGCAGAGCAAGAGGCAATGTCGCAGGTCTGATACGTATCTTCAAGCTGTTACTTTTTCACCTAAAATTGACTTAAACAGGGTCACAATTGTTCACATTCAGAGTTCTGTTATATAAAAAAATTTCTTTGGTGTATTCCTCAGTGGTTTACTTTTTTTTTTTTTTTAACAGAGTGAGTACCAGCGAGGAGTTAGTGCCTGGAACTTTGACATTGAGGATTTAAAAGCTCAAGCATCCCTGGTATGCCACATTTTATTATTTAGCACGTATCAGCATGTTCCATATAAAGATGCTTTCTCTGGGGATTTCTTTGTTTTGTGTATTGCTGACTGCTGAGTGAATCTCAATTAATATCTTTCATTTTTTATGCTAGGTGCAAGATGATGATGAAATGATGGATGAAGATGAAAAATTTAAACCTGTAGTTGGTAGTGATAAGGTCATCAATTTGCTTTATTCTTTAGAAAATTGTTACACTATTTTAACTGCAGTTTTTATATTGTACGTTGCTGGCCTTTCGCTTTTAGAAGTGTGATTTTATGCAGAAAGGTGATTTCCTTTTTGTTTATGCTAGCAGATTGAAACTAGTTGGCGATCCAGTTTGGGGAAGTTGAATGAAAATAATGAATCATATTGGACTGATTACAAAGGAGAAATAAATGGTGATGAATCACAACAGGTTGAATGCTTAAACAACAAGGGCAAGGATATTGAAAGTAATTTATCGGAATCCACTGGTCAGCAGAAAACAGGCTGGAAGAAAAATGAATCAAGCTCTGAGGCAATAGCGTCTACATCAGAAAAAGACACAGTGCAGGCCAAGCCTAAAACTCTTATTGTGAAAAGTCGTCAAACGCTGAGTGGTCCGCTCACACCTGGTTCTGTACTTAGTCATTCATTATCAGAAAAGGGCCGCATCTTTGAAAGGTTTGTCATGGTTGAGTAATGCTCCAGAATTTAAGCTTTTGGTTTCATCTCTTGCTCTCTCTTGTGGGATATGTTCCTGATGCTTTGATAACTTCAGGAGTGTGAATGAAAATCAACTGATAATTGATAAAGGTAAATGCGAAGTACGACGAACACCAAGCTTTAGTGGTCCACTGATGCTTCCCAATCGAGCTTCAGCAAACAGTTTATCAGCTCCTATAAAATCCTCTGGAGGTAATGAGTATTTTCATAATGTTTTTAAAGATGAAAATCAACAGTGCAACTTTTTCAACTGTTATGTGCCCAATTGCTCGGAATTCTTATAGCACTAATTGCTTTACCTTTAATAGGATTTAGAGATTCTATGGATGACAAGTCAAAATCTAATTTGGTGCAAATTAAGGGGCGATTTTCAGTGACATCAGAAAATTTAGATCTCGTAAAGGTGAGGCTTTATTGTTATGCTATGCTTATTCTATTTTTCACAATCACTAACTTTAAAAAAAATTGCTATAGGATATTCCATCGAGTTCAGTACCTCATCATTCTTCACAGGTAGGTAGCTGGTTTTGCTTAACCCTTCTCAAGTAAATGTTTTTAGTTCTAATTCATGTTCTGTTTTGTTATTTTAGGGATCACCTCTGAAAAAGTCTGCTAGCGTTGGTGATTGGGTATTTGAATCCAGGCAAATGGTTTGTTTGTGATCTCTCTCTCTCTCTCTCTCTCTCTCTCTCTAATGGTTTTTATCAGACATGGTCCTTGATGTTTCGTCAACTCTTAATTCTTGTCCATCTATTGACATGCTTGTCAATGTTGTCCCTCCATCAGACTGTTAAAAATCCGCTAGTTTGCTGACATGGCATGCATGTGGGGACCATTTATCCAATACCATGTATAAAAAAATGCTGAATAAAACCCACAAAAAGTTAATAAAAAATGAGTATAATAAATAAGATGTTAAAAAACTAAAACAAATCCCCCTTCCATCTCAGCCATCGCTACAGCACCCAACTAAACCGTCCTCCCCCTCCTCACTACCCTATTTCCTGACCCTCTTCCCAAAACCAAAAACCCATATTTCTTGCTGCAACCCACCCCCAACCGTACACGCACACATGCATCAACCAAAACCTGATGCTCCATCCCACGTCATCCGTGTCCAATAATTCTACCATGCTCGATGGGGATGGTCATGGAGATCAAGATGTCGACGGCTTTAATGAATATTGAATGCCATGGCGGTCCAATAGGACTCTTGGGATGGGCCAGGTCATCGGAGGGTAGGGTGGTTTGGCCAGCGGGTCATGTGTATTATTTTGGTTTTTTCGTACTTTTTAAAAATTAGATTTTTCATAATTTTTAATTTTTTAACCATTTATTGTACCCACGTGGCACTATCTCTTTGGATATATGGTCCCCACATGCATGCCATGTGAACAGACTAACAAAATTTTTAACGGAATCTGACGGAGGGACAACATTGATGAGCTTGTCTATAAATGAACGACCAAATTGAGGTTTTTGAAACCTAAAGACTAGAATTAGGAGTTGGTGAAACATGATGGACCATTTGTGATAAAAATCCTTAAATAAAAGAAGATTACTTTATGAGATATGGATCCCAGCCGTTAGATACTGAGTCAACTGTAGCGAGCATGAACTTCATTCTCATCAATAACTGGGAGATCTAAGTTATGTGTGTGCATATATTAATATTCTGAGTTCATGGGTGTATTTGATGAACAATAGTAGATTGTGTCTACAGTTTTTTCCCCATTTTCTATGTTCACTTAGCTCTTACATAGTTGTTACTTTATACCATGACGAGCATGTAGAAGGTTCAGTTACTGACTTTGCCTCTGCAGTAGTTTGAAATCTTATTTGTCCTTCATTTATGTGATTTCATTCTTTATGTTTCAGCCTGCCACTGTGTCACCAAAGGAGTTCAACAACAGTAACGTACCTGCATCACTTCTCCTGCCTCACCTTCAGAATCTTTTTCAACAGACTTCGGTTCAACAGGTAAAAGAGAAAATCTGGTTCAACACAGATAGTGGATGGACTTGAAGAATTGTTTCAAAACTTCAGCTTTCAAATTTAGTGCAAATTTGTTTATTCTTTTAATTGCAGGATATTATTATGAATTTGCTAAGCAGCTTGCAACCAGCTGAGGCAGTAGAATGTGAGTGAAATATCTGTGGCAGTATAATACTAGATATAAGTTGTGTATCAGTAAAGATTTATTGAACCACTTAGTAAGGTACTCCTTTTCTTATTTCAGCTATTCAAAATGGAAAGTTACCTCCATTGCCTCGCAGTTCTGAGAACAATGGAAATGTACGTATATTTTATTTTGCCCCAGTTCTGATATAAAGATGGGGGTGGGATATCCACACACCCTTTTTTACTTCTCTCACACCTTTTTAATTTTCGACTGTCGGATCGGATGAATTAAAGAACATCAAAGGACATAAATTAACAAGGGGTGTGGGAGAAGTAAAAAGGGGTGTGTGGATATCACACCCCTGAAGATAACTTGTCATATTAGCTTCCCAGCAGTTTCCCTTTGGTATTTTTTTTCTTTTCCAAATGGTAGATTTCTTGATTGTTTTCTTTCTATCAACTTTGACTGATTGATAAAACTTTCCTCAACCTTGACTGAAATGTGTTATTAAATCCGTTAAGTGGTCTTGTGCTTACTAGATGAATTAATTTGATACGGGCCTTTTCGGAAATATTATGGTGGTCGCTTTACTCTATTGCATCGCATGTTAAAAACTCTGTTGGACTTGTATATCAACGGTCAGTCAGTGATTAGCTTTGTACATTTTATAACATTCTCTAATTTGTCTAACCAACAGGTTGAAACCGCAGTTTCTGAGAGGGAGCGTTTATTGCTCGTCAAAGTATCGGAGCTTCAAGCCAGGTTAGTTATCCCAAGTCTAAATTGAGTACTTCGGAAGTGTTGTTTTTTTTTTGTCCTGCTTTTTTATACAAGTTTGGCTGATGTTTCTCTCTTTCCAGAATGAACAACTTGAGTGATGAACTGACTGCCGAAAAGACGAGACACGTTCAAGTGAGTTGCTAAAGACTTCTTAGTAACAGTATTATGAGTGGGAAGTGTTGATGGTGATGGGTTTCTGTGTGTATCCCGCTATTTGCTTGCATTTATGATAGCATTAACAAGTTGGTTACCGCTTGACAGTTGCAACAACAGCTAAATGCTGTATCTGGGCAAGAGAACGGAGAAAGAAGTTGAGGCTGCGTGACCCAAAGTTGTGATTAGTGTAAAGTGAATCCATGATGTACATCCGGCCAAGAGCTGTAGACGTGCTGAATGCGTTCTCCAACGAATTTTCCTCTTTGCTGAACGGGAACCATTTATGGCTGCCGATAGAAGTAAATGCATCGAGAGGATAGAAATTGATGTTCCCGGATCTCCTTCTTCCACTGTACGTAATAAGTTTCCTTCCTCACCACTTGGGAATTTAGACGAGCAATACACAGTTTACGGATTCCTCAGGATGTGATTTGTCCGGTTTGAAAACGGTAACTTATGTACTTCCCTGTAGTGAAGATCGAACTCCTGGGCTGGCGGTCAAATTGGTTTTAGTTATAGGCTTGCAGGCTTGCAGCCATGAGTGGCCATGAAATATAAGGAAAAGAGAGGTTATATATATGTTATATTTTATAGTTTATATTGTTTTTTGGTCAACGCAGATTTTATGAGCTTGTATATGATGGCTGTAGAACACGGAAATCCTTTTCTTGTGGATCCTAGGGATCCTGCAATTGTGACTGTTTATTGTATATTGTACGATCAGTTTTCGTTATCGTTAGGTACTATTTAAATTTAAAGTTAAAATTTGAAATGATTTCTGATCGCATAATGTACTATGAACGGTCACTATCTCAGGATTCTTAGGATTCCCAAAAAAATGATCCGGCGATGATCCTTTTCCGTAGAACACAATGTTGTTTATTTATTATTTCATTGTTTATACTAAATCTGCTTCCGCAAATCTTTAGCAATTAGTAATTTGGGATTTAATATACTTTTTTTCTTTTTGTTCATAGTTATTGGGATTTCCTAAACCTTATTGGATTAGAAATTTTATAAAGAATTAATGAGGTAATTTTATAGCGTCTTTTTTATTCTAAAATTTAACTTGAAAATGTAGAGATTTGTCATCGCAAGCCAACTTTTTGAATAGGAGCTGCTTATGAGCTCTACTAATTGAACATATCAGATGTTCAAGTTTGAGGAATGAGGATATTTTTGTTTATCGTATATTGTGCAGTTATAAATTATTGTAATTTTTATTTTATTTAAAATTAAAAATAAATAGTATTTGATAAAAATTGGGCGTAACAATGTACGATAAATGAACATGATTAGATGATTTCCTGGATCCTCATTCAAGTTTGAGCTCTACTAGTTGAACATATCAAATGGTCAAGTTTGGTTGAGGTATTTGTTGATTTGTCCCCTAAACTGATATGGAGTTGGCAATTTTTTTCCTAACTTTTTATTTTAGCCGATTATCCTATTGAATTTTTTATAATTCGTGACGTTAGATTTTAAAAAATTTCATCCAATTTTTCATCAATCTTGATGACAGAAACAACACACATTTGTATGAGGGCAAAAATGATAGAAAATTGGATGGATGAAAATTTGAACGTAGGCTTGACAGTTTAACTCCATACAAGTTCAATGAGAAAATTGACAAATATTCCAATTTGATTTCTATTTTATCGAGATAAATGTAAACTCCACAATTTAACGTTGATTTTCGTAACAATTTTATAAAATAATGTACAAAAAAAAATATGACACGGGCAAACAGTGAGAGTTCCGGATCTCTTTAGCATCTCTCTTTCCCAAAACGCGCGAGAGTCGAGGTGGCTGCCACTCAGGCTCAGCTGTGCAGTAATCTCCGATTACATTTGCAGGAATCCAGTGCAGTGCGCCTCACATGTTACGCTAACCTCTCCCGAACCCAAGCAAAACCCATGGCCGCCGCAATCCACTGCTCCTCCGCCCTCCACTCCCTAAAACCGCCGCAGCTTCCTGCTCAGCTCTCTAGCCTCAGACCCTCTCTCCTCTCCGCCAACAAACACCCAAACCGGAGGAAGAACAATAACCTCTCCGGATACAGACTCTGCAGAGCGGAGTTCTCAAACGACGCGCCGTTCGCCGCCGCCATCGGCGCCTGCATGCTCTCGTCCCTGGTGCTTCCTGTCAGCACTCCCGACGACGATGACAGTGGGGGTTCGCTGATGGATTCCACCGACGCCAGGTTTGCCGTCATGGGCATCGTCAGCTTCATTCCCTACTTCAATTGGCTGGTAAAACAAAAAACAATCCGTTTCTCTCTCAAATTATTGATCTTTTTTTATCATTTATGTATTCTTCTTTCAAATTTTTGAACTTTTTGTTTATTTTTATTGGGTTTGTTTTAATTTGTGTTTGGTTGCAACGAATAATTGTAGAGTTGGATTTTTGCTTGGCTGGATACCGGAAAACGGCGGTATGCGGTGTATGCGCTTGTGTACTTGGCTCCCTACCTGAGGTAGGGGATGAAGATTGCTGCTTTATTGAATGCTTTTGACTTTGATTATCTGAGCAATTGCATACTTGTTGAGCTTATGCTTGTAGTTTTCGATTTTCGAAGAATGAGGTAAATGTGTCATGTGAGTGATCCAGATAATCCGTAATTCTAGGCGCTAATGTATTGCTTGATTTTCCGATGATTTGTTAGGACGAATTTGTCGCTGTCGCCTGAGGAGAGCTGGCTGCCTGTTGCTAGCATCGTTTTCTGCATTATTCATGTCCAGGTATGAGTCCTCATCAATTATGCTCTCCACCCGGTTCATCATTTATCGCTTATGTTGGGGTCGAATAGAGTTCCTGTTTTTAATCTCTTGACGCAACCTTTTCAAATGAGCGGTGAATGTTACCAGAACGGAAATGAAGTATATTGCTAGGCAAGTTATAGCCTCTACACTAATGGTTTTGAGGCATTTCGATTGTGAGTTCATTCAATCGTTTGTAAATCATGTAACCGTAATCTTGTGATTCCACATTTTCGCCCTTGTAGCTGGAAGCAAGTATTAAAAATGGGGATCTTCAGGGCTTTCAATTCTTTAATGAGGCTGCAAAGCATCTCTCGTCAACTGCTAGAAGGAAAGATCGTCAGAGTGGGTATCAAGGAACCTCCGAGGAGGTATTAACTACTTTGGGTCCATAACAATTTTTAAGAATTCTGGATAGATTTTTTGTCCTTGTTTTACATAGGCTTTAACTGCTTTTATGTCATATGAAGGGGACGAAGAAGGAAAATAAGAACCTTCCATCCAGTGAAGAACAATCGAGAAACGGGATTGATGATTGGGGAGCTCCCAAGAGGCCCTTACAAGATCGTGAGCGTGCCAATGTCGATTGGGAAGAAAATGAAAGGAGGAAACACTAGAAGGTCAGAGTTGGATGCAAGCAATTTCTATTTTAAAACGCAGCCGTAGCACCCAGACAAAGTACCATGAAGACAACCGTGACTGCAGACTCAACGCATGAGGAAGAGTCGAGAGAGATAGAGAGATACCATACACAGAAGGTAGTCCGATATCAGTAGCTGCACACTGATATGAATTAGAACATGATGGTAACGATGAATTCACATGTAGAGTGTAGAATCCATTTCGACACCATTGATACGAATTTGTTTATCGATTAAGTTATTTGTTATTACCTCCTGAAATAAAGCTCAAAATATCTTATTTCTCGCACGTATGAACATCTTTTGGTTAATTGGATCCTGATAGAGAGTTCTTGATAGGAAAAGGACTCAATAGCCCTGTCTTAAAACAATAATCCAGAGCAACAGCAGCAGAAAGAAAAATAAAAAGACTCTGAGACACGTAAATCGCGCCATCAAAAGCATGTGAAAAGAAGCTACCGGCATTCAGTTCCAAAGGCTGTCCGCCATCCAGTGTAGCAAGCCCTTTGACAACTCCGAATGCTGCAGGCGCTCCGGTCTTGAGATGAGCATCGTCCAAGTCTCTTCGTATTGTGTATCGGAAGGTGACTCCGAATAGAGCACAGCTGGCGAAGGTGACTCCCAGAGGGAGGATCAGCTCAGAAATGCTTGCCACCTGAGTGAAGGAGAAGGGTAATGCAGCAACAGTGCCGACTAGGGCGGAAACTGAGGCTGCTTTTATGGATTGCCATCTCTCTTTATCCTTGTCGATTTCCTTATTTTCGGTCGCTGCAAAAGAATATCCGCCGCCGAGTTGATCTCCGTCTTGTGAGAGGGCACGTTCAGCTTCTTCAACCATGGATTTTGCTTCTGATATCTCCTTTTGACATTCTGCAATCTTCAATGCAAACAGAGTCAATAATCTTAGCAGGAGAAGATGCCCGACAACATATAGTATGTCAACTATCGTTGTATTTGAACAAAAA
Source organism: Malus domestica (assembly GCF_042453785.1). Lineage (NCBI taxonomy): Eukaryota > Viridiplantae > Streptophyta > Magnoliopsida > Rosales > Rosaceae > Malus > Malus domestica. The sequence goes on along the minus strand of NC_091674.1, from coordinate 21,087,152 downwards.
TGATAGTTAGAAACCAAAAAACAAAATCTTAACACAACTGAAGCAAATGACAAATCAGTGTTTTCAACAAATGAACTGACCATTTCACTTACAAATTACACAAAAAACCAAGTGGGAGCTGGTATCGACACTCCAAAATAGTCCATCCCGATAAGAAGATAAGGCGGATAGAGTGCTTAATGACTGTTTTGAAGTGCTAATATCAATTCTCAGTCGAAAAATTTCTAGGAGATAGGAAAAGGCACCTAAAACAAAAACTCAATTCAGAAAAACCCAGAAAATGAATCAAAAGTTGGGAACTGAGAAGATTTAGAACCTCAGAAGCTCTGCTTTCTAGTTGAGCAATGTAATCCCTCACAAGCTTGGCCTCAAGTTCCTGCCTTTCAATCTCAGCCAGCTCTCTCTTAGCAATCTCAACTCTCTGAGACGCCTTTTCCAACCCATCGAGCAACTCCCTGTTCTCTTCTCTTTTCAAGAGCTCCTCCACTTGCTCTCCCACAATGCCACTCAGTGCCTTCTTCAAGCCGCCGCCCTCTCCGGCAGCGCCACCAGTCGTGCATTTTGCTATGAGAGGTCGATGAGGTGGGGAAGGAGTAGAAGCTCGGGGGAAGAAGATTGCAGAGGAGGATTCAGATGGGGTGAGGAGTTTTGAGGGGAGGAGATGCGATGTGGGATTTGTGGAGGGAGCCCAAGTGAGCTTGATAGTTAAGGGCATGGTGGTCACTGGATTTGGAGGATTTTGTTATCCTATTTCATGTTTTGTTTGAGAAAGTACTGACCACCACTCACCCCCAACTTCTACTTGCAAAGTTGCAACTTATTGAAGGCAAGAGGTAAAACAAAAACTTACGGCATGGTTACTTATTTGAAAACGGGGAAGGCAAAGGTCATGCAATGCAAGTGGTTAAGAGTTTTTATTTATATATTCGAGATCTTGAGTTCTTATCATTTTGTCGTATTGTTTGATACAAAAATTGAAATAAGTTATGAATGAAAAATTGGGAATGATGTGAGAAAAGAAACATGATTGTTACGACATGCCTGATTTTAACGTGAAACCCATTAACTTTTTTCTTTCTAATGTGTCTGCAAACGCAAAATATGTCAGGAATAAGAATAACACACACCTTGCATTACCTATTTCTGATATTTGCATCCGCCCTTCTCACATGAACCAAATACCAACAATGCCTCCGTCCATCCTCCGTGTGAGGTTTGACGGACGCATATGGTGGGCTATTTTTTTAATACAACGATTTATAATGTTAGCGAGGTTTGTGAGACCTTTTAGTCTAATGGTGGTGTTTGTGATGGCCTACTTAATGAAGAGAAATGTAAATAATTCTACTGTCATTTTCCTCTCCGGTTCTTTAAAGAAAGAATATTACGAGAAAGAATTGTCTCGAATGAATAATTTCATTGATCTGAATCATACAATAGATACAGGAGCATTCTCCTAATAAATCTCTAATCTAATAAGAATTGTCTCCAAAAGCTTCTGCGTCTCAGCATCGAGAACTCCAGGCCTTAAACCATCATACTTTCCAGCTGCTGAAGACTTCTGATAATATCGCGTTGGATTGCAAGAACCAGCATTCTGATTGCGTTTGGACTTGAGCTGTTTACGGGCACTATTGACAGCAGCATTGTTACGAGGCTTCGGGCATTTTTTCAACGAGTGATTGTAAGAGCCACAATTGAAACAACGACTTGCATCATCTATAATCTCAGAGTGTCCGTTGGGATTGACGACGAAAACGAGGTCGCGGTGGCGAGCGGAGGAAGACCCATTTTGCAGAATGGAGCGGTCAGCGCACAGATCAGGACCTTTGGGGAGCTCGGCTCTCACAGCCCATGGTGTCGCCATTGAAACTCTCACTCTTCTCACAGCCCATGGTTTCGGTTTTGGTTCTGTCTGTGGAGGGGATGGAGAAGACGAAGGGGGTGGAGGGAATGGAGAAGACGAAGGGGGTGGAGGGGTGGAACCGTGGAGGGTCTTCCAGAAGGAAAAAAGGGGTTCCAGTGGGGAAGACGAAAGGGGAAGGAAAAAAGGGGGGTTTTGGTTTTTTTATGTTTTTTTTTTTAAGTACTTTATTTAATTAAAATTTTAATTATTTTAATTTTTAAATTTTTTTTAATGACACGTGGCGCCCAGTCATTGTCCACATGGGCGCTACGTCATCATTTAACAGCAGAGTTAACAGTTTGACTAACGGATGTATGAGACTGTCCCAAAATTAACACTTTAGGTATGACTCTGGGACGAAAAACACTTGATGTACTAAATGTTGAAAACCACGAAACTTGAAGGTAGTAAACTGAGTTTAACCCTATATAATTAATAAGGAAACATAAAAATATCGTAACCAATTAGGAAAAGAAAACCAAATACATATGTGATAAGGAAACAAAATGCCCCTTGTATAAATGGGGAATATAAAAATTGCGATCCTAGTTTATTTTAGTGGTAATGTTAGAGATACTAAATTTATAGACAAAATTTGCAAGTTAAATGATATGTCACCAATAAAAAATTAGTACATTTATCAACATTTAAGTAATAATCCAATTATGAACATAAATAATACAACAAAAATTAATTATTTAAGTTTCCATGACTAAATAAAAAATTTGAAAAGCAATTTTGACAAGTATCTTTTAGCCATTTTTCTTTTCCATTTTATTTACAATTTTTCTTTATGACCACTTCTTGGCCTAGCCTTGGCATGGCTCCAATGGCGGATTCAGGAAAAATTATTAAAAGGGTCACATGTAAAAGTTCACAAACATTTTTTTAGATATTAATAACCTTAAAAATTAAATCATAGTTGTAACATCCCACATCGTCCAGGGGAGTGAATCCTCTAAGCTTTATATGTATATTCTCATCTCTACCTAGCACGAGGCATTTTGGGAGCTCACTGGCTTCGGGTTCCATCGGAACTCTGAAGTTAAGCGAGTTTGCGTGAGAGCATTCCCAGGATAGGTGACCTACTGGGAAGTTCTGCTTGTGTGAGTTCCTAGAAACAAAACCGTGAGGGCGTGGTTGGGGCCCAAAGTGGACAATATCGTGCTACGGTGGAATTGAGCCCAGGATGTGGTGGGGGCCCGGGCCGGAATATGATAATTTGGTATCAAAGGCAATCCCTGGCCGGATGTGTGCCAACGAGGACGTTGGGCCCCTAAAGGGGGTGGATTGTAACATCCCACATCTCTCAGGGGAATGGATCCTCTAAGCCTTATATGTATATTCTCATCTCTACCTAGCACGAGACTTTTTGGGAACTCACTGGCTTCAAGTTCCATTGGAACTCTGAAGTTAAGCGAGTTCGCGCGAGAGCATTCCCAAGATGGGTGACCCACTGGGAAGCTCTGCTTGCATGAGTTCCCAGAAACAAAATCGTGAAGGCGTGATCAAGGCCCAAAGCGGACAATATCGTGCTACGGTGGAGTCAAGCCCGGGATGTGGTGGGGGCTCGGGCCGGGATGTGACAATGGTTCCATCATTCATAATTTATAGAACAAATAATAATAATACAAGTTACAATTGTCCAAGACACGTTTTTATATTTTGAAAACGCTGCATTATAGCTTCATTATCAATAAATGAAAAAACATTTACTCTCAATATATACTACCGTACTATCACTCAACTATTGATCTCCTATTTGGTTATGCAAGGGACATTTCAAAAAATTCATAGAGGAAAATGCTCTCTCTACTGAAGCAGTAGCTACTGGTAGAACTAAGCCAATGTGATTAACAAATACACATGTGTGACGGTTAGGTAATATTTAAAAAAATATAAAAGAAGAGCAACCCTTCTTTGAAACTTTTTATCAAACAGTTGGAGGACATGTATGAGGCCAAGTCCAACTTTGTGCTGCACCTTGAAGGTTGGAGTTAGTCTTTGAGGCGTTTTCAAGTTTCTACGGAAACATCTCTACCTATGAACACACAAGCTCTTTCCATTCCCAAGTACCAAACGTAGTCTGAGAATTAGAAGAATAAATTAGCATCAAATTCGTTATTCACTAAATTTAAACCTAATACCTTTTCATAGTTACCAGTAATGAGAAATATCACTATTCAAACACTAGATTTAAACCTAAGAAATATCACTCTACTAACATTAATTGGCACATGTTATGTTCTCTAATTTTTATTACTGCTTTTAGGTATGGAGCCTTGAAAAATACATTCGACTATTTGACTTAGAATAGTATTCTTCACACACCATTTTCTATTTCTCACACAACCCTTTTAACTTTCGACCGTCTTGTTAAATTTAATTGAAAAAATTCAATGAAAAAAAATTAATAGAAGTGTGAAAAATAATAAGACGTATGTGGATGACACTAGACTTCATTTATAAGACCTACTCCAACCCTGGGCTAAATGCCAAATATTTAGCCCAAAATTCCCCCCAAACACCCTCCAACCCAAGCTAAAATATTGGGCTAAAAGGGGAATGCTAAAGTTGGGCCAAATTCCCCCCCAAATTCCCCCCGGGCTAAATGCGAAATGTTTATCGGAATTTAAATTTTTTTAGATTAAAATGTTCATAAAATTAATTTACAATAATCTACATATTTATTTTTTTTAAAAAAAATTGATTTAAGAAAAAAATTTAGGCTAATTTCATTCTTTAATAATTCCGGGCTAAAATTTTAGAGTAGAAGGGTTGGAGCAGAAAAGATGTTTCTGGGCTAAAAGCTAAATTTTCCGGGCTAAAAAATTTGGCTTTTAGCCCAAGGGTTGGAGATGGTCTAAGGTGTGAAATTAATTGTAAAATAATAATAAAAAATGAAATTGTAGAAATAACTCCCCGACTGTTGAGATCCCCGCAAAGGCATGCTTCCGCTAGTAGGCAGAGGGTTTAAGCACACACTCCCATTCGTCTTCCCCGCCTACCACCACCGCCTACACCTCCACCTCTCCCGCTCTCTCATGGCCGCCGCTACTTCACCTAAGCGAGTGGGGACCCACAACGGCAGCTTCCACTGCGACGAAGCCCTCGGCTGCTTCATGATTCGCCTCACAGACAAGTTCTCCAACGCCGAAATCGTCCGCACTCGCGACCCCCAGGTTTTCAATCCCTTTCCCACTTTCTGTTTGGTTTCCGAGAAAATTGATGATAAATTAAGTTACTTGGTTGAAATTCGAACCATTTGCAGCAATTTGTGATTTCTTATCGTAGATGTTATTGTTTGATTGAGGGTTTTAGGTTTTGGAGGTTCTGGATGCTGTGCTTGACGTTGGGGGTGTGTATGATTCTAGTCGGGACCGATACGATCATCACCAGAAGGGTTTCGAGGAGGTTTTCGGGCACGGGTTTAAGACCAAGCTGAGCAGTGCTGGTCTGGTTTACAAGGTATTTGCTTCAAATGGTCATATCTGTTTTGAGGGATATAAGTAATGGGAATTTCATATGTGTAACTTTACTCGTGTTAAATCTGTTTGTAGCATTTCGGGAAGGAAATAATAGCGAAGGAGCTTCAGGTCGATGAAGGTCACCTCGATGTGCACCGGTTGTTCTTGGCTGTGTACAAAAGCTTTATGGAGGTACTACTAAATTTTGCATCTTTTCTTCATATTCTATGCGAATATAGAATGGGGGCCGTGCTACCATTAATTTTTAACTACATTTGAACTCGAATGGAATTGTTGATGCTGAGAGCCTGTTATGTTATAAATTAGAACAAAAACCATTATGAGGCCATTTTTGCCCTGATTCTATAAGTTTTCATTGAAATGTCATTTGTCATTACTCAGTTTGGTTTCTTTAATGTTCAGCAGTTTCATGTTGACATGAATTCTTGTTATTCCAACTGTATTTTTGACACTTTCGATTACTTGTAACAGGCAATTGATGCTGTTGACAACGGGATCAATCGGTATGATACGGACCAGCCTCCAAGATATGTGAATAATACACACTTGTCTTCAAGGGTGGGCAGGTTGAATTTAGATTGGATAGATCCTGATCAATCATCTGAAAAGGAGAACGAAGCCTTTCAAAGAGCAATGGAACTTGCGGGCAGCGAATTTTTAAGTGTACGTCTTCCTATCATTAAGACTTGGTGGATATGTAGAATTTGCTCATGTTTAATATGTTTCTTTCAAGTCCGAGGACAACCAAATTAAAGAAGGGTTGAACGCTTTAATGAGGATATGTTTTAGTTGGAATTTTTATTTTGCATCCCTTTTCAATGACCTTGTTTTTCAAAATTTCAGAGTGTCCGTTTTCATGCAAAATCATGGTTACCAGCTCGATCTATCGTGATGGAGTGTCTCTTGGCAAGATGGAGTGTTGATCCAAGTGGTGAAATCATGGTTTTGAATCGATTTTGCCCTGTAAGTATGCAATGCTGTATTATTTATTTTTATCAGTTAAATACTCTTTGGTTTAAGCTTTCTCATATCATTGTGTAATGCCAATGCTATTAATTTTACAATTTCTTCATTACGTTCAACTGTTTTTTAGCGGTTTATATGATTTTATTCCCTGCAGTGGAAGCTTCATTTATTTGAACTTGAAGAGGAAATGAAGATTGAGCCGCCCATCAAATATGTTCTCTATCAGGTACCTTTATTTATCTGGTGTCCTTGCTCTTTTTATTTAATTTAATTTTTATCTTAGTAATTTTTCCTTCCATTGATCTGTATAAAGTATAAATGCATTTAGGTGGTAGAAAGGCGATTGGGGAAATTCCTGCTTGTGACTTTATTATGTGCAAAGAAAATATTAGGAAACTGGAGTCACATAATACATGTTAAGAGAGTATTGGCATTACGAAACTCGTTTACCTGTAATTATGCAAGTTCTTTTGACGCAATTTGAAATATTTTAAGCTTCTTTAAGAGCTATCGGAAATGTAAGTAGATTTAAAGAACATTTGTTGGGATCATTTGGAAGTGTAGTGTGTACTTGCACGACTTTCTGGCCTCATTTCTAGTTTACGATATCTCTCCTTTCTTAGCACCTTTACGTTTCATTTAGTTGTGAAGCTAATAATATGTCTGCAATTTTTACATGGAGAAGAGTCCCTAATTTTAATATTACAATAAAAAAATGATATGCAGGATGATAGAAGCAAACACTGGAGAGTTCAAGCGGTTGCAGTCACTCCTGATAGATTTGAGAGCCGAAAGGCTCTTGCATCACAATGGCGGGGGCTTAGGGACGAGGAGCTCTCAAAGGAGACTGGGATTCCTGGATGTGTTTTCGTTCACATGAGTGGATTTATTGGAGGAAATCAAAGTTATGAAGGTGCTCTTGCCATGGCAAAAGGGAGTTTGAAGTCTGATTGAGCAGATTGTGACTTGCATTGGCTTGTTACCAATTCAGATTACTAAATCTTGGGCATTTCAGTTACTTGTACGCTAATTTCTCTTACCTTAGCCCGTTTCTTTATTCCCAGGGCCAATTTTGTCTCTCTATTCGTTTTTTGATATTGTATTGGAAATTTTCCCTATTAAGGTTACCTAAGTAAACATTTTATGCGGCGATTTGAACTGGTATATGGATTGTGGAACGTCAATTTTATTGATGTTTGACCTGGGTCATGTAATTTTATTTCAGTTGAGCGTATATCTATCTGTTCAGCCTTTTACATCATTATTCAGATGTTTGCATAATTTAACTTGTCTTAAATGTGTGCTAACAAAATCTAATTTCTCAATTCCCGTCGTGCCACGAGATGGGAATATGCCTGAGACGAGAAAGACTTTCATGAAACGGGGCGGACCGCAGCCTTTAGACTACAGTAGAATACAGGTTACAGTTACACGGCGAGAGCTCCAAGAGTCCACTACGCACGTGCAAACGTGACAAGTCTCTCTCCTCTCGCACCAACATAAACTGCGTCGCGACGACACACAGCTCACATGTCAGTGAAGTGAAAAGTGAGAGCCTTCTCCCATAAGCCAAAACACCAACCGGCAGCTATGGCCACACTCACTTATCCGGCCGCGGCCGCCATCAGAACCACCAAATCATCTCTCAGAAAACCCTTCTCCATCATCCCCATCAAACCCAATTCCATCTCCCCACTCAAACCCCTAAACCTCACCTCTAAACCCGCCACCTTCTCAATCAAATCCACCGCCTCCTCCGACCACTCCTCCACCGCCACAACCACCATTACCACCACCACCACCTCCTCCATCTCCCCCTCCTCCCTAACTCTCAAATCTCGCCTCCAAAACGGCCAGACCCTCTACGGCCTCTTCCTCCTCTCCTTCTCCCCCACCCTCGCCGAGATCGCCGGCCTCTCCGGCTACGACTTCGTCGTCGTCGACATGGAGCATGGCCCCGGCGGCATCCCCGAAGCCCTCTCCTGCCTCCACGCCCTAGCCGCCACCCAAACCCCCGCCATTCTTCGCTTACCCGAGACCTCCGCAACTTGGGCCAAAAAAGCCCTAGATCTCGGCCCACAAGGCATCATGTTCCCCATGATCGAATCCTCCAAGGCCGCCAAGAAGGCCGTCTCCTACTGCCGCTTCCCTCCCGCCGGCGTCCGCGGGTCCGCCCACACCGTCGTTCGCGCCTCCAACTACGGCATCGACGAGGGGTATTTGAGTAATTACGAGGACCAGCTGCTGATCATGTGCCAGGTGGAGAGCGAGGAGGGCGTGAAGCACGCGGAGGACATCGCAGCCGTCGATGGAGTCGACTGTATTCAGATGGGGCCGTTGGATCTGAGCGCCAGCATGGGGTACTTGTGGGACCCCGCGAACAAGAAGGTGAGGAAAATGATGGAAAAGGCCGAGAAGGCCGTGCTGGGGTCCGACCCCAAAGGGGGTGGGGCCTACTTGGCCGGCTTCGCTATGCCCCATGACGGGCCTCGCGATTTGGGGACACGTGGATACCACATGGTGTCGGGAGCCGTCGATGTAGGGCTGTTTAGGAGCGCGGCGGTGGAGGACGTGAAGAGGTTCAAGATGAGCTTGATGGACGGTGCAGATGATGAGCGGGAGGACGAGAAGGATGCTGATGAGAAGTACTGGAGCGAATGAAGAGGCAGACTGTTGAAAGCTTTCTTTTTAGGCGGGGAGAAATATTGACGAAAATAATTAGAATTTTGGACTCGCTTATTTGTAAATTTTGAAGTGGGGGTTTTTTTTTTTTTTTTTTTTTTTTTGGTGTTTTCATAATGAAGGTCAAATTGCCGGCCAAATTTAATAATTAGAAGGATTGGATTGGAAACGAAAAATTGCATCAGCGAAAGTCACTTGCTTATATTTTTTAACTGTTAAAGTTACCAGTTTTTTTTTTTGTTTTTTTATATTTATTTTTAAATGATAGTGGAAGTGAGTTAGATGGTTAAATTTTAAGAAGGAAGTGAATTGGTTAGGATCCAACCCGCCAAGTTGCATAAACGTTGTATCATGAATAAGAAAAGGCATTGCAAGTGCTTTTTCTTATAGCTGGCTTATCTGCACTCTGCTTCTAGAACATATAAGTCGTGCAGCGTTAAGAAATTTAATTTGGCAAATAAAGTGGATTATTCATATATATTTTTATAAATGATAATATTTGTGGGTTAATATTAACTTAGGGATGGGCAGGGCCGGCCCTGAGAATTTAGGGGTCCTAAGCGAGTCTTCAAAGTGGGGCCCTAAAGTTCTCGGACCTTCGACTACCTGTATATTGGTATGTAGTAAAAAAAAATTCGCTAATTACATAAAAAGTCTATTTCTTCATCAAACATCATTAAAAATTAATATCAAAATAAAAAAAGATATACTAACATTACTTAATATTACATGTCACAAGTGTTTAGACGCAAATGCACTAAGTGTAAAAAACAATAAAACTTGATTGATGAACATAATAATTCAACAACGCCAAGTGGTTCTCTTGTGTTCTTTCTAAAATCAACATACACTAGCGAATCAAATTTTAGAATAACCTAGTTTTAACAATAGATTATTGAAAAAGAAAATTTAAATTCAAAGTTATGGTTACCTCAGATTACAATCTTCATGATCAAGTGATAGTTGCTTAAACATTCAAGAGACATAAAAAGACTGGGAAATTGAAAGAAAAGGATTACAAAGTTATGATTATTTTGGTTTTTGTTATTTTTTTTTAGGTTATTTTCAAAGGGTGCATTTTTGCTCACCCACATTAACTTGGGTGTATGCTCACCACACATCTCCAAGCTTGCCAAGTGTCCCCTTGCTTTAATCCTGGTTAACATTTTCATTTGTTATTAATATTTTACTATAATAATGCATTAATAATCATCTTAACATTTATCTTTAAACTTTTTAATCAATATTTGTATCTCAACCGTCCATCTCCCCTCTTCCTCCCCCCTCCCATCTCTCTCCTCTGTCCCTTTTCCCCCTTTTCTGTCATTTGGGCGAACATCCCAAATCTAAAATCTCAAATTCTAATACAAATTTAAAGAGGAATGGGTGAATTGATTTGACGGGGTGAAGTCCATCAACATCGTGAGAAAGGAGCACAGGTTGCCTCCATTCACCCGAAGCAAAGATGCACAGATAAGTGAAGAAAATTTGTACCCAGAAGACTGTTCCAAATTGTGGGTGGTTGGCGTGGGGTGGTGATAGGTGAGAGGAAGCAGATAACAAGTGAGAGGAATAAAGGGTCGTCGTTGCTGCTTTAAATGCTCGAGCAATTTCCAGTAGAATATTATACATAAATAAAATTACAATTAGGAGATAATTTCTGTGATTCGAAACGCCATGGATGATTTGGTGGAGGAGGACAATTTCTTTGAAACTGAATAAACGCTTCGGGAGGTGAGTTGCAGACGGTTTTTTATTTGTCTATTTTTAGTTTATTTTTATTTCTTTATTAAATTAATAAAGAGTCATTAAATCACAATTAACCAGGGTTAAGGCAAGGGGACACTTGGCAAGCTTGGAGATGTGTGGTGAGCATACACCTAAGTTAACGTGGGTGAGCAAAAATGCACCCATTTTCAAAAGCAAAAGAAAAAAAAATGTATTTGGACAATTAAGGCCATTAATTTCACTAGCCTTTTGTCACACGCGTAGGCGTGTGACAATTGGCCTTTGTATGTTTTTTATTTAAGAAACTCAAGTTTTTTCTATTTATACAAATTTTATTTAAAATATTTTTGAAAATAATAAGAATTTAAACATAAACCACCCACTAACATGAGGTTTTGTTATTTTTTTTCTAAAGTAGAAAATTTTAAATTCATTCAAAATTAATTTTTGTTGAATTATTTTAACTCCTTTTGATTCTTGTAATTTTAAAAAATTTAAAGAGCAATTTATCTTTAATTTCATAGATTTGAAAAAAGCAAAAACTAATGCCTACAAGGTGTTTTAAACAGCCCACACCAATGAAAACGAAGTGGAACCGTTTCCACTGCACCAACGAAATAATTGTGATGTTTATTACGTTTTCTTTATTTATATTTTATATACAGGATATATAAAAAAATTTGGGCCCCCGAACTTGGGGGCCCTTTGCGACCGCCTACCTTGGCTACCCTCAAGGCCGGCCCTAGGGATGGGGCAATTAATGACTAACTAACGAGTTTGGTTACTATGTGCAGTTAATGTATTCTCCAATAACTGTAGACTGATGCATGCATCAGGTATATTTTTTTCATACTGTTGATGTTAGAAAATATCAAGATGCTTCATTAAAGTTTCTGTTTTTTCCTTCTTTGATACGACTGTCGTCTATGAAATTTGAGACTGAGATTGTTTCTTTCTTTGATCCAACAATTGCCGTCTTCAAAATTTGAACTCAGGCCAATTTTAACATTCACAATAGGCGTGTAGGTCAGTTGATTAAGTACATTTGCTCATGCACTCGAGGTCTTGATTTTAAATCCTCCCTCCTGTCGTATCGATTATATAAAGAAAAAGAGAATGTTAACATTGTAGTATTCCTTACATTTCTAATTTAAAAATGTTTGACATTGCACTCTTGAATTTATGTGAATATGAACTCCATAAAACCAACAGAGAATGTTGACATTGTCTTCTTAGTTGGAGAGGAATAATATTAACAGAAATGCTAAGAAAGCTTTTTCAGAGTGAAACTCTTCATAGATTATATGTCACAAGAAATTTTTTATTGTATCAGGAATAACGAGTGATACACTATGTTTCATTATATAAGTGGAGGGAAGTTTTGTTTTTAAGTTGTTAATAAAAAGTTTACTTAACATTTTTCGTAATTAAACATCTACATAGAGAATGTAATTAATCATCAATTGTTATTGGGCAATAAAAAAGTTTTGATATGCATGTTCTATTTATTTATCTATCATAGATTTGACTATAATTTAATAAAACCGTAAACAACCACCAAGTAGCTGTTTAGTGAGTGCCCTCCTATGACCGAATCCAGAAGACAAAGCATGTGGAAAAGTGACAGGTTCTCATGTTCCTTCATTTCTTCCCTAGATGACGATGATTCAATTACAAACTCAATTTATACTCCCAATCAATATTCAAATGAAAATTTCCAATCCCATTTGGAGTTGAATTCATGCATCACCATCCCAACTTGCCCATTTGACATCATTGGCCATATCTTTTTTGGTTTTCCAATTTCACCCTGTCAGCAAACTCTTAAGGTAATAACACACCGTTATATATGAAATTTAAAACGTTTGATAATGCGTGATCAATTTGAGATATCACCAAATATTCCATACAAGTTTCTCTTGTAACTGATGGTGCCTTGTTTATGTTACCACTTACCAAGAACAAACCTTTTTTGAAAGACTTTTTTGAAAAAAATTCAAGGGATCGGTCATCGCAGCTCTTTCTTTGCAAAATTATTAGCAATTATTTTTGGTATGAAGTTTGCATATCAGTTGGGTTGACATTGTCTTTGGTTGGAAAGTGACTCTTCTAGTGTTATTTCTGCTCTCCAATCAACTGATTTCGATCCTCCTTGGCCCTCTCGTACACAATGGTCTATTTGTTTGGACCGCATTCAGAAATGACTTTCTACGTCTCTCACATATATCGCGAGGGAAATGTTGCCACGAACAATTTTGCTAACATGGGCTTGTCTTCTCCAACTTTGGTATGACATGATTCCCCTCTGGTGGCTGCTCGTGGTGCTTTGTTTTCAAACTATACTGGCTTTCTTGGCTTCCGCTTCTCAAATTAATGTGCATCTCGACATACATGTTTGTCTGATTGTCTTATTTTCTTTTCTTAACCTGTGATGTTGCTTGATCTATTTTGCAAATTTACACTTTTAGGTTTAGCTTTAGAAGAGTTAGGTTTCATATCCCTCTTTTTCCCTTGTATCTTTATTGTTTTCGTTTTTATAAATGTAAGGTTTATGTCTCCTATTTTTTTAATCTTTTTTTTTTTTTTGGTATTATGAGAAGTTAGGTTTATGTCTTATTGTAATATTTTTTTTTCATTATCAATAAATTTTTTCTCATACATCTAAATTAAAAAAAAACAAAATTCATCTATAAAATCTCTGTAAAAACTTTCCAAATAATTTCATAATAATGACTGGAGATGCATCGGTGGCAATGGTTGTCTCACCTAAATCCTTCTCTTACGTGTCTTCCATAATTTTTTTGTCTAATTTGATAATCAGAAAAAAATAAATTAATAAATGTGTAAATATACCCTTTTTTTGAATATTCTTTTGATGCTTTACTCTTTTTGAGACAGCTGGCTGGTTTGACATTGAGTCTTTTGACAATCTTAAAAGTTGTAAACCATTATCTTAATTTGCCCAATCTCACACAAACCAAGGGGCATTTGGTAATTCTGTCTGCAGAGACACCCTCATAGCCAATAGGACTGGCCCTCCATCCTGTGACTAATTCTTAATATTCTCTCTTAAATTCAAGACTCTCAAGTTAGGGGGGAGAGAGAGAGAGAGAGAGAGAGAGAGAGATGGCCAATCTCAGAACTCCAAGATTTCAGTTCCTTTTGGCTCTGCAGTTCCTCATGCTAATACAGTCCCAGGTGCTCTGCTACCAGTACAAAGTAGGAGATCTAGATGCTTGGGGAATACCAACTTCTGCAAAACCACAAGTCTACACCAAATGGTCAAAATACCACCAATTCAAGCTTGGAGATTCTCTTTGTAAGTTTCTTCTTCGTATGGCCGTTTCATTGCACCCCACCTCAAATCGCCTTTCTCAATAATGTATAGCGGTTTAGAATATCAAATTGTCGAACAAATCACTAAAACAACAAAGGGATGACCAAATGGTTTCGTTTCTCTCATGTGAGGGCCAGAACAATGTCCCAAGTTCGAATAGCATAGTTTAGAATATCGCCTTTCTCATTTTGGTTCTCAATATGCAGTGTTCTTGTACCCACCAAGCCAAGACTCGGTGATTCAAGTGACAGCACAATCCTACGGCAGCTGCAACCTCAAAGATCCAATCTTGTCCATGAACGACGGTAACTCTCTCTTCAATTTCACCACATTGGGGGATTTCTACTTCACCAGCGGCGAACCGGGCCATTGCCAACAGAACCAGAAGCTGCACATTTCTTTTCTGTCGGGCAATGGCTCTGCTTACTCTCCCTCCTCCGGTCCCAGTGCATTGGATGCTTCCGCTCCTTCTTACCCCACCGTCTTCGGCAGCATCCCGGCTCCGCCAACTTCTGCACCGCATTCTTCTGCAGCGTCGCCAAGGTTTCCGGTTTTCGCTGCAGCGGTTGTTGGATTTGGGGTGTTTGCATTACACGGTGGTAATCTTTGAAGAGCTTCAACATTGATGAGTTGAATTTTCTCCCCACGTTTGGACAGTGATTCTTTTTCCTTTTTACCATTAATATTGGTTCAATATTATGGAAGTTGTGGTTTTGTAATTCTTTTTGTTAATTCAATAGAATAAAGCATATTACCAGAATTACTGTTCTTTGGTTTCTTTTGGGGAAACTCCGAGTTTTCGGAGAATCGTGAATAGAGAAATAAAAACATAATTGTATTAATTATCCGATATTTCAAATTTTCTGGATTGAGAGGTGTGTAAAAGGATATCTTTTAGGAGAAAGTCACAAAGTGTGTTACTTTTTTTGTAATCGAGAAAGATACCATTGGTTTCCTCCCCATGTCAAAGGACAAGGAGAGGCCGACAGAACCCCGCCCGCTAATTATGGTGGTGACCGGTTCTAGTTGTTTATACAACTATTAAGTTTCCAGCTGGATGAGCATGTTGCCCGCCTACGACCACGAGAGGTTTTTCAGTATGTTTGAAATAGAACAGATACGCAATATGTTAACATACAAGTGAAAAGTAGAGGGACATTAAAAAAAAAAAAACAAAAAAAAAACTTTTCTCTGCTCACATAATAATGTATAGAGTACCTTTCTGTGTTCAGAACACGTTGAAAAATCTCTCACCCACAATGGTGTGACAATGTCTATCTCCATCTTACATTCTTATGTGGGTCCAATCAAAATTATGCAGCATATCATCGATAAAAAAATAAATAAAGTGCAGAAAATGAGATAATTTTATGTCACTCATACGAATTTTAAGACTTGTATTTGCATGAATGCTTTGTTATGGTAACATTTTGTGTTAATAATATAAAAACATCTATTAATGTCTCTTTATATGTTCTTGTCTCGTATCATACAAGTTTTTAAATGCATCGGATCAGAATCAAAGAGTTCAAATTCCGATCCAAAATCTTTCAAAATTATAATTGCCCTTGGATGCACCGGATGCACACACGCGACTACCAGGAAATAGCAGCAGTAAATAACGATCAAACATCATAAGCTCAGAACTATAGTAACTGTAAAACATTGCATGCTCGATTATATATGGCACAGAAGTACACTATCTAAGCCTCGTTACTACCCTTTTTTTTTTTCTTTCTTCTAATCTTAATACTAAAAAGAGGTAAACACATCTGACAAAATCGACGACGATCATGGAGTCCCTCTCAACCTCATTACATTACTATCATAATCCGAGCAAGGGTCGGGCGGGACTTCCTTTCGACATCTCAGTACAAACAACGGAACGGTGTTTTGGTTGAGTAATTGTGATGGATCTAATGGATACTCAACCGGCCATTTCAACATCCACTGGTGATGGCCTCACTTCAGAAGCAGCATAGGGTGCCTCCGGAACTGCAGGTTCTGAGAATGGACTCCGCATTTGGGCAGCATTAGAGTCGACTTCCATAGCAGAGGGCCTGGGTGGGGAAGTGGGCTGCACCTCCACATCCGGATAAGCAGCTTTGAATCTTGCACGCAGGCCTTCATCCACCAATCTTACACCACTCAGTTGATTACCTAGTGACATCCACCTAAAACAAGATAGTTCGGAACAAAATTAAAGAAAAACATAAAACCATAATCCAAAAAATGGATGTCACTTTGGGACACATGTGAATAGCCACCCCGCGTGGCTAAAAGTAAGAAAGTATCTTGCCCCTCTGTAATTCTTATCCGTCCCCAGACAAGATGGGAAGCAAAAATGCTCATAAATGGGATGTCTGTCTGCAAACGAGTGGAGGATTAGAAAGCTTGATCTTCAACTAAAGGCCCCACAGACAACAAGAGGGCATAAACAATGGTAAACGCATTATAATTACCCGAAAGAGTTATAATGGTTATCTACCCTAATTAGCATGATACCAGACTTTGCCTATACGAGTTGTAAATCAAATCACTTTTAACCTACGAAACCTAAGACAATGCTAGATTCAGATTGTCACCGGTTGTCACAGGATCCTCTACTACCCTCATTATCAATTCATGCAAAAAGTCACTACTTACTACGTTGGTGATCAACAACAATGAAGGAACTTCATTTAACAATTACAACCGGTAGTCAAGAAATCATACCCTGCATGAGTATTGTGCATGCGAGCAAACAGTTCTAGCTTTCTTGTCCTTGGACTTACCCTCTCCAGCAAAGGATACATCTGCAGGAGTGTATATAAAGACAATAATTAAACAAATAATGATAATATAAAGACGATAATCATGATAAAACTATCTAGAAGAAGGCAACAACTTCTAGATTACCACCTCTTAAATTGTAAGGGAAAAAGTACAAATTATAGTATTGTTCACCCTGTAAGCGCATTAGGAAGAACTATATTCGAATAGGAATTTCACAGCAGAATTAGACGAAGTATATTCCCCTAACCTCATCTGGCTTACGGCTTGTCTCTCTGACCTCGGCAACAATGACATCAGTATCAATATTTCTATTTACTAAGGGTTCCCCCTTTATTCCAACAAGACAATGCTCCTTGCTATGATTAAGCCAGTGGCCAGTCCGCCCTGTTCTAATTATTCGTTGGAGTTGATTAGTCTTTACCCAAATTATCTCCTCAATTCGCTTGTATCCCCAAAGTTCTAAACTGCAAGAAGGAGGGTGGTATTTCAGTGGGCGAAAGCCAAAGAATAAGCAGATCCAATTAAGCATCTTTGATTATATGTATCAGGAAACATATAGTTGACCGATGGCCAAAGTATACACATACCATTCACGCCCAAGCTCCATTGCACGTCCAGTGACCCAAAGGAAAATCAGACCATCCGTCTGCAATGCTGGAACATTAAGATTGCGCATTTCATCGTCAGCCATTGTCCCATAGGGCAATTCCATATGAATGTCCCATGGTGGATCTGCCATTATCACTCCAAATTGCCCTAGAATATCCATTCTAAAGTTGCGTATATCACAGTTAATCCACTGTGGTTGACCAAGTTCTACCTCAGAACAGTATTCAGCACGTTGAGGCCTTAATTGTCTAGGGGGACCGAGATCTCGAGGCCCCATCATCATGTGTGAGACATCAGGTGTTGGATCAAGCTCATAGTGGACATACTTGCACGTCTAACAATGAAGAGAAAAGTGTAATACTTCATGAAAAATAGTCATTAGAATAAATTTAGTTTATCACTCAAGTAATGGGATGGCGGTAACGTTTACCTTCATGTGACGACAAGTATCTAGAAAAGAACAGTCTCCTAAATTGACATCAGTATGTAGAGCGATTATTCGCCTAAAATGAACCTGATAAAAGAGTGAATAAAATGACAAGCGAAAACCTAAATAGTTTAAGTACTAAGATCGAAGTTATTTGCAGTAATTTCAGGATAAAAATTCGAAATACAATCACCAAAAAAAACTTTGAATAAGTTCACATAAAAATAACTAAGTGAATAGGAAAGTAGCGAATACAGATAAATTTCCATTTCTGAAACAGGATAAACCACATGACCGTCTGTAATCTTAATCCTCCAAAAGGGGATGCTGCAAGTCAAAATTAAAACAGAGTTCATTCATTTAGTACCATTACACTTGCCAGCAGGAATTTTTGGGTACCGACCTTCTCACAAGCAAGTACGGAATTAGACTGACGACGGCAGTCCTCCTTTGTTAAGGATGAGCAGTATTCCTTCAATTGTGAACCACCTTTGGTTTTGAACTGAAACAAAAAATACAACTGACTTCAGACTTTCCTGCTGGTGTAACCAGCCCCATAAAATTCAGAAGTTGAAAGCTTGAGCATTTCTAATGTGCAAGCAATGAGTCCACGAAATAATTGAGTCCCAGATGTAACATGCAGAACAAACTGTACACAAAATAATATGTTCTGGACAAATCACCAAAAGTCGCCGCCTCATTAAAGCATTATTTTGGTTCTCTTGATCAACAAGTTGAAAAGGAATATGAAAAAAAATCACATTAATACTTATTAGGCTTAAACTCACATATGGTCCACTGTTTATGGGGGGTAACTTTTGGTGTGAATGTAACACCACCAAATGTTAACAATCAACCTGTGTCATAACACATATATTTACTGATACATGACCCTAAAGTATAAACCCATCACCCCCATGTGTTACAGTGCTGGATTAGTACGACCACATTGTGGTGGGCATGGTGGCATTACCGCCCAAGAAAAAAAATTTCTCGTGGTTTATCCTATATGAAAAGGCAAGTCTCAATTCTTCTAAAATCGTTAACACTAACTCCAGTGGTCTACACCTCTTACCAATTTTAGTTGAATCTCCTATTTCGATGAATTTGTAATAAAGCATCCACGAGCATCATGTGCAGGAACATTATGATCATTTCATACCCACATCACTACTCACAAATGGTCCAAGTGGATGGTAATATATGTCGCGAATCAAATGAAGTGGAAGGTAAGCCACATGCTTCAATTTTTTTAACAATATACTCGTGGTCTATGGCAATCACCAATTTTACTCAAATCTCCAGTCTTTTTAACAATACACATTGACAAAAATTAGAGATTTTACTAAATTGTGAAATAACATAGCTCACAAGGGCGATATTACCAAAAAAAGGACTTCCCATAAACCTTTGACACATAAGGTAAACCACATGACCGTCTGTAATCTTAAGCCTACTTATTGTTTCGTTAACAGACAGGAAATAGTTTTGAGATATAGCAGATTTCCAGGCTAATCGGGTAGTCTTTTACAGAAAGAACCATGAATTTGTTAAGATGACTATACAAATAAAAATAATGGCATTGACAAACCTTGGCAGCTACAGCAGTCTCCTTCGCAGTTGGCCGGTGAATGAGGTCCAAAATCTCCTCACCAGTTTTTGATTTCTGCAACTCCCTAAAAGTCTTCTTATTCAGCAATGCCTCAACATCCTTCAGTTCATCCTCTTCACTCTGCGGCTTATACGACACTGAATTGGGGCTATCCATTGTTGCATTTGGCCCCATACTATTAGCTCTATGCATTGGAGGAACACCACCCATCCCTCTAGGCATTCCCATCATGCCCATAACTCTAGGACTAGGAGCACCCCTTGGACCCATAAATGAACCCGGTTGTCCACTCCCAGGGAACACAGGTGGCAAACCGGACATGTGAGTATCATTAGGGTTCATCCACATGTCTTGCATTGGCCTTGAACTAGGCCCTCCCATCCCAAACACCCCTCCACCACTACCATCACCTCCACGGCCGCTAGTCACCACTTGCTGCTGACTCTGACTCAAATTCCCATCTCCCAAATTCGAATCTCGACTCTGAAATTGCTTGCTTTCAGGCAATTCCTTCATCAGCCGAGTCCGGTCAATCCCCAAAACCATAATCCCCGACTTACCACCCACCACAAACTCCTCCAACTCAACCCCACCATTCTCCTCCAACATTGACCTCAGCGCCATCTCCACCGCCAATATCGCCCCGGACTCTCCTCCCATCTCGCGCAGCGCCGCCTTCTCCTCCGCAGTCGCTTTTTGGTCGCTCTCGAGCTTTCTCAACACCGCCGACGAGTCAATTCGACAAAAGGGCACAATTTCAAGCAAGCAAACCGCCACCATAGCCCGAACCAGGGACAATGGATTCCCCATCTCATCAATGGGGCTGAAATTCTCCAGTTCGGGTTGGTGGGTTGTCTCCGAATTCGCCTGTTTCGGAGAAAGCTTCGGGCTTTGCTCAATTGGGTTTGTGAGTTTTGGCTCAGGAGACGGTAGGCGGCTGCGCTGGGCTTCTGGGGTCGAAGGGAGAGCGGGTTCGACCGGGTTTCTGGGGTCTGGTTTGGAATTTGGGAGAGGAGGCGTTGGAGTAAAAGGTCGGTCGTTGAAGGCGGAGAGGACCTTGAGAGAGAGATCAATGGTGGGGACGATGGTGGGGACGATTTGGGATTGGAGGTAAGAGAGGAGTTCGAGCTGGGTGGTGCGCTGAGACTCCATTCGAGCTTCGAGCTGTTGAGCCATGGTTCTGATGCCGGCTATGGTGGCTTCGTCTCCGCCTTCCGATTGGGTCTCCATTGGTGCTGCTGCTGCTGTAGTTTTTTCTGTGTAAGTGACTGAGACTTGAGTGAGGTTTAAGAAGGTGAAGCTGCTGAAGCTAAACCTCAAAAACAATTCCCCAGTCTCAGGGAATAGCTGAGGGTCTTGTATTGGCGGGGAGGGGCCTAATTGGGCTCATTTGTCTGGGCTGAGGGTGGGGCCTTGATTTCAAATTTTGCTCATCGGGCCCGGTTAGCCCAGTTAGGTCATATCCAACCGAAGGTTCCAGATGGCCAAAAATAGCCCGAAAACGGTCTTCAACCGAGGGCCAGGCCCAGGCTCGTGGACCCCACTTGATAAAAAAGGGCCAAAGGGCCAACCGGGCGGCCCAAATGAGCTAGTCAGCCGGTCTCGGGCTAGGCTCTATTTTTGAATCCTCAACGGCTAGCTGATGTCAGTTACTGTTGGTTTTGGTTTTTTTTTTTTTTTTTTTGGTTTTTTGGGCCAAATTTGTTTTTAAAAATTTTAAAAAATTCTCATTTTTTCCTATAAATACCTAAACCATTCCTACACCATTTCAATTTTCATATTTTCTTACCTCTTTCAAAAATATTTCCTTTAATTTTTTCAATAATTTTCAAATGGCCTCGTCTGCAATGAAAGGTAGGGCTTGGACCCAAAAATAAGATGAAGCTCTTTGCAGGGCTTATAGATGGATGTTGGAAGATAGTGTGAGAGGAGTTCTCAAACAAGTGAAGGTGTTTGGACTCATGTGTCCAAAAAACACTTAGAGTTCTACGAAGGCACCACTCCACTGAATATCTGAAACCACGAGAGTTGTTCTTCAAGATGGAAGAAACATTTTCAACCAAGTTTAAACAAATGGCATCAAGCACTGTTAGCAACGGCAAGTAAACATGAAAGCGGCACTAATTACTATGATGAAGTAAGTGTTTTTACAATTTATTTTAAATATTTAATTAAATTACATTTAATTTCATAAATTAATTTCCTTTAATTTTTGTAATTATATTTTCTAAGTACGCCAAGTGGAGGAATGGTATAAGGAGGGCAACTCGAAACCCTTTCAGTTTCACGGTTGTTGGAAAATTTGTAAAGGTGGGTGTTATTTGAAGATCCACCTCAACATAGAGTATGTCATATGCTGGTGTTCGAAACTGCATCCTTAACTGTAAATATGGATGAAGATGGATCTCCTACCATTCAACAAACAAGGGTAGAAAATCCGTCTTCAGGTGAAGGTTCCATACTTAGGGCTATGAGACGAAACAAGGCCTGAAGGTTGAAGGAAAAGGGCAAGCCAAATGATGATTACGCCGCTCAACAGGAAGTGGCGGCCTCATTACGATTAACGGCGGAGCAAAATGCCATTGCCATGGAAGAAATGAACCGTATGTCACATCCCGGCCCAGGCCCCCACTACATCCTAGGCTCGACTCCACCGTAACACGATATTGTCCGCTTTGGGCCCCCACCACGCCCTCACGGTTTTGTATCTGGGAACTCACACGAGAACTTCCAGTGGATCACCCATCTTGGGATTGCTCTCGCGCGAACTTGCTTAACTTTGGAGTTCCTACGGAACCTGAAACTAGTGAGTTCCCAAAAAGCCTCGTGCTAGGTAAAGTTGAGAATATACATATAAGGCTTACATGATCCACTCTCCTAGGCGATGTGGGATGTTACAATCCACCCCCTTTAGAGGCCCGACGTCCTCATCGACACACTTCCGGCCGGGGATTGGCTTTGATACCAAATTGTCACATCTCGGGCTTGACTCCACCGTAGCACAATATTGTCTGCTTTGGGCCCTCACCACACCCTAATGGTTTTGTTTCTGGGAACTCACACGAGAACTTCACAGTGGATCACCCATCTTGGGATTGCTCTCGCGCAAAGTCGCTTAACTTCGGAGTTCCTACGAAACCTGAAACCAGTGAGTTCCCAAAAGACCTTGTGCTAGGTAGAGATGAGAATATACATATAAGACTTATATGATCCACTCCCCTGGGCAAGATGGGATGTTACACCGTACGCATGAAGAATGCGCCAAACAAATACAAGAAGAGATGGATGATAAGAATATGGAAATGAACACTTCGAATTACACTCCAATGAGTAAGGCCTATTTTGATAGGAAAAAAAAAGATTATGACCTGGCGACAATTGTTTACCTCTGACTATACTCCTACAATAGTGGATGATGAAGATGATGTTGATTATGGATATTAAATTTAAGTTGTTGCAATTTTTAAATTTAAGTTAATGTAGTTTTTAAATTTAAGTTGTAGTTTTCAAATTTAAGTTGTTGTAGTTTTTAAATTTAAATAATAAATTATGTTTGGCCTTATGGCCCTTTGACCCTCAGTTGGAGACAGTTTTTTGTAATAGGGCTAAAATGAGCCTTATGGTCATTTGGCATTCGATTAGAGATGGTAAGAAATATGGCACTGCACTGTTCATTAAAATATTAATTTCTTAGAGCACTAGAGGGCTAAAATGAGCTCTCTGGCCATCCTTCGATTGGAGGTGGTAAGAAATATGGCATTGCAATGTTCATTAAAATATTAATTTATTGGAAGGTCAGAGGGCTAAAACGAACCATCTGGCCATCCTTCGGTTAGAGATGACCTTAGTCCCATAGGCAAATGAGTCTTATGTAGGTAAGACTCCGAGTGCACCGTTTTTTCCGTTATACAAGAGATAGGTTTATTTGTATAAAAAAAATATGAATTCAAATTTATTCAAGGCTTAAATTCTTGAGTGAACTGCTATTTGACTCTTTGAATCATGACCCTACTTAAAATTGACTCCCTAATTTATTTTTTGGTAAATTAATTTTCTAAACTTTCTTAAATTAGTCAATTAATCCTTATTGTCTGGTTACATCCATATTCAGTCTTTTCATATCTATTCTAATATATTAGCAAGTTTGTATTTAGAAAAGAAAACTAAAAAAATTTAGAAAACCAAATAAAACTGAACAAAAGAAAGCCTACCCCCCACCAGCCATGATCTCCATAACCCAACAGGATCCTCTTCGATTTTTTTTGGTGAGGATCTTGAAGATCTGTAAATCATATCCATTCGTTCGTCGTACGTTATGCGATCAGTTTTTGTTAGATACTGTTTGTATGTAATTTTAAATAAAAATATTTAAAATAATTTCTGATCGCATGATGTACGATGAACAAATATAATTCACGGATCTTTAAGATCCGGATTCCTCCATAACCACCACCCCCTCTTATTTTTCTTCATCTCTCTCTCACGCACCCAAGATCGAGGAGTTCATTTGAATCATCCATGCAGGAATGGGGATTTGTGACCGTGTGAGTAGGGCTAGCATTTTGAACCCGATCTGTTAACCCGACCCGACCCGACCTGACCCGTTAAAACTAATATTTGGGTGGATGCTTAACGGGTTGGGTTGTTACGGGTCAACCCATTAGTCACCAGTTAAATAACAGATCATTTTGGGTTAACCCTCGAAACCTATTAACACCCATTAGGGAGGACTTGTGTGTAATTTCATAGTTGGAATAGAAAACCTAGCTCTCTGTCTGTTCACTCACATTCGAACCCGGACTGCACGTTTCGGGGTTGCCGTTCTCTCCCTTATCTTCTTTCTCAAAAATCAAGGTTTCACTGAGTTCTGCCACCCTCTTTCCGGTAAGTTCCTATTCCATTTCACCTCTTCTTCCATGGTGATTACTTTTTGTTTCTGCAGATTATATTTTTCGACTATTTTTCTCAGTTTTTGATTAGAATTGAGAGCTACTCCTTGTTCCATGACGAAGAAGCCGCCTCAGCGGTGGTGAAGGAGCTGAGAGCGTCATTTGTCTCGACCACTCGGGAATTGGGTTTTGATTAGAATTTGCAAAAAAAATTTTGGTCTTGGATTTTTTTGTTGGTTCCTTAATGTTTTGGTGTGCACATGCTGATCAATTGATGCACGTCTCACCAACTCTCTCTCTTACATGCCAATAATTCATATCTATATGCTAAATCATGAATTGGGTTGTGATCAGAATTTTCTAATTGATGTTGTTCAATACAAAACTCTATTATATGCTGATTGCTCACTTAGTTGTTTTGTTACATCATTGCTCACTCAGTTGTTTCGTAATAAAGCTCCAGGTGTTCATCAAATCACTCCATGACTTGCATATGCACACAAACCGAATGAAAGAAGGAGGTAGAGGTTTCGAACAATCGAAAGTTGGGTCTGGTTGGGTCGGGGCTTGTGCGGGTTGTTTGTGGCTGCGGTTGTGGGAGGGGAAGAATGGGTATTGGGTCAAAATTGAGCATGGGCTTTCGGGATGGAGGTTTGAGGATACGGGTTGTCGATGAAGGTGGGATTGGGTTGTAGTCGTGTGGAGGAGTGAGGTTGCTGGATGGTGGTTTTTTTTTTTAAATTTTCTTTGAAGTTTTTCTTTTATTTTCATAAAAAAGTATACTTTTATATTTGTTTTTTCATTTTACAAGTTTATTTTATTTTATTACCACATGGCGTGATTTTATTGGTGCATGTTATTGACATGCTGACACGTTAATGACAAATTGGACGAAATCTAACGGCATGGGGTCTGATGACTAATTTAAAAAAAAAATTAGGGGTTCAATTTACCAAAAAAATAGTTAAGGGGGTCAATTTCAACTAGGATGGTAGATCAAGGGGTCAAATGACAATTTATCATAAATTCTTTTTGTTACAACCACAACAAGTGGCTCAGTGGTAAGGAGACAAATTCCGGCTCCCAAAATACAAAAAACAGGAGGTTCCGGAGCTGGTGAGTCTACTTGACTATGGTCAGGAGGAGACTAAAAATGCATTTGTGAGTCTTCTCGGCCTCTGAAAGGGGTAGATAACTATGACTTGCCACCAGTTGTCCTCATTTTAAAGGAAAAAACAAATTCTTATTGTTAGAACGTAGTAAGGACTTATTCTAGACTAAAGATGCTTTTCATATGCTTGAACTTGAAAGATAATATTGTTTTGACAATATCAACAAAAAAAATAAAAATTTGATCGACAAAAAAAGAAGAAGAAGATATTGGCACTCAAAATAATTGATTTTAAGAAGGGGTGTGCTATCCACACACCTCTTTTTACTTCTCACACACTCATTGTTAATTTTATCATTTTACCTTCCTTTAATTTATCTGATTTGACAGCCGAAAATTAAAAAAGTGTGTGAGAAGTAAAAAGAGTTGTGTGGATATCACACATTTTTAAAAATACTTTGAGGTATTTGACCGTTACCTCTTTGTTTAAAAATAAGAAAAAAAAAATTTAACAGTTAAAGTTAAACCACCAAGAGTTGTGAGATACTCTGGAATATCGTTAAATTTTTGCTCCAAAAAGGATAATCTACACTGCTCTTTAGGAAATTATTGTTTTAGAGTACATATGTAATATATAATAGGTAAGAAAGAAAGGTTTAGTCGTCCTAACACAGCACCGTTGATTTGGGTGGCAAGTTTGGTTTAGCTACGTACAAAATATGCTTCCTGATTTAACCTTTTTCTTATAACACAGAGTATCTTTTGCCATCGGAAAATTTCACAAAGGGCAAAATTTTTGTTAATATAAACGTATAAATACATGACAAGAACCCTAGCTAAGTTTAAAACATTCTTATATATAGGTATCTCTTTCTCCCTTGTCTTTGCCTAAGCCTTAGATTTCACTTTCACATATACTATGGCTCGAAAACTCAGCCAAGCAATCTATACTCTTAAGTTGGTCGTACTACTGTTGGTGAATTTTCTAGGTACCTCTCAATCCTTGTCTACTGACGAAACATATACATCACCACCACCATCCTCGCCACCAATATCACAAATTTGCGTGCAGCAGCCGGACTCGTGTACCATGAACTACTCGGGACCTGCCCAAGTCTACTCCCCGCCCGAGAGTGATTGGCCTATTCCTCCGCCGGCATCGGGTGATTATAATCCTCTTTCTCCTGATCCGATGATACCTTACTCTACATGGATGTACAGGCCTCATCATCCAATGGTTTATTCATCAGCCTACAGTATCAAGCAATCGTGGTCGAGGGTCATGATTCCATGCGTGACTCTGTTAGTATCACTATATTTGTCGATTAATTATTATAGATAATTTGTTATAGCTTATCTAAAGATAGTCTAATTTCATAGTTATGTAAGAGAAATTAGTTATGACTACCATGCAACAGCATCGATAATTTCGCCTCTTATATGTTATGTAGTGGGAAAAATTAGAAGATTTTATGTTACGTACCATTATCACAATACTTTATGATACGTATTGTTTTTCTTTTATCAAACTATATCAATTTATTAAATTCGAATAAAAACGTCGATGATGCCAAAATATTGAATAACCAAACAGCTCAATATAGGCCACAACTATATTGTTCCTATTTTATCGAATTTAGTCCCAAAAATATTGCTGAACAAAGAGAAGAACCGGTTCAGAAGGCCAACTTGCCCTTGGGTTGAATTGCCCTTATGGTTGTCATACTTGTAATAATTAAGATGGGTAATGCTAGGTAGAACAAATTTGTAAATCAAATATTGTGGTTGTTAATAATTAGAGAATTACTTAACTGTTGATTAATGTGTTTAATTTTTATCGGCAAGGTTCTAAAAGATGCTAGGCGCTAGTCAGACGGCTGACTGGGGCCTAGCACCTAGGCGGCTAGGCAGGATCTAGGCGGATTTAATTAAATCTATTATATTTCGTGTAAATAAGTGTCTATTTATACTTAAAATATATATATAATTTCATCATAAACTACAAAATAGAATGACATATATGTTATGAGCTATTGTAACATAATGAAAACATGGGAAACAAGCATATAATGTGTGTTCATTTAAGTATTCAACAAGTCTCTTACAAGTTATTGAAAAAAATAAAATACAAAAAGAAAGTTATCTATTTTATGTCCAAGTGAGTTGCAACCTAGTGGATGTCTGGGAATGTCTTGGAGGGCTAGGTGGGTGCCTATGCGGTCTAGGTGGGCGCCTCAGTAGGTCTAGGCACATTTTCTTAATTTTCAAACGTCTATGCATTAATCGGGGCGGTGACCAGCCGTTTAGCACTTAGGCAGGGCCTTAGCGGCGCTAGGTGGGGACTTTTAAAATAGTGTTTATCAGTGACACATTATTTGGTTTGTAAATTTGATTTAAAATTTTGGTCTATCTAACATTACGCCATCAAAATTATCTAGTTACTCCCTAATATTTGACAATTCTTTTAGGCTTAAATGTTAAAATGTTCCCTGTGTTTTAGTCATTGGGTCAATTTAGTCCATGTGTTTTCAATTTGGCCAATTTGGTCCTTGCGTTTATCTCCGTTATCCAAGTAAGGACATTTCCATCTAATTTATGTAAAATAATTTATTAAGTTATTATAAACTTATTTATAAAATTATAATTTATTTAATTTAAAATATTTAAAAATGAATTAAAATTAACAATTGAAAGTAAAATTATTCTCCTCCCAACTCCCCGACCTCCTCCCTAACATTACCCCCTCTATTTTCTATTCACAACCTTAATCATTTTTTCAGATTGAAAGTTTTATATCTTGTATGTGTTATTTCTCATTGATTTGCATTTTTCTATAAAGAGAGAGGGTAATTATATCTCATACGATTTTTCTTATGAATTTTTTAAAAGAGATTGAATGAAATGTCCTTAATTGGCTAACAGAGACAAACACGATGACTAAATTAGCCAAATAAAAAACATGGGGCTAAATTGGCCATATGGCTATATATAGCACAAGGACCATTTTGACATTTAAGCCATTCTTTTATGAATACGCAGAAAACCTATTCCTTCATCAATAATCCCTCATTAATATTCAAAAGAAAGATTCTCGCGTGTCAGTCGCGTACATCTTTTTTAGGATCATCACTTGATCGTTGTAAATGCTGATCAACTGCATTAGAGATTCAAAAAAGGTTAGACCACGACTCTCAGGAACTCTATTCATATAAGATAAATTCCAATAGGATTCCAAGGAATGTTTCAATTAACATGGTATTCATTGATAGGTTACATTAGACTGGTAATTGGGTAACATTTTTCCATCTTGTAGTATTAACTTTATAACATTTTGTTGAACCCTAGTGAGGTTGCCAAATAACAATTAATTCAAGCATCAACGATACATGGGCAAATTACAATGAATCCCATTTGTTTCTCGATTACAAATCAAGAATACAAACAATCAATTGGAATTTTATCATCAATTTCGCATCTAGTGCAATTCTTCAACAATAAAATACAAAGGGATTATATACAACTTATAATTTCTTTCTTCTACGTGTAAATAGGGCAACCCTCAACAACCACTCCCTTGGCTGTAGGGCAAGTAGCCAAAGGACAACCATCAAGGTCATTCCCCCACCAGCTAAGACTAATGTCCTCCAACCCCAAGCTAAAATACAAAAGTACCCCCATGAAGGCAAGTCCTGCATCAAGTGCCCCAGAGAGTACATAATTATGGCGCCTCCACCACTCTGGTCTATATCTATACACCACAAAACCAGATAGAAACCCTAAAATAATCCAAGAAGTGTAGTTCACTGCCGTAGCTGGCGGCATATATCCCGTCGCACCAATCAGGACCGGCATGTTGATGAGCCTAATCCACTCTTGTTGTGGGAAAGCCTTGGCAGCCAGCCATACAAAAATGGGGGCAATTGCCCCAACTAGGAAAAACCAGTTGATCGCCTCATATATGCCTAAGTCACCAAATATTCTTCTAGGACCAATCAGGCCCCATATGACCGAGGCATCATAAAATACTTTGTCACTAGGGCAAGTCCATACTGATGACGTGTCCTCACATATGTCCGGGATTGTTTCCATTAGCCACCAAGCTGTGCTCAAGTATACAATGGCAGCTATTAGGGTTCCCACAACCTAAGAGGTGATCAACATCGATATTAGTAAAAAAGGCAATAAGAGTAAATTATGGGAGACTTTTGGGTTCACCGAGGTATAGATACCCACATGTTTATATCTTTCGTCACAAGAATGTTTCCTAATCACATGATGAGAGATGTAGAAAGATGAAAATATATGTCTAGTTTATCTCTCGTAAATTAGGAATAGGAAGTGTACCTGGGCCATAAACATAGTTCTGGGAGGGATTTTCATGTAGTGACCAAGCTTGAAGTCTTGCAAAAATGTGATGGCTTGTGTCATACTTATGTAGCCATACACCTTGAAGCACATATTGGCTACTGGGTATCCTGGGTAGATGTACCCAATTATATACTCAGTGATGATGTTTAAGCCTGGAGTCTGTCATTAGAAATGGAGATATACATTGAAAGGTGAATGAAGAAACCAAAATAGCTAAAATTTGAATACGAAAATATTAGCAAGGTTAATTGGAGCACTACTCGTGGGGGTTCAAGTACCATTGGAAGGGAGTTGGCGTGTTATCATAAGGACGTTGTAGCGGTTATATATTTCTTGATTTTGAAGGAGGTTTAAGTGAAAATATTAGCTAGAATAAGTTGAGGTGTCGAAAAAAGTACCTGATTTGTGATGGCAGTAATGATACCAATGGGGAGGGTGAAGACAATGGCAATAGCACAAGCTAGTAAAACACCCCACCAAGGCAACTGGAGCTGCTCAATATAATATTGGCATGAAAATATAGTGACTGCAATGTTGACCAAAAGTATGATCACAAACCACCACTCAGGCACTTGGTTGTACCTCTGCATCAACCTTGTGTGTATGTCCATTTTCTTCTCCTTGAAACTTGCTTTGCTTTGCTCCCATATTTCCCTACATACCATATAGCCAAAGAATGAGCTTAAAAACCTACATACCTATCATTGATTGTATATTATGTGTTTATCTGTCTCATCACGTGACTAATTATGTGCTAAAAAAGATAAACACAAAATTATAAAAACCGATGCCTATTTGAAACGCATTGTGATATGAAATGTGACTAGTTACCTTCCATGAAATAAAGCAACATGTACAACTGTGGCGGTAAGCGCAGCAAAGCCAACACCGTATGTTACGGCGAAAAACGTGCTGAGATAAAGTGGACCTTCCCGATCGTATGCTTCAGAATCAAGGTGAAAATTTGAGTCAATGATGGCTGTTATGTTGTATTCTTGACCATCCGATGTGAACAATGTGTCTGAGAAAATGGGGAAGGTTTTGGCTTTGTAGATATTAAACCAGTAGCAAATGGGAGTCAATATGTACATGACAAAGAAGAAACCAGCTGCCACGTTGGCTGTGGCAAACCATGGGCTTGCAAGTGGGCTTCCAAGGTAGGAGGAGATGGTCGACCAGTCAAGCCCAACAGCGCCAATTCCAAGCCCATAAAGACCTGAACCGAGTTGTTGGGCCAAGACATTGTTGGGGAAAATCCAACATATCCATGAGAGGGAAGTTAGCATCTGAAAGAGGTAGCCTGGGAAAACATAGTAGGCAAAGCTACACATGAAGGAAATTAGGAAGAACTGGGTACGTGTCAACCCACCCTTGGGCCTTGCTTCTTTCTCATGGAGGGCCCTGTGATATGAGTTCTCTCAAACGTTAGTTATCCAATAATATGTGGAATGGGACGTGGCATGTTATTATTTTGCTTTAGTAATGAGATTTAAAGTGAGATGATGCATGAACAAATGAAAGTATTGTAACTTGCTAACTCAAAAGGGTGTGGTTTTAATACTTCGTAGCACTCAGTAGTATGAATGTTATAGTTTTAGGTTTGATCCCACAACTATTAGATCTTCTATTTTCAAACTCAATCATACATTTTTATACCACTTAATGCTACATAATATAACTTATCATATTTTACGTTTTTTATTATTAAAATAGTTTAAATTTGTTAATTTTTTTAGTGAAATGATATATTTACTAATGTATGAAATATTTGGACTAAAACACACACAATGATCCAGTTATAATAATTTAATATAGAACTCGTTGTATGCAAAGTCGAACCCAAGACCTGTTCTAGAGCTATGATTCGCCTTAGCTCAATTAATGAAGAATCTTTTAAGTGATTTTGACTTGTATAAAAAAAATATGATAAAGACTTGTTTTGGTTTTATATGTAAACAAACAAAATGCAATTGTGTATTTCTTTTGTGTGTTGGACAGCCCAACCCGTCATTCTGAATTTGTGATTAGAAATCATCCCTGATGTACAGCGCGAGGTTCATCGATAATATTTTAGTTTTTTTTAATATTTATGTGCGTACGGTGGTTGGGTGTCGACCACTGATGAATATAAATTTTTCAAAACTCTAATATGGGTGTTTTTTCAATTATTTTTAAAATAATTGAACATATTTTTGAAGAAAGTGCTTGTAAAATCAATTCTTAATAAAAATATAAGTGAATATTGAAAAAATATTTAAAATAATTTCTGAAAGAAATACACACCATTAAAACGCAAAACTACTTTCACACAAAGCTTATATCAATAGCTAGCTAACAATGACAAGCGATTACCCATCACATTTCTAAAATATTTATATATAGAAATGAAACAGATGTTAAAAAATGTGCCAAAACAATGCAAACAACTAATATCTATGTTGCTTCCTTATATATAGCATTGTAAACTTTTGTGTCATGGATGGGCGGCTATACTGAAAACGACACCGCTTGACTGCAATCACCTACCCTTCTTCTAAACCCTCCAAACCGATCGATGTACCAACCGATCAAAACTAATAAGATCGATAGCCACCCAAAAAACACCGGAATACATGGATTATTCGTAACCCAAAAATATAGAGAAAAAAGAAACCAAAGATATAGAGGGAAAAAAATGAGATGACAAATTTAACCACACCTTAATGCAGTAAAATTATATAGTAATGGTAAAAAAAGTGTACGTACCTGAACAGTGAAACTTGAACCAGGTTTGCTGGCCACCACATAGCAGCTGGTTCAACCAAGTATCTTCTAAAAATCCCAGCCCAACCAAACCCTAATACCTACCAACCATTCAATAATTCAAAGCCCATCAAACCCTAATCAACAAAATATCAAAACAAATCATCTTCAACAAATAAATCAATTAATTAACTAAAACCGATGAATCAAAAAGCTTCAGAATTTAACCGCTGGTTGATAAAATAAGTTTTGACCTAGCTACCTGAGTTGTTAGGATAACAAGCAAGGACACGAAGAAGGTGATGTGCCTCTTGTAAAAAACTTTAACCACGGTAACAATATGGATCGCGTAGACGGTGCCAGCGCCGGAGTTGGCGAAGATGGTAATTAGAACATGTTCCTTGACGTTGAAAGGGCCAGGGTTTAGGGTAAATTCCCAGCGGGACCCTTTGAAGAAGACACGGTTGGTGATTTTGGAAGCCATAAGCTGCCCCAGAGGCACCACCGCAATCTGGGCGGAGATTGCGGTAATGGAGAGAGGCTCGGTTCTGTACCAGAAAAATTGGTTGAGGAAGGAGAGGAGGACGCAGGAGAGAGTGCCTAGGACCCACATTCGGAACGTCAGGACGGGAAGGGAGGGATCGTCTGTGGTCGGCACAGTTAGGGCTACTTGTTTCACAGGTGAGTTTTCTTCTTCTGTTGATCCGGAAGATGATGATTGGCCATGGAAGCCTTCATGTTTTTTCTCTTCCTTAGGAACTGCAAGTATTCCATTAAAAAAAAAAAGTAAAATTAGGAAAAGAAACAAAGAGAAAAATGGAAAATAAAAGAAGGGGGCTTACTGAGAGGGGAGGTGATTTCATGAGAGGATGCTTCTTCCATGGATTCTCTGCTACTTTCTGTCATTCTGTGTTTATTTTCCTAAAATTTATCATATGGATTTTTTGATATAAATAGGTGGCATTGTTTTGTAAGGTCGTGAGGAATTGAATGATATGACATATCAGAGGACTGAGAATATTAAGAGAGGATAGGAGGTAATTAGTTAAATTGGCTAAATTAACTAGTAGGTAAATATGTGAGTTGTTGCAGCTGCTCCCCCACGTGGTGCGCTTTTTTATGTCTCGATATATGTTTTTGTTTTAGGGTTCATGATCAGCGTTGGAACATACATATCAGTAAATTCAACCAATTTGAATTCTATAATTTACAAATTGTTCGAATTCAATATCAGATCAGTAATTTTTTACTAATTTTTTTGTTTAATACTTTGTGAAACTGTACTGAACTATGCAAAAAATTCACTAGATAATAAACCCTATAATAGGAACAACTTATTTTTTTCAACATTAAAATTTATTTTTAAATAAAATTCATTGTACAATAAACGCTATAATCGGAACAATTCACTTTTTCCAACATCTAAAATTTATTTCTAAATTATTTATTCAAATTATATATCACGTTAGAAAGGAATAAAAGACTTTTTTTTCCTTGCCGGGAATGATATTGGAAGTGTTATTCAATATTATTCACACAAGTTGGCCATTGAAACATTGGTAGGAAGTATTATGTGTTTTTCCATAAGCCTAACATCCGGAATTGTGAAAGCTATTGGCCCATGTTGTGGTGGTGATCATGTACTGCAGGACAAAAGAAGATGGCAAACGAGAAGAGTTTTGAGGGGTCCATTATAGCCTACCATAACAGTAGGAAGCAGTGTGGCACCTACCTTCCAGTCCAACCCAAGGCCAACTGATTTTTCCGTTGAGTGTCTAAAGTACACATTCTGGTCTCCATTCAAATATTATTCTTGAATCTCTGTAGATTTGCATATGGAATTCACGATACACATTCGTCCACGTAAAGTCACTGCGTGCGGGTGCTAGCCCGAATAAAATACCTTTCTTGTATATCATAATCTCTTCCTCGACTCTTTTTCTTGAAAACGATTTTTTGGATGAGTTTATAACTAGTTAAACAACTCTTCATGTTATTAATTTTTTCATTGTATTAGAGTAAGTTATTTTATGTGTGAAATCAATGACTACACATGTTTTATCTCATTTTATTTGTGTTATTTACATACTTGACTTAAAATAGCAACACTATTATGAGTCAATATATGATAATCTTATTTGTATTTTTTCAATTGTACATAAAATCAAATGTTTGACATTTTATATCGTCCAAATGCTAAAGACTCGTTTGGTATCCTATTAAAAAACTGATTTGATTGTTCTTAGATCCTTTTTTAAGGACATCTCTAAAGAATAATACTTTTTTAATTCTCAAAAATTCAAAAACTTGTTTAGTTAAACTTTTGAAAATAACTATTTTGGTTGAATTCAAGCTTTAGATTCAACCAAGGTCTAGTGCATTTATTTATTTGAACTGGAAAGGTCAAACCTATTTCTTCCTCTCGAGCATCTCCTCTCATATTTTTTTTTGAGAATGATATCATGATTTTCTCTAAAGTGAACAAGGCTAGTTTGGTACAACTAACAACTTTTCTTTAAAGAGTATGGCTTGAATTCTGGATATTGGTGAATAAAGCAAAGTCTCATGTTTATCTGGGTAAGTAAGATGTTCAACGTCAGTCTCTAATTGGTTGAGAATTCCTAATGGAAGGCTTCCTTTTATTTATCTTGGGGTTCCAGTTTTTGTTGGACGACCTAAAAATGCTTATTTCCAAGTTTTGGCAGACAAGATTCATAATTGTATATCTGAGTGGCATGGTCATTCTCTTTCTATGTATTAATTTGGCAGTTGTTAGCATGTTATCTCATAATTTTTCTATTTATGCTTGGTCTAAGACTGTTTTATTACAAGTTCGCAACTGGGCTCGCAATTTTATTTGGACAGGGAGTATAAATTCTCAGGCCTATTTTCCTGTTTCTTGGAAGAAATGTTGTGCCCCACTAAGACCTACTCTAACCCTTGGAGTAAAACTTAAATTTTAGGTTCACAACTTACCCCAACTTGCTCCAACACTTGGGGCAAATATGAGTTAAAACTCAAAACCCATTTATGGGCCAAATTTAGCTAATGATTCCCTCCAGTCCAGGATTAGTGGGCTGGCACATCATATATGTATATTTTTTTTAGTTTTATATTTATAAATTCATTGAATTCAACGGTTAAGATCTAATTTGATGAAATCCGATGGTAAAAAAAATATCTAGGGGTCTAAATTTAAATCCAATGGCTAAAGTAATTAAAAAGAAATTCTTTTATGTGTTTCATATTTTTTCATAGTGTTTCACAAGTTTCATGGTGTCGGATAGTGATTTTGGAACATTTGTCCAAATCTAAATATTTTAGGAAAACTAATGAAAATAGCTTGAAAACTTTGAGTTTTAACGATAAGGACAAAATAAAGAGTAAAGTGAATAGTACCAAGATTGACTTTTTAGTGTAACAATGTGGTTTTTCGTTAAAGTGAACAGTACCGAGAGATTTTCGTTAAAATTCCCAAATATTTTTAGGTTAAAATGCTCATAAAATTAAATTAGGATAGTCTACATAATTTTATTCTTTTAAAAAATTACTTTAAGAAAAAAAAAAGCCTAAATTCATTCTTTAATAATCTGAGGCTAAAATTTTAATCCAGAAGAATTAGAGCAAAAATATTATTTCTGGGTTAAAACCTAAATTTTCTAGGCTAAAAATTTAAGGTTTTGACCCAAGAGTTGGAGATGATCTAAAGGAAGGGGATCTTGGAGTTTTTTTAGGATAAATTACATAAAACTACATCAATTATTGGATCAGTTACAATTTCATACCCCATCTTTAAAAAAATTCAATGTCATACCTCATCTACGAATTTTTTACAATTTCATGCATTCCGTTAGTTTGTCTGTCAATTCTTCTGTTAAATAGTGATGTGGCATGAGACGGGGCCTACTCTCT
Organism: Malus domestica; assembly: GCF_042453785.1. Taxonomy (NCBI): domain Eukaryota; kingdom Viridiplantae; phylum Streptophyta; class Magnoliopsida; order Rosales; family Rosaceae; genus Malus; species Malus domestica. Next base: position 21,050,600 of record NC_091674.1, on the reverse strand, counting down.
ATTAAAAAATTAATAAAATATTAAAAACTAAAAAAATAAAATTTTTAATTTTTTTTACATGTGGCACCTACCCCTTATCCCCCTCACCCTTCTTCCCCGCTCCCATCTTCCCCCAACCCAAAACTAGAACCACCCCAAACCCAGATCCCACGTGCCCCAATATCTCCCCCCACCATCCCCGTCCACCCATCAATGACGGAGCCGCTTCTCGTTTTCATCATCCTCCTTTCTCTCTCTCTTTCCTCCCCTCTCTCTCTCAAAATGCTCCAAATCCCCCTCCAAGAAAATTCCAATTCCAATTCCTCCGTTTTTTGATTCTGAACTCCCCTCCCCAATTAAAGAGAGAATCAAACCCCATGACATCGACTCTGATTTCGAATCCCATAGCCACCTTCGATTGAGCTTCAGATTCTTCTAGAAGGAAAAAGAAGAAGAAAATCCAACCAAAGTAGGACCACCTCCACCACCAAGAACCCGCCATAGCTACGCCAAGTGGAAGTCAGAGGCTCAGCTGACACGCCCCAACTCCGATATCCCTACATACCAGGGTAGGCACGTGTTGGCAGACACCCAAAGGTGATGAAGTAATTTTAAACAGGAATGCAAATAAAGAATAAGTAATTAGAATGATTATGCCAAAGCAGGAACGTGTTCAAATCATACAACTTAACTAGAATAATATGAAGGAATTACTAGGAAAAGATACGAATAAAGGAATGATACCTACATTGAGAAGATTCGAGGATACCTAAGCTGACCTTGAAGTCGGGATCGAATGCCTCGATTCTAACTCCTGAGGGGGTATAAAATAGAAAATGTGAGTGTACCAGAGTTTATAATAATAGTACAAATAATAAGAAAACCATTTTATTTTTTAACATAATAACCCCATGTTTTGAAAACACATATAATACTACAGGGTAGGTTTTATAAAAACCTTAGCATGCCATGAAAAACATTTGTGCTGTACTCAACTAGGGGTATCATATTTGCCCAAAGGCAGTACCTGTCAATCACCCGAATGTGAAGCTGTATAAAATATCATACATCCACACTGACACTAGCCATGGCTAGTGAAGCTGTCTGACACTGCTTTCGGCATTGAAGCTGGGGGTATATAATATATCATATCTCACTCCTTCATCATATGTGTCCTATGGCCATAAACATCAACATACCCGTGTTGTGTGGATGTACCGTATGATAACCCACTAAGTAAGTACCAAAAACATATCTCAAAATCTTGTATCAAACATCGGAGCTCACTAGCTCAAAGTCTCATTTCATAAATCCAAGATAAATCGTATTCATGAAATCCATAAAATAATTCATGTTCGTAAAACTATAATATAAATCGTATTCGAAAACCATAGAAATCCATATATGCAAATCCAATAGTACAATACCTTTAATAAAACGTAATTTCAATAAATCAAACTATTTCGTAAACCATAATTATAAAAGTCCATAAAGCATATTATAAATCATATTCAAATCATGAAATATGGAATGCATGATAGGTTAATATTTTATAAAAACAAGTAAGTTAAGAAGAGGTCCACTCACTAATATTTTATCGCCTGAGAGCAGCTTGAACTAGCGTGAACGGGATCACCTCCACAGATGCACCTAAACACACAAATAAAGGCCATTTAGTAAAACTCTATTAAAACGATCGAATTTGAGAAAACAGAGTGCGGATTTGGAATTGGGATGTCGAAATTAGTCTAGGAGGGGTCTTGGATGAAACCATAAAAGTCAATTGTCAATGGTCAACGTTGACTAGAAAGTCAAGGGTTACCGGGTTAACGTCCGGTTGGGTCAACGGTTAGTGGGTTGGCCTGGTTCATTTGGGTCAAATAGGTTGGCCCAATATTGATTTGGGCTTGGGTTAAGTTTAGGTGGGTTGGGCTTAAGATAATAGGTTATGGACTTGGACCCGGTTTTAGGGTTCAAGAGGTTTAGGCCTGTTATTAGGTTTAGGGCTTGGGCTTAGTTTTGGATTGGGTTTAATTATAAGGCCCAAAGGATTGGGCTGGTTTAGTTAAGGCTGGGCTGCCTCGGGCCGGGTCTAGCCTGTAACACTTGCGGGTCATCGGACCCTAAAGAAGAAAAAGGCCGGAATTTCCTGAGCTCTGATAAAGCTCAAATCTCAACTAAAAGTCACATATAATATACCAAAATAAAGCCCGTGAAGCAAGAAATAGAACCATACCTATCTCATGGCCTGTCACCACTGGAGTTGGCCGGAAAATGGCCTGCAAGTCCCGGGTTCCCTCGCCAGAATCTGGGGAATTTCTCCGTGCCATTTCTGCATTCAAACTTAGCCCATTCGTGCATGTAGGCTCAGTAACGCATCAGAAATTCAAAAGTAAGAGAAGGTTGATGTCCCCAAGGCTTACCATAGACGAGATCGTGGTGCACTCGTCAGAAAACCATCATAAACAATGGTAGTACCACTGTGCAAGGAAGGAGAATGAAGGATGAGTCTCAGTCAAGTCTGGGTTCGTGATGGAGAGGTCTCGAATGTGGTGAGGTTGTCAGAAAGTGACCCACAGTGGTGGTGATCTAGTCGCCTCGTGGTGTTTGTGTGTGTGTGTCTGTTCACTAAGAAAGAGAAAGAGAGATGATAGAGGAGAGATGTGAGCAGAGGGAAGAATATATGAGAGTTAGGGAGCTAGAGAGAGTATCCCGGGAAAACAAAAGAGGGAGAGAGTTCTAGAGAGAGAACTTGGAGAGGAAGGTTACCTTAGAAATGGGGAGGGGATCTGCCACGTGGCAGCCCATGTGAGGTCTTAATGAAGAAATTCTTTGATTATAAAATTACTAAAATGCCCTTATGTTTCAAATTCAGTAAAATCTTCGTTCTAACTCTAATTCGAATCTGCTTGCGCCCACACATTCGTAGCGACGAGTACTATGAGTATACGCCAAGAAAACAGATCTTACATGATACGACAAGATGGTCAACAAAAATCAACGTTTTCGCCTTGAAGGGCATTTTTGTAAATTCACATTTTAAAATTATAAAAACCGTAATATTTGGGGACGGGTCGTTACAATCTACCCCCTTAAGAAAATTTTGTCCCCAAAATTTGAAATAACTTGTTATATGTACGATACTCGTAAATAGGGAGAAATTATGTATATACAAGGGAGAAATCAGGTTAGAACTGTTGCATAAAAGAGAATGCCATTCCATCACGATCGGATTGCAATGATTCCTCTTTCATACCTCTAAGCTCATACCTTATTCCTTCCTCAATAATATAGTAGAACAACACTCATGTAAAACATAAAGTTGAAAATACAAATAACTATGTAATAACATAAGATAAAAAATATATGCGTATAATAAGACAACTACAAAAATAGATATATAAAAACGTACTGTTCAAATACTTGTACTTAGTTTAAAATCAAGAGTGGAAATAACTCACCCAAAATTTGAAATAATAAAAATACACATAGTAAATAAAATAATGTAGTTTGAAAATATTTACTCAGAAAAACAAAACCAAGAATGAAAATGAGCCTTGCCCAAACATTAGTCATGTCATGTAAATGGGTGTGTCTTGAGTCGAGTCCTAATCATAGCTAACTAATAGCTCATGTTGTCGATGGGCCGATTTGCCCACTTGCTTAGTAAACCCAACAATTAAGCTATTGATATTACAGTCTGCAGTCTATAATGCCGATAACTCATCGTTGTCTCGGTAAGCAAATGAGAAGTTCCTGAGTCTCGAGAATGCCATAATACCATTTTGCTCCTCAATGTAGGAATGTGTTTAGATCGTCTGATTCATGCCTCAATTGCGCTGCCGTACTATCCCAGAGCACACCAATCAGAGCTGCTAGAAGTGTTTTGACATCCACATGCACACGAACATTAAGGTCCTGGAGTGAAGTAGTTGAAAGATGCGTAGAAACGAACACATGTCGTAAAAGATTTCTTTCGTGACTAACCGCGTTGATAGTTCTCCTGATTGAGAGGTATAAAATTTGAGACCTATATTAGAAGAACCATAATTCTGATCGCTTCCTTCAAATAATGGTTACCGCTTCAAAACATTCATAGAATTGGTCACAAAATTACCAAGCTTGGAACCCAAGTTGGAATTTAATCTCAGTAGATGCATATAAAAGGTGTTTTAGAGTTGAGTGGGAGATACCTTTAAATTATTTGGGCAAATGAACTTATATATATATATATATATCGTTGGAAAAGAACTACTAGAGTATGATATGATGCCTATGAATTGTAGCAAGATAGTATGAGGTGACTATTCATTTATATGTGTAGATAGTGATTGGTGATGCAATCCGCTGACCACCTGCATTATTACTTTAACCAATCCCTTACTAAAAGACGGCTCAAACCTCACAACCACTTGGAACTCTTCCTGGTAAGTCTCGTAAGCTTGTGAAAAGGTTATGCTCCTAACGTTGCTGTCTAAATTGATATGAACTGGGCGCACACTTTAGTCGAGTCAATCCCTCGTGAATTCCTTACGGATTTAGCAAGAAATCATGTCAAGAAGGTTAATGATCTCAACTGAAACCTTCGACGTCTGAGTGGTTCTCTTGGACAGTTTGTTCGCTTTAGAAATGATACGAAGAATAGTAAGGTAACCCGAGATTGACTAAGACATCTTTTAGTACTAAGAGGTGAAAATAAGATTATGAACAAAGGTGATGTGGACCAAATTGTCAGAGAGTTTGGAAGATTTGAAAATGAGGAATTCGGCCAAATGGTTCTAGGTATAGTCTTCACGGACTAATGGATAGTACACCGAATGAGATGGTCAACAAACATCGAATCATTACCAAAGTCTCCACGGGGGGTGTCATTAAGTTTTCCAAGTACGGATGGTAGCAATTAACCCTAAGTAAAAGATATGATGGTTCGCTTCATGTAGTGCCAATGTCGAAAGACATTAGTGTCACATGATCATGTTGCATCCGCGTATGACAAACCATTCAGTAGACAACACCGCCAGATTCGACATTTATTAGTGTCATCAAAATGTGTAAGAGCAATGGTAGGGTGAAGCAACATCTTGAACAAAACTAACTCGTTTTCTAACTGAAAATGAGAGTTTGGGTTATGGTCAACGAAAAGATGCCAAGTGTCGATAGGAATCGACAAGATCAATGATATTTCGTAATTCACGACCCTCGAGAGGATTATCGATTGCCAACTGTCACAACCTTGGATTTGGTAAGAATAACTTCTGTTATGCTTATACCTCCCAAGAAAGGTACGAAGTCCAAGTAAGGTTAACAATTAAGGAATTTGTATAAAGTTGGCTATAGATGTCTAATAACTAACCTTCTGGTCGGAGTAGACAAGGATGTTATCACTAAGACAATCACTGAGAAGATTTTCCGAAGGGTCCACTGTAAAACCCCACCCCTAAAAGTAATGTAATTTTATTTTGCTTTGGGTATTGTTTTCTTTTAAAATTATTTTTGGTGTTAAATTGTGTGCCACGTGGGGCCCATCCCCTTTTTGGTCTACTTTTTCCCTCTCTTTCTCGTCACTCTCCCTCACTCTTTCTTTTTTCTTCTCCTTCACCGTGCTACACCCATAACCCATATCCTAAAATCATCATCAAATCACAATTTTAGCATCACCATCGTCTTTATCTCATTGCTACGAACTCAACCATAGTCTTGACATCTTGGAAGTCGAACCATGAAGCCCCGTACATGAGCTCCGACGCATACCGCCACTTTCGAGGCAATTTTCGGCCAAAATACGATGAGTTGGCCAGCGTGCAAGATATCAATCTTTTCGTCTCACTGAGAACTACAACTTTTCTTTTTGTTTCACTCAATTTCATTGAGTATTGAAGAAGTTATACTCATTTGAATCTTACCTAGTTTCCGGCGACCTCTGAGGCTTTCGAGGAATTTTTCGATCAAACCACAGCGATTTAGACGTCTTATGAGATACCATTCTCTTCATCTCTTTGAGGGCTATGATTTCTATTTCTGAATCACTTGATTTCGTTAAGTATTGACAAAGTTATGGCCGTTTAAAGTTTATGTAAATTCCGGCCAAATCCGGCCTTCTCTTTTGAATGGGTCCGACGACCCACATTCCAGAAAACCCAGGCCTTTTAGGCCATTTAGAATTGGGGCTTTAGGGCCGTTAGATCCGAGCCCGACCCAAACCCTTTTTCCTTTTATTTTGTTTTAATTTTAATTGTTTAATTATAAAGGCCTTTGGGCCATGTTTAAATTAGGGCATCCGGCCCGTTCCCTTGTTGAACCCAGAAACCCTTAGCCTAAAAGCCTTTGGGCCTTTTGAATCAGGGCTTTAAGCCCTAAAACCTAGGGCCCTAACCCAATAAACCCTTTTAGTTTAAAAACCATAAACCCAATTATTTACCCTAGGCCTTTTATCAACCTAATTCCCTAACCCATTAACCCTTTATCCTAAACCTAAACCTAACCCAATTCCTAACCCTAAACCCTTATCAACCTAATTCCCTAACCCATTAACCCTTTATCCTAAACCTAAACCTAACCCAATTCCTAACCCTAAACCCTTTATGGAGAATATTCCGTTAGGGAATATTCTATTAGGGAATATTCAGGGAATATTCTATTGACGTTTACGAAATTTATCCGGGACCCTTCTTAGGATAATTCGACGTTCTGAATTCGTTTCCAATGTCCATTTTCCCAAATTCAATTTCTATTATATAGTTTTTAATTGAGTCCTTTATGTGCTTAGGGGAAATTATAGTGGCGTTTCTGTCTTCGCTAGTTGTGCGGCAGCGAAGTACTGTGAGTAGACGCCTTCTAAAATGCATGTTTTAATAATATAAATGCATATATGGAAAAGAATGATTTAACAATTATGTTCTATGAGACGCTTTGAGATAACATGCTTACTGAGACTATTTTAAATTATTACTATTTTTCCTATAACCCATGTTCTTATAGAATATCCGATGGATGACGATATGATATTTAGAATATGTTTCGAACACCTCTTTATAGTATAGATGATGGATGACTTTATACTATGAAGTTGCTTTTCAAGATATATATGTTCAAGTGGTTTTGTACTTACCTAGTGGTCCTTTTCGCTATGGGACGTAGGGATAGATTCTGGTTCATCCCAGGCGACGGTTTGATGTTGGCATAGGGCCTGGAGTGTGTTTCCTTTGGCTATTTAGCACAGGGACGGGGAGCCAACATGAGGCCTGGGGGTTATCGGACAATTCACTAGTGATTATTATATATATAAGTTATGATTTTGAGACATTGCACAACATGCTAGGTTTCGGAAAACCTATGCTTATCATTATATATGTGTTTTCATAAAACCTGGGGTTAGTACGTTGATAACTGTTTTACTATATATATATATCAACTTGGTTAACTCATGTTTGTTTTGCACCCCCTTCAAGACTTAGAATCGAGGCATACAATCCTTGCATCCAAACACTTTCTCATCGGCATCTTCGAGTCCTCTCGGTGCATGACCCATCCTTTGTTTCATTAAATTTATATTATTTCTTTCGGTATTCTAGTTAGTCGTATGCTCTGAACACGTTCCTTAAATGCATAGTCTTGATTCTTTTATATTTATAAGTCTTATCTATTCCTTATACTCAGCATTTGCACTCAACAAATGGTTTTCGTCACCCTCAGGTGTTGGCTAGCACGTGCCTATCCTGGTATTCGGGGAATATCAAGATCGGGGCGTGTCATCCACACAAATTCCCTTAGTGAAAACAACAAACCTGAGGAAAACTGATTCAGTCTATAATTGATGTTTTCTTAATTTTCTCTAACACGAACTTTGGGTATTCTGAGTAATCTCCCAACAGGTATAACTTTACCTGCCATTCCAAAGGAATGCAGGTCGCAGAGTACCATCACAGCCTCCGATCTCCAACTGATCCCAACTCGACTTTATCCCACTATGCTTCATCCCACTAAGATTTCCTCTAACTTACGTCACTCAAATGAAGAACCGACTCTGTCCACTATTCATATAGAACACATGACGCAGAGTATCTGTTCGATGTTGAAAGTCATTCCTCAATCACTTATGTTAACTTAAGGCACGATCCCAACACGAGTTTCTTATTCTTCAATAGGGGACGAGGATAGCACAACCGTGCTGAATGACATCAACAAACGGAAGCCATGATGTCCAAATGATATCAAGGTTGACACACTACTAGAGTATGAGAAGATCCTAAGTATACTCGGAACAAACCTGGCTCTGATACCAAACTGACACGTCCCAACCCCGATATCCCTACATACTAGGGTAGGCACGTGTTGGCCAACACCCAAGGATGACGAAGCCATTTTAAACATGCATGCAAATAAATAATAAGTAATTAGAGCGATTATGCCAGAGCAAGAACGTGTTCAGAGCATACAACTTAACCAGAACAACATGAAGGAATTACTAGGAAAAGATACGAATAAAGGAATGATACCTACGTTAAGAAAATTCGAGGATCCCTAAGCCGAAGTGCCCTGAAGCCTGGATCGAATGCCTCGATTCCAACTTCTGAGGGGGTGCAAAATAGAAAAGGTGAGTCGACCAAAGTTTATAATAATAGTACTAATAATATGAAAACCATTTTATTTTTGAACATAATAACCCCCCTGTTTTGAAAACACATATATAATACTACATAGTAGGTTTTGTAAAAATCCTAGCATGCCATGAAAAACATCCATGCTGTACTCAACTAGGGGTATCATAGTCGCCTGAAGGCAGTACATGTACATCACTCGAAGATAAAGCTGAATAACCTGTCCATCACCCAAAGGTGAAGCTGTATACCATACATCCACACTGACACTAGCCGTGGCTAGTGAAGCTGTCCGACATTGCTTTCGGTAGTGAAACTAGGGGTATATAATATATCATATCTCATTCCTCCATCATCTGCGTCTTATGGCCATAGACATCGACATACCCGTGTTGTGTGGATGTGTTGTATGATAGCCCACTAGGTAAATACCAAAAACATATCTCAAAATCTTGTATTAAACATCTGAGCTTACTAGCTTAAAGTTTCATCTCATAAATTCAAGATAATGGGTTATGGACATGGTTCATGTTCTAGGGTTAAAAGGGTTTAGGCCAGGTATTGGTTTAGGGCTTGGGCTTAGTTTTGGATTGGGTTTGATTATAAGGCCTAAAAGATTGGGCCGGTTTAGTTAGGGTTGGGTTGCCTCGGGCCAGGTTTGGCCCGTTACACTCGCGGGTTACCTGACCCTAATGAAGAAGAAAGCCAGATTTTGGCTGGAATTTCTTGAGCTCTGATGGAGCTCAAATCTCAACTAAAACTCACCATATAATATAAAAAATGAAGCCCGTGAAGCAAGGAATCGAACCATACCTATCTCGTGGCCTGTTGCAGCTGGAGTTGGCCGAAAAACGATCGACAAGTCTCAGGTTCCTTTAACAGAATCTGGGGAATTCCCCCATGGTATTTTTGCATTCAAACTTAGCCTATTCATGCATGTAAGCTCAATGATGCATCAGAAATTCAAAAGTAAGAGAATGATGGTGTCCTTAAGGCTTACCATAGCCGGGATCGTGTGCACTTGTTGGAAAACCATCAGAAACAATGGTGGTACCACTGTGTAGGGAAGGAGAAGGAATGAGGGGTCTCAGTCAGGTCTGGGTTCTTGATGGAGAGGTATCGAGGGTGGTGATGTCACCGGAAAGTGACCTACAGTGGTGGTGATCTAGTCGTCGCGAGTGTTTGTATGTGTGTGTGTTTTTTCACCGAGAAAGAGAGAGATAGCTGAGAGAGGAGAGATGTGAGCTGAGGGAAGAATAGATGAGAGTTGGGGAAGGAGAGAGATTACATCTCGGGAAAAAAAAGGAGAGAGTTCTAGAGAGAAAATTTTCGAGAGAGATAGAGAGAGAGAGAACTCGGAAAGGAAGGTTACCCTAGAAATGGGGAGAGGATCTGCCAAGTGGTAGCCCAGGGGAGGTCCTAATGAAGAAATATCTTTAATTATAAAATTACTATCACCCAAGCCTCCATTAATTCGGTACCTGACTTTTTCACCACTATCACCAACTCTTCTACTTCCTCTTCTACTCCCCGACAGATAGGCCGTTGACAGAGTTCTTTTCGTTGCAGTTAAGGGTAAGACCCGCTGGAGCCTCGCCATTCTCACCAGCTGCCTTAAAATCAAGTTCCATTAGCAAAAACGACAAAGATCCGCCGCGGTGATGGTTTCAGATTGCATTCATAATAGGAATTGGTTTTGCCTTATTGATACAGCTAGCGTCACCATTTTTGCTATATTGTCTGAAATTTCGACAATTAAGCTTCCCTTGTCGAGATTTGATTTTAAACTAATTTGGTTAAATGCTTTCGATGGTGTATTATCTTTATCTTTGGCTTATGAGTTTAAGTGTAGTAAGCAAGCAGTTGTTCCTTGGAATAGATGGGTTTGGCGTAGATGTTTTCAACCACATAATTCTATTTTATTATGGCATTTTCTTCACAGTAAGCTTTTAACTGATGAATTATTGCTTCACCGGGGATTCTCGTTTGCATATATTTTCTCTTTGTGTTGTAAGGCTATTGAGTCAGCTCAACATTTATTTTTTTGAGTGCTCATTTTCTTTGGAAATTTGGCATAGGGTTTTAGCCTTATTTTAGGTTTCTACATTATTCTCCAATATCACGTCATTTTTTTCTTATCCTTTGCGGTGTCGTTTTGGTACTCAACTTCAATTATTGTGGTGGGTATGATTGGGGCAGGTTTTTATGTACTTTGGCAAGCTCAAAATTTAATCTGTTTTGAAGAAAAAAGTTGATTAGTTGGTTAGTGGCATCAGTTAATGAGCTTTGCATTCTTAGAGCCCTTGGAGTGCATGGAAGGCCTTCAAGGGAACCTAGAATCCATGAGGTTATTTGGATTTCTCATTGTTCTTTTCGAGTTAAAGTTAAAACTGATGGTGCAGCTCGTGGTTTTTCGAGTATGGCTAGTTTTGGTGGTATTTTTAGTGCCTACTTGGGTCATTGTCTTGGATGCTTTGCAAGATCTTTTGGATTCCTATGCCTCGGAGGTGGCTTAAAGCTATTATTCATGTTGTTTATATGGCTTTGGAGATGGGTTGGCATTTAGCAGTGCATTTTCTTTCTAATGGCTCTTCTTGGGTGCTTTGTTGGGCAAATTGTTGTACCATCCTCTCTTCCATGCAAGTTCGGTTTTCTCACATTTATCGCGAAGGAAATTAGGTTGCAGATTGTTTAGCAAATTATGGTGTTGGTCATGTTGGGGTTCATTGGTCAGATTCTCATCCGCCGTGTGCAGTTGCGGCTTTTGCTCATAATCTTTGAGGGAATTTTCGTTTCTCTTAGAAGTTCTCTTAGTTGATTTTTGTTTCTAATAATTTTCTACGTCTTGTTAGGGTTTGGCTTCATGTTTCCTCTAACTTATTGTATCTTTATATTTTTCTTTAGGGAACTGTTATTAGTACTCCAAAAATCTCATTTTACACTCCTCACAAGTGTATTTTTCTTTCTAATTATAGAAAGTTTAGAGTGCCAAATGAGATTTTTGAAGTGCTAATAACAATTCATTTTCTTTAATATTTTCACAATAATTCTTTTTTCATAATAGTAATGTTGAAGTTGATGTAACATTATTGTTTTGATTAAAAAAAAAACTTAAACCTTGAGCAAGAATTACATGGCATCATAGATGAAATTGAATTTCACATGACGGCATCGGTGCAGCTTGAGGTGTTGGTTGGCGTGTAGTAGAAGCCCTCAGAGCACTTTCAGACAATTTGTTTGCTAAAAATCCGAACGGCATGGCCATGTGAGTGGCTGCTGAAGTGTCTTTCTTGTTTCCCCGGAAAAGCTCCGATTTGAAAAATGAACAGAGACAAAGACTTATTGGTCAACTAAACGAACTCAGGAATCCAATCTTGTTGGGTATGTACTCCCTAACACCACATAACAGGCATTTAACGCTATTAGCTTCAATTACAAGTTTGACTTTTTGAATTTGTCTGAAAATAAGCTAAATTCTCAGTCAAAACTCAACAGACATGGTTTTAAAATGTATCGGTTGTTGTAAAATATAGTGTGAATATCACACATATGAATGTATGAAGAAGTAAACCAACTTGCCATCATAGTGAACTTTGGTGACAACAATTAAAAACTTTAAGTGAAAAAGTCATAGGGAGGTGAAAAGTTTTCATTCATGCATGTAAAGTGGTATCGGATCAAAACCTCTATATATAAAGGTATGTTTGTATCCTCATAAAAACACACAAGATCAAAAGTGAAAATGATAATATCAATCTCCCTTGACTCTATTTACCTACATTCATTATCTGATACAAAATTAAATACTGTGAATATGGCTCACGTTTCACTTTGATTTCAACTAATTTTCTATCTCAATTTTGCTTATTTATAACAACTATAATTATTATAGTGTTAATGCTCGTATTAATGTGATGATGAGCAAAAATGCACCCAATTAAAAAGCATCCAACCAACTAGATTGGATTGGATTTTCACAAGTAAATCCATCATATGTTTCATTCATATTTGTGTTTTTAGTAATTCAATTCAATTCGTCACATCATTAAAACTGAGCAAAATTGGACTGAATTTTCTGTTTGCGTGGACTGCGTATTGGATCTTGAGCAATTTAAAATACAAGATTAATTGAAACAAGTTACACTTTCCATGTTGAAAAAATCAGGAAAATAAATCAGGCATTAGTAGTATCTTTACTTCATACATACAACTTGAGTTGTAATAGTCTTTTTATTTTTTTTCATACGTAAATGTACGATATTCATTGGTGAAATATGAATAAGTACATGAAAGAGAATAGGATGCATTTATAATTTAGGTCTCAGTTAAATCTTGATGGAGATTTCAACTTGGTCAAAAAAAAAACATTAAATAAATAAAAGTGTCTCACACCAACATTACATGGTTGACTATCCTCAAATAATACATCAAGTATCAAGTCTGGGGGGTTCAAACCTAATTAAATCATTTGCAGCAGTCAGGCCAAGCCTTACCAGTCTATGAGCAACATCGTTAGCTTCTCTTTACTGTTGTGAGTTATATATTAGTTAAAGTGTAAATAGTAGTTTATTGTCTTACATTGGTGAAGTACATATGTAATACCAATTGTAACTCTTATATATACCCCACTTTGAAGATTAATGAATATATAAGAAATTCCCAAATATTGTCATATATATTTTTGGTATTTACCATGTTTAGTTTAATATGGCATCAGAGCAGTTCGCTCTTGGTGACCTGTGTGCTTTAATTTTGTGCCCACATTTTTCGTGATTTCTTTCGTGTAAAAAAAAAAAGTGAATAGTGTCGCGCTACAGTACACCACTTTGCTACATTGTGTAAACAGTGGTCTGCTTGTGAACAGTGATCCTCTACATTGCGTAAACATTGATTGCTACAGTGCCATGAATAGTCTCTGCTTCAGTGTCGTGAACAGTGATTGCTACAATGTTTTGGTAAATTGTTTTCATTCCGCTGTGTATCTTTTGTGCCTTTATTGTTCGTGATTTTGTTCAATGGCTCAATATAATCATAGTTTTGTTATGCATCTTGGTGGAACAAATAAATGGATAATTGATACTAGGGCCACTGATCATGTGACTAGTGACCCTAGAGTGTTTGATGAGTTATGTGACTATGTTCGTGATCCGTATATTACTACTGCAAATGGAGCACTTTCCCCTGTGAAGGGTGAAGACACTATCTCTCTGACTCTAACCTTATCACTGGTCCGTGCTTTACTTGTTCCTAATGTTAAGTGCAATCTTTTGTCGGTTGGAAAACTTCTTGATACCTTATATTGTTCTGCTCACTTCTACCCTACGTATTGTTATTTTCAAGACATTCAAACTCAGAAGATAATTGGTCATGGTAAAAGAATAGGAGGTTTGTACATCTTGACTATAGAGGATACTGTTGTTTCCGGTTCAAATAATCATCAAGTTTTAAGTGCTAAAGTGGATGACAGACATCAAATTTGGTTGTGGCATCGACGATTGGGACATCCATCATTTAGTTATATGAAGCATCTATTTCCTTCTTTGTTTCGCACTTGTAGTGATTCAGAGTTCAAGTGTGAAATATGTGTTTTGGCTAAGAGTCATTGTGTTTCCTTTCCCGTAAGTGATTCTAAAGCTACTTTGCCATTTGATTTGATACATTCTGATGTGTGGGGTCCAGCGAAAGTTACTTCTAATGGATTCCGTTGGTTTGTTACTTTTATTGATGATTGTACTCAGTTAACTTGGGTGTTCTTGATGAAGAATAAGAGTGATATTCTGTTACTTCATCAAGAATTTTGTACAATGGTGTCTACTTAGTTTCAAACCAAAGTTAAGGTCTTCAGGTTTGATAATGGAGGAGAATATGTGAATCACACTTCGGCATGCTTTTCTCGTGATCATGGTATTATTCACCAGATGACTACTTCGTTTACACCCTAACCAAATGGTGTGTCCAAACGACAGAATCGTCAAATTATGGAGGTTGCTCGCTCTTTGATGTTGGATAAATGTGTTCCTAATCATTTGTGGGGTCATGCTATTTTGGCTGCTGTGTATTTAATCAATCGTGTTCCAAGTAGGATTCTTGATTTTCAGACACAGTTTGATGTGCTACAAAAACATGTTTCTCTTGTTTCTGTATCAAAACTTCCTCCGAAAGTGTTTGGGTGTATTGCGTATGTGCATGTCTACTCTAATCAGTGGAGTAAACTTGATGCATGTGTTCTCCGGTGTGTCTTTATTGAGTATGCTAACAATAAAAAAGGCTATAAGTGTTATCATCATTCGACTCAAAAAACTTATATTACCATGGATGTCACCTTCCATGAGGAAGTTTCGTATTTTGTGAAGCCCTCTTCCGACTCTCCACTTCAGGGGGACAAGGGGAGTGAAGTGCAGATTCGAAGAGATGGTATGGATGATGTGTTACAGGCAGAGTTGGGAACATAACCTATTATGTTGTGTGATACTGATTAGTCGGCTGCAGATAGTGATCGGTCACTTGTCATTCTCGGAACTATTTCTACTGATGATAGATCATATGTGCCCAGCGAGTTGCCTGTTAATATGTCTGAATTACCTTATGATGATCGGTTGCATGCTGCTGATATGTCTAACGAGTTGCCTGATAATGGTTCGTCTAGTGATGATTCTTCTAACAGTTTGGTATAAGATGGTGGCATACATGGGGTAAATTCTGACGATTCTTCTACTTATCAGTTGCCTTCACGAGCTAATCATGGAAAACCTAAAGTACAATATGAGCCTGATATGCATGCAAAAGGCAAGTATCCTATCAACAATTATATGTCTACTCATCGTTTGTCCAAACCGTATGCATCTTACATATGTCAGCTATCTAGTGTATCAATTCCAACAAAATTGCAAGATGCGTTATCTGACCCTAAGTGGGTTAATGCCATGAAAGTTGAGATGAAAGCTTTGGAAAAGAATTCTACTTGGGATTTGGTTCCTTTACCAAACGGGAAGAAAGCCGTTGGATGTAGATGGGTGTTTACTATTAAGCACAAAGCATATGGTTCTATCGACCGGTATAAAGCCAGATTAGTTGCTAAGGGTTATACTTAAACATATGGGGTGGATTATCAGGAGACGTTTGCTGATGTTGCCAAACTTAATACTGTACGTGTTCTTCTGTCCTTAGCAGCAAACCAGGATTGGCCTTTGTTGCAGTTTGATGTTAAGAATGATTTCCTTCATGGTGATCTTAAAAAGGAAGTTTATATGGATCTCCCACTTAGTATTGGAACATCTCCTGGAAAAGATGTTGTATGCAGGTTACAAAAGGCTTTGTATGGTTTGAAACAATCTCCTAGAGCGTGGTTTGGGAGGTTTGCAAGTTCAATGAAGAAGTTTGGGATATCCAGAGTCATTTAGATCATACTTTGTTTCTAAAGCGACAAAAGGGTAAGCTAACTGCATTGATTATTTATGTTGATGACATGATAGTGACTGGTGATGATCAGAAGGAGATACAACACCTTCAAAAGTACCTAGCTACTGAATTTGAGATGAAAGAATCGGGTGAATTGAAGTATTTTCTTGGAATCGAGGTTGCACGATCTAAGCATGGTATTTTTCTATCTTAACGGAAGTATGTTCTTGACTTGTTAGCTGAAACAGGTATGTTAGATTGCAAACCTGTTAATACTCTGATTGAGCAGAATCATCGTCTGGGCTTATTTCTAGATCAAGTTCCTACTCATAAAGAACTGTATCAGAGGCTTGTGGGGAGATTAATTTATTTGTCTCACACTCGCCCTGACATTGCTTATGCAGTTAGTGTGGTAAGGCAGTTTATGCACTCACCTAGTGAAGCTCATATGGATGCAGTAACCCGTATTTTGAGGTACTTGAAGATGGCTCCTGGCAGAGGCTTGGTTTTCTTCAAGAATGGTCATTTGAATGTCGAAGGGTATACAGATGCAGATTGGGCAGGTTCTATCCTTGATTGGCGATCTACATTTGGATACTTTACATTTGTGGGTGGTAATTTAGTTACTTGGAGAAGCAAGAAACAAAAAGTGGTGGCTAGGTCAAATGCAGAAGATAAGTTTCGTGGTATGTCTCATGGTGTATGTGAGTTGCTATGGTTGAAAAAATTGTTGAGAGATCTTGGGTTTAAACCCAAGGGTGCTATGAAACTTCATTGTGATAACAAGGCTTCTATTGAGATTGCTCATAATCCAGTGCAACATGATCGAACAAAACATGTGGAGATTGATCGACATTTCATTGATTGATTGACATTTCATTAAGGAAAAATTGGATGCTGGAATTATTATGTTTCCGTTTGTGAAATCTGAAGATCAACTTGCTGATGCTCTTACTAAGGCTGTGTCTAATAGTGTGTTTTCCAACTCGCTTGACAAGTTGGGCATGCGTGACATCTTTGCACCAACTTGAGGGGGAGTGTTGCGAGTTATACATTAGTTAAAGTGTAAATAGTAGTTTATTGTCCTATATTGGCGAAGTACATATGTAATACCAATTGTAACTCCTATATATACTCCACTTTGGAGATTAATGAATATATAAGAAATTCCCAAATATTGTCGATATATTTTTGGTATTTACCATGTTTAGTTTAATATTGGTATTTACCATGTTTAGTTTAATAAAGTTTTAGGTCCGCTACCCTGCGTATTCGTGTGTCATGTACCAAATTCCGAGGAGAAGCCTTGTTGTGGCTCAAATTCGATTTTGGACTCTTCCTGTTCATGAACAATGTGGCATCAGAATAGTGTCCAAAACGAGGCTTACAAAGGCACAGTTAACTTAAACGAATAAAGAATGAAGGGAATTTACCATGTTTGAAGCTTGAATTTCAGTTTGATTTTGTACAACACCACTCCCTTCAACTTTTATGGCCCCCTCCTCCAATTTCCTTGATTTAGTCATCTTTCCTGCTCCCTGCACACTCAACACATCCAAACGAACTGTAGCCGATGGAAGTTCAAGTACTGGACGCCAACTTTCGGTTTGATCATATTGTATCATATCACTCTCTAGTTGAATATTAGAGTGTGCACTGAATATAAAACTTCTATTAAGTAAAGAAATATTGAATTGCCAACGAGGCCTATTTATAAGAAAACCCAAATGGTAAACTATGTACTATTATTTTTCAACACTTCCATCAAACTCATGGCGGTAAAAACATGAGTTTGCAATCTAGTATATGTGGATGCAAGCTCCGCTAGGTGGACATGTTGGCAGATAGACTCCACTACGCGGACATGCAGGTGAATGGGCAAACTAGACTTGACTTGACTGGCTGGCAAACATACTGATGTTGAGAGTATGAAAAGAAAGCATATGAGGGCTCCCCATTACTAAACGAATGAGATTTTCATAAATAAATTGCAGCAACGAATGGACAAAAACAAACATTATCACTTGAGTGGTCAGTAGTCCAAGCATTGATTATTTCAAACAATCCCAAACAGGCCATCGACTTGTGTGGGCATCAAAGACTTCAAACAGAAAATGGAAACAAGCCATTTTTTTCCTTGCCAATGTGGGCCTCAAAACCTCCAAACAAATTTTTGTACTTTTCTTTCCTTACTTTTTTACGTTTCTTTTTCTTTCTTTTTTTCCTATTTCCTTTTTTCCTCTGTACTTGTACGAAATAATGGGCGTGGATTTGGATTGGGTTGCAGGCGGCGTGACGGCGCAGGAGGTTCAGGCAAGGTTATGGGCAGGATCTGGTGCGTGTACTCGACGGGTGTGGCTGCAGCGGACTTTAAATTCAATTCAGAAATTTTTGTTTTTTATTTTTTTACACAAAACGAAAAGCTGTTTTTACTAGGAAACTACAAAACCTAGCAAACAAATTAAATCCTACTCTCATAAGTATGAAAGAAACTAACTGAATATAAAACTTTTTTTAAAAAAAAATATTGAATTGCCAAGAGGCTACATAATTCGAAAAAGCTACATCTTAACTGACTTGGTATTTATAATAAACTAATCCTAAATTTATAAGAAAAACGAAACAATAGCCTATCTACCGTCTCCATATTTGTTACCGAAACCAAGCATTCTCCCTTGCTAGTTGCACTTTCTGTCTATTTATCAATCTTTGAAGAGGGTCATTCAATCCGAAGAGTTTGTTGGTATATTCATACTTTTTGTTGTTTTCCCGAAGACTAATCTTGGAGCACTTGTGAACGAGCTCTACACCCTTCTCCATCTCTACTCTAAAAGTTTCTAGTTCTTCCTCTGTAAGATGCAATAACTGGTTATATTCTGCTATCTCTTCTATCAATGGTTTTATGTTGTACAACGTGGATTCGAGATGTCCCAGGATGCGTTTAAACACCCTCGTCTTTTCCTTAGTTTGTATAACGGCACTAAATAGTACCTCAAACACTGCTTCTAGAGCAGCCCCTCCTCCGTTTATTGGCGCCGCTTGCTTCAAACCACTGCCTCCAATTTGCTCCTGTACCACTGTTTGTGTATTGCTTCCTGAAAGCCCTTGCACACCCTTTGCTTCCTGCCGCGCTCTCAGCATGTCCCTTTCTCTTTTCAGTAATTTCGACGCTTGCTTCAAACCACTGCCTCCAATTCGCTCCTGTGCCACTGTTTGTGTATTGCTTCCTGAAAGCTTTTGCACACCCTTTGCTTCCTGCAGCGCTCTCAGTATGTCCCTTTCTCTTTTCAGTAATTTCGACTGCCTTGTTGCCAATTTCAGTTGTCTTTTGTGTATCTTCCTATTCAAAAGCAAGATCGCCTTCATCTCCCGGGCTTCCTGCTACTTGAGTAATTCAAACAGTTCCCTAAGAGAACTATTCAATTCAAGAAGTCGATCGGTGTAGCTAGGCTTCGAGCATTCGCAGAAACTGCACAAGATGTTGCAGTTCCACATGCTAAGCTTGGATAACTTGTCAACCAGCTTTGAACCCTCCTCTATTTGTTGTTGGAGACGTTCTATTTCATCTTTTGGGAGACCCAATTCCACGTTGTGTTCTACTATCTCTCGAATGTCCCGCAGCAGTAAACAATCGAGTGTGAACTTGAGATCTTCAACGAGGGGTTTGTACTGCATAACAATCTTTCCCATTGTTTCGTTCATGACAGTTCTTCTCACTTAGAAAGTTTCAAGTGAATGATTTTAGTGACGTGTAGACTACAATATATATACAAGTCATAAACTTGGAGTACAAGTAACATTCCCTATTGATACAAGAATAATAAATACAAAATCAGGAAATATAATCTCCAAAACAATTAGTAAAGGAAAGGAGAATCAGATTTGGATTCTCCTTTCCTAACACAACAACATCTTCCTACACGCAAAAATTCACCCTTTATGTTTGAGGTACTAAATATTACCTTTTTATTGTGGGAAAAATAATTAAAATAGTTTTAAGTTTTAAACCTTAACCAAAAAACATCTTAACCACTTTATTTAATAGTTACGACAAAATCTAAATCAAATCACCCTAATAAAACTGGCACAAACAAAGTAACTTATTTAGTTTCTAATTTTGCCCCTACCGGCAAACCTTGGCCGTTTAATCTCTCTCTTTCCCTTTCTCAATTCATTTGTCTAATCTCTATTTTTCATTTTTTGTTTTCAATTCAATTCCGATTCCACCATTTTTGTTATTGAATTGACCGAATCTGATGACCACAAGCTAGCTTATCAGCATCGAGCCTCTGGCGCTCGAGTTCCCCTGTCAGTATATCACACTCCCTTTCTCTCTCTTTCCAGTTTTCGTTTTAAAAAATTTGCATGCTGCGGTTTCGTTTCTGTTTTCAATTTGTATTTTTGAATTTCTCCAATCAAATTGAAGAAGCAGATCTCTTGTTCGCTTCAACTCTCACTTAAGACCGATGGCTGTGTTGCTTTCAAGGTCAGCCTCTTTTGTTTTTGTTCTTGTATATGTTCGTGTTGAATTTATTTGATTTTTGGAATTTGGTATGGTATTAGACCTAAAACAAAATCAAAATCCACTCCAATGCTAATACACAATCATTTGCATTTGTGGTTTTGATATAAAGATTTTAGAAGTACTCGGCATGTGTGTGTGTGTGTGTGTATCTTGTGAAATAGTTATGTGTACTTGTTGAACTTACTTGATTGTTTGAATGGAGTATGATTTCCACACTTTTTTTTACTTCTTCCAAATCTTTTTAGTTTTCGACCATCGGATTAGATGAATCGAAGAAGATCAACGGACATAAATTAACAAGGGATGTGTGAGAAATAAAAGGAGGTGTGTGGATAGCAACCCCTTTTGAATTAGGTAAGATTCTCGGGTTCTCAGTTTGTAGAAAGAGTTCTCTTCTTCTTTTTTCCTTTTTTGCCCTCCCTTTCTGTAGTAATTGGGCTGTAAGAAAATGACTTATAGACTCGTCATTTGGGAAGTTTTCTGAAAAGGGTCAAGTGAAGAATAAGAGAAAACGAAGAGTCTGTTTGGTATTCTACTTTAATTCAACTTTTTAAACTCAAAAACAATTTTCAAGTTTTAGGCCTTAAAAACTTATTTGGTATGACTATTTTCAAAAATTGAACTCAACTAACTCAAAATTTTAGTCTATTATCTAAAAACACAAAAATTGAGTTTTTAGAGTTTTTAAACTTAAACTCACTCATTTCTTTTTTTCTCCATTCTCCCCTCTCACTTCAAATTTATCTCTCTTTTCTTCTTTCTCTCTCCCCCTTCTCTTTTTCATTTTTTTTTTCTTTTTTTCGTCTCTCCTCCAATCCGCTATCTTCATTCTCTTTATTCTTTCTCTCACTCCTCTTCCTCTCTATCTCCTCTGATCATCTCACTTCTTTCTCTTTCCTCCAATCATCTCTTACTTTCTTTTCTCATCTCTTCTCTTTCTCTCTCGACCTCCTCTTTTTGGATCTTTTTGTCTAGTTTAAGTTGTAAAATTTAAAATTTTTAAATTGCATACCAAACAAGTTTTTGAGTCTTAAAGAAAATTGTTTTCAAGAAAAATTCTTAAGAAATGTTTTGAGAAATTATAAAAATTTCAAATAGGATACCAAACAAGCTCGAAGATTTTCGAGCTGTTTTTTTAAGCTTTCTGATAAACTGTAACTTACTCTTTTTATTTACATTTTTTTCGTGTCTCTAATGTTTTACGTATGACACTAGTAAAGGTGCCCGCACATTGTTGCGGGGCGTATAAAACATGCAAAGAATTTTAAATATATGTACTTACAATCCAATTTGCAATAAGGAACAAAATAGGTGACTGGTGTTGTCTTTACAACCCTATATATATGCTGATCAGCACTTCCGAACTTCCTTAATTGACACTTCTGAGCTTTCTTCTTCTTTCTTCTAGTATGTATGCTTCTTTGTTACAAATTGAGAAGATAGAAAGTTACTAATATAAGTAAGTGACGGTTTTAGCGAAGATGAGAGAATGAAACTATAGTTATGAACTTTTTTCAATTAGTATCATATCCCAAATTACCTGTCATTTGCTAAGCTCCACCCTCACCAAATCATCAAATCATCTTTTTCAGTTATCTACATACGCAATAGAACCATGAAAAACAGAAGAGAAACGGATCCTTTTCATGGGGATCCTAGGGATCCCGTGATTGTGACCGTTCATCGTACATTCTATAGTTATAGTTCATTTCAAAATTTAAAATTTAAAATCAAATTTAAATAGTACCTAACGAAACTGATCATACGCTGTACGATAAACGGTCATGATCATAGAATTCCTAGGATCCCCAGAATAAGGATCCGACGAGGATCCCCAAGAAAATGATCCTTTTCCAAGATAGAAACCATTAGTAGACATATGTTCAAAATGATAACAATTATTTGTTGCATCATTTTATTCTATGATGTAGGAAATCCTCAACTTTTTTTTTACAAAAATAGTAAAATTACCATTTTTGAGGGCACTGATTTTTTCCAACAAATATGACCAAGTAAATTGCCATTTGACGCCTTGAACTATTAGTGCAGTTGAAATTGACTTCCTAAACTACTTTTTTGGTAAATTAACCCCCTAAATTATTTGAAATAAGCCAATTAACCCCTTGTCGTTGGATTCCGTCCACTATTTTGTCAAAATCAAAGGCAAATTAGTTTTTTTATCATCAATTCTTACATGTCACTTATAACCAGCAATAAATTATGACATGTGGACACAAAATAATGTGTGATGACCATGTGAAATGACCTATTATGCAAATGTTTGGTTTCTTTATATTTCTTATTATGCTATAAGTTTTTGAATTATTCCGAGTTCATGTGTAATTATTTTATTGATGATTATAACTGACAAGTAAGAATTAATTATAACAAGATTAATTTTTCATTGAATTTGGCGGAATAGTGAACGAAATCTAATGACAAGGGGTTAATTGGCATATTTTAAATAGTTCAGGAGATGAATTTACCAAAAAATTAATTCATGAGGTCAATTTCAATTAGGGTAATAGTTTAGACTTAAAAGGAAAAAACAAGAGTTATCGGAGCTAACAGAAAACTTGACGCAAAATCAAAACGTTTTATGATTTATAAAGACAACCCCACTTAATGGGATTAGACTTTGTTGTTTATATGTTTGGGTACACAATAAATGTAAATTCTCAACATCTCTAACAACATTAATGGAACAAACAAATTAAAAAATATTCATTAGTAATAATAAAACCAAATGTATGTACCAAAATCCACACGTAAAAACTCGGGAATTATCCGAGTTTCTTAACCGAAAAAAAATTACAAGTATAAAACGAATGCTACAGGTAGAAAAAGACAAATGAGAACACTATTTATAGGACATCAATTAACAGCTATTTTCTTTTTCTCTATCCACCTCTTCTTTGCACTCCGAATTTCTTCTTCCCTCGACCTCAAGAGTTCGACAAGGCATCGACGATAGTGCATGTCAATAGCATCAAGCTCCCCCTTTAGCTCACCGTACCCATCTTTGTTGGCTAGAGACAGCTCAGATAAGGAACAAATGCTTGACATGTCGGTGCATGCCTCGTTCATCACAAATGAATCACCAGAATCAGCTTCGTAACTCTTCTCCTTGACCACACCTTTAACCATACAATCTGGACTGGAAGCGTAACCATCTGAAGCTTTACAGCACTCATCGGAACTATATTTAGCCGACTCCATAACTTTGACATTACTGGCCCCTGAGGCAGTAGGAACACCATGCTCAGCTGAGGTAACCGAAGTATCTGAAATCATTGATGATTGGTTATCTCGGTCCTCCGCGTGTGCAACATGTGAGAGAACATTTTGCAGTGCAGCATGATCAACACATGAACTATTTGTTCCACATGATGAACCTTCTGATGAAGGTTTCCAGCCGGGTACAAGCTTCATGATCAAGTTATCAATTAACTCAGCTATGACAGAGACGTCTTCATGTGGAAGATCAAGTTGCTCAACCATCTCCCCAGCAATTGAAATTGCAGTATCGGAATCAAGATAGAACTCAAAATGGATATTCCTCACACGACCTGTTTAAGAAAATAATATTCAGGTGCAGTTCAGGAAAATAAGGAGGAAAGAGAAAACCTTTTTGCTGGAAAATGTATTTACCACATGTATCAGCAATGCGCAAAGTTAAAGAGACGGTCCTATCAGAATTTTTCTCCGCTTTTAACCTGAACTCGTTATTCTCAGTGAAACTCTGTAACTCCAGAACCGATGGATTCGATATTTCATTGGTACTTCTCCTACAAAATCCAGAGGAGGACTTCTGGTAGTTAGTATCTACGTCCATAGGACATGCTTCAGGCTGTGGCAAGTTCACCAACTTTTCTAATTGTGAAGGAATACAATTGGGCTCCTTCAAATTGTCAGTTGCAAGGAATGGATCTTTCAAGAGTTCAACTGCACTTAATCTCATAGATGCTGGAACTAGACACTTCTCTATGAACTCCTTGATTTGTGGATTGTCCACTTTACTGAGTGAAGCGGGCTTTACACCCTACAACAAAGGAAGTCAGGATAAATATTAGGCAACCATTTAGTAGATAAACAAAAACTGGAAGAAATTCATAAAGCAGTCGATCAGAAACTTACAGAGGTAACCTTCTTATAAATTTGTGCTGGATTTTTACATTCACTATAAGGGTATTCACAAGTCACCATTTCTAACATGCACATGCCAAAAGAATAGATGTCGACTAATTCATTGTATTCCTCGTCATAAAGCTCTGGAGCCATGAATTCAGGGGTGCCAATAACACTATGAGCAGTAGGCTGCTGCATGACAATAGCCAATCCGAGATCTCCGATTTTAATTTCTCCAGTATTTCCATTGACAAATATGTTGTCGCATTTCAAATCTCTATGAATAATTGGAGGATTGTGAGAATGCAGATAATGCAAGCCTCGAAGAATCTGCCTTGCCCAGTTCTTAATGGCCTTCATATCAACATTCTTATGCTTCTTTCGGTACCTAGATCCCAGAACAGAAACGGTTAGTATTTGATGAATGTAAGCCAACTAAAAACATGAAACATGAAAAAACAGTCGGTGAAACTCACTGCCTCAAACTCCCGGAAGTGAACAACTCTGTTATTATGTTGATGGTCTTGTTCTTATCATCCACCCATGAGTTATGGAACTTGACAATGTTTTGATGCTTTAATGACTTCAGCAGATGAACCTCGGAATACAATCTCTCCAACTGTTCCGGAGACTGCAACACCTCCTCGATATTCACTTGGCACCAAGCTACTTCTATTCCTTCTTCCTCATCGAATGCCTTGTATCTACATTTTATACAACATCCAAATAAGTAAAAAAATAAAATTACAACGACAAATTGTTAGAACCCTCGAAACCCACTACAAAGAAACGAATTCAAGGTAGGTTAGAGAAGCATACGCAGTCTTGAATGCTCCCCTCCCCAAAAATTCGTCATACTGGATGAACAAACACAAATCTACATAAGAATTCTACCACCAAATCCAACAACAAGAACGCAAACATGACGAGAACACATTCGATAAACACCGATAAAATTAACATTAAAACACAATTCATATACCAAAATTAAAGAGCAAACAGGATTCGAAATCGTACCCGCACGTATTGCCCAGTCGGATCTTTCTCCACAACGCCACCATCGTCGCAAGCAGAATTTCCACCAACAAAACCACTACAGGAATCCATAACCCTAAAAACACAACAAAAATCTCCCAAAAGAAGCAAACTTTTTTTTTTTTTGTAAGACGGAAAACGATTCTTCGCAAACCCTATCAAATCTTCTTGCTTACAACACCCACAACCAGAATCAGATTACCACAGTGTTCAGAAAACGCCTCGCAAGCGACGGAGTACGGGTCGAACGCCGATCGAAGACGAAAACGGCAGCCGATAAACCACATGTCCCCGAATTCCGTACCTGAATTCCGGTTCGCGACGGAGCTCCACATTGTCAAACCTATCCGAGACTCAGCCATGGCGCTATCTGCATCTTTCGGATCGCCAAAGTCGGGGATTTCACTCTCGCCTAAAAAATTTCGAGCTGGGGAGGCGAAATTGGGGACTCTGAGAACCCTAAGAAAACCCTTGAGTGCAGAAATCGAGCTGCAGAGAGAGCGAGAGCGATTGGAGATGGAACCCTAGGGATTGCGGGTGGGAGGAGAGGGGTAAATGTAGGGTTGGGGAGACATTGTCTTGGGGTTGGATTGGGATTTCTAGGGATTTTGATTTTTGGATTGGAGGAGGGAGGAGGAGTTCTGGCGGAGTCCTTTTTTCTCTCTCTGATTAGATGGTACACGCTGTCCTTCTGGACTTCTACTTGGAAACTAATTGAATTATTTATTTTTAATTTTTAATTTATTTATTTTAATTTAATTAAAGAATTGGGGAGGTTGATTAGGGGAAGACAACTCAGCTTGGAGTGTATTAGTAAACGTTAATCTACTGATCAGATAAAATATTAGTAAATTAATCATTGATTTAATTAATCACGTTGTCCTGAAAGGTTGGAGGAGCGGAAATTGGAGCTCCTCTTGTAAAATAATTTAATTTATATTCCTTTTTCTAGATTTTCTTTTGTTTTGTTTTTTGACTTATTCTAGATTTTCGGTCAAATATATTTATTTGTCTTCATATTTTTCTTATATTTTTTCTATTTTTTTAACTTATTCTAGAAAGTATGTACTCTGTATTCTTCTAAAACTGACCCCAAAAAAAAAACTAGTATTCTTTCATATCTATGTTTATTACATAACTTGTGTTAGTGGTATACATAATGTATTATTTCACCTATTATAAGATAGACGATATAGTTGAATGTATATATTTATGAAAGCAAACAAATTCACGTATTATAGTTGAGTGAAACAGTAACATCACATTATCGTATTTCAGATAAATCAGTAACTTATTTATATTTCAAATAATTATTTTTAAAACTAAGCGTATAAGTTGAAATTTAGAACAAATTCAAGAAAAAAGATAAGAAAACGGCAATGGCGGGGAAAGGCGTGACATGAAGAGGTGTCAATAACTTTGGTGTTTTGGTTTTAGAAGCATTGGCCATACTAACAAGTTAGAATCAACCATAAGAGGTTAGGATTTTCAACAAAGAGGTTAGCATTGGCTTGGCTTGCATGGCATTTCCAACTGTATTCTCCACAGCCACAAACCTTTCCAACTACATGGCAACTTTTGGTTATCTTGAAGCATAATTTAAGTTTTTTTTACCACGTATCAATCTATGGAATATTTACATTTGACCGTCTAGATGATGCTGCAAAAACACAATGTACGCATTTCATTTGTGTATGGAGTTTGGTACACAAAAAAGGAGGCAGATTGTCTGCCCTCCTATTTGGGTGTCATTCCCATCTCCTCTTATTTATGCGGTCACGGTTAAGCCACGTCAATATTTTATATTTTTATTGTTTTTTGTCTTATTATTATTATAAGATGTTGACGTGACTTAACCATGACCGCACAAAATATGAGGGCATGGGAAGGGCACCCAAAGAGGAGGGCAGACAATTTGCCTCCCACAAAAAAAACCCCATCCTTAGCCACGTAAGATAGGGGCAAGGTTAAGCTGATCATGAGTTCAATTATCACGTCAGTCGAAGGTCTCTGGTTCAAGTCACGTCAATTAAAATCTTCGTTTCAAGTTTGGGGCAACATTGACGATGGTTGCCGGTGTGTTAGTTGTGCTCGATGAACTGTTAGATCAACAAAGTTCTGGTGATTATGAATTTAAATTACAAACAATGAACCGTTAGGACATCACGAAACAAAGTTCTACTGACTTGGAGCTTATTTGGATGTGTTTTTGAAATGACTGGTGAAAATATTTTTAGAACCAATAATTAGTAAAGATGCAAGTAAATCCTAAAAAGCACTTCAAGTGCTTTTGAAACCCAAAAATATTTTCTCTAAAAGCGCTTTCAGTTATTTTAAAAACGCATCCAAACAAGCCCATATAATGTTTAGACTTGGTTCTTGCAAATTGGACTGAGTAAGCTAGAGGCAATTTGCCCGGCACTCATCTTTGAATTTCAAAATTCAACAACTCTATCAGGAATGAAAAAGGACTGGAGGAGGCAACATCACAAAGTTCATTAATCACGTCAGTATCATTGTTTCAATTCCAGCTTCAATTTTGTGGGCCGCTCGTTTGAAAGAATTTGCAACGAAATCAAACTACACATCCACATATCGTCAGTATCATCTATCTTAACTCGTCATATCGTTCTAATGAAATCGACATAGTTGCTGTGTATAGAGATGCAAAAATAAATTAAACCCTAGTTGCAGTTTTGCAGGAATCATCTCTACTAAATTTTGATAACAAACCATCATATTCTCAAGAATTCAGCTCCAGAAAAAGGCTGGCCTGTGGATGCAATCCTGCTTCTTTCAAGGATAAAGACAACTTCTCTGGTCCATATACAACCCGAGGGAAGTTCGACACCAAACTGTAGTTCTCAGCATCAACACAACCCATAGAATCAACAAAATCATAGAGACTTTGGATTAATGCAGTGCTGTGGAATCTCCTTTCCTTGCGTTGTCCAGTTGGGAACCGAACCACAACCTGGTTTATCAAATAAAAACATAACCATGCATACGTTACGTTAAAGAACTATTATCTCGGACAAAACAAGGAATAATGGGAATTGCAACCCAGCATACAAGGTGCATACGACTAGAATTTCCATGAATGATATCTAACCATACTGAACTCTACATGTGGACATAATAGAAGTTATGTGAAACATCTATACATTCAAAACGTAAAAGAAAATAAAAGAGAAAATTTAAGTAATATTGCAAGAGGGATTACCTGTGTAACATCAGGTCCTTTTTCAGGTTCGGCACCAAGTGACAAGGCTTTCTCCTGCCGCATCCTAGCTAGTGCAGCCTCTTTCTCCGCAGCTTCCTGTGCTGCTCTTTCACGAGCCTCTTCTTCTTCCTTGCGCTTCCGTTCAGCTTCAGCAGCTTCTCTTTCTAGACGTTCTTGCTCTTCCCTCCTCTGGTTTTCCCTCGCCTGAAGCACACGAACATAACAATAAGGGAATAGAGCAACCTAAGAGCTTCCTAAAACCTACAGCCTTTGCCCGTCACATGAAAGGGTAAAGGGAGCATGGAATTCGGTTAAACTATTAACATACCTGATCAGCTTCAAGTGCTGCTCTATAAGCAGCATCTTGCTCCTCCCTTAAGCGAATGTTGATTCTCCTTTGTTCTGCCTCATGCCTTGCTGCACCAAGAACAGAAGCACTTTCTTCAACTACTCTGTTTAGTATTGAGAGCATTTCTTCAGGAGACTTTGGCCCTTCAACCTGCCAAACATAACAAAGATAGTCGTTACGGATAAAATGAACAACAAAAAATTGACATCATTCATATTTAGTTACCATACAGTTGAAACGGAAAATAGGGAAATGTGAAAAAGAAAAAGAACATCAAAATCAAACTATTATCTAATACTCTAGAAAGAAAAACTTCAAGTTTAGGATGCATCACTTAAGGAGGAAAACATGTTAAAAGTAGGGCATATAACAAAATGCTCATACCAAGCTATAGAACAGCTTAAATTAAACTCAATAGCTCAATAACAAATTTACCATCCACCTAATCTGAAACAGAAACAATAATACTTCGTTACCGTCCAAGATAAATTGCAACACAATTTCTATATATGATTCTCAAGGAACATGATCAGTCAAAATAAAAGTTAAAGCTCCAACATCATTGAATTAGAACATAGCAACAATTTTCAAGACAAGCGTGAGTCAAGCACACAAAGACTTATCCACAGATCATATTGATCAATCAACAGCTTCAACTTAATAGCATTTTCAGAAAGACAATAGCAAAAATTTTCCAATAGTTATCCACTAAACTTTCTTGTTGAGACTCTTATCCCTCCAATAGAATCTTTCCTACATTCAAATCTAAAAAAGGAGTGCCAGCTTTCTCACCAAAATAAACATGCTTTCAATGTTAACGGGGTAAAAGCAACAAAGGAAAATCCCCAAAGTTTTAAGTTCAGTCACTGCAGTAGGAACTCTATGGAAGGAAAACAGAACAGACGGAGAATCAGAAAGCTAAACCACATAAGTACGTAAATGTCTACCTTGTCTCTTCCGGTGACCATTAACACCAATACACCCACCATAAAATCTTTTTTAAGCTTCCCAGATAAACCCCATGAATCACTACTACTGGCTGGTCAACTCATTTACAAGAAAAGAAACACAAAGGAGTTGCATATAATGAGTCAAATGTGTTATTTGATAAACCGTGCTGGTAGGTAATAACCACTTAGATTTGAACGTTATGCCAAGAAACCTCTAGTTTCAGTATGTCTCCCTAAGAAGATACAACGTCACATGACATAACTTCCATTCCTCCATCTTGATCCCCCAATATTAAACAAAGACCGTAACTGATGATTCTGATTTCCGCCCTATGACCTTCCACTCCATTACCAACAACAAATGATATAAATATTTAAACTTACAATATTTCTCAATCAATTCAATCTATAGGGCTATCAATTCCGTACTCTTATGGACCGATCATTTGGAAATAAGGCAAGCAAAGAATCATATACCTGCTGAAGCAGTACGATCCTCTGGTTCGTGGCAGCCATAACGACGGCACAGAAGGGGTATCTCGAGGCCTTCAGACTATTACTCATCTTGAAGCCTTCACTTGCCCGAATGCTCCCTCCCCACGACACGAAATTCTCATTGATATAAGCCACCAACATCTCAGAGCACAGAGTCCTCTCACAAAACGACGGCGTATCAGGATGGTCTGGCGAGTGCAAGTAGACGAACAACAGCTTGAACGAGTTTCTCGACCTCTGCAGGGCGTCCACAAACCCTTCGCTGACAAAATTCGGCCTCCTCGTCCCAAAATCCTGCTCAAACCTCGCTACAAACTGCACTGCTTCATTCCCCACCGCCGGCACCGACAGTAATTGGGCAGAGGCCTCGCCGTCCCGACCAGCCCTGAGCCCAATCATTCCGAGCGAGTACGATAGCACTCCACCGGCGGCCCACAACCCGAGCCCAACCGCCCCAGAAATCAACCCTAGACTACCAGAAATAACCGATATAGGCAGAGTGATGATTCTCCAAGCAAAACCGGGTGCTGCGACCGCGTTTGACGACTGTCCGGACTGGTGCGACGGTTGGGGAATGGAGCGAAGGCCGTCCCCACCGCCGAAATCGGAGACTATGGAGGTGGTTCCGGCGGCAGATGGATCTTCCGGCGAAGGCGTATGGTTCGCGGTGGTGGTGAAGGAGGAGATCGCGAGCTCGAGGTCCCAGCCATGGGCGGTGAGAATCTCCTCGCACAAGTCGGGGTCTTCGAGGCCTGTGATCGCTTGGAAATACGCTAACTTGTCGTTCGCATCGACCATCTCTGTAAACAGATTAGGGTTTCTCTGGTTCGAGAAGAAAGAGGAGAGAGCCGAGACCGATACGACAGCGCTTTGGGGATGTCGGTTCTCTTCTCGGAGAAATTACCGAGGAGGTTTATGAACGGGAGCGAAAGCAGAAGGTCAATAGTTATAAGGTTTTGTGGAACACCAGAAATGCCCCTGACTATTTGGGAAATAACTGAATTGCCATTGCATGGTTGGCTAAAATATCGTTTGACATACTGGCGGGCTGAAAGTGGAAAATTCCGGCGGCGGGTATGTAGAAGGTTTTGCTTGTACGCAGATCAGAAAGCAAACATAATTAATAGGCTTGTTACATCATGTATGAGCCTTGGGCCGGTGCATTGGAGACGGAAAGCACCGGCATGGATGATCCCTAGGCGTCCGATTGTAAAAACGGCTAAGGACGATGATGGCTTTGTGGAATCTCACTCTCCTGATTGCTCTCTGAATCATCCTCAGGTGACGTTGATTCGTCGTCTTTGACAAGAGGTTGGATAAGTTGAGTTGCATCGAGGGAATGTGCACTGCAAAAATTGCTTCCGGCAGCTGCAATTAAAGCAAAATAAAAACAAAAAATTGTATAAATTAAAATCGGAAAATTTTCCAGAAAAATAAAATAAAATAAATTAGCGAGTTTTGGTCATGAACATCACACATTTCCTTGCACAAGACAAGCACGACACTAGCATTCTTTTTCTTAATTCCCGTGTCCAAATGTCTTTCAAGTGAACATCACACATTTCCGTGTCCAAATGTAGTCAGTTGGCTCATTTTGGCAAGGGTTAAATATGAATTCTGATTTTAACATATTTCGACTCAATAGTTTTCAATTTTGGAACTCTCAAATCAAATTGGACATTCAAAATTTTAAATTTTGAAATTCCAAATTTTTTTTCTGACAAAATTAAAATTTATTTTAAGATCCAGAAAGCTCTGAAATTATAATACATACAAATTGAGTTTTCAAGCTTAAAATGCCTAAAGTAACTGGCTTTATGTTGAAATAATT
This sequence comes from Malus domestica, assembly GCF_042453785.1. Classification (NCBI taxonomy): domain Eukaryota; kingdom Viridiplantae; phylum Streptophyta; class Magnoliopsida; order Rosales; family Rosaceae; genus Malus; species Malus domestica. Next base: position 21,018,090 of record NC_091674.1, on the reverse strand, counting down.
ATGTCAAAGTGACACTCTGCTTGTTCTTCTCTTATAAAGCGGATGTATTCCCACTATGGTTTCTTCATGTTTTCAATATGAACTTTTAATTTTGACCCTTCAAATTGTTGGAAATATTCAATGTTTCAAGTTATTATTTAAAGAATTTTGAAATACAACCAAAAGTTTTCCAAAATTATGATTTTTCCAAATTGGAATGGAATTGAAAAACAATTCTCATGCTGAAGATATTTTGGATTAAAATTGGAACCCTTGAATCCAATTCAATTCATCCGAGCCAGGAATCCACCTTCTCTGTGTGTGTGTGTGAGAGAGAGAGAAACATTATTATTAGGTGATTTACCTGCCAATTTAGTCTATGAATTATCACATTAGTAAAAATTAGGTTCGAAAACTTTTTTTTTTCTTCAGAAAAATCAATCCTTAAATTATAAACTATGTCCCTAATATTAGATTCAAAGCTACTATATTCAATATTTTTCCGTGAATTTTAGTCACGTTATTTGCAAGTGATACACATTAGAGGGTGGATGGGTAATTTTTCATAAAGAAATAATGTATGGAGTTAACTTTGGAGGGTAAATTAGACATTAGATTTGCAACTTATATGAAATGTTAAGGGCTTATAGGCGAGAAAATGACGGTATTACACTCTAAAGTGTGTCAAGTGACTTTAGTTGACGAAAACTTGGATAAAATAGCTTTAAATATATTAGTAAGGATGAAATTAGCAATTTTTAATGAATTTAGGGACATATTTTACCAAAACAATAATTTAGGTACCTAATTTTCACTAAGGTGATAGTTGAGGGACTAAATCCACATTTCACTCTTATTATTTGTTTTTATTGGAAAACATCAAAGGTTGGAAGCTTGGGGAATAAACAACGACTAATGAAGGTATGAAAATGGAAAATATGGGTTCCAACCGGCGGGCAAACGTGGAAAGAGAGAAAGTTAGTATGGAAGGGAGTTGACAGAAGAACAAGCAAAGTCATCATCGATAGCAAAGCCGACAGAGTATTGCAGTTCCTCTTCGAATTAAGGGGAAAGAGAAAAGAGGGTAGAGAAATAGACAGAAAAGGTGGGGAGGATGGTGGCCGTCGATGACATCAAGGAGAAATGTTTTGATTCAAGGGGGAAAATGGGGGAGTGAGTGTAAAGATAAACTATGTTGATTGTCGATTGGTTTTGAGTTCTACTATTCATTGAATAATGCTCGGTGGTTGAAAAAAAAGTAGCAAGTCATGTTGAAAATCTAATTGAAACGGGACATACGTTTGAACAATTGAATTAGAAACTATGAGCAGAAACACCATTAACCCAACAAACCAATCCAAGAGCCAAAGCTCGATGTCTAAGGCTCTATCCGGATTCGGGAAGGTGTTAGGAAGTCGAAGAAGAGCATTGATGTGAGGAAGCCGGAGAAGGGTGGTTGCTAGGGAAGACCGATCTGTGAGAATTGTGTGGAAATTCTTTTGCTGGTCATCGATTTTTTTTTGGCCTAATTGGATAAAATGGTCTCCTTGGTCATAAGGTATTCAGAAGATAGTCTTTGTGGAAAAAAAATTCGGATTTAAACCTATGGTATAAGTATGTTAGGATTTATGCCCGAAATTAGAATTTCTGTCATTCTTCTGTTAGTAGCTTGCAGGTGGAGCAGAGTTTCTCTGCATTTTTTGAGAAATGGGTTTTTCAGGTCGAGCAGCTCCAACATCAACTTCTCATGTTGTCGGAGGAGACACGGCAGAACGAGGCGGAGCTTTGGGCTTTGGTGTCGAAAACCACCAACCTTCACAAGGAGTATTACACCGTGAAGTGGGTTGCTGCTCGAGATGACGTCATGGCCTTCTTCTGCCCTGTTTGGTCAAGCCCTTTGGAGAATGCGTATTCCTGGTTCACCGGGTAAAAGCCATCAATGTTGTTTTAGCTCATCGAGTCGTTGAAGACGACAAGGCTGGTTTCCATGTCGAAAGAGCAGGTGAGGAAGGTTGAGCAGCTGCGGCAAAAGATGAGGTACAAGGAAGATAAGGTGGAGAGGGAAATGGATAGGCAGCAGGTGGCGATGGCGGACAAGAGGATGGTGGAATTGGCCTGGCTGGTGACCCGGGCGAGGAACAGAAAAGTGACGACGGAGCTGGAAGGGCTGGTGAATGTGGTGATGAAGGTGATGTTGAGTGGGTTGGAGGGGGTGATGAAGGCGGCATATTGTGAGAGGCTCAAGACATTGAAGAGTTGTTGGATTTGCTAAGTCCATTGCAGAGTGTGAAGTTCTTGGCTGCTACTTGCATGGTGCAGATTAAGTTGAGGGAATGGGGAGGAAGAAATGTGACCAAAATCAAATGTTCTCCTTAACCAAACCACCTAAACCTAATAGAGGAATGACACAAGTTCTAATTTCGGATATAAATCCTAACAGGTTTAGACCATAAGGTTTAAATCCAAATTTTTTAACCACAGGGGTTATCTTCCGAATACTTTATGACCACGTGGACCATTTATCCAATTAGGACTATTTTTTGTTGTTGTCAATTGTGGTGATGTTAGTTCAAGTTTTCAATTCTTCAATGGCTTAAATCGGATAAACAATCCTCGTGGTGGTAAGGTAATCGAAAGATGGCTCCAAGATAAAAAAAATTATGATTTAAACTCTTGTGGTGTAGTCCATTAGCAAATTTAGTTCAAAAGTAATTATTCGTTAAATGTATGTTAAATGCAAAGGTAAAAATGTACTTTAACATGTGCATCTTCTTCTTCCTCATCTCTATACTCTCTGTAGTTTGTATTTTCACAAAACTAGCTCTGAGAAGTATGCCTTGTTTCTATTTCTTCGTATCTCTCCTTGCGGATCCAACGGATCATCAAATCTTGATCATCCATAAAATCACATAAAACGATGCAGCACCACCTTTTTCTTATGTTCACTAAACGTTCTCTCTTGTGTCTATCTCTGTTCACTGCCTCCATCTCCAACCTTCTTCGTGGATTTTGTTATCATTAGTTCCATTGAGCCCTTAATAGGAAAAACATAAAACAATTCTTAAGGTTTTCTATTTTATTTTTTATTTTGAATAAATTACATTTTACCTTTTCAGGTTTCAGTACAATTGCAACCTCATACAATATCATTAAAACATTTCAATCTCATATATTTACTATTATTTTATTTCAATTTTATATAACTGTTACAAAGTCTGTTAAATTAACCGTTAAGTGATGACCTGGCAAATATAAGATCTTCATTTGTGCTGACGTGGCTACTACATTTGTACCACGTGGCTAAACACTTAATAACAAATTTAGAATATTAAAATAATTAATTAAAGAAAAGTAAAAAGAAAAAAACCAAAAAATCCATAAAAAAATTTTAAAAAAAAAAGAACCAAAAATCCCAATCTTCATCTTCTCCACCCGAGCCCACTCATTCTTCCATCTCCCATCACCCAACCCTTCCCCCATTAATTCTACACCTCCATCTCTAACCCAAAATTTGCAATAAATTACTCACACAAGGAAGACTTTCTTCAATTCGCATAACAAGTAGGTCTCTGATAGATGAGTTAGCAGCGGGTTCAAATCTAGGTTGGTCAGGCAGCAGATGGAACTGGGTTCAGATTTGAGTTTTCCTTCGAGTTGCGAATCAGGCTGGCAGGTCCAAATCAGGCAACAACTACATCGAGGTTCTACCGTGATGGCGGTGTGAGACTTCTGCACTCCACCTAAAGAGAAACAAATCTTCTTCTGTAAGATTGTATTTTCTTGACTGAATAAACAATTACATGGATGTACATATATATAGCCTTTTGGCTCTTTACATTTATACCCTTAGCTTCCTTAACTGAACTTTTACAATCCTAACTAACCACAACTAATAACAAAACTAACTACATTTTGTTTTTCCAAACTATTTATCATTAACAGAAATGGATGATGTATCATCTGTCCTAATACACCCCCTCAAGCGAGAGGAGGAATCAGAATTGATGCCAAGAGGAAGCTTGGAACACAAGTAGCGGAATCTGGTTTTGGACAAGGACTTGGTGTGTAGATCAGCCAATTGATCTGCACTGCAAACAAACTGCACTTTAAGCAGATGAGCTAAAACCAGTTCTCTAATGTAGTGGTAGTCAATCTCGACATGCTTTGTGCGAGCATGGAATACAGGATTTGAAGCTAAGGAAATGGCGGAGATGTTATCACACCACAGAGTAGGCAGTTTAGGAATAGAACAGTGAAGGTCACGAAGAATTTTGCAGACCCAAGTGAGTTCTGCAGCTGTGTGAGCCATAGACCGATATTCTGCTTCTGTAGAAGAACGAGCAACAGTGCTTTGTTTCTTGGCACTCCAGCTGATGAGATTAGAGCCAAGAAAAACACAATAACCAGTAGTCGACCGCCGATCAAACGTGCAGCCAGCCCAATCAGCATCTGAATAGGCAGAGAGATCAACAGAACCTTTGGTAAACCACAGTCCTTGGGAAAAAGAACCTTTGAGAAAACGAAGGACTCTTTTAGCGGCCTGAAAGTGTTGATCACGCGGAGCATGCGTGAATTGACATAACTGATTAACAACAAAAGCAATGTCCGGTCTAGTCCAGGTGAAGTATTGAAGACCTCCAACAAGAGACCGATATTCAGTCGAATTGGAGAGAAGAGACCCACTGTGATCCAGTTTTTTAGAGCCAAGAGGTGTGCAGCAAGGCTTTGCACCCTCCATATTTGTCCGCTGGAGAAGATCAAGTAAATATTTTGTTTGATGAAGAAAGATCCCGTGGGAAGACCTCTGAACTTCCAACCCCAAAAAGTAGTGTAAAGGACCAATATCCTTCACTGGAAAGCTGTCACTTAGCTGCTGAATAAACTGATGACAGAGAGTGGAGTTAGGCCCAGTGACAAGAATGTCATCCACATACACAAGAACTATAACCAACTGAGGACCATTCAATACAAATAAAGATGCATCAGAGGAGGATTGGGTGAAACCAAGAGCATGTAATGCTTGAAACAGTTTATCAAACCAAGCGCGAGGCGCTTGTTTGAGGCCATACAAAGATTTTCTGAGCTTGCATACATGATCGGGAAAGAGAAGATAAATGAAACCAGGGGGTTGTTGCATGTAAACAACCTCTTTTAAGTCACCATGAAGAAAGGCGTTGCTAATATCTAATTGATTTAAGAACCAATTGTGTTGAACAGCAAGAGTAAGCAGAATTCGAATGGTAACCGGTTTAGCAACCGGACTAAAAGTTTCTTGGAAATCAATTCCCTCTTGCTGATGAAAGCCCTTGGCCACTAGCCGGGCTTTGTATCGATCGACAGTACCATCAGCTTTTGTCTTGACATGAAACACCCACTTGCAGCCGACGACATTTTGAGTGGAATGAGAAGGAACTAAAGACCAAGTTCCTGTAGAAAGTAATGCATTATATTCATCCTGCATAGCAGCCCTCCAGTGAGCATACTTAGATGCTTGTAAATAGGTGCTTGGAACAAAATCAAGAGGAACTGGGAGTGGATGTTTAGTTGCTGCATAAGCCTTAGGTTTGTAAATTCCTACCTTAGATCTGGTAACCATAGGATGAACATTAACAGAAATGGGAAGAGAGCTTGGCGCAGGTGGTGATACATCAGGACGTGCAGGCAGAGATGCAGGTGGTGATACATCAGAACGATCAAGCATAGAGTCAGGATGAGAAGCACCTGGTGATGAAAGAGACCTCGGGCTAGAGGAAGATGAAGTAGCAGCACCTGGAATAGCAGGTTGAGTAAACTTGCTAAAGTAAATGTCCATGGAAGAAGAAGAAACTGGAGCAGCATTGACTGACCGAGAGTAATGAAGAGGCAGGGACTGAAAAGGATATGCGTCTTCATGAAAAATTACATGTCTAGAGATGTAGACTCGGTTGTCAATATGATCAAAACAGCGATAGCCTTTGTGTTGAAGACTGTAGCACAAAAATATACAGTTTTTGCTCTTAGCATCCAGTTTACTATGCACATAAGGTTTGAGCCATGGGAAGCATTGACAGCCAAATATTTTGAGTTTGGAATAATCCGGCGGCTGATGAAATAAAATCTCCCAAAGAGATATTGTAAGACCAGAGATGGGCAGGCGATTGATAAGGTATATGGCAGTCGAGAAGGCTTCTACCCAAAACACATGAGGTACATGAGAAGCAACAAGTAAAGTACGAGCTGTTTCAACAAGATGCATGTGCTTCCTCTCGGCACATCCATTTTGTTCAGGAGTATGCGGACAGCTAAATTGATGAAGGATACCATGTGTTCGAAGAAAGGAAGCAAAAGAGTGACCAGTGAACTCACCCCCTGAATCTGAACGCAAAGTTTGTATTTTATTTCCAAGTAAATTTTCTACATAGTTTTTGAAAACAACAAATGTAGAAAATACATCAGACTTGGCTTTCAAAGGGAAAAACCAGCTATATTTACTAAAATCATCAACCAGAAGTAAGTAGTACTGGAAGCCACTACTATTTAACAGAAGCAGGTCCCCACAAATCACAGTGCAACAGTTGAAGGCTACGAGTTGTAGTTGAAGAAGCCACTCCAAAAGGAAGCTTGTGGTTCTTAGCTAGAGCACAGTCTGAACAGAAGAAGTCAACCGAAGATTTACCATTCACTGCAAGCTTATTAGTAGAGAAGACCCTGCGAAATATTGAAGAAGATGGATGACCTAAGCGTTGATGCCACACTTTGACAGGAGCTTTAACACTGAGAAAGGCAGAATGTAAAGAAGGAGAAGAGGTACTGGAACTTTGCAGTGGATAGAAACCATCTCTAACCGGTCCCCGCAAAAGCATCCTCCCCGAAATACGATCCTTGACAGTGGATCCATAAGGGTCAAGAGTTAATACACAATCATTATCCTCAAGAAATTTAGAAGCATATAAAAGATTATGTACCATGGAAGGAACATGAAGGACATTCTGCAGCTTAAAAGAATGATGAGGGGTGTACAGAGAGGAAGAACCAACATTATGAATGGATAAACCTTTACCATTTCCAATATACACTTTGTCCTCTCCAGTGTAGGGAGTAGGAGAAGAGATGTTAGCAATATCATTGGTGATGTGGGATGTAGCTCCAGAATCAATTAACCAAGGCTGAGATGGTTTAGCAGAATGATGTACACACATGGCAGCAAGTTTAGCTGGAGGAATACGACCACAGATCTCGGGGTTCATGCGATCAAAACAGTCAATGGCCTCATGACTGGTAGATCCACAAATTTGACAGGGTACTTTGAAGGTTGAAGAACCTTGATGATTGCGCAAGCCTTGATAAATCCGATTACCACGATTAGGATTAAAAGTACCACGATGATTGCGATTACCTCGATTAGAAATGAATTGACCCCTAAGAGGCTTGCCACGATTTGAGTTGTACCGAGAGGCAGATTAAAGTGGGGAAGACTGAGCAGCAAATGCCGAGGGAGTAGGAAGCAGAGGAGGCTGAGATTGCACAGAGAAAGCCTGAAATGGTTCAACCACAGATGCTGAAGAGACTGTCTTCCGTCGAGCCATAGAAAGCTCATTGGTAAGTAAAAGACCGTGAAGTTCATCCAGAGACGTCGAAGACAAACGAAGCATGATAGAATCAATGAAGGACTCAAACTCATCAGGCAAACCATGTAAAGTAGCAGCAATTAGATCACGATCGGAGACGGAAGCACCTGCAGCATGTAATGAATCTACAATTTCCTTGATTTGCTGGAGATATCCCGAGATAGAATTGGAGCCTTTCTGAACCGATTGAAGGCGTGAGCGCAATTGATGAATATTAGCCTCTGAAACACCACCAAAACGTTGTTCAAGCTTCACCCAAAGCTCGCGAGAGGATGAAACGCCAATCGTGAACGGAATGATCTCTTCAGAAAGTGTGGAATTCAACCAGATCAGCAGATTTTGATCTTTTTCATACCATTCTTCAAAAGCAGGATTCAGCGAGCGATCAGCCAAGAGAGGCGGTGGACAGATCTCAGTTCCTTCAATCACACCGAGAAGTTTGTATCGCCGGAAAATAGGAGCAAACAACGCTCGCCATGGAAGATAGTTGGAGCTTTTCAGTTTAATCAGAAATGGATGATGTATCATCTGTCCTAATACCACCTCCATCAAATTCTTGAAGGCAACCAAGAGTTCTATGCACGGATGCGCTCTCGTCGAGGTCCCGATTATTTCGACCGATGCACATTTGTTCGTCAGGGTCCCAATTCTTGTCGACAAGGGCGTCCACGAGAACCCTAGCAAGGAATTTGGAATTTTGGGTTAGAGATGGAGGTGCAGAATTAATGAGGAAAGGAAGGGTGATGAGAGATGGAAGAATGGGGTGGGCTCAGGTGGGGAAGATGAAGATTGGTTTTTATTTTTTTTTTACTTTTCTTTAATTAAATTATTTTAATATTCTAAATTATTTATTAAGTTTTTAAAGCTACGTGGCACAAAAGTATGAGATTGGTTGTATGAAATTGAAATAAAATAATAGTAAATGTATGAAATTGAAATATTTTAAAGATGTTGTATGAGGTTGTAATTGAATCGAGACCTAAGAGGGTAAAATATAATTTACCCTTTTTTTCAGAACCTTGACATGGAGAAAGGCAAGGAAAATTTTTGGGTCTCATATCACTGAAACTAAGAAAGAAAGAAAAAACATTTCTAATCACTTATTGGCAGTCAAATGCAATCAAAGGGGAAAAACAAAGAGACTAGAAAGAGAAAAAAAAAACAGTGAGTTATGGGCCTTCATAATTGGTAACTATGGCAGTGGTGCTATGAACAAAAAGAGAAAGTGGAGACGAAACTGATTGGAAGAACCTAGAAAGGGAAGAGGCAACCTCATTTCGTGTGAAAAAGAGGATTTTATTTCTGGTCGTTCGATTTGCATGAACGGCTAAGATTCAAGGATCTATCGGATCAGTAGAGTAAGATCAGGAGAGGATCTCAGTCCTTTGCAGGAATTTGGTGTTGTTTTGGTAGCCCAAGAAAGGGAAGTTCTAGTCACTCTCTCCATGTTCTTCGACAAGTCAAGCTCTGGACCCAAGCACTTGATTCTGACTTTGATAATGTTAGTCTCTACATCTCTCTCTCTAGAAACTGCATATTTGACTTCCTCTGATAAAAAGGCCCAAACTTTCCTTGATTAGGGAGAGAAGAAAGACGAGGAAGAAGGAAGAAGAAGGAAAAAGAAGGTGCACATATCAAAGTACATTTTTATCTCTGCATTTAATAGGCATTTAACGAAAAAAAATCACTTTTTGACTAAATTTATTAATGAACTATACCACAAGGGATTAAATCCTAATTTTTTTACCACATGGACTATCTTCTAATTACCTTAAATTTTCAGAAGTTGTCAATTTCTGATATGTTTTTTATTCAATTGTACTTGTTTATGTTTTCTGTATTAGTAGGTTTTCATAGGGGTATTGTTAGGATGCCAAATGGATAAGATTGGATTGTTGAGGTTGTCAAAGGTGGTTAAAAGTTATTAAAGGGTAGCTTAAGGAGTAAGCTAGGAAGTTATTATAAATAGCAATAACTGTAATAATTAAAGAGTTATGTTAATTATTGTAATAGTCTTTTTGTAATACAAGAAGGTACTGTGCAATTGATAAACAAGTGGAGTTGGGTTTTAACATTGGTATTGAGTTAGTCGTTTGTCCATCTCAATCTTTTCCTCGTTGTATGATACGTCTAGCTTCGAGTAAATCCATGGAAACTCATGTCTCGAACTTAGGGGCCACGTTCGTAGATTTTCGTAATGAACTCAAGGCCGCTCAACACGAATTCAAAGCACTCCAAGCTGTGATCTTGCAGCAATTGCAGTTACTTATAGTGAGAGGTAGGTGTTGGATTGGTCAGTCAATTTTCGAAACCAACCTATGCAGATCCTTATTTCCAAAAGGGTATGAACCCTAATCTTTTCCTCTCTGCTGTGAAATCGAATCAAGTTGTTCTCAAGCTTTCCATGAGGAAAAGGTTCGTGCCTGAGAGAAAACGGATGCGTTTTTTTTTTCCAAATTCGTCCAAGATACAAGCCCAAGACTCGTCCTTGTTTACGACCCATATTGAAGAAATTCAAGAAGGGCCGTTTATCTGTTTAGGCCTTCTTTAATTATTTGGGCACATGTTCATTTCTAATTGAATACCATGCAGGACTTGCTGCTTTTCTTTTACAATCAAGCATTATTCATATTCATTAGGCAATTCTATTGGCACCCCAAACTACTCCAAACACCACGCATCTAATTTTTCCTTTTAAAATCCCACTTTTACCCATTAAAAAAAATCAGAAACCCAGCAATGAGCCACCCCACTACTGGCAACCACCACGACGTGAAATTTTTAATTGTAAAGGAACACAAGTGGTACACCACATGTTTTAATAGAAGTGGTGGGAAATTTCATTTTTAAGCTATTAACTTTTTAGCACACATATCCCACCATTTGTATATTGACACATGGTGTACCACCTCCTGTACCCGTCACATTGAAAAATCTCTCCACCACGACAACCCTCTCATTGAGCTACAAACACCACCCAATCAGGCTGTCATCTGCCTCGCTAGTGTAGGCGTCACCACTAGTCATTTTGTCCCCAATCTTCACCCCAATTTATAATGTTTCATTGGCATGTTTGTAGTTTATTGACTTAGCTTTGGAATTGAGATGGCTAAGCTAGGTAAAAGTTCAGGGCTACCTTCCACTTGGCCAAATACAGATAGAAAGAGTGAATGAAAAAGATAGAAACGAGGAGATGTCGATGGCCGCTAAAAGATTTCGGGTAGGAGGTCGATGTTGAGTGGCCCTTGGTGGGTAGGTGGGGTGGATAAGGCCATCTTCAATCGAAGGGTGTAGAGGGCCAGAAGGTCGAAAATAGCCCGAAAACTGTCTCCAACCGAAGGCTAGGCCAGAGGGCTCATGGCCCCCATGGAATCTGAAAGGGCCAAAGGGTTGGCCTAATTTAGCCAGCCAGCCAGCCCGGGGTTGGCCATAAATGTGAGCATTCCTGTCGGATATACCAGACAACATTGTTATTAATCTTGTTGGTTATATCCAACAGGAATGCTTAAACAAATTTTTCACCATGGCCAGAGGGCTCGTTTTAGCCCTGTCACAAAAAACCGTCTCCAATTGAGGGCCAAAGGGTCATAGCGCCAAACATAATTTATTATTTAAAAACTACAACTTAAATGTTGTTTAAGTTTCATTTTGTTAAATGTTTTTTTATGTTGTATAATTTTTATGTTGGTTAATGTTATTTAATGTTGTTTCATATTGTTTAATGTTGTTTCATGTTACTTAATTTAATTTAATGTTGTATAATGGCTTAGGAAGTTATAGGAAAAAAAATAGAATTAAAAAAATATGAAACAATTTTGTGAAATAGAAGTTATAGGAAAAAAATAGAATTTAAAATAAAATGAAACAATTTTTTTTGAAATAGAATTTATAGGAAAAAAATAAAATTTAAAATAAAATTAAACAAATTTTGTGAAATAGGAGTTATAGGAAAAAATGGAATTTTAAAAAAATATAAAACAAATTTTGTAAAATAAAAGTTATATGAAAAAAATAGAATTAAAAAAAAAAAAAAAGTTATAGGAAAAATTTTGTAAATAAAAAATAATAATAAAGCTGTAAAAAAAATTCAAAGCATTCTTGTCGGTTATAACCGACAGAAATACGTTCATATTATTTAGTATAAATGTATTATTGTCGGTTATAACCGACAGTAATGCATTTATATAACTTAATATGAACGTATTCCTGTCAGTTATACCGACAGGATTTCCATTTTTTCTGGCCAGCCCTCCAGCCCTTTCCGATTCCGTGGGGCCCTCTCATATTCCACAGCTCTCTGGCCTAGCCCTCGGTTGGAGATGGTTTTCGGACTATTTTCGACCCTCTGACCCTCTGGACCCTTCGGTTGGAGATGACCTAACCTGTTTTGGGAGTTTAATTAAGGGCAATATTGGAAGTTTAGGAGCAAAACATCAAAGGTGGGGTGTTTTAGTAGCTTGTGGGGTTGCGTATAAAAGTACCCTATTCATTTCTTTTCTTTTTCATTCATCGAAAGGCATATTTGCTAATTTGTTATAAAAAATTATTATTTTGATGTAAAGATATTGAGTTCAAATAAAATTTTCCAAACATGCCATTTAGATTTTAAAATCTCAGATCAATGTATACACGGTGATCAAATTTAAGTTTGATCAATTGACAGATTTTGAATTATGTTCAATTTGTTAGATTGGTATAATTTACAGCACCACCTCATTACTATATATTTCTTGCCCCCTTTTTGGCAAAACAATCGACGAAGAACAATAATCAATGTACAAATCTATCTCAAACCCTTTGGAGGGCACTTTGATCTGGTATAACTTTGTTAGTAGTCTGATTCTGATTCGCCTTCCGATCGCCGACTGCCTTGAATTCGGCCAGCTTTGCCAGCTCTTGAACTGCACTAACCATGCCTTCAATCCTAGCAACAATCTCAATCAGCAGAGAAGTTAAAGTCCCAAGTGGAATTATGTCCATGAGAGCAACTGCTGCTGCTTCTGCTTTTGTTTTATTGTTGTTTTCAGGACTTTCGGGTTCTTGCAGAAGCGGCTGTGGATTAATGAATAATTTAGGAAGAGATTTCAAGTCCTCTTGGAGCTCCAAAACTGAATTGTTCATTTCTCCCACTAGGAGATCTATTGCAGATGATTTCTTCATTGTTTTCATAGTCCTTGCTAGTTCTTTTATCACCATTGAGGAGTCTGAGCTTACTTTTATGGCAGTGTTGCTGATATGCGTCTTTGTGAGCTCAGATACCTGTAAATTCATATGAAAGTGGTTCGATTTGAGCCATTCTTGCTCTAATAAAAACGTTTTTAGACAACTGAAAGTGCTTAATTCATATCAAAGTGGTTCAATTTAAGTCATTCTTGCTCTAATAAAAACGTTTTTAGACAACTGAAAGTGCTTAATTCATATCAAAGTGGTTCAATTTAAGTCATTCTTGCGCTAATAAAAGCATTTTTAAATAACTGAAAGCATTTTTGACAACGTTCGACCAAACAAGGCAGAAAAACTTATTTATGGGTTGTAAGAGCACTTAGAAGTGCCATAGTGGAGAAACACTTAGTAGATTCTTCTTCATGAAGCATGAAGCAGTTCAAGTATCTTTCTAGAAAGCACTTGAAATTTAATTAGAAATTTCAATTCGTTTTTTATAAAAGTGCTTTTAGTAGACTACAAAATTTACCTCATTTTCGGAATTGACACAACTGTTGAGCGCCTCAATGCAATAAGCGCAGTCACGCATTAATGCCCCGATTTTAAGGTATTGCTTCCACGGATGCAGGAAGTTGAATCGGCCGTGTGCCGGCTCCCATCTAGCAAAATTGGCCTATAAAATGGACAATTAATGGCACTATTAGAGATATATACATATTCCTTTTTTTTTTTAAAGAAAAAAATCTCGATGATACAAGAGAATTTATTGAATCAAAAATGAAAATTACACCATGAAATTATATATGTTTCTGTTGCAATACCATGGATTCTTCTGTTGCCTTTGAACCCAAAACACACTTGTAGCCAAGCAATTTATTGTCAGATTCTTTGTCACCAGCAAAGCCTCCACTATTATTGAAATAATCTGCCACACAACCTGAAGAATATAGTGGGTAATTTTATACTGTCAGCAAAATTGTCCTGGGACAACTACACAAGTTGGGATTAAATTGTCCTAAACTTGTTGGGATTGGATTAAATTTTGTACCGTCTAAGGAATTGGCAAGCGTTTCCATGTTCCGAGTGATGAGCATGTAGAGTTCCTCCCCAGCCCAAATGGGGCAAATGATCATGGTTATGACAATGCACAAGGAAGTTCCAATGATGATAGTCGACATTCTATGTTTGGCCAGGTCGAATAACTGATCCACCTGGTAACCCGACACCGAAATTAAGCTGAATGTGAGGATGAAGATCATGGCACCGTAATCAAATCGGGCTTTCACCGAGGGTATAAATCTCGAGAAGGTTGCTGCAGAAGCTGAAGAAAAAAGAATAACAGTAACAGTAACACATTAAACTTATGTGTACTATTTATAGCTACTACAAAGTAAAATGAGATTAATAAGACTACTACATACCTAATAAGAAAACTGAAAATCCAGTGATGAAATGCTCAATATCTTTCCCGAATCGATCCGCAATACAATGGATGCCGATGGCAAGAAATCCAGCAAGAAATGTTCCAAAAATCCTGTTCATACTTTTACTTAATGTTGCACCTGCATGCACATAACAAGTTACTAATAGGTGCTTTTCGCCTTGTGACCTTCATTGAGGAGCTAATATCGCACTCATCCTTTAAATCGTAGTAAAAAACAAAGGAGAAAAATAGTTGTAACTTACCAACGGTATTTTCAAAGACAACCACAACTGTCATAACTGCCCATATGGCATTTCCTCCCACATCTTTATATAGAGGTCTCATGGCGTAAAAGAGTGAAACAACTGTGAGGGCCACCCCAACTTTGAGGCAATGGATCACCTTTCTAGGCTCATTGTGTCCCATGTCCCAAGCTTTCTTCAGAAAGTTCCATACTTTCATAACCAATCCTACCACCAGACCCTTTAAAGCAAGCCAGGCTATGCCGGGGCACCCTCGTGCTCTGGTGGGAGCCAAACTTTCAGATGACCCGCCAGCCATTTTTATCTTCCACTCCATTGCGCCAATCGCTTCCTTCTCCTGAGCCATTTCTTTAAAAACGAAAATAACGAGGAAAATAAAGGATTAGACGACCAGAACTATACGACAGATGGTCACGTAGATGAGAGGATTGTTGGTGAGGAAAGCGGAGGGAGTGTTGAAGTGTATATATATTAGAAGGGAATGACCACAATAGTTCTGCACATTGACTTATACGATCCAATGCAATTACCAGTCAGGCTTTCCCGTCCACCTTCCAATATTATTATCATTATTTTACATAGACATTCCCGCCCACCATAGTAAAGTCAGCAGCTAAAGGCCAATACACTTGTTTGTTTTTTGTTGAAGTTGTTAATAAAATTGTCAGAAATTAGAATAGAAATGACATTGATCTATATAAATTGTTTCCTAAATCACATTAATTACAATAAAATCTAATGCCCGGTATAACTGTGAGAACCCATATTTTATAATTATATTTTGTGTTGTCTTATATATATAAATAAATATATATGTGTCGACTAGGGTTGTATATTGGTCAACACATGATGACCAAGGACATGTATCTATGTGATTCATGAATTTTAAGCATGAGCTGTTGAGATCAGGCCTCTGGTTATCCAATTGGAGCCAAGGTTATAACGTGTCATCCATTTGGATCCAATTAGATGACTCTTTCAGCCGCCATATCACCACTATAAATAGGTGAGTTCCTGCAAAGCTTGAGGAAGCATGCAGTGCATACAACGCGGAGAAAAAGAGAGAGCGTTAGGGTTTGTGCGTGGAAATGTTAGTTGGCTTGTCTTGCTCAAGTTTAAGATTAATAAGGTGTGTGATAAATGTAATATGTTGTAATTTTTTTTTTTTTTGGTAAACGAAAATCATGAGTTATCATGAGATTTATCTATTTACAAATATATCTTTATTTCAAGTCATGTATGTTGAATTTGTTGAAATGCTTTTGGAATTATTAATATAGTGAAATCTGAATTATTGGAAATGTTCATGGAGCATGACAATTTTAGTGTTGCATTAATCCGAAGGATGAATGTAAAATGCACACAGAGACATTAGAGTAGGAAGGCCATTAGGGGTCACGTAATGAGTTACATTTGATGAAAGATGTAATGAACACGTAAAGGGACGATGTGATATGGCATTACGTGGTTAAAGCTTTGATATTATATCATATTTTTATAGTGTGAATGACCCTTTTATTTTACAGATGAGTTACTTGGCCAGACACGAACTAGATGAGCTGAGGTTGTGTTAGACAAGGGATTTAAGAGTTTTTATTTTATTATTTTTTGTACACCTTGTAAGGGTTTTTGGAGTTATTTTTATAAGAGAAGTTTGTTTTTCATTTTATTTTTTAATCTCACGCCAAGCGTAGGGTTAATTTTTCCACCGACTCCAGGTCCCAGGCATGACAATAACTAAACTATTTTATATGTTAATTATTTTTAGTAAAAATTTTATTTTATTTTTTATTTTTTCAGGAAAACTAATGAAAAAGACTTGAAAAGTTTTAGTTTTAATAAAAAAAAAACCATGTTATAAGTTTTGTTTAATGATTAGTACAAGGCCCATATTAAAGTAGTCCAACTAAAAATGGCCCAATTATAATAAATTATGATTTGTTGATTTTACCTCTAACTTTTTTAAGTTGAGTTCCAGTTTTTGTTGTTAATGGATTTCATCGTTATTTTGCAGACCTTCTTCTTTTTCTTTGAAACAAAAATATAGATCCTCATGCTATTTAATTTATATTTTTTATTATTTCGTTGAAATATGATCGTCGTTATTATTCATAGTGTATTCGAGGTACTGTTTTTCAATTTTTCTTCGTCAGTAGAGTTCATCGTTTGTTTCTCCAGAAAATAAATTTGAGATCTGCATGCTATTCAATAATAATGACGGGTCACTGTTTCTGAACTATAAAAATAAATTGTTTTTGGATTTCAAGTAACATTGTTTCTTGAATCTAAGTCATTGTTTCTTGATCCAAAGGAAATAGACACATTGTTTCTTAAATGTAAGATAGAAAAGAAATAGTGAAATTCACTGTATTTGAATTCAAAGCAAAATAAGCTTTATGTTTCTTAAATATAATCAACTAATGCATAAAAGAAAAGAAACAATCAAAGATTAAAATATAGACTATTTCTGGAATCTATGTCACTGTTTCTAGAATCTAAGTCATTGTTTCTAGAATCTAAGTCACTATTTTTGGAATCTAAGTAACTGTTTCTAGAATTTAAGTCATTGTTTCTGGATTTTGGTTCTTTTCTTTCCAGATACAGTGTTTGTTTGTGCACAGACAAAACAATCACTGTATCTGATTTTTTTTTTTCCAGAAACAGTGTTATGTTTTGGGTTCTCCAAAAATAGTTTTATGTTTTGGTTTTTTGGTTTTTTTTTTTCCAGACACATTTTCACTGGTTTCTACCATTAAACTTCTTTGAACTTGTTTCGGCGGCTTTGTTCCGATGAATGCTTCATTTTTCAACTTTGATTTGGTTGTTTTTGCAATGGGGGAATTCGATTTGATAGGAAGATGAGGAGTTATTATGGCGGTTTTGTGCTTGGTTGAGGTTGGTGAAGAGTCAGGACAACATCGAATCATTTAGGGGTATTTACGGAAAGGTTGTGATTTTCACACACCCTTAACTACTTTTCCCACACCCCTCCCTATTTTTTAGTACTTAATTGGTATCCTACTATTTAATCTTCCATATATACCCCCATCCTATTTAATCTTTCATTATTTACCATAAAAAAAGTAGGAGTGGTATATATGGAAGATTAAATAGTAGGATACCAATTAACTATTAAAAAATAGGAAGAGGTGTGGGAAAAGTAGTTAAGGGTGTGTGAAAATCATAACCCTTTACGGAAGTGTAGATTTGTAGCGGGTTGTGCTTGTAAGTTTGATCCGTGGACAATAGTTTTGGATGGTTTTTTTATTAAACTTTGAGCCATTTTGGTTAAATAACATTTTGGGATGGTTTTTGGTTAAATATTTGTTGGCTCAAGCCCTTTTCATTAAAGCTCCTTTTTTTTAACTTTTTTAGTGGAGAGAATATTTTATTTATTTATTTTGTAGTAAAACTTTTATTCTTTCTGTTAGAAAATACTTTTTTTTTTTAACAAAAAATAAGGAAGGTTGAGCTTAGCCTCACAATAAGCTAGTAATAATATGGTTCAAATTCATCTTTGGCAAAAAAAAGAACTTAAGACCTTTCACTTAAAAATAAGGAAGGTTGAGCTTAGCCTCACAATAAGCTAGTAATAATATGGTTCAAATTCATCTTTGGCAAAAAAAGAACTTAAGACCTCTCACTTACAAGTGAAGAAGATTGCCACTAGCTTGTATTACTAAGTGGTTGTTAAAAAAATACTCTTATTCACCCTTAAGTACATGTATGTAGAAGGCTCTCTTACTCACATAGATTAGTACGAATTTAATATAAAAAAAAATTATCTTTTATTGTCACATAGTATTACGGTCTAATAGTATTCATCTTCACTTGTAATACTTATTTTTTATTTGCTTCTATATGATAGAGAAGACTTTTAATCCCCCTAAACCTTATTAAGAATATCAACATAAAGTAAATCAAAATAAAATTTACTTGCTTTTTTTTTGGGTAAATTACACAAAACTACCTCAACTATTGGTTTCACGACACTATCATACCTCATCTTTTAAAATTGACAATGACATACCTCATCTTTAGAATTTGGTCCAATGTTATACCTTCTGTTTTGGGGTCCATTTTCTATTAAAAATTAATAAAATATTAAAAAATAATAATTTACCCTTAAAAAAAATAAATAAAAAAAGAGTAAATTACATAGTAGCCCCTCAGGTTTGAGGTCTATTGCAATATTATACAACATCTTTAAAACTTTTCACTTTCATACCTTAAGTACTATTTTATTTCAATTTCATACAACCGTTACATTTTCCATCCATGGATCTGTTAAATGCTGACGTGACTGCCACATATATGTCATGTGGCTGCCAAATGTCTGCCACGTGGCAAATAAAATAATTTTTTTATTTTTTTTTTAAAAACCTAAAATTGGAAGGAAAAAAAAAGGGACCGAACCCCTGCAACCCAGAAGAAGAAGAAGAGAATAAGGAGGAGGAGGAGGAAGAAGAAGAAGAAGAAGAAAAAAAAAAAAAAGGGACCGAACCAGAAGGAGGAAGAAGAAGAAAGAGGAGGAGGAAGAAGAAGAAGAAAAAAAAAATTGATTGAACCCCCTGCAACCCAGAAGAAGAAGGAGGAAGAAGGAGAAGAAGGAGGAGGAGGAGGAAGAAGAAGAAGAAGAAAAAAAAAAAGGGACCGAACCCAAAATAAGAAGAATAAGAAAGAGAAGAAGAAGAAAGAGAAAAAAAAAGATATGTGGCAGACAGGTTTTAAAAAAAAAAATTAAAAAATTATTTTATTTACCACGTGCCAGACATTTGGCAGCCACATGGCATATATGTGGCAGCCACGTCAGCATTTAACAGATTCATGGATGGAAAATGTAACGGTTGTATGAAATTGAAATAAAATAGTACTTGAGGTATGAAAGTGAAATGTTTTAAAAATGTTGTATAAGATTGCAATAGACCTCAAATCTGAGGGGCTACTATGTAATTTACCCAAAAAAAAAACAACCCCAAACACCCATCTTCCTCGACCTCTTCCCCTTCCCTGCAACCCCTGACCTCTTACCCCATTTCTCTCACTAAAATCAAGCTCTCACGCCATTCTTCTATCACTTTGAATCTAACTTCTTCTTCCTCCTCCTTAACCCCCTACCCTTCTCTCCTATTCTTTCCCACCAACACCGGAGCCACCACAACTACCCCCACCAATGCCAAAAACCCACCTCAAAAATGGGCAAGGATGGCTCCCTGAGCGAGAGCGTGATAAAAAGATCCTCCTCTCTTACACCTATGTCGCCATCTAGATCTTCATTTCCTTCAGCATCATTGTCTACAACAAATACATCCTCGACAAGAAGATGTATAACTAACCCTTCCCTATCTCCCTCACCATTATCCACATGTCTTTCTGCTCCTCCCTCGTCTTCCTCCTTGTCCGCGTCTTCCACCTCGTCAAGCCCATCACCATGTCCCGCAACCTCTACCTCTCATCCGGTTTCCCCATCGATGCCCTCTACTCCCTCTCCCTATGGCTCTCTGATAGGATTTTTACTACTCATGTGAAAGGGCTTAAATCTCCTATTTTACTTGCAAGAATCACAAAGTTATTGTAGTATAAACGGATCTCGCAAGGTCGTCTCCACAAGGATTACTAAATAATTCGAACTAATCAGATTCCATTTAATTATTGTAAAGTAGAAATTGAAGTGATTGATTTTATAACCTAATTAAAATAAAAACGAAATTAATTAATTAAAATAAACAATCTGCAATATTAGAGCTAGAGAGAAAAGAAAACAGTTTTGAGAGAATAAAATTAAGAAAGCACTAGGGTTCCACCATCACCTAGCAATCCTATGAATTTTTACCAATTACTTATGATCTACACATGCCACTTTGAGGGTTAGATTTTCCTAATTCATATTCTACTTGGAACCTCTAACATAGAATGTATATCTAACATGCAACCCGTCCGGACGTTCGGATCAAATCTAAACATGAAAGACTCATTATGCTTTATGAAAATCCTTTGAAAAACCATGCAATCCTTAAAACGTGATATTCATCCTAAGAGAAATTACAATTATTAATCACAAGAAGCCAGCGTCAATTTCAGGGAACCTTCCGACCAAAATTGCATCAAATTACTTTTCTAAAAATCCTAATGGTGATCAGGCATTAAAACAATTACATAGTTTTTATCCCGGTGATTAACAATTCAAAGTATGCATGCAATCAATCATAAGTAATTAAATAAAAATCACATATTCATGCTAAGGCTCAAGGCTTCGCCCTAGCAAAAGAAATTAGTTCCGCATATTCATAATTGAAATTATAGAAAATATATTCAAGAAAAGGATTGAAAGCACCTTCAAGTAAAAAGTCTTCAAAACCCTAACAATTCTCTGTCTCCAAAATTGCATAAAAGAAAGCGTAGTCAAATATGGTAGACGGCCAAGCAATATATCTGCTAAGCCACACACAAACCCTAATCCTCCTAAAGACGAACATAACCCTAAATTAAAATAGTAAAAATTCGTCCAAAATCTGAACAGCCACGTTTTGACCCATAAGCTGCTCCGAAACTGGCCCAATATAGCTGGATTTAATGTTTGGAATATTCTGAACACTTCTCCAGAAGGCCACGAACCCATCCGAGGTCATCTTGGGCTCCAAAAACGCAATTTAAGCCCAAAAACGTCATTTTCCAGCACTGCGCACTGCTTCTTTATTTTATCGCCAGAAAATAACCGCTTGGTGAAAAAATCCCAAATTTTGATACGATCAAGCTAAGTGACTCACGAACGTTCTCCAACTGGAATTACTCCAAAATTAGTCCATTTGATCCTGTTTTGCTCCAGAGGAAATCGAAAGTCCTATATTGAAAATACAATTCAAAGTATCAAAATTCTTCCTAAATATTAACCAAAATATACTAAGATTAGGGTAAAATATATAATATAAAATCTACTCATCACTCTCCAACTCCGCCTTCTGGATGCTCAAGGCTCTCATGCCTATCGATGTCTATTCCATATGCGTCTCCTTAAAAAATGATTCATTCAAGACCAACACCATGGTCAACATGATCTCCATCTCCATCGACGTCGCCATCGCCGCCTACGGCGAGGCCCGATTCGACACCTGGGGCGTCATCCTCCAGCTCGGCACCGTCACATTCGAGGTCACCCTCCTTGTCTTGATCCAGATCCTCCTCACATCCAAAGGCATTACCCTTACCCCATCACATCTCTCTACTATGTCGCGCCTTGCTGCTTGGCTTTCCACTTTGTCCCCTAGATTATCAAGTACTCGGTTCTACGCGATTCATCGAGCTTCCATTTCGATTTTTTTATTTTTAGGACCAATTCTATTTGTGCATTTGCTCTTAATCTCGCCGTGTTCCTGCTCATCGGAAAGACCTCGACATGGGTGAGGAATGGGTCAGGGGTTGCAGGGAAGGGGAAGGGGGTCGAGGAAGATAGGTGTTTGGGTTTTTTTTTTAAAGGATAAATTATTATTTTTTAATATTTTATTAACTTTTTAAAAGAAATTGGACTCCGAATTAAGCCACGTCAGCATTTAACTGAGAGATTTACAGCTAAGCTAACGGAAGGTATAACATTGGACCAAATTCTAAAGATGAGTTATGACATTGTCAATTTTAAAAGATGAGGTATGATAGTGTCGTGAGGCCAATAGTTGAAGTAGTTTTGTGTAATTTACCTTTTTTTTGTCTTTTTCTTTCTCTCCCTCTTCTCCCCATTCTTTCTCTGCAGCCGCTTGACCAAAATGCTCAAGATCTCACCCACACCATCCTCTCCAACACCCACCACCACCACCGTCTCTCCCCCATCCTCTTCTTTCTCACCCTCCCCTGCCTCAACTCCCTCCCCCTCCCCCTCCCCCACAAAACTCTCATCATAGCCAACCACCACCTCGCACTCTTCCACCCCTACCATAATTCCACAATCGCCATGCGCCAGACAAAGAGACCTTGACTCCGTTCTGCTCCTCCTCTTACTCTGAGAAGTACACCGGCACAACCCGCAAGGGCTGCAAACAACACCATCCGTTAATTCGTTCCCCACACTGTCACAATATTCCTTGGAGTTTCATGGTATTATCGGTACAAAACTTGGATTCCTAATGAATGCCATTTCCAAGAATCCAAATACCTCGTCTCACCCAAGAATCCGACTGCGTCCATTTCAGGAAGTGAATTCCTCATTTTATGCGGGTCTCACTGGTTTTTTTATTCCACGGATCTCATATACCATCATGGAAGAAGTATTTCAACAACTTTATACTCTCTCTCTCTCTCTCTCTCTCTCTCTCTCTCTCTCTCTCTCCATTCTTGCAGTACTAAGGTAAGGATCTTGAGTGGTGTAGTTTCCACGGATCTCATATACCATCATGGAAGAAGTATTTCAACAACCTTATACTCTCTCTCTCCATCCATTCTTGCAGTACTATGGTAAGGATCTTGAGTGGTGTAGTTTCTTTCCTGAAAACACCCGGCTTTGGAGAGACTGATGAAGTGAGAGAGAAGGGACCGTTGAAGACTCGAACAGTCAGTTACTTTTGGTTGGGTTATATGGAGAGGCCCAAATGAATAGACTAAGCCCAAGTAAAGCCCAATGTTTGAAGAGGGATGCTACAAACTCTACGCTATCACACACAAACACAAGTGACAATAGCATTCTTCTTCTTATAATTCACGTGTCCAATTACCTTTCAAGTGAACATCACCCATTTCCTTGCACAAGAATATCATTTTCCACGTAAATAGTGTAGTCAGTTGACTCATTTTGGTAATGGTTAAATATGAACTGATTTTGACGTATTTCGACGCAATAGTTTTAAATTTTGGAGAACTCAAATCAAATTCGACATTCGAAATTCTAAAATTTGAAATTCCAAATGTTTTTATAAAATAATTGAAATTTATCTTAAGATACGGAAAGCTATGAAATTCTAATAGACAAACATTGTGTCTTCAAGCTTAAACCACCCAAAATAACTGGCTCTATGTTGAAGTATTATTTCAAAGCGATACTCTACTTATCCTTCTCTTATAAAGTAGCTTTCTTCGTATTTTCAATATGAACTTTTCATTTTGACCTTTCAAATTGTTGGACATATTCAAGAATTCAAGTGTTTTTTTTTTTTTTTAACAAAAGATTTCAAGTTATTATTTAATTTTTTTAAAATATAACATTCAAAAATTTTCCAAAAATTATGATTTTTTCCAAAATTGGAATGTATGTTGCAATTAAAATTCTTTGGATGGAATTGAAAAAAAAATTATCATTCCAAAGATATTTTGGATTAAAACTGGAATCCTTGATTCCAATTCAATTCAACCAAAAATTAGACCTAACTTATCCCAAGAGTTAGTCACATAAATATATAAAGGAAAATTAGAACTCACATTATCTATCTTTACACCTATGACCATCTTAACCTTTATGTTAAAACCTAAATTTAGGTTTTAAACTAACCCAAACCATCTCCAACTATGTGCCCTAAAATAAGTTTTGGGGTTACAACCTAAATTTTAGGTTTTAGGTTTCAACCCAAATTTACCCAAATTTTAGGTTTTAACCCAAATCTTATAAAAATATAAGTTTTGGGTTAAGACTTAAAATTTAGACAAATTAACCCTAAAAACTAGCCAAACCTATTTTATGGCCAACTTTTGTGTGTGGGCACGCTAGAAAGAGCCTAGTCTCAACCCCAACCACACGCGCCACACTCTGCACGCATGCTGGAACAGCAAGCCCAACAAGCTTAGGACCTGTTGTCGGATACTTGTTTTCCCCTAACGACTAGTTTCGTAATCCTGGGGCTGAAATTAATGGATCATTGGTTGATCCAACGGTCTAAGTTCAAATAATTTTTTTATAAATCTAATATATAATTTATTAAATCCAATGGCTGAGATTATCAAATCTAATGGTAAAAAAAAAAAAAAAAACCTTAATGGCCCAAATTAAATCCAAGGACTAAAACTGTTGGTACCATATTATATTGGGCCTCGTTACTTGGGCTTTCAGACATTGAGCTCATGATCTATGTAAAAGAGGATGAGCCCTTAGTCTATAAAAGGGACTCCTCACCCTCACAATCCTAAGGCCTCACATCCCCAAACAGAGGCTCTCACATTCAGAGCAAAGCTCTCTCAAACTCTCTCTTTCTCTAGGGGACTCCCCCACACACTTGTAATCCATACATACAGTTACAAAGATTTACAATCAACATCAGTGTAGACGTAGCCCAAACATTGGGGTGAACCATGATACATCTTGTGTTCTTTACATTCTTGCAGATTCACAGTCGGATTTACGTTGTTCCAAGACCTTCTGATTTTGTGCATTAACATTTGGCGCCGTCTGTGGGAATCGATACAAAAAGCTATGTGGGTTCTCTTTCATTTTTTCATCTCACCACCGTGAAACCTCACCACAATATCCACCGTGAATCTGCAAAAACCCACGAACCAAATACCTGCAGAGTCACTGCAAAACCCATCTCTCAAAAATGCATAAACGAAAACTCCTAGACTCGACCACAGTTTCTTAATTATAATGAAAGTAGGTAACAAATAAATAATACAAACAAATAATTATAATGAAAGTAGGTAACAAATAAATAATACAAACAAATAATTATAATGAAAGTAGCTAACAAATAATACAAACAAATAAATATAATGAAAGTAGCTAATAATGAAAGTAGGTAAACAAATAAATATAATGAAAGTAGCTAACAAATAATACAAACAAATAAATAATATATTGTTACCTAATCTGCTAAATTTTCCCCACTTCGAAGATTACCACTAGCTTGTGCCAAGGCGTCTCTCCACGTACTAAACGATTGACTAAGTAATTTCCAACGACTGGACATCGATTCTTTAGTTCTTTGCTCACCCATTTTCTCAATATAATTGGTATGAATAAGACTCCACATTTCTTGCAACTGCATCTCATTACCCGTAATCGAATCATGAGTGACTTGAACCCAACTAATACACAACGCAACATCTTCAAGAAGCGTCCAATTCGTACCTGCTTGAGTAGTCATTTTGTTGGAAAAAAAATTGGATTGAAACTTTGAGAGAAAGATAGGAATGTGGTTGAAAATAGTTGAGAAAATATGAAGTTGTGGTGTAAAGTAGAAGATAATGAGAAGGTATTTATAGAAAAGTAAAATCATAATTTTTTATAATTTTTCATAATTTTTTTTCGGATTTTAAAGAACTTTTTACATTTTTTTTAAATTTTTATTCACCTAATTAATCTCTGCCGTTGGATTTAAAAAATTTTAAATTCCAACACTCCAGATTGTGCCACATGTCACAACAGTAACATTTTAGATTTTTAAACTGTTTTTTCTTTTCTTTTTTTAATTTACAAAGCCTAATAACGTGGACCGTTGATCTTAGATCAAACAGATGAAATTAAATGAGATTTTTAAATGTTTTTTACGTTGGAAATCCAACGGTCCATAAAATAGGACCGTTTCAATCGAACGGACATGGGGAAGCCACGTGGCTTCCCCAACGGTAACTTTTCTCAACTGATGTCGTGGGCCCCAGCCCTTTTTTTTGTCGGATGACTCGCGCCCACACGCGCGTGAAACGTATGCGCCTGACGCAGCCCTCGGGCTCTCGGGTTGGCAATCCTCGAAGGGCCTGCTCCTCGGGTCTCGCCTGTCGCTCGGGCTTCCCAACGCTGGAGGTCATCCCCCCAGCAATTTGCTACTGTTTGGAAGCCTGGCCCCCAAGCAACCTCCCCTGCTGGAGGTGCCCTTAGAAAAGATAGTAATCAACCATGTTGGAAAGAAAAATTTATTAATGGATTACCAAACCTTTTTGCCCATAAAATTGGAAATGTCTTAGTTAATGAAGAAGGTATCATACCATATCATGCCTTTACTTATGAGAATATTATAAATATCATCCAGAAAGAATGATTGAAAATGTGTATAGATATGAAAATCTCAAAACAAGTCAACAAAGACAAGTCAATAGCCAAATACGAATTAGGAACATTTTGTGAACAATATGAATTACCTCCTATTGCTCCATCCAATAGAAAGAAAAAATCAGAATTCTACAATAGGTATTCCAGTAGGAGACATTCCAAATATAACAAATTCAAAAATAAGACTCGAGAAACAAATAAATTTTATGAAAACTCCACTCCAAAAACCAAGAACAAAAAGAAAATTGCTACAAGTGTGGCAAATTCGGTCATTATGTAAACAAATGTCGAGTCAAGTAAACAATCAACCAATTGAAGATTTCTGAGGAAGAGAAAACTCAATTAATCCAAGTTCTAGAATTAAAAGATACAGACCATAGTCAATCTGAAGATAATTTAAGTTCTAATTAATCTTCTTCCAACAAATCCTCAAGTAGTCTATCATCCCCAGATATTAGGATAGGATGTACTGATACTTGTTGTAATAAAATTTCAGTCCTCAATAAACAAGAAAAACAAGAAGATCTTCTTATTGAATTAATTAGTCAAGTTGATGACCCTGAGTTAAAATTATTTTACTTAAAAGAGCTCAAGACACTAGTCTCTCAAGAAGAAGTCAGTACTAGTCAACCCCAGTCATCTCAAAAAAATTAGTCTTAGCACAACATTAGAACGGTTCAATAAGCCCAAGAAGGAAATCACAGTGAAGGATTTACAGAAAGAAGTTAATAAAATCAAAGAATAAATTAGGTTCATAAAATCAGAAAAGCTAGAAATACGTACACAACTCAGTAGAGTTCAAACACAAAAGATTACAAACCTTTATGATGAAGAGCATAATAGTTCTTCTTCAAGTCATAACTCAGACTCCCAGTCTGAAGAAAAGTCCGTAGAAAATTTAATATTAAGTTTTGTTAGACAAGATAAGAATTCAGAAATGGTATTCTAAAATCAAAATAATAATTGAAGATTTCCATATAGACACATTGCTTTGATTGATTCTAGTGCAGACTTGAATTGTATTCAATAATGATTAATTCCTACTAAGTATTTTCATAAATCATCAGAAATACTTAGTGCTGCAAATCAGTCACCAATGCAGTTGAAATATGAAATTCTGAAAGCCATGTTTGTCAAAATAATATTTGTTTTAAAACCCCATTTGTCTTGATTAAAAACATTTATAATCTAGTCATTTTAAGTCTCCCTTTTCTAGCCCTTCTATATCCTTTTAAGGCTCACCATAATCGCATAACCGCTAAGATGTTAGGCCGAAAAATAACATTTTAATTCTGTACAGAGTTTTAATTCTGTACAGAGACATACCTCAGAAAATTAAGACAACTCCAAAAAGATAGTATATCAAAATCCATCAATCTTATTACCAACAATTCCCAACAAATTAGTTTCTTAAAAGAAGAAATTAATTACAAACGAATTGAAAAACAATTAACAAACAAATATTTGTTACAAATCATTGACAATTTTCAAAAGAAACTTGTTAATGAAATTTGTTCGGATATTCTCATCGCCTTTTGGCACAGAAAACAACACATTGTTAAACTTCCTTACAATAAGGAATTTAATGAAAGACCAATCCATATGAGTCAAGAAGTTATGAAATTCTGCAAAAAAGAAATCCAAGAACCTTTCAATAAAGTAATCATTAGAAAAAGCAAATCATCCTGGTCTTGTCCTGCTTTTTATGTCCAGGAAAATGTTGAATTAGAAAGATGAACTCCCAGGTTAGTCATTAATTACAAACCTCTTAATGAAGTCTTGGAACAGATACGGTACCAATTCCCAACAAAAGAGATTTAATTAAGAGACTTAGTCAAACTGTAATATTCTCAAAATTTGACATAAAGTCTAGATTTCGGCAAATCCAAATTCATGAGAAGGATAAATACAAAACAACATTTGTTACTCCTTTTGGTCATTATGAATGAAATATAATGTCATTCAGCCTTAAGAATCCACCCAATGAGTTTCAGAATATCATGAATGAAATATTTAATCAATACAGTCATTTCTCAATTGTTTACATTGATGATGTTCTCATTTATTCCAAATCGATAGATAAGCATTAGAAACACTTAAACATGTTTGCTAGGATAATTAAGTCAAATGGATTAGTTGTCTCTGTTGGAAATTATATATTATAATATTTCATTTTTATATGAATGAAAAATAAAAGTCATGTGTCATAGTTGAATTCGAATTCATGAGTTGCGTCTGTTCGTTGGAACTTTAGGCGACGGTCACAATGTTTCAAAAGGGGGTGGCTTGAGTTTTATATAAACTCAAACATCCCACATATCTAAGGAAATGAAGAGAAGAGTTTTCTACAATGTCTTAGTAAAAATCCGAGTTGTGTCTTGAGAATACGGAATATATGAAGTTCACCAGAGTCCGAAGATTGAAGTACTTTGACTTCGGATTATAGATTATTGAATCCTGGAAGATGGACGCCAACCGAACTACAAGCACAAGAGTAAGGGCGAAATTTTGTCTTTAGGACATTGCATTTATGCAAGCCTCATCTCCAAGTTTGTCAGTTTTTCTAACTTTCTATCTAGCTATTTATATTAATCTTATATATAATTGATGTTGTGAATTTCTTTATGATTATTATTAATGGAATTCTTGTGTTATTTTCATATTTTCTAATATTGCTCCAATTGTCTCAGCAACTAAAATTAAGTTATTCCAAACCAAAATTAGGTTTTTAGGATACAATATCCACCTGTCAACCATACAACCAATAGATAGAGTAATTCAATTTGCAAATAAGTTTCCAGATGAAATCACTAACAAAACCCAATTACAAAGATTTCTAGGATCCTTAAATTATGTTGCAAAATTTTATCCACATCTTAGACAACAATGCAAACCCTTGTTTGATCGTTTAAAAGAAAATCCCTCATCATGGTCCAATACTCATACTTCCATAGTCAAACAAATCAAATCACATGTTAAGACTTTGCCCTGTCTTGGCATTCCAACTCCTAATTTCTTCAAAATTGTTGAAACTGATGCCTCTGAAATTAGTTACGAGGGTATTCTCAAACAGTCAATTTCTTCCGAATTTCCTGAACAAATTGTTTGTTGCCATTCAGAAATATGGAATCCAACACAAAGTAATTATAGCACTATTAAGAAAGAAATATTATCTATAGTATTATGCATTAGCAAATTTCAAGATGATTTATTAAATCAAAAGTTTTTAGTCAGAATCGATTACAAGTCTGCAAAACATGTTTCATAAAAAGATGTTCAAAACATTGCATCAAAACAAGGGAAGAATGACAGGGAAAAGAATTGATCAGAGGAGGCTTCCAGCCACTCTACCACCACCACCAGTAAAACAATAATCAAGCCCAGATTCTTCATCGACCTTAGCCATTACCAACCGTTTCACCCCCTTAGGTTCCACAATAGGAAACCTCAGACCAAATTACCAAACACCACGTCCCAATTACCAAACGACATTGGTCAGTCAGTATAACCCTTATTCAACTCAACCATATCATTCATCATCATCATCTCAATCAGCTAGCTATACCAAAACATCCCCATATGTTAAGAAAAATCCATATAAATATCTTTTTAGCATTCCCTTCACCATTCATCAAGAACAAGCCCCAGAAATAATAGCCAAA
Source organism: Malus domestica (assembly GCF_042453785.1). Taxonomy (NCBI): domain Eukaryota; kingdom Viridiplantae; phylum Streptophyta; class Magnoliopsida; order Rosales; family Rosaceae; genus Malus; species Malus domestica. The sequence continues at coordinate 20,988,037 of NC_091674.1, read as the reverse complement.
ACAGTTTTTCCACCCAATTTTCATTATCAACCTACTGAATCTTACAAAAATCTCAAATATTATCAAGCCATCATCAGTGAAACTGAGTCCATTTCAATCAAACCTCTTTACAGCAAAACCCATGAAAATAAAATCATATACCATTCTCTTTACATTGGAAAGTTTTTAACTAAATCAAAATGGGGACTTCCCCTTTATCAAACCAAGCCTCTTCATTCACAGAATGTTCTTATTTCCAATAATCATTATAATTAATTCGATTACATCCAAGCATGGACCAACATTTTTCTCCATCAGACAGAAAACTTTAGTCATTCATGGTTTATTAATTTTGACAAAAGTTTCATACTAACTTTTTCCTGCATGGTTCCCAAAATGGTGGTCCGTTCACGGCCCAACAGCTAGTTTCCTCCCAAACGAACTTATGCAAGTCCTCTCAGCTGGTTTCCAGCAAAAATTTAACAGAAGCTGATTCAACTACAGGATTACACTTCTCCTATTATTCATGGCCAAGTACAAAGTCCTGTGGATTATGAAGTGGAATTATGAAGTCGAAACAGGTGAAGTTTACCATTCAAGATCAGTCAAATGGTGGGATAAGTTCAATCATCAGAAGATCATCAATTTGGTCCTCTCGGAGTTTTCCATCACTCCATCTCCAGCGATTCCGGTTCAATAAAAAATGGCACTGCTACTCATCCCAGAATAATCTCTATCAAACATTAGTCATTCGTCATCTCTCAAAGGTACAGCCAAGTCATCCAAGTCATCAAGTTCAAAAAAGAAGGAAAATTACACCCAGCTTAAAGACCTAGCCCAACAATTACTTGCAGAAGCATCAATGCTCCACACAGAAGACTCAGACTCGGAATCTTCAGATGCATCCTCACAGCAACCAACCAACTCAGCAAGTCAAAAAGGTAAGTGGTCAGATTATCAGGATTCCCAAGACCCATTTGAATTGTAATAAAACCATGTAAACAAACAGTTACTCGGCATGTGATTCCAATAAGAAATATGTCAAAATCAACACCGAAAACAGTATCAATTATCAACAATCATTCCAGACAAGACACTATTCATGAATAGTAAAATCACTTTTTACTATTCATCCATCATCCTATTCCCCAATTATGGCCGCATGCTCCTATAGTAATCAGCTTTAGCATCTTTCCAGCTCACGATGCAACCGGATTTCCCACTTTAATCATCAACAATCTTCAGTCTATTTAAGAAAAAGCCTTCATCTGAAGAAGGAGGTTGAACCTTCTGCGTATTCACAAAAACAGAAGACAATTTCAACTATCAATTCCCAATTAAAAACTATAAACACTTTTAGTTCTAAGATCAAGGATGCCTACGTGCACCAATATCCTTGCTTTCATTTCAATTTGCTGACTCAATCGTCAGTACATCAATTGTAAGTCATTGAATAAGTTTTCAATAAAACTTATTTTCAAATATATCTACATCAGTACTTTGAATTCATTATTTTCATTATGTAGAATATTTTCATAACTGATTTTGAATGACATAAAATTCTTACTCACTGTCAATTCATTGAATACCTCAAGTTCAAGGTAAACACCTATCAATCATTTGTTCAATTCTTTCTATTTGTTTATAACAATTGGTTTCATGGCATTTTTAATCTTAGTTATCCTCCACATCAAGTTCCACATAATTCAATTAACAATTCATTTAACAGTTTATTCAACCCTAATCATCATTGCCCTTGGTATAATTGTCCTCATCGTCATTATTATCACTAGTTCCGCTCCATATATATATAAGACATTACTATAGGTGATTGGGTTAATTTGAATTAGTATTTTGCTTTCATTATCAACGAAGTGGGATTAAACGTCAAAAGTTTGAAGCTTGGGGAATAAACAACTAACGAGGGTATGAAAATGGAACCTACAGGTTCCAACCGATGGGCCGACGGGGAAAGATGGGCCGACGGGGAAAGAAGAGAGTCGGTGAGGAAGGGAGTTGACGGAGGAACATACAGGGAATTCATTGTCGACAGCAAAGCCCGAGGAGCACTGCAGTTCCCATTCAACTCGAGGGGAAAGAGAAAAGGAGGAGGAGAAAAAAGAAACAAAAAGTGGAGGAGGATAGTGGCTGTCGATGACATCCAGGAGAAGTGTTTTGGTTCATCGGGAAAAATGGGGAGTGAGTGTAAAGATAAACAAAAGATAAACAACATAAGTTGTGATCAATAAATACAGTGATCGAATTTAAGGTTTGGTCAATGACAGAGTTTGAATTATGTTCCAAGTTGTTAGAATGGTATAATTTACAGCACCACCTCATTAGTATATATTTCTTGGCATTCTTGCCCGCTTTTTTCCAACAACACAATCTGCCAAGAACAATAATCAGTATACAAATCTATTTCAAACCCTTTGGTGGGCACTTTGATTTGGTACAATTTTGTTACTAGTCTGATTCTGATTTGCCTTCTCAGCGCCGACCGCCTTGAATTCGGCCAGCTTTGCCAGCTCTTCAACTGCACTAACCATGCCTTCAACCCTAGCAACAATCTCAATGAGCAGAGAAGCTAAAGTCACAAGTGGAATTATGTCCATGAGAGCAGTTGCTTCTGCTTCTGCTTTTGTGGTGGTGTTGTTTTCGGGGCATTCGGGTTCTTGCAGAAGCGGCTTTGGGTTAATGAATAAGTTAGGAAGAGATTTCAAGTCCTCTTGGAGTTTTAAAACTGCATTGTTCATTTCTCCAACTAGGAGATCCATTGCAGATGATTTCTTCGTTGTTTTCATAGTCCTTGCTAGCTCTTTTATCACCATTGAGGAGTGTGAGCTTACTTTTATGGCAATGTTGCTGATATGCTTCTTTGTGAGCTCAGATACCTGTAAATTCATATGAAAGTGATTCAATTTGAGTATTTTTGCTCTAATAAATTAGATAACTAACTAAAAGTGCTTTTGACAACGTCTGACAGAAAAAGTTAAAAAGGCTCTTTTATGGTTGGTTATATGTGCACCTAGAAGTGTCTTCATAGAAAAACACTTAGCAAATTCTTCTTCATGAAGCAAGAAGCAATTCAAGTGTTTTTCTAGAAAGCAATTTTAATTAGAAACTTGATTGGTTTCTAATAAAAGTACTTTTAGTTGACTGCAGAATTTGGAATTACCTCATTTTCAGAACTGACACAACCATTGAGCGCCTCAATGCAATAAGCACAGTTGCGCATTGATGCCCCGATTTTGAGGTATTGCTTCCACGGATGCCGGAAGTTGAATTGGCCGTGCGCCGGCTCCCATCTAGCAAAGTTGGCCTATAAAACAGACAATTAATGGCACTGTTAGAGACTGAATATTCTCTTTTTCAAAAAAAAAAAAAGTCACGATGATACAAGAGAATTTATTGAATATAAAATGAAAGTTACACCATAAATTATATATGTTTCTGTTGCAATACCATGGATTCTTCTGTTGCCTTTGAACCCAAAACACATTTGTAGCCAAGCAATTTCTTGTCGGATTCTTTGTCACTACCAGCAAAGCCTTCACTATCATTGAAATAATCTGCTACACAACCTGAAGAGTATAGTGCGACATTTTATACTGTCAGCAAAACTGTCCTAGGACAATAAACACAAGTTGGGATTAAATTGTCCTAAACTAGTTGGGATTGGATTAAATTTTGTACCGTCTAAGGAATTGGCAAGCTTGTCCATGTTCCCAGTGATGAGCATGTGGAGTTGCTCCCCAGCCCAAATGGGGCAAATGATCATGGTTATGACAATGCACAAGCAAGTTCCAATGATGATGGTCGACATTCTTTGGGTGGCCAGGTCAAATAACTCATCCACCCGGTAACCCGACACTGAAACTAAGCTGAATGTGAGGATGAAGATCATGGCACCATAATCAAATCGGGCTTTCACCGAGGGTATAAATCTCGAGAAGGTTGCTGCAGAAGCTGAAGAAAAAAGAATAACAATATCTGTAACACATTAAACTTATGTGTACTATTTATAGCTATTACAAAATAAAATGAGATTAATAAGACTACTACATACCTAATAAGAAAACTGAAAATCCAATGATGAAAGGCTCAAAATCTTTCCCGGAACGATCAGCAATCCAATGGATGCCAATGGCAAGAAATCCAGCAAGAAGAGTTCCACAAATTCTGTTTATACTTTTAGATAATGTTGCACCTGCATGCACATAAACAAGTAAATAATGGGTGCTTTTCGGCTTGTGACCTTCACTGAGGAGCTAATATCGCACTAATAGATCGTATAAAAAAACAAATGAAAAAAATTGTTTGTAACTTACCTACAGTATTTTCAAAGACAACCACAACTGTCATAACTGCCCACATGGCATTTCCTCCCACACTTTCATATAGAGGTCTCATGTAGTAAAAGAGTGAGACAGCTGTGAGGGCCATCCCAACTTTGACGCCATGGATCACTTTTCTGGGCTCATTGTGCCCCAAGTCCCAAGCTTTCTTCAGAAAGTCACATACTTTCATAACCAACCCTACAACCAGGCCCTTTAAGGCAAGCCAGGCTATGCCGGGGCACCCTCGTGCCTCGGTGGGAGCCAAACTTTCAGATGACCCGTCGGCCATTTTTATCCTCCACTCCATTGCACCGGTCGCTTCCTTCTCCTGAGCCATTTTTTTTAAAACGAAAATAGAGAATTAGACGAGAAGAACTATACGACAGGTGGTCCTCAGGGTTATGTAGAGGATAGGATTGTTGGTGAGGAAAGCTGACGGACTATTGAAGTATATATAAGGGAATTTGGTTTCTCATAGTGGTGAAATAAACAAATGAGCTTGCGAGTAATGATGTAAAGAATAAACAAAAAAATTCCAATAGCATGGCAATGACAGCACCTAAAGGCCAATGCACTTCTTGTTTTTTGTATGTTGGGTAGGTCAGGTTGGGACTCAAGGACACATATGTTGAACTTTCATTAATTCCATTCTCTGTTCATTCAAAATAGGTAAAAACTCATTTCAAGCTTCCGTCCGACTATGGAACGAACGTTCGTTAATGTGCCAGCATCCTCATAATAAACAAAATATATTATTAATTATGTTATCATACATTTTCGACTGTATCTATACAATGGCAACTAAGCATACGTCGTGCGTTTAGAGAAGTTATGTTTCAAGCTTATAATCCCATTGTTTCTTACACCTGTATCAATTGGTCATTTTCACTTCAAACATCACCAACAGGACAGTGTTCAATCCTGGAATGCAACGTTTTTTATAATGCAATTTATGTATGTGTTACTTGTACTGCATAAACATCACAAACAGCATACAGATGATTTATTTTTATTTTTTAAGAAAACCTCAGCGGTGCGTGGTGCATATAGATGATTCTATTGAATATCTAATTATCAAACTAAACATGGTAAATATCAATATTAAACTAAATATGGTAAATACCAAAAATATATATGACAATATTTGAGAATTTCTTATATATTCATTAATCTCCAAAGTGGAGTATATATAGGAGTTACAATTGGTATTACATATGTACTTCACCAATGTAGGACAATAAACTATTATTTACACTTTAACTAATATATAACTCGCAACACTAATTTGTTGAAACACGTGTGGTTCTTCATTTGAAGGAAATTCTACAAATACGCTGGTAATTAAACCTTCCAATTTTTCCTTAATGCCAGAGAGAGAGTGTGTGTCATGGACTTAAAAACCAAACCTTGATGATCTTGTGACATATTTGTGTCCTAAAATTCATCAAAAGTGATAACATCAGCGCACTATCAAGCGATAAAATCAATATCTAATATTATGCCACAGATAAGATAATTAGGAACTAGCACTCAACACATATTTATGATATTATGATATTATGATATCATGGCATCATGGAAGAACCATTTCAACAATCGTGCACTCTCTCTCTCTCCCTCTCTCTCTCTTGCTCCATTCCTGTAGTCCTATGGTAAGGATCTTGAGTGGTATAGTTTCTTTCCCGAAAACACCTAGCGCAGGTAAGCTTAACAAGTTTTTCTTTCTTACAAATAAACCATAGTCAAACTACAAGTTATTTGTAATATGTATCAGCTTGTGATTCGCAACTAAAAAGATAACTCATTAACTATAAGGAACCATATTTCTTTCCCTCTTATGTAGCAGTAAAGAAAATTTGTTTTAAGACCAAACCTCCATGCCCCTATTTGTCACAGTTGCTGAAACTACTCCAGTTGTTTCACATAGAGAGGACAAAACTTGAATTCCATTCAATCATAGTGGAGAGTCCAATATGGTACTAGAAATGTTAATATATGATTTTGATTGATTAGAAATTGAAGGTAAAATTAGGTCATGACTGTGACCAAGTAAAGTTGTGGGGGCATTAGATTTTTGGAGAGGATTTAAAACTTGGGGGCTGCATGAATTTGATTGTTTGTTGCTGATTTCACTTGAATGGAAAGAGCACTTATCTCATCCCTTAGTTCTTTCCACAGCTGCCTGCACTGATTTGAGAGGCCAATTCAACTATCAAAAAGCATATATACATACTTTTGTTACCACAATTTTCAGATTGATTATCGTGTAATTTAATATGATTACATGTATTAATTAGCACTATACTTTACCGAAATATGATGTAGACATGTCAAACCTAAGGTTTTCAACCCTTTATGTAAAAATAATAATAATAATAAAATAAAAACTCTCAAAGTTTGGTTCCTTTTTGCTTATATTTTATGTGGTGATAATTCTTTGATAGTAATCAATACATGGTATATAGAACATAGAACTCAAAACTAATTAGTAATAGATGGAGACGTATACAAACGAAAACGTTATACATATTCCTACTTGGTCACACTCATGATATATATGTAACGTCTTCGTAGATGGATCACGCATTCCAAAATAGTTATACATATTGCTCGGTATACAAACGAAGACCTTGCATGTGATCAAGTTGTGGTGGATATCACGTAGACGGAGACGTATACAAACGAAGACGTTATACTTATTCGACGTGAGATATGTTAGAGAATGAATTACACATTGATGAGAGCAGGATTTTGCATGTACTTATATGTAGTTGGGCTACTCCCTATATTGCTAATTGGTTTTATGGTTGATCCTCAACTTTCTTTAGAGTATTAGAGCACGTTGTCACACGTGTAAAGCTCAACCGTTACACGTGCCCACGTCACCCGAGTTGTCCATACGTTAGGCTTGAAAATTCGTCACACGTGAGGAAATGTGTTGAGAGTGAACCACACATTGATGAGAGGAGGACCTTGCATGTGCTTATAATTAGTTGGGCTACTCCCTATATTACCAATTAGTTTTATAGTACATCCTAATCTCAACAACAATCATCCTTTTTTCTAATGTTTTGTATAGGAACTTGTTATAGTTAGGAATTCAAATTATACTATTTGTTCCCTTCAATTTTCATAGTGTATGATAACTATTTTGGAATGAAATAATAGCTCCCTCTATATATGGCATGTATGCGGGGCAACATATGAAGATCCTTGGTGCCTTGAGAGGGAAGAAACAAGAACCAGTAACTGTCAAAAACTTTGTTGATTAGATTTAACTGTCAAAGTACATGCCTGGTAAGAAAGCTTCTTTTGCTTTCCATGAAGACAACATAGAGGGTAATGAAGGATTAGGTGAGTAAAATTACACACTAGGGTTGGGTCATCAGACAACTACAACTGCTTGAATGTGGTGCTTCATAGAATCATTTATATGCTCCCAGTTCTTAGTTGTAGTGTTTGCATTGAGTTGATAAATCTTTTCCATTCCTAATTAAGCAAACATTTGGAAGAAAGTGAGGACAAAGTTAGTAAGTTACACATCGGTAAGAGACCAAACTTGTAAGGGCTTATAAGGAGTTGGACTATGCCTTTTCACGTGTGGTGAATATTCAAGCATAACACATGAATAACACAACTGGGCAACGTGAAACACGTGTGTCCATTGCCTGTTGAGCTTTAAGCACAGGACAACCTACTCTAATACCATGAAGAAATTGAGGTTCCACCCTAAAACCAATTGGTAATATGATAAGTAACACAATTACTTATAAGATCAATTCTTTCTCCGATGTGGAATTCATGCTCTCAACAACATGGACTTCCATGAAAATGACCTAACAATAATGCAGGGTTTTTCCTTGCGGTATCTTTCTCTTCCAACTTTATTTGATTTATCAGCTTTCCTACAATGTACTCATGTACGATACCATGATTTGCCAATAGTTACTATATAAGAGTAGTCTAGAACGATGATTCGTTGCTAGAACCGACGTAAATCTTGCCTAACTTCAACTGTATCAGACGGAAGTACCTAATTTCACATATTTTAGCCTTGCAAAATTTAATGCATGATGATCGATGATCACTATCGTGTATAGTGTGTATATATTAGGTTTTCTTTCAGATATAGATTCTGTATTTGTCTTGATATTACTAAATTTTAATGCGAGGGTATGCCTTCTTGCCATATATAATGTATGTAATCCTGTCAGACTGCAAATTGTAACATTTTAGATAAATCAAGATTGACATGATGCCAATTGCTTGACAAGAGAAAATTTCTCTTTAGTATGCATCACATATAACGAATTTAAAGATTGTCATGTAATTTTGCTGTCGTTGTAGAAAGAAAACTCTCTTGAATTTCGTTCCCTTTTGCAGAGGCGTCTGATCCAAGTTTTCCATTTTTCTTTTGAACGTTTCTTTCTAGCTAGTTTAGTTATGTGGTTTGCTTTGTGTACGAGTTTGTAGATGCTTATGTTTTCCAGTGGTGTTGTGTCTGTTATCTCGCGGTCCATCATTCTCTCTGTCATGTATATATGTTGTAGTTTTATGTCCTCCATTTGACAGACCGACGAGAAACAAAAAGTCAAGATGGCGATGTCTCACACTAATCATGCACTATGAAAGAAGTTAATTGAAACATGTGGCGTCATGTTGTTCTTCAGGGAGAGAGAGGGTGAGAGAGAGAGAGAGATGACAACATTCCATGACTACAATACCAAATATTAAGCCACAACAGAGGCCAAAAACAAATCAGTGGTTAGCCTATTACTAACTGGTTTAAATTCTCAGCAGGTTGAAGATATAAACTTGTAAAAAAATCCCAAATACAAAGAGGGTTAACTTCACTTTCACCATGCCTTGCACACCCTTTTCTTATTGGGAACTAAGTAAAGCAGTAAAAAGAGCAAACCTGCAATTTTTGCAGGAACATTCCTAGTCTCTACTAACAATATGCACACTTCACAGACTTCCGAGGCTCAATCACCAATCTCATTTTCTCTCATTGTTTGTGGTTTCCTCCGTTGCCGGAAACACCTACCACACCAGGTCCTCACAGGGCAATGCTTAAGGTATATCTGACCCTCACAGGTCAGGGCAGTCTGTAAGCTAAACATCTCAAATCAAGCTGACCGGAGGCGGCAAGATTTGTTGCTGACAACCATCTAATATAGGAGGAACCCCACCATCTACTACATTACTTAGCCGATTAGTTGGATCAACCACACCCGTAGTTGCTTGTTGTAGAAACCGGACAAGGGACCAGAATACATCTAGCCTTGTTACATGCCTAGTTGCCTGTTACAAAAATTTCGGATTAAGATATTCAGAAGAAAGTAAAATAACGAATGTCCCTAAGACTTTTCATTTTTCTTATGGGACAAATTATCTAAGATCCTTAATGTAAATATTTCAATTTAGGTTTACCTCAACGATAAACCTTGCCCATATCTTATCTTCCCGGCTTTCCATCACCCCCTTCAAGATATTTAACCCAAAGCCGCGGATTATGTCTGCTATCTCAAGAAAGAAACCTTGTTTCTCACAAAGCATCTGCAACAGAAGTAGATATTGAAGTCAGGAGGGTTCAAATAATTAAGGTTGACATAAGACTTGGAGGGAACTCTTTTTTGTATGCCTTTCGCTTACCTCGATAAGCATTTGGCCCGGCTGATCAAGGTCCTCGACTATTATAGGGCAAACCACTGTTTGACCCTCAACTGCTAATGCCCGTGTATTACCACCACATTTGGTGCTGTTGTCTTTTAGAACCACTCCATTCTCCTTGCCAATTAGCTGTAAATCCATGCAAAATATTGTCACATTAGTTCATAAAATATAACACGTTTTGGGCTTGTCCTGCATACATATAACAGAAATAACCAAACCAACTGACCTTTGGCTCATGAGTCTGTTTAAGCTTATCTGCATATTTCGTCACGCTTTGCAAGAAGACCATGTATTTGATTGTCCGGTCCAACAAAGAATCGATGCTACACTGTTTCATCAAGAAAATATATGAATGTCAAAAACCTTATTAGAAACACAATGTCTAATCAGCCATCTCATTATTGTCTACCGTATGTGAAAAGCAAAAACAAAAATGCGTACCTTGCCACCAGTAGGGATGATCCCCTTCAACTCTTTGATACGGTCTTGAATCTGCTGGCGATCTTTAGGTCTAGGTCGAGTACTCTCCCCAGGCCTTGCCCTTTTCTTGGTGTTCTTTGGGTGTACCTCGGATTTCTGCTGTTTATCTTGAACCGCACTTCTAGCGTTGACGCTATAGCTGTCATCAATCCATAAGCCTACCTGTGATTTTGGGAAAAAGTCTTTCTTTGGACCAAGACTGTTTGCCCTGTCCAGGTTATAGAAAGATTTCGCTGAATGTTTACTCGTATCCAAGCCTGTAAGCCATGGCAGTTGAACCTGATTGCTATTCACAGATAAACATTCTGATTTCCTTTTTCTAGTGGTGGATGACTGGTCCTCTAGATTGCATTTTACGGAGCTGGAAGTATTACTTTTACCATTTAAAAGCTCTTCGAGTCCTAATTCTGAGAACAACCCCTTCCGAGGACCAGGCATGGAACCGGTTATTTCTGACTCTGAGAAGCATTTTGTCAAAGCAGTACCAGCAGCCAAGTAGCCACCACTGGTTGCTGGCATTATAGCATCTTCCCAACACTTCCCGACTTGACCACATGCAAAATCCGGTCCCAAACCATCAACACTCTGAATGATCACAGATTTATCGTGTCCCTCGGCGCCAAATGGATTTGTAACCGAACTTTGAATAGAGTTAGCTGGAGTTTGAATTGGAACATGAATAAGGTTATCACCTTTAACCAGACTAGACGACACTGAAGTACTTTCTATTACTTGTGAGAAGTCATTGTTCAGTGTGGTTGTCATTGCATTGAATTTCTGTTCCGGTGAAGCAGTAAACCACTGGGAAAGATCATCCAACTGGTACAATCTAGAGAGATCTATACTTAAATCAGCTGGATTACACTCCACCGGGAATCCATGCAGAGATTGCTGGTTATCCATCTGATATCCACAGCTTCCTTGAATAGGTTTCTCGAAGTCAGCTAATGAAGTGAATGCCGAGTCCAACTGAATATTCCCTGCTGTATCTCTGCAAGACTCAAACGAATCATGAAGAATAATTTCCGATGCCAAATGCGGTTCGAATGAAGTCAAAAGTGAAGATTCGGTACTCCACGTACTAGACCAGGGGGTTTTATCAGCTGAGCCAATATCATCAAATGATGTAGACTGAAAACCCACTGCAGAAATAATATTTCCTCGGTGCTCATCACATTTGTCACCTGGATTCAAGTTAACATCTCCATTGTAGGAATTCCCAGATGAAATCAATGAAGCAAACAACTCATTTAGATCACTAGTTTCATTGTTCATGGATGAAGGTGCATTTTCCAAAGGAATAAGCCCATCAAGATTTTCCAACTCCCGAAACAACCTTTTTGTTTCATCCAAAACTTCCAGCGTCTCCATAATCTGCAAAAAATAATAGCAGTATGGTCAAAAAAAAGTATTCAACCATTCCATACTATATGATTAACAAACCAAGTGAACTAGATTTTGGAGAACATGGTCTCATATGAACATAAGAATGTGGAAATCCAGTTTGGTGCTTCCATATAATTACCTTTTTGGTGGATCCTAACTGAATTAGTCCTCGTGGTTCAACGGAGATTATTGCAATTGTCTGCAAGTTAAATTTCAGGGTCAATAAATATGACTATGGATGGATAAAGAAAAGTTTACAACAAATATAGCTACAAATGGCTGTGAAAAGAAAAGAGATCATAAGATATATCATACATTCAACTACTCTCACTGCATTTCACGAAAGCATAAAGGATCGAACGGAAATAATCATACCTTTATACCAGAAGAAAATTGGCAACTGAACTCAGAATAATCCTGCAAATGGCAGAAAAGTTCAACTTAAGTAAAAACGAGTAACTCCGATTTCTCAGAATTTTTAACTTAATTTGAGCAATTCAACAAGAACTTCGATGGCCTACCAACCTGAAACATATCTTGATTTTCAAGAGAACTGCATGGATTCCATCCTCCACCGTGAGCATCTGAATGCATCCATCGATGCTTTCCGGTGAAAGCGGTTTGCCCAATAATACTATTTCAAACAACAAAACAACAAGATCAGCCATTTTAGAAGTAACTACGTAATGCTTGTCTGAAACAACAAAAGTAACTTGGCAGGGATGTTTTGTAATCAAGTATTGGGCGTACCCTTCTCCAAGTACATGGACCTGTGGAAGCATATTTTCAATCACTGCTCCCACATGATCTTCATAGTAGGCATCTCCCATTGTCAACAACCTAAAGCATTGCAAACCCAGAATTAATGTCAGATTTCAAACCAATAAAAAATTAATTATAATCGCAAATAATAAATGTGAACTTCAATACAAGCTTTCATCTCACAAAGGAAAGTGCAAAATTTCCAGCATGCAGAAAATAGATAACCAATCTTTGAAAGGAAAATACCAATAACTAGTGCCTGCAATTAATGCCAACATAAAAAGCATTCTTTTGAACCATTTCAATCTATATGTAAAAACCAAGTCCAATCAGACTGAAAGATTGGATTTTTATAAACCCCACATAAAAATATATATTAAAAAATGACTTATACCCAGTATTCCCACAAGAAGAAATGCATCTTGGGAAAAAAAAAAGAAAAAAAAAACAGATTGTTAAGTTGGAAAAACCAAGTGATAAAAAAACAAAAAGAAATAAAAGAAATCAGGAACCAAAAGAAACAAACAAAAACAGCATGAATATACAAAAGGAAGTATTTTATTTTCTTCCCCAAAAGGAAAAAAAAAAGGAGACAGAAACAATGGGAACTTACATGGAATTTCTGTGATCAAAGCACCAGAAAACCCCATAAGACCACCCATTGCTAACACACAGACTCCTCAGCCTCTCTCTTACCACTGAACTTTCACCCATTTGGGCCATTTCACTATCCAAATCAAACCAACCTCATAAATCCCAAATCCTCAGAACCCAAAGTCCATGTCCGAGTCAACCAGGGCAGCTCAACTCGGTCACTCAGTCACTCAGTCACTCAAGAACCCGACAACCCTGAAACCCAACTACTTTTTGCTGTAATTTTTGTTGCTTCTTGAACAAATTAATGAAGCAAAAAACCCAAAGCTTGTTGCTTGCTGGTGGTTGCTGCGAGAAAACAAGCCAAAGTTGCACAACAAAGAGTGCTTGTATTGTGTTGCCTGAAATTTTTAGAAGGTGAAAGTGGTCGGTTTAGAGAGTGAAGAGTTTAAGATTGCAAGCAAAGGTTTTATATTTATATATAAGAAGAGAAGGTGCTGGTTAAGGTTTGCTTTGCTTTTGTCTCTCTTTTTCTCTCTCTCAAGTCTCTAAAAATGTTTTGTATTATTGTCCTTTATGGGTTCAACTTCAATGTCTAGTCTCTCATTTCCAATTATCGGATTAAATAAATCAAATAAAATTAATAAAGATGTGTAGGAGATAAAAAAAATATATGTGAATAGCATTATCCTATACTTATAATGTTTTATTATTTTACGCAATGTTTAATAAATCAATATAATGTATGTAAATATTAAATTTAATTTGATATAAATGTAGAATGCAATATTCAATAAATCAATACATGTGTTATGACATGATTGAATTCGTAAATTTTTAAAAAGTAATAGCGGCATAGTATTTTCTCCTCTATACTAATAAAATGTATATATCAAACGGCAACTACAAACAAAATTAAAAAAGAGTCCGTCCAGAAGGAAAATTGTGTGTGATAATAGATATTGATTTATGCAGCAGTGTGACGGTCACATAAAAAAAATTTGATAGAAATAATGAAAATTAAAATGAAAAGGAAGACAAAATTGAAATATCTGATACAGTACTCCGAAGTTGAAGGGGAAAACTGGATCTTGGGTATTTAATTTTGCTGTGTTAATATCGTTGTCTTGTTGGAGACTTGGACGTGCTGGTGACTGGTCCCTATTTGTACGCCCAGAATCCTTTCCGTTGATTTACCGCCTATAGCCGGTTGGTATGGTTGATTATCTCGGAAGGAACTTTCCAAATCCCTGGAGATATTGAAATTCCGTGAGATGGGAGAAAATGAAAGGGTAAATCTAAGCTTTATTGCATAGTTATTAGGAAAAAAAATTTGTTTTAATTTATAATTAACTCATGAAATATATCGTGTCTTTTTCTTTATTTGACAGGTGTTGAATGACAGAAAATATTATGGAATCCAGACTCTCTTTGTAAGGATTCTGAGGATTGTGAATCGTATCCATTTATCATATATCGTGCAGTCAAAAATTATTTTAAATTTTTTTATTTAAAATTGAACATCAAAAATTCATGACGAAAACTGATCGCACAATGTACGATGATCGAACACAATCCGGAGAGGATCTTGATGGAATATTATGAACTTAATTAATCAAATGAATAATTGTGTTGTTAAGGAGCTTAATTTCTCATGCTTTTGTGAATGCTCTTGATTTTAATTTTATAATTAATTTGCAATAACTTTACCAAAATCTATATGGCTAAAGATTACAAAGCTTATTGAACAAGAAAAACAAGAAATGCAATTCAAATGTACAAATTGAGAAAGGTGACGATGACCTAGAGCTATCGACCAAAGGTCGAATTTTCTCTAGTTGGAAATGAGGAGCCCTAGAGTTGGAAAGAAAGAGATGAAGAAGATAAAAGCCTAGAAATAGAGCAATTATACCCCAAAATAATTTTTGTATCCCTCCATATTTTGATGTGATTTATAGATTTAGTTTTTTTTTTGTCAAAACAATTAATATATTTAATATTTAGAAGAAAAAAAATACCTCTTGTTGTTTTGTCTCTCTTTTTGTTTTAAGGGGAAAATTTAACATTATTCCTGAATTGCAAGTCATGTTTCAATTTGTCTTGTGAACTTTAAAACTAAAAGTTTAGAGGAAAAAATGAAACGAAGTCTTATGCGCAGTTGAAGGCTTTAATTTTAAAGGTATTTTTTTACTGGTTCTGTGTTCAATTTTTTGCTCTAATGAATCACAAGATGATGGTTAAGGGAGGTTGAAATGTTTCTCTAAGCATTCCTGATCCCCAAGAGAATGGATTGACGTAACTTCGCCATCAGCTGGTCCTTTAAAAAAAAAAAAAAGGGGGCATTTTTAAGTTTTCTCCTTTTTACATGGAAAAAAGAGAGAGTAGAAATCCACAACAACAAACCACCCACTATGAATTCTTAATTTTAATTTAGGGATCTTTTGATATAGACGCCTCAGTTTTGAATTTTTTAGACTAAACATCCATGTCTTTTAGTGATTTGATTAAACTTTTTTTGTCATAATTTTGGTGCTATATGCACATTATATGGTAACAAATTTCCTATAATCTAGCCTTTTAATTACACTCTCCTCCTTTAGAGATAATTAGAAGAAAAAAAATTGGTTAGATTCAATTTATTTTCACAATAATGCTACAATTTAGCAATAATTATCTACGATTTAAGATATTTTCTTTCCAAAATAGTTTAAAATATTTTTAAATCCCACAAAATCAAATGTACCGAAATAGGTTTTTCTTTTAGTACGTCAAGAGAAAATGGGATTAAGAATAATATAAACGTACTAATACACAATGCGTACAAAAGAAAAATAATGTACCAATATTAACAATATGTATCAAATCAAATGTACCAATATTAACAATATGTATCAAATCAAACGTACCAAAATTGCAAATAAACGTACCAATTAATGATTTTTGTAAATTCAAACGTACCCGCATATAATATATACGTAATGTATTGTACCTAATAATAATATACGTAATGCATTGTACCTAATAATAATTTGTCAACAACTATACTTAAAAAAACAGCAAAAAAATTATAATTTCACAAAAAATTGAAAAAAGTACACGGAGCTTTTATGTTGATCGCCAACTATTTGAAAAAAAAAACCATTTGGCAAAAGAAATAATATTAAATGTATGCATAACAAAAAAAAAAATTGTGATCGAAAATACATATCTGGAAGAAGAGGAAATATAGTTTAATTACTAATATCTCTACTAAATAAGGAAAAGTGCATCATGCATATAAAAGGATAAATTCAAAATTTATTTTTAATTTAAAAATATATATAATAATGACATGTAATTTAGCTTGAGGTGGTTATTGGTCAAAGTACTTTAATCAAATTTAAAAATGGCACACATATTTAATTTAAATGATATAGAAAAACTGTGTGGATTCTAATTTTCCCTTTAATTTTAATTTATGTTCCAAAAGAAAAAGAAAATTATCCATCCACAAAAAGGGAAACGAAAATGGAGATCTAAAATAACTCGCAAACAAGGTCAGCATCAAAAGCCACACAAGGTCACAAAAGCAAAAGTCCCTATCTTTTTGGTTTTTTTTTTTTTTTGGACAAATGCAAACGTCCCTATCTATGAACTCCACAAAGCAACATACCCTACTAGTCTACTAACATTCTAGTGGCAATAATATTATACTGCAAATCTCCTTTCCCCACTATTACATCTATAAATATATGGGAAAAGGATCATTTTTTTGAAGATCTAAGAGATTTTGTAATCGTTTTCGTTTATCGTATATCATGCGGTCAGTTTTTGTTAAGTACTATTTATATTTAATTTAAAATTGAAAATAATTTTTAACTGTACGATGTACAATGAACAGAAATGATTACAAGATCCCCGAATTCCCAAGAAAAGGATCCAGCAAGGATCCTTATCCGAGGGCATCCTACCACATTTAAAATATAATAAAACTGGATTAAGATTACAGTATATAATGATATTTCTCATCAATCATCATTTGTAAATGGAGAGTTTTAAATTCAACTCATATGAATAACATATACTTATAATATTTGTGTCGGTACATTGTGTGACCTATCATCATACCTATACTATTTGTTTTAGTTGGATACATATAGTGTGACTAATCCATTGTGCAAATTAACTCAATCTTTTTTTCCCTTAAAGTAGAATATCATTTTTTCAAATGAAGTAGAATACCATTGTCTTTGAATAAAAAGAAGTACATTTATTCAAATGAAGTAGAATAACATTATATTTGAATAAAAAGAAGTACATTTAATAAATAAAGAAGGGAAAATCTACATGCTAGCTAGCGCCATCCAATAAGCAATAGATACGTGACAAGTTCTATACTCAATAATTTCATTAAAAGTGTCATTCCAAGGAAATAGGCAAGCTAAGTATATAATATTGTATTTTATTTTAATTTTGTTTTTCATTTATAACATCTCTTTTTATTTTTTAATTTTGTCATCTTCCATCATTTAGAATATCTTACAACTAAAAAGATGTGAAGCCTGATTTGCCTATTCAAAGTAGGCAACATTACCTACTTTTGGATGTGATCAAATTTTTTGCACCCAAAATGGGTATGGCTCTCTATAGCCTCAATTATTGACTGACATGTGTTTATAAACTTAACTTTTTTTAATTTTATTTTCATAAACTTAATATGTCAAACTGATTGGGACACACCATTCTGAATGCAGAAGATTTGATCTCCTATTATAAGGTATGCAAAATTTGCTAACTAAATTGCTTAATACCATAATAGCTAGTTTGCCCACGTGACTCATCAAAATAAATTTGCCTACCTCTTCAATAATGCACCAAAGCTTCATGTTAAGTAGTATATCACCAAGCTTTATGCTAACTTTGATTTTAATAAAGGAAAACTAATGAAAATGACTTGAAAACTTTTAGTTTTAACGATAAGGATAAAATAAAGGATAAAGTGAATAGTATCAGGATTGACTTTTTAATGTAAAAATATGGTTTTTCGTTAAAGTAAACAGTACTGTGAGCTTTTCGTTAAAGTTCCATTTTAATAATCATGGACGGTGCTACTATTTTGTATCACCCTTCATTTTCGATCTCCCTCTATCTCACTCTTTTAACATTTCATTGTTTATAGAACATCAAGGCCAAAACAGAAATATACCATAGCCGTTTTATCTTATTAATTAATTATTTTTGTATAAATTTCTGTATTTCATACTACTTTTTTTAATTCCCATGTACACATTTTTTAACTTCTTTCCGTCTAAATGATTTCTGCATATTTAACATTGTGGTTGTTGAAAGGTAAAAATGTGTGTTGTCTGGACCTATCTATCCTATACACTTGATTAACAACTTTTCAATTGAACAAAAGAAAAAATGTCCAATTAATCTATAAAATATATTACCGTATATACCAGTATTATTTACTTAATATCATAATCTTAGAGAAAGGATAATGCAAAATCCTTTTAACTTTTTACGCACTTTTGTTTAATCTTGTTCATTGATTTTGTTTGATTTATTCAATCCATTGGCTAGAAATACAAATGAGAGTGTAAAAGGCTAGAACCTATTTGAAAGTGCTTTTAAAATACTGAAAAACGTTTTTTTTCAAAAAAATGTTTTTGAGTTGCCACTCATTACTACGGTCTGGTGGTATTCATTTTCGCTTAGAGGTGAGAAATCTTAGGTTTGATTTCCTAGATGGTGAATTCGATACCAAATTAAGATACATATTGTTTAGCTTAGCTGAATTCCCCTTCCCCATAATATAAAAATATCGATATACTAAAAAAAAAAAAAAATTGAGTTCAAAAGCGCTTGAAGTGCTTTTTTAAGATTCACTTGCATTTTTCTTAAAAATTAGTTCCAAAAACATTTTTACCAAAAGCGTTTTGAGTCATTTAAAAGTACTTTTAAACGAATCTTAAAAATGACGTGTGAAAATCACTATTACAAGGGACAAATAAAAATAGTTTAATTGAAAAACACAGATGAGACCTTTCTTTTTCACCTAAAATTATAGATAAGACACCCATGTTTTAGTGAAATTCTGATCAATAACAGGCCCACATTTACATTTACTTGTTAATAAAGTCCTAACGTAACCATAAAACCAAAAACCCTAACTCGACATGCATCAAACATGACAGAATTTTAGAGATATCGAGAACTGAAAATTCAATTATGCCTTTTGGGTTAGTGTAGGAAAACAATTTGTATGAAACTAGTCCATCGTCATTGTGGTGTTTTGCTTTAATAATGTCATGTAATGTTTAAATATCTTACCATATGACATGACATTATTAGATCAAAATGTCGTTTTAACCATTTCAAGTAAGTCGTTTTTCTAATGCAAAAATACTTGCATCCGTATCACCCGAGTGAAACATTGTCCGACAGAGTGTTGTCTTGCTGAATTCAATCCATTACTGCTAGCTGACTAAATTAAATTATAGATTGAAACCTCATAAAAAAGCTAATGTATAGGGAATGTGATTGTTGCTTGGTTGGGAAGAGTGGTTGTAGCTGGCGGCTAATGGTGAATAGCCCCAATGAGAAAGTGGCCACCGGCGGAGCCCGAAGATTATGCGGGCCAGAGAGAATATTCCGAATAGAAGATTGAGTTGTTGGTGGGCCCCAGAAGAGGGTCCCACCCTCGGGAAATGGTAACATTATAGTAAGATCCTAAAGGCAAATATTGGTGGAGGTGGTCCCCAGTTTTAGGGTTTGTGGGTTTGTACTGTAGGGATCATATTCATATTTCACACCTGTCAATGCCTCACCTCCTCTCTCTGGTTTTTTAACAATTCTACACTCTAGTCACCAAGAAGATAATACCAATAATTAAGGATAGTGATATTCCCCACTCTTTTTGCCTTTCACTTAATTTTTGTTCATTTTTTTTAATTTATTCGTTCCAACTATCGAGATTTTGATCGAAAAATTAAACATTCTATGCCCTTGGAGAGTGATTTGTCGTGCAATCAATAATGAAGATGAATGTTTGAGAAATAAAAATTGATGTGTGGATACTCTTCACACGAATAATGCTAGAGAAACTAAATTTGTAAACAAAATTTTGTAAACTAAATGACATAAAAGTTAATTATTGAATTATTACTTAAGTATTGATAAACGTGCTTAATCATATAAATGACATATCATTTAATTTGTAAATTCTGTCTACAAATTTCATCTTCCTAACATTACCCCTCCACACACAATTACATGACAATTGTCTTCAATTTTAATGAAATTCAGTTGAGACTTTGACTGTTGCATCAACTTCAATTGTGTCGAATGCCAATGATAATGAAAATGATGCACATCATTAACGGTTCATGGTCAAATCCCGTTCAAAGTATCAAATACCGATGAGATGGGATTATATTTGTGACTCAAAATTTTTTTAGTAATACTTGAAGTGTTTTAACAGTTAAATTCTTGTTTAAAAATACAAAAATCAAGATTTAACAATTAAAACATTCTGAATATCAAACACTCTGGAGCATCCAAGAAAATTCCATTTGTGACTTGTATATTTCCCAATAAGGTGGGGCTTAAGCAAATGAAATGAAAAATATGTTAGCGTTAGTCGTAAATGCTTAAAAGAGCAATGGAGTTCTAACATTTTTTCGAGTGTATAACATTAAATGTGAGTAAACATAAAAGCTCGTGAGCAATCCCAATTCAAGTAGACATATAGTCACACCATTTCACACAATTCAACATAAAAGGTCCCATGCTAGCATCTCGTATATATAGTGTAGATGCAAATTTCGTCCTCCTTGATCTTGGATAAAATTGCACCTATAAAATAATTAACACCTTAGGTCAAGGCCAATAGCCTCACGTGCCCACAATGAATGGGAGGGCTTTGGCTGAAGAACCTCCGATGCCAAAGTTAGAATTTAGAGAGAAAAAATGTTTGAGAATTCTAGAGAATTTTAGCAAGAGTTGGAAGTCCTTTTTGGGAGAGAATGATGAGCTATATATAGGGATATGGCCGGTCCTATTATGAGAATAGGGACTGGCCATTTAAGTATTTTTTGGGTGTAAATTATGGTTAATTAGCCATTAATAGATTAATTAGGTAATAAATCTATTAATTGACTAGTTAACATATTTTGAAAGAAATTATTTGGGGAGTTATGGAATGATTAAGATAATTAGCTAATTGATTAGCTAAAAAAGGGAAAATGAGGTAAAAAATATATGGAATGAAATAGGTTTTGGGAGTTACCTTGTAGAAGGGATTTGATGAGATAGGTTTTGAATTGTTACCTATTTTTGGCACTTCTGACTTGGTTGAGGGATGATTACCCGCTGCTCGCTTCGCGTGTAGGAATCCCGTTATGCCTCAAGGGTATTTTTGTCCTCTTTTATCCAAAAATCCACGTGTCGCCTTGTGATTATTTTTGGCTCTACATATAGTACAATACAAAGTGTGTGTGTATGGAAAAAGTTTGGTGTATATGTAAGTATATGTAAGTAGAGCGTGGATAGGTACAAAAAGTAGAGATGGTTAACAAAAAGTAAGGATAATCATTTAGGCATACACCATTTTTCTCCCTATGTACACCCATGTTTCATTATGTTTGTAAAATTTATTTAAATTATAGGATAAGATAATTTTTTTTTCTTTCAAAACGATAAATTTTGTTAGATTAGATGTTAGATTAGTTACAGATGGGATTCGATCTCACTCGTTGCAAGAGCTCAACTCATTTCTAACACTGTAATAAGAAGCCACTTACATAGAATCAAATAATTAGAAATAAAAAATGTGTAAGAAGAGAGAAAGAGTGATTAATTATCAACTTGCACAATTTGAGGCCTTTTCAATCTGATACATACATAGCCCCAGATTAGTGCGAGCCATCCCCTATATTCTTATTAGCAACTTGCACAATTTGTTTTATATATATATATGCTCCAAACAAACCCTAGACCTAGCTCAGTGACTTCTCAGTCCTTAACTGATACAGCTATCTAGCTGATCAACAACCAAACCTTTATTAACATTGAAAATTTGAAACATCTCTCTCTCTCTCTCTCTCTCTCTCTCTCTCTCTCTCTCTCTCTCTCTCTGTGTTTGTAGGGTATCCAAGGTCCAAACCCTAAAAGCTTAGGGGAACATCCATTATTCTTCATGATAAAATTATGAAAAGAGAGATCAAATGTTGGTGCACTAGTGCATGAGACATATATATAGTATTGGGTCCCCATGCAAATATATCCACAATCTACTCCTAGACTGATAATCTTGACCTTTCACAGTACTACTATTCACACCACCACCACCACCAAAATGGCAAATCCCTTCTTCACTCTTCTCCCCCATGCCAATTTGGATCTTTCGCACTCTCATTTCATGTTTATATGACATTACATGATTACATCCTCTCCATTACCTATTCATCTCTCCTCCAATCCCTATTCTCCATCTGCGTCAATAGACTACCCAATTAACTAAGGACCACTTTCTTCTTTTCCTTGGACATACTTTAACTTTGTAATACTGGTAGAGGCACCAACTATTATTTGAAACATTTTTTTTTTGTTACATTAGAGGAGGAATTCGACTCTGAACCTATTATAATTTTAACTCATTGTTTTATCTTTTTCGGAATTTCAAGGGCTATTATATATCTCAACTTTTAGGTCTAACTAATGTGATGGTATATTTCTTTTCTTTCAGTTTGGGCATGCTTTGGAGAGATCCTAAGTATCACTAGTTGTATAAACTCATGTATTTATGTATCTATCTCATAATTACATTTCTAGATGTGTGATGATATAGCACACACAATCGGTTACTACTATTGATAACCATACACAGTTGGTGCTAGAGCATATTTTCTTTTGCTCTAGACTTCATTGATTCTCAAAAGGTAAGAATCGATGTGTGATGTGTCAAATCAGTTGGTAACTATAAGTTGAGATGACAATTAAGTCTCTAGTATTGTTGTTTTTGTAATTAATTTCCCTCTCAATTTTAGTCAAATTAACAAAGCATTGCATGATTGAGAGTCAACCACAATGTGATTGTTCTTAAACATGTTCATTTTGGTGTTTATATGTTAGTTAACATCGTTAATAGTATGGTCTCTGCCTTTAAACCATACTTAGCTAGCAGCTGAAATTTTGTGTTAGTGGGTGCGTTTGTCAGAGGGAGATAGAACCCACCACAACTGATTTCAAAGACGCAAAGGTACTCCAATTTTTTTCAGCATCACCACCCTTCATCTTTATCAAGCAAAAGACTATGATTTTGTCTCCTCAAAACAACACACGCTTCATCATAGCCGTTGAGAATTAGGTCAACTGCATCAAAAAGTTTGGCTAATTACACTATTTTTCCTCCTTTTGTTTTTGGATAAAAAGGGAGAAATTGAAATCCAGCAATAGGATTTGGATTTCTTCTTGTCGTTCTCTTTTCCTTTCCTTTTTGGTTTATAAAGAACAAACAAAGCCTACTTAATTAAGAAACAAAGCTTGCTTAATTAAGAATTAAACTATTTGAGTTGGTGACAGTGTGTATATCAAGTGTTAAAAGTTCCTCCGTTTATATGATGATTGATTATATGAACATTTAGATCTTACATAAAGTTTTTAATTATTGTGTTAACATTTTTAAGCTTTATTTTCTTGGGAAAACATGCTTTGTCCTTTGAAATAAAGGGCAGGGATGGCCTATTTAAGGGGTACTGGACAGAAATCATTATTCATAGTCATAATGTTGTGTTCACTTAGATATAACATTGTCATTTCAAAATTTCTCAAGTTTTGACTTGAAAATTTATTGCAATAATAATAATAATAATAATAATAATAATAATTCAATAATAGCCTCTATTAACACATAGTGTTCGTCAATTTCTTTGAACTTAATTAGATGCCTCAAGTATTTGATTTGGCTAATATTTTTGCAAGAACGACCTATGAGGTGTAACTTGAAAAATAGACAGTTCAGATTATTGTAGTTTGATGTGGTATGAGCCCCATAATTAATCTCCATTATTTGAAAGAAAAAAGAAAGGGATCTCTTTCTTAAAGACTCTGTGTGTGTGTGTGTGTGTAACCATTTTCCAGCTAATTTTACTGAGAAATTAAAATTGGTATGGATTTTATTAGGTTAAGAGTTTGATACGTAGCTGCAAAAGGTTCATATTCTTCTGAATATGCTAAGCTAAATAGCAATCACCTGCTTTACGTACGTATCTCTTTATCAACTATGAGATGATCCCTTTTCTGTAGATAATAAAATGCATGCTAGCTAGGTAATTTGAATTGTGAGTTTGACTTATATTAATTATCGTTAAGTAGCACTGACTAAAGTATGCTTAAAATAAATAAGTTTATCTTTTTAGAGAATAACATGTACTCATGCTATAGATTCTCTACTTAGAAAGGCTGAAACTTCTTTAAGATAAATTGGGATATCTTTTACAAAGTAACAGCTGTGAATGAAATCGATCACAAAGTTTATATCTTTTTAATTTCTTTTTTGGTTTTAATCATGTTGTAGTTTACACCAACTAAATTCGACACACAAACAAATTTCACATCTAAAATTTATGAACTTACGTAGTGTACTGTTATTTCGTGAGAATATAATGTATTATCTTGTCAAATAATCAGTTATCAGTTATCACTATGCAATCAAACAAGAATCCAAATGGGCATAATAGGAGGCAGATTGTCTACCCTCCTGTTTGGACGCCCTTCCCATCCCCTCTTATTTGTATGGTTACGGTTAAGCCACGTCAACATTTTACATTCTTATTGTTTTTTGTTTTATTATCTCTATAAAAAATCAATATAAAATGTTGACGTGAGTTAACCGTGACCGCACAAAATAGAAAGGGATAGGAAGGGCACCCAAACAACAGGGCAGACTATCTGCCTCCTGCATAATATGCAAGAGTTAAGAGAAATTTAGGGTTCCCGTTCTTGGCTCGTGTAAACCACCCATTCAACCCCAATTAGGGTTCTTGGTGTCAATTAGTCCAACGAAACGGAAGATGGGTTTTTGTCCTCGTCCAAATCTCGTCATGGATTTCCTCTTGGACAAATCAATCATACAAGGAATCTCAGTGCTTTATAGGAGGCTTTAAGATGACAAAACATTTGAGAGAGAGATGCCACAGAAGCTTTATGATGTCCAATAAAAGTGTAGCATAAATAAATGATAATCCTATAACCTCCCTCTCACGTTACCACCAAAAGAGGAATACAATGACATACGAAAGGCAAACTCATAGCAAAATTTCTGGCTTTAAAACCCTCACATATATATATATATATATATATATATATATATATATATATATATATATATATATATATATATATATCCTTTCAAATCAACTCACAACACAAATTTGGCAACATATCGTTTCATGTCGTTGGGTTTTGCATATATGTAGGGTTTCATAGGGGAAATGCATAATTATTAGGTTACGAAAAAAATCAAATGCAGCATTGAGATGTCTCGGTAGCTAGGGAAAGTTGGAATTATGATTACTAAATATATATGGAGAGATTTTTCAGTGTTCGAGAGTAGGCTTGGCAAACGGATCGTGTCTATCGTGTTCGTGTCGTTTTCGTGTAACACTTGTTATCTTAATGAGCCGTGTCATGTCACACATGTTATCTTAACGGGTCCTTAACAGGGGTAAAGTGACCCGACCCATTAAGAAAAATATTTTTTTTCTTCTTAAATTTGCACATACCACACATTGCCACATAAATATTACTTCAAAACATTAAAATATATTTGTCGTTTAAGTACTACATCTACACTAAAAAATAAGAGCCTAAAAAAATACATCCATACACTATTAGTCTATTACGAAATATTAAATGTGCAAAAATATGCAAAATGAAAGAGTTTTTGTTTTCAATGTTGTGAAGCCTTTCTCAAAAATTTAAACCTTGCCAATGGAACTCAAAGTTTGCATGTTATTCATTTTACAAAATCCTCAATTTTCATTGATCATCATGGAGAAATATTTACCTAATCCCCCATGCTGAATTGTAATAATTTAACTACTTTGTTTTTTGTGATTTTGTGGCGTATACGATCTCGAAGCATATACAAACAAGTTTGACGGTTTGGATTGTTGAAATTAGTTTCATAGGATGCGTATCCCGTCAAAACGATAGATTCACTAACACTTAGAGTTTGTTTATACTTTCATTAAGTATAACATAAGATACTAGTGAAAATATTTTAAATTGAAGATCGAATTCATTCATTGTATTCATATAGGGTCAATGAGTGTAGCTGTAAAAAAATCATCAAAATCGGAGTTAAAATAACCGTTAAATCGTGATTTTTCGTTTATAACCATCGAAAAGTTTTGCCCCGTTACTTGATCTTTAAATGTTTTTTTTTGTGATTTTCGGCGTATGCGATCTCGAAGCATACACAAACAAGTTTGACGATTTGGATTGTTGAAATTAGTTTCGTATGATGCGTATCTCATCAAAACGATAGATTCACTAACACTTAGAGTTTATTTATATTTTCATTAAGTATAACATAAGATTTTGTGGTATCCACTAGTGTAAATATTTTAAATTGAAGATCGAATTCATTCATTGTATTCATATAGGGTCAAGGAGTGTACTTGTAAAAAAATCATCAAAATCGGAGTTAAAATAACCGTTAAATCGTGATTTTCATTTATAACCGTCGAAAAGTGTTTTCCCATTACTTGATCTCTGAATGTTTGTTTTTTTCGATTTTTTGCTGATGCGATCTCGAAGCATATACAAACAAGTTTGACAGTTAGATCGTTGAAATTAGTTCCGTATAATTCGTATCCCATCTAGTTCAATGGTATATAACTATATATATAAAATTGTTAAATTAATATATATATATATATATATATAATTATAGTATTTTTTTAGGGTTATAAAATTATTAAATTAATATTCTGTTTATCGTGTCTAACCGAACACCTGTTAATTTCATGTCGTGTCGTGTCAGAAATTGTCAGCCTATTCAAGAGCATGGCCTAGTACAGTCAATATCACAATACAAGTAGTTTGATACTTAAAAAGAAAATTTTCATCACTTATATTATAACAGTTGATATATCAAATCGTATTCCTAACATACTAAAAAAATTCTTGTATGCATGTGTTTTTGGCTTTATCGTTTTTGTTCACAGAACCGCCAAACAGAGGTCTAGAGCCACGTAACACTGCGGGCAAGTAAAACACTAAAAGTTAAAATTATGACAAATGGGATATGTAGTCCCAGTGTGAAGTCAGTTTTCACATTTGGGGTAGTGCATCTATAGAAAGTATGGACCGTCTAGGGTTACACAGCCTTCAATGAGGTGGAGAGTACTGGAGACCGAGAGCTAGTGATCGGAGATTCGGAGGTGGTACCCTTGTTAGCAAGCTCCCTCGTCATGATCAATTACCCCTTTTTTTTTCTTTTCTTATTTTGTACTTGTCTATCTCCATATGTTTTGAACTTGACTAATTTCATCTTGGGTGCTTCATTCAGTTAACGATATTGGTCGGTTTATCTAATTTGACGTTAATCTATTATGACGTGTGATCAAATTTGCACGTACCATGCATGTATATCAAATTGATTACACATAGACCAAATTAAAAATGCGTGAAAAAAATAGTCCTTAACCCATTGGTAAAACCCTATTATTTGTGATAAATTCAATTTGGGTACTTGTGGTTCTTCAACAAAAGAAAACTACTGTTTGGGTGCGTACCTTGAGATTATGTTTGAGTGAGGGACTTTTAAGTTCTAAAGAATTTAGAATATAGGTTTAGTGGTCGAGGAAGAAATATACTACAAAGAGAAATAGAAATGCCTTACATAGTTATTACAAATGTCTGAGACATTTATTAAAAACTCATTCCAAGTAGTGCTTAGCAAATCTTTCTTACATAATGCTTTTATAATGTTGACAAGAACGTGCATTTCTAATTTCTTCTATTTAACATTTTGTAATTCATTCCTTATAAACTTTCCCACAAACTCAGTTCTTGAAAGTATACACAACCTAAAAGAGAGGGCTTGTGATTCATTTCTTATTTAACAAGACAATATTCCCTTTGTTGTGGAACTGGATAATATATTTGATAAGTTAACCAAATAAAAACATAAGTATTTTCAATAAGAATAAAAAGTTGAACAAACACCAAAAATCTAATGGCTTACTTGAAAAATTTGCAAATACACAATAGAGTTTTGGATTCATAATGTAAATTATATTTTTAACTTCAAATCGAACGAGTAAGATCACTTCTAACATTTTTATGTTCATCACTAAAGAATAGCGTACGAATAATACCAATGACAATCTTAATGGTAAAAAATCACTATGCACTGTTTTTCTTACACACTTTCAAATCAAATTAATACTCGTGATATTTTAAAACTTTGATAGTAAGAATTCGACTTTCACTTCTATATCTCTGGAGCAAAGGGGAAAAAATTTCAGCTTTTGAATTTGTTTATTGAACGAATGAGAGAGTTAATGACAAACGTAAACAGTGCTATTACATTTGCATTTATTAACAAAAGCCCGAGAGCTTAAAGACTCATTGAGGCACCACCCCGCTAATGATCCAATCATGATTCGGTTCAAAATAAAAAAATGATCCAATCATGATTGATTTAATCAAGAAGATGGTCTCTCCTTCCTCCTCCCTCAGCAAGCAAGAAGCAGGCCCACAGGTACCCCTCAGAGCCACGTGGACCCCACCTTCTGCACAAAGAAAACAAAACTCTCCTTGACCTTTCTCTCCCTTGATTTAGGCTCTCCTTTTACAGTGAAATTTTTTATTGTTACGAAAAGACGAATAATACATTATATATTTTTATAGAAGTGTTGATAAATTTTATTTTTTAAGTTGTTAGCTTTTTAACACATATATGCTATTATTTTTATAATGATACATGATATACTATCTCGTGTACCGATCACACTAAAAAATATCTTCCTTTTACGGTTTTACCCATGGTCTAAAATATCTATAATATCCTGATATTTCCATCGAAATTTCCGTGTTTTTGGACTACCGATATTTTTTTGGACTACCGATATTTCCGATATCATCGATATTTTAGACCTTGCTAAATCACTCATGTATATTACCATGTAATGTATAAAGTGTAAAATATTGTACTAATTCATTATATATAAATGATTATGGTGTGTTTAAACTTCTTTCATTAATTAGTACATATTTTCTACACTCACAATGTTTGCCAGCTCGCTATATAATCAACTTAAATCAGTTATATCTATAATGCAATGCATTTCCTTCCAATTTTTTGTGATAAACTAATAGATAATTGACTAAATAAACATCCGGCAAAGTTTCAATAAAAATTTCCAAGTTTTTCTTACAATTTTCATAGTTTTTATTCAATTTTTATCGATATTGATAATATTCTGATATTTCTATCGAAATTTCCGTGTTTTCAGACTACCGATATTTCCGATATCATCGATATTTAATACCTTGATTTTACCCAATTACCCAAAAACAGCATCCCGACAATCATTTTTTCACCCTCTTCTCCACTACACTACTGTTTTTCACCAGAGAATGTCCCTCTCCCTTCATTTTTTACACCACCTTTGTGAACTGTGTTCCGGCTGGTCATGACTAGGGTTGAACGCCGTATGATTCCTCTTTCACAGACTACACACAATTCTAACAATTAGTTTTATATATACACAACAACAAACAAGCTTTATTTTGTTAAGTACGGTCGGTTATATGAATACTAGAACGTTACTGTGCTCAATTTTGCGCCAGTCTTTCGTTCACTCCAAGATCTCCATATATTTTCTTATAATCTATTTCATAGTCTTCATCTACCCCTTTTGCCCTGAGCCTAAGCAACAGATTGCTTGAACTCCATAGGAGAGCCACCAATCTCAAATCAGACATGAAGAAAGAAATTAACTAAAAACTTGAAAATCATAAACATAACACTAAACTTTTCAGCGTGAAAAAATGTCAGGATGGGTCTGGGACCATTATGGTCCCTTCATGACTTCGCCTACGCGTGTCTAGATCATCTTAACTGGTTTTCTCTCATTTTATCTTTAATTGAGGCGACTCCTACTTTGCCTCAGATGTCCTTGTTCCTAATCTTATTATTTTTCGTGTGCTCACACACACATCCAATTAAACATTCTTATCTCCACTACACTCATTTTTTAATATGTTGCTTTATATATTTACACAATATAAGAAAATGCTAGTAAGATTTTTTTTGGATCGTATTTTATAAACTACATGATGTGGTAATTGATAGTTGAACTCTTTCTTTTGTGCTTTATTAACCACTACATCATATGATATATAAAATATAGTCTAGAAAAATGGTCTCTATAGTCTAGAAAAATGGTCTCTATCATCACCATGCAATATATATTAGAGAAATGCTAAGGAGAGCTCTTAAAAATGGGACTCTCTGGCGCATCATTTTTTGAGACAATATTTTATAACGTTGAAACGATAATTGACATTAAACAGTGAGGTTACAAAATGCCCATGAAAAGTCTCATTTTGAGAGAGTCCCTTAGCATTTCCCTATATATTATGATTGGTGGATAAATTAATAAATAAATGTTAATTATTATTATTATTATTATTATTATTATTATTATTATTATTATTATTATTATTATTATTATTATTATTATTATTATTATACTGCTTGAGCCATATAATATATACTAGCTAGCTATCATAATTATAAGACTTGGAATTTTCAAACTTTATATTGGAGGTGAAGAGCTATTTCGAAAACTATTCTCTTCTACCCAAGTAGTTGATAGATTAAAGCCGTAGTGTAATTATTGTGATGATTATTCTAAGAATACATACTAATGAAACCAATGTAATACAAATACTAGTTACAAAGGGTTTAACGTCCAAATCTTACCTGACATGAAGTTATGTCTTTTCAACTAATTTTTTCTGCTGAGTACACATAAACCCATCAGGATCCTCTCTGGATCCCTTTCATGAGGATCCGTGATTCGTGTTCGTTCATTGTATATCGTGCGGTTAATTTTTATCAGGTACTATTTGTGTTTAATTTTAAATAAAAATATTTAAAATGATTTTTAACTATGAACGAACACGATTAACAGATTCCAGGGATCCTCATAAAGAGAATCCCAATTCCACATAAACAACATCATGATTATGTTCCTTTTATCCAACCTTATACGTATAATACTTTTATAGTTTCGTGTATTCGTCCCTATGAGCTAGTCTCAAAATTTTCCGCGCGCGCCACCATGATTGTTCCTAACAAAATCATGTTGCTAACTCAGATATATTAGTAATACGATTAGGGTTGGATATAGTTTCCTAGATCTTCCCCTCCGGCTTTTCAAACCCTAATTTATAAAAGTGAATTCATTTTCAGGTAATTTTATTATCCTTGGGCGTTTTCAGTTGTATTCTTACATCTAGTGGTTGCCATCAATCGGCCACACAAAAAGCCTATATGGACCATCACCTTGGTGCATCGAAACCGTATGATTCTCTTTTCCTCAGTGGCGGACACGTGGCGGACCGACGGTGTTGATGGACGCGTCAATCAGACGGCGGTTGGTTTGAGATGGCGAGTGCCGGCAATATGGGGAACAACATAGCCGGACGGTTCAGATGCTTTTGATCCTATTTTGGCAACCCCTGACTAGTCAGTCAGTCAGTGTGGTCTCTCCTCTCTGGGAAGAAGAGAGGACGAGAAGGGGGACCGACATAGGTTGTGGGGCCCACTGGACCTGTGTCTGCCACGTCATTGTACCATGCTGGGTGGAATGATGACGCTGTCAGGTATTGATGATGCGGATAGACGTAATCACAGCTTCGGTGCTTTTTCATCTGAAGGGGAAAAAGCAGATAGCAGAAAGGGTGTCTAGTTTTGTCATTTCACCCCGACTTCGGCTTCGGCTTCGCACGTGCGAAATCTTCTTCTTCTTTATCTACCTACGCTTCTCTTAGAGTAAATTGAAAATGGGCTTGAAACGACCCATTATTTTTGTTGGGCATGATTATTAGGCCCATAGACAAGTGGATTAGATTTTAGGGGTTTTTTTTTGGGGGACAGAGAGGTTTGGAAAAGAATCATGAGCCATTTGGGCACCCAATTACATAAGCATAAAAAATGTACTAAAGGTAACAAAATGCTTTGCAGATGTGAACGTAATTACATTGGTCAGAGCATATATGCTTCCCTTACGCATAGAGTTTGAGTATCATTTCCCCTGATTAGATTAGCTTATTGTAGAATGCCGCTTGTATATGCTAAAGAAAATAACAAATTTGCATCACTCGACAAGATTGTAACTTGGGTGGAAGAGCCCAAAATTACCAAATCCTGAGTCGATTATGTGGATAATAAATTTAATACCTTAACGGAAAAATTAATCAATTATTACCTATATTGACGCATTGCGTTAGATTCAAATTGAAGTTTACCAAACACTAGTCATACATTCATGCAAATTAAAATACTTTTGGGTTGAATTGACACATAAATTAAGCATCTAGGAGATAGGGCCCGCCCTGAAGGTAGTCGGGTAAAGCAACTGCCTAGGGCCCCCGACTTTTGGGGCCCTGAATATATATATACACTCCAAAAGTAAGAAAAATAACATAAAAACTTGGTGGTGTGGTAGAAAAGAATGCATTTATTTGGTTACTGTCTCTTGTTTGAAACATGACGGAGGCCTTTTTTTTTTTTTTTTTTTTTTTTTTTTTTTTTTTTTTTCTTCTTCTAATTAAAAGGCCACGCTAGTAAAGACTTCCAGACAAGCATATTCAAATAGCCCATTGTCAAGCAAACATCTCGTGTTCATTGGATGGTTTATGGTGATAGAAACACTGCTTTCTTTTACAATTTTATTAAGAAACGTGCTAATCGGAACCGTATTGCCTCTATTTGCAGAAGTGATGGGTCTATTACATCTGTAGAAAATGAGATAAAACATGAAGCTGTGGGTTACTTTCAGAGTCTTCTTGGCAGTGATTTCGCTCTTCCTTCCTTTGAAGTCAATCTTGCTGACCTTGTGACAAATCCTATTTCTACTGAAGCGGTTACTGCGATAATAAGGGAGGTTTCTGGTGATGAATTCTGCAAAGTTTGTTTCAGTTTGAAGGCAAATAAGGCTCTAGGCCCAGATGGTTTTAATGCCTTTTTCTTTCAGAAAGCTTGGCCTATAATTGGTGATCAAATTATTCTGGCTATTCAGGAATTTTTTAATTCCACCCGGTTACTTCGTGAGCTAAACACCACCATAATTACCCTTGTGCTTAAAGTTCCTAATCCTTCTTCTATGGGGGATTTTCGGCCTATTTCTTGCTGCAACATCCTTTATAAAATCATCTCCAAATTATGGCTAATAGAATCAAAGTTGTTCTTCTTGACGTTATTAGTGATGCTCAATTTGCTTTTGTTGGAGGGCGGCGTATTGGGGATAATATTTTGCTTGTATATGAGCTTTTTCGAGGTTATCATATGAACAATGGTACTTCTAGGTGTGCAATCAAGGTGGATATCCGTAAAGCCTATGACACTTTGGATTATAATTTTCTGCTTGGAGTGCTTTCAGCTTTTAATTTTCATCTAAGGTTTGTTCAATGGTGTTTGTACCATACTTGACTAATCCCGAAACTACTGAGCACCGGTCAACGTTATACCGTCAAAGACCCAGAAGAGTTTCCCTGCAACTAGGAGGCCAATCACAGCGCAACACGTGTCGACATCAGAAGCCAATCATAGCGCAACATGTGTCAACATCAGAAGCCAATCATAACACGACACGTGTCAATATCAAAATGAAACTAGAAACTCTCTTCTATAAATAGAGATCATTCTCCCACAATATTTTCTAATGTCATTTGTACTAAATCATTCACTAGTACTAACTAAAGGAGAGCTTGAACCTATGTACTTGTGTAAATCCTTCACAATTAATGAGAACTCCTCTACCCCGTGGATGTAGCCAATCTGGGTGAACCACGTACATCTTGTGTTTGCTTCCTTGTCCCTATCCATTTACATACTTATCCACGTTAGTGACCAGATCAATATAGTGAAGGTCACAAACTTAACATTTTCTGTTGTACCAAAGTCCTCACTGATTTTGTGCATCAACATTTGGCGCCGTCTGTGGGAACGACACTTATTCCCACTCTCTTCAGCTTTATCAAGCTGGTTTCTACCATTCGTACACTCTCTTTTGACCAGGCATCCCTCTCCAACATGGGGAGCGAAGGAAGCCACAACACACAGAATGACACCCTTCTTGCACCTAGTGTGAAGCAACGAAAGAAGGAAGGAAACAGGGTTGCTCTTCAAGCTAAAGTCGATGAGTTAGAAGCTCAAAACAACAAGATAGCAATAAAGAATGAGGTCCTCCAGGAGCAGTATGAGAAACTCTTTGAGACGTTCCACGAAACTATGCGTACTCAAACACGCGAGCTTGTTGCCCCTGTGGACATTAACCATCATCTGAGTGCCCCCAACACGGAGGGTCACATTCCTTCGACATGGGTATCCCTGATGAGGAGCTAGCTAATCATCAAAACATTGATCAACATGAGACTTCTCTCAACCCAGCTGCTTCGACCTGAAGTAGGAGAAGTGGAGGAAGACACCTCCTTGTAGAAGGGTTGGAAGGATCGAAAGTCGTTTATCGTGACTGCCGAGACTTCTTAAAACAACGTTGAGAGAATCCCCTCCACATATGCTCGAAGATCAATGACCTAAGGGTTTCTGAAAGACTCGGTCCTCTCCCACGACCCAGGCTAGTTGCCAATCTAGGGAAAGAACGACATGTCCTAGAGGAACATGAAGGTACCGGGGACTCTGAGGTATTTCGACAGACATACCTTGAACGTTAGTACGCCGAGTCCAGGGAAAAATCACATGCTCTTGATCAAACCTTCCTACTTCCAAGAAGAGATGGAGATTTACGAAAGAAAACTCCAGTGGTACATGACTCCACTCATGACTCTCTTGTCCTATAGCTTCTTAAGGAAGTAAACAAGTTGAAGGCCGAACGACAAGCTGAGATACCTGATTGGAACCAACCTAGGCCTGACCCTCTTACAAGGAGGATCCTCGACACCCCCTTCAAGCAAAGACACAGCAACAGCTTGGCTTGCAACTCTATACTGGAAAGGAGGACCCGATTGAACACCTTAACCTCTTTGAGTCCACCACGACATACCGAATGCACACCGACAAAGAGCGATGCCTTCTCTTCCCCTTCACCCTATCTGGCAGAGCTCTAAACTGGTATTACCGTCTTCCACCTGAGACGATAGACTTATTTGAGGAATTGAGGAAACTGTTTGTTTCTCAACACATTTTCCAGATCGATCGTTTGCATTCTGCAGATGACTTGTACATTATTCGTTAGAAGCCGGACGAGTCACTACGAGAGTATGCCGGTCGCTTCAGCCATAAGTATTCTCGCTGCGTTGAGGCAGATGACAAGACCGCCCTCAAGGCCTTCACGACAGGCCTACGTGATTGTTTCTTCAAGTACATGATTAATCCTCACTTGGAAGACTTACTCTAAGGTGATGGCACAGGCTTACAACCATGCCTTCGCCGAGGTAAGGACATATCAAGGGAAACCCCCCACAACCACCCTTTATCAGCAAGTAGGGAGTGGAAGCCAGATTCAACCAAATGAGAAGACCTTGACCTTCCAAACGACATCGGTGCCTCCCCCTACCTTACTTAATACTTTGCCAAGTCAACAGACATATCAATCTCAGGGCAAAAGGAAAGATTTCCATCCTCACCAGTTTCATTTTAGTAAAAGGAGTAAGGGACACTAACGCGATAACCAAGGGTATCACTACGATAATCCCCGACCTCAGGCAGTCAACACAGTGGGTCAAGCACGTGTCAGGACAGCCCCTACCCCGAGGTATGAGGCCTACACACCTTTGAACGCCACATGCGTGGCCATTTACCCCAACATAGCACACCTGATACCGAAACTAAAGCCGAGGCACCCGGATTACAAGTCCACGAAGAACACGAGCACGTTTTGCTGCTACCACGAGTATAACGACCATGACGGCGAGAAGTGTATCACCCATCGTGATCATATTAAAGCTTTGACATGTGAAGGAAAAATTGATCAATTCCTCATTCACCCTCCAAGGGGTAACCGTAACCAACGCCAGGTGAATGTGATATATTCCATAAGTGGTGGCACACCCATATCTAAATCTTCCAACAGGGCCATGAAAAATAGTGAACGAGCTTTAAGGTCTGGCCACCAAGTGTTTCACGTGGAAGACATCAGGAGAGGCAGGCATCAAAAGCTTAACTGGGATCTAATATGTTTCTACCCTGAGGAAGAAGGAGGTATCATCTACCCTTACAACGACCCACTGATCGTGGAAGCTCACATAGCCAACTTTGAAGTACAACGAATCTTGGTAGACATGGGGGTTTCGGTCAATATCATGTTTGTCGAAGCTTTCAGGGCACTTAATGTAGCTGAACACTTGCTCGATCGCTCGATTTCCCCTCTAATAAGCTTCTCCGGTGATATCGTGCAACATTTGGGGAGCATACACTTACCTTTCACCATTGGTACATGCCCTTACACAACTACCATTACCACTAACTTCCTGGTGGTTGATTGCCCAACGACATACAATGTCATCTTGGGATGCACATGCATTAATGATCTCAAGGCCATGGTATCCATACATATGTTGTTGATGAAATTTCCAACCCCCTGTGGGAATGGTTACATCAGAGGAGATCAACTTAGTGCACGATCATGTTACAACACTTCGGTCAAGCACCAACACCTGCTTGTGCCCAAGGAAACCCTTTCTATACATGACCAAGTCATAAAGACCAGCCTAGACGAAGCCAACTTGGATCTTCACGGTGACAACAGTCAACCCGACGATCATCGAGATGACTCTTTCACCCAGCAAGCACAACCCGCTGAAGAGTTGGAGAAGGTCTTTATCTTAAAAGATTATCCGGATCGCATGGTGAAGATTGACACCACCTTATCACCACCCATTCGGTTGACATTGATCTCTTTTTTGCAAGAAAACACTGAGGTCTTCGCCTGGTCATACGAGGACATGCCAGGCATCTCTCTCGATATCATTTATATCGCTTAAGTATTGACCCCAAGACCAAGCCAGTGAGACAGAAGCGAAGATCCTATGACTTTGAACGGTACGAGGCAATGAAGGCAGAAGTTGAAAAACTCAAAGGCATAGGCTTCGTCCGCGAAGTCAATTATCCAATGTGGGTAGTAAATGTTGTCCTTGTTAAGAAGAATCCGACCAAGGAAAGTCTCATGCTTCAAAAGGTCTTATGGAGAATGTGTGTCCATTACACCGACCTAAACAAAGGATGCCCGAAGGATAACTTTCCTCTTCCTCTTATAGACAGACTTATAGACTCTACAGCAGGGTGTGAACTCCTGAGCTTCATGGATGCTTACTCAGGATACAACCAAATCCTCATGAACCTTCCGGACCAAGAACACACAGCCTTCACTACTGACAAGGGACTATATTACTATAAAGTCATGCCCTTCGGCCTAAAGAATGCAGGAGCGACTTATCAGAGACTGGTCAATTCAATGTTCGCCGAATAGATTGGGAAGAGCATGGAAGTTTACGTTGATGGTATGCTAGTCAAGAGCAAACATGCTGACCAACACATCACCAACTTATCTAAAACTTTCACCATTCTGAAGAGGTATCGAATGAGGTTGAACCCCAACAAATGTGCCTTCGGCGTAGGCTCTAGCAAATTCTTAGGCTTCATGATAAGCCAGCGAGGCATTGAGGCTAATCTTGAGAAGATCAAAGCAATCTTCGACATGAAGAAATCGGTAACTTCAAAAGACATCCAAAGCCTTACTGGCAAGGTGGCAGCCTTAACTAGGTTCATCTCTAAGGCCACAGACAGATGTGCTTATTTCTTCAAAGCACTTAAGGGAAGTAAGAAGTACATTACATGGACTGATGAATGTGCTGAGGCATTCAAGAACCTCAAAAAGTACATGAGTAAAGCCCATTTGCTCTCTAAACCTGAGGTTGGTGACATTCTCATTATCTATCTGTCGGTATCGGCTTCAGCAGCAAGTTCCGTTCTCATTCGAAAGGATGGTAATGTCGAATGGCCTGTCTACTACACTAGTAAGGCCTTACAAGATGCGGAGACACGATACTCCAACATTGAGAAATTGGCTCTAGCATTGGTCATGTCTGCTTGAAAACTTCGCCCTTACTTCCAAGCACACTCCATCATCGTGCTTACCAATCATCCTCTTCGACAGATACTCCAAAGTCCTGACACTTCTGGGCGAATGATTAAATGGGCGATAGTATTGGGTGAGTTTGACATCTCCTACCAACCAAAGCCAGCTGAGAAGGGCCAAGTAGTGGCAGACTTCATCGCCGACTTCACATATCCTATTGACATTATTTCTACGCCTAAAGAAGTGGTTTCATTACCCTCGGAAGCTCAGAAAACAGAACCAACAGCCCCAGCATGGAGCCTATATGTTGATGGCTCGTCCAACCAATATGGTTGTGGAGCAGGACTAGTCTTTTCGACCCCTGACAAAGTGGCAATGGAGTATGCTTTTCGTTTCAAATTCAAGGCATCGAACAATGAGGCCGAATATGAAGCCTTCCTAGCAGGCTTACGTTTGGCCAAACACCTTGAGGTTAAACAAATTGATATCTTCAGTGACTCCCAATTGGTGGTTAACCAGGTCACCAACAAATTTGACGCTAAGGATAGCTCAATGGCAGCATATCTGGCACAAACACAATTGTTGCTCAAGCACTTCCACTACCAGATCACCCAAATTCCTCGAGCGGCAAACAGTCATGTAGATGCAACTTACAACAAGGAGATAGTTGGATAACTCCGATTTATAGATTCCTTGCTCATGTCACCTTTCCAAATGACAAAGTCCAAGCTAAGCAGATTCGATACAAGGTTACCCGTTACTTGATCATTAATGACCAACTCTACAAGTGGGGTTTTAACCTACCATACCTACGATGCCTTACACCCACAAAGGCGGAAATTGTCATTCAGGAAATACATGAAGGAGTCTGCGGAGATCATGCTGGATCTCGATCCCTAGCACACAAGGATATTACTGGCTAACACTTCACCTAGATGCCATCAGAATATCTCGCTCATGTGATAAGTGTCAACGTTACGCAACTATTCCTCACTCCCCTCCTGAGCCGCTCACTCCTATGATCAGCCCTTGGCCCTTCGCCCAATGGGAACTTGATTTGATCGGCCTAATGCCTGCAGGCAAGGGCAAGGTTCGCTATGCAATCGTTGCAGTTGACTACTTCACAAAGTGGGTCGAAGTAGAACCCTTGGCAACCATTATTGAGGCAAAAATAGAAGACTTCGTATGGAAGAACATCCTTTGCAGATTCGGCATTCCCAATGTGATAGTCACTGACAACGGGCGATAGTTCGACAATAATAAGTTCAGGATGTTCTACTCTAAGTTCAACATCAACTTATGTTTTGCCTCCTCAGGTCATCCCCAGTCTAATGGACAAGTAGAAGCCATCAACAAAATAATCAAGCGAACTTTGAAAACTAGCTTGGACAAGGCTAAAGGTTGTTGGCCAGAATTTGTACCCCAAGTTCTTTGGTCATACCGCACTTCATATCGGACATCAACAGGAGAAACCCTATTGTCACTCGCCTTTGGTACAGAGGCAGTTGTCCTAGTTGAGCTTGAGCAAGCAACGTTCCGAGTCCAGAACTATGTGCAAAGCGAAAATGACAAACAACTTTTCCGAGTCCAGAACTATGTGCAAAGCGAAAATGACAAACAACTTACCCTCAACTTAGATCTAGTCGAGCAATACATAAACCAGGATCACTTGACGAATGTCGCCTACAAGCAGCGCATCTCCAACTACTATGACTCAAGGGTCAAACCTCGTTCTTTCAAAGTAGGGGACTAGGTATTGAAGAAAAGATTACTCTGCGACAAAGTCCCGAGTGAAGGAACACTTAGTCCAAACTAGGATAGACCGTTTGAAGTTGTTAGCATCAGTTGCCTTGGCTCCTACAAGCTTAAAAGCTCCAATGGCAAGACCCTTGGCCATCCATGGATCGCTGATCACTTGAAGTATTATTACAAGTAAACTTACATTGTACAAGTGTTAAGCTTAGCCGTTCGGCATCCTATGTAACGAAGACTATTTGGCATGAATTCAATAAAGAGGTGATTTAGACAACTCGATCCTAATCTTCTTACATTCTTAGCAATGAAACACTCGGGTTCAAAGCTTCAACATGAATGCTTCCAACATGAAACAAAGTCTAAGTATATGTCAACAAGACTATACAAATAAACGAACAGCTTCACAGTATATTCGTTCAGTCATACATTCCAACACATTCATACATAAGCCAACTGTGCTTTGAAAGGGTTCAACATATTTTGTGTCATTCGACACTTGTTACAATGTGCCTAGACACCTTGCCCTTATTCTCACCAACCAGGTGATGAAATGTACAACCCGTACTCTCCTTCATGCCACCAACCAGATGATGAAATGTACAACCCGTACTCTAATATCATTTGGCAACTTGCCACTCATGCCACCAACCAGGTGAAGAAGGAACTCATCTTCATGCCACCAACCAGGTGATGAAATGTACAACCTGTACTCTAATATCATTTGGCAACTTGCCACTCATGCCACCAACCAGGTGAAGAAGGAACTCATCTTCATGCCACCAACCAGGTGATGAAATGTACAACCCGTACTCTAATATCATTTGGCAACTTGCCATTCATGCCACCAACCAGGGGAAGAAGGAACTCATCCTTGTGCCACCAACTAGGTGATGAAATGTGATGAAAGGTGATGAAGGAACTCACCTTTGTACCACCAACCAAGTGATGAAAGCAACTCACCATTCATTCCACCTACCAGAAGACGAGTGGTACAACTTGTACATGTGAACTCCTAGCATTCACAAATAATAAAAAACCTTCAAGCTTGACAACTCAACTAGGGGAGCACTTATGCCCAACAAGAGTTATAGTCACCAACAAAGTCTTATTGCAAGCCAACAACAACTTCAGTGCATGACATACGAAGATCAAGCTATTCAGCCCTCTTGCATCTGCATCAAACATTTCCCCTCTGTAACAATGCAAACACTACATTTCTCAAAAGCTTCACACACTCTTGATCAAGACAATATGAAGCAAAACCAATTTATGGTGCCAACAAGAGCTTCATCAAAGGGGTTCCACCACAATTCTTAAAAGCTTCACACACTCTTGATCAAGACAGTGTGAAGCAAAACCAATTTATGGTGCCAACAAGAGCTTCATCAATAGAGGGCAACCACAATTCTCAAAAGCTTCACACACTCTTGATCAAGACAGTGAGAAGTAAAACCAATTTATGGTGCCAACAAGAGCTTCATCAATAGAGGGCAACCACAATTCTCAAAAGCTTTACACACTCTTGATCAAGACAGTGTGAAGCAAAACTAATTTATGGTGCCAACAAGAGCTTCATCAATGGAGGGCAACCACAATTCTCAAAAGCTTCACACACTCTTGATCAAGACAGTGTGAAGCAAAATCAGTTTATGGTGCCAACAAGAGCTTCATTAAAGGAGTTCAACCACAATTCTCAAAAGCTTCACACACTTTTGATCAAGACAGTGTGAAGCAAAACCAATTTATGGTGCCAACAAGAGCTTCATCAATGGAGGGCAACCACAATTCTCAAAAGCTTCACACACTTTTGATCAAGACAGTGTGAAGCAAAACCAATTTATGGTGCCAACAAGAGGTTTATCAATGGAGGGCAACCACAATTCTCAAAAGCTTCACACACTATTGATCAAGACAGTGTGAAGCAAAACCAATTTATGGTGCCAACAAGAGCTTCATCAAAGGAGTTCAACCATAATTCTCAAAAGCTTCACACACTCTTGATCAAGACAGTGTGAAGCAAAACCAATTTATGGTGCCAACAAGAGCTTCATCAATGGAGGGCAACCACAATTCTCAAAAGCTTCACACACTCTTGATCAAGACAGTGTGAAGCAAAACCAATTTATGGTGCCAACAAAAGCTTCATCAAAGGAGTTCAACCACAATTCTTAAAAGCTTCACACACTCTTGATCAAGAGAGTGTTAAGCAAAACTAATTTATGGTGCCAACAAAAGCTTCATCAATAGAGGGCAACTATAATTCTCAGACCTTCGAAGCAAATTCAATTTATATGGTTCATCCAAACCTTTGACTACTACAAGGTGTGGCTTGCATCACAATCTCTTGCAAAACAGTGTGGAAGTAAAATTTGTATATGTTGTCTCTCCCACATTTTCAAATTTCTAGTTTCCAAAAAAAAAAAAAAAATTGGGAAATTCAAAAAAGCTTCATCAATGGAGGACAACTACAAATTCTAAAAAACTTCACACTATCTTGATTAGGATAGTGTGAAGCAAAATCAATTCATGGTACCCAACAAAAGCTTCAATTCCAAAGCTTCACCTACAAAGTTTTAACTCCAAAGCTTCACCTACAAAGCTTCAACACAAAAGCTTTACCAACAAAAGCTTCATCAATGGAGGACAACTACAAATTCTCAAAAGCTTCACACTATCTTGATCAAGATAGTGTGAAGCAAAATCAATTCATGGTACCCAAGAAAAGCTTCAACTCCAAAGCTTCACCTACAAAAGCTTCAACAAAAAAGCTTCACCCACAAAAGCTTCAACATAAAAGCTTCAACTCCAAAGCTTCACCTACAAAAGCTTGACCCACAAAAGCTTGACCTACAAAAGCTTCACCCACAAAAGCTTCACCCACAAAAGCTTCACTCACAAAAGCTTGACCCACAAAAGCTTTACCCACATAAGCTTCACCCACAAAAGCTTGACCTACAAAAGCTTGACCTACAAAAGCTTGACCCACAAAAGCTTGACCCACAAAAGCTTGACCCATAAAAGCTTCACCTACAAAGCTTCAACACAAAAGCTTCACCTACAAAAGCTTCACACTATCTTGATCAAGATAGTGTGAAGCAAAATCAATTCATGGTGCCCAACAAAGCTTCAACCTCAAAGCTTCACCTACAAAGCTTCAACACCAAAGCTTTAAAATATATATATATATATATATATATATATATATTTTTTTTTTCGGAAATTAGAAAATTCAAAAATTCGGAAATTCAAAAAAAAAAAAAAATCGAAAAAAAATAAAATTGCCTAGACCTCATCTTCTTTGGGCCTAAAAACTTTCATAACAAATATATATGAAGAGGAGTTTTGGGCTACCACTTAGAATAAAAATGCCTTATTCGTTGATAGGAGCATATTTATGCGACTTAGTGAGCTTGTTCTTGTGCATTTATGTTGTGTTTTCTTAGTTAAATTAGTCTTTTAAGCTAGTTTCATGTATTTTCAGGTTCTAAGGACAAAGTATGCAAAAATGTGCATTTTGGAGTCTTTGGAGCAGTTTTGAGCATAAAATGGATATCACATGCTTGGAGCCAAATGGATGGACGAAATTGAAGATCAAAGGAGGCAAGAAATGAAGAAATGAACATGAAGAACAAAGAGTTCAGAATTGGAAGCCAAAGTTTCTAAAGTTGGAGGTTTCCATTCTTCACAGTTTCTATTCTTGGATTAGAAGTTTCCTAATCCTTTTTCACCTTGGTTCCAACCCTTGCCGCACCTTTCAAGCCTCTTCCCTCTTGGATTCTGATTTGTTAGGCCCTTTTCCTTGTGGATTTGGGTTCTACACATCCTTTTCAGAAACTAAGTGGGCCAAAACCCTTTTCTTTGTTGATTTAAATCCTAAACCTAATCTTTAGGCCCTAAGCCTTAAAATATGCTAAGTTTAAACCCTAATCTGATTTCCCTAGGGTTGTGTCGCACCTAATGTTCTATAAGCCTAAAAATCTGCATAAAACCCTAGTTTTTTTCTCCCTTAGATGGGCCAAGCCTTTTATCTCCAAAACCCTAACCTCTTCTCATCAGATTTGTGAAAACCCTAGCTTTGCCGTGCCTATATATATGTGTTTTAAAGCCTAAATTTGTCACCACCTCCCTCCCATTCAGAAATACATCCAGCCGTATCCTCTCCACCATTCTACACCATTCTACATCCCTTTCCACCACCATACATCTTTGCCGCAACCCCTATTCAACCTAAACCTATTTCTGACTCTTTCATACGTCCATAACCATCCATAAACTCTTGTGCCACAGCAAGGTGGGGAAGAAGAAGGCCCTTGGCGTTTCATGCTTGCAGATTGGAGCGTTTTAGGTGTACTTCGTTCTTGTTTTCAATGTTTATTTTGTTATTACTTTCTGATTTTGCTGTAATCATGAGTGGCTAAACCCCTAATTAGTTAGGGGGAAGTTTGAAGCCATGAACATGCTTGAGATATGAATTGATTTCGTCCAATTGTGATTTGTTAAGTTGTGATTGCAATTCAATTATCTATTTCATTCATAACTGATTCTT
The DNA here is from genome assembly GCF_042453785.1 of Malus domestica. Classification (NCBI taxonomy): domain Eukaryota; kingdom Viridiplantae; phylum Streptophyta; class Magnoliopsida; order Rosales; family Rosaceae; genus Malus; species Malus domestica. The sequence goes on along the minus strand of NC_091674.1, from coordinate 20,943,194 downwards.
GTATGTTTATTGAGGGTGCATACTTAGTTTTCATACATGAATTAGATGCTAGAATATAAATGAGTTTCACCTAATCGTTACAAGTTTATATTCATTAGTAGTGAAGGTTGCTTATCACAATCGCGTTAATTGAATTCTTGGCAAACGTATCATGCATTCATAGTTACAATTACCTCGTCAACACTTATGATTTTCATGAAACGTAATGATCTCTTATTGTATCTCTATTATGCATTCATGTAGGGGACTTTTAGAGAATGATTTGGGTTGTTGCATGCATTCATCCAATCCAATGAGTAAAGGAAAATCTGAGGGTTAATTTGTGCATCACGGTTAATCTGGGTTGTTGAGCATCATAATATATGGAAAAGCAATTGGAAATCGATTCATGTTCAAGTGTGTCATGTGTGGAGAATGGACCTCTAACTAATCCATCCATCATCTTATTCATCAAATTTTGTTTTATAATCTGCCTAACTTTATAACTTGTTTGTTTGTTTCAAATTCGTCCAATTCAAAACCCCCCTTTTACTTTCTTGTTTCAAAGTGCTCAATTTAGGTTTTGTTTGTGTTTTTGAGTGTTTTGGTTCAAACCAAAACACTAAATTCGTCCAAAATTGTGTTAAGGTCAGAATTTGCCCAGATTGTGTTTTTAGGCAGTTTTGAGTGTTTTTAAGCTGTTTTGAGTCTTTTGAACCTGTTTTGAGTCCCTTGAATCTATTCAAACGTTTTTAACTTTGTTTTTATGTTTTTGAGTCAGTTTAGAGGTTTTAGCAAGCCTTCCTAATCCCCGGTTTAAAACGATCCCTACTTGCATTTATACTACGATTTGACAACAAGATGGTTTAATTTGTGTGCTTAACTTTTATCACATCATTCGTCAACTCCCTCGACCGGAGACTTGGGGGACTCCTACCATATGCTACTGCACCTTGATACTCGGAAGTCTCACGACCACTCAGTGACTTGGATTTTTCAAGTCTCCAAATGAGAAGTTTTCCTCACTCGGGAAAAAGGGAGCGCTACCTCAACCTACATGCTTCACTCACAAAGCTTCAACATACAAGCTTCAACAAAAGGAAAAATTCAAAGAACTTAGTGAAGAAGGCTTTGGTGTATTTAACACAATACGTTGAAATGAAGCAAAGCTTGTTTATTGATATCTCCGATACGTTACAAATATGTACTTATACATGAATCAAAATAAACAAACAAGAGGGAGCCTTCACCAAGGTTGCTCAAGAGAAGTCTCAGCAGTTGGCAGAGCCCCAGAAAGAGGAGGCACCAAAGGATGATTATTCGAAGCCTTAGTACTAGGCAAAACTCCAGAAAGAGGAGGCACCGAAGGTTGATCATTTTGAGCTTCATTACGCGGTACAGCCCCAGAAGATGAAGGCAATAAATGCCTTTGGAACAAACCCACAAACCTCTGATGATCAAGTAAAATTTGACCATCAGATTCCTGCAACTGTTTGTAGCATAGTCATGTGCGAGCCTGTGCAACTGTTTATTCTCATGCTTGAGCCCTTTGATCTCCTATTTAAGACTTATCACTTCAGCCGCCAATGATTCAACTTGGCGGGTTCGAGCAAATAGGCGTTGGGCCATATTAGACACAGAACCTGCACACTGAACACTGAGAGCCAGAGAATCCTTAACAGCCAACTCATCAGACCGTTTGGAAAGTAGTATGTTATCTTTGGGAGTGAGAAGGTTCCTGGCCACCACCGCAGCGGTCATATCATTCTTCATCACAGAGTCCCCAACGGTAAGATGACCAGTAAGGGATAAGAAGGATGGGCGCCATATGTTGTGTTGAGAAGGCATGGCTGCCTCTTCACCAAAGTTCAAGTCAAAACGACGGTCAGATGGGCTAAACATTCTCAGAAATGATGAAGGAGAAATGAGGTGCAATAAATCTCTGAAGTAAGGGGAAAATTCCTACAAGCAATAACTCTTTGAATGAACTCCTTGCACACAATTGGTGCCCTTATAAAAGAAAGGGCAACAGGGCCGTTGGTTCAAAAATTAAAGAGGCACCACTCTCCGGATTTCGAAGAGGCACCACTCTCCGGATTTCGAAGAGGCACCACTTTCCACATGCAACATCAACTCCTCGGGTACCACATATAACTTTGCCAAAGATCTTTGACAAAGTTTAGACACATAAATTTAGAATGTCCAGCTACCCTACTATTACCCACAAGGGTAAAGGAACAGCACCACTGCTTGATAACTAGAAAGTCCCAATGTGTGTCAACCTCCGTGCTCTGTGGCAAGGCAGACTGGTAAAAATGCCCAACCTTTACTCACATTCGAGAAAACACTCCCAACAAGATTGGTTGCTCAAAAATCGAAGAGGAACCACTCTTCGAATCTCGAGAGCCAAACTCCCAACAAGATTACTTTCTCAAAAATCGAAGAGGCACCGCTCTCCGAATCTCAAGAGCCAAACTTCCAACAGGATTGCTTTCTCAAAAATTGAAGAGGCACTGTTCTCTGAATCTCAAGAGCCAGATCCTCGACATGATTGCTTGTTCGAAAATCGAAGATGCACCGCTCTTCGAACTTCGAGAGCCAGATTTCCTTGGATAAAGCTTGTCTGCAATCTTCACACGTAACATCAGCTTTCTAGTTACCACAAACCATTTTTTCAAAACGCTCTGACAAAGTTAAAACATGTGAAACTTACAGCTCCCATTACATTGCTATGACCAAGAAGGGTAAATGAATAGCATTATTACTTGCTCAAAAATCGAAGAGACACCGCCCTCTGAATCTCAAGAGCCAGACTCCCAACAGGATTACTTTCTCAAAAATTGAACAGGCACCGCTCTCCGAATCTCAAGAGCCAAACTCCCAACAGGATTGCTTTCTCAAAAATTGAAGAGGCACCGCTCTCCGAATCTCGGGAGCTAGATCCTCGATAGGATTGCTTGTTCAAAAATCAAGAGGCATCACTCTACGAACTTCGAGAGCTAGATTTCCTTGGATAAAGCTTGTCTGCAATCTTCACACGCAACATCAGTTTTCCAGATATCACATACCACTTTTTCAAAGTGCTCTGACAAAGTTAAAACACGTGAAGCTTGCAGCTCTCACTACATTGCTACGACCAAGAAGGGTAAAGGAATAGCATTACTACTTGTTGTTAGGGATACTCCTATATATGTCGACCTCCATCCTCCACGGACAGGCAGACCTGCAAAAATGCTCAACCCTTCCTCATATCTGAAAGGGCACTCCCAACGAAGCCTATTGAAATACTTAGCTTTCTTCCCCCCAATAATACCTATGCAAACTAGCCACACCTGAGCAAGAGTATCTCATATCATTAGGGTCAAAAGCAAGAGTATCCTATATCATGCTTTTTCCCTATCTTTTCCTTTGCCCTTGTTCTTACCTGCAAGACAAGGAGAAAGAGAGCAATCAGTCAGCACTTGGAATCAAGCTTCCAATCAGGAACTGACTGCCTGGAACCCCTTGCCTGATTACTTACCTGGCATTGCTCTTGAGTACTCATCTTCAACATCTTATGCTTCCAGAAAAGATACCACATCTGCCTGAGGAACAGATGGGGTAAGTGAGAAGGATACAAGGAAGCATGTGGAGACAAGCGCAACAGAACATATGCCGATTCATCTATTACTTCGTCAACAACAAAAGTATCCCATATCATTAAGGTCGAACACACTCTTGATTTGATGGACTTGTTTTGACCCTCAAATTCTTGAGTCGGCCTTATACTCTGGAGGAAACCAGAAAACCCTCCAGCCCAGTTCAAGAATAAGCCTGTGGAAAGTTACTTCTTCAAAAGCAAAAGTATCTCATATTATCTCTTCTCCATTTGCTTCTCCTTATCATTGCTGCTGTTTATGACACAAGGAGAAGGAGAATAATCAACCGGAAGCCGAAGTCGAACCTCCGATCCAGGTTGCTTGCTTGGAAGTTTGATTGCTTACATTGTATGTTACCTCTTTCGGTAAATCTCTTAGCTCGGTGACTTGGGGGACTCCTACTATAGGGTTTTGTATCGCACTTGACCAAGCTTGAAACTACAAGTAAGCTTTAAGTGAAATTGATACATTACCTTGTGCATCTTCATCGGTTAAAGATACCACCCCTGGATGAAGGAAAAGTACTTCCAGAGAAGATGCCACATTTACGTATGAGACAGATAAGGCAAGTGAAAATGATGCCACACTTCGGTACTTATAATTTTCGTGATTACTCAATGGCTTGGATCTTGCAAGTCCCCAACCGAGGAGCTTTCCTCACTCGGGAACTTAGGGGAGCACTGTTTGTACCATACTTGACCAATCCCGAAACTACTGAGCACCGGTCAACGTTATACCGTCAAGGACCCAGAAGAGTTTCCCTACAACCAGGAGGCCAATCACAGCGCGACACATGTCGACATCAGAAGCCAATCATAGCGCGACACGTGTCAACATCAGAAGCCAATCACAACACGACACATGTCAATGTCAGAATGAAACTAGAAACTCTCTTCTATAAATAGAGATCATTCTCTCACAATATTTCCTAATGTCATTTGTACTAAATCATTCACTAGTACTCACTAAAGGAGAGCTTGAACCTATGTACTTGTGTAAATCTTTCACAATTAATGAGAACTCCTCTACTCCGTGGACGTAGCAATCTGGGTGAACCACGTACATCTTGTGTTTGCTTCCCTGTCCCTATCCATTTACATACTTATCCACGCTAGTGACTGGAGCAATATAGTGAAGGTCACAAACTTAACATTTTCTGTTGTACCAAAGTCCTCACTGATTTTGTGCATCAATAAATGGATTTGGTGTTGTATTTCTAGCCCTTATTTCCTTATGGCTATTAACAGTAAGTTAATCGGTTTTTTTCCCCAGGAAACGTGGTCTAAGGCAAGGAGATCCTCTCTCTCCTTACCTTTTCATTATTGCCATGGAGATTTTTTCCTTAATGATGCATGCTAGAGTCGCTGCTTCCCTTTGTTTTTGTTTTCACTGGAGATGTGACAAGGTTAGGCTTAGTCATATGGCCTTTGCTGATAATTTCCTTCTTTTTTGCCATGGTGACTCTTTATCTGCAAAGGTTATCAAATAGGCTTTGGATTATTTTTCTATCCTTTCTGGTTTATTTCCTAATCACTCTAAGAGTAACCTTTTATTTGCTGGGGTCAAAACCAGTGAGAAAATAAGAATTGTAGAGTGCTTTGGGTTTCAAGAGGGGTCTCTTCCTTTCAAGTATCTTAGAGTTCCTTTGATCACTTCGAAATTGAATTATGCAGATTGTGTGCCTTTACTTGAGAAAGTCGATAATCGTATTCGAAGTTAGGAGCATAAAACTTTATCTTTTGCAGGGCATTTACAATTGGTGATCTCAATTTTATGTAGCCTCTAAGTTTATTGGGCTTCTCACATTTTCCTCCCAAAAAAGATTACAAAAGACATCAAGCAAAAGTTTCGAAGGTTTCTTTGGTATGGTAAGGTATCAGGTTCTTATTTTGCTAAAGTTTCTTGGAAGGAGGTCTGTTGCCCTAAAGATGAAGGGGGTTTGGGGATTAAAAATCTACACTCTTGGAATTTATCTCTTATGGCTCGACATATTTAGATTTTGGTTTGTGTTGGGAAAAGGGAAATAGGTGGGAATTTGTGGTCTAAGTGGGTTAAAGCCTATTTTCTTGAGGACAAGAGTTTTTGGAGCCTCAATGTGCCTTCTATTTGCTCCTAGAATTGGAGAAAACTTTTGAAGCTTCATGAGCTAATTAAGCCTTTTATTCATGTCTCAGTCGGGGGTGGGTCTTCAACTTTTTTGTGGTATGATAATTGGCATCCTCATAGCTCTCTCTTAGATGTTTGGGGTATTGAGGTAGTGTTGGCTTCTGGTCTCCACTTAAATACTAAACTTTCTTCTATGATTATGGCCACTGAGTGGTGTTGGCCATTTACTACTAACCCGGCTTTCCGTTCCATTCAATCAGATTCCCATAGTATTGTGCCTTATTCTTAGAGTTTGGATTTCTCATTTTGGTCCCCTAGCAACATTGGTATTTTCTCTTCAGTTTCTGTGTGGAATTGTATTCGTTGTCTGGCTCCGAAAATTTCTTGAGATCATTTGGTGTGGCATAATGCTTCTATTCCACGTGCGAGTTTTGTGTTGCGGTTAGTCGTAAAAAATAAGCTAACTACACTTGATCGCATTGGTCAGTTTTCCTTTCAAGCCAATCTCAACTGTGTGCTTTGCAACTCTGACTTGGAATCTCATTCCCACCTCTTCTTTGATTGTCCCTTTACTGAAGGTCTTTGGTAGCATGTCTTGATGAGGTATGGGGTTCCTTGACTTCATCCTCCATGGCCTTATTTTGTGGATTATGTGGCAGCCCATTGGCGAGGGAAATCCCTTCCCGTGGTGGTTAAAAAGTTCTCTCTTGTAGTCACAGTCTATTGCATTTGGTGTGAATGGAATAACCGCATGTTCAACAATTGTAGGAAAACCCCTGCTGCTTTTCTTCAGTCAATCACTAATATGATTTGGTGTCGGCTGTGTACTTTGTAGGTTAAGCCCTTAACCATAAACATGACGATCCTCTATAATTGGAATGTTGCTGCTCATTAGGCTCTAGGCTTTCCTGTCGTCTTCCCTTGCATGGGTTAGTTTCTCTCTGTTTGTTTCTTGTTTTCTTTGGCCTTTGCCCTGTTAATATAAATCTTTATTTAACCAAAAAAAAAAAAAACAAAGGCCAGCTGAAGACTCAAAGTATTGTTTTTCCAAGTATAATTAGAAAGCCTACTCTAATTAAAAAAAAAACTATTTAGATTATGTAAACTTAACTAATACATTTGCGTCTAAAAATGCAAGACGTGTATTATCTAATGTTTGCACATCTTTCTTCTTTTGATAAATTGTAATGATATTTGATGTATAAATACTTTTTTTTTCTTCATGTATTAGCAAATTCCTTTTTTTACATATCAATGTACAAAGAGTCGAAGGTTCGAGAATTCTAGGGCCCTACTTCGAAGGCTCGCTTAGGACCCTTAAATTCTCTGGACCAATCCTGCTAGGAGAAAGGAAAATCCTCACCTTATTACGTTTATTACAAAACAACATTTAAGTCATTGTTTTGATGTAAAAAAGGTGATTAAGGTAGGTAGGTAGGTAGGTAGCTAACTGGGTTCAATTGCAGGAAGACAACATCAACGTTTTCCAGTTCGACTAGCTTGGTTGGGAACAACACATTTGATGGCATTAGGGTTCAATATCCCACGTCTCTACACACAGGGCCACATTCCCACGTGTTCTTGCATTCCCTGCTACTTAAAACGCATTCGTCAAGTTTGTACTTCTTTGAGGTCACATCATCCAGGTCTGAATAGTCGTTGTAATTACAAAGATCGCTTTCTGTAATATCAGGAAGAAAAAAAATATATAATAATACAATGGCAAAAATGTAAGAACCGTATAAGAGAGAGAGAGAGAGAGAGAGAGAGAGAGAGAGAAAATGTAAGAACCGTATAAGAGAGAGAGAGAGAGAGAGAGAGAGAGAGAGAGAGAGAGAGAGAGAGAGAGAGAAGGGCATGAGGGTCTGCATGCACAGTGGAATGAAGAGAGAGGTGGAGGAATATGAGAAGAAGAGAAATGAGATGACTTAGCTAGGTTTTATACTAAGTTTACTTGCACTGGGAATTAATGCAAGAATCCACCACATAGGAAAGTATAGATTGACATTCACTTGTAAAGGTCTTTCATTAAATTTGGGAAGATCTTGCACATTCAATGTTGCCAAATTCATCAGATTTCATAAAATTTTATAGGCAATCATGCAAGTTGCGTCACGAATCAGCATAACACGACAAATATGTACTAAAAGTATACTTAACTTGACCATAGCGAGATTACAAAGGTATACATTATTTTTTGTCGCAACAACACCGCCAATGCAGCTAAGCCAAATATAGACCGGAGAAAATGTTAGGACGAAAGAGTTAAATTAAACATGGTAAATACCAAAAATATATATGACAATATTTGAGAATTTCTTGTATATTCATTAATCTCCGAAATGGAGTATATATAGGAGTTACAATTGGTATTACATAGCACTTTGTCAATGTTGGACAACAGACTACTATTTGCACTTTCACTAATATATAACTTGCAACACTCCTCTTCAAGTTGGAGCAAAAATGGCACGCACGCCCAACTTGTCAAGTTAGTTGAAAAACACACTATTAGACACAATCTTAGTAAGCACATTAGTGAGTTGATCTTCAGATCCCACAAACGAAAACATAATAATTCCAGCATCCAATTTTTCCTTGATGAAATGTCAATCAATCTCTACATGTTTTGTTCGATCATGTTGCACTGGATTATGAGCAATCTCAACAGCAGCCTTATTATCATAATAGAGTTTTATGGCACCCTTGGGTTTAAATCCAAGATCTCTCAACAATTTTTTCAACCATAACTCACATACACTATGAGACATACCACTGAACTCAGCTTCAGCACTTAACCTAGCCACCACTTTTAGTTTCTTGCTTCTTCAAGTAACTAGATTACCACCCACAAACGTAAAGTAACCAGATGTAGATTGCCGATCAGTGATAGAACCTGCCTAATCTGCATATGTTTACCCTTTGACATTCAAATGACCATTCTTGGAGACAACTAACCCTTTGCCAGGAGCCATCTTCGAGTACCTCAAAATACGGATTATTGTATCCATATGAGCTTCACTGGGCGAGTACATAAACTGACTTACCACACTAACTGCATAAGCAATCTTAGGGCAAGTGTGAGACAAATAAATTAATCTCCCCACAAGCTTCTGATACCGTTCCTTATGAGGAGGAACTTGATCCGGAAATAAGCCCAGACAATGATTCTGCTCAATCGAAGTATCAATAGGTTTGCAATCTAACATACTTGATTCAGCTAACAAAGCAAGAACATACTTTCATTGAGACAAAAAAAAAAAAAAACCATGCTTGGGTCATGCAACCTCAATTCCCAGAAAATACTTCAATTCACCCAATTCTTTCATCTCAAATTCAGCAGCTAGATAGTTTTGAAGGCGTTGTATCTCCTTCTGATCATCACCAGTCACTATCATGTCATCAACATAAATAATCAATGCAGTTAACTTACCATTGTGTCGTTTTAGAAACAAAGTATGATCTAAATGACTCTGGAAATACCCAAACTTCTTCATTGAACTTGTAAATCTCTTAAACCACGCTCTAGGAGATTATTAAACCATACAAAGTCTTTCGCAATCTGCACACAACACCTTTTTTCAGGAGATATTTTGATATCAGGTGGGAGATCCATATAAACTTCCTCCTTGAGATCACCATGAAGGAAAACATTCTTAACATCAAACTGCAATAGGGACCAATCATGATTTGCTGCTAAGGACAAAAGAACACGCACATTATTAAGTTTGGCAACAAGAGCAAAAGTCTCTTGATATTCCACCCTATAGGTTTGAGTATAACCCTTAGAAACTAATCTGGCTTTGTACTTGTCAATAGAACCATCTGTTTTATGCTTAATAGTGATCATTCATCTACATCCAACAACTTTCTTCCCTTTTGGCAAAGGAACCAAATCCTAAGTGGAATTCTTTTCCAAAGTATCCATCTCAACATTCATGGCATTAACCCACTTAGAGTCAGACAAAGCATCCTGCAATTTTGTTAGAACTTGTTGATGCACAAAACCGGAGGTCTTGGAACAACGTAAATTCGACCGTGAATCTGCAAGTAATGTAAATAACACAAGATGTATCATGGTTCACCCCAAGTTTTGGGCAATGTCAACACTGATTATTGTATTTATGAGGGAGAGAGAACTTTGAATGAGAGTGAGAGCTTTGAGGGGATGAGAGGGCTTAAGAAATGGCCTCTCCTAATTGTGAGGGTGAAGAGTCCTTTTATAGAATAAAAGTTCCTCACTTATTACATATTTGCCCCTTCCTTTATTACATAATTACATTTAAGTCCCCCGAGTATTTATACGAGATCTAAATACGGAGGCTCTAAGTGTGGTATAAACAGTAGTCCCCCAAGTCTTCAGTCAAGAGAGTCTTTTGGCTGGAGACTTGAAATTCAGTCAATGTGTGGGCCGAAGTAACTAGATGTTGTCTTGAACTGATGCTCGATATGAGGCAGTGCTCAATCTGAAATGATGCTCAACTAGAAGTAGCACACGCTGCGAGGCTGCCTGTCTCGTGGCTTATGTTGCCTTAGTTGGCTCAACTTTGTGGCGTTTGAAGGTGAGGGAGTCCCTTTTATAAAATAAGGGCTCACTCCTCAATACATGAATGATGGGCTAGAGTTATGCTTGCGGCGAGACGGTTGCTCAGTTGGCGGTGATGCTTTCTAACAAAGGTGAGAGAGTCCCTTTTATAAAATAAGGGCTCGTTCTTTAGGACATGAATGATGTGCTAGAGTTATGCTTACTGCGAGGCGGTTGCTCAGCTGGCGGCGATGCTCTCTAACGAAGGTAAGGGAGTCCCTTTTATAAAATAAAGGCTCGCTCATCAGGACATGAATGATGAGCTAGAGTTATGCTTGCGGCGAGGCGGTTTCTCAGCTGGCGACGATGCTCTCTAACGAAGGTGAGGGAGTCATTTTTATAAAATAAGGGCTCGCTCCTCAGTACATGAAAAATGGTTTAGGAGTGATGCTCGTGGCGAGACGGTTGCTCAGCTGGCGGCGATGCTCTCTAACGAAGGTGAGGGAGTCCCTTTTATAAAATAAGGGCTCGCTCCTCAATACATAAGTGATGGGCTAAGTCCCCTAAGTATTTTTCATGAGTGCTCTCTAATGAAAGTGAGGGAGTCCTTTTTATAGAATAAGGGCTTGCTTCTCAGTACATAGATAATGGGCTAAGTCCCCCAAGTATTTTCATGAGGCCTAGTTGAGGCCCAATATATGGTACATAATGTAGTCCCCCAAGTCTTCGGTCAATAGAGTCTGTTGGCTGGAGACTTCAAATTGAATCCATGTATGGGTCGAAGTGGCGATTGTTTGGAGGCGGTATTTGTATACCCTGCACTGAAGCTTTGTAGGTGAAGCTTTGCAAGTGAAGTTTTGAAGCTAGAGCTCTGTAAATGAAGCTTTTGAAGCTATAGCTTTTGTAAACGAAGCTTTTGAAGCTAAGGCTCTGTAAATGAAGCTTTTGAAGCTAGAGCTGTGTAAATAAAGCCTCAAGAGCTCTGTAAATGAAGATTTTGAAGCTAAGGCTCTGTAAATGAAGCTTTTGAAGCTAGAGCTCTGTAAATGAAGCTTTTGAAGCTGATTGACATGAGTGATGCTCATGAATGTTTATGTTGATTGACATGAGTGATGCTCATGGATGTTGACATGAGTGATGCTCATGAATGTTGACATGAGTGATGCTCATGATTGTTTATGTATGATTGAATGAGTGATGTTCATGAATATTTATGTATGATTGACATGAGTAATGCTCATGTATAATTTTGAAGTACTGGGCGTACTTTTGATCACCTGGTTGGTGGTAATAGTGGCAGGTTGTCGAATAGTTTTGGAGTACTGTGCGTACTTTTGATCACCTGGTTGGTGGTAATAGCGGCAGGTTGCCGAATGATTGTGGAGTACTGGGCGTACTTTTGATCACCTGGTTGGTGGTAATAGCGGCAGGTTGTCAAATAATTATGGAGTACCGGGCGTACTTTTGATCACTTGGTTGGAGTTATTTTGGGCTTATGGGCCTTCGCCCTCTACACAACATTCCAGCTCATTTATTTTGGGCTTTGTCGTTTTTATTTTTATTTTTGTTACCCTCTGATGGGGTGTATATAGATGTCTCTAAAAGATAAGAAATATAAATTACATCATTCTGGTGGGGTGTTTATTCCTTACTTTTATAGTGTCCATATGTGTCTCCCTTTTGCTTTCTCTTTTCCATTTCCTGCATGTTCTCCTGTAAAACGTAACAGTTGCCTGGACAGCCTTGACACCACCAACTTACTTTTCTGCTTTTCTTGATCTCTGCACCTTTGTTGCTTTTGCCTTGCTTGAACCGACGAATATGACTCATTGGTGACAACTTGCACCTCTTTTGCTTTTGTCTTTCTCTTTTGTTTTTGTTTCTGCAGATGTCGTAGATGGCATCATTGTCAAGCAACACAGATACATTGGTGTGCTCCAGCAGAGAACGGGTTGAAAGAACGTTGTTGTAAGGCTCTATCATAGATGTGGAAACTTGGGGAGAAGGGTACATCGTGGATCCCAGCTTGGATTTCTTTGGTGTAGATCCATCATTGAGTTCACTAGGCTTGCAGGTCCACATACCACACCTTGTTTGCATTAAACATTATGTAGTTCCACTTCCAGACGTGCAAAGTGCAGTTGCCGGAGTTAACGGTCGAGAGCTTGACGGTGTCGTCCCAGGAGAAGGTGAAGAAAGATTCAAGGTAGGAGGAAGCCATGGTTGCCTGCTTTGAGTGATCCTCATAAAATTGGAGAGGAAAAGTCACATAATGGTGTAATTCCCACTTGGGTTAGCATCATCCGAGAGCAAAGCCCCATACGGCGATTCTTGGTCATCCATCACAAGGTCATCCGTCCCCCTAAACACCGTGTGCAACCCAATCAAAACGACCCCAATCACACTCAAAACGATGACGTTGAGCCACACGTGAGTGAGGACCAGAGCCACCACCGTTACCAAGACAAGAAACCATCACGACCTGGTCCGGGACAGCAAACCCGAACACCTCGAGGGGCTGGTCACGCTAGAAGTAGAGTACGAGCCACGCGACGAAGACGATCAAGAAGATGATGATGGAGAACGGGTGGTAGAGGAGGCTGAGGAAGAGCACGATCAAGGCGATCAGGGCGTAGTTGGACCGGGAGTGGGTCAAGTTCTGGGTGAGTCGAGTCGCAGCGGGAGCAGAGGAATGCGGAGTCGGAGGAGCGGAGGAGCGGATGAACCCTGGTCGCAATGCTCGCAAGCCCTGTAACTTTCTTCCTTTCTCGATTTCCTTTTGAGTTATGATTTTCTTTGTGTTCTCAGTCTTTCATCTAATCTCCCATTTGCTTCTCTAGCTTCCACTCCCAGCTTCTCATCCATGTATGCTTGGTTCAGTATGCTTCGTTGCAGTGGAGAAGTGGAGGTGTGGTGAGATTTATGGTTGCTAGCATACAAACAGAAACAAGAGCGCCTGGTGCTGCCATAAATGCCGTCGACACACGGTGGCTCTCCGCTTTGACGGACTCGTCTCATTTGAGCACTTTCCACACCAGGGAGCATTCCAGCCATTAATTTCAACCTCGAAATTCCAATGACATAAACCCCAACAAAGAAAACAAGTGTGGTTTTAGAGACGGTTCAACGTCCTTCTACAGAAGACATTTGGACAAGTGTTGATTTTTGGGATTTTTTATGAGCTTGAAGGTATAAGGCTTTTGGGATTTTTGCAGATTCACAATGGTGAGATGAAAAATTGAGAGAGAACCGACATAACTTTTCATGTCGTTTCCCACAGACGGCGCCAAATGTTGATGCACAAAACCGGAGGTCTTGGAACAACGTAAATTCGATCGTGAATCTGCAAGTAATGTAAATAACACAAGATGTATCGTGGTTCACCCCAAGGTTTGGGCTACGTCTACACTGATTATTGTATTTCTGTGGGAGAGAAAGCTTTGAATGAGAGTGAGAGCTTTAAGGGGATGAGAGGGCTTAAGAAATGGTCTCTCCTAATTGTGAGGGTGAGGAGTCCTTTTATAGAATAAGGGCTCCTCACTTATTACATATTTGCCTCTTCCTTTATTACATAATTACATTTAAGTCCCCCGAGTATTTATACGAGATTTAAATACGGAGGCCCTAAGTATGGTATAAACAGAATTGATACATTAGATAGCTGACATATGTAAGATGCATATGGTTTGGACAAACGATGAGTAGACGCATAATTGTTGATAGGATACTTGGCTTTGGCATGCATATCAGGTTCATATTGTACTTTAGGTTTTCCAAGATTAGCTCATGAAGGCAACTGATAAGTAGAAAAATCATCAGAATTTATCTTATGTATGTCACCATCTTGTACCAAACCGTTTGAAGAATCATCACTGGATGAACCATCGTTAGGCAACTCGTTAGATATACCAGCACCAGGCAACTCGCTGGGCACATCTGATCTGTCGTCAGTAGAAATAGTTTCGGGAATAACAGGTGACCGATCACTATCTGTAGCCGACTAATCAGTATCACGCAACATAATAGGTTCTGTTCCCAACTCTGCCTGCAGCACATCATCCATACCATCTCTTCGAATCTGCACTTCACTCCCCCTCTCCCCCTGAAGTGGAGAGGCGGAAGAGGGCTTCACAAAATACGAAACTTCCTTATGGAATGTGACATCCATGGTAATATAAGTTTTTTGAGTCGGAGGATGATAACACTTATAGCCTTTTTTATTGTTAGCATACCCAATAAAGACACATCGGAAAGCACATTCATCAAGTTTACTCCGCTGATGAGAGTAAACATGCACATACGCAATACACCCAAACACTTTCGGAGGAAGTTTGGATACAAAAACAGGAGAAACATGTTTTTGTAGCACATCCAGTAGTGTCTGAAAATCAAGAACCCTACTTGGAACACGATTTATCAAATACACAGCAGCCAAAACTGCATGTCCCCACAAATGATTAGGAACATATTTATCCAACATCAAGGAGTGAGCAACCTCTATTATTTAACGATTCTTCTGTTCGGATACACCATTTTGCAGGGGTGTAAACGGAGTAGTCGTCTGGTGAATAATATTCTGATCATGAAAAAAGCATGCGAAAGTGTGATACACATATTCTCCTTCGTTATCAGACCTGAAAACCTTAACTTTGGTCTGAAACTGAGTAGACACCATTACACAAAATTCTTAAAGAACTAAAGAGACATCACTCTTATTCTTCATCAAGAACACCTTAGTTAATCGAGTACAATCATCAATAAAAGTAACAAACCAACGAAATCCATTAGAAGTAACCTTTGTCGGACCCCACACATCAGAATGTATCAAATCAAATGGCAAAGTAGCTTTATAATCACTTATGGGAAAGGAAGCACGATGACTCTTAGCCATGACACATGTTTCACACTTGAATTCTGAATCACTACAAGTGCGAACAAAGAAGGAAATAGATGCTTCATATAACTGAATGATGAATGTCCCAAACGTCGATGCCACAACCAAATTTGATGTCTATCATCCACTTTAGCACTTAGAACTTGATGATTATTTGAACCTGAAACAACAATATCCTCTATAACCAAGATGTACAAACCCTCAATTTTTTTACCACGACCAATTATCTTCTGAGTTTGAATGTCTTGAAAATAATAATACATGGGGTAGAAGTGAGCAGAACAATATAAGGTATCAAGTAGTTTTCCTACAGACAAAAGATTGCACTTAACATCAGGAACAAATAAAGCATGGACCAATGATAAGGTCAGAGTAAGAGAGATAGTGCCTTCACCCTTCACAGGGGGATGTGCTCCATTTGCACAAGTAATATACGGATCACGAACATAGTCACATAACTCATCAAACACTCTAGGATCATCGGTCACATGATCAGTGGTCCCAATATCAATATCCATATATTTGTTCCACCAAGATGCATAACAACACTGATTATATTGAGCCATTTAGCTAAACCACGAACAATAAAGGCACAAAAGATATGCAATGGAATTAAAAAAAAATTACCATAACACTATAGCAGATCATTGTTCACAGGCACTGAACTATATGACTATTCATGGCATTGTAGCACGTCACTGTTCAATATATATATATATATATATATATATATATATATATATATATATATATATTTAAATGAAGGAAATCACGACAAAAGTGGGTACAAAATTAAAGCACATAGGTCACCAAAAGCGAACTACTCTGATGTCAAGTTAAATTAAACATGGTAAATACAAAAAATAGATATGACAATATTTGAGAATTTCTTGTTTAGTCTCTAAAGTGGAGTATATATAGGAGTTACAATTAGTATTACATATACGCTTCGTCAATGAGAGACAACATACTACTATTTACAATTTCACTAATATATAACTCGCAACAAAAAGAACCACAAGAAGAAAAAGAAGAGAGAAAGGAAAAGGAAGGTGAGGGTTGCTGCCGATCCATGGAGCTAAAGCCGTGGGTAGGCGGCTAGGTGCAAGTTTCTCTGGGTAAAAATGAAGTCTCTTGTGAGTACGCAGGGATGATCATCATCACAAACTAAAACTTTTTCTTCAAGTGTTATTTAATAATTTGGCATGCGCTTCATTCGTGTCCGAGGCTTTCCATCATTTCTGTTTTTAATAGGAAAAACATATTTTGTCTGTTAAGAAGATCAAGAGTAAACGATCACACAAATTACTATGAACCCTTTTCATTTTTTGACATTGTGGATGGGAAATTCCAGCAGAGAATAGTTAATCAATAGTGAACCTATCAGATGTGACTAAGCCTGCCACGCGCTCGTTCCTTGCTGAACAAGCTTCTGCAAATCCCAAGTGTGAGTTATGGGCACTCAAGAACTGGCTCTGGACACCCAATCCAAATACATTTCTTTTAGTTGTGACCATAGTAAACTTTTGGGTGTCCGAAGAGATCCTTACTTTCTTAGGCCCTTCCTATCAAATCACCACTCTTTATAATTCTTCTGTACCAAGTTGCAAATAATGGTGTATTCGCTATGTGGCTGTTGGGGCTTTTGGGCCTCAGTCTTCCAAACAACAAGAATTGGTAACAAAAACCAATTGGATGATCTATTTGCTTCCTTTTTTTTTGGATAGAAAATACTAGAAAGATTATATTAATTTACGAAAAATTAATGAAAATGGCTTGAAAACTTTGAGTTTTAACGAAAAGGAAAAAATAAAGGGTAAAGTTAATAGTACTAGGATTGACTTTTTAGTGTAAAAATATGGTTTTTCGTTAAAGTTTCCTAAAATTTAATCTACCTAGAATTACTATATATTACATAAAATTATCATTTTCTAAAAAAAAAAAAAAAAAATTCCTACGACAATTACACATCGTATGTATCAATTTATCTACATACAAATAAATAACATTTCTTGCAGCAAAAAATTTTGATATTTGTGCATCAAGGTTTTTTTGTTTTTTGGGGATTTTAATGAATTATTTTTCCTATCTGTGAACTATATTAACATATGACTATAAAGAATACCTTACAACTCTGTTTATTCTCATTAAATGAGTTTAAATTTCAAGGTGAATACAGTGGATAGACACAAATCATTCAATTATTTTACAAATAAATTTTAAAGATGGAAAAAGGGCAAGTGGGCATGCCAATTTGCCAAGTTGATGCTAAGATCCAAATCCAATCCAATACAAATAACCCCTTGTCTCCACCAATCATTTGTCCCCAATTTAGGGTAATGAACTAATGTCCCATGTTTATTTGCACAAAATTGCCCTTCATATCCATGTTAATTTGCTCCTCTACGATATTGTTGCAGCACATCATCCCAAGTTACGTATCATACACAAGGGCTATTTGGTCATTACATTTGGCCTTTTACTCCAAAGCTTTCTTCTTCCTCAAAGCTCTCACAACTGAAAAAGCTCAACTCAAAAAAATCAGAGCCTCCAATGGAGGGCTTCATCTGCGCGTTTTTAACCCTTCGCAATTAAGGTTATATTTTTCACTGAACCACTGCAGATCCATTTCTGCGGTTGATAAAATTAAAGGTGAGTTTTATTTATTTATTCTTTCAGAAGTACGAATTTGAAAAGCAAAAATGAAATTTTTATTTGAGCGCAATAAAAAAAAAAAAAAATTGGAACTTTGAATATTTTGCTCCAAATAATTGAAAGGGGATTGGATAAACTTAATGGGTTTTTATTATTTAGTAATATATGTACCTGTGGTCTGTGAGAATTCAAGAATTATTCTTTTTTATTGGAAATATTTGGGTTTAGTTCTTAATTTTTTTTATTGGAAGTATATTTGTGTTTAGTTCTTAATCTGTGTTTAGTTCTCTGTTATCATTACCACAATCAGGGGTTTGTTAATTTGATATATTGAATGCTTAATGTTAAGTAAATCCTGAGTTGTTTGGTTAATTGAGGTTCTTTGTAGCTGCAATAATCTTGTTTCTTATCGTTGGGTTTGATTTAATTTCCAGTAATTATTATCTGTTAAGTATCTAATTAGGGATTATTTGTTAAATATGTTGGATGCTGAAAAATTAAGTAGATTGTGGTCAATTGGTGAGATAGATCATTGCATAAAATTGTATACAATACGCCAGTTTATGTACATTATGTTGATTTTGTTTAGATTATGTGAACTGAATATCTAAGAAAATCTCAATCTTCAGTTAAAAACGACTCCGAAAATTTGCTCTTTCGATTGCTTAAAGCATGAGCATTGTTCGCTCACATGGACAAAGCTTTACAGACCAAGCCCTGCAGATTTGGTGATCGAAAAAACAGTGATGTTGTTATATGTTTGAAGAATAGAGAAGGAACACCGAAACGGTTCTGTTCCCACTCCTTGGTTCTGATAAATAGGAGCAAGTACTTCGCCAACCGGCTATCTCACCCGAGCTCTAGTGATTGCATTAATATACATTGCTCAGAGGTTAACTATGATCACCATGTCAACCTGTTGAAGCTGCTTTATCTTCCAGCAGACTCAATTTTGGACTCGTTCGACTCTGTTAAATCTGCACTTGGTATTCTTCAGGTAGCAGTTGCCTTCCAGTGCGAAGAGATTGCGCGGTGCTGCATCCAGTACTTGGAAGCTGTTCCTTGGGAGGACAAAGAAGAGGAACTTATTCTAAAAGCAGTTTCAAAATTGGGTTCAATAGCAATGCCGATATTAGCCAGGATCCAACCTGTTGATTTAGCTGCCACCAAAAACGTTTTTGTATCAGCAGTTCGCGTTGCCACATCCATTTCTGGACCATGTCCTCCATTCGGTAACGAGCTTAAAACTTCCGCGCAAGAACAAGTTGAATTCATGCTAGGTGATGATGAGGATGCACCGTTGGTCACAGCTGACGATGAAGTAAAATCAGTGTTGAGAATGGGTCTATTGCAGATTTATTCGACGTTTGAAAAGGAGTTGTCTGCCCTACTTTTGGAGCCCGACCTTGTATCTGACAGGGCAGAGGAGAAAATATTGCATAGTTTATCTGATCTCGAGTGGATGTGTAACATACTCGGGAAGATGGATTTGATGAAGGATTTCGTATCCAACTGGGCTGAAAGCTCGAGCAACGTTTTAGGAGTAGTCGAGGATAAAAAACTTGATTCTTTTATGTGGGGTTTGAAAATTAAGCTAATAGAAGTAACTGCTAAAGTCTTGGAAGCAGTTGGCTATGGCAATGTGATTCTTCCAACTCCAATCCGCGCCTCGTTACTAAAGACATGGCTGCCTTATATAAGGAAGATGAAGCCCCTCTTGGATTCAAAGGGTAGCGAGGGAACAGGTTTTCCATACAAGATGAGCGAAGACTTGTGCCAGAGCATTGAAGGGGCCATGGTGACGTTGGTGCTGGCATTGCCTTCGAATGATCAAGCGGACATTCTGGCGGACTGGATGGGAGCCGAGCAGGTCAGGTATCCAGACTTGAGCGAGGCGTTTGAGGTGTGGTGTTTTAGAACCAAGTCTGCAAAGAGAAGATTAGTGGAGGGATTGGATGGGGCGGCTGGCAATGCAACTGTGAGCCTCTGAATTTTTTTTCGCTTTGGCCTCCTTACATGTAGTAAGATTAATATTCTGTCGAAATAGGAAGAAAGTTAATTGGTCTTTGATGTTATATTCTTGCATTTTGACATTATTAAGCTCCTTTGAAAGAATTGAGCTTTATATCAATATAGTTTCCAAATTCCAACCATTACAATTTATTCTCCCCCACAACAACACGAGTAGACCTGTAAACGGGTCGGGTTTATTGGGTTTGGGTCGGGTTGAACTCGACCCGTTAAGTTAACGGGTCACCTGAACCCAACCCGTTAAGCTAACGGGTCATCCGAACCCGACCCGTTTCACCCGTTAACAATTATTATTATTTTTTTTTGCATAAAGTTTATTTTTTGTTATTAAGACTTTACTAAAATTACTAAAATATCCTCAACTAACCGGTGCTAACGGGTCCTAACGGGTCTAACGGGTTGATCCAAAGTGACCCGTTATTTAATGGGTTGTTAACGGGTTCACCCGTTAACGACCCGACCCGTTAAGCATCCACTCAAACACAAATATTAACGGGTTGGGTCGGATCGGGTTAACGGGTTGGGTCCAAAATGCCAGGCCTAAACACGAGTAAATGTTATGTTCCCATTTGTGGTTTTTAGAAAATGCTTCTATTTGAACTTAGGGTAAATGATGCACAACATTTACAACGTCTCAGACTATGAACCAGTTCCACAAGCGTCAACCTAAGAAAAATAGGTTTTATAAATTCTTCAGATTTTCCATTTTTGGCTTTCCGTTGCATTAATAAACATATTGGTATGTTTGTTTACTTAAAACTCATAAAGGACTACAAGGGGAGCGAGACAAGTATGAATGTAATGGCGAGTTCTCTATATATTGACCTTTTGATTTGATCTAATAAAAAAAATATCACGTGTTTCTTGTTTTTATAAAAATTCTAAAGAAATTAATGAAATTTCTATTATTTTCTAAAATAATAAAGCATGTATTAAAATATAATTGGACATAATTAAAAGGTAAGTATTATCCATAAATCTAATTCAAGGTTTGTTACGTAGTGTGGTGTGGAGGCTAATCTCCAATAAAAAAGTGTGGAGGCTTAACCATCACAAACATCCAATTGTTTTCTTTTATATTTTTAATCTCCAACGAAAAAAATTAAAAAAACAATTCCTCCAAGGCATATTTGAAAACACACTTGGGGTTTATAAATTTTTTCTTTTTGACAAGAAACGATATAGTGGCATTTCATTTAACTTCATAAACAATTAGAAGGTCTGACTGAGATGAAATATAGTTTGGTAGAGCTCTTGGCACCGACTCCATCACCCACCGTTAAATATATTCATCATCAATCATACTCCTTTGCTCCAATTCCATGTTTCTAATTTCCTAAATAAAATGTTAAATCAACAACGAGCTGGTGGTTTAGTAATAAAAGACGGATTACGAGATTTTCTTCAAACTATAAACTAGATGTCTTGGGTTTGAAATCCGTTGTTGGTCTGGAAGCCAGACTTATGGTCAAGAGAGGCTGAAATGTCTATGTGAATCCTTCATTCGTAGAAAAATCAGATGATACGCTTCGGCGATAAAGGGTAGATAACCGTGATTTATTAGAAATTATTTCTCTTTTTAAAGAAAAGGAAATAGAATATTAAATCCAAAAAAAAAAAAAAAAAAAACCACGCCAAGTCGGCAGCCCCAAAAATCCCACGAATCTCAAACTGTCCTGCAACGCAACTTCCCCAAATCCACCAAAATATCGTCTCATTTTCTTTTCGTTTTCGACGTCGGTGATGATGAGCAGCTGTTCCTTATTAACACTCCCATCATCGTCGTCGTCGTTAATCTTAATCTTCATCTCGTAGTCTCTTCCGATCAATTAATTTCGTTTCTTAATCCCAAAAAAATCAGCAAAAAAAAAAATGTACGTAACGGCGGTGCGACCGACGGATCTGAATCGGAACACGGAGTGGTTCACGTACCCCGGAGTCTGGACGACCTACATTCTGGTGGTGTTCTTCTCGTGGCTCACCGTCCTCTGCCTCTTCTCTTGCTCTCCTGGCATGGCCTGGACCGTCGTCCACCTCTCCCACTTTTTCGTATTCTCTCTCCCCAATCTTGTTTCCTTATTTATTTGTTTTTAGGTTAAGCTTAATCTTCTTATTTTTTTTCCTGTTCGATTTGGTTTGATATGGTGGCGGATTAGGTTAATTACTTTGCTTGTGATTGTGAATCTGAGTTGATGAATCGTTTAGGGTTGTTGTGATTGATGAAGAACGCATTAGCATGAATCAATCCTACTTGAATGTGATCTTATGTTACATTGAATCGAATTGTAGAAATTTCTAAACACTAGACAGGATGTAGAAATTTCTAATCGATTAGCTGAAATTTCGAGGAATCCCGAAATTTTTATCTTCAGTTCATATAGGTCTATGTTGTTTGTGTAATCATTTTAATTTGCACGAAGGCGGAGGAGAAGAAACTACTCTCTTGTTCAGTTCTGTAGTAGAGATGGGGTAGAAAGTAGAATCGGTGAACAAGTCTCTGTTCAGTTATAAGCTCTCAAAAAATTCAGAATCGGTACGCAGTGTGGAGGGAGAGTGAAAGAGATATTGTATTGAATTAGTTCATAGACGGTGATGCATTTTGGCATGTGTCTGTTGCTGTGGTTTAACTCCAGGAAATAAGATTGAGTTTTAAGGGATCGGTATGTGGATGCTGAAGTGCAGCAGATTTTGCTAAGCATTGGGTACAGTGGGATGAACAACTTTTATCTGAGGAATATAGTCAGAGGGTTTCCACGTTATGTTATTGTAATTTGGAATAGTAAACTTCATACTGATAAATGAAAGATTCATTCGGTTCTCACTACCCAATTAATTGAGTTGATTTGAAGCCTCTTCGAATTTGTTGCCGCTGATTTTATGTAATAAGTATCTGTTATGCGTCTTCCTGGGAAAAGTAAAACGTTTTCTGATTGTCTTCAGGTTACTTATCACTTTTTTCACTGGAAGAAGGGAACACCATTTGCAGATGACCAGGGTATTTACAACGCACTGACGTGGTGGGAGCAAATAGACAATGGCAACCAGCTCACTCGAAACAGAAAGTTTCTAACTGTCGTGCCTGTTGTGTTGTAAGTACTTCAAGTTTTTCTTTATAAGCCTCCAGATCGCTTTTTGGATAAATTATAGAATTTTGCCAATAGTTCTCACTCCTCGCACATAAACACCCTTTACTACCAAGTGAAAATGAGTAAACTAGACTAGAACTCGAAGTGCTCACTTAAGGGACTTAAATTGAGGGACAACGGAAGGACATTGTAATTAGGGCTGCATTCACTTCAATGTATTATTGATTACAACAGTCGTTTCCAGACCAACAATTAAATATAGTGTCCCTCAATTTAAGTCTCGTAGGTGAGTGCTTCTGTATATAGTCATCCATTAAGTTTGATTCAACATTGCTGTTATACAGAAGTTGCATTTTTCTGGTTAGATTTAATTTGATCTTATGAATTATAGAAATGCTTTTGTTAGATCAGAAAGATGCTGATGCGATATACAACTTTCTTTCTCACATGTGCTGCTACTGTATCGAATAATCCTACCTCGGTTAGACATCTGTTTCACTTATGCATCCATCATCTTTTATTTGGCAGGTACTTGATAGCCTCTCACACGACGGACTATCAAAATCCAATGCTCATCTTTAACACACTAGCAGTTTTTGTATTGGTAGTTGCAAAGTTCCCAAACATGCACAAGGTTCGTATATTCGGAATCAATGCTGATCACTGATATCTCTAAGAGATCAAGCATGACTGTAGTTCTCTTGGTCTAATCGTATTGGCATTCGGACATAACGGTAAAGTCCCTGTTGAAATGTTGAAACTGGAAAGAGTGTATTATTTTTTTTGAAGGAAGTGAATTTTCTTACCCCTCCACTGCTCTCTGTTACGTTCATTCATACCAGACGGATAGAAAAGCACTATCATTGCTGAGTTTCAGATTTCAGTGCACTTATTTATTTCCGGATACCCCGTATTTATACTCTCCCAAAATCCTTGGGTGTATTTTTACTAATTATGGCCGGTTCCGGTCCCCGGTGACGAATAATACTGTAGAAACATAATTGAAGATGGACCTTAGACCTGTCTCCATCTTGGTTCAGTTTTCTTTCTTCGTCTGTAAGGTGCTATTGGGTGGATGGACTCAATTTGTTTGGGCAGATTGGGATTATTGAGATGAAATTTCACGACCCTTGTTTTTTTCTTGCATTTCAAAAGAGAATTTGAAATTGACATCTCATATTTTAAATATAAGGTAGCCATCAGATGTGTGACAACATCAATAGTTCAAATTTAACTCATAAAATCTCTCAATTTTGCCCTTTAACTCCTCGACAGTGTGATCGATGTGGTGGATTAGATAAGACCAAAATACATGACTGTCATACCCACGCTTTACCCCCTCTTTTATTAAATTATAATTCTCTACTAATTAATAAAATATTTATTGTTAACCAAAATCTTCTGAAATTACAAATTTAACCACCTAATTAATACAAAACATGAATAAGAAATATGGGGCAGAAATGTAAATTCACACAACCAAATTTTGCTTTTTTTTTTTTTCAAAGCCTCACCTATATGTAATCATAATATATTTCTAATTAAAAAAAAAAAAACTTCTCATTCCCACATTCTCTATCACTCTATTCCTCTCTCCTATTTCAATCAAAAAAAAAAAAAAAAAAAAAAATTCTCACACACTTTGTGTGTGCCCATATGCTAGTAATTTATAACACGACGTGTTCTAATTAAGTTCTAACATGTCATTTGGTGAGCAGATTTGATGAACGTAATTTTTCCGTGTCCAATAATAACGGTGCTCATTTGATCATGCATGCATCTTTATCCTATGAGTTAGGTTAAGGGAATTATAGGTTTGAATGAATGTAAAGAGGGCAGGTAGATGTTTCACGCATTGCCAAAAACAAAGGTTGCTTCTGTGGTTTTAACTCAAGAAAGGTAAGAGATAAAATTGGAACATCTTTTGTTTATTGAGAAAACCTAAACACAAAAACACAACACACACACACACACAAGAATCCACCAACAACATTTGATCAATCAAATCCACTTTCCACTTTTTTTTCTAATTTTTTATTTTAATTTTAATTGATATTTTTGTGTAAATAGTTGGGATGGCCAATTGATTTTTCATTTGGTGGTGATTAACTTTAGGAAAATGGGTTTGTCACTTTCATTGTCAACTTGGACCAAAGTGATCTCTATCTAATCACCAGATTTTCTCTGCTGCGCATATGGACGGCCGGGATTTAAATTCGGATGCTTAGGAGAGCAAATCTGCTCTAATGACTATGGGCATGTTTGGATTCCCAAAAAAGCCCTTGGAGAAACCTAAGTTGGATTAACGTGTTATAAATAAGCCGTGAAAATTTAGCCGGAAAATGACCTCAACCATGTTAAGGGAGGGGTGGTATGGTACTTTCAATGTTTAAAATATCCAGGAAATAGTCAATTTAATTGAAATATTTGAAAAAAAAAATCAAGGATTGATATGGAAGAGGGGTGAAGTTTGCACTTCACCCTATGTTGCATGAGATATGGAAAATCAATGAATATTGATGATATTTACTAATTCACTACAGAAAGTTTGCCATAACTTATTGTAGATTTCGAACTTTGAATTTTTGTTTAAGAAATTTTTTTTCTAATTCGATTAAATCTGAATGAGTTGATATGCCTAACCCATTGCAAGAAACAACAACTATGATTGCAAATATCAACTCACTTCTTATATATGCGTCACCAGTACCATCTTGTTTTTCCATAATTTTTGTCAAGGCAATATATATCGATATTGATCTTTCCATAAATTTACATGTCAATATTTTTACATATATCGATATTTTAAGGGATGTGCTATCTACACATCCCATGTTAATTTTTGTCTGTTGATTTTCTTCAATTCCTCCGATCCGACGACCGAAAACCAAAAAGGTGTGGGATAAGTAAAAAGAGGTGTGTGGATATTACACCCCTATTTTAAATACTGAATAGTAAATACATCTAACATTTGCTAGTTATTATACATTTACACATTTTTATATACTTTTTCTTCTTTTCATTTCTATTTATTTATAATCTTTAGAATGTATAAATTAAAAAACAAAACAACAAAAGAGGAAAATAGTGTGTGGGTTTCATTTGTTTTATATGCATACACACCACAAGTGGCTTACAGCAAGAAAGAATGTAAATTAAAAAATAAAAAAAATTTGAGAGTCCAGATCTAGATCAACTTAGTGGGGTGTATTATTCTTTCTTTAGCACACTTGCCAAGGGGAATGTTTGTGGGTCCCAACAAAGACAAAAAAAAAGTAGGGTTTGTCAGATCTTTCTCTCAAATCCTTCACTTGAGGAAAAAAAAAGAAAAGAAAGGGGTGTGGTGGCATGGAAGCAATGATATCATTCCAGGAAATGGGGCAATGTAAGGGAGTCTTCTGAACTGTTTGGATATGTGTATTTCGTCAGTAGGTGAGCTTTTGGTTGAAGTAGGAGTTTTAGTGGTTCTAATTAGAACATGGAGTGAAGCTAGAAGCTGCTTTTTTTAAAAGTTGTTTATTACCAAGTCGTGTGGAACGCATCAGAGTTCTTACCTGGGTCTTCCGCTAGCAAGCTCTCCCCTCATATTCTTCATGGAGATCTTTGTGTAATGGCTTGAAGAATCTCTGTTTCTGAATAAAACCTTAAACTAAAATCCTGCTAAAACAACTATATTTACATATATATATATATATATATTTATATTGCATCCACTTCAGAACCTTACAAATTAAGTTGCAAAATCTACATATTATTTATTATACCAAGCCAACCAATTAGTGGCACATTACAGTGCAGAGGGCTGCCCATTGATTTTCTTGTAGTGATAGAACTGGAAGAAATTACATGAAATATTAAAAAGGGCACCTGGTTATACACAGTGCATGCCATATGCCTCTTTTTTTTTTCTACCCTAAAAAAAATCTGGGCTGGTCTTGATTGATACTATAGCTTCTATCTTCCTTGGCCTTTTTTCTCAAGAACACTGCTTGGCTTCTTACGTATACTTACATATAAAGAAGAATGGTGGACTCCTTACATATAAGAAGTCATTCTGAAGCCATATCTAAAATAAGCTTCAAAAACGCAGCAACATCTACTTCAAAGAAGTAAAGGAAATTCCAAGAAAAGAAGAGAAGGAAAATAGATGATAATTAAAGAAAACCCATGTATCCTATCTGTTAGTTAACTTATGAAGAAATCCAAACATTAAGTCACCCACCACCCAAGATTAATAAAGAGTTTAAAACCACAATTAAGAAAAACCCATTATGCAAATCTCTTCTTGTAATTACTAATTACCATGATCCTCCTCCTAGCATTCCAGTCCAATACCCAGCTGAATCTCCATGCTCCTTGTTCTCCTCATTAATCCCACCTCCTGAAGGAGCTTGCTTCAAATCTTCAAATGGAAACAAAAGCCTCCCACTGCTCTCTTGAACATGATGACCTTGAAGACTCCCATACCCACTTCCAAGCCCGTCAATTGAAAAATTAAGAGTTGGCTTGAAATCTTGCATGGGATTAATTAGTCCAGAGGGACTATTATATACAGTATTGCTGTTGTTGTTGGGGTCTGATGAGACTGGCATAGGCATGAAGGAGTTCAAACCCCTAGAAGTCAACCCAGTGAGAAGCTCCAAGGCTGAAAGGTGGGATGTTGTTGTAGTTGTAGTAGTAGAGGTTGGGGAAGAAGAAGAAATGTGGTTTTGCTGCTTGTTGGTGTTTTCGTTATTGATGTTGTTGTTTGGAAATTGTTGATGATGGTGATTAAGCAAGTGATCAGAGATAATAGTCCTGAAATCTTGATTAGTGGATGGGAAAGTGAGGTTCAGATCTTGGGATTGGTTAATTTTAGGGTTTTGGTGAATCAGATCAGGAAGCCTTTTGGATGCTGAGGAAGAAGAAGAATTGTTAGAAGTTGTTGATGGGGAATTGTTTAAGGATGAAGATCTCTTGTTCTTCCTTGAACCACCTCCAACTGGGATGTTTCTGAGGGACCCACCTTCAGTCCAGTACCTTCTGCAAGTCTTGCAGAAGTACCTTGGTTGTGTGAGGCTGTAGTTGTTGTAGTAGCAGAATTTGGTGTTGGTGGAGTTGCACCTTGGACAGTTTAGGGCTTGTTCCTTCTGAGGCCTTGCCTTCCTCTCTAAATTATTAGCTGCTGCAGGCTTAGGGCATGAGTTTGTCACTATCTCATCTATTGGTTTCACCACAATTCCCTAAAAAAGCCAATAGCAAAAAGAAGAAGATAAATTTCAGATCAAACAAAAGAAATAATATTTGATCAGTAGTAATACTGTGAAATTAGAGAAATGGCAGAAAGACAAGAAAAACAAAACAACTGAGGAGCTGCTTTTTTAAATTACACCTTTTGAAAATTGTATTAGCCAACAACAAAAGAGAGAAACAAAAACAACAGAAGAAAATTGGGCTCTTTTTTCCTTTATCACCTAAACAAAAGGTAAAGTGGAACACAATGTTGAAGAACTGATAAAAACTAAATCCAAAAACTGAGTGGGGACTTGCACTGAATACCATATCATATCAGTATCCTTACAGAAAGAAAAGAGGAACCAAAAGGCCATTAAATTCATATATATATGTCTAAATTATTCATAGAATTAAAAAGAGGAAGCGGGAAAAAGGTTTGATATGAAAAATGAAGAAAATCTGTCTACCTGTGGCCACTGAGCAGTATCCATGGCTGAAAACTTGAGTGCACAAAGAGGGAGAGCTATAGGAAGAAGAAAACTGTTTTCCTCAAAAGGAGAGAAAAAACCACTTTTCTTGAAACTGGTTACAAAAGCTGGAAAAGAAAAGATTGTTTTTGAGATGGTTTTGTTTGTGGCCGTTCCGTGTATGTATGGCCCTTGCTTTATGTGTGTTGGCTAGTGTACGTGAGAGAGGGAGAGGGAGAGAGAGAGAGGGTTGATTTGTATAAGGGAATTTTAAGGAAAAGTTTACGATAATATTTATTTTAACGAAAAATTATATTTTTATACTAAAAAATCAAATCTGGTATTATTCATTTTACCTTTTATTTTGTCCTTATTGTTAAAACTCAAAATTTTCAAACTATTTTCATTAGTTTTTCTTTTGTATAATCTAATATAATAGGTAATTTAGGTCGACAACTTTTTAAATTATATTTGTAAATTATATGATGGGTTACTAATAGAAAATAAACACATTAATTAATACTATTAAGTAATAATTTAATTATCAACAATCAAATCATATAATTTACATAGATGAGTCTCTCTAGAATTATTATACTAATATTTTTTTTATTTTTTCAAAATATTTTATTCCTGACCTTCCGAGGGAGAATATTTTTCTGCAGATTTAGTAATTAAAAATGATGGTCTGGTGACAATATAAAATCAAACTTTGTGCCTTGTGGGTTTAAGCTTTGGATGTACATAAATTTTTTGGTAGAGGGGCTTTTGCCCTTTTCTGACCAGAAAAAACGGCTTGCTAGTCACATTTTCTCCGCAGTCCATTCAATCACCCTAACCCTAGCTTAAGTTCTATTTTTATTTGTAAGCTGTTTTCCGTTATATAGATAAATAATGTTTGTTAGCTAGCATGCATGCACTGCACAGAGAAAGGAACCCTAATACCACATATAAATAATCCACATTTTTTTTTGTTCTTCGAAAGCTAAATGGGTCAACTTTTTTTTTTTTTTTGCAAAATTAAGGCAATGGACTTGTCCAAGTTGATTTAGGGTTTTTCTGATGAATGCGACATATATAACTAAGCTAGTTAACTAGCTACCAGAGCTTATATAGATACTACATATGTCACTATAATTTGGGGGACAACCAGACTCCAATAATTTTTCTATATCATGATGTAAAAACCATTTATGCATGAAGCATCTAGAATCACTCACCATTCATTTCAAGGCTTGAATATGGTAATCCCTGTGGTAATGCTACTTGCCACATGGGGTCATAAATATTATAGTACCAATAATTTCTGTAGCACAATCAAGAGTCTAGGTTAATTTGCTAAGAGTTCATGAAATTAAAATGGGGAACAGCACCAACTGAAACATTTTTAATTTTTAGCCACGGGAAGTGGTCTAGTGAAATTACTGTAGAATTCCAAGTTAGGTATGCTCCTTGGTCGTGGGTTTGAGGCACTAAGCTAGCAAAAACAAGGGTGTTTCCCTAGTTGAAAGCCTTGAGGGGACGTTGTGCCATTTGATTGTGGCCAGGCGTGGGCTGAAATGCCTTTAGCCTTTTTGGGTTTCTGTGGATTAATTAGTCTTACCTTTCGGGGTGTGGGATACAAGATACCTCAGGCTTTGGGAAAAAAAAAAAAACCTTTCATTTTTTAGTTAAACTAGACAGTTTCGAACTTTAGACTTAGCCTACTCGTACTCATCATTCTATCTGCCCTATCATTGAGTCAACCTCAATCAAATGACCCCCTTTAATAAGTGTCGAATAAAAAGTTAAACAATTTGAAGTCTGTGATTATTTTTCGGATCAAAATGCCCTATGTTTAGCGCTATATCCGAGTCTGTAAATATATGTTCAACTCTTCATTCAACCATTTGTATACAGGAACACAAATTCAACCATTTTTCTTACCCAAGCTATGTAGAATTATAGAGTTTAGCAACTCAGGTAAGAAACGTTTACGGCTCATATTAAAAGGGTGCATTCATGACCACTTAAAAGAGATTCTGATATATTTCAGCACATGACATTAATCATCTTATTCTTGTCACACATGAGGTCTTGCTAATTAAGGAACAAAGTAGCTCTGTGATAAATTTGAAGACGTTAATACTTCCACTTTATATAGATACCATTCCCAGTGCAGGGCATGGTCACACTCTCCCTAAAGACTTTAGAATTTTTTATTTTTGTTTCACCAAGGTTATTTCTTTAGATTTTTTATTTATATTTTCACAAACTTATGTTACTCTATAACTTTAATATTTCCTTTTTATATTGATACTAATTCACTTCAACGCTAGAGTAAAAGCCTTCTCTGATAGATTTGTAATAAATTTGATACCAAAATGGATTGTATTAAGCATAGAATGCAGGTATGAAAAGCGACTTGACTACATAACTACTGGTTTTGCATCTCCTCTTAAATGCCGACTTAACCAAAACCCATCTCTTTCCAAAAATGACTCTCTAACATTAGCTTTGAACATATTACATGCCAGCATTCACTAATAGCATTCACTTAATTTCCAATTTCTAGCTACGACATTAATTCAGGAGATGTATATCCAACTACTACAATTTCGGGTATTATGATGTTCTGGTCCTACATTTTGAGGTGAAATATGGTGTTGTAATTGAGTACATTAAGATTTAAAATAGATAAAACTCAAGAAAAGCATAATTTTTGTGAGCTGTTATATGTAATAGTCAATTTCTTTAAAATATGTCCCACGACTGTGATTCCACGTCAATATAAATCTAAGTTTGTATAGCTATAGCCGGTGCTCTAAAAATCACTAGGCGGTAGTCGGACCGGTGCTCAGTAGTTTCGGGTGTGTCTAGATGGGCCTGGGCGATTTTTTTTATTTATTGTAAGCAAATTTATTATATAACTTATAATAAGTTACAACAACTTAAAATATTAATACACTATAATCATCAAATTTTATGGTCCAAGGTATTAGAGAATAGGGTCACACACCAAAAAATATACAACTTATATGTGGGAGTTTACATCTAATATCAACAAAACATTTTTTGATAAACTCAATAACTAGAAATAGGTGGTTAAGTTGAGAATATCAGTGATGTTGGTGGAGCATGCTGAGCCTATAAAAGTTTATTATGATATCTGTTGATGCACAAAATCAGGGAGGACTTTGGTACAATAGAAAATATTAAGTTTGTGACATTCGCTAGATTGCTCCGGTCACTAGTGTGAATAAGTATGTAAATGGATAGGGACAGGGAAGCAAACACAAGATGTACGTAGTTCACCCATATTGGCTACATCCATGGAGTAGAGGAGTTCTCATTAATTGTGAAGGGTTTACACAAGTACATAGGTTCAAGCTCTCCTTTAGTGAGTACTAGTGAATGATTTAGTGCAAATGACATTAGGAAATATTGTGAGAGAATGATCTCTATTTATAGAAAAGAGTTTCTAGTTTAATTCTAACATTGACACGTATCGTGTTGTGATTGGCTTCTGATGTTGATATCTTTGATGGTATAACGTTGACCGGTGCTCAGTAGTTTCGGGATTGGTCAAGTATGGTACAAACAGTGCTCCCCTAAGTTCCCGAGTGAGGGAAGCTCATCGGTTGGGGACTTGCAAGATCCAAGCCATTGAGTAATCACGAAACTTCTAAGTACCGAAGTGTGGTATCATTTTCACTTGCCTTATCTGTCTCATATGTAGATGTGGCATCTTCTCTGGAAGTACTTTTCCTTCATCCAGAGGTGGTATCTTTAACCGATGAAGATGCACAAGGTAATGTATCAATTTCACTTAAAGCTTACATGTAGTTTCGGGGTTGGTCAAGTGCGATACAAACCCTATAGTAGGAGTCCCCCAAGTCGCCGAGTTAGGAGATTTGTCGAATGAGATAACAGACAAGGTAAGCAATCAGACTTCTAAGCAAGCAACCTAGATTGGAGGTTCAACTTCGGCTTCCGGTTGATTGTTCTCCTTCTCCTTGTGTCGTAAACAGCAACAAGGATAAGGAGAAGCAAATGGAGAAGGGATGATATGAGATACTTTTGCTTTTGAAGAAGTAACTTTCCACAGGCTTATTCTTGAATTAGGCTGAAGGGTTTTCTGGTTTCCTCCAAAGTATAATGTCAACTCAAGAATTTGAGGGTCAAAACAAGTCCATCAAATCTAGAGTACGTTCGACCCTGATGATATGGGATACTTTTGCTGTTGACAAAGTAGTGGATGTATCGGCATGTGTTCTGTTACCCTTTTCTCCACATGCTTCCTTGTAACCTTCTCACTTGCCCTATTTGTTCCTCAGGCAGATGTGGTATCTTCTCTGGAAGCATAAGATGTTGAAGATGAGTACTTGAGAGCAATGCCAGGTAAGTAATCAGCCAAGAGGTTCCAGTCAGTCAGTTCCTGACTGGAAGCTTGATTCCAAGTGTTGACCGATTGCTCTATTTCTCCTTGTCTTGTAGGTAAGAACAAGGCCAAAGGAAAAGACAGGGAAAAAACATGATATGGGATACTTTTGCTCTTAACCCTGATGATATGAGATACTCTTGCTCTGGTATGGCTTGTTTGCAGAGGTATTATCGGGGGAAAAAGAAGCTGAGTATTTCGAGAGACTTTGCTGAGAGTGCCATCTCGGATGTGAAGAAAAGTTGAGCTTTTTTTTTTATTTACAGGTTTGCCTGGCTGTGAAGGATGGAGGTTGACATATATAGGAGTTTCCCTAACAACAAGTAGTAGTGCTATTCCTTTACCCTTCTTGGTCATAGCCCGAGTGAGGGAAGCTCCTTGGTTGGGGACTTGCAAGATCCAAGCGGCTGAGTAATCAGGAAACTTCTAAGTATCGAAATGTGGTATCGTCTTCACTTGCCTTATCTGTCTCATAGGTAGATGTGGCATATTCTCTGGAATACTTTTCCTCCATCCAGGGGTTGTATCTTTAACCAGTGGAGATGCACAAGGTAATGTATCAATTTGACTTGAAGCTTACTTGTAGTTTTAGGCTTGGTCAAGCGCGATACAAACCATGTAGTAGGAGTCCCCCAAGTCGCCGAGCTAGGAGATCTATCGAAAGAGGTGACAGACAAGGTAAGCAATCAGAGCTCCAAGCAATCAGTCCCAGATTAGAAGTTTGATTTCGAGTTCCGGCTGATTGTTCTCATTCTCACTACCTTGCAAGCAGCATGAAGGATAAAGAGAAGAAAAAGGAGAAGAGATGATATGAGATACTTTTGCTTTTGAAGAAGTAACTTTCCACAGGCTTATTCTTGAATTGAGCTGAAGGGTTTTCTAGTTTCCTCCAGAGTATAAGGCCGACTCAAGAATTTGAGGGTCAAAACAGGTCCATCAAATCAAGAGTGCGTTCGACCTTGATGATATGAGATACTTTTGCTATTGACTAAGTAATAGATGAAACGACACGTGTTTTGTTATGTTTGTCTCCACATGCTTCCTTGTATCCTTCTCACTTGCCCTATTTGTTCCTCAGGTAGATGTGGTATATTTTCTGGAAGCATAAGATGTTGAAGATAAGTACTCGAGAGCAATGCCAGGTAAGTAATTAGGCAAGGGGTTCTAGGTAGTTAGTTCCTGCTTGATTCCAAGCACTGACTGATTGCTCTATTTCTCTCTGTCTTGCAGGTAAGAACAAGGCCAAAGGAAAAGACAGGGAAAAAGCATGATATGGGATGCTCTTGCTTTTAACCCTAATGATATGAGATACTCTGGCTCTGGTGTCTCTTGTTTACAGAGGTATTATCGGGGGGAAAATAAATTGAGTATTTCGAGAGACTCTGCTGAGAGTGCCCTCTCAGATGTGAAGAAAAGTTGAGCATATTTTTTTATTTGTAGGTTTGCCTGGTTGTGGAGGATGAAGGTCGACATATATAGAAATTGTCCTAACAGCGAGTAGTAACGTTGTTCCTTTACCCTTCTTGGTCATAGCAATGTAGTGGGAGCTGTAAGATTCACGTGTTTTAACTTTGTTAGAGCACTTTGAAAAAGTGGTTTGTGGTATCTGGAAAGTTGATGTTGTGTGTGAAGATTACAGATAAGCTTTATCCAAGGAAATCCGGCTCTCGAAGTTCAGATAGCGATGCCTGTTCGATTTTCGAACAAGCAATCCTATCGGGGACCTGGTCTCGTGATTTAGAGAACGATGCCTCTTTATTTTTGAGAAAGCAATCTTGTTGAAAGTCTGGCTTTTGAGATTCGGAGAGCAGTGCCTCTTCAATTTTTTAGAAAGCAATCATGTTGGGAGTCTGGCTCTCGAGATTCGGATAGTGGTGCCTCTTTGATTTTTGAGAAAACAATCATGTTGGAAGTCTGGCTTTCGGGATTCAGAGACTGGTGCCTCTTTGATTTTTGAGAAAGCAATCATGTTGAGAGTCTGGCTCCTGAGATTCGGAGAGCGGTGCCTCTTTGATTTTTGAGAAAGCAATCATGTTGTGAGTATGGCTCTCGAGAGTCGAATAGCGGTGCCTCTTCGATTTTTGAGAAAGCAATCCTGGTAGGAGTTTGGCTCTCGAGATTCGGGGAGCGGTGCCTCTTCGATTTTTGAGCAAGTAATCCTGTTGAGAGTGTTTTCTCGATGTGAGTAAAGGTTGGGCATTTTTGCTAGTCTGCCTTGCCACGGAGCACGGAGGTTGACACACACAGGGACTTTCTAGTTATCAAGCAGTGGTGCTATTCCTTTTCCCTTGTGGGTAATGGTAGGGTAGCTGGACCTTCAAAATTTATGTGTCTAAACTTTGTCAGAGATCTTTGGCAAAGTTATCTGTGGTACCCGAGAAGTTGATGTTGTGTGTGGGGATTGTTGACATATTTTACTCAGGAAAATCTGTTTCTCGAAATTCGGAGAGTGGTGCCTCTTCGATTTTTGAACCAACGGCCCTGTTGCTCTTTCTTTTATAGAGGCACCAAATGTGTACAAGAAGTACGTTCAAAGAGTTATTGCTTGCAGGAATTTTCCCCTTATTGTTGTACTTTAGAGGTTTATTGCACCTCATTTCTCCTTCATCATTTATGAGAATGTTTGGCCTATCCGACCGTCGTTTTGACTTGAACTTTGGTCAAGAGGCAGCCATGCCTTCTCAAGACAACATATGGTACCCATCATTCTTATCCCTTACTGGTCCTCTTACCGTTAGGGACTTTGTGATGAAGAATGATATGACCGCTGCGGTGGTGGCCAGAAACCTTCTCACTCCCAAAGATAACAAACTACTTTCCAAATGGTTTGATGAGTTGGCTGTTAAGGATTCTCTGGCTTTCAGTGTTCAGTGTGCAGGTTTTGTGTCTAATATTGCCCAACGCCTATATGCTCGAACCCGCCAAGTTGAATCATTGGCGGCTGAAGTGATAAGTCTCAAACAGGAGGTCAGATTTTACTTGATCATCAGAGGTTTGTGGGTTTATTCTAAAGGCATTTATTGCCTTCATCTTTTGGGGTTGTACCGCGTAATGAACCTCCAAATGATCAACCTTTGGTCTCCTCATTCTGGGGTTCAGCCTAGTACTGAGGCTTCGAATAATCACCCTCTGATGCCTCCTCTTTCTGGGGCTCTACCGACTACTGAGACTTCTCCTGAGCAACCTTTGTGAAGGCTCCCTCTTGTTTCTTTATTTTGATTCATGTATATGTACATATTTGTAACTTATCGGAGATATCAATAAACAAGCTTTGCTTCATTTCAACATATTGTGTTAAATACACCAAGGCCTTTTTCACTAAGTTCTTTGAATTTTTTCTTTTGTTGAAGCTTGTATGTTGAAGATTTGTGAGTGAAGCATGTACGTTGAGATAGTGCTCTCTTAATTTTCCGAGGGAGGTAAACTTCTCGGTTGGAGACTTGAAAAATCCAAGTTACTGAGTGGTCGTGAGACTTCCGAGTATCAAGGTGCAGTAGCATATGGTAGGAGTCCCCTAAGTCTCCGGTCGAGGGAGTTGACAAATGAGGCATTTCCTTTCTAAGTGGTAGCCCAAAACTCCTCCTTCATATATATATATATATATTTGTTATGAAAGTTGTTAGGCCCAAAGAAGAGGAGGCCTAGGCAATTTGTTTTTTTTCGAATTTTTGAATTTTTAAAATTTTGAATTTCCGAATATATATTTAAGCTTTGTAGGTGAAGCTTTGGTGTTGAAGCTTTGTAGGTGATCTTTGAGGTTGACGCTTGGTTGGGTACCATGAATTGATTTTGCTTCACACTATCTTGATCAAGATAGTGTGAAGCTTTTGTAAGTGAAGCTTTTGTGGTGAAGCTTTGTAGGTGAAGCTTTTGTAGCTGAAGCTTTTGTTGTGGGTGAAGCTTTTGTTGGTGTAGCTTTTATGGGTGAAGATTTTGTAGGTGAATCCTTTGTAGGTGAAGCTTTTGTGGTGGGTGAAGCTTTTGTTGGTGAAGCTTTTATAGGTGAAGCTTTTGTGGTGGGTGAAGCTTTTGTTGGTGAAGCTTTTATGGGTGAAGCTTTTGTGCGTGAAGCTTTTGTGGTGGGTGAAGCTTTTGTGGTGGGTGAATCTTTTGTTGGTGAAGTTTTTATGGGTGAAGCTTTTGTGGGTGAATCCTTTGTAGGTGAAGCTTTTGTTGGTGAAGCTTTTATGGGTGAAGCTTTTGTAGGTGAAGCTTTTGTGGTGGGTGAAGCTTTTGTTGGTGAAGCTTTTATGGGTGAAGCTTTTGTGGGTGAATCCTTTGTAGGTGAATCTTTTGTAGTGGGTGAAGCTTTTGTTGGTGAAGCTTTTATGAGTGAAGCTTTTGTGGTGGGTGAAGCTTTTGTGGGTGAAGCTTTTGTTGGTGAAGCTTTTGTGTTGAAGCTTTTGTAGGTGAAGCTTTAGAGTTGAAGCTTTATAGGTGAAGCTTTGGAGTTGAAGCTTTCGTTGGGTACCATGAATTGATTTTGCTTCACACTATCTTGATCAAGATAGTGTGAAGCTTCTGAGAATTTGTAGTTGTCCTCCATTGATGAAGCTTTTGTTGGTGAAACTATTGTGGGTGAAGCTTTTGTGTTGAAGCTTTGTAGGTGAATGTTTGGAGTTGAAGCTTTGTTGAGTATCATGAATTGATTTTGCTTCACACTATGTTGATCAAGCTAGTGTGAAGCTTTTAAGAATTTGTAGTTGTCCTCCATTGATGAAGTTTTTGTTGGTGAAACTATTGTGGGTGAAGCTTTTGTGTTAAAGCTTTTGTAGGTGAAGCTTTGGAGTTGAAGCTTTGTAGGTGAAGCTTTGGAGTTGAAGCTTTTGTTGGGTACCATGATTTGATTTTGCTTCACACTATCTTGATCAAGATAGTGTGAAGATTTTGAGAATTTGTAGTTGAACTCCTTTGATGAAACT
Source organism: Malus domestica (assembly GCF_042453785.1). Classification (NCBI taxonomy): domain Eukaryota; kingdom Viridiplantae; phylum Streptophyta; class Magnoliopsida; order Rosales; family Rosaceae; genus Malus; species Malus domestica. Next base: position 20,905,257 of record NC_091674.1, on the reverse strand, counting down.
CTTGTTGGCACCATATATTAGTTTTGCTTCACACTGTCTTGATCAAGAGTGTGTGAAGCTTTTGAGAATTGTGGTTGCCCTCCATTGATGAAGTTCTTGTTGGCACCATAAATTGGTTTTGCTTCACACTATCTTGATCAAGAATGTGTGAAGCTTTTGAGAATTGTGTTTGAATTCCTTTGATGAAGCTCTTGTTGGCACCATAAATTGGTTTTGCTTCACACTGTCTTGATCAAGAGTGTGTGAAGCTTTTGAGAATTGTGGTTGCCCTCCATTGATGAAACTCTTGTTGGCACCTTAAATTGGTTTTTCTTCACACTGTCTTGATCAAGAGTGTGTGAAGCTTTTGAGAATTGTTGTTGAACACCTTTGATGAAGCTTTTGTTGGCACCATAAATTGGTTTTGCTTCACATTGTCTTGATCAAGAGTGTGTGAAGCTTTTGAGAATTGTGGTTGAACTCCTTTGATGAAGCTTTTGTTGCCACCATAAATGGGGTTTGCTTCGTACTGTCTTGATCAAGAGTGTGTGAAGCTTTTGAGAATTGTGGTTGCCCTCCATTGATAAAGCTCTTGTTGACACCATAAATTGGTTTTGCTTCACACTGATGAAGCACTTGTTGGCACCATAAATTGGTTTTGCTTCACACTGTCTTGATCAAGAGTGTGTGAAGCTTTTGAGAATTATGGTTGAACTCCTTTGATGAAGCTTTTGTTGGCACCATAAATTGATTTTGCTTCACATTGTCTTGATTAAGAGTGTGTGAAGCTTTTGAGAATTGTGGTTGCCCTCCATTGATGAAGCTCTTGTTGGCACCATAAATTGATTTTGCTTTACACTGTCTTGATCAAGAATGTGTGAAGCTTTTGAGAATTGTGGTTGAACTCCTTTGATGAAGCTCTTGTTGGCACCATAAATTGGTTTTGCTTCACACTGTCTTGATCAAGAGTGTGTGAAGCTTTTGAGAATTATGGTTGAACTCCTTTGATGAAGCTTTTGTTGGCACCATAAATTGGTTTTGCTTCACACTGTCTTGATCAAGAGTGTGTGAAGCTTTTGAGAATTGTGGTTGCCTCCATTGATGAAGCTCTTGTTGGCACAATAAATTGGTTTTGCTTCACACTGACTTGATCAAGAGTGTGTGAAACTTTTAAGAATTGTGGTTGAACTCCTTTGATGAAGCTTTTGTTGCCACCATAAATGGGTTTTTCTTCACACTGTCTTGGTCAAGAGTGTGTGAAGCTTTTGAGAATTGTGGTTGCCCGCCATTGATAAAGTTCTTGTTGACACCATAAATTCATTTTGCTTTACACTGATGAAGCTCTTGTTGGCACCATAAATTGGTTTTGCTTCACACTGTCTTAATTAAGAGTGTGTGAAGCTTTTGAGAATTATGGTTGCCTTCCATTGATGAAGCTCTTATTGACACTATAAATTGATTTTGCTTCACACTGTCTTGATCAAGAGTGTGTGAAGCTTTCTACGAGTTGTAGTATTTGCATTGTTACATATGTGAAATGTCTGAAGCAGATGCAAGAGGGCTGAATAGCTTGATCTTCTTATGCCATGCACTGAAGTTGTTGTTGCCTTGCAATAAGACTTTGTTGGTGACTATAACTCTTGTTGGGCATAAGTGTTCCCCTAGTTGAGTTGTCAAGTTTGAGGGTTTTTGATTATTTGTGAATGTTAGGAGTTCACATGTACAAGTTGTGCCACTCGTCTTCTGGTAGAGGGAATGAATGGTAAGTTGCTTTCATCACTTGGATGGTGGTACGAAGGTGAGTTCCTTCATCACATTTCATCACCTGGTTGATGGCATGAAGATGAGTTCTTTCTTCACCTGGTTGGTGGCATGAATGGCAAGTTGCCAAATGATATTAGAGTACGGGTTGTACATTTGATCACCTGGTTGGTGGCATGAAGGAGAGTACGGGTTGTACATTTGATCACCTGGTTGGTGGCATGAAGATGAGTTCCTTCTTCACATTTTATCACCTAGTTGGTGAAAATAAGGGCAAGGTGTCGAAGCACATTGTAGCAAGTGTCGAATGACACAAAGTATGTTGAACCCTTCAAACGGTTCATCCCAGTTTAGACTAAGTGTTCATTCACTCGGAATTCTGTCGCAGGGTAATCTTTTCTTCAATACCCAGTCCCTCACTTTGAAAGAACGAGGTTTGACCCTTGAGTCATAATAGTTGAAGATGCGCTGCTTGTAGGTGACATTCCTCAAGTGAGCCTGGTTTCTGTGTTCTTCGACTAGATCTAAGTTGAGGGTAAGTTGTTTGTCATTTTCTCTTTGCACGTTGTTCTGGACTCAGAATGTTGCTTGCTTAAGCTCAACTGGGACAATTGCCTCTGTACCAAAGGCAAGTGAGAATGGGGTTTCTTTTGTTGATGTCCGATACGAAGTGCGATATGACCAAAGAACTTGGGGTACAAATTCTGGCCAACAACCTTTAGCCTTGTCCAAGCTGGTTTTCAAAGTTCGCTTGATTATTTTGTTGATTGCTTCGACTTATCCATTAGACTAGGGATGAGCTCAGGAGGCAAAACATAAGTTGATGTTGAACTTAGAGCAGAACGTCCTGAACTTATTGTTATCGAACTGTCACCCATTGTCAGTGACTATTGCATTGGGAATGCCGAATCTACAAAGGTTGTTTTTCCATACGAAGGCTTCTATTTTTACCTCAGTAATGGTTGCCAAGAGTTCTACTTCAACCCACTTTGTGAAGTGGTCAACTGCAATGATTGCATAGTGGACCTTACCCTTCCCTACAGGCATTGGGCCAATCATATCAAGTCCTCATTGGGCGAAGGGCCAAGGCTGATCATAGGAGTGAGCAGCTCGGGATGGGAGTGATGAATAGTTACGTAGCGTTGACACTTATCACATGAGTGAGATATTCTGATGGCATCTTGGTAGAGTGTTGGCCAGTAATATCCTTGGCGAAAAGCCTTGTGTGCTAAGGATTGAGATCTGGCATGATCTCCATAGACTCCTTCATGTATTTCCCGAAGGACAATTTCCACCTCTGCGGGCGTAAGGCATCTTAGGTATGGTATGTTAAAACCCCGCTTGTCGAGTTGGTCATTAATGATCAAGTAATGGGTAGCCTTGTATCGAATCTGGTTAGCTTGGACTTTGTCATTTGGAAGGGTGCCATGAGCAAGGAATCTATAAATCGGGGTAATCCAACTATCCCCCTGTTGTAAGTTGAACACTTCCGCAGCTATGGTGCTTGGTGCTGCCAACAATTCGACCTGAATTTTTCTCCCAATCTTGTCCTCCACCGCTGAGGCGAGGCGAGCCAAAACATCTGCATGACTGTTTGCCGCTCGAGGAATTTGGGTGATCTGGAAGTGGAAGTGTTTGAGTAACAATTGTGTTTGTGCCAGATATGCTACCATGGAGCTATCCTTAGTGTCAAAGTTGTTGGTGACCTGGTTAACCACCAATTGGGAGTTACTGAAGATATTAATTCGTTTAACCCCAAGGTGTTTGGCCAAACGTAAGCCTACTATGAGGGCTTTATATTTGGCCACATTGTTCGACGCCTTGAATTTGAAATGAAGAGCATACTCCATCTTCACTTTGTTAAGGGTCGTCCTGCTCCACAACCCTATTGGTTGGACGAGCCATCAACATATAGACTCCATGCTGGGGCTGTTGTTTCTATTTTCTGAGCTTCCGAGGGCAATGAAACCACTTCTTTAGGCGTAGAAACAATGTCAACATGATATGTGAAGTCGGCGATGAAGTCTGCCACTGCTTGGCCCTTCACAGCTGGCTTTGGTTGGTAGGAGATGTTAAACTCACCCAATGCTATCGCCCATTTTATCATTCACCCTGAAGTGTCAGGACTTTGGAGTATCTGTCGAAGATGATAATTGGTAAGCACGATGATTGAGTGTGCTTGGAAGTAAGGGCGAAGTTTTCGAGCAGACATGACCAATGCTAGAGCCAATTTCTCTATGTTGGAGTATCGTGTCTCTGCATCTTGTAAGGCCTTGCTAGCATAATAGACAGGCTGTTCGACATTACCATTATTTCAATTGAGAACGAAACTTACTGCTGAAGATGATACCGACAGATAGTTAATGAGAGTGTCACCAACCTCAGGTTTGGAGAGTAGATGGGCTTTACTCATGTAGTCTTTGAGGTTCTTGAATACCTCGGCACATTCATCAATCCATGTAATGTACTTCTTACTTCCCTTAAGTGCTTTGAAGAAAGGAGCAGATCTATCTGTAGCCTTAGAGATGAACCTAGTTAAGGCTACCACCTTGCCAGTAAGTGCTTTGAATGTCTTTGAGGTTCTTGAATACCTCGGCACATTCATCAGTCCATGTAATGTACTTCTTACTTCCCTTAAGTGCTTTGAAGAAAGAAGCAAATCTGTCTGTAGCCTTAGAGATGAACTTAGTTAAGGCTGCCACCTTGCCAGTAAGGGTTTGAATGTCTTTTGAAGTTACAGGTTCTTTCATGTCTAGAAGGCTTTGGATGTCTTTTGAAGTTACCGGTTCCTTCATGTCGAGGATTGCTTTGATATTCTCGGGATTAGCCTCAATGTCTCGTTGGCTTATCATGAAGCCTAAGAATTTGCTAGAGCCTACGCCGAAGGCACATTTGTTGGGGTTCAACCTCATTCGATACCTCTTCAGAATGGTGAAAGTTTCAGATAGGTTAGCGATGTGTTTGTCAGCATGTTTGCTTTTGACTAGCATATCATCAAAGTAAACTTCCATGCTCTTCCCAATATGTTCGGCGAACATTGAATTGACTAGTCTCTGATAAGTCGCTCCTGCATTCTTTAGGCCGAAGGGCATGACTTTATAGCAATATAGTCCCCTATCAGTAGTGAAGGCTGTGTGTTCTTGGTTCGGAGGGTTCAAGCGGATTTGGTTGTATCTTAAGTAAGCATCCATGAAGCTTAGGAGTTCACACCCTGCCGTAGAGTCTATAAGTCTGTCAATGAGAGGAAGATGAAAGCTATCCTTCGGGCATCTTTTGTTTAGGTCGGTGTAATCGACACACATTCTCCACAAGACCTTTTGGAGCAAGAGACTTTCTTTGGTTGGATTTTTCTTAACAATGACCACATTTGTTACCCATGATGGGTAATTGACTTCGCAGACGAAGCCTATGCCTTTGAGTTTTTCAACTTCTGCCTTCATTGCTTCGTATCGCTCAGCGTCATAGGATCTTCGCTTCTGTCTCACTGGCTTGGTCTTGGGGTCAATACTCAAGCGATGACATATGATATTGCGAGATATGCCTGGCATGTCCTCGTATGACCAGGCGAGGACCTCAGTGTTCTCTTGCAAAAAAGAGATCAATGCCAACTGAATGGGTGCTGACAAGGTGGTGCCAATCTTCACTATGCGATCTGGATAATCTTTTGATATAGAAACCTTCTCTAGCTCTTCAGCGGGTTGTGCTTGCTGGGTGAAAGAGTTATCTCGAGGATCATCGGGTTGATTGTTGCCACCGTGAAGATCCAAGTTGGCTTTGTCCGGGCTGGTCATTATGACTTGGTCATGTATAGAAAATGTTTCCTTGGGCATAGGCAGGTGTTGTTGCTTGACCGAATGTTGTAACATGACCGTGCACTAAGTTGATCTCCTCTGATGTAACCATTGCCATAGGGGGTTGGAAATTTCATCAACAACATATGTGTGGATACCATGGCCTTGAGATCATTGATGCATGTGCGTCCAAAGATGACATTGTATGCCGTTGGGCAATCAATTACCAGGAAGTTAATGGTAATGGTAGCTGTGTAAGGGCCTGTACAAATGGTGAAAGGTAAGTGTATGATCCCTATAGGATGCACGATATCATCGGAGAAGCTTATAAGAGGAGAAATCGAGCGATCGAGCAAGTGCCATGAAAGCTTCAGCAAACATGATATTGACTGATAAGAGCATATTTATGCGACTTAGTTAGCTTGTTCTTGTGCATTTACGTTGTTAGTTCTTAGTTATTTTAGTCTTTTAAGCCATTTTAGTGTGTTTTCAGGTTCTAAGGACAAAGTATGCAAAAATGTGCATTTTGGAGCTTGTTATTGTGCATTTACGTTGTTAGTTCTTAGTTATCACATGCTTGAAGCCAAATGGATGGACGAAATTGAAGATCAAAGGAGGCAAGAAATGAAGAAATGAACATGAAGAACAATGAGTTCAGAATTGGAAGCCAAAGTTTCTAAAGTTGGAGGTTTCCATTCTTGAAAGTTTTTATTCTTGGATTGGAAGTTTCCTAATCCTTTTTCACCTTGGTTCCAACCATTGCCGCACCTCTCAAGCCTCTTCCCTCTTGGATTCTGATTTGTTAGGCCCTTTTCCTTGTGGATTTGGGTTCTATAAATCCTTTTCAGAAACTAAGTGGGCCAAAACCATTTTCTTTGTTGATTGGAACACTTGTGCCTAACCCTTAGGCCCTAAGCCTTAAAATCTGCTAAGTTTAAACCCTAATCTGATTTCCCTAGGGTTGTGCCGCACCTAATACTTCTAAAAGCCTAAAAATCTACACAAACCCTAGTTCTTTTCTCCCTTGGATGGGCCAAGCCTTTTATCTCCAAAAACCTAACCTCTTCCCATCAGATTCGTGAAAACCCTAGCTTTACCATGCATATATATGTGTTTTAAAGCCTAAATTCGTCACCACCTCCCTCCCATTCAGAAATACATCTAGCCGCATCCTTTCCACCATTATACACCATTATACATCCCTTTCCACCACCATACATCCTTGCCGCAACCCCCATCCAACCTAAACCTATTTCTGACCATTCCATTCATCCATAAACATCTTTAGACTCTTGTGCTGTAGCAAGGTGGGGAAGAAGAGGCCCTTGGCGTTTCGTGCTTGCAGATTTGAGAGTTTTAGGTGTACTTCGTTCTTGTTTTCAATGTTTATTTTGTTATTACTTTCTGATTTTGCTGTAATCATGAGTGGCTAAACCCCTAATTAGTTAGGGGGAAGTTTGAAGCCATGAACATGCTTGAGATATGAATTGATTTCTTCCAATTGTGATTCGTTAAGTTGTGATTGCAATTCAATTATCTATTTTATTCATAACTGATTCTTGTATGTTTATTGAGGATGCATACTTAGTTTTCATGCATGAATTAGACGCTACAATATAAATGAGTTTCACCTAATCGTTACAAGTTTATATTCATTAGTAGTGAAGGTTGCTTATCACAATCACGTTAATTGAATTCTTGGCAAACGTATCATGCATTCATAGTTACAATTGCCTCGTCAACACTTATGATTTTCATGAAATGTAATGATCTCTTATTGTATCTCTATTATGCATTCATGTAGGGGAATTTTAGAGAATGATTTGGGTTGTTGTATGCATTCATCCAATCCAATGATTTAAGGAAAATCTGAGGGTTAATTTGTGCATCACGGTTAATTTGGGGTGTTGAGCATCATAATCTATTGAAAAGCAATTGGAAATCAATTCATGTACAAGTGTGTCATGTGTGAAGAATTGACCTCTAATTAATCCATCCATCATCTTATTTATCAATTTCGTTTTATAATCTGCCTAATTTTATAACTTGTTTGTTTGTTTCAAATTCGTCCAATTCAAAACCCCCCTTTTTACTTTCTTGTTTCAAAGTGTTTAATTTAGGATTTGTTTGTGTTTTTGAGTGTTTTGGTTCAAGCCAAAACACTAAATTCGTCCAAAATTGTGTTAAGGTCAGAATCTGCCCAGATTGTGTTTTTAGGCAGTTTTGAGTGTTTTTAAGCTGTTTTGAGTCGTTTGAACCTATTTTGAGTCCCTTGAATCTAGTCAAACGTTTTTAACTTTGTTTTTATGTTTTTGAGTAAGTTTAGAGGTTTTAGCAAGCCCTCCTAATCCCCGGTTTAGAACGATCCCTACTTGCATTTATACTACGATTTGACAACAAGAGGATTTAATTTGAGTGCTTAACTTTTATCACATCAAATTTTGGCGCCGTTGCCGGGGATTAGCAACTCTGCTAATCCCTCGTTGTTTCTTTTTATTTATTCTCGTGAGTTTTTTTTTTTAGTTGCTGACTTGTTTTGTTCTTTTGTCTTTAGGTACTAGTGTATGACTCGAAGTTCTCAACCTATTCGTGAGCACATCTTTGACTTTGACGACGATTTTGAGAGAACTTTAAGAAGGAAGAAGAATCAACAAGCATCTAATCCACCTAACCTTGAACCTGAGTTTGAAGAACGAGTAGAAGAGGAGGAAGAAACCCCCACGACACAGGTTGTGGAGGAAGAGCTAAACATGGCAGTGGACAATTGAACCATCAAAGAACTTTTTGCCTCGGGTGTGGACAATGTCGCACCTCTATGCATCCAATACCCTGCGGCTGCCTAAGGGAAGACGGAAGAGTTCGAATTAAAGTCAAGCTTGTTACAGTACATTCCGAAGTACCATGGGCTGTCCATGGAAGATCCGAACAAGCACTTAAAGGAGTTTGAAGTAGTTTGTTCGAGTATGACCTCAGTGAATGTAGATGGCAGCATCTTGAAGATGAAGGCTTTTCCATTCTCTCTAATGGACAAAGCTAAAGATTGGTTGTATGAACTAGCACCCGGGACGGTTAAATCTTGGGAGAGTATGAAATGAGCGTTCTTGGAGAAAATTTTCCCAACTTCAAGAGTCATTCTTTTGAGGAAACAGATTAGTGGCATCCAACAAAATCAAGGTGAATCGTTTCCCGTTTATTATGAACGTTTTAAAACTCTTGTTGCTTCATGTCCACAACACCAAATGAAGGAGGAGCTGCTCATTCAATACTTCTACGAAGGACTCCTCCTCATTGAACGTCAAATGTTAGATGCCTCGGCGGGTGGTGCGTTGGTTGACATGACTCCGGTGGCTGCCAAGACTTTAATTGCAAACCGAGCACACAATGCACAACAATATGAGGGCGTTGGAAAAAGAGAAGGCCCACGGCAACATAGTGTGAATGAGGTAAGTGCCATTTCTGAAATTCAATCACAATTAGCTAATCTTACTTCTCTTGTGTCTCAGGTTGTAATTGGGTCAAAACCACAAGAAAATCAAGTTTGCACTGTGTGCTCCATTCAAGGGCATCCATCCTAGGAGTGCCCTCAGTTGATTGAGAATGGTGGATGGGAATCTGCCAATGTAATTGGAATCCAAGGCCAAAATTAAACCAAATACGATCCATACTCGAACACATACAACCCCAGATGGAGAGATCACCCTAACATGAAGTGGAGAGAGCCCCAACAACCTGCACAACAAGGGGGATTTCGACAAAATCCCCTTGGGTTCCCACGGCCATATCAACAAAATTAACCACTTCCAGCCCAATCTAGAACAGGTACACCTATGGATAATGATCAACTTGTTCAATTGCTAACCAATGTGGCGCAGAGCATGCAAAATCAAGCCAAGGAGGTGGAAGATTTGAAGAAACAAATGGGACAAATGGTTGAATTCACGGGGCAGTTTAGTAGAGAACAAGGTAAGTTACCTAGTTCAACAAATGTGAATCCAAATGGAGGATTCGAATATGCCAAAACCATCATGTTGCGTAGTGGAAAAGAAGTTGGAATTGAGTCCGACACTCCCAAATCTGCCCAAGAAGAGGATGACAAGCTGCAAGAAAATGAGGGAAGCATGAGCACACCCACGGAAAGGGTGAAACAACCCTTGCCGCAAGCCCCTATCCTTCCTAATTCGGCCAAACAAGGTAAGTTGAGTTCAAATTCACTTAATACTAATATGACCAATGTTCCTTTTCCTCGTAGGTTCATGCAATCGAAAAAGGATGAGAATGAGAAGGACATTCTAGAAACATTTCGGAAAATGCAAGTAAACATTCCACTCCTTGAGGTAATTAAACAAGTTCCAAAATATGCCAAATTTCTCAAGGAGCTATGCACAACCAAGAGAAGAATGTCGAACAAAGAGGTAGTTAAGGTGAGTGAAAATGTTTCAGCCGTATTGCAACGTAAACTACCCACTAAATGCAAAGACCCCAGGAGTTTTACGATTCCTTGTATAATTGGCACTACTCGGTTTGAACATGCAATGCTTGACTTAGGTGCATCTATAAATGTCATGCCTTATTCTTTTTATGAATCTATGAATTTGGGTGAATTGAAAAAGGATGGTGTGATCATTCAATTGGCTGATCGTTCTAACGCTTATCCAAAAGGAGTATTGGAGGATGTTTTAGTGCAGGTGAACCATTTGATCTTCCCGGCTGATTTTTATGTTTTAGACATGGAAGATTCAACCCATTCCACCTCTCTGCCAATTCTCCTTGGTAGGCCATTCATGAAGACAACCCGTACAAAGATTGATGTGTTCAATGGCACTTTGACGATTGAATTCGATGGGGAAGTTATCGATTTTAATATTTATGAAACTATGAGATATCCCGTTGATGACCATTCATGTTTTTCTATTGATATTATTGATTCTTTGGCGCAGGAGTATTTTGAGGAATTGAACGAGGATGCCCTTGAAATAGCCATTACGAAGGGCATAGAACTCAAAAACCAAGACATTGGAGCAATGCACACTCATAGCCAGATTGAAGACTCCAATGCCGTGACCTTTTAATGAGGAAGTTGTGGAGGTTGTGGCTGCCCTTGAGTCACTTCCACGACAATATGGTAAGGTTCCGCTCTCAATTTCAAGTTCAGTTTCTACTAAGATGTTACCTTCTGTTGTTCAGGCACCTACTTTTAAACTTAAGTCGTTGCCGGACCATTTGAAGTATGTGTTTTTGGGAAATGACGAAACATTGCCCGTCATTGTTTCTTCAAGTCTCACGGCACATGAGGAAGAAAAGCTTGTAAGGGTGCTACGAGAGTACAAAACAGCCATAGGGTGGACCTTGGCCGACATTAGGGGAATTAGCCCCACCACTTGCATGCACCGTATACTTCTTGAGGAGGGGACTAAACCATCTCGAGAGGCTCAACGCCGTCTCCACCCTCTAATGATGGAAGTTGTGAAGAAGGAAATAATCAAGCTCTTAGATTGTGCCGTGATCTATCCTATCTCCGATAGCCGTTGGGTTTCACCAATTCAAGTTGTTCCCAAGAAGTCTTGAGTTATTGTTGTCAAGAATGAAAAGAACAAGTTGGTGCCTTTATGAATCCAAACTGGATGGTGAGTTTGTATTGACTATAGGAAGCTAAACGCCATAACAAGGAAATATCACTTTCCTTTGCCATTCATCGACCAAATGCTTGAAAGGTTAGCCGGTCGTGCTTTTTATTATTTTCTTGATGGATATTCTGGATATAACCAAATTGTGATAGCCCCGGATGATCAAGAGAAGACCACATTCACATGTCCCCTTAGAACGTTTGCTTATCGTTGCATGCCATTAGCCTATGCAACGCACCTGCCACTTTCCAAAGATGTATGGTAAGTATATTCTCCGATTATGTTGAGAAAATCATTGAGGTATTTATGGATGATTTCAGTGTATTTGGGGATTCTTTTGCTAATTGTTTGGATAATCTGACCTTGATCTTGAAACGATGTGTTGAAACTAATCTTGTGTTGAATTGGGAAAAATGTCACTTTATGGTTAAACAAGGTATATTTTTAGGTCATATCGTTTCAGAAAAAGGAATTGAAGTAGATAAATCAAAAATAGACCTTGTACGACACTTACCCTCTCCTACTTCGGTTAGAGAGGTTCGTTCGTTTCTTGGCCATGCAGGGTTCTATAGGCGCTTCATTAAGGATTTGTCCAAGATTTCCAACCCCCTTTGCCGATTGCTTCAAAAAGATGTGCCTTTCAAGTTTGATGAGGAGTGTGAATTGGCATTCAACCAACTCAAGGATAAGCTCACTTCGGCCTCTATCATAGTTCCTCCCGATTGGAGCCTCCCTTTCGAGCTTATGTGCGATGCATCCGACTATGCATTAGGAGCTGTTTTGGGGCAAAGAAAAGACAAGCAGCCACATGTCATCTACTATGCATCTCGGACCCTCAATGATGCCCAATTGAACTACTCCACAACGAAAAAAGAACTTCTTGCTATTGTCTTTGCTTTAGATAAGTTTCGGTCTTATTTAATTGGAACTAAAGTGATTGTTTATACTGATCATGTAGCTTTGAAGTACTTACTAATGAAGAAGGAAGCAAAACCTAGGCTCATTCGTTGGATGCTTCTTCTTCAAGAATTTGACATCGAAATCTGAGACAAGAAAGGAAGCGAGAATGTGGTGGCTGACCACCTAAGCCGAATGGTCCATGATGAGTAAGAGTATGCCGTGCCTATCCCTGAAACTTTCCCCGATGAGCAGCTGTTGTCCATTGAAGTAAGTGAACTTTGGTATGCCGATCTAGTGAATTACTTAGTGTCTAAACAAGTTCCAAGCACTCTCACCAAGCACCAATATGATAAACTTCGAAAAGATGCACGATTCTATGTTTGGGATGATCCCTATTTGTGGAAGTATTGCTCTAATCAGATTTTGCGTAGATGTGCGCATGATTGTGAGTTTCTTTCGATTCTAAGATTTTGTCATACTTATGCTTGTGGTGGACATTTTGGCACTCAAAGAACAGCATTAAAGGTTCTTGAATGTGGATTTTATTGGCCCACTTTGTTTAAAGATGCTAGAACTTATTGTCTAACGTATGATCGGTGACAAAGAATGGGAAATATAGGTACCAAGGATCAAATGCCGCAACAACCCCTATCCTTTGTTGAAATTTTTGATGTTTGGGGTATTGATTTCATAGGTCTTTGCCCTCAATCTTATGGTTTCACTTATATCTTGCTAGCTGTTAATTATGTTTCAAAATGGGTGGAAGCAAAAGCCACCCGTACTAATAATTCTAAGGTGGTTGCAGATTTCGTGAAAACTAACATTTTTGCTAGGTTTGGAAAGCCTAGAGTTCTAATCAGTGATGGAGGCTCCCATTTTTGTAATTGAACCATCAAGGCTTTGCTCAAGAAGTACAATGTTACGCATAAGGTTTCAACACCTTATCATCCTCAAACCAATGGGCAAGCCGAGGTTTCAAATAGGGAGATCAAGCAAGTCCTAGAGAAAACTGTGGGGCCAACAAGGAGGGGTTAGAGCTTGCGCTTAGACGATGCATTGTGGGCTTATCATACGGCCTACAAAACTCCCCTTGGTATGTCACCTTTTCGGTTCATCTATGGTAAGCCATGCCATTTGCCCGTCGAGTTGGAGCACAAGGCACATTGGGTTGTGAAGACATTCAACATGGATCTAAATGCCGCCGGAGTTCATAGAAATCTCCAATTGAATGAACTCGAGGAGATTAGGAATGAAGCTTACGAGAATGCTCAGATCTATAAGGATAAGACCAAGGCGTATCATGACAAGATGCTTCGTACAAAGACATTCTCCAAGGGGCAGAAAGTGCTCATCTTTGATTCTCACCTTTGGTTATTCCCCGATAAGTTACGTTCTAAGTGGATTGGACCCTTTGTTGTTACTAATGTTTTTCCTCATGGTGCAGTCCAAGTCCAAAGTTTGAAAACCGACCACGAGTTCAAAGTGAATGGGCATCGTTTGAAGCCCTATTACGACCTGTTTGAGGAGCATGTGGTGGAGGAACTATCCCTCCATGCCGTGGGCTCCAAGGAAGCTTAACGGATGGTAGACGTCCGGCTGCAAGACGTTAAAGCAAGTGCTTCATGGGAGGCAACCCATGCCAATACAAGAACATCTAGAATCGGCTTTAAATCCAGATTTTCTTTCTTTCAACCTTTCTCCTTGCTGCCTTTATTTGTCCATGTTTATTTGTTGCTTGTTTAATTGTTTTTCTGTGAGTTTATGTTTGAAATATTGAGGACAATGTTTGATTTAAGTGTGGGGGGGGTGGGGTAAATAAGTGTTTTTGATGCAAATTTGTGGGTTTTATTCACCTATCACTTCCAATGTTGTTTCTCACTGTTTTCAAGTGTTTTTAGTGTGTTTTGAAGCTTTTTAGTGTATTTTGACATAAAAATCCAAAAATCTCATAAAAATTTGAAAAATTGTTTTGAAAAAACCAAAAAGAGTTGTTTTTGTGTATTTGTTTGTGTCTTAGGGTACCTTCCAACACAATGATGAGGATTTGGTTTTTAATTGCATGACTGTTAAAGAGAGTTATACACATGGATAGAAGTCTGATTTACTCTTTGGTTTATGCTTGGTTGTGGTTATAACTTATGAATTCACATGCAATCATAAAGAAAAAAAAAATCAGTTTTTGTAACATGCTTGAAGGAAGGAACTCAAACTAATGCTACAACCCTGAGAGACTTGAGCCTATGCTTTATTTGGAGAGTTATTAATCTGTGATTTCTTGCTTTCTAAAGTCGTTGCATGATCTCATTATTCTTTGCTTGGTTGCTACTTAGAATGCGTTTTATCACTTTAGTTCCAAATACTAGAACTCATGCCCGTTTCATTCAAAGCTTAAAATTGAGTGCATAACATATAACAAGATGAAGTTGTTTAATAGTTACCACCAGAGCCAAAAAGCCTTCATCCCATGCATTTGTTTTGTAGGTTTAACCCCTTTGAGCCTTATTTAGCCTATTTTCTTTGTTAGCCACATTATCCTTACCTAGCCTAGAATAGGACTATCCACACCCTTGTTCTTAAAGTATAGTAGAGCATGACTTAGAGGGAATTCCTTTTGAACATTATTGCAGAAATCAAGTGTGGGGGAAGGTTATGTACACGGGTAGAAGAAAAAAAAAGAAAAAAAAAGAAAAAAACGTGAAAAAGAGGAAAAAGAAAGAAAAAAAAAAGTTTTGAAATAAGTGAGAATGAACTCACAAGTATTGGTTGTTGAGGAAAGGGTCCAAAAAGTTTGAATATGACCCTAAGTTGTACGAAATCCCCTTATTGTTTCAAGTTATTTGCTGCACTCAAGAGTGAAATCTAAGTTGATTTCATACTTTGCTTACTATTGCTTTAAGAACGATTGTTTATCCTTACCTTTCTTTGTTAGCCAATACCCTTAGCCCTATTACAACCCTTTGACTTTATCTTGAGTGTTGTGTGTTTCAATTTGTGGAGTTTGAAATGGGTATGAGCATATGGTGTCACTGGTTCTCGCATCTAAGTAGTAGCATTCCATTCATGAGATCATATCTAAACATGCTGAATAACTCTAGAAAATGGCTTCCTTTGTTTTACACATATGTGAGTACTAGTTTTCATGTTTACATCAATCTTCTCACATATAACTAGTGTAGGGTGTGTAGTCAGAAAATGTGAGTGAAAATAGAGAGTATCTTGTAAGGAATTGAACAAATTCTCTAAGGCATGTTGCTACATTCAAAACATCATTTTAATTGGTTAAATGTGAACTAGTAAGTGGTGACTGTGATTAAGTATGTGCTCAAGTGTGAAGATGACTAAAATCTATGGGAATGATGATCTTTAACATGTCATGTGCATTGGAAATCCCTGAGGTAAATGTTGGAAGGATTAGAGTGTGTTTTGTTTACTTTGTTTTGCTGTGTTTGTTTCGTTTTGCTCGAGGACTAGCAAAAGCTAAGTGTGGGGGAATTTGATAAGAGCATATTTATGCGGGTTATTTTAGTCTTTTAAGCCATTTTAGTGTGTTTTCAGGTTCTAAGGACAAAGTATGCAAAAAGGTGCATTTTGGAGCCTTTTGGAGCAATTTTGAGCATAAAATGGATATCATATGCTTGAAGCCAAATGGATGGACGAAATTGAAGATCAAAGGAGGCAAGAAATGAAGAAATGAACATGAAGAACAATGAATTCAGAATTGGAAGCCAAAGTTTCTAAAGTTGGAGGTTTCCATTCTTGAAAGTTTCTATTCTTGGATTGGAAGTTTCCTAATCATTTTTCACCTTGGTTCTAACCCTTGCTGCACCTCTCAAGCCTCTTCCCTCTTGGATTCTGATTTGTTAGGCCCTTTTCCTTGTGGATTTAGGTTCTACAAATCCTTTTCAGAAACTAAGTGGGCCAAAACCATTTTCTTTGTTGATTGGAACACTTGTGCCGAACCCTTAGGCCATAAGCTTTAAAATCTGCTAAGTTTAAACCCTAATCTGATTTCCCTAGGGTTGTGCCGCACCTAATACTTCTAGAAGCCTAAAAATCTACACAAACCCTAGTTCTTTTCTCCCTTGGATGGGCCAAGCCTTTTATCTCCAAAACCCTAACCTCTTCCCATCAGATTCGTGAAAACCCTAGCTTTACCATGCCTATATATATGTGTTTTAAAGCCTAAATTCGTCACCACCTCCCTCCCATTCAGAAATACATCTAGCCGCATCCTTTCCACCATTATACACCATTCTACATCCCTTTCCACCACTATACATCCTTGCCGCAGCCCCTATCCAACCTAAACCTATTTCTGACCATTCCATTCATCCATAAACATCTTTAGTCTTTTGTGCCGCAGCAAGGTGGGGAAGAAGAATGCCCTTGGCGTTTCATGCTTGCAGATTGAAGCGTTTTAGGTGTACTTCGTTCTTGTTTTCAATGTTTATTTTGTTATTACTTTCTGATTTTGCTATAATCATGAGTGGCTAAACCCCTAATTAGTTAGGGGGAAGTTTGAAGCCATGAACATGCTTGAGATATGAATTGATTTCTTCCAATTGTGAATCGTTAAGTTGTGATTGCAATTCAATTATCTATTTTATTCATAACTGATTCTTGTATGTTTATTGGGGATGCATACTTAATTTTCATGCATGAATTAGACGCTAGAATATAAATGAGTTTCACCTAATCGTTACAAGTTTATATTCATTAGTAGTGAAGGTTGCTTATCACAATCGCGTTAATTGAATTCTTGGCAAACGTATCATGCATTCATAGTTACAATTGCCTCGTCAACACTTATGATTTTCATGAAACGTAATGATCTCTTATTGTATCTCTATTATGCATTCATGTAGGGGACTTTTAGAGAATGATTTGGGTTGTTGTATGCATTCATCCAATCCAATGAGTAAAGGAAAATCTGAGGGTTAATTTGTGCATCACGGTTAATCTGGGGTGTTGAGCATCATAATTTATTGAAAAGCAATTGGAAATCAATTTATGTACAAGTGTGTCATGTGTGAAGAACTAACCTCTAACTAATCCATCCATCATCTTATTTATCAATTTTGTTTTATAATCTACCTAATTTTATAACTTGTTTGTTTGTTTCAAATTCGTCCAATTCAAAACCCCCTTTTTTACTTTCTTTTTTCAAAGTGTTCAATTTAGGTTTTGTTTGTGTTTTTGAGTGTTTTGGTTCAAGCCAAAACACTAAATTCGTCCAAAATTGTGTTAAGGTCAGAATTTGCCCAGATTGTGTTTTTAGGCAGTTTTGAGTGTTTTTAAGCTGCTTTGAGTCGTTTGAACCTGTTTTGAGTCCCTTGAATCTATTCAAACGTTTTTAACTTTGTTTTTATGTTTTTGAGTCAGTTTAGAGGTTTTAGCAAGCCCTCCTAATCCCCGGTTTAGAGCGATCCCTACTTGCATTTATACTAAGATTTGACAACAAGAGGGTTTAATTTGAGTGCTTAACTTTTATCACATCATTAACCAAAGCGCCCCGTGTCTACCAGGATTCGTCTTACTTCAAAATTGGCTATGTGAGCCTCCACGATCAGTGGGTCGTTGTGAGGGTAGATGATACCTCTTTCTTCCTCAGGGTAGAAACATATTGGATCCTAGTTAGGCTTTTGATACTTGCCTCCCCTGATGTCTTCCATGCGAAACACTTGGTGGCCAGGCCTTAAAGCTCGTTCACTATTTTTCATGGCCTTATTGGAAGATTCAGATATGGGTGTGCCGCCGCTTTTGGAATATATCACATTTACTTGGCGTTGGTTACGGTTATCCCTTAAAGGGTTATATCACATTCACTTGGCGTTGGTTACGGTTATCCCTTGAAGGGTGAAGGGGGAATTGATCAATTTTTCCTTCACGAGCCAAAGTTTCAATATGATCATGAAGGGTGATACACTTCTCGCCGTCATGGCCATTATGTTTGTGGTAGCAACAAAATGTGCCCGTGTTCTTCGTGGGCTTGTAACTCGACTGCTTCGGCATTGGCTTCGGTATCAGGTGTGCTATGCTGGGGTAAATGGCCACGCATGTGGCATTCAAAGGCGTGTATGTCTCATACATCGGGGTAGGGCCTGTCCTGCATGTGCTTGGCCCACTGTGTTGACTGCTTGTGGGCGGGCATTATCGTGGCGATACCCTTGGTTATCGCGATAGTATCCCTTACTCCTTTTACTAAAATAGGACTGGTGAGGATGGAAATCTTTCCTTTTACCCTAAGATTGATATGTCTGTTGACTTGGCGATGTATTAAGTAAGGTAGGAGGAGGCACCGCTGCCGTTTGGAAGATCGAGGTATTCTCATTTGGTTGGATATGGCTTCTACTCCCTATTTGCTGATAAGGGGTGGCTGTGGGGGGTTTCCCTTGATATGTCCTTGCCTCAGCAGAGGCATGGTTGTAAGTCTGTGCCATCACCTCAGAGCAAGTCTTCAAAGTGTTGGCATTGATCATGTACTTGAAGAAACAATCACGTAGGCCTGCCGTGAAGGCTTTGAGGGCAGTCTTGTCATTTGCCTCGGCACAATGAGAATACTCATGGCTGAAGTGGCCAACATACATACGTAATGACTCGTATAGCTTCTGGCGAATAGTGTACAAGTCATCTGCAGAGTGTAAGCGATCGGTCTGGAAAATGTGTTGAGAAACAAACAGTTTCCTCAATTCCTCAAATGAGTCTACCGTCTCAGGTAAAAAATGACAATACCAGTTTAGAGCTCTGCCAAAGAGGGTGGAGGGTAAGAGAAGACATTGCTCTTCGTCGGTGTGCATCCGGTATGCCATGGTGGAGTCAAAGAGATTAAGGTGTTCCATTGGGTCCTCCTTTCCAGTATAGAGTAGCAAGCCAAGCTTCTGCTTTGTCTTTGCTTGCAGGGGGAGTGTCGAGGATCCTCCTTGTATAAGGGCCAGGCCTAGGTTGGTTCCAATCAGGTATCTCAGCTTGTCGTTCGGCATTCAACTTGTTTACTTCCTTAAGAAGCTGTAGGACAAGAGGGTCCTGAGTGGAGTCATGTACCACTGGAGCTTTCTTTCATAAATCTCCATGTCCTCTTGGAAGTATGAACGTTTGATCAAAAGCATGTGATTTTTCCCTGGACTCGCCGTATTGACTTCCAATGTAGGTCTGTCAGAACATATCTGAGTCCCCTATACCTTCGTGTTTTGATAGGATTAAAAGCACACCACAAAGTAGCACACAAATGTCCTATTGATTTTCCTTATTAACACTAAGATTTGTCAATTGTAGCATATGAAAATAAGGGTCTTTCCCGCAGAAGATTGTTTTATCTAACTACCTAAAATGTCACAAAAACTGGGTTGCTGTCCCTACTGACCAGCCACCGAAAAATAATTATTAGACTGACTTATACGTATCTAAAGTCTACGAAATTTTATATGTAGATACTAGACACACAAAGCTACACTCACACAAATATTTGGGATTTTTGGAGTTGATTTGCTATTTAAATTAAATCGAACAAAAACAGGATAGAAACAAATTTTAAGTAGTTCACAAATTAAGAAAAACGAGTTAGGGGTATTGCTATCCACCACCAAATAATCATGCAAACATGTTATGTTTCATTCAAATTTCTTTTATTTCCGGATGAAGATGCTCAAGTTGGCTCAATGTTAGAACTCAACCTATTACTCTTTCTTACGTAGTATGTTAAGAGAATGACGTTTTCAACTTAACTTAGTCCCTAGCATGCAATCTAGAATGGCGTGTTCATAGATTTAACAAGTAGAAATCATTAAGAATGAAAAGAGTTTGAGTCATCACAAGGCATCGTAAGTACTGGCGTTGTCTTACTTATCCTACAAATTGGTTCACATGTTAATTGCAATTAACAAGTACTACTTTAGAACATATGTAGGTCCTCATTCGACAAGGGCAGGCACACACATACTCATAGCATTAGAATCCTATATATGCTTACTACGTATGCATCCATAGAAAACAAATAAAGAATTCATGAATGAGACAAGTAGTGAAACAAGTTTCATCCATTCATAAAAATAATTTAACGAAATGTCATAACAAAATTGCAATCATATTCGGGGCTTCAAAACAGCCCCTAACCTCTAAAAAATTAGTTACACATAGTTCTCAAAATAAACCAAAAGAAAGACATGAGTTTGAGAAGATAAAACCGAGAGAAGAGAATGCCAAGATTTCCTCCTTCATTTCCTTCCTTTCTCAACGCAACAACCTTGCTTTTTTTTCCTTCCTTTCCTTCCTTTTTTTTCTATCTTTTTTTTCTCTAAAAAAACTCTCCTTTGCTGCTGCAACCTGCAGCCTTTATGTCCATGCTTGTTGCCCCATTTCTGCTCCATTACTAACCCCACTAACAGCCATTTAGTGATGACAATAAGTGAGAGGAAATTGTAAAACAATTGTAACTCTTTGGGCAACCTTTATGCCAATTACTCCCACTTAATCCTCATCTTCAATTCCATTTCATCTGATATTTGAGGAGATGTCAGCTGGCTTGTTCTTGGCTGCAAGTTTTATTGGATTTATTGCCTTCAATGCAGTTACAAACTGCACAGCGTCTTAGAAACCTTTCAGTGTTAAAACGGCCATAACTTCTTCTACAAAAATGCTATTAACGATCCGCGAAATGCTCCAGAAAATAGACATCCGTAGATTTCTAAGAATATAAGGCTCATTCTCTAATTCATTCTGATCTGTTCGCAACTTGCTTCCAAAGTCAGCTGACCTGCACAAGCAGTTTTGACGAATTTGTCACTTAATATCCAACTTGTGCTATTTTTCTTTTCTTTGCTTGAAAAATCCTACTAAACACAAAAACAAAGTAAATAGCTCAAAAATATAAGGAACTAACTAAGAAAAGACAAGTGAATTTGATGTAAAATATATATAAATATGAGCTTATCATGTTTCTCTAGGATTTGTTGCCTCTTCCCCAAATTGGTAGTCGGTCTGGGACATGGGAGGGGACCGAGTCTTTCAGAGACCCTTGGGTCATTGATCTTCGAGCTTACATGGATGGGATTGTCTCGACGTTGCTTTAGGAAGTCTCGACAATTGCGAAAGACGGCTTTCGATCTTTCCACTCCTTCTGTATGGAGATGCCTTCCTCCACTCCTTCTGCTTCGAGTCGAAGCAGCTGGGTTGAGAGAAGTCTCATGTTGGTTACCATTTCGATGAGTAGGTCGCTCCTCAACGGGAATACCCATGTCGAGGGCAAATGACCCTCCGTGTTGGGGGGCACCCAGTTGATGGTTGACTTCCACATGGGTGATGAGCTCGTGTGTTTTAGTATACCTAGCCTTGTGGAGCATCTCGAAGACCTTCTCATACTGCTCTTGGAGGATCTTATTCTTCATCGCTATCTTATTGTTCTGAGCCTCCAGCTCATCGACTTTAGCCTGAAGAGCAAACTTCTTTTGTTCTTTCTTTCGTTGTTTTGCACCTAGTGCAAGTCATTTTAGGTGCTGTGGCTTCCTTCGCTCCCCATGTTGGAAAGGGATGCCTGGTTAAAAGAGAGTGTACGAATGGTGGAAACCAACTTAACAAAGCTGAAGAGAGTGGGAATAAGTGTCGTTCCCACAGACGACGCCAAATGTTAATGCACAAAATCAGTGAGGACTTTGGTACAATAGAAAGTGTTAAGTTTGTGACCTTTGCTAGATTGCTCCGGTCATTAATGTGGATAAGTATGTAAATGGATAGGAATAGGGAGGCAAACACAAGATGTATGTGGTTCATCCAGATTGGCTACGTCCATGGAGTAGAGGAGTTCTCGTTAATTGTGAAAGGTTTACACAAGTACATAGGTTCAAGCTCTCCTTTAGTGAGTACTAGTGAATGATTTAGTACAAATGACATTAGAAAATATTGTGGGAGAATGATCTCCTTTTATAGAAGAGAGTTTCTAGTTTTGTTTTGACATTGACACGTGTCGTGTTGTGATTGGCTTTTGATGTTAACACTTGTGTCGCGCTATGATTGGTTTTTGACGTCGACACGTGTCGCGCTGTGATTGGCCTCCTGGTTGGAGGGAATCTCTTCTGGGTCCTTGACGGTATAACGTTGACCGGTGCTCAGTAGTTTCGGGATTGGTCAAGTATGGTACAAACGCTTTGCAACAGCTTATATTTGCTATTCTTATAAGAAGTTGAGCTACTTTTTATATTGTTAATTGATTTTATAGTGGAACCACAAGATCATTTAAAGGTTATTGTTAATAACACATGACATTGTTGTTAATGTAACTTTATATTGGTTTTTATGTTCTAGATGTCCTATTATACTATCAATTAAGAAGACTAAATGTTGAATTATATAACACTCCTTTTTATTTGTCACACACCTTTCTCAATTTTCGGCCTTAAATCGAATGACACTAGTAGAAAAACAGCTTGCACGACAATATTTTGTGCGATGAACAATATTTTGTCTCATAAGACGAAAAAAAAATTTTCGTTGTGCAAAATAGACAAGATAGGAAAAAAAAATATTGCGTGACGAAAATGTTCGTTGCGCAAGGATACTTAGCGCGACAAATACTTGTTGTCGTTGCGTAAAGTCAACAAGAAAACGCGAGGTAATTTTTTTTGGCGCGAAAAACTTGCACGACGAAAAGGGGACATATGCAAATTCCTGTTAGTTTTGACCATTTACTGCAAGTGAATAAGATGAATCAATACCGCATTTAATACAGATTTTTGCGCGATAAAGCCTTCATTGCGCAAGGGCCCTAACCTTCCTATAAATATGTGCTTTTTCTGTCCTTATTCTTCACAATTATGTTCTCTTTATTCTTTACAATGCTACTCGTGTTGGGATGGCGAATAAAAACAAGGATGAGAGTGTGCGCGACACCAACCCGCATGATTTGAGGCAACATTTTGAGTTCGCACATGCGATTGCTGTAGCCATGGGGAATAACTATCCCACTGCTGAGTGGCGTTCTTGGAAAGATGTGCCCGAGAATGTGAAGAAGGTTGTGATGGATGAACTATTAGTAAGTATATTGTTGATGGATTAATAATTAAGTTTGTGAAATTTTTAGTTATATGTTGGAATTAATTATTTGCATATATGTGTAACAGTGTAAGTATACTCTTAATGATGATACGAATGAACAGTTGATGAAGTTGATGGATGATGCGTTGGAGGGAGGTTACAATCGGTGGCGTTATGAAGTCTTGCGGAATGGACCAGGACCATCGAAATAGTAATTTTAAATTTATGTTTTGTATGACAATATTTAAATTAAAGGTATTTTTTTTTATAAGTTATGTAGTTGGACTTAATTAGGTTTTCATTCCTGTTCAGTTTTTTTTATTAAGGCCTAATGTAAGCACCTTATCCTCGGTTTATATGTATTTTCAATCTTCAATGAATATCGTACTTATGCTCAAAATAATTGTATGGATTAGGGCATTAATTATTTATAGAATAAATATTTAGGGTATTAATTATTTATAGAATAATATTTAGGTATTAATTATTTATAGAATAAATATTTAAGGTATTAATTATTTATTGAATAAATATTTAAAGTATTAATTATTTTTAGAATAAATATTTAAGTTATTAAATATTTTCTGAATATTTGTTTGCAAATATAAAGTTTACGTACACATAGATATATATGTTTACGTAAACTTTATAATTACAATCATTCCATTCGTCGCTAAATATATAGCATGACGCTAGTTTTGTCGCATAAGATGACTTTGCACGACGAATATCAGATTTTGTTGTGCAAAGCACGGTCAGATTGCGTTCAAACCTTCCCATTTATTGTGCATTTATGACGCATTTTGCGCGACGAAAATAGTGCTATATAAACATAGTTTCAAAACCCTAGTTTTTATAAAAAAATTGTTTAAAAAAGAATGGCCGATTCTGGAGAAGGTTATGGCAAAAAGAAACTTGTAGTGCGAATAGAGAGGTATTGACGAAAGCAAGTGCCATACTTTGAAGGCAAAAATATGGCTAAGGCATATGCTAAATGTAGGTGTGACATTGGGAATTTGGTGCGGAGGGATTGTTTTGCCGAGTTTGAGTCTTGGAAAAAGGTCCCTGAGGAGTTGAAGTAGTCCATGCTGAGGGAGTTATCTGTAAGTTTGTGGTAAATAATGAACAATTATTTTTGTTAAAACGTAAAATTATCTATTGACATTAATGTAGGTTCATTGGGATGTTGATGAAAGCGATGAGAAGCAATGGATTTATGTGGATGAGTATTAATATTTACATTAATTATAATTTCTATTTGGGATAGTAAATTATTTTTCTTAATTAATGTAATGTTTAATTATGTTTGAGTTTTTGATTTATAATAAAAATTTACAATACATACAAAAAAAACAAAAAAAACATAAAAAAAAAATGCATTGCGCGACAATACATGTTTTCGTCGTGCAATTTGTTGAAAAGAATAAATTATAAAATAAAAGAAATAAAATAAAAAAAATGGTAAACTTGCGCGACGAATGATTATTTTTTGTCGCGCAAATGTAATTTGGGCGACGAAGACTTTGTTACTCGCGCAAATTGCATTTGTGCGGAGAAAACATTGTTCGTCCTACAAAATCATTCATCCAAAAGTAAAATTTTTAATCTGGATTTAACCATGTGCAGAGGCAAAATGCAAAAAAAAAAAATTGTAGATTGTGCCTCTGTACTCATCCCTTCGATTTTGCTCAATCTGGCATTCGTCATTTCCATTATCTCTTAATTTCATCATCTAATACTCTCTCTAGCTTCTTCTCTAGGTTGATCGAGCTATCTCGATGTGTCTGGTAAGTTTTTTTTTTTTTAGGGTAAAAATATTAATGTAAATTTTAGTTTGTTATGTTTATATTGTGTTGTGAAATTATATTTATATTATGTTGTTAAATTTGGACGTGACGTACAAATATGTGTTGTGACGTACAGAGTGAATTGAAATTAACTTTGTGCTTGTTTTTTATTTTTAGTAAAACTTAGTTTCCCGTTCAAGGATTAGTTGGATTTCGTGCATGGATAGTTTGGGAATGCACAATTATGACGTGTAGTTTATGGTTGAAGGATTAGGTTTCGGTGTCATCTCTGTACGTTCTTCGGGTGACACTTAGGTATTTTATATCTACATCATACACCTGAAGAACTGTACTGAGATGCTGCCGAAATACATCCACGTCGAAATCTATTATGATTTAGCCTTAAATTATGTGACATAACTATGCATTCCTTAATGGGATAGGGCCTTTACCGAAGGCATAAGGTGACACTATCATTTGTATGAAGTTGTAGTGATTGTTGTATTGTTATTTTGGTTCCAAGAATTATGGATAGGACGTGGATACAGAACCCGAATAGATGCGCGGACGAATACTTGGATGGAATCGAGGATTTTATTGACTTTGCACATACACACAACCCAAGTGCAATTAGAATCCGGTGTCCTTGTAGGAGGTGTAACAACACATTAAGGGAGACACTTGAAAGTGTTTGATTTCATTTAGTAAGGAATGGAATGATTGAGACATATAATACTTGGAACCATCATGGGGAACGATTAGACAATGCTTCGTCTTCAAAGGCCATAAGAGTGGACAATGATGAACCTATTGTGGATCCTAATGAATAAGTCATGGATATTATAAATGATGCTTTTCCATTTGCATCAACAAACACCAATCAGGAAGGGGTAGATGACGTGCCTACACCAATGGACAGTGCAGAGTTCGAACAATATGAAAAACTATTAAAAAATACCAACCAAGAGTTATACCTGAGGTGTGAGAGCTTTTCCGTTCTCACAGCCATTGTGGAACTAGTGCACAGAAAAATAAAGTATCGTATGTCGAACCAATGTTTCAATTACTTTTTAAGGGTTTTCATGAGAATACTTCCGAAGGACAATTGTTTGCCAAAAGATCATAGACATGCGCAAAAGGTGTTGAATGGTCTTGGATTGGGTTATGAAAAAAATTCACGCTTGCAAAAACAATTGTATTTTATTCTACAAAGAGAATAAAGCATTGGATAAATGCCATGTATGTAATGAGTCGAGGTTCAAAATGACATCTCAGAATAGAACGACTAAGATCCCATAAAAAGTCAAGCGTTATTTGCCCTTAAAACCTAGGTTGCAACGATTGTATATGTCGACGCATACTGCCACATACATGAGATGACATAACGAAAAATGGGTAGACGATGATATGATGAGGCATCCTACAGATGGGGAGGCATGGAAAGAGTTCGATTGAACATTCCCCAAGTTTGTTGCGGATCCCCAGAATGTTAGATTGGGACTTGCCACTAACGGATTTAATCCGTTCAGGGTTCTAAACCAACACCACAACACTTGGCCAATTTTTGTATTCCCATATAATTTGCCGCCTTGGAAATGCATGAAAAAAGAATACATGATGATGACTCTTTTGATAACTGAGGATCTTGGGAGGTCAATCGATGTTTAATTAAGGTTATTGGTTGATGAGCTAAAATATTTATGGACAAATGGTGTGCGCAAGTACGATAAGTCCATTGGGAAAGTGTTCACTTTGCAGGCAGTAGTTACGTGGATTATGAATGATTTTCCCACATATGCAATGGTTTATGAAGGGAGCACTAAGGGTTATATGGCATGCCCTGTATGCAAGGATGATGTAACATCTGGTTGGTACACCGAAAAAGTTTATTACCTCGGTCATCGGAGATGGTTGCCATGGGACCACGAGTGGCGAGAAAATGATTAAAAGTTCGACGGGAACACAGAACATCGCTTCAGACCTAAAGGATGGTCCAGTGATCAATTTTTGGAACAGCTTAACTGTTTAGATTTTGCTCCATTTGGGAAACCAGTGAGTCGGACTAGACCTTCTACACATATGAACTAGACGCACAAGCCTATATTTTTTAAGCTCCCGTATTGGTCGAAACTAAAATTGAGACACAACCTTGATGTTATACATGTTGAGAAAAATATCTTTAACACATTGGTGGGCACCATTCTAGATATCGAGGGCAAGACAAAAGACATGATCAAAACTTGTCTTGATTTGGAGTTTATGGATGAATAGGGATAGTGATAAAGCTAGAAGGGATCTTGCATTTTTTTTTCCATGAAACCGAATGACAAAAAAGAGTTTTTAAAGTTTGTATAGTCTATAAAGTTTCCCGATGGGTATGCTTCTAATATCGCGCGTTGCATGAATGTTGACAGGGGTAAATTTGCTGCACTAAAGAGCCATGACTTCCATGGGTTTATGCAACACCTACTTCCTGTGGGTATTTGACACCTATTGCCAGAAGATGTAGTGAAGCCAATCATGTTGTTGTCCAGATTTTTTTCCCAACTAATTGTAAGAACGTTGTGAAAGATGGACATTAATCAGTTGCGCCACGACATTGTCCAAGTTCTATGCAAGTTTGAGATGATATTCCCTCCAACTTTCTTCAAAAGTATGATCCACGTGATGGTTCACTTGCCCGAAGAGGCATTGCTTGCTGGTCCTATCAACTATCGCTGGATGTATCCAATAGAAAGGTATATAATCCTCATCATTTGTTTATGCATAATTAGCCCACGCTTACTAATTTTTATTGTATCGTTTTATTTTGGTAGGCTTCTCGGGGAGCTGAAAAAAAATGTATGTAATAGGGCGAAGCCTGAAAGAACAATTATAAAGGCTTGGGTTCAATATGAGTCGCTTATTTTTTGTGGAATGTATTTAAAAGATGTGGAGATGACTTTCAATCATCCTTAGCACAATAATGACGGGGGTGTGAGAAAGGAGAAACTTTCTGTTTTTGCCCAAAGAGTACGACCATTTGGAGATCTTGTACAAGGCGAGTTGTTTTCCAAAAATAACATGGAGGCAGTGCATTGGTTCGTATTGAACAATTGTGACAATACAATGACATACTTAGATGAGCATGAAGAGATGATGAAGCGAGAACATCTATCACTTTTGTATGCCAAGAAACACCGAGAATTGTTTCCACATTAGTTTCTCAAATATGTAAGTTATAAGTGTTTTGTATTTGACATATATATTATAGTATTTAATTTTCTCAAACCAACATGTATATGTTTTTGTATAATATTAGGTGAATAAATTGAAAGCATCAAATTCCCCCACTTACAATGAAGAGTTATATAACTTGACGTTCGATCCGATTCACACTGAATTGTTCTCAAGTTACCATGTTAACGGCATCAAGTTTTTGGGGACTGCACAAGATGACTAGTTGTGTAGGAAAAACAGCGGTGTCCATGTCCCTAGTTGAGGCAAAAATACGGACATTGATTTCTACGGCAAACTAACAACAATCGTGCAATTGCTTTACAAAGACCGATACCAAGTGATCATGTTTAAGTGTCGATGGTTTGATACAAACCCAAATAGGTAAGGAAGTGTTAAAATCGACTATGGCTTACTATTTATGAACATTAACAGAACTTGGTACGATGACGACCCTTACATTTTGGCAAACAAGGCAAAACAGATTGTTTATCTAGATGACCATAAAGCTGGGAAAGGTTGGAAAGTTGTTCAGAAGATGGATTAGGGGAACATGTATGCTATACCAGAACAAGACCCAATTGACAACGACGTTGACAACGTCGCTAACCAACGTTTAGAATCTTCAATGGAAAATGATGCGGAAACACTTTGAGATATAGATCTTATCCAAGAACCATTTTAGATACAATGAGTGTCTTCAATCGAAATACCAATTCAGTCAATTACAATTGACCTCGATGATCTTCCTTGATACGATGTTGCAGTGGGTCCGAACGACGATGGTGACGTAGTTATCGAGGAGGATGATTGGGAGACCGAAAATGATGATAGCAAAAGTTATTATAGTTTAGATGATGAATAATGCAATTTATTTGCGACTTGTCATGTAAAACATAGTAAATGAAGTTTTTTGTAATTTAATTATCTTATGTTATAAATAAATTGGTTTTATTTGTCGCACGAATGACATATGTGCGACAATTAATTACTCTTCGTCGTGCAATGAGCTGAAAATTGGGTGCGCATGAAAATAATTTTGTGAAAATTTGAATTTATTGCGTGACGAATACCTTTTGTTCATCGCGCAATAATCTTGGGATTAAATTGAAATCGCAAACACTTTCCCATTTTCCCCTCACTCCTCCTCTCTGTAAACTCTCCCTCTAACGGCCATCTCCCACAGCTCTCCTCACACTATCTTTTCCTCCTCCAATAGCCCTCTCTCTTCCTCCTATGGCACCCATTTTCTTTCTTCCTCATTTGACATCCATCTCTCTTCCTCCTCTGACAACCCTATCTCTTCCTCGTCCGACAACGCTTTCCTTCTCAGGTAAATTTTAATTTACCTAACTCTAGTCTAATTAGGAATTAAGGTTCTAATGTTTTGAATAATTGCTTTGATCTGATAATTTCTTTGAATTATGGTTCTAGAACTAGGGTTCTAATCTGATCATGAAGAATGGGTTCTTAAATTCACATCTTTTTTTGCATTTTTTGTTTGGTTTCCTAGAAAATTTAGGGAGATGAGAAAAAGTAGATTCATTTTTTATTTATTTTTAAATGGTAACGCTAAGCTCATGCAACCAAAATGCTAAAAACCCAGCTGACCTTTTCCTTTTCAAGAAAGTATAAATGCACGATTCACTTTTCAATTTGTTTTTAATGTGCATTTGGTTTAGCTTCTGATGGAATCACATCATAAAGTAGCAAAATTTCCTATTAAGCTTGCGACGTTCAAGTTGTGGAGGATACTTGTTGTGTTTGTTACAACCTTTCGTTGCCTGTGAATTTACTTTTCCATTTTTGGTAGGATTCATGTTCAAGTTTCTTCATGAGATTCTTTCAATCTTACAACTATCTTAGGCTATTCATATCGTATTGTGTAATGCTTCGGGTTTGTTTGAATTTACGGAGTTTTTTTATACGAGCGATATTTGGGGGAGGAAAAATCGAACCTAGGATCTTGGGTGTAAGGGTAAATGCTCTTAACCGCTTGAGCTATGAACCCCTGGCATCTAAACCTTTAGCTTGGACTATGGTGGCTTATGGTTTGATCTGAAGCCATATAAATATATGTTCTCTGGTACATTGATTATATGTGCAGACTAGTACGAACTTTCCCAATTAGGGTTCTAGATTAATTATATGTACATTGATTATATGTCGTCTATGTATAATTGAATGTATGTATGCCATGGCAGTTTTTTGTATATTTTTGTAAATCTCTGTTGGTTTCTTATATTGCATGGAATGCAGATTGCAATAATGCAATATTTGCATGTACATTTGTTAGTTTGTCTTGTTAGAACTTGTGTTGTCGTGTAATAGAGGCTATTTTTAACTTCAGTTTTCATCCTACTAGGAAGAATAAGATATCTGCTTCAAATTCGATTTAATATTCCTATTAAATTGATTTCTCTTAAGTTTCAAACTTGTTTACATTATCGTGGTATTTAATTGTAAGTCACTTAGGTGTGAATCTGACACGATATTAGAACAATCAAATCTTTATGAAATGATATTACAAGTGGAGAACACAAAGCCTTATTTGACTGATTTTTATGATCTCAAGCTTTAAAGAAAAATAGTTCAAATCCCAAAACCTATATTTGTGGCAGAATAGTAGATCATAATGGTTGAGATTCTTGAACCTGTCATGTTTACAGTTATTAAAACGCCTAAGACTGTTTTAGGGTTCATGATTTCTAATGCTCAAAACATGGATCAGTGGTTCAACTTTGCCTCAGTTAACAACATAATTGATATTTTAACAACATAAGTGTTTATCTTCATAAAGTTGGTTTGTTAAATTTGTATTTGGAAATCCCTGTGTTAGGTTTTCATTTGGTTAGATTGGGGATAGAATATTTCTGCCGTCTTTTCTGGGTGGGTTTTTAAGCTGCATTCTTTTGTTCGGATATGCCTGGAAATTTTCCGTATTATGTCCTTGTTTTGTTGTAGTTTCTGTGTTGGCACATGGCATTGTTTTGCTTTGCTTGCTGGTTTTGGGTGTATTGATTCTACTCTGTACAGTTTTTTTCCTTCACAAAAGACTCACCAATTATTGTACCTTTTTCCATCAATTATATCTTTCAACGTGTACCAACTAGGAAACAATGGATGCCAATTTTTTTGTTTACCTTATAATATGTCTGGTGTACTAGAATTTCATCACAATTCAACTCTAGGGTGATGATCTGTTGTCAAATTTGACAACTGTTTTGATTCTAAATGTGCTTTGTTTTATTTTTCTTGAATTTAAAATACTTGGAAAATGATTGTCGGTGTTCATGTTTTACACCTGTGTTTTGTTATGAGTTAAGGAGTTGGTGCTTTGTCAGGGTCAAGTAATATGAGAAATATGTTTGTGCTGCCAACTAAGGTTTGCAATTTATATGTAAATGTAATATAGAGAATAAGCACTGGATTTGGCACGTTGACTTCAATGAATAGGCACTGATTTTTTCCTAATTGTGTAGATGTCGCAACTTATTAAAAGTCGTAAGGCGGTGACAACTGCACTCAGTCTAATTCCCTCGCCTTCTATTTTAGCTACCATTGCTCCAGCATATATGGAGCCCAGACCGGTTAATTCAATTGTTACGGTTGATGCAGTTGTTCCCCAATCCTCCCAAGCGTCGGCGTCATCAGCCTCTTCAGTTGCGCTACCAGCTGTTACGCCAGGCGTGGTCACTGTCGCCCTTGCATAACCGACACGACATCAGCATCCACTACTGATGCCTCGGGGTCCCAACCAAGTAAACATGTGATAAATGCAATAATTGCTCGAATAAATCTCTTATGCTAAATTTTGTCTATATTTATTTGCTAATCAAATTTTCCGTATTCTGTTACCAGTGTTTGATATAAATGATTCTATTTGTTGGAACATGAATGCCAATGGTCAATTTACTGTCAAACCTACGAATTGAATTCAAAATAATGTAGCAACAAATAACTTAAAAACTGAGTTGCTAAATAGAATGTGGATGTTAAATGTTCATCCTCCAATTAAAATTTTTAGTTGGCTTTTGATTCTGGATATGTTAGAAACTAGATATACACTATGTAATATTTCACTTGGCATCCAATAGTGAAGCATTCAACTATTGTGATTGTTGTTTGGATATCATATATTATTCATTACAGCGTCCAGGGTTTGGGAATTATTACAATTTTAGGGGAGTTCTTCCGGAATTTCGATTTTATTTGTTGTGTTTGAATTTTTTTTATTTTTTTTGCAGCAAAGAAAAATACCCCGGGACTTTGTCGCCAGTTGAAGAAGGCGAAGGTCACCCGGGTGACCAATGAACGTATCACAATCGGATATGACGACTGGCATTGGGTTGCACCAACAGCGGAGCAGCATAGCGCATTGGCCCACGACATTGGTCACGTCATTCAAACCTATTGCCCTATGTAATGGAAGTCTTGGAAGGCGATGCCGGACGAGGTGAGGACGAAGGTGCGCACACAGTTGTCGGTAAGTGTCCTACCCTTTAATTGTTTTTCTTTCAAATTTTATATATTTATATTACTTAATGTATGTAATTAATTTGTTACATTGCAGATGAACTACAATTTCAACGACATGAACGACGATATGTTGGTGTACGTCAACATGTTTTTTGTTGAATGGTACAAGCAGTGGAAAAGCCACCTACACCATTATTTTGAGACATTTGATGATCTGCAGGTTGCTCTTGAGGAAGGTTGCCCGAAGGAGTTTGAAGACAGGGTGTGATATCCCACATCGCCCAGGGAAGTAGATCCTATAACCCTTATATGTATATTCCCATCTTTACCTTGCACGAGGCCTTTTAAAAGCTCACTGGCTTCAGGTTCCATCGGAACTCCAAAGTTAAGGGAGTTCGCGTGAGAGCAATCCCATGATGGGTGACCCACTGGGAAGTTCTCATGTGAGTTCCCAGAAACAAAACCGTGAAGGCGTGGTCGGGGCCCAAAACGGACAATATCGTGCTACGGTGGAGTCGAGCCCGGGATGTGGTGGGAGCCCAGACCAGGATGTGACGATTTGGTATTAGAGCCAATCCCTGGCTGGAAGTGTGCCGACAAGGACGTCGGGCCCCTAAGGGGTGGATTGTGATATCCCACATCCCCTAGGGGAGTGGATCCTATAAGCCTTATATGGATATTCCCATATTTACCTAGCACGAGGCATTTTAGGAGCTCACTGACTTCAGGTTCCGTAGGAACTCCAAAGTTAAGTGAGAAAGGGGCCAGAGTATTCCCAGGATGGGTGACCCACTAGGAAGTTCTGCTAGCGTGAGTTCCTAGAAACAAAACCGTGAAGACGTGGTCGGGGCTCAAAACGGATAATATCGTGCTACAGTGGAGTCGAGCCTGAGATGTGGTGGGGGCCCAGGCCGGGATGTGATAATTTGGTATCAGAGACAATCCCTGGCGGGATGTGTGTTGATGAGGACGTCGGGCCCCTAAGGGGGGTGGATTATGACATCGCACATCGCCCAGGGGAGTGGATCCTGTAAGCCTTATATGCATATTCCTATCTTTACCTAGCATGAGGCCTTTTGGGAGCTCACTGGCTTCGGGTTCATTAGGAACTCCAAAGTTAAGTGAGAAAGGGGCCAGAGCATTCCCAGGATAAGTGACCCACTAGGAAGTTCTGCTCGCGTGAGTTCCTAGAAACAAAACCGTGAAAGCATGATCGGGGCCCAAAGCGGACAATATCGTGCTACGGTGTAGTTGAGCCTGGGATGTGGTGGGGGTCCGGGCCGGGATGTGACACAGGGAAGATAATTGGGTGTGGCTCTACAGTCATTTTCAGGAGCCCGGCTATGTGGTACGTTTTTTATATTAAGTTTAAAAGTATTATATGTTTCTTAGTAATGTTTATTGATTTTTTTATATTTCATTTAAATTAGAACTAATACGTTTGTTTTTTGTATAACAGAAGAAGGCGAAAGCCAAGATGAGCAATCAGGAGAAGAAGACTCTTCTCCATTATTCTGGTTCGAAACCCTTCTTATATATGATGGAGGCACAACGGCAGGTAATAACAAAGTTTTTCATACTCAATTTTTAATATGTCAGTAATATTTTTTTTCGTACTAACAATTTTCGTATCTTGTTCTATTAAGGGGGTTCAAAATTCCCAGAGATCGATGTCTTCAACAACGTTTATGTTCGACCCGGGATGAGTTGGCCGAGTCACTTCATGTAAGTACTCTTCAATTGTAATTACTATCTTACGTATTCAAGTATCATGATTATTATTTGAATGTTATTATTAATATTTTCATGTTATATTACACATGCAATGATGATGGATAAGAGGCAGTTGGTTCTTCAAGAGTTTGCCTCCCAGCTTCCTCCCGAGACTTCGCTCGAGTCTGTGGATCCCCCAGAGGATGAGGGGTTTCAGATCCTTATAGAAACCTTGATTAGACTCTCGGGCGGAGGTCGATGACGTATTGTAGGGGGATAGGGAATCCCCGACGACGAGAACCTAGAGCCTCTTTATCATCGCAGTCAAAGAGCTAGGTGACAACTTTGAGAGCAGAGGTGGCCGACCTTAGGACTCATTTGGCCTCGTATAAGAGTCAGATGTCACAGATTGTACAGGCCCTCAGCCAGTCCGCATTCGTCTCCCGGATCTTCATCCGCCGTCGACATCTGAGCCCCTCCAACCCGAGCATGACCACAACTCTGCCCTTTCGACCTCTGAGCCCGTCCCCAACCTCGAGACTTTCCAATCGCCTCCAAATGACGACCCTATTGATTATGCTGCATTATTTTCTTAGTTTTGTACTCCTTTACTTTTTAAACATTTTCCTTGTACATACATATATATTCATTTAAATAAATTATTTTTCTCTTCATTACATTTTTTAATTTCAATTTAATTTTATTACAAAATTAAAAAAAACAAAAAATTAAATTTAAAAAAAAAAATATTTTTGTGCTACGAATACCTTCGTCTCGCAATATTATAGCGACTAACAAGGTTTCGTCACGTTACTGTAAACTTTCGTCGTGCAAAGTTTCGAGAGACGAATATTAGTCGTACCATGTTTGTATCTTGTTATTTTGTTCAACGAACACATTCGTTCCTATAAATTTTGTGTGACGAAGGCTAAACCGTTGTGCCATGTTTTTGCAACCAATGCTATTGTTCATCACGCAAGGTCTTTCTTCACGATCTTTGCGCAACGAATTATGTGCGACAAAGTTTCTGTCACGCATACATTTGTGCGACAGAATGACACTTTGCACGACCAACTTTTGTTCGTCGCGCAAATAGTTAAACGTAGTAGTGTGAATTGAAGAAAATGAATGGCAAAAAATTAGCAAGAGTGTGTGGGAGGTAAAAAAATGGATGTGTGAATAACACTATTACCACTCCAAACTTTTTATAATTATAAAGAAAAATACACTTGTAAGGAGTATAGAATGAGATTTTTGAAGTGCTAATAACAGTTCATTTTTTAATGATAAATAGCTAGATTAATTTCTGAATGATTTCAGCAATACAGGACTATCCACGCAGCCTACATTTTGTTTGAGAAGATTCTGAAATTCAAATATTATGATGATAGTCGTTGAAAAAAATATATTGCGTGAAGTGGACTACTAAAAATTGAATGCTAAATCTAATTGCATTATATCATCTTTCTCTGGCTGAACTGAATCAGTCCAATTATGACACACGTACGTCTACAAGATTTTCTCATGACAGGGAGATCAAAAAAGCACTCATGTATCATTATTTTGCATTTGATTATTTGAAAAAAAAAACGATTAGAAAATAATAAAATGCTTGCATTCCAAGCATATATAGACAATTACGTTGCAGATCATTCGTGATCTTATAGTTTAATGCAAATTAAGAAAGTGAAGGATGCTGATATGGTTTAATGATATCACACCATATTTTAATTAGCACATTGATTAGGAAGTAAATTAGTATTTATCAAATTATGCTTAGTCCAAAAGCCTAAAACTTCATCTTGGAAATTCTTAAAATCTGAACCGAAGTGCCAAACATTCCTTAACCTTGCACATGCATTATGCATAGCAGACTCAGCAGTTGTTTCACTTGTCACTTAAGATCCCAAAGGCTCTGTGCTGGAGCTGAATGATTGAACTTGAACGGCCCTGATTGGGCGGATTCCTGGCCATCATGGCTTTGATTGATTAAATGGGACCTCTCTGCCTCTCTTTTTTTCTTTTCGTCGAGACCTCTTTGCCTCTCTATTCATCTATCATGTAGGACCTTGTAATATATTTCTTCCTTTCTGAGCACAACTGGTATAACATTTCAGAATACCTAATTATATTTCTAGTCTCCCCCACCCAATTCTGCCCAAACTTCCCTCCGAAATTTTTTCAAGTGTTATTAGTTATCGATTGCTGTTATAAGGTGAACGTAATATTACTATTTTCATGAATGTATCATGCGGTATATTTATTGATTTACGTGTTATATGTATGAATGAATAAATTAACAAATGGTAAACACCCATTAGCTTGGAGCCTTGGTTAACTGTGTTTAAAAAATAACATTATGTTTGGATGAAGAAATTTAAGATTAATAAGGAATTTTAAAATGACGGTAATTAAAATGATAGAATTTTATTTTCTAAAATTTGTGAATTTTCTTGTTTGGTTAACCTAAAAGAAAAATGGAATTTGTTATTTTTAAACTCTCAATCATAGAAATTGGAAAATGACATCTATTTATATGAAATTTAAACTTAGGAATTAGAAGTCTCAAATTCCAAGTTTTTTTTCCACGCGGAAATTCTAAATTTCTATGTTTATGAATCCAAACAAAGGAATTGGTACATGTCAATTTATAAATTTTGACTTTTACCTAAATTTCAAATTTATTTCTCTCATCCAAACATAATGTAAATGAAAATTTGAAATTCCCTTCGCAAGTACTGCTTCTACAACAATATATTAAAAGTTATTTTGTCACAGTTAAACTTCCTAAATTAAAGTTTAAACCTCAAAAAGTAATGACATTTTGTCCTACTCTGTCATCTGTAATTTTTTTTTTTTTTAAAAAGATCGTTTGTACTTTTATGATTGTCCCATACAATTTGAAGTTTAAAGACATTTTCATCACTTCTGAAAATGTTAGGTAAAGAAGGGGTCCATTTGTTTAGATAGAAATCATTGTTTTTTCTTTAATAAATGTATTGGTATTATTTGGTGTTTAGCGTATGTTTGATTAGGGATTACGGTTGATCAACATATGTGCCATGCACCATGGATCGATCATTACAATAATGATCACATTGACCTTTATTTATTGATATATTTAACATTTTTTTAGTTATAAGTAGTAAAATAATACTATTAGAGAGTGTGTATCAAAGGAAATAATCTCAATTTCTCGATGAAAGTTTGCTCGAAAACGAAGTAATAAGATAGGTTCAGAGCTAGCACTAACTAAAACGGCTACACCAAATAGGCCACAACAAGCCTAAAAATAAGACCAAAACAAAAATGAAGGCCAATCGGTCTGGTAGATAGGCCGGTTGTTCAAACCTGAGCACGATACTTGAAGCATTTGCTTGATCCCAATCATTCGTCCAAACGATCGCCAATTCACAATAAATATAACTATTATCCTTTTATTTATTTTGCTATGTAAACGAGGAAAGAAACAATCGCCCCAATAATACATAATAAACCTAAGGTTTCTACATATGAAAAAACAATTAGGCGTGCGTGAAATTTCAATTTTGTGTCCATTTGAACAATGCAACCATAAACCATACATTACAGAGGAACAATATAAACCCTACTTTATGAAAACAATATAAATCGTACATTTTAAGAACAATACAAACCCTCCACTTCAACGTGTCATTGCTTGTATTTCTACTAAGATCAAACTTGAATCAGTACTAAGTGGAGTAGACTACACTTTTCCTACAAAATACGACTAGCTAGTTGCATGTTACTGTACAGCCGTCGACTAACACAACTGTGATACCAGTACCGTGGCATAACGGCGGCGAATAGAAGCCATCAGATGTGGTGGGGGGGGGGGGGGTTTATGGTAAAGAAGCATAATTTTGACCTACTACCACGTGTCTTACGATGTAGACATGTGAAATCTCGTAAAATAATGGGCGGTGGTGGAACGTTGTGGATGGGCCCCACGTCATATACCCATGCGCATGGCCAAAACCCTAAACCCAACCAACGAAGGAAGGAATCTTTAATCACAAATATTCATCCACAGTCGTCTGATCGAAAGATAGATCGGAAAATTCGTTCCCCAACCCAAACCCTAATATGTGCCTGCCTATGCAGATGACGTCACTTGAGTGGTTCCCATGTTGACGTGACCCGCATGTGCTAATGGGTTCCACGTCAGCAGAAAGGATTTTGGTAGCAACTTGGACGATGACTTTGTCACAGCACAACGTAACGCAAGTCCCACATCACTTTCAAAACCTTCTCTCCCTCCACGTACATACAACTTAGAGTAATAGTCAAAGTAAATGTTAATCAATGTGAACTCGTAGGATAATAACAGCCGTCCGATTTGGCCTGTCCTCCTCAGAATCTAGTGTGCAAGATTTTGTTCCGGACCCACTAAATTGTAGTTGAAATTACATCTTCCACACACTCACGTATATGCATATGTTCTCCAGTTAAGAAATGACATCTTCCATGTTTTATGTGCTTCATGAACATATATAGATAAGTTTTAGAAACTTTAATAATGGGTTTGAACTTCTATAATCCAAATGATTTGTCGTAACCAGTAATTACACATTAGGTATTAGCAAGAATTTGTTGATCTGGCTAATACATATAGGCTAGTCTTAACATAAACAAGTGGAAATAACTATGGCTCCGTTTATGACAACTTTTGTTGTAACTTTGCTTAGAAACACTTTACTATAAGTGCTTTTATTAGGACCATGTTAGAGTTTTTATTAGGACCATGTTAGAATTTTTGTTTAACACCCTGGCCCATGATGTTAACCTATCTCTTAGAATTTAATATATCTGATTTGCCTTTGAAAAAAAAAAAAAAAGAAGCACATGGCTTCTCAAAGCACTTATATAACTAAAATGCATTTCTAAGTTTTTATGTTAAAAGTACATATTTGTAAGCACTTGTAATGGTCAGAAAACACTTTTTCCATAAGTAAATCTCAAAGAGATTCTACAATAATAAATATCTAGAATATATATAGTGAACATATCTATCGTTTAACTAGACTAATTAGGCACAAATTTAGAACTTCAACTTAAGGTGAGCTAAGCTTGAAATTATACGAGAGAAACGAGGGAGAGGGAGAGTGAGGGGTTGGGATGAAGGTTAAAAATTATTCCTTGAAATGTGCGGGCTATATAGCACCCCCAAGTCACCACTGGGGACCGTGGCTTGATTTGATGCATGTGTCAAACAAATACGAGATGGTGTTGGAAATGTGCAATCAACACATGGTCAATTTGTGGAATTCAATAATTATGTAAACTGGGCTTAAAAGCATGGAGATGGGCAGGCGCAGGCCATCCGCCTATAATTGAAATCGACAAGGCCGGCATCAAAGCCAAAACTCGAAATGGTCCACACCACCTGCATTTCCCAAAACAGCCTACTTTGCAGGTGAAGGTTACGTAACTTCCATTAAGGAGAGATACATATATATATTTGCTGGTTAACTTTTGGAACTGATATCCACATGCTAATCCGTGATGATTAAGATTGGGATCATGAAACCAAATCCTCAACTAATTTTAACTCATTTTATCATGGTTTTGTTGGTGAATTCCATGTGAAAGAAAGAAGAGAATTTACATGTTATATGTTTGACAATGATGCGTACATTCTCAATAAAAATTAAACAAATATTAGGTTTAAGAAACATTTCAGAGAGTGCGTTGAAAATATCACACATTAGAGAATAGAAGTTTTGCATTATATATAAAAGATAAGCAAAAAAAAAAAAAAAAAAGGTCAGGGTCTGGAAGTAATTCCTCCTGCCGAGAATTCTCCATTTATTATAAACTGATTTCGAGTTATATGCTCACATTTGAGCATGAATCATGCAACCTCACAATACTAGTAATTAACTAGTTGGCTATGTCATGTAAAACAACAAACTTTATCATCATTAGGTTTAGTTGGAGAAGATTGAGATCAATCACTTACCTATTGTTTGGCATGACTTTGGTCGCGACCAATGGTGTAGTGGATACACTTGTAAATTTATGAGTAATGTTAAGTAAACTAAATTTATAAACTAAATTATATATCACCAATAAAAAATAAGCACGTTAATAACACTTAAGTAATATTCAATCATCAACTTTTCTTGTTTACACAATTTAGTCTATAAATTTAGTATCCATGACATTACTCTAATTTTATAGAATAATTAATGATATGTTTAAATTCTGGTCATCGATAATGAAAGACATATACATATACATATACATATATATATATATATATTAATTAGTAATGCATGTGCAATTGTTAGTAATGCATACACAAGTACGCACAAACACAAAAGAAGTGCATTTGCTTTGGTTTGCTAACTTAAGATTGGAGATGGATTTGCCATGCCTATTTGCCTAGTTGACAAACACAAAAATAATCAGAGGAAATTCTTTAATGATTTAATCCCACATGTTTATATTATATAGTTTGATTTATTTGTCGGGATGCATGGGATAATTCAATAATATTTTGTTTAATTAGTTGGGTGGGTGGGTAATGGGTATGAGACCTACACCAATATTCGTGGAAGCTGCTGGATGCCATGAATAACGTTTAACAATGCTTCATCTCTGGCCATCATTTTAAGTCAACATAAAAGATTGTAATATATATATTGTGTTGTTTTTTCTTTGTAATTCTTTTTATTTGTAAATAAACAAGTGCAAAATCTTCTTAATTAAGGTCCACTTCGGCCTTGGGCGACTTTCACCCCTATCAGAGGTAATTTGAGCCGTTGGAAAACATGTCAAATTTCCATTAATCAGCTAGCTAGGATTACAACAGATCGAATTGCTTATGAGTTATGATTAAATTGTACTGGTGAACCAAACCAATCATCAACTATGGTGACTATTCAAGTCAACTACTAACTGCAAGGCCAAATGTTGATAGAGACATTGCAACCGTATGAAAGATTGAAGGGTCACATGATTAGATTCAAACAGTAGTTTTGAAACCCAGCAGTAGTACCACTAGACCACTACAACTGTCTATAATTATACAGGATAAGAGAGGAGGGGAGGGCCTCACCACCGCACTAACGTAAAAAGCCTCCAAGAATGGAGCCCCATATAGGCCATATGCAGTCTCTCCCTAGATAAGGCGCACAGAAGTGTTACTTTTGGACCACCATCAGCAGCAGCAGCACTACAACCACCACCACCAGGCTTTCTAGTTTGTTGCTGGTGGCAGTACTTGTGTAATAAGCTTTCTTCTTCTTCTTAGGGTTTAAAAGGACGTTACATTCCAAAGGCTAGCCAGAGTGTTTGTAGTATTGTAGTTTGTGTTCGGTTTGTATTATGCTGAAAATATTGGCAATTGCTAAAATCTTGAGAAGATCCTGATGATCGATCAATGATTCAATTACCATATAAGAGGAGATCCTTCCACAAACTTCACTTCTACATGTGTATTCGATCTTGGCTCTTTAGCCTTAATTTCCTGGATCTGGGGATGGGCCTAATACATTCAACTTTAACCTTGCATGAATTCTAGCATGACACAGTTGCATGTTTCCTCAAGAAGTTTTTGAAATCTAAACATTGGTGAGGAGAAATCAAACATGTGTGTCAGATTTAATTAAGAGTAGATATTGTTAATCACTTGATGACCTACACACCTATTAAAAGGGGTGTGCTATCCACACACCCCTTTTTACTTCTCACACACCCTTATTAATTTTTATCCGTTAGATCTTCTTCATTTTATCCGATCCGACGACCGAAAATGAGAAGGGTGTGTGAGAAGTAAAAAGGGGTGTGTGGATAGCACACCCCTTTTAATAGGTAGGTCATCAAGAAATTAACAATATCTACTCTTAATTAAATCTGACACACATGTTTGATTCCCATCTTCTCGGCTGCATCTTTGAAGAGGATGTTGACCCTATACCCATTGTCCACCAGAACTCGACTAACCATTGCATTAGAAATTTGTACCTTGATGACCAAGGCATCGTCATAGGGCAAGCAGACATCTTCCAAATCCCGATTAGAGAACATAGGGATAGTGGAAGCGATTGGAGGAGGCTTATAGATGAAAGCCACCATCCTAGGTTTCTTGTAGGCTGTTTTCTCTCTTTCTTAGGTTTAATCAGGTATTCTTATTCTCCATAGTGCAATCATTGAGAACTAGCCTTTTTTTTAATTTTTTATCAAGCCTTGAATCCCAGAAGGTCTTTGAGACTTTCTGGGCTTCTTGTGAGATGTTTTGTGAGTGGGGCAATGACGCTTCATGCGTGAGTTCAAATCAGTTGTTCTTGCTAAGGTCTGAATAGGCGTTGCCTTAACTAGTGGCTCCTTAAAACTAGAGATGATGTCTTCAAGGGTCTTCACCTGCCTCTCGAGGTCATCAAGCTTTGTTTGCTCCCTCATTCCTGAAGCACTTTGAAGCTTATCGACAAGCGTAGATTTGCAGCAAGCTTTCCCTAATTCAATCCATGGTGAGTATCTTTGATATAAGAGATATCGTTCTTGCTCAAGGGCGACGTATGTGCAGTAACGTTGCTGCTTCAGAAAAGGATGATGATGGCATCACTACTCTGTCTGTGCAACTCCCCTAGGGTATTTGTATTCCAATATGCCTTACTCTGGCCTAGGAAAATCATGGTCCCACATGTTGGTTTCTCATTTGTATTGTTTCATCAAATCTTTGACTAGGTACAACAATGCAAGCTGATGGTGGAGGAGAAGAATGGGTGTGTTTGAATATAGAGGATAACAAGTGTGTTTGGTTTCACATGTGTTTTTGGTTTCCAATTTATGAAATTATAAAAGTTACACATGTCTTAACTGTATTAGTTCATGTAAGTGGTCAATAATATTTGAGTACTGGTGAGTATCTAAATATTGTCCCATAGGTAATTGTTTGAGCTTGTTCAAAGTGGCCTGGTATAACTTTGTAGTGTTTCTAAGTAGGAAAGACCAAAAGGTCGCATGGTAACTGATTCAAAGTTCAAAACCAAATAACTTGTTTTACCAAAAAAATACTAAAAAATATTAACGAAGGTATTTTATAATAGGAAAAATTACACTTAGAGTTTACTTTCAATACTTAATTATATTGAGACAACATTTTTTTAACATTTCAAGAAAGTACATTTTTAAATTGTGCGTAAGATGACGCCATGTCCGGTTTTTCCGTTAGAAACGGAGTTCTCGTATTCTGTTAAATAGTGATCAGTGGTGATTCGAATCATTCGAATTATATTTTCGTTTTCTCTGCTGTTTTTCTTTCTCTTTGAAGTTTATCTGTTCCGATTTATATTTCGTCATCTCCCTCAATTATCTATCACCATAATTTACATTCAAATCATTCAAGCTTTCTTCGAAGGTAAGTGTTTATCTCACCTATAAACATTTAATTTTTTTCAATGTAATACATGTGTAGCATCAGTTTATATAAACATTAATTTTTAACATAATACATGTGCAACATAAGTGTGCAGCATCAGTTTTATATAATCATTAATTTTTAACATAATACTTGTGCAATATCAACTCATAGAATCTTAATCAGTTGGCATAAGTTTTTTTTTTGGGGGGGGGGGGGAAGAGGGTGCCCCCCCATAAGCATTTAATAATTTTCAACTTAATACTTGTGCAACATTAGTTTTATTTAATCAACATAATACTTATGCAACATCAATTTATATAAATATTTATTTAAAAGATTATGAATTAGAAAATTGTGCAGCATCAGTTTTATTTAATCAACATAATACTTGTGCAGCATAAGTTTATATAAATATTTATTTAAAGGATGATGGATTAGAAAATTGTGCAACATTAGTTATTTTATTATGCAGATAAATGTGCAGCATCCTTGTTGGCGTTTTTTGTGTTGCATTGTGTTACAGATATTTGTGTAGCTTTAGTTTTATTTATTATAAATTTACATTTTAAAATGCATAGATATATACAATTATATATGTACAGCATCAGTTTAACTTTATGTTTTTTTTTTGTGCAGATCATGTCCGTTGTTAAAGTGTTGAAGGTTGAAGTGTGTATATGAAAATTGTGCATTAGTTGTGCCAC
Organism: Malus domestica; assembly: GCF_042453785.1. Lineage (NCBI taxonomy): Eukaryota > Viridiplantae > Streptophyta > Magnoliopsida > Rosales > Rosaceae > Malus > Malus domestica. Next base: position 20,860,893 of record NC_091674.1, on the reverse strand, counting down.
TTTATCCGCATACTAGTTATGAGGATTTGTGTGGGCAATTGACTTTGAGATTTCCAAGTTTATTATCAGGAAGCTTTTTGTTGAAATACTTTTTATATGGAGGTGAATCAAATTGTTTATTAGAGTGCAATGAAGATATTCAAACCCTTCTTCTGGTGAATAACTTGATTTCAAATCCAGTTGTTGATGTTTATGTTCAAGCTAAGAATGAGATGTCTATTGTTTCTACTAGTAGTGTGTTGTCTTGCCTAAGTGAAGATAATAGTATTGGAGATGAATCAATTTTTGGGTACGTATGGCTCTTATGGACCTCACCATTATGCAACAAATGAGTGGTAGAGTTATATTTCTTATGGGGATCAAAATTATGAAGATGGTATAGTTGAGTTTCGTAGAAAACTTACACAATACTCTATTGAGGTTGGTTTTGATTTCAAGTTCGCTAGGAATGATTGGAAGCATGTTACTGCTGTTTGCTTAAAGAAACTGTCGAAGAGGTGTCAATGGCGTGTTCATGTTGTTGTGCAACATCCTAGTGGTTGTTTTATCATTAAAAAAATTAAATAATATTCATACTTGTACTGGACATATTCATAAAAAAAAGAATAAAATATTTAGCCCTACTGTTTTGTCTTCTTTGTTGGCTGCCAAGGTTCGTTCAAATCTATTTATTAAGGCAAAGGATGTTTTGAGAGAAATGAATGAGAGTTATGGTCTTGATGTTGAATACCAAGCAACTTGGCATGGCAAAAAGATTGCATATAATGAGGTTAATGGTGATGAGGCTCTTTCATTTGGCTTTTTGCCTTGGTACCTTGATGAGTTTGTGTGTGCCAATGATGAATCGTTTTGTGCACTAGAAATTGATAATGATAGTAATCGGTTTGAAAGGTTATTCATTTTTTTTTGGAGTTTGTGTTAAAGGATTCATATGGTGTAGACCAATGTTGTTCCTTGATGGTACGTTTTTGAAGGGAAGATATACTGATACTTTTCTTGGTTGCTATGTTAAAAATGCAAATAATGGTAAGTTTTTTTTGTTTTTAGTTTATTAAAGTGCATCATAAGTTTAATAATGTGCAACGTCTGTTTATTAAAGTGCTGCATCAGTTTAATAATATGCAGCATAAGTTTATTAAAGTACAGCATAAGTTTAATAATATGCAGCATCAATAATGTTTATGTGCAGAACCTGTGTTTTGATATAATTATTAATTTATATATATATATATAACAGAGATTTTTCATGTGTGTTATGATATTGTTGACATAGAAAATGAAGAAAATTGGACATGGTTTGTTGAACATTTGGCTCGGATATTAAATTACCAAAGAAGAGGAAGATCACGTTTGTTACCGACGATATCATGGGCTTTTGAATGCTATTCGAAAGTACTTCCCTACTGCTTCTCATGGTTTCTGCATTATATATTTGAGGGAAAATTTAGAGAGGCGATGTGCAGGTAATCAATTTTTGAAGGATTAGTTGTGGGAATATTTCAAGAATTGTGCATATTCATGTAGTGTTGAAGATTTTGATAGGAATATTGAGAAAATGAGAAGTGTTGGTGAAGATATTTCCGATTCATTTTTAGATGATCTTTCAAAAGAGCATTATTTTATTATACATTTTTGAGGAAATTGGTGGAGCGAAATGAGTAATGCAACTACAGAATCATTTAACGCAATGATTTCTAAAGAGAGTTTGATGCCTATTCTTGATTTGATTGAATCAATCAGGATGAGGTTGATGGTCATGATGTCTGACTTGAGGCGAGTTTCATAAAAGTGGTTTTCTTTATTATGTCCAAAAAAGAAGATGATCTTAGAGGTTTTGTTCAAGGAGGTAGTCATTGGATTGTTAGTAGGTCATCTGATGATGTGTTTAAGGTTCGGAGGATATGAACTCTTTTGTTGTTATGTTGGATCAACACCAGTGTTCATGTTTTCAATGGAAGCATAAGGGATTCCTTTGTGCTCATGCATTGCAAGTTATTTTGCATGATCATCGTGATATTGAGGATTTTGTGGATGACTATTGGAAAGTTTCTTTTTATAAGCTAAGCTATCAGTTTCCTATTGTTTTTGTTTTTGACTTGAACAAGCCAACTTTTGATATACTAAATGCTCCTATTAAGCCCTCTCTTACAAGTAGACAAGGTGGTAGATCACATATTCATCGTTACAAGTCTAAAAATGAGACAAGAGGTGTAAGATGTAGTTGTTGTCATCGAATTTCACACCATAACAAGCAGACATGTCAGACTTTAATTTGATTTTTGTTTTTATTTTTTGAGTGTTGGATTTTTTTTTGTATTATGGAAGTTTGTTATCAGATCAGGTTTTTTGTTATATTTCGATCAGAATAAGTTTTTGATTTTATGTAAAATCAGGTTATACATTTTGTATGTAGTATCAGTTTGTTGTATTTTGCAATTTTTGGTCCCCTAATTTATGAAGAATCAATTTTTAGCAATTGAGTTTATGTTTGTATGGATATGAGACTATTTTTTAACGTAATACTTGTGTAGCATCAGTTTTAAATAATCAACGCAATACTTGTGCAACATCGGTTTTATATAAACATTATTTTTCAAAGTAATATTTTGTACAGCATCAACTCATGCTTTTGTTTTTCATTGAAGTTCCTTCTGTTTTTTGCAGTATAGTTATCATATATATTAGTTTATGCATCATCAGTTCATAGAATCGTGCATAATCATTTTACATAAGTTTTTTTTTTGGTTGGGGGGGACCCCCAATAAACATTTAATATTTTTCAATGTACTACGTGTGCAACATAAGTGCAAAGTATCAGTGTGCATCATCAGTTTTATATAAACATTAATTTTCAACATAATACTTGTGCAGTGTCAACTCATAGAATCTTAATCGGTTGACATAAGTTTTGTGGGGAGAAGCTGGGGGTGGTTAGTTGACCAATGAATGTATTGATTCAAAAGCGTGGGATAAGTAAATGTCACATATGATTAATTGATTTCTTACTTATGTTACTCTATTTTTATTAGTATTGTCTATAATAATTGATGAATAAAATATTTTCAAATCTTCAAGGATAACTGGCAGTTAAGGAACATATGCTACATTTCCTTCTTGTTCCTTAGCTTGAACTAACAGTGGAGGGACTGAGGTGCTTGGACCCACTCTTATCATTGCCTCTTCTTGCACCATAGGAACTGATTCTTGGCTTTGCATTGGAGGAATTGATTGTTCAATTGATGCACCTGAGGCATCTTTTGGTACTACTTCTTCTGGATAGAATTTAACCACATTATTGATGACCCTATCAATTTCAGTCTCGTGCATGTCTGTGATGTCCACATTTCTTTCTTCACTTTCAACACTTTCAAGACTTTGATAAGAAGAATCATGTGCAATATTTTGATCATCTTAGACTTGCTTATTTGGAATTTGGGAACCATAGATGTTCTAACTATCAATCAGTGTGTCAAAGTGATTTTCATTTTCATTTTGTTCTCCATCCTTTTCCTCCTGATTGTATTCAAAATCAAGAATTAAATGACAAAAATTTAGTATGTAGCATCAGTTATATCAGACTTAGTATGTAGCATCAGTTATACCAAACTTAATATGCATCATTAGTTATAACAAAATTAATATGCAACTTCACTTATAACATAATATTAGTATGCATCATCAGTTATAACAGAATATTAGTATGCAGTATCAGTTATATCATAATATTAGTATGCATCAGTTATAACTTATACCAGAATATTAGTATGCAGCATCAGTTATACCAGACTAAGTTTTTAGCATGCATTATTACATATACAAGAATTAGTATGCATAATCAGTTATAACAGAATTAGTATGCATCATCAATTATAACATAATATTAGTATACATTATCAGTTATAACAGAATTAGTATGCATAATCAATTATAACAGAATATTAGTATGCAACATCAGTTATGGATTATTAGCTTGTTTTTTATTTGACCATTTTGTCTGCCGATCATCGTCTTGACGTTTTAGCTTATCTTGGCTTTGTTTTTTTGTCCGGCACGGTGTCATTTGAAATTCCTCATCACCTGTTTGATCATTGCCTTTGTCTGGCACATCTGAAACAGTTCTTTCATCATCATCATCTTCTTATAGTTGAACATTAATCATCTCATCATCAGCAACAACTTTTAGAAGTATAGGTGCCACTACGGTGTCATTCTCATTGGCTACTTGCTTATGACCCATTATCGTTTCAACTTCTTCAAGATGAAGCACTAATTTGTTTGACGATTTAGCTTTCTTGGCTTTGGGTCCTTTCTTAGCTATTTTCCTATGTTTTAACACAGGTGGAGAATCGACAAAGTCATCGTCATCATCTTTTGCGCGTTATTCAAATGACTCCTTAATTTGTTTTGCATTGTCCATTTGTGAAAGGATCGACAATGTAGATGCAAAATTGTGCAGAATCAATTTACAAACAGAAAGTAGAACCATAATTAATTAACAAAGTGCAGCATCAATACAAAGTCAAGCATCATTTCAAATTGCAGTGTCACAGCCCGTCCCGAAAATTCAGTTATCGTGGATTTGATTTGACGGAATTGCCCTTAAAGGTTACTAAGGTATGTGTGACTTGTTTAATTTGAATAATTCATACATTCCTAAGTTTTTGGAAAAATTGAGTTGGATTAAAAAATTAGTTTGCATTTTGTGTGGTTAGGGGAAGGACACACACACTCAAAACAAACCTCACACTCTCTCTCCTATCCCGTGCCCTCTCTCTCTTCCCTCTCAGTTCACTCTTCATCTCTCTCCCTCTCGAACTCGTACGGACAAGAACCAAAAACCCTCAAATCTTCACGGATCGACGTAAAAAAGGTGAGTTCCTTCATCCTTGCAACCTCCTGAATCGAATAGTACTATTTTTAGAACTAGGAACCCTCGAAATCACGTTGAAACCGTAACGCAATTTGATGTCACTGTTCATGCACACGTGAATTGTTGATTTTCAGGGAATTCTAAGCTTACAGGGAGCTTAGTGAGGTCCCAAGGAAGCTCGGAGTACTTAGTTTGAAGGTTTTGGACGTCGAGATCATAGGGTTCGAAGTTGGCCGGTTTTCTTGGATTTTCTCCGGTGAGATTTCGTGTGTTTTTTAGCCTTAAATTAGTACATCGTGATTCTACATGCTTAGGGCTTCATTTTGGTATAAATTGCGTAAAAAATGGTTGAGAATTGACGGAGAAAATGAAGTTTGAAAAATCCCCAGTTTTCCGGCGCCGGCAAAACCAGTCCGGCGACTGGAGGAAGGAGATGACGCGCGTGCGGCATTGAAATTTTTTTCTAAAAATACCTTGGCATCCGTGACGTCGAGTAGGTCACTGTGGTATATTCATAGACCCAAATTGAGCATCGTATGAGAAGTTATTACGTATTGTTGGTTATGTGCTTTAAATAACGTTTTTATAGTTGTTTCACATATAGGTGAGACCTATCCTGAGGACAAGCGCGTTCAAGGGCGTCACGGGGGTTATGACCCTTCGACATACCAGTGAGTGGGCAGTTATTTTCTATTTATACCTATATACTATTGCTTTTTCCCAAAAATTGAATATAAATAAAAGTATGTTTTAAAATGCCGTGCATGCATATTATATGAAATATAAGAGTTAGTATTTGATGCATATATGTGAAATGGTGCTGTGGACGCACAGGTGAGTTTTATGTTCATATGGTTTATTGATGATGTGAATTGTGTTGAGAGCTCATAACCTGCACCCTTGGTGTTAATGCCTATATTATTCACCCTGCACCACACGCTCATCTTGGATCCAAGTAGGTGCATGTCGAACAGACCATTAGAGGTGGTTCCGACTGGTAGGTGACTTTAGATTATTATACAGATGTTGATGAGAGAAGCACTAGAGTGTATTTTTACACCATTCTTATCGTACAGACTACTTCAGGTAGTTCCGATTTATGTGCAGAGTAGTGCCGTACAGGTCATAATGGTGACTCCGGTTGGGTTGGATATTGAGCTATAGAATTAACCGTACAGGACAGTTGTAAGGTCTCCAGTTGATTCATTATTTCACCTGTTATATTGATGCATCCTTATCTTGTTTTGAATCATAGCATGGCATATTCTTGAAAAGTGTTAGAGACTTGTGATTTGAGTTTTGCTGTGATATATGATTATGTATATACTATTTTTTTGGGAAAGTATACAGGTTTTACAGTGAGGGGTTAGAAGTGTTGTTTAATGAAATATTTTCGAAAAGCTTTGTTTTACTGACCCACTCAATCTTGTTTTGCACCCCTCTAGGTTCTAGTTAGCAGCGTTGGTGGCCCACGAGGATTCCTACAGCGTACTGACAGACTACTTAAATGTAGGACCAACCTTCGGGTGTTGTAATTTAGTTATGGTCCTACTTGACTGCACTTAGTACTTATGCTCTGAATATATGTGTTTCACACTTACACTCACTCTAGCATGCTAGTTGGATATTATTGCTAGTAGTTGGTTTTTATTCATTCGTATTTCTTTTATCTTTTGCTTCCACATCACACTTTTGGTTACGTCACGCCCACGTGACGGCCAGCACACCTTGATTCTAGGATCGGGGTGTGTCAGTTTGGTATTAGAGCCTAGGTTTGCAGTCCTGTATTAATTGTTAATGCTTTAATGATCTTTTGGTGTCTTCTGTCATAGCTATGCCGCCTCGTAGGGAATCACGTTGTGCTCCTGAGCCTAATTTCCCTGACATAACTCAATTAGGGGAAGCGATGGCCTATGCCTTTCAGAATGTAATCCGTCATCCTCCTCCTTAGAAGACATCCTAAAGACTATGTATAATCTGAAATTAGACCACTTCATGGGTAATGAAGGTCATGAAGGGGCAGAAAAGTGGTTAGACCATATTGAGAAGACCTTTCAGGTGAAGAGTCAAGGAAATCTTCCTGCTAGTAGATGGGTTGAGACCACTACTTGGTTTTTAGGACGAGAGCCAACAGCTTGGTGGGTAAATCAAACTCAGTTTATGTCACCTGAAGCGGCAACTGATTGGGAAGTATTCAAAGAGAATTTTAAGAAAAGATTTATTCCTCCGGAGTATATTGATTGTAAGAAGCAGGAGTTCACTCAATTGAAGCAAAAGAATATGTCGGTGCATGAGTATTACAAGAAGTTTACGTACTTATCCCTCTATGATCCTAATACAGCTGGTAATTAGATAGAGATGCTTCGCCGTTTTAAGCAGGGAACTAAGAGGAAATGGCGGACGTTTGCTAGTGCGATTCCTTGCACCACTTACCATGAGTTTTCTGAGATTTTGGTTCGGATGGAGGATTCCGAAAATCTTCATAGTGATAATGAAGAAGATGAAGATAAGAATGATAATCAGAAGAAAGATGATAGGGGTAAAGGTATCTCCACTCAGGGACCCCGTAAGACACAGAATTTCAAGAAAAGTGGAGCAAGCTCGAGTTCTTCTAGCAGAGGATTTAGTGTCATAGGCTCGATGAGAGGTGGAAGTTTTACTGGTGGACCCAGGTTTCAGAGACAGAGAGACTTTGGTAGTGCTGGTGGTTCAGGTCCTCTGTTGTGCCGCCATTGTAATTTCAGACATCATGGAGAGTGTAGGAGAAGTGGTAGTGGTTGCTACACTTGTGGACTGATGGGATATAAAGCTGCTCAGTGTCCCTAGAGTCAGCAGAGGCCTCAACAATCTGATATGCCACCTCCGGCGCCGATTTAGCAGAACTTTGGATCAGGCAGTTATGGTCAGACGGGTCGTGGTGGTGCTTACCACTATCAGGGTAATGCTGCTCCCTATGCTTCCAGACAGAATCAGTATTCCCAGGTTCCTTATTTTCAGACTGGGTATTCCCAAGATCCTAGAGGTTATACTTCATATCCTTCCATGCCAGTTAATGGATCTCAGTGGTATCAGAGAGGTCAGCTCCGACAAGGAGAGGTTGCTGCTAGCAGTGTAGGACCGTCTAGGCAGTCTAGCCAGACATGATAGGGACGTACTTCTCAGGGGCGAGGTAATCAAGGTAATAGAGGTCGTAGAGGACGACAGCAAGCTCATGGATATGTTAATCACATCTCCCTGCAAGATGCTCAGAATCATCCAGACTTGATTATAGGTACGTTAAACATCCTTGGTCACTTTGCTAGAGTTTTGATTGATTGTGGTGCTACACATTCTGTGATTTCTCATACATTTGCTCAAATGACACAACCTCACCCTACACCTCTAGGATTTGATTTAGAGTTTGCTATGCCTAGAGGGGACAAATGTTATGTTGATAGTGTTTATCCAGGGTGTCCAGTGATGGTAGATGGTGTAGTTATGCTAGCTAATCTTATTCCGTTAGATATTGTGGATTTTGATGTGATTTTAGAGGTAGATTGGTTGCATTATAATCATGCCCATATAGATTGTTACGGGAAATCAGTTACCTTTCATTGTCCTGAACTACCAGAAGTTACTTTTGTAGGAGAAAGAAGTGGGGTGAGACATGATGTTATTTCTGCCATGAGAGCAAAGAAGTTGCTATCAAAAGGTTGTCAAGGATATTTAGCACATGTGGTGTTACATGATGTTGTTCCTAGCAGTGTGGAGGAAGTTGGAGTAGTCAGGCACTATCCTGATGTATTCCTAGATGATTTGCCTGGATTGCCGCCAGACAGAGATGTGGAATTTTCTATTGATTTGCTTCCAGGTATGAATCATACATCTTTGACTCCATATAGAATGGCTCCAAATGAATTGAGAGAATTGAAAATTCAGTTACAGGAATTAACTGATAAAGGTTTCATTCAGCCTAGTACTTCACCGTGGGGAGCTCCAGTGTTGTTTGTAAGGAAGAAAGATGAAACTTTGAGATTATGTATTGATTACAGACAATTGAATCAGGTAACGATTAAAAACTGTTATCCATTGCCTCGTATCGATGATTTGTTTGATCAACTTAAAGGTGTGTGTGTGTTCTCTAAGATTAATTTGAGATCTGGCTATTATCAGTTGAAGATTAAAGATGAAGATGTACCAAAAACGAATTTCAGGACCCCGTTATGGACATTATGAGTTTTTGGTGATGCCATTTGGATTGACTAATGCACCTGCAGCTTTCATGAGACGAATTAATGAAGTGTTCCAGCAATATCTTGATAGGTTTGTCATTGTTTTTATTGATGATATTCTGGTATACTCTAAGTCGAAAGCAAATCATATTCGACATCTCAACTTAGTAATAAGGAAATTGAGGGAACATTGGTTGTATGCCAAGTTTAGCAAATGCCAGTTTTGGTTGAATCAAGTGGCATTTTTGGGACATGTAGTATCGGCACAAGGAATTCAAGTAGATCCTCAAAAGATTACAGCAGTGGAGAATTAGGAACAGCCACGAACTATCATTGAGGTGCGGAGTTTTCTTGGTCTAGTAGGTTATTATCGACGGTTTGTTTAAGATTTTTCTATGATTGCTTTACCACTAACGAAATTAACCAGGAAGGATGTTAAGTTCGAGTGGGATGAGAATTGTGAGCAAAGTTTCCAGCAGCTGAAATATTGCCTCACCCATGCTCCAGTGTTGGTACTTCCTGACGATAGTGGTAACTTTGAGATTTACAGTGATGCTTCCTTGAATGGTTTGGGATGTGTCTTGATGCATCATAATAGAGTGATTGCCTATGCTTCTCGACAGTTGAAGATTCATGAAAGGAATTATCCTACTCACGATCTTGAGTTGGCAGCCATTGTTTTTGTGCTTTGAAGATTTGGAGGCATTATCTCTATGGTGAGAAATGTAAGATCTTCACAGATCATAAGAATCTTCAGTATCTTTTTACTCAGCATGATCTTAATCTTCGTCAATGAAGGTGGAATGGAATTACTAAGTGATTATGATTACACTATTGAGTATCATTCGGGTCGTGCAAATATGGTAGCTGATGCGCTGAGTAGGAAACCTTAAGGTCGACTTAATGCTTTATATGCTTACCGTGTTCCTCTTCTTGCATATTTGAGAGCTACTGGAGTAAAGTTGGAGTTAGAAGAACGAAGAGAAGCTTTTCTTGCTAGTTTCCAAGTCATGCCAGTTTTAGTTGATCGTGTACTTGAAGCTCAGATGGTAGATGAAGAGATCCAGGAAATGATCCGATTGAGAAATGAAGGGAAAAAGAAAGACCTCAGGATTCGAGAATCGGATGGCATGCTTATGCAGGAGAACAGAATGTATGTGCCGAATAATGAGGAATTAAAGAAGGAAATTTTGGATGAAGCACATTGTTCGGCTTATGCGATGTATCCAGGAGGAACTAAGATGTACCACACCATTCGACCATTTTATTATTGGCCAGGTATGAAAAGGGAAATTGCAGAATATGTAAGTAGGTGTATTGTTTGCTAGCAAGTCAAAGCAGAAAGAAAGAAGCCTTTTGGACGGATGCAACCACTTCCCGTTCCTTAGTGGAAATGGGAAACTATAACTATGGATTTTGTGTATAAGCTTCCTCGTACATAGAATGGATTTGATGGCATTTGGGTGATTATAGATCGGCTTACCAAGTTAGCACACTTCATTCCAGTGAGGGAAAAGTATCCCCTGAATAAATTGGCTAAGTTGTTCATCACGAAGATTGTGAAGTGTCATGGAGTTCCAGTGAATATTATTTCTGATCGAGATCCAAGATTTATTTTTAAGTTTTGGATAGCTTTTCAGGAAGCTCTTGGTACAAAACTGCTTTACAACACTGCTTATCATCCTCAAACAGATGGACAATCAGATAGGACTATTTAGACGTTAGAGGATATGCTGAGATTTTCAGTGTTACAATTTAGTGATTCTTGGCATGATCGCCTAGACTTGATGGAATTTGCCTACAATAATAGTTTTCATTCGAGCATTGGTATGTCAGCATTTGAGGCACTTTATGGTAGAGCTTGTCATACGCCATTGTGTTGGTCAGAGGTTGGCGAAAGAGTGTTAGAGGGCCCAGAGATTGTGGATGAGACTACTCAAAATGTTCAGGTGATTAAGTCTAACATGAAAGCGGCCCAGGATCGACAAAAGAGTTTAGCAAATAGACATGCTACTGATCGAGTATATGATGTGGGTAATTTGGTATTTTTGAAATTGTCACCTTGGAGAGATGTAGTGCAGTTTTGAAAGAAAGGCAAGCTAAGTCCTAGGTACATAGGACCTTATGAGATCACCGAAAGGATTGGTGAAGTTGCTTATAGATTGGAGTTGCATCTGGAGTTATCTAAGGTACATAATGTGTTTCATGTCTCGATGCTTCGACATTATGTTTCAGATCCTTCACATGTGATTCCTCCTCAACCTTTGGAGATTAATCCGGATTTGACGTATGATGAGGAACTAGTGACTATCTTGGATTGGAAAGATAAAGTTCTAAGGAATAAGACAGTGAGCTTGGTAAAATTATTGTGGAGGAACCACTCAGTAGAAGAAGCTACTTGGGAGACGGAAGATAGAATGAGAGAGATGTATCCAAGGTTGTTTTATGAGTATTAGTGGATTGAGTGTTGTATGAATTTCGAGGATGAAATTCTATAAAGAGGGTAGATATTGTTACAGCCCATCCCGAAAATTCAGTTATTGTGAATGTGATTTGACGGAATTGCCCTTAAAGGTTACTAAGGTATGTCTGACTTGTTTAATTTGAATAATTCATACATTCCTAAGTTTTTGGAAAAATTGAGTTGGATTAAAAAATTGGTTTGCATTTTGTGTGGTTAGGGGAAGGACACACACACTTAAAACAAACCTCACACTCTCTCTCCTATCCTGTGCCCTTTCTCTCTTCCCTTTCACTTCACTCTTCCTCTATCTCCCTCTCGAACTCGTACGGACAAGAACCAAATACCCTCAAATATTCACGGATCGACGTCAAAAAGGTGAGTTCCTTCATCCTTGCAACCTCCTGAATCAAATGGTACTATTTTTAGAACTGGGAACCCTTGAAATCACGTTAAAACCGTAACACAGTTTGATGTCACTGTTCATGCACACGTGAATTGTTGATTTTCAAGGAATTCTAAGCTTACAGGGAGCTTAGTGAGGTCCCAAGGAAGCTCGGAGTACTTAGTTTGAAGGTTTTGGACGTCGGGATCGTAAGGTTCAAAGTTGGCCGGTTTTCTTGGATTTTTTCCGGTGAGATTTTGTGTGTTTTTTAGCCTTAAATTAGTACATCGTGATTCTACATGCTTAGGGCTTCATTTTGGTATAAATTGCGTAAAAAATGGTTGAAAATTGACGGAGAAAATGAAGTTTGAAAAATCCCCAATTTTTCGGCGCCGGCGAAACCAGTCCAGCAACTGGAGGAAGGAGATGACGCGCGTGAGGGCGCGTGGGTCTGTGCCCCTCCCGGCGCGGGGGGGGGGACGTGCGGCATTGAAATTTTTTTCTAAAAATACCTTGACGTCGAGTAGGTCACTGTGGTATATTCATATACCCAAATTGAGCATCGTATGAGAAGTTATTACGTATTGTTGGTTATGTGCTTTAAATAACGTTTTTATAGTTGTTTCGCATATAGGTGAGACCTATCCCGAGGACGAGTGCTTTCAAGGGCATCACGGGGGTTACGACCCTTTGACATACCAGTGAGTGGGCAGTTATTTTCTGTTTATACCTATATACTACTGATTTTTCCCAGAAATTGAATATAAATGAAAGTATGTTTTAAAATGCCGTGCATGCATATTATATGAAATATAAGAGTTAGTATTTGATGCATATATGTGAAATGGTGCTGTGGACGCACAGGTGAGTATCATGTGAGTTTTATGTTCATATGGTTTATTGATGATGTGAATTGTGTTGAGAGCTCATAACCTGCACCCTTGGTGTTAGTGCTTATATTATTCACCCCGCACCACACACTCACCTTGGATCCAAATAGGTGCATGTCAAACAAACCATTAGAGGTGGTTCTGACATGTCGTACAGACCATTAGAGGTGGTTCTGACTTGTAGGTGACTTTAGATTATTATACAGTTGTTGATAAGAGAAGCACTAGAGCGTATTCTTACACCATTCTTATCGTACAGACTACTTCAGGTAGTTCCGATTTATGTGCAGACAAGTCACAGTGGTGATTCCGGTTTGGTTGGATATTGAGCTATAGAATTAATCGTACAGGACAGCTGTAAGGTCTCCGGTTGATTCATTATTTCACCTGTTATATTGATGCATCCTTATGATGTTTTGAATCATAGCATGGCATATTCTTGAAAAGTGTTTAAGACTTGTGATTTGAGTTTTGTTGTGATATATGATTATGTATATACTATTTTACAGGGAAAGTATACAGGTTTTATAGTGAGGGGTTAGAAGTGTTGTTTAATGAAATATTTTTGAAAAGCTTTGTTTTACTGACCCACTCAATCTTGTTTTGCGCCCCTCTAGGTTCTAGTTAGCAGCGTTGGTGGCCCACGAGGATTCCCACGGTGTACTGACAGACTACTTAAATGTAGGACCAACCTTTGGGTGTTGTAATTTAGTTATGATCCTACTTGACTGCACTTAGTACTTATGCTCTGAATATGTGTGTTTCACACTTAAACTCACTCTAGCATGCTAGTTGGATATTATTGCTAGTAGTTGGTTTTTATTCCTTCTTATTTCTTTTATCTTTTGCTTCCGCATCGCACTTTTGGTTACGTCATGCCCACGTGACGGCCAGCACACCTTGATTCTAGGATCGGGGTGTGTCAGCAGCATCGAAGGTTGACGGTTAATGTTTTTACTCACAAAATTTAGACGCATATTCATTTTCTTTTTTAGATGTTTAAGAATCAATTTAGAAACAGAAAGTACAACCATAATCAATTTACAAAGTGCAGCATCAATACAAAGAGCAACATTAGTTCAAAGTGTAGAATCAGTTTCAAAGTATAGCATCAAAGTTATACAGTTAATGCTTTTACTCACAAAATTTAGACACATATTCATTTTCTTTTCCAGATGTTTAAGAATCAATTTACAAACTAAAAGTACAACCAGAATTAATTTACAAAGTGCAACATCAGTACAAAGTGCAGCATCATTTCAAAGAGCAACATCAGTTCGAAGTGCAACATCAGTTCAAATTGCAACATCAAAGTGCAGAATATCTTTTCACATAAAGTAAACGTTGAATCACGTTTTACATAAAAGTGATTAAAGTATCAATTTTACCTCCAAATCTTCATTTGCTTCTTTATAGAATTTTGCATGTAATTTTGCTAAATCTCACTTCACTGCTATTGGTGAGTGTTTCACCCATCTTTCTATTGGGTTGATGATTGTGATGTGATCACAAATCCAATATTGTAGACAAAATAAAAGTTAGAGATTTTTATATTTTTGTAGAATAAGGCAAAAACTGATTTTTTTTTATTAGTTTTTTTTTGCTTACCAGTAAAAGTACAACAGCACCACTGACGGTTGGTTGTTTGTCTCTTTTTCTCTTCTATGTTCTTTCAATTAATTCCATCAAGTATCTTGTTGTTTCTTTGGCCTAGTTGTACTGGTTTATGTTATCGATGAAGTTGCAATTCTTGGCCAAACTCTAAGGAAGTTTCCATGTTGAGCTCTTAAGCAGAATTATGTTTAGCAAATATAGAATTATATGGCAGGCTGCATCTTGATCCTCTTATGTTGTCCCAGTATCAAATGCAACTTGAATTGCTTGCGCGATTTTTTTTCTACCAATTCTTGTCATTTCTTAGAAGTATTTATCAACAAATATGTTTTCTTTTGGCATTGGGATTCTATAGTCTCTTGTTGATTAAGGGGTTTCTCTGCCTCGATTTGGGATCCCAAGTATGTGTTGGACATCATCAGCATTTACTTTGCAATATCCATATTTGAATTTCAACATTCTCTTTTCAGTGTCATATCAGGTCATTGTATGTATGACATCCCAGTCTGATTTCTTTACCTTTTATGTAAGCTTTCACTAGTTTACCAAAAGGTGACTTATATATGAATGCCAAGGCTTCTGGTTTTTCTTCAAGTTTTGGCTTAAGCTCTTCTATTAATTCTACAAAGGCCATGAGATTCAACCCTATTTGAGCATAGTTCTCATCTCGACGTTTTATGGCAAGAGAATCTGATTTCTTTTTTAATGCAAGTGTTTGTACCGTACTTGACCAATCCTGAAACTACTGAGCACCGGTCAACGTTAAACCGTCAAGGACCTAGAAGAGTTTCCCTCAAACCAGGAAGCCAATCATAGCACGACATGTGTCGACATAAAAACCCAATCATAACGCGACACGTGTCAACATCAGAAGCCAATCACAACACAACACGTGTCAATGTCAGAATGAAACTAGAAACTCTCTTCTATAAATAGAGATCATTCTCTCACAATATTTCCTAATGTCATTTGTACTAAATCATTCACTAGTACTCACTAAAGGAGAGCTTGAACCTATGTACTTGTGTAAACCCTTCACAATTAATGAGAACTCCTCTACTCCGTGGACGTAGCCAATCTGGGTGAACCACGTACATCTTGTGTTTGCTTCCCTGTCTCTATCCATTTGCATACTTATCCACATTAGTGACTGGAGCAATCTAGTGAAGGTCACAAACTTAACATTTTCTGTTGTACCAAAGTCCTCACTGATTTTGTGCATCAACATTTGGCGCCGTCTATGGGAACAACACTTATTCCCACTCTCTTCAGCTTTGTTAAGCTGGTTTCCACCATTCGTACACTTTCTTTTGACTAGGCATCCCTTTCCAACATGGGGAGCGAAGGAAGCCACAGCACGCAAAATGACACCCCTTTTGCACTTGGTGCGAGACAACGAAAGAAGGAAGGAAAAAAGGTTGTTCTTCTAGCTAAAGTCGATGAGCTAGAAGCTCAGAACAACAAGATAGCAATGAAGAATGAGGTCTTCCAGGAGCAGTATGAGAAGCTCTTTGAGACGCTCCACGAAACTAAGCGTACTCAAATATGCGAGCTCGTTGCCCCTGTGGACATCAACCATCATTTGGGTGCCCCCCAACACGGAAGGTCACCTCCCTTCGACATGGGTATCCCTGATGAGGAACGAGCTAATCATCAAAACATTGATCAACATGAGACTTTTCTCAACCCAAATGCTTCGACCCGAAGCAGAAGAAGTGGAGGAAGACACCTCCTTGCATAAGGGTTGGAAGGATCGAAAGCCGTTTATCGTGACTGCCGAGACATTCTAAAGCAACGTCGAGAGATTCCCCACTACATATGCTCGAAGATCAATGACCCAAGTGTTTCTGAAAAACTCGGTCCCCTCCCACGACCCATGCCAGCTACCAATCTAGGGAAGGAACGACAGGTCCCAGAGGAATATGAAGGGACATAAGACTCTGAGGTATTCCGACAGACTCGCCCTAGAAGTCAGTACGGCGAGTCCAAGAAAAAACCGCACGCATTTGTTCAAACTTTCCTACTTCCAAGAGGCGATAGAGACTTACGAAAGAAAATTCCAGTGGTACATCACTCCACTCAGGACCCCCTTGTCCTACAGCTCCTTGAGGAAGTAAACAAGTTGAAGGCCGAGATATCTGACTGGAACCAACCCAGGTCTGGCCCTCTCATAAGAAGGATCCTCGACACCTCCTTCAAGCGAAGACAAAACAGAAGCTTGGTTTACAACTCTATACTAGAAGGGATGACCCAATTGAACACTTTAACCTCTTTGAGTCCACCATGGCATATCAGATGCACACCGACGAAGAGCGATGTCTTCTCTTCCCCTCCATCCTCTCTGGCGGAGCTCTAAACTGGTATTGCCGTCTTCCACCTGAAACAGTAGACTCATTTGAGGAACTAAGGAAATTGTTTGTCTCTCAACACATCTTCCAAATCGCTTGCATTCTACAGATGACTTGTACACTATTTGCCAGAAGCCGGATGAGTCATTACAAGAGTATGTCGGTCGGTTTAGCCATGAGTATTCTCGCTGCGCTGAGGCAAATGACAAGACCGCCCTCAAGGCCTTCACGGGAAGCCTACGTGATTGTTTCTTCAAGTACATGATCAATGCCAACATTTGGAAGACTTACTCTGAGGTGATGGCACATGCTTACAACCACGCCTCCACCGAAGCAAGGACATACCAAGAGAACCCCCATATGTTTAACCCCTATCAACAAGTGGGAAGTGGATGTCAAGTTCTACCAAGTGAGAAGATATTGGCCATTCAGACACCCATTGCATCATCTTCTGCCTCATTTAGCTACTCGTTAAGTCACAAAGCGTATCTATCTCTTGGTAAGAGGAAGGATTTTTGCTCTCAGCAAGCCCATTACAACAAAAGGGATAAAAGTTCGTATCAAGACAACCAGGGGTAAACATACCGTCGATTATTATGACTATGGGGCCAAGCCTCACTCTTTCAAAGTGAAGGACTAGGTACTGAAGGAAATGCTATTATAAGAAGGCATACACATTACAAATGTTTTTACTCTCAACCGCTTGAGATCTTTTGTCACACAAGCCATTCGGCAAATATTTAAAGAAGAGGGAATTCAGACAACTTCTTCTGAGTCTTTTGCATTCCTAGCACTAGAACACTTGGTCTACGCTGACCTACCCTTATACTCCAACTCAGAGCTTCAACATGCGTACTTTGACACAAAGTATGTGATACTAAGTGTTACAACCAACATGGTTCACATATCAAAAGCATGGATCCCTTCATGCATAGCAAAACATTCATAAGCATCACTCATATCAATCAACATAAACATCATACATTCCAACATATTCATACATAAACATCATACATTCTAACACATCCATACATAAGCCAACTGTGCTTCGAAATGGTTCAACATACTTTGTGTCTTCGACACTTGCTACAATGTGCCTCGACACCTTGCCCTTATTCTCACCAACCAGGTGATGAAATGTGAAGAAGGATCTTATCTTCATGCCACAAACCAGGTGATGAAATGTACAACCCGTACTCTAATATCATTTGGCAACTTGCTACTCATGCTACAAACCAGGTGATGAAATGTACAACCCATACTCTAATATCATTTGGCAACTTGCCACTCATGCCACCAACCAGGTGAAGAAGGAACTCATCTTCGTGCCACCAACCAGGTGATGAAATGTGATGAAAGGTGATGAAGGAACTCACCTTCGTACCACCAACCAAGTGATGAAAGCAACTCACCATTCATTTCACCAACCAGAAAACGAGTGGTACAACTTATACATGTGAACTCCTAGCATTCACAAATAATCAAAAACCCTCAAGTTTTACAACTTAACTAGGGGAGCATTTATGCCTAACAAGAGTTATAGTCACCAACAAAATCTTATTGCAAGCCAACAACAACTTCAGTGCATGGCATACGAAGATCAAGCTATTCAGCCCTCTTGTATTTGCTCCAGACATTTCTCCATTGTAACAATGCAAACAATACAACTTATAGACAGCTTCACACACTCTTGATCAAGACAGTGTGAAGCAAAACCAATTTATGGTGCTAATAAGAGCTTCATCAATGAAGGGCAACCACAATTCTTAAAAGCTTCACACACTCTTGATCAAGACAGTGTGAAGCAAAACCAATTTATGGTGCCAACAAAAGTTTCATCAAAGGAGTTCAACCACAATTCTCAAAAGCTTCACACACTCTTAATCAAGACAGTGTGACCAATTTATGGTGCTAACAAGAGCTTCATCAATGGAGGGCAACCACAATTCTCAAAAGCTTCACACACTCTTGATCAAGACAGTGTGAAGCAAAACCAATTTATGGTGCCAACAAAAGCTTCATCAATGGAGGGCAACTACAATTCTCAAACCTTCAAAGCAAATTCAAGACTGTTCAAAGCAAATTCAATTTATATGGTTCATCCAAACCTTCGACTACTACAAGGTGTGGCTTGCATCACAATCTCTTTCTCAACAGTGTGGAAGAAAAATTTGTATATGTTGTCTCTCCCACATTTTCAAATTTCTAGTTTCTCAAAAAAAAAAAAAAAAAAAGGGAAATTCAACAAAGCTTCATCAATAGAGGACAATAGAGGACAGCAACAAATTCTCAAAAGCTTCACACTATCTTGATCAAGATAGTGTGAAGCAAAATCAATTCATGGTACCTAACAAAGCTTCACCACAAAAGCTTCACCAATAAAAGCTTCATCAATGGAAGACAACTACAAATTCTCAAAAGCACACTATCTTGATCAAGATAGTGTGAAGCAAAATCAAATCATGGTACCCAACAAAAGCTTCAACTCCAAAGCTTCACCTACAAAGCTTCAACTCCAAAGCTTCACCTACAAAAGCTTTAACACAAAAGCTTCACCCACAATAGTGAAGGGCAACCACAATTCTCAAAAGCTTCACACACTCTTGATCAAGACAGTGTGAAGCAAAACCAATTTATGGTGCCAACAAAAGCTTCATCAATGGAGGGCAACTACAATTCTCAAACCTTCAAAGCAAATTCAAGACTGTTCAAAGCAAATTCAATTTATATGGTTCATCCAAACCTTCGACTACTACAAGGTGTAGCTTGCATCACAATCTCTTTCTCAACAGTGTGGAAGAAAAATTTGTATATGTTGTCTCTCCCACATTTTCAAATTTCTAGTTTCTCAAAAAAAAAAAAAAAAGAAAGGGAAATTCAACAAAGCTTCATCAATAGAGGACAATAGAGGACAACTACAAATTCTCAAAAGCTTCACACTATCTTGATCAAGATAGTGTGAAGCAAAATCAATTCATGGTACCTAACAAAGCTTCACCACAAAAGCTTCACCAATAAAAGCTTCATCAATGGAGGACAACTACAAATTCTCAAAAGCACACTATCTTGATCAAGATAGTGTGAAGCAAAATCAATTCATGATACCCAACAAAAGCTTCAACTCCAAAGCTTCACCAACAAAGCTTCAACTCTAAAGCTTCAACACGAAAGCTTCACCTATAAAGCTTCAACTCCAAAGCTTCACCTACAAAGCTTCAACACAAAAGCTTCACCCACAAAAGATTCAACCACAATAGCTTCACCTACAAAAGTTTCACCCATAAAAGCTTCACCCACCACAAAAGCTTCAATTCCAAAGCTTCACCTACAAAAGCTTCACCCACAAAAACTTCACCCACCTACAAAAGCTCCACCCACAATAGCTTCACCTACAAAAGCTTCACCCACAAAAGCTTCACCCACCACAAAAGCTTCACCTACAAAAACTTGACCCATAAAAGTTTCACCAACAAAAGCTTCACCCACAAAAGCTTCCCCCACCACAAAAGCTTCACCCACCACAAAAGCTTCACCTACAAAAGCTTCACACTATCTTGATCAAGATAGTGTGAAGCAAAATCAATTCATGGTACCCAATAAAGCTTCAACCTCAAAGCTTCACCTATAAAGCTTAACACATATATATATATATATATTTATTTTTTTTTTTCGGAAATTCGAAAATTTGAAAATTCAAAAAAAAAATCGAAAATTCAAAAAAAAATTCGAAAATTCAAAAAAAAAAAAATTGCCTAGGCCTCCTTGTCTTTGGGCCTAACAACTTTCATAACAAATATATATGAAAGAAGAGTTTTGGGCTACCACTTAGAAAGGAAAATGGTGAAGTTTTGTTACTTTGGAAACTTGGCTACTAGCAAGACACCTCCTTCGTCAACTCCCTCGACCGGAGGCTTGGGGGACTCCTACCATATGCTACTGCACCTTCATACTCAAAAGTCTCACGACTACTCAATGACTTGGATTTTTTCAAATCTCCAACTGAGAAGTTTTCCTCACTTGGGAAATTAAGGGACCACTACCTCAACCTACATGCTTCACTCACAAAGCCTCAACATACAAGCTTCAACAAAAGGAAAAATTCAAAGAACTTAGTGAAGAAGGCCTTGGTGTATTTAACATAATACGTTGAAATGAAGCAAAGCTTGTTTATTAATATATCCGATAAGTTACAAATATGTACATATACATGAATCAAAATAAACAAACAAGAAGGAGCCTTCACAAAGGTTGGTCAGGAGAAGTCTCAACAGTCGGCAGAGCCCCAGAAAGAGAAGGCACCAGAGGATGATTATTCAGAGCCTCAGTACTAGGCAAAACCCCAGAAAGAGGAGGCACCGAAGGTTGATCATTTGGAGCTTCATTACGCGGTATAGCCCCAGAAGATGAAGGCAATAAATATCTTTGGAACAAACCCACAAACCTCTGATGATCAAGTAAAATCTGACCGTCAGATTCCTGCAGCTGGTCGAGCTTCCTCTTCATGTTTATAGCATAGTCATGTGCGAGCCTGTGCAACTGTTTATTCTCATGCTTGAGCCTTCTGATCTCCTATTTGAGACTTATCACTTCAGTCGCCAATGATTCAACTTGGCGGGTTCGAGCAAATAGGCGTTGGGCCATGTTAGACACATAACCTTCACACTGAACACTGAGAGCCAGAGAATCCTTAACAGCCAACTTATAAGACCGTTTGGAAAGTAGTCTGTTATCTTTGGGAGTGAGAAGCTTCCTGGCCACTACCTGTTGGAAATATGCCCTAAAACTAATCATATGATGATACTTTACGGACATTTCACATGTTAAACTAATCTAGTTTAATATCAAGGGCATATATTATTGTTTTAAGCCATCTCATATAAATGTTATATGCTTAAACGATGAGTCCAAGGAATATGTAATTAGGAGAATGTAATTTAAAGAAGTTAGATTTATGAGACCATTCTCTTTCTTATACATATCCTAAACATTCCTGATCATAGGATTGCCAATTGGGCATTGACAGTCCGTTAAGATCAGTATGTGCTATGTCTTCTCTTAGTGAGAGTGACTGGTCTCGAGTCATTGGTGTGACTGACACCAAGACAAGTACGTAGGTGCTCAATAAGGAATGAGTTCACTGAACACGATCAACGAAGAGTTCTCATACTCATGTCACATGAGAACTCATGGTTGGGATAATGTAAAGTAGTCATTTGACCTGAGGCATCATAGTTGTCTTGTGGTTAGGTCCTTGATCTTTGATTATGTCAAAGCCACTCCATTCGCGGGTGTCCACAACATAGTTGGGGTTAAGCCACTTAGCCATGGAGGCAAGTGAATGCGCAACAAGGGATCTCTAACCTTCAAACCGTTTGAGGGAGAATACTCTATGATATGATTAAGAATCTCTGGCCAGAGTATGAATAAGATTTAGGAAGTCATTCCAAATCACATTCAAGGTAATCATATAAGTAAATGAATCACATTGGATAGTAAACATGAATAAACTATCAAACCAAACAATGTGGTTACGAGTATTGTATTAGAGAAAGACTGTATTGCATTGTAATCCTAAATTGAATAGGTTATCCACCTCTTCTGATTAGCTTGGGTAACCATGACATACTGCTAGGTGTCACTCATCGTTTGTGGAAGCCCTAAACGTGTTTAAACACTAAAGGGAGAATTGAAAGTAAGTTTCAATTCACAATCGATTTGAAAGAGTTCTAATCGCCCACTGCCTCGCTAAAAGGAACCTGATGGATCGTACACCGTGTAAGGTAAAGATTGAAGAAACAACGGAGATGAGTAAGGATAATTAAATGGTTTAATTATTTATTTATGGCTAGAATTAATTAATATATTAATTAATCAAACGAATAAGTTCGTTAAAGACCTCGGGTTAGTTTTGGGCCTCAAGGACCAATGGGCTTCGAACGTCAAACCCATTGACTTAAGTTGTATGACAACTTAATGACTAAATGTTCACTAAGGCCCAAATAGCCCAATAAACCCTTAAGGCCGGCCATTTAGAGGAAGGGTAGTGAACTTGCTTTAATTACAAGTTTGCCACTCCAATGAATGAAGGTATAAATATGACTTTATAGCCAAAATTCATTTAGGGTTTTCTTTTGGGGAAAGGATGAGAACACAAGCTCTCTTTTCTCTCTAAAGAGGTCGGCCACCCTAGAGGAAAATAGCTAGCAATCTTACTTCCTCTAGGTCACTCATTTCTTCTTAAAATCTTACCTTGGTGTGGAGACTTAGAGGTTCTCAATTTTGAGAACTTGGAGAAACCTATTCTTCCATCCAAATCCATGGATCTAAGAAGCAAGGAATGAAGGCCCTATCTTTTGGGTGATTATCCTTTGCTTATGCAAAGAGGAATCAACAAAGGTATAATTTCTCAACTCACTTTGTTTTGAGTTGAGTCTTGGTTCACCTAATGATGTGAAAATTATGTTGACACTCAAATTAACCCTCTTTTTATCAATTGTAGCAAGTATGTAAGTAGGGATCGTTCTAGGCCGGGGATTAGGAGGGATTGCAAAATCACTTGGACTTGACTCAAAAACGTAAAAACAAGTTTAAAACACTAACTAGACTCAAAGAATGTAAAACTAAACTTTAAAACACTAAAACAAACCAAAAGACTCAAAACAGCAAATAAACACTCAAAACTGCCTTAAAACCACTTTCTGGGCATTTTGGACACTAGGGAAGAATTTGGACGAAAATTGGTTTAAACTTGACTCAAGACACCTAAAAACACAAACTAAATGGGTTTCTAACTAATATGACACTTAAAACTAAAGGGGGATTGATTTTGGACGAATTTTGAAAACAAAACAAAACTTTGTAAATTGAAAAGACTCTAAAACGAATTTGGTTTAAATGGATGGATGGAAGGCTAGCTAAGGGGTTCATCTCCACACATGTCACACTTGCATATAAAACGATCTCTAATTGCTTTTCAATAAACCATGAATTCCCAACGCCCCAAGTTAATTAGGTCCGCTTAAATTAACCTTCAGATTTTCCTAATGTTATTGAATTGGATAATTGCATACGACAACCCAAAGCATTCCCCACAAGTCCCCTACATGATTGCATAATAGAGATACAAGCAAGAATCATTAAGTTCTATGAAAACCATAAGCATTGACGAAGCACTTGTTACTATGATTGCATGAAACTTATGCCAAGAATTTACTTAACACGATTGTGATCAACAACCTTTACTACTTGTGAATATAAGTTCATAACGATTAGGTGAAATTCCCTTATATCCTAGCATCAAATTCATGCATGCAAACTAAGTGTCGACCCTCAATCAACATACAAGAATAAGTTTTAATTCACATAGATAAGCAAATTGAAATCACAACTTATGAAACGCAATTAAAAGTAATCAAATCATATAGCAAGCATAATCATGGTTTCGAATCCCCCCCTAGCCAAGGGGGGTTTAGTTCCTCATACTCGCAAATAAACAAAGATAAATAAATTTAAACATTAAAACAAAGATAGAAAACACCTAGAAACGCTCCACAATCCAAGCTCCTTGAATGGCATGCACGGCTCCAAGTTGTCTTCCTTCTTCTCCTTGCAAACTCACGGCACACAAGGTATGTTTGGGTGAATGGTGTAGTGAAAATATGGTAGAGGATGGTGACTAAATGGTGCAGCAAAGGGTGGTATTTATAGGCTGAAATTCGCAGCCCCTATGTAGCAAAGGAAAAGGATTTAAAAGCCTAATTTGTATAGGATAATAACACACAATCCTTGAAGGAAAAGGCTAAGGCTTTTAGAAACCAAGGGGGAAAGGAATAATCAGGTTTCTAGGAGTCCTAGAAAGGTTTGGGGCGTCACTTTTGTAGGAGAAGGGATAAGGCCTTCTAGAAAGGTTATTTTGTGGCTGATTTCTAGAAAAACAAGGGATAAGGTGTGGCACCTTTGTAGGAAAGGATTAGGTCTTCTAGAAATCCCATTTTAAGCATCCTAATCTAGTTAGAAACCCTCCTAAGTGGCTGGAATGTGGATAATTTAGGATTAGGATAAGATAAGATAGGATAAGGTTATGGATGAGGTTTTGGATAAGATCCTTCTCTTGAGTTGATTCTTTGGCTTTAATTCTTCTTCTTCATGTAGGAATACTTGCTTGAGTAGGAAACTTCATTCGTCTAGGAATCCATCTTCAATTAGGACTCCTACATTGATTAGGAATCCTTCTTTATTTAGGAATCCTTCATTTAAGCCCTTTCCTACTTCAACTAGGAAACTTTGTATCTTCAATTCTTCAACTTCAAAACACATTCCTAGCTTCATCAATCCTTCAAATTCGTCCATCCCTTGTGCTACATATGCATGAACTCCATTCTAGCCCAATTTTGCTCCAAAATGCTCCAAATTGCTTCCTTTTGCTCACTTTGTCTCTAAAACCTGAAAACACATGAAAATAGCTTAAAAGACTAATTTAACTAAGAAAACACAACATAAATGCATAAGAACTAACTAACTAAGGCGCATAAATATGCTCCTATCAAATTCCCCCACACTTAGCTTTTGCTAGTCCTCGAGCAAAACAAAACGAAACAAAGTAAATAAACGAAACAAAACGAGTAAAACACAACCTAAACCTTCCAACAATCGCCTCAAGGATTTCCAATGCACATGACATGTTAAAAATCATCATTCCCACAGATTTTAGCCATCTTTACGCTTAAGCACATACTTAATCATAGTCACTACTTATTAGTTCACAAATAACCAATTAAAACGATGTTTTGAATGTAGTAACATGCCTTAGAGAATTTGCTCAATTCCTTACTAGATATGCACTCAATTTTCACACAGAATTTCTGACTACACACCCTATACTAGTTATATGTGAGAAGATTGATGTAAATATGAAAACGAATGCTCACATATATGTATGACAAAGGAAGCACTTTCCGGAGTTAACAACATGTTTAAATATGATCTCATGAATGGAATGCTACTACTTAGATGCGAGAACCAGCGACACCATATGCTCATACCAATGTTAAACTCCACAAATTGAAACACATAACACTCAAGATTAAAGTAAAGGGTTGTAACGGGGCTTGGGGTATTGGCTAACAAAGAAGGGTAAAGGATAAACAAACGTTCTTAAAACAATAGTAAGCAAAGCAATGAAATTGACACTTAGAATTCACTTTAGAGTGCAGAAAACAACTTTAAACACAAAGGGGAATACGCATGCATATTTAGGGTCAAATGCAACTTTTTGGACCCTTTCTTTAACAATCAACACTTTTAGAACTCTTTTTCACATCTTTTCAACTCTTTTTTCATACTTTTCACATTTTTTCTTTTTCTTTTTCTTTTTCCACGAATTTCATTTTTTTTTTCTTTTTCATGCCTCATTCAAGACTTTGGCACACCCACAACAAAACTCACTTCCCCCACACTTATTTTCTGTCAATAATGACCAAAAGGAATTCATTTTGAGTCATTTATTACTATGCTTCAAGAACAAAGGTATGGATGGTCCTAATCTAGGCTAGGTAAGGATAATGTGGGTTAACAAACAACATAGGCTAAACAAGGCTCAACGGGGTTAAACCTACAAAAACAAATGCATGGAATGAAGGCTTTTTGGCTATGGTGGTACAACTAAACAACTTCATCTTGAATATGTGTTATGCAATTCAATAACATGTTTTGAATGACATTGGCATGAGTTCTAGTGTTTGGAACTAAATGATGAAACGCCTTCTAAGTAGTAACCAAGCAAAGAATAATGAGATCATGCAACGACTTTAGAAAACAAGAATGCACATATTTTAACTCTCCAAATAAACATTTAGGCTCAAGTCTCAAAAGGTTGTAGCGTTTGTTTGAGTTCCTTCCTTCAAGCATGTTACAAAAACTGATTTTTTTCTTTATGATTACATGTGAAGTCATAAGTTATAACCACAACCAAGCATAAACCAAAGAGTAAATCAAACTTTCATCCATGTTTATAACTCTCTTTAACAATCATGCAATTACAAACCGAATCCTCATCATTGTGTTGGAAGGTACCCTAAGACACAAACAAACACACAAAAACAACTTTAAACCGACTCTTTTTGGGTTTTTTCAAAACTTTTTCTATTTTTTTTCTTGAATTTTCGGATTTTTTGGTAAAGCCACATAAAAACACATCAAAACTTTCTAAAAACACTTAAAAACAATGAAAAACAACCTTTGAAATGTTAGGTGGTAAAATCCTACGAATTTGACACAAAAACACTTTGTTTACCCCCCCCACACTTAAACCAAACATTGTCCTCAATGTTTCAAACATAGACTCACACAAGAACAAGCAAATATCACAACTAGCAAACATGACAAAGATGGCAAAGTAAAAGCAATAAAGAGTAGGGTTTAGAAACGCAAATCTGATTATGATGCCGGAGCTTCCTAGGTCCTCTTTAGTTGCATGGGTTGCCTCCCAAGAAGCGCTTGCTTTAACGTCTTCCAGCCGGACGATGCTCCATTGAAGGTTTATGGAACCCTACAGCATGGAGGGGTGTTTCCACAACCTGACCTACGAAATACTTCATTCTT
Organism: Malus domestica; assembly: GCF_042453785.1. NCBI lineage: Eukaryota > Viridiplantae > Streptophyta > Magnoliopsida > Rosales > Rosaceae > Malus > Malus domestica. The sequence continues at coordinate 20,833,515 of NC_091674.1, read as the reverse complement.
TGGGTCCTTGAATGGGATGGGATAATGATCCTTTCTTATTGTCATGTTTTGCTTCTCTAAATCAACACGAACTCTCCCACCACGTTGTCTTCGATTTGGTACCTGCACCATACAAGGTAACAACCTATTAGTTGAAATGGGAATCGAAATTGGAATAGGTGGCTTACCTTTGTACGGCAAAGAAGTGGTAGCACTATGGACAAATGCACAAGGGTTGCACTTGGGCAGATTTGATGATTTCAAGGTTGGGGCCGTGCACTCTTTGTTGTTCACTCCAATTCCTTCCTCGATGGTGGGTTGTGGTACATTCTTGTTGACTAGTGTTGAACATTCCTGCCCTATATTATCAATTACATTAATAGCACAACAAGAACGAACATCATTAGTATTCTCAACCGATTCAGAAATCTTAAAGTTAATCATATCACCACCAAAGGCCATAGTTACTGCTCCCTTGGCCACGTCAATCTTGGTTTGAGCTGTTTTCATGAAAGGACGTCCAAGTAAGAGTGGTGATGATGGAGAGTGTACCGAATCTTCCATGTCAAGCACATAAAAATCTGCAGGAAAAATCAAATGGTCTACCTGCACCGAAACATCCTCCAAAACTCCTTTGGGGTATGCATTAGATCGATCGGCTAATTGAATAATAACACCATCATTTTTAAGCTTTCCTAGATTCATGGATGCATAAACAGAATATGGCATGACATTTATAGATGCACCTAAATCTAACATAGCATTATCAAACCTCGCATTGCCAATAACACAAGGGATAGTGAAACTACCTGGATCTTTGCATTTAGGTGGTAACTTTCTTTGCAACAATGCAGATACATTCTCACTTACGTGTACCACCTCTTTCTCCCGAATCCGTTTCCTTGTTGTACAAAGCTTCTTCAAAAACTTGGCATACTTCGGGATTTGCTTTATAGCATCGAGGAGAGGGATATTGACATGCACATTTCTAAATGTCTCAAGAACGTCTTTTTCCTCTTCTTCGTTCTTGGCTTGCAAAAATCTGCTAGGAAAGGGTACATCCGGAGGAATAACATTAGAATTAACTTGAATTGTACCTTCCTTACCCTTATTGGCCGAATTGGATGGCTTGGGTGGTTGCGGCAAAGGGTGTTCCATCCTTGCCGTGGGTGAGGTTTGGTGTTCTTCCTCAAACAGTAGCTTTTCATCCTCTTTTTGACTTGAATTGGATGCTTGATGTTCAAGTCCAACTTGTTTGCCACTCCTCAATGTAATTGCTTTGGCTGTTTCGAATCCCCCTTTTGGATTTGCAACGGTTGAACTAGGGAGTCTTCCTTGGTCTCGAAACTGTCCTACAAACTCCGCAATTTGCCCAATTTGTTTTTCCAAGTGATCCACCCTTTTAGCTTGGGTTTGCAATGCTGTGGTTTGATTCTCTAGCCCCTGAGACAAAGTGTTGAGTAATTTAAGAATTGTATCATTATCTAAGGACGTACCTGAATTTGGTGGGGCAGATTGTATTTTAGTTTGATTTGGTGCGAATGGCGTTTGATAGAAACCCGGCGGTTGTTGCCGAAATGTGTTTTGTTGTTGGCCTTGTTGGGGTTCCCGCCATTTGAAATTCGGATGATCACGCCAACCGGGATTGTAGGTGTTAGAAAAGGGATCATTCCTTTGTTGGTATTGCTTCCCAAAGCCCACGGCATTGAGGGTCTCCCACCCTCCGTTCTCGATCAATTGTGGGCACTTGTCCGTAGGATGTCCTTGCATGGAACATACACCACACGCACTTATATTTTGAACTTTTGGCCCTTCCACAACCTGAGAAAGCAACGTAGTAAGGTTAGCCATTTGATTTTGAAGTTCGGTTATGGCACTTACCTCATTCACTGGGTGTTGCCGTGGGGTGCCTCTTTGTCCAACGCCTTCGTATTGTTGAGCGTTCAACGCTCGATTGGCAATCAACGTCTTTGCTGCCGTAGGGGTCTTGTCCACCAATGCTCCTCCTGCCGAGGCATCTAGCATTTGTCGTTCGATTGGTAGAAGTCCCTCGTAGAAGTATTGTAGAAGAAGCTCCTCCTTCATTTGATGCTGTGGACAAGAAGCAACAAGAGATTTAAAACGTTCATAATATGTAGGAAAAGACTCACCTTCTTCTTGTTGAATTCCACTTATCCTTTTTCGTAGGAGGATGACTCGAGAAGTTGGGAAAAACTTCTCCAAGAAAGCTCTTTTCATGCTTTCCCAAGATGTGACCGTTCCGGGAGCTAATTCATACAACCAATCTTTCGCCTTTTCCATGAGAGAAAAGGGAAAGGCCTTCATCTTCAATATACTCCCGTCGACATTGATTGGAGTCATGCTTGAACACACCACCTCGAACTCTTTCAAGTGCTTGTTAGGATCCTCCATGGACAACCCATGGTACTTCGGAATATGGTGTAGCAAACTTGACTTTAACTCGAATTCCTCGGTCTTTCCTTGGGCAGCCGCCGGATATTGAATACATAGAGGTGCGGCATTGTCCAATCCCGAAGCCGAGAGCTCCTTGATTGTACGATTGTCTTGTGCCATGGCTTCCTCCACTTCACCCACTCTTGCCGTGGGTTCCTCTTCCTCAAACTCAACTTCGGCTTCTGAGCTTGAACTTGATTCACTAGGTTCTGGATTCTTCCTTTTTCTTCTCAACTCTCGCTCAAAATCGTCGTCGAAGTCCAAGATGTGTTCACGAATCGGATGAGTACTCCGAGTCATAAACTAGTACCTAAAAACAAGAAACAAAAACAAAGTAAAAATCTGGACACAAATAAAACAAATTGAAATAAAACAATCCAAGGGATTAGCAACTTTGCTAATCCCCGGCAACGGCGCCAAAATTTGATGTGAAAATTATGTTGACACTCAAATTAACCCTCTTTTTATCAATTGTAGCAAGTATGTAAGTAGGGATCGTTCTAGGCCGGGGATTAGGAGGGATTGCAAAATCACTTGGACTTGACTCAAAAACATAAAAACAAGTTTAAAACACTAACTAGACTCAAAGAATGTAAAACTAAACTTTAAAACACTAAAACAAACCAAAAGACTCAAAACAGCAAATAAACACTCAAAACTGCCTTAAAACCACTTTCTGGGCATTTTGGACACTAGGGAAGAATTTGGACGAAAATTGGTTTAAACTTGACTCAAGACACCTAAAAACACAAACTAAATGGGTTTCTAACTAATATGACACTTAAAACTAAAGGGGGATTGATTTTGGACGAATTTTGAAAACAAAACAAAACTTTGTAAATTGAAAAGACTCTAAAACGAATTTGGTTTAAATGGATGGATGGAAGGCTAGCTAAGGGGTTCATCTCCACACATGTCACACTTGCATATAAAACGATCTCTAATTGCTTTTCAATAAACCATGAATTCCCAACGCCCCAAGTTAATTAGGTCCGCTTAAATTAACCTTCAGATTTTCCTAATGTTATTGAATTGGATGATTGCATACGACAACCCAAAGCATTCCCCACAAGTCCCCTACATGATTGCATAATAGAGATACAAGCAAGAATCATTAAGTTCTATGAAAACCATAAGCATTGACGAAGCACTTGTTACTATGATTGCATGAAACTTATGCCAAGAATTTACTTAACACGATTGTGATCAACAACCTTTACTACTTGTGAATATAAGTTCATAACGATTAGGTGAAATTCCCTTATATCCTAGCATCAAATTCATGCATGCAAACTAAGTGTCGACCCTCAATCAACATACAAGAATAAGTTTTAATTCACATAGATAAGCAAATTGAAATCACAACTTATGAAACGCAATTAAAAGTAATCAAATCATATAGCAAGCATAATCATGGTTTCGAATCCCCCCCTAGCCAAGGGGGGTTTAGTTCCTCATACTCGCAAATAAACAAAGATAAATAAATTTAAACATTAAAACAAAGATAGAAAACACCTAGAAACGCTCCACAATCCAAGCTCCTTGAATGGCATGCACGGCTCCAAGTTGTCTTCCTTCTTCTCCTTGCAAACTCACGGCACACAAGGTATGTTTGGGTGAATGGTGTAGTGAAAATATGGTAGAGGATGGTGACTAAATGGTGCAGCAAAGGGTGGTATTTATAGGCTGAAATTCGCAGCCCCTATGTAGCAAAGGAAAAGGATTTAAAAGCCTAATTTGTATAGGATAATAACACACAATCCTTGAAGGAAAAGGCTAAGGCTTTTAGAAACCAAGGGGGAAAGGAATAATCAGGTTTCTAGGAGTCCTAGAAAGGTTTGGGGCGTCACTTTTGTAGGAGAAGGGATAAGGCCTTCTAGAAAGGTTATTTTGTGGCTGATTTCTAGAAAAACAAGGGATAAGGTGTGGCACCTTTGTAGGAAAGGATTAGGTCTTCTAGAAATCCCATTTTAAGCATCCTAATCTAGTTAGAAACCCTCCTAAGTGGCTGGAATGTGGATAATTTAGGATTAGGATAAGATAAGATAGGATAAGGTTATGGATGAGGTTTTGGATAAGATCCTTCTCTTGAGTTGATTCTTTGGCTTTAATTCTTCTTCTTCATGTAGGAATACTTGCTTGAGTAGGAAACTTCATTCGTCTAGGAATCCATCTTCAATTAGGACTCCTACATTGATTAGGAATCCTTCTTTATTTAGGAATCCTTCATTTAAGCCCTTTCCTACTTCAACTAGGAAACTTTGTATCTTCAATTCTTCAACTTCAAAACACATTCCTAGCTTCATCAATCCTTCAAATTCGTCCATCCCTTGTGCTACATATGCATGAACTCCATTCTAGCCCAATTTTGCTCCAAAATGCTCCAAATTGCTTCCTTTTGCTCACTTTGTCTCTAAAACCTGAAAACACATGAAAATAGCTTAAAAGACTAATTTAACTAAGAAAACACAACATAAATGCATAAGAACTAACTAACTAAGGCGCATAAATATGCTCCTATCACCTAACTACTAGGCTTTGAATTTCATGGGTAATGTTTTATTTTTGAGTGCATGCAAGCATGATTCCGCCTTTTAATTGTTAATTGCATGCTATAGATGTTGCTCAAATGAACATGTTTTTCACAAAATTTCCTTCACTACCGCAACGGTCATATCATTCTTCGTCACTGAGTCCCCAACGGTAAGAAGACCAGTAGGGGATAAGAAGGATGGGCGCCATATGTTGTCTTGAGAAGACATGGCTGCCTCTTCACCAAAGTTCAAGTTAAAACGACGGTCGGATGGGCCAGACATTCTCAGAAATGAGGTGCAATAAATCTCTGAAGTAAGGGAAAAATTCCTACAAGTAATAACTCTCTGAATGTACTTCTTGCACACAATTGGTGCCCTTATAAAAGAAAGGGCAACAGGGATGTTGGTTCAAAAATCAAAGAGGCACCACTCTCCGGATTCCGAAGAGGCACCACTTTCCACACGCAACATTAGCTCCTCGGTTACCACGGATAACTTTGCCAAAGATCTCTGACAAAGTTTAGACACATAAATTTTGAAGGTCCAACTACCCTACTATTACCCACAAGGGTAAAGGAACAGCACCATTGCTTGATAACTAGAAAGTCCAAATATGTGTCAACCTCCGTGTTCCGTGGTAAGGCAGATTGGCAAAAATGGCCAACCTTTACTCACATTCGAGAAAACACTCCCAACAATATTGCTTGCTCAAAAATCGAAGAGGCACCGCTCTCCGAATCTTGAGAGTCAAACTCCCAACAGGATTACTTTTTCAAAAATCGAAGAGACACTGCTTTCCGAATCTCAAGAGTCAGACTCCCAACATGATTGCTTTCTCAAAAATCGAAGAGGCACCGCTATCCGAATCTCGAGAGCCAGACTCCCAACATGATTACGTGCTAAAAAATCGAAGAGGCACCGCCCTCTGAATCTCGAGAGCCAGACTCTCAACAGGATTAATTTATCAAAAATCGAAGAGACACTGCTCTCTAAATCTCAAGAGTCAGACTCCCAACATGATTACTTTCTCAAAAATTGAAGAGGCACCGTTCTCTGAATCTCGAGAGCCAGACCCCTAACATGATTACTTGTTCGAAAATCGAAGAGACATCGCTCTCCCAACTTCGAGAGATAGATTTCCTTGGATAAAGCTTGTCTGCAATCTTCACACGCAACATTAGCTTTCCAGATACCACAGGCCACTTTTTCAAAGTGCTCTGACAAAGTTAAAACATGTGAAGCTTGCAGCTTCCACTACATTACTATGACCAAGAAGGGTAAAGGTATAACACTACTACTTGTTATTAGGGAGACTCCTATATATGTTGACCTCCATCCTCCACAGCCAGGCATACCTGCAAATATAAAAAAAAATGCTCCACTTTTCTTCACATCATAGAGGGCACTCTCAACAGAGTCTCTTGAAATACTCAGCTTTTTTTCCTCCCGATAACACCTCTGTAAACAAGCCACACCAGAGCAAGAGTATCTCATATCATCATGGTTAAAAGCAAGAGTATCCCATATCATGCTTTTTCCCTGTCTTTTGCTTTGGCCTTGTTCTTACCTGCAAGACAAGGAGAAAGAGAGCAATCAATCAGCACTTGGAATCAAGCTTTCAGTCAGAAACTGACTGCCTTGAACCCCATGCCTGATTACTTACCTAGCATTGCTCTCGAGTACTCATCTTCAACATCTTATGCTTCTAGAGAAGATACCACATCTGCCTGAGGAACAGATAGGGCAAGTGAGAAGGATACAAGGAAGCATGTGGAGACAAGCATAACAGAACACGTGCCGATACATCAACTACTTTGTCAACAGCAAAAATATCCCATATCATCAGGGTCGAACATACTCTAGATTTGATAGACTTGTTTTGACCCTCAAATTCTTGAGTCGGCCTTATACTCTGGTGGAAACTAGAAAACCCTTCAGCCCAGTTCAAGAATAAACCTATGGAAAGTTACTTCTTCAAAAGCAAAAGTATCTCATATCATCTCTTCTCCATTTGCTTCTCCTTATCCTTGTTGCTGTTTACGACACAAGGAGAAGGAGAATAATCAACCGGAAGCCGAAGTCGAACCTCCGATCAAGGTTACTTGCTTGAAAGTCTGATTGCTTACCTTGTCTGTTACCTCATTCGGCAAATCTCCTAGCTCGGCGACTTAGGGGGCTCCTACTATAGGGTTTGTATCGCACTTGACCAAGCCCAAAACTACAAGTAAGCTTCAAGTGAAATTGATACATTACCTTGTGCATCTTCATCAATTAAAGATACCATCCCTGGATTGAGGAAAAGTACTTCCAGAGAAGATGCCACATCTACATATGAGACAGATAAGGCAAGTGAAAATGATACCACACTTCGGTACTTAGAAGTTTCGTGATTACTCAATGGCTTGGATCTTGCAAGTCCCCAACCGAGGAGCTTTCCTCACTTGGGAACTTAAGGGAGCACTGTTTGTACCATACTTGACCAATCCCTAAACTACTGAGTACCGGTCAACATTATACCGTCAAGGACCCAGAAGAGTTTCCCTCCAACCAGGAGGCCAATCACAGCGCGACACATGTCGACATAAAAAACTAATCATAGCGCGACACGTGTCAACATCAGAAGCCAATCATAACATAACACGTGTCAATGTTAGAATGAAACTAGAAACTCTCTTCTATAAATAGAGATCATTCTCTCACAATATTTCCTAATGTCATTTGTACTAAATCATTCACTAGTACTCACTAAAGGAGAGCTTGAACCTATGTACTTGTGTAAACCCTTCACAATTAATGAGAACTCCTCTACTCCATGGACGTAGCCAATCTAGGTGAACCACGTACATCTTGTGTTTGCTTCCCTGTCTCTATCCATTTGCATACTTATCCACACTAGTGACTGGAGCAATCTAGCGAAGGTCACAAACTTAACACTTTCTATTGTACCAAAGTCCTCACTGATTTTGTGCATTAACAGCAAGGTTTTTTGCATTTGTCGTCATCTTCATAAAAAATGAAACAATCATGAGTATAATAAATTATCAAATAATATGAAGTCATATAAATGACAAACTAGATGCAAAGGGCAGATGCTTAGCACACAAGAATTAATTTACAAACAAAATGTACAACCAGAATTAATTTACCAAGTGCACCAAACACTTGATAATACATGCATTGGTTACAAGTGCAGCATCAGTACAAACTAGATGCAAAGGGCAAATGCTTAGCACACAAGCTAGATGCAGCATCACTAAGCACACAAGCTAGATGCAGCATCACTAAGCACACAAGCTATATGTAGCATCACTTAGCGTGCAAGCTATATGCATAATCACTTAGCAAACAAGTAGATGCATCATCATGTAGCGCACAAGTAGATGCACCACCACTTAGCAAACAAGGTAGATGTAGAATTGGTTGTTAACACACAATGTAGATGCATAATTGTGCAAAACCAATTTACAAACAGAAAGTAGAACCATAATTAATTTACAAAGTGCAGCATCAGTACAAAGTGCAGCATCGGTTCAAAGTCAAGCATCAGTTCAAAGTGCAGCATCGAAGCTAGATGGTTAATGTTTTTACTTACAAAATTTAGAAGCATATTCATTTTCCTTTTGAGATGTTTAAGAATCAATTTAGAAACAAAAAGTACAACCAGAATTAATTTATAAAGTGCAGCATCAGTACAAAGTACAACATCAATTCAAAGTGCATCATCAGTACAAGGTGCAGCAAACACTTGATAATGCATGCATTTTTTACAAGTGATCATCAGTACAAAATGCAGAATCAGTATACATATAAACTAAAAATAGCGAAATGAAACATCTAAAACACTAAAATTGTTTTTTCACGAACTAGAACACTGAGTTTTTGGTAAATTCAAGTGCAAAAAACACTTGATAATGCTTGCATTTTTTATAGTTTTCTCTTGCACAAACAAGAGCAAAAACACTTGATAATGCATCCAAAACTTTGATAATGCATTCGTATTTAACAGAGTTCAAAATATAATCATGCAAAAAGGACGATTTTGGGTAGTAGGAAAACCTTTGAAACACTGATCTTTTCTGGGAATCCGGCTGAACTTGTGAATCACTTTACTAAAAATCCGGCTTGAAAGTATTGAAAACTATGGAGATTTTAGGGTTTTTGGGGAAGTATCTTTTGCGTGATAGGATTTTTGAAATGATAAAGGTTTGGGGAAGAGTAACGAGGGTATTGAATGGAAAAGGGAAAGGAACCAGGTAATTTTTATGATTTTTGGTCATGTAGTGGTTGACGTAGCCGTCTATTAACGGTTATAGTCGAATGGCATGAACCGTAATTTAGTCGGCCCGTTTCTTTTTGGGTTGGGCTTTGTTTTCTGTTATTAAGTTTTTTGTCACTCCTTGTAATGTTTTATAAGGTGTGGAGTTGTGTGAAATACGGTATATATTTTTGTCTTTATAAGTAGGGCTCCTTTTATAATATGAAACTTTTTTCCCACAAAAGCTTTCATCATTTAATATAATGAGGCCCAATGCGGTAGACTTCGGTTAAATTGCCTTTGAGTGGACTCTAGTTAAAACTCTTTGTTATTTAAATTAAACAATCATATTGAAGGAAATTTTGTGAAAAACATGTTCATTTAAGCAACATCTATGGCATGCAATTAACAATTAAAGGCGGAATCACGCTTGTATGCACTCAAAACAAAACATTACCCATAAAATTCAAAGCCTAGTAGCTATGTGAACCAAGACTCAACTCAAGAACAAAGTGAGTTGAGAAATTTTATACCTTTGTTGATTCCTCTTTGCATAAGCAAGGGCTAATCACCCAAGGAGAGGGCCTTCATTCCTTGCTTCTTAGCTCCATGGATTTCTTGGATGAGGATGGTTGAAAGGATTCTCCAAGTTCCCAAAGTTGAGAACCTCTAAGTCTCCACACCAAGGTAGGACTTGAAGAAGAGATGAGTGACCTAGAGGAAGTAAGATTGCTAGCTAAAATCCTCTAGGGTGGCCGGCCTCTTAGAAAGAAAAGGGAGCTTGTGTTCTCATCTTTTCTTCAAAGAAACCCTAAGGATGAAATGGCTATAAAGTTGCCTTTATACCACCTCACAATGGAGTGGCAAACTTGCAATTAAGCCAAGTTCACTACCCCTCTCTATATGGCCGGTTTTCCTAAGCCTTTGGGCTGTTTTGGGCTTCTTGAATTTTGTTTGTTAAGTTGTCATACAACTTAAGCTAATGGGCTTGACGATTCGAAGCCCAATTTGGGCTTTAAGGCCCAAAACTTTCTCAAGGTTTAAAACGAACTTGTTCGTTTGATTAATTAACATATTAATTCATTCTTGCCATAAACAATTAAACCATTTAATTGTCCTTACTCATCTCCTTCAAATCCTTCAAGCATTACCTTACGCGGTGTGCAATCCATTAGGTTCCTTTTAGCGAGGCAGTGGGCGATTAGAACTCTTTCAAATCGATTGTAAATTGAAACTTACTTTCAATTCTCCCTTTAGTGATTATACATGTTTAAGGCTTCCACAAACCATGAGTGACACCTAGCAGTATGTCATGGTTACCTAAGCTAATCAGAAGAGGTGGAGAACCTATTCAGCTTAAGATTACAATGCAATACGGTGTTTCTCTAATACAATACTTTTGACCACATTGCTTGGTTTGATAGTTTATTCATGTCTACTATCCAATCTAATTCATTTACTTATATGATTTCCTTGAATGTGATTTGGAACGACTTCCTAAATCTCATTCATACTCTGGCTAGAGATTCTTAATCATATCATAGAGTATTCTCGCTCAAACAGTTTGAAGGTTAGAGATCCCTTGTTGCGCATTCACTTACCTCCATGGCTAAGTGGCTTAACCCTAACTATGTCGTGGATACCCTCGGATGGAGTGACTTTGACATAGTCAAAGATCAAGGACCTAACCACAAGACAACTATGATGCCTCAGGTCAAAGGACTACTTTGCATTATCCCAATCATGAGTTCTCATGTGACATGAGTATGAGAACTCCTTGTTGATCGCATTCAATGAACTCATTCTCTATTGAGCACCTACGTACTTATCTTGGTGTCAGTCACACCAATGACTCGAGACCGGTCACTCTTCCTAAGAGAAGACATAGCACGTACTGATCTTAACGGACTGTCAATGCCCAATGGCAATCCTATAATCAGAACGTTTAGGATATGTATACGAAAGAGAATGGTCTCATGAATCTAACTTCTTTAGATCGCATTCTCCCAATTACATATTCCTTGGACTTATCGTTTAAGCGTATAACATTTATATGAAACGGCTTCAAACAATAATCTTTGCCCTTTAAATTAAACTATATTAGTTTCACATGTGAAATGTCCGTAAAGTATCATCATATGATTGGTTTTAGGGAACATGTCTTGTGATTCATAGTTTTAGACATATATTATCAAGACTATCTTAATAATGGTTTCGGAAACCCATATTATGTCCAAACATTGAATCACCATTTAGTTGTAGCTAGCAATCTTTGAATTAATTGAAACCAAGACTACGTCAAAGATGGTTTCTTCCAAGTCAACCAATCTCTTTGATTGCAGTCACCTTAAGCTACCAATTAGCTATTAAAGGTTTCACTATTTCGGGTCAAATGGTACTTTACCATTTCCTTGAGTATATGTCGTATGTACACTCAATGTAGCCATAAGGATTTTCATTCTTATTTCTTTCGAATTAAGAGGTGTAACTCTATGACATAGTCATAAAGTTCAAACCATTCAACTGAGACGGTTTATAAATCCTTCTCGACTACCTTGGAGCTTGTGGTGTAGGAACTAGGTTGTTATATTTGTTGATTATCTTGTCTCTCAAAGAACCCATTCTTTGAGTTCTATCTCTTGTTCATTTGCGTTAGGCAAATCATATTGCAGGATTACAATGAACTACCTAACAAAACAACATTTGTTAGTTGGTTTATAGAAGTGATATCCAAAGGTTAATTTAAGGATATCCACAAGATAATTCTCAAACAAATATTTCTTATTAGCACACAACCCCAAATCTTAACACGATTAAGACTTATCTTTCTTTCCAACTACATCCTATGGAGTCATGAAAATTTTGGAAGATCTTCTAATTGACAATCATATTGTCTTAGAAGTATGTATCCTATATATGGGTAATTGATAACATCCAACAAACTAAATCTTATTCAAGTTCGTTCTTCTCCTAATGGAGAAATCCTTTATCTTATGATGCTTCTTTCCTTGATATCTTTCAAGGAAACTGTTCTAAAATGTTACCTTTCCTTGGATCAAATCTAAGGAGGTAAATACTTTAGACGTCTTACTCATCAACATACATTCTTGAATTCTTTGAAACCATTTGCAAAGTATACGGACCTGTGTTTATTCAAAATAAACGATAGTCCAACCGAGAGCGATCTTCGGTGAATGTCATACAACATGAGTAGTATTATGTTGTGGACAAGTGCCACTAACATCTAAGTGAATTAACCTTAACAACTTTGCGATTCTTTCTTCCTTTCCAAAAGAATAAAGATTCAAACATTTTGCCTCTATACAATTTTAACAACGAGGCATTGGATCCGGATCTAACGATCCAAAGCATCCATCTATGACCAACTCGTAATTTATGTTTTAGAGGTATCATAACTCAGTTGGGATTAGTCACTACCTTACAAACTTTTAGGTTTTAAGCATCGTTATATTCTAAACAGTTAACACTACCATATCATCTCTACTATAGAGATAATCAATTAGATTACAATAATCTAATCATTCATTAATAAAGAACAATGTTTTGTCAAACAAAACATTTATCCATTTCTCATACGGAATTAAGTTCCTTTATTCAATTGGAATGTAAAGACAATCTTTGTTTTTCCATTTTCTTTGGTAGTTCATATGAGGAAGTAAGTATTACCTGCTTTCGCAGAGATCTACATTTGATTCACATTCCGAATGTGAAGTATTTTCTCTTCTCTCATTAATCTTCTGCCTCTTATTAGCCACACTTTTACAACGATTGTAAAACATAGTTACTAATACGGAATCAAGCATTCAAGTAGAAGAACCAACTGTTTTGAACTATTCAAGAACAATTTACAACATCTTCAAAAGGTGTGTTCTTGACACTTGCAACACATTTCTTGCAAATACCCCTTCCAATGTCCATCCTTTCATAAAGAAAGTTTGTTCCCTTGGAGTTATTTCGCCTTCTTCATTTGACTTCTCCTTTGACTACAATAGTCATGGTCCCTAAACTCCCACTATCTCTCTTGAAACTTATTTCAATTGTGTTATATACATCAAATAATTTGGAGAGCGTGTGGTTATTGTTCACTATATAGTTTACAATAAACTTCATGAACCATTTGGATAGGGACACGAAAGTGAAGTCCTTCCTTAGTTTCCGTCTCTAAAAGTGGTTTAACACTCCAACACTCAATGATTCACAATCATCATAAGTCCATGTTGATGGACTATTTTTGTCAACCAACCATTATGTTCTAAACACAATTGCAAACTTTCAAGAGTTGTTCAAGGCAACTCTCATTTCTTCTTACAACAATTTGTAAGTGAAGAATCATGGCACATAAAATGTTCATGCCTTTGTGCCTACTTCTCAAGTTCCTTGTTCATGTAACAAAGAAACGAGCACTAATGTTTGAGTTAACTAAGGGTTGTTCAAAGCAACTCTTACTTCTTCATACAACAATTTGTAATTGAAGAATTATGACATTAAAAGTGTTGTCCTCTTTATGATAGACTTATCTAACATGTTCTTCCAATGATACATTATCAATAGGAAGATTGCGAGGATGAGACTACTTAGGTACATATACAAGCCATTAAAGACAATCTATGGGATTGTAGTACCAAGTCCGGAAACTAAAGCTTTCGGCTTTTTCTTTGTGAAGTTTTGGATAGCGTTTGCAAATATATTGGAAAATAAATACATAACTAATATAAATTGATTGATTTTAATCCATTTGATCCGGGTCTTTAAATCAAATAGCACCACCCATTATTTTTGGCAAATTCCATATCCCTCATCGAAATTCGAGAGTTTTGGAGGAAACTTTTAGTAGGGTATGGGAGACTCATCATTACCAAGCCCACCTCACAATGATATGATGTTAGCTAGCATCAATAATAATGAGAGAGTACGCTTACTCATTTGCATCTCTTGCAAGTACCCATCTTATTTGGCCTCTAGAGAATGAAGCCTCACAATGATATGATGTTGGCTCCATTGCACTTAGTTAAGTCATTCCCACCATGCAAGTTCGAGTAGGGGTTCAAGAACAACCTCACAATGATATGATGTTGATCATTCTCGTTGCCTACCTTCACAACATCATGTATGCATATAGAACTCATCCTGAGTGTAAGCACGCACTTTGTACTCCCCCATGATAGGGTGAAGTCGGTGTACGAGTCACAAATGATCGGAGCCTACCACGGTGGAAGGCCACGAAAGAGTGTTCAAAGCACTCTCACGCTTATCAACTTAATAATGGTTTGGTTGAGGGTTTTAGGTCTCATCACATATAAGCATGCATTTTAATCTTATTAAAACAATTTGGTCCTATTACAACTATTGGTCCATGTGATTGATTTAGTTGTATATGATACTCCCACTATGCTTGTAAAACGGTTTTTAAAGCAAGAGTATATGGTACTACTAACATAAGGTTTGCATTCATTGATGGACTATATAGTTACCTTAAGGCCTTAGGATGACTATGAACCTTTGATTCGACGAGCCTAGTGTTGAATCTCGGTCTAGGGATGGTGATTGATTTTAGTTACGTGTTTAATCACATTAAGGTGTGTTTTCTTATTGGGCTTTGGACCCTCTACTTCATTTTCATGCATATCAAATAAAGTAATAAATAAGTACTTCAAAGTAAAGAAGAGCTTATGCTCTTTTACAACATTTGATCAAAACAAATTACTTTAAAGTAAAGAAGAGCTTATGCTCTTTTACAATATTTGATCATATCAAATTACAACCAAAATCTAATCTACACATTCTCATGGTTCAAACAAATTTGAGACGGCCTTTGACATAGCTCAATTATCGTAGGCTTCGGTTCATAATCACCATTTCTTTAATTAATTAATGCTTTAACTAATTAAACTTGAATGCAACATTTTCATTTGGTTTTTGTAACCATAGAATTGATTTAAATGGAACTAAATGAAATGAAAATCCAATTCTCATTTAAAGATACAAAACTATTTTGTTCTCAACTAATTTGGGCCGAAAAACAATAACCTCAACTATTGGGCTATATTGCAAAACATAAACTTTTGAGGTCCCTTTGTAAAAACGCAAAAGTCCACTACTTCATGTAATTACACTAGAACCCAAAAATTTCAACAAATGCAAAAACTTCATTAAAGGAGCAAAACAATTTGTCCTTTAGTGATTTTGGGCCTTTACGTAAAAATGTAAACTTTCGGGTCAAAGTACAAATACACAAAAGTATCAAAACTTTATGTAATTGCATAAAAACCCCAAAAGTATCCCATTTAATAGGGTGGCCTGTTTTGGATGAGAGATGGTGTCATAAAACTTTTGAATTTTTCAACAAAAGTGAAAGATGATGGGTAGGTTTGAAAAAGTGATTTCCATAAAACATGGTTCCTTGAAACAAGGAAAAGGTGTAAGTGATTGGTATGGTGTTGATTGAAAAATGACAAATCATGTCATACCATTTATTACAATAAAGTCACACCAATCACCATAAACAAAACTTTATGAAAAACATCAAACACTTTGAATCAAAACACCAAACCATTTTGTTCTTGGTTAGAACATAACAAGAGCAATGAAGAACATCCATGAAAACCCATAAGAGCTCCATGAACATTTTTCACCCAAAGACACCCCAAAAACTCTCAAACTTAAGGGAAAAAACATATTACCATACTAGGGTACTTAGGGGTTCCTAATGTCACTTTAAAACACTTTTAACAAGACAAACATGAACCAAAAAATCCACCCTTTGGATTTGGCAGAATTTCCCCAAAAACATGGCACCAAATTTTAGCTCAAAAATTCATGCTCATATGAACTACATCTACAACATTTGAGATGACAAATTTTCTAACAAAATTTACATTCAAAGAAGAAAGAATAAAGCTTGTAACAATTACAACATTCAAATCATAAACTATGAAAATACAAAACCCAAAAGGATTCACCAACTACTAGACCTAGGCTCTTGATACCACTTGAAGGAAATTTTGTGAAAAACATGTTCATTTGAGCAACATCTATGGCATGCAATTAACAATTAAAGGCGGAATCATGCTTGTATGCACTCAAAACAAAACATTACCTATGAAATTCAAAGCCTAGTAGTTATGTGAACTAAGACTCAACTCAAGAATAAAGTGAGTTGAAAAATTTAATACCTTTGTTGATTCCTCTTTGCATAAGCAAAGGCTAATCACCCAAGGAGAGGGCATTCATTCCTTGCTTCTTAGCTCCATGGATTTCTTGGATGAGGATGGTTGAAAGCATTCTCCAAGTTCCTAAAGTTGAGAACCTCTAAGTCTCCACACTAAGTTAGGACTTGAAGAAGAGATGAGTGACCTAGAGGAAGTAAGATTGCTAGCTAAAATCCTCTAGGGTGGCCGGCCTCTTAGAGAGAAAAGGGAGCTTGTGTTCTCATCTTTTCTCCAAAAGAAACCCTAAGGATGAAATGGCTATAAAGTTACCTTTATACCACCTCACAATGGAGTGGCAAACTTGCAATTAAGCCAAGTTCACTACCCCTCTCTATATGGCCGGTTTTCCTAAGCCTTTGGGCTGTTTTGGGCTTCTTGAATTTTGTTTGTTAAGTTGTCATACAACTTAAGCTAATGGGCTTGACGATTCGAATCCCAATTTGGGCTTTAAGGCCCAAAACTAACTCAAGGTTTAAAATGAACTTATTTGTTTGATTAATTAACATATTAATTAATTCTTGCCATAAACAATTAAATCATTTAATTGTCCTTACTCATCTCCGTCAAATCCTTCAAGCATTACCTTACACGGTTTGCAATCCATTAGGTTCCTTTTAGCGTGGCAGTGGGCGATTGAACTCTTTCAAATCGATTGTGAATTGAAACTTACTTTCAATTCTCCCTTTAGTGATTATACACATTTAGGGCTTCCAAAAACCATGAGTGATACCTAACAGTATATCATGGTTACCCAAGCTAATCAGAAGAGGTGGAGAACCTATTCAGTTTAGGATTACAATGTAATACGGTTTTTCTCTAATACAATACTTTTTACCACATTGTTTGGTTTGATAGTTTATTCATGTCTACCATCCAATCTAATTCATTTACTTATATGATTTCCTTGAATGTGATTTAGAACGACTTCCTAAATCTCATTCATACTCTGGCCAGAGATTCTTAATCATATCATAGAGTATTCTCCCTTAAACAGTTTGAAGGTTAGAGATCCTTTGTTGCGCATTCACTTGCCTCCATGGCTAAGTGGCTTAACCCCAACTATGTCATGGACATCCTCGGATGGAGTGACTTTGACATAGTCAAAGATCAAGAACCTAACCACAAGACAACTATGATGCCTCAGATCAAATGACTACTTTGCATTATCCCAACCATGAGTTCTCATTGACATGAGTATGAGAACTCCTTATTGATCGCGTTCAGTGAACTCATTCTCTATTGAGCACCTACGTACTTGTCTTGGTGTCAGTCACACCAATGACTCGAGACCAGTCACTCTCCCTAAGAGAAGACATAGCACGTACTGATTTTAACGGACTGTCAATGCCCAATTGGCAATCCTATGATCAGGAACGTTTAGGATATGTATACGAAAGAGAATGGTATCATAAATCTAACTTCTTTAGATCGCATTCTCCCAATTACATATTCCTTGGACTTATTGTTTAAGCGTATAACATTTATATGAGACGGCTTCAAAGAATAATCTTTGCCCTTTAAATTAAACTATATTAGTTTAACATGTGAAATGTCCGTAAAGTATCATCATATGATTGGTTTTAGGGCACATTTCCAACACATATGCCTATACTAATTTTTATTTTTTAAGTAAGGAGAGAGGGAGGGAGTGAACGTGTGGGAGTGGGAGAGAAGTTTTTGTTTTTTATTTTTTATCTTTTAATATTAGATATATATTAAAAACACATGTAAGTGAAGCTTAAATAAAAAACAACAAAATTTGATTTTATAAAATTACATAAATGCCCATAATTTTTTTTGTGATAAATGTTTAAATAGTCTTTTTACATTTTTTTTGTTGACAATAAGACGTTTTGTTAATATGCAGTTTAGATTAGATGTTATATATTTGTGATAGGTAAAAATTTCATTATAGTCACCGACGGGGTTCGAACCCACGCCGTGATGTAATAACTCAACTCATTTCCACCACTGTAGTAAAGGGCCACTTGCATAATATTTGTTTATTTCTTTAATTTGGTGTGTTTCTATGCTAATTTCTATGAAAATAATATTTTTTTTTTATCAAGAAACGAGTACATGTGTCTGTATATATTAGTTTTAGATGGAAGTGGCCGGTCATGCTCTTGTATTAACTTACTATTCTCTGATGGCAATGGTCATTGCCAAATATTAAAATTATTAACTTAAG
Organism: Malus domestica; assembly: GCF_042453785.1. Lineage (NCBI taxonomy): Eukaryota > Viridiplantae > Streptophyta > Magnoliopsida > Rosales > Rosaceae > Malus > Malus domestica. The sequence goes on along the minus strand of NC_091674.1, from coordinate 20,814,873 downwards.
AACACAAAAATATAAATTTTTTTCTTTCTGGTAAAGTGTGAACCCAATTTGCTTGAGTTCCACGGTAACTTGAAGTTTAAAAAACGGGACGGGCCCATTGCATATTTGCGTTGCAACTTGCAAGAAGAGAAGTCTTAGTTCAAATATGACGACGAAGACTTCAGAGTCAAAAGAGGGGTGGTGACACGTGAAATGCGGGAGCGAGCTCCTTTTACTAACTTAGCTTGCGAACAAGGCAAGGTTGGTCAACTCCATATTTAATTTGTTGGTATAATGTTGATGGCTATTAGCTTGTATGTATGATTGAAGTAAAATTTTGATGTAAATAATGTTAATCTATATCACTTTCGTATTTATTTTCGTTATAAAACTAATTACATGATGAGAGAATGATGAAGACATAATATGCACATGAGACTAAAGAATGGACAACTGATTTGTTAGTATGGCTTTTATTAAACAAGGATATTGTTTGCAAACGCGAAGCTAGGAATTATAGAGATGGTGAGTTAATTTCACTTTTGATTGTAGTATGGAGTGAAATTTAGGTGTTAGAGGTAGTTTCATTTCTAGTTTGAGCAATACTAGACTTTACTTTTCTATAATATACTCATACTGTTATAACCTATATTTAATTGAGGGAAAGAGAGGAGGTGAGACAAAGAGAGAGAATGGAGAGATTGTAGAATGCTTAGGGATTCTTGTGTGTATTACTCCCTATGCAAGCATTAACTTGTCATCCAAATAAATACAATCCTATAGGAAAAGAATAACTAGAGTAATTGATAATCTAAAAACCAAATCTATCTAGCATTTACACACAATTAAAGAATATCCATAACAAATACACCATTTCTTTTCATGTTTCAAAAATTGGGGTGGGCTAGAGCCCACGACAAACGTTACCGGGCTCTACTCTTGATTGTTTGCATATACATTTATTTGCATCTACGTTAGACGGTTGAAGCTTAAATTTAGCAGAATTTATAGAACTTTCATAGTTTATCTGACAACAAAATATGTCCGTATTTGCATGTAACAGTTACATGAATATTTTTTGGGAGTTATAACGAAACACTCCCGATACTGTTCACTTTTAGCCCGAGATTATTAAAAAATAAATTTAGGCTAATTTTTTTAAGCAATTTAAAAAAAAATTATGTACACTATCCTAATTTAATTTTATGAACATTTTAACCTAAAAATATTTAGATTCCGATAATTATTGAAAAATCACTAAATTTAGATGAATTTTGAGTTAAATATATATATATTTTTAATTATTTTAGCATTTGGATTTAAATTTAAACCATTAGATCATTTTTTACCATTAAATTTGATTATATTCAATCTTAGCCATTAAATTCAATAAAAATATAAATATAAAACTAAAAAAAAAGTTTGAATGTGGACCGTTGGATAAACCAACGACCCATTTGATTGTGGCCGCATGATCAGAAAAAAGAGCCATTAGGCTCATGATTGCTAGCAGACAAGTGGGCGACAAGCCATGGGTGCGACTTTTCTGCTGTTGGGCTTGGCGCGTGCCAAGCATGCGAGCTTCTAGCCTTGGCATTTGGGCTTCAAACGCCGAATCTCACTCTCACTCTCATTTGTGAGCTCCACTACTAATCTTGAGCTAAATATTAGAGGAATTTGAGTTTTTTTAAGTTTTAACACGTAACTCAATTTTAGAACAAGGGTTGGAGAGATACGAGGAAAGAGGAATAGAAGGGAAAACTTAAGATTTACTCCAAGGTTTGAAGTTAATCTAAAATCTTAATAATTGATTTTCTTATATAAAATTTCCGATGACAAACTTAAAACGATAAAAAGGACGAAAAGTAAACAGACGCTCCTCATGCAGTAAAAATGGAGGGAAAAAGACATGAACTGTAAAAGATAAATACAAAATACAAAAGAAAAAGAAAAATGGGAGAGAGGGATCCGTACCAATCAAATTGTGTCAGACAGCATTGTGGTTTGTGCGAGGAAAGATAGAGAAAAAAGAGACACCGCGCAAACAAGGAGAAAGCGAGCACCGAGCACCGAGCACCTTCCACTCCCTTCTCTGCCTGTTACTGGCCCACAACCCGAGGCAAATTTTTGCCCTTTTTCTCTTCTTTTTTATTGTTTTACTTTTATTGTATTAGTTTATTTGATTTGTTAAAAGTTTCATATTGTAGTTATTCTTTGCTTCCGCAAGTGGGAAACTGTTTGTTGTTGTTGCTGACGAGAGAGAGAAAGGGAAATTGGAAGGGGTTGGGAAAGTGGAAATCCCTATGAGAAATTAGATTTCTGGGGTTTGACCAAAGTTTGGTGGTGACCCAGGTGAGCAAAACTCTCCTTTTCCAAGTGTTTGTTCCTGTTTCAGATTTTGATTTGGTTTTTGGAAACAATCTGTTGGGTTTTTTATTTGGGGATTGGTGTTTTTGAGAAAGTCATATATTTGGACTTGAGATAAGATCATATCTGGATCTGTGCTGGGTTGTTTTTGGCTTTTGCAGTTTGTGGATTTTAATGTTTAGGGAAAATTTTGAGATTTCTGGTTCTGGATAAGGAAAAAGATTGAATTTTTGGGTTCTTCTGCTATCTAATTGAGAGATTAGAACATAATTTGAGGGTCTGAATTTATCTGTGTTTTTTTGGTTGGTTAGATTTTGACTCGGGATTTCATGGGTTGAAAACAAAAAGGCAAAAAAAAAAAAAACAGTGAATTGATGGGGAGTTATGGTGAAGAGCGTGAGGATCAATTTTATGATACCCGAGAGGACCTTTCTTCGGTTTCGGATTGGGGTTCCGATTGCTGTGAGGAGTTTAGTTCTGGTACTCCAGGTTTCTTAAGGTATGAGGAGGTGTGGGCTAACAACTTGGAAAGTGTTCATGAGCGCCGCCATAAGTTCCTGCAGTGGATGGGTGTAGATTTGGTTTCGAATTCGATGATGACAGAAGACTCAGAAGATGTCTTTGTTGACAGAATTAAAATTATTGATAGAATTAGGGAAGATAGTGGGGTAATGTTGAGAAGTTGGGGATTGGAAGAGGCGTCTTGCTCAAGTCAGTCAACAGTGTCTTCTTTGTCAACTGAAGCTCGGGAATCACTAGGAAATGGTGCTTTGGATGATACACGTTCCACACGTGCAATGAGGAATTTGAACGGCGGAATGACTGTCATTGTAAGTGAATTGGTTCAGGATGGAAGGCTTGGCAGATTAGGTCAAGCGGGGCTAAATCAATTGGTTAATGGGGAAATTCTTAGTGCACAGGCACCGTCTCCTTTGATTCAGCAATTATTGCAGAGAGAAGTTGATAACGCTAGGTTCTTTCTTGATGCGAAGAAGAAAGTTAAAAGGGGATGGTTAAGGAAATTAGGAAATGGGATTTGCGTTGCTGATAAACATGAGGCTGAGGCTGCGTTGAGCCCCATCAGTCTTAAATCTGCGTCAGGGGTAGGGATGCAAAGAGTCCAAGTTCATCCAAGTAAAAAGCGGACCAAGGAATTATCCTCACTGTATGCTGGGCAACACTTTTCGGCTCACGAGGGTTCAATTTTGTCCATGAAGTTCAGTCTTGATGGGCAATACTTGGCCAGTGCTGGTGAAGATGGTGTCGTGAGAGTGTGGAAGGTGATTGAGGATGAGAGATTCAACAAATTTGATATTGCTTCTGATCCTTCTTCTCTGTACTTCAAGATGCATCCATTTTCCAAGTTAAACTCTCCCAATGTGAATAAAGAAAAACAGAGTAAGGCGCAGCAATTGGGGGGATCATCAGAGTCAGCTTGTGTCGTTTTCCCTCCAAAGATATTTCGCTTATTGGAGCAGCCTGTTCATGAGTTCCGGGGACACAGAGGGGAGGTCTTGGATCTCTCATGGTCAAAGAAAGGGGTTAGTAATACTTTTGGCTTTGCTATTTCTTTTTTAATATATGCTACTTTATTTGTAGAATGGTAGGAAATTGGATTTTATTTCCTATTATAATTATTCTTTCCAGCCAAGTTAGTGTTGATTCACTGAACTCGATAGAACTAATGGTGTGTTATGTGTGCGCTTCAGTTTCTGCTCTCATCCTCTGTTGATAAGACAGTCCGTTTATGGCAAGTAGGATGCGACAGATGCCTGAGAGTCTTTTCTCACAGTAATTTTGGTGAGCCTTGCCACTTGTTTGCATTCTGTTACAATGTAGTATACCAGTGACTTGGTTTGTGTTGGTTATCTATATCGTTATGATCTCAATTCTTTCTTCCATTTTGATGTAGTTCTGCAATGATTATCTAAAGCTGTGATATTCGATGCAGTGACATGTGTTAATTTCAACCCTCTGGATGATAATTATTTCATCAGTGGTTCAATAGACGGAAAAGTTCGCATTTGGGAAATTATTCGTTGTCTGGTTGTTGACTATATTGATGTTCGCGAGATAGTCACTGCTGTATCTTATCGTCCTGACGGAAAGGTCTGTTGGATTTTTGCTTGGAAAATGAAAAATTAAGCATGAAACTACGTGGATTTTGTTTAACTTTGTTTCTTGATGCTTGCAGGGAGGAATTGTGGGTTTGATGACTGGAAATTGCTGTGTCTATAACATCATAGGTACGAAGACCTAATAGTGAATTTTTCTTAATAGTATGCCACTATAATGCTTCTAACTAAAACCCGATTCTTAAGCGTAGCAGAAAACTGGGAGTTCCTTAATCTCCTCTTTCTTTGAGAATTGCGCTGACATGAGATGATTATCTTGATGTCATTCCATTGCAAAATATCTTTCCTTTTGTTTTGCTTGGTCTGATAGTGTGAAATATCTAATGTCTTGTGATTTGTTCAAAATGTCTCACATAGAAAAAATGAAAACTTTGGGGGTTAGTGTATGAGCGAGCTATTGAGCACTCTTCTCTTGCAAGCCAAATTTGCAAGGGTGAGATCTATCCACGGGCCCTTACGTTTTTTGTGCTTTTTTTTTATTCTATCTTTGTAGTTTGTGATCGAGGTTTCAATATTTTCAGATGACCATCTGGAATTGGATGCTCAGATAACCGTACACGGCAAAAAGAAGTCACCTGGAAAAAGGATAACTGGCTTTCAGGTTGTTATGAACAATTTTTATGTCATTTCTTCCATTTTCACTTTATTTCTCTGTGGTATACTAAGTGTAATATGATTCCTCAGTTTTCTCCAAGCAACCCAAGCAAAGTTATGGTGACGTCTGCTGATTCAGTAGTCCGTATAATTTCTGGGAAAGATATCGTCTGCAAATATAGGGGTATGCATCAGCTTTTATTCATCTTCGTAATTGTTTTAAGTTATTGTTACACCCCAGCCCCAAAGTCTGCAATGATTATAGTATTAACTGTTTTGTCATTCCTCGTTAGGTCTTCGAAATGGAGGAAACCATATGTCCGCCTCTTTTACCTCAGACGGAAAGCACATTGTCTCAGCAAGCGATGATTCAAATGTACGCATCTGGAACTGCAATAGCCAGGACACGACATCTTCGCGATCGAGGAACATATGGTCTTGTGAGAGTTTCGTGTCCCACAACTCCATGATTGCTATACCTTGGAATGGTGTAAACAGCTTGCCGGGAACCCTTGCATCCCCCAGATTCATTGGGGATTTGCCTCGAAGCAGCCTTGATTATCCCTTAAAACATCTCAATTTGGATGAGAAAGTAGAACAGAAGTCCTTGCCAAGGGGTACCGCGACTTGGCCCGAGGAGAAACTTGTAAACTCAAGTCCAGTACCCGTTTCCCCAATGATGTGCAGATCCGAGTACAAGTTTTTGAAGAGTGCTTGCCAGAGTATGTCTGGCTCATCTCACATGTGGGGCCTTGTGATCGTCACCGCCAGCCTGGACGGACGGATTAAAACATACCACAATTACGGGTTACCTATTCGTCGTTAAGATCCCTCAGGTGGCATTTTTTCGGCGGTGGTTTTGCATCCTTGCGAACACAGCTGGTAATTGTTAAATAACCCTTGGTGCTTGTCCAATGCAGTATTATTGACAGTTTGCCAACGACAGCTCTAAGGTGGGTTTACCTAGTTTGTACCCCGGAAGATTTCCAAATGTTTTATAGTCCAGTCAGGTCGTGACAGGTGGCGACTGTTTATCCGATTCAGCTGCAGTCCTGCCAGGTGGCTGGGGGATTGGTTTTTTGTTTTTGTATTGGATCATCTTGTACAAGTCAATTATATGATTCTTTAATTTGTTGGTTTCTCAGCTCAAGAAATTATGTGTATAATTTAAGTGGCTGTAGGTCCTTAGGAATTAGGATAGAACCGATAGAATACAGATACAAATGTGTATAATTATAATTATAATTATATATATATATACATATATACAGGTGTCTAGGGCATCTTATGAAAACCTGCATTTGGAAATATTGGATATCTTCTTGACATTTCATTTATCAAAATTAAATTTTTAGTGGTTTGGGGGCAGTGCGCTCTCTCTCTCTCTCTCTCTCTCTCATTTGAATATCAGAACCGTGAATAATTCTGACAACATTGATAGTGTTTTATTTGGGTTGTTATCACAAATGATCCCAGAAATTGATTCTCACCATTAACATCGTTTTTGAAATTGAAAATCAATCAATGTAGTTTTTGAAAATAGGTGTTGCAAATCAATGAATTTATTCCGTCACAATTCTGTTAAAAAATTGTGTGAAGTGTAGACATGGCACATAAATGGGGTCCCATAAGTCAATCTTTCTCACAAATGGTCATTGAAATTGACTTGCAACATCAAAATGGTCCCTAAAATTAAAAATCAATCAATGTAGTCCCACAAGTAAGTGTCCCAAATCAATATAGTCATGTCGTCACAATTCTGTCAAAAATTTTGTTATGTGCTGATGTAATACATAAATCGATCACACACTTCTAATTAATTATTATTATTTAATTACAAATAGGTTTAATAATTTAATAGTTAATAAAAAGTTGTGAACCCAAAAACCCAATCCTACAATCACCTATGATCCTAGTCCACATTCCTTTACCTCCTTCGCTGTATATTCTCTAAAAAAAATATATCTCAATACATTCATCTTTACACATTTTGACACCCTTCACCGAATTGAACCTAAATCGAGATTACTTTTGGTGACGGCTTGGCTGATTGGCAACGATTTCTAGGACATCACCGTTAATATTTAGGTGATCAACATTCTCACAACTCTTGGAGCGCTTGTTCAGCGCTTTCCTAGTAGTTTGGTGACTCAAAGAATGGCGAGGTCTGCCTTGAGATAATGAGGTTATAATTGAGGTGTGTCTATTGTTGGTTGAAAACTATTTTCAAACCCTCTCTTAGGCCTTGGTTAAGACTTGTGCCTTTGAGAATTTATGGAAATGATCTCTTTTCGGAGTAGGGCCTATTATAAGAAAAAAATTCCATTGTACAAAAAGGTATTTAGATAATTTTTAAATTAATTATTAAACCCACATCAGCACATAACAATTTTTTTTACAGAATTGTGACGGAATGATCATATTGATTTACGACACCTATTTTCAAGAACTATATTCATCGATTTTTAATTTTAAGGATCATCTTGATGGTGTGGGTCAATTTCAGGGACCATCTTGATGGTGTGAGTCAATTTCAAGATCATTTGTGATAAAAACCCATAAATCTAGTGGGGCCCATTCATGTGCCACATCAACTCTTAATGGAATTTTTAACATAATTGTGACGAAATGACCACATTGATTTGCGACACCTATATTTAGGGACTACATTGATTGATTTTCAATTTTAGGAACCATCATGATGGTGATAGTCAATTTCAAGGACAATTTGTGATAAAAACCCATTTTATTTTATATTTTACATACAACGATATACATAGACTAAAGAGTGAGAGATTTGAACCCTCAATAGTTTTTTGTTTCGAACTATACCAAAACCACACAACAGATCTACTGTAATATTTAGGATAAACCACACACTAATCACATTACTGATAATACACCAAAGTGGCATGTCTTACTGATGAAACTTTGTCCAATAAGGATGGGAAGTATATCTAGATTCTAAATTACTGAACCTGAGATTGGCAATGGGAGAGTCAGCTGTGTTGATTAGGAATGGGCAATGGTTATGGCGGACGGGTAACCGCGGTTATTTACCCATAACCGTTTATGTTCATACCCGCATAACTGTTGGGTAATTGCATAAACGGTTATATTCATACCCATAACCGTTTATAAATGGTTAACCATACACATAACTGTGTACCCATTTAACCATCATAACCATTTACCCATTTAACCATAACCATAACCATTTACCCGTTTACCCGTTTTTTAACCCATTTATCCTTTTTTACCCATTTACCCCTTTTTTTACCCGTCTACATGTTTTTTTTTAACAACTTGAAAATTACAAAATTCAAGGATTTCGAAGGCTCGATAGACGACTAAACATCACAGTCACACACTGCATTTTGTTTCACAGTATATACAACATTAACGAAGACCCATTTTTTCGACATTTTAGCTCATCAACCATAGAAAACATATTACTTAATCCTATAAAATACACAGTTAGAAGGCTGCCTAGCTTAAATTGAACATCTAAAAATCATATCAAAACCCTTTTTTCTACATTGACCCAAAAAAAAAAGTATGATTATTCTTTAACACGTAATCAATTATATAGAAATTCAAGCTTCATCAATTGCTAAAGCACAAAAATTCATAAAAATATCGCAATTCTTGGAGAAACCCAATTCATGAAACTTGCAATAATGAACAATCAAAACGAAGCACAGAATAAGAGTTAAAAAGAAAAAAATTAAATTTGATGCCCCGTTTGGTTTCTGAGAAAATGCAAGAAAATATGGAAACTGAAACTGTTTGTACCATACTTGACCAATCCCAAAACTACTGAGCACCGGTCAACGTTATACCGTCAAGGATCCAGAAGAGTTTCCCTCCAACCAGGAGGCCAATCACAGCGTGACACGTGTCAATATCAGAAGCCAATTATAGAATCAGAAGTCAATCACAACACGACACGTGTCAATGTCAGAATGAAACTAGAAACTCTCTTCTATAAATAGAGATCATTCTCTCACAATATTTCCTAATGTCATTTGTACTAAATCATTCACTAGTACTCACTAAAGGAGAGCCTATGTACTTGTGTAAACCCTTTACAATTAATGAGAACTCTTTTACTCTGTGGACGTAGCCAATCTGGGTGAACCACGTACATCTTGTGTTTGCTTCCCTGTCCCTATCCATTTACTTACTTATCCACACTAGTGACCGGAGCAATCTAGCGAAGGTCACAAACTTAACACTTTCTGTTGTACCAAAGTCCTCGCTGATTTTGTGCATCACCATTTGGCGCCGTCTGTGGGAACGACACTTATTCCCACTCTCTTCAGCTTTGCCAAGTTGGTTTCCACCATTCGTACACTCTCTTTTGACCAGGCATCCCTCTTCAACATGGCGAGCAAAGGAAGCCACAGCACACAAAATGACACCCATCTTGCACCTAGTGCGAAGCAACGAAAGAATGAAGGAAAGAAGGTTGCTCTTCAAGCTAAAGTCGATAAGCTAAAAGCTCAGAACAACAAGATAGCAATGAAGAATGAGGTCATCCAGGAGCAGTATGAGAAGCTCTTTGAGACGCTCCACTAAACTAGGCGTACTCAAACACACGAACTCGTTGCCCCTGTGGACATTAACCATCATTTGGGTGCCCTCCAACACGGAGGGTCACCTCCCTTCGACATGGGTATCCCTGATGAGGAGCGAGCTAATCATCAAAACATTGATCAACAGGAGACTTCTCTTAACCCAGATGCTTCTACCCGAAGTAGAAGAAGTGGAGGAAGACACCTCATTGCAGAAGGGTTGGAAGGATCGAAAGCCGTTTATCGTGACTGCCGAAACTTCCTAAAGCAACGTCGAGAGAATCCCCTCCACATATTCTCGAAGATCAATGACCTAAGGGTTTCTGAAAGACTCGGCCCCCTCCCACAACCTAGGCCAGCTGTTAATTTAGAGAAGGAACGACAGGTTCCAGAGGAACATGAAGGTACGGAGGACTCTGAGGTATTCCGACAGACTCGCCCTAGAAGTCAGTACGGCAAGTCCAAGAAAAAACCACACGTCCTTGCTCAAACTTTCCTACTTCCAAGAGGCGATGAAGACTTACGAAAGAAAATTCCAGTGGTATATGACTCCACTCACGACCCCCTTGTCCTACAGCTCATTGAGAAAGTAAACAAGTTGAAGGCTGAACGTCAGGCCGAGATACCTGACTGGATCCAACCCAAGCCTGGCTCTCTCACAAGAAGGATCCTCGACACCCCTTTCAAGTGAAGACAAAACAAAAGCTTGGTTTACAACTCTATACTAGAAGAGAAGACCCAATTGAACACCTTAACCTCTTTGAGTCCACCATGGCATATCGAATGCACACCGACAAAGAACGATGTCTTCTCTTACCCTCCACTCTCTTTGGCAGAGCTCTAAACTGGTATTACCGTCTTCCACCTGAGATAGTAGACTCATTTGAGGAATTGAAGAAACTGTTTGTCTCTCAACACATCTTCTAGACCGATCACTTGCATTCTGTAGATGACTTGTACACTATTCGCTAGAAGCCGGACGAGTCACTACGAAAGTATGCCGGTCGCTTCAGCCATAAGTATTCTCGTTGCGTTGAGGCAGATGACAAGACCGCTCTCAAGGCCTTCACGGCAGGCCTACGTGATTGTTTCTTCAAGTACATGATCAATGCCAACACTTAGAAGACTTACTCTGAGGTGATGGCACAGGCTTACAACCACGCCTCCGCCGAAGCAAGGACATACCAAGGGAACCCTCATATGGTTAACCCCTATCAACAAATGGGAAGTGGAAATCAAGTTCTACCAAGTGAGGAGATATTGGCCATTCAGACACCCATTGCATAATCTCCTGCCTCATTTAGATACTCGCTAAGTCACCAAACGTATCTGTCTCTTGGTAAGAGGAATAATTTTTACTCTCAACAAACCCATTACAATAAGAGGGATAAAAATTCGTATCAAGACAACCAGGGGTGAACGTACCGTCGACTATTATGACTATAGGGCCAAGCCTCACTTTTTCAAAGTGGAAGACTAGGTATTGAAGGAAATGCTATTATAAGAAGGCATACACATTACAAATGTTTTGACCCTCAACCGCTTGAGATCTTTTGTCACACAAGCCATTCGGTAAATATTTAAAGAATAGGGAATTCAGACAACTTCTTCTGAGTCTTTTGCATTCCTAGCACTAGAACACTTGGTCTACGCTGACCTACCCTTATACTCCAACTCAGAGCTTCAACATGCGTACTTTGACACAAAGTATGTGATACTAAGTGTTACAACCAACATGGTTCACATATCAAAAGCATGGATCCCTTCATGCATAGCAAAACATTCATAAGCATCACTCATATCAATCAACATAAACATTATACATTCCAACACATTCATACATAAACATCATACATTCCAACACATTCATACATAAACATAATACATTCCAACACATCCATACATAAGCCAACTATGCTTCGAAAGGGTTCAACATACTTTAGGTCTTCGACATTAGCTACAATGTGCCTCGACACCTTGCCCTTATTCTCACCAACCAGGTGATGAAATGTGAAGAAGAAACTCATCTTCATGCCACCAACCAGGTGAAAAAGGAACTCATCTTCATGCCACCAACCAGGTGATGAAATGTACAACCCGTACTCTCCTTCATGCCACAACCCAGGTGATGAAATGTACAACCCGTACTCTAATATCATTTGGCAACTTGCCACTCATGCCACCAACTAGGTGAAGAAGTAACTCATCTTCGTGCCACCAACCAGGTGATGAAATGTACAACCCATACTCTAATATCATTTGGCAACTTGCCACTCATGCCACCAACCAGGTGAAGAATGAACTCATCTTAATGCCACCAATCAGGTGATGAAATGTACAACCCGTACTCTCCTTCATGCCACCAACCATGTGATGACATATACAACCAGTACTCTAATATCATTTGGAAACTTGCCACTCATGCCACCAACGAGGTGAAGAAGAAACTCATCTTCATGCCACCAACCAAGTGATGAAATGTACAACCCGTACTCTAATATCATTTGGCAACTTGCCATTTATGCCACCAACCAGGTGCAGAAGGAACTCATCCTCGTGCCACCAACAAGGTGATGAAATGTGATGAAAGGTGATGAAGGAACTCACCTTCGTACCACCAACCAAGTGATGAAAACAACTCACCATTCATTCCACCTACCAGAAGACGAGTGGTACAACTTGTACATGTGAACTCCTAGCATTCACAAATAATCAAAAACCCTCAAGCTTGATAACTCAACTAGGGGAGCACTTATGCCCAACAAGAGTTATAGTCACCAACAAAGTCTTATTGCAAGCCAACAACAACTTCAGTGCATGGCATACAAAGATCAAGCTATTCAGCCCTCTTGCATCTGCTTTAGACATTTCCCCTCTGTAACATTGCAAACACTACAACTCATAGAAAGTTTCACACTCTTGATCAAGACAGTGTGAAGCAAAACCAATTTATAGTGCCAACAAGAGCTTTATCAAAGGAGTTCAACCATAATTTTCAAAACCTTCACACACTTTTGATCAAGACAGTGTGAAGCAAAACCAATTTATAGTGCCAACAAGAGCTTCATCAATGGAGGACAACCACAATTCTCAAAAGCTTCACACACTCTTGATCAAGATAGTGTGAAGCAAAACCAATTTATGGTGCCAACAAGAGCTTCATCAATGGCGGGCAACCACAATTCTCAAAAGCTTCACACACTCTTAATCAAGACAGTGTGAAGCAAAACCAATTTATGGTGCCAACTAAAGCTTCATCAACCACAATTCTCAAAAGCTTCACACACTCTTGATCAAGACAGTGTGAAGCAAAACCAATTTATGGTATCAACAAAAGCTTCATCAAAGGAGTTCAACCACAATTCTCGAAAGCTTCACACACTCTTGATCAAGACAATGTGAAGCAAAACCAATTTATGGTGCCAACAAGAGCTTCATCAATGGAGGGAAACCACAATTCTCAAAAGCTTCACACACTTTTGATCAAGACAGTGTGAAGCAAAACCAATTTATGGTGCCAACAAAAGCTTCATCAATGGAGGGCAACTACAATTCTCAAACCTTCGAGGCAAATTCAAGATTGTTCGAAGCAAATTCAATTTATATGGTTCATCCAAACCTTCGACTACTACAAGGTGTGGCTTGCATCACAATATCTTTCTCAACAGTGTGGAAGCAAAATTTGTATATGTTGTCTCTCCCACATTTTCAAATTTCTAGTTTCCCAAAAAAAAAAATAATAAATCAAATACAAGGAAATTCAACAAAGCTTCATCAATGGAGGATAACTACAAATTCTCAAAAGCTTCACACTATCTTGATCAAGATAGTGTGAAGCAAAATCAATTCACGGTACCCAACAAAAACTTCAACTCCAAAACTGCTTCAACTCCAAAGCTTCACCTACAAAAGCTTTACCCACAATAGCTTCACCTACAAAAGCTTTACCCATAAAAGCTTCACCAACAAAAGCTTCACCCACAAAAGCCCACAAAAGCTTCAGCCATAAAAGCTTCCCCCACCACAAAAGCTTCCCCCACCACAAAAGTTTCACCAACAAAAGCTTCACCTACAAAAGCTTCACCTACAAAGCATCAACACAAAAGCTTCACCTACAAAAGCTTCACACTATCTTGATCAAGATAGTGTGAAGCAAAATCAATTCCTGGTACCCAACAAAGCTTCAACCTCAAAGCTTCACCTACAAAGCTTCACCTATAAAGCTTAATATATATATATTCGGAAATTCAAAAATTTGAAAATTCGAAAATTAGAAAATTCGAAAATTTGAAATTCAAAAAAAAAAAAAAAACAAAACAAAAAGCTAGGCCTCATCTTCTTTGGGCCTAACAACTTTCATAACAAATATATATGAAGGAGGAGTTTTGGGCTACCACTTAGAAAGGAAAATGGTGAAGTTTTGTTACTTTGGAAACTTGGCTACTAGCAAGACACCTCCTTTGTCAACTCCCTCGACTGTAGACTTAGGGGACTCCTACCATATACTACTGCACCTTGATACTCGGAAGTCTCACGACCACTCAATGACTTGGATTTTTTCAAGTCTCCAACCGAGAAGTTTTCCTCACTCGGGAAATTAAGAGAGCATTACCTCAACCTACATGCTTCACTCACAAAGCTTCAACATACAAGATTCAACAAAAGGAAAAATTCAAAGAACTTAGTGAAGAAGGCCTTGGTGTATTTAACACAATACGTTGAAATGAATCAAAGCTTGTTTATTGATATCTCCAATTAGTTACAAATATGTACATATACATGAATCAAAATAAACAAACAAGAGGGAGCCTTCACAAAGGTTGCTCAGGAGAAGTCTCAGCAGTTGGCAGAGCCCCAGAAAGAGGAGGCGCCATAGGGTGATTATTCGGAGCCTCAGTACTAGGCAGAACCCCAGAAGGAGGAGGCACTGAAGGTTGATCATTTGGAGCTTCATTATGCGGTACAGCCCCAGAAGATGAATGCAATAAATGCATTTGGAACAAACCCACAAACCTTTGATGATCAAGTAAAATCTGACCATCATATTCCTGCAGTTGGTCGAGCTTCCTCTTCATGTTTGTAGCATAGTCATGTGCGAGCATGTGCAACTGTTTAATCTCATGCTTGAGCCCTCTGATATCTTATTTGAGACTTATCACTTCAGCCGCCAATGATTCAACTTGGCGGGTTTGAGCAAATAGGCGTTGGGATATATTAGACACAAAACCTGCACACTGAACATTGAGAGCTAGAGAATCCTTAACAGCCAACTCATCAGACCGTTTGGAAAGTAGTCTGTTATCTTTGGGAGAGAATGTTCTAGGCCACCACCACAGCGGTCATATCATTCTTCATCACAGAATCCCCAATGGTAAGAGGACCAGTAGGGGATAAGAAGGATGGGCGCCATATGTTGTCTTGAGAAGGCATGGCTGCCTCTTCACCAAAGTTCAAGTCAAAACGACGGTCGGATGGGCCAGACATTCTCAAAAATGATGAAGGAGAAATGAGGTGCAATAAATCTCTGAAGTAAGAGGAAAATTCCTACAAGCAATAACTCTCTGAATGTACTTCTTGCACACAATTGATGCCCTTATAAAAGAAAGGGCAACAAGGCCATTGGTTCAAAAATCAAAGAGGCACCACTCTCCGGATTCCGAAGAGGCACCACTTTCCACACGCAACATCAGCTCCTCGAGTACCACAAATAACTTTGCCAAAGATCTCTGACAAAGTTTAGACACATAAATTTTGAAAGTCCAACTACCCTACTATTACCCACAAGGGTAAAGGAACAGTATCACTGCTTGATAACTAGAAAGTCTCAATGTGTGTCAACCTCCGTGCTCCGTAACAAGCCAGACTGGTAAAAATGCCCAACCTTTACTCACATTCGAGAAAACACTCCCAACAAGATTGCTTGCTCAAAAATCGAAGAGGCACCGCCCTCCGAATCTCAAGAGCCGGACTCCCAACAGGATTACTTTCTCAAAAATCGAAGAGATACTGTTTTCCGAATCTCAAGATTCAGACTCCCAACATAATTGTTTTCTCAAAAATCGAAGAGGCACTGCTCTCAAATCTCGAGAGCCAGACTCCCAACAGGATTACGTGCTAAAAAATCGAAGAGGCACCGCCTTCCGAATCTCAAGAGCCAAATTCCCAACAGGATTACTTTCTCAAAAATCGAAGAGACACTGCTCTTCGAATCTCAAGAGTCAGACTCCCAACAGGATTGCTTTCTCAAAAATTGAAGAGGCACCGTTATCTGAATCTCGAGAACCAGATCACCAACAGGATTGCTTGTTCGAAAACCGAAAAGGCACCGCTCTTCAAACTTCGAGAGCCAGATTTCCTTGGATAAAGGTTGTCTGCAATCTTCACACGCAACATCAGCTTTCCAGATACCACAGACCACTTTTTCAAAGTGCTCTAACAAAGTTAAAACATGTGAAGCTTGCAACTCCTACTACATTGCTATGACCAAGAAGGGTAAAGGAATAGCACTACTACTTGTTGTTAGGGAGACTTTTATATATGTCGACCTCCATCCTCTATAGCCAGGCAGACCTGCAAATAAAAAAAAATGCTCAACTTTTCTTCACATCCAAGAGGGCACTCTCAGCAAAGTCTCTCAAAATACTTAGCTTCTTTTCCTCCCGATAATACCTCTGCAAACAAGCCACACCAGAGCAAAAGTATCTTATATCATCAAGGTTAAAAGCAAGAGTATCTCATATCATGTTTTTCCCTGTCTTTTCCTTTGGCCTTGTTCTTACCTATAAGACAAGGAGAAAGAGAGCAATTAGTCAGCATTTGGAATCAAGCTTCCAGTCAGGAACTGACTGCCTGGAACCCCTTGCCTGATTCCTTACCTGGCATTGCTCTCGAGTACTCATCTTCAACATCTTATGCTTCCAGAAAAGATACCACATCTGTCTGAGGAACAGATAGGGCAAGTGAGAATGATACAAGGAAGCATGTAGAGACAAGCGTAACAGAACATGTGCCGATACATCCACTACTTTGTCAACAGCAAAAGTATCCCATATCATCAGGGTCGAACGTACTTTAGATTTGATGAACTTGTTTTGACCCTCAAATTCTTGAGTCGGCCTTATACTCTGGAGGAAACCAGAAAACCCTCCAACCCAGTTCAAGAATAAGCCTGTGGAAAGTTACTTCTTCAAAAGCAAAAGTATCTCATGTCATCTCTTCTCCATTTGTTTCTCCTTATCCTTGTTGTTGTTTACGACACAAGGAGAAGGAGAACAATCAACCGGAAGCCGAAGTCGAACCTCCGATCCAGGTTGTTTGCTTGGAAGTCTGATTGCTTACCTTGTCTGTTACCTTCTTTGGCAAATCTCCTAGCTTGGCAACTTAGGGGACTCCTACTATAGGGTTTGTATCGCACTTGACCAAGCCCAAAACTACAAGTAAGCTTCAAGTGAAATTGATACATTACCTTATGCATCTTCATCGGTTAAAGATAACACCCTTGGATGGAGGGAACTACTTCCAGAGAACATGCCACATCTACATATGAGACAGATAAGGCAAGTGAAAATGATACCACACTTCGGTACTTAGAAGTTTCGTGATTACTTAATAGCTTGGATCTTGCAAGTCCCCAACCGAGGAACTTCCCTCACTCGGGAACTTAGGGGAGTACTGTTTGTACCATACTTGACCAATCCTGAAACTACTGAGCACCGGTCAACGTTATACCGTCAAGGACCCAGAAAAGTTTCCCTCCAACCAGGAGGCCAATTACAGCGCGACACGTGTCGACATCAGAAGCCAATCATAGCGTGACACGTGTCAACATCAGAAGCCAATCACAACACGACAAGTGTCAATGTCAAAATGAAACTAGAAACTATCTTCTATAAATAGAGATCATTCTCTCACAATATTTCCTAATGTCATTTATACTAAATCATTCACTAGTACTCACTAAAGGAGAGTTTGAACCTATGTATTTGTGTAAACCTTTCACAATTAATGAGAACTCCTCTACTCCGTGGACGTAGCTAATCTGGGTGAACCACGTACATCTTATGTTTGCTTCCCTGTCCCTATCCATTTACTTACTTATCCACACTAGTGACCGGAGCAATCTAGCGAAGGTCACAAACTTAACACTTTCTGTTGTACCAACGTCCTCGCTGATTTTGTGCATCAACAGAAACCAAAGAGAAACCGAGAGAGAGAGAGAGAGAGGTCAACGAGGAGGGATAGATGAGCGGGGACAGGACGTTTCAGACTCTAGCGGAGAAATTGAAAATTTAAGGTTTTTAATTTGTTTTTTTTTTTAATTTTACATATATTAAATTAAATGGGTAAATGGATATCCGTTATAACCGCGGATAATACCCATAACCGATGTATACCCATTATAACCGCTGGTAATATCCATAACCGTCCATTTAAATTTCACGGATAAATGGTTATATCCATAACCGTTTGTTCGTCTAAACGGTTACCCATAACCGTAACCGTGAACTTTAAATGGGCGGATAACTACGGTTACCCAAACCTATGAGTATTTTGCCCATCCCTAATCATGATTGAGGAGGAGATGTATTTGCCATGCATTCTTTTCAGAATTAATATGTAGGAATTTTCAAAGAAAGTTTTGTCCCATCCATTAAGAGAGGAAGCATGAAAGAAACAACACAAGTGTGTAATTGAATAGCAGCAGTCTGATTTGGTGATAAGTCAGACATCCTACTTGGTTGTTAGTTAGACAATGATTTAGTGAAAGAAAAGACCATTTGAAATTTGCTCCAATGATTAATATGAGGTTCTCATAAATTTTGGATTTCCTCAAAGCTAAACAAAATGCTTATTGGTAATACAAGTTTGTTTATTGAATACTAGTTTGGTAATACTCTTTGGAAGAACATTGTAGGAGTGAGGAGAGAAACATAAGTAAAATTGAATTATATGCAGATGATAGAACGATGATCAAACAAATACGGAATGCGCGCGAGGTAGATTTGGGTTCTATGTAGAGAGTGTGGATTGTGGAGTGTACGTGAAGCATGTATATGTAGTGTATTCAATAATATGTGGGGCGAGAATAAAACAACCTAAAGGAAAACTAATGAAAATAGCTTGAAAACTTTGAGTTTTAATGATAAGGATAAAATAAAAGGTAAGTGAATAGTATCAAGATTGACTTTTTAGTGAAAAAAATGTGGTTTTTCGTTAAAATGAATAGTATCGGAAGCTTTTCGTTAAAATTCCCTTTATTCACCCACTCTCCCAAACCCTACCTTTTCCTCCTATCAATCCTCACCAACCACATGCATAACATGTGGAGATTTCTAATATCCATTTAACTAAACAACACTTGATTTGCTGCAAGTTTTATAACATTCTTTTTCTGCTGAAAGCTTCCTTACACGCCAAGATTTTGAGTTGTGGCGAGCATTTTTCATTCACTAGATGCTGAAATTATTTTATGAAAAGATCATCAGATTCGGGTTAGTGCCTATGCACAGGAGTAGAAGAAGCAAAGACCAAGATTTATGTATCCCAAAGATTTTTAGAGGCTCTCCATTTGCAATTCGAATAGGGTCACTTAGTCATGAACAAACAGCTGATAACAATGTTCTTGTAAACACTTTAAAGGTACCACGACAATAATAAAGTCATCATGCACTCGTGCATAATCAAAAAATTGAGAAAAAAAGAGTAAATTTCTAAATAAATATTTTTTTAATATAACGATATATTTACATTAAAATGCGGAGAAATAAATTGATACCAAACTCACAATTTACAAGTGAAGTATAGCAATGCTCCAATATAGGAGACTAGCTTATTCTTATTTTGAACTAGCTTGGAGTTAGACGAGACAAATCTTAGGTCATCTCCAACCAAATGAGGTCCAGATGGCTTGTTTTAGCCCTCTTGCCCTCCAAGAAATTAATATTTTAATTATCAGTGCATAGCCATATTTCTTACCATCTCCAATCGAGAGCCAAAGGGCCATAGGGCTCATTGTAGCCCTGTCACAAAAAACCATCTCCAACCGAGGGTCAAAGAGTTATAGGGCCAAACATAATTTATTATTTAAAAACTACAACTTAAGTTCAAATCCAATGGCTAAGTGACGTAAGCATGACGTCAATTAGCCATTGGATTTGAATTTTTTGGGGCTATAAATAGAGTGAATATTGGGTTATAATTCACACACCTTTGAATTCAATCTCTTTTATGTTGTTTAATGTTATTTAATGTTGTTTAATATTGTTTAATGTTGTTTCATGTTACTTAGATCATCTCCAACTGAACGAGGGCCAGAGGGCTAAAACGAGCCATCTGGCCCTCCAAGATATTAATATTTAAATGAACAGTACATTATCATATTTGCCTTCATCTCCAACCGAGGACTAAAGGGCCATAGAGCTTGTTTTAGCCTTGCCACAAAAAATTGTCTCCAACCGAGGGCCAACCATAATTTATTATTTAAATTTAAAAACTACAACAACTTAAATTTAAAAATGTTGTTTAAGTTTTATATTGTTAAAAGTTTTAAAAAATGTTGTTTAAGTTTCATGTTGTTAAATGTTTTTTTTTATGTTGGTGAATGTTATTTAATGTTGTTTCATATTGTTTAATGTTGTTTTATGTTACTTAATTTAATTTAATGTTGTATAATGGTTTAGGAAGTTATAGGAAAAAAATAGAATAAAAAAAATATAAAACAAATTTTGTAAAATAGAAGTTACAGGAAAAAAATATGAAACAAATGTTGTGAAATAGAAGTTATAGGAAGTTATAGAAAAAAAAATAGAATTTAAAAAATGAAGTTATAGGAAAAAAAATTTGTAAAAAAATAATGGCTAGCTCGTTGCATTTAAATTTTAGTCTAGAATTCCTGTCAGATATAACCAACATGATTGGTGAGTTTTCTAGCCCAGCCTAGGGCTGGCTGGTTGGCTCATTTGGGCCAGCCCTTTGGCCCTTTCAGATTCCGTGGGGCTCAAGAGCCCTCTGACCTAGCTCTTGGTTGGAGACAGTTTTTGGGCTTTTTCGGCCGTATGGACCCTTCAGTTGGAGATAGTCTTAATGTTATATGTTATGTAATGTTTAATGGTTTAGGAAGTTATAGGGGAAAAAATAAGAATTTTTACAATTTTTAAATCAAAGTTTGTAGAAAAATAAAACAGTAAAATAAATAAATAAATTTAACAGCTAGCTGATGTCAGCTAGTTACCGTTGGTTTTCAAATTATGGCCCTACCACGGGCCTGCTGGTTGGCTCCTTTGGGCTGGCCAGTTGGCCCTTTGGCCCTTTTTTGTCCAGTGGGGCCCACGAGCCCTTTGGTATAGCCCTCAGTTAGAGACAATTTTCGAGCTATTTTCGACTCTCTGATCATTTGAATCCTTCGATTGGAAATGGCCTTAGCTCTTCACTCACCACATGCGTAACTAATAACTTCGTTTCAGAGTTTTTTTACATTTTCCGCTTCTTAAGACTTCCTTTACACGCCAAACATGTCAAAATCTTTAAAGAGTAAATTGTAGTAATGGTCCCTCAACTTTAATCAAATTGGAGCAATGGTCCCTCAACTAAAAATCCATTACCATTGGTCCCTCAACTTATCAAAATGTGTAGCTATAGTCATTTTCATCAATTTCATCAAAATTTTGTCAAAATAAGTTATGTTAGAATGACCATTTATACAATTAGGGTCCCTCAACTCATCAAAGTGTGTAATTATGGTCCTTTTTGTCAACTACGTCAAAAAATTTGTCAAAACGACTTATGTTGGAAGGACCATTGCTACAATTGGGTTAAAGTTAAGAGACCATTTCTCTAGTTGAATTAAAGTTGAGGGGCCAATGGTAATAAATTTTTAGTTGAGGGACCATAAATGAACGTTTTGATGAGTTGAGGGACCAATAGTAATGGATTTTTAGTTGAGGGACCATTGCTCCAATTAAGTTAAAGTTAAGGGACTATAACTACAATTTACTCTACTTTAAATCATGACAAGATTTTGAGTTGTTACGACCAAGCAGTATTAGTAGATCTTAGACAGATTTTTATGAGACGCACGCATAAGTTCACAACACATTACACACCTACGATTTATTGAAAAAAAAGCGTATGAGACATAAAATTTTTGGAAAAAAAACTTAATAAAAAAAAAACCTTTTAGTTTAAATACCAATTCTAAGAATTTTTTTGTTAAACTACCATGTTTTTAGTTTAGGTATTGAAAAATCAACCAAAATAATTCTATATATACACTACTATAAATCAAAATAATTACATAATTGTCACTTAGCTTTACCACATTTTTTTACCAATCAACTTTTTCCTGCAATTGGTTGATCAAAATTTTTTGACGATTAGCCAATCAAACTTTTTAGTCTCAATGTCGTTGTCCAACAGGGACTTTAAAAAAAAAACATGTTAAGTAATGAATTTTCTCACAAACTCTCCAATTTATTGTGTACACATGTAAACTAACACAACAAAACATAATTGAAGATGAAACAGTTGCATATATTATTTTTTAATCATTGCTGAATAATGACTTGAAAGTATTTGGCGCTCAGAAAAAATTTCGGCCACAATAACAGTGGCCGGCGACAATTTTTGGTACTGAAGTGTGGGCCATGTGTAATGTGGCCACAAGTTGTGGCTTAATCCATATAAAATCGGAAGAAATTGGTAGTTTTTCTTAAAGTTGATATTTTTCTTTAATACTTTTATCAAAATTGATATTTAATCTGAATTTTCCTCAAAAAGTTACCCCAAATAAAAATTAAACCCCCAAAATAAATTTAAAAAATGTTTACAGTGCTCACATGGCAAATAAAAAAAATGGAGTTTTAATGAAACACTTTCGGTACTATTCATTTTTAACAAAAAATCATATTTTTACTTTTCCTGGTACTATTCATGACACACCATGTCCCGAAGGAGGGCATGCTGGCCGTCACATGAGAGTAACGTAACCATTTACACAGTTCGGAAGCTTTAAAGATACAATCACTAAGATGTAACACCCGATGGTGAGTCCTACTTTTGTGAATTCTGTCAGAACACCGTTGGATTCCTCGTGACCATCAAAGCTCTGTTATCTGAACCTGGAGGGGCGCAAAACAAAGTTGAGTGGATCAGTAAAACAAAGTTTTTCAAAAATCATCTCATTATCAAAACGCTAACCCCTCGCTGTAAAACCCGTATACTTTCCCAGAAATATGTAATATGTATACTTGTCTCAAAATCATACTCAGAAGTAGTGATATGTGAACTATATGCCATGCCATAATATATATCTCATCAAATCATATAAGTAACTCATGCAAAATAATATGTCAACCCGGATCCACCTATAGTGGCCTGTACGGCTGAATCTATAGCTCATAATCAATCTCATCAATCTTATCTAGCCGGAGTCATTGCAAGTGACCTGTACGGCACTACACTGCACACGAGTCGGAACCCCTGAAAAGGTCTGTACAACTGGGTGAATATACTTATGCTCACGTTATCCTCCCCTGATAGCTATGCGATAAATCGCTAGTCACCTACGAATCGGAACCACCTCTAGTGGTCTGTACGACAAGACTGGGCACCTAAATTGGATCTAATTGTGAGCATATGGTGCAGGGTGACTATATATATACAGGCCTGAATCATCTCTACCAAATCACAATCACCCTAGTGCAGGTTCATGAGCTTTCAATCATATCAACTCAACAATTACATAATTAAATTTATGAACTTACCTGGCACTTACCTGTGCGTCCACAGCACCAATTATGCATGTATGGAATTACTAATGCATAAATAAATAGGCATATACCTTGCATGGCATTTCATATCGCATTTCAATTAAATTGATTTTCTGGGAAAATCTAATATATATATATATATATATATACGGAAAACAAAACTGCCCACTCACCTGGAGTTCGCCCTACAACTCCCTAGCACAACACATCAAGGCGTCATGACGATCGGCACCTAGAACAATCATCAAATCAAACCTCAAAAATCATATCGATATAATATATAACTTATATAAAATACGTCACTACGTAGTTCGATCCGAAAGATCTGCAACTCAGATTTTCAATCCATAACTTCCAAAGGTCCACAATATATCTCTAGAACAACATCCTAATTTCATTACCATCCAACGGTCGGATCTCCGTCAATTGTCAAAACCAAGTGACGGTTAACATTCTATTTTATGAACTTACAACTCCAATTCCGGAAGATCCGTAAATCGGATTCCCAATCCGTGAGTTCCTAGAATCCTCAAATATTACGTATTACAATGTATCAAAGTTTGGTGATGATCCAACGGTCGGATCGTCAATTTACATTTTCATCTAACCACGAATTGTAACGAACTTAGGTTCAATTACTCAATTTACGTCAATCAATTATCAAAACTGAACCTAGAACATTAAACACATGCGAAGAATTACTTTGGCGGGCCATTGGCCACACACCGCCGCATGGGCCGCCACGGGTGGCGGTCGGCCGCCCCGGCTCGCCGGAAAATCCAACTATCTCCAAAAATTACTAAAATTTACAGAAATGAATATCTCAATGAGTAGAGTAAACTTTATACCTGAGGTCAAGGCCAATTTATCCTAGAAATTCTCTAATTCCACCAAAACCGTGAAGAACCATGGAAATGGGTGTTTTCAATTTGACCTCCAAAACCACTCTGACGCCTCCACCATTGATTGGGATTTGTTCCTGGGTTCTAGGGGAGTCTAGTGGTGGTAGAAATTTGTTGGATTACCTTCACGATCGTCGGATTTTGCCATGGCACCCTCGGAACCCATAGTTTCGTTCTACTCGAATTCAAGCTCAAATCCCATAAAATTTGATTGGAAATGGAAGAGGAAAGGACTAGGGGATGATTGGGAATGGTTTCTTAGTCCAATTTCATGAGAAATCCGGTGGAAAACCACATGAAAATATGAAGGAATGGGAATGGGTGCACACGGGTTGCGGGTTGGGGAACCCGTTTCCCCCTTTCCCCCGCACGCCATTCTCCCTCCTTTCCTCCTTTCCCCTTCTCTGATTGGCCAGAAGCTTCTCTCTCTTCTCCCCATTCGCCCAGCTTCTCTCCTTTCTCTCCCCGGAGCTCCTGCTTTCTTCCTCTGGTTGGGCAGTTTTGCCCAATCTTTTCTTCTTCTTCTTCACCAGTCACGCACACACACACAAAACCTTCCTTTTTATTTTATTTTTTATTTTCTTTCCCTTACATCCAAGCCATCCATTTCAGATTTCCTTTAATCTGGGCCATCCAAATGGCACACCAAATTTTTATAATAAAATTCATAAAATGCCCAAACTTCAAACTTTAAAATCTTTTTCGTTATAACTCCAAATCACAAACCGTCTACGCCCACGCTTCCGTAGAGATGAGTACTATGAGGATATGTCAAGGAAACAAATCTTAGATGGCACGACACAACTATTAACCTCGAATAATGCGCGTGCCTCAAAGGGCATTTGTGTAAAATCCTTTATTAAAACTTTAAAAACTCTTAAAATCAAAGACGGGCTGTCACAATTCACTTACATCTTTATTTGTCTTTTTTCATTAAAAATAAAGTTTTTTAGAACTTTTCTTTTAGTTTTCCTATAAAAAAAAATTGTTCACAATAGTGCTCAAGTTATAAAATCCAATATATTATCCAAAGAAGGTAGGGCAGCTAGTGTGGCCTGTGGTGCTGTCTTTGAGAGTCTTCGGCTAGACTGGAGCAGTAATACGTGTCTCTGTGCAGACACTATGCTTAACATGGGGAGAGCACCATGTTGTTCAAAGGTAGGACTGCATCGAGGTTCATGGACTGCCAGAGAAGACAAATTGCTTATTCAGTATATGAACTCCCATGGTGAAGGTCGTTGGAGTTCTTTACCTAAAAATGCTGGTACAATAATTTAATATTTTTTTCTATCAAGTAGTCATAACTCATAACAATTTAGTGAAGTGACTTCTGTTTAATTTGGTCTTATAAATTGTATGTGATATTAATGAGTTGTTTTTGCTTAAATTGAAGGTCTTCTTCGATGTGGGAAGAGCTGCAGGCTGAGATAGATGAAACATCTCCGACCTAATATAAAGCGAGGCAACATAACACCCGACGATGAGCTTATTCTCCGGCTTCATGCCCTTCTCGGCAATCGTTGGCCTCTCATCACCGGAAGACTTCCCGGTCGAACAGACAATGAGATCAAGAACTACTGGAATACTCATCTCAGCAGGAGATTCAAAAACCCTAGCACTGGTAAAGGAACCGAGAAACAAAGTAACACCCGAAAACGAGCATCAAAACCACAATGTGTTCCATCTGAGTCCAAGAAAAATGACCGAGGTCATATTAGTGCAGACGATGGTAGAGTAGAAGAGGACACAACAATTACCAAGATTCATATCCCAAACGCTATTAGGGGTTCTCCGTTCTCAACCCGAATCACGTCATTTCTGTTGGACTTTCCTGTTATACAGTGATGTATTTTAGAAATGTGTAGGAAGAAGAAGTTTAGAGAGAAAGTGAAGAGGCAGAGAGAGTTCTCAAAATATCTCCGTGAGAGCCAAAAATGCTCTACTGCATATATTCATTCTTTCCTCAACATTTACATGACACTAGGGAGAGAGAAGCTACGTGAGCCTATGAGCTCATCATACCATTCATTACAAGACCCTATGAGATCTTGACACATGCTTACATCTGAGCCTAGCACAATATAATCTAATCTCAGCCCTTGATCACAAACTGATTTATTTACACTTGCTAAGGTAAGGAAAATACAGTTTAGACCTTAATCAACTAACACTCCCTTCTAAGGTCTTAACTGAGATTACCCCAAGCTTATCCCTCAGAGCACAGAATCTGTCTTTAGCAAGTGCTTTGGTGAAAATGTTAGCTAGTTGCTCCTCACTTTTGCAGTATTGCAGGTCAATTGTTCCTTCCTGAATTGCATCTCTGATGAAATGAAACTTCCTCTTGATATGTTTAGACCTCTGATGGAATACCGGATTCTTTGACATTGCAATTGCTGATGTGTTATCACACATCAAAGGAGTTGGTTCGATCAATTCTTCACCAAAATCATGCAGCACAAATCTCAGCCATGTAGCTTGAGTGGTGGCTTCTGAGGCACTCATATACTCGGCTTCAGCAGTTGAGAGTGCAACACTCTGTTGCTTTACAGAAGCCTAAGAAAATGCACCACTGCCAAAGCTGAAAGCATACCCTGATGTGGACTTCATGTCATCTTCATCTCCACTCCAATCACTGTCACAAAATCCTATGAGTAGAGCTGCATTTCCCTTTTCATACTTAATTCCATAGTCAACAGTTCCTTGCACATATCTGAGGATCCTCCTTGCAGTGCCAAGATGTTTAATGGAAGGACAGTGCATGTACCTGGCAAGTACACATGCTGAGTACAAGATATCAGGCCTTGTTGCAGTTAAGTATAGAAGGCTGCCGACAATTTTCCTATACAATTCTTCATCTGCAGCTTCACTCCCATCACCTTTCCTTAGTTTATCCGTGGGAGGTAAGGGTATTGAGACAGATTTGCAGCTCTTCAAACCAAACTTGTCCAGTAAACTCAGTGCATACTTTTTCTGGTGAATAAAGATACTCCCTTCTTGTTGGATTACTCCAATTCCAAGAAAATGATGCAACAAGCCTAAGTCGGACATCTCATACTTGTTCATCATATCACATTTGAAATCTTCAATCATTTCTAAACAGCTTCCAGTATAAACTATGTCATCCACATATATAGAGACAATCAGAGTTTCTTGTCCATCCACATGTTTCACATATAAGGTGGCCTCACTTGGACTCTTTTTAAATCCACTCTGCAGCAAATGAGTATCAATATTGCTGTACAAAGCTCTGGGAGCTTGTTTTAGACCGTATAAGGCATTTTTTAACTTATATACTTTGTGTTCTTCTCCCTTGATAATATACCCATCTGGCTGATCTGTATACACTTCCTCTTCAAGGATCCCATTCAGGAAAGCAGACTTTACATCTAACTGGTACAGTTTCCACCCTTTCTGTGCTGCCAAAGCAATAAGTGTTCTTATAGTGTCCAATCTAGCCACAGGTGCAAACGTCTCATTAAAATCAATTCCGGGCTTTTGAGTGTACCCTTTGGCAACTAATCTTGCCTTGTGTTTTTGTACAGTGCCATCCAAATTCAATTTGGTTTTGAAGATCCATTTTACCCCAACAATTGGTTTGTCACTTGGCCTATCAACCAATCTCCAAGTGTCATTCTTCTCAATCATAGTAATCTCCTCATCCATTGCTTTCTTCCAAGCTTCATCTTGAGAAGCTTCAATGTAGTTCTCAGGTTCAATGACACTGAGTCTACACTGAGCAAACACTTCATTCAGATCTCTCCACTTTTTTGGTGTGTTGTCATAAGTTTCTGTGAGTGGAATTTCACTCTCCATATTCACAGTGTTAGGAGCATCATTGTGTACACTGGAAACATACTCACTTCTTGTATTTGGGCAAGATAAATTAGAGGAACTAATATTAGTTTCTTCACACACACCATTTTCTATCTCAGTTATGCTTATACCTTTATTAGCTTCTTAGAAAGGTACTGAGAAATGCACAGTTTCCATATTCTCCCAATTAAGAGCAGCATCTTCATAAAAAATAACACTCCTTGAGACAATGATCTTGTTGTGTTTCAAATCATACACCCTGTAGCCCTTTTCTCTTGTCCCATATCCAACAAATACACATTTATGTCTAGTTTCATCCAGTTTCTGTCTTAACTGGGTTGGCACATGAGTGTAGCAAACAGAACCAAAGATTCTCAAGTGTTTTACCCCTGGTTTTCTACCACAGAATTCTTCAAAAGGAGTCTTGTTCTCTAGTGCTTTGGTAGGACACCTGTTAAGCAGGTAGATAGCAGTGTGAACTGCTTCACCCCAGAACTTGAGTGGTAATTTTTTTTTATAGAGCATGGTTCTTGCCATCTCTACTATGGTACGATTCTTCCTCTCAGCAATACCATTTTGCTGGGGAGAATAAGCAATAGTGAGTTGCTTTTCAATACCAACATCTTCACAAAAAAATTCAAATTCTAGAGATGTGTACTCTCCTCCTCTGTCACTTCTGAGTTTCTTCAGTTTGTAACCAGTTAGTAATTTAGTCATGGCCGTGAACATTTTAAAAATTCTGAATACCTCAGATTTGCACTTCAGAAAATAGACCCAACACATTCTGGACTTGTCATCTATGAAGGTAAGAAAATACCTGCTACCTCCAAGTGTCTCACTCATGGGTCCACACACATCTGTGTGTACAAGTTCTAAAGGCAACTTTGCTCTCCATTTCTGTTCTTTGCTAAAAGCCTCTCTGTGAGCCTTTCCAGTAGCACACCCTTCACACACCTGATTGTACTCCTTTAGATATGGCAGACCATACACCATACTCTTTTCTTGTAGCATTCTCAGGCTGTCATAGTTTAGGTGCCCAAATCTTCTGTTCCATTTCCATGTGTTACCTTCAGTGGTAGCAATATTTGCTACAATATGATCCACATGATTAAACATTAGTGGAAAGCATCTATTTCCCTTCATTTTCACAGTGACTATATGATCTTGCAGTTCACGATCTCCAAATATGCAGGCCATGAAATCACCAAACACCAACCAATAGTCATGTTCAACCATTTGTCCTACACTGAGAAGATTTTCATCCAAACCAGGTACAATCATTACTTCTGGTATGAACCGAGTGCCTCTTTTGGTCTCCACAATCAGTGTGCCTTTGCCAACTGAGTCAACCAATTCCCCTGTGCCCATTTTCACCTTACACCTTATACTTCTGTCAATGTTGATCATCAATGATTCAGTACTGGTCATGTGGTTACTGCAACCACTGTCCAGATACCAAACTCCACTATTTTCTTGCACAGAGGCCTTATGACAGGCATAGAACATCATTGCATTATCTTGAACATGATTCAAATAATTTGCAGTATGATTTTTCTTTGGCTGGTGACAATCTCTCACTACATGTCCAAATCTGTTGCAGTTATGACACTTAGGTTTTCCTTTGAACCAACACTCTCCATGATGAGCCTTATCACAGATCTTGCACTTTTGTTTAACACCCTCAATGATCTCACCCTGTCTTTCAGGCTGTCGAGTGTTGTTTTCCCACTTCCTAGACATAGACTTCCAATTCTTCTTTCCCTTACTGTGATTTCCCTGTGTGAGTGGCCTATTCTGTGCTTTAGGTACAAGACCCATAGTGGAGAAAGCATGCTCTGTGCTTGTAATTTCATCAACATGTCTACTCAATCTAAGCTCATAACTCTTAAGAGATCCTACCACTTCTTGCACAGTCACAGTATTCAAATCAGAAGTTCTTTCAATCACAACACAGATTGGATCATATTTACTGGACAAACTAATCAAAACCTTTTGCACTTCTCTTTGATGAGTGAGGTTCTCACCATAAGATTTCATTTGATTAATTAATTCAAATAGTCTAGTAAGATAGACAGATAGAGATTCATTCTCCTTCATTCTCATATACTCAAATTCACGACGTAAACTTTGAAGTTTAACAGATCTTGCCTGTTCATCGCCGCGAAACTCCTCCTGGAGTAGATCCCAGGCACCCTTTGAGGTCTCTTGATTCACAATCCAAGGGAAGATCTCCTTCGAGACAGCACTCTGAATAATGCCCAGTGCCTTAGCATCTTTCATGAGCTGATCTTCCATGTGTGCGTCCAACTCGTCATCATCTCCTTCATCATCATCCGATGAGGATGAATCTTCCTCATCTTTCTCCTTCTTTGTTTTCTTCTTTTCTCCTTTCTTCTTCGATTCTGGAATAGCAATCCCTTTGTCAACCAATTTCCATATCCCATACGATTTGAAAATGGTGACCATTCTCACTTTCCAGAACTCGAACTCCGTTCCATCAAAAACGGGAGCTCGTAAATCACCGCTTCCAGATCCAGCCATTTAGCTTGAATCGGAATGAAATTGAGAGATTTCACGTTGGATTCTCTCACACAATTTCACAGAATTCAACGCCCAGTCCGAAATCGAACCTAGGCTCTGGATACCATGTTGGACTTTCCTGTTATGCAGTGATGTATTTTAGAAATGTGTAGGAAGAAGAAGTTTAGAGAGAAAGTGAAGAGGCAGAGAGAGTTCTCAAAATATCTCCGTGAGAGCCAAAAATGCTCTACTGCATATATTCATTCTTTCCTCAACATTTACATGACACTAGGGAGAGAGAAGCTACGTGAGCCTATGAGCTCATCATACCATTCATTACAAGACCCTATGAGATCTTGACACATGCTTACATCTGAGCCTAGCACAATATTATCTAATCTCAGCCCTTGATCACAAACTGATTTATTTACACTTGCTAAGGTAAGGAAAATACAGTTTAGACCTTAATCAACTAACAATTTCATCCTGGACAGGGGGATCAAAACAAAGAACAAGAAGATGGTTGGGAAGACTCCCCGTTTGTGAGGTTTCTAATCTTCATGTTTTCTGGTCTGATTAGATTAGCAAAAATGATTGGGAAGACTCGGTTTGTGATCGATAGTTTTAAAGATTATGACTTGGCCTGCCAAAATTCTGAAATTGCTGCAGCAAGAGTTACAGCTATAATACCATTGAATATCTGTGAAGAACAATTTATCAAGGCACAAGAACATGATCATTTGGAGTCTTTTGTTGATTCCTTGTTGATTTGAAAGAGAGCAATGTTAGATTCTGTAAAACTCAGGCGTATTTGTGAGATTTGTACTGGAAGAAATCAAGAAGATGATCAAATTGAATCTGTAATATTTTGTAAAAAGTGTCCAATCAATAAGTAACTTCATTCTTGATTGTAATAACTCAAGTGTAAACCCTAGCATTTGCCGCAATAAATGCAGCATCAATAAGGACCCTAATAATACCATAAGTATGCAATCTAACCTGAACTTGCAGCCATGATTGATTTGTAGAAAGGATTCTCTTCTCTTCTCTTGTACGAACAGCAAGGAAGCTCTCACGGTTTCAAAGGGACAACCCTTGTACAAAGTGAACTCCTATATTTGTACCTAGAAGAGAGACCAATCCCACTCACATTTTGGTAACTGCCTCAATCCATCAATGAGACAGTTACTTGCATTTTCGATTTAGCCAATTGCCACATTAATTCATATGTGACATTAACATTTTCCCTCCAAAATGGATTACTTAATCCGGATACAAAACCCTAACAGGTCCAACTGTATGTATAGCTCATTCACTTAGTTTAGCTGCAGTCCATAATTTGATGAACTCACATGAATTCATACATAATGAAATCATATGAATGATTACATGTAATTCACAGAGCACAAGTCATGCTCTTGCTGGTATTTTTTTTTTTTTTTGGGGAACAAATGATATTATTTACACTAAGGGAGACGGGGTGGGCTTAACCTCACAATGGATCAGCCATAATAATGTGGTTCAAATTCTCATTTGACGAGAATCGAACCTAAGACTTCTCACTTACAAGTGAAGATGAATACCACTAAACAGTAGTACTAAGTGGCATTCTTGTTGTTGGTATATTCTCAATAGAACAATGCAAAATTAGCCGTTAGGCTTTTACAAGAGAGAGCCTATGAGCTCATCTCAGCCATTCAAGACAATGCCCTATGAGACAATGTCACTTGCTCACATCTAAGCCTAAGCATTAACAAGCTAATCTGAACCGTTCATCTATAACAAACTATTGACACCTCAGTCAAATTTAAACAGATATGATAAAATCAGTTTAGACCCTTAATCTCAAGAAGCATTACACCGAAACCAGAACGCGAAGCAGCACAATCAGACATCAAGGGAGTCTTTCGTCAACTGAATACTGGACCAGTTGAATAAGAATGGAATTTATAATGTGCTCATGCTCCCCATAAACTGGTTAGTGGACGCTACAAAACCAGCAATACAACACACAGACAAGTTGTGTTTTAAGTGCAAAACATTTAAGCGTTGACGGGTTCAATGGCGCATAGCATGGAGGTTGCTCAAGATTGCAGTAGCAGAGTTGCTCGGTCGAAAAGTATCGAAAATAGTGTTGTCGTGCAACTTGATCAACTGCATACGCTTCTTTTCGTGACATATTCAAGGGTGGTACTCCAGGCAGCGGAGAGACCTAGTGAACTGCACCATCAATATCAACATTGTTGTTCATCAATTGAATTAAGCATTTACACCTATTGCTAATGGTGCTCTTTTGGTCCCGTTCGTATCCCTTTCCGAACTACTTTAGATTTTATTCCGATGGTATTAAAAAATAAAATCTGATTGGGAGGTTGGTTAGTTAATTAATTACGATTTGTCTGCCACTTACGTTTATAGTTTGCCAAATTGATATGATGCTAAGCTTACTTGGTATGAATTAAGTTACGAATTGAATAAGTCAATCAACTAATCATGTGATTGTATAATGTGAGAATGACATCTTTCTTTATTTTCATGCGTTACTAAACACATGGAAACTTGAAATTAAAATAATTCCAATATCCTCGTATTTACCAACACATTTGGAGTTAGGAACGGGAATAATTCTAATACCCATTCCAATTCATTCCAAGTAAACACGTCATAAGTATAACCAATAAGCTAATGGCCTCGGACACTCACCCGCACAAACCCTAGACTACTCATGTATTGTTCCCATGGTAAGTACGGTACATAGAATCAAATAATAAACATGCAACATAACATCATAGTTCCGTATACATTGCGGTTACAACGTGAAGGACTATGGACATTTATCTTCAAAAGGGCCATAAGTCTCCCCATATGGCCTTTCGGGCCTGCAGATGTAATGTAGGGTTCTTACTCTTTGTGACAACCACTCTCTGAAGCTCGCCTTCTGAACCATCTCGTTCGGTTGATCGACAAACATCCATTGTAACCTGCTTGCCCCTTCGTACAGGCATATAGATAATCCTACCCCAACCACCACCAAGATTAGCATGACCTGTTTCATCTTCCTCATCTTCGTTATTTTCATCCACTACATCAGGTTCCATAACATCGGAATCATAGTTAACTGGATTCAATTCTTCAAATGGAACAAGGTCAACTTGCTGCGAGCTAATTAACTCATCTGTCCAGGTCAAACACAAATTCTTAGAACCCAAGAAATAAGAGTTAACAAATGGCCAGAATGTTAGTATTAATCGAATACATCACGTAATATATTGAAGACAAAGTTCATTATATGGGGGGCTCTCAAGATGTATGTAGTGAAGGATAGTCATTTAAGACTTACCAACGTCAATTTCAAGATCTTCTGGACTGCGTTTAGCATGTTGCTCCTTTAAAGTCTCAAATTTCATACCATCAAGCGGCCATGGTTCCCTAATCACATTAACCAGTGCAGCCATCAGAGAAGAATTCACGACACGAGTATATTTATGAATAAAAAGAACCGAACTGTGACGGAAGTACATATTTGGACAAGAAATCTTTTATTTAGAAAGTTATTGACTGGCTTCATTCAAAATATTTATGACTGTGATCACTTAATTAAGGTCATTGACAGTTAGTTGTGTTTAATAAGAAAGACACTCAATTAGCCAAAACAAAACCACACGATGACAGATTAAACCCGATTAAAAATTGACTAAACCACTGAATAGCTTTATGAGAATGGACTTTTAGGCTTCCATTGTCTAAGAAGAATACTAAAGCTCCCACAATCCACAATGTTGAACAAAAACACAAAAAAATACCAACCGTGGTCTTTGTCCCCGCCTGAAAGCAACGAAGCTAAATTTCTCATCTTCAAAGCCACGTAATGGTTGCCCACCCTTGGACCGCTACAAAAATATCAAGGTACGTAATATCAATTAAAAAGCACGTACTTTAATCATAATGTAACAGGAAAGGAAAAAGGAAAAAGTTGTGGTTCCAACTGACAACTGGATCCAATGAAGTGTGCAAGGATTTGAGGATGAACCTTGAATGCACGCTGAACAGATGTCCTCTCCAAGCGCTGAACAAAATGACAATACTTTCCAGCTTTCTCCAGCGGACATTGTCCATCATGAGAGCACTACATCAAGAAAACTATAAAATAAAATGAGAGAATTCATACTATTAGGAAAACAAAAGAGAAGCTAAGCAACATATTAGTTTCGAAACAGAAAAATATGAGCTAAAGGGCTCTTGTACTCACCGGCGCAACTATAAATGCACCACTCTTTTGAGTCACCAAGTCCTTGGAAGCTTCATCAGTTCCATCTTTAGATTTGCGGCATTTCTAAGAAGTGATGAGTGTGTCAATTATGAATGATTGTAAAGATGCAATGCCAGTACATAACTTGAACAAGCATCTTAACTCAAAAGTCATCTCAAAGAACAAATAACAAGAAAAACAACTTACCCTTTTTTCCATCCATAATATATGCGAGCGCATCTGAGATATGATACTAGATCCTTGTGGTGTTCCAGGTTCAATCAAAACCTAGGAAAATTTTAAGAAAATCTAAGGGTAAAAATATTAGGCTGAAAATTGGAAAATTCCAAACTAAAAACTGCCATGATAATGATTATAAAAGGGATAGTGATACGATTATCAGTAATTCTTTCTTTAGCCCCTTTACGAAATCGATTGTCAGAAGAGCATAAACTACATAATACTTGCCTCTTAGTTAATGGCATAAACCAGGGCATAAGATCATACAAAATTGTTTTGTCATGAAATCATAGTGAAACACAAAACTCATCCGTCCGTAGAAGGAAAGCATACCAGGACATCCCGTGTAAGATCCCAGAGCTGGCGTACTATAGTAATTCGATCCTTGAGTGATGGTATCTCTCCAAGCACATAGGACTTCCGTTGCAAAAAAGAACAAACAGAAGTTATTGTTTGTATCTAACATTCCAAGGCAAACATGAAGTTTGAAATTTATAGAACTTACAGCAATTACAAGGTCATGTTCTCTCTCTGACTTGTTGATACTTTTAGTCAACGACTGGAGGCTATCATAACTATGAATAAGTGGCAAGTTCTTCTGACCTGAAATAACCATGACATAAAGTGGTCAGATTTTTCATTGAGCTCTATGGCACTCTTTGATAATGCATGAAACATTGCAATCGGCAGGTTTTAGTAGATTGGTTCTTTAACAACTGCAGTTCTATCTGTTGTAGACAATTTATCTTTGAAATAATTATTATACAAATAATCTTGACAAAATAATATCGATTGAACAGTTTGAGTATTCAAATCGTTGAGAACCTTGGATAAGCTTCTGCCCTGCCCGCTGCATTGATTGGGATGGCTCCACTAAATTAACTTTCTCCAAGGAATTCGGCCAGACTTCTCGTAGTGCCCTATAGCATTCGAGTCACATTACAACCAAATTCACAGTCTCACATGGTTAACAACAAAAAGATAACACCGAATGAGCTTTTCACCAGAAAGCTGAACCCGTGCCAGCACCAAAATCCAATACTTTAGCTGGAGATAACTCAGGTAGCCTTCTTCGAACCTGTAAAGCAGAAAATACAGAAATTTCGCCAAATTATTACACAAAAAACCAAAACTTCAGAACAACCCTAATCAAATTCAAGCTAAGAACCTAAAAATAAACAATACCGTATCAAGTTCAAGCTAAGAAGCTCATTTCTAGCAAAAATTGAAAATAAATTTCTCTCCTTTCCACCATTTTCTCAGCTAGCAACCAAATACAGCACCAATACGCATAATTTGAAACCATAGAAAACTACCCAGATACAAAAAAATTCCCCAATTCATACCTCCTTGAGCACTCTGTGACAGGCAGAGAAGACAGCAGGCATTCTGGAAGCAACATAAGCAATGGTCTCATCGTCTCTGTAGCTGAGGCCGATGTCACCGTATGAGCTCTTGATCTTCCACCGCTGGGATTGGTCCACAGACCGCAAAGGGTCCTCAACGAGTTGCTGCGAAGTCGCCGTAACAAGCTGCGAGTTCACATCCTTGATTTGGCTGAAGGATTCCGATAGCCTCAGGACCTTCCTCTTCATGTGGGGCTCATCCTGCTCTAAAATCCCAAAACCCAGAAATTAAATTTGCTAAATTTACACAGATAATAGAGATGCACAGTTGTACCTCGGAGGTATTTTTTTATGGCGCGGCGGAGGCGGACGGGGGTTGTGAGGCAGCGCTGGGATTGTTTGGCGGCGGAGCGGAGGGTTTCTTGGGATAGGAGCTTTTGGGCGGTCTCCGGGAGTAGGGTAGTCGCCATTTCCGGTATGGCGGAGGAGATGAGGAGATGGATCGAGACTAGAGAGAGAGCTAGGATGGTTGAGTTTTGTTAACTTTCATCGGGGTTTATGCGATTTTCAGGGTTTTAGCTGTTTGGGCTTGATTGGGCTTTTATGTGGGGCTGCGTTTACATGTGGATTGGGCTTTTCTGGATTTTACACAAGGGCCTAGTATTAATTAAGTGTGACTAATACATTGAGGCGGTGTTTACTTAATTGTTTATGTACGAGACAAACAATCATTCTTCGGTAGTAATATCTGGTTGATTTGAGTAACACATCCGGGAAACATTGGCTTAATTGGGATTTCCAGTTCTAGTAGAATTTGGTATCAATTAAAACTTTTTTTTTTTTTGAAAGGAAACACACTTCATTGAAACAAGACAAGATCAATAAAGCAACAGCATGAGAGCCTACAAGAGGCTAACAACAGAGGCAGAGACTGAGCAGGAAACAACAGTGCGGGGCTTACAAATAATAGGACACTTCCACCTTGTGAAAGCGTCACCTCAGCACCGAAAAAACAAACGAGAATTAATGTGGACAAGGGAGGCTGTCATTGTTTAGGATGAATACCAACGAAGATGGGGTCGATCAACCCAAACAGAATCACTCATATCTGACGAATTATGCAACGCCAAAACGTGCGCTGCTTCATTAGCTGATCTCGGAACCCAAGACCAACGACAACTTTGAAAAGAACTCCCCAACAGTCTGATCCTCTCCAATGTAGGGGAAGCCTCCCAGTTGTCAACAACAGAACTAGAAAGACAAGAAATAACTTCTAACGAGTCCGATTCGAAAATGATCTCTTGAAAACCAAGCTTCAACCCCAACCTACACCCATGAAACAAGGCAAGGGCTTCCACAGCGATGGCAGAGGGAGCACAAATAGGGTAGCGCGTAGCTACTACAAATCTTCCTTCAACAGCATGCACCGCCACCCCAGCGAAACATCGTTGAGTGACCATCGACCAGCTAGCATCCACATTTATCTTAAAACAAGGATCAGATGGAGCACACCAAGAGGCAACCCAAGGAGCCGAAGCAAAACTCGTCACTCCACATGGCTCCATGCCAGAATTAGCCTTCAAAAAAGAACTAAGGGCAACTGAAATTTTTAAAAGAACTAAAACCAGGTTCAATGGAACCTTATTAAACACAAAATCACAACGAGCTTTCCAAATGAACCAACAAGTGAAAACAATGTAAGATTGGACCCAATTCCTGCTTAAAGCCGATCCAAACGTTGGCGAAAATACATCCTTGCACCACCCACCCCATGAAGAAATAGCTTCACCATCCACTTTGTAAGATATGCTCAAGAGATTCATCTTGGCATAAACAGATAGGACACACAGGGGAAGGGGCAGATTTGCAGCGATAGAGAGTAGCACGGGTGGGAAGCCCACCGTGAACCGAGATCCAAATAAAGTGCCAGATCTTAGGATGCACCCCAAGCTTCCATAAATGTTTCCAAAAAATAGGAGGGAGTTGATTAATTAAAGTAGGGCTAAACCCTCTCTCATCCACATCACTGCTTAGTAACCAATTGTACCCCAACTTAACCGAGTAGATATACCCTTCTTGTTCGAAGCCCACACAAGTTTATCCTTACGACCTAAAACACCAATGGGAGTAGCCTCAATATCCCTTTGATCTGCTTCAAAGAGAAAAGCTTGCAAAAAACCAATATCCCAACAACCTGATATCGGGCATATTAGCGAAAAAACTCTGAGATTTGGCGATACACTCTGTTGTCTCATAAGCTTTAGGTGTCCTAAAAGAATCGAGGGCAGCCACCTATCACTCCAAACCTTGACATCCTGCCCTCCCATGATTTGCCAATGGGAACCCTTATGAAGCAAATCTCTAACTGAGAGAAGACTAGCCCATGCCCACGAAGCTCGACCTCATTTTCTAGCCTCCCAAAAAGAACAGTGAGGGAAATAGCGAGTTTTGATCACACGAGCCCATAAAGAATTTGGTTCAGTCACTAATCTCCAACATTGCTTCATTAGTAAAGCTTTATTGAATTCTTGAAAATTCCGGAAGCCCAAGCCACCCCGAGACTTTGGAAGCCCAAGAATAGACTTATGAACCCAATGAGTTTTTTGAACCTCATCCTTGCTCCCCCACCAAAAATTCGAAACCAGAGAATCTAGTTCTTGACATACAATGGCCGGAAACTTAAAAAATATTCATTGGGTAAGCAAGAATGGCTTGGACCACATCTTTAATTAGAACTTCTTTCCCCGCTCGAGACAAAGAATTATGTTTCCAACCTTGGAGCTTCTCCATCGCGCGCCCCTTTACATAGGCTAAACCTCTTTTTTTTGTAACGCCCCTATATAGCCGGGACACCTAGATAAGCACCCGAGTTATCAACCACTTTCATACCAAGGATATTGCCCAAAAGAGTGGAGCAGTCAACAGGAACATTTGCGCCAAAGAAAACACTCGACTTATTAGGGTTCACTTTTTGACCCGAAACCTCACAATACAATTCAAGGAGTTGGATAATATTGCGGCAATTCTTCCCATTTTCTCTCAGAAATAGAAGAGTATCATCCGCAAAGAACATATGCGAAATAATCGGTTTGAAGCCACCGAACCTTACACCCTCCAGAAGATTGTGATCCACTGCATCCTGAATCATCCAAGATAGAACTTCTCCAACCAAGATAAATAAGTAGGGTGAGAGGGGGTCTCCCTGTCTGAGACCCCTTAAAGGACTAAACTTCATGCTAGGTTGTCCATTTACAAGAACATCACACTGGACCGAAGACACATACCCCATTATGATCATCTGCCAATCACTACAAAAACCCATTATTTCCATAACCGCATCAAGAAAATCCCACTCCACCCTATCATAGGCCTTTTCCATATCAAGCTTTATGCCCATCTCGAACTTACCTTTAGCTTTTCTACCTTTCAGGAAGTGGAAAAGTTCATGGGCAATCCCAATATTGTCCTGAATTTGCCGACCTGCCATAAAAGCATTTTGAGTCGGGGAGATCAGATCTGGGAGAATCACCTTCATCCTATTTGCAAGAACTTTTGATAGGATTTTGTAAGAATAGTTACAGAGACTGAGGCCTAAACTGAATGACCGTTTCCGGATTTGGTACCTTAAGGACAAGCACGATATGGGTGGAATTCAGAGAGCCCGGGTTAAGCGGCTCCTGTAGAAGCGACCAGATCATTTTGTTAACACTTTCCTTAACAACCTCCCAAAACTGTTGATAAAAGATTCCTTGAAAACCATCCGAACCCAGGGCTTTCAACCCCCCTCATTTGCATAACCGCTGCCTTAATCTCTTCATCCGAAGCTGGCTCAACTAGCACCAGATTCATCTCTGAAGAGATTGTGGATTAATCAGTGTTCTAAAAAACGGCCTAGGCGGCCGCCTAGGCGCTGGGCGGAGGGTGGCCGAGGCGTTTTTGTGCAAAACGGTGGGAAAAAACGGCTGGGCTCTAGGCGGTGGCTAAGCGGCGCCTAGGCGGGCTAGGAGGCGCCTAGGCGGGCTAGGCGGCTGGCGGAGCTAGGCGGTTTTCTTTTTTTTTTTTTTTTTAAGTTCCTGTGCCCTGCAGCTACCCTAATTTCAGAAACTAAGTCTCTTCGTCTCTTCTTCCTCAACTGTAATGCACTCACCTGCTGCAACTTCAAGAGGTTTTCTGGGTCATCGGCTCATCGTCGTCGATCGTCACTCCCAATTTCTAGAGTCTCCACTCTCCACCTGCTCTCGCATCTCGATTCTTCATAACTTGGCTGCGACTTCGAGTCGAGGAGCTCGTCGATTACGAAGAGAGAGAGAGATTACCGGAGAATTTCTGCAACTCATCTCTGTGAAGATGAGGGAAGAGAGAGTGCGAAAAGAGACTGAGAGAGAGACAATTAAACATTTCAATATGTGGTCTGTTTTGCAGCTCTTTGTGAAGATGAGGGAATAGAGAGTGAGAAGAGGGAGAAAGAGACGGACAATGAAACATTTCAATATTTGATGGCGATGAATGGGATCTCAGATTCTCAAATCCAAGGAAAAGTTGGTAGTTTTAATTATCAAAACCATGGATGTTGATGGTTTTAATTATCAAAACCACCCAAGGTGATGGACGGGTGATGTGAAAAGGTGAGGTGCTAATGGGTTTAATAAAATAATAAAGACCACACACACATGTCCACCATAAACCCTAGCAGGAAATTTTGACTAAGCATTGGTGTATCCGATACAGCAAGAATCTCCAGATTTGCACACATGTCGTGCATCCGAGTAGGGTGCTCCTTAGGATTCTAAAATAAAGACTAAAATATGCTCTATTTCTGAGTGTGCTTTTAGAAACCCTACGCCCCTCTCCCAGGGCTATTTATATTTTTAAAAGTTTGGGGTGTATATATATATATATATATATATATATATATATATATATATGTTATATAAATTATTTAGATAATATTTTTTTTCCTAGACAAATATATTATATATGTACATAAAACATTCATTATGTATGTTCTTTTATAAAAAATAACATATTAGTCAATAATTATTTACATTTGATATAGTAAATTTAATTAATTCATAAAATATATAAGAAATTTACCTAAATCCGCCTAGGCCGCCTAGGCGCCCGCCTAGATCCCGCTTAGCCGCCTAGGCGCTAGGCGCTAGCCCACCGCCCGACTAGCGCCTAGCGTTTTTTAGAACCTTGGGATTAATACATTCCAGAAGCGATCCCCATTCCTGTG
The DNA here is from genome assembly GCF_042453785.1 of Malus domestica. NCBI lineage: Eukaryota > Viridiplantae > Streptophyta > Magnoliopsida > Rosales > Rosaceae > Malus > Malus domestica. Next base: position 20,773,146 of record NC_091674.1, on the reverse strand, counting down.
GCCCGTCGGACTTAAAAAGCTTAGTAAAATGATTAACCACCAACTTACATAACGGGTTTGGATGCTCCACCCATTGCCCTTGTTCATCCTTTAGTTTAAGAATTTTATTTCATCGGTGTCTTTGCAGTGTGGATTAATAGAAGAATTTGGTATTTGCATCCTCATCCCTTAACCAACGAACTCTAGACGTCTGCTGCCAAAAGCTTTCCTCCTGGGCTCACAAATCATCAATTAGCCTAGACTTCTCTTGAATTTCCTCACAGTTCGAGCTTCAATCCTTTTGAAGATTGTCGAGTTGATCCATAAGCATATCAATTTGCTGCAATCTTCCCTTGAATTTCTGATTCCTCCATCTAGATAAGTCAGATTGGCAGTCTTTGATCTTTTTCACCCACTACCTTAGAGCACCCCCATTCAAGTTATGAGCCCAACACTTATGTACCAAATCCCGACACTCCTCATCTTTTGCCCAAAAAGCCTCAAACTGAAAGAGCTTTCTACCATTTCCGGGCATAACAATGATCGGGCAATGGTCAGACGCCATAACTGTACCATGCATAACCGAAGAATTGGGCCACATGTCCTGCCAAAGGCCATTTATAAGGGCCCTGTCCAACCGCTCTTCAACCCACTCACCATTTCAGCTGCCTCTCTATGTGAAAATTGGATCATTAAAGCCCAAGTCAAACAATTTCGAATATTGCATAAAAGTCTCCAAGTATCTTGGTCGATTATACAAAACCTCAGCTCCACCTGATTTCTCGTGGTCCCAAAAGAAATCATTGAAATCTTCTCCACACAGCCAGGGAATATCCGAAAGGGTAAAGTGATTGAACATCCATCCCCAGAAAGCATCATTTTCAACTGCATAGGAAGTTCCATACACCCATGTAATTCGAATCCATTGTTGCTCCCCTTCAAATCTCAACATAGAATCAATCACATGTTTTGAGGAGAATAAGATCTGAACCTCCATCGAATCGACCCACCATAAGCTTAGGCCACCCGCTCTACCTATTGAAGGCATATTAAAGCCATTCAAGAACCTCATTCGCCTCCGAACACCTTCAATTCGCTAATCAACCATTTTTGTTTCAGAAAGGAAGATCAACGATGGCCGTTTATTCCTTATGAGCCAATGAAGAGCTCGAACTGTCATGTCCGACCCAAGGCCACAATAGTTCCAAAACAGATAACTTATGACTGACCTGCGGCTGTTGAAGGCCAGCCGCCACCACCCATATTCTCATTGTCCTCCCTTCCAACTTCCATAACTTCTCTCCATATCTCCCTTCTTTACCGAGTGGCCTTTGCCTCAGATAAATTCTCATTTGTAGCAAATATAGTTCTTTCTATCATAAAACAATTTTCATTAATATTCATTTCCCTCCATATTTCAGCAAAGTTTTGATGCCTCGCCTCTCCGCTTTCAGGGCCTCTCCCTTTCTTATATGGCAATTTATTCATCTCCTCCTACTGTATTCCCATTCCTCGTTTCAGGCCCTCATCCATGAACTCCAGGTCCAAGGTCATCGCCTCTCTTCCTTCAACCTGCTACCTAGCAATTATGGAAAGATCAACTGGATATTCGATTACCACTGACTCCCCCTCTTCTTGTTTATCACCCCATTGAACTTGATCAGTCGGCATCAGCGATCGTTGAACTCTATGCCATTTCTTACGACCTCGTGCTTTTATCGACACCATTTGTTCTTTGTTCCTTGGCATGTTGAGTGTCTCCTCAATCTGCGTAGAACTTGCTTCCCTCTATTTGAGGCCGGGGTAATTGGCTGAGACCTCACCATACCAGTCTTTCGTTGCTCCCCCCTTCCAATGCTGAGAGGCCTCACACTCTCCACAATCTCCCTAACTGGCGGTGCCTTAGTCCATTCACCATACCCAGTTGTCCCTCCATGCGTCACCTCAAAAGTGCATTCAGTGTTGACATGACCTAACCGCCCACAACGGTAGCAAAAATCTTGAAGCTTTTCAAAACGAAACTCCACCCATGTTTCTCTATTTTGATCCCTCCGAAGCCAACAACCATTGAGAAGAGGTCTATTTGTGTCAATACTATATCTAACACGCAGAAAACCTCTAGCTTTACCTGGGTCCTCCATTGCTATAAACTCCCCAACCTCTTTAGTTAGCCATTTGATGTTTTGTAGAGACACAAAGCACATTGGGACTCCACGGATCTGAACCCAAAAATGAACATTTTCTAACACTATTTCCTCCAATGCAAGATCCAAAGGCCATTTCTTGATTGAACAGATCTTCTTCATCACTACCCATGGAGCTTGTTCCAGCAGTTTGGACGCCATACTTTCATCCTTAACTGATATTGTAAAAATATTTTCCTTGACCCATTTAATTTCAACCCCTCCATACTCCTTCCAGGCCGCTTTGATGATATTCCTAACTCCCTATTTGTTAACCACTTTGTTTGTCAATACCTTACCCACCAATTTAACTCCCGACTCCATAATCGAAAGGTCCATGGACTGCTCCAGTTGTATCACCAGCTCCTCCATACCTCTGTTTTCCATCTTCAGTCTAACTTGTTGCACTTTCTTTTTTCCCCGCTCTCCGTAAGCAGATAGAACACCTTCAAGAGCACAACTTTGTATTAGTTTGAGAAGCTGTTGTACTATTTGTTCCCAACAGGTAATTCCTTTTGCCAAGCCAATGCAAGTAAGATTACCATAAATGAAGGTAGTTTGACGTATCTGTGAGTTACCCCCAAATAGAGCTGGAGGGAATGAGTAATTATCCTCCACCTACTTCTTTTTCCATACAATTTACTTCTAAGGCTTACCATTGTCCAAATGAATCAACCACACCAACCTATAAACAGATAGAAAATGAACTCCCACAGCTTACTCCCTCCCCACTCTTAGCCCTTACGGGTAGGTGAGGATTAAAGGAATCCCCAATACAGAAACTGGGGCAATAAATAGAAAACAGCCACTCTGACCAGCTCAGGGTAATCAATAACTTTCGAACCACCAAAGACCACAAAAAAAACCCCTAAAAAAACAAGGTCTGACAGCTAGAAACACGCCGCAACGAGTGAGGCTCGAGAACCTAAATGAAGAATGACAAATGGAAAGATCTTGCATGCACAACGGAAGATCTCACGAGGAGAAAGATACTCCCACTACGGAGAGAAAAATTGCTTAGTCATAGTTTGTGAGAAACTTTGTTGATCATTAAGTTATTTTCCAAAGCCCAACGTTCAACCCAGCTCTTCAGTCTAATGGTGATTTTTCTGTAGATATTAGGGAGACTTTTGGCAACAATCTCATCCAAGCTTTGCAGAGAATGTGTGTTTTCTCAATTACTATTTTTAAGTGCTAGACCCTGGTAGATGATGGCACTGGTTTTAGTTGGAGGGGCTGCGATAGAAGTACTTTTTAGAGAATACCATAACGTGGAATTGCGTTACGAAATCTACGAACACGACTGCTGTGCACCATAAACTCTTCCTCGGAGATCTCAAGTTGACAATACAATGTTTATGACCACAACTTATCCAAAAGATAGAAGAAGACGATGAATTACAAAGTCTACAAAGACAAATGGAGAAGTTTAAAGAGCTCGTTAGGAAGATACCGAAAGTTGGTAGGTGCACAATTGTTGATTTGGATTTGTCTCTTAGAAGATTGTTGGATAAACTGAAATCCCAAGAAAGAATGGCTAGGAAAGAAGACTTTCTTTTGGCTAGGAAGACCAGTAACAAGCTTGATGAATCGATAGAAAGAAAGCAGCAGTTAGGAAGGATGTGGCAGTAGAGTTTTTGGGTGGTATAGCGAATTTAAGGGAATGGTGTGCAAAAGGCTGCCCTAGCACAAGTGTTATACGAGCTCAGGACAAGACTAAGATGTTTGAGCACATCATCGAATACCTCGAATACGTTGGAATTTAGGATTATTTTATGATTTGAATTTGGGCTTATCATGTTAGAATTAGGGTTTTCATTTTCTTGCATATTAGGGTTATGTTAGTTATCTATATATATAATGCTAAGTTGTTCACAATGTAGCATCTTGAGTTATGTAGTCATTGTGGCAATCTTTCATTCATTTAATAAAATTATATTAATTTATAGTTGGTTTGTTCATTTGTTAGTAGCGCACTCTGATATTTAACTTGGTATCATAGTAGATTTGATCTTTTGGAATTTAATCTGCTCTTGATGGCTATGAGCGGTTTGTCTGTTCGATGTTTATGTTCTAGATTAGGGCTTTGATATTTACCCAAAATTAAAAAAATTAAAAAAAAAGAGTTGAAAATGCTCGAAACCTTCTTAAGTCTGAAACTAGCTGCTACTGTTTATCGTTCGTTGTTCGGATATTGTGTTTGTCACCATTTCTATTGACAAGCGGTGATATACAACTCCTATTTCTTGAAGACCGGCCACGCCTGCACGAATCGGCCATCGCACTCGCTGCTACAGCCTGTACCGCCTGATTCGATTTGCACCGCTGCTGCCTGACAACTTTTTTGAAGCCCAGATTGAAACCCATTGCTACCCGGAATCCGTTGAACCCACCTGGAACCATTGCTGCTCGGACTTGTAACCTGATGTCATCCTATAATCGCACCTAGACATGAACTTGCTTGCCCTACCCAGCCACTGCCACACCCACCATCTGTTACCACAATTTGTTCGCAGAGAGAAGGAAGAAAGCAAAGAAGAAAAAGTTTGTTGACTTATGAAAAGTTGCTAGTGGAAAAGAGTTGGTGGGCAGTATTTGTTGCTTTTTGTTGGGGCAAACGTGTTGTTGCTATTGTCTTTGTGTTTGGAACTTGTTGCCCACCACAACGACTGCTCGAGTGCTTAAATTTGTGATCACTTGAGTGACGTTATGTACCTGGTGAATTGGATTTCTGTTTGTTCGAAAGCTTGGATTGGCATTTTATTGCTTGTTTGTTCACTTGAATGCTTGCTCGCTTGTTTGTTCACTTGAATATTGTTTGCTCGCTTGCTTTGTCGTATCCACTTTACGGAGTTTGCCTTGTCGTGTCCGTTTAACAGAGCTTGCCTTGTCGTGTGTGCTTAACGGTGTTTGCCTTGTCGTGTCCACTTAAGAGAGCTTGCCTTGTCATGTCCGCTTAACGGAGCTTTGCCTTGTCGTGTCCATCTAACGAAGCTTGCCTTGTCGTGTCCGCCTAACAGAGCTTGTCTTTTCGTGTCCGCCTAACGGAGCTTGTCTTGTCGTGTTCGCCTAACGGAGCTTGCCTTGTCGTGTCCACCTAATGTAGCTTGCATCCACATCTTCCTGTTGGCAAACTCTTGTTATGTACCACCATGAGTTTGACGATGTTGGAATTTAGGATTATTTGAATTTGAACTTAGCCTGTTAGAATTAGGATTTTATTTTCTTGCATATTAGGGTTATGTTAGTTCTCTATATACATAATGCGTTGTAACTCGTAAAATAAGTTAAGTTGTTCACAATGTAGCATCTTGAGTTATGTAGCCATTATGACAATCTTTCATTCATTTAATAAAATTATATTAATTTATAGTTGGTTTGATTGTTTGTTTGTTAGTAGGGTACTCTAATATTCAACTAATACATGTTAGACTCCTCCAAGCCATGTATAGACTTTATAGCAGACCATAACGGAGTGCTGTATCTCTCAAATAAGGAACTAGAGAATCTCGTAACAGAAATGCGTAAGGGTGTAGAGCTCGCTCAAAGGATCTCTGAGGTTCGTTGGTGGTAGGTTGTCTACAATAAGTATGAATACACAACAAAACTTGTAGAATTTGACGTCTCCTTTCAAACATTGATATCAACTGAGAGAGCAGCTACCAAGAGTTACCAAGCATGTGGGAGAAATAGTGACAAATTTACATTTTGATGTGTGGAGAACCCTAGTAATAACTATTCAATCAGGGACGTATGTTACAATTAATTTGAGAGATTATATAACTATGTAACTAAAAAAATTTCATACTTTCTAGCTCCAAACTCACACATGTTGAAAAGTTTGCGATCCTTTTTAAACCTGGAATTCTTGATATATGGTGGAACTTTGATGACAATGTGCAGGAAGCTGTGCCTCCAGCTATTCTCTATACTACATGAAAGGAACGAAATAACAGAAATTTCATAAACGAGCACCTTCATCCCCCTCGTTCTCTTCAAGACTATTGTGGCCTCACTTTATTTAGCATTGTGATTTAGTAATACTTCTCTTCACTTGTGCATGTCACATATTCAACTCTCATAATGTGAGTTCAATATCATAATTTTGTTGATTCATTGTGTAGCTTAACCCAACTCAAACCCCAACAATCAACTGAGATGCACTCACAAGTCACAACACAATAATAGTAGACTTAATTTAACTTCTACAATAATCAGAGCATGAAAAATATTACGCAGAGGCAGAGATCATATTAATTTAGAAAGACAAGACTCAGACAATTAACTGCTCAGTGTCTGGTCTGCATGCTGCATTTAGCCTTGGCCTTTGGGAATTCGTGTCCAAATAGATAACAGGAAGCATCAATAAGTCCTTCTGGAGACACGTAATAGCAATCTAGGGTTTCTGTAAACCGTGGCTTTATGTTTTTCGACCTAACCATTTCACAGACAGAGACCCCTTCTATCTTTCTTTGCAATAAAAGGTGTCTCCCTCTAATATTTTCCTTTATTTATTTTGAGAAATGCTTTAGTGTGAGCATCGCACAAAATAATCCACGACTGTTTTTGTTAATTTATGCATTAATGATTATAATATAAGAAAACAAGATGATTAATATTTTATGAACATAGGACACAGCACTGGCGGATCCATTAAGGGGCAAGGGGGGTCAACTGACCCCCCGAACTTCGATGAATGTTCATAAACACCTTAAGTGCTGACCCTCCGAATTTCGGTGAATGTCCATGGATACCTTGAGTGTTGCCCTTTTGAAGATTAGAGTTGGCTTCATATTTGCCCTCCAACCGACTTCAGGCCTACCAAAACCTGATGAATGTCCATGAATACCTTGGGTGCTGCTCCTTGCTTACATTAACATGTCTGTTGTATGCATTTTCAAATAACTTCAGGCCTACCAAGACTCGATGAAATGACAATATGCATGCTATTTCTAGTATAAAAAATTTTTTGCACTGCGCGCGTTATTTTTACTGACCCCCATAATATTATTTCCTAAATCCACCACTGGGACACAGTACTAGTTAACATGATAAATAAGTGTACGAATTATATAAACGAGAAACAGTACCACGGATGCAAGAGGGGATTCATATATAGTATGGCAAGTACCCAATTTTGCCCATCCAGAGGGGTAAGGGGGCTGGGGCAGGGCAGGCAGTAGAGGTGTGAGCGAACGCACGGAGAAAGACTCATTTGACCTAAATTCACTCATTTCACTTAAATTTTTCTATCCCAATTTCCTTTTAAATCCTCCGGCACGACCATCGCTAAAACCCAACTCACCGACAAACTTTAAACCTTGTCTACCTAAGAAAAAATTTGTGGATCCGTCCGCGTGTAATGTCACACCGAAAAACACATTTGGAGATTGCAAAGCCTTTTGGAAAAGCTTTTGTGGACTTGGAATTTCCTTTCCCTGAACGCATGCATCAGCTACAGTCACCAGACTCAGCACGCATGTTAGTAGTAGACCCCATCACAGTAGTCCCAAAGACTCTTCAAAATACAACCCACAACCACCACCACCACATGCAACTAACTGACCCCATGTTCTTAAATCTTAATCTCCCCCATCCATCATATTCTTCTTCTAGTCCATATGGACAAACATAATATATTTCCTCCACATGTATGTCCAGGAAAAATAAAAACAACAGGTACATTTTCCGTAAAGAAAAACCAAATATATTATACTATTCCAGAAATAAGTATATGTATTAATAATTAACACAAACTAGGGTTCCAAGAACTTTCTTGATCTCCAACCAAAGTCCACATTTAACTCTAAATAATTCGATCAAACACCTCAAATCATTGTTTATATATACTACACTAAAGAATGCAAGAGACTTATGGTTTAAGTAATTAAGAACATTACTTTGTATTCGAGATCCTAAGTTCGAATTTTCCTTCCCTAACGTGACTTTTATTGAAAAATTATACATACATACATACATACATACATACATATACATACATACATACATATATGTGTGTGTGTGTGTATATATATATATATAAAATACACCAATGACTAATCCAATATATCAAAAAAACAACTTTTTGATCTCCAACCAAAGTCCACAGTTAACTCTAAATAATTCGGCCAAGCACCTCAAATCATTGTTTTATATATATGCTACACTAATGAATGCAAGAGACTTAGTGTTTAAGTAGTTATGAACATTAATCTGTATTCGAGGTCTTAAGTTCGAATTTCTCTACTCTAATATGGCTTGTATTGAAAAATTATATAAAAATTAATACACCAATGACCAATCCAATATTCTAAGAGAGTAAGACCGGCATCATCTAATAACATACACCTCAAAAATGATATAGAAACCAACAAAATAAACAACTTTAATTTCATTGGTCATGACTTGGTTCCAACTAAGAAAACCATTCATTCACTTCATAATATATATTCATGCATCAAAAGCCTTTCCTTTATCTAAATATTAATATATTCATGCCACTAAAACTACCACTTATGTTCAAAGCTAGCTGTGTAATTATATTTCTCCTTCTTCTTTCCTATTTAACTCTCTCCTCCACTTTACTACTGTATTTTAGCTAGCTAATTTAACAGACATTAAGAAGTAAGACCTAGCTAGTTATATAATTAAGATGCTTTTCTGTTTCTATATATATGATTGACGATCCATTTTTCATTGTTTTAGCACTCCAAGTGGTGGCTTGGATCAAAGATAGCATTGGAATTCTTGGACACCATGATTTCAGAGGCGGACCATAATCGAGCAGCTTCGCTTAAGTTCGACCCCATCTTCGACGGTGATGTCTCGTTGCAATCAGCAAAGTACCTCCCAGACACGCCCAACAGCCTAGGATGAGTAGCAACATAACATGTCGTCGCAGCAGCCTTCAATAGTGCATACAAAGAAACTAATGTTATCGCATAAAGAATATAATGAACTAAACTGTTATTGACGCTCCAACATAATCATCCTAATATTCATAAACTAACCTGAGGGATTGTTTTCAAGAGCTTTGAAGCAAAGAGGAACACCAAATCTACATATTCAAAAACCCTTTTCATTTAGTACAAAAGTATTACACAAAAATTTCAACTAATCAATTCACAGTTTCTTGTGACGAAAACCGAACCTGTGGCAAGACCTTCACGTTCTCGGGTGAGGCGGGTTTTAACGATACCCGGATGCACGCAGTTAACGGTCACGTTGGCCTCCATTTCCTGATTTTAGTAAAAACATTGAATTAAATAAAATAAATAAAACAAAATTAGGGACAATAATTTGAAGAAAAACACAGAAACAAAGAAACAAAAATCGCTTTTTAATCATCAAACCTTGAGTCTGCGAGCAAGTTCCTTGGTGTGCAAGACGTTGGCGAGCTTCGAGAGCGCGTACGCACGTGTCTCGTCGTACTGGCTAAGCTTCCAGACAAATTTTCCAATTCAGATAAAAAAAAGGTCAAACTCCCGAAGACAAATTGATTATAATCATTTAAACAATCAAAATGAAATCCAACCCGATCGATCGGCTACAGTTCCCGATTCTTCATATCAATTTATGTTACCAATCAACGTTTAATAATAACAGTATGTTACTAATCTATGTGTTATAGTAACAGTGATAACATAGTTCATACATCACAAACCAATCAAATCATAATACTAAATAATAAATTCACATGTTATAATGTAACTCACCTTCTGCTTCGGCTTATCTTGCCAAGATATCGGATTATATCGCCGGAAAACCAGCCGTGAATAGACGACGACACGTTCACAATTCGCCCTTGAACGCCGCTAACCCCCGCTGTTTCGATCATTTTGTTGAGCAACAGCTTCGTCAACAGAAAATGACCTAAAAAATATTAACGTGTTCAATAAATAATACAAAAATAAGTATTAACTTTAGCTTTAGTCGGAGTAAAAGTTATAATTACCGAGATAATTAGTAGCAAAGGTCATTTCGATTCCGTCTTCGGAAATCGCATGCCCGTGCGCAAACTTTCCGGCGTTGTTTCTGAGACAAACAAACAAACGAAGCCTTTTCAGTCAGTTTTCGTTTTCTTTTCTTATCTTGCATTTTCTCGGCAGCCAAGCAGAAAACAAGAAAGAAAGAGAATATTTACATAAGGAGATTAAGAGGCAGCCGGAGGGACTCGAAATCGGAGACGAAGCTCCTAACAGAGGCGAGGGAGCTGAGATCGAGCGCCATGACGATGATCTTCGAGCCCGGAAACTCGGAGACGATTCGAGCCTTGGCATCCTCGGCAGCTTTGAGGCTTCGAGCCGGGAGGACAAGCTTTGCCCCGCGCTTGGCTAAAACTTGGGCCGTCTCAGCTCCGATCCCTGACGTGGCACCTGAAATAATCCGAAAAACCACACGATCGGTCAAAAAATAAGGAAAACTGACTGTAATCAGACGGCGAGGATTGTGCGTAAGTACCTGTGATGATGGCGGTGATCTGGTGGAGATCGGCGGACGCGTCAGTGACTTGCTCGGCTGTGCTCTTTGAACCGTAGCCGCTGGCACCGGGTGAGCCGATCAGGTACTTGAAAGTGTCGAGCATTTTTGTGTATCACTGAGACTAGTGTATTTTGACCACGTTAACTATAACACACAACAAAACAAATGAGAGAGAGAGAGAGAGAGAGAGAGAGAGAGGCAAAGCACGTACGTGTTTGGTTAGGTTATTCACTATCTCTGAAGGAGTAGGAGCCGCTTTGCACAGAGACTGAAGAGAGAGGGTTGAGGAAGGAGAGAGAAAACCAAGAGAGAGTGGATTGGGGGGAGAGATTTTATGGTGAGGTTAATTTGGTTATGGTGGAGACAATCGATTGAGATTGAGAGAAGGGGATGGCAGATAGGATAACGAGCTTGTTTGAAAGAGATTTTAAAATAGTTGAAAGCGGTTTTTGTGAAAGTATTTTTAAAAACAATCCTTTGCAAAATTCAAGTAACTCTTAGAAAAGCACTTCAGTAGGGTGGATCAAGTTTTCAAGTGCTTGAAAAAATATTAGCTAATGCTTATTGCAGGAAACACGTCAAGTGCTTAATTTTGAAATCCAAAAATATTTCTCTGAAATCGCTTTAATTTTAAAGGCACTTTCAAACGACCTATGTATATTTTTCAGTGATTGATAGATCAAGTTAAAATTTTATTTGGCATGATTAGGTTGATTTGCTTTTTTTTTTTTTTAATTGTGGTCCTAGCTAATCCATCTACCTTCTACTTAAGTATTACTCATTCCAATTTTTTGTAAATATTTGAATGAAAATTTAGAAAATAAACGATTCGAATTATGAGAGAGAGTATATTATGAAGTTGGCTCAACGTGATATAGTTTTTAACTAATTAGATGCTCATGTTTATATAGATACTTTTACAACATACATACATACATACATACATACACAGTCATAATAAAATTACGTCATAATAGTGAGGCTAGTCATAATTGAGAATCGAACTTATCACATGTATATATTTTTGTCGTATTCATGTGAGTCAAACTCCAACATAATATCTCATCAAACCAAATGGAGACAAATTATTTCTTAAAAGATTGAGGGATGTTAGGGTTATGATTGATCAAAACTTTTTGGGTGTTCAGAGAGTACTCGGTACTCAGGTATTTTAACCATTAAATCTTTATTTTTTATTTTTAAACAAAAATAAAACGGTTAAAAATACGAAGTATGAGATACGATAGAGCACCTAAAAAAAATGATTGATTGTATTAACGGAAAAGAATCAGGCAATAATGTATCAAACCATTTACTATATCTTTTTTATAGCATCTTTAACCATTAAATTAAAGGTCTAGCAATAATGCACCGAATCATCTACTTCCAATTTTGTTTATCTTTTCTAAAAGTATTTTAAATATTAATTTCTGAAATTTTCTTTGAGATTTCCTTTAATACAATGTTAAAGGACAAGGAAAAAGGGCCATGCTCACTTTTCTTGTACAATTGATGAGATTAAGATACTATAAGAAAAGTTCCTATGAAAATCTAAATTCATCATCTAGTGAAATTGAAAACTGTAAGGTTAAAAAAAAGAGCAACATCTTCTTCCCAAATGTAGCCAAAACCCACCCCACTTTCACCTGCGCAGTGCGGAGTAGACCTGTAAACGGGTCGGGTTTATTGGGTTTAGGTCGGGTTCAACCCGACCCGTTAAGTTAACGGGTCACCCGAACCCAACCCGTTAAGCTAACGGGTCACCCGAACCCGACCCGTTAAGCTAACGGGTAACCCGTTTCATCTGTTAACAATTATTTTTTATTTTTTTGCATAAAGTTTATTTTTTGTTATTAAGACTTTACTAAAATTACTAAAATATCATCAACTAACGGGTGCTAACAGGTGTTAACGGGTCCTAACGGGTCAAACGGGTTGACCCAAAGTGACCCGTTACTTAACGGGTTGTTAACGGGTTCACCCGTTAGCGACCCGACCCGTTAATCATCTACCCAAATACAAATATTAACGGGTTGGGTCAGGTCGGGTTAACGGGTTGAGTCCAAAATGCCAAGCCTAGTGCGGAGGCGGAGTGATTGAATAGGGAAAGAGTTGGGCCTTTTTTTTTTCTTTCTTTAGTTTGATTTTTAATTTCTTTAAACATTTTCAAAATATTAAATAGTTAACAGGGATTTTATTACAGGAATAAGTGGATCCAATGATGCCATATCAGCGAACTTAAATTTTTTTAGTAATGTAAAAATTGAGTTTCAAAATGTAAAATGGCGCAAATGTTTAATTTTTTTAATTTTATTATTATTAAGTAGAGATGAAAATGGTTCAAAACCTTTATAATAATTAAGGAAAAAAGAGAGTTTTCAACCCAAGATATATGAGTGAAAACTCAACATCATATTTATTAAGATATTAAACCATATGCAAAATAATAATAATAAAGTGGCGCACATTAAATTTTAGAGAGCAAAATAAAATTAAAGTGGAGTTTCAGATAATACTCCCAAATTAAGCCGAAAAAATAAGCAAGTAAACACAAAATAATCATATAAAAACGGGTTACATCCTCGTGGGATAGTGGGTAAACCATTTGGGATCGAATCGGAAATTAATTAATTAAAAAGGAAAATAAATAGAAATTAAATAATAAGAGTAGAGAAGGCACAAGTGTCAAGGAATTAAGTGAATGAAATGAATGTACGAGAGTGTGCCAATTTGTGTGATTTGTCAAAGGGGAATCGCACGTGAGAGTTCCAAGTTTCTTCAGATCGGTCAATCCTGCCACCTCGAATCTTGCATTTTCTTTGGAATATAATAGTCGCCTCCGGTCAATCATTCTTGTTCAAACCTCCTCTCCTCTTTCGTTTATTTGATTATTTATTCTATTTTTTTTTAATTTGCTAATCAATTAGGTTTTGATTGTTTTTATTTTGTTTTGAGCCACTAAATACACCAATTATCCTTTAATAATAACCTAAGACATTCTTATAAACACAACTTTTTAAGTCATTAAAGGTAGTTGCGGTTTTGTGTTTAGGTTTAGGGCATTACAAAAAAAAAATTAGTTATGAATATATAATGTATCATCCTCAACCGGTTGGACAACTTTCCATTAAACATGATTTTACAAGTCAACTTGTAAGGTTGTGGATATATGATGTATCGTTTTTTACTCAATTTTCTCTTACATTCGTAAAACATAATTATGTCCATTAATTTACAAGGTTTTTTTTTTTTTAAACAACATAAATTTATAAGTTATGGGCATGTGATTAATTGATCTTTAGTCTCGAGGAAAATTTACTTATGTCATTGTTTGGGTCTAAATCCACATTTTTGGCCGAATAGAGTCTCGGGCAAATCGTGGAGTGCTCGGCCAAGAAGTAAAATGCAGTGTTGATGGAGTAGCCGAGTTCCGGTTAGGGATGTTGGGGATTGAGATATTTTCAAATAAGGATTAGAATATATTAAGGATTGATGATTGTTGCTGGTGGAATAAGGAATGAATTAGTCACATAATAAGTCTAGGTTCAAATAATCGAAGAGGGCGAAATTTGGCCACAATAGTTTCAGCCGAGAATAATTCTGAGCATGTTCAGAGAATATGTCGAGGAATTGGAATATTATCATAATTTTTCTACTTTGACATGCTTGGCTATCACAAATTCACCCCTATAAATAGAAGAGGTTCTGCAACATGAAAAACTCCATCAACTCAACAAACAAACAACTCAAACACTCTTCATGAAAAACCCTCGCTCTACATGAAACCTTCTCACAACCTAATTATCCTAACCCCCCATCCCCCTGTCAACACATATTTAGTTCGTCAGAACATCACTGGGTTGACAACCTGCAACATATTCAGTTCGTTGGAACATCATCGAAGCTGTAGAACTTATCATTCTGGAAGTACCTTCAGTTCAGTGGAACATCACTACTTCTAGTTTGGTCGGTTATCTATCCAAATCTATGCCAAGGAATCATCTTTGATTCCTTTGCTAAAAAAAGGCCACTTCATTATCTTCATAGTGAAGTGAATTTTGTTCTATGATTGGTTACTCTCAAGTGCATTTGCAATCCATTATTCAGACAGCCCAACCATGTTCACCATAAAAACTCTCATCTCTTTTGAGTACATGTGTCCCTCTAACTTGATACCGATTCAGTGCACTTATATTCTCACGAATATAGTTGAGGTGGCCAAACCTCGTGCATGGGATTCTAAACTTTGTAGTGAAACATGCAACCTTACCTTTAGGTTCTAGAACCCTAGCCTAAGAGGTGTTCCTTCCTCGGTCGTAGTCGCACAAGTGCAGAAGTTAGCAGCACATTAGACACCACCACCACATCTATTCTACTCACCCAACCGAGCTGAGTTGTGAGTTGGCTTGCTTGCATTCACAAGAATAACATAGTTAACTCATAGTTACTCGGCCTACACGCTACATAAGCTTTATAATTTTTAGAATCAACAGTCATGTCAAATAATCACATGTCTAAGTGTACCATTTCAGTTCTCTTTCACCAAATCGGAAACCTATAGGGTATACCTTGCATATGTTTCATGTCAAATAATCACATGTCTAACTGTTCCATTTCATTTGGCAAAATGGGAATTCCATCGACCTAAAACGGATGAATTATAAAAGTTGATTCTTCATTCAATCCAATGAGGTTGTATAATTGAACAAAGAGAATATATCAATTCTTTTAGGGCACGTTAGTTGTGATGTGTAATAGTTTTGATAAAAGTTGGGTACAAGAGGTGGTAGCTCCTTTATATTATTAGCCAAAATGTAGATAATAAAGCGAAAAAGAAGTACTGAATCTTTAGCTTTTGAAGCTTTTCTCTATTTCTATAGTGCCCGTGCCCTCCTGCGGGGACCTTATAACATCATATCATTCTTCCACAATTGATTAAATTCTATATAGTATTACTCACATTTGTATTGAGAGGGTATATGATGTCATCTCCTCACATTAACTTGTATATCTGGTGCTGCCATATCACATGTCTTTGCTTTTCTTTACGTTATTTTGATACCATTCGTGATTGTAAACCCTTCGAAAAGAGTAGTCACATTGAGAAAATAAGGGACTACAATTACCTTTATTCTTTGTGAAACCAAAGTTATAAATTGGGTTAAAAACATGAATTTTTTTTGCTTCACTAAGCAGCATGTAAGTGAATATTTTCGAATTTTCTAGCAAAGCATAAATAACCAGTTGGGCATGTGTTCGTTACAAGCCGGTTTTGTAAGGATAAGTTGTACTCGTTAGCAGTAACTGTTTGTATCAAAGTTTTATATATGCACTGATTGTATATGCAATCATATATAGTGGTTTAGGGTTTAGGCTGAGGAAGATTTCTAGTACGAAACTGCGACGATCGAATTGTCATGCAATCTAAATGCATCACATTGGAAGGATAGAACCCTATTATATACATAAGCTCTTATAGTAAAGCGGTTTTGTTGTTTTTTTATCCTTGATTCAGTACAGAATGCATTAGGTTAGAAATTAACATGGTGCTCTCATGCGGTCCTAACCCTACAGATCCAGTTCCTCGGCCCCCAATCCATATATTAATAGATGTCAATATATCATTTATACGGTTCTTTTTACTTTAGACATTATCTGTAAATTTCAGAGGCCATGAAAAAAATGTTCTTATCCTATCCTAACATGCTGCTGGCATCTCATTCATCTTGCTGGGTATTTATCATGCCCTCCTATCTCTAAAGGTGGAAACATTTATGCAGCCTTTCACATCTAGGTTGTCCATTGGCCGCAACCCTAAAACCAGAAAAAGAAAAGGTTACAATTAATTAATTTAATTCTTATTAGGTCTTCGTTGAACAACAGGAAGCCAAAAAATAAAAAATAAAAAATTAACTTTAAATTCTTGAGTTGCATGGAGTTTGATAAATTATAACTCGAATTATTAAGAACGTTCACCACTACACTCGAGGTTCTGTATTCAATCTCTCATTTCCCAAATATCCAATGAAAAAATTAATAAGAAATGAATTGTGGATTGAAGGCATGCACCGGCTAGCTAGATGTGATCTCTTGATGTGCAATTTTAAAATGAATCAAAATCATTTTGGAGTAATAAAAGGTTTAAAATCAGTGGCAAGCTAGCTTTACCTTTAAGTTCAAATGCTGCTTATTAGAGCACTTTCATTAAATATAATTACTAGGTAGAGACAAGAAATAAATAAATAAATTATCTATTAAGTATTGGGATTATGGTCCCGTTTAGCAAGCTCATCTGTTGCACTCCAATGAAGCCTCGTAACCTTCTCAGCAACCCTAATAAAGTGATTAAAACATTGGATTTGGGTGTTTTGTTAGTTCGCCAACTCTTTTTGACTAATCAAATTGAATTGATTAAGAAATGACCAAATCCCATGACAATATTGTTTAACCTTGTTTATATAATATGCAAAATCTTGGAGCCTTTGGTCATTGTATACTTTCCACTCACTCATTTCCCAATTCAAATATAGAATAACCCATTTTGTATAATCAAAAGCATAAGGATTTATAGCCATTTGAATAATACCACGATTCAATGATTGCCACTATCTCCTTTGTGTATACCTGCAGAATCTTGCAGGGTCCCTCTTCCCTTAAAGTTAGGGTTCAGGGCTTCCAATCTTAATTTTTCTGTAAACTATTCTCCATTTGATGACATCAATCATCCCTTTAACTCAATCACACAATAGTTAGTAAAATCCTTAGTTTAATGTATATTAATATGTTAATGAGTTTCTTATGAACCAAGGTTACATCATTGCACCGTCACACCATTTTGGCACATACATACACTAAAAAATTGTTATTTTGATAGGTTGCACACACACACACACACATATATATATATATATATATATAAGTAAGATTCTTCATGTACTCTCTGTCATTTCATGTTTTTGCACAATTTTTATGATGTTGGCACGATAATTAACATTAAACAGTGAGATGATAGAGAATCTATAGAGAGAGTCTCACTTTTGAGAGAATCCTCTTAGCAAGTATCAATAGTTAATATGCTTGTCGAATTTATAAAACCTAAGAAAATGTGAAAGGCTCTTCTAATGATAAATACCTGATTTTAGGATTCATGGGCTACATTACGTGTTATGTGGGTTTAATATAGGTTCGGGTCATAATATGGTTGGGTATCCGGGTCATATTAATGATTTGTATTGTATGATGCACTCTTGGGTTGTTCAGCTTCCGCTCAGCTTCTTAATATTATTTTTGTGATTAGGACAGAAAGGTTAGATTTGCCATAGAAGAGGCACTGATTAGGAGCTTTTGATTGATTGTACAATAATTTCCCAAAGCTGGTGGAAGTTGATTAATTAGTTAATCAAAAATTTGTGTAGCTGTTTGATCATACTTCAACTAATATGTGACATATAATTGGCATTAATCTTTAGTGACTCAAAGCCTCAACCCATTTGAATGGAAAAATATTTAATTAATTAATTGATTAGGTCCTAATCTTATGTATATATGTAGTGGGTGGTGGGTCAGTTTAAGGGATATAGATCCTCTAAATGATGGAGAGATCTTTGTTTAACTAAGAGTAGGTTTGGCTGTTGCGTTGTAAGTTGTAATTAGCAGTTCGTGTTGGTTTTTAGGGGAGGACAATTTATAACAAGAATAAAAAGCCAATGCCAACACAAGTCATCACACGTACATGCTCTGACTCGGATGAGATAAAACAGATTCCCCAATAAGCAATTGGATTTGATATAGGTGCGTAATTTAGAGGATCCTTGTTAAAATATGTTGTCTAATTTGTAATTTAAGAGCAAGTGGTGAATGGTGCCTTGGTGGTTAGAGTCGTCTTGTTCAATCCGTTGCATTTCGAATTTAACCCCCTTTTTCTTTAGTGTAAATTAGTAGTAAGCTTGGTTAGTAAATTCGGAAAATCGACATAGGTGCGTAAATTTGCTGAAAGATATTTCCGTTTTGTGTATATTTCTCAATTATAGGGAAAATACATTGGCAAGAGAAAAATTATAAAAAAATAATCCATATTTAAAAAAATCAGGCATAGTGTATTTGTCACATTTATATTACTCTTCTTAATGCACATATTTTTCACATACGTTTCAATGATACAAATCTTATAGGCAAAAAAATGGGAGCTTTATATATAGAAACAAAAACTTACATCATATTTCAAGAAATTCCACTAGTTTTTAAACATGTCAATAAGAGACAAAAACTTTAACCCGTCATCGACCATTTTTGCAGAATCAGTTTAATCCGGCATCGACCATTTTTGCAAATCAGTTCAACCCGTCTTCAATTATTTTGCAGAATCAATTCAACCTCTTCGACCATTTTTGTAGAATCAGTTCAATTCGTCTTCGACTATTTTTGCAAAATAAGTTCAATCAGTCATTGACTCCTTTTGCAGAATCTGTTCATCCCGTCTTCAACTATTTTTGCAGAATCAGTTCAAACCCGTCTTCGACCATTTTTGCAGAATCAGTTTAATCAGTTCTCAACCATTTTTGCAGAATCAGTTCAACTCATGCTCGGTCATTTTTGTAGAATCAAGGAGAAGTAAAGAGAAAAGGGGAAGAAGATAAACCTAAAACATTCAATATCTTCATTCATAATTGTCAAATGAGTAGGAAGATACCTAAACACATAGAAGTTCAGTAACTACAACCCAAAATAATCAATTCATCAAACACTATTTGTACATTTGCTGCCAACAACTCAGTTGAGTGAATTCTTTCCCTAATTAAGATGCCACACATGAACCACATATCATGCATTGCTTGATCGGATGCGGCCATGTGATGGATGAGAGAGGCCATGAAATCGAAGGGGGCGTCCATTGTGACTTCACTCTATCTCTTAGCTATTTCATCAAACAATTATAGTGTATTTACCAACAGAGTCTACAAAAGACATGAACTCGACATAGGCATGAAGGCCTCCTCTTCTAAAAATTGATATAGAACAATTGGAGAAGCAAAGCAAATAGTATCAGGCTTAAATGAACTTACTTTTTTTATGATGATATAAATACAACAAGTGTTTTACATCAATTTGGAGGTATTATTACACCCTTCATCTGCGCACACAATCTCTATCCACCGAGTATAATATGCAGAATTGAATTTCGCACGAGCATATCTAATCAAACATCTTTCACAAAATTTCAGCTATAAAAGAAAAAACTTTGGAAATTAAAAAATGGGGCATTTGATTCCGAGCCAATTTTTGCAGGATAGGGACATCCAACGAATCTGTACATTCATTGTAAACCCACTAAGCCCCAGTTTTGGGTTGAGGTGATTTTAAAAAAAGCTCTTATGAAAAAAAGCTGGGAGTGTTTTTGGTGTTTGGTAAACTTAAAAAAAAATAGCTTATTTTGGAAGCTGCTGTGAGAATAAGCTGAAATCAAAGGAAAAAGCTGAAGCTGCAATTTGTAGCTTTGGAAAACTGGCTTTTTTTCAAAGCACACAGAACTACAGTGCTCCTTTAATGAAAAGACCCACTATCAGACTGCTTTTTTTTCCAAAAGCACTTTTACAAAAAAGTTTACCAAACACTCTGCTGATTTATTTCACAGCCGCTTATTCTCACAGCACAGCCGCTTATTCTCACAGCATCTTTTTTTCAAAGCACAGCAATACCAAACCAGCCCTAAGAATGATCAGTTCTTATGCCAATTTTTTAAAAATCTAATTTTAATGCTGGGTTTTGTAGCTAGAAACCAAGGAAGAAAATATCGGTGATATCGGAAATATCGGTAGTCCGAAAACACGGAAATATCGATGGAAATATCGGTAAAATATCGATATCGATAAAAATTACATGGAAACCACGGAAATTGTAAGAAAAACTTGGAAATTTTTATTGAAACTTTGTAGGATGTTTATTTAGTCAATTATCTATTAGTTTATCACAAAAAATTGGAAGGAAATGCATTGCATGATGGATTTAACATTATCAAGTTGATTATATAGCGATCTGACAAACATTATGAGTGTAGAAAATATGTAGTAATTAATGAAAGAAGTCTAAACACACCATAATCATTTATATATAATGAATTAGTACAATATTTTACACTTTAGTACCACATAGAGTTCCTATGAGGTTCAAATTTGTCACTATCTTCATCATCTCTATGTGTAGAATGAGTGTATTGTGAAGAGTAGTTATCAAATGATAAATCCCCAAAATAGTTTTGCATGTAATTGTTAATATGCCACCCATATGGATCTGAGATTGGTTGAGGTTGTCTATAAGAAAAATCATTTGAAGATTGAGGCTGGGATTGTTTCCATGAGTCGCTCGATTCCATCCCAACAGGAATGGGATATGAAGGGTAGGGAAATGGTTGGTTATGAGTATAACCATAGTTACTACTTCCCAATCCAACAGAGTCTGAAGTTCTAGATAACGAGTCATCTTCTTGACTTGACAAAATCCCTTTGCCTCTTTCTCTGCGAGTATAGTCCTTCCCTATGGCACCAATTCCTGGTCCTGCTCGCCTACTGCCATGGTCATCATCCTGTGTTGCATGCGTGAAGTTTGCCTCACCAGTGAAGGGGCTCATATATCCGGGAGGTGGTGGTCCATAATAGTTTCCATATCCACCACCACTACCTCCAGCTCCACTATGTCCTTCATCATTCCCACCTCCGGTGGTAGGTGAGTCTCCTGATCTTGTACTAGAGCTATCATTAGTATCAGCACGATGTTGTGGTTGTGTAGGATTGGAAAAAGGTGGAATTCCAGTGTTGCTTGGTCTTGGGTGCAAAAGTTCTTCGAAAGAGTCAGCGCTGCTAGATCCCACCTCCTCCTCTAATACTCTTTCTACATTTATCCCTTCATTACGTGCTTCTTCAGCAACTCTGGGAGCTGGGTTGCCTTCATCATCATCTAAATGAAGAGGTCTAATCCATTGAAAAAGTTGGTTACCCTCCGTATCATCATCTTCACCAACAATATCAAACACATCTAGTGGGTCACCACGGTCGACATGATCGATTTCTGCTTCCTTATCTCGAATTTGAAGCTTCATGTTGTAGTAGCAATAAACTAATTTTTCCAAGCTACTATGAGCCAACTTATTTATTTGCTTTGTGTGTATGAGTGCAAATGTGCTCCAATTTCTTTCACAAGCAGATGAGGAAGTTGTTTGTGATAATACTTTTATTGCTAACTTTCTCGCAGTTGGTGCATCGGTCCCATACATGATCCACCATTCAGCTGCAATGAAAAATAATGTTGATAAGCCTAATAACTCCAACAAATTCTATTATAAACTTATAGTGAAATATGTTTATACTCACTAGGAGACATATTTGTTCGAGCAGCAACTGATGTTGGTTCTCCAAATGTTCTTCTTGCATCTTTAAACCATGTTAGCTGAATACAATAAATTGTGTTAGTTTAATCCAACAAAGTAATTATTATAAATTAAGTAATTGTGTACCTCATTTCCAAATTGGCCAACTGCTGGTGATGTAGGGTCTAATTTAGAGTATACATTATGTACAGCACGTATAAGGTCACCATCATCTCCAACACCGGGTCTGTATTGGTATCGGGGATTCAAATAATATGCTGTTCAAAGAAACATATACTCTAATAAGAGAAATAATACTTATGCAACTAAAGAAATGAATTGCAAATTATGACATAATTTATACCTGCTGCATGCAAATCGTGGTATAATGTTTTATACCATCGGTCTTCAATTATTTTTACGACCCACCTTGCACCATGTTTTCTTTCCAATTCATCCTTCACTACACGCATCAACTCATATACTGCCCCCATAGTAAGATACACTTCTGTGTCAACGATCCGTAAAACTTTGTAAAGAGGTTCAAACACTTGACACACATGTTCTGTATGACTCCAAAAAGCATGATCAAGCACTATACTTTCCACCATACGACCTGTATTTGAGCGGCTGAAATTGTGGTTGGCCCAATCGTCACTAGTGAATAGTTGCTTCAACCCTGCTTTCTTCTTGAGTAGGCTGTTTAATGCAATATAGTTGGTGGCGAATCGAGTGGTAGCTGGACGAATAATTTCTCCTCTGCAAAATTCACGCATCTTTGCCAACAACCAACCGTGATTGTAAATATAATTTGTGATCGTTCTAGCTCTTTTGACCACAGTAGCAACATTCTCTCTCTTCCCCATTGCCTCAAACATAAGATCAATACAATGTGCTGCACATGATGTCCAAAACACATTATGATGCTTCATTAACTTTTTTTCCAGCTTTGACAAATGCAGAACCGTTGTCGGTCACGACTTGGACAACATTATGCTCTCCCACCTCCATGATTACATCCCTCAATAATTTGTAAATATACTTGTAATTCTTTATATGGTCTGAAGCATCAACAGACTTCAAAAAAATTGTCTTTCCCTTGGAGTATACCATGAAGTTGATGATAGATAATCTGGTCGGGCCGGTCCATCCGTCACACATGATTGTGCAACCATTAGTTTCCCACTTTGACCTCAACTTGTTAACATACTCGCCAATGTCTTTATACTCCATATCCAAATATTTGTTTCTTATCTCATAGGGAGTGGGAGGTTGTACTCCAACACCGGCATGTTGACATCCCACTACCATATTTTTGAAATGATGTGATGATGCCTTCGCAGCAGGGATATTTTCATAGATAAAGAACTTGCTAATTAGACGCCTCATTCCCTCCTTCACATTACCTCCCTTGAAATAACTCCAAACACTTTTTTGACGTGCGTTGGATGACTTATATAAACTTGGGGCTATTGGTGGTGTTGGTTGTGATTCTCTAAGACTGCCTCCCCGTCTCATTTGTGCACCACCACTTATCCCGGAACCTTGTCCCCTATTAGGAATTTTATGAAGGTGTTCTCTTTCCCATGCTGACTGTTTGGAGGCACGTAATGCTTGTTTCAAACTGCGTCGTTCTTCAGGTCCCATGTCATCATCACATTCGTCCTCATCGTCATCATCATCACTGTCAACCGCTTGGCCATAGACTTCTCCCCGTAGCCTAGCTCGAATATTTTCCATTCCCTGTGTTATCTTTTCCTTCTGCTGTTTTTTATTTTTTAATAATGTGCTGATGAATGCCTTCACTTCTGGGGGGACATTATCGCATCGTTGGACATTTTTTGATGGATCTAATCCACTAAGATTATACTTCAGTCGTGTCACTCCGCCACTCTTCATTACCCGACCACAATATTTGCAAATTGTGCCATGTTTGTTTCCGTCTATTGGGTCTCCATGTTCCCAAGCTGGATCACGTTTACTGGACATCTTAAACGTACCTATATTTATTTTTCATGAAAATTAGACAATTATTTTTTGATAAAAATAAGAGAACCTAAATAATAAAGTTATTCTACAGAAGAATTAAATACAAAGTAAAGAAAATGATTGTAAAAATTTAAGTAATTATACAAATAATATGGAATAATAAAACCTAATATTAATGAATAATAATCCAATTTGATAATAATTCAATTTGTATAATAATAATCCAATTTGATAAAAAAAAAATCCTAATATAAAACATGGTGATGAATAATAATCCAATTTAATGAATAATAATCCAATTTGATAATAATCCAATTTAATGAATAATCCACCAATTTGATAAAAAAAAATAATCCTAATATAAAACATGGTGATGAATAATAATCCAATTTGATAATAATAATCCAATTTGATAATAATCCAATTTAATGAATAATCCACCAATTTGATAAAAAAATAATCCTAATATAAAACATGGTGATGAATAATAATCCAATTTGATAATAATAATCCAATTTGATAATAATCCAATTTAAT
This sequence comes from Malus domestica, assembly GCF_042453785.1. Lineage (NCBI taxonomy): Eukaryota > Viridiplantae > Streptophyta > Magnoliopsida > Rosales > Rosaceae > Malus > Malus domestica. Next base: position 20,748,618 of record NC_091674.1, on the reverse strand, counting down.
GAATAATCCACCAATTTGATAAAAAAAAATAATCCTAAAATAAAACATGGTGATGAATAATAATCCAATTTGATAATAATAATCCAATTTGATAATAATCCAATTTAATGAATAATCCACCAATTTGATAAAAAAAATAATCCTAATATAAAACATGGTGATGAATAATAATCCAATTTGATAATAATAATCCAATTTGATAATAATCCAATTTAATGAATAATCCACCAATTTGATAAAAAAAATAATCCTAAAATAAAACATGGTGATGAATAATAATCCAATTTGATAATAATCCAATTTAATGAATAATCCACCAATTTGATAAAAAAAATAATCCTAATATAAAACATGGTGATGAATAATAATCCAATTTGATAATAATAATCCAATTTGATAATAATCCAATTTAATGAATAATCCACCAATTTGATAAAAAAAATAATCCTAAAACAAAACATGGTGATGAATAATAATCCAATTTGATAATAATCCAATTTAATGAATAATCCACCAATTTGATAAAAAAATAATCCTAATATAAAACATAGTGATGAATAATAATCCAATTTGATAATAATAATCCAATTTGATAATAATCCAATTTAATGAATAATCCACCAATTTGATAAAAAAATAATCCTAATATAAAACATGGTGATGAATAATAATCCAATTTGATAATAATAATCCAATTTAATGAATAATCCACCAATTTGATAAAAAAATAATCCTAATATAAAACATGGTGATGAATAATAATCCAATTTGATAATAATAATCCAATTTAATGAATAATCCACCAATTTGATAAAAAAATAATCCTAATATAAAACATGGTGATGAATAATAATCCAATTTGATAATAATAATCCAATTTAATGAATAATCCACCAATTTGATAAAAAAATAATCCTAATATAAAACATGGTGATGAATAATAATCCAATTTGATAATAATAATCCAATTTAATGAATAATCCACCAATTTGATAAAAAAAATTCCTAATATAAAAGAATAATAATCCAATTTGATAATAAAAAAACCTAATATTAATGAATAATAATCCAATTTGATAATAAAAAAATCTAATATTAAAGAATAATAATCCAATTTGATAATAAAAAAACCTAATATTAATGAATAATAATCCAATTTGATAATGAAGATGGTAAGGGAAATAAAATAATAAATAATATTAAACATATTAAAATTATCCTAGGGAATAATTATACAACATTACTTAATTACTTAAAACAATTAACATTAACATTACTTAATTACTTACAAAAATTAACATGCAAGTATTAATTACTTAAAAAGATTAACATACGAGTCCACACAAATTTATTTGTTGTTGTATAAATTACAATAATATAAATTTAAGTTTGTAAACTTACCTTAAATATGGAAGTCTTTGTGTTCAAGCTTTGGAATGGATCTGGAATGACTTTGAAAATGGTAAGGAAAATAAAATAATAAATAACATTAAACATATTAAAATTATCCTAGGGAATAATTATACAACATTACTTAATTACTTAAAAAATTAACATGTAATTGTTAACATTACTTAATTACTTACAAAAATTAACATGCAAGTATTAATTACTTAAAAAAATTAACATACGAGTCCACACAAATTTATTTGTTGTTGTATAAATTACAATAATATAAATTTAAGTTTGTAAACTTACCTTAAATATGGAAGCCTTTGTGTTGCTTGGCTTTGGAAAGGATCTGGAATGGTTTTGAAAATGGTATGGGAAGAAGAAGAAACGAAAATTCTGTGAATGCCTCTGATACTCCACTGGATGAAAGAATGTAAGTATATAACAGACATTGACACTGTTTTGCATGTGAAAGACTCTTACTGACTGTCACACGATTTCATTATGAAAGCAGTATTATTTGTTGTCCATGTTCTGAAATTGCAAAAAGTTCTTTGGATCATTGGATCAAATAGCTAGACATAGGTTTTGAATGATTTGGTTTTGAATAATTTGGAGCATTGGATGCTTTTTTTTTCTTACACGCCACCACTCAGACAGTCAAAAAGACTGAAGAACTCACACTCCACCACACACACACTTCGAGACCCCCCACACCACACCACACACGCACACCACACACGTACACCACACACGGAGCTCAGTCTCTCTGTCGATCATTCATTTCCCACTACCACATTCTCGAATCCTCTCAATCTCTCTCTTCTCTCTTCTCTCTCTCTGAGGTCTGAGCCTTCGTTCTCACTGAGAACTTCTCAGTCTTCTCCCTCCCTTCCCCCTTCTCCAGTTCTTCCACACACACACAGAGACATCATCTCTCGAATCTCGATCCTCCTCGTCCGTGTCTCCGTGTCTCCCTGTCTCCCTCTGCTCCTCCCATCTCACCCGCCCTAAACCCAGCCGTCGACACCACTCGATAACCGCCTTCTAAACCACCTTGATCCATGGAGATCAACCGGAAATCATCGTAGTCCCAGCCGTCGACACCACTGAGGAGCACGACGTTGTCCCAGCCGTCTTGGATTCGTGAGGAAGACGATGTTCCCAGGCTCCTACTTCTCTTCTTCTCGGCTTTTACTTTAAATTTTTGTACAGATTTCAATTTTTCTGCATGTTGCACCTTTGTTGTACTGAAATTGATTTTAGGGATTTAGGAATTAGGGTTTCTATTTTTGTACAGATTGCGATTTTTCTGCATGTTGCTTGATTTTTGTACTGAAATCGATTTTAGGGATTTAGGAATTAGGGATTCAGTTCATTTGCTTTGAATTCGAATTTGGGGATTTATGGATTCGGTTCATTTGCTTTGATTTTTGTACTGAAATCGTTCTTCTCGGCTTGTAAATTACAATTTTTGTACAGATTTTCTGCATGTTGATTTTTGTACTGAAATCGATTTTAGGGAATCCTGTATTGTAGATTCAGTTCATTTGCTTTGAATTAGAATTTGGGGATTTAGGGGTTCGGATTATTTGCTCCGGCTGTGTTCTCCGATGAGTCCATACCAAATATCGCGATAGTTTCGAAAATATCGCGATATTCTGCCGAAAACAAGTTGGATAGTTAATAAAATATCGGGGTCCCAAAAAAACGATAATATCGGCGATATTTCGCCGATATTATCGATATTTTCTTCACTGCTAGAAACCACCCATGCTTATCATCAACAAGGCATCACGTAGGATCATCTTCAAAATCCAATGGAATAAGACCCTCAAATTTTCAAAATTATAACTCAATGACTTGAATACGTCAGCCGTCAGGTCCCTTTTTTTTGTGCAAGGAGAGTTGTCCTACATTGGTTGTTATGTGCTTATATGATTTTGGACTACTCCTCGTATTGTTAATTAGTTTTATGGTGAAACCTCAATTTCATCATGGTATCAGAGCGGGTTGTCCTCGTGTGAAGCCAACTGGCCACACGCGCTCCATGTCATTTAATTGTTGTTCACGTGTAGGCTTGAAAATCCACCACATATGCGGGGCGTGTTGAGAATTGTCCCACATTGGTGAGGAACAAGGTTTGCTATGTGCTTATATGGTCTTGGGCTACCCCTCATATTGCCAATTGATTTTATGGTAGAACCTCAATTTCATCAAGAAATACTTACGAAGGGGGAGAACCTGCAAATTGGCTTCTAAGTTCATGAAGGTTGAAGGGAAAAAGCGTTGAAGGTTGAAGAGAGCTAGGAGATGTGAGCCAATGAAGGACTGAAAACAAATACCGGAACGGCGGAGAAGGTATGAACGGCCAGAAACTCTAGGCCACATCATCACCATTAACGAGGTGTAGTCTAGCGGAAACAGTGGTGGCGGAGGAAGAGAAGGGAGCAAAAGATATAAAAGGCTTTACCGGTTTAAAGGGTATTTTAGTAATTTACACTTTAGTGAATAAAAAACCAATAATGTCATTTTTTACATGTATTAACTCTTGTCTTTTCTTGAAATGTTTAAAAAGTGTTGTCTGAATATAAAATGAAGTGTTAAAAGTATACTTTATGTGTAATTTTTCCAAAAAAAAAAAAATCATAAATAAATAAATAAATATTATGGCAATGAACAAAAATTTCACCGTATTTTTTCCGCAAAATTTGCCAAAAGATACGTGTACATGATATATAAGTGTAATAATATTACTAACTCTAGTTTTGAGAGAGTCCCATTATCATTTCTTTTTTTTAATACGTGATGTTGATATCAATACTCCGGTTACAAATCTTTGTAGATATCATGACATCATCTCATTGGATTGTCAAACAAGCCAATTAGTGATACAAGAAGATCTTCCCCACCTATTTTATACATTAATAACGTGATCAGTCATATGACAAAAGAGAGCCATATAATTATGTACGACAAGTAATATGGAACATTTTCTAGTGGAGCAAGCCATAAATCATTTCAATTTTCCACATCTCAAAACAGGTAAAAAAAATATCAAATCAAAATAATGAGTACTAGTGCTTAAGGGTCACAATCTACCTTTCTGTCTTATGGCCATCCAAACTCCTCCAAGAATGCCAATACAACTCAATTTGACCAACCAAATCCAGTCTGCATTGTAATATACAGAGACAGATTAAAACAAATCATATTAGTCTGATAGCACCTAAAGAAGATCTACACACAAATAAAAACAATCACCTTCTTAATTTCTAATACAATTTAAGTGATCAATTTCGAATCCCCTATCCCGAAAGATTAGGCTTGTTTAAGATAGAGTCTTGTTAGAAAGAAAAAAAGTGATTAAGTGCATACCTGGGGTATGTACTCACCACCACCACCAGTTGCTCCAGTCATTCTCACATCATATTTTTCATCCATTGTGGCTGTTTTCTGGAAGGCAACATAATTGGTTCTGATCCACCTCACAGCAGTGTCTTCTGCCATTGATTTTGCTTCTTCTAATCCAGAATTTAGCAGACCTTCAACTATCATGTGCTGAAGTGGAGCCCAACCATTTGGAAAGTCCCCGTTTTTACAAGTTCCCACAAAATAACTAAAAGATATCGAATTTAGTTTGGTTTCACTTACCATTGTTGTGTTGAGTTTGTGAGGGATGTTGCAATACCAGCAGCACAAATCGGTCCTGAGCTTTGAAGACTTTTTGTAACTTTCTCCACCACAGAAGCAGCTTCACTCACACAAAGTGTAAAGCCTTTTCTCAGTTTACAACGTACATGAAAAATAATAAAAATATCTATCTTCTTATATGTTTTTTGGTGCATGATATGAAAAATATGCAGCTAACGCAACATTTAGAATCACAATTTCTTTCAGTGACGGATAGTGGAATACTGTCATGTTTAAGGTTAAGAATTTCGGGTTCAGCATGATGCAATTTCGGAAGCACAAACCTGAGTAAAATGGCTCAAGCCACAAAGGAACGAAGTTTGAAGCATATACATTCTGATTCTGGTTACAACCTTCCCATCTTTGATATTCCTAAAAGGGAAATTTTATTCAGACCCATTTATCCTCTTTTTACACCCAGCTTATCTTTTTTTATCTTGAAATTCCAAAAGTACCCAACAATTCTTTTTTTACACCCATAATGAAAAAGAACAAAAAATAAAAAATAAAATTGCAACACTAAAAAATTCCGGTTACCCCATCTCTCCAATCCCCAACCACCTCCAATTTCTACCCGTCCCTAACCCACCACCCCCCCCCCCCCCCCCCAACAATGAAAACCCCAAAAATCTTCACCCATTTGGGGTATCTAAAGCTTGGCTGGGATTGAAGTTAATGGGATCGAAGTTGAGAGCTATGGTAAACGCCCAGAGATACCACCATCACCTAGAAAGAATACTTGTAGCTGCTGCATGCTTGAGCTGCATGCATGACACAGTTACGCACTTAATTCTTTGTCATTTAATATTGTTAGCTTTGCTAATGGATAAGGTTTTCTGTTTTCAAAGTAACTGCTTGATTGTTATTGGAAAAAAAAAATCAGTACATTAAACTTTGGATTTCAATATGGATGAGTATTTTGCTTGCCTTCATGTTCAATAGATTGAAGCCTACCCGAAAACAACAGATGTGCTTGTTCGTAACCATGGGATCTATGTCTGGGGAGACTCGTGGATCAATGCTAAGACTCAGGTGATGCTTATGATGCTAATGGTTTGGCAGTCAGAGTAATTGTCAAATCTTATGTTAACTGTTGATACAGATGGCTAACATATGGATCTGGAAGTATGGAGCCTTCAATCCTCTTTAGTGGACAGTAGGGAATGTGGCAGTGGGGGTTGGGGAAGGGTAGAAATTGAGAGTGGTTGGGATTTGGAGAGATAGGGTGGCCGGAGTTTCCTAGTGCTTGAATTTTATTTTTATTTTTTGTTCTTTTGATTTTGGGTGTAAAGAGAAAATTATTGGACACATTCAGAATTTTAAAATAAAAAATAACAAGTTGGGTGTAGAAAGAAGATAAATGGGTCTAAATAAAATTTCTCTCCCTAAAAGCTTATCAATAAGAAGAAATTAGGACAACCGCCATTATAACTGTCAGAAAATTAAAGAGTTCCACGACTATACACCACATTGCATGTGTTTCTGTTGAGCTAGTAATCTAGCCATTGTCCCTTCTTTGCATCCCAGAAAACAGCTTTTATGGCCTTATGCCTTGCTTTAGAAGCTTTCAGGAAGTGCTCGGAAATGTTGTAGTCTCCTGTGACTTTTGCATGGACAGAAATGTCATGTTCCACCTACATTAACAGATAAAATAGATATTTTATTGTTTTCAGAACATATAATTTACAGGGGCTTCTTTTGTTAAGAGTCGAGAGACATACCCTTGGTAAGAATGCATTCAGATCAACCAGTAAAATCCATGTGGTAGCCAACGTTGTAAAATCCGAATGGTTCCTGCAACAAGAAAACAAAATCCTCACAAGTTAAGGCATCCTAAATTTTAAAAGTTGACTCATTCCTAGAAGGATATGAATATACAAACTACATTACATCATTTATCTTGTACTGAAATCCCATCCAGTCTCGCAGTTGATGCCACTTCCAGGAAAAATTGCTATTTCTCAGTAGCGTTCGAGATATTGGAAGCCAATTCCTTGTCCTGATAGGCATAAGATGTTAAAATGGGATACTAGTTTCTTTTTCTAGCTCTTCTTTTTTCTTTTCTTTTCCCGCCACTGATATAAACAGCAAAAATGTTTTTCAAATAAAGCACGTAGCGAGGGCATACAATGGTTGAAGATTCAGGCCTCGGTGTGTTCCACATTGCATAGTATCGACTCAAAGTGTGATTCTGAGATTTAGAATCCTGAACAATTACCTTATGAATACCTACAGAACCAGAAAACCAAATTAAAACTATTTAAAACCAACTGCAGATACCTTTCATCGAAAAAGTTTCTCATGATACCTGAATTCCAAAACTCATGTTCTTTGTTGAGTGCAGGGAGAGCCTTCCGAACCAACTCCACATCGCCCGTCCGCTTGTATATTTCATGAACCATTGCACTCAGAAGTGGTGGTTGGCTGCAAATTTTTAACCCATGATCAATCTTGCGGATCAACATGATAAATGGGGAATGCTCAATTGATGCTAACTTGGAATGCTTCATTTTTTATATTTAGAATTTGGCATCTCAGATTAGGGAGGTGAAGTTTATGTATGTTCAGTGGAGTGGCAACCTCGCTGCCCATGCAGTGGCTTCCTATGCTACCTTGCGTGGTGGTTCATTCCTATGGGATGCTTATGGTCCTGAATTTCTTTTTAATATTCTTGTAGAAGATGTAAACGTTTCTATGAGAATTTAATAAAATCTATCATTTGACAAAAAATATATATATATATATTGCTGATCAATCTTGCTTGCAGCAGAAGTTATACGAAGTAAAAACAATAAAGTTAGAAAAAATAAGAAGTGAATGAAGCATTACCTTCTGTTAGTGTAATAGATCCTTGCACCATTAAGGACATATCCATATTCCTCTATCATGAAAAGGAGTCAAAATATTTTGGGAAAATTAGAATCCCTTACAGTTTTTTTATATCATTTAGATTAAACATCTATGCTTTTTTAAAATTTGATTAAAGTACTTTGATTAATATTCACCTTTACTTTTTAAAATTAAAATAATTTTTGAATTTATCATTTTATCTGCATGATACATTTTTCCTCATTTAGTGGAGATATTAGTAATTAAACTATATTTTCTCTTCTTCCAAATATGTTAGATCAAAGTTTTTTTTTTATTTGTTATGCAAACATTTAATATTATTTCTTTTTTTCATATGGTTTTTTCTTTTTCAAATAGTTGGCGATCAACATAAAAGCTCCGTGTAATTTTTTTTATTTTTTTTCAATTTTTTTGTGAAATTATATAAATATATATATATATATTGCTGTTTTTTTAAGTATAGTTGTTGACGAATTATTATTAGGTACAATACATTACGTATATATTATCTGCAGGTACGTTTGAATTTATAAAAATAATTAATTGGTACGTTTATTTGCAATTATGGTACTTTTGATTTTATACATATTGTTAATATTGGTACATTATTTTTATTTTGGTACGTTTTATTTTGTACACATTGTGTATTGATACGTTTATATTATTCTCAATCCTATTTTCTCTTAACGTACTAAAAGAAAAACTTATTTCGGTATGTTTGATTTTGGGGGATTTAAAAATATTTTAAACTATTTTGGAAAGAATATATCTTAAATCGTAGATAATTATTGCTAAATTGTAGCATTATTGTGAAAATAAATTGAATCTAACCAACTTTTTATTTTTTTTTACAATTATCTCTAATGGAAGAGAGTAATCAAAATGCTAGATTATAGGAAATTTGTTACAATATAATGTGCATATAGCACCAAAATTATGACAAAAATAAATTTAATCATATCATTAAAAGGCATGGATGTCACAACCCGTCCCGAAAATGTACATTATTTTGTTATCGTTGATGTGAAAATACTAAATGCCCTCGAGCGTTTGTGGCATCGTGGGACTAGGTGTGGTTGTGGTTGAGGACCAATGTATTAAGTCCCTACTAATTTGGACCCAATTGGAGGTAAGAAAATTTTTGGTTGTGATTGGTGTACACTTTGGAACCACACACTCACATCCATACCCTTTCCCTCTCCTCTCTCCCGTACTCTCTCGCAGACTCACTCTCTCTTTCTTCCCTCTCCTCCGTACAGACAAGGTCGAACCAAGCCAAATCATCACGGATTGAAGAAGAAATTGGTACCATTGTGTTCGTGAGGACCATACGAGTACAAAGGTACCAATTTCAAGTAAGAACTCGTTCGATTTCACGTTGAAAACTCAAGCTCCAAGTTAAGCACTATTCATGAACTTTCGAATGGTTGTATTTTAAGACAATCCAAGCTCATAGCGAGCTTAGTGAGGTCCCAACGAAGCTCGGAGTGCTTCATTTAAAGGTTTCGGACATTGGGATCATGAGGTTCAAAGGTGGCCGATTTTGGTGAGATTTTTCCAACGTGTTTTCGAAGGATTTGAGGCTCCAAAGAGGTATAACCTTCTTCCTCTTGAAATTTGTGACATTTGGGTGAAGATTTCGTAGAAAATGGTGCAAAAACGAGAGAGAAATAGGCAGTTGCAGGTCTGCCCAGAATCCGGCACCGGTGGCACTATTCCGGCATCTGGAGGTTGAAGGTGATACGCGTGAGCTATAGGAAAAAAATTTCTAAAAATATCACGATGTTCGTAAGGTTGTGTAGGTCACGTTGGTATATTCATATACCCGTTTTGAGCTATGTATGAAAAGTTATTAGCTAGTTTTGCTTATATGCTTTAAAATAACGTTTTTATAGTTAATTCGCATATAGGTGAGACTTATCCCGAGGACGAGCGTATCTACGGGCGACTCGGGGGTTACGACCCGTCGACATATCAGTGAGTGGGCTTTTGTTTTCAGTATATAATTATATGCTTGATATATTTCCCAGAAATGTGTTTTAAATGAAAGTATGCTTTGAAATAATATGCCAAATGCCTTTATATTCTGAATATGCATTTCATGGTTGCATATATATATAATTGTGGTGTTGTGGAGGCATATGTAAGTGCAGGTAAGTTATGTTTAGTCTTGGTGAACTACGAACGGCTTGATCCCTGTTTAGGGTACGTAGACAGTCTAACGAGAGGTTAGGTGCAGCCATTCAATAAATGAGATGAACATGTTGATTGTCTATATGAGATATGATTGAGAAATGATGAACTCATAAACCTGCACCCTAGATGATTGCGATTTAGCCAAAAAGAGTTGGCACATGCCTGTATATTATGTCACCTACCGCACCATATGCTTACATTTGATCCAATTTAGGTGCACAGTCTTGTCGTACAGACCACTATAGGTGGTTCCATTTCGTAGATGACTAACTATTTATCGCACAGCTAGCATGAGGGCGTAGCATTGAGCATAACTATATCACACCCAACCTTGTCGTACAGACCATTTCAGTGGTTCCGACTTATATGCAGTGTATTGCCGTATAGGTCATAGAAGTGACTCCGGCTAGATTGAGTTTGAGCTATAAATTTAGCCATACATACCACCTCAGGGGTTCCGGCTATCATATCATATTCCTATGAATCTATTCTTACCTAAATTGTAACTCTGTTATATCTTGGCATGGTTTATATACATGTGAAGATGATTACGTAAAGCATGATTTGAATTGATATATGTTCATATTCGTTTATGTATATATTTGTATCTTGATTCTGGGAAAATTATACATGTTTTACAACGAGGGGCTAGATATGTTGATAAATGAAATGATTTTGTAAAACATTTGTTTTTGCCCACTCACGTTTTCTGTTTTGCGCCCCTCCAGGTTCTAAGTAAGATTGTTGTTGGTGGCTCGGGATCTTCGGTAGTTCTGACCTATTTGAATAATAGTAGGACATTTCTGGTACTGTGTAACTAGTACTTGTCATACTGGACTACACCTAAACTTTATGCTCTGATTAGGAGTGTTTACTGTGTAACTCCTATCACTTTTTGTTTAGTAGTGCACACTAGTAATCTGGTTTTTAATTATTCGTATAATTGTTATCTTTACCGCTTCCGCACTGTGCACATGGCTACGTCACTCTCACGTGACGGCCAACATGCCTTGACCTCGGTCGGGGTGTGTCAGTTTGGTATCAGAGCTTAGGTTTAGCAGTCATATATAATTCTTGAATGTTCTAATCTTTGTGATGACTTATGTCAGAACTATGCCGCCTCGTAGAGAGCCCCGTCAACCAGCTGAATCTAGTTTCCTTGATATTGCTCAATTAGGGGAAGCTATAGTTTCTGCCATTCAGACAACATTCTGTACTCCCCAGAGGACACCTCTTGAGACAGTCCATAATCTAAAGTTGACTCACTTCATGGGTAATGAAAGTCATGAGGGGGCTGAAAAATGGTTGAATCATGTGGAGAAGACCTTTCAGGTGATGCAGAGTCAGGGGAATCTTCCTCCTGATAGGTGGGTCGATATGACTACCTGGTTTTTGGGATAACAGCCTGCATTCTGGTGGAGATAGGAGTCTTACGAGATGACCCCAAATGAGATTGTGGACTAGGGAGTGTTTAAGGAACGGTTTCGGAAAAGGTTCATTCCTCTTACGTATATTGATCTTAAAAAACAATAGTTTACTCATCTAAGGCAAAGGAAGATGTCTGCTAATGAGTATTACAGGATGTTTACTGATCTGTCGAGATATGATCCGGAGGTTGCTGCTAATTCGGTAGAAATGCTTCGCAATTTCAGTTTGGGTACTAAGAAGAAATGGCGTTCCATAGCGACATCAACTCATTGTGCCTCTTACTAGGAGTTTTATGAGATTCTACTGAGGATTGAGGCCTCAGAGAACATGCCTAGTGAAAGTGAGGATGAGGAAGGAAATAATGGGGGCCAGAGACAAAATGACAAAGGGAAAGGGCAAGCATTTCAGGGACCCGGCAAGACTCAGAACTTTAAGATGAGTGGTGGCAATTCCAGCTCTTCTAGCGGGGGATTGAGTACTAATATGCAAAAGAGAGGTGGTAGGTTCACTAGAGGTCCGAGGTTCCAGAGACAGAGAGATCTTGGTGGTTCAGGTGGATCTGGTGCTCCCTTATACCGCAGGTGTAATAATCGACATTTTGGGGAATGTAGGAGAGGCAGCAACAGATGTTTTACTTGTAGACAGATGGGTCATAGGGCTGCTCAATGCCCTCAGAGTCAGCAGAGACCCCAGCAGCCTTCATTCCCACCACCTGCACCTACCCAGTACGCTTCAGGATATGGTGGTTATGCTCATACGGGACGAGGAGGTGCCTACCACTACCAGGGTGACGCCGCTCCCTACACCTCAGGACGGAAGCAGTATTCTCAAGATTCTCAGTATCAGAGTGGGTACCCTCAGTACCAAGGAAGATCTATGTCTTATCAGCCTCATTCAGTCGGAGGATCTTAATGGTATCAAGGGGGACAGCCCCAGCAGCGAGAGATTGTTGCTAGTAGTGCAGGATCTTCGAGGCAGTTGGGTCAGCAGAGGCAGGGACATGGTATTCATGCCAACAGAGGTCGCAGTGGACGACAGCAGAGTCAGGGGCGTATCCACAACATGTCACTGCAAAATGCCCAGAATAATCCAAATTTAATCATGGGTACGTTAAATATTCTTGGTCATTTTGCTAGAGTGTTGATTGATCGTGGTGCTACGCATTCTGTTATTTCTCATACATTTGCTCAAGTGACACAACCTCATCCTACACCTCTAGGATATAATTTAGAATTTTCTATGCCTAGAGGGGATAGCTGTTTTGTGGATCGGGTATATCCAGGATGTCTAGTGATAGTATAGGGTATTATTATGCCGGCTAATCTTATGCCGTTGGATATTATGGATTTTGATGTGATTTTGGGCACTGATTGGTTACACTATAATCGTGCCAAGATAGATTGTTATGGGAAGACAGTCACATTTCATTGTCCTGGATTACCTGAAGTTACATTTGTAGGAGAGCCTAGTGGGGTGAGGCATGGTATTATTTCAGCCATGAAAGCAAAGAGATTGTTGTTGAAAGGTTGTCAGGGATATTTGGCTCATGTAGTGTTGAATGATGATGTTCTTAATAGTTTGGAGGATGTTCATGTGGTCAGATATTTTATGGATGTATTCCCTGAGGATTTGCCTGGATTACCGCCAGATAGAGAGATGGAGTTTGATATTGATCTGCTTCCAGGTACGAATCATATATCCTTGACTCCTTACAAAATGGCTCATGCTGAATAAAGTGCAGTTGCAAGAGTTAGTGGATAAAGGTTTTATTCAGCCTAGTACTTTACCTTGGGGAGCTCCAGTTTTATTTGTGAGGAAGAAAGATTGGACTTTGAGACTGTGAATCGATTACAGGCAATTGAATAGGGTAACCATTAAAAACCGTTATCCTTTGCCTCATATAGGTGAATTATTTAATCAACTCCGAGGTGCTTGCTTATTTTCTAAGATTGACTTGAGGTTGGGATACCAGCTGAAGATTAAAAATGAAGATGTCCCTAAAACCGCATTCAGGACTCGATATGGTCATTATGAGTTTCTTGTGATGTCATTCGAGTTAACTAACGCACCTGCAGCTTTTATGGATTTGATGAATCGAGTATTCCAGTCATATTTGGACAGGTTTGTTATTGTCTTCATTGACGATATCCTGGTATACTCTAAGTCTAAGGTTGAGCATGCTAGACATCTGAAGTTAGTGTTGAGCAGTTTAAGTGAACACCAACTATATGCTAAGTTTAGCAAATGTGAATTTTGGTTGAATCAAGTGGCATTCTTAGGACATGTCGTTTCTGCTCAAGGCATTCAAGTGGATTCTCAGAAAGTGGCAGCTGTGGAGAATTGGGAGCAACCTCGAACCGTCACCGAGGTACTGAGTTTTCTTGGCATAGCAGGCTATTGTAGATGGTTCGTTAAGGATTTTTCAGTGATTACCTTGCCACTGACGAGGTTGACTCGAAATGATGTTAAGTTTGAGTGGGATAGTAAATGTGAGCAAAGTTTCCAGCAACTGAAGTATTATCTCACCCATGCACCTGTTCTAGCACTTCCAGATGATAGTGGTAATTATGAGGTTTATAGTGATGTTTCTCTGAATGGTTTGGGTTGTGTATTGATGCACCATGGTAGGGTAATTGCTTATGCTTCGAGACAGCTGAAACCTCATGAGAAGAATTACCCTACGCATGATTTAGAGTTAGCAGCTATCATATTTGCCTTGAAGATTTGGAGACATTATCTTTATGGTGAGAAATATAAGATCTTCACAGATCATAAAAGCCTTCAGTATCTATTTACTCATAAAGATCTTAATCTTCGTTAGCGGAGATGGATTGAGTTACTTAGTGACTATGATTGCACGATTGAGTACCATCCTAGTTGTGTAAATGCAGTGGCTGATGCACTTAGCAGGAAGACTCCAGCCAGACTTAATGTCATCTATGATTGTCATGTTCCTCTTTTAACAAATTTGAGGTCCACTGGAGTGGAGCTAAGAGTGGAAGATCGATGAGAAGCCTTGGTTGCTAATTTCCAGGTTAGGCCAGTTTTAATTGATCGTGTGCTTGAGGCTCAAATGATTGATGAGGAGACCCAGGAAATAATTCAAGCAAGGAATCAAGGTAAAAAGAAAGATTTTGAGATTCGAGGAACTGATGGCATGATATGCAGGAAAGCAGAATGTATGTGCCGAATAATGCAGAATTAAAGAAAGAAATTTTGGATGAAGCACATATTTCGGCATATGCGATGCATCCAGGAGGCACTAAGATGTATCATACCATTAGACCATTTTACTATTGGCCAGGTATGAAAAGAGAAATTGCCGAATATGTGAGTAGGTATGCCATTTGCCTACAGGTTAAAGCTAAAAGAAAGAAACGGTTTGGGTTGATGTAGCCACTTCCCATTCCGCGGTGGAAATGGGAAAATATTACTATGGATTTTATAGACAAGCTTCCTCGCACACAGAATGGTTATGACGGCATTTGGGTAGTAGTTGATCGGCTTACGAAGTCAGCACATTTTATTCCAGTGAGGGAGAAGTATTCGTTAAGCCGATTAGCTAAGTTATTTATTACACAGATTGTGAAGTACCATGGTGTGCCAATTAATATTATCTCGGATCGGGATCCCAGATTTACTTCCAAGTTTTGGATAGCATTCCAGGAAGCTCTTGGCACGAAATTACTTTATAGTATGGCATATCATCCTCAAACAGATGGACAATCTGAGAGGACCATTCAGACATTAGAGGATATGTTGAGATCTTTAGTGCTGCAGTTTGGAGATAGTTGGCATGATTGTTTGGATCTAATAGAGTTCGCCTACAACAACAGCTATCATTCGAGCATTGGTATGGCATCATTTGAGGCACTTTATGGGAAATCTTATCGTACACCTCTATGTTGGTCAGAGGTTGGCGAAAGAGTTTTAGTAGGCCCTGAGATTGTGGATGTGACTACTTAAAATGTTTAGGTAATTAAGTCTTACCTGAAAGCGGCCCAAGATCGACAAAAGAGCTTAACAGACAAGCATGTCACTGATCGGAAGTATGATGTAGGTGATTGGGTATTTCTGAAGCTATCACCCTGGAAAGGTGTTGTATGATTTGGAAAGAAAGGAAAGTTGAGTCCTAGGTACATTGGACCATATATGATCACCGAGTGAGTCGGTGAGGTTGCTTACAGGCTTGAGTTGCCTCCAGAGTTATCCAAGGTGCACGATGTATTTCATGTTTCGATGCTTCGACATTATGTTTCAGATCCTTCACATGTGATTCCTCCTCAACCTTTGGAAATTAATCCGGATTTGACTTATGATGAGGAACTAGTGACTCTATTGGATTGGAAGGATAAATAACTGAGAAACAAGACAGTTCGTATGGTTAAAGTGTTATGGAGAAATCATTTAGTGGAAGAAGCTATTTGGGAGACAGATGAGCAAATGAGAGAGATGTATCCACACTTGTTTTATGATTATTAGTGGATGTATTAGTTGTATGTAATTTCGAGGACGAAATTTTATAAGTTGGGGAGATTGTCACAACCTGTCCCGGAAATGTACATTATTTTGTTATCGTTGATGTGAAAATACTAAAATGCCCTCGAGCGTTTGTGGCATCGTGGGACTAGGTGTGGTTATGGTTAAGGACCAATGTATTAAGTCCCTACTAATTTGGACCCAATTGGAGGTAAGAAAACTTTTGGTTGTGATTGGTGTACACTTTGGAACCACACACTCACATCCATACTTTTTCTCTCTCCTCTCTCCCGTACTCTCTCTCAGACTCACTCTCTCTCTCTCTCTCTTCCCTCTCCTCTGTACAGACAAGGTTGAACCAAGCCAAATCATCACGAATTGAAGAAGAAATTGGTACCATTATGTTCGTGAGGATCATACGAGTACAAAGGTACCCATTTCAGGTAAGAACTCGTTTGATTTCACGTTGAAAACTCAAGCTTTAAGTTGAGCACTATTCATGAACTTTCGAATGGTTGTATTTTAGGACAATCCAAGCTCATAGCGAGCTTAGTGAGGTCCCAAGGAAGCTCGGAGTGCTTCGTTTGAAGGTTTTGGACGTCGAGATCACGAGGAGGTGGTTGGTTTTGGTGAGATTTTTCCGGCATGTTTTCAAAGGATTTGAGGCTCCAAAGAGGTATAACCTTCTTCCTCTTGAAATTTGTGACATTGGGGTGAAGATTTCGTAGAAAATGGTGCAAAAACGAGAGAGAAATGGGCAGTTACAGGTCTGCCCAGAATCCGGCGCCGGTGGCACTATTCCGGCATCTGGAGGTTGAAGGTAGGCCTGGCAATTCCTGACACGACCTGATAACCCGACACGACACGAAATTAACAGGTGTTCGGGTCGACACGATAACGAAATGGGTCGTTATCGGGTAACCCGATAAGCACCTGTTAAGATAACGGGTTGGTTCGGGTATACACGTGGGTAACACGATACACGATAAGCAGAATATTAATTTAATAATTTTATAACCCTAAAAAAATACTATAATGATTATATATATTAATTTAACAATTTTATACCCCTAAAAACTATAATAATTATATATATATATATATATTAAATTAACTATAATAATTATTATATATACATATATATATTAAATTTTATACCCCTAAAAACTATAATAATTATACATACAAAATAAATAGATTTAAATCTACTTAATAAATATATATATATATATATATATATATATACACACACACCATTGAAATTCATGGGATACGAATTATACGAAACTAATTTCAACGATCCAACCGTCAAACTTGTTTGTATATGCTTCGAGATCGCATCAGCAAAAAATTACAAAAAAAAAACATTCACAGATCAAGTAACGAGACAAAACTTTCCGACAATTATAAACGAAAAATCACGATTTAACGGTTATTTTAACTCCGATTTTGATGATTTTTTACAGCTACACTCCTTGACCCTATATGAATACAATGAATGAATTCGATCTTCAATTTAAAATATTTACATTAGTGGATACCACAAAATCTTACGTTATACTTAATGAAAATATAAATAAACTCTTAAGTGTTAGTGAATCTATTGTTTTGATGAGATATGCATTTTGTGAAACTAGTTTCAACGATCCAACCGTCAAACTTGTTTGTATATGCTTTGAGATTGCATACGCCAAAAATTGCAAAAAAAAAAATTCAGAGATCAAGTAACGGGACAAAACTTTTCGACGGTTATAAACGAAAAATCACGATTTAACGGTTATTTTAACTCCGATTTTTATGATTTTATACAGCTACACTCCTTGACCCTATATGAATACAATGAATGAATTCGATCTTCAATTTAAAATATTTACACTAGTGGATACCACAAAATCTTTATGTTATATTTGATGAAAGTATGAATAAACTCTTAATTGTTAGTGAATCTATTGTTTTGATGGGATACGCATTCTACAAAACTAGTTTCAACGATCCAACCGACAAACATGTTTGTATATACTTTGAGATCGCATACACCAAAAATTACAAAAAAACAAACATTCAGAGATCAAGTAACAGGACAAAACTTTTTTATGGTTATAAACGAAAAATCACGATTTAACGGTTATTTTAACTCCAATTTTGAAACTTTTTTACAGCTACACTCCTTGACCCTATATGAATACAATGAATGAATTCGATCTTCAATTTAAAATATTTACACTAGTGGATACCACAAAATCTTATGTTATACTTAGCGAAAATATGAATAAACTCTTAAGTGTTAGTGAATCTATTGTTTTGATGAGATACGCATTTTGCGAAACTAGTTTCAACGATCCAACCGTCAAACTTGTTTGTATATGCTTCGAGATTGCATATGCCAAAAATTGCAAAAAACAAACATTCAGAGATCAAGTAACGGGACAAAACTTTTTGACGGTTATAAACGAAAAATCACAATTTAACGGTTATTTTAACTCCGATTTTGATGATTTTTTACAGCTACACTCCTTGACCCTATATAAATACAATGAATGAATTCGATCTTTAATTTAAAATATTTACACTAGTGGATACCACAAAATCTTATGTTATACTTGATGAAAGTATGAATAAACTCTTAAGTGTTAGTGAATCTATTGTTTTGATGGGATACGCATTCTACGAAACTAATTTCAACGATCCAACTGTCAAACATGTTTGTATATACTTCGAGATTGCATATGCCAAAAATTGCAAAAAACAAACATTCAGAGATCAAGGAACGAGACAAAAGTTTTAGATGGTTATAAACGAAAAATCACGATTTAACGGTTATTTTAACTCCGATTTTGATGATTTTTTACAACTACACTCCTTGACCCTATATGAATACAATGAATGAATTCGATCTTCAATTTAAAATATTTACACTAGTGGAGACCACAAAATCTTATGTTATACTTAATTAAAGTAAGAATAAACTTTTAAGTGTTAGTGAATCTATTGTTTTGATGGGATACGCATTCTACGAAACTAGTTTCAACGATCTAACCGTCATACTTGTTTGTATATGCTTCGAGATCGCATACGCAAAAAATTGAAAAAAACAAACATTTAAAGATTAAGTAACGGGACAAAACTTTTCGACGGTTATAAACGAAAAATCACAATTTAACTGTTATTTTAACTCCGATTTTGATGATTTTTTACAACTACACTCCTTGACCCTATATGAATACAATGACTGAATTCGATCTTCAATTTAAAATATTTACACTAGTGAATACCTCAAAATCTTATGTTATACTTAATGAAAGTATGAATAAACACACTAGTGGGTCACTTTCATTAAGCTTTGAGTTCTATTGGCAAGTTTTAAACTTTTGAGAAAGGCTTCACAACCTTGAAAACTAAAACACTTTCATTTTGCATATCCTTGCACATTTAATATTTGTAATAGATTAGTAGTGTATGGATGTATTTTTTATGAGGCTCTTATTTTCGAGTGTAGATGTAGTACTTAAGCGACAAATGTGTTTTAATGTTTTGAAGTAATATTTATGTGACAATGTGTGGTATGTGTAAATTTAAGAAAAAAAAATATTTTTCTTAACGGGTCATAATGGGTTATAACGGGTCGGGTCACTTTACCCGTTGGGTAAAGTGACCCGACCTGTTAAGGACCCGTTAAGATAACAGGTGTGACACGACACGACCCTTTAAGATAACAGGTGTTACACGAAAACGACACGAACACGACTGACACGACCCGTTTGCCAGGCCTAGTTGAAGGTGATGCACGTGAGGGTGCGTGACGCCGTGCCCTCCCCGACGCGTGAGCTATAGGAAATTTTTTCTAAAAATATCACGATGTTCATGAGGTTGTGTAAGTCACGTTGGTATATTCATATACCCGTTTTGAGTTATGTATGATAAGTTTTTAGGTAGTTTTGCCTATATGCTTTAAAATAACATTTTTATAGTTAATTCGCATATAGGTGAGACTTATCCCTAGGACGAGCGTATCCACGGGCGACTCGGGGGTTACGACCCATCGACATATCAGTGAGTGGGCTTTTGTTTTCAGTATATAATTATATGCTTGATATATTTCCCAGAAATGTGTTTTAAATGAAAGTATGCTTTGAAATAATATGCCAAATGCCTTTATATTCTGAATATGCATTTCATGGTTGCATATATATATATATATATATATATATATATAATTGTGGTGCTGTGGAGGCACAGGTAAGTGCAGGTAAGTTATGTTTGGTCTAGGTGAACTACGAACGACTTGATCCCTGTTTAGGGTACGTAGGCAGTCTAACGAGAGGTTAGGTGCAGCCATTCAATAAATAAGATGAACATGTTGATTGTCTATATGAGATATGATTGAGAAATGATGAACTCATAAACCTGCACCCTGGGTGATTGCGATTTAGCCAGAAAGAGTTGGCACAGGCCTGTATATTATGTCACCTCCCGCACCATATGCTCACATTTGATCCAATTTAGGTGCACAGTCTTGTCGTACAGACCACTATAGGTGGTTCCGACTCGTAGGTGACTAACTATTTATCGCACAGCTAGCATGAGGGCGTAGCATTGAACATAACTATATCACACCCAACCTTGTCGTACAGACCATTTCAGTGGTTCCGACTTATGTGCAGTATATTGCCGTATAGGTCATAGAAGTGACTCCGGCTAGATTGAGTTTTAGCTATGAATTCAGTCGTACATACTACGTCAGAGGTTCCGGCTATCATATCATATTCCTATGAATCTATTCTTACCTAAATTGCTTACTCTGTTATATCTTGGCATGGTTTATATACATGTGAATATGATTACGTAAAGCATGATTTGAATTGATATATGTTCATATTCGTTTATGTATATATTTGTATCTTGATTATGGGAAAATTATACATGTTTTACAGCGAGGGGCTAGATATGTTGATAAATGAAATGATTTTGTAAAACATTTGTTTTTGCCCACTCATGTTTTCTGTTTTGCGCCCCTCCAGGTTCTAAGTAAAATTGCTGTTGGTGGCTTGGGATTTTCGGCAGTTCTGACTTGTTTGAATAATAGTAGGACATTCCTGGTACTGTATAACTAGTACTTGTCCTACTGGACTAGACCTAAACTTTATGCTCTAATTAGGAGTGTTTACTGTGTAACTCCTATCACTTTCTGTTTAGTAGTGCACACTAGTAATCTAGTTTTTAATTATTCGTATAATTGCTATTTTTACCGCTTCTGCACTATGCACATAGCTACATCACTCTCACGTGACGGTCAACATGCCTTGACCTTGGTCGGGGTGTGTCAATGGATGTTTAACATAGAAAATTCAAAACTGAGGCGTCTATATCAAAAGATCCCAAGTATTTTTCGATGTATCATACATTTTACTTGCTAGCAAGCCCCTGCACAACAAGTATACAATTATCCCAGCCCCATCAAACAATTCTCCATCCAGTATTTGCAAAAAAGAAATAGATACTCCATCCATGATGGCACTAAGTAATCTACATGCATTGAAGAATTCGTCTTTGAAATATACTCGGAGTTGCACTTTCGCCCCTAATTCCTATCATCATTAATGTTCCTCAAATCTAGGTACTTTTCGTCAATTCTCTCAACAACTGTTATTGTAATTGCAATACAGCTTATCCCAGTAAAAGACCCAAACCTACCATGCAGACAAGGCTTCATTCATTAAGGGCCAGTTTGGGATTGTTGTGTTTTTTTTTTTTTTTTTTTTTTTTTTTTTTTTTTTTAATTGCTTATGTTGTACTTTAAGAATAATCAACTATAAAATAAAGATGATGAACATTTGGCTAATTGAATTTTAAAAGTGCTGTGAATATAAAAAAACAACGTAAAAGTGTTTGGTAAAATTTAATGTAAAAGTAATATAATTGTATACAATAACAAATGGACATAATAGTAGGAGTGGGGTGGTTGTAGTGGAGGTGTGGTGGTGATGCTAATAATGGGATGTGTTGGTTGGGGTGGAGAGGTAACAATGGTGGTAGGGCAGTGATAGCACCAGTAGTGGCGGTTGTGGTTGCGGTGGTAGTGGTGGTGATAACGACAATGATGGTCGTAGTGGTAGTGGCGGTAATGATGGTCGTAGTGGCAGTTGTGGTTCTGGTGGCAGTCATGATGGTAGTGGTAATGATGGATGGTGGTGGCGGCAGCGATGGCGATGGTGGTAACAATGGTGGCAGTGGTGGTAGTGGTGGTGGCAGTAATGGTGGCAGTTGAGGTAATGATGGTGGTGACAATAGTAGCGCTTAATTTTTTTTCTCTAAAGTATAAAATGTGTGTGGAAAGCTAAATAATGTCACTTAAAAAAAATTAATGAAGGTATACAACAATTGAAAATATTTAGGATGAACTGCCAATTTAGTCTCTGAATTATCACATCAGTGAAAATTAGATCCCTAAACTATTTTTTCAGAAAAATCGATCCTTGAATTATAAAAATTTGCCTATTATATTCGAAGCTACTATATTCAATTTTCCATTAATTTAATCACGTTATTTGCATGTGATACACATTGAAGTGTAGATTGGTAGTTTTTTCATAAAGAATAGTGTATGGAGTTAACTTTGGAGAATAAATTATTAGTTTTTCATAAAATAAAAAAATAGTGTAAGTTAACATTTGAGGTAAATTATACGTTAAATTTGCAACCTATATGAAATGTTAAGGGTTTGTAGACAAAAAAATGATGGTATTACACTTTAAAGTGTGTCAAGTGACTTAAGTTGATAAAAAAATTGAATAAAATAGCTTTGAATATAATAGTAGGGATGAAAATAGCAATTTTTAATGAATTTAGAGACTTATTTTACCGAAAAAATTATTCAATTACCTAATTTTCACTGAGGTGATAATTCAAGGACTAAATTGGCATTTCATCCAAATATTTATTAAATACCCAAATCTGCTTTTTATTAATGCAGCTTTTAAAAGCAACCTACATGTTGCTTTTGAAAGTTGTTGTCTGGAGCCCGTTGCTTTTAAAATAAGTAGGATATTTTACTTTTACCAAACACTTTTTTACTGCTTAACTTTAAAGTGAAGCAGTTTTAGTCGAAAAAAAGAGAGGGAGTTTTAACGAAAAGCTCGTAGTACTGTTCATTTTAACGAAAAATCACATTTTTACACTAAAAAGTCAATCATGGTACTATTCACTTTACCCTTTATTTTATCCTTATCGTTAAAACTCAAAGTTTTCAAATCATTTTCATTAATTTTTCTATTAAAAAAAAAAAAAGCAATACCAAACAGAGGCTAAATCAAGTGATGATTTTAAAGCTAATTATATATACAACTATATGAGATTTAGGGTCATTTTCAAGAGGGCATCAAATCCTTGATTGTAAACAGTTGAAGCCACTTTAGCTCAAACTGCATGGTTTTTGTCAATTGCCTATGTGGTTGGGAGAAAAAAAATTAGTCCGATCAAGTTTTAAAAGTCAGGCCTTGCACTTCAGAGTGAGAGATTTTTTAATGTGTACGGAACACGGAATGAAACATCATATATCATATACAATTAGAAGAACACTTAAAAAAATAAATAAATAAAATTTCCTTCAATTATATAATAATATGTGGTGTTACACCCCCTATTTCAGATACACTGAAATATCTCTCTTAGACAGTTAACAAAATACCTAAATAGTTTGAGCTAGTGTGACTTAAATTGTTTACGATCTAAATTTTAATACCTTAAGGTAGTAATTCCAAACTTCAAATGTGTCTTCCGTAATTAGCTCTTGATTTCATTCTAACAAGGAGTCTTACACAAGAAAATCGATTGCATTTTTGGCTCAAATACTAAATAGGATGAAGATTAAAGCCACCTTCGAAAATCTGGAACTAGGATGAAGATTTTCAAATAGCAGTAATAATGCAACACATGGAAAGCCATGTGACATGCACTGTCAACCAAGTATATTAATTAGTAACGCCCTTTTTAGGTTGCGTATAAAAGTGCTTTTGATCATAAGTACATTGGTCAAAAGTGTTTTTACTTGAAAATGTCTATAAAACGTACTTTTCAAAAAAGTGTTTCTACGACTCATAAATGGTTTTAAGATTTTTCTTGCCAAACATTTGTCAAAAACGTTTTTAATTGATATAAGCGCTTTTAGCTATGCGTGCCGTAAATAGTATATGTCTAAGCTAGAATAAAAAAAAAAAGAACTTTAACGAAAAGCATCCGGTACTATTCACTTTAATAAAAAACCACATTTTTACACTAAAAAGTCAATCATGGTACTATTCACTTTACCCTTTATTTTGTCATTATCATTAAAACTCAAAGTTTTCTAGCCATTTTCATTAATTTTCCTTAAAAAAAATGCTAGAGGGATTAAATTTTGTAAATTAAATGATATGAGAGTTGATAAGTGGATTATGAGTAATGCTAATGAGATCAATTTTTTTAGGCTTATTATATTAACACCCTACAAATTGTTGAATAAACCCCACATACTTAATACATCCCACATTTGCTTTTTCACTTAAAAATTACCTTAATGCACCCCATATACTTCTTCATAATACCCTCACACCCTACATTCTCAATATACATCTTATATTTTCTACATACACCCCACATTTCTCAAATCTTATAACACTCATTTTTAATTTTCATGGACTGAATCTAAACATTTGAACGTTTTGTTTGCCGAATGATTTCAAATCATCTGAGAGCCATTGATATTTAAGACTATATGAACAGATGCAACTCAATTTCATGCGTGTGGCTGTCTAACATTCAATTGAAATAGATTCCTATAGTTGCTGCACCTTTTCTCAAGGGTGGCCGCATAAAATGTTGCCTTTCTTAATCGCTAAATTTTTCTCTTGGGGATGATAAGGTGGGTTTTCCCAGACATATGTTGTCATTCATATATTGAAGAACTAGGTCTCCATCTTTTCTTTTCTTTTTTTGTCGAAAAGAACTAGGTCTCTATCTTTCTAATACAAATAACATAAAAGAACCAACAAATTTGATGGGGATTGGCACCAAATGATTCCATTAGACCTTCAAAATTATCTTCTCTCAATACATGTGGAAGGTATATCGATTTCGTGTTCCATTAATCAAAAATAATTTTTCTCAATTAACATGTCTGTAGTTTCATTGGTTAGGGTTTCGTTCAACAATGGAGGGTGAGAGGGGTTTTGATAGTTGAAGAAGAGAAATAATACGCTCAAGGTGATTTAGGGTGTATTTAGAATTTTTTTTAAACCTAATAAGGTCAAAATTGTCATAACATAGTGGAGTAAATAAGTTATTTAATATTAAATTTTAATGTGGGCTGCATTCAACAGTTTGTGGGGTGCTAATATAAAAAACCTTTTTTAAAACTAAATTTGCAAACTCAATAATGTGGTTGTAGATGATTGGATTATTAATTAAGTGTCAATTAACGTGTTTGTTTCTTATTGGCAATACGTCATTCAGTTTGTAATTTTGTTTGAAAATGTTAGTCTTCCAAGCATTACTCATGAATTATTACTTAATTGTTGATAAACGTGCTAATTTCTTATTAATGACACCTAATTTATTTTATAAATTTAATCTCGTTAATATTACTAATGATTGCTCCTATCTGAGCCTTATCATGATCCGTGCACAATGATTCAGACAACATGATCAATCCAACTTTGCTTCCTCAAAAGTTGAAAAAAGAAGACGTAGCACTGTGTTATCAGTGTTTTTGGCCACAACTGTTAAGTTTTAAGTTTTCAATCTAAAAAAAAAGAAAGAGAGATTAACACTAATGACTTGCCTAATCACCCAGTAAGAATCCCAGTAATAAACCTCCCTAAACCTTGAACCAGGAATCACAAACTGCTCAGGCAGAGGAAGCACAGAGTGTGCAACTCAGGCTTCTTGTGGACCCCACCAGAGACCTTCCTGCTCAAGTTCTTCCAAAGGGAATGAACCTCCTGAGCCCAAACCCTCACTTCCGGGTGCTTCACCATCGGCAGGAACCCCTCCGGCTCCGGGACGAAATCCTCCGGCTCTGCAACCACCACATCCTCCCCTGCACCCTCGTAGTATTCATCCACATACTCCTTCAAATCTTTGGCAGACACGGACCCACCTGCTGACCGTGGCAGCCGATCAAAAACCTTCTGAGTCGCCGGCAATTCGAGCTTCAGCGACAAATCGACGTAGTTTTTCGGATCGAAATTTTTTTTTCCGAAATTGTGAGAATAAAAATTAAAATGAATTGTGTGAATAACATCTGCATCAAGCAACTTTTTAATATTCATTACAAGATGATTTTTACAAAAGAAAAAATCATTCAAATCAGATCGTTTATGTATATAAAACAAATCAATTGTACATGTACCAACTAATATACGTATGATTTGATACATTTGAATGATAAGACCATCGTCAATTTAAATATTTTTCTTACCCATTAAAAAAAGATGAGATTTGATATATTTGAATGATAAAGACCATCCTCAATTTAAATATTTTTCTTACCCAATAAAGATACGTTGATTGCAAAAGATGAGATTTGATGTCCTTTGAAATAGCGTAGGCTGACCACCGACCATCGGGATTAGGGCAATCATGTGAAACCACCACCAATCCGCCCTTTTACATTGATTTATCTCTTCTTCTTTTTATTATTTATTTTTCTTTATTTTGGCATTTTTATCGACTGATAAGAATAGCGAGCAAGATGCAACCTCCAAAGAACCCCAAAAGAGAGAGACATTGTTTTCTTTTGAGTTTTTGACTCATGAAATCCTTTTAGAAAGGCACCCAATCAATTTTTCTTACATACGACATGTCGTCCAATTTTCATTGCCAATTCATTTAGAAAGGGAATAATAAAAGCGAGAATTAAATTATTACTAGCTTATGTAAGGTTAAACTCACTATCATTCTTTCAGTGTAGATTATATATTTGTTAAAAAACGAGAAAAATAAAAAAAGAGAAGAAAAAAAAGAGAAAATTTAGGGGAAAGAAAAAGACAAAGGGAAAGGGTGTGTGGGTGGCTACTGGTTAAGCACCTCCCTCAGATGTCCCTTCGAAATTGACCATGAGCCTATTTCCGGAGTTCTCAACCGGTTCAGGACCGGTTTGGTTGGTTTTTAACTTTAAAACATTAAAACCGAAAACCGACCAAACCGGGTTTGGTTTGGAAGGTTTCCTTGGAACTTTAACCCAATCCAATGGTTTATAGAATGAATTTCAAACTCGATCTGATTATGGTTGTGAACAATATCAATCAATCCATACCCTCCTTCACAAGACCACTAAATCATCCCGGAAAAATAATTTTTCAATCGCATAAAAAAGAGGACCCACGTGTAATAGATTCACCACGACGATGCATTCCCGTCCATGGAAGACCACTAATACTAGTTGGTTCTCTAGGCCTCACTATAACCGCAGTGCATTAACTCAAAGATTCGTAACGCTGAGTCATGACACACAATCTAACCCCCCACCCTGATCGAAAAAGTGGTTTCAACTTTGAAAGGATCTATGGTTGGTCAAACGGACGTACAATCTTCACTTATGAGACTGAAAGATGTCATAAGGACACCTCACCAATCCAATTATCTAGCAGTCCCAAAAATAATTAACCTCACGAACAAAACCCCCCTTCAAAAAAATTTCCAAAAAAGGGGTGGTCCATGGTCCTTTTTTTTTGCAAGCAATAAATCCTGGAAGCAAAGAGGGCAGTAAAAATAATGGAAGGTTTAGCAGACAACCAACCTGGAAATCTGGATTTTGGACCAGGCGGCAGCAGAAGACCAGGCTTCCGGAGCAGAAAAGCAGCACCTCCCTAGGTTGACTGGAGGACCGAAACTGAAACGTCAGCCAATAGTAACTCACACAAGAGAAAAGATTCCTCTCCTTTTTTCCCCCTTCCTTATAACCTGAGTGCACACGGCACAAAGGTGTTATACAGAATTGTGAGGAAATCCAGGAGGAGTGAGAGGAGTAGGGTTCATGGAGAAGTCTGCTTCTTCCCCGGAAAAGCAAACCAAAGCTCAGGCGCCCAAGAGAACGTTGAAGGAGAAGAGAGCAAGGTTGTACATTATCAAAAGGTGTGTGTTGATGCTAGTATGTTGGAAGGAACATGCAGACTAAACGTTTCACCATCCATTTTTTACTTGGTATTTTTGTTCTAGCGTTTGCACTAGTTGATTAGAAATGTTTGTTTTGTGTGTGTGTGTGTGTGTGTGTGTGTGTGTGTGTGTGTGAGAGAGAGAGAGAGAGAGAGAGATGTGAAGATGAAACATCAAATTGTAAAGATAAAGTTGTAATGCTTGTACTATTGATTATTTCAAGTGACGATTAACTAGTTTCTTCAAATTTTGAGACAGCAGTATCTTTGTAGAGGAACATTGAGGCTACAACATGCACCATCCTGCACATTCAAGACACAGACATGAAAACATATAGAAACAGTATACGTCAACATCGCAGATAAAAGTTCCCGAGAAGTTTCATTACAAGGTGTGATAGAGGAGTGATAGATGAAATTTGAAGCTAGTTATGGAAACACACTCCCAAAGACAACTAGAAGCAATCAATTCTCAAGCATTTCAAAGTTACTTCTACCATCTAAGTTATCTAACATTACCCCAATAGGAACTTAAAGGGTTGAGATCAGAAAGGCAACATAAAATCCAGCGTCTTAAGCTCCAATTTCTATATAAATATGTGGAAAATCTTTCACTCGTACAGCTCCGGTTACCAGCACAATAAATGACAAATAAGAACACGTCGGTGTTCAAAACGAGCAAGTGATCAACCTCTGAACGAAACCAACAGTATGATATATTCTCCATGCTACCCTGAATGTATAGTTTATTAAGCATACCTTCCTTAATGTGTAATATACTGAGGATGCAACCCTAAATACTGAACATACACTTCCCTGAATGCATAACTTATCAAGCACATTCTGAAAAATTTGTATCCAACAAGGAGATAATCAAAGCAATAAAACCATAATTGTAAATCAACTTGATTAAAACGTCGAATCCGAACAATTGACGATTAGGGTCAGACATAAATCCCTAATTTGCTACCTAATGCCAGAGATTCAATCTTTCAGTTCCTACAACTTCATGCATGATTCAACCAACGGAATTACAATGCCAATAAAACAAAGCACCAGTTAATCATCTCAAGATACTGAATTAAAGAAAAACAAATTTATTAATCAACTATATGTTCGGCTGCAATCCGCATTATATATAGCTCATACATTCCCCATTCACATTCATTACACATTGAGACGCCCGCATAAAATTCAGAACCACAAGCTGTTTTCGATAAACCCTAATTACAATACAAACGAAGATCTAGTGGGAGAATACGGCCGATAGAAAGATAGAGGGAGAGAGGGAGAGATCAGACGGGGAGATTAGCGACGTCGTTTGAAGGTTCGTTGTTGTTGTAATTGGTGAGGGTGAGAGGGCGGTCCTTGGCCTCGTCCTCGTCCTCGTCCTCGTCATCGAGGTCGGTAGTCGAGAGGTTGACGCAAGAGAAGCGCTCGAGGGAGGAGAAGAAGGCGGTGCACACGGTGGCGCTGAGCCAGCTCGCCACCTGGTCAAGCTTCTCCCGGGATATGATACTGCTCTCGTTTTCCATTGCTTTTTTTCACAAAAATTGGAAAGTTGGGATGACAGGTTTGACTTTATATATGGTTGGGACGCGGTTTAATTTGAAATGGGCTATAAAGAGTGTAAGGCCCAATATATTCTGAAATTTAATTGTTCCCATATCCTGATAAAACACATAATTAAATTGGGTTTCTAGAAACAGTCGTTCACACGCGAGTGAGTAATTTTTAATTGTCGTAATGCAATAATGACATGTTTACAAATCGAAAACGACCAAGCAAGGAGCATGGGTTGTGGATGTTGCCGAAGTCGAAGGTCTCCAGGTGGAAATTGGTTGGATTGAGGAAGAGAAAGAGATAGGGTTGTAGCCTGGATGAGTGTGTCCGTTTGGGTTGGGGAGGTGAAGTTGTAAACGTTATTTTAGAATGAGAAGAAAATGAGGGTGGTTTTGGCACAAAATTTCTTTAACAATAGTTTAAGTGAGTGTAATACTTATATATACGAATAAGGCCGCTTGAGTTTGATGCTAATAACACTAATGCTACACTAGGGCGAGTTCAATAATTGTCAGTCATACTTTAGAATCTACTAGTTTATAAGTATCACGCTCATAAGAGCCATCTAGAATCAGAAATCATACTCCTAAAATTTTAGAGTAAAATTTTTAAGGAATGTGGTATTAGGCCTTTCACAATAGGGCGAAAAAGTGAATGTGATATGAATATATTAAGCTCATATAAAAATTACTCTCCTGTAGTGGCTTGAAAAATTTAAGTATAATATCAATATATTGAACTCATGAGATTAATATATTAAACTCACGCAGTGGCTGGAAAAATTTTACAATCCATTATCGGTTAATAAACACGCCCAAGGGAGGCATTTGTTTTCTCTCTCCATATGACTTTGGTTAATCATGGAAATTTTACCAAATTGTCAACATGCGCATCTGGTGTAGTGGTATCATAGTACCCTCCCACGGTACTGACCAGGGTTCGATTCCCTGGATGCGCATTTATTTTTGTTTATTTTATAAACAACCAACTTTTTAATAGCTAAGGCCTCGTTTGATACACCGTATTAGATTCCGGATAGGATTAATAGTGCGAGACAGATGTTTGGTGCAGTTTTGAATTAATTAGCCGGCCGATTATATATCCCGGTCCCACTTTTTAGTCCGACTCACACCTGCTAAATAATACACTCCAAAAGCTAAGGATAATTTAGCAGGTTCAAAACTCAAAAGCCCAGGAAAATTTAATCGCGTTGTCTCTTCACTCTCAAATAAATTTGTGCCTTCTCCGTTCTCTCCTCTATCCAGAACGAACTCCATATGCTGTTCTTTGTTCTTCTTCCTCCTCTCGAATTCATCTGCTATCCTTCATTCTTCTTCGTCCTTTTTTCCGCTCCCTTTATCTGTTTGCTCTCTATTCCATCTCTTATGAAATTGGTTGATTTGTCTATTTCTTACAAATTGATTTTGGTGCGGAGAATCCATATGGGTTTTGGGAGATTAAGAAATAAGGAAATGGGTTCGGCAGAGAGAGTGAGATTTGATGCGCGGGGATGATGATGAAGAAAGGATAACACAACTGTGAGAGAAGCCTGGGTTTCTTTCCTTCTTTTTTTATGTTTTGTTTTTTAATTTTGTCGGTGCAATGAGGATTAATTCTTTTTTTTCTTTGGTTTTCTTCCTTTTTTCCATTTTAAAATCAGTTATTCGGTGAATTTTTTTTTAGAAATTTATTGTAATCCGATATATTATCCGATGTACAGATTTATCCGGGAAAGCACCAAACGCCCGACTAATTAGTCAGTACTATCCGATAACTATTTATCCTATCCGACTGAAATAGTCAGTACAGTCCGAGTTGCCAAACGAGGCCTAAGTGTTTTACTTTATGAAGTTACACTTTTGTTTTGCCACTTAGAAATACAATTTATTGGTATTTCTCTTCAATTGTAAGTGAGCTGTCTTAAGTTAGTTCTTGCTAAAGGCGAATTCGAACTACATTATTGTATCCTATTGTGAGGCTAAGCCAACATCCTCCCTTTTAGTATAGATAATATCGTTTGTTAAAAATAAAAAAAAATTAAAAAAAAAGATTACGACTTTTGTATTACAATGAATTCAATGGGCTTAAACCTTGTGTGTGATATGCATACGTTCGTTACCCCAATTGGTTAGTGGGCTATCCTGCCCATTTCGTTGTAATTGAGTTCATATCTGCCTAGCCGTAGAAAGTAGCTTTGTCCGATCAAAAAGGCAAACAATGTAATTCAAGAGTTATAGCACATATGAATCTTGTTGCTCATTCCAATAGATACTCTGCTTTGTAGTTCATTCACACTTCATTATAAACCTTAAGCGTATCAATGCAAAATCGTCACAAAACGATTAGTTTTCAATTTATAAAGAAAAGGCCGGTAAGTGCATATCAATCCGATTATATTGCTCAACCATTTGATTGCAGGGGGAAATAGAATACTAATCGCTCCAGATTCCGTGTTCTTCCAGCAGTCTACTGTAGTCATCGGCCATGAGACAGATGAAATGCTCATAACTTTTATCTACGAGGACTGCAGTATCTTCTTGTAGTCCTCAAAACTGCCATGGAATGGTTGTATCCTACCTTCTGATACCACCCACAGCTCGTCCACACTTCCAGAGATCAGATGCTCGTCGTGACTAACCTGTAAGAAAGAAAACACGCTGATGAGTCATACTAGTTCATCAAATAATTCTCGTATATAAGCTCTCGTTGCAAATGGAAAGTATGAAGATATTAGGGATGAAATACCATGAGAATGCCTCCTTGGAAGAGAACAAGACCTTGAATTAGTGCCTCCACAGCATCCAAGTCCTACATGTCAACAACCATTGCAATGTGAACAAACGCGCAACCAGCCAAGGTAGTGTTCTTCAGTTCATTTTATACCAGCAATTTCATAATCCAAAATATTGTTACTTCTTTCAAGCAATACAATAATGAGAAGGATTGTGACTTACCAGATGATTGGAGGGCTCATCAAGCAGTATTATGTGCGGTTTCTTGAAAGTTATCTTGGCAAATGCAACTCTGCTCTTCTGACCACCTAATATACCCCCATTTTAAATATTTAGAGAATAATGTTTGAAGCCATAGAGCAACACTGGAATTGACTCTTTGAGTAAAACTCGCAGCTAGCATTGGCTGCTAAAGTATGCTGGCTAGTCATTCGACTTGCCAAGGCCAATCTTTAAGAGGTTCAAGTAAAATAATAGTTCTAGAAATCAATTGATCTCTTTAAACTATTCACAATAGGGAATTGAGAAAATACCAGACAATGTGTACATAGGCTGAAGTGCAAGATTTCCACTGACACCGAAAGAACCTAAGTGAGATCGGAGCTTTTGTTCAGGCACCCCCTGCAAAAAAGATTCTTCATTCTTCATGTGATCAATTTTAACAAAAAATAGAAAAAGAATGCCAAATCTTACTAACAAGATTGCTTGCCCAAATGAGATTAATCCACTGTGAATGATTGATTCCTAAGAGATCTCACCCCACCCAAAATTAAATCTGTTCCAGTAGTGAAGTTACAAAATTGAATGGAAACTTGTTGCGTAAACAAAAATGGAAATTTGTTTCCATGGTCAAAAAATGGAAACTTGTTTCCATTGTAACAATTTTGGTATCAATTCCATGTCTTTTTCAATAACATAAAATTGGAGAGGGAAAGCGCCAAAATATCCCGTTTAGGTTGCAAATAAAATAGATCAGATCCCCCGACTATATCCTAGATTTTAAAGAAAATTATACATCCGGATATGGAAATGGATTCAGAGGGGTTCAATTGCAGGATCCTATCATGGACACTTGTGTATACATTAGCTCAACAACTCACTAATAAACCCTTAGAAACATGAACAGAAAAATGAAAAGTTTTTCCATATACATAAAAAAAGGGAAGAAAAATGGTACTATCAATAACTCACCGGGAAGCAGCGCATCATATACAATAGGGGATTAGAAGATAAATCTAGTCCGTCAACATGGTGCTGACTGAATACAGCGATCCGAACCTGTGAGCAGTGAAAGAGATGCAATGGTCAAAGAGTAGACACATAATGAAGGTGAGGAACACAATACCAATATTTGCATATATAATAATATCTATAACTTAGATAAATTGGAGGACAGCCTAGTGACATGTTAGTTGAAATCTGAAATAAATACAATCAATTCAAAATTGTTATCCAGTAAAAGTAATCCCGAGAAGCATGCAAGAGACCTTAGCTGAACGAAAAACTGTCCCAGAGATTGGTTGTAGCTCCCCTGCAATTAGTTTGAGTATCGTTGATTTACCAATACCATTTGGCCCGACCACTGCATTAAGTAAAGCAAACAATGTAAGAATTTCGACTTCCCTGTGGAACTTGTTCTTTGGTGTATCCGGCAATAGACTAAACTTAGCAAATAGAGAATAGCTAGAAACACACAAGATTTATACTGGTTCGGCAGAACTTTTGCCTACGTCCAGTTTATGTATCCGGCAATGGACTAAAATTAGCAAATAGAGAATAGCTAAAAACACACAAGCTTTATACTGGTTCAGCAGAAGTTTTGCCTACGTCCAGTTATGATTTTCTACAGCTTCTTTGGAGTGTACATTGCTTTTGTAAACACTAGAACTAATCCCTCACTTCTCTCGGCTGTCTCTTTTTTCTCTCTTGTGTTTTCGCCCCTTGCCACACCCTATTTATAAGTATAGGTTGCAGCTTACACACCTATTTAGTATTTACTGATTAGGACTCCTATTCCATTTGGGATAGGAAGTACTTGCATTCCTACTCCGTTTCTGCTTCAAGAATTCCTAATCTAATTGTACAAGAAAACTTATTCTTTCCTAATCCGTGTAGGACCAAAATATGTGCACCCTTAGCTTTCCTAAATACAATCCCAAACAAAATAAGACTATGACAAATGACGAGCCAAATCCTAACAACCAATATACCAGATAAATTCCAGCTTATTCCCGTCTTTACCCAAGATCCCAGCCTCACAATTCCATTTTTGGCTAAATTGCAGATTAAATGGGCTTCTAGATGCAGTATTTCATTAGTGATCATACAGAAAAGAAGAATCTATATTTCCCAAGAAAATGAGGCCTCAAAATTGAATTATTGAATGAACAGTCATTTTCCACTAGAAACAAAATAACGAAAAATACTCTCAATTGTAGAACACATAATATGTAAGCCACTCAAGCAAGATATGGATCATTTTCAATGATAGACAAGATTTATTTAGCATCCTTACTTGCGATGCGGCTGTCAAGGTCAATTCCAAAATTTAAATTCCTAAACAAGACGGGTCCCCCAGGATAACCAAATGATGCATCACTGCAAAGACATACCACCAGAAAGATACGATAAGCTCCTGATCTAGGAATGAAAACAGCTTAAAGTGAAAAAAAATATAAGAAATGGATCTGAAGTGACTCGCTGCTGAACCCAAGGAGGGCGACAAAATTGCGCTCCATGAGCTGACAAACCTGAAACTTATTATTGGAGGACCAGGTCTGTCGTCTGGAGTTGGGAACTCAAACTTATAGCTGCACATGAAAAGGCCAGAGGCATTACAAAAAACTAGAAAGAAAAGTAGAAATATTGTTTCTATATGCTCTTATCCCTATAAACCACAAAGACAAATCAGTGCATACTCAGGGTCATTTACAATCTCATCCACATGTCCCAACCGGTCCAAAGCCTAAAACACAGTAAAAGAAGATAGACCAGTTATTTGTAACACATTAAGATCAATACAGCAACCCAGTTTGAACACGAAGAATTTGATAAATAAACAATATAGAGGTAACAGTTTCCAGAAACGTTAGCATGCAAGAAAACAATGAAATCACCTTAATTCTTGACTGAACAAGCGCAGCTCTCTTGGCATTGTAGCGGAACTTATCAATAAACGACTGCAGATCATAGGAAAAAAATTGAATGTCAAACATAAGTTACTATAATTCAGAACACATGTTAAAAAGAGCTGAAAGGAAAACAAAAGAAGAGAGTGATTGAACATCTGAAAGACAATTTCATCCATATGTTTTAAACAGAATGCTGCATGCAGAAAATTCTGGAAAAGAAAAGTACAAGTCACAAAAAGATGTTGACCATGAAGATCACATTAGTAATCACTGGTCGAAATAAACAAAGGATGACTACCCTAAATACCTATTCCAAAGCAATAAGAATTAGGGAACAAAACAAAGTAATATGGGCAACATGTTAATAAAGTTGTCAAACTGCTGTAGATATCACGATAACAAGACAAGGCATAATAGCATCATTTTGTCATTATGGTATGATGAAAGACCTGCATATGTGTTCTTGAACGCTCATTGGCCTCAAAAGCCTTCTGTTGGTTCTTGACTAGTTCTATCCGCGTCCTCTCATATGTATCGTAGTCTCCCTTGTAAGCATTCAATTTTTGCCCATGAAGATGTAGTATATCAGTGACTACCTGAGAAAAACAGAACATAGAATGCGTAATGTGTTAAAGAAACCATACTAATTATGCAGTTGACATGACCAAATGTGAAAATAAACCACAAAACTTACCGTGTTCAAGAATTCTCTAGCATGAGAAACAACTATGCATGTTTTTGGCCACTTCACCAGGTAAGCCTCTAGCCAGAGGACTGCATGAAGATCAAGATGGTTCTGAAAATAGAAAAGAAAATAAACATAGTGGGGAAAAATTAAAAATATGCACCAAATTGACAGAATAATATGAAGAGCCTAAAGGGTATGAACAACAGACCGTGGGTTCATCAAGCAGTAACAAATCAGGCTCTATAAACAGGGCACGAGCAAGAGCTATTCGCATCCGCCATCCTCCTGAAAATGCTTTAGTTGGTTTCAACTGCATCTCCGGAGAGAAACTAAGACCCTGTAAAATTCCTTGTCAATGTGATGGCAATTCAGATAAAATAACAAGAGGACAAGCATTTCTCTATAATGTACCTGAATGGCACCATGCACTACCAGCAGGCAGGATTTTTGTTTCATTTATTACTTAGTAATAGTGGCTTGGTGATTTATACCATTAATAATAAGTTCAGCACACCAGCAAAGAAATTCAACCTAGAATGAGATAGCATTTACAACTTCTTTTTCTTTCTGTCGCTATTTATTCTAGTTTTGGAGAGTTGAAGTCAGCCCTAAGATGTTGAAAATCAGGCTTAAGTCAAGAAGACAACTGTACGCGACTGATGCAGCAATAAATGGAGAACTGACCGCAAGAATGGAAGCTGCCCGTGACTCTGCCGAATCAGCATCAATGAACTCGAGCCTTTTGTATATCTCCTGAAGCCTCTGCCCAATGGCATCTTTATCAACTTCCCCGTTACTCTTTTCTGTTGAGTCCTCAAACTCCAATGCTCTCTTCAGGTTAAAGTAATTTATTAAGCACAGTGAAAGAGCATACCCATAAAAAAAACACAAACAGAAAAGCTAAATTTTTCCACATCAGCAGCTCCCTTCTAATTAAGAACAATTCTGCATCCAACCTGTTGGGTGAGAAGACGAGCTTCTTCTTCCAAAAGCTTTGTTCTTTCAACATCAGTGTTAAGAACACACTGCAAGGCTGTTGTATCATCACCCACCACTTCTTGCTCCACATGCAATATTTGGAAGTTCCTAGGAATGCCGTCAATGGCATGCATAGCCAAGTGCCTAAGAAACGTTGTTTTCCCCGTACCATTTCTTCCAACAAGGCCTGCATAAATTGTGGAAAGATCAATAAAAGTTCACAACTACAGCATTGTTCAACAGCCTTAGATATAAGAAGCTACAAGTACCATAAAATCATTTTGGAAACTCTAACAGATGGCGCTCTCAATTTTGAAACCAAAGAAAGAGGTTCATAAAACATTGAAAAGCAAACTCACCATAATGCCTTCCAAAAGAAAGTGTTACTGAACCATCCACAATTAGATCACGGCCACCCACAGAAACATTGAAGTTTTCCAGACGGATATCCCTGACATTTGGGCCACCAGCACTTTCATGATTTACGGATACAACAGGCATTCCTGCCCTGACTGCTTCCATCTCTGCTAAATGTATTTGATATTGTTGCTGTTCATTGAAAAGGAGAATATATCAAAATTACAAAAAACTAAACCAATTTTTCAAATATTTAAATCCACAGCACGGACAACAACCTAGCTCGGATATTATCTCAATCTAAGCATATCCAAACTCAACATGGACCAGTAATCTTGCTCCTCAATATCACAAAAAAAAAATCTCACATAAACATTAGGATATAATAGTACAACTCACATACTAAATATCCACCAGAAACATTACCTCTCTTTGGCGATCATCCTTCCTCTTTTTCCTCTCTATCTTAGCTCGGTCACGTTCAGTTAACAGAGGGCCATCAATCACCTCAACCTTCTTCTTTGGAGCTACCTTCTCATCCATCCCATCATCCATTCTTACTGGTGCTGATAGGCTCCGCACAGTCGGTTTAGCTTTAACCAACCCATGTTTCCCGAACTTCTCGGATATTATACTGCAAACCTACGTCAACCTCCACAAGCGTCAAGAACAATACAAAACAAAAGATTGCAAAACCACGTTTCCAAGAACCAACATAACTAGCATTGTTAATTTCCACAAGCAAGCCTCACCTCCACAATGCGTAACAATAAATTTTCACTTAAATAAGAACAAAGGGCCTATAATTCCATAAAATAAAATTAAAAAACATTTTTTTACGATCCACAGATTCAAAACAAACGCTATAAAGCTCCGGTACCAAATAATCCAGTACTCTACTCCTACAAAACCAGTTTAAAAAACTTTCCTTCCAAGCATTTTCTGAGCGGTCAAATGGACCATATCAAATTAATCGAAAAAATGCAAACTTTTTGGATATCATACCACAAACCTACATCAAACCTCCAAAAATTTCAAGAACAATACAAAAATCAAGCTTGCAAAACCACATATACCGGAATCACCATAACTAGCATTGTTAATTTCCACAAGCAACCCAATCATAAGTCTTTTCTCTGAGCTAACAACATAAAGCCAACAATTCCCAAAAAATCATTCTTTTATGATCAAACAGATTCAAATAAACGTTTTACAGCTACCAGTGTTTCTTTCTTTTCCACTTTCCAGAAGTTTTTTGAGCAGCCAAACAGACCAAATCAAATTAAAAAAAAAAAAAAAAAAACTCACCGAGCGGCACTCAGCGAAGTCGCTAACACAGCCGGCTCCGACGAGGAGCTCGCCGAGAGCGTCGAAGGCGCCTTCACCGTCGTCGCCGAAATCGAAGTCCTCGTCGGCGAGGACGTTAACGATGTACTCGATTATGGGCTCATCGACGTCCTCGGCCCGCCGGCCCAGCACTTCGTGGACCACTGAGCTAGCCACCGTCATTGCTCCGAACCCGTATTCAAATCCAGAAGAATGAAAATCCGTTCGGTTCCCTGCGCGAAGGTTTTGGGAGACGAAGAAAAAACGATGGAGAAGCTCGGCAAGCCTTTACTATCTTTGCAGAGAGGAGAATGGAGAGTACTTGATACGACGGCGTTGTGGCCGAGAATAGGTATGTAAAAATTGGCGGGTGTCGGCTCGGCCCAATATATTCGGGCAGGAGATGAAGGGCTAACAAATGGGATTTAGATTGGATTGGCCCGTTTGCAACGTTGGGTATTGTTCTTCTCTACTTTCACTAGAATATGTCTACACACTTTGTGTGTGCGTGAATATTTTTTAATTTTGTTTTTTAAATAGGAAAGAGTGAGGGAGAGAGGGAGCGTTGGAGTGGGAGTGAGAAGAGAGGTTTTTATTTTATTTTTAATTTTTTAATATTAGATATATGCTAAAATCACTTGTAACCGGTAGAGGAGGCTTCAATAAAAAACAACAAAATTTGGTTTTGTAAATTACATTATTGCCCATTATTTTTTTTTTTGCAATAAAAGAATAAATAGTATTTTCATCCTCTTTTGGTTGACAAAGAGAATTCTATTACTAGTTAGTTAGATAAAAAACAACAACGTGAACTGCATATAGAAGAAGCATAAAAGTTTTATATGATTTTTAGTTTGCCATCAGTGGTTTTTTGTTTTCTGTTTGAAGTTTTATCCTATGAGGTTTTTTTATTGAGGCCCACTTCTTTCGTAGTTTTTTATTCCCTGTGATACTTTTTGAGCAATGTATTTTTTTTAAGATTCATGGTGGTAATGTTTTACTCTTTAACTCATTGTGTTCTAGTTCAAACATTTCTCCTCCCTTTAATGTAGAATATCATTTGTATATTAAAGCTAATTCTTTTAATGTAGAGCTCGATTATTTTCTTGTATCTAGAATAGTATGAAGAACATCAGTTTTTTGTATAATTTCAGGCAAATTATATTTCACACTTTTCAAGTTTAAGATTCGTTTTAAAACGAGGTCTTAATTTTTTTCATATTGCATATATACTGTTGAAATTGAATCAATTTATTCACTTTGTAAATTTGAAGGTCTAATCCTCCACTGAAGTGCTAGTGAAAAAATCCGTACACTAAAGTGAGAATTTAGTTGCCCTCCTTGACTGTTGGGTTTAAAAATTATAAATTTATATTTGTATGACCCAACATGCTTTGTTGATCCTTCACGTATCATTATTGGCTTCGATTATCAATTAACCACTCTCGTCGGGCCACGTGTCATTAGCTATTAAACATCTTCCCTTAGATTTTTAATAAGTTGTCAACAACTTTCCTTGTGTCACATGTCCTGATCTGATCTTCTAATATCATATGAATTCTCCATAAAAAGCCTTCAAACTACATCATATGTTCACACCAATCATCTACATCCGTTCAAACTCATCAAATCTCATATTTAGACATTTGGTCGTTCTTTCAATGTTTCACAAAACAGAGGTTGTCAATGATCTACGAGCGAGAAAATGAAGAATGAGGCATAAGGGTTTCAAAACCAGTAAGAAAAAGTAAAAAATGAGCAGTGCATGCAAATGAGCAATGAGATATCCTGCATCAAAGTGAGGTATGTGATTTTTCAAAATTTCATCTGAACACATAACTTTGTTTTTTATAACATTCATACAAGAAAGAGCAAGTCAATTTTCAAGTACTAATTACTTATTATAATGTGAGAATGATATTTTCAAGTATTAAATTACTGATTATAATGTAAGAACAAAATTTTCTTTATTTTGTGCATTCGTAAACACCAATTGAAATTAGAATAATTCCAATATTCATGTTTTTACTAACACATATGAATTTAGGAACTAAATTTCTAATAAATATTTATTCCAAGTAAACATTTTTTTATGTTTTATTTGAATTTATTATTATTAGGGAGAGTGGAAGATTGGAAACTATTACAATAATTTCGGACATGGGGCGTTTTGGACCCAAGACGCTGAGTAGAAGAAACCCATAACCTATCTACTAGAATATTAAATTGCACGTATCATAAGAACAACTAATAAGCTATGGCCTCGAACACTCACCCACAAAAACCTTAGACAACTCATGTAGTGTTCCCATTATTGTAAGTAAGGTACACATAATCAAATAATAAACACGCAACATAACATGATAGTTCCATATACTTTGTGGTTACAACATGTACATTTGCATTGGTTGATCTTGATAAAGAAGAAAATTGGAAGTCGTTCATGGAGCAATTGTCCTATATGTTGACACCGCAAGAACGGACAATTACTTTTGTTTCAGATAGGAATAAGGGGTTGCTTGAGTCTATGGCTACAGTTTTTCCGCATA
The DNA here is from genome assembly GCF_042453785.1 of Malus domestica. Classification (NCBI taxonomy): domain Eukaryota; kingdom Viridiplantae; phylum Streptophyta; class Magnoliopsida; order Rosales; family Rosaceae; genus Malus; species Malus domestica. The sequence goes on along the minus strand of NC_091674.1, from coordinate 20,707,128 downwards.
GTCATCATGCTTTTTGTTTGGAACATTTGAAAAGAAATGTCTTCGGTAAATATCCTACTGGTTGTGGCAAAATTTTCAAGGACTATATTGTGCATTTGTTTTGCAAGTGTGCTTATGCACCTACCTCAGAAGCTTTTGATATGCACCTAAGGGTTTTAAGGGATGAAGGTGGATTTGTAATGAGAACTTTCTTGGATAGTCTTCCAAAAGAAAATTGGTCCAATGCTTTTTTTGAAGGTGCCAGGTATGTGCATTTTTCAGTTTTTATTTTCTCTTTCATCTTTGGTTATGGAATGAGGTTCATACATTAATCACCATTCCCTTATATAGGTACGGAGAAATGTGGTCTAATGTTGCGGAATCTTTTAATTCTTGGATATTTGAAGAACGACCTATGCTCATTTATCAATTGGTTGATGGTATTAGAGTGAAGATGATGGAAAGGAACTCTGAACGGTTCTGAGCAACACATAATTGGAATACATTTCTATGCCCTAAGATGGAAGAGCATCTTAATCAAGTTTTGGAAGTTGGTAGGCATTAGGAAATTAGCAAGTCAAGTCTATCTGTTTTTGACATACACAGTAACATTTCAATGATGGTGGATTTGCAAAGGCGTTTTTGTTCATGTTATCAATGTCAAATCAAAGGGTTTCCGTGTGAGCATGCAGTGGCTGCGATTATCTAGGATGACGGAAATCCTTATGACTATGTTGAAGATTTCTTCACCGATGAATACTGCAAGTCTTCATATTCCGAACATTGATAGGCATGATATTAACGGACATGAAGAAATTGTTGTGGATTCATCATTAACCAAAAAACAATATGGGAGGCCCAAGCTTAAGAGGATGAAATCAATTGGTGAATAATCAAGGCCGATAAAATGTGGGAAGTGTCATTGAATCGGGCAGCATAATTCCTGCACATGTTAAGCCCAAATTTGAGATCTTGTCTTTTCAATTTATCTTGGCAATAGAACTATGTTTGTTTCAACGATTTTAGTTTTGTTACTCTCGGAACTATGTTTCCATTTGATTATTAATAAAGAGTTTAGAATAAAGATTTACTTTTAAATGAAATGGTGTCTCATTTTAGTTTTTCCAAACTTATTCAACTGCACCTACACAAGCGTTGATACCAAATCGTACGCATGAAAATATTAGTTTTCCTTTCTGTAATTTCTTGGCAACCCATTGTTGTAAAAGTCATTATCAAGCTCAGAGATATGAGCAAACATAAGTTCTCCAATTGCAACAATGGTTAATTTGGTGTCATCCATGACAACACCAATCCATGTTGCCCTTGAAAGTTTAGGTACAGTCATATAGGTTCAGTGTATATGGCTCACGAATGATTAAATTGTGTGAATTTCAATGGTCAATGTTGATTAATTTTGGAATGTCAATAATGAGTACAATATGTTTTTTATTACAATGGTTATGAATTTTCTTTACGAAACAGCAAATGGCAAATCTATTTAATTGTGCTCACAATTTGGCTGATTGTAATGATTAATGAAATCCCTTGTTTTCTGCAAATTACAATGGTTAATTTGTCTCATAATGCCATGATTATTAGAGATCTGTCATTTCCATTGTATCATTGTAATCAATGGTTAAGAACTCCCTCGATTTCAGCTAATTAAAACGATTTTCTTTTTCATTTTATTTTTTAAATAATAAACAAATGAAATTTTGCTTAATTTTATATCCAAAGTGAAAACGAAAAAAAAAAAGCAAACTATGAAAAATAAGAAGGTACAATAACATATGAATCATGCAGTTGCAAAATTTCTAAAATAGCAAACTATGAAAAATATGAAGCACACGACATCAAGTTTGATACCTGATTCATTGTTTTTTACGTCATGCAGCAGCAAAAGAAGTGGGTTCGACAGCCTTCGTGTCACACAACATAATACTAAGTGATCAAAAGTTCAAAACATTAAGCACCATGTAGGTACAAACCAAAATTAACTCAAACTAATTGATCAAATCATGAACTCAAAAATTTAATTCATACCAGATATGGAATCGTTAATCATTACACTCGTGAATGTTAATTCATAATTAAAAAAAAAAGTTACGATAATACTTGTTCCAACAAAGATGTTCAACACTAACATACTATGACCATTGATGAAATGTAACTAGAACTCCAACTACTTCATTCATCTCCCTCTCCGTGCATTTAGCATCATGCTTATGATCTTTGCCCTCATCTTTGTAAGTTCACCCTTCTCAAAAATGCCTTTTAGTGGTCTTCCTCTGCTAAATGTTGTATGTAGTACATAATAGCCACATCACAATCAACCTTGAGAGTCATCAAATGAATATCAAACACTAGTACATGTACACTGTAAAACAATTTGAATGGGAGGAGAATTTAGAACACGTACGATGATTCACCATGTTGTGGACAAACTGGGCTCAAGGAAAGGGGATACTCTGTACTTGTATGGCTCAGAAAATTATATGTTTCCTTTTCCCCCTTTTTCAATGGCTCCCTCACTATTATGGTTTTCCCTCTCCTTTTAACCATTTTTTCTACCACTTCTGTTGTAAAAGCCAACCTTTCATTTGCTTGATTCCGCTTCAAAAATTTAGTCACGGTTTTATGTTGTAACCCAAGTACCGATGTTAGTGATTTGGTATCAACATATCCAGTTGTTGGATTTCACCACGTATCATGTATTCCTACAATCAATAATGAGTAAGCTATATTAATGAGATTCATAAAAAAAATATATGAAAGACAAAAACAGAAGATACCAATTTTATGCAAATTCAAACTAATGAATCTGACCTAATTGAGTAAACCTAAATAGCCACTGGAACGACCAAACTTAAAGTAGAAAATTAAGGAAATATGCATTGTATCCTTGGTACTGACTACTAAAACCATGTCAGTTTTTACTTTCAACCATTAATAAATATGACTCATACTCTTACCCAACAATGTGTGGGCATAAACAACGATTTCATTTTCCTTGTTAGATCTAGTGACTAGCGGATTGAAAGTATCCCAAAAAATGCATTGATATTCTGGGTACATTTGTCATATTGAAAATCAATTCAACTAGTTATAAATGCCAACAAGTAATACGTTACTTTTGAAGGTACTAACTCCTTTTTATATATATAAACTTACACAGGTGCACGGTGCTAATTCTTTTAGCAAGAACTCAACATATTGTTTGAATACAGCAGCCATATCACCCTCCCACAACAGTTCACTTTGGTTGAACCATATGAACAAACATGAAAATATTTTTTGACATAATATATTCCATCAAATATAAAGTGCATGCAACATGGCATTAAAACAATTAACATAAGTGCTTCTAAGATATTTGTCAAGTTTCTCCATGTCTTTTCTATCTAGGCATTTTCCAACATTATTACTCAATATGTCAAGTGAGGGGTTTAGTGTAGCCATTGGTTTTTCCTTTTGCGGTCCTCAACCATGGTTTGAATATTTTCATTATAGTCCGTACCATCTATTTTGTTGTTGTAGTATTCAACAGATTCATGCTTCCTCTTTTTAATTAAATTGGCTTGGTTATAACCAACACCTCTATCTTCAATAATGAAACCAATGTTTTTTTTTATCACAAGTGAACACCCATCACAGTTCCTGTTGAGCAAAAATTGTACATAATATGTAAACAAATAATTCACTAGACACAATTTCACCCTCGTTCATTTTTTCAAAGAGGGTTTTATTAGTTTGAATTCGACCCATTCTAGGCTACGTGCCTATTAATTACAACCTTTCTTTTGGGAAAGGAATACCCTTTGATTCTAATATGAATAAATCGTAACTTGAGGATTTGGATATTTATTTTATTTTGTGACTGCATCTAGGTGGAGCCCTAGATTGCCTACGTACCCTCATTGAGGGATCAAGTCACTCGTAGTTCCTTGTATGCTTGATACTTGTTTGGATTTGATGCCTTGTGCAGTTTTAGCTCATGTGGGTGAGGACTTTGCGCCATTGGAGTGTTTAATGCCTTGTGCAGTTTAGGCTCTTGTAGGCGTGGAATTTAAGCCATTGGAGCTTTTGATGCCTTATGTAGTTTTAGCTCATGCTCGTGAGGAGCAAAATGTAGCTTCGTGCCATTTAAGTCTTGTTACGACTTTGTGCCTTCTGATACTTGATACAACTTTATGCCATTTGAGATTTGATACGGCTTCGTGCCCTTTTGAAACTTGTTGTGGCTTTATGCCAGTTAAATTTGGAGAACGACTTTGTGCCATTTGAGTGCCTAAGTGAAATTAATTCACTAATATTTTGACTTTGGCTCCGTGTAGTATCTTTGGCTTGGTATCATTTCTTGCTCCATGTTTAATTTTAACTTGATGGAAGCCATCGGATTTTGTAGGATTTTAATCCTAGTTGAAATATGATTCTAAAAGCATGAAAGTTGGAGCCTTTTCCATTGTGAAAGACTCGTTTGACTTGGTCTTTTCTTTTGAGTTTTTAAAACTACCCAGTGGATGTAGTAGAATAATCCATTTTTCCCTCTTTCTTCTTCTCGGTTTTGGTACTTTGTCACTTCGTTTCCATGCTTGCTCTCTTTCTTTTTGTTATTGACTTTTGTCTCTTGCACAACAGATTGCAGACTCAACGAGTCTTTGTTTTCATATTGTTTAATGAAAACATAAAAGCAAGTGGCAGAGTAGCACAACAACTTTGTAAAAAAAAATCTTTGAGATGGCTTTTCCGTTTTTTGACTTTACGTGAGTGTCCTTCACCAAGCTTTATTTTCTCCTTTTTTTTTTGAATGTAAGCTTTTCAAGTTCAAAATAGGGTTTTGCCTCTTCTTCTTTTTTTTGCCAGCAACCTCTATTTCTTCTTAACTTTAAGACGACAGCTGCGACGGGGTTTGTTTTTTTTTTCTTTGCTGAAAGCATCCTTCTTTTTAGTGTGACTTCCTTCTCCAATTTTGTGTCAAATTCTTTGAGTCATATTCCTCTTCACTCGAGGTTTCCAATGAGCTCCTAAAACGGAGTAGCAGTAAAGGCCAAATTCTTCGAAATGAGCTCCTAAAACGGAGCAGCAGCAACCATTAAATTTTTTTGGATTAAGCTCTTAAAACGGAGCAGCAGCAACCACTAAATTCTTTGAACTGAGCTCCTAAAACGGAGCAGCAACAACCACCAAATTCTTTGAACTGAGTTCCGTTTCGTTGAACTGAGCTCCTAAAATGGAGCACCAGCAACAATTTCAACTTCGGACTGAGCTCCTAAAACGGAGCAGCAACAACCACCAAATTATTTGGACTGAGCTCCTAAAACGGAGTAGCAGCAACCGCTAAATTCTTTGAACTAAGCTCCTAAAACGGAGCAGCAGCAACCATTTCAACTTCGGCAGCCAATGCGGTTGTTGTTCTCACGGCGGAAGACTTCATTCATGGCCACCTTCTTTTACGCCGTCGACAAGAAAATGAAGCATGCTGTGACGCTAGGCTTAAGGACAACGTGGCTGCTGTGGCTGTTGATGTTGTGTGAAGTGATGGTGTTCGGCGGCGTCACAGCGGCAAGTTGGGCAAAAAGGGATGAGGACTGCGGCATGGCTGCTACGTCATTTTGGTCTTCCGTTTAACGTCAGCAATTGTGGTGCAAATGTATTCATTGGTGTTTGTCGAAGTGTTAGTGATTGACGACTTGAATCTGCGGTGTAGAAGTCGATGGTTGTTCAGACGGACTTGCGTCGGTGGTTACTTTTGGAATTTTCATAGCTCATCTTTTTCCTTGCATTGGGGAATGAACAAAGTTGAAGAAGCAAAGTGCTTCTTTTCCTCCTACAGAGCAGAAGAAAGAACCAACCCAGAAAGAGATTAAAAAGAATGAAATGGCTATACCTTTGAATGCTTTGTAGTTTTTCCTGCTCCTATGTATCCTCTTCTCTGTTTGCCTTTTCTCGTTGAATTTCCGCAACAGTTCACCTCTTTGATTTCTCTCCTAATTTCTGCAGAGTCACTTCTCTCTTCTTCTTTTTTGTTTCGTTCCTAGCAGTTGATGCCTATTTATAGGCATCCTAGGAGGGCTCTAGAGCTTTTACGTGGGGGAGATGGTGGCCATGTCTTTCGCCACTTTCTCTTAACTTCTCCCACTAACTGTGCAATCTCCCACATTTTGCAGAAAAAATAGGAAGTCCTTGTTCCACGTTACTTCTCTCTGACCGAAAGTGAAGTCATCTCGTCTTAGCGTGGCAATTTGTTTGAAAAAAGAATTTAATTTGATGGGGGACATTATATGCATGCATTGTACGACTTGGATTTCCAAGTCCAAACTCTTCACGTGGGCAACATTCATATTTTCTTTTGAGAAGTTTGTTTGTTGCGAACTTCTCTTTATTTTATTTTATTATTTTTTATTTAGGGGTTTATCTCATGCTAGGTGGCTAACAGAGAAAAGAATTCTAATTCCCCCATTTTAGTGGTTTTAGATAAGTTCCAAACCCTTTTTGAATTCTTTTGATCAGTTATTCTGCACGAGCTTCTCCCGTACCATGCTTTACTGTTTGTTATTTTTTGGAGAGAAGAACATAACGGTCAGTAAGGCTTCATACTTTTTCGTTTTGCTTGGATTTGAATGAACATTCCGCAACTTCATTTGATATATTTTGTTTTATTCTTGATTTGTTGCAGGTGTCTTTTGGTGGAGACTCTTTGCTTTGGAAGCTTGCCTGATATCTTCATACAAAATGGTGGGATTTTTTATCCCTTTAGTTTTGATGTGCAACTTTATGCATCTTTATTATTATTTTTATTATTATTATTATTATTATTATTATTATTTTGTTCCACATATGCATCCAAATTCATGCAAAAGACTAGTGATTAGTCCTTTCTTGGGCTCGTACCATGGATTCATGACAAACCAAATCCTTCCAAGATGGGAGACCCGTATACTATTCAGTGGATAGTTGTACCATTATTCGAGCATGGCTGTTGCTTTTAACTTTTGGTCAAGTACAGCTGCTGTGCAGCACCTATGAACACATATAGCTTTTGATAGACTTGGCTTCTTCGTATTCAGGCATGCATGACAATTATTATTTTTTCAATGATATTTGGACTTGGCCTCTTCGTAATCCAGCATGCATGACGATTATTGTTTTTCAATGCATCAGACTCCCCCCTCCCCCCCCCCATTTTTTTTTTTTGCTCAAAAGTTCCCTTTTGAACGGTTCGTTGGTATCCTTTTGACCAAAGGTTCACATTCAAAATCTTCGAAGACCACCTTTTGTTGTTTATTTTTAGTCCTCTTACCATGGATCGTTGAGGTGGCATTCCAATTTCAGGATCACCATTACGTAATCCCGCAATTTCCTTTCTTAATGTGTGGTTCTCAGCTTCAAGTACATTTGAACTTTCAGCAATGTTGACTGATTTGGACAGTAAATCAATAGTTACTTCAGCAACCTCACACCTGATATTCAATTGGGACAACTCGATTTTTAGTTTTTCATTCTCCCTTTGGAAATTCTCCATGTTGTTGACCATTATCAAGGGCTAAGCTTTTTCATTTGCATTGTTGTCAAAACTTGGACCTATCTTGCTTGACATAGAACTTCTCATGCTACTAGGTGCTTTGTTCTCAGAAGTATGATTTGGTGTGACTTCAACACTGACTCTTTCGTTCCCATTACTGCCCCCATTGAAACCCATTCGCTGGTGAAACTATTTCTTATCTTCTGGTACGTGGTTGGTGTGATGTCAGCTGCTGATTTTGTTGTGGGATGCCTGGAACTAAGTACCAAATTGTTCGAGGTGTGAAGTTACTGTGTTGTTACTTGGTTCGATGTCTTTGGTATTGCATTTACATCTTCACTTGATTCTTCATATGACTGCAATACAAGTTCAAAATAATATATGAACTATTGCTCATTTGTAAATTAATGATGTTGAATTATGACCCAATGATTTGACAAATTGAAAACAAGTGTTTAGCCATCGTACCTCCGTTGTTCGTAGGTCAACCTCATCCAAGAACTCATGTAGTGCTACCAAATTCCAACGAACGAAACTTGGGGGTCATGTTTTCCCTTCCATGAATTGGGCTAATGATGTGGGTCTTCTCACATAACCAATACTTGTACAAACAAAATATAATTAAATCAATCAATCAATCAATCAACCAATCAAAGTAACTAATATATTGAAATGTTGGTGAAAAGAACTTACAGGTAGAGCTACAACATAACCAGTTAGATGGTTGCTTCATTTTGTTTACATCTTCACAGTAACTCACAAGTTTCCAAGATATTATGATGTTTGTGTTGCAAAATAGGAGAGCCACGCAAAAGTAGATACATACGAGACGAACAAAGTCTTTGGGATTATATTTGGAGCTACCTTTGCAAGCTTCAATCATCCTACTTTTCACAGCAGTCTTGGTCAACCTTTCAAGGTTGCCAAAATTTCTTTTCATGAATTTCATCCTAGGTCCTGACAATCGTGTCCCATGCTCAATTGTTTTTCCTTCTTTAGGTAATCCAAAAATGGCAGCAATACCTGCAACTGTTATCGTCAAGCGTTTACCACCTATACCAAAGCATTTAAGATCCCTATTATATGTCTCTAGTATATCAATAACATCATAGTCGTTCTTCCATGCATCATATGTCACAATGCCTTCTCTGTATGTCTTGAACAAACCCCAAAATGGTGTCCTCTCCATAAGCTCTAGGTGGATAGGTTTGATATGATTTTGAAATTGTTGGTAGGCTTCTGCAAAAATCCCCATGTTAGACCTGTATTGTAGGAATGAATATTCACTCCTCATCTTTCATGCCATAATTCATGTAACCTGTGAATTCATACAATATGGAAAAGCATAAGGGTTTACAAAATGATTGAAATGCATCAGGTATTACAACAAAATGGATTAAATAAGTCCTCAGGTGATTCAAACCTAATTAGTACAAATGTTACCAACTTTTTTCATACCGAATTGTTTGGACCTACACTATAAACATAATTATTTGAAAGTGTGCCCAAATTGAGCTTACCAAATCAAACAGACCTAAACATCATAATGTAAGTAATTGAATTCACAACCTAATTGACCATACCGAATCAATTACACGTAAACGTACAAAATGTACCTAACTGAACGTACCAAATGAAAGGGAACTAATTGACCGTACCGAATGAAGGGGACCTAATTGACCGTACCGAATGAAACAAGAACCAACATATGCAAAATCTCCATAGAGGCATTTCAACAAACACATGGTGTGTATTGTAAAAATCAATTCTTGCTAAAACAATGAAGCTTATCGGACCAATACATGCAAACTGATACGATTTTTACCACCTACAAAAGTAGGGATAAAAACACTTAAACATACTTGCAAGAGTACAAAGTTATCATAGTATAGCAACTCAAGTAAGGTCATTTTCCACAAGGATTGAATGAATAATTTGTATTTAAACTAATCATTAGCTAATTATTTAGAACAAAGTTTCAAAAAGGTTGATTTTGGAATTTAAAATAATAAAAACGAATTTAATTAATTGGCAAAGTAAAGAAAGCAAAAGAAAAAGGTTTTGGAAAATAATTTAAACACTAGGGTCCTGCTGTCACCATTAACAATCATATGCAATTCTACCAATTACTTATGAATTTCTACATACATGCTTTGAAGGTTAGGTTTTCCTAATACATATTTTCCTCGTGATGTTCAAGCGAAAACATATATCTAACATGCAACCCATCTGTGATGTTCATATCAAATATAAACATGCAAGACTCATTAAGCTTTGTGAAAACTCTTTGAAAAACCATGCAACCCTTAAGAGCGTGATATTCACCTTAAGTGAACTTACAATTACTAATCACAAGAAGCCCTCCTCAATTTCAGGGTGATGTTCTAACAAAAATTGCATCAAATTACTTGTCTAAAAACCCTAATGGTCGTAAATCACTAAGACAATTAGATAGTTTAATAGCGGTGATTAATAATTCAAAGCAAGCATGCATCCATTCATAAGCAAATTAATAAAATCACATATTCATGCTAAGGCTCGTGGCTTCATCCTAGCAAAAGAACTTAGTTACGAACAATCATAATAAAAACTAAATAAAATATCATTAACTAGAAAAATGAGTGAAAACACCTTGTAGGTAAAAAGTCTGAAGTTCTCCAAAATAATGCGTGCGTTCTCCCTCCAAAACCCTAACAGCTAAAAAGCCTTATTTATACTACTCCAAATTAAAACCCTCATAGAAAAGGTTTTAGAATAAAACTAGGAAACATAAAATAAAAGGTTTCCTATTTGAACTAAAATTCGGACTTCTCAGAAAATCAGACTTTTGACCAACCAAATGAACTCCAATTTGGTCCCAAAATATCTCTTTTGAAAGCTGAAGACATCCCCTACAAATCCTCGGAATGAATGTTCCTCAAAATATGCCATCTTTACCTCCAAAATACCCAAAACGTCCAAAAACGTCAATCTGGGAAAGCTGCGGCTGGGCCTTTATTTCATTGCCACGGTCAAACGGCTTGATAGAAAAATCTGGAATTTTGATAAAATCATCTTGAAACACTCACGAACATCCTCCAATTAGAATCGCTCCAAAATTCATCTGTTTGATCACTTTTTGCTCAAGAGGAAATTTAATGTCCTACATTAGAAATATAATTCAAAGTATCAAAATTCACACATAGTAACCAATAAATTGTTACTAAGATTAGGGTAAAATATATAGTATAATATGGACTCATCACAAACCATACCAACAAGCTATACAAGTATCAACCAGTGTGTTGATTATGGAGCTAAACACATTTTCCACACCATATAGGTTATGATTACGACAAAAGAAAAGTATAAATAGTAGCTTACAAGTGATTCATGGGTCCTGACGACGGCAACAAATCGAGGAAGTCGAACAATCGTAGCTTCAAACAGATTTTCGTGGAGCAAGGGTCCAAACAATTACAACAACTGAAATACTATTTTGTGAGAGTAGACAGCCTGTTTGAAAATTTGAAAATTTTCATTGATTATAGGTACAATTCAAGCCGTTTTAATGTCGTGATTTCAACTGGCCATCAGATAAAAACGACTCCCCCCATATCTCTCTCAATCTCTGGACTGTTACGAATCTGAGAACAGAAAATTTGAGGTTACAGTTCTAACATTTAAGATGGCAGACATGTAAATAGTGGTAAAAACTTTGGTATTTGTATAGGTGACATGTCATGGTGAATTGAAATAAAGGATATTTTTTAGATACTGAAAACCTCTTAGGTTATATTCTAAAAATTATCTTTGATAAGGACTAATCTCTAAGAGCCGCTTTCATTTTTCTCCTCTTCGTCATTTTTGTTCATTACACCATATTTATATTTAACTCATATAGGACTCAAACTCTAATAGTGAGTCGGAAAAAATGAGTGTGATACTAATATACTGAATATATATAGGAATCACGCTCCTATAATAGGCCAAAAAATTTGAGTGTGATACTAAATATATTTAACTCATGAGTGTGATACTAATATATTAAACTCACACATTGTTATAGTAGTAGTGTTATAGGTATCAAACTCAAACCGTCTAATATTTATATATACCACAGTTACTCAAACTACTGTGAAGACCTAAAAGACATTATAAAGTTTTAGAGCTTGTTTGGAAGTATTTTTAAAATGACTAAAAGTGTTTTTGGTGAAATTGGTTCGGGGTTTCAAAAGTACTCTAACACTATGTTTGGATGGAGAATTTCTAAATTTTCATAGAATTCTAAATGACGGGAATTACAATTCCCAGCAATTGAAACCCGGCAATTGAAATTTCATTGTTTGGATGTTGGGTACATGGAAATTGCAAAATGAAGGGAATTACAAATTTCATTGTTTGGATATTCCCTAGAATTTTTATTCCATAGAAGAATACAAATTTCAAAAAAGAAAAAATGTTCAACTGGTAACAAAGTCATCAATGATAAAGGTCATCAAACCAAAAATTGAAGCTACCAAACCCGCACTAAAGGAAAACAGTCTAAATTTTTCAACAATTAAGAACTTCTCAAAGGTCTGCAATAATATGATAAGAGTTGATTGAAGTAAGAAAATCCATGTAAAGCACACTTGCAAATGTCAACAAAGATTTGTGACATGCAAGACTTTTATTCTAAATGTCGTACTGAAAAACACTAAAATGAGAAACATAATTACAACAATCTTATGCGCCTCGTGAAGTAAGCAATAATACCATATTCTTTTTCTTCTCAATTGGGAGTGTCTTCAACCTTACAAATTGCTTGTCATTTTCGATCAACCAAGCATATGCTTTGATTTGTTCTTCTTCGCTGAGATCTAGTATTGCATTTACTTCATCATATACCTCTGTTGGATCAAGTTTCTTTGTGTCTGCAAAAATATAGTCTTTAAAGTACGAAGCCATCTTGGCAAGTGAATCTGCAATCATATCTTTAGGGGTGGTTGATTTTCTTTTTGTATGAGGCACATCAACAAAACAGGCTTTCTCTTACTTTGAGTCTTTTGGCCATTGGCTGAACTAGGTGAAATCTCATTAATAATGTCAATACTAACCAAATCTATATGATCAGGTTCATCATGCGGAGGAGTCATAATCTCAACAGCTTCTACACCTATTTTAGCACCCTCACCCATGGTTCTATCTTTGTCACATAAATCCACTATATCATCCCAGTTTGGAATGACCTTCCAACAAAATCTTTTAGCACCACCATGTGACTACCAATCAAAACATAAAAGATCAAAAAGCAAACCATAAGTATAAGAACAATTAAAAGAATTTTGTTGATGCACAAAATCAGTGAGGACATTGGTACAACAGAAAGTGTTAAGTTTGTGACATTCGCTAGATTGCTCCGATCACTAGTGTGAATAAGTATGCAAATGGATAGAAACAAGGAAGCAAACACAAGATGTACGTGGTTTACCCAGATTGACTACGTCCACGGAGTAGAGGAGTTCTCATTAATTGTGAAGGGTTTACACAAGTACATAGGTTCAAGCTCTCCTTTAGTGAGTACTAGTGAATGATTTAGTACAAATGACATTAGGAAATATTGTGAGAGAATGATCTCTATTTATAGAAGAGAGTTTCTAGTTTCATTCTGACATTGACACGTGTATGTTGACACGTGTTGGGCTATGATTGGCTTCTGATATCTACACGTGTCGCGCTGTGATTGGCCTCTTGGTTTAAGGGAAACTCTTCTGGGTCATTGACGGTATAACGTTGACCGGTGCTCAGTTGTTTCGGGATTGGTCAAGTATGGTACAAACAGTGCTCTCCTAAGTTCCCGAGTGAGGGAAACTCCTTGATTGGGGACTTGCAAGATCCAAGCCATTGAGTAATCACGAAACTTCTAAGTACCGAAATGTGATATCATTTTCACTTGCCTTATCTGTCTCATATGTAGATGTGGCATCTTCTCTGGAAGTATTTTTTCTCCATTCAGGGGTGGTATCTTTAACCGATGAAGATGCACAAGGTAATGTATCAATTTCACTTGAAGCTTACTTGTAGTTTCGGGCTTGGTCAAGTGCAATACAACCCTATAGTAGGAGTCCCCCAAGTCGCCGAGCTAGGAGATTTGCCGAATGAGGTAACAGACAAGGTAAGCAATCAGACTTCCAAGCAAGCAACCTGGATCGGAGGTTTGACTTCAGCTTCCCGTTGATTGTTCTCCTTCTCCTTGTGTCATAAACAGCAATAAGGATAAGGAGAAGCAAATGGAGAAGAGATGATATGAGATACTTTTACTTTTGAAGAAGTAACTTTCCACAGGCGTATTCTTGAACTGGGCTGAAGGGTTTTCTGGTTTCTTCCAGAGTACAAGGCTGACTCAAGAATTTGAGGGTCAAAACAAGTCCATCAAATCTAGAGTACGTTCGACCATAATGATATGGGATACTTTTGCTGTTGACAAAGTATTGGATGTATCAACACATGTTCTGTTACGCTTGTCTTCACATGCTTCCTTGTCTCATTCTCACTTGCCCTATCTGTTCCTCAGGCAGATGTGGTATCTTTTCTGGAAGCATAAGATGTTGAAGATGAGTACTCGAGAGCAATGCCAGGTAAGTAATCAGGCAAGTGGTTCCAGGCAGTCAGTTTCTGACTGGAAGCTTGATTCCAAGTGCTGACTGATTGCTCTCTTTCTCCTTGTCTTGTAGGTAAGAACAAGGCCAAAGGAAAAGACAGGGAAAATGCATGATATGGGATACTTTTGCTTGTAACCCTGATGATATGAGATACTCTTACTCTGGTATGGCTTGTTTGCAGCGGTATTATCGGGAGGAAAAAAAGCTGAGTATTGTGAGAGACTCTGCTGAGAATGGCCTCTCGGATGTGAAGAAAAGTTGAGCATTTTTTTTATTTGCAGGTCTGCCTGGCTGTGGAGGATGGAGGTCGACATATATAGGAGTCTCCCTAACAACAAGTAGTAGTGATATTCCTTTACCCTTCTTGGTCATAACAATGTAGTGAGAGTTGCAAGCTTCACGTGTTTTAACTTTGTCATAGCACTTTGAAAAAAGTGGTATGTGGTACCTGGAAAACTGATGTTGCGTGTGAAGATTGCAGACAAGCTTTATCCAAGGAAATCTGGCTCTCAAAGTTCGGAGAGCGGTGCCTCTTCGATTTTTAAACAAGCAATCCTGTCGGGGATCTGGCTCTCGGGATTCAGAGAACGGTGCTTCTTTGATTTTTGAGAAAGCAATTCTATTGGGGGTCTGACTCTTGAGATTCGGAGAGCAGTGTCTCTTTGATTTTTGATAAAGTAATCTTGTTGGGAGTCTGGCTCTCAAGATTTGAAGGGCGGTGCCTCTTCGATTTTTGAGAAAGCAATCATGTTGGGAGTCTGACTCTTGAGATTCGGATAGCAGTGTCTCTTCGATTTTTTAGAAAGCAATCTTGTTGGGAGTGTTTTCTCGAATGTGAGTACAGGTTGGGCATTTTTGTCAGTCTGCCTTGCCACAGAGCACGGAGGTTGACACACATTGGGACTTTCCAGTTATCAAGCAGTGGTGTTGTTCCTTTACCCTTATGGGTAATAGTAGGGTAGTTGGACCTTCAAAATTTATGTGTCTAAACTTTGTCAGAGATCTTTGGCAAAGTTATCTGTGGTACCCGATGAGTTGATGTTGTGTGTGGAAATTGGTGCCTCTTCAGAATCCGAAGAGTGGTGCCTCTTCGATTTTTGAACCAACGGCCATGTTGCCCTTTCTTTTATAAGGGCACCAATTGTGTGTAAGAAGTACATTCAGAGAGCTATTGCTTGTAGGAATTTTCCCCTTACTTCAGAGATTTATTGCACCTCATTTCTCATTCATCATTTCTGAGAATGTTTGGCCCATCCGACCGTCGTTTTGATTTGAACTTTGGTGAGGAGGCAGCCATGCCTTCTCAAGACAACATATGGCGTCCATCCTTCTTATCCCCTACTGGTCCTCTTACCGTTGGAGACTCTGTGATGAAGAATGATATGACCGCTGTGGTGGTGGCCAGGAACCTTCTCACTCTCAAAGATAACAGACTACTTTTCCAAACGGTCTAATGAGTTGGCTGTTAAGGATTCTCTGGCTCTCAGTGTTCAGTGTGCAGGTTCTGTGTCTAATATGGCCTAACACCTATTTGCTCAAACCCGCCAAGTTGAATCATTGGCGGCTGAAGTGATAAGTCTCAAACAGGAGATCAGAGGGCTCAAGCATAAGAATAAACAGTTGCATAGGCTCGCACATGACTATGCTACAAACATGAAGAGGAAGCTCGACCAGCTGCAGGAATCTGAAGGTCAGATTTCACTTGATCATCAGAGGTTTGTGGGTTTGTTCCAAAGGCATTTATTGCCTTCGTCTTCTGGGGCTGTACCGCGTAATGAAGCTCCAAATGATCAACCTTCGGTGCCTC
The DNA here is from genome assembly GCF_042453785.1 of Malus domestica. Lineage (NCBI taxonomy): Eukaryota > Viridiplantae > Streptophyta > Magnoliopsida > Rosales > Rosaceae > Malus > Malus domestica. The sequence goes on along the minus strand of NC_091674.1, from coordinate 20,691,194 downwards.
CTCCTTCTGGGATTCTGCCTAGTACTGAGGCTCCGAATAATCACCCTCTGGTGCCTCCTCTTTCTGGGGCTCTGCTGACTGCTGAGACTTATCCTGAGCAACCTTTATGAAGGCTCCCTCTTGTTTGTTTATTTTGATTCATGTATATGTACATATTTGTAACTTATATGAGATATCAATAAACAAGCTTTGCTTCATTTCAACGTATTGTGTTAAATACACCAAGGCCTTCTTCACTAAGTTCTTTGAATTTTTCCTTTTGTTGAAGCTTGTATGTTGAAGCTTTGTGAGTGAAGCATGCAGGTTGAGGTAGTGCTCCCTTAATTTCCCGAGTAAGGAAAACTTCTCGTTTAAAGACTTGAAAAATCCAAGTCACTAAGTGGTCGTGAGACTTCCGAGTATCAAGGTGCAGTAACATATGGTAGGAGTCCCCCAAGTCTCTGGTTGAATGAGTTGACGAATGAGGCATTTCCTTTCTAAGTGGTAGCCCAAAACTCCTTCTTCATATATATTTGTTATGAAAGTTGTTAGACCTAAAGACGAGGAGGCCTAGGCAATTTTTTTTTCGAATTTTTTTTTTCTTCGAATTTTCAAATTTTTGAATTTTCGAATTTCTGAAAAAAAAAAATATATATATATATATTTTTTAAAACTTTGTAGGTGAAGCTTTGGTGTTGAATCTTTGTAGGTGAAGCTTTGAGGTTGAAGCTTTGTTGGGTACCATGAATTGATTTTGCTTCACACTATCTTGATCAAGATAGTGTGAAGCTTTTGTGTTGAAGCTTTGTAAGTGAAGCTTTTGTTGGTGAAACTTTTGTTGGTGAAGCTTTTATGGTGGGGGAAGCTTTTGTGGGTGAAGTTTTTGTGGTGGGGGAAGCTTTTGTGGGTGAAGCTTTTGTGGTAGAGGAAGCTTTTGTGGGTGAAGCTTTTGTTGGTGAAGCTTTTGTGGTAGGGGAAGCTTTTGTGGGTGAAGTTTTTGTGGTGGGGGAAGCTTTTGTGGGTGAAGCTTTTGTGGGTGAAGCTTTTGTGGTGGGTGAAGCTTTTGTGGGTGAAGCTTTTGTGGGTGAAGCTTTTGTGGTAGGGGAAGCTTTTGTGGGTAAAGCTTTTGTGGTAGGGGAAGCTTTTGTGGGTAAAGCTTTTGTTGGTGAAGCTTTTATGGGTGAAGCTTTTGTGGTGCGTGAAGCTTTTGTGGGTGAAGCTTTTGTGGGTGAAGCTTTTGTAGGTGAAGCTTTGGAGTTGAAGCTTTGTAGGTGAAGCTTTGGAGTTGAAGCTTTGTAGGTGAAGCTTTGGAGTTGAAGCTTTTGTTGGGTACCATGAATTGATTTTGCTTCACACTATCTTGATCAAGATAGTGTGAAGCTTTTGAGAATTTGTAGTTGTCCTTCATTGATGAAGCTTTTGTTAGTGAAGGTTTTGTTGGTGAAGCTTTGGAGTTGAAGCTTTTGTTGGTGAAACTTTTATGGTGAAGCTTTTGTTGGGTACCAAGAATTGATTTTACTTCACACTATCTTGATCAAGATAGTGTGAAGCTTTTGAGAATTTGTAGTTGTCCTCCATTGATGAAGCTTTGTTGAATTTCCCTTTTTTTTTTCTTTTTTTTTTGGGAAACTAGAAATTTGAAAATGTGGGAGAGACAACATATACAAATTTTGCTTCCACACTGTTGAGCAAGAGATTGTGATGCAAGTCACACCTTGTAGTAGTCGAAGGTTTGGATGAACCATATAAATTGAATTTGTTTCGAACAGTCTTGAATTTGCTTCGAAGGTTTGAGAATTGTAGTTGCCCTCCATTGATGAAGCTTTTGTTGGCACCATAAATTGGTTTTGTTTCACATTGTCTTGATCAAGAGTGTGTGAAGCTTTTGAGAATTATGGTTGAACTCTTTTGATGAAGCTTTTGATGGCACCATAAATTGTTTTTGCTTCGCACTGTCTTGATCAAGAGTGTGTGAAGCTTTTGAGGATTGTGGTTGCCGTCCATTGATGAAGCTATTGTTGGCACCATAAATTGGTTCTACTTCACACTGTCTTGATCTAGAGTGTGTAAAGCTTTTGAGAATTGTGGTTGAACTCCTTTGATGAAGTTCTTGTTGGCACCATAAATTGGTTTTGCTTCACACTGTCTTGATCAAGAACGTGTGAAGCTTTTGAGAATTGTGGTTGCTCTCCATTGATGAGGCTCTTGTTGGCACCATAAATTGGTTTTGCTTCACACTGTCTTGATCAAGAGTGTGTGAAGCTTTTGAGAATTGTAGTTGAACTCCTTTGATGAAGCTCTTGTTGGCACCAATCAAAGCTCGTGTTGGCACCATAAATTGGTTTTGCTTCACACTGTCTTGATCAAGAGTGTGTGAAGCTTTTGAGAATTGTGGTTGCCCTCCATTGATGAAGCTCTTGCTGGCACCATAAATTGGTTTTGTTTCACACTGTCTTGATCAAGAATGTGTGAAGCTTTTGAGAATTGTAGTTGAACTCCTTTGATGAAACTCATGTTGGCACCATAAATTGGTTTTGCTTCACACTGTCTTGATCAAGAGTGTGTGAAGCTTTCCACGAGTTGTAGTGTTTGCATTGTTACAGAGGAGAAATGTTTGAAGCAGATGCAAGAGAGTTAAATAGCTTGATCTTCGTATGCCATGCATTGAAGTTGTTGTTGGCTTGCAATTGGGGTAACGAACTATTGCATAAGTGTGATATACTAAGTCACTTATCATCTTTAATTGAGTTGTAGTGTTTTCATCTACACTTATCATCTTTTTTGTTGCATCCCAATTAAATCCACTTTGACTTAATATATCACTCACTATTGCATAAAAAATATTTCAAGACTTCACACGATTTCAAATGTTATCAGCAATTATATGAATATCAAATTGAGTAAATAATATGGCTATAGTAGAATTATAAGTAGTTGGCTTCCAACCACCATCTCCTTTTGTTTCCCAATCTTTGTTCTTCACAAAGAATGTCAACCAAAGCACGCTCCATATCTACATTCCATCTAAAATAATTATTTTCCTCTCCTTCATTTTCAATTTCTTGGTTCTCTTTCTTTCTCCTTGGTTTTTGTTTGCATACTAGTTTTCTATCAAATCCTTCCATTGCTCCTAACATAAAAAATATAGTATTGAGATGTTAAGTCAGTCATAGACACATTCATAGTAACAATCCGAGTATCAGCTCATATTTATACATTCATAATTATATGGAACTAAGCTACAAAAACTTGAGTATAGTTGCTTGAAATAGACATACATTAAATGATAACATAATGGACATAGTTGCACGCACATTATCTTTTAAAAAAATAGCATTATAAATCAAACATAACATGTTCAAGAAACACATAAAGCCATAGTATTCATATGAAATCCACATTCACCATGACAACACAAACTAAAAGCAACTAATTTTCCATTAGGAATTATTGGCAGCTCTCTGAGCTTGATATCGTGGAACATCTGCAATCCAATGTATCACGAAACACTGTCCATTCGACAGTAGCTTGAATTGTAATACTCTGAAAATTTAAATATATGAATTAGATATTCATAAGTCTGAATATGTGGAGAAAATAGAAAATAAATCAATTTATGGTTATGAAAATTTAATTGAGGAATTTTAAAATTTTGTTTCCGGAAATTATTATAATTTACGTAATTGTATTATTGAAATTTTATATTATTTTTCAAGAATTTATATTAATTTGTTTGAATTTAGATTTTAATTAAACTAGTTACGAATAGTGAAGTTTGGAAATTAATTATTTAAAATCCGTAGATCGTTCGAGGTCACAATTTATATTTTCGAATAGAGCTTGATCTCATAAACGCGTAGGTGCAAACCGTTCATGAAATGTAGTTATAACGAAAGAGTTATTAACGTTTAAAGTTAGGGACATTTTTGTAATTTTGGCTTGATCTAGAAGGCTCAAGATTTCTGAAGCCATTATCTGTGATGGCACGTGGACAACTGAGATGAAAAAAAAAAAGAGAAATGAGAGAATGGAGAGAAATGATGGGGAAGGGACCAATCAGAAAGAGAATAAATGAGGGGAAATGAGGGAAGGGAAAATGAGGGGAACCCGAATCCTCTTTCGACCCGACCCGACCATATCTTTCGATTTCAGCCACCGTTGACGACGAGATAGATGCCAAAATGATCCTTACTTCGAACCCAGTCGTTCTCTCTCCCACTCTCATCCGAAAAACTGACGAAAATGGTTTGATTTTAGGAAGACCCGCACGGTGGGGTGCAGCGGGTTTGGCTTCGAATCACCAAAACTTAAAGCTAACTCCATCCATCTCCACCACTATTAGACTTGCCTTGAGGCCTAGAACAAAGCCCAAATAACTATAGGGACGGCATAGCACTAGAGGTGACGGATCGGTGGGTTTGAGTGAAATCAGGGCCTTCCCCGACCAAATTGAACTTGGCCACAGGTATGAAAATTTCTCCCCTCACTGAGATCTACTTGCCTGTAAAATTTGGTAATTTTTGGAAATAGTTAAATTTTCCGGCGAGTCGGGGCGGTCGACCTTCACCCGCGGCGGCGCGTGGCTAGTGAGCCGACACTGTTTTTTTTTTTATGTGAATTTTGATATTCCAATTATGTATTTGGTATCCATTTGATGTGTTTCGATATTAACATGAATGTTGGATTTTTTGATAAATTGAATAATTTTGGAATTGGTTTGAAATTGAAATGTGAACTACGAAAAGTTTGATCCCGCTCAAGGGTACGTAGGAATTGGTTTGAAATTGAAATGTGAACTACGAAAAGTTTGATCCCGCTCAAGGGTACGTAGGCAGTCAAACAGGGTTAGATGCTACCTTAAATAATCGAGAATTAATCTTTAGTTGGAAATTTTGATCTAAGAGAAGAAAATGGTGATAAATTGAAAATATAATCGTATGTGTTGGTAAGAGAATTATGGTTATAGATCATGTGTGGGATTAAGGAATTTAATTAAAGAATCACGATTAATGGTAGTTAAATAAATAAGAGTTTAGTTTGGGCCTATCACCGATATTATTTTCCGAAATAAATATTTCGGGGCGGGGCGTTACATGAACAGATGTAATCCCATCAGAGTTATTTTCATTTTCCTCTCTTGTTGAACAATTTAACAACTCTGAGTTGACAAATGCTAAAAATTGTAAATCTTGAGCTTCTAAAATTGGATCAATAGCTTGCTTGGTTCTAATTAAATTATGTAAGATACAACACACATTTATAATCCTAACTTGTGTTTTAATGTCGAAAAAAGGATGGTGTGCGTAATATGCTCCATCTATTTTTTAACAATCCAAATGCCCTTTCAATAACATTCCTTGCCCTTGAATGACGCAAATTATATAGCTCTCTGTAGTTTTCAAGTCGACAGTTTCCAACCCATTCTTTCAAGTGATATCTAGTTCCACGGTGTTCATTAGTATAGCCAGCGTCCACAAGATAATATTTATCTACAATAAAAAATTTAGAGAACAAATTTAGATATATTTTAAAGTTTTTTTCTTTCTAATATAGAGTTAATTGGTATCATACATTACCATTTGGAACATGAAACTGGTTACTCCTATGTAAAGTATCATGCAAAACATGAGCATCAGATGTAGAGCCTTCCCATGCAGGTAACACATAAAAAAATCTTAAATCTGGACAACAAACTCGTAACATATTAGTGGATATATCACCCTTTCTATCTCGATATCTTGGTCTTTCCTTAGCTGTTATTGTTACTGGTATGAGAGTTTCATCAAGTGCTCCAGGACAATTCTAAATAAAAATGTCATACAAATGAAAAAAAAAAAAAAAAAAAAAGATAAGTCTAAAAAGCTAATGAAGATATCAAACGAATGCATATTTTTTTTGTATAGTTGTTGATTGATTACCTCAAACCACCGCCACTTCTCTCTTTCAAAATTGCCAATAACACATGGCTAATATTTCACATATTCTTGACTTATTTTCATCATTGCATGCAACACATTGTGAAATTGCCGACTAATTGTTTCCTAGGAACAATAATAATGAAAACTGACGACTCTAAACTTCAAGTTGTCGGCAAGTATATTAAAAAAAATTGCAACAGATTCTTCAATTGACACATTTCCCGTGCAAACTAATCCACCAATCCCTTGTAAAATTTCACATAACTGCTTAAATGCACTCTTGCTAACTCGTAATTGTTCAATGCACGTTGAATCTTTTCCATCAAACAATCGGCCGAGGAAAGATTGTCTTTCTTGATCCCAATCATTTGAAGGTTCTTTGAGAAGAACACTCTTACTATACCAATGCATGACCATGACAATAACATATATAATTGTATCCCAATCATTTGAAGGTTCTTTGAGAAGAACACTCGTACTATACCAATGCATGACCATGACAATAACATAAATAATTGTACTTACAATAATTTTCCTTTTTTCCTATTTTCTTCTTCATTTATTGCACGCTTTCGCTTTAACTTCGTTAGCATGTCTACAATATGAGTATTTTCCATACCTGTTTGAATTTATGAACAAAGATATATTGTGATGTGCAACAAATATTTATGGGATATGCGACTTTCTGTTTAACCAAAAGTTGTATATATAAATGTAAACACACAAGGTTTTTGAGGCAAGAAGGAGACAATGCAACCAAAAAACAAATGAATTAACACCAAAGGCACAACATCTTATCAATCTTGGCTATTGTTAATGTGATCAGATCTCTGAATCCCAGTAGGACTATTGTAATCCAACACTTATTTATACTACTAATTGCAGCAACGAAAGTCACGTCTTCAATCATACTAGCATCTGTATTTTTGTTTTTTACAGCTAACCTTCAAAAGCACAATATATGTAACAAGGAACTAACACCAAAGGCCATAAAAACACTAAAAATGGAGGACTGCTAGATTATGTTTTCTTTTCTTCCATTGAAGTGAAGGAAACAATTCAGGGGAAGAACCAATAGAGTGTTTTTAAGTCGTTTAGAAAGAGTGTATTCCCTCCCCCTCCCCCACCCCCATCCCCCCAAACCACCATCACCAAAAGCCTTCCACCTTTCCCAAATAAGGTTAATTACAGACCCAATAGACAATTCAATCGGAGAAAAAAAAAACATAATAAGCACACCAAAAATAAAACTATCAGCAAAATTCACAATTATATAATGAGTGTACCCAGAAAGCTAAAAATAATTCAAGAAAGAAGAGAGGAAAGACACTGACCTAGAAGAACAAAGGAAGAAGATGATTGCACGACCGAAAAATCTCTTTTAAGATTGGAGAGTTAACAAAGTGAAGATGCAACCCTTCTTTTAGTGTGAAATTTGGCAGTATACATCCTAGTTTGGCGCCCTAATCCTGAAATTAAATTTCCCTGCAGATGAATTTAGGATTCTCATCATTGTTGGAATTGTGAAATTACACATCTTTAGACAGAAATTAAACTCAGAAATCTTCATCTCCAATTTCCACCTTTTTTCCCTTAGAAATGCCGTTTCTCGCGCTGCAAGGTTCCCAAACGAGGGAAAACTGCTTTCCCATCCTAAATTCCCTAATTTAGGTGAAATTCTGCTTTATTTTACCGTATCCAAACGCAATGTAAGTGTTTTTTTGGAATAAATCAGATAAATCAGATATGTACTTCTTGTATAAAACAATTAAAGTGGATATCTAGTATCCACTTGAACTTTTATTAAGGACTAATTCAAAAAATCTTGTTATTAAAAGCGTTTTTAGTTATTTTAAAAACACTTTTCAAACAAACCCTAAAGCTTTGAAGGTGTTAAACTCTGAATGCTGTGATTTAATAACTAGACCACTGCTTGCCGGAAATTACTATGAAGACGCTAACCACCGCTTGCTGAAACTTTAAGGCCTCGTTTGGCAGCTCGGACTGTACTGACTATTTTTGTCGGATAGGATGAATAGCCATCAGATAGTACTGACTAAATTAGTGGGGCGTTTGGTGCAGTATCGGACTAATGACCGTATTATTTATACTGTGTATGGTATTATACCGGATAGAAGGAATCAAACTTAAAATAAAATTTAAAAAAAAAAAAACTGAAATCATCTCTCTTGTTCCAGATCTTTCCGCCGCACCCCCCCCAAACTCCCTCCCTTTCTATCCCTTCTTCTTCTTCCCCGTTTGCTCCCCTGAACTAAACCCCACCACAAAGGCAGCAACAAGAAACCCAGCAAAACCCATCTTTCAAATTCTCATCGTTTTTTCCCAATCCTTCTCTTTTTTTTAGCTACAAATCAACCCAGCAAAAAAACACCCCACAAACCAAGAAAATTCACACAAAGGACTTTGTTTTCTATTAGTCCTAAAAAACAATTGGAAGGAAATTCACAGAGGACACCTTTTTTTCAACAAAACCAAGAACACTCATCGGAGAGAAAAATGGGGCTGACTGTGATTTTGGGCATTAGGTTAGGGAAAAGCATTGACAAAATTCGATTTTGAGGAGGGGAAGAGCTGAGTGACGCCTCCAGTTGGCGAATTCCTCAGCTTCCATCCGCCCCTTTCTGTATATCCCTGTGGAATATGTTGTTTCGCTACTGGTCTCCTTTTGTCTCTCTCTCACTCTCTTCTTTATTCCTCTGTGTGCTTTCCGTCGGACGAGACGGGAAATTAGTCGGCGAATGACTGCAGAGGAGTGGCGCCCGAGGTGGAGAACTCGTCGAGGAACTGCTTGAAGGCCCACTTTGAAAAGTCGTTAACGGCGGCTTCGTGAAGTTGGAGAGGACAGCGCCCTGACTAATTATCCCGAGCTTTTGGGTTGTTTTAATAGTACGGTGTCAACAGTATAAAATTTGATAGGCCGGATAATTAAGCAGGTGCTTATTTAGTACGAGAGTACACCAAACAACTGCTCCCGTATTATTTATCCTATTCGCTGCTTTATACGGCGTGCCAAACGAGACCTAAATTATCCAAACCCCATGCAACATTGTTTGACACGCGTGCGCTTCACGGTTCCGCATCTGCTCCGAAACCCGAAATTTCAAGCGTGTCAAAACCGGAATAACTAGACCGGGTTGACCCGTCCAAGGATCCAGGAAACACAAGGCCACGAATTCTCCGTCTCTGCTCGCTGCTCCCATCGGCGAAGCTTACTGTCCATTCCGCGCTCTCCGATTCTCTCATCCAACAACGCCATTCAGCAACCCTAGAATTCAATTTGCCGGAAATTGAAGGTATTCGAGATGAGGCTGCTGAAGGTCGCAACCTGTAATCTGAACCAATGGGCAATGGACTTCGACTGCAATTTGAAGAACATCAAGGAGTCCATAGTTCGGGCTAAGGATGCCGGCGCCGTCATTCGACTCGGTCCCGAGCTTGAGATCACTGGATATGGCTGCGAAGACCATTTCCTCGAGCTCGACACTGTTAATCATGCGTAAGTTCTCACTCCCTACGTTTCAAATCATTGGTTAAATCTTTGTTTTTGAAGGAAAAAGTGATAAGTTAGAATAAATTAGCCCGTGTTTAGTTTAGTTAACTTAGTTTGAAATTGGGTTTTGCATTTTGCGTAAGAATTAAGCTTAAATGATAGAAAAATCTGAATTTTTGGTCTTATTTGTGGATGAATTAAGTGGTAAATGTTTATTTAAAGATAAATTTATAGTGAAGGTTTTAACTTTTAAGTTATTGTAAATGGTAATATTTTGTTGTGATTAAGAAATGTGTTTTTTTTGCAGATGGGAATGCTTGAAAGAGCTGTTAGTTGGGGATTGGACTGATGGCATATTGTGCAGCTTTGGTATGCCTGTGATCAAAGGGTCGGAGCGTTACAATTGTCAGATTATTTGTATGAACAGAAAGATTATCATGATACGCCCGAAGATGTGGCTTGCGAATGATGGAAATTACAGGGAACTTCGTTGGTTTACGGCATGGAAACAAAGAGACCAACTTGTGGACTTTCAGTTGCCAAATGAAATTGCTGAAACTTTGTCGCAGGAATCTGCGCCTTTCGGTTATGGGTACATACAGTTTCTAGACACGTAAGTGCCAATATTACTTGGTTTATTTTCAGTTGGTCAGTTATATTGTGACTTTGTGCAAATATGTTGCTTTTGTAGCAAATCTAATGAAACGTAGGATTGGTTAGGTGAGAATAAATTATTAGAGAGTTTCCCCGCGTCAGTTTTGTAATTGTTAGTGCCGCAAATATAAAGAGTGAGTGCCGCAACTGCCTTGAAAATTGCCTTCATGATATTTCATAAGACATATTGAGTAAACTACACAATTCATGATTATTAAATTCTTTTAGAACTTTGCAGTTGCCCCTGTTTTAGTATTCATGTCATCACAATTCATAAGTTTGTAACACATTGTAAGGTGTGTCTTGTGCGGGATGTTGTTGTTGGTCAATCCTATCACTGCTTTATCTAAAATGTGCCCCAATTCAGATGGCTCTGAGGCCAGCCTTAGTGTTGCAGGAGTTGTAATTTTATTTCAGCATAGTATTCTCTTTCAGTCATAATCTAATTGTGGAAATTCTAAATCTTACGCATTGTTCCCTTATTAGAGCTGTTGCTGCTGAAGTTTGTGAAGAACTTTTTACTCCTATTCCTCCTCATGCCGAGCTTGCATTGAATGGGGTTGAAGTTTTTATGAATGCAAGTGGAAGTCATCACCAACTTAGAAAGCTTGATATTCGTCTTCGTGCTTTTATAGGTGCTACTCACACTCGTGGAGGGGTATACATGTACAGCAATCAGCAGGGTTGTGATGGTGGTCGCCTTTACTATGGTACGTGAGAATACATTAATTGGTGTATATTTTTCTTCAGTGCGGCTATGCATTTTGCTTAGAAAATATTTGTATCAGCACTGTATGTGCTCAAGGGAAAAAACTTGTAAATGAACAGTGTCTGGTCGTTGAACTATGGTTAATTTGTGGCAGATGGATGTGCCAGTGTTGTCGTAAATGGAGATCTAGTTGCTCAAGGCTCACAATTTTCTTTGAAGGATGTTGAGGTTGTGATTGCCCAAATTGATTTAGATGCGGTATGTTATTCTTTTCACTGATTGTATGTGCAGGAGTGTCTGAATTTTCCATTTAAAAGCTACATTGAATTCCAGTGTCTTTTATTCCACGAAATAACGAATACATGGTTGCTCATTTTGTTGAATTTGGATTTCTTCTACTAATACAGATTCCTGGAATTTCCTACAATGACTATACCTTACTTTTCTTTTTCCTTAATGGCAGGTTGCTAGTCTTAGAGGATCTATAAGTAGCTTCCAAGAGCAGGCGAGCTGCAAAACCAGGGTTCCTTTTGTGGAGGCACGATACAGCCTTTGTCAGTCTTTTAATCTGAAAATGTGCCTTTCTAGTCCTCTGAAGGTGAGATCCAGTTCTAGCAATGACCAACTAAGTAGTTGGGGTAGTGATTTATTTATCTATTTATTTATGTATTTTGTCAAAGGGGTAGTGCAGATAATAACTCCGCCGTGTAAGTTTATCTTACATTGCCGGTCCCAAGCCCGGATAAAGGAGGAGGGGGAGGGCGTCAGGTAGTCGACAGCCGGCACTCCATGATCACGTCGAATCCTTATGAAAATGAATCCAGAACGAAATCGCGCTAAAGCTAGGGCGTCACCCGTAAGTGGCGCGCTGTGTGGCCTGAGCACAGTGATAAGTGAGCAAGGGTCGCTGTATCTCCATCGGCACCCGGATGCAGTGTTAAATGAGCAAGGGGGCTATAGAAACTTCTTTTCGAACGACTCCACTCAAAGTTGTTTGGGAGCATATGCTCCTATCAACTTTACACGGGACACACAAAAGAAGTACTTTGATCCTATTAGACGAGGAAGGGTGAAGAAGCTAGGACAGAAGGGTAGAGTTCAAGAGAGCAAAATGCGTTTAGGAACGTGGAATATAGGAACCTTGACGGGAAAATCTATGGAAGTAGTAGAAGTTATGGTGAGGAGAAGGATAAATATTATGTGCCTACAAGAAACTAAGTGGGTTGGGTGTAAGGCAAAGGATCTAGAAAACTCAGGGTTTAAACTATGGTATTCGGGCACAAATAGAACGAGAAACGGTGTTGGCATCATCGTGGACAAGACCTTGACACAAGATGTTGTAGATGTCAAGAGGGTAGGAGATAGAATCATGGCAATCAAGATTGTAATAGGACAAGAACTTATCAATGTGATTAGTGCGTACGCACCTCAAGTAGGGTTGGATACGAGTTCGAAGGAGGAATTTTGGGAAGACCTTGGAGACTTGGTGCAAGGAATTGCTCAGACGGAGAAGTTATTTATAGGAGGAGATTTAAATGGACACGTGGGCAGGGAGACAGGCAACTATGGAGGTTTTCATGGTGGCCATGGTTTTGGGGAGAGAAACGAGGATGGGGAAGCTATCTTGGATTTTGCAATGGCATATGATCTCTTCTTAGCCAACACCTTCTTTAAGAAGAGAAAAGAACATGTGATCACCTACAAGAGTGGGTCGTCAAAAACACAAATAGATTTTCTTCTAATGAGGAAAGGGGATCGTATAACTTGTAAGGATTGCAAAGTTATACCAAGAGAGAGCGTGGCTAATCAACATCGCTTGTTGGTGATGGATGTACATATCAAACGAGTGAGAAAAAAGAACAAGACTTGGAAGTGCCCAAGGACTAGATGGTGGAATCTAAAAGAACAAAAACAAGCCATTTTCAAAGAGAAAGTAATCACCCAGTGTGTGTGGGATAGAGAGGGGGAAGCTAACCAAATGTGGGATTCCATGGCTAGTTGTATCCGAAAAGTAGCAAAAGAGGTATTAGGAGAGTCCAAGGGCTTTGCCCCACACCAAAAGGAATCTTGGTGGTGGAATGAGGAGGTACAAACAAAGGTGAAGGCTAAGAAGGAATGTTGTAAAGCCTTATACAAGGATAGGACCGATGAAAATGGTGAAAGGTATAGAAAAGCGAAGCAAGAGGCGAAGAAAGCTGTGAGAGAAGCTAAGTTAGCAGCTTATGACGATATGTATAAGCGACTAGATACCAAAGAAGGAGAGTTTGATATCTATAAACTAGCTAGAGCAAGGGAAAAGAAGACAAGGGACCTAAACCAAGTGAGGTGCATCAAGGATGAGGATGGAAAGGTTCTTGCTACAGAGAACGCGGTTAAAGACAGATGGAAAGGTTATTTTCATAATCTTTTCAATGAAGGACATGAAAGGAGTGCTTCTTTAGGGGAGTTGAGTAACTCAGAAGAGTGTAGAAACTACTCTTTTTATCGTAGAATCCGGAAGGAAGAAGTGGTTGTAGCTTTGAAGAAGATGAAGCATAGAAAAGCAGTAGGCTCAGACGATATACCAATCGAAGTGTGGAAAGTTTTGGGAGAGACAGGTATAACATGGCTCACTGACCTTTTCAATAGGATTTTGAAAACGAAGAAGATGCCAAATGAGTGGCGAACGAGCACTTTGGTGCCTATCTACAAGAATAAGGGCGATGTACAAAATTGCATGAACTATAGGGGTATTAAGCTAATGAGTCATACAATGAAGCTCTGGGAGAGAGTCATTGAGCATAGATTGAGGCAAGAGACACGGGTTTCAGACAACTAATTCGGGTTCATGCCAGGGCGCTCAACCATGGAGGCAATCTATCTCTTACGAAGATTGATGGAAAGATATAGAGATGGGAAAAAGGATTTACACATGGTCTTTATAGATTTGGAAAAAGCGTATGATAGGGTCCCAAGAGACATTCTTTGGAGGATTTTAGAGAAGAAAGGAGTACGAGTAGCATATATCCAAGCTATACAGGATATGTATGAAGGAGCAAAGACTGCCGTAAGAACTCATGAAGGACAAACCGAAAGCTTCCCCATAACTGTAGGATTACATCAAGGCTCATCCTTAAGTCCTTACCTTTTTGCGTTGGTAATGGATGAGTTAACAGGACATATTCAAGATGATATTCCTTGGTGTATGCTTTTCGCAGACGATATAGTGTTGATAGATGAAACTCAGGAAGGGGTAAATGCAAAGCTTAACCTTTGGAGAGAAGTGTTGGAATCTAAAGGTCTTCGCCTAAGCCGATCAAAGACAGAATATATGGAGTGCAAGTTCAGTGCAAATGGAGGCCAAAACGAGTTAGGGGTGAGGATCGGAGATCAAGAAATACCAAAGAGCGACCGTTTTCGTTACCTAGGATCTATCTTGCAAAAGAACGGAGAATTAGATGGAGATCTCAACCATAGAATACAAGCTGGATGGATGAAGTGGAAGAGTGCATCCGGCGTGTTGTGTGACCGCCGTATGCCACTGAAGCTCAAGGGAAAATTTTATAGGACGGCAATAAGGCCGGCGATGCTGTATGGCACAGAATGTTGGGCGGTGAAGCATCAACACGTACACAAAATGGGTGTAGCGGAGATGAGGATGCTTCGTTGGATGTGTGGGCACACGAGAAAGGATAAGATTAGGAATGAGGATATCCGGGGTAAAGTAGGAGTAGCCGAAATTGAAGGAAAGATGAGAGAAAATCGGTTACGATGGTTTGGACATGTGCAAAGAAGGCCTACTGACGCTCCGATTAGAAGATGCGACTATGGGACAGAGGTTCAGGGCCGAAGGGGTAGAGGAAGACCTAGGAAAACTTTGGAAGATACCCTAAGAAAAGACTTAGAGTACTTGGATCTAACGGAGGACATGACACAGGACAGAACACAATGGCGTTCTAAGATTCATATAGCCGATCCCACTCAGTGACTTGGATTTTCCAAGTCTCCAACCGAGAAGTTTTCCTCACTCGGGAAATTAAGGGAACACTACCTCAACCTATATGCTCCACTCACAAAGCTTCAACATACAAGCTTCAACAAAAGAAAATTCAAAGAACTTAGCGAAGAAGGCTTTGGTGTATTTAACACAATACGTTGAAATGAAGGAAAGCTTATTTATTGATATCCCCGTTAAGTTACAAATATGTACATATACTTGAGTCAAAATAAACAAACAAGAGGGAGCCTTCACAAAGGTTGCTTAGGAGAAGTCTCAGCAGTCGGTAGAGCCCCAGAAAGAGAAGGCACCGGAGGGGGATGATTCGGAGCCTCAGTACTGGACAGAACCCTAGAAGGAGGAGGCATCAGAGGCATCAGAGGTTGATCATTTAGAGCTTCATTACGCGGTACAGCCCCAGAAGACGAAGGCAATAAATGCCTTTGGAACAAACCCACAAATCTCTGATGATCAAGTAAAACCTGACCATCAGATTCCTTCATCTGGTCAAGCTTCCTCTTCATGTTTGTAGCATAGTCATGTGCGAGCCGGTGCAACTATTTATTCTCATGCTTGAGCCCTCTAATCTCCTGTTTGAGACTCATCACTTCAGCCGCCAATGATTCAACTTGGCGGGTTCGAGCAAATAGGCGTTGGGCCATATTAGACACAGAACCTGCACACTGAACACTAAGAGCCAGAGAATCCTTAACAGCCAACTCATCAGACCGTTTGGAAAGTAGTCTGTTATCTTTGGGAGTGAGAAGGTTCCTGGCCACTACCGCAGCGGTCATATCATTCTTCATCACGGAATCCCCAACGGTAAGAGGACCAGTAGGGGAGACGAAGGATGGGCGCCATATGTTGTCTGGAGAAGGCGGGGCTACCTCTTCAACAAGGTTCAAGTCAAAACGACGGTCGGAGGGGCCAGACATTTTCAAAGGTGTTGAAGAGAGAAGAGGTCTGACAAATCAAGATCTTAGAAGTGCAAGAATGGAGCTTCTACTGGTGGATATTCAAGTGTGCTTTGGAACTTAATGTCTGCCCCTATAAAAATCTGCACTCGATGAAGCTTCAGAAATCGAAGAGGCGCCTGCTCAGAAATCGAAGAGGCGTTTGCTTTCTCAAAAGCTGGGCTGCTCAGAGACCACGAGGGTCGATCTCAGAAATCGAAGAGGCGTTTGCTTTCTCAAAAGCTGGGCTGCTCAAAGACCACGAAGGCCGATCTCAGAAATCGAAGAGGCTTGCTTTCTCAAAAGCTGGGCTGCTCAGAGACCACGAGGGCCGATCTCAGAAATCGAAGAGGCACCTACTTTTCCAGCCCTGTCAGCACCTGTCACACGCACACTCAGCTTTGCGGAAATTATGGGCATTCTGTCGAAGATTTCTGGCGAAGTAGAAAGCACATGAATCGTACTGTTCAATCACCCACTTCCCACACGCAACAGTAGCTCATGGGTACCACATATAACTTTGCCAAAGTTCTCTGACAAAGTTGAGACACGTGAAGCTTGCAGCTCCCACTACATCGCTCTGACCAAGAAGGGTAAAAGATTAGCAAAGAAACAACACTAACAAAGTTTAGACACATAAATTTTGAAGGTCTAGCTACCATATTATTACCCACAAGGGTAAAGGAACAGTACCACTGCTGGATAATTGGAAAGTCCCGGTGTGTCAACCTCTGTGCTTCATGGCAAGGTAGACTAGCAAACATGCCCAACCTTTACTCACATTCGAGAAAACACTCCCAACAAGATTGCTTGCTCCAAAATCGAAGAGGCACCGCCCTCCGAATCTCGAGAGCCAGACTCCCAACATGATTACTTTCTCAAAAATCGAAGAGAGGGTAAAGGAACAGTACCACGGCTGGATAATCGGAAAGTCCCTGTGTGTCAACCTCTGTGCTTCGTGGCAAGGTAGACTAGCAAACATGCCCAACCTTTACTCACATTCGAGAAAACACTCCCAACAAGATTGCTTGCTCCAAAATCGAAGAGGCACCGCCCTCCGAATCTCGAGAGCCAGACTCCTAACATGATTACTTTCTCAAAAATCGAAGAGAGGGTAAAGGAACAGTACCACTGCTGGATAATTGGAAAGTCCCTGTGTGTCAACCTCTGTGCTTTGTGGCAAGGTAGACTAGCAAACATGCCCAACCTTTACTCACATTCGAGAAAACACTCCCAACAAGATTGTTTGCTCCAAAATCGAAGAGGCACCGCCCTCCGAATCTCGAGAGCCAGACTCCCAACATGATTACTTTCTCAAAAATCGAAGACACCGCTCTCCGAATCTCGAGAGCCAGACCCCCAGTAGGATTGCTTTCTCAAAAATCGAAGAGGCATCGTTCTCCGAATCTCGAGAGCCAGATCCCCGACAGGATTGCTTGTTCGAAAACCGAAGAGGCACCACTTTCCCAACTTCAAGAGCTGGATCTCCTTGGATAAAGCTTGTCTGTAATCTTCACACGCAACATCAGCTTTCCAGATACCACAGACCACTTTTTCAAAGTGCTCTGACAGAGTTAAAACTTGTGAAACTGGCAGCTCCCACTACCGTGCTATGACCAAGCAGGGTAAAGGAATAGCATTATTACTTGATGTTAGGGAGACTCCTATATATGTCGACCTCCATCCCCAACGGACAGGCAGACCTGCAAAAATGCTCAACCCTTCCTCTTATCTGAGAGGGCACTCCCAACTAGGGCTGGGTTCGGTTCTTATCGGTTCGGTTTTTTGCCAAAACCGAAACCAAACCGAAATTTCGGTTCGGTTCGGCCCAAATTTTTTTCGGTTTTTTTCGGTTCGGTTTTTTTTTCGGTTCGGTTTTTTCGGTTCGGTTTCGGTTTTTTTTCGGTTTTTTTTTTTTTCCTCCAAAAAATGCAAAACAGCCACAACAAATCCAGGCTTCAGCAGCAGCATACCCAAAACAAATTAATCAAACCGTATGTACTCTCACAAATTAATCAAACCTCAACTAATAGTCTAATAGTGTTCATAAATGAAGTTACCTAACCAAATCCAGCATACCCAAAACAAATTGCAAAACCATGAAATTTAGAAGCTACAGATCAAATTCATCAGAAGTTCAGAACCAACGAAATTGAAAAAAAAATCTGCAAACGAAAATTAACCAACAACACAACACAAAAACAAAGAACCATGGATAATGGATCTGCAACGATTAATGACTGCCCTCGTCCGCCGTCAACTGCCCATCAGTCCCATGTTGTGCCGCTGGACTGCTCCACTGCCACTGTGGTTTGGCTCTCCTCTTTGCTACCGTCGAAATCCACAAAGAGAGATAGTGATTTGGAGGAAGAGAGGAAGGGGAGAGAAAGAGAGAGAGAGAGGCAGAGAGGAAATAGCGGAGGGGAGAGAGTGCTTGAGAAAAGGGAAAACCGAAATGGGATTGGGAGAGTGACGGCTAGGGTTTTTAATCTTAAGAAATTTTATAAAGCATTAAATATTAGAAACCTATAAATATATTACTGGTACAATTATAACAACACAAAGCCTACAGTCAAGTTGGCTTGAAGGAATTATCCCCCCTGGACGGAAGGGGTTCGATTCCTCACAGCAGCAGTTTTTAAGTATTTATATTTAATTTTAAGTTAAAAGGTTGTTGATTGCCCAAAAAAACTAAAAAACTTTTCTGAAACCCTGGAGGCATGAGGATTCGAACCCATGCACAGGGGCTTGAAAAGTTTCAAGCAAACCAACTTGGTAACAGGTTATGTCTTGTTATGATTGTATCACTAAATTATTTATAATATTGAAAACAAAATTAAATATATATATCTGTTCGGTTCGGTTCGGTTCGGTTCGGTTTCCGAACCTTAAAAACCGAAACCGAACCAGCCAGATTCGGTTCGGTTCGGTTTGGCAATTTCGGTTCGGTTTTTTTTCGGTTCGGTTTTTTTCGGCCTCGGTTCGGTTTGGTTTTTGGTTTTTTTCGGTTTTCGGTTATTTGAACCCACCCCTACTCCCAACGAAGCCTTTCGAAATATTCAGCTTTCTTTCCCCCCGATAATACCTCTGTAAACAAGCTATACTAGAGCAAGAATATCTCATATCATCAGGGTTAAAAGCAAGAGTATCCCATATCATGCTTTTTCCCTGTCTTTTCTTTTGGCCTTGTTCTTACCTGCAAGACAAGGAGAAAGAGAGCAATCAGTCAGCACTTGGAATCAAGCTTCCAGCCAGGAACTGACTGCCTGGAACCCCTTACCTGATTACTTACCTGGCATTGCTCTCGAGTACTCATCTTCAACACCTTATGCTTCCAGGGAAGATCCCGCATCTGCCTGAGGAACAGATAGGGCAAGTGAGAAGGATACAAGGAAGCATGTGGAGACAAGCGTAACAGCACACGTGCCGATACATCCATTACTCTGTCAAAAGCAAAAGTATCCCATATCAGCAGGGTCGAACATACTCTAGATTTGATGGACTTGTTTTGACCCTCAAATTCTTCAGTCGGCCTTATCTCTGGAGGAAACCAGAAAACCCTCCAGCCCAGTTCAAGAATAAGCCTGTGGAAAGTTACTTCTTCAAAAGCAAAAGTATCCCATATCATCTCTTCTCATTTTTCTTCTCTTTATCCTTCATGCTGCCTGCAAGATAGGGAGAATGTGAACAATCAGCCGGAGCTCTGATTGCTTACCTTGTCTGTCACCTCTTTCAGCAGATCCCCTAGCTCGGCGACTTGGGGGACTCCTACTACATGGTTTGTATCGCGCTTGACCAAGCCTGAAACTACAAGTAAGCTTCAAGTGACATTGATACATTACCTTGTGCATCTCCATCAGTTACAGATACCACCCCTGGATGGAGGAAGAGTACTTCCAGAGAAGATGCCACATCTACCTATGAGACAGATAAGGAAAGTCAAGACGATACCACACTCCAGTACTTAGAAGTTTCGTGGTTACGAGATCATTCTCCCACAATATTTCCTAATGTCATTTGTACTAAATCATTCACTTGTACTCACTAAAGGAGAGCTTGAACCTATGTACTTGTGTAAACCCTTCACAATTAATGAGAACTCCTCTATTCCGTGGACGTAGCCAATCTGGGTGAACCACGTACATCTTGTGTTTGCTTTCCTATCTCTATCCATTTATATACTTATCTACACTAATGACCGGAGCAATCTAGCGAAGATCACAAAAAGTGACCGTTTTCGCTACCGAGGATCTATCTTGCAAGAGAACGGAGAATTAGATGGAGATCTCAACCATAGAATACAAGCTGGATGGATGAAGTGTAAGAGTGCATCCGGTGTGTTGTGTGACCGTCGTAGGCCACTGAAGCTCAAGGGAAAATTTTATAGGACGGCAATAAGGCCAGCGATGTTGTATGGCACAGAATGTTGGGCGGTGAAGCATCAACACGTACACAAAATGGGTGTAGCGGAGATAAGGATGCTTCGTGGGATGTATGGGCACACGAGAAAGGATAAGATTGGGAATGAGGATATCCGAGGTTTGGACATGTGCAAAGAAGGCCTACTGACGCTCCGGTTCGAAAATGTGACTACGGGACAGAGGTTCAGGGCCGAAGGGGTAGAGGAAGACCTAGGAAAACTTTGGAAGAGACCCTAAGAAAAGACTTGATTTTGGATCTAACGGAGGACATGACACAAAACCGAGCGCAATGGCGTTCTAGGATTCATATAGCCGACCCCACTTAGTGGGAAAAGGCTTTGTTGTTGTTGTTGTTGTTGTTGGTAGTGCAGATAATACTATGGAGTTGTTAAGGCAAGAATCTGCATATAAGGTGGTTCCAGAAATTCTTGTAGACTTTGTTGAAGATGAGCATGTTGATTTTCAAAACTGGAGGAATGGTTTAGTGTCTTTAGACAGTGTTAATTCTGAGCATGTTGATTTTCTTGGATTCGATGCTTTTCATTTGTCTGTTGTACAGAATTTCATTGATCCTGCCAATCAACTGAAATTTGGATTAAAACGTTGTTGGTTGAGAGATTGACTGTAGGAGATGAGTGGAATTGGTCGAGCAGTTTGAGATAGTCTAAATATTTTAGGAGTGGGAAGATTCAGTGCCAAGGCAAAAGTTATGCGGATAATTTATTTTGTTTCAGCAGTTATCACCAAAAGATTCGAGAACGAATTATTTCCAACCCGGTGGATCTGAAGCTTGAGAATAAACATAAAATGTTCCAGAATGGTCCGTTATTCAAAATAGCTCTTTGTTAGGCATGGGAGAATCCAGTTTTGGACTCGAGGATGAGTTCTTTCCAAGCCGGTGGAGTTGATGTAGAAGCATTCAGAAGATTCCGGGCTACTTGGGCCTGCTGGCCAAGTAGGCTTTGGTTTCTCAGTGTTGGTTTATCAAGAATTTGCCTTCAAATATTTATAGTTTACATCCTTGTGTATTTCTGACCGTATGTTACAATATAACAAAAAATTAACATGATTACTTTGTAAGACTTCAATTTAACATTTAAATTCACTTGAAATTTTAGTTATGCGGATAAGCTGTGATACTTTGACAGAATTTATTAAATGTGGTTTTCTTTAATACAGTTGAATATAATTTATGAATTGCAGATTAAGTATCACTCTCCTGAGGAGGAAATAGCCTTTGGTCCTGGTTGCTGGTTATGGGACTATTTAAGAAGAAGTGGAGCTTCTGGGTTTTTGCTTCCTCTTTCTGGTGGAGCAGATAGCTCCTCAGTAGCTGCTATAGTTGGTTGCATGTGCCAGCTTGTTGTAAAAGGTTAGTTTTTTAATCCGATATTTGTGTACAATAATTTCATTTTTTTTCTGCCGTCAACTTTTGGGCAACACACTGCATTTTAATGTAGAAGGATACTCGATGGGTGGATGGGGTCTGTAACCATTTCTTACAGGCATATGATAAACAGTACATGCATTGATCCTTTGCCTTGCAAATACTACCGTCGTAGAAATAACATATGCCACATTTTGAACCGTAATATTTTCAACTAAATTTTAGTAGTCTTAGCTTACTACTTAGTCGTAAAACCACTATCTTAGGTTAAGATGAACGTAGAGGTATCAGGCAGTCTCTCCTTTGAACTTATACTAGTAGTCTGAGCGCAGAGGTGGGAAAGGCATCTTATCCTACTGGGAAAATGTTGTCCTCTGAATGTGTATCATTCATTTCTGAATCCTGATGCACTTGTTTGCAGAAATTGCAAACGGGGATGAACAAGTCAAGGTTGACGCGATACGCATTGGACAATACAAGGATGGACAGTATCCTACTGACAGCAAAGAATTCGCAAAACGCATATTTTATACTGTTTTCATGGGATCTGAAAACAGGTGGGTTCAGTTTACACATACACTATTTCCTTGTGTGAGCCATGTGCTATTCTGTGTGCGGCTAATTTCCTTATGTTGCAGATCCCAGTGCATTAGCTAGTTTACAGGTAGGAGCATCAAAATCTTCTATTGGATGCTACACCAAGATTAACATTTAATGCTTTGTGGTCTCCATTGCATATCGAGTGTCATCAGTTGATATGAAAAATGAAATACAATAAATTGGAGAAGACATCGTAATTTTTTCTTTCTTTGGATTTTAGTAACGCCTGAGATTCCTGAACCGAACGTGAAAGTAGTTTAATTAGAGCTCGTTTAGATGTGCTTTTAAAATGAGTGAAAGCGCTTTTAAAATGACTGGAAAAGCACTTAAAGTGCTTCCTGGAAGAAGTACATAACTGGTGCTTCTTGTCAAAGGCACTTAAAGTGCTTTTGGAACCTAAAAACATTTTCTCTAAAAGTGCTTTCAATCATTTTAAATGCACATCCAAACGAGCCCTTAGTGAAGTTTCCATTATAGACTTGCAGTAGTTTTCTCAATATCCCAATATCTTGCAGATATGTGCTCGTTTATGATACTAAAGTAGCTTGTTCCTTGCAGCTCTGAAGCAACAAAGTCATGGGCGAAAGTTCTAGCTGATGAAATCGGCTCGTGGCATCTTGACGTTCCTATAGATGGTGTTGTTTCAGCGCTTCTGTCATTATTTCAAACAGTAACAGGAAAACGACCAAAATACAAGGTAAAAATTGTCTGGCTTCAAATTCCTCCATTTGTTATGTTTGCATGTCTATATTATGGTAATTGGGATCACCATAGTTGCATTAAAACTGTAAATAATTGTGCTTTAAATTGATTCCTCAACCTCGTTTTATTTTGATAGGTAGATGGTGGATCTAACGTTGAGAACTTGGGTTTGCAAAACATTCAAGCTAGAATAAGGATGGTGCTGGCTTTTATGTTTGCATCACTCCTACCTTGGGTTCATAATAAACCTGGGTTTTATCTTGTTTTGGGTAGCTCCAATGTGGATGAAGCATTGCGTGGTTATCTCACCAAGGTATTATATATTTTTTTCTTGTGGTGTATGTTAATAAATTCTAGTACTTGTTGCCATTTTGTCGTATCTTGATACCCTAATCTTAATCTGCCTACTAGTTTATATCTGAGTACTCTTATTTTTCCTGCATAGTATGACTGCAGCGCAGCAGATATAAATCCTATCGGAAGCATTAGCAAGCAGGACCTTCGAGCATTTTTGCGATGGGCTGCCACGCATCTTAGTTATGTGTCCTTGGCTGATATTGAAGCAGCTCCACCCACTGCTGAACTGGAACCTATACGTTCCAATTACAGTCAGGTAATAGCTCGTCTTTACCCATCCAATTGCATTATCAGTAATTTTTCTGTAACATTTGCTCCTGGAAACATGTTAAATATAATAGGGGAGTACCTATGGAAAATGTTTTATGCTCCTGAGTCCTGACCCCTGTCCTACCCATACGAGATAGGTGAATCTAATAATGTGTTATGTGGAAAACAGCTGGATGAAGTAGACATGGGAATGACATATCAGGAACTCTCGGTCTATGGAAGGATGCGCAAAATTTTCCGCTGTGGTCCCGTATCCATGTTCAAGGTTAGTCCAATGCTTTATGGAGACCACTTACGAAGTATGGGCTGATCTGTGCCCATTTCCGTGGTCGCATGGTTTTTTTCCTACATGGAATTCTCAGAGGACATGATTGCTCGTTGCATTGTCAACTCTATAAAATAGTGAAATCTTTTGCTGTTCTCTAACAACGACATTCATCTTATATGATTCCTTGTTACAGAATCTCTGCTACAGATGGGGTGCAAAATTGACTCCACGAGAGGTGGCCGAGAAAGTGAAGCACTTTTTCAAGTACTACTCCATCAATCGACACAAAATGACCGTGCTAACACCTTCGTATCATGCTGAGGTATAGATATGAAGACTTTATGAAACTAAGTTCAGTCTAAAATGTTGTCCCTGTTGTGAAGCATCAAATGGAGTTATCTCATTTTATTTCGCTTCATACAGAGTTATTCACCCGAGGATAACCGGTTTGACCTTCGCCAATTTCTATACAACGCGAGATGGCCATTTCAATTCCGGAAGATTGATGATCTCGTACGTGAGTTGGACGGTGACAGGGTTCATTTGGGAGATTCAAGTGACCAAGACAAGTTGGTTGATATTTCACATGGTGCAGGTGGGATGGGAGTTGTGGCAGCAGGCTCAGGCAATCCAAATGTTGGACTCTAGGGTTTATCTTCTTCCTTCTGTTTCTTCTAAAGAGTAGAAAAGAAACAAAATGATAAACTAACAAGCGAAAAAGACGTATATTTTATATTTCTTACAGCTCTGTATGAAACCTTCACTGCTCGACGTGCTCGTGCAAGGTTTCTGTACATTATTTCATTGAGTCTAAAAGACGATTCACGTAATTCACAGTAGTTAGAACTATTAATTTCGCAAATGATGGAAATTATTGCTCATGTGTTATTATTCGAGAGTAAAACCTGCTAGCCTTGTAGCTCAAGAAATCAGAAATCGTTACTCGAGAGTTTGAACCTGTCAACAAGAGCCTTAAGAGCCAATGTTAGCAAGGTCGTGCCTCTCAGTTTTCCTTGGCTCCCATAAACGGTCAGCATATTCCATTTTTCTGAAAGAGAAGTGGGAGTTTTCCTGTGCTCCCATCACGGCCTTCTTTTGATTTCCCCTCCCACTTCTTTTCTCCAAATCTATAAAATATAATTCAACACTCGTAAATGAGGTCTTAGGTTCGATTTTCATCAAATGCGAAATTAAACCACATTATTATGATTACTGTTTGTTAAAAAAATATATATATATAAAATCCAACAGTTGTAACTTAAGTGATTGATCACATTTATTTATATTTTTAATATCATAAATACGAGTCTTCTCTTTTTAGTACCTTCAAAAAAAAAAAAAACAGAAACCAACTTAGATTTATTAATGAAAAGTTTACACCGGTCTAAAACTAGTAAATGCGTTATTTACTTGGGAAACAACGGCAACGTGACTCGTACTTGGCTCATCAGATGTGATGTCAAGGCAGATTACGCATGCATTTAATCACCTTTTAAGCCCTGCTAATCATTAATGCATAGCTTAACATACCACATATGATTTTACCCAGCAGTAAAACCGACGACCAACCAAATTTAGGAACTCTGTTTTCTTTATCAAAATAAAGAAATTACAGTTCTAACAAAAGGACCTGAAATGTATCTCCACTTCAAAAACAAGATAAGCCTGAGGGGTACCGAAATTCGTCTCCCTCGGCTTCTTCTATCCCCATCGGAAAAATTACAGTACAAGTCTCCTTCCCCTAAACCTATAACCCCTCTGTCTCTCTCACTCCTCACTGCTTCCAACTGTGGTCGATGAAAATAAAATAAAGCTACTCTTTTAAAGCTCGTCATGCGACTCATCGTCCTCCTCTGAGGCTCCAGCACCACCTGGGGCACCTCCTGACCTCTGGTATACGGCTGAGATGATGGGGTTGCACACGGCTTCAACCTCCTTGAGCTTCTCATCGTAGTCTTCCTTCTCGGCAGTCTGGTTGTCGTCCAACCATTCGAGGGCTTCCTTTGTGGCGGTTTCAATCTTTTCCTTCTCATCGGACTCGAGCTTGTCAGCAAGCTTGTCTTTGTCGTTGATCTGGTTCTTCATGTTGTAGACGTAGGTCTCCAGGCTGTTGCGAGCATCGATCCTCTCCTTCACCTTCTTGTCTTCCTCGGCAAACTCCTCTGCCTCCTTAACCATGCGCTCAATCTCCTCCTGGCTGAGACGACCCTTGTCGTTTGTGATGGTGATCTTTTCAGCTTTACCCGTGCCCTTGTCTTCTGCCCTCACGTTAAGGATACCGTTAGCATCAACTTCGAATGTGACTTCGATTTGAGGAGTTCCCCTGTTCAGTAAAGAAGAACGAAATACTGTTAGAATCCTTGGAAACAAACGGGTGGCAAATCATAAGGGAAGATTAAATGCCAGTATAAACAGACCTTGGAGCTGGAGGAATTCCGGTGAGATCAAATTTACCGAGGTTCCTGCAATCTTTTGTGAGACTCCTTTCACCCTCAAAGACCTGAGAAATTAAATAGAATCCATTAAGAAACTGATATGCATTTGTACGAAGACTTAACTAAACTAAGCATTTTATTGTCATCAAATTGACAAAGAACAATACCTGAATGGAGACAGTTGTCTGCTGATCCTGGTAAGTGGTGAAAACCTGGGATTTCTTGGTTGGAATAACGGTGTTTCTTGGGATAAGCTTGGTCATAACTCCTCCAACAGTTTCAATACCGAGGGTGAGAGGAGCGACATCAAGGAGAAGGATATCTGAATACCATAGTAAACATTTGTCAGTAGTTGCTACAGCAGTTCAGCTAATAACCGCTTTATCAAATATATCAAAATTATCTGCGCACGAAGAGAAATAAGTATTACCTTTGGTTTCTTCACCACCCTCTCCACTCAAGATGCTTCCTTGTACAGCGGCACCATAAGCAACAGCCTCATCAGGGTTCACACCCTTGTTTGGCTCCTTGCCATCAAAGTAGTCCTTAAGAAGCTGCTGGACCTTGGGAATCCTGGTACTTCCACCAACAAGCACAATCTCGTCGATCTGTCGCTTCTCCAAGCCAGCATCATCCATAGCCTTCTTCACAGGTCCCATGGTCTTTCTGAACAAGTCATTGTTCAACTCTTCGAATCTAGCTCTGGTTAGGGGTTCAGAGAAGTCCACTCCATCGAAAAGGGATTCAATCTCCACACGGACCTGGTGCTGGCTACTGAGTGCTCTCTTGGCACGCTCGGCTTCCCTCCTGAGTTTTCCAAGGGCTCTGTTGTCCTTGCTGATGTCCTTTCCGTGCTTCTTCTTAATCAACTTGATGAAGTACTCCATGATCCTCTGGTCAAAGTCCTCACCTGCAGAACAGCACACAGACGTCAGCAACATACCACAATGACAATGTATCAGCAAGTAGTTAAACAGGAGACAAGACTTCTCACCTCCCAAATGGGTGTCTCCATTTGTGGAAAGAACCTCAAAAACACCATTATCAATTGTCAAAATACTGACATCGAAAGTTCCACCACCAAGGTCAAACACAAGGATGTTCTTTTCGCCACCCTTCTTGTCCAAACCATATGCGATGGCGGCTGCGGTTGGTTCATTGATAATCCTAGCAACATTCAGCCCAGCAATCACACCGGCATCCTTGGTTGCCTGTCTTTGGGCATCATTGAAGTATGCTGCGTTTTGAAAAGGAAAACAATGTCAGGTTTATGACCAATACAATCATATATACTTGAAAAGATATTAGGTTAAATATAAGCTTTACTCACCAGGGACAGTAACGACGGCATCCTTGATTTTCTTCCCAAGGAATGCTTCAGCCGTTTCCTTCATCTTAGTCAAAATCATGGCGCTGACCTCTTCGGGGCTGAAAACCTTGGTTTCACCATCCTTGATCCTCACCTGGATATAAGGTTTTCCATCTCTATTAACAATCTTGTAAGGAACAAGCTTCATGTCCTTCTGAACCTCTTTGTCTTCAAACCTGCCAAAGAATAAGCACCAGTCAGTATTAACTTACAGCCAGCTTAAATGATTTTAAATCATCAACATACAAAGAAAACACATACTTTCTTCCGATAAGTCTCTTGACATCAAAGACGGTCCTTTCAGGGTTCACAGCTGCCTGGTTCTTAGCAGCCTCACCGATCAGTCTCTCACTGTCGCTGAATGCCACCCATGATGGGGTGATACGGTTACCCTGGTCATTGGCTATAATTTCCACATGACCATTCTTGTAAACACCAACACAGGAATAAGTGGTCCCAAGATCAATTCCAATGACAGTTCCCAACTTGGTCGCTTCTTCTTTAGCAATGGAAAATGCAAAAAGGCACCCTGTAATGCAAATTTTTCCATGTTAGTACATATATGAAGCACATATGGTAAATGATAATAACGTGTCGCTTTCAAACAATAAATTATTGTGTAGTAACTCATCACGTGGTATAATCAATCCACGCACGTGAATTGGTTATTAATCACAAAACCTCATGTATAAACCCGCTCCTCCAAAATTATAACATGTCGATTAGTTATATCACGTGACAATGTTCCACTACCATACTAATATATTTCCTTTCAAACAAGGCATTGGGCCATTGGCACGTCACGCATCACGCAATTAGCACACAACAATTAACAGAAACTAGCAGCAAGCTGTGCAGAGATTATTATCATATCATTTATTAAGCCTACTTTCTTAGCAACACAACCAACACTTACTATGACATTGCCCATAAGAAATGGTACCACAACGGTTGCAAGATCGAAATCTCCTCGACGTTCGAAAACTTCCATTTCTTAACAAAATTCATCAAATTACCAGCTACTAAACCCTAATATCTGTTAGCAATACTAAACATTCTGATTCTTCTTATCTTATGTTTCAATTTCACCTGACATATACGAAATCAAGCAAATAAATTTCATACACACAAATACAAAAACGATTTACTTACACAACCACACATATCAATCTAATCACATACAGATATCAATCATTACACACTTAAATCAATAACAAACAATTTTATAACTTTCTCAAACCATCTAGATCTACTCCGACACCTCAACGTAATCATGAATAAACATATCATCCACCTTTTCTTACACACACCAAAATTCAACATCCACTAACAAAAATCCACAAAAAATTTAAGCTCAATCCATAAATCTCATCGTTTCCGAGCTCAAAAACTTCAAATCACAGTCAGATCCGCCGCATTATCCCGATCAAAAACAAAAATCTACAAAACCTCAAACAAAATATGAAAAAACCAGATCCAGCACTCAGAAACCGAGACATTTACCGAATGTGACGATCGCGAGCACGATCAGAGATCCGCGAGCTCTCCAAGAGCCAGCCATGGCGTGTGCTCAACTACGAAAGCTCTGTGCGTTTTCTCTCTGCGTCGGAGATAGAAGTGTAAGGAGGGATGGCTTCTGGTGGCCTCTCAGGCGATTTTGGAGGAGTCCTTGGTGTTTCTGAGTCTTAAACAGCGCGTGGGACTCGAGGTTTTATAGAGGGAGATAAACGTATGCTGTCCGCATCTGCGACTCTGTGTGCAACCGGATGATGGCAATTCGGGGAAACATGTCATTCCTGATGACGTGGGCCAATCAGATTGCGAGGTCTCGGAGCTTGGCCAATCATATTCGACTCTCATGTGTGATCGTCTGGTCCGTTGGATCTCGTGAAAGGGTTTACGTGTATGGTGAAGAGCGAGAAGTGCCTGTAGCTTAAGAAACAAGTATCGCTTTAGGCCATATGAAACGCACCGTATAAAGGGTATTGATTGCTCTTCTTACTAATTTATTGAAAAGTTCTAGGTTTTCTTTAGAGAACTTAGTTATATTTAATCTCATTTTTGGAATATGCTTTCTTATACTATAGTAGACCTTGTGCATTAAATTTAAATGTCATTTTGCGATAACGGGACTAATCAGCTTTTAAGATCGATTCATTTACTCGATAAAAGCAGGGTTTACGTTTGAATCATTTTGTTTAAAAGTTGAAGAGAATGTTATTATTAAAGATACTTGAAACTTTCACACATGTTTTGCATGTGAATTTTTCTTTTTCATTTATAGATTGTTGATGCACAAAACCGGAGGTCTTGGAACAACGTAAATCCGACCGTGAATCTGCAAGTAATGTAAATAACACAAGAGGTATCATGGTTCACCCCAAGGTTTGGGCTTCGCCCACACTGATTGTATTTCTCTGACTGTATGTATGGATTACAAGGCTGAGGGGGAATCCCCCAGAGAAAGAGAATGTTGTTGTGTTTGTGAGGGTATTGCCCTATGTTGGGTTCACTCTCCCCCTTTATGAGGGGGGAGGAGTCCCCTTAGAATAAGGGGCTCCTCCTTTTACATAATCATATAGGCTGGGTAATGAGGCCCAATGTATCAAAGTCTGAGACCCAATATGTGTGGTACCAACAGTAGTCCCCCAAGTCTTCAGTCAAGAGAGTCTTTTGGCTGGAAACTTCAAATCCAATCCATGTACGGGTCGAAGTGGCTAGATGTCTTGAACCAGTACTCAACCCAAGGCAATGCTCAACATAAAGCAATATTCGGCTAGAGGTATCACACGTTACGAGACTGCTCGGCTAGAGGCGATGCTCGTTGCGAGGCTGCTCAGCTAAAGGCTATACTCGCGGCGAGGCGTTTGCTCGGTTGGAGGCGATGCTCGTTGCAAGGCAACTTGGCTCGTGATATTCCTCATTACAAGTATCTACTTTATGTCGACATGCACTCAGTATGAGTTGATTCTCGACATGACTCGGGTCCACTTGTCGGGTTCGCATATTGGGTCTATGTGTCGGATCCGCGGATAGGGTTCGCAAGTCCGGTCTTTGAGTCGGGGCCATACGTAGGGTCATCGATTTGGGGCTATATGTAGGGTCATCAAGTTGGGGCTATCTGTAGGGTCATCGAGTTGGGTTCGGGCACATAGGTGTCCAAATAAGCAAATGTCCGAGCAAGTGGGTGTCCGGTCAGACAAGAGATCACCATGAGCACGTGGCTCATCAATCTATAAGTTGGTAGACTTCGTTAATCAGCAACAATGTTGATCAGTGGACCTAATTGCTCAATAATTCCTGATAATAAATGACAGTATAAGTACGACCGTATAATGAATAAATCAAATTGACAAAGTGTGTCAAGGTAAAATATTGTACTATGTGCCTTCTATACATAAATAATTTATTCAGTCGTGTGGTAAATGATTTGTATCATATATCAACAATATATTAGGTATTGCCTAAATTTGTGTGTATATATATATATATATATATATATATATAATCATGAATAAATGATTTATTCAGTTGTTTGATAAATCACATGTTGTATAAATCAATAACGTGGTATAAATCATGTGATATCAGAAACAATATTATTTAATCATAAGTCATCATAACATAAAAAATAATAAAATTATTATTTTATAATTAGTCATCATGACATAAATAAAATAATAGGATATCAAATAAACAATGATATCGAGAAAACATAATGATGTTTGCTGAAAATGAAAAGTAAAGCTTTCTTTATTTTATTTTATTATTTTTATTTATTTATTTATTTATTTTGGTGCTAGAAGGAGGGTTTTTAGCAAGGTTCTAAAAAACGCTAGGCGCTAGTCGGACGGTGGGCTGGTGCCTAGCGCCTAGGCGGGTAGGCGGGGTCTAGGCGGGCGCCTAGGCGAATTTAGGTAAATTTCTTGTATATCTTGTAAATAAGTGCACATTAACACTTACAAAAAATTATACTTGTATTAAATTCATAGATAATATAATAAAAGAATGATAAAATGCAAAAAGAGTATCCAACAAGTCCAAAATTTAAAAACACATCCATATAACCATAGTAAGGAGTATTGTAGGATGACACATGTACAATAAGTTCACAATTTAAAACCATATAAAATGCAAAATAGGAGCAAAATAAGGAAATATAGTAATGTAACTTTTACAACACACGCAAAAGTGTTAAAAACTCCTATAATACTTGCAAGAATGACAAGGTTATTGTAGTATAAACAGATCTCGTAAGGTCGTTCTTGACAAAGATTATTAAATAATGTGAAGCAAACCAAATTCCTATTAATTATTGTAAAATAGAAATTTGAGATAATTGATTTTATGTCCTACTTTAATAAAAACGAACACCTAGGACAAAGAAACTAAAACAAAGGAAAAACATAAAATAAACAAATAACTTAAAATAAACAAATAATAAAACAAAAAGAAAAAAGAAAAGGAAATGGCTTACTGGATTCGAAACCAAGACCAGGAGCCATGGGAAAGGTGCATAAAAAAAAAAATGATGGGCGCAGGTTTCGAATTGGAGACTTGAGAGCTTGTGAGGAGACGCTGACCAACACATCCAAGTCCACACCAGTGTTAATCTTTAGCAACAGCTACAATATATGCTAATTTAGCAGCTTCATGATCATTTAAAAAAAAAAACCCTAACATCTGCTTGCCTCGAGCCCAGAGCCCCAAACCCCTCCCTATCTCTTCGTCTCAGAACGACCCTCTCAACAAACATGGCATGCACACGTGTCATGCATCCATGTGGTGAACTTCTTAGGATTCCAAAACAAAGGTTAAGATGTGCCCCCATTTCTAATTACTTTTTAGAAACCCTAGGGCTCTCTAGAATATCTGAATGTGAGAGATATCTCTCAATAGCAGACCCCCTCTCATTTCACTCGACCCTTTCTCCCATTTCTCTCGGACCTCTCTTTCTCATTTGAGTCATTTCCCTACAATGAAGAACCTTAGCCGCTCCTCATCTACCATTTTAGCTCAAATGCTTGATCCTCCTCTCTCATTTCAATACACCCACTCATCTTTAGCTACTCACGATAGTCAATCTTCTCTGCAAAAACCAAAACTAGTGAGTCTTACCATGGAAATGGTGGCACATTGAAGCTCCAATCTTCCCACAGAGGTAAGCATCGCCCCTGCCATTGTTGAATATGTGTTGATTTGATGATTTGAGACAGAAAAAATAAGAAGATTAACACATGCTTTTTTTTTAATTTATGTAGGAGGGTGAGGAACCGCCGCCGCCTAGAACCGCCTAAGCCGCCTAGATCCTGATCGATTTTTCCAACCGATTTGCAAGAAATCGCCTCGGGTCACCACCGTCTAGCGCCTAGGCGGCCACCTAGGCCGTTTTTTAGAACACTGGTTTTTAGGTGAATGTGATTAGCCTTTCCATGTGTCTAATGATTTAAAATAATAAAATATGTGTGATGTGATATGTTTTTTTGTCAATATAATATTTAAAATAATAAACAATATAGCTGTAAAGGAAAAGATGCTCTTATTTTCTTCGATTGATTTTTTCAGACAGAGGGATAGTGGGTAAACATTATACCTTGTACCCTTTTTCTTTCTTCCACGAATGATTACAGATACAACATTAAAATATTGGAGTCAGGGATGATTAAAGATATAAAGGAAAAGATGTTGTAAAAGAATGATTAATCTTCGACCGGAGCATGTGATTAAAGATAGGAATAAAATATCACAGGATGCATGTGATGATGTGGTTTCTATTAACAAGATATGAATTTGAAGAAAACTTATCTTCTTTGTTGCTTTTCCGTGGCTTTTTCAGAAAAGGCAGTTCCTCCATTATTCTCAAAGGCCATGATGGTGGTATTGCCGAAACAGACGATCAGAGATCTGATTGTGGAGACCATGTGCCTCGCCGTCCGACCCGTTCGGTAATGTCCTAGACATCAGTTTCATCATGTCCCGTGTGCCTTTTTACGAGTTGTGGTTCCAATGGCGTATCAAGATCCAGAGTTCTAGAAGTAGAAAAGCTTTGTGTATGAGAAGACGACTGAGTGTTTCTTCAGAGAAAATCTCTCCTGGTGACATCACTGTACTGAGATCCACGGATGTTATCCTGACGCTTCTTGTACACAAATCCTCCGAGCCCTACCAAATCGACTCCGACGATGACTCCAGATGGGATCTCAGCCTTCTTTCCCCCGCTCATTCCTCATCTGGAGGAGTTCTCAGCTCCGTTGCCTTCGGCGTAGATGTCATTGTTATTGTTGTCGCTAGGATCCAACGGTGACGGCGTAGTCGACGTCGGCCATGGTCTTAGTGTGCGGGAGGAAGGCAGCGGCGTGCTGAAGATCGAGCCTCTCACCGCGGAGCTTGTCGGACATGACTATGCTACAAATGTAGTTCTTGGTTTGTAATTTCTATTTCGATCAGTGGCCTGGTACTATTCATGTATCTCCATGTTGTGGTGCAGACATTTATGCAGGCAATTGGCAATACATCTCAGATATGGCAGAGGTACAAAGTCATATTTCCACAAATAGAGTTCATGGTATCTGAATATGGTCTTAAAGATGAGGTAGAATATGCGATTTGGAAATTGGTAAGAGAAGTACTTGAAGAAGACGAAGATAATCCTACGGAGAATACCTTCTCGTTACTTCCTCGGAGACTTAAGGAACATATGAAGCGGCATCTCTTCTTGGCTACACTACGAAAAGTAATGTCCTGAGCTCCAAGGCTTCTGGCATACCTCACTAACTCCTTCGTGAGTTCGAGAACTTGATCGGCAGTCTTGTTCAGCTTATACTTTATGTGGATTTCGCTGGTCAATAGACGCGTCGCGTCCTTCACCGACTCCTATGCAGCGTCGACGTCGCCACGAATGCACCTACAATATGCAGATATGACAGGCATGTAGTTGCACTCGTCAACACGGCTTCCAACCTCTTTTGCTATCAGCTTCACTGTCTTCAAATCATGTTTGGACGAAGCCGGGAACTCCACCTCGATCACATCCACTCTTAGTTTCGCTAGCTGGTGTGCAATGGCCAGATTTTTTAGCCGAGTCATGGACGCCCCGGCAGCTTGTTCTCTGTCCCGTAGGGTTGTGTCCACGACTTGTACATAGTTTTTGTTTGGGATTTCGGTTGGGAATGTATTCGGGGTGAGTGGGGGATTGGGAGAGAGCGGAGCAGCGCTTGTTTGTCCTCAAGATGGCACGTTGTTGTGAGAGAGGGAAGAGTGACAAGGGTTTGGGCGAGATGGTCCGTTTGGAGGATTCGAAGGGCTTGGCTTTGAAGCTGGTGGAGGTGGAGGAAACATCGAAGTGAGTGGAGAGAGAAGCTGAGACTATGCTTGCTTTCTCCACAGAGAGAGAAAGAGAGATGAGGGCTCTGCGTTTGTGTCTCTATGTGGGTTTTGCAGATTCACAATGGATAGTGGTGAGGTTGTGAAGGTTTCACGGTGGTAAGATGAAAAATTGAAAGAGAACCAACATAGCTTTTCGTGTCGTTTCCCACAGACGGCGCCAAAAGTTAATACACAAAATCGGAGGTCTTGGAACAACGTAAATCGGACCGTGAATCTGCAAGTAATGTAAATAACATAAGAGGTATCGTGGTTCACCCCAAGGTTTGGGTTACGCCCACACTGATTGTATTTCTCTGACTGTATGTATGGATTACAAGGGTGAGGGGGAGTCCCCTAGAGACAGAGAATGTTGTTGTGTTTGTGAGGGTATTGCCCTCTGTTGGGTTCACTCTCCCCCTTTGTGAGGGGGGATGAGTCCCCTTTTATAGAATAAGGGGCTCCTCCTTTTACATAATCATATGGGCTGGGTAATGAGGCCCAATGTATCAAAGTCTGAGGCCCAATATGTGTGGTACCAACATAGATCAAAATTGGAACCAACATATAAACAGTAACAATGTGTGAAAAAGAAAGACTATATTCTTAAAATCATTGTAACAATTTGATATTCAAAAATAAATTATATAGCTAGTTTATGTGATATGAATATAATTGAATTTATTGCACAATGCTTGAATATAGTCTTTCTTAAAAATATATAGTACTGGCAAATTACAAGTATTTAGTTTTTCTTGAGAGAAAAAAAAAATATTCATATCACGTACCACGTAGGTTGGTTAATTACAATTGAGGGAAAAAAAGTATAAAAAGTTTTATTTTTCTTTAAAAAAAATTGAATGTTGCATGTGCATGAATGACTTATGTGTTAAATTTTACGTAAATTGCATAACAAATTGGAGAAATTTTCAGTGTACTTGAAACATAGGCTAGTATATCACGCGTCATGATAAAAGTGGAGGGACATTTGAAAAATAAAATAAAAAATCCTTCTCCGCTTGTATTATGATAGATGGTGTACTGACTCATGTTATGATAACACTGAAAAACCTCTGGATAGATTGCTCATGTTACGACTCGTATTGTGTTTTAATTATGAAGTGGTTGACCTTCGTGCTCGTGACACGTATGACCTACCATCTTAGTATATTCTCGTAATACCTAATGATACGAACATGTGTGCGCAAGCAAAACAAAATTTGAAGTACAAACAAAGATTCTACGAAACTTTAGTATTCAAGGCATTCGTTCACCAAAGTTATGGACAATTTTGTTATCTTATTTTATTTATATTTGGGTTTTGGGTCCACTGGACCCACCCACTCTCTCTTCTCTCGACACTCCCTCACTTTCCCACCAGTAATGTTATTCTTACCATATTTTTATACCATATTTATATATCATCTTATGTAGCATTTGATGTGGACAACCATATCATTTAAATTAATCAGAATTTAATTTAAATTAAAAATCATTTAATAAACCAATAATTAAAAAAAAGCTGGAATTAAATGGTGATTATGGCATACGAGGAGTTTTCTCCTTCCTTCCCGGTTCAATCATGCTCTTTCTTCTTCCACGCCATTTTTTCAGGTCAATCAAATCCACCACAATCTAAATTAAATCTCATACGACAAGGTTCATGTGCTCCCCTATTTGGATTATTGGTACGCATCTATCATTTTTTTTCAATGAACCTTGCCGTACACTTGCAATGGAATTTTCCAAACTCGTTCAATCCCGGTCAGCCCTGAAACCCCGATTTAGGAGATGGAATGCCTCTGGTGTCTTGAAACTAACTTTGAATCACCAGCAACATTCCAAGTTGGACTATGAGAACTTCTGGATTCCTCGTATGCCACAATCACCATTTAATTCTAGTTTTTTTTTAATTATTGGTTTATTAAAAGGTTTTTAATTTAAATTAAATTCTGATTAATTTAAATGATGTGACTGTCCACATTAGATGCCACATAAGGTGATATATAAATGTGGTATAAAAACATGGTAAGAATAGCATTACTGCTTTCCCACACTTCCCTTTCTCTCTCTCTCTCTCTCTATCTCTCTTTCTCTCTCTCTCTCACTTTTCCATTCTTCCTCAACAACCACGGGGACAACAACAATGGCGCCACTGCCTTTATTCAGGTGATTTCAGACAACCAAACTACCATCACTTTATTCTTCTAGTCACCACGAATCTTTCTTGAGTTTTCATTGTCTGGAAACTTAACTTGAGATGCCGATTCGAAAAGCTCTAACGCAAAGAAGCTTTTCTAGCAAGTTTCTCACTGGAAACAGCAAAAGTATGCCTCGTGGTTACTACCATTTGATAAATATCATGGAGTAGATGAATTTTCATATATTGCATGGTTGATTTATTGAGAAATGCCACATATTTGACCTAGAAAAGTCTTTGGCTTTTTCGGCGAGAAAACCCAGAATTCGACGAAAGGACTGAGGACGGGCAAAGGGATTCTGACTAAATGGCAAGGAATCGACCCTCGAGAGCACCACCAATGTGTTCTCGTGGAATAAGGAGCAACCCCGCTATTTGATTGGAAGTTGGACGATGAACGGCAGCGTAGCAGCACTATAAAGTTTTCTAGCCAAGAATAAAATCCGACGAGGATTCCGGCGTGCATAGTGAAGACCCAACCCAGATTTGAGTCAATCTGACCTAAACCTTGTACGAACCAGATAACTCAATTAGTCAACCCAACCTTTTTTTGAATTGGGTTGGAAAATTTGAAGAGTGGTATCCCGAGGATTATAAAGAGCGTGCAAGGTAAGGCAACTATGAATGTACAGTGTATCTTGAGTGGCCTTTTGCTTATGGAGTAGGATTCTCTCCCTTCTTTCCCCCCTTCCCTCCCCTCCTATTTGAACGGTCACGGTTTAGCCACATCAACATCTTATGTTAATTTTTATAGCAAGAGAAAGACAAAATAAGAGAATGTGAGAGGAGGGGATGGAAGGGGATGGAAAGAGGAGGGGAGAGAATCCTAGTCCTTTGCTTCTTACTATATTATTGATATATGTTATCGGAATCGATTTTATGTGATGTGTTTATATTAGGAAATGCATCCTCTCTGGATCCTTTCCTCTTAATCCACCAAATTAGGGAATCCGTGCCATTAAAATTTGATTCAACGGTTACAAACAGGGGCCTACTTTAAAAGTTATAATAACTTTAGCCGTTGGATCAAATTTCAATGATACGAATTCTATAATTTGATGGATTAGGATGAAGGGCTCCGGAAAAAATCTCTTTCCTTTATATCATACTTTGCTTTTACTTAGATAATGCGAATGATTTATGTGCTGACGATGATGCGATTTATACCCTTGTGAACCCCACTTTGGAATGTTTTTCTACTGGTTAATACTTTATGCAATATTATGATTTGTGACACTTGTGATTTGAGAGTTATCTATGACATGTTTTCATATAATTTATTTGTTCATTATGTATACTTACACGATGTCTATAGTACTGTACGAGGTTAAGATTAGCTTAACATGTATGTTCACATGCACTGTTACGTTCACATTGAATTCATTATAGGTGCCTACCTATACTAGTTTACATTAGACAATTAGGATTCGTATGTATACGTTTAGCGTCAGTTTCACATATTTGTTTTACTGATATTTTTGTATGATCTAGTGTGTTTGCATTCTCTAATGAGCATACCATAATTGTTTTACTAATGATTTGTGATTTATCTGCTTTCCTGAAACAATAGATTTTCATTGGTGTCATGGTATTGTGATTTCTACCTGTTGGATCTCTCTTGTTGATTTTATACTGAGGATTTAAGTGACTTGCCCTATTTATACATTAATGTTTGGTTTTTCATACTTATATGTAATTTGATTTTGTTTATTATGTGGGTTTATAGCAAGAGGTCAGTATGTTCGAAAGAGAAATGATTTTTAAAAATCTTTATTATTGCCCACTCACACATTTTGTTTTGCGCCCTCTTAACATCGAGGCTATGTGGCATATCTTCCCCATCAGTGTAGGGATTATTCTTAGTATATTTGTATTAACATATTTGGATGTGTTACATTGTATACTTACATCGTAGATATTTAGATATTTTAGTTTCCTTTACATACATTTATTTATGGTTCATCATATTCACTGCGCACTCTACTCTTTTATCCTTTTGCTTATACTCTAACTTTAATTTACTCGTACTTTTTACGCATCACTTTCACGTTATGATTTCTTGGTCTTTGCTAAGAGCACAAGATTGCTCCACTATCTTAACATGACATTCACTTTTAATGCAGAAATTGACCATTTTTTCTTATAAATTTCTCTACTAGACACTTTGGGTATATTATAGTCACCAAAATCGACACTTTTATTTGACTGAAATTCTAACTTTTGTTCTTCATTAACTACATCTGGATAATTAAGCTGGTATATTGGCACCAAAATTGAAGTCTAGTGGTAATTGTAGGAAACTTTTAATTTAAGTGGCAAAATGCGCACACCTAGTAGTTCAGATGATATTTGTAGAAATTTTCATAAAATATAAAACGAAGCACAAAAATATAGATAAATAAAAAAGCAAACACTCATCGGCGCCTTCCAGCGGATCAACCCCATACAAAATTAAATAAACAACTGTAATAATAACGGTGCTAAATAATACAGCGACACCCAATCCCACACGTACTACAATACCGTACGAACCACGCCCAATCAAACCACCGCCAGCCCAAGCCCATCCTCCCCAAAACGAAACCCAGTGCTCACCAAACCACCTCCAATCCCCCTTCCACCTTTAACCACACGCTCCCACTCGCCGAAGACTCCGCGTGGACACCTTGGAGAAAATATAAAAATTAAGATATCGTTGTGTTTTTTTGCAAATCCTAGCTTTTACAGTATTGGCATCCCACACTCTGCTAGGGTTTTCAGAGTCGCCGCTTCTGCTCTTCTTCTTCTTCCGTCAACTCGGTCTTCGACTGGGATTGATCACTCGCTCCCTCTCTCACCGAGTCCACCCACCAACTCGGAGTAAGTTCGAATTTCGATCCTCCATTTTGTGTAACATTTACTGGCAGTTCTTCGTTTTCCGATTCCAGTTTTCTCGCTCGGATCTGAGATCTTTGATCCGAGATTTGGATTAGTTTTCTGCGTATTATGTTAATTTTTTGTGTTAGGATCAGTAATTTTGTAACTGTTTTGTATTTGAAATTCAAATTTTGTTTGGGAAAGTGGAGGAGCCGATAATTTTGAATTTCCGATTGTTTGTAGGGTTTTGGTAGTATTCGTACTCAGTGTCCACTGTATGCTGCTATTATTAGTTTCGATTTCGCTTAGTTGGAAAGCGATTTCGGAACGTTAGCAAGGAGAAATGATATGCTTGATAAATTGTTCGTTGTGCTTTCGTTTCGGTTAGCGAAATATGAGGATTAGTGGAGGGGGTTAGTGTGTTCGAATTTCGATCCTCTCTTTTGTGTATGTTTACTGGCACTTTTGTGTTTTCTGATTCCAGTTTTCTCGCTCGGATATGATATCTTTAATCCGAGATTTGGAACTGTTTTCTGCTTATTCTGTTAATTTTGATCTTGGAATTAGTATTTTTCTAACTGTTTTGTGACTGATCAATTTAAATTATGTTTGGGAAAGTGAACGCGCCCATAATTTTGGATATCTAATTCTAGTGTTTTGATAGTTCTCCTGACTCAGTTTGCACTTTGTACTGTTATTTCTAGTTTCATTTCTGCTAAGTTGGAAACATTTTCAGAATAGGTAACAAGGAGAAATGTTATGCTTGATAAGTTGTTAGTTGTGTTTATTTTTTCTCTTGGCAAAACTAGGGTTTTATGAGGATTAATGAAGGGGTTGTTCTTTCTAATCGTTGTGAGTGATTTTTTTTCCCTAGTTTGTGGTAATATGGAATGGATTCAAATTTTTACTGTGGCGTTGTGAGTAGAGGTGATTAATGGATGCATGAGTTAATTGGGTATGGATGATTATCGTCCCATGTATTATCTGTCACTTAGTAATAGTTCTGATAAATAAGCCGTGGGATACTTTGTGATCTATTTTGGATTATTAGGATTATTTTCTATCACTGAGTTTCTGTGTTCCCAATGTCTTGATACCCGTAAGGCTAGCCGACATTCACCTCTCCCAGACCCTGCGTAAAGCGGGAGCCTTGTGCACTGGGTACGACTGAGTTTCTGTGTTCCCAATGTCTTGATACCCTCCCTCTTTAACCTCTGTTCCTATGAGTTGTCCTGATACCTCTGTGTTTGATATTTGTATTTGTATGATTTGAACTGCTAGTTGAATCGTAGACAAGATGATTTGTTGGTTGATTCAAGATTTATTTCATTAGGCCTTAATTGCCTTTTCGCCTTTATATAACAAAAATGGTTTATGTAAAGAGTTCCATAATGCTACTTGGTTAGCGCATATGCCTCCTCCCTAAATCGTGATTTATAAGATGCGTTTATAGAACTTAACGAAGTTCAGTTCTATTTAGTGCATATGTTAATGCATGTGTGAGTGTGATTACAATTTGTTTTGGTATCATTAATAATTTTATTGGATTATTGGTTTTAGATTTAAATGGCGATGGAGGTTACCCAAATTCTTATAAATGCACAAGCAGTTGATGGGAATGTACGCAAGCATGCTGAAGATAGCCTCAGACAGTTTCAAGAACAAAATCTTCCAAGTTTCTTGCTCTCTCTTGCTGGAGAATTGGCCAATGATGAGAAGCCTGTTGAGAGTCGTAAGCTAGCGGGCTTGATCCTCAAGAATGCTTTGGATGCCAAAGAACAACATAGGAAGTTTGAGCTCGGACAAAGATGGTTGTCCTTAGACCCATCCGTGAAGGCCCAGATCAAAGCTTGTTTGTTGAAGACCCTTTCTTCTCCTGCCCACGATGCTCGGTCAACTGCATCTCAAGTTGTTGCAAAGCTTGCCGGGATTGAGTTGCCACTTAAACAGTGGCCTGAACTGATAGAAGCTCTATTATCGAATAATAATCAACTTCCAGCTCATACCAGACAGGCAACTCTTGAAACTCTTGGGTACATATGCGAGGAAGTATCCCCAGATGCTGTAGAGCAAGATCAAGTGAATAAAATGCTTACTGCTGTAGTTCAGGGCATGAACTCTACTGAGACTAACAATGATGTCAGGCTTGCAGCCACAAGAGCTTTGCATGATGCTTTAGGTTTTGCTCAGGCAAATTTCTCAAATGATATGGAGCGTGACTATATAGTGAGAGTTGTATGTGAGGCTACACTTTCCCCTGAAGTGAAGATTCGACAGGCAGCCTTTGAGTGTTTGGTTTCTATATCTTCAACATATTATGAGAAGTTGGCTCCGTATATACAAGATATATTTAGCATCACTGCTAAGGCTGTGAAGGAAGATGAGGAACCTGTTGCACTTCAAGCCATTGAGTTTTGGAGTTCAATATGTGACGAGGAGATTGACATATTAGAAGAATATGGGGGTGATTTTACCGGGGATTCTTCTATTCCATGCTTCTACTTTATCAAGCAAGCACTTCCTGCTCTGATTCCTTTACTATTGGAGACTCTTCTTAAGCAAGAAGAGGATCAAGATCAGGATGAAGTGGCCTGGAATGTTGCAATGGCTGGTGGAACTTGCTTGGGCTTGGTAGCACGAACAGTTGGAGATGATATTGTTCCACTTGTAATGCCATTTATTGAGGAGAATATTACAAAGCCAAATTGGAGGCAGAGGGAGGCAGCCACATATGCATTTGGTTCTATTTTGGAAGGCCCATCCCCTGAAAAGCT
The DNA here is from genome assembly GCF_042453785.1 of Malus domestica. Taxonomy (NCBI): domain Eukaryota; kingdom Viridiplantae; phylum Streptophyta; class Magnoliopsida; order Rosales; family Rosaceae; genus Malus; species Malus domestica. The sequence continues at coordinate 20,648,493 of NC_091674.1, read as the reverse complement.
CATGCCTCTAGTTAATGTTGCTCTGACCTTCATGCTAAATGCTTTGACGAATGATCCAAATAACCATGTGAAGGACACTACCGGTTGGACTCTTGGAAGAATATTTGAATTTCTTCATGGGTCAACTTTGGAGACGCCCATAATAACCCAAGCGAATTGCCAACAGATTATCACAGTTCTCCTTCAGAGCATGAAAGATGTTCCAAATGTAGCTGAGAAAGCTTGTTGTGCACTCTATTTTCTTGCCCAGGGTTTTGAGGATGCAGGACCTTCTTCCTCTCCTCTGACTCCCTTTTTCCAGGATATCGCCCGAGCCCTTCTAGATGTCACTCACCGAGAAGATGCTGGAGAATCCCGCTTGCGAACTGCAGCTTATGAGGCTCTGAATGAAGTGGTAAGATGTTCCACTGATGAGACTGCTCCATTGGTGATGCAGTTAATTCCTGTCATAATGATGGAACTCCACCAGACACTTGAGGGGCAAAAGCTTTCAGCTGATGAGAGGGAGAAGCAGAATGAATTACAAGGCCTTCTTTGTGGTTGCTTGCAGGTCATCATACAGAAGCTTGGGTCATCTGAACCGACAAAATATGTCTTCATGCAGTATGCTGACCAGATGATGGGTTTGTTCTTGAGAGTGTTTGCTAGTAAAAGTGCCACAGCTCATGAGGAGGCAATGCTTGCCATTGGAGCTCTTGTCTATTCAACAGGCTCAGATTTTGCTAAGTACATGACCGAGTTTTATAAATATTTGGAAATGGGTCTCCAGAATTTTGAGGACTATCAGGTTTGCGCCATCACCGTTGGTGTGGTGGGGGATATATGCAGGGCTTTGGAGGATAAGGTATTGCCTTATTGTGATGGGATTATGACCCAGCTCCTCAAGGATTTGTCCAGCAACCAATTGCACCGATCTGTGAAGCCCCCAATTTTTTCATGCTTTGGTGACCTAGCTTTGGCAATTGGGGAGAATTTCGAGAAGTATTTGATGTATGCTATGCCCATGCTTCAGAGTGCTGCAGAGCTATCTTCCCATACATCAGGTGTCGATGATGATATGGTAGAGTACACAAATACATTGAGAAATGGAATTATGGAGGCGTACTCTGGTATCTTGCAAGGATTTAAGGGCTCCCCAAAGACCCAATTGTTGATGCCGTATGCACCGCATGTTCTTCAGTTCTTGGATAGTTTATACATAGAGAAGGACATGTAAGATCATCTGGAACCTATACTATAACTTTCGTTTACAATTGTTTGTTTGTTTGTTTGTTTTTTTTTTTTTTTTTTTGTATTAGTTTCTGGTATTTATTTAATTTTTTTTGTTTGCTTTTTCAGGGATGATCTGGTGATAAAGACTGCCATTGGGCTACTTGGAGATCTCGCTGATACGCTTGGTAGTGCTGTTGGCCCGCTAATTATGCAATCTATGTCAGCCAAAGAGTTCCTAAATGAATGTCTCATGTCAGATGATCCTTTGATTAAGGAATCTGCAGAATGGGTCAAGATTGCTATCAGTCGGGCAACTAACTTTTGAGGCGACTGCTGCATAGCATATTCTCATTCGTACATGCATTTGGGTGTCTTGAGTTGGGGTCTGGGATTGCATATCGTGAGAGTCAGGTCATCACCATATTTTGGCTGAGATGTTTGCGTCAACGTCAGTCAGTATACCAAGTCAGCATCGGGGAGTCAGTTTTTTCGTCTTATTTTTTAAATATTTTTCACTTGCATTGCATTGGACGAAGTTGGCGGTGATGACTTCTGTGTCTCTGCTATCTTAGCAGAAAGAGATGAATAGAAAAGAGAAACTGGTTCAATGGTGTCCGAGGAAAAAAGGTACCCCATCATGCCCGTGCCGCTGCTGTCTTTTGTGGGACGAGAGAATGGCTGTTTCATGTGTCTGAAGTTGATGGTGGTAAAAGTTTTTGGTTCAGAAGTCGCCGAAATCAGGGCCCTTGAGCAGTTCTGTAAAGTGTCTGCATTTTCTCTCCCCATATATTTTTCTTTCCTCAGCTGAATTTGGTGTTCTAAAGTATTTGCATTGTTACATCGCATGCCAAATTGTGAAAGAGTTTTGTAGTCCTGTCCTTTATACTTGCTTGTTACGTAGGATAGGCGACGTCGGCAGAATATTTTGGGCAAAATTCATGCATACATTTTAGTCAAATTGCAATCGTATTGTTGTACTCACAGGAATATTTGTCAAGTCAAATGTTAAATCTCATGCATTTTATTCAAATTTTCGTCTTCTGCTGCCTTACTATTGCCTTGTTATTATCTTGTATTCGGTAATATCGTGTCCATAGTGATTGAACATTGAGCAGCTGCCTGTACATAATCCGATGAAAGTTTATAGAATTTCAACTGCTGGACAAGATGAGTGAGTAATTTTATGTTAAATTAGCAGTTTAGAAAAAGAGGGTTTTAAATTATGGATTTGATATAACATGCCAAAATTTACATAATCGGATAAAATTAGTCAGTTATCAATGAGCGAGAAACTTGACTCGAAGAAAGAAAAGGGGTGAGGATGTGAATTTGGGACAATTCTGTACCTACTTGCTTGCTAAGCTTTTAAAGATCAGCTTAAATGAAAATGATTGATTGTTATTGTGATGTTCTGTTTCAATAATAATATACTGTGAAAGATTATACACGAGACATTGTATTCAAAGATCGGGATGCCGCCAAGCTGGTGAATCTGTTGTATACAAGTTCCCCAGTCGTAGCCAAACTGTTGTGTGGGGGCACAAACTATCTATAGATTCACTTATAATTATATAGAAGTAAGTATAACAAAAGCCCATATTCCCCGAAAATGCGATAATTTGGTTGTATCTCTCTCTCTCTCTCTCCCCCCCCCCCCCCTCCTGTCGCGCCCTGTGGCTGTGGACGGTGGACTGTGGGAGTGTGTGTGCATACGCCCGCGTTCACCCCCGCAAACGCGATTTCCGTCACTCTCTCTCGCTCGCTCATTCATTTCTCCCAACAAAACCACCACACCCACCGGCCACCACCTTTTTCCGGTTCCCGAAACCCTAACCAACAACAATTGCGAGCCTTCATCAATGGCGATCTCATCTCCACCAGTTCCGACCTTCTCCGCCTCCTTCTGCCGCACCCGCACCGAGTTTCCCTCCACCTTTAATCGCATCCCTTCCATTTTCTCCCGCGCTCACCGAGCCAAACCTCACCCCCTAACTCGCCGGCTCGCCCTCTCCGCTCGTCTCAACTCGTCCAAGTCTTCCGATGCCGGCGGCTCGGTCTCGCCGGACAACGGCGACCTCCAGTACGAGCTCTTCCACGGATTCTCGCCGCAGCGCTGCCGGAGAGGATCTCCGGTGTTCGTCACACTGCCTGTGCACTCCGTTGGGTCACTGGGCGCGGTTCGGAGGCCCAAGGCCATGGTCCAGTCGTTTAAGGCCCTGGCCGTGGCCGGAGTGGAAGGCGTGGTCATGGAGGTGTGGTGGGGTCTGGTGGAGAGGGATCGACCCATGCTTTACAATTGGGAAGGCTACTTGGAGATCGTCTCTCTGGCTCGACGCTGCGGATTGAAGGTTCGGGCCGTCTTGGCGTTTCATCAGTGCGGCGCTGGGCCGGAGGACTCTCATTGGTCAGTTTTGTATTTGTTTTTCTTCAGGTTTCAATTAATTTAATTTATTCTTTAATTATATTACTAATTGGTCTTTGTTGAATTGGTTTTATTTTATGTACTGTGTTTTCTTTATTTGGATTGGATTTGTATTACTTTTTAATGGGATTAAGTTGCATGCTGTTTAGAATCTTAAATAAGGACCTGCAATCGAAAGCTAGAATTTTCCATTTTATTAATTCCAGTAATTAAACAGTTTAATTTTGTACTGTATTGTTTCTTTTGACCAAATGTGTTTTTGAGGATTGGAATATACTGCAAATTCTGAAATTGAAATATGAAATGAATGGTTTGCCACTCTGTAAGGATTCATTGGTTCTAGGAAAACTTCAGCGATTTTCGTTTGATCTTCATAGATTGTGTCTTCTGCATAATATATTATCTAAGGTAGAAAGTTTCAAGAACTTACATAAGGGTTATATTATCGTAAACACTTCCCCTGGTGATGTTCATTTTCGGATCTTCTGAGATGCCTCAAGTGTCCTTGTAATTGGGATCACATATTTACTTATTGGGCACCGATGCATTTAAGCTCATGTCACTTTGAGATATAGCTCGAGGCTTAAAGGTAGCAGGTAAGACCAGTTGGGCTGATTTACCTTTTTCCGGCATTTTGTTGAACTGTTTCGCTGAACTTTATTTGCTTCTTACATGTTCTACTTTCGTCCTTGTACTGTACCCAAGGAATATCATTTACAACTTATGAACTGAGTAATGTTTTAGAGATTTAGCTGTTCCATTAACGATTTCAGATTGCCTGATGTTTTAGAGATTGAGTTGTTCCATTAAGATTTCAGATTGCCTGTCGTCCTTTCCCCATTAGTACTGTTTAGCTGTATTTTTCAAGAATATTCTGTTAGCTAGTTTAAAACCCACTGATGCTGAATCTTGTCCTTTTGTTCATTGAAGGATTCCTCTTCCTCTGTGGGTACTTGAGGAGATCGATAAGGATCCAGATTTAGTATATTCTGACAGATTTGGAAGAAGAAATGTCGAGTACCTTTCTCTCGGGTGTGATATGCTTCCTGTTCTGCGGGGACGTTCACCACTTCAAGCATATGCGGATTTTATGAGGAACTTCAGAGACACTTTCAGACCTTTTCTTGGTGTTGTCATAACAGTAAGATAATGTGGAGTGAATAGTTGAGCACATCAAGGCTGTAGTCATATTGGTATAATCCTCAACAGTTAAATTAAGTGCTTACTTCTTGCAGGGAATTCAAGTTGGGATGGGGCCTGCTGGTGAATTAAGATACCCTTCTTGCCCTACACAGAAGCTAACATGGGCTTGGCGATCTCGTGAGCTTGGAGAGTTTCAGTGCTATGACAAGGTAGGAGGGAATTTGTTTACGAGCTAATACATGAATTTCTGCCTGTGCCTGAATGAGGATGAACTAGTAACAGTCTTTGCTACTCATTTTTCCTGATAATCATATTATTTGCCCCTGTATTGATTTTGTTTTTGTCTTTAATTCCCTTGCCAGTATATGCTTGCGTCTCTCAATGCATGTGCAAGAGAAATTGGGATGCCTGAATGGGGAAATGGAGGCCCTTTTGGTGCTGCCAATTTAATGCAGGATCCTGAACTGACAGAGTTCTTCAGAAGTGATGATGGATCCTGGAATACATCTTATGGTACTTTTTTTCTTGAATGGTACTCAGGAATGCTGGTTCTGCATGGTGAAAGGATGTGCAGGGAAGCTGAGACCATTTTCCGGGGTACAGAGGCTAGTACGTCAGTAAAGATAGCTGGGATGCACTGGCATTACCGCACTAAGTCTCATCCGTCAGAGTTAACAGCTGGCTATTACAATACTTCAACAAGAGATGGATACTTGCCAATTGCTCGCATGTTGGCAAAGTACGGCTTTACTTTGTGCTGCTCAGGTTTTGACTTGCAAGATCAGGAAGAGAGGAAGATGAACCCTGTCAGCAGCCCGGAAGGCCTTCTCAGACAGTTGCTTTCAGCTGCTAGGTTGTGTGATATACCACTGGAAGGTGAAACTTCTGCTGCCAGTTTGGACAATGAATCTTTGCAACAGGTGGTAAGGATGTCAAAGTATTACTCATATGGTCTAGAAAAGCCCTCGTTTTCGTTCAACTTTGTGAGGATGGACAAGAACATGTTCGAATTTCATAATTGGGTTCATTTTACTCGTTTTGTGAGACAAATGTCTGATGCCAATGCCTTTCGAGCCAAGCTAGAAGTTGACGCAATGCCTGATACACGTCGGTCTCCCACTTCCCTTTCAGATGTCACGAAATTTGGAATGGCTTCTGCATATTGCTAGGGACATTCATAACAAGTGTTATATTCTGACACCCCTCGTTCCGCATTTGAAGTGCATACATACATAACATGATTACCTCAGATCGATTGTTGTAAGTTGTGTAGTAATGCGTCAGTTTTCCTGTCGATGATTCTGTTAAGCGTAGTTCTTCTGCAGAGAGTTGTTGCATTGTGTTGTAAATTTGTAATACATGATTGCCTTCCTCATATTTTGAGAATGGTTGGCTTATCGTTAGCTCTATTGTAATTCAAAAAACAAAAATCTAGTTTCTATTTAATGCTCATATTCAGGGATATATTTGTTATTTTTTTAATTCCCATAGTGAAATTTACGAGTTGAAGGTGCATTTTTTTTTAATTTTTTATGGTTGGGGCCAAAATGCTCGAATCAATGGCCGTTGATCGGATGAATGAACAAAGGATGGTGGGAGAGATGTTGAAGAAATATATGAGGAAAGAAAAGCGAAAACTGAAATCGAATATAAAATTTTTTGTCTCCTCTCTCCCACCACCTTTCATAATCCTTCATTATCTCTATATACTTTTCTCATATCTTTAAGATTTTAGATGTCCTAGGAGTTGTAATGGTGTGCAAAGTGTTTATGTTTCCCCCATAAGCTCCAAAGGAGTTTATAACATTTTTATTCACAATTTTTAAGAACATGTTATTCACATTTTATGCCTGTCATTTTCAAATAATTTGACATGCTTACAATGAGGCCGTATTCTGTAATTATAGGTGCCTTATTTTGTGATATAACGTGTCACAACAGTTGATAGTAATAATCAAGAAAAAAAAATGCTAGAATCCATCATAGATCTAATTGTTTTTATACATAAATTACTCATAAAACAGGAACAATCACTTCATCAAAAGTACCGCGTGCACGTGCACGTGCGCAATTGACTTAACAGTCCTCAAATGTGCATCATATATTATATATAGGGACTGTTTATATTCTCCAGACCCACTGCCCTGTATCAGGAGATATGTTTAGGACAAGTGTTGGCCATCTGAATTCTGATGGAAAAAGCAGGAGGACTCGTGAATCTCTTTGTCGCCCTTTATTATCACAGACAGCAGACAGCAGAAGCATGCATATTGAATATATTGATATATTTATAGCACAGTGGTGTGGTTACCCACTTTTGTGGAGACGTGACTTCATCCAAATTGGATTAACTCAACAAAGTCAGCTGTGATAAACGTTGGCTCTTCTGTTTCATATACATCATCAAACATGGAGAATTTGATTCAAATATTGTGCTGCCGACAGAGAACAGTGTGGTGATTGGTGCAAGTGTCTGAGGGAAAGAGGGGAGGGATTTTAATAGTTATTGCGAACAGAAATCACGCTGGTGTGCTATTTTACATAATATAATAAAGATGAAATACATATTTCATACAACAAAAATCTACGTTTTATAGTGTGAGTAGAATGAAAATAAAAGTCATGTGACCGTCTTCTTAGTACACCAAAAAGTTACTTGAAAGGGAGAGACGAGAGTTGTGCGGTCAAATTTAAAATGAGAGATAGACATTCAATGATTCAAATATCTTTATTATGGCAAGCAAAACGAAGCGGATCTCTCCATGGCTTTTAGGTAATTCCTGATTCATTTTCTCTCCGAATTGGGGGGGAGGGGGAATGCACCTATACAGAAGCATATGGTATTTCAAGAGTGCTTCCGAGCCTCCCATGGTGCAAATCAAGGCAAACTGTTTCAGCTGTTTTTGTGATTGTGCATACTGCACAGTGCAAGGGGGTCCACCTATAGAATGATTGATTGAATGCACGTTTACTCAAAGCTATATTGATTCAATGTACATTTACAGTGACCATGGTGTTTTATCTGTTTTAAGTGCTAATCCCAAATTAAGGTGCACTTAATCTCGCCCTTCAAATGCTTTGGTAATGAGTTCAGATGTTGGAAACTTCCGTTGATGATCATGAAAATTGTTAAATTTTGTACATGTTAGAGACTAGCTTACTTTAAAATATAATTTGAGAATTTTAACCATTCGAGGAGAATTCAAACATTACTTAAGGGCTGGAAAAAAAAAAGCCATTACTTGACGGAGAGAGAGAGCGAGAGGGTGCGAGAAGTGCTCAAAGGAGATTTGAACACTAAGGCGGAGTGCATAATGACTTTTTGATCGTGCCAATAACAACTTCAAACACTACAAAAAAAATATTTTGCCCGAAAAAATTTGTCAGGCAATTAATTTAAAGAAAAAAAAACACAAAATACATGCTCAACAAAATTATTCATCCGGGCAAACTTTTTAATTTTAAAAAAAATCTAAATTTAAATAGATTATTAAGTTTTAATTATATTAAAATAAATTTTTGAAAACAATCACAATTTGAAAAAAAATATATATTTGATTATATTACAACTGAAATATTCGTACAAATATATGTAAAGTATCCTAAACTAACTACTACTAGGTGGTTGGTGAGATGGCGGCTGAAGGTCGCTCAGAGGATTGAGGAAGCTAATTTTAGAGGCTGCTATTGCTTGGACTATCCCAGCAATGTAACACTTCCAACTCCCCCTTTCCCTAGCGTTGCGCTTCCTCTCACAAGTGTGCAACTTCTTGATGGCGCTCTTCCTTCCAAGTTTCTTCTTCTCGCTAGCCGAAGGCCACTAACTCCAACTCCAGCTGCTGGAGTTTGGAATACGTCTCGTTTGAAGTCTAAGAGCTAGATGTAGAAGATCCCCGAGGTCTTGAACTCGACCCGCTCCTAAGCCGCGTATCTCTTTGCGTTTCTGTCACCCAACCCAGTTCATGAGCAATTGTAGAGATATCTTTGGATTAAGTATCAGCTCCTTCATTGAATCATGTATCCAGTTGTTGCTGGGAGAGGTTGGCGAGGTACTCGTCCTTCTTCTACGACATAGAAGCCAGCAGAAATAAAAAATTAATTTTATCGATCATAATTTAAAAATTTTTAAGTGTACTGAATTTTGAAATTATATTTTTGAACGAAATACTTACTTAAATGTTGTTAACCACCTGGTTTCCATAATTGAAATGTGTATTCCCCAAGCCTCGACTTTCGGAAAAGGGAGCCATTCTCACGCCGTTCCTCGACCCTGAAAATGAGGGGTTGAGAACCAGAGTGATGAAAGTACGACTTTGCTTCTCAGTTAGCCTTATTTCGTGCCGATTTCCTCTGTGAATTAAAAAAATTAATTAAATTAAAAAAAAATTAAAATTAAAAAAAAAAGATTGGTATTAAATGTTAAAAGAAACTTAATTACCTGAAACTCAGGGCTTTGAAAATGATCGCACAACCACTCCTATTCGACCTTCCTCTCCACAAACTCGCGGGGGAGGGGGTGGGGAAGGTGGGCATAGGTCTGCTGTCCCCAAAATATATGTCTCCTTAATGTCTTTTATTTAATATTACGACACATGTCCAACACTTAACAAATAATTACCACTGTTAAATCTTTTTTTTTTTTTGGTTCAAACGTTTAAGTCCTTTCTTATGAAGGCACCCACTGGTACCAGAACCATTCCGATGGACTCATCCTCCATATCTTCCGGCCGCCTTGTTCTTCATATCATCAACAAAACAGTGTTGTGTTTATATACCTATGTGACCCCACCTACTCCTCCACACCTCATCGCCGCCAGCGAGAGCCCACAATTCAAAACGACGATTTCGATTCAAATGGCTAGGCCACCAGTTGCGAGCACACGCCACCAGGAACATCCACTATGCTAATCTTAACGAATTTGTCAAAACAAGTCATTGTATCTTTCAATATTTCAATTTCAAACTCATTTTATCTCTCCATCAATCAATTTTTCAGTTATTGTTAATCTCTCTCAAGCAACACACATTTTCGCAAATTGGAAGGGAATAAAAAAATTTGTTATCAGACTTGACATAAAATTAAGATGCAATAAGTCAAGCAACTCAGGATGGATTGGGTCAACTGGAAAGATTGGAAAACATTCAGTTTGAATCCGAAATTGTAGAATTTGAGTTTCCAATATATATCAATTTCTGAATAAGACGGCAAGAATGAAAACTGAAAAAGTGGTTTTGCTCTAACCCGTGGTTGCAAACGAAGAAATAACAGAGGGGGAGGTTTGTTAAGGGGACTTAACAGTGTTAATTTTCTGTTAAGTGTTGGACAGGTGTCACAAAATTACTGAAGAGACACCAAGGAGACATTTATTTTGGGGACAGCAGACCCGTGGCCGGGGAAGGTGGATCACTAAAAGCTTTAGCAGAAGATGAAAAAGTTTGGGAGTACATGGGCAGCTCGTACTTCCACTCCTTATACCATCTAGTCCATACTCAGTTTATATACTCGGACATACTCGGGCGCTCCATGTTGATGGAGAAGTTAACATAAAATACACAAAAAATAAGTGTATTAGTTTAAAAAATACATTAAACAAGTAAAAGTAATAAAAATAATAAATTAAATTTTTTTCATACTTACTGAGATCTATCTCATCATCTCCTCTTGCACATTAAGGGATAACTTTTGTCATGAAGAGGCGAGCATGGGGCACATAGTGCGGATGATGGCACCTATGCCGGGAGTGAACAAGTTGTGGACTTTCAGGCTTGCTTGCCGATGGAATGGGTTGTAGTCAACCACAATCTTGTTTTGCGTTATGCATGTGATCCTGTTTGAGGACAAATCTCTACAGATCCCTTGCATCGTGATCTTTTTCTCGACTGGGAGTTCTCTGTCTCCCTCCGGGCTCACGGTGGCCGAATCGGCAATGGCCTCAAGGGCATCAATAGGAGGTTGGCATAGCCTCGTGTCGTCTTTGGCTATTAACACGCCTTGTATATCAGGGCACCCGACTTGATGAATAAGTTGTAGTGGGGTCGGCCGCCGACTCGGCATGGGCCAGCTTGGTGCTACTTAGTAACTCTGGTGTTGGGTCACTTTGACCTGAACTGGAGACAGAGCAGCAACCACTGGTGATCAACCACAATGACATTTATGGGAAAAATACACAATAGTTTCCAAACCCTAACATGCAAAATGCTTAATTAAATGAATACATCAGCTTTCTGCAGAAACTAGAAAGCTGATTCGTTTAATGAAGATACATTTATATATATGTACATGTTGATTATTTTTCCCAAGTTATAACCCTCATCAAGCTTGGCATCTTCAATCTTTCAAATAATAAGCCACAACACTCCATTTGGGGTTGATTTTTCCTGCTCACAAAGTCTATCATTTGTGCAATTAGCTAGCTAGGCTAAGCTAGTTGATTATATACCATTCTCCCATACCGTTTTCTTATTGTGATCAAATGTACATGAGAGAGTGGGGAGAGCAGTAAAGAAAAGAATTCTCATGTGGGTTGGTTGATTAATGTATTGTGTGGAAAGTGAGACCGTCTTATGCGTAAATAGGTGTAAATTTTAAATTATACATTTTTTTCACAAAAACTGAACGGCAACTGGTTGAAACTGTAATGAACTGAACCAAATGTTTTGGTTTCATTTCGGTTTTGGCTTCAAAATCGTATCGAACTGCACCACAAAAAGTTTTGATTTCGGTTGAGGTTTCACTCAAAACCGCACCGAACAAAACCGTGCCCACCCCTACTGAGTAGAATGTAAGGTTTTGTGGTAACCACTAGTGTAAGTATTTTAAATTGATGATCAGGTTTGTTCATTAACATCGGAGCTAAAATAATCGTTAAATCATGATGATACATTTCTAATTGTTGAAGGATTTCGTCTCGTTACCTAATTCAGGAAACTTTCATTTGGAGTGATTTTCGGCATATGGCTTCTCGGAGTATATACCAACTACATTGACAATTGGATTGTTGAAACTAGTTTTGTAGATTGCGATAATCACCAAAGGAATTGAATATGCCAAAATGTCCCTGACTTTTTGCCGATGAAATTTTTCATCTTGCCCAAAGGATGTAAACCCGAAATCCTTACCTTTGCGCGACGGAACATGAAGGGTTTGTTGGGCAAATGGTGTCATATTACGTGCCATTTTTTTTTCTTGGAGCAAAAATTTACCCGACGGAGATTACTTTGCCCATCAAACTATTTTTTGTCGGCCAAAAGTCTCTAAAATAACTGAAACATTGATTAGTTTTGTCCCGATGAAAGATCGTTCTTTTTGTCAGACAATTGATAATTTCTAGTAGTGAAAGGGTTATTTACATTTATAATAATGTTGTAGTCCTTTTCCAAATATTATAATTGGCATGGTAATAACAGAAGTTTTTGCAACCCAAGTGGAACCTCCCTATTGCATGGAGGTTGGTGAAAAGAATAAGTAAAAAGAAACAAAGGTTTAAATAAATACCAAAAATATAGATTTATTGTGTGACGCAATATATTGTACTAGCCATGCATGCAAGAATCACTTTTGTTTACTTTTTTGGGTAAGTCCATCTCGGATTTGGTATCTTGGTTAAAAGTCGAGGGCATAATTACAGAACAGAAGTTGGTATGGTTGACTTTGTAATGGTTGGGAAAAACAATTGATCACCACTACCGAGTAAGTTGCAGTTGCACCATGAAAAGTAGTCATGGATCGATATATGCATCTCCTTTACCAACAATATAAAAGCTAGCTAGGACAACCCTCTTCCCCCTCATATATCACATTCAGCATGGATCGTTATATCAAAACCTTTGTTGTCATTCTCTTACTCCTTTTCGACATTTCTTCAGGTCCGAGCATGTTAATATAATATATAAAGTGTTATCAGAGAGTCAGTTAATTAGGTTTACGATGATTGTATTACATGTGTGTGTGTATATTTATTTATTTAATTGCTTAATTCATGCAGGCAGCCGAGTCAAAGGCTTCAGGCATGGTATAAGTCCTGCAAACCCTTCGTCTAGCAAGGTAACTAATTTTCATGCATGCATGTGAAGACGGGAAATGAAATCCACTCTTGAATTAATTTGTCCCTTGATTTTTTATTTATTTATTCAACCGACAGACAACTAAAATAGAGAACGGTGTGTAAGGGAGAATACGTCCCCCATGAAAAAAAATGTTTTTATGGATACAGATTATTTTTCAAATTTTTTGGTTAATTTTATAACTAATTTGTACTATGTTTGTCTTGAAGGTAAATGGTGAGATGGAGATGAGAGAGCTGGTGGCAGTCGATGCAATGTTGGACTATGAGAAGCCAATGCCAAATCCCAGGCATGACAAAGGGAAGTCAGGTGGTGGTAATTAGTCAAGAAACTCCTTCCCAAAATATGATCCCAGAACATTCCAATTAATCAATAAAATACTGCAGCTATGCATGCCTGATGCTTCTAAGACTATAAAAAGGGGAAGATCACATCATTATTTATCCTTAGTAATTAATCTGCTTTTACTATATAGATTATGTTCATCTCTTTATGCCATAAATAAAGAAGGTGAAATATTTTTGAAGAAATGCAACAAGGTGTATTATTATTATTAATTAATATTACTTCGTGATCATTTTTTTTTGAACAAATTCTCGTGATCATTGTATTGACCTATATGTGTGTATGTGTGTGTGTGTGTATATATCTGTATATTGTTTTCATATCTTCTTGACGAGTCCTATTGCATACTACAAATCATGTCTTCCATTAATGAAATGACTTTCTGCAATAATAACACCAATAATCAAATTTTAAGGTGTCAACCTACGTGAAAATATATTGCCAAATTCCAATTACTTGATGCAGTTTTAGCAATTCGATGGTATCACCCATTTTCATCCATTCATCAATATGAGTGGTGTGTTTACTTATACAGGCCCTGAGATCTTGGGGCCCTAGGCAAGCTTCTAAGAGGGGGCTCCAAAGTTTCCAAGTCCTTCGATGTGTCACACACATTCATATATATATATATATATATTTTTTTTTTAGTTTTTAAACAAACACAATAAAGAGAAGAAACCTCTAAACAGAGCACACAAGGATTCTTGAGTTAAATTAAACAATTTGATGAGCACAAGTTGGTTGTAACAAAAAAAGAACACACCAAACAAAATACATAATCAACACCGAAACTTATAACTGCATCCAAACATCAACAATCAAGTTTTCTTCCTACCTTTTTCAATGGTTAACATAACTAAGGATCACTGAATTTATGGGATAATTAGATTACCGCAAATTACAATCTTCTAAATTCTATGGGATATAATTAATTTGCAAATATAGTGAAATAGTGATAGGGAGATGGGGTTGTAAGGGAAGACTCAAAGAAGTACGAAACCCTAGGCCCTAGGCTTCAATAGAATTAAAAAAAAAAATAAAAAAAAAAAGCTCCAATAAAATAGCTTACTTTCTCAATTTCTTTTTTTTATGTGTAATTTTTGTTTTGTTAAAAATGATGAAAGGAATAGAATGGACGGACTAAAAAACGGATGAGAGAGTTGAGTTAGGTGGGACCGAACTCTCATACAGGAAGTAGACTAGTCTCTATTTACGAACATGGTAAACATTCCATTTTGTTAAAGTTCTTGACTTGTTATTATTTATAGCATACCACATAAGACAAAAAGAATTTCGGGGCCCCTCCCACTTGGGGGTCCTAGGCGGCCATCTCTTCCTGCTACCCTGAGGGCCGGCCCTATACTTATACTTAGAATAGGTATTGAAGTTATTATGGTTTTTGACTTTTTATGGGCCGGTTTACTAACACATACGAAATTAAAAGGTTTGTGAGTCTCGCATTAACATCTGTAATCCAATACATGATGAAGATCAAGATTCAAAGGGGCGTATTTGATTGGGATATTGATGGATTTTAATAGATTTATAAATTCATAGATTTCGAAAAAGGTTAATTGATTTTTGGAGATTTTATATAAAATTTTGAGTGAATTCCCTTAAATTCATAGGGGAAGAGATGAGATTTATTAATGCTTAAAATACACTACGAAATCTCTTAAATTCCCCAACTTTTTAAGATATTTTAAAATCAATTTCTAATTAAATACACCTGAAATTAATTCTATAAACTCTTTCAAAATTTTGATTGAATACACCTAGATTTTCAGAAAATCACTTAAACTTTTGAATAAATACTCTTAAATTTATAAAAAGAATTAAAATCTTTCAAAATCTCAATTGATACCCTTAGTTTGATTAGAAGGAAAGTAGTTGAATGAAAATATAAATAATTAAACAGGTGGGAATGCTGTCTGATTATCAGCTGACTCATGATATAGCTATAATTTCTAATAAATAATTAAGCAATAGCAGAAATTGTGTGCTAGGATGGCACTGAGAGCCAAGTAATGTGACTAAATTCTTTCTTGGATCGATGGAGCTGTCAAAAATCACAAGTCAACTCTTCAGAACGTGTTTGTGGGATACAATGAATTGATAACCACCATTGAAATGCATCACAGATCCCTCTCCAAAAGCATGATATGAAGAAAATGTATGACATTTCCAACGAGTTTTTCAAAGAATCCCATGCCAAACCCATTATTTGACAGAGAAATAACTCAAGAGTAGAAGAATATTGACATTAATAGAAACTTGGGTTTACCAAGTCACCTCTAGAACAAGAGAGCAACTTACATGGCGATTAATGACCACGTCACGCAATCGTGTGGTTTATTTATGCATACAAAAACATTAAAATTAAAACACAGAAGGCAGAAAAGGAATTGTCTGTTTCTGATCAGTTTCCTGGGATGAGCACATTGAATTGTTAAATTTCCAGGTAAGCTTTTTGCGTTTAGGAACTAGGCCATTATTATGATGTTAGCCGACAAAACTTCAAGTTGTACAAACCAACATGGGATTAAATTGGAATCTTCATCATTTTAACCATTTAAAAAAAAAAACCCTGCAAGGGCCAGCATAATCAAAATAAAACCCTCATTAAATTAATTGGAAGTGATTTATTTAATAGCAACAGGAGCCAGCTTAGCTCATTAGATTATGAATCCCATTATTAAAATTGTTATGGGAATTTTTTGTGCCACCCATTGAGGACTCATGCTCGTAAGATCTGAATACTTAAAGTTGAGCAAAGTACAATTGGTGTCAGTCCTACACTGCAAAAAGAGGGCAGGAAAAAGAGTCCGAAGAAGCAAGCAAGGATAAACCCTAATTTCAACATTGTACTTATAATTTTTGTTGTAGCTATGACGGAACTCCAATTTATGCTCTATGATCAACAATAGTGGTGTTTTAAGGTGCATACAACTAATGTTAATCGTTGCATCTTTGTAATTGATATATGACATGAATACCTGTGGTTTTAAGTCAAAAGACACAAATTAATATATATATATATATATATATATATATATCTATATATCTATATATATATATATATCTATATATATCAAATAGTGCTCGTGAAATAAACTAACTGCCACAAGGTAAACTAGATATATGTATGGAATGAGACCTAACATCTGAAAGCGACCAACAAATTAAAGCTAAAAGCTTATAGAATAGTTAGATAGATCAAAAGCGCAAGTGAGTTCCAAAAGGTGAACAAAACCCACAAGTTATGTTGTATTGTCCCACTCCCACACATTCCACCTAATGCATTGTGCGACACATAAAAGGAGAAGCAAAGCTTTTGATGTTAAGGAATTTGAGTGGAGTTGACTTTGAGGTGGGGGATAAGGTGTATTGTATATTTCCAGAATCATATCTTTTGTGTTTGGTAAGTAATTTTGAAAATCATCACAAAAGTAAAATTTAATGGGTACTAAAAACATAAATCATGTAGTTTACTTCATTACATGTTATAATAAAGATGGACGACATGATACACTGAAAAATTGCTACTAGAGAAGCTTTGTGTAAGGGTCATTATGACTTTACATCTCTGTTGGCTCCATTTACTCGCACTCACAATTATAAAAACCAAGAGTTCTGCACTTCTCCTCCAAACACTGAACTAGCTACAACAGCAATAAGCTAAGGAAAGAAAATATAAACCCTTAGATGCTTCCTCAAGTAAAGATTTTCATCTTCCTCCTCTTGCTCTTTAACTTTTCGGTTTCAGGTAATATTTTTAAGGTTGCAAATTCCATTGGCTCCAAGTTTTCTGAAGCTGAGTCTAGAAAATACTTGAAACCCTTTTCTCTTCATTAATTTGTAGGAAGAGCTGACAGCTTCAAGGATGAACTGGAGCTCACTTCTTCAAGTGGTCATGAGGTAATTAAAATAAATATGGAGAAATTAGGTTCTCATCCTTGCTTTTGCTACTCCATTGATTAAAACCTTATTCCTTTTCAATTTTTGATCAAGGTCCTTGGTATTAATAACATTATTAATTATTTCAATAATAAAATATTTTTTTATTTCTAAATATATTCATTTAATGTTAAAAATGTTACAATTAGTATATTTATATTTATAGTTAAAATTTTTATCATATATTTTTATTTTTATTTTTAGTTTGTACCCATTTTTAATTTGTACCAATTTTCTTTTTAGTTTTAATTTGTACCCATATATTAATTTCTTTTTATGCCCATATTTTTTAAAGTTTTATTTGTATTTGTACCCATTTTTATTTTTTCTAAATGTACCCATGCTAATTATATGTACCAATTCATGTAATTTTTTCAAATTTTTAATGTTAAAATGTACTCATTCTTAAATATACCAATTTGTTATAAGTAAAATGTACCACTTTTTTATATATAAAATCTATTCAATTTTTTTCTAATCCATTTTTAAACTTATATGGGTACATTCTTTTTTCTTTGATTTGAGAATGTATCCATGTTAAGTTTAATCGAAGAAATTTACTAATATTATTAAGCCTAATATTTTTTATTTTTTTTTTGTGATTTTGAAGAATGTACTCATGTTTTGATACAATAATTTTTTGGTTAATTTTGATGAACGTACCCATGTTTATACACACACACACACACCATAGTATATTTATATTTTAATATTTTTAATCCCACAAATTATGTTTTTTTATTTAAAATCTCATTAATATAAACAAAATATAAATTTCAATTTTTAATTTAAAAAATATAGTAACGTACATAGAAATAAATTATCACATTAATTTCAGGGACTTAGATAAAAAATTGAAAATCAACAAGGTTTTAGTCAAATAATATTCATAGTTCGGGACCGCATCCAAAGTCTCCCTTAAAATATATATGGTATATTTCGTCAACGTCCATGCAAACAAACTGCATGATTTGGTGATTTAGTTTGAGCTTGTTCTTAATCATGTTTATAAGGTGGTTAATCAGCAGATGACAAAAGGTGGGAGAAAACTGCTCATTTCACTTGATGCAATTTCAGATTACAAGGAGCCAGGGCCAAATAAAGGTCACGATCCACATAATTAAGGGAGGGAATGCTGGTGGTAGGGGTGGGAATCCTTGAATAACTAGATGATCACATCCTTTTTGAAGCCGCATAATCTCTTGTGAAAACGCTATATATATATATATATATATATATATATATATAGAGAGAGAGAGAGAGAGAGAGAGTGATGATGGACGTGTTTCTTGAGTGACATTGAGTGAGAGAGTTTTATATATTTGGCTATGAAGCTGTGAATACCGTGATGAATGTCTGTATTACTGGAATAAAATGTTAGCAATTCAGTATCTGCTTTCAAGTAATGTATATACATAGCTTGATTAAGATCTAAATCTAGCTACAATGACATGTAATCAAAATATATGTATATCTTGGGATTATAATTATAAAGAGGCGAGACAAAACTCACACTGCCAAGGAAATTAATCTTTGATTCGGCATATATAGGAACTAAGATATTGCAATATATATGCAAGTTTTTAGTCAAATCGCAAAGTGGGTGAATTCATAAGTGTTGATGCACAAAACCGAAGGGATCTTGGAACAACATAAATTCGACCGTGAATCTGTAAAAAAGTAAAGAACACAAGATGTATCGTGGTTCACCCCAATGTTTGGGCTACATCCACACTGATGTTGATATTGTTTCACTCTGAATGGTGAATATACAAGAAGGCTAGAGGCAGTGTGCTCTCTAGCCTATTTTCTGTGTTTGCCCTCTCTGAGATGTTTTCTCTCTTCCCATGGCCTAAACCTTGATCTCCCCCAATGAGGAGAGTGAGGAGTCCTTTTATAGAATAAGGATTCCTCACTTACTACATATTTGCCCCTTCATTTATTACATAATTACATTTGAGTCCCCTGAGTATTTATACGAGGTCTAAATACGGAGGCCCTAAATATGGTACAAACAGTAGTCCCCCAAGTCTTCAGTCAAGAGAGTCTTTTGGCTGGAGACTTGAAATTCAGAACATGTGTGGGCCGAAGTAACTGGATGTTGTATAGAACTGATACTCGATATGAGGTGGTGCTCAATGTGAAATGATGCTCAACTAGAAATAGCACATGTTGCGAGGCTGCTCGGCTTGTGGCTTATGCTGCCTTGGTTGGCTCGGCTTGTGGCATTGAAGGTGAAGGAGTCCCTTTTATAGAATAAGGGCTCGCTCTTCAATACATAAATAATGGGTTAGAGTTGATGCTCGCGGCGAGGCGGTTGCTTAGCAGGCGACGGTGCTCTCTAATGATGGTGAGGGAGCCCCTTTTATAGAATAAGGGCTCGCTCCTCAATACATAAGTGATGGGTTAGGAGTGATACTCGCGGCGAGACGGTTGCTCAGCTGGCGGCGATGCTCTCTAATGAAGGTGAGGGAGTCCCTTTTATAGAATAAGGGTTCGCTCCTCAATACATAAGTGATGGGCTAAGAGTCTCTCTTTAATAAAGGTGAGGGAGTTCCTTTTATAAAATAAGGGTTCGCTCCTCAATACATGAATAATGAGTGCTCTCTAATGAAAGTGAGGGAGTCCCTTTTATAGAATAAGGGTTCGTTCCTCAGTACATAAATAATGGGCTAAGTCCCCCAAGTATTTTTCATAAGGCCTAGTTGTGGAAGCCCAATATATGGTATGTAGTGTAGTCCCCCAAGTCTTCAGTCAATAGAGTATGTTGGCTGGAGACTTCAAATGCAATCCATGTATGGGTCGAAGTAGCGGTTGTTCGGAGGCGGTCTTTGTTTACCATGCACTGAAGCTTTGTAGGTGAAGCTTTGAAAGTGAAGTTTTATAGGTGAGGGTTTGAAAGTGAAGCTTTGAAGCTAGAACTTTTGTAAATGAAGCTTTGAAGTCGGAACTTTGTAAATGAAGCTTTGAAGTCGGAGCTTTGTAAATGAAGCTTTCGAAGCTGGAGCTTTTGTAAATGAAGCTTTCGAAGTTGGAGCTCTGTAAATGAAGCTTTCGAAGCTGGAGCTCTTGTAAATGAAGCTTTCGAAGCTGGAGCTCTGTAAATGAAGCTTTCGAAGCTGATTGACATGAGTGATGCTCATGAATGTTTATGTTGATTGACATGAGTGATGCTCATGAATGTTTATGTATGATTGACATGAGTGATGCTTATGTATGATGGTGATTGTCATGAGTGATGCTCATGTATGATTTTTTGGAGGACGAGTTGTACTTTTGATCACCTAGTTGGTGATAATAACGGCAGACTGCTAAATAATTTTAGAGTACTAGACGTACTTTTGATCACCTGGTTGGTGATAATAGAGGGTGAACCTTAAGTGGAGGGATGAAGGTTGGAGTTTGAAGCCATAAAGCCTAGCTCTTTTGGGCATATAGGCCTTCGCCCTTCACATAACATTCCAGCCCACTATTTTGGGCTTGTAGACATTATGCCTTTTTTTTTTTTTTGGGCATGCTGCCTTCTTTATTTATTTATGATTACCCTATGGTGGGGTTATACAGATGTCTCCAAAAGATAAGAAAAGTAAATCACATCATTCAAAAAAGCTGCTGTGACTTGGCAACAACGAGATTTCTCCCTTCACATCAACCTCAGCGGTCCAGTTATTGGAGGAAACCTTCACGTGGAGGCAGGTTTGGTCAGCAGACATGGTCTCTCATACTTTGATAGTACAATCCTAGGAGCCTATATATATGACACCGTCTCCACCCCATTTTACACAAGTTACTGTAAGTGTGTGGCCATTAAGACATATAACAGATTTCCTCAACGTAACATCCCATATGCGTGCATCACCATCTTTGCTAGCACTTACAAAGCGTCGACACAGAGAGCTAAGGTGGACTGGTTCCCAAGAGATTCCAGTAATCCATTTCTTGTGGCCGATCAGTCGATTGCCCGAAGCAAGGACCGACCTTGAGGAGGTAGTCCCCCACCACAAATGCATATTTTTGACTTGAGTGAGCCCCCTAGGTCTTGTAAGCTATCATCATTATTGGCACTGTGCCAAATGTCGGTGTCGTACCCCAGCTTTACACATCAATATAACTATATAATAATTGCTCCAGTTTGCAGAAGACAACTTAATAAAATATTCATCAATGACAGTGGGTATGGGCTGTAAAGATAAGAGTCTTATCTTTGTGGTTGTTTTCCATGAGTGCGAATGGATGATTGAGTGTGGCAGACTTGATAGTGGTGGACTTTGGCCTCCCCCATAAAAGAGAGATGGCAGATGGCAGACGGAATAAAAACTTATCTTTTCAGACAATGGAGTGGGTTTTCATGTTTAGATTGCGTCAATGAGGTAGTGGATGACCGCTGTCCAGATCCGCAATCATGGCTTCCACGTTTGCCGACAGTGGTAGGGCCGGATCCATAATCATGGCTTCTATGCTCGCCTACAGTGGCAGGGGTCACTACAACAGTACTGCAGCTCGCCAAACGTCTTGCACGCACTTCTTGCACGCGACTACTTCAACAAGGTCGGAGCTGGTGACCTTGAGGTCGGAAGGGCAGTTGGTGTTGAGGTTGGTAATGCAGTCGTTGGGGACCACCATCATAGGGAGTCAGATTTTCGAGACCTAGACTCTCGCACACGCTTTTGCTCATTCGCCGGTGTTTGTACAGAAGCATTGGCTTGTCTCCCAATATGACCTGTCTCAACCAAAATATGTTTATTACCAACATGGATTTTGACAGACTTACTTTGAGGATAACCTTGATGACCGCTCGACGGAACATCGTCGGGCTCGAACAAAGCTCTGATGCCAAACCCCTTCTTGCTGGTCTTTCTGGGCAAAAGCAAAGACAAATTGTAGAACTTGGAATTGCTAGAGAAGCAGGGGGAACGAGGGCAGTTTGGGAAGAGGAAACATTTAAGTCACCTTAAGTTTTTGAAGCATGCAAGGTCTTTGTCTCATCCTGGTCGCTCTCATTCTTCAAGCATCCACAGCTCCAGGCCTAGCCAGACACACGGCGGGCTTTGACAATGACGGTGGTGGGGCGGTCAGCATCAGTTTCTGCTTCAACTCACAGATGAGAGGGTCTGCGCCTAGTTGAGAGACGACTGAGCGGGCGCCAGTCCACGAGAAACCAGTGTTTGAGCCAACGGTGTCTGCGAGAGAGTTTGAGTCGCAGTCGGAGCGGCGATGACTCCAGGATAACCATGGCTAGGGCCCAATTCAGACTAAAATGACGGTGCAGCACCTATGTTTCGTACGCAACCACGACCTTTGTCTCTTCTACTGTAATTAAAAGACGGAGCGTCTGAGCCGTACGAGGGTTTGGAATGACGGCCTCGGCTTCGACCGCGTTGAGACATTGCGTCTCTGTGCGTTCTGGATTTGAGAGAGAGAAAGTGAGGTTTTTCTTTTTGATTTTTTTGTTGTTTTGGTTTCTGGGTGCGACTGACTGAGAGAGGAGAGAGAGAGAGAGAGAGAGAGAGAGAGAGAGAGAGAGAGAGAGAGAGAGAGAGAATCTGAGAATTGTGAAGCTTGTTCGTAGCTGTTGCCATGACGGGGAGTTGGAGCAGAAGGCATGGGTTTTGCAGTAAATGTGCATGTGTTTGGTCCTTGGGTTTCTGCAGATTCACAGTGGATATTGTGGTAAGGTCTCAGGGTGGTGAGATGAAAAAATGAAAGAGAACCGATATAACTTTTCGTGTCGTTTCCCACAAACGGCGCCAAATGTTGATGCACAAAACTGGAGGGGTCTTGGAACAACATAAATCTGACTGTGAATCTGCAAGAAAGTAAAGAAGACAAGATGTATCGTGGTTCACCCCAATGTTTGGGCTACGTCCACACTGATGTTGATATTGTTTCACTCTGAATGGTGAATATACAAGAAGGCTAGAGGCAGTGTGCTCTCTAGCCTATTTTCTGTGTTTGCCCTCTCTGAGATGTTTTCTCTCTTCCCATGGCCTAAACCTTGACCTCCCCCAATGATGAGAGTGAGGAGTCATTTTATAAAATAAGGGCTCCTCACTTATTACATATTTGCCCCTTCATTTATTACATAATTACATTTGAGTCCCCCGAGTATTTATACAAGGTCTAAATACAGAGGGCCTAAATATGGTACAAACAATAAGAAATATTTTGATTATACTATAGTTGCATCCAACATAAATGAATATTGCAGACTACCATAAGTGCAAGGGTTACTGTTATCTTATGGGCATAACCATTTCGTTTTTTATTTTGTTTTCATTTTTTTTAAAATTGAAAATTTGTTTGGTATCGGTTCTCATCTTTCAATTAAAATAAATAAACGAAATTTGGATATTGTTTTTGTGATTTTTAAAAATTATTTGACTTTAAGTTTTCAATTTTTGGTTTTTTGAATGTTCATTTCTTAAAAAAAAACTGAAAATCGAAAACAATTAACAAATAAGTTTTCAGTTTTTAAACAAAAAATTGAAAGGGGTTATCAAACATGCCCTTGTGAGGGAAAATAGAAAAAAAAAAGTATAAAAACCGAAAGTAAAACAAGAAAATAAAAGCACGAACTAGGGCTTTGAAAGCCATAAAAACCAAAAGAAAAAAGAAAAGAAATTGGTCGCGCGCCAACCTGCACCTGGCCTGGCCTGAAGCCAACTTGCGCCCAAAGCTGAGCATGCAGCTCTGGCTTTTGCCTCAAAAGGACACAATTTGGTGTCTGGGTTTTGCAACCCACATCTTTGGGCTTTCTGTGCACCGAAGTCCAAGTCCAAATTTTTGGACTTTTTTTTTTTAGTAAAGTCTGCAACTTCATGGGCTTGTTTTTTTTTTTCCTTAGCTCGCTCAAATATGATGTAGCAACTTGAATGCAGCTCCATTTGGCCACCTTTTTCTAGCTTGCCCCCGAGCCCAAGCCTGGTGCCTGATGTTGCAGGGCCTCATTTTCCTGCACAACCAGCAGCCTTATGCTGATGGGCCACCCTTGTTTTCGGCCCAAAATCCACTTTTGGCTTATTTTTCTTCTAGCTGCACCCAAATATGTTAGGGTGCTAGCTGCTTAGCCCAAAACTGTGCTCTATTTTCTTAATTGCTTGGTCCCAAGCCTTCCAATACCAATATGACAAGAATGTCAATATTTTTTTGCTTCCACGATCGATCCTGGTTTGGTCTTGGTTTATTGAATTATTTAGTGCCCCGCTGTCTATTAACTTGACAAAAAAACAAATTAATGGCAAACACACTTTTTTGAATTAACTATTCAATATTTTATTTTTTTTGTTTGAATCGTTGACATGCTTTCATAGTCCTGAAACTACTCACATTTGGGTTCCTGAAGTAACCTCAAATTCACTACACTTGAATTATCTATTGTATTATGTATTCTTATGCGTACTCATTTCATGAACTAGAAGTGCATCTAAATTGAACATAAAATTTTGAATTAGTGTGTTTGAAACCCGAAGTTTTCATAAAACAATACACCCATGGAAAACTCGAAGTTTTTTCATGCAAATTAAATCATACCATGTCTTAGAACCTGAATGTTCTAACTTTGATGCGCACGAAGATTTTATTTCTCGTATCACCAACGACAATCTTGTTTTTTCCATTAAATGGATTGCCAAACAGTCGCAAATTTGATTTCACTGACTTGGAAGTTTCTGACGTAAACTACTTTATGTGGGTGCCAAACGTAAAGCTTCACTTAACTATCGAGAAACTGATAAACCATTGAAGCCAACAATGGCCTCAATAAAGTTGAAAAACCTTTGCCATGACCTTTATTCGAAGACTTAAGGCTGAAGCATTACAATGGAAGTATGTTACTAGGATTTCATGGCTATTTGGCTCACTCTACAGACAATTTAATCATGAAAGATGATCTTGCTTGAAGCAAAACATGATTCAAATTTTTATGTCCATGAATAGGTACAATTATGAAGTTTATAGGATGCAATTGAATTTTGGCTGGAGAAGATTTTTCTGATCCATCCATGTCTTTAACCTTTTCTTGAGCAGCAGTGTAGAGAGCAGAAGTTTACCAAATTATCATATTTGATTATTACCACAACTATGAAAGAAATTCACCCTAGTGATTCGGCTGGGAAGTACCAAATGGTATAGACCCAATTTATAGTCTACCAAATGGTTTAACCCAGTTTCAGTTGGAGCCTACTGAACGACATGCCCTGCTTCGACAAAGATGTACCAAAGGACATTCTCTACTTCAACAGAGGTGTGTCGAACAAAAGGCTTTGCTTCAACATACACTTGTCAAATCTACTCATCCAACTTTGGCTAAAGAGTATCAAATAGACCCCTCTAGTTTCGACCGGAGCCTTTCGAACCCAAAGTCTAGGTCCGTCTCTATCTCGTTCTTACTCACTTTAGGGTTTGCTTTATAACATATGGTAAAATCAAGGGCTGCCAAATGTGGCATCACGGCCAGAAGCGTGATCCTTGGCACTTAAGACATAAATTCCAACATAAAGGACAATATTTGCATGATATTTGGATAACAATCCATCCTCAAGGGGAGCAGGTTGCCTCTCTGATGCATTATTAGGGGTAATTGTCGGACCATATATTTTCCAAGGTTGGAGTAAGGCTGATCCAAATACAGTTATTTCAGAAGTTTGGTCATGGACTCACCAGTTTTGGTTAGAGTTGGATCAAACGGAGCAGCAGTACTACCATCACCTTGTTCCAGGGCAATAGGCAAAGTCCTAGTAACTATGCTAGATGACGCAGAACATGCGATCTGATCTTAATATAGACCCAATCAAATCTTTATAAGTCTTGGAGTTTCTACAATATAGGAATTGACATGTGCCACAAGTAATCACAACTACTAAGATGGTGCAATGTCTAATTCTACATATCCTCTAGGATTCACCATGCTTAGAATGAAGATTCTATCACAAAAGGTCTCTCTTCCCATGGTATAAATACACTCACCTAGGGTTCATCATTGGTAACGCAATCTGAACACTTCACTTCTCTTGCCCATTGTTTGAGTCTAAAATACTATTCCCTAACTTGACCGTCAAGAGATTTTGGCCAGCACACACCCCCTCCCCCTGGTCTTAGGTATGCTCATGGATGTTTATTGTTTTGCAGGTTGCTCGAGTTTGTGCATAACTAACACTCACGGTGGTGCATGAATTTGGTTCCAACATTCCACTTTCTACATTGCCGCTGCATGAGCAAGTTAGAGACATTGAAGGACGAGAAAAATCTTCTCTAGTGAAAATTCAATCGGATTCTATAAACTTTAGAATTGTATGTAGTCAAGGACATAAAGGTTTCAATCATGTTTTGCTTCATGCAAAATAATCTTTCATGCATAGTCCGTGGAGCAAGCCAAAGAGTCATGAAACCCTATTTAGCAAGGTACTATCGTTTGTAAGTATTGAAATGAAGAGTACGTCGACAGCTTATTCAGCTCTTCCATGCTATTTTTGGCCTCGATGAATTCTCAGCTTCTCGATAGTCTAGTGAAGCTTCACGTCTTGTACACACATAAAGTTGTCTCTGTTAGAAATTTCTGTGTTAGTGAAATCGAACTTGTAACGGTTCGACAATCCCCTTAACAGAGGGAACAAGATTAACTCATTAGATTATTTGGAAGTGATTTATATAATAGCAAGAGGAGCCAGCTTAACTCATTAGATTATTAATCCTATTATTAAAATTGTTATGGGATTTTTTCGTGCCACCCATTGATGACTCATGCTCATAAGATGTGAATAATTAAGTTGAGCAAAAGTGCAATAGGTGTCAGTCCTACGCTGCAAAAAGTTTTTTTGGGGGGAGGGGGGGGGGGGGGGGGGAAGAGTCCAAAGAAGCAAGCAAGGGATAAACCCTAATTTCAACATTGCACTTATAGTTGCTGTTGTAGCTAAATACTTTTAACACGGAACTCCAATTTATGCTCTATGATCAATAATAATGGTGTCTTAAGTTGCATACAACTTATGCTAATCGTTGCATCTTTATCATTATATATGACATGTATACGTGTGCTTTTGAGTCAAAAGACACAAATTAATGTATATCAAATAGTTTGCTTGTGAAATCAACTAATTGCCACAAGGTAAACTAGATATATGTATGGAATGAGACCTAACATCTGAAAGTGACCCACAAATGAAAGCTAAAAGCTTATAGAATAGTTAGATAGATCAAAAGGGCAAGTGAATTCCAAAAGGTTGAAAAACCCCACAAGCTATGTTGTATTGTCCCACTTCCACACATTCCACATAATGCATTGTGCGACACATAAAAGGAGAAGCAAAGGTTTTGATGTTAAGGAATTTGAGTGGAGTTGGCTTTGGGTGGAATTTGAGTGTATTGTATATTTACATAATCATATATTTTGTGTTTAGCAAGTAATTTTCAAAATCATATCATAAAAGTAAAATTTTATGAGTACTGAAAGCATAAATTACGTGGTATACTTCATCACATGTTATCATAAAGGTGGATGACAAGGTACACTGAAAAATTGCTACGCGAGAAGCTTTGTGTAAGGGTCATTGACTCTACATCTCTGTTGGCTCCATTTCCTCGCACCCAAAATTATAAAAACCAAGACTTCTGCACTTCTCCTCCAAACACTGAACTAGCTACAATAGCAATAAGCTAGGGAAAGAAAATATAAACCCTAAGATGCTTCCTCAAGTCAAGATTTTCATCCTCATCTTGCTCTTTAACTTTTCGGTTTCAGGTAATATTTTTAAGGTTGCAAATTTCATTGGCTTCAAGTTTTCTAACGCTGAGTTTAGAAAATAAATGAAACCTTTTCTCTTTGTAGGAAGAGCTGACAGATTCAACTATGAACTAGAGCTCACTTCCTCAAGTGGTCATGAGGTATTTAAAACTACGTATTGTATATTTCGTCAACGTCCATGCCAGTGCCGGTCCAGAGATTTTTGAGGCCCGGGGCGACGTCAAAAAAAGTGCCCTAACTTCATGTAAAAAAATTATTTATTTTCACACATAAGACATCGAAAAAATTATACTTAGAAAAACACTTCAAACTCAATAATTTATAAACACTGAAAGACTAATTTATTTTGTATTGAGAGAGGGAAACAAAAAAACTTCGGGCTTACAAGTAGATAGATGATGAGTTTTGTTTTCCATCTGAACTTTGAACGTGTTTTTGAATAAATCGTGAGATGTTTTTTTCTTATTTAATAACCTTGTCAATATGGTACTAAACAATAATGATGTTTTTGAGTCTTTAATTGATATGTCTTATTAATAAATGGGACTAAATTAAACATTTTGATGACACATCATATAATTTGCAAATTTGGTCTACGTATTATTTTTTGTTGAAGATTAGACTTGAATTAAAACGAATATTTAAAAATAACAACCCACATAGCTACTATATAGTAACTAAAAATAAATTAACAACCAAACAAAAATTTGTAAAAATTGAAAAAAAATAAACATGCACATAGCATTTCGAACTTATGACTTCTTGTTAATTTTAAACAACAAAAATCATTGCAAAATGGAAAGTAAATAAGCACACGTTGGGTGTTTTGAACCCAAGACCTCCTCATTATTTTCAAATGACAAACCACCACTTCTAGTTCAATTTCTATGTATTTGAACCAAACTTTATAAATTTATACTCTTATAAAAACATATATAAATATACCACCCTAATAACTTTGGTGCCCCTAATTTTTTTGGGCCCTGGACGGTCGCCCTGCCTGCACTGGGCCTGGGCCGGCCCTGGTCCATGCAAACAAACTGTATGATTTGGTGGTTTAGTTTGATCTTGTTCTTAATCCTGTTTATAAGGCGATTGATTAGCAAATGATAACAGGTGGGAGAAAACTGCTCATTTCACTTGATGCAATTTTGGATTACCAAGAGCCAGGGCCAAATCCAAGTCACGAACCACATAAAGGAGGGAATGCTGGCGGTAGAGGTGGGAATCCTTGAATAACTAGATGATCACCTCCTTTTAGAAGCGGTATGATCTCTTGTGAAAGCCCTATAGAGAGAGAGAGAGAGAGAGAGAGAGAGAGAGAGAGAGAGAGAGAGAGAGGGAGTGATGATGCACGTGTTTCTTGAGTGATATTGAGTGACATAGTTTTATATATTTGGCTTTGAAACTGTGAATATCATGATGAATGTATGTATTATTGGAATAAAATGTCAGAAATAGTATATGCTTGCAAGTACTGTATATACATATCTTGATTAAAATCTAAATCTAGCTAGAATGACATGTAATCAAAATATATGTATACGTTATAATCATAGAGAGGGGAGACAAAACTCACCCTACCAAGGAAATTAATCTTTGATTTTGCATATAGGATCTTAGATATTGTAATATATACGCAAGTTTTTAGCCAAATCCCAAAGTGGGTGAATTCATAAGAAATATTTTTATTATACTGTATATATATTCAAGTTGCACAAAAAAAAAAAAAAAAGAATAAGAATATTGCAGACCTTTACCATAAATGCAAGAGGTACTTTCGTTTGTAAGTATTTGAAATGAAGAGTACGCTGGTGCTATGAGAAATAAAACCTCTTAAAGCATCAAAGTTAAAACATTCAGGTTCTAAGACATGGTCTGGTTTAGTTTTCATGAAAAATTTCAGATTTTCCATGGGTGTATTGTTTAATGAAAACTATGGATTTTAAGGGCACTAAATTTGAAACTACAAGTTTAAGTTTTGATGAACTTCTTGTTCATAAAAGACCAAACAGGGGTCGGTTGTGGAAATAGGCCAAAATTGGGCTTATCCGTGAGCGCCCCCGCATGGTTCCTCAAGTCAAGATTTTCATCATGCTCCTCTTGCTCTTTAACTTCTCGGTTTCAGGTACGTAAGATTTTTAAGGTTGCAAATCTCATAGGTTTCAAGTTTTCTGAATTTGACTTGGAAAATAAGCCAAACCATCTTCTTTCGTTAATTTGTAGGCAGAGCTGACATCTTCAAGGATGGAATGGAGCTCACCCACTCAAGTGGTCATGCGGTACGTAATTAAAACTATATATATATATATATATATATATATCATATATTTCATCTCTCACCCTCCATGCAAACAAAACTATTTGATTTTGTGATTTTAGTTTAATGAATTAATTAAATATGTTCATAAACATGTTTGGGAGGTTAATCAGATGCTGAAAGTTGGGAGAAAGCTTCTCGTTTCACCAGATGAACTGTTGGATTACCCGCAGCCAAGGCCGAATCCACGTCATACCCCACCTCCACCTCCTTCAGCTTAGGGATATGAGTTCTTGTAAAATCCCTTGGCATATAGAGAGAGAGTGATGACCTGATGTGTTTCTTACGAGTGTGAGAGAGAGAGAGTTTTATGTTCTTAGGTTTAAAAACCATGATCAAAATGGAATAAAATGTTAGAAACTGAATATGGTTGCAATTACTGCACATATTACATCAGCCATTATCGCATCGTTAATCAAAACTGCAACCTTTTAACTATTTTGTTGTGTGATTTGGCTACTCATGATATTACATAACACATCGATGTACTCAGTCACAACTAGAAAAAAATTCAACAAATGCGCGATTAATTATACAAAAACATAAAAGTATTATTGACACTTTATAATTTTTTTTTTATCAAGAATACTAAAAGCGTAAATTTTTATTTTTGTAAATCATAATTACATTTTTCCCCTTTACGTTTTTGTCTAATTTCAAATTCATACAATGTTTTTCAATTTTTACAATTTCATACAACGGCTCATAGTTCGTACCAATGTCATACATCTTTCTCAATTTAAACTGACCTTTAGGTGATAACGTGACAAATATAATACCTACATTTTTAACGATGTGGCAAATAAAAACTTAATTATCAAACCAATCAATATAAATATCAAAATAATTTTTTTTTTTAACAAATGATATTAACTACACTAAAGAAGAGATGGTGAGTTTAGACTCACAATGAACTAGCAATAATATGGTTCAAATTCGCCTTTGACGTAAATTGAATCTAAAATATCTCACTTCTAAATGAAAAAAAAATACTACTAGATCATAATACTAAGTGACAAATATCAAAATAACTTAAAACA
Source organism: Malus domestica (assembly GCF_042453785.1). Classification (NCBI taxonomy): domain Eukaryota; kingdom Viridiplantae; phylum Streptophyta; class Magnoliopsida; order Rosales; family Rosaceae; genus Malus; species Malus domestica. Next base: position 20,617,252 of record NC_091674.1, on the reverse strand, counting down.
AGGTAAAAAGAAAGGCCCACAACCTTCTTCACCAGATCCTCTCCGCGTCTTTCTCGCCGGAACCAGCGGGCCACTTAATATGGCCATTCATTTATATCTTGCAGCCATAAACTAATTTCAATTTTTTTTTCTTTTTCTTGTTCACTGTCGCCCCTGTTCCCTCGCCGTATGGCCTTAATCTTTTCTCCGTCCTTCTCCAACCATTTCACAAGCCATATAAAGCAAATCTCCAACCCACGAACATTGAGGCACAAATTCAACACAAGAACAAAATTGGCTTTACTATTTCCCATTTCTTTTTCAATTTTATTAATTTCTGGATTTTTTTTTCATTCAATTTCTGTAAAAATCTAAGGGTAACTTTAGGGAGACTAATTTTTTTTAACTAAATGATGTAGATGTTGATGATGAGATTATTACTTAATTGTTGATTAATATGTTTACTTCCTAGTGGTGACACATCATTTAGTTTGCAAATTTAGGCTGCTACAGATCATGAAATTCGGCCGACTCTACATTGATACTCCAGATCACAATATCAAACCAAATCTGGACACCAATAGCTACTCGAATTCGATACTCTAGAACCTGCTAAGAGCCCAGTCCGAGTCAACGTAGCAATTCCAACGAGCTGCACTACTCTCAATCTGCAAAACCATGATCGTGCTAGATCCGCATAACCGAATCTACATGGACAGTCGTCGGACCTACAAATCAGCCCAATCAACCCACGACTCACCGTTGTTGCACTCATGCCTTGTGGGGAAGCTCACCCAACTAAAGAAAGCCCATGATGTAAAAACCCTGTATGGTGGCGTATTATGAATACCCATGTGTTCTCTCTTATATCCCTACTGCGAGTGCAATCAGTTTTCTCTCCCACATAAAAAAGAGAAAAATCTCAAGCCGACGACACCTTAGTGTCATCCAAACCATTTTGAACTAAGTGAGAGGTATTGCTAGCACATTTAAGTCAATCACTCTATTATTTGTTGCTAGTTTATCAGTATGGATATTCTTAGAGACTGAACACTTTGGGAGCTTTACATGATCAATCATGAAAAGGAAGATCGGGAGCACAAGAATAATCCAATCTAGTGGCACATGCGTGGCTAAGGATTCTCTTAAGTTAGTCTGTTCACCATCTTTATTTGCCACTGTATCGATTACAACCAACCTTAATATGCTCAGGAACCCAATAGGTTGATGATGATTGTCTATTTATACCATACTTCAATAAAGTTGAGGAAGAAAATGATGAAGATGAAGTGGTAATTGCTTGTCTTACTAGAGGGAAGAAAAGGGTTGGACCTAGAGAAGATTGGGAAAAGACGGAGGTGTTTATGGGTGAGTTATTCTTTGGTCCCCATGTCTCCTACGACCCTTCATGATGTCACTAAAATAGAGATCACAGATGCGAGAATTTGGTTCCTCCACCCAACATGTAAATCGGTTCACCAACGAAGATACTATTGACGCAATTGGCAATGACATGAGAGCAATATATGACAAACATTTTGGTTTCTACCTTGAATCGAACCTATTACTAGTGATTGCTCTTGTTTTAGGTCAACGGTTCAAACTAAGGCATGTCACTCATCTCCTTAGAAAGCAAGTATTGGAAATTAAGGCCTAGATAAACACCAAGCAAATAATAGATGTAATGCATGCCCTTTTTGAGGAATAAGCTCCAATGGTTCATGGGGGCAAGCACACGAACACCCCCACACCTCCTCTAAGGCCTTCTTCTACATCATCAATTGTTGCCTCGGTCAGAGATGATTGATTACATGATTAAATTGATTGTGGAAGAGAATGAGGAGCAAGTGGTGAAAGTTGAGGTGAACTCATTTGTTGGATTCTTGGAGAAGGTCGAAAAAGAAACCAAGGGTAATTTTGTCATTCTCTCATGGTGGAAGACTAATGGTAGCAAGTATCCTATATTGGCAGGAAATGCAAGACATATTTGCTATTCAAGTCTCTACTATGGCATTGAATATTGCTTTTAGCATCGGAGGAGAGTAATTTTCGATTTTAGAAGTTCCTTAACTCCTAAATTGGTGGAGACATTAATTTGCATGCAAAATTGGTTGAGGGGTGATAATATAATTACTTTGGACGATGATACACTTTCATGGACCACCTAGAGTTCTACGAAAGTATTGAATCTGGGTAGGTTTCTGTTTGTACCATACTTGACCAATCCCGAAACTACTGAGCACTGGTCAACGTTATACCGTCAAGGACCCAGAAGAGTTTCCCTTCAACCAGGAGGCCAATCACAGCGCGACACGTGTCGACATCAAAAGCCAATCATGGCGCGACACGTGTTAACATCAGAAGCCAATCACAACACGACACGTGTCAATGTCAGAATGAAACTAGAAACTCTCTTCTATAAATAGAGATCATTCTCTCACAATATTTCCTAATGTCATTTGTACTAAATCATTCACTTGTACTTACTAAAGGAGAGCTTGAACCTATGTACTTGTGTAAACTCTTCATAATTAATGAGAACTCTTCTACTCCGTGGACGTAGCCAATCTGGGTGAACCACGTACATCTTGTGTTTGCTTCCCTATCATTATCCATTTACATACTTATCCATACTAGTGACCGAAGCAATCTAGCGAAGGTCACAAACTTAACACTTTCTGTTGTACTAAAGTCCTCACTGATTTTGTGCATTAACATTTGGCACCGTCTGTGGGAATGACACTTATTCTCACTGTCTTCAACTTTGTTAAGCTTGTTTCCACCATTCGTACACTCTCTTTTGACCATGCATCCCTTTCCAACATGGGGAGCGAATGAAGCCACATCACACAGAATGACACCCCTTTTGCACCTAGTGCGAAGCAAAGAAAAAAGGAAGGAAGAGGGTTGCTCTTCAAGCTAAAGTCGATGAGCTAGAATCTTAAAACAACAAGATAGCAATGAAGAATGAGGTCCTCCAGGAGCAGTATGAGAAGCTCTTTGAGATGCTCCATGAAAACTAGGCGTACTCAAACACGCGAACTCATTACCCCTGTGGACATTAACCATCATCTGGATGCCTCCCAACAAGGAGGGTCACCTTCCTTCGACATGGGTATCCCTGATGAGGAGCGAGTTAATCATCAAAACATTGATCAACATGAGACTTCTCTCAACCCAGCTGCTTCGACCCGAAGTATGAGAAGTGGAGGAAGACACCTTATTGCAAAAAGGTTGGAAGGATCGAAAGCCGTTTACCGTGACTGCCGAGACTTCCTAAAGCAACGTCGAGAGAATCCCCTCCACATAAGCTCGAAGATCAATGACCCAAGGGTTTCTGAAAGACTAGGTCCCCTCCCACATCCTAGGCCGACTACCAATTTGGGGAAGGGGCAACAAGTCCTAGAGAAACATGAAGGTATAGGGGACTCAGAGATGTTTTGACAGACATACCTTGAAAGTCAGTACGGCGAGTCCAGGGAAAAATTACATGCTCTTGATCAAACATTTCTACTTCCAAGAGGAGATGAAGTTTACGAAAGAAAGCTCTAGTGGTACATGACTCCATTAATGACCCTTTTGTCCTACAGCTTCTTAAGGAAGTAAACAAGTTGAAGGCCGAACGACAAGCTGAGATACCTGATTGGAACCAACCTAGGCCTGGCTCTCTTACAAGGAAGATCATCGACACCCCCCTCCAAGCAAAGACAAAGCAGAAGCTTGGCTTGCAACTCTATAATGGAAATGAGGACCCGATTGAACACTTTAACCTCTTTGAGTCCACCATGGCATACCGGATGCACACCAACGAAGAACGATGTCTTCTCTTCCCCTCCACCCTCTCTGGCGGAGCTCTAAACTGGTATTGCCGTCTTCCACCTGAGACGGTAGACTCATTTGAGGAATTGAGGAAACTGTTTGTTTCTTAACACATTTTACAGACCGATCGCTTGCATTCTGCAGATGACTTGTACACTATTCGCCAGAAGTCGGACGAGTCACTACGATAGTATGTTGGTCGCTTCAGCCATGAGTATTCTCGCTGTGCTCAGGCAGATGACAAGACCGCCCTTAAGGCCTTCACGGCAGGCCCACGTGATTGTTTCTTCAAGTACATGAGCAATGCCAACACTTGGAAGACTTACTCTGAGGTGATGGCACATGCTTACAACCATGCCTCCGCTGAGGCAATGACATATCAAGGGAAACCCCCCACAGCCACCCCTTATCAGCAAGTAGGGAGTGGAAGCCAGATCTAACCAAATGAGAAGACCTCGACCTTCCAAATGGCAGCGGTGCCTCCATTTGCCTTACTTAAAACTTTGCCAAGTCAACAGACATATCAATCTCAGGGCAAAAGGAAAGATTTCCATCCTCACTAGTCTTATTTTAGTAAAAGGAGTAAGGGACACTACCGTGATAACCAAGGATATCACCACGATAATCCCTGACCCCAGGCAGTCAACACAGTGGGTCAAGCACGTGTCAGGACAACCCCTTCCCTGAGGTATGAGTCATACACACCTTTGAACACCACATGCGTGGCCATTTACCCCAGCATAACACACCTGATACCGAAGCCAAAGTCGAGGCACCCGGATTATAAGTCCACGAAGAACACGGGCACGTTTTGCTGCTACCACGAGTATAACGGCCATGACGGCGAGAAGTGTATCACCCTTCGTGATCATATTGAAGCTTTGGCACATGAAGGAAAAATTGATCAATTCCTCATTCACCCTCCAAGGGGTAACCGTAACCAACGCCAGGTGAATGTGATATATTCCATAAGTGGTGGCACACCCATATCTAAATCTTCTAACAGGGCTATGAAAAATAGTGAACGAGCTTTAAGGTTTGGCCACCAAGTGTTTCACGTGGAAGACATCATGGGAGGCAAGCATCAAAAGCCTAATTGGGATATAATATGTTTCTACCTTGAGGAAGAAAGAGGTATCATCTACCTTCATAACGACCCACTGATCGTGGAAGCTCACATAGCCAACTTTGAAGTACGACGAATCCTGGTAGACATGGGGGTTTCGGTCAATATCATGTTTGCCGAAGCTTTCAGGGCACTTAATGTATCTGAACACTTGCTTGATCGCTTGATTTCCCATCTGATAAGCTTCTCCGATGATATCATGCAACCTTTGAGGAGCATACACTTACCTTTCACCATTGGTACAGGCCCTTACACAGCTACCATTACCACCAACTTCCTGGTGGTTGATTGCCCAACAGCATACAATGTCATCTTGAGATGCACAAACATCAATGATCTTAAGGCCATGGTATCCACACATATGTTGTTGATGAAATTTCCAACCCCCTATGGCAATGGTTGCATCAGAGGAGATCAACTTAGTGCACGATCATGTTACAACACTTCGGTCAAGCAACAGCACCTGCCTGTGCCCAAGGAAACCCTTTCTATACATGACCAAGTCATAAAAACCAGCCCAGACGAAGCCAACTTGGATTCACGGTGATAACAGTTAACCCGACGATCCTCGAGATGACTCTTTCACCTAGCAAGCACAACCCGCTGAAAAGTTGAAGAAGGTCTTTATCTCAAAAGATTATCTAGATCGCATGGTGAAGATTGGCACCACCTTGTCACCACCTATTCAGTTGGCATTGATCTCTTTTTTTGCAAGAGAACACTGAGGTTTTTGCCTGGTCATACGAGGACATGCCAGACATATCTCCTAATATCATCTGTCATCACTTAAGTATTGACCCCAAGACCAAGCCAGTGAGACAGAAACAAAGATCTTATGACGTTGAACGGTACGAGGCAATGAAGGCAGAAGTTGAAAAACTCAAAGGCATAGGCTTCATCTGCGAAGTCAATTATCCAATGTGGGTAGCTAATGTTGTCCTTGTTAAGAAGAATCTGACCAAGGAAAGTCTCCTGCTCCAAAAGGTCTTGTGGAGAATGTATGTCGATTACACCGACCTAAACAAAGGATGCCCGAAGGATAGCTTTCCTTTTCTTCTCATAGACAGACTTATAGACTCTACAGTAGGGTGTGAACTCCTGAGCTTCATGGATGCTTACTCAGGATACAACCAAATCCTCATGAACCTTCCAGACCAAGAACACATAACCTTCACTACTGACAGGGGACTATATTGCTATAAAGTCATGCCCTTTGGCCTAAAGAATGTAGGAGCAACTTATCAGAGACTGGTCAATTCAATGTTCGCCAAACAGATTGGGAAGAGCATGGAAGTTTACGTTGATGATATGCTAGTCAAGAGCAAACATGCTGACCAACACATCACCAACCTATCTGAAACTTTCACCATTCTGAAGAGGTATCGAATGAGGTTGAACCCCAACAAATATGCCTTCGGCGTAGGCTCTGGCAAATTCTTAGGCTTTATGATAAGCCAACAAGGCATTGAGGCTAATCCCGAGAAGATCAAAGCAATCATCGACATGAAGGAACCGGTAACTTCATAAGACATCCAAATCCTTACTGGCAAGGTGGTAGCCTTAACCAGGTTTATCTTTAAGGCCACAGACAGATGTGCTCCTTTCTTTAAAGCACTTAAGGGAAGTAAGAAGTACATTACATGGACTGATGAATGTGCTGAGACATTCAAGAACCTTAAAGACTACATGAGTAAAGCCCCTATGCTCTCCAAACCTGAGGTTGGTGACACTCTCATTATCTATATGTCGGTATCGGCTTCAGCAGTAAGTTCCGTTCTCATTTGAAAGGATGGTAATGTCGAACGGCCTATCTACTACGCTAGCAAGGCCTTGCAAGATGCGGAGACACGATACTCCAACATTGAGAAATTGGCTATAACATTGGTCATGTCTGCTCGAAAACTTCACCCTTACTTCCAAGCACACTCCATCATCGTGCTTATTAATCATCATCTTCGACAGATACTCCAAAGTCCGGACATTTCCGGGCGAATGATCAAATGGGCGATAACATTGGGTGAGTTTGACATTTCCTACCAACCAAAGCCAGCTAAGAAGGGCCAAGCAGTGACATACTTTATTGCCGATTTCACATGTCCTGTTGACATTGTTTGTACGTCTAAATAAGTGGTTTTATTACCCTCGGAAGCTCAGAAAACAGAACCAACAGCCCCAGCTTCAGCCTATATGTTGATGGCTCGTCTAACCAACAAGGTTGTGGAGCAGGACTAGTCCTTACGACCCCTGATAAAGTGGCAATGGAGTATGCTCTTCGTTTCAAATTCAAGGCGTCGAACAATGAGGGCGAATATTAAGCCCTCATAGCAGGCTTACGTTTGGCTAAACACCTTGGGGTTAAACGAATTGATATCTTCAGTGACTCCCAATTGGTGGTTAACCACCAACAACTTTGATGCTAAGGATAGCTCCATGGCAGCATATCTGGCACAAACACAAAGTCCTCGCTGATTTTGTGCATCAAAGACTACATGAGTAAAGCCCCTTTGCTCTCCAAACCTGAGGTTGGTGACACTCTCATTATCTATTTGTCGGTATCGGCTTTAGCAGTAAGTTCCGTTCTCATTCGAAAGAATGGTAATGTCGAACGGCCTGTCTACTACGCTAGCAAAGCCTTACAAGATGCGGAGACACGATACTCCAACATTGAGAAATTGGCTCTAGCATTGGTCATGTCTGCTCGAAAACTTCACCCTTACTTCCAAGCACACTCCATCATCGTGCTTACCAATCATCATCTTCAACAAATACTCCAAAAGTCCTGACACTTCCGGGTGAATGATCAAATGGGCGATAGCATTGGGTGAGTTTGACATCTCCTACCAGCCAAAGCCAGTTGAGAAGGGCCAAGCAGTGGCATGCTTCATCGCCGACTTCACATATCCTGTTGACATTGTTTCTACGCCTAAAGAAGTGGTTTTATTACCTTCGGAAGCTCAGAAAATAGAACCAACAGCCCCAACATGGAGTCTATATGTTGATGGCTCGTCCAACCAACAGGGTTGTGGAGCAGGACTAGTTCTTACGACCCTGACAAAGTGACGATGGAGTATGCTCTTCGTTTCAAATTCAAGGAGTCGAACAATGAGGCCGAATATTAAGCCCTCCTAGCAGGCTTACGTTTAGCCAAACGCCTTGGGGTTAAACAAATTGATATCTTCAGTGGCTCCCAATTGGTGGTTAACCAGGTCACTAATAACTTTGACACTAAGGATAGCTTCATGGCAACATATCTGGCACAAACACAATTGTTGCTCAAACATTTCCACTACCAGATCACCCAAATTCCTCGAGCGGCAAACAGTCACGCAGATGCTTTGGCTCGCCTCGCCTCAGCGGTGGAAGATAAGATTGGGAGAAAAATTCAGGTCGAATTGTTGGCAGCACCAAGCACCATGGTTGCAGAAGTATGCAACTTACAACAAGGAGATAGTTGGATTACCCTGATTTATAGATTCCTTGCTCATAACACCCTTCCAAATGACAAAGTCCAAGCTAAGCAGATTCGATACAAGGCTACCCGTTACTTGATCATTAATGACCAACTCTACAAGCGGGGTTTTAACCTACCATACCTAAGATGCCTTACGCCCGCAGAGGCGAAAACTATCCTTTGGGAAATACATGAAGGAGTCTGCGGAGATCATGCTGGATCTCGATCCCTAGCACACAAGGCTTTTCACCAAGGATATTACTGGCCAACACTCTACCAAGATGCCATCAGAACATCCCGCTCATGTGATAAGTGTCAACGCTACGTAACTATTCCTCACTCCCCTCTCGAGCCGCTCACTCCTATGATCAGCCCTTGGCCCTTGGCCCAATGGGGACTTGATTTGATCGGCCCAATGCCTGCAGGGAAGGGCAAGGTTCGTTATGCAATCGTTGCAGTTGAGTACTTTATAAAGTGGGCCGAAGTAGAACCCTTGGCAACCATTACTGAGGCAAAAATAGAAGACTTCGTATGGAAGAACATCATTTGCAGATTCGGCATTCCTAATGCGATAGTTACTGACAACGGGCGACAGTTTGACAATAATAAGTTCAGGATGTTCTGCTCTAAGTTCAACATCAACTTATGTTTTGCCTCCCCAGCTCATCCCCAGTCTAATGGACAAGTTGAAGCCATCAACAAAATAATCAAGCGAACTTTGAAAACCAGCTTGGACAAGGCTAAAGGTTGTTGGCCAGAATTTGTATCCCAAGTTCTTTAGTCATACTGCACTTCGTATCGGACATCAATAGGAGAAACCCCATTCTCACTTGCCTTTGGTACAGAGGCAGTTGTCCCAGTTAAGCTTGAGCAAGCAACGTTCTGAGTCCAGAACTACGTGCAAAGCGAAAATGACAAACAACTTACCCTCAACTTAGATCTAGTCGAGGAACACAGAAACCAGGCTCACTTGAGGAATGTCGCCTACAAGTAGCGCATCTCCAACTACTATGACTCAAAGGTCAAACCTCGTTTTTTCAAAGTGGGGGACTGGGTATTGAGGAAAAGATTACTCTGCGACAGAGTCCCGAGTGAAGGAACACTTAGTCCAAACTGGGATGGACGGTTTGAAGTTGTTGGCATCAGTCACCCTGGCTCCTACAAGCTTAGAAGCTTCGATGGTAAGACCCTTGGCCATCCATGGAACGCTGATCACTTGAAGTACTATTACAAGTAAACTCACATTGTACAAGTTTTAAGCTTTAATCGTTCGACATCCTATGTAACGAAGACTATTTGGCATGAATTCAATATTTAGACAACTCAATCATAATCCTCTTACATTCCCAGCAATGAAACACTCAGGTTCAAAGCTTCAACATGAATGCTTCCAACATGAAACAAAGTCTATGTATATGTCAACAAGACTATACAAATAAACGAACAGCTTCATAGTATATTCGTTCAATCATACATTCCAACACATTCATAAATAAGCCAACTGTGCTTTGAAATGGTTCAACATATTTTGTGTCATTCGACACTTGCTACAATATGCCTAGACACATTGCCCTTATTCTTACCAACTAGGTGATGAAATGTGAAGAAGGAACTCATTTTCATGCCACCAACCAGGTGATGAAATGTACAACCCGTACTCTCCTTCATGCCACCAACCAGGTGATGAAATGTACAACCCGTACTCTAATATCATTTGGCAACTTGCCACTCATGCCACCAACTAGGTGAATAAGGAACTCATCTTCATGCCACCAACCAGGTGATGAAATGTACAACCTGTACTTTCATTCATGTCACCAACCAGGTGATGAAATGTACAACTCGTACTCTTGGTAACTTGCCATTCATACCACCAGCCAGGTGATGAAATGTATAACCCGTACTCTAATAGCATTTGGCAACTTGCCACTTATGCCACCAACCAAGTGAAGAAGGAACTCATCTTCATGCCACCAACCAGGTGATGAAATGTACAACCTGTACTCTCCTTCATGCCACCAACCAGGTGATGAAATGTACAACCCGTACTCTAATATCATTTGGCAACTTGCCATTCATGCCACCAACTAGGGGAAGAAGGAACTCACCTTCGTACCACCAACCTAGTGATGAAAGTAACTCACCATTCATTCCACCTACCAGAAGACGAATGGTACAACTTGTACATGTGACATCTTAGTATTCACAAATAATCAAAAACCCTCAAGCTTGACAACTCAACTAGGGGAGTACTTATGCCCAACAAGAGTTATAGTCATCAACAAAGTCTTATTGCAAGCCAACAACAACTTCAGTGCATGACATACGAAGATCAAGCTATTCAGCCTTCTTGCATCTGCTTCAAACATTTCCTCTCTATAACAATGCAAACACTATAACTCGTAGAAAGCTTCACACACTCTTGATCAAGACAGTGTAAAACAAAACCAATTTATGGTGCCAACAAGAGCTTCATCAATGGAGGGCAACCACAATTCTCAAAAGCTTCACACACTCTTGATTAAGACATTGTGAAGCAAAACCAATTTATGGTGCCAACAAGAGCTTCATCAAAGGAGTTTAACCACAATTCTCAAAAGCTTCACACACTCTCGATCAAGACAGTGTGAAGCAAAACCAATTTATGGTGCCAACAAAAGCTTCATCAATGGAGGGCAACCACAATTCTCAAAAGCTTCACACACTCTTGATTAAGACAGGGTGAAGCAAAACCAATTTATGGTGCCAACAAGATCTTCATCAAAGGAGTTCAACCACAATTCTCAAAAGCTTCACACACTCTTGATCAAGACAGTGTGAAGCAAAACCAATTTACGGTGCCAATAAGAGCTTCATCAATAGAGGGCAACCATAATTCTTAAAAGCTTCTTAGACTATTGATCAAGATAGTGTGAAGCAAAACAAATTTATGGTGCCAACAACAAGAGCTTCATCAATGGAAGGCAACCATAATTCTCAAAAGCTTCACACACTCTTGATCAAGACAGTGTGAAGCAAAACCAATTTATGGTGCCAACAAGAGCTTCATCAAAGGACTTCAACCACAATTCTCAAAAGCTTCACACACTCTTGATCAAGACAGTATGAAGCAAAGCCAATTTATGGTGCTAACAAAAGCTTCATCAAAGGAGTTCAACCACAATTCTCAAAAGCTTCACACACTCTTGATCAAGACAGTGTGAAGCAAAACTAATTTATGGTGCCAACAAAAGCTTCATCAATGGAGGGCAACTACAATTCTCAGACCATCGAAGCAAATTCAATTTATATGGTTCATCCAAACCTTCGACTACTACAAGGTGTGGCTTGCATCACAATCTCTTGCTCAACAGTGTGGAAGCAAAATTTGTATATGTTGTCTTTCCCACATTTTCAAATTTCTAGTTTCCCAAAAAAAAAAAAAAAAAAAAGGAAATTCAACAAAGCTTCATCAATGGAGGACAACTACAAATTCTCAAAAGCTTCACACTATCTTGATCAAGATAGTGTCAAGCAAAATCAATTCATGGTACCCAACAAAAGCTTCAACTCCAAAGCTTCACCTACAAAGCTTCAACTCCAAAGCTTCACCTACAAAACTTCAACTCCAAAGCTTCACCAACAAAAGCTTCATCAATGGAGGATAACTACAAATTCTCAAAAGCTTCACATTATCTTGATCAAGATAGTGTGAAGCAAAATCAATTCATGGTATCCAACAAAAGCTTCAACTCCAAAGCTTCACCTACAAAGCTTCAACTCCAAAGCTTCACCTACAAAACTTCAACTCCAAAGCTTCACCTACAAAAGTTTGACTCACAAAAGCTTCACCTACAAAGCTTCAACACAAAAGCTTCACCTACAAAAGCTTCACACTATCTTGATCAAGATAGTGTGAAGCAAACTCAATTCATGGTGTCCAACAAAGCTTCAACCTCAAAGCTTCACCTACAAAGCTTCAACACCAAAGCTTCACCTACAAAACTTTAATATATATATATATATATATATATATATATATATATATATTTTTTTTTTTTTTCGGAAATTCGAAAATTCAAAAATTCGGAAATTCGAAAATTCAAAAATTCTTAAATTCGAAAAAAAAAAAATCGAAAAAAAAAGAAAATTGCCTAGGCCTTCAATTCTTTGGGCCTAACAACCTTCATAACAAATATATATGAAGAAGGAGTTTTGGGCTACCACTTAGAAAGGAAATGTCTCATTCGCCAACTCCCTCGATCGGAGACTTGGGGGACTCCTACCATATGCTACTGCATATTGATACTCGGAAGTCTCACGACCACTCAATGACTTGAATTTTTCAAGTCTCCAAACGAGAAGTTTTCTTCACTCAAGAAATTAAGGGAGCACTACCTCAACCTACATGCTTCACTCACAAAGCTTCAACATACAAGCTTCAACAAAAGGAAAAATTCAAAGAACTTAGTGAAGAAGGCCTTGGTGTATTTAACACAATACGTTGAAATGAAGCAAAGCTTGTTTATTGATATCTCTGATAAGTTACAAATATGTACATATACATGAATCAAAATAAACAAACAAGAGGGAGCTTTCACAAAGGTTGCTCAGGAGAAGTCTCAGCAGTCGGCAGAGCCCCAGAAAGAGGAGGCACCAGAGGGTGATTATTCGGAGCCTCAGTACTAGGCAGAACCCAGAAGGACAGGCACCGAAGGTTGATCATTTGGAGCTTCATTATGACGTACAGCCTCAGAAGACGAATGCAATAAATGCCTTTGGAACAAATCCATAAACCTCTGATGATCAAGTAAAATCTGACCATCAGATTCCTGCAGCTGGTCAAACTTCCTCTTCATGTTTATAGCATGAGATGTGTGAGCCTATGCAACAGTTTATTCTCATGCTTGAGCCCTTTGATCTCCTGTTTGAGACTTATCACTTCAGGCGCTAATGATTCAACTTGGCGGGTTCGAGCAAATAGGCGTTGTGCCATATTAGACACAGAACCTGCACACTGAACACTGAGAGCCAGAGAATCCTTAATAGCCAACTCATCAAACCGTTTGGAAAGTAGTTTGTTATCTTTGGGATTGAGAAGGTTCCTGACCACCACCGCATCGGTCATATCATTCTTCATCACAAAGTCCCCAATGGTAAGAGGACTAATAGAGGATAAGAAAGATGGGCGCCATATGTTGTCTTGAGAACACATGGTTGCCTCTTCACCAAAGTTCAAGTCAAAACGACGGTCGGATGGGCCAGACATTCTTAGAAATGATGAAGGAGAAATGAGGTGAAATAAATCTCTGAAGTAAGGGAAAATTCCTACAAGCAATAACTCTCTGAATGTACTTCTTGCACACAATTGGTGCCTTTATAAAAGAAAGGGCAACATGGTCGTTGGTTCAAAAATCGAAGATGCACCACTTTCTGGATTCCGAAGAGGCACCACTCTCCGGATTTCGAAGAGGCACCACTCTCCAGATTTCGAAGAGGCACCACTTTCCACACGCAACATCAACTCCTCGGGTACCACAGATAACTTTGCCAAAGATCGCTGACAAAGTTTAGACACATAAATTTTGAAGGTCTAGCTACCCTACTATTACCCACAAGGGTAAAGGAACAGCACCACTGCTTGATAACTAGAAAGTCCCAATGTGTGTCAACCTCCGTGCTCCGTGGCAAGGCAAACTGGCAAAAATGCCCAACCCTTACTCACATTCGAGAAAACACTCCCAACAAGATTGCTTGCTCAAAAATCGAAGAAGAACCACTCTCCAAATCTCGAGAGCCAGACTCCCAATAAGATTACTTTCTCAAAAATCGAAGAGACATTGCTGTCCGAATCTTAAGAGTCAGACTCCCAACAAGATTGCTTTCTCAAAAATCGAAGGGGCACCGTTCTCTGAATCTTGAGAGCTAGATCCCCGACCGGATTGCTTGTTCAAAAATCGAAGAGGCATCGCTCTCCAAACTTCGAGAGCCAGATCTCCTTGGATAAAGCTTGTCTACAATCTTCACATGCAACATCAGCTTTCCAGATACCACAGACCATTGTTTCAAAGCACTCTGACAAAGTTAAAACATGTGAAACTTGCAGCTTCCACTACATTGCTATGACTAAGAAGGGTAAAGGAATAGCATTATTACTTGCTCAAAAATCGAAGAGGCACCGCCTACCAAATCTCGAGAGCCAGACTCCCAACAGGATTATTTTCTCAAAAATCGAAGAGGCACCGCTCTTCGAATCTCAAGAGCCAAACTTCCAACAGGATTGCTTTCTCAAAAATCAAAGAGGCACCGCTCTTCGAATCTTGAGAGCCAGATCCCCGACAGGATTGCTTGTTCGAAAATCGAAGAGGCATCGCTCTCCGAACTTCGAGAGCCAGATTTCCTTGGACAAAGCTTGTCTGCAATCTTCACACGCAACATCAGCTTTCCAGATACCACATACACTTTTTCAAAGTGCTCTGACAAAGTTAAAACACGTGAAGCTTGTAGCTCCCACTACATTGCTACGACCAAGATGGGTAAAGGAATAACATTACTACTTGTTGTTAGGGAGACTCCTATATTTGTCGACCTCTATCCTCCACGGACAGGCAGACTTGCAAAAATGCTCAACCCTTCATCATATCTGAGAGGGCACTCCCAACGAAGTCTCTCGAAATACTCAGCTTTCTTCCCCCCAATAATACCTATGCAAACCAGCCACACCAGAGCAAGAGTATCTCATATCATCAGGGTCAAAAGCAAGAGTATCCCATATCATGCTTTTTCCTTGTCTTTTCCTTTGCCCTTGTTCTTACCTGTAAGACAAGGAGAAAGAGAGCAATCAGTCAACACTTGGAATTAAGCTTCCAGTCAGGAACTGACTACCTGGAACCCCTTGCCTGATTACTCACCTGGCATTGCTCTCGAGTACTCATCTTTAACATCTTATGCTTCCAGAAAAGATACCACATCTACATGAGGAACAAATAGGGCAAGTGAGAAGGATACAAGGAAGCATATGGAGACAAGCGCAACAGAACACATGCCGATTCATCTATTACTTTGTCAACAGCAAAAGTATCCTATATCATCAAGGTTGAACGCACTCTTGATTTGATGGACTTGTTTTGACCCTCAAATTCTTGAGTCGGCCTTATACTCTGGAGGAAACCAGAAAACCCTCCAGCCTAGTTCAAGAAAAAGCCTGTGGAAAGTTACTTCTTCAAAAGCAAAAGTATCTCATATCATCTCTTCTCCATTTGCTTCTCCTTATCCTTGTTGCTGTTTACGACACAAGGAGAAGGAGAACAATCAACCGGAAGCCGAAGTCAAACCTTTGATCCAGATTGTTTGCTTGGAAGTCTGATTGCTTACCTTGTTTGTTACCTCTTTCGGCGAATCTCCCAGCTCGGCGACTTAGGGGACTCTTACTATAGGGTTTTGTATGGCACTTGACCAAGCCCGAAACTATAAGTAAGGTTCAAGTGAAATTGATACATTACCTTATGCATCTTCATCGGTTAAAGATACCACCCCTAGATGGAAGAAAAGTACTTTCAGAGAAGATGCCACATCTACATATGAGATAGATAAGGCAAGTGAAAATGATACCACACTTCGGTACTTAGAAGTTTCGTGATTACTCAATGGCTTGGATCTTGCAAGTCCCCAACCGAGGAGCTTCACTCATTCGGGAACTTAGGGGAGCACTGTTTGTACCATACTTGACCAATCCCGAAACTACTGAGCACCAGTCAACGTTATAACGTCAAGGACCCAGAAGAGTTTCCCTACAACCAGGAGGCCAATCACAGCACGACACGTGTCGACATCAGAAGCCAATCATAGCGCGACACGTGTCAACATCAGAAGCCAATCACAACACGACACGTGTCAATGTCAGAATGAAATTAGAAACTCTCTTCTATAAATAGAGATCATTCTCTCACAATATTTCCTAATGTCATTTGTACTAAATCATTCACTAGTACTCACAAAAGGAAAGCTTGAACCTATGTACTTGTGTAAACCCTTCACAATTAATGAGAACTCCTCAACTCTGTGGATGTAGCCAATCTGGGTGAACCACGTACATCTTGTGTTTGCTTCCCTGTCTTTATCCATTTACGTACTTATCCACACTAGTGACCGGAGCAATCTAGCGAAGGTCGCAAATTTAATACTTTCTGTTGTACCAAAGTCCTTGTTGATTTTGTGCATCAACAACTTCATCAAAGGAGTTCAACCACAATTCTCAAAAGCTTTACACACTTTTAATCAAGACAGTGTGAAGCAAAACCAATTTATGGTGCCAATAAAAGCTTCATCAATGGAGGGCAACTACAATTCTCAAACCTTTGAAGCAAATTCAAGACTGTTCGAAGCAAATTCAATTTATATGGTTCATCCAAACCTTCGACTAGTACAAAGTGTGACTTGCATCACAATCTCTTGCCCAACAATGTGGAAGTAAAATTTGTATATGTTGTCTCTCCCACATTTTCAAATTTCTAGTTTCCCAAAAAAAAAAAAAAAAAAAAGGAAATTCAACAAAGCTTCATCAATGGAGGACAACTACAAAATCTCAAAAGCTTCACACTATCTTGATCAAGATAGTGTGAAGCAAAATCAATTCATGGTACCCAACAAAAGCTTCACCCATAAAAACTTCACCAACAAAAGCTTCATCAATGGAAGACAACTACAAATTCTCAAAAGCTTCACACTATCTTGATCAAGATAGTATGAAGCAAAATCAATTGATGGTACCCAACAAAAGCTTCAACTCCAAAGCTTCACCTACAAAAGCTTCACCCACAAAAGCTTCACCCACAAAAGCTTCAACACAAAAGCTTCACCAACAAAAACTTCATCAATGGAGGACAACTACAAATTCTCAAAAGCTTCACACTATATTGATCAAGACAGTGTGAAGCAAAATCAATTCATGGTACCCAACAAAAGCTTCAACTCCAAAGCTTCACTTACAAAGCTTCAACTCCAAAGCTTCAACACAAAAGCTTCAACACAAAAGCTTCACCCACAAAAGCTTCACGTACAAAAGCTTGACCCACAAAAGCTTGACCCACAAAAGCTTCACCCACAAAAGCTTGACCCACAAAAGCTTGACCCACAACAGCTTCACCTACAAAAGCTTGACCCACGAAAGCTTAACCTACAAATTTTCAACACAAAAGCTTCACCTACAAAAGCTTCACCTACAAAAGCTTCACACTATCTTGATCAAGATAGTGTGAAGCTAAATCAATTCATGGTGCCTAACAAAGTTTCAACCTCAAAGCTTCACCTACAAAGCTTCAACACCAAAACTTCACCTACAAAGCTTAAATATATATATATATTTTCGGAAATTCGAAAATTCGAAAATTTGAAAATTTGAAAATTCAAAAGAAAAAAAAAATTCGAAAATACAAAAATTCAAAAAAAAAAAAAAAAAAAGCCTAGGCCTCATTTTCTTTGGGCCTAACAACTTTCATAACAAATATGTATGAAGGAGGAGTTTTGGGCTACCACTTAGAAAGGAAATGCCTCATTCGTCAACTCCCTCGACCGGAGACTTGGGGGACACCTACCATATGCTACTGTACCTTGATACTCAGAAGTCTCATAACCACTCAGTGACTTAGACTTTTCAAGTCTCAAACCGAGAAGTTTTCCTCACTCGGGAAATTAAGGGAGCACTACCTCAACATACATGTTTCAATCTCAAAGCTTCAACATACAAGCTTCAACAAAAGAAAAAATTCAAAGAACTTAGTGAAGAAGGCCTTGGTGTATTTAACACAATACGTTGAAATGAAGCAAAACTTGTTTATTGATATCTCCGTTACAAATATGTACATACACATGAATCAAAATAAACAAACAAGAGGGAGCCTTTACAAAGGTTGCTCATGAGAAGTCTCAGTAGTCGGCATAGCCCTAGAAAGAGTAGGCACATAAGGGTGATCATTCGGAGCCTCAGTACTGGGCAGAACCCCAGAAGGAGGAGACACCGAAGGTTCATCATTCGGAACTTCATTACGCGGTACAGCCCCAGAAGACGAAGGTAATAAATGTCTTTGGAACAAACCCATAAACCTCTGATGATCAAGCAAAATCTGACCATCAGATTCCTGCAGTTAGTCAAGCTTCCTCTTTAGGTTTGTAGCATAGTCATGTGCGAGCCTGTGCAACTGTTTATTCTCATGCTTGAGCCCTCTGATCTCCTATTTGAGACTTATCACTTCAGTCGCCAATGATTCAACTTGGCGGGTTCAAGCAAATAGGCGTTGGGCCATATTAAACACAGAACCTGCACACTGAACAATGTGAGCCAGAGAATCCTTAACAGCCAACTCATCAGACCGTTTGGAAAGTAGTCTGTTATCTTTGGGAGTGAGAAGGTTCCTGGCCACCACCGCATCGGTCATATCATTCTTCATCACAGAGTCCCCAACGGTAAGAAGACCAGTAGGGGATAAGAAGGATGGGCACCATATGTTGTCTTGAGAAGGAATGACTGTCTCTTCACCAAAGTTCAAGTCAAAACGACAGTTGGATGGGCCATACATTCTCAGAAATGATGAAGGAGAAATAAGGTGCAATAAATCTCTAAAGTAAGGGGAAAATTCCTACAAGCAATAACTCTTTGAATGTACTTCTTGCACACAATTGGTGCCTTTATAAAAGAAAGGGCAACATGGCTGTTGGTTCAAAAATCGAAAAGGCACCACTCTTCGGATTCCGAAGAGGCACCACTTTCCACACGCAACATCAGCTCCTCGGGTACCACAGATAACTTTGCCAAAGATCTCTGACAAAGTTTAGACACATAAATTTTGAAGGTCCAGCTACCTTACTATTACCCACAAGGGTAAAGGAACAACACCACTGCTTGATAACTAGAAAGTCCCAATGTGTGTCAACCTCCGTGCTCCGTGGTAAGGCAGACTGGCAAAAATGCCCAACCTTTACTCACATTCGAGAAAACACTCCCAACAAGATTGCTTGCTCAAAAATTGAAGAGGCACCGCCCTCTGAATCTCGAGAGCCAGACTCCCAACGGGATTACTTTCTCAAAAATTGAAGAGACACTGCTATCTGAATCTCAATAGTCAGACTCCCAATAGGATTGCTTTCTCAAAAATCGAAGTGGCACCGCTCTCTGAATCTCGAGAGCTAGACTCTCAACAGGATTACGTGCTAAAAAATCGAAGAGGCACCGCCTTTCGAATCTTGAGAGCCAGACTTCCAACAGGATTACTTTCTCAAAACTCGAAGAGACACTGCTCTTTGAATCTCGAGAGTCAGACTCCTAACAAGATTGCTTTCTCAAAAATCGAAGAAGCATAGTTCTCTGAATCTCGAGAGCCAGATCCCCAACATGATTGCTTGTTCGAAAACTGAAGAGGCACCGCTCTCCGAACTTCGAGAGCCAAATTTCCTTGGATGAAGCTTATCTGCAATCTTCACATGCAACATCAGCTTTCCAGATACCACAAACCACTTTTTCAATGTGCTTTGACAAAGTTAAAACACGTGAAACTTGCAGCTCCCACTACATTGCTATGACCAAGAAGGGTAAAGGAATATCACTACTACTTGTTGTTAGGGAGACTCCTATATATGTTGACCTCCATCCTCCACAACCAGGCAAACCTGCAAATAAAAAAAATGCTCAACTTTTCTTCACATCCGAGAGGGCACTCTCAGCAGAGTCTCTCGAAATACTCAGCTTCTTTCCTCCCGATAATACCTCTGCAAACAAGCCATACCAGAGCAAGAGTATCTCATATTATTAGGGTTAAAAGCAAGAGTATCCCATATCATGCTTTTTCCCTGTCTTTTCCTTTGGCCTTGTTCTTACATGCAAGATAAGGAGAAAGAGAGCAATCAGTCAGCACTTAGAATCAAGCTTCCAATCAGGAACTGATTGCCTGGAACCCCTTGCCTGATTACTTACCTGATATTGTTCTCGAGTACTCATCTTCAACATCTTATGCTTCCAGAGAAGGTACCATATCTGCCTGAGGAACAGATAGGGCAAGTGAGAAGGATACAAGGAAGCATGTAGAGACAAGCATAACAGAACACGTGCCGATACATCCACTACTTTGTCAACAGCAAGAGTATCCCATATCATTAGGATCAAATGTACTCTAGATTTGATGGACTTGTTTTGACCCTCAAATTCTTTAGTCGGCCTTATACTCTAGAGGAAACTAGAAAACCCTCCAGCCCAATTCAAGAATATGCTTATGGAAAGTTACTTCTTCAAAAGCAAAAGTATCTCATATCATCTCTTCTCTATTTGCTCCTCCTTATCCTTGGTGCTATTTACGACACAAGGAGAATGAGAACAATCAACCGGAAGCCGAAGTGGAACCTCCGATCCAGGTTGCTTACTTGGAAGTCTGATTGCATACCTTGTCTGTTACCTCCTTCGAAAAATCTCCTAGCTCGGTGACTTGGGGGACTCCTACTATAGGGTTTGTATCGCACTTGACCAAGCCCGAAACTACAAGTAAGCTTTAAGTGAAATTGATACATTACCTTGTGCATCTTCATCGGTTAAAGATACCACCCCTGGATGGAGGAAAAGTACTTCCAGAGAAGATGCCACATCTACATATGAGACATATAAGGCAAGTGAAAATGATACCACACTTTGGTACTTAGAAGTTTCGTGATTACTCAATGGCTTGGATCTTACAAGTCCCCAACCGAGGAGCTTCCCTCACTCGGGAACTTAGGGGAGCACTGTTTGTACCATACTTGATCAATCCCGAAACTACTGAGCACCGGTCAACGTTATACCGTTAAGGACCCAGAAGAGTTTCCCTCCAACCAAGAGGCCAATCACAGCGCGACACGTGTCGACAACAGAAGCCAATCATAGCGCGACACGTGTTAACATCAGAAGCCAATCACAACACGACACGTGTCAATGTCAGAATGAAACTAGAAACTCTCTTCTATAAATAGAGATCATTCTCTCATAATATTTCCTAATGTCATTTGTACTAAATCATTCACTTGTACTCACTAAAGGAGAGCTTGAACCTATGTACTTGTGTAAACCCTTCACAATTAATGAGAACTCCTCTACTCCATGGACGTAGCCAATCTGGGTGAACCACGTACATCTTGTGTTTGCTTCCCTATCTCTATCCGTTTACATACTTATCCATACTAGTGACCGGAGCAATCTAGTGAAGGTTACAAACTTAACACTTTCTGTTGTACCAAAGTCCTCACTGATTTTGTGCATCAACAGTTTCTAATTTTGCTTCTTAGTTGTTATTATTGTCTGAATTTTATCATTTTATGTGGTTTTGGTTGTTTTGGTGAAGTTTATAATTACTAATATAATTAAATGGAAGATGTATTTGTATTTTGTAGAGTTTGGTTTCAGATTTTGTGTATTGATGCCTTAAGGCATTTCGTTTGGTTATACTTGGGTTTGAACTTTTAAGGCATTTTGTTTCATTAAAAGTTTGATGTTGGATACTTGGGTTTGGGATTTTGAAGGGTTAATTGAGGAAATCTCAATACAAATTTCTTTATATTAAGAAGTAAGTTGGTAACATAATTGCATGTGGAAAAAATACAAGAAGAAAAAAAGCCAGCTCCATCCAATTCAGATAGGCTACATACAAGAAATTGAAAAAGTAAACCTTTTTAATCAAAAAGAAAGAAAAAATGGGCCTATAATTGAAGCACAAAACCAAATCAACCCTATTTCATACCAAATCGAACCGAAATCATATAATTTGATATCAATTTGGTACACACTTTAAAAGCAAATCGAATCATATCAAACTTTTTTCCATTTTGATTTCATCTTTATCGAACCAAACCGAACAGAACCATACGGAACCCTAATTTTCATAGGGTTTAGATTTATTGACAAACAAAAGAAAATGGGTTTATAGTTTACACCACTAACGCGAGGACACATGTCACCTACAACAGTACAATCATTGGACTGACTTGCCTCTGATAACGAGAGATTTTTCGTTACACTCAGAATACGTCATGTACGTCATATATTATTATACAAGTGACAAGACACATGAAAAAAACTTTTCTACACTTGTATAAAACCATGTGGCTACTATCACTGGTGTAACCATGATTTTCAAATAATAGGGTCATAGCATCGACCAAAAAGCTTCATCGTGCCATTTCATCGAGTACCAAGTAGGCAAACTGTCAATTCCTCTCAACATATGCCAAAAGTTTATGCCAACATATATCACAACTACTATTACTTGTAAAGGCTTGTCAAGGGTGGATGCATGATACTGCGGAGTAATGTTGAATATTGTCAAGGATTTTCAACTAAAGTATTTCATACAAGAAGATAGAAAAGTAAGACAAATATGATAGAAGAAAATATAAGAGGTAGGAAGAGGAGATTGTAATTTAGTTTATCTTAGTTTTTTGTAAGGGTCAAATACGGTATACAAACAAATATGCATGGGGTTTTTGAAGTTATTAGGGGCAAGGACAACCAATGATTTTATGCTGAGTCTGTGATTGGCTATTACCCGGTATTCAGATACACTGAAAGGTATCTTGGAATAAGAAATCGCCACGGCAGGTCAAAGTCAAATTCCAAATTACCACTTCACCCCGCGCTAAATCGAAAACTGAAAACCAACCACCACCTTCACACTCTAGCCAGCAGAGAGTAGAGAGACATCTCATCTGCTTCTCTGGCAAATATCCAATCCTCAGTGTCTATCTCTCTGTTCACTTTCTCTCTCTAAAACCACTAATCACATCAGTCCCAGATTAATTAATTAGTCATCAGTCTCTGAGTTTGTTGGGCATGGTGGCGAGTTCTAATCCATGATTAACTTAATAACCTCACACGTAATCACGTAATTAAACACACTCCCCTGTTTTCATTAACCAACTAATCCGAAATTCTTTCGGCATTTTTCACAGTCGCTTCTTCTTCTTCTTCTTCAGCGAGGATGCCGGGTCTAGTCTCCGTCAAAACCCCGCCCGACTCCACCCCGCCCCGAATCGCGGTGCCGGATCCCCAGCCCCAACAATCCGAACCCGCCCCGGTTTCCAGAACCCCTTCCCCCCAAACCAAAAAACCGCCGTCCCCGTCCCCGTCCCGATCCAAACCCTCGCCCGCCCGTTCCAAAAAGCACCAACCCGCTTCCCCGGATCCTATTCTCGCCGATGCCTCCCTAGACAACCCGGATCTCGGCCCGTTTCTGCTCAAGCTGGCCCGGGACACAATCGCCTCCGGCGAGGGTCCGAACAAGGCGCTGGAGTACGCAGTCCGGGCGTCCAAGTCGTTCGAGCGGTGCGCGGTGGAGGGCGAGCCGAGCCTGGACCTGGCCATGAGCTTGCACGTGCTGGCGGCGATTTACTGTAGCTTGGCCCGGTTCGAGGAGGCGGTTCCGGTTCTGGACCGGGCGATTCGGGTGCCAGAGGTTGGAAGAGGTGCGGATCACGCGCTCGCTGCGTTCTCTGGGCACATGCAGCTCGGGGACACGTATTCAATGCTGGGTCAGGTGGACCGGTCCATTGAATGCTATGAGGAGGGATTGAAGATCCAGATCGAGGCCTTGGGCGACACTGATCTGAGAGTTGGCGAGACTTGCAGGTCTGATTACTCTGCTTTTTTTATTTCATTTTCACCGATATTGTGGTTTTGCGTACATGGTTTATTGGGATCAGATTTAATGGTTGTTTGAGATTCTATAATTGCATAGCTAAATTTGGAGAATTTTGTTAATGTTTAATGTGAGTAGTTTATCAAGCCGGCTGAAAGTTTGGCCCTGGCCCTTTAGTTGTAAAACACAATCAAATTGACCATACCAAACAGAAAGAAAATGAAGATATGTAAACTTACTCGAAAAGGGAAAATTCGAGCATTTTAACTCATCAGTTGATTGTAACTTGAGGTTAGGATATTGTCAAGTTCGTTGCCTAAGTGACATTGGTGTCAATGTTTGTGAAACTCAATGTCCAAATTGATGAACCTTGCATAAATTTGCATGTAATGTGTGATGTTGATGTAAAAATGAGCTGAATTTGGCGGGACAGAACTGTGTCTTTCTTTTCCTGAAAGGCTTAGGTTGAAGCATCTGGGATACATTAGTACGTAGATTAACCGTTAACTGCCAGAGGATTGGTTGTTCTAGTTATGGTTTGAAAGAAAGTTGGAGTATCCTTATTTAAGTGAACTGGTGTTGGATATGCAGATATTTAGCTGAGGCGCATGTCCAAGCAATGCAGTTTGAAAGAGCAGAAGAATTGTGCAAGAAAACTCTTGAAATTCACCGTGCTCATAGTGAACCAGCATCTCTTGAAGAGTCAGCTGACCGCCGGCTGATGGCTCTCATATGCGAGTCAAAGGGAGATTATGAATCAGCACTTGAGCACCTTGTCCTCGCCAGCATGGCAATGATTGCAAATGGGCTAGAAAATGAGGTTGCTGCTATTGATATCAGCATAGGTAACATTTATATGTCTCTTTGTCGCTTTGATGAGGCTGTCTTCTCCTATCAGAAGGCACTCACTGTTTTAAAGGCATCAAAGGGCGATAACCACCCTTCTGTTGCCTCTGTCTTTGTACGCCTTGCTGACCTATATCATAGGACTGGAAAGCTCCGAGAGTCCAAATCATACTGTGAGAATGCCCTGAGGATTTATGTGAAACCTGTGCCTGGAACAACGGCAGAAGAGATTTCTGGTGGATTGACTGAAATTTCAGCCATTTATGAGTCAATGGATGAGCCCGAGGAGGCACTTAAGTTATTACAGAAGGCGATGAAGTTGTTAGAGGGTAAACCAGGACAGCAAAGCACAATTGCTGGAATAGAAGCACGGATGGGAGTGATGTTTTGCATGCTCGGGAGATATGAAGAAGCAAGGAACTCTTTTGAAAGCGCTGTAACTAAACTTAGAGCTAGTGGAGAGAAGAAGTCGCCCTTCTTTGGGGTTGTATTGAACCAAATGGGTTTGGCTTGTGTTCAATTGTTCAAGATAGATGAGGCTGCTGAGTTGTTTGAAGAAGCGAGACGGATATTAGAACAAGAATGTGGTCCTTGTCATCAGGATACTCTTGGAGTATATAGCAATCTCGCAGCAACCTATGATGCTATGGGGAGGTAATATATCGAGTCCTCTGCTTACATTTTTTCCTCAGTATAGTACCATCTTTCTCATTTGCTACAACTATCTATTCAAAAAACCATTGATTTCTATATGGCTTATAGCCCTTTGCGGTCCATCTTCTTAATAATCAGTAAAGTTTACAACCATGGTAGCTAGCAAACTTGAATGTCCACTAAAATTGGAACTAGTTGTGAGGTCCCCCACATGTCCTACAAGGAGTCTGGCAACAGATTTTTTGTTCCTGTTTTGCTTTTATATATTAATCAAAATTCACTATGTGTGTTTAGTGTTTATGGAGAATGCTGTACCGATAATTGTAGCCGGTTCTCGTACACTGTGGATTCTGTTTCAGAGTTGAACTTGATTATTATGACTCAAATACGAAGTTTTTAACGGATTCTATTCTGGATTCTATTTCAGAGTTGAAGATGCAATTGAAATTCTGGAGTACGTCCTTAAATTGCGAGAAGAAAAGCTTGGAATTGCAAACCCGGATTTTGAAGATGAGAAGAGAAGGCTATCCGAGCTTCTGAAAGAAGCCGGTAGGACCCGAGACAGAAAGGCAAAGTCACTGGAAAACCTCATTGACCCGAACTCGACCTCGAAGAAGACAAGGAAAGAGGGGACAAAGAAGTGGGGTGCCTTGAGCTTCAAACAGTGAAGGAAAAAACAAGGAAAGATTTATCCGCACAAAAAAAAAAAGGAAAAAAAAAAAAAGAAAAAATCTCACTTTGATTCCATTTCTTTCTGCTCTCCTGCACTTGCACATTCTGTAGCATAGAAAAGCATGTATAGGTTTGAAGTCGTAATTTGGCGATGTTTTCTATTTCTCGAGTTTTTGAATTTCTCATTATTATTTTTCTTCGTCTTTGATGATGTTTTATTGATTTGCTGCATTGTGAGCTTGAAGCTGGTTACTGAAAAGAAAAATACGCATTTGATGAATAAAATTCACATGTATGTTTTGCCCCTTTCTCGAATTCTTGAGTCCTTACATTGGTCTACCATCTTAGTACTCTGCAAAATATCCTCTACTCCAAGACCTTTTGATTCAGGGGTCCATCTTCGCTGCATCGGACACAACTGAGGGGATTATGGTTAATTCAGACCCTAATAGATAAGCCCGAACCCGTTGATTTAACGACTACAATGGCGTTCTCATCTAATTGGAAGACAATTTAATGGATTATGATTAATCTATACCCTATCATATAAGTGTAAGGGTGAACCCGTCGATCTAACAACAGATGCGCATGGAGCTTGCAATCAAAACTGAAATGTACCAACAATGAGCATGTGCTTAGGCACGAATGATTAACTTCCAACTTGAATAATTAAAGTATGAAATGCTAAATCCTATTAGCTTTTCGTGTGCATAACTTTGGCACAAATTCTTGCTCTCTTCCCTAATCTTCTGTAATTCCTTAATGGCGGGAGCATATCACTTAATTTTTGTTGTTGGCCATGATTTTGCCAGGAAATTCCAACTCATATTGTCTCTCAATTTGCTTAAGAATCTGGTCTCTATTCTTTCTAATGAATCATATTCACACTCATTATAGTTGACAAGAAATAAAATACGCTTGCAATTAGAAGAACTTTACACTGTCCAAAGATGGCTCTAATACGTATACAAAAATAATATTTTGGTAAATAAATTTGGTAGATATATTTGACGAGCCTAGCATTATTGATAAGAATTAGCTATCAACACTTTGACAAATGAGCCTATAGCATTTGGTAAATAGATTCGGTGAAGTTTGACGTACGAGCTTAGCATTAATGCGTAAGTATTATACAATCAACATATTTACTTGAAATAATTGAGGATATGTAAAGAGAAGTATGCCCTAATTAGAATTTAAACAGATAATAAGCTTAGCTAGGAACAAAAAGATTGTGATTAGGAGATCAGAAGGTACGTAGTTCTCTCATGCACTACATATATAAGGCAGTGGAAGCATCCATATATATAACAATAGTATATAAATCTAGGGTTATGAGATTTGATCCCTACACTGTGTTCATGTAGTCGTGTAAAATCTCTAACCTTTTCATGCATATGTCAGTCCAATTAGAAGAATCCATATGCATGTCACTTTAGTCGTTATCAGAATTTGATTCATCGACAGATAGCTACATCTGTATACATGATTAATTCCCTAGAGGAAAGGAATATGTTCCCTCCCTAACCATGCTTGCACAATATGCAACCCTAGATACATCTGCCGCTCCATTGATTTGAACACTGCCTGTTTCTTGACAGAGACCCAATTCTCCTCCCACTAGCTAGTTGGTTGTGTTGTGACTTATTTAACCATCAGTCTCCATCAGTAGCAGGTTTTTTTTTTCCTTTTCAATAGGATTTTGAAAACGAAGAAGATGCCGAATGAGTGGCGAATGAGCACTTTGGTGCCTATCTACAAGAATAAGGGCGATGTACAAAATTGCATGAACTATAGGGGAATTAAGCTAATGAGTCATACAATGAAGCTCTGGGAGAGAGTCATTGAGCATAGATTGAGGCAAGAGACACGGGTTTCGGACAACCAATTCGGGTTCATGCCAGGGCGCTCAACCATGGAGGCAATCTATCTCTTACGAAGATTGATGGAAAGATATAGAGATGGGAAAAAGGATTTACACATGGTCTTTATAGATTTGGAAAAAGCGTATGATAGGGTCCCAAGAGACATTCTTTGGAGGATTTTAGAGAAGAAAGGAGTACGAGTAGCATATATCCAAGCTATACAGGATATGTATGAAGGAGCAAAGACTGCCGTAAGAACTCATGAAGGACAAACCGAAAGCTTTCCCATAACTGTAGGATTACATCAAGGCTCATCCTTAAGTCCTTACCTTTTTGCGTTGGTAATGGATGAGTTAACAGGACATATTCAAGGTGATATTCCTTGGTGTATGCTTTTCGTAGACGATATAGTGTTGATAGATGAAACTCAGGAAGGGGTAAATGCAAAGCTTAACCTTTGGAGAGAAGTGTTGGAATCTAAAGGTCTTCGCCTAAGCCGATCAAAAACAGAATATATGGAGTGCAAGTTCAGTGCAAATGGAGGCCAAAACGAGTTAGGGGTGAGGATCGGAGATCAAGAAATACCAAAGAGCGACCGTTTTCGTTACCTAGGATCTATCTTGCAAAAGAACGGAGAATTAGATGGAGATCTCAACCATAGAATACAAGCTGGATGGATGAAGTGGAAGAGTGCATCCGGCGTGTTGTGTGACCGCCGTATGCCACTGAAGCTCAAGGGAAAATTTTATAGGACGGCAATAAGGCCGGCGATGCTGTATGGCACAGAATGTTGGGCGGTGAAGCATCAACACGTACACAAAATGGGTGTAGCGGAGATGAGGATGCTTCGTTGGATGTGTGGGCACACGAGAAAGGATAAGATTAGGAATGAGGATATCCGGGGTAAAGTAGGAGTAGCCGAAATTGAAGGAAAGATGAGAGAAAATCGGTTACGGTGGTTTGGACATGTGCAAAGAAGGCCTACTGACGCTCCGATTAGAAGATGCGACTATGGGACAGAGGTTCAGGGCCGAAGGGGCAGAGGAAGACCTAGGAAAACTTTGGAAGAGACCCTAAGAAAAGACTTAGAGTACTTGGATCTAACGGAGGACATGACACAGGACAGAACGCAATGGCGTTCTAAGATTCATATAGCCGATCCCACTCAGTGACTTGGATTTTCCAAGTCTCCAACCGAGAAGTTTTCCTCACTCGGGAAATTAAGGGAACACTACCTCAACCTATATGCTCCACTCACAAAGCTTCAACATACAAGCTTCAACAAAAGAAAATTCAAAGAACTTAGTGAAGAAGGCTTTGGTGTATTTAACACAATACGTTGAAATGAAGGAAAGCTTATTTATTGATATCCCCGATAAGTTACAAATATGTACATATACTTGAGTCAAAATAAACAAACAAGAGGGAGCCTTCACAAAGGTTGCTTAGGAGAAGTCTCAGCAGTCGGTAGAGCCCCAGAAAGAGAAGGCACCGGAGGGGGATCATTCGGAGCCTCAGTATTGGACAAAACCCTAGAAGGAGGAGGCATCAGAGATTGATCATTTGGAGCTTCATTACGCGGTACAGCCCCAGAAGACGAAGGCAATAAATGCCTTTGGAACAAACCCACAAATCTCTGATGATCAAGTAAAACCTGACCATCAGATTCCTTCATCTGGTCAAGCTTCCTCTTCATGTTTGTAGCATAGTCATGTGCGAGCCGGTGCAACTGTTTATTCTCATGCTTGAGCCCTCTAATCTCCTGTTTGAGACTCATCACTTCAGCCGCCAATGATTCAACTTGGCGGGTTCGAGCAAATAGGCGTTGGGCCATATTAGACACAGAACCTGCACACTGAACACTGAGAGTGAGAAGGTTCCTGGCCACTACCGCAGCGGTCATATCATTCTTCATCACGGAATCCCCAACGGTAAGAGGACCAGTAGGGGAGACGAAGGATGGGCGCCATATGTTGTCTGGAGAAGGCGGGGCTGCCTCTTCAACAAGGTTCAAGTCAAAACGACGGTCGGAGGGGCCAGACATTTTCAAAGGTGTTGAAGAGAGGAGGTCGGACAAATCAAGATCTTAGAAGTGCAAGAATGGAGCTTCTACTGGTGGATATTCAAGTGTGCTTTGGAACCTAATGTCAGCCCCTATAAAAATCTGCACTCGACGAAGCTTCAGAAATCGAAGAGGCGCCTGCTCAGAAATCGAAGAGGCGTTTGCTTTCTCAAAAACTGGGCTGCTCAGAGATTCTCAAAAGCTGGGCTGCTCAAGGACCACAAAGGCCGATCTCAGAAATCGAAGAGGCTTGCTTTCTCAAAAGCTGGGCTGCTCAGAGACCACGAGGGCCGATTTCAGAAATCGAAGAGGCACCTACTTTTCCAGCCTTGTCAGCACCTGTCACACGCACACTCAGCTTTGCGGAAATTATGGGCATTCTGTCGAAGATTTCTGGCGAAGTAGAAAGCACATGAATCGTACTGTTCAATCACCCACTTCCCACACGCAACAGTAGCTCATGGGTACCACAGATAACTTTGCCAAAGTTCTTTAACAAAGTTGAGACACGTGAAGCTTGCAGCTCCCACTACATCGCTCTGACCAAGAAGGGTAAAAGAATTGCAAAGAAACAACACTAACAAAGTTTAGACACATAAATTTTGAAGGTCTAGCTACCATATTATTACCCACAAGGGTAAAGGAACAGTACCACTGCTGGATAATTGGA
The DNA here is from genome assembly GCF_042453785.1 of Malus domestica. Taxonomy (NCBI): domain Eukaryota; kingdom Viridiplantae; phylum Streptophyta; class Magnoliopsida; order Rosales; family Rosaceae; genus Malus; species Malus domestica. The sequence continues at coordinate 20,586,485 of NC_091674.1, read as the reverse complement.
AAGTCCCGGTGTGTCAACCTCTGTGCTTCGTGGCAAGGTAGACTAGCAAACATGCCCAACCTTTACTCACATTCGAGAAAACACTCATAACAAGATTGCTTGCTCCAAAATCGAAGAGGCACCGCCCTCCGAATCTCGAGAGTCAGACTCCCAACATGATTACTTTCTCAAAAATCGAAGAGAGGGTAAAGGAACAGTACCACTGCTGGATAATTGGAAAGTCCCTGTGTGTCAACCTCTGTGCTTCGTGGCAAGGTAGACTAGCAAACATGCCCAACCTTTACTCTCATTCGAGAAAACACTCCCAACAAGATTGCTTGCTCCAAAATCGAAGAGGCACCGCCCTCCGAATCTCGAGAGCCAGACTCCCAACATGATTACTTTCTCAAAAATCGAAGAGACACTGCTCTCCGAATCTCGAGAGCCAGACCCCCAGCAGGATTGCTTTCTCAAAAATCGAAGAGGCATCGTTCTCCGAATCTCGAGAGCCAGACCCCCGACAGGTCTGTAATCTTCACACGCAACATCAGCTTTCCAGATACCACAAACCACTTTTTCAAAGTGCTCTGACAGAGTTAAAACATGTGAAGCTGGCAGCTCCCACTACCGTGCTATAACCAAGCAGGGTAAAGGAATAGCATTATTACTTGATGTTAGGGAGACTCCTATATATGTCGACTTCCATCCCTAACGGACAGGCAGACCTGCAAAAATGCTCAACCCTTTCTCTTATCTGAGAGGGCACTCCCAACAAAGCCTTTCGAAATATTCAGCTTTTTTTCCCCCCGATAATACCTCTGTAAACAAGCTATACTAGAGCAAGAATATCTCATATCATCAGGGTTAAAAGCAAGAGTATCCCATATCATGCTTTTTCCCTGTCTTTTCCTTTGGCCTTGTTCTTACCTGTAAGACAAGGAGAAAGAGAGCAATCAGTCAGCACTTGGAATCAAGCTTCCAGCTAGGAACTGACTGCCTGGAACCCCTTACCTGATTACTTACCTGGCATTGCTCTTGAGTACTCATCTTCAACATCTTATGCTTCCAGGGAAGATACCGCATCTGCCTGAGGAACAGATAGGGCAAGTGAGAAGGATACAAGGAAGCATGTGGAGACAAGCTTAACAGCACACGTGCCGATACATCCACTACTCTATCAAAAGCAAAAGTATCCCATATCAGCAGGGTCGAACGTACTCTAGATTTGATGGACTTGTTTTGACCCTCAAATTCTTCAGTCGGCCTTATACTCTGGAGGAAACCAGAAAACCCTCCAGCCCAGTTCAAGAATAAGCCTGTGGAAAGTTACTTCTTCAAAAGCAAAAGTATCCCATATCATCTCTCCTCATTTTTCTTCTCTTTATCCTTCATGCTGCCTGCAAGATAGGGAGAATGTGAACAATCAGCCGGACCTCTGATTGCTTACCTTGTCTGTCACCTCTTTCAGCAGATCCCCCAGCTCGGCGACTTGGGGGACTCCTACTACATGGTTTGTATCTCGCTTGACCAAGCATGAAACTACAAGTAAGCTTCAAGTGAAATTGATACATTACCTTGTGCATCTCCACCAGTTACAGATACCACCCCTGGATGGAGGAAGAGTACTTCCAGAGAAGATGCCACATCTACCAATGAGACAGATAAGGCAAGTCAAGACGATACCACACTCCGGTACTTAGAAGTTTCGTGGCTACGAGATCATTCTCCCACAATTTTTCCTAATGTCATTTGTACTAAATCATTCACTTGTACTCACTAAAGGAGAGCTTGAACCTATGTACTTGTGTAAACCCTTCACAATTAATGAGAACTCCCCTATTCCGTGGACGTAGCCAATCTGGGTGAACCACGTACATCTTGTGTTTGCTTTCCTATCTCTATCCATTTATATACTTATCCACACTAATGACCAGAGCAATCTAGCGAAGATCACAAAAAGTGACCGTTTTCGCTACCTAGGATCTATCTTGCAAGAGAACGGAGAATTAGATGGAGATCTCAACCATAGAATACAAGCTGGATGGATGAAGTGTAAGAGTGCATCCGGCGTGTTGTGTGACCGTCGTAGGCCAATGAAGCTCAAGGGAAAATTTTATAGGACGGCAATAAGGCCAGCGATGTTGTATGACACAGAATGTTGGGCGGTGAAGCATCAACGTACACAAAATGGGTGTAGCGGAGATGAGGATGCTTCGTGGGATGTATGGGCACACGAGAAAGGATAAGATTGGGAATTAGAATATCCGAGGTAAAGTAGGAGTAGCCAAAATTGAAGGAAATATGAGAGAAAATCGGTCCCGGTGGTTTGGACATGTGCAAAGAAGGCCTACTGACGCTCCGGTTCGAAAATGTGACTACGGGACAGAGGTTCGGGGCCGAAGGAGTAGAGGAAGACCTAGGAAAACTTTGGAAGAGACCCTAAGAAAAGACTTGAGTACTTGGATCTAACGGAGGACATGACACAAATGAGCGCAATGGCGTTCTAGGATTCATATAGCCGACCCCACTTAGTGGGAAAAGGCTTTGTTGTTGTTGTTGTTGTTGTTGTTGTTGTTTTATGTGTGTCGCTATGCTCAACTTCTGTATGCATGAGAGAAAAATAATTGAAAATCTTGAGTGTATATTTCTTTTAATATATATAGCTGGAAACCAAGTTCAACTTCTATACTTAATGTTCGGAACACAGAGCACGTGTAGTTGTCAAAAGGATCATTATGATAATTCTCATTTTGGTACCGTAATCGACGTGGTGCATTAGTTCCTACACTCCATCTCTCAATTGAAATGTCTGCATACACGGAGAGAAGTAAATAGGGTGGCTCATCGATTAGCATGGTTTGGCCTGCAGCGGAGGCGGAAAGAACATGGTTTGAAGAATCTCCTAATTTAATATGTGACCTTCTTTATGGGGATAGAACTAGTCTACAATTTCTTGGTGTGGGACGCTCTTTTCTCTTTGGTCGGATTGAAATTCCTGACAAGAAATCAAGACACATGTAATTGCACCGTATCCTCATCATTTGTATGTATTCCAAATTTCTATGAATGAATATCTTACTTTACCTATAAATAAAATAATGTAAGATTCTTATTACATGTAATTTCTGGTTTACAACTAATTAACTTGGTAGGTTCATCAGGAAACTTGATAATAAGGAGCAATACATAATATGTCGACTATAAAGGCAAGAAAGCACTATGCATAAAATAAGGAAAAAGAAAAAGGGTGCCAAAGATAGATTCAAAAAGGAGTTTTATGAACCGAAATCCATTTCTAAATAATATGTGAATTCAAAACCAATTCATTGTGGTTCATTTACACGTTCATAAAAGATTAATGAATATGAATAGAAATCTAACATGTGTTCAGTTTTAGAAATCCATGTTTTGTTCTTGGAATAGTCAGTTTAAGAAATAGTGTAATACACGTGTTCGGTATTAGATATAATCAGTTTAAGAAATAGTTAGTGTTCATATTAAAAAATAGGATTAAACTCTGTTTACTACCCTTATGTTTCTTGGTTTTTAACATTTAGTACATTAAGGCCTTGTTTGGCACACGGTATAGAGCATCGGATAGGACTAATTATATGAAGATGGTTGTTTGGTGCCCTCCCATATAAAATAGCCGCCGGATTAATTTAGTCAGTCTGCCTATTTAGTCGAGTATACACCTGCTTAATAAACCCTTCCAAAATGAGTGGATTATTAGTCCGGCCCATTTCCCTCTCTCTCGCACTTCGTTTCCACGACATCTCCTCTCGCCGTCGTCCCTCTCGCCAACGTCGTTCTCCCCGTCGTCATTCTTGCCGGCACTGTCAACGCCTACGGCCTCCATGTCTTCCTCTGCTACAAGATCCTCGAGGTCTGGCCGTCGCGCATCGAAGGCTCTGGGCTTCTTCTACAACTGGATCTTGCAAACAGTCGAGGAAGAAGAAGAAAGGAGAGAGAAGGAGGGAGTTTGGGGGGTGCGGCAGAGAAATCTAGGCAAGAAACTGTAAAGCTTGCAATCCGGGCTTTGCTTGAGGTTGTCGAGAGTGGAGGAAAACACATAGAAGTTGTTGTGATGACAAAGGATCATGGTCTGAAGCAACTTGAAGAAGATGAAATTGATGCCATTGTTGTTGACATAGAAGCAGAGAAAGCATCTGCTGTGGCCGCTAAGAATGGACCACCCAGGGAGACATGATAATACTTTATGGTTAAAATTGATCTCTACAGTTTATCTTAAAATAATAATACTTTAAATTCCTCCTATCCGATATAGTACCAAACACAATATAAATAATACGGTCATTAGTCCGATACTGCACCAAATGCCCGACTAATTTAGTCAGTACTATCTGGTGGCTATTTATCCTATCCGACAGAAATAGTCAGTACAGTCCGAGCTGCCAAACGAGACCTAAGTTTTTTTCTTCCCAAAGTCATACCTAAAGTGTTAATTTTGGGATAGTCTCATACATCTGTTAGTCAAACTGTTAATTCTGCTGTTAAGTGATGACGTTGCGCTCATGTGGACAATGACTGGATGCCACATGTCATTAAAAATATTAAAATAATTAATTAAATAAAAGTTTGAAAAAAAAAAAAAACCATCCCTTCTCCCCCTCGCCCCCAACCCAGAAGAAGAAGAAGAAGAAGAAGAGGGAAAAAAAAAAGATCTGCAACCCAGAAGAAGAAGAAGAAGAAGGAAGAAGAAGAAGAAAAAAGAAAGAAAAGAAAAATCGAATCTACAACCCAGAAGAAGAAGAAGAAGGAGGAGGAAGAAGAAATCTAGAAGAAGAAGAAGAAGAAGAAGAAGAAGAAGAAGAAAAACCGAATTTGCAACCCAAAAGAAGAAGAAGAAGGAAGAAGAAGAAGAAGAAAAAACAAAAAAAAAACCCCATCCCTCCCAACCCAGAAGAACAAGAATCTACCACAAAATCAGTCCAAAAATCATCTCAAACTCAAACTCCCCATCTCAAATTATTTTCGAAATTCACCTACATTGAAATCCCAAAAATATGGAGTTCGCGGTCGCGGGACCCGGGGAGGGGGGCGAACTGGGTTTGGGTTGTTGTTTTTTTTCTTTCTTTTCTTATTCTTCTTCTTCTTCTTCCTCCTCCTCCTTCTTCTTCTTCCTCTGGGTTGTAGTTTTTTTTTTTTTTTTCCTTCTTCTTCTTCTGGGTTACGATGAGGTCGCACTTGGTACGATGACAAGTGCCTTCGCCCATGAGCGGTAGGTCTCGGGTTCGAGACTTGGGAGCAGCCTCTCCATAAATGGGGGTAAGGCTAGCCGACATTCACCTCTCCCAGACCCTGCGTAAAGCGGGAGCCTTGTGCACTGGGTACGACCTTTTTTTCTTCTGGGTTACAGATTTTTTTTTTCTTTCTTCTTCTGGGTTGGGGGCGGGAATTTTTTTTTATTTTAATTTTTTCAACTTTTATTTAATTAACTATTTTAATATTTTTAATGATACGTGGCACCCAATCATTGTCCACATGGGTGCCACATCATCACTTAACGGGAGTATTAACAGTTTGACAAACAGATGTATGAGACTATCCTAAAATTAACACTTTAGGTATGACTCTAGGACGAAAAAAATTTGATATACTAAATGTTGAAAACCATGAAATATGAGGGTAGTAAACAGAGTTTAACCCTAAAAAATAATAATAGTACCGTGTTCAATTTTTAGAAATAGTCAATACTCATTTTAAAAAATAGCGTAGTTCCTGGGTCATAATGTGTAGTAAACCAGTTCTTTTGTCATGATGTGTTTTCCAATTAAATGAGGTTTAAAAAGACCTGGTACAACTAAATAAATCATAATTATGTACCACATATATCTAAAATGTTGTGACATATGTTCTTATCAATATGTGATTGTGTAAATCCTAAGAAGAGATAGAATAAGAATCCTTTGGGATATAGAAGATCTTTCCTAATATACTTTGTATTACTTGGAGAGCAAGTTTCTCTCCTTCTTATTACTATAAGGCACAAGAACTGGGGAATTAACACACAATTCCTCAAGAGAACTGGGGAATTAACCACAATTCCTCAAGCCTATTCTCCAATCTCTTTCTCTTCCCTTTGCCGCACCTCTCTATTAAATATAGGCCACAACACGTTATCAGCACACTCTTCACGTTGTGCTAAAAAAGAATTTATTCATCTTTGATCAAGTGATTATTACGTTTCAATTATTTTTAATTGATTAAATTTTGATTTTATTGAATTCATATGCTTTTATTGATTCAATTTATTTTTCTTATGTTGAACATGATACAAGCTTTGAAGATGGAAAGCCGAAATTGAAGAAATAATTTTATGCATCAAACCAATTCATCAATATCATCACGCAATCAGGTTCTTCCAAAACAACGGTTTTTATCTTGATAGTTTTACAGCCCTGATAGCATGAACATTCATCATAATGCATGACCCAACTTTACGTTTTTCGAATTTTAGATTCTACATAAATTGTGTATATCATAATCCTACTTAATTATGTGAATTGATATTTCTATGAATATATTGAATATGCATACAATTGAAAAAAAAAATTAAACTAGGGTTTCAAAAAACCCAACCTAGCGAGCTGCAGCCTTTTTGAGCCACGCCATCATAAAAAGACACAGAGCTGCGAGGCACCAGAGCATCACCCATGTTGCACTGAGAACCTGAGAAAACGACACCATTTTGGTGTCACTCCCAACCCAGAAAAGCCCAGCCTCGCCTGAAGCTAGACTACAGCTTTGCATCCTTCTTTCTGGACACCACGACCTGCAGTTGTGTTAGTTTGGGTTTTCATCGTCAACTGCAATGATGTTCTTTGAATTTCAGTTGAAATTCATCGAAATCATAGATTCCCGAATCGAATCCCCTGGGTTCTACCCTTCCCTGACATTGAGGATCCTCCTCCGTCGTTTAGACTGGTTCATCGATGAATCATCATGCATTGAAACTCACTCCCCAGGTTTCCCAACCAAGACACCGTCGCCGAAAGCGGCGGCACTGACTTCCTTCGCTGGTGAACACACCCAGTGTTGCTGGGGTGCTTCTTGGTCCAGACCTGAGCCCTATTGGGCTTGTTCTCGTTTGGCCCGCATCGCAAGCCCATTTGGGCTTTAACTTGTCACCAGCCTTTTAGGCCTTGTTGGCTTGCTTCTTTTCGGCCCGCAAAATAGTTAAGCTATTATGGGCTTCTATTTTCTTCCCCTGCACCTTGCCACACCCGATCAGCGCCCACGTATGGCTTTTGTTGATTTAGGTCTGCAGCGCCCTTCTTTTATTTTTGGGTATGTATGGGCCTGACCTGCTGGCCCGAATAGACCCCAGCCCCATTTTTTTTGGGTTTGGGCTCCCAGGTTCCATTTTTTTTTTCAAAAAGCCACCATGGGCTTTGGACCAATGCCTTGGGCCACCAATTATAGTGCCTATTTTTTTAGGCTTTATGGGTTTTTAAATTTTTTCGCCCAACTTTTAATTTTGACCTCGAAGTCCAAATAATTAAATTATAAAATCTATACATATTTGCATATTTTCTTGTTGCATATTTTTGTATATATTGCGTTTGTTTGCAGGTATTATGAACTTGAAGTTCATAATTCCGAACCCGAAGTTTTAGAAAAGTGCCATCGAAACCTGAAGTTTCTTAACGTGCAACACTCATGTTGAGACCCGAAGTTCTCCATGCTTAAATCCGTTTAAACCAAACCATGTCTTAGAACATGAATGTTCTAACTTTGATGTTTATGGAAATTTTATTTCCTAAAACACCAATCATATTCTTGTTTGTGCCATTCAGCATATTGTTGAACTGTAACAAGTTCGATTTCACTGATTTGGAAGTTTCGAATAAGAAACTACTTTATGTGGATATAAGACGTGACACCTCGCTTGACTACGACTAGCTGGAAAATCATTGTAGTCAGTTATGGTGTGGAAAAGCTGAATAAGCCTCTGCCATGATCTTCATTCGAAGATTCATGCCTGAAGCATATCAAATGGAATTACCTCACTGCCGAGGACTTCATGGCTCTTTGACTCGTTATGGACCGTTTCCAATCATGCAAAGATAAATTCTTGCCTAAATCAAAACATGATTGAAACCTTTACGTTCATGAATAGGTACAATTCTAAAGTTTATATCTGATCGATTTTTTGACTGGAAGAAAATCTTTCTCGTCCTTCTATATCTAAATTGCTCTTGAAGTAGCAGTATAGAGAGCATATGTCACCAAATTCTCAGATCTGATTACTACCATATTTGTGAAAGAATGGTACCCCAACAATTCGGCTGGGAGCTAGCGAACGGTATAGACCTAGTTTCAGCTGGAGTCTACAAAATGGTGGTGTCCTGCTTTGGCAGGGATACACTGACATGCATGCTTTGCTTCGGTAGAGATGCACCGATGGGCATGCTCTGCTTCAGCAGAGATGTATCGAATATTAGTGCTTTGCTTCGACAAAGGCTACCAAGCAGACCTCTCCAGTTTCTGTTGCAACCTACCGAACCCAAGTCTGGGTCTGTCTTTCTCTCACAATCCCATTTCGAGTTTGTTTTACAACATATGGTAGAATCAAGCCTGCCAAGAGGTAGTATCACGCCCGAAGCATGATCCTTGGCACCTAAAAAACTTCAAGAATAAGGGATAGTATTCCCAAACCTTAACCCTGTAGAATCTAATTCAGTTTTGATGAAATAAAGCGTTGGTTATGCACTTTTATGTGCTTTTACCTATGTTGTTAAGGAGTACCATTCCCGTAGTCAATCTGTGAGACTAATTTTGCTCCACTTAATACATTTAGAAGAACGAAATTTTCCATGGAAGGCCGTATTGGGCGAACCGCCTTGTATATTTGGTTTAATTTATGAATAATTTATTTTTTTCTAGGATTTAAGATTAGTGTTTGAATGTCATTATTATTCTTGAATAAGAGTTAATTAATGAAAATTTTCTTGAATAAGAGTTATTTAACGAAAATTACCACATGTGACTACAATTAACTCATGCTTAGGTATGTTTTGTGGGGAAGTTAGCTATCTGGTTCTATGCTAACTTATTACCTAATCATCCCCTGACAACCTTTTAGGCGTATCCAACCTGATTATGGGGCATGGCACTTTCCTATATTGTCTAATGGTACTAATTTTACCATAAAGGGAATCCTTATACTCATTCGTTCCGAAATAACGCCATTTTTTGAGCTTTAAGGATATTCGAGAGAATTATTACCATATTGAAGCCAATATAGAAAAATAGAGTAAAATTCCTTAGCATATTACCATATTGCACTTCCTACGAATATAGCCAAAATGCATATTCTAGAGAGGATAGAACGCTTAACGAATGGATATACCCATTCAGGCCCACTATGTGGCAAGCTAGAAGCCCGCGAATCCAAAGTAATTTTATGGATGAACGTTTGGATAACTAGGATGATCTGTGATGCACCATTTTGGGCATCTTCTTACTATAAGTAAAGACATCATACTGATGTGAAATATTCTAACACTCAAATTAAACCCTATTGTTGACAATTGTAGTAAAGATATAAGTAGGGATCGTTCTAGACTGGGGATTAACTAGGGATGCTAATCTACTAAAAACTGACTTAAGAACACAAACATAAACTTAAAAACAGAAAACTAGACTCTAAGACTCTTAACTAGACTTATATGACTCAAAACAAACTGAACTAACTCAAAACAGTACAAAACAATAAAAGAGACTCAAAATTGACTCTAAAGAGTTATTTGGACGAATTTAAGACTTACTTGACTCAAAACACTAAATTGGACAGATTCAAACACTCTTCTAACTAATCTAACACAGTTAATTAAAGGGGGGATTGACTTGGACGAAATTAACTAAAACAAATAACTTGCATAAACAAAGCAAGGTAAAAACAAATTTAGGTGAATTCAAGGGTGAAAAGCTAGCTAGAGGATTCTTCTCCACACATGAAACATATGCAACATAAATTGATTTCCAGTATTGTTTCTTTAAACCATGAATGACAATGCCCCAAATTAATCGTGAAAAAGCACAAATTAACTTTCAGATTTTCCTAAGTTCATTGAATTGGATGGAATACGCATCGGCAACCAAATTATTCTTCTCAAGTTCCCTATATGAACAACATGATAGAGATACAATCAAAGATCATTAAGTTCTATGAAAATCATAAGCATTGACATGACATTCATAACTATGAACTGCATGATACTCCTACCATTGATTTACCTAACACAATTGTGACTAGCAACCTCCACTACTTGTAAATATAAGTTCATAACAACTAAGTGAAACTCCCTTATACTTTAGCATCAGATTCATGCATGAAAATGAAGTGTGCACCCCTAATCAACATACATAAATAAGTTCTCAATCAATCAGATAAGTAAACCACATTCATGTTTTACGAAACAAAAACTGAAGGTAATCAATTCATATCAAATATATGTCCATGGCTTCGAATTCACCTCTAACTAATAAGAAAATTAGTTACACATGTTCATAACAATTGAAAAGCAATCTGAAATAAACATGGAAACAAAACAAGGGAAGAAAGAACTCTAGAAACTCCAAAGGATGCAGGTAGGCTTGCAGCACACTCATCCTTAACTCCAAAGGATGCAGGTAGGCTTGCAGCACACTCATCCTTCTCCAATGGAAGCCACGGCAAAGTCTTGTCCTCTCTCCTCTGCGGCAAAATATGGATTTCTGAATAAGTGGTGGTGTAGAACGAATTATGGTGTGGTGGGTTGTGTTTTTGCGGTTGAAAGGGGTGTAGAATTATATGGGGGTGGTGGTGCGAAATTATGGCTGAAAACACATGTTTATATCCTAGGGTTTTGACAAATTCTGATGGGAAAAGGCTTAGGATTTTCGATAAAGGCTTGGGCCTCAATCCAAGGGGGAAAAGAATTAGGGTTTGTGCAGATTTTAGGTTTCTATAAGGGTTTGGGGCGCCACTTTTGTAGGGAATTCTAGAAACAATGTTATGTGGCTGATTTCTAGAAGAACAAGGCCTAAAAACATGTAGCACCAATGTAGGAACAGATAAGACCTTCTAGAAAGGTTTCTAGGTGATTTAAATCAGAAATTAACTCCCCTTTGTAGCAGGAATTAAGTTAGGAAAAGATTAAGATATGATAGGATAAGATAAGGTTAGTTACAGTTTGGATAAGATAAGGCAGTTTGGATAAGGTTTGGATAATGTTCCTTCTTTCTTGCTAATTCCTTATCTTCCAAGTCTTGAAATAATATCTCCAGATTTGTAGCATATTCCTAGCCTCATTTAAGCACAAAAAACATCCATCCAACTTGCTCCATATGCATGCAATCTATTTCAGCCCAAAACTGCACCAAAATGCACTTTCTGGCCAATTTTTCCATTAAGACCTACAAACACACAAAAATAGCTTAAAACACTATAATAAGTAGAGAACTAGCTAAGTAAATGCAAGAAAACAAGCTAATTAAGTCGCATAAATATGCTCCTATGAAATTCCCCCATACTTAGCTTTTGCCAGTCCTCGAGCAAAACAAACAAAACAAGACCTAAACCTTCCAACGTTTACCTCAGGGATTTCCAATGAAACGTGACATGTTAAAAATCACTACTTACATAGATTTTAGCCATCCTTACTCTTGAGCACATACTTAATCACAGTCACCACTTACTAGCTCGCATTTAATCAATTAAAACAATATTTTTGAATGTAGTAACATGCCTTAGAGAATTCACTCAATTCCTCACCGGATATACTCTTTATTTTCACTCAGATTTTCTGACTACACTCCCTATACTAGGTATATGTGAGAAGGTTGATGTAAATATGTAGACTAAACACTCACATATGTTTTTAAACAAAGAAAGCACTTTCTGGAGTTATTAACATAAACATGTATATGATCTCATGAACGGAATGCTACTACTTAGACGCGAGAACCAGGGATACCATATGCTCGTACCAATTTCAAACTCCACCTATTGAAACACATAACAATCAAGATAGAAGTCTAAGGGTTGTAACAGGGCTAAGGGTATTGGCTAACAAAGAAGGGTAAGGAAAAATAAACGTTCTTAAAGCAATAGTAAGCAAAGCAATGAAATCAACTTGGCATTCACTCTTGAATGCAGCAAATAATTTGAAACACTAAGGGGATTTCGTACACTTAGGGTCATATTCAAACTTTTTAGACCCTTTCTTCAACAACCAATACTTGTGAGTTCATTCTCACTTATTCCACAATTTTTTCTTTCTTTTTCTTCTTTTTCACGTTTTGTTCTTTTTTTTTTCTTTTATCTTTTTTTTTCTTTTCAAACCTGTGCATATATCCTTCCCCCACACTTGATTTCTGCAATATGTTTGATCAAAAGGAATTCTCTCTAAGTCATGCTCTACTATACTTTAAGAACAAGGGTATGGATAGTCCTATTCTAGGCTAGGTAAGGATAATGTGGGCTAACAAAGAAAATAGGCTAACAAAGGCTCAAAGGGGTTAAACCTACAATAAGAATGCAAAGGGATACGACTTTTTTTTGCTCTGGTTTTATCTACTAACAACTTCATCTTGTTATATGTTATGCACTCAATTTTAAGCTTTGAATGAAATAGGAATGAGTTCTAGTATTTGGAACTAAAGTGATAAAACGCATTCTAAGTAGCAACCAAGCAAAGAAATAATGAGATCATGCAACGACTTTAGAAAACAAAAATTCACAGATTAATAACTCTCCAAACAAAGGTATAGGCTCAAGTTTCTCAGGGTTGTAGCGTTAGTTTGAGTTCCTTCCTTCAAGCATGTTACAAAAACTGATTTTTTTCTTTTGTGATTACATGTGAATTTGTAAACGTTAACTACAACCAAGCATAAACCAAAGAGCATATCAAACTTCCACCCATGTTTGTAACTTTCTTTAACAGTCATGGAATTAAAAACCAAATCCTCATCATTGTGTTGAAAGGTACCCTAAGACACACACAAACAAAACAAAACAACTCTAAAAACGACTATTTTTGGGTTTTTCAAAACTTTTTCGATTTTTTCTTTCTTTTTCTGTTATATGACATAAAAACACTTCAAAACACAATAAAAACACTTAAAAACAGTGAGTAACAATTTTTAGAAGTGATAGGTGGTAAAAACCAAAAAATATGGCATAAAAAACATGAAAAACAATCTGTTTACCCTCCCACACTTAAACCAAACATTGTCCTCAATGTTTCAAACATAGACTCACACATAAACAAACAAACGGCATAACTAACAAACACGACAATCATTGCAAAGTAAAAGCAAGAAAGAGTAGGGTTTAAGAACGCAAATCTGGTTATGGGGCTAGAATTCCTTTATTTCCTCGTTTGAACACATGGGTTGCCTCCCAAGAAGCGCTTGCTTTAATATCTTCCAGCCGAACGATACCTCCATTTAAGCTCCATTGTAGTCCACGGCATGGAGGGGTACATCCTCCCCGATATGTTCCTCAAAATTTCTATACAGTGGATCTATGAACGGCAGGGGATAGTGATCTTTCCTCATTGTGGCGTTCAACTTCCTAAAGTCAATGTAAAGTGTCCCACCACCTTAAATTCGATTGGGTACCTGCAGCAAAGATGCTAACAACCTATTAATGGAAATGGGAATAGGAATAGGTGGCTCACCGATGTACTGTAATGAAGGTTCAAAAGTGGCAACACTATCAACAAATGCATGAGAGGTGCTCTCGGCCAGATTGGGTGTTTTGAGGATAGTGGGGTGTTTCTTGTGCTCCACTCCACTTCCCTCTTCGATGGTGGTGCTAGATTCCTCCTTCTTGATTGGTGAAGAACGTTCTTGCCCTATATTTTTAACTACATCAATGGCAAAACAAGAACAAGCATCATTAGGCTTCTCCACAAAGTCAGAAACATTAAAATTAATCATGTCACCACCAAACGCCATAGTGACTGCTCATTTGGCCACATAAATCTTGGTTTGAGCTGTTTTCATGAAAGGTCGTCCAAGTAAAAGTGGCAATGATGGAGAGTGGGCTGAATCCTCCATTTCAAGCACGTAAAAATCTGTAGGAAAAATCAAATGGTCTACCTGCACCAAAACATCCTCCAAAACTCTTTTTGGATATGCATTAGAATGATCGGCTAATTGGATAATAACTCCATCATTTTTAAGCTCTCCTAGATTCATAGATGCATAAATAAAATATGGCATGACATTAATGGAAGCACCTAAATCTAGCATGGCATGTTCAAACCTTGTATTACCAATTACGCAAGGGATAGTAAAACTACCTGGATCTTTGCATTTAGGTGGCAGCTTTCTTTTCAACATTGCAGAGACATTCTCACTTACATGTACCACCTCTTTCTCCCGAATCCGTTTCCTTGTTGTACAAAGCTTCTTAAAAAACTTGGCATACTTCAAGATTTTCTTTATAGCATCAAGGAGCGAGATATTGACATGCACCTTCCTAAACATCTCCAGAATGTCTTTTTCCTTCTCTTTGTTCTTGGCTTGCATAAATCTGCTAGGAAAAGGCACATTCGGAGGAATAACGTTAGAAACAATTGAATTTGGAACCACCTTACCTGAGTTGGACGACTTAAGTTGCTTAAGTGGCTGCGGCAAGGGTTATGCTACCCTTGTCGTGGGCTTGTCTTTCTCCTCCTCTTCAATCAGCAACCTTTCATCTTCCCTTTGACTTGATTTGGATGGTTGTGGGTTAGTTCCAACTTCCGTTCCACTTCTTAACGTGATGGCCTTGGCAGTTTCAAATCCTCTCATTGGATTTGCAACAGTTGAACTAGGCAATTTGCCTTGTTCTCTAAATTGCCCAAGGAACTCTGAAATATGCCCTATTTGCTTCTCCAATTCATCCACCTTTTTGGCGTGAGTTTGCATTGCTTGAGTTTGATTTTGAACTCCCTGCGCCAAAGTGGTTAATATTTGAACAATTTGATCATTATCCATGGACGAACCTGTTTTTGGTTGGGCAGATTGTGATTGAGGTTAAGTTGGTGCATATGGCCTTGCAAACATCCCAAGGGGTGTTTGTCGAAATCCCTCTTGTTGTTGAGGTTGTTAAGACTCCTTCCACCTTATATTTGGATGATCTCTCCAGCCCGGATTGTAAATGTCGGCGTATGGATCATATTTGGGCTGATTTTGGCCTTGATAACCTATGGCGTTGGCACTTTCCCATCCTCAATTTTCTATCAATAGAGGACATTGATCATTGAGGTGCCCTTGCATAGAGCACACGCCACACACTTGGTGTAATTCTTTGCACTTTGCATCCATCGACAACCTATGACACAAGAAGAGTGAGATTAGCCAATTGAGATTGAATTTCAGATATTGCACTTACCTCATTCACATGTTGTTGCCATGGGGGCTCCCTTTGTTCAACTCCTTCATATTGTTGTGCATTCAAGGCGCGGTTGGCAATTAAAGTTTTGGCAGCAACCGGTGTTTTGTCAACCAACGCACCACCCACTGAAGCATCAAGCATTTGTCTCTCAATTGGAAGAAGTCCTTCGTAGAAATATTGAATCAAAAGTTCTTCCTTCATTTAATGTTGTGGGCAGGATGCAACTAATGTTTTAAAACGCTTATAATACGCTGGAAATAACTCTCCTTGGTTTTGTTGAATGCCACTAATCCTCTTCCTCAAAAGAATGACTCTTGAAGTTGGGAAGAATTTCTCTAAGAATGCTCTTTTCATGCTTTCCCAAGAAGTGACGGTTCCAAGTGCCAATTCGTACAACCAATCCTTAGCCTTTTCCAAAAAAGAGAATGGAAAATCTTTCATCTTTAAAATGCTCCCATCGATGTTAATTGGTGTCATTCTTGAACAAACAACTTCGAATTCCTTCAAGTACTTGTTTGGATCTTCCATGGACAGCCCATGGTATTTGGGAATATGATGCAGCAATCTTGACTTCAATTCGAACTCATCGGTCTTTCCTTGGGCAGCCACAGGGTATTGAATGCAAAGGGGCACGACGTTGTCTAACCCTGAGGCTGAAAGTTCTTTGATTGTACGATTATCCGTTGCCATGAATTGTTCTTCTTCTTCTTCTTCTTCAAATTCAGAATCTGAACTAGGGGGACTTGGTTTAGGTTGCTTCCTCTTTCTTCTAAAAGTTTGTTCAAAATCGTTGTCAAATTCCAAGATGTTTGAACGAATAGGTTGAGAACTACGAGTCATAAACTAGTACTTGAAACAAGGAACACAAACAACTCAGGAACCAAGTAGAATGCACGGCAAAGACAAACATAAACACAAACACACACACACACACGGGCACACAAATCTGACCACACGGACACACTTTGACACGACTCAAACAAAAGGGATTAGCAAGTTTGCTAATCCCCGGCAACGGCGCCAAAATTTGGTGTGAAATATTCTAACACTCAAATTAAACCCTATTGTTGACAATTGTAGTAAAGATGCAAGTAGGGATCGTTCTAGACCAGAGATTAAATAGGGATGCAAATCTACTAAAAACTGACTTAAGAACACAAAACTAGACTCTAAGACTCTTAACTAGACTTATATGACTCAAAACAAACTAAACTAACTCAAAACAACACAAAACAATCAAAAAGACTCAAAACTGACTTTAAGAGTTATTTGGACGAATTTAAGACTTACTTGACTCAAAAAAATAAATTGGACAGATTCAAACACTTTTCTAACTAATCTAACACACTTAATTAAAGGGGGGATTGACTTGGACGAAATTAACTAAAACAAATAACTTGCATAAACAAAGCAAGGTAAAAACAAATTTAGGTGAATTCAAGGGTGAAAAGCTAGCTAGAGGATTCTTCTCCACACATGAAACATATACAACATAAATTGATTTCCAGTATTGTTTCTTTAAACCATGAACGACAATGCCCCAAATTAATCGTGAAAAGCACAAATTAACTTTCAGATTTTCCTAAGTTCATTGAATTGGATGGAATACGTATCGGCAACCAAATTATTTTTCTCAAGTTCCCTATATGAACAGCATGATAGAGATACAATCAAAGGTCATTAAGTTCTATGAAAATCATAAGCATTGACATAACATTCGTAACTATGAACTGCATGATACTCCTGCCATTGATTTACCTAACACGATTGTGACTAGCAACCTCCACTACTTGTAAATATAAGTTCATAACGACTAGGTGAAACTCCCTTATACTTTAGCATCAGATTCATGCATGAAAATGAAGTGTGCACCCCTAATCAACATACATAAATAAGTCTTCAATCAATCAAATAAGTAAACCACATTCATGTTTTACGAAACAAAAATTGAAGGTAATCAATTCATATCAAACATATGTCCATGGCTTCGAATTCACCTCTAACTAATAAGAAAATTAGTTACACATGTTCATAACAATTGAAAAGCAATCTGAAATAAACATGGAAACAAAACAAGGGAAGAAAGAACTCTAGAAAATCCAAATGATGCAGGTAGGCTTGTAGCACACTCCTCATTCTCCAATGGAAGCCAAGGCAAGGTCTTGTCATCTCTCCTTTGAGGCAAAATATGGATTTTTGAATGGGTGGTGGTGTAGAACAAATTATGGTGAGTTGGGTGGTGTTTTTGCTGCTGAAAGGGGTGTAGAATTATATGGAGGGTGGTGGTGCAAAATTATGGCTGAAAACACATATTTATAGCCTAGGGTTTTGACAAATTCTGATGGGAAAAGGCTTAGGATTTTCGACAAAGGCTTGGGCCTCAATCCAATGGGGAAAAGATTAGGGTTTATGCAGATTTTAGGGTTTCTAGAAGGGTTTGGGGCACCACTTTTGTAAGGAATTCTAGAAACAATGTTATGTGGCTGATTTCTAGAAGAACAAGGTCTAAAAACATGCAGCACCAATGTAGGAACAGATAAGGCCTTCTAGAAAGGTTTCTAAGTGATTTAAATTAGAAATTAACTCCCCATTGCAGCAAGAATTAAGTTAGGAAAATATTAGGATAGGATAAGATAAGATAAGGTTAGTTACAGTTTGGATAAGATAAGGCAGTTTGGATAAGGTTTGGATAATGTTCCTTCTTTCTTGCCGATTCCTTATCTTCCAAGTCTTGAAATAATTTCTCCAGATTTGTAGCACATTCCTAGCCTCATTTAAGCACCAAAATCGTCCATCCAACTTGCTCCATATGCATGCAATCTATTTCAGCCCAAAACTGCACCAAAATGCACTTTCTGGCCAACTTTGCCATTAGGACCTACAAACACACGAAAATAGTTTAAAACACTATAATAAGTAGAAACTAGCTAAGTAAATGCAAGAAAACAAGCTAACTAAGTCACACAAATATGCTCCTATCACATACCTAGATACGTATTATACCTTAGCACCCTCCATTTTTTTACAACGGATTCGAAAAGGAGTATTTTTGGACTAATTCAACCACTCTACAGACTATTTAGATACTTTATAGTATCGGTTGATACTTCTACACGTTAGTCACACGTGTGGCTGGTGTCCACAAGCTGCATTCTCCATAATGGTGGCTCAGATTAACAAGATGAGGGCTCACCACCCTAATTATCTGATCAAATTTATTTGATTTGATAAGTTTGAGAATTTACATCGAAAACTTTCGATGGATATTGCATGTTGGTTGGGATTTCAAGTTGCACATCAAGTACCCCATGTTCATACCCAGAACGACCCAACAGAAGCATTCATTAAACGCTTTCAAATGATTGCGTGATCAATTGGTCATACGTACCAAGTTCCTGATCTCTGCTTGGGGCCATGCAATATTGCAAGGAACCTTGTTGGTCAACCTGAGGCCCGTCACAACCCAACCTTATAAAGCACGTGTCAGTTGGTTACTAGATCCGAACCCGACATATCGAATATGTGCGTCTTTGGTTGTGCGGTCTATATGCCATTTGTGTCGCCCTTATGTACAAAAGAACAAAGGGGTCCTTAGGGAAGGATGGAAATCAATGTCAGTTATTATTCTTCTTCTAATATTCGTTACTTAGAACCTTTGACAGGCGATCTCTTTACCGCTTATTTTACGGATTGTCACTTTTATGAGACAGTCTTCCCGTCGTTAGGAGGAGATAAAAACGTCAATGTTCCTAAAGAACGACGCAAATTATCGTGGACATCCCCACTATGTCTCATCTTGATCCCAATCTAGATCGTCAGAGTATAACCAGACACTTCTTCTAATCTAGCAAAAGTGACGAGGTCACACATACCAGCTGCAAATGTGCCTGCAAAGATGTGTACCAAATGTACGATTGACCTTCGTCCTGAAAATAGGAACGCCATTACCATGGCCGACCCTCGTACATTGGCGGCTAGCCAATCAATCTATCATGCGCCAAAAGCATGGCAGATCACTCGATTCGAGGATTCACTTCCCCAAAATTGGAGGAACATGGCACAAACAAATCTGCCCCTCGATTGTTGTCTCAATCCTTTTCATCTCATGAGATTAAATCCGGATTACTCCTGAGACCTAAAGTTCTTGATCTAGTATACTAGTTTGGATGAGATATGGAATTGGAATGAGATTATCATAGATGATGTTTCATTTATATGGTAACTACTGATATAAATGAAAAGCGACGATAACGAACCGCGTTCCGTTGATTAATGTCAATATAGAACTGATTAGTCAACTAAAAGAATCAATTGATGACAAATGAGATGCATGAAATAGTGTGAATGACACCTTGTGGCACAAGGTTTCTTTCATACACTACGTGATTAATTGTAGCATTACAAATGTGGTTGTAGTATCTCTGGGATCCTAATACGAACCCTACATGAAGTTTCCAAATGACTTACACGTATTGATTCAAATAATTCTAGACCATAAGAACATCCTCTCGGTTCTCAAGAGGCCTTCACTTTACGGATATAGAATTATCTGGGGGGATGAGGTATACCTGTCTAAGTGAATATTTGATCAGTTAGGGATATATGCCCCTACGTGTACAAAATCTGAAATTGCTAGAGTTGAGAATACTAACTCACACCTAAAGTCAGAATTTAAGATAAATGATCTTAGGAGAACTTGACA
Organism: Malus domestica; assembly: GCF_042453785.1. Lineage (NCBI taxonomy): Eukaryota > Viridiplantae > Streptophyta > Magnoliopsida > Rosales > Rosaceae > Malus > Malus domestica. Next base: position 20,566,407 of record NC_091674.1, on the reverse strand, counting down.
TTACCTCAATTTGAAGTTTCAAGCTAGTTCTGATGGTATTCTGGTCCACCACTCGAACTAAACCAGAAGGTGTTACGTCTAAAGTATACCCTGATCGTCTGTATGCTAGATGCAAATGAGACCTTTACAGAGGGTATGGAGCATAAAGTTCCATATTGGAACGTGAGGAAGCCATATCTAAATACCATGGGCGTTTGTTGTACTTAGCTCAAATGCACTAGGATCAGATATATTATGTGCTGATAGTCTTTCAGCATAAAAACTCCGCCTATGTCTTACATGGCCGGTCCCAAGCCCGGATAAAGGAGGAGGGGGAGGGCGTCAGGTAGTCGACAGCCGGCACTCCATGATCACGTCGAATCCTTATGAAAATGAATCCAGAACAAAATCGCGCTAAAGCTAGGGCGTCACCCGTAAGTGGCGCGCTGTGTGGCCCGAGCACAGTGATAAGTGAGCAAGGGTCGCTGTATCTCCATCGGCACCCGGATGCAGTGTTAAATGAGCAAGGGGACCATAGAAACTTCTTTTCGAACGACTCCACTCAAAGTTGTTTGGGAGCATATGCTCCTATCAACTTTACCCGGGACACACAAAAGAAGTACTTTGATCCTATTAGACGGGGGAGGGTGAAGAAGCTAGGACAGAAGGGTAGAGTTCAAGAGAGCAAAATGCGTTTAGGAACGTGGAATATAGGAACCTTAACGGGAAAATCTATGGACGTAGTGGAAGTTATGGTGAGGAGAAGGATAAATATTATGTGCCTACAAGAAACTAAGTGGGTTGGTAGTAAGGCAAAGGATCTAGAAAACTCAGGGTTTAAACTTTGGTATTCGGGCACAAATAGAACGAGAAACGGTGTTGGCATCATCGTGGACAAGACCTTGGTACAAGATGTTGTAGATGTCAAGAGGGTAGGAGATAGAATCATGGCAATCAAGATTGTAATAGGACAAGAACTTATCAATGTGATTAGTGCGTACGCACCTCAAGTAGGGTTGGATACGAGTTCGAAGGAGAAATTTTGGGAAGATCTTGGAGACTTGGTGCAAGGAATTGCTCAGACGGAGAAGTTATTTATAGGAGGAGATTTAAATGGACACGTGGGCAGGGAGACAGGCAACTATGGAGGTTTTCATGGTGGCCATGGTTTTGGGGAGAGAAACGAGGATGGGGAAGCTATCTTGGATTTTGCAATGGCATATGATCTCTTCTTAGCCAACACCTTCTTTAAGAAGAGAGAAGAACATGTGATCACCTACAAGAGTGGGTCGTCAAAAACACAAATAGATTTTCTTCTAATGAGGAAAGGGGATCGTATAACTTGTAAGGATTGCAAAGTTATACCAGGAGAGAGCGTGGCTAATCAACATCGCTTGTTGGTGATGGATGTACATATCAAAAGAGTAAGACAAAATAACAAGACTTGGAAGTGCCCAAGAACTAGATGGTGGAATCTAAAAGAAGAAAAACAACGAAGAAGATGCCAAATGAGTGGCGAACGAGCACTTTGGTGCCTATCTACAAGAATAAGGGCGACGTACAAAATTGCATGAACTATAGGGGTATTAAGCTAATGAGTCATACAATGAAGCTCTGGGAGAGAGTCATTGAGCATAGATTGAGGCAAGAGACACGGGTTTCGGACAACCAATTCGGGTTCATGCCAGGGCGCTCAACCATGGAGGCAATCTATCTCTTACGAAGATTGATGGAAAGATATAGAGATGGGAAAAAGGATTTACACATGGTCTTTATAGATTTGGAAAAAGCGTATGATAGGGTCCCAAGAGACATTCTTTGGAGGATTTTAGAGAAGAAAGGAGTACGAGTAGCATATATCCAAGCTATAAAGGATATGTATGAAGGAGCAAAGACCGCCGTAAGAACTCATGAAGGACAAACCGAAAGCTTTCCCATAACTGTAGGATTACATCAAGGCTCATCCTTAAGTCCTTACCTTTTTGCGTTGGTAATGGATGAGTTAACAGGACATATTCAAGATGATATTCCTTGGTGTATGCTTTTCGCAGACGATATAGTGTTGATAGATGAAACTCAGGAAGGGGTAAATGCAAAGCTTAACCTTTGGAGAGAAGTGTTGGAATCTAAAGGTCTTCGCCTCAGCCGATCAAAGACAGAATATATGGAGTGCAAGTTCAGTGCAAATGGAGGCCAAAACGAGTTAGGGGTGAGGATCGGAGATCAAGAAATACCAAAGAGCGACCGTTTTCGTTACCTAGGATCTATCTTGCAAAAGAACGGAGAATTAGATGGAGATCTCAACCATAGAATACAAGCTGGATGGATGAAGTGGAAGAGTGCATCCGGCGTGTTGTGTGACCGCCGTATGCCACTGAAGCTCAAGGGAAAATTTTATAGGACGGCAATAAGGCCGGCAATGCTGTATGGCACAGAATGTTGGGCGGTGAAACATCAACACGTACACAAAATGGGTGTAGCGGAGATGAGGATGCTTCGTTGGATGTGTGGGCACACGAGAAAGGATAAGATTAGGAATGAGGATATCCGGGGTAAAGTAGGAGTAGCCGAAATTGAAGGAAAGATGAGAGAAAATCGGTTACGGTGGTTTGGACATGTGCAAAGAAGGCCTACTGACGCTCCGATTAGAAGATGCGACTATGGGACAGAGGTTCAGGGCCGAAGGGGTAGAGGAAGACCTAGGAAAACTTTGGAAGAGACTCTAAGAAAAGACTTAGAGTACTTGGATCTAACGAATGACATGACACAGGATCGAGCACAATGGCGTTCTAAGATTCATATAGCCGATCCCACTCAGTGACTTGGATTTTCCAAGTCTCCAACCAAGAAGTTTTCCTCACTCGGGAAATTAAGGGAACACTACCCCAACCTACATGCTCCACTCAGAAAGCTTCAACATACAAGCTTCAACAAAAGAAAATTCAAAGAACTTAGCGAAGAAGGCTTTGGTGTATTTAACACAATACGTTGAAATGAAGGAAAGCTTATTTATTGATATCCCCGATAAGCTACAAATATGTACATATACATGAGTCAAAATAAACACACAAGAGGGAGCCTTCACAAAGGTTGCTTAGGAGAAGTCTCAGCAGTCGGTAGAGCCCCAGAAAGAGAAGGCACCGGAGGGGGATCATTTGGAGCCTCAGTACTGGACAGAACCCTAGAAGGAGGAGGCATCAGAGGTTGATCATTTGGAGCTTCATTACGCGGTACAGCCCCAGAAGACGAAGGCAATAAATGCCTTTGGAACAAACCCACAAATCTCTGATGATCAAGTAAAACCTGACCATCAGTTTCCTTCATCTGGTCAAGCTTCCTCTTCATGTTTGTAGCATAGTCATGTGCGAGCCGGTGCAACTGTTTATTCTCATGCTTGAGCCATCTAATCTCCTGTTTGAGACTCATCACTTCAGCCGCCAATGATTCAACTTGGCGGGTTCGAGCAAATAGGCGTTGTGCCATATTAGACACAGAACCTGCACACTGAACACTGAGAGCCAGCGAATCCTTAACAGCTAACTCATCAGACCGTTTGGAAAGTAGTCTGTTATCTTTGGGAGTGAGAAGGTTCCTGGCCACCACCGCAGCGGTCATATCATTCTTCATCACGGAATCCCCAACGGTAAGAGGACCAGTTGGGGAGACGAAGGATGGGCGCCATATGTTGTCTGGAGAAGGCGGGGCTGCCTCTTCAACAAGGTTCAAGTCAAAACGACGGTCGGAGGGGCCAGACATTTTCAAAGGTGTTGAAGAGAGAAGAGGTCGGACAAATCAAGATCTTAGAAGTGCAAGAATGAAGCTTCTACTGGTGGAGATTCAAGTGTGCTTTGGAACTTAATGCCAGCCCCTGTAAAAATCTGCACTCGACGGAGCTTCAGAAATCAAAGAGGCGCCTGCTCAGAAATCGAAGAGGCGTTTGCTTTCTCAAAAGCTGGGCTGCTTAGAGATCACGAGGGTTGATCTCAGAAATCGAAGAGCCGTTTGCTTTCTCAAAAGTTGGGCTGCTCAAAGACCACGAAGGCCGATCTCAGAAATCGAAGAGGCGCTCGCTTTCTCAAAAGCTGGGCTCCCTAGAGACCACGAGGGCCGATCTCAGAAATCGAAGAGGCACCTACTTTTCCAGCCTTGTCAGCACCTGTCACACGCACACTCAGCTTTGCGGAAATTATGGGCATTCTGTCAAAGACTTCTGGGGAAGTAGAAAACACATGAATCTTACTGTTCAATCACCCACTTCCCACACGCAACAATAGCTCATGGGTACCACAGATAACTTTGCCAAAGTTCTCTGCCAAAGTTGAGCACGTGAAGCTTGCAGCTCCCACTACATCGCTCTGACCAAGAAGGGTAAAAGAATAGCAAAGAAACAGCACTAACAAAGTTTAGACCCATAAATTTTGAAGGTCTAGCTACCATATTATTACCCACAAGGGTAAAGGAACAGTACCACTGCTGGATAATTGGAAAGTCCATGTATGTCAACCTCTGTGCTTCGTGGCAAGGTAGACTAGCAAACATGCCCAACCTTTACTCACATTCGAGAAAACACTCCCAATAAGATTGCTTGCTCCAAAATCGAAGAGGCACCGTCCTCCGAATCTAAAGAGCCAGACTCCCAACATGACTACTTTCTTAAAAATCGAAGAGAGGGTAAAGGAACAGTACCATTGCTGGATAATTGGAAAGTCCCTGTGTGTCAACCTCTGTGCTTCGTGGCAAGGTAGACTAGCAAACATGCCCAACCTTTACTCACATTCGAGAAAACACTCCCAACAAGATTGCTTGCTCCAAAATCGAAGAGGCACCGCCCTCCGAATCTCGAGAGCCACTCTCCCAACATGATTACTTTCTCAAAAATCGAAGAGACACTGCTCCCCGAATCTCGAGAGCCAGACCCCCAGCATGATTGCTTTCTCAAAAATCGGTGAGGCACCGTTCTCCGAATCAATCGAAGAGGCGCTCGCTTTCTCAAAAGCTGGGCTGCTCAGAGACCACGAGGGCCGATCTCAGAAATCAAAGAGGCACCTACTTTTCTAGCCTTGTCAGCACCTGTCACACGCACACTCAGCTTTGCAGAAATTATGGGCATTCTGTCGAAGACTTCTGGTGAAGTAGAAAGCACATGAATCTTACTGTTCAATCACCCACTTCCCACACGCAACAATAACTCATGGGTACCACAGATCACTTTGCCAAAGTTCTCTGCCAAAGTTGAGCACGTGAAGCTTGCAGCTCCCACTACATCGCTCTGACCAAGAAAGGTAAAAGAATAGCAAAGAAACAGCACTAACAAAGTTTAGACACATAAATTTTGAAGGTCTAGCTACCATATTATTACCCACAAGGGTAAAGGAACAGTACCACTGCTGGATAATTGGAAAGTCCCTGTGTGTCAACCTCTGTGCTTCGTGGCAAGGTAGACTAGCAAACATGCCCAACCTTTACTCACATTCGAGAAAACAGTCCCAACAAGATTGCTTGCTCCAAAATCAAAGAGGCACCGTCCTCCGAATCTCGAGAGCCAGACTCCCAACATGACTACTTTCTCAAAATCGAAGAGAGGGTAAAGGAACAGTACCATTGCTGGATAATTGGAAAGTCCCTATGTGTCAACCTTTGTGCTTCGTGGCAAGGTAGACTAGCAAACATGTCCAACCTTTACTCACATTCGAGACAACACTCCCAACAAGATTGCTTGCTCCAAAATCGAAGAGGCACCGCCCTCCGAATCTCGAGAGCCAGACTCCCAACATAATTACTTCCTCAAAAATCGAAGAGACACTGCTCTCCGAATCTCGAGAGTCAGACCCCCAACATGATTGCTTTCTCAAAAATCGAAGAGGCATCGTTCTCCGAATCTCGAGAGCCAGATACCACAGACCACTTTTTCAAAGTGCTCTGACAGAGTTAAAACATGTGAAACTGGCAGCTCCCACTACCGTGCTATGACCAAGCAGGGTAAAGGAATAGCATTACTACTTGTTGTTAGGGAGACTCCTATATATGTCGACCTCCATCCCCAACGGACAGGCAGACCTGCAAAAATGCTCAACCCTTCATCATATCTGAGAGGGCACTCCCAACAAAGCCTTTCGAAATATTCAGCTTTCTTTCCCCCCGATAATACCTCTGCAAACAAGCTATACTAGAGCAAGAATATCTCATATCATCAGGGTTAAAAGCAAGAGTATCCCATATCATGCTTTTTCCCTGTTTTTTCTTTTGGCCTTGTTTTTACCTGCAAGACAAGGAGAAAGAGAGCAATCAGTCAGCACTTGGAATCAAGCTTCCAGCCAGGAACTGACTGCCTGGAACTCCTTACCTGATTACTTACCTGGCATTGCTCTCGAGTACTCATCTTCAACATCTTATGTTTCCAGGGAAGATTCCGCATCTGCTTGAGGAACAGATAGGGCAAGTGCGAAGGATACAAGGAAGCATGTGGAGACAAGCGTAACAGCACACGTGCCGATACATCCATTACTCTGTCAAAAGCAAAAGTATCCCATATCAGCAGGGTGGAACGTACTCTAGATTTGATGGACTTGTTTTGACCCTCAAATTCTTCAGTCGGCCTTATACTCTGGAGGAAACCAGAAAACCCTCCAGCTCAGTTCAAGAATAAGCCTGTGGAAAGTTACTTCTTCAAAAGCAAAAGTATCTCATATCATCTCTTCTCATTTTTCTTCTCTTTATCCTTCATGCTGCTGCAAGATGGGGAGAAGGTGAACAATCAGTCGGAGCTCTGATTGCTTACCTTGTCTGTCACCTCTTTCAGCAGACCCCCTAGCTCGGCGACTTGGGGGACTCCTACTACATGGTTTGTATCGCGCTTGACCAAGCCTGAAACTACAAGTAAGCTTCAAGTGAAATTGATACATTACCTTGTGCATCTCCACCAGTTAAAGATACCACCCCTGGATGGAGGAAGAGTACTTCCAGAGAAGATGCCACATCTACCTATGAGACAGATAAGGCAAGTCAAGACGACACCACACTCCGATACTTAGAAGTTTCGTGATTACGAGATCATTCTCCCACAATATTTCCTAATGTCATTTGTACTAAATCATTCACTCGTACTCACTAAAGGAGAGCTTGAACCTATGTACTTGTGTAAACCCTTCACAATTAATGAGAACTCTTCTATTCCGTGGACGTAGCCAATCTGGGTGAACCACGTACATCTTGTGTTTGCTTTCCTATCTCTATCCATTTATATACTTATCCACACTAATGACCGGAGCAATCTAGCGAAGATCACAAAAAGCGACCGTTTTCGTTACCTATGATCTATCTTGCAAGAGAACGGAGAATTAGATGGAGATCTCAACCATAGAATACGAGCTGGATGGAAAGAGTGCATCCGACGTGTTGTGTGACCGTCGTAGGCCACTGAAGCTCAAGGGAAAATTTTATAGGACGGCAATAAGGCCAGCGATGTTGTATGGCAGAGAATGTTGGGTGGTGAAGCATCAACACGTACACAAAATGGGTGTAGCGGAGATGAGGATGCTTCGTGGGATGTGTGGGCACACGAGAAAGGATAAGATTGGGAATGAGGATATCCGAGGTACAGTAGGAGTAGCCGAAATTGTAGGAAAGATGAGAGAAAATCGGCTCTGGTGATTTGGACATGTGCAAAGAAGGCCGACTGACGCTCCGGTTCGAAGATGTGACTACGGGACAGAGGTTCAGGGCCGAAGGGGTAGAGGAAGACCTAGGAAAACTTTGGAAGAGACTCTAAGAAAAGACTTAGAGTACTTGGATCTAACGGAGGACATGACACAAAACCGAGCGCAATGGCGTTCTAGGATTCATATAGCCGACCCCACTTAGTGGGAAAAGGCTTTGTTGTTGTTGTTGTTGTTGTTGTTGTTGTTGTAGTCTTTCAGCATAAAGCAACACTGCGCCTACACGCCACCACCAAATTTGGTGTTAAAGATATTTTTCAGTTACTACGGATTTGGGCTTATCTATCCCTATGCATCTCAGAATAGATCACACCCCATTGATCTTCGGAATGATGCCTACCTTGTGGGTTCGCTGAATCAGACCATCTGTCTGATTGCACAAGGTACGTTCCCGCATGGTTATTTCTTTACCATTAAGGAACACCGTAATATCTCAGAGGTCAACCAGATAGACCTTTGTTGCGAAACCTTTGAATCGTTCCAAGACTCACTGTATCTTATCACGTGAGAGATGTAGTCGAGAACTCTTGTTGAGCATATTCAAAATCACTGTGTTTTTCATCCATCGTTAAGTCCCAATAACGATCCATGAAGACAACATTGTATGTATCGACCAGATCATGATACATCCAACAGGTCAACACCAAGCATATTGTGTCTACATCAGCATGAGCATTAGAAGATTGAAGTCAAGCAGTCCAATCCTAGACAACCTTGCCGACATTTACACGGAGTCACTGCCAAAGTCTACCTTGCAAAAGCTTGTCCAAAGATTTGGTATGCGTAACTTTCTCATTTGTGATGCTTGTAGTTTCATTTGGAAGTTTTGTCAAACTTAAGGGGAGTATCCAGAAGTATACTCACTTGACCTTAATGTTCTCTTTTTCCTATGATTAGGAGCATTTTTTCACTGGGTTTTTGCTACCTAATTAGGTTTTGACGAGGCACGCACCCTAGGTTGTTCATACCCTTGTGAGCTCTTCTACTTGCATCCAGAAGACGTATAGTTTTGACTTAATGCAACTTCTTACTTTTCTCCTTTAACTATGAGCTTTTGTCCCACCTTGGGTTTTGCCATAGCGAGGTTTTGAAAGTTTTACCACCCATTCATTCTTCAGTTCGTTTTGAGACTCGCATTCGCTACTTGTGCTGACTAGACGAGATGACTTCATCCACTGCTTCTACATTTGCCTGAAGATCTGATGCGCCATCTACTTGAGTATTTGCACACTCAAGGGGGAGTGTTGTGACATATGTTCTTATCAATATGTGATTGTGTAAATCCTAAATAGAGATAGAATAGGAATCATTTAGGATCTAGAAGATCTTTCCTAATATACTTTGTATTACTTGGAGAGCAAGTTTCTCTCTTTCTTATTACTATAAATAAAGGCACAAGGACTATGGAATTAACACACAATTCCTCAAGCCTATTCTTCAATCTCTTTCTCTTCCCTTTGCAGCACCTCTCTATTAAATATAGGCCACAACATAAACTACATATTAATAAAACTTTCTTTGTCAACCAGAAGAGGGTGAAAAGACTATTTAGTCTTCTATCACAACAAAAAGGTTAAGGGCAGTAAAGTAATTTGACAAAACAAAATTTTGCTTTTTTTGTTTAAGTCTGACCTATAAGTGATTTTAACATCTCTAATATTAAAAATAAATAAATAAACCTCTCTCCCTCTCTCCCTCTCTCCCTCTCTCTCCACTCTCATGTTCTCTCTCAATCTCTTCCTCTCTCCTTCAATTTTCAAAACAAAAATAAATTATCTCACACACACTTTGTGTGTGTGTGTGTGTGTGTGTGTGTGTGTAATAGATGGGAGGATGCATAGAGATTTAAGATAGAGTAGTGCTATATTTATCATCTATTTGTATCATCACTTTTACCATCTCTCTATAGACGTAGGATCCGTCAACGCATATAGGTTTCACCTCTATTAGAGAGATAATACATATAATGATACAAATAGATATAGGAATAATATTTCTTTTTAAGATATATAACTAGTTAGATGTATATTATTTTTCCAATAGAGATTTGAACTATCTCAACATGTTTGTACTGGTGGGAGAATGAAGTAAACCTCCCCATTATATGCATGATTTTCCTCCACACCAATATAATGCCACCTTGGTGGGAGAAAGAAGTAACCTCCCATTATATGCTTTTCTCCTAACCAATATAATGCGACCTTCCACCTGTTTATATAGGCGAGTCTCACTTTCATATACAACTCAATTTGTCAAAGATGTATGATCAACAATGATGGCATCTACATATGGTAGAAATGCTTCTACCATTTCCATTTGTCTTTGATATTTTTCTTTCTTTCTTTCTTTGGATTACGATTGAAATCCGGTTGCTTCAGTATTGTTGGTATTAACTTATTAGAACTTATCAGAGTCGAGTTATGTGGCCTCGCTCATCAACGATGATTTGATTTGGTCTCTCTTTTGGCAATGACATTTTGTGTGCCTCATTTTAGGTCTGTTACATCTGTGTTTTGGTGATAGAGTTGTCCCGTTGGTGCTTATGTTGGTGCCGAGATGCAAATATCTCTAGACCAATGAATTGGCCACCAAAAAAATGTATCATTGTGACAACCCTTGTAATTGTTTTTATTCATTAATGAAAATGCTATCGGTTCTTTTTGTAAAAAAAGAAAAAAGAAAAAAGAGACATGCATACAAATTTAGTGCAAGTGTTTATGGGTTAAAGTCGATGACTCAATTAAAATGTATGAATATCTCCTTAATTAAGAAGACCAACAGGAGTTGGGATGGTTTAATAAGAAAGTATAAATACTTGATCCACTCACATTTCGAAGTGAGAGTGTGAGTCCCTTTGCCACCACCTTGAATAAAAACAAAGAAAATATGACCCACATGCCCACAATTGTAAAGAATAAAACAAAAGAAGAAAGAAAAGCAAATAAATAAATATGGAGTATGTGATCTAACGTAGTAGCATCAAATTTGCACCAATTAAACTTGCTAGCTAGCTAGTTATACAATTATATGTGCACATAGCAGATTAGACTTGCTTAGGTGCCCGGTTAGGCATCTTTTAGGTCGTGACTCTCACTTAAACATAAATTAGACAACTTTTATTTTGCATTTTATTTTTGAATAAATTGTGAAGAGACTTGTTGTACTTAGATGAACGCACATTATATGCTTATTTTTTATGTTTTTATTCTATTTTATACTTTATGATTTATATGTCGTTTTATTTTACAATTTATATATCTTAATGCAAATATGTATTTTTTTAAGTATAACCGGACACTTATTTATACGATATATAATAATTTATCTAAATCTGCCTACTTGGCTAGGATGGCGGCTAGCCCTTGTCCAACTAGCGCCTAGGGTCTTTTAGAACTTTATTTGTAACTAAGATATTTGAAAATGTATCTCAAGAAATTAAAGACAATGCATATACTTATAAGGAGTTGAACTACATTATTCACATGTTGATTCCAACAAAAAATTAAAGAATCCTGCATGTCATTATAAGGAGTTAGACCCACTACTTGATTGTGAAACCTGTGACTAGAAAAATATTGAAGAGGGGAAAAAAGTAAGTGTGATTTCTCACAGTAACAAGCATTGAATGAAGAGATTAAATGATTTTCTGCGAACAAAAATAGAAGAAATGCAACACTCATTAGAAGAAAAACCCACATCTACCACAGTAAATGTCTGTGATAGATTGAAATTCACCACACATATTGTGCCCGTTAGGATTCTGGATGTAATAAAAAGTTCCAACTTATACCATAGGCAAAGCACGTTGTTAATGATATAATAATTATGAACAAAGTCCGTAATAGATTAACATAATGCGCTACGACTGTTGTGGAGTACTAATCGACCACGACCAATGCCTGCTGTAAAAAAGTTTCCAAAATAATAATAATAATAATAATAAATTAAAAATTATATAAAAGAAACAATATAATTGCAAATTTACTATAATACCACATTTCATTTAGATTAATGCAGTCAAATGTATTACAAGGGGTACAAAACCAACACCACCACCACTGATTTATACTAAAAGTAAAGTCTTTCAAGTGAGGGAAGGGCAGACAATCCATCTCCCGTGAATAAAGGTAGTGTCAGTAAATAGGTCAGTTGATTACTAGAACTAACCATGTGGTTTAAAAGGCTACGAGCACGGTTAAAATCGCTTCCTTCAACATTTGTTTAATAAGAATCGTATAAGTACGTTCTGAAGCTTTCACACCAACCCTAAACATCTTTTCCACCTGTGATAACGCTTCCTTCAGTCTTCCTTCTTCGCACAACATATCTATCAAGGTATTATAAGTGTATGAGTTCGAATCAAAAATTTGAAATCAAAATTCACCATCTAGTCGGTGGTGATGATGGGATCGTTGACAGCAACGAACTCAACATCGTTCCTCTGAAGAGCGACCCTAGAAACCAATCGTCCGATTCTTCCGAACCCTTTTTCATTTCAAATCTCAATCAATTCACACATCAAATCACAGATAAACAAACCAAACATCAAAGTACAAAAAGGACGGATCGGATCATTACAGTTGATTTCGAACTTGATCTTCATGCCAGATGTTGCTGATTCATACAAACAAGAACGCACAAAAAAGGTCAAAAGGACAAAAAATATAATACAGAAGGAAAATAAAATAAAAGGCTGCAACAAAAAGGGCGAAATCGAAACCAATAATTGAGAATTAAGATCAATACCCATGATGATTGTAGAGAGAGAAAGTAAAGTCTAGAGAGGGGCATATAAGAAAACTGATGGAGGCCAGGGTTGGGCCTGAGTTGGATTGGTCTTGTTCCACCATAAAACCGTCAATTTGACCGATCACCATTGCAAGATTTGGTGCAGTTCAGTTGAGTAACACTCTATCCGGTGGGAGAATACATCGGAACCAAAATGGTAGACCAGATTATATTCTAATTTCAACCATCAGCCTTGAGAATGTAGACAGGTGGGAATGGAGGTTGGCGCCGCTGCTTGCGGCTATAGAGTGAGATCGAAACTCTATTGACGGTTGCTCAGCCATGAGGCATCATATCTTTACTAATTAATAAAACACTCATTGTCAATTAAAACCTTATGAAATTAATAGTTTAACTCTCTAATTAAAACAGAATATGAACAAAAAATATGGGGTAAAAATGTAATTTTACACAACCAATTTTTTTTTTTTTTTTTTTGTTCAAAACCTCATCTACATGTAATCTTAACATATCTCTAATTAAAAAACAAAAAAAAAACATTCCACTTCCACATTCACTATCACTCTTCCTCTCTCCTTCTATTTCAAAAACAAAAATAAAAAATTTTCTCACACACATTGTGTATACCCATATGCTAGTATATATACAGGGAGAAGGGTTTTAGATGGTAGTGTGGGAGAGAGTGGCAACGAAAACAAAAATAAAAAAATTTCTCACACACATTGATCTAGCTTAATTAACTAGTGACGGACAACCATGGTTTCTGCAGATGCTATTCGAACTGTGGTCGGTATCATGGGTGAGTTACAAAGATATAATTTGTGTTGTATCACACATGATTGCTAGTTTAATGCCTTAATCAGCATCTTGGAACTCAAATACGTGAGATTTGTATACTTGCTGGTTCTCGTTAGAAAGAAGAAATAAACTTTAAAGTTATTTTCTTTCATTTTTCATGTGTATATATAGATTGCTTTATCATCTGAGAACCAAACTTGGTGTGAACGCCTTTGCTTATTTTCAGGAAACTTCATCGCACTCACTCTGTTCCTCTCACCAGTGTAAGCATGTTTTTTCTCCATTTCTTGAATTCAAGGCAAAATGATTTACATTTTTGAAAAACAAAAATTATTACAAACAATTATACAGGTATCAAGTTTTGTTATATATATATTATATTTAGGACCAATTTTATTTCCATATTTTTCCCTATTTGAAGGTGACAACATTCTTTGTTCGCTAAATTTGCAGCATTGAAGTAGTGTTCATTTAGCAACCGTTCCTGCTTTTAACCAATCACAGATGAACGTGCTCAATCTATGTTAATAATTTAAATTATTTGGACACGTATCTATCTATATAGTTGGGTAGAAGCAGAAGCTGCTGCTGCTGAATTTGCAGCAACCAAGTAGTGTTCTTCTGTTTTCACACACAGCGCATTAATAATTTCCATATTTTCCATTTAACTTGTAGGCAAACCTTCGTTCGAATTTGGAAAAAAGGGTCAGTGGAGCAATACTCACCAGTTCCATACCTTGCAACCCTATTTAACTGCATGGCATGGGCCCTTTACGGATTGCCTATGGTGCACCCGCACAGTATTCTATTGCTGACCATCAATACCACTGCAGTTTTCATTGAGCTTTCCTTTGTCATCATCTTCCTCATCTACGCATCTGACAAGAAGCAGAGGCTCAGAGTGTTTCTCGTGCTGCTTTCGGAGCTCGTTTTCATGGTTCTTCTGGCCTTTCTTGTTATCAAATTGGCCCACACATACAGCAAGAGGTCACTAATTGTTGGCCTAGTTTGCGTTCTAGGTAACATCGTGATGTATGCTTCACCTCTATCTGTCATGGTAAGTTGGTACCTACCCTCCTAACCATATTTATTTATTTTTCTTTTCATTTATGGTCATGATAATTGGCCCGTATCAATACTAATTTACAGTACCTGATATATTATTGATACTTGTTGAAATATCAATAAGCTAATCAATTAGATATATCGATTGACAATGTTCTAAAACTCACTCCAACTCTTGGAGTAAAACTCAAATTTAAGCTCTAAATTACAACAACTTGCTCCAATCCTTTTAAGCGAAATATGAGTTTTAACCTAAAACTCATTTCTAGGATAAATTTAACCCAGAATTCCCATGGTAGTGGCCTGGCCTACTATCTATGTGTATTTTTTTAGTTTTATATTTATAAATTCATTGAATCCAACGATTAAGATCTAATATGATCAAATCCAATGGTAAATATATATATATATATATATATATATATATATCTAACGGTCTAGATTTAAATCCAACAGTTAAAAAAATTAAAAAGATATTCTTTTATGTGTTTCATATTCTTTTATAGTGTTCCACGAGTTTCATAGTGTTGGTTTAATGATTTTTCAATATTTATGTTATCTAAATATTTTTAGGTAAAATTTTCATAAAATTAAATTATGGTAGTCTACATAACTTTTTTTAAAGTTATTTTAAGAAAAAAAAATATCATAAATTTATTCTTTAAAATTTCAGGCTAAAAATTTAACCCAGAAAGGGTCAGAAAAATTGTTTCTAGGTTAAGGCCTAAAATTTATGGGTTAAAAGTAGTATCAAATATCAAATGATTTTGGGGTTAAATACCAAACAATTTTTATTTTTCTCATTTTATCATATGAGCCAGTAGCAATACTAATTTACGGGGCTTGGTATATTGTTCATGTATAGTTGTATATCAATAAACTAATATATCGACAATGGTCTACATACGCTAAATTAGTATATGATACCAACTGATTTTTTTTCCCTCATTTTTAACATATGCTAATCTATGGTGTTTTGGTGCATCTATGACAGAAATTGGTGATTACGACAAAGAGTGTGGAATACATGCCCTTTTTCCTCTCATTGTTTACCTTTCTCAATAGCGTTGCCTGGTTCACATATGCTCAGTTCCGTTTTGACATTTACTTGACTGTAACGACCTCAAACTCAAACTTTACTTATAGTAAATACTCCATCTAAGTTAATTAATCATTTCAGTTAAACAGAAAACTAAATGCATAAATAATTAAGAAGCACATTTAGCAGTTTTTAGGTTAAGTCAGTTGATCAGGGCACTACTTTTATTTTCTTACACTCAAGTTTGCATCCCTGTTTCCGTAATGGAATATATTTTTGCTAAACCAAAAATGAATGAACATGGCTCTCATATGCACATATTTTGATCAAATTAAAATGGGCCTGTGGTGTGTTCATTTTCAGATTCCGAATGGGCTGGGCTTACTTTTTGGATCAGCTCAACTGCTTCTCTATGCTACATACTACAAGAACACAAAGAGACTGATGGCAGAAAGGAAAGCCAGACAATTGTGTTTGACTGAGGTGGTTTCCGACAGAGATGAAACCAAAAAGACTGGCAGCACTCATCAGAACGGCCAGCTTCCCGCTCAGAACAACGGGACATGATCAACCCCACCATCGAAGTCTGCTGTTTGATAAGTCGAACAAGCAGGGACCCCGTCAAAGATCTACAAGTTTTAGTTCGTCTACACTACGTTACAAAATATTGTACAAATAGTTGGATTTCATGATGCATGCGTACAAGACCAAGAGTCCCGTACACATGTCATATTATGGCATGAGTGAACTTTATACTTATGCCATATGAACTAGTACTTTTTCATAATTGTATGCAACCATTTCAAACCATCAATGATCCAATTTGTTTTGCGACTGAATTTATATATATATATATATATATATATATATATATATATATAATATACATATTATTGGAGTTTTGAGTAGAAATCTCATTTTGGCTCATTGTCTCATATTGGCTACCATCAAAAGTTTTTCACACTTTATAACATTTTGTAGTTTATATAAAGCGATTGGAAAGGTGGACCTTAGAGAGCAAAATTGAGCTTGAACCTTGGATTTGGCATTTGGGCTGTGATAATTAATATATAATTAATATCAAAATATGGGTTTTGGGGCTAAGGCTCTAATAATTTAATTCAATAATTAACATTTTTTTAAATTTAGAATTTAATTATTTAATTTTTAAAGTAACAGACTCATCCCTTCGGTTGAAGTTTGAAGACAATGAAAGAACGCCTAGAGCTATGCACCCCTCTAAGCAAATGCTTCCAAAAGAAGCTTTCCATATTCATACATGTTGCGAACATGCATATGTGCATTATATATACATCCATCTACATGGCGTTTAGAACACAGGAAAACAATCTTCTTCTTACATACCAAAACCTTCTTGCTGAGAGAACTACAAAGATATACTACAAGAACCTAGTTTTTCGATGCTAGAATCCTGGTTTGATCGTTGAACCCTTGCGAAGCAGACATCCATCGAACTATAAGCACTAAGTAGATACGAAATTCTATTTCAATAATATTGCAGTACGCAAGCCTCAATTACTATTTTTACTTGTTTGATATTAATTTCGTTTATTCATAATATGCCAATTATTAAGTTGAATTTATTATTTATTAGCATATTCGCCTTTATTTCTATATATATAAATTGTCATTGATTATTGATCATTATTATGCAGGCAATATTGGTGGAGGGGGAATCAGGCACCTGATCTCGCGTCCAGTGATAAATACATTGTACCAATTGAGCTACGAGCCCGTTGTAAATTATGGCCGTATTTTGGAGTAGCTAGTGCCGTAAGCTCTTGATAATGATACTTCACAGAGAGCAAAACTGAAGCAAACCTCAAAGAATCAATACCTACACCTTGGCAAGAACAACAAATAAAATGGAAAACTTACACCTTCACTTATAACCTAACACAAGAGCTTCCGAGATGGGACATTATGTCATGAATCGAGAGTCTGATCAGATTGATGCGTGATGTTCTACAAAGTTCCAGACACTCCTGCAGGTCTGCATCACAGGGTACCAGAACTCGTTCAAGGTCATAAGCCACACATTTGATGTCGAATGTGCCCCCTTCCAGTTTTAATCTCTTTCATGTCCACAAAACCTGAACTCATCGACACGCGAAACCTAATAATGTCTTCTTTATATGTCGCCTTTATGGTTACACTCTTCATTTCTTGCCTGCCCGTGATATGTGGCATTGTGTTGGATTGCTTGGGAGCTGAATCTGAAAATGGAGGGTTTACCATGGCAATTCCGTTTCCAGGACTACCTTGGAATGAACCATGACAAGTAGAGGTACAAGCACTTGCCTCCGTTGAGCTGTTTCCCCTGTTGGATGTGTTTGAGCCTTTACCCCTGTCTCGCAGACACCTGTTATGTTCCAGAAGAAGTTCCTCGTAACTCAGCATCCGCTCATCTAGCAAATGATTGTCAATCCCAGCCCGCCCCTCTGTTCCTGGTAAAGTAGAGGTGGGCGAGTCTTTCTTTTGTCCTTAAACTTCACAAAGTTTAGAGCTTGGTGAGCCTTGTTGATTAGAACCATTTAAAATCCAAGGCCGAGAAATGGAGCCACTTGCAGTAAGAGGAGTTAAACCAAATGCTCCTTCAGCACCGTGAACTGATTCAATTACGCGCTGTAGCTTAGTGAGAGAATGGTTGATCTTCTTGATCTTGCGAGATGGCCAGCGGGAGATTCCATGATGCCTGCAAATGCGCTTCATTGTAGTGGGACAAACTGCAAAACAAGAGTTTCTTTCAAAACAACTTATCGCAATTGCTACTGAAAACCAAACATTATGATATGCGCGCGTAAGCTTACCTCCAAGACTCTTTGCAGCATCCTTAAGACTCCCTGCAAAATATTGTTGGAGAACGTCT
Source organism: Malus domestica (assembly GCF_042453785.1). NCBI lineage: Eukaryota > Viridiplantae > Streptophyta > Magnoliopsida > Rosales > Rosaceae > Malus > Malus domestica. Next base: position 20,548,172 of record NC_091674.1, on the reverse strand, counting down.
AGACTAATTGATTTCTCTGCTTTTCCACGCTTCTTCTCCGGTTTCTTTTTTATGTCTTTATTCTCTGGGAAAGAAATATTGTTTTCTCCACCCTCGTGAACATAATTTCTCCCATCATTTGCAACATCATATCCCACCACTAACTGTGGTTTTGATGAATCTAGTTGCACCATCTCTTCTCTGTAAGGTAAGGCAGGCCCTGGTGGTGATTCCACTGAACGGGGTATCAGTATACATTGAAGTCTTGTGGCAAGCCCATTATTTTTAGAAGCTTGAACAATTTCAACTATTCCCTCCTCTTCAAGTACAATTCCAGAAGCAACACTGAGACTCCGGAAATGGTTCTTCATTATCGCCAATATAGAGCCCAACAAAGTTTGTTGTTCATGACTGTCTGTGATGCTTGGGGGCAGAAAAAATTCTAGAATGTAATCATCATTTCCAGTATGAGTGCTCTGTAAGCAGATAGCAAAAGAGCCGGCTAGCCCAAACATGCGTGCGTAGTGTGCTACAGGGTATTCAGATTTGCAGAATTGGGTAATGTCTTCGCAGAAGCATGCGTTATGGGACAAAAATGCCCTCCCAGCAACTCCTTGACCCTTGTGTAAGTGATGTTCAACGCAGGCATCTCGAAAATGCCACATATGAGCATCTACAATGTAGAATGCAACATCAGTTGTGGACATGCAGACCTGTTCCATGGAACTGCCATCAAAGCTAGTACAGCTCTTCTTCAGGCCACCGTCATAAGCCAAAACATTTCGATGCATACAGGGAACCCACGTCTGAGCAAGTGGTAATTTGTGAGTTTCACTTACCACTATCAGTATCTTCAAGATTTCAGCCAATGCAGTTTGGCGACCTTCATTGCATATTTGAATCTGGATACAAGAAGTGGCAAGCATATATCTGTGAGAACGAAGAAGGAAGAAATGAAAGAAAAGTTTCATATTTATTTTCTTGTTTTCATAAAGAACACCGTACTTAGGCACACTCGTTACTGCAGCTCACCTGCCTACTTGGATGATCCAGTATCTCTGAACTTTTCAAGCCTACTGCCTGCAGGAGAACGAAATTACGTTAGTGACAAATCTCTTCATGTTTGATTTTTACTTAAGAAACCATATTGGTAACTTCCATGGGGAGTGATTTCTGGCCCTTGATTCTCCTTTGCTTTGTTCAAACCAATGGCTAAAAAATACGGGGGATGTGCAAGAGGCTGAAAAGGGTATCCAGAAACCATTTTCTTATTCCCATTACTAAAAACAATCCGCCATGTACCATTTACCAAATTTGTAAAGCTTGTTTCAGAAGAGAACATCACACAAAATGCAATATATATGCATAGAAAAGAAAAAGAGCAACCCCCCACCTCAAGTGCTTTGCAAACCTTATCAACCTCGGGACCATAGTTGATCAAAGGAGAAATCATTATGAGCTCAAGTACACCAACACAAGACCTTCCAGAGGGCTCAAACACGGGCAAAGCTAAGGTTCCCTGAACATTGTATTGCTGAGCATGGCGAAGCCGTGCATACTCTTTAATGGAGTAGTACTGAACATTTGGAGTCCATTCTGGCAATTTATGCTGGAAAACGCGGCCAGGAAGCCCAAGAACTCCATCACTCTCCCCATCCACGGAAAACATATACATCAAACAGGCCATCCTATACTGATGAAGTCTGATACACTGTGGATCAAGGACAAAGGGCTGCCCTAAAGTTGTGAGTACATACCGATTCCCATCCTTCACTGGTGCCCAAAACTGGGCTAGAACAGGTTGGTCAGTCAATTCCTTGAGGTACCTGAGTGCTTGAGTGATCTTCTCGTTAAATAAACTATAACCATCTGAACTTTCAAGAGGTTCCAGTCCTGAAAATGGTGATGGAAGCATTCTGTTACTCTCAGTCTCTGTTGACCCTTCCGTTACGGAATTAGAATTACCTGTATTTTGTGATATTGTAAAGAGAAACATAAATGAGTGAACCTCTGGCTGCTACTCGAGACTGCAAAATGCTAAACGAACAATATCGTGATCGGTTTGTAACTGGAGGGCACAAAACAAGCCAATTAAAACTGCTTTAAATTCCTATACGAATTCTCAGACCAAAAAGAAGAAAAAAATATCCTACACAATTTTTGAATCTCCCACGTCTTTCTATTAGATGGAACTCTACAGACTTAAGGGCTTGATTGGGACTGCTTCTTTAGGAAGCACTTCTGTTCGAAAGAACTATTATAAAAATGTCAAAATTTTAATTAAAATTTCCAAATGCTTGCTACCTAAAGATGCACCTAGACTTCTCCAGAAAACGCTTCTGACCCAGAAGCGCTTTTAAGTTTATATGACGGTCATAATCAAGCACTTCAATTATCAGATAGTACTTTTAGCCCTTGTTGACCAGGAATGACAAAAATGCAACCTTTTGAGTATAACAGCTGTTTGTTTGCTGAGAAATGAGCAAAGAAAACACGTTTTGACCAATAAAAGTGATTGATGCTTATTCCAACAGAATACCATGATCAGTAAAATACCAAATCAATGTAATTAGTCCCTAATTAGAATCAAATTTAGTACAGAACCCCAGTAAAGCATTTGTTCAGCTAAGTCAAACACAAGTCATTAGACAAACTTCTAATTAATTTCTGATTCCGAAAAAACAAATTCAATAAAAAATAGAGTAAAAACAGATTAACCCGGAAAAGCAATATAAAAAAGAAAATAAAAAACTACAACTTTCCAAATAAAAACTCACATGAAACAAACTGAGAACAGTCAGAAAGAGCTTGACCAACATGCCCGGCGAGCTTATAGTCACTTTCGACATCGCCGTCGGAAAAAGCCCACAAAGGGGTACAAGGCTGGTCATTGGGCGGCAACAAAAGCGGCGACGTGGGGTAGGAGAGAAAGTGAATCGGATCCAACGGCCACAAAACGTCGAGGTCAAAATCAAAGTCCATGAGCGCATCTTCTCTTTCGTTCTTTAGGTTCGGCGGAGTGGATGGCAACATTTTCCGGGAAAGCGTTGGTTTTGTTTCGTCTTGTTTTTTTCAGTGAAAGTTGTATCTTTCTAGAAAGAAAGAGATGGGTTGTGGTAGAAAGAGAGAAGTCTACGAGCAACGGCAACAATTTGCAGCGTCTCAGTTTGATTCCATGGAATCCATGAATTGTTTTCTCTTGTTAAGTATTTTATTACAAATTGCAGTAAGCATCGGGAAAAGATCTTCTGTTGTGCAATTAACTACCAAATTGGTCCGCATTATACAAGGGACGGAAAGCCGCGTTTGGTCCGCATTATACAAGGGACGGAAAGCCGCGTATGCCTATGCAATGGGTGACGGTGCCATTCATGCGTAGTTTTTAATTTTTAATTTTTAATTTTTTATGGAGCCATTGATGCTAGCCGAGATTCACTAATGAGCGGTAGGTCTCGGGTTCGAGACTTGGGAGCAGCCTCTTCATAAATGGGGTAAGGCTAGCCGACATTCACTTCTCCCAGACCCTGCGTAAAGCAGGAACCTTGTGCACTGGGTACGACCTTTTATGGAGCCATTGATGCATAGTTGACAGTCGTTTATACAACTAAAATAGAAAAACTCATTTTATGTCGAAACTGTTTAGTAATTCATGTGGCGGCGGTGGGGATTTGGTTTATGCTGTTTCAGATTAGGGTTTTCTATTGTTTGTTTTTTCAACTTTCGAGTCTAAGCTTGTGTTGACCTCCCATTGTATCTTGGGTTGTAAATTTCATTTTGCTTGAACTTTTTATTTTATTTGTTGTTATTTATCTGACTCTTTTTAGGGTTTGTACCAATTTTTTATGTAATGGAAGTTCTTCTTGATAATTTTTTTTTTTAAAAAAAAAAGAAGACATTTTATAACTTGTTATTTTAACTATTGTTCTAAAAATCTCTGCCTAGGCTACTAGTCACTGCTCCTGATTAATTCTTAAGTGTTTAAAAATTAATAAAGGGTGCCTAAACATGCTTAGGTATTCGTCTAGCCCTCCTAGGCATCCACCTAAGTCGCGACCCTCATTTTGACAGAAAATAGGTAACTTTCATTTTACATTTTATTTTTTTAATAAAATGTAAGAGACTTATTGAATACTTGGATGAACACTAGCTCATTATATGATTGTTTCCCATGTTTTCAATATGTTCTAATACTTCATAATCTTATATGTCATTTTATTTTTGCAATTCATATATCTCTATGCAATTGTGTATTTTTTAACTATAAGAAGGAACTTATTATACGATATATAATACATTCACTTAAATCTGCCTAATCCACCTAAGTGCTAGGCCCAACTCACTGCTCGACTAGCGCCTAATGTCTTTTAGAACCTTGATTTTAACTATCGATTTATACATGCGGATGACTAAATATTGTCTTTCTAGTTTTTACCACTAGATACATGTTTAGTGTCTTCCTTTGTTCCTTATATATTCACCAACTCTCAAATCATATGAAGAGCAAAAACAAAATTATTGATGTCTGTATTTTTAGTACTTATTTCATTTTCTTGTGAGTCGCAATGATGATAAACCGTGTTATGAATTTACTTTGTAAGAAACGTGAGTTTAAGTAAACTTTAAGCTTAACATGCTGTAATTTGAATGTTTGGAGGAGAGAAATAAACTTGGAATTTGAATTAAAGACAAAATTTATAAATTGACATGTACCAATTCCTTTGTTCGGATTCATAAACATAGAAATTTAGAATTTCCACATAGAAAAAAACTTGGAATTTGGGACCTCCAATTCCCAAGTTTAAATTCCATGTAAATAGGTGTCATTTTCCAATTTCTATGATTGAGAGTTTAAAAACAAATTCCGTATTTAATTCCATTGTTCTTTTAGGTTACCCAAACAAGAAAATTCACAAATCCTATAGAATAAAATTCCATCATTTAAATTTCCGTCATTTTAAAATTCTTTAGTAATCTTAAATTTCTTCATCCAAACATAGTGTAAATGTCAATGTACTATCACATTAACAATTTTTCTTGAAAAAAAAGAGCGTTGATAAACTAATCACACTGTCTTATTTTCATACCAATTTTTTAATAAAAAAGTTTATACCAATTTTACCCTCTTGTCAAATGACATCCAAGAGCCAAAGAAAAAAGAAAGAAAGAATATTTCTCGTCTCTCTTCACCCTCAATCTGCAACTATCTCAATTCCTTCAAATAAATATTTTCTCCATTTTTCATTCCTTGATTTTTATCATATATAATAGTTGTTCAAAACATTTTACCAATAACATAATTATTTTAAAAAATTAAAACTAAAATGGGAGACCATAAGATGAGGATGAAACTTTGATAATGCGACATGAGGCTTGGTCGTCGGATTTGGAGGGGAATGGATGGGGGTTGCGTTGGGGATGTAGAGAGAAGGACGGAGAATTTTAATCCGTTGGAGATCTAGGAAGTAACTGGATTCTAGAACTCTAACTGGAATAAAATTCGGGAAAGGAGGCCTTGGTGGTGATTGGAGACTTAGTTGGGCTTATTAGCTCTAATATTTATTTTTCTGAAAAATTAAAAAAGAACTTAGATATAGATTAGAGGTTATTTTATTAGTAATAGAGGGTGATAGAATAGCATTTCAATTTTTGTAACTTTTTTTGTAAATGAAATTATAATATAGATGGGAAAATAAGACATTGTAGTGGGTCTAGCAGTACTCAAAAGAAAAGGAAATGTACAAGTAAGTGGCCACAGCCTACGAGGCAATTACTTAAAGGAAAAACTAACGAAAAGTCCAAAAAAACATCTCTTTTAACGAAAAGTCATTTTTAAAGGTATAATGAATAGTGCCAGTTAAAAAGAAAACTGTGATTTTTCGTTAAAAATGAACGGTGGAGTGTTTTGTTAAAACTCCTTTACTTGAAAGGTTTTGCTAATGGTCTGGTCCCAACTATTATTGTTTCTTGCAACAAAGTGACAAACTTTTCAGGAAAAAGAAAAAAAGCTACTAGATTAGGGAGTCTGGTAGTTTCTTAAACAAAGGAGTTCTTAGTTTTCCAAAATGTTAATTAGCTTTCTTAATGTTATGGACTAAGCTTAATTAATATTTTAGTTTGATTATCTGGAAGTTGATGTTAAAATTATAAAATACGGATGTCAAAACTAGTAATACAGTTGTTTATTTGGACATCATCGATTAGAATATTGGTTTTTTTGTATATAATTGGATCCATTAGCGATAATGACGATTCATTGCATCCACTAATATATTTGATTAATTACTAAAATGTCACTAATTTGGTGACGCAATACCATACGTTTATTTTTTCTTCCAATTGGACATGAGAAACTACGGCAAATACTCAGACGGTAGTTGTTATACAATTGGGAGGTGTTAGTGATTTGTGTGTTTTTTATTGATACACAGTGTAGTTTAGGGTATAATATTAATAGAAGGGTTCTATCACAGTTGACTTTTAAAATTAGACTTAACAATTAAAATAGTTTCGTAAATCAATTTAGTTATTGTTAATTAGTACTACGGTCTAGTGGTATTCCTTTTTACTTATAAGTGAGAAGTTTTAGATTCGATTCTCATTAAAGAATAATTTAAACCAAATTATTACTAGCCAATTATGAAGCTAAGCTCATCCCCTCCCATTTGATGTAGATAATATCGTCTTTAAAAAAAAAAATTAATTTAGTCATTGTGTCCTTCGGTCAACTTTTCTGTCAGTGTGTTGATGTGAGACACAAGTTTTAAATATTGTTTTAAAAAGATATATATATATTATTATTATTAGTTTTATCAGTTTTAGTATTCAAATCTGTTTAAAAATAATAGTTTTTTTATGATTAATCCACTTGGCACCATGTAATTGGATAGGTGAGACTCATTAGTATATCATGTCAGCACACTAACAAAAAAAATTGACGAAAATGCTACAAAATGACCAAATTGATTCAAGAGACTTAATTCCAGTGATCATTTTGATTGGAAGGTCCTTTTTTTTTTGTTGAACAAATGATACTATCTACCCTAAGAGGATAGGAGGGTAGGCTAAGTCTCACAATGAGTTAGCAATAACGTGGTTCAAATTTGTCGTTGACAAGAATCGAACCTAAAAACTTCTCACTTATAACTAAAAATCAATACTACTAAACAGTAGTACTAAGTGGCCATGATAAAACTTTATTAATAAATAATTTACGTACCAAAAACAATTGAACAATAGCATTATATGACGATGTGACGATAACCTTGGGGGCCTTTTGTGTAATCGAAATTAGCGATTCTAGTTGGCTTGTATCGATCCACTTGTCTCCTAACAAGTTCTCTTTATTGGCCCGTGCGTATAAGAATATATAAGATCCTTTTGTAGCACTTGTTCATGTCAAAAACTGGTTTGACAAGGTTCAACCGTAAATGCTTCCCACACAAAAACATATATTAACAAAGAGAGATTATTTTCACACACTTCTCTTTGTTTCTAGCCATTAAATTAAATAGATGAAATGAAAAGAACGGTCGGTCAAGCTGTGTGATATGCTAAAAAGAGTGCATGTTTCTCATTTACCTTAAAAAATGGAACTGTTATTGACATATCAAAATTTTCATTGTGCACTCCTTATAAATGTATTTTATTTTTAAATATAAAACGTTTGGAGTGACCAATGAAAATTTTAGAGTGCCAACAACAATTTTCTAAAAAATAAAAAAAACTTGAGAACTATAAGTTTTACACAAATATTTTAAGAGCTCATTTGGAGAGGAATATAAGAACCTAGTAGATTCATTGCCATATTCTAAATGATTTTTAGTAAAATTCTTCCCTTATTACCAAGACAGTTTGTTATTTTTTCCCTAAATTATAGGGTTCCAGGTTTGTTGTCCTCAAAAGTGTGTCTCATTTGTGTCTCCTTACTAATATATTGACACATGTCTTTAACTTAACTTAAAATTCAACTATGTTAACTTTATTTATTTAACATTTAAATTTAAAAAAAATCCAAAATAATAAAAAAGCTATTGGGTTATGGTGAGCAAACCCAAATAGGATTCTTCACCTTCTTTTACATGGTTGCTCAGTGCACAAACTTATCTGTTCAAGCTTTGTAGTAAAACTTGATGATGGGGCATGGCTTCTTGCTGGCAAGCAAAAGAATCACCAGACAGGATATGAAAAGCCATATTTGAAATAGTGACTGCGTAGTTATGGAGACAAGGTTGTGGGTGTAGATCGGAGCTCTAGTGACTGCGTAGTTATGGAGAAACCTTTGGTGGTGCTTGATAAAGACACCATCTGCTCGTCGTGGAACTACTTCAGCCAGAGATTAGCTAGTGGTTCCGCCGACAAAACCTTCGCCATCTTCGACTCACTTGACTCTTGTTTTTCATCCTTCTTCTGCACCTCAAAATCCAAGGTGCACGAGGCTGTTGGAATTGTGAAAATTGCTTGGGTTCCATGGGAATTCGGCGTTGCAGTGGCGTGTCTGTGCAGATGGAACTTTATCATTGTGGGAGGAAGTTGTTGAAGATGCACAACCTCTTCAATGGAAGCTGTGCATAAGCTTTAATAGTGGTTCGGCTCAACTGCTAGATACCCAAATTAGAGTATCACCGGCAACTTTAAAAATGGTTATTGCATATTCAAATGCTCGTGTCAAGTTCTATGAGCTACTGAATCCCTTGGAACTGAAGAATTGGCAGCTTTAGGCTGAATTTCAGAGTGTTATTGATTCGGTGTCTACAGTTGGCCATGCCATATGCTTATTTGCATCTATATCTTGGAATCCACAAAGAGGAGAAAGCCAGGAATCAAGTTTTGTTTTGGGTTTCAATTCAAACGCACCACAACTTAATTCCGCCAAGGTATCAGAATTTGATCAGGCTCACCAAAGATGGCTCCCAGTTGCAGAATTGGCTTCGCCTAGTGACAATGGTGATCAGGTCTATGCAGTTGCGTGGGCACTGAACATTGGAAGGCCATATGAGGTAATTGTTGTTGCCACTCACAAGGGAATATCAATATGGCATCTTGGGTTAAACCTTGACTTGGATGGAAGGCTATCATTGGAGAAAATTGCACTACTTTCAGGTCACAAAGGTGAGGTCTGGCAAATGGAATTGGACATGAGTGGAATGACGTTGGCAACCACCAGAAATGATGGGGCTGTACGGTTGTAGCAGTCTAGTTTGAACGGAGTTTGCCATGAAAAGGCTACTTTTGAACCCACTTCGTAGTCCTTCTGGTTTTACATGTTACTATGCCAAGTAACTGTTTGAACATTATTGATTGTAACTATACATTTTGGTTCAAATGTTCAAAATTGAAATTCGATGTGGGAATCATTTTCGCTTCAGATTATTCAAAATTGAAATTCGATGTGGGAATCCTTTTCGCTTCAGATTATTTTAACTGTAGTGCTTTATATTTTAGTTTGAAGCAAGTGAGATTATAACAAATATGAAATTATCATTATAGTTGAGGTGACTGAATTACTCAAAACCAAAACTATAGTGCTATATATGTCTTTTGAATGCAAGAACTGATTTGTGACTAAATGAAAGCTCTTGCAGGTGCTTGGTGTCAAACAAATTTCACTCTAAAAACAAAGTAAAATTCATTCTTTTCAATCAAACTATTTTATGAGTCATCAAATCAGAAGAACTGATAGTCACTACTTTCCAAACATCAAACTAAATAAGATGGTTCTTTAATAAAAAGTATTAACTGAAGCTTTAGTCCCAAAAACATAGTAAATTCCTTGAGCACTCTTCTCATAGCATCTTGCACTTTCATATCATTATCATGTGTCTTCGTGGTGCTTGTCATTTGAGAGCTTATCAAAGCCTAATCCTTCATTGTTGGTAATTGTATATGCGCCTATATGCATATATAATGACATAAAATTAGTCCTTCACGAAATAAATTATAAATGAAGAAAAGAAGAAAGTATTAACCAATTACAAAAATGTTACCTGCAATAAATTAACCATGCTAGTTGGACCTTGCGGATAACTGCTTGTAGGATTTTGGATCCCTAAATAGTATTGCTAATATACATATAAACAGAAGTGCAAAAAAATATGCTTATAAGTAAACAATATATTTCAGAAAATAAGTGCAAGATTGTAGAAGTATGCTTCTATAAATGAACCTATATAACTGTGAAAAATCAAATGGTTGTCCAAAATGCACATGTCTAGGCATTAGATTGGGTTGACCAACCTAAATTTATAAAACCATCCAAAATTAGATGGAAAGTCATCACTAATGAAAGTAAAATAAAGGGAGTTTTAACGAAAAGCCTACGGTGCTGTTCACTTTAACGAAAAACCATATTTTACACTAAAAAGTCAAACCTGATATTATTCACTTTATCCTTTATTTTGTCCTTATCATTAAAACTCAAAGTTTTCAAGCCTTTTTCATTAGTTTTCCTTAAAATTAAATCTTCAAAACCATAAGTTTCAATGAATCCACAGATTACAAGGCTACATACCGATTGTAATATGGAGTATGAGGTAAAGCTGTTTGTATAGAACCGACAACGAAATCCACAGTTGAATATTTTAGTTCCTTATTTCGAGACTTTTTCTTTTTTTGTGGCCTTTTTAAGAGCATTTCTTGGCCTCTTAGAACTTTCACCAACTTTTTCCTTATTTTGATTCTTCTAACTTGAATGACATTATCATCAATGCATATAGTCTCACTGAGCTCAGATGCACTCACTTGAGTTGGTTGTTGAGTTACTTTCTCCTTCAAACATGCATCAACCTCTCCCAACGTCTTGTTCAGTCTTGATATAGCAATTTCTAATGCTTCTGGCGACTCTACTGCTAATTGAATATGTAATCGACATAGCTCTTTATAACACCTTACAATGTTGGCCTTTGGGTCATCTGTACGTGAGATGTTGAGAGTAACTCTTGCACACCTAGACTTGATATTTTTTTGTCCATCTCTCCAAGACGTACTAAGTTGGAATGCTTGTAATATTTCTTGTAGAAGGAACATTTAGAGCATGTGCACACAAGATTCTTGCAAAAGCATACTTCTTACAACTACATAAAACAGTATTATTTGCCGAGTCAAATGTGACTATATGGTGCCAATTCTTCGTATGAGGGATGATTTCATATTTGCTGATGCTTTCAGTCTCACCATTGAAGATCAAGACACAATTATGAGCTTTGCATAACTCGTTTTGAAACCATTTAAGCACTGCTGGTGTATAAATACCTGCTACATGCTTTAATATTTCTAATGGAAATGACAATGCAAAAGAACTTTGACTTGCTTTAAATTCAGCTCTCAACTCTTGATATCAACAATCGTCAACCAACCTTTCAAAATGTTTAACAAATCGTAGCAAATCATATTTGTAGTTGACATACTTCTTGATAGCACTGTCCATACTTTCACTGCGCTGAGTAGTAGTAATATCAGCATAAAAAGTTTGCCGCCTATAAACTAATGCCCATTTCTCTTTTATAGCAAACAATCGATTCAACCAATCATCTTCTATAAAATTATATTTCTGCAGCATGTTATTCCAAGCATATAGAAAATCATCTTTGTCCTCATGGTCGTATATTCAACTACTAAACTCCTTGGCAAAATCATTAAAATTCTCAAGGACACTTTTAAGTTGCTTGGCTGCATTTTGGAATATGTGCCAAATGCATAAATGATAACATGTTTGTGGCCATTTCTCAAACAATGCTTTGGCCATTGCTGCATCTTGATCAGTTATGATAGTTTATGGTTTTTTTCTAGACATAGCCTTGACAAAAGTATCAAATAACCAACTGAATGTTGCAACGGTCTCCGCATACAATAATGCAGCACCAAATACAGCAATTTGTTTATGACTGTTGACACCAACAAACATCGCAAAAGACATTCCTTCTTTATTTTTTCTATATGTGGTATCAAAACATAAAACATGACCAAAATAATCATAATCCACCATCATCCTTGAATCAGCCCAGAATATATTAGTAATCAAATCATCTTCATCCACTTGTAAAGCATAAAAGAAATTAGGATCATTCAATTGCATTTTTTGTAAATATTCCAACACTATGCTTGTATCACCTAACTTCCTCTCTCTTGTTCATTTGGAACACAAATAGTTCTTATAGTCATCATAAACGAATCCAAGATTTTGACGACCACCAGCTTGTCTACTCATAAATTCGACACTTTCCCTTGAAGCAATTCCTAAACTATCAGCCATATCAGCTTCAACTTTGTGTGCAAAAAACATGTTCCTATGTGACCTAAAAAAATGAGTCTTACGAGGACTTGATGTTGGATGTGTATGCTCAGGAATAAATTTAATAACCTTATAGTTGTTTGCTGATCAACCACAACTGATTTGCATCCTTGCTCGACATCCAAATCTTGTTTCAGCGTGATGAGATTCAACATTGGGATCACACCTTTTTTTTTTTGACAATGCCTTTCCGAAGAGCAAACAAAAAGTTTGTCCATCAACTTGCCATCATTTTTATGAGCTTTACTTTTTCAAACACTAAAGCCAACGGTATAAGCATATGCATTGTAAAATTCAAATGCATCTTCTTTTGTCTCAAACTACATGCCTAATATTGGAACTAATTGTTTCTGGACATCAATTTTTTCCAAATTTACTGTTTTATTGCTTTCATAGTCTATAACAGAATTCAAGTCAATACCTGTTTCATAATTCAGAAGTGACTTTTCATATGCTTTTGTTCCATTGGCTTCACTGGGATTATCTTCTATGTCTATGTCCTGAAGGAAAAATGAAAAATACAATATATAAGAGTCAAATTTATATATATGAATATTTCAGCAAGAATATATATATATATATATATATGCACACAGAGAGAGAGACACACACACACACACTCATACATGATTCATAGCATGGAGTTCTTTGACCACCTTTCAGTTGGAACGCAGAAGCTTGTTTATTAATCTCTCTTTCCAATTCCAGCACTGGCAAATGAACATACACTGGAGCTCTGATCTACACCCACGACCTTGTCTTCATTAATCCTTAACTCCTAGTATCATTTTTGTCTTCATTAATCCTTGTTCAACTCAACATCCACCGAAAGAAAGTGAAGAATTCTATTTCAAAGTGAATAACCACGTAAAAGAAAGTGAATAATTCTATTTCAAAGTGAACAACCACGTAAAAGAAGGTGAAGAATCCTATTTGGGTTTGCTCACCTCATTAACCCAACAGTTTTTTTATTATTTTGGATTTTTTAAAAATTTAAATGTTAAATAAATAAAGTTAACAGAGTTGAGTTTTAAGTTAAGTTAAGAAATATGTGTCAACATATTAGCAAGGAGAAACAAATGAAACACACTTTTGGGGACAGCAAACCTGGAGCCAAATTATAATGGGTTTGAAGTGTTTTTTCACTAAAAAATGTAATATTACCAAAGACTTAAAATAATAATAATAATAATAATAATAATAATAATAATAATAATAATAATAATAAGAGATCTAAAAGCTTTTAAACAGATAAAGACTTCGAATGAAAAGTTCATTAGACGGTGTGACACCTCTAATTCTATCCACTAATGAAATTTTCATTTGGGATTATAGGCTTCAGCTGATGCTAATTAAGTTGGATCAAAACACAATTAATCCTCCTACGATGTTTCCTTGCACGTTAAAAGTCGGTTTTTTCTTGATAAGATTGTTGTATGAAATTGTCGGAAGTTATCGTCATTATTCAGAAAAGAGCTCCATTGCATTAGAGTTGTGATTGTCATCAAATTTCCAGGGTATATGCTAATTCTAATCTACTAATTACTTATTTTGTTCTAATTACCATGAAAAGCATAACTCATGGAGAATTACGATTGTCATATAATAACAAATATAATCATATCATTTTTTGTATCAATATAAAATCATATCATTTAAGAGTAGAAGCACATGATTTAGATAATAGCTAGAGAAAAAATGATAAGACAGTAATTAATAATATTATTAATAAAAAAAGGAAATGAGATTAAATCATTTTTGAGATGGAAGCAGATGAACGATAAGGTTGAAATACTAAGGGCTCGTTTGATTGTGCTTTTGAAAGAGTCAAAAGCGCTTCCTAATGAGTAAAAGCGTTTTAGTTTTAAAAAATGGTCGTTTGGAAAATATTTTAAAAGTGCTTTTAGTTAGAAGTAGAAGCACTAATAAGCATTTTCTAAGAAGCACCTAGGAGGTGTTTCCTCCTAAAAGTGCTATGCAGAGAAAACAAGGGAAGCACTTTGCTCCCTTTAATGAATTTTTTTCAATTCCCGAATTATCCCTATTTTTTAATTTGCAAAGTCTAAAATGCCATTACACTTGAAAAAAACATCAAAATTGACATCACCAATTTTTTATAGGTTTGCACGTTAAAAACCTAGAAGTCTTTTATTTTCATAATATTTTGGTGGCTGGAGAAGTCATCTTGGTCTCCATCTCTTCCTCTCCATCTTCCCCAAATCTCCATCACCTAAAATTCTTGTGGAGGTATGTTTGCTATTTCTTATCTTAAAATTTGTATGTAGTGTGTGAATTTGATTGTTGATATGTTATTTTTATCAAAATTGTTGTGATTTTTGAACTACACGAAAATAATTTTAAGGTTTAGTGATTGTTCATTGACATTCCAATGGTATTTTCTGCATTTTTTTCACGATATTTATAATTTTCCTGATTCATTCTCTGATGCCCTTGAGGTTGACGATTCATGACTTTGCACATCCCATCCCATGTAAGTAGATGCGTGTGACACAGAACGTTCATGTCGTACGTATTACCTGGACACCATCATATCATGAATATGAAACCAAGCATTCGAACGCTGAAAGACCGACGATGAACAATAACTTGCAGGTTAACTTCTAATGACAACAAAAAGTTTGATTCATTAGAAGTTATTACTAATAATGCAGGTTTGATTCATTAGTGTTACTAGAAGTTATTACTAATAGCTTTGAAGTTAATCTGCTCAACAGAAAGTTAATTTGCAGGTTTGATGCCGAGATTTGATGTCGCATTAGAAGTTAACTTGCAGGTTTAATAGCAAATTAACTTCTAATGACAACAGAAAGCAACACTAATGAATTTATTGTTAATGGTTACATATCTTGCATTATATATACAAATACTAGATACATATGCAATGGTGTACTGCATTATTATATATAACAACGGTGTACTGCATTATTATATATAACAAATACTAGATACATATGCAATGTTGTACTTCAGTATTATATATAACAACGGTGTACTGCATTATTATATATAACAAATACATACGCACTGCAGTTTTGGAAGCAACGGTGTATTGCATTATTATATATAACAAATACTAGTTACAAATCTTGCATTATTGCTTTTAATTTACTTTTGTGTTGTTAGCTAGGACGTAAGTAGTGGTATATGCTCTTATTATGTGCTATGGTTTTTTTTCCACTTCTCTTTATAGATATGTCTAAGAATATAGTTAAAGATATGCAAGATCGTGGAGAAGGTAACGAAAAAAAGAGCAAGGCAATGTGGGATGATGCAAGTGTTGAGATATTTATAAGTGTTTGTGTAGCTGAGACATTAGCCGGAAATCAAACAGGTGGTCATCTTAATAGAATTGGATGGAAAAATGTTATTAAAAAAATTTAATGACCTTACTCAAAGGTCATATGTTCATAAACAACTCAAGAACAAATGGACTGCACTTAAGAAAGAATGGCAATTGTGGGCATCATTAGTTGGAAAAGAGACTGGCTTAGGATGGGATCCTGTGAAGCAAACTATCATTGCAAGTGATGAGTTGTGGGAGAAAAAAGTGAAGGTGAGAAATTATTATCTCATATCCATGGAAATCTAACTTCATATTTATGTTCTTTTATCATAATTTGTTAATTGCAGTTGGTCATATTTCAGAAGACTTCTGAAGTTGCAAAATATCGAAATAGTGGATTGAAAATTTTTGACCAACTGAACATTTTGTTTAAAGAAGGAGCTGTTACAGGTGTAGGTGCATGGGCACCCTCACAAGGGTTGATGAGTAATAATGTCCAAAAAGCTCCAACATGCGAACAAAATGACGGTCAAGATGATTTGGAGAATGACATAGATAATAATGAGGGGCTTGACGACATAGCCGATGCTGAGACACCTTCCCCTGCTCAACCTTCAACACAAGGAAAAGGAACAAAAAGAACAAGAGATTCTAAAAGAGTTGGAATTGGGGCCAAGATGATAAAACAATTAGATGGTATTTTAGAAGCTGTATACAACCGTTCTAAGAGCACAGATAAGCCTGGTTGCAGCATTGAGGAAGTGATGCAAATGTTGGAAGGAATGCATGAAGTTGTGAATGATGATGAGCTCTTTATGAAAGCGGCTGATATCTTCACTAAAAGAAAAAATAGAGAGATGTTTGTTGCATTGAAGCAATCTAACCGACAAATCATGTGGCTCAAGAGCAAGAAAATTTGATTCGTCACATTTATCTTAGGATTATATTTTTCAACATGTTTTTTTTTTTGGTGGTTGAATAAGTATTTATTATGTAATGGATTGGTTAAACATGTGTGCCTATAATATCTTTAATTATATGATTTTTTTACAACTTTATTCAGAATGTGATCTTTATTTTTGCCATGATTATATATTCCTCTCGTATTAAAATTTTCTTTTGTGTTTACAGATATGAGTTCTAGCAGCAGTGATAGTAGCAATACAAACAACTCTACTGATGGAAGTGATGATGAATTTTATCAACTGGTTTCTGCAAGCTGTGTCACGGTTGTCTTTGAATGGTTAAAGTATGTTGACAAAGAACCTTGTAGGACTTCTTCGTATACGGGATATAGATGGGTAATGGAAGTTTTAAATGGTCAACCTATAAGATGCCATGAACAATTTACGATGGAACAACATGTTTTTAAGGACTTGTTAGAGACTTTGAAGCGTGATTATGGCTTAAAAAGAATTGGAGATATAACCCTAGAAGAAGCATTAGCAATGTTTCTAAACACATTAGGTCATGGGCACACTAATAGGATGGTCCAAGAAAGGTTTCAACGCTCTGGAGAGACTGTTTCTAGGTGGTTTGGGATACTATTAGATGTTGTTTCTCGCATGGCTACTGATATTATATGTCCACATGACCGGCAATTCAAGAGAGTATCAAATAAAATTAAGGATGACAATCGGTATTGGCCATATTTTAAAGGTTGCATAGGGGCAATTGACGGAACACATGTCCCAGTTGTGGTACCTAGAGAAATGCAAGTGCCATATATAGGTAGAAAAGGAAATACAACCCAAAATGTTATGGCTGTATGTGATTTTAATATGTGTTTCACATTTGTTTGGGCTGGATGGGAGGGTGCTGCTCATGATTCACGTATATTCATGGAGGCCTTGAGAAGAACAGAATTGAAATTTCCTTATCCCCCTTCTGGTTAGTAATCAACCTTAGTCTTATATGAATGTGTTTATTTATTTATTATCTTATGAACACAAAAATCTTTATATTTTTCTTTTCAATTATGGTGTAGGCAAATATTATTTAGTTGATGCTGGATATCCACATATGAATGGATATATTGGACCTTATAGGGGTGAACGATATCATCTTCCTGAATTTCGACGTGGAAGTCATCCAAGAGGGAAAAAAGAGATATTTAATCAGAGACATTCATCCCTAAGATGCACAATAGAAAGAACTTTTGGTGTTTGGAAAAATAGATGGACAATGATTCTTCTCATGCATAACTTCCCTTTTGAAAAACAGGTACAAATTGTTGTTGCTTCAATGGCCTTACACAATTTTATTAGGAAGCATTCCATGAGGACTTCAAGACAGCAATCTCTATTGTTTTGCTTTTGGTGTGCTCGACTTCATTGTTCGAAGTAGGGTTTGGGAGGTCTAATCCCAAATCTGATGTCGATCGTGTAGCACATCCAAAGTCAGTTTCACGACTTGGCTTTTATTTTGGCGGTGGCGGGCGGCTATTTCCTCCATCAGTTCCAACACCGACATTTCCAAGACCAACTCCAGCTGCCCCAAAGCAGCAGCAAACGAGAGTGTGACCACCACCAACCCCAACTCCAGCCGCCCCAAAGCAGCAGCAACCGAGAGTGCGACCACCACCAACACCAACAACAGCCGCTCCAAGACAGCAGCCACGGAGACCGAGAGTGCAAACGCCATACGATGGCATTCGAAGATGTTGGTCGTCTCTGTGTTAGGAGTACTGAAGGTTCACACGGTTATCAAAGGTGTAAGGCACCAGATTAGATCTTTAGTCTGTGTGTGTTAGTTAGGGGAATGCCAAGTCACCTAAAATAGTTAGCTTTGGTATTTATGTATAAATACTTCATGTACAGAGGATACAATGAGTAATGAAAAACAGTTTCACAATTTTCTCTCTCTCTCTACATTCTCTCTCTCTCTAATCTCTCTCTCTCTCTCTCTCTCTCTGATTCAGTTTTCTTACTCACTAAGATTGTACTTTCTACATGGTATCTGTTAGAAAGTAGGAATATGACCCTGTTTTGTAGAAATGAAATCAAGAAGTAAATGAATGATTTCTTCCTACACAGATGAATGCAGCTAGGATGTTCAAAGCAAAAAACCAAAACGAACAAAGCTTTTCTTTCATTCATAATCTGCACACAAGACGTGTGCAAGGATATACCCGAAGAAAGAGAATTCACAACTCAATCACAACCCTTCATGTAATCTATCCTATAAGATAGATACAAGTGGCAATATGCAAAACTAAAGCTAAGATTACATCTCAGCTGTCCAATTGGTCTATAATCCAATGGCTCACATTTAAACTTATAAACATTAAGAAAACACAGCACACACACTTATATTCCAACACTCCCTTCTAAGTGTTGTGCTGAAATTACTCCAAGCTTCTGTCTCAGAAATTCAAACCGATCTCTAGACAAAGCCTTAGTGAAAATATCTGCAACTTGTTCCTCTGTCTTGCAGTACAGTAAGTCAATTTCTCCATCTTGCAGTGCATCACGAATGAAATGAAACCTCCTGTTTATATGTCTTGTCTTATGATGATGCACAGGATTTTTGGTTATGGCAATAGCAGATGTATTGTCACATAAGATTGTAGTTAGTTCAACCTGTTCTTCACCAAAATCCGAGAGAACAAATCTCAACCAAATTGCTTGTGCTGTGGCCTCTGCTGCACTAACATATTCAGCTTCTGCAGTAGATAATGCAACACTACTTTGCTTGACTGATGCCCATGAAAACACTCCTGAACCAAGATTAAATGCATATCCTGATGTGCTCCTCATGTCATCCTCACTACCTGACCAATCACTGTCACAGTAGCCGATAAGCATTGCTTCATTTCCTTTCTCATATGCTATACCATAGTCAAGTGTGCCTTGAATGTATCTCAGCACCCTCTTAGCTGTTCCCATATGTTTTCTAGTAGGACCATGCATGAATCTTGCCAACAAGCTTGCTGCAAACATGATATCTGGCCTTGTTGCAGTCAAGTATAATAGGCTTCCAACAATCTGCCTATATAGACCTTCATCAGCTTGTTCACTACCATCCATTTTAGACAGTTTATCATTCACAGCCAGAGGAGTAGCCACAGGTTTACAATCCTTGAAACCAAACTTGTCTAACAGTGTCTTTGCATATTTCTTCTGATGCAAGAAAATGCAATTATCAGTTTGTATCACACCAAGACCCAAGAAATGATGCAACAAACCAAGATCAGTCATTTCATATTGTCTCATCATTGCAGTCTTGAACTCCATCAACAATTCTTTAGAATTCCCAGTGTAGATTATATCATCTACATACAGTGAAACAATAAGTATTCCATCTTTAGCAATCTTCACATATAAAGTTGCCTCACTAGGACTTCTTTGAAAACCTGCCTTGGTGAAATAGGAATTGATTTCTTCATACCAAGCTCTTGGAGCTTGCTTAAGACCATAAAGTGCCTTCTTGAGTTTGTACACCCCATCTTCCTTGTTTTTAATCACAAACCCAGGGGGTTGATCAACATAAACCTCGTCCTGCAAGACTCCATTTAAAAATGCTGACTTCACATCTAACTGATAAAGGTTCCATCCTTTCTGTGCAGCCAAAGCAACCAAGGTCCTTATTGTATCAAGCCTAGCAACCGGTGCAAAAGTCTCATTGAAGTCTATACCAGGCTTTTGAGAGTATCCCTTTGCAACCAGTCTTGCTTTGTTTTTCTGAACTGAGCCATCAAGATTCAGCTTAAGTTTGTAAACCCATTTGACACCAATTACTGGTTTATCAGATGGTCTATTAACTAGCTCCCAAGTATTATTCTTTTCTATCATTGCAATTTCACTCTCCATTGCTTTCTGCCATGCTTCATCATTGGCAGCTTCTTCAAATGTTTCAGGTTCAAGTATACACAGATTACATCTTTCATACACTTCTGCAATACTTTTATATTTCAGAGGTGTGTGATCAACATCCTGTGGACCTGAACTAAATCTAACGTGTATTTCTTCACTCTCTTCTGGTATTTCAACATCATTTTCAGAGATCTCAGCTTGACTCAAACTTGTTCCTTCAGTCTCATGTCCTTTCTCAGTAAGACAGTCAGTAATTGGTACTTTAAGACTACACTCCTTTTGTGCATTCCAATCCCAACAAGCTTCCTCTTTGAACACCACATCTCTGGAAATAATGACTTTTCCAGAGTCGATATTGTAAAGCTTGTAGCCTTTCTCACAACTTCCATATCCCAGAAACACACATTTTGTACTGGTTGAATCAAGCTTTTGTCTCTGCTGCTCTGGAATATGTGCATAGCACAGAGAACCAAACACTTTTAGATGTTTGATCCCTGGCTTTCTTCCACTAAAAGCCTCAAATGGAGTTTTCTTATCTAATGCCTTAGTTGGACACCTATTTAGAACATACACTGCAGTGTTGACTGCCTCAGCCCAAAATTCCAGTGGTATATTCTTTTCAACCATCATACATCTAGCCATCTCTACAATAGTTCTGTTCTTCCTTTCAGCCACTCCATTCTGCTGTGGTGAGTATGCCACAGTGAGTTGCCTTTCCATTCCCACTTCTTCACAGAATCTATTAAACTCAATAGATGTGTATTCACCTCCTCGATCACTTCTTAGTTTTTTCAACTTATATCCACTTTGCAATTCAACAGTGGCCTTGAACTTCTTAAACACATTGAATACATCTGATTTGTATCTCAAAAAATATACCCAACACATCCGAGTACAATCATCTATGAAAGTAAGAAAATATCGATTTCCAGCTTTGGTAATGGTTTGCATTGGTCCACACACATCTGTGTGTACCAACTCCAATGGAACAGTAGCTCTACTTGCTGTCTCCCTTTGAAAAGAGTCTCTGCAATGTTTCCCAAGAGTGCACCCCTCACACACATTATTAGTGATCTTGATTTCTGGCAATCCAAATACCATTTCTTTCTCCTGTAGTAGCTTCAGACTGTTAACATTTAGATGCCCCATTCTTCTATGCCAGATCAATGTTGACTCATTTACACTTGCTTTTAATGCAAGATGCAAATCTGTTTGGAATTTCAAAGGAAAACTTCGGTTTCCTCTCATTGGTACCTTAGCAACCAAATTTGAAAGAGAACAATCATCATAAATTTCTGCTTTGTTATCTCCAAAAATAAGGAAATACCCGTGCTCCATCATCTGTCCTACACTTAGTAGATTCTCTTTGAGACCTGAGACAAGCATTACTTCATGTATATATCTCCTTCCCATCTTTGTATCCACTACCAAACTTCCTTTTCCTATCACATCAACCAACTGTCCAGTTCCCATTTCTACCTTGGCAGTTATGCTTCTGTCAATGTCAATCAATACATCTTCTCTACCTGTCATGTGGTTACTACAACCACTATCCACATACCATACATCTTCAATAGGCTTCTTGTCAACCTCATTACTGACATAGAACATAGTAGTTGTAGCAGGAATTTGAGCTGCAAAGTTTAGTTGTTGAACACCTTGAGCATTTTTCTTAGTATTACAATCCCTTGCAATGTGACCAATTTTTCCACAACAATGACACTTAGGCTTGCCTTTAAGAAAACACTCTCCATAATGGTACTTATCACAGTGCTTGCAAGGATTTCTTCCCCTTTCTGCAGCTACAATTTGCTTTCCAGATTGATAGACAGATTTTTGATTCCAATTTTTGTATTTTGGCTTCCAATTCTTTTGATATCTATTTCCTTGATTTCCAGGAGAATTGACAGACTTGGGATTCACACTTAAACTTGCAAATGCTCTCTCAGTTTTGTTTTCACTATGTCTCTCCAACCTCTGTGCAAAACTTTTCAGTGAGGCTACTACCTCTTGAACCTCAATCACATCTATGTCCCTTGAGTGTTCAATCACAGAGCATATAGAATCATACGCAGAAGGTAAGCTAATTAATAATTTTTGCACAATCCTCTCTCTAGATAACTCTTCTCCATAACTTCTCATTTGATTTATCAGATCGAATAATTTTGTAAGATAAACAGAAATTGATTCATCATCTCTCATTCTGGTATACTCAAATTCTCTACGAAGACCTTGTAGTTTAACACTTCTAACCTGTTTGTCTCCATGAAATTCTTGCATCAGAATATCCCAGGCTCCCTTAGAAGTTTCTTCGTGTGAAATCCGAGGAAAAATTTCATCCGAGACTGCTCCCTGAATCAACCCAAGCGCCTTGGCATCTTTCATGAGCTTCTCCGTGAGCAATGAAGCGTCACTCGATCCCTCTGTCTCATTCATCTTCAGATCTGAGGCAGCTCCCTTCGAATCTGAGCTCTCGATTCCTTTTTCCACAAATTCCCATAGTCCATAAGACTTAAAAATAGTTTTCATTCTTATACTCCAGAATTCATAATTCTCGCCGGTGAAGATCGGCGCTCTCAGATCACCTCCTCCAGATCCTGCCATGTTAGACACAGACCTTTTCACAGATTCAATCTCCCAGATTAAGCGATTGAACTTGGCTCTGAGGCCATGTTAGAAAGTAGGAATATGACCCTGTTTTGTAGAAATGAAATCAAGAAGTAAATGAATGATTTCTTCCTACACAGATGAATGCAGCTAGGATGTTCAAAGCAAAAAACCAAAACGAACAAAGCTTTTCTTTCATTCATAATCTGCACACAAGACGTGTGCAAGGATATACCCGAAGAAAGAGAATTCACAACTCAATCACAACCCTTCATGTAATCTATCCTATAAGATAGATACAAGTGGCAATATGCAAAACTAAAGCTAAGATTACATCTCAGCTGTCCAATTGGTCTATAATCCAATGGCTCACATTTAAACTTAGAAACATTAAGAAAACACAGCACACACACTTATATTCCAACAGTATCATCGCCGGAGTCCGCCGACGTTGATCTCCCGCTTCTGTGTTCTTGATTTTCTCGCAATTTTCTATCCTGTCAAACAGATCTTTCTCGTCTTCTCTTTCAACTCTCTGTGAAATTTGCCATGACTGCTGCGGAGAACTCTACCAAATCTTTCAACACTCTGAATACGGTAGAAAGTTGTGTGCTTGACATTCTTGGTGGATTCCTTTTTGCCGATTTTAGTCACGTTGGACAGGAATGTTGTGCTGCCGTCGTGGAAATTGACGAATATTGTTATGGCCCAATGTTCAATCAGTTCAACAATAACTACTATACTCCCGAGCTCAGACAAAATTGCGCTCAACGCTATCCGCCCAGAGTACCTCATAGAGGTTAACTAAATCGAATTAATAGTTGATCGTGATAATTTAGATAGGCTTTGTTAGTTGGTCATCGATCATCTATGTTTTTGTTTGTTTTTTTTTATTTTAAAATTTATTTATTATTTTTTAGAATTTTTACTTGTCGTTCAGGTTTTAGGGTTTTGTTTCTAGCCAGGTAGGCCTTTTTATTGGATTTGTTCCAACTTAATTAGAGGCAGCATGTTTTCTCTAATTTCTTTTGGGATATGCAAATTAAAGATGGATATTTTCTCAGTTTGCAATAATAATAAAGCGTCTTTTTATTTTCATATATTTGTATGAAGTTGTCAATTTCTCCCTAAACTTTAATTTTAACCAATTACCCCTTGAACTTTTATAATTAGCCAATTTCCCTCTTGAACTTTAATTTTAGCCGATTACCTCCCTGAACTTTTATAAATAGCCAATTTCCTCTGGCGTTAGATTTTGAAAATTCTTCTAATTTTCCATCCATCTTGATCATGGAAACAATTCATCCAATTTTCCATCTATCTTGATCACGGAAACAACACATGACAACCTTATGAGGGAAAAAAGGATGAAAATAGTTTATAAAATAGTTCAGGGGAAAATTGGCTATTTATAAAAGTTGAGGGGGATAATCAGCTAAAATTAAAGTTTAAGTGGGAAATTGGCCAATTAAAATAGTTCATAGGAGTAATTGACTAAAATTAAAGTTCAGAGGAATCATTGGCAGCTGCATACAAGTTCAGAGGGCAAATCAACAAATACCTCTTTTATTTTTTATGAATCAAAGGATTTGGTTACTGCTTCTATTAGACATGAATTGCAGTGGATTATTTTATTAAAACTCTCTGAATTAAACATGAAAATTGAATATGGGTGTACAAATTAAAAAAAATAAAAAATATTAAAAGGATATATATGAAAATAATTAAATTGTTGTAGGCCTATTGGATTTAACGATCTAGGGTTTAGAGAGAGAGAGGGGTTCGGTAATATTGAGAGAGAAGATAGATTGATTTAATTATGAAGTGTGTTTGATTCACCCCATTATGCCTTTATTTATAGTAGTAGGAAGGGTAAAAAATTTCCCTTTAGGATTACAATATTTAATAGGTAATCCGAAGAGGAATATAAGATATTTTCTCAGATTCCCTAGGATTTACACAATCACATTCATATTCTAAATATGACTGCAACACTCCCCTTGAGTATGTAAATACTCAACAAACCATCATATCAGATCTTCAGCATATAAGGTAGAATAGTTGATAAAGTTATCAGTACAGCGGGTGATCGCGAGTCTCAAATTTAAGTGAAGTATGCATTTGTAGTAAAACTCACAAAACCTCGTTATGGTAAAACCCAAGGCATAGGGAAAACCGATAGACTAAGGAGAAAAGTGAGAAGTATGCATAATGTCTAAAATGCACATCAAACTGGACAAAGGTAGTAAACTCAACGAAGTATGATCGTCCCATGATGGGTGCCTCATTAAAACCTCGTTAGGTAGCAAAAACCCAATGAGAAAAAATGCTCCTAATCGTAGGAAAAAAAGTACATTAAGATCATGTGAGTATGCTTCTAGATACTCCCCCTAAGCTAGATGCTTCTAGATACTCGTCCTAAGCTAGACATAACTTCTAAATAAGAGAACTACAAGCGATTTAACTCAGATAATTTACGCATATCGATTCCTTGGATGAACTTCTGAAATGTAGACTTGGGCAATGACGTGGTAAAGAGATCGGCCAGGTAGTCCTTGGAATGGATTTGCTTGACTTCAATGTTCTGATGCTGCTGCTACTGGTGTGAGTAAAAGAACTTCGGTGTTATGTGCTTGGTGTTGTCTCATTTGATGTATCCCTTCTTCAGCTGCTCGATACATGTTGCATTGTCTTCAAAGATCGTCGTAGGAAGGTCAACAGCTGATGTAAGACCACTAGTGCTTCGAATATGTTCTGTTGATGCACAAAATCAGTGAGAACTTTGGTACAACAGAAAATGTTAAGTTTGTGACCTTCGCTAGATTGCTCCGGTCACTAGTGTGAATAAGTATGTAAATGGATAGAGACAGGGAAGCAAACACAAGATGTACGTGGCAGATTGGCTACGTCCACAGAGTACAGGAGTTCTCATTAATTGTGAAGGGTTTACACAAGTACATAGGTTCAAGCTCTCCTTTAGTGTGTACTAGTGAATGATTTAGTACAAATGACATTTGGAAATATTGTGAGAGAATGATCTCTATTTATAGAAGAGAGTTTCTAGTTTCTAGTTTCATTCTGACATTGACACGTGTGGTTTGTGATTGGCTTCTGATGTTGACACGTGTAGCTCTATGATTAGCTTCTGATGTCGACACGTGTTGTGTTGTGATTTGTCTCCTGGTTGGAGGGAAACTTTTCTGGGTCTTTGACGGTATAACGTTGACCGGTGTTCAGTAGTTTCGGGATTGGTCAAGTATGGTACAAACATGTTCCATAACTTCTCTCAACCAAAATCACTCACGCGATGCTTCATGTAGGGCGAGAATCTCAGCATAGTTAGACAAAGTCGTAACTAGCATTTGCTTGGTAGACCTCCAAGATATAACAGTGTCTCCAACGATAAAGACATAACCCATTTGAGAACGTGCTCTATGTGGATTAGACAGATATCCAGCATCTGCGTAACCAACAAGGTAAGAATCAATCTGATGGCCATAGGGGGCGGCAACACTTGGAGATTAGCGGGTATAGAACAAACCCAAATCTGTAGTACCTTTGAGGTAGCGGAACATGTCTTTAACACTATTTCAGTGCCTGTGTGTGGGCGCATTGTTGTATCTAGCCAATAGATTAACAGCGAATAAGATGTCAGGTTTAGTGCACTGAGCCAAGTACAATAAAGCCCTAATTGCACTTAGGTAAGGAACTTCGGTTTCCAAAATCTCTTCCTCATCCTCCTTTGGACGGAAGGGATCTCGTTTAGCATCTAGAGTTCGAACGACCATGGGTATACTCGAAAGCTTTGCTTTATCTTCATAAAAATATCGCAACACCTTTTGGGTGTAGTTTAATTGATGTACTAGGATTCCATCCGAACAACGCTCAATCTCCAGGCCGAGGCAGTATCGAGTTTTCCCAAGATCCTTCATCTTAAATTTCTATTTCAAGTGTGTAGCAATTTCCTCAAGCTCTGCGGGAGTCCCAATGAGGTTTATGTCATCGACATAAACTGCAACGATTGCAAATCCGGAATGTGACTTCTTTATGAACACGCATGGGCATAGTTCGTTGTTCACATAACCCTGACTTTTCAAATATTCACTTAGACAGTTATATCACATCCGCCCGGATTATTTTAATCCGTAGAATGACCTCCTTAACCTAATTGAGAGAGTGTTCCGTGGTTTATAACTATTTAAACTAGTCAATGGAAGTCCTTATGGAACTTTCATATAAATTTCCGTATCTAGATCCCCATAAAGATACAAGGTTACCACATCCATAAGCTGCATATTCAGTTTTTCGGAAAGTACCCAACTGATTAGGTAGCGGAACGTTATAACGTCCATTACGGGGGAATACGTTTCCTCGTAATCAATCCCTGGGCACTGAGAGAATCTTTGCGCTACGAGGCGTGCTTTGTATCGCACTATTTCATTCTTCTTATTACGCTTCCTCACAAAAATCCACTTGTAGCCAACGGGATTCACGCTTGGTGGTGTAGGAACGATAGGTCCAAATACCTTACGTTTCGTGAGCAAATCAAGTTTGACTTGGATTGCTTGTTTCCAGTTTAACCAATCGGTTTTACGTCGGCATTCATTGACGGAATGTGGTTCAATGTCATCGCTGAGAATGATGTCAGTAGCTACTGAGTATGTGAATGCATCATTGACGATCATCTCATTCATATTCCAAACCTCATCCAATACTGTGTAGTGGATCAAAATTTCACGATTCTTGGGAGGCCGGCATGTTTCATCTGAAGCATCACCGTAATCTAGAATAAGCTCATACGTTGGAATGGATGAGTGAGCGATGATCGGATTCAAACTAGGGTCATTAGTTGGTGCTATTTTCCTCTTCCGGGGTTGTGAATCCTTTGAACTAAGGGGTCTGCCATGATTCAGGGTTGGAGCAGATGATTGGCTAGTCGCCAATGTACCTTGCTACGTGGAGGGTGCGGCCTTCCCATCTTCGGGGACAGTCCAGCCTTCCTAGATGGTTGTTAAATTACACGGGGTACCTCTATCCTTTCATGTGTGTTTGCAGCGGGTATGTGTGATCTTGTCACCTTTGCTAGATCATTAAAAGCATCCAACATGCTTTGAGTAATGCTCTGAAGATCTATAATTTGACGTACCTCAGTTTCAGACTAGGCAGTGCGGCTATCTAAATGAGACATAGTGGGAACGTACCACGACAATTTGCGGCGTTCTACGGGAACGTTAGCATGCTTATCTCCCTCTAACGACGGGAAGACTGTCTTATCAAATTGACAATCCGTAAAATGTGCGGTAAAGAGATCTCTTGTCAAGGGTTCTAAGTAGCGAACAATTGATGGTAAATCATAACCGACATAAATTCTTATTTTTCTCTGATGACCCATTTTGGTACGTAACGGTAGCGTTATTAGCACATAAATGGCGCACCCAAACACTCGTAAATGCTAGACGTCAGGCTCATATCCAGTGACCAACTATAACGGTGAATGTGGTTGGGTAGCGGTGGGCCTCAAGCGGACCAACATAGCTGCGTGCAATATTGCATAGCCCTAAGCAAGATATCGGCAATTTGGTTCTCATAACCAAAGTCCGAGCTATCAATTGAATGCGCTTTATGAAAGCTTCTGCCAGGCCTTTTTGGGTGTGAACATGGGGCACATGATGTTCCACATTAATTCGTACTGACATGCAATAATCGTCAAAAGTCTGTGACGTAAACTCTCCAGTGTTATCCAGTCGAATCGACTTGATCTGATAATCAGGGTGGTGAGCCTTTAGCTTAATGATTTGAGCTAGGAGTTTAGCAAACGCGGTGTTGCGTGTGGACAACAAGCAAACATGTGACCATCTTGTCGATACATCAACCAACACCATAAAATATTTAAATGGTCCAAATGTTGGTTGGATTGGTCCATAAATGTCCTTTTGAATCCTCTGAAGAAATTTAGAGGGGTCGTGAATAATCTTTGTATATGAGGGTTAAGTATTCAACTTCCCTAAAGAACACGCTTTGCATGGTGGGAGTCCAACATAGGGATGTAACTTATGCCCGTGTAAAGATTTGAGGATATGGCGTATCATGTCATGTCCAGGATGTCCCAAATGATCATGCCAAAGTAACAAAGTGTCCGAGAACTCAAGCATAGAGCCGGCCACACTATGGGCTTCTATGCCGTGAATGGTTATGATGTACAACCCATTCGGCAAGCATTTCAACTTCTCGTGAATATGCTTCTGGCCATATTCATATGAAGTGATACAAAGAAATTTAGAACCATGATCTTCAGTGGTTTCAAGATGATATTTATTATCTCAAATATCTTTAAAACTCAGCAACGTTCTTCCGGAACGTGGAGAATAGAATGTCTCCTTAATGGTCAGAATTGTACCATTAGATAACATGATACGTGTCTTTCCGTATCCTTCAATCAGGTTGGGTGGGCTTGAAAGAGTGGTCAAATGAACTTTCTTGGGTATTAAGTTAGTAAAATAATGTCGTTCACGCAAGATGGTATGCGTGGTTGCACTATCTACCAGACAACTAACTTCCCCACTAAACATACCTAGAAATAAATTGGTTGAATTGGTCACATGTATAAATATAAGTCCATTAATTCAATTAAGCAATTCAAGAAAATAATATCCATTCAAATAACAATCCATAATTCAAAACAAACCAAAACCAAACAAATTATTCCAAATACATAGAAAAATTGTTCAAAATTAAACCATAAACCTAGCAAAATAGGGGGTAAGGCCGGCCACTCCTAGTGGGTTCGGCCACTAGAGGTAAACACCCTAAAAACATGTCTAATTTATTCATCCATAGATGCTGACGCCTTCTGGAAATCTGATATCTCCATTGATGTAGTTGCATCTTCTGGATGATCCAAATGTGCAAAGCTAGACTCACGATGAGAATTATATTTGGCAATAGCCTCAGGGGAAGCTCATCATATGCGTGACCGATGATCCCTTAATCCACAACAATAGCACATGTCCAATTCAGTAGAAGCAGCCAGAACGGGAGCTTTACCCTTGTTCTTGATGTTTGAGACCTTAGGGGCGAGTGGTGGACGCTATTGAGTCACATTTCTTCCCTTAGGTACGGCACTCTATTGACCTTAGGCCCGTGGTTGGGCTTACCGCCACGACCATGACGGTTCTTTCATCGTTTATGGCTACTAGAATAGGTTGCATGCGCTTTAGGCGCTGCGTTCGAGCCAGTGGGTCAAGCTTTATGATTCTTCATCAAAATTTGGGTCTGTTTTTTTAGCAAGAAGTAAAACAAAGATCAAATCCGAAAACTTGGTGAATTTATATGCCTTATATTGTTGCTGCAGGACAATATTGGCATGAAAGGTCGAATAGGTCATTTCCAAGAGATTTGGTTCGGTTAGTTCCACTTTGCAAAATTTCAACAGAGAAAGGATTCTACAAACTTCAGAGTTGTATTCATTCACAGACTTAAAGCCCAGGAAACGAAGATGCTGCTAGTCGTGTCTTGCTTCAGGCAAGTATATGTCTTTCTGGTGATTGAAATGGTTGGCTAGAGCAAGCCAGAAGGTGCGTGGGTCCTCCTCAGTGAGATACTCAGTCTGCAGTGCATCATGAATGTGTATTCGAATGAAGATCATTGTAGTAGCCTTTTGAGCTTCGTCAACATGTTTGTCGACAATAGGTGCCTCGATGGTGGCTTTAATACCCTTTGCAGTAAGATGGACCTTCACGTCTTAAACCTACTTCAGATAGTTCCAGAAACTTCTAGAGCGAAGAAATCGAGCTTGTTCAAGTTTGACATGTCCCTAAAACGGAAGGAGAAAACGTCATTAGTCATATGGTAAGCCATAGACATATATCGTAAAACATACATGTTCTATAGACATGTATTGGTTTAATTTATGCATGAAAACTACGGGTTTAATGTGGTATGTTTTGAATGAAAACTTCGGGTTTCAAATGCACTAAATTTCAAATTACAGGTTCAATTTAGTTTTATGAACAATTAGTTCATAATGAGAGGTTCCTGCAAGAAACACATAATGCAATATACTAAATTGGATATAGTGGATTTGAGGTTCTTTGAGAACTCAAGTGTGAGAGCTTCATTACTACGAAAGTATGTGATGAAAAATACTTGGGGGACTCTAACCCATTATTCATGTATTGAGGAGTAAGCTTTTATTCTATAAATGAGACTCCCTCACCATCATTAGAGGGCATCAACTCTAGCCCATTATTCATGTATTGAGGAGTGAGCCCTTATTCTATAAAAATGACTCCATCACCATCATTAGAAAGCATCACCGCTTACTGAGCAACCGTCTCGCCTCGAGCACCACTCCTAACCCTTCGATGCCACAAGCTGAGCCAACCAAGGCAACATAAGCCACAAGCCTCGCAACCTCGCAACATGTGCTACTTCTAGTTGAGCATCATTTCAGATTGAGCACCGCCTCATATCGAGCATCAGTTCCAGACAACATCTAGTTACTTCGGCCCACACATGGACTGAGTTTCAAGTCTCCAGCCAAAAGACTCTCTTGACTGAAAACTTGGGGGACTACTGTTTATACCATATTTAAGGCCTTGTATTCAGACCTCGTATAAATACTCGGGGGACTTAAATGTAATTATGTAATAAATGAAGGGACAAATATGTAATAAGTAAGGAGTCCTTATTCTATAAAAGGACTCATCACCCTCACAATTAGGGGGGCCATTTCTTAAGGCTCCTTCGTCCTCTCAAAGCTCTCACATTACAGAGCTCCCTCATTCCCTTCACCTCTCAGATAAATACATAATTAGTGTGGACGTAGCCCACACCTTGGGGTGAACCACGATACATCTTGTGTTATTTACATTTCATACAGATTCACAGTCGAATTTACGTTGTTCTAAGACCTCCGGTTTTGTGCATCAACATTTGGCTCCGTCTGTGGGAAACGATACGAAAAGTTGTGTCGGTTCTCTTTCATTTTTTCATCCTACCACCATGAATCTGCAAATTTGGTATTCAAATAATCCAAAACCCTTCTCTCTGCGGCCAAACTTTCCAAACAGCCCAGTGATTGGTTGCCACATGGAGCAGGGAGGAATCGTCGAACCGTTCGCTCCACGCAACTCTAACCGACAACGTGTCTTCGCCTCAGCTGTTGGTGTCACTTTCGCCCACGTCATCGCCACACCCGTCGCAGCGCAGCGAGCGTCCATACTTTGGGTCCACGTGAAGGCGGTCTGCGTGGTGGGGAGCCATACACTACGTGTCAGCGTCATGCAAAACTGCTTGGGGGTGGAAATCTTGTGGACTTGTTTGCGAATTTCAGACGACCCGATATCGGTGTGAGCACCAAAACCAAAGAAGGCTCCGCTCCTCCGCCGGTGGAAAGCCCGACCCTATGCTCAAGATGAGGCTCCAAATGTTGATGGGAGAAGAACAAATGAAGCACACGGCCATTGAAGAAGCTCAGAGATTCATAATATACAGATGGGCTAACTTCAAAACCCACATTTCTTCCTTCATCTCGAAAACCCAGCAAAAAAAAAAAAAAAGAAATTCCCAGAATTTTCTCGGAAAAGCTACGTTAGCACTGAGAGCTGTATCGTATGTATAATGGTCCGCCAGCATCAAATTCTAGCACGACCCTATTACTTTCTGGCGCAGCAGTTTGCTTCTGTGCGTCATTACTCCATCACTGTCAATCTGTGCATCTTTATACCAGCAGCAATACGTGGGGTTCTCTCCGATACATCACCATCATTCTCAATCCATTGCCATGCCCCCGTCTGCAACTGCTAATTACGCTTACGAATACACCAATCCTCAACATGAACAAGTGTTCTACACACAGCATCAGGCTGCCCAATTGCCTCCTCAATACCAGTCTATGACTCCTGCAGCAGCGGTCGCGGCAGTAGCACTGTCAGAGGAATCAAAACAACAGCTACCGGCATATTCAGCAGATCCGACCACACAACCATAATTCATTAGGCTAGAATTACCTTGATTTCATATTGATTTGCTCTTCTTTCTTTACTTGATGGTTATATTATTATGACCCCTCCAGTCTATGACCCATCTAGTTATGTAATGCCAAAAATGCTCTTCTTTCTCTAATGTTGGAAGCGGCACGTGGGTTCCACGAGTAGCCAAAGGAGGTGAAAGCCGAGTACTATAGTAGGGAGCTGATGAGAAAAGTCAAGTTTGGGAGTAACTTTGATCTGTATTAGTCAAGGTTTGCCAATTGGAGGGACAATTTGTTTTGTGTGATGGGTCTTGAGCAATGACGCCGGAGATTCCACTGGAGAGATCTTTGGCGGGGAATGAGATGAACAAGCTGCTAGACAAGCAAGTGAAGTAGGGGCACAATTGGGGATTCTTTTGCTTTTGATTGAACATGCCGAAAGCAAAAGCAGAAAAGAAGAAAGAAAAGTACTCTGATAGGGTTTTACAACTGGAGTACACCAGCTGATGCTCAGACAGCAGAAAAAGAAAAAAGGAAGAAAAGGAATACATAAAGGAAAAGCCAGAATTATATTTTGCTTTTGTCGACCACCAAAGCAGAAGATGCCATCAATTTTTTAAAAAGAAAACTTTCATCATGTATGTTCCCACTTTTCTGAAGAAGCCACTGGAAGACGCACATGGAAAAAGATCTGCAAACAACCCAGTACGCAGTTGGTGCAGTACGCACCAACGACTGCTTTATTTATTTTTGAATAATGTAATTTATTTTTTCTTATCTTTCGGAGACATTTGTATAAACCCCATCAGAGGGTAAAAATAAAAAAAATAAAAAAAAAGGGCAAAGCCCAAAGTAAATAGGCTGGCATGTTGTGGAGGGCGAAGGCTCATAAGCATAAAATAGCACCAACCAGGTCATCAAAAGTACGCCTAGTACTCCACAATTATTCGGCAACTCGCCGCTACTACCACCAACCAGGTGATCAAAAGTACGCCCAGTACTTCCAAAATTATTCGACAACCCACCGCTATTATCACCAACCAGGTGACCAAAAGTACGCCCAGTACTCCAAAAATTATTCAGCAACCTGCCGCTATTACCACCAACTAGGTGATGAAATGTATAAACCGTACTCTAATATCATTTGGCAACTAGCCATTCATGCCACGAACCAGGTGATCAAAAGTACGCCCAGTACTTCAAATCATACATAAGCATTACTCATGTCAATCATACATAAACATTCATGAGCATCACTCATGTCAACATCCATGAGCATCACTCATGTCAATCAACATAAACATTCATGAGCATCACTCATGTCAATCAGCTTCAAAAGCTTCATTTACAAAAGCTCTAGCTTCAAAAGCTTCATTTACAGAGCTCTAGCTTAAAAAACTTCATTTACAGAGCTCTAGCTTCAAAAGCGTCATTTACAAAAAGCTCCAGCTTCGAAAGCGTCATTTACAGAGCTCTAGCTTCAAAGCTTCACTTACAAAGCTTCACTTACAAAGCTTCAGGGCAGGGTATACAAATACCGCCTTCGAACAACCGTCACTTCGGCCCATACATGGATTCAATTTGAAATCTCCAGCCAATATACTCTATTGACTAAAGACTTGGGGGACTACATTATGTACCATATATTGGGCCTCAACTGGGCCTCATGAAAAATACTTGGGGGACTCTAACCCATTATTCATGTATTGAGGAGTAAGCCCTTATTCTATAAAAGAGACTCCCTCACCATCATTAGAGAGAATCAACTCTAGCCCATTATTCATGTATCAAGGAGTAAGCCCTTATTCTATAAAAGGGACTTCATCACCATCATTAGAGAGCATCACTGCCTACTGAGCAACCGTCTCGCCACGAGCACCACTCCTAACCCATCATTTATGTATTGAGGAGTGAGCCCTTATTCTATAAAAGGGACTCCCTCACCTTCGATGCCACAAGCTGAGCCAACCAAGGCAACATAAGCCACAAGCCGAGCAGTCTCACAACATGTGCTACTTCTAGTTGAGCATCATTTCAGATTGAGCACCGCCTCATATCGAGCATCAGTTCAAGATAACATCTAGTTACTTCGGCCTACATATGGACTGAGTTTCAAGTCTCCAACCAAAAGACTCTCTTGACTGAAGACTTGGGGGACTACTGTTTATACCATACTTAGGGCCTCCGTATTTAGATCTCGTATAAATACTCGAATGACTTAAATGTAATTATGTAATAAAAGAATGGGCAAATATGTAATAAGTGAAAAGCCCTTATTCTATAAAAGGACCCATCACTCTCCTCATTAAGGGATGGCCATTTCTGGAGCCTTCTCACCCCTCTCAAAGCTCTCACTCTCAGAGCTCTCTCTCCCTCAGATAAATACATAATCAGTGTGGACGTAGCCTAAACCTTGGGGTGAACCACAATACATCTTGTGTTATTTACATTTCATGCAGATTCACGGTCAGATTTACATTGTTCCAAAACCTCCGGTTTTGTGCATCAACAAGGTCAATAACTTTAGATTCATTATCAGATTAATGGACTGCAAGTCACTTTTAATTAATTCAATAAATTGGGTCATATCGGGTCGATTGTAGAAGCTAAATAATATTAAAATAATATTATTGGATCGAAAATATAGCCCTAAAATAATTTGGGCTTGGTGTCGTGAGCAAAAAGCTTGAATGGCTGCTAAAGCAGCCCATAGGGTGGTTGCAGGCCACGGGTCCAGAGATGGGACAGGCCCAAGGGCCTATGGGGTGGCACAGGCAAGTCCAGCGAAAGCTGGCCTGCAAGTTTGAGTTACAGGAGAAAAGGCCCAGCCTTGTAAGCTAGTGCATGTCGTGGGAAACACCCAGCCAACTGGGCTGGATTTGAATGAAGGTTGCGGGCCTAGGTTTGCTGCGTGGCTACGGGCCACAGTGTAAGGGTGAAAGGCTGCAAGCCCATCCATTTGGTATTAGTATGCATAGTGGTGGTGTGGTGGGTGTGCAACACCATGCCCAATTTCCCCTTCTTTTTTTTTTTCAAATCCCTTAGGGTTTAGGAAACCCATATTTCCTTCTAATTTAATTTTGTACTCTGACTCACAAATTCCACATAACAATTTAATTGTGCGATGCATGGGGAATGTTTTCATATTTCGTGGACGTTTCAAATATCTTCTTTTATTTTAAGCGTACCTGATTAGCAGAAAACGAATAAGCCTTTGAATTTGGTGGATGATAGCCTCCTCCAACGATGTTTCAATTTCTCAGCTTTTGGCAAGAGCATGCTGATAACGTGTTGTAGGCCTATTTGATTTAATGATCTAGGGTTTAGAGAGAGAGGGGGGTTTAACAATATTGAGAGAGAATAGAGATTGATTTAATTGTGAGGTGTGTTTGATTCACCCCATTGTGCCTTTATTTATAGTAGTAGAAATGGTAAAACCTTTCCCTTTAAGATTACAATATTTAATAAGTAATCTAATCCTAATAGGAATATAAGATACTTTCCCAGATTCCCTAAGATTTACACAATCACAATCCTATTCTAAATATGACTGCAACATAAATAAGTTTTTCAGTTATAACTTATCGGTTGGCAATTTTCACACACGTAATTTTTAAGTACTTATATATATAAGGTGGTCATTTTCAATTGTTAAATGAGGTGTGTGAAAATTACCACACACCTTATTTTACCTAACATACACGCTAAAATTATTAAACAATTAAAAAGGTGCTCAAGAGATAAAAAAAAAAAATTTATCCAAAAATATTGAATGTTTGCTCAGTTTGCAATAACAAAATGCTGATTTTGTTACTTCCACGGTTCCACCACGCCCATGAAATAGCTTTCCAAATGCAAGCTCAAACTTACCCAAGCGGAGGAAGATGAACCCTTCAAATCCTGATGATGCGACTATAAAACTTCCCATCAAAAGTTGGTTCGTAAGGAAATAATTGGAATCAACCTGCTGTGCCAAAACTAATTTAGATGGCTCATATGGTGCCTCATATTAGATCAAATTGAATGATTCACGGGATTTAAAAAATAAATCGTTTATATAATATACAAAGACAAAATATTTCAAATAATCCAACTGTCACACCCTTAACTCAGAACTCAAAAAACTTATATGGTTAATATATAAAAACGAAATACACTCAATACTCAAAATGCTCGTATGATTAATATAAAAGAACAAAATACATGAAAAAATCCAACTGGTGCTTAGAATAACGCAGAAGGCTCTTTTGGTGGCTGGTGCTTTAGATTAAATTAAAATGGATAACACACGATTCATAATGGAGATCATTCACAAAATATAAAAAAAGATCGTACCCAGTGCACAAAGCTCCCGCTTTACGCAGGGTCTAGAAGAGGTGAATATCCGCTAGCCTTACCCCCATTTTATGGAGAGGCTGCTCCCAAGTCTCGAACCCGAGACCTACCGCTCATGGACGAAGCACTAAAAAAGAGAGTACTTACATTCGATGCTAGTCGTCGAACTAAAAAAAGCGTGCGCAAAAACCATTTTCGGTTGCAAGAGATCGTGGTGATCAAGCAAACATTGGAGAGAGAGAGTCTGCCCACTTTCCTGAAGTTTAGTCTATCGTTATAAGGATAGAGAAAGAAATAACGAAAAATCAACAACTAACTCAATTCATTCAGAAGGATTAACGCATGCGAACGCAGAAACAAGAAACTGGTTTCAATTCATTCATGAACGGTAAGAGAAACAAAGAACTGTGGAATACTAATCTAAATCACCAACTACATGTTGAAATCATATGTGCAAGCCGGACACCTATCACATAAATCCATTAGCGTTGCAGTTCGAGCAAAATCAGGTTAAGAACATGAACCAAGCGACGCGTTGGAACAAATAGACAAATGAACTAAGAGATCCAGCTGCTTCCTGGAGCACAAAAGCAACTTGTGCCTAGAAAAATATAATTGAGATCCCCATTGTAAAGCATCCAAACGCAACCCAAGGGCTCAAGCGTTCGCCTGTTTCAAGTACCCACACAAAAGTCATCCACCGGAAACATGGACTGGGGAATCAAAATTATTCTAGCAGCACCAAGATCGCAAATGAATGAAAGAAAACCCTTAAAAAAAACGTACCTATTCTAGCTGCCTTCCAGAAAAATCCCCGGAACCTGCCAGGATGAGAAACAAAGTCAGAACACGAATTGATCGTGAAGTTTGACATATCATACAAAGGCATGGAAGCATGAAGGACAGTAAAACACAAACATTACTGATTGGAGGAAAAACACATAATACGGCGGAATCAAATAGAACCAATGCAAGTACCACTAACTACACAATTCTTGCAGGATAAGCAGTAGAATACGTAACTAGTATAAATCATAGTCCAAATACCAACCATCTTGTGCGTGTGCATCCAGTTTTCAAAATCACACCCCTTGTCTTCGTGACGTTGAAGGGAATCAAACTTTAGACCTATCCTCATCCTAAACCCCTTTCCCCACCCTCGCTCGGTACTTGGGCTAACCGCAAGTGCTTAAAATCACAACCCTTTTGTTTTTAAGCAATCCTACTCAAAACCGATGCTAAACACAACACCCGGGCAGAATTAACATTTAAATGAAGTTTTCTTAACCTCAATTAACAATGTGCATAGGAAACATTGATTAAATGCTGAAAAATGCTTCATTGCATACGATTGGATTATGCTAAACTTTTATTAAACACACTCTAATTAAAGCAGAAAATTAAATTCAAATGAATAAAAACACACAGATTTACAAAATTAGAGAAGCAATGGGGAAGTGAGACTACCGACCCTGTTTTCTGCTCCAGGACGGCCGGAAACTGCATCTTCACAAACGTGCACGTGCAAATCACGAGCAGCACCACCGTCAAAAACGAATTGAAATTGAAAAGCGCCGACTGGATGCCATAACCAAAAAACCCAAATCAAAAACCCTAATTTTTAATCATAAACCCAAAATTTCAATCAAATTATATATACATGGATAAGAAAAGTCACAGATTATTACCATGTTTCGACTCCGAATCTTCGATTTCGTAAGGATCAACGAGAAAGATCGGAGATCTGAGCAAATGACTGAAGATTTCCGAGAAAGCCCTGCAATACCTACCTTGAAAGAGAATCCACAAAGCTGAAGCAGTTTTAAAACGTCGAGTCGTTTATATGGAGGTCATCCAAATTTACTGGAATACCCCTGGGTTTGGTTTAAATTACGCAGCTGAGTACCGGCAATTCGAAAATTACGAACCTGGCAGATGTTTGCTAGCATTTATCGGGATTTCTTGCTTCACATTTGACATACTGGCAGGTTCTGTACACCACACAACTCACTCAAAAGGCCAAGAAATATCATGACGGTTTCTTACAATTTTCGACTTCTTGGTCTTATGGAAAGCGGGTTGAATTATATGATAGTCAACTGACTTAAGATACAAGTAATTCTAAGCCCATAGGGATTTACAAAACCTAGCCCAACAGAATCCTAAACGGATTCTCCTACACTAACACTATCTTTCTATTCTAATTTGCAAGTCTCATTTACCTCAACGGATGGCCATTCAACCATCTCTTCTTACTTTTTTAGTTATCAATCTCAAATTTTGCCCCTTAAATTCTTAAGTGCTCAATTAGGCAAGTAGAAAGCACTTAAGAATTTCTTTGTTGCCCTGTGTGTGTGATTGCAAACAAATGTACTTAAGGCAAACTTGACGCACATGATTTAACTTTTTTAGCTCTCTGTTCAGATGATACTGTTTGATGCAAGCAGGAATCATTTAGACAGCAGGTTCCTTAAGAAAGATGAAGTGGTAGCATCCGGTGAATCAATAAGATTTGATGCTCATTTAGTTGAAATTGGAGAACGCGAAGGAGATCGTAAACCTGAAGCGGATTTGCATACAAGAGAAAACAAACATAATGTTGTTGCTGAGGCAGGAATAAAGCCTGAACAGGGTAGTGGTGCTATCACAGATAAGGCTGCTGGAAAAGGTTAGTAAGTGAAAGGTTTTTTTCTTTTAAATTGAACTTTTGCATCTCTGAAAGTGACTGCTTAAAGTTTTTTCCTCCATTGATCCTATCTTCCCCACCCCTAATGACCAGGTTTTATATTTGAGCTACCAAAATATCTGGTGGAGGTCGGTGGACCTTACCCAAGTTCCGGAGATATGGTGCTGTTCCGGTAGTAGTTTACACATTGATGCTTGCTGAGGTCTTGATCATGTCTCCTGCATTGTTTTTGCCAGAGGGTGAAGGAAAGTTTGACAACAAAGATTGTTCAAAGAAAGCTTCAAACTCAAATCATAGTATCTCTAGTGTTGAGGAAACAAAACCAGGGAGGGCCGTCCCTACAAACAAGCCTTTGCGTGACGGTTGTCCCATAGTTTCTATGTATAATGTATTGCCATTTTTTCTCTGCTGGTGCTATTCCAATTTAAATTATCTGCAGTTCTTATCAGCCACCAAAATAGAGGAGGAATTAATTAGAACTATTGGCACTGCTTTGCGTAAACAAGGTGCCGTTAGGATTTATGTAGTTGAACCCATTTCATGGTGAAGAATTTGTGGCCATGGTTATATTTCTTGAAATTTAGGAAGACAACATAAGTTGCACTGCTATCTTTTATTTATATGATTTCTTGTTTTTCCAATGCATTTCACTCTTTTGGCAACCATCAGAACTTTTTGTAGCTTTGATACGATGTATTGTGTTTGTAATTGTTTCAAGCAGCATTATTCAGGCACTAAAAAGCGTGACAGAGCATACGCTTCAGAGAAATCACGTCCGAGTTTGTGTGCTTCTCATGATGCTGCTGATGAGAAAAGAACTCGTTTTGAGGAGCTTGTTTTGGAGCAAATCGAAGTATGCCCAAGTTTTGATCTTGGATTTTAAATAACTTCCGGGAAATGTTCTTTCATCTCCGGTGATAACTTATAGTGGATCCTTGTTTACTGACTGAGTTAGCTATCTAATCGCCTCATGCAAGAGCCGAGAGTGACACCAGAAAGCCCTAGATCTTCTCTAATCAATTGCCGAATGGCCAGTGCTTGTAAATTGTGAATTGGAAGATTTTATTCACTCTGTTGCTCTCTTGCGGAAATGCAAAAAAAAACTCGAAAACTGAGCAGTTCTTACACTTTACTTGGAACGATATACAAATTTGTAGCACGAGCAATACAAGCGGGAAAGACTAAACAAAAATTCGGACAAGCTTCTACCTCTCTTCTGTTATGTGCTCTCAATTCTCATCCAAATATTTGTAGAATATGGTGTCCTTCCTAGACTTTCCGAAGCTAAGCAAGGCCTTATAGAAGCGTTTATTTTTGCCCGAATGCTGCTCAGTGTCTCTTGTCCTGGCTCTTTCGGTATCAAGAGATAATGACGTTGATCTCCTGGTCCGGGGCTCTGACGAGTACTGCGAATATAATTTGAACGTTATATTCTTAATATCATCATATGTGTTGGATTGTATTTGACATTCTGCAGTTCAAAAGTGCCTTACCCTCTGTTTGCTGCTAGAAGAGTTCAGAGTGCTTGATCTCTTCACATGAGAACCACAACGTGGAAGTGGAAACCGGTGTGGCGAGA
The DNA here is from genome assembly GCF_042453785.1 of Malus domestica. NCBI lineage: Eukaryota > Viridiplantae > Streptophyta > Magnoliopsida > Rosales > Rosaceae > Malus > Malus domestica. Next base: position 20,506,609 of record NC_091674.1, on the reverse strand, counting down.
CTGTTCTTTTCTCTGAGTTTATGTATAGAATTAAAATAAATAAATTGCATATAAACATAGCAAGATCAACGAAAAGCTCGCCAACGTATTATTTTCAGTTGTAATTTGTTTGTATGGAAGAAAATTTCTTTTGCACAAACCATGTTTGGATGCAATTCTTGGGAACTGAAATGCTCCGGGTGAAGATTCTGGAGAGTGCAATGCAGACTTTTCACTGCATCAGAATATATAGCACACGCGATTAAGAGCATTCACTATGCACTGAGTTTTTGTGTTTGAATCCCCTCTCTCCCAATATCCGTTGTATCAAAAAATAAAGACGAAAAAAAAGCGTTAAAAAGATGTACCTGACAATTGGAGAAGTATTCCTCGTTGCTTCAGAAAAATATTCACACAAACAAATTATCAGATTTTTCCCAGTAATTTAAACCTTTTCGGGTGTTAATCGAGCAAATCGGATAGCTAAGAAATGAGGCCGCAGTCTCGAATTCTATTATCTTTCTCGTAATAACTACAAAGAAAACTACCAACATGTAAGGATGGAATGAATACCAGATTTAACCTCAAAGAAATCCTCTTTGGCAGCGCTTCGATATGCCAAGGCAGACTGGCCGACAGCATCCATGGCTGCCCCAACTGAACACATAGTAACTCTCAAATTAAGAATGCAGCGTAATACGAAGGAAACTTCAAATAGTAGTCAACCAAAACAAAAAAAGAAACTTCATAGAACTATAAAAGGATACTTGCCTGGCAAGGTATATCGCCTATGGTGCATCGGAAAGCTTATGGCTAGCGAATGTTTGGAGACGCCCCCTTGACCGATGAAATCTTCACACGTTCTCAGTCGCTGTGATTGCCACAAAAATGCTTAGAATTTGTCAAAGTTAAACAGAGGAAAAATGTTCCAACTCCTAAGGAGTAAAATGCCATACCTGTTGAATGCAAGACATCCTGAGCTCAGTTTCTGAAACTTCGTCGACTTTGTCATCCAAAAATACGTTGACCTTATATGCCATTGAACCTAAGTGATCCACAGTGTTGATAACTGCCTTCATCACATAATCTTTCAAAGTCTCCACCACTCTACCCGAAGAAAAAAAAAGAAAATATCGAAACAACAATTAAAGATTCGAAACCTAAGTACACTACAGGAAAGAGCTAGTTAGAAAAAGGGCAGTGATTTTCACACTTCCGTTTTCTCCTTTTGCACTCCCCTTGTTTATGATTCATTCAATTCGAGCGCTAGAAATAAATGAGTGCAGGGGAGAAAAGGGGATTGCAAAAATCACTTCCCTGGGAAAAACAAGTCTTCAACTCACAATTGTTGTTGGTCCTCTTTTCTGTAAGATATTTCGAAATATTCAGCTGCTGAGTACAACTGTTTCCTCAGATTCTTCAGTTCCTGCTGAGCAAATTGCCATAACATTTAACAACTCTAAAATCAATAAGAAAAATGATCAAATTTATAGGTGAAAAAAAAAGCACACAGAGACATTGAGGTTCTCTGAAAAGAGCACTCTCTGCTGCATGAAGAGTTCATCATCATGGTGGGAAGCTTTCTGTCGAGGAGGAGAAGCAACTGAAGAGGAAGAATTCACAATCTGCATTTTTTCCACCTACAACACATATATATAGCTTCTGATATAATTATAGCTGAAAGCAAAAAAATCCCATGAATCTATGAAATTAAAGTTGTTCTGGCAACAGAAAATTCAGATGAAAGCAAAAAAAACCCAACACACACACACACATATATATATATATATTATATAACTTCTGATATAATTATAGCTGAAAGCCAAAAAACCCCATGAGTCTATGAAATTCAAGTTGTTCTGGCGACAGAAAATTCAGATGAAAAGTAAGCTCACTGCGCAGAAACTGCAATCCAAAACGCACTTGTTGCTAAAACTTGAGTAGTCTGAATAAGTATCCAATTATTGAGAAGAGCAAAAGAAAGCTAATTGGTTTTTGTTTCATGGAAAAGTATGTCTCTGTTGACAAGAAACTCTCAGAATATAGAATAGAAGATGCCGACATTCCACTCAAGAAAAAAGTGAGTGAGAAACTTCCGTTTGTGGTTTTATTAGGAAATCGACAAATTACTACTAAATTTTCAAAGCAAAATATCAACAACTAGGCTACTAATTATTTGTTGTTAAATTACTTGTAACACCAGCAGAGTGTGTTGTTAATACAAGTGGATAATATAGTTGATCAAGAACACAGGGTAAACATGTCCACATGTTATAATATCAGTAGATTGGTAACATTACGTAACAGTGTGATAATTATATTGAAAACTTATTTGCACGTAACGGGTTCCTTTAAGAATTCTTTGAAAAATAGGACAAAGAAAAGCCTAATAAGTCAATTAAAACGAGTCACTTGTCGTCCGCATGGCGGTTCGATTAAGGTGAAACGTGGGACCCCAAAATTGATGGGAATAGGGTGAATCTTAAATCTGATCTCAACTTACATCAAGGGTGGAATGATTACAGTGCATGGCTTGCTTGGCTGAAGAAAGTTGAGTGTGAGTGTAAATAGAAGATGCAATTTTTGTTCATCACACATTTAATCCAGTGGTTCAATTTTATCATGTCTTACCTTTCGACCCAACTACTTTGCCCTCCCCCTTTATGATGATACCAATTTCTTGACTTATAGAAAGTGATGGATCATGGGGAAAATTAAAGTCAAGAAATTGTAATTTTTTTTTAACAAACGATATTAACTAAAGTAAGAGAAAGAGAGTAGGCTTAGTCTTACAATAAACTAGCAATAATATTGTTCAAACTCGCCACTCTGGCGAGAATTGAACTTAAGACCTCTCATTTACAAGTGAAAATAAATACCATCAGACCGTAGTACTAAGTGACAAGAAATTGCAATTAATTTGGTAGAAAGGCTAAATATGGTAGGGAATGCCAACAAGATATTTTTATTGTATGGCAGTTGGGGATTCCAATTAGACGTTGGAATTGGATTTATTTGACATTACAAATAGGACTGATGGCCACTTGTAAACCACCATTAATCATTAATTTGCATTAGCTAGGCTTTTTGATATAGATGATATCTTGGTAAAAAGATTGATTCAAACTCAAACGCATAAAAAGTACAATTACTAGCCTGTGAGATATGAAACTTTCGGGGTACGGATAGCAGGGCAGTCTCACCTAAGAATCATCCCACAACGCATTATACTAGACATTTTTTTGAGTGACGTTTAACTCAAGCAGACAGATTTGTAATTAAAAGCAGGGTGTTGCTATTCGCCTCTTTTTATCTTTCATGCACCTCCTCTTAATTTCTATCATTTGATTTGATAACCAAAAATTATGAGAGGTGTATAGAAAGTAAAAAAGTGTGTCAATAGCACCATTCTAAAGGTAAAGCAACCTTTCTGATTAATGAAATTGCAAGAACATAAAATCTGAAAAATATTGCCACCCAAAGTGGTCAAACTAAAATACAATAGTACACACAGTTTTGGGCTCGGTTCTAAAATTGAGAAGAAATTTTGGAAGTGACAGTTTGAGCAACAGTTGTGAATCACAAAACAAACAACCAGAATGCGGTAGCAGCTCTTTTAGACAATCCGCTCCAACTCTCTTGCGTAGCTGAGAGTTTGGTTGATGAGTTGTAAAGAAGGTATCTCTTTGCAAGGTGCAGACTCCTTTGCCTTCTGGAAATAGACCGCATCATTCTTCACTTCCCACTCAGGATGATCCTGTATCCACGGAACAAAGTCTTATAAATTTGTAGAACCAAACATAAAACTAATTGGCAATATGAGGAGTAGCCCAACTTACTTATAAGCTCATGCAAGGTCCCTCCTACCATCGATGTGGGATTCATTGTCAACACGCCACCTCACGTGTGGCCAATTCTCAAGCCTAACACGTGGACAACACAACGGGATGACGTGAAGCGCATGTTGTCATTTGACTTCACACATGGGACAACCTGGCTCTAATACCATAAAGTTGAGGTTCCACCATAAAACCAATCGGTAATATGGGGAAATGATCGTGTTACTAGAGCAGGTGGAGCATAAGCAGTAGTGCCTTGATGCTGTGTATATAGTTTATATTTTGATTTTATACTCAGAAGTTGAAGCCCATGAATAGACTTGTAAACGGGTCGGGTTTATTGGGTTTGGATCAGGTTCAATCCGACCCGTTAAGTTAACGGGTCACCCAAACCCAACCTGTTAAGCTAACTGATCACCCAAACCCAACTCGTTAAGCTAAAGGGTCACCCGTTTCACCTGTTAACAATTATTATTATTATTATTTTTTGCATAGAGTTTATATTTTGTTGTTAAGACCTTATTGAAATTACTAAAACATCCTCAACTAAAGGGTGCTAACGGGTTGACCCAAAGTGACCCATTATTTAACGGGTTGTTAACGGGTTGACCCGTTAGTGACCCAACCCGTTAAGCATCCATCCAAATACTAATATTAACGGGTCGGGTCGGGTTAACGGGTCGGGTCCAAAATGCCAGGTCTACCCATGAAGCCCATGGCCAAGCCTTGGGTAAGGTTTCCATTCAGTCTTTTACTTGGGAATAAGGGGCTCGATCAATTTAAATCATTGGAAAGTTACATGTCAAACAGGTGCCTTTCCCACTCATGATTTGCAAGGATATGCATTTTTAACTTTCTGCCAGATAGCGGTAGGCATTTTACGTGATTTCAAAAACAGAAGATCAATTATTCTTAAGAAGTTCAGTCAATTTGGACTTTTTATGAAAAAGGAAAATAACATGTTACACGCGACGTACCTCACTGACATATGCCAAAAGTTCACGGTCAGAAGGAAACAGCAACATTTGACGGGCATCCTTAATAGAGAGAAAATCATACGCCTTCTCGCTGCATCCGGCTAACTCATCCCTAAAAGTGACAGAAGAGATCAACCAACTAGAAATCCGCAAAGACATTTTAATTGTACATTGTAACATATCATCTAAATAGCTAACTACACAATAAGTTCAATAACAGGAAGATGACGGGCTCAAATCATTCACATATTCCTATGAGCCACGGACAATGATGGAACATTCCAAAGAAAATACATTCCCAACTTCCAGATATTAGCATTTCTTGTCACAAGTTTGAAGAACTTTTGCAATTATTTAAACATAATAATTACTAAGTAAAACAAATTACCTGACTGTTTTAGCCAGGAGATCCATGAAATAAACATAAGTCTCGTGTGGTACTGTCTGACGAGCGCTCAACACACGGTTGTAAGCCCCCTCCATGAAAGATTGCTCTAGCTCCACAGCATGCTTAATGCAAGGGTTCTCCAAAGCAGCAGATGAAAGAAGTTCCAGTTCAGTGTGGAACTCAGCAATTCTATTCTGGACAAGGAGTCTCAACAGGTTGAGACCTAAAATTGGGTACTCTTGAGGGGATGGTGGAAGACGATCTCTACTCCATAAGAAAAGTAAAATTCATTAACAATCTTTCTAAACAAACATTTATTTCTGTTTAGAAAAAAAGACCGAGTAATTGGTATAAGATAAACAAAGCTATAACCGCATAGACAGAATGCAACTTCATAGTTAGCTTAAGGGGATGATAACTTACCGAGCATCTACGTAATAAGACTTCAACTGAAAGAAATCCCTTTCAAATGCATCTTGATCCTCAATCTTAACACTAAGAACAACAGCATGCTCATATATATCCCCTGACAGTTTTGAAACATGAAATTGAGGAGGTAGTTGGGTTAAGATAATGAAGGTGACTACACCAATGAACAATGTTAAACTAGCACACTCTTTCGTAGCCACATAAGTAGGTAGCAAAATGAACTATAAAAGCATAATTTTTGTTTCTGGCGCATTCACTAATTAGTTTGGAACTACACGAACAGGAAAATAGAAGCAATAGATTTGGATGAAGAACATTACTAGCTAATGTTAATTCCTTGACAGCATTAGGTGTGTCTTGAAACAACGGCGGTAGGCTTCCTAATTCAGTCAGCTTAACCTGAAAACACAACCGATACAACTCAATCCACATACAACAACAACTTAATTCCATACATCTTCACATAAAAACCAGTCAATAAATCCTCCGAACTAACGTCTTTGAGTGGCATTTCACTCCCTAGCAGCTTAACAACCAAATACTTGCGACAACTCGAAATCTCGAAATCTTGTAAATTCAATTCACCAATACCCAAAATCTAATTATAAAATATTTCAAAGGAAGAAAATCAAAACGACAATCGCATTACTCTTACTGACCCAAAAACCTAATCACATCGGGGCAACAAACAAGAATCATACTTTAGCACTAACACACAAGAATCATACTTCAGCACTAACACACAAGAATCATACTTTAGCACTAAGCAGTGAAACGACATAAAAATATTACTAAATCATGTGAATAAGCAGCTGATAATCTCGAATTGGGGATTGAAAATTAGGGTTTTTGAGGATTGGTGAGTTACCTTGAGCTGGGAGAGGAAATTGGAGCAGGTATCGAAATCGCTCCGTACGAATGCAGCTTTGAATCGCTCGAAGAGCTGTGCGATCTCTGTGAACTTCGGATCCATCTCTCTCGTGTTCCTGCGGTTGCTTGCCTCGTCGTCTTCTTCTTCCTCCGATTACTTTTGCTTTTTTGCTTCTCTGAGTTTATGTTCGCTCTTTGCTTCCTTTACAAGAAGAAAATAGAATTTTATTGGGCTTCAATATGGGCTGGTCTTGGGCCTGCAGGTTTGATTTCATGTGCCGGGGTGGTAATGGGCCGTTTTCGAATATACCCGCTAAACAATAAATTAATAGTATTTATCAGAAAAAAAAAATCAAGAATTATGATTTCATTAATGAAACATTAGCTGAATGATTATTATTCGTATTCCAATTGTGTTAAGAGCAACTCCACCCATGTGGGTTGCTCGGGGGACAGTGGAGAAGAAGGGCCGGAGGCCCGGTGGAGAGATGTCCAGCCGTGTGGAGGCCGAGCGACGGTGGGAGCCTGAGCGAAGGGGGGGTGGGGAGTCGACGGGCCTGTGGCATGAGGGCTTTGCAATTTTTTATTTTTTTTGTGTCAGAGAGAGAGAGAGAGAGAGAGAGGGGGGGGTTTTTTATTATTTAAACAAACAAAAACAACTATTATTTTAATTGCTTATTACCAGGGGAGAGGGTTCCAAGGGTGGAGATGTAAATGGCAATTACTGTTCATTAATGGTAGTTACTATTCATTTAAGGCAGTTACTGTTTAATATGGTGGATTGAATAGTGGATTGCCAGGAAGGAGGGCTCCATGGGTGGAATTGCTCTAAGAGTGTGAGGATTACCACCACTTATTATTCTGGTTTAATAATATTTTTCTTTATTTGTAAGTAAGTAATAGTATTTTTCTTCATGTGTAAGTGAAAATTTTTAAGTTCCTTTCTCATAAATTTGAATCGAATTAATGCTAGTTTATTGCTAACCAATTGTAATATTTGGTCCACATGTCCGAATTGTCAACCCGTCAAATTATATTACGACCTACGGTAAAACGCAACATATACACGACCCGTCGTTTCATTCACCACTGTCATCTCCTCTAGTCCCTTATCAATATCCACCTAGGACTGACCCAAAAGCTTTCTTCTGTTCCAAACAGAGGTTCCAGCAATGGCTTCCACTTCTTCCCTCATTTCATCTCTTACCCCTTCTTCAAATTTCCCGTTTTGCCCCAAAACAATTTCCCAAATCCCATCTCTACCTCAAACCGTCTTCTTCCCTCGCTTTAACCGAACCGGACCGAATCCCAGTTCGCGCCTAACCGCCAATGTCCAGTCCCTGGAGTTCTCGGGCTCGTTTTTCGAGGGCGGGTTCCAGTCGGAGGACGACCCGACTTCCCCGCCCGGGTCGGGCTTGACCGCCGTGGAGGAGAAGGAGGAGCCCCCGTGCCCACCGGGGCTCCGACAGTACGAGACCATGGCGGTGCTCAGACCCGACATGTCCGAGGATGAAAGACTTACTCTTACCCAGAAGTACGAGGAGGTAAAAGGAATTTCATTTTTTTTTTTTTTTCCAAATTCTGTTGCCTTTTTATTTTGGTGAAGTAAATTTGATTTCTTTGGCTCTTAATATTAGTGGGTTTTATCCATTTGTTTCAATTTTGGCTTGTAATCTGTTTGGCGGATGAGAAAATTTGAGGAAAAGATAAGAAAAATTAGTGAACAAAGTTGGAATTTTTGGTTGAATTGATACATATAATATAATGGCAATTGGCGGATAGTATTTGATGCATTTATTTCTTAGTGAGTTAGGACCTTCAGAGATGTTTAGTTTTGAAAAGTTTACTTTGCATTTGCAGTGCGAAACGCTTTTCGCTATTAGAGCGATATGTCGAAGATACTACTAATCTAATGATTTTTGAGTCCTCATAATGTAGGTAAGTTTGCAGTACATCTGCTGATTTAATATGCATAAGAGAAACTTTCCTCTGAAAAACTGTCTTTAGGTCCCCAATTGTGTATATTGAGAAGTACTCATATGGTTCTTCTGGATCTTTCGGACATCTTTTATAATCTAGTCGAAGATATAAGTTCACGTCATGGATTACAAGATAGAAGTAGTTGTTGGTTTATCATGATACCAAAGCAGGAGATCCCAAATTTGACTTTCTACACATGGGAGGCGTTATTAGAATTTGGAAATAACCATATCCTAATAGCTTAAACCTTTCGGGAATAGTGGTAAACTTGTATCTTTTATTATCATCATATACGTATTAGTCTGTTAACCGTGGTTGTTTTCGATGGAGAAGTAATAGTTGTTATTTGAATTGTATGCTGTGTTTGTTTGGATGTGCAATGAATTAGTACAGTGAGCAATCAGTCACAATGAGAATGTGCAATACTACACGAGCTATGCCCTTGTTTTCTTAATTTTTTTAAATGGTGGGAAAGTTGGGTACTACGGGCAAACCTGATATATTGTGATTGTCACCCAGTAATTCCCGTAATATCAAGAAATGCCAGATTATATCTTGTCATGCGTTATTTTACCCCTCTGATTTCTAGTCATGCATTTTATGCCTTATTTTTAGCTACGAAGATACGGAGAACTAGGCTGTGGACTTCCTGTTGATCTCATGATGACTTAAGTGTGGTGTCTTAGTGTTGGACTGGTCTAGGCTTTTAGACATAGCTATACATGTACGATTGCGTCATGGCTGTGATAACCGTGTAAGAGCTTATTTGAAATAAGATGAATTTTGACACATGCAATTTACTTTAAGCAGCATTACGTTTCCTGCTCAGGTTATAAAACAGTGTAGTTGGTTACAAGGTTTTATTCTGATGATCCATGTTTTTGCAGTTGCTAATAGCCGGGGGTGGCATGTATGTGGAGGTCTTCAACAGAGGGGTAATTCCTCTAGCGTATGGCATCCAGAAGAAAAACAAAGCCGGAGAGTCTAACACTTACCTGGATGGTATCTACCTCCTCTTTACCTACTTCACAAAACCCGACTCTCTCGAAGTTCTTGAAGCAAATCTCAAAGCCGACGATAATGTCATCCGATCGATGAGCTTCAAAATAAGGAAGAGGAAGTACTAGTTTAGTTTGAATCTTTTGTCCATCTCTTAGAGGAAGGCAGGAAAGAAAAAGTTGCGTGTACAATGTAATTTCGGATGTTCTGAACTGCCCATTCGTTCCTTTGTAACATATTTGAATTAACGGCCAAAGGAAAAATATGCAGTTTCCAGAGTGAAATTTGTAGCAGAAACTCGAATGGAAGAATGAAACTTCAAACCTTTTTTCTTCGATTCGAATACAGATTAGATAAAAAGGCCAGTTGCTGGCAGAGATAAGGTTAGCTTCCTATGTGCTTTGCGCCAAGGCGAATTAAACTACGTCAATGGACCGTATACATCCCTATTACGGATGATTTCAAGAGGAGAATCATGATGGGTGCAGAGGTGAATTCAAATTCGAGTGCAGAGGCAAAAGTCCAGGTCTGCTAATGCGCTGAATCCCCACTTTGTTGGTGCAACCTGGATGTAGACTTGTGGAATGAATAGGATACACGTATTTGTTCTGTCGTAGGTTCATCGCATTGCTCAAATTATCTTTTAGGCTTTTAGCACAGCAGAATGCGCAATCTCAATGGTGGGGGTTTGCTTTTTTGACCAAAAATGAACCAAGTCCATATTTAATTGTCTTATTTAATTTAATCAAATGCATAAACTTGTTCTTGGATAGCACTAATTAAAACACACCTTTGCCTTCAATCATCTTTGTTTATGGTGTCTGCCTTTTTGTAAGTGATGATTAAGCAAAGCACGATGATACAGCCATAACTCACAAGCCGCCGCCTAATGGTAGCCGAATTGGACACATTCTTTTAATTATCTAGATGCAGAGATTCCATGGGTGCTAAAGGATTACTCGGAAATAAAGTAGGAACACTTTACTCAGTAAGAACAAACTGTGTGAAATAAGATATAGCTAGTAGCTTTTTCTTTATACAAGCGATATCAACTTCTCAACAAATAACAAGGCGATATCGAGGAGGAATGAATTCAACTGAGTACTTTGTGTGCAAAATAAATCATCTTAACTGCTTGAGTTATAAGTTACTCTGGTGATGGGATTATCTTAATTAATTAAAAGGACAACGACACTAGCTCAAATTTCAACGTTTTAATACGATATGTGGATCGCAATTGTGATAGTAAAAATATGCCGTCTTTAATCTTGACGAATTTGTACCTACAAAATAATTAACACCTTTGATTATAGACCAAAGCCTCATGAGCCAACAAGGTGGGTGGTTTGCCCAATGGATCTCCAATGCCTAATTCAATAACTTTTAAAAGAGTGAGTGTTTAGGGTTGTATACATAGCAAAGAGCTTACCAAAATTTAGTGGAGATTGAGGTATTTATAGCAAGGATAGGCTGGTCATAGGGTTAGGGTTTTGCCCCACCCGTGACGCCATCTTATTGGTCAATGAATGAGGAAAGAATATTCTCAAGATAATAATTAGGAGATAATATCTTGAGATGATGATAGAAACATTCATGGTTGATTGTGATAAGGATTCCTTACTCGATGGAGTTGGTCTTCAATTGGGAATGTATTAAAGATAAGATTTAGTAATTAATCATATCTTTAATGTCTTTGACTTTTCCATGCCATGAGCAGGGGAGTTTTGAGCAGTAGTCTTGGACCTTCAGGATGTTGAGCTGCGCGTAGGAATATTTGTATGCATTACCCATTTAATGAGGGCATTCATGTCTTTGTAGAGAAAAAGTCCACGCGTCGTCCTTTGAATTTTTGGGGTTATTTTTTGCTCCATAACAATAACTTGATACTATATGTGGTGTTTCTCATGAGTCATGACAGTTTACTGGTTCTAAATTAATGAGGTTACCGATAGGGCAATATATATATATATATGTATGTATGTGTATATATATATATATATTAATAAAAGAAAGATAATGGATAAAACGAGTTGAGTTACACATAAGGTTTGATTAATGGTCTACCAAATTATCCTTACTCTCCAAACCCGCACAAAACAGTTAAAATAGCCAAGACCCCTGGATAGCCATCAACTACAAAGGAGGCTATTTCTTTCATACTCAAAGCGATTAGAAAAAGGCTAACTCCCAAATAAAACGTCCTTACTTTTTGAATTCCGATGGAGCAAGAGATAAAGAATCTGTTAACATATCAAATAACGAGCAGAAAACTGACTGCAAACTCTGATCATTATTTCATTTAATGAAATGAAAGAAGAAAACTACTTATTACCAAAATGACTACATTATGGGATGGACTACATCTTGCCTCATAATCTATACAAAGTTACAAGAGGTGTATTTATAAAAATCCAATCCTGGAACAAACAAATGAGCAATCTTCAAGCTTAATAACAAGTAAAAAATAAGTATTCTACTAGAAAGCGCTAATACATAAAATATAAAGGGCATGGTTATTCGCACACTCTCTTTTACCTCCTGCAAGCATCTTGTTAAATTTTGTCATTTAATTTTTTTTAATTTATTTGATATGACGGCCAAAAATTATGAGCAGTGAATGAAAAATAAAAAGAGGTGTGTGGATAGCATCACCAATATAAAAAGTAAATATAAAAAATAAATCAAATTGCCATATCGCTAACTTTTCCAACATAATGAACAGCAGCCACATTGTTCAGAATTTAGAGAGTTTTAACATGAGTTAGTGCTAGTTAATAGCTAGGAGAATCAAATTGTAGCTACTAATCTAATTTGTGCACCTGCAAGTGGCCTTTTACCACAGTAGTGAAATGAAGTTAAACCATTGCATGACGACGTGGATTCAAGTCAGTGACTAATCTAATAATATTTGTCGTTTAAAGAAAAAATAATAATTTGTGCACTTTAAAATTTAGGGACAAAACTTGGCTGCTTAATAGTTAGCAGGAAGTCCTTCTGAATGGCTATTGTGGATGCTTACCAGTTTGACACCTATCCATTGTTTTTCTCTTTTCTAAAAAAATTATCCAATATTAAAATATTATGTAAAGGATCAAAACAACCTTATGCCCCGGTTCAATTCGTCCAGTCGTCTCTTTTTCCTCTCTTTCGTTTCGCACAGACCCTAACTTTTCTTTTGTTCCTCTTCTTAGACAAAAGTCAATCCTCTTACTCATGGATTCTATTTAATTTCCATATCTCATCAGCAACATCAAGTATATATGCACCCATTTTAATTTCAAGTTTTGGCAAATTTAATTTGTAAGATCCCAAATCGCCCAGGGGTGAGGATCCTGTAAGCCTTATATGTATATTCTCATCTTTACCTAGCTCGAGGCCTTTTGGGAGCTCACTGGCTTCGGGTTCCATCGGAATTCCGAAGTTAAGCAAGTTCGCGCGATAGCAATCCCATGATGGGTGACCCACTGGAAAGTTTTCGTGTTAGTTCACAGAAACAAAATCGTGAGGGCGTGGTCGGGCCCAAAGCGAATAATATCGTACTACGGCGGAGTCGAGCCTGGGATGTGGTGGGGGCCCCAGGCCGGGATATGACATAATTATCGTGAGGGCGTGATCATGGCCCAAAGCGGATAATATTGTGCTATGGCGGAGTCGAGTCCGGGATGTGATGGGGGCTTAGGTAAGGATGTGACATAATTAGTAGGTTTTTGATATTTAGGAATTACGACTCTAATTCTTGTTATTTATGGTTATCGTTCTTTCACTTGTTTTCCAAGCATCTAATTAGTGGGTTTATATATATATAATGCAAGCAATATGTTTGAAAAAAAAATACTCATGTGGTGGCTATCTAAGTTTAACAACTCATTTGTTCACAATATTTTTGTTTTTCAGATTACTAAAGTGTTAATTTTGGGACAATCTCATACATCCGTTAGTCTGGCTGTTAAGTCTCTCGTTAACTGATGATGTGGTGCCTATGTGGATAATGACTGGGCGCCACGTGTCATTAATAGCCCACGTGAACATTTAAAAAATTAAAAAAAACTAAAAGCTTAAAAAATTAAAAAATTAAAAATTGAGCTCTCCCTCAAATCTCAGATGCCCAACAACCCTTGCCCTCGTGACCTTGTAACCCTTCACAGAGGTTTGCGAACCTCGTAACCGTCACCCTTCCTCTTGACTAGCAATGGTTGGGCGAAGATCGATTCGGCCACCGACAGAGGAATTGAAAGGGAAAATAAAGCGTGCCCAATGATAAGTCTGTCAACCTGATTTGCTCCCAAGAATTCGAATTCTTTGTCCATGGAGTTTGCCTATTAAATTTTTTCCAATTCCAATATCCAGTGTTTTCCCTATTCTTGCCCTTCAAAAAATTGCAGAAATTTGAGGATGAAGGTGAAGGCCAGAGAAATCCCGTTCATCTCTTCACTCCACGGCCTAATCCCACTCATTGGGTTTTCATCTCTTGTTCCTTAATCCAAGCCGCGACAGGGCTGGGTAAAGCTGAAAGCAAGCCAAACTCACTAGACTCACCAGCCCAGATCCCAACCATTTCTTTTCTGCTTGAACCACCCAGCCAACCTCGATTCACCAGGACCTGCACCTGTTGCTACTCGATAGTGGCAAGCTCGCGCCTGCCTGACCACCCGCTGCAACCTGCTAGAACCACCATAGTTGCATCTCCATCGCATCTAGATCAGCAGAAGATAGAAAAATGGACAGGGAAAGAGGAAACAATTATCCCCACCTTTTTCTATTTTTTTTAATTTATTAATTTTTTAAGTTTTTTAATTTTTAAGCTTTTTTAATTTTTTTTTATTTCCACGTGGACCCTTAACAACATGTGGTGCCCTGTCATTCTCAACATGGGCGCCACATCACCAGTTAACGACTGACTTAACAGTCACCTTAACGGATGTATGAGACTGTCCGAAAATTGAAACTTAGAGATATGACTATGGGATGAAAAAAATTTCATGTACCAAATTTTGAAAACCACGAAACTTTAGGGTAGTAAACTGAGATTAACCCTAATTTTTATGTAGATTATGGTGGAAAAAGTGGTTAATGTACATAAACATCACCAGACAAAAAACAAGATGAATTTGGTGTCACGATTAAGTTATTGTTGCTCAAAAGAAGGTTATCGACAAAAAGACAAACGGAGTGAAGTTGTAACTTATTCACAACCAATTTCAAGAATTGATTGTCGAGCACATATGACTTGTCTACTTTAGAAGAACGGAAAATTTAGGGTTGTGTCGTTTGAGGAAGGTCATAATCATGATTTGATTGCAACACCAATGAAGCATATGCTTAAAATCAATAGAAGTATGCATGAGGCTCAAAAAGCACACGCTGATGATGCAGAAAAGATAGGATTACCTATTAAAGCAACTGTGCATCTAATGAGCATAGAAGTTTGAGGTCGTGACTATCTTGGATTTTTGGATAAAGATTATAGGAATTATATACATAGTAAGCGAAATACTAAAATGAAAAAGGGAGATGTTGGTGCTATATTGCAGTATTTCCAAAAAATGCACTTGCAAAACTCCTCCTATTTGCATGCAATGCAAGTTGATGATGATGATGATATGATCATAAACATATTTTAGGCTGATAAACGTTCGGTAAGTAATTATAATCTCTTTGGTGATGTTGTGTGCTTTGATAACGCTTACCAAACCAACGATATGGTCGACCATTTACACCATTTGTTGGAGTTAACCATCATAAGCAAACTGTAGTATTTGGTGCAGCTTTGTTGTCTGATGAAACTACAACTTCTTTTCGGTGGCTATTTAATTCAGCAATGTCTGGAAAACAACCAAGAACAATTCTTACAGATCAATCAACTGCAATGTCAAGGGCAATATTTGAAGTCTTTCCTGAAACTTGTCATTGATTATGTGTTTGGCACATTTATCAAAATGTAGCCAATAATTTGAGCTATGTTTTTCACAGATCAACAAAATTTGCTCACGATTTCAGCACGTATGTATATGATTATGAAGATGAAAATGAGTGGCTACTAGCATGGAATAATATGCTTGAGAAATATGGCTTTCAAGACAACAATTGGTTGTGTGACATATTTAACTTGTGAGAAGAATGGGCTTTGGTGTATGGGGGCATACTTTCATTGCAGACATGAAGAGCACACAAAGTAGTGAATCTATGAATACTGTCTTAAAAAAATTATTTGAAGCCTAAACATAATTTTCTACGATTCTTTGAGCATTATGAGAGAGTGTTGGTAGATTGAAGATATTAGGAATTACTTGTTGATTTCAAGATGATGGAGACTAGTCTTATATTATTAGCAAATATAGAAATGTTGCAGCAAGTGGTGTAGGAATTTACTTGCACAGGTGAAAGTTCACAAACACTCCAAGGTGTAGGACATGAGGCTCAGTTATTTGATAGCTTGCTTCAAGTAAGGACTTTTAACTCTTTTAATTTTAATAAAGTTATATCAAAATTTAATTTCTAGACATAAGAGTTGAGCTTGAGAATTCAAACTTACTCTTTAAACATAAAAGTAAGGATATGTCAATGTTGGTACTGGTTCAGAACAACATTTTCAAGCTACACAAGAAATTCAATGCACCAATTTATTGTCTTACTTTGAAAGAATTTTTAGCTTGTCAATTTCTCTTATCTCGTTTTTATTTTCTAATATATTAATTTCAACTCTCATTTTTTATTTTTCCTCTCGTAGGATATACCAAAGGGAACCAAGTTTTCATTTTTAACTTCGGGAAGTTTGGACAAGATTATATGTTGGCAACAAAATGTCTCTTTCACCCAACTGCTTAATGTGAGTATTACATATATAACAACTATAATACATACAAACAAATATAGATATGTAGAAATATTGATCCTATTATACATTTAGCCGCTTGACTTTTTGTTTGTAGGAACAAATTTCCATGCTTTTTCACAAGATGAAAGAGCCAAACAAAATGGAAAATTATTTATAGATTTTTTGTAAAATGGAAAATTGGAGGTGTGGAGTATCCACCTAATATTTTGGCGTCATGCAACATGAAGAAAAAAGTGGAAGATATTTCTTTTTGTTCTTGGCAAATTTTGTGCAGTATAGAAAGTTGAAGTGGAAGTTGCACCATTTTCCTTTTGAATTGTACTATCTTTAAGTTAAAATAACTTGTAATTGTCTTTGAATTGGCATAGCTGCTTTCTAAAATAGTTATCTAATATTTTATACAAGTATTTTGAATATTGCATAAAAAAAATGAAGAACCCATTAATTAAATTTGGCTAAACTTGAAAATTAAAACTGGTGTGTGCATGTGCTTTTGCCAAGAAGAGGAACAAAACAAAGTTGGGGTCTGTGAACAAAAGAGAAGAAAGGGAGAAGACTGGACAAATTGAACGAGAATATAAGGTTATTTTGGTGCTTTACATGATATTTTAATATTACATAACTTTTTTAAGAAAGGAGAAAAACAATGAACATGTGTCAAACTGGTAAGCAGCCACAGTGGTTGTTCAGCAGGACTTCATGCTAACTATTAAGCAGCCAAGTTTTGTCCAAAATTTAGTCTTGGTGCTTAGATACCAAGTTGCACAATTACGATGAACTGATACGATTAAAGGATCATCAGAATCCTTACAAAAAGAATTTGAAAAAGATCTTAGTCTTTGTACCAGGTTTGTATTGCTAAAATTTAAAAAAAAAAAAAGCAAGTAGAAAAAGAAAGAAAGCTAGAAATTTTCAAGTGCTTGGTAAACACCTTATAATCAGTTTTTTTTCACAACTTTTAGAGAAAATAGCCAAATTAACAAAAGATAGCCTTGAAAAACCAGCTTTTGCACATATTTTGGTTGAGGCCCTTTAATGAAACTATTAAATACTCAAAATGACCTTACGCAATTAAATAATTTATACATCATCCCAAGATTCTCGGTGTGTTGCTTCGGAATCCTTCGAGTTGAAGTGGTGATGCGGCGAGGAAGATTGCACCAACTCTCCATGTCCATGTCGTCGATCTGAATAAATCGTTGAGAGAGAATACGTCGTCAATCACGTCGAAAACGGCCCACAACCTATCAATGACGGCGTTGAGGAGAGCAAAAGGGCTACGATGAGATTGTCACTACCCCGCGAAGATTCGAAACTTATCAGTGCTTGGGAACTCATGGAGGGGCTCAAAGAAGGAATACCCATCTCGAATCCAGTGAAGAAAAACCCGAAATCGTGTTCTCTCGTCCGTTCACTTACTCCCTCGCCAATAAAATCATTCTGAGAAACACCATCATCCTTTCTAGCAAGACCAAATTCGAATTCGGTTTTGGCACCGTGGACTTGCCTGGATTGTATAGGAAGAAAGATAGATTTTTAGGCTTGTATGAAGAATCAAACAGAGCAAATGAGGGAGAGGAGATAGAGTCAGTTTGCTTATAGGCCCTCCCAATTCCGGTTCCGTGCTCTTTTGTTTGTGTGATCACAGTTAAGACATGTCAATATTTTATATTACTATTCATTTTTGTCTTATTATCTCTATAAAAAATAATATAAAATGTTAACGTGATTTAACCGTAACCACAAAAAACAGGAGGACACGGAAGGGCACCGGAAGTGGGAGGGCAAACAATCCTTAAAGAGGGAGAACTTGTAGAAAATAATAAAATATTTAAAATATGGATGAACAGTGTGTCTGCTGTGGTCATTATACTTATTTACTTCATTTTTATATAAAAGTTTACTAAACATTTTAATATTGCATTTTAGACTCAAATTTTTTTTTGCAAATCTAATTTATCAAGCATCTAACTACTTCATTTCACAACTTATTAATTCTACAACACATTAAAAGCAATTTTTTTTTTAAAGTACATGAATACCAAATTAGAATTTCGAGTAGAGAAAGATTTTATGTAAAACGTGAATGTCAAAGTAGCGATGTTTAAAAATAATCACATGCTGCCATGTGTCCTCAAGATGATTCACAAACTACCTACCTTTGATGTACTAATGCTAAGAAAACTAAACAAAATTACCATGTCATTTAGTTTATAAAAATTATCTCTAAATTTAATCTCCCTAGTATTATCACTTAAGAAAAATGTGATGATTTTACTTTTTGTTACCCAAAGTTTATGCACTACAAGAAAAATGACTAATAATCATTATTCACATAACGGTTTATTATTGGGTAACAATGATGTATGATTTCCTGATTTTACTTCTACTAGCCTCTCTGCACGCACTAACGTGCGTGCGAGATACATTTTTGCATCACGGGCGCTACGCGCCCCTAAATGTGTATTGTGTTAATTTTTTTTCATTGTAATTGTCAATGTATATGGTTTAGAAAGTATGATATGGTTGCACATAACAGGAAAAGTTGTTGACGTGGATACTCTTTCACACACAGCAGTGCCTATTACAGTGTCCTCACGCGCGTGCGAAAGACACTTTTTTCATCACGGCGCGCTACGCACGACTTACACATTTTAGATGTATTTATATGCGAGGATTGGTTCAATGTATAGAAACATAAAATAAAGACGATTATCATCTCTAATAATACAGGTAGTAATTTAAAGTATTTATCTAGAATTTGTAACAAAAAAAAAAAGTAATAAATAACATAGAAGATCCTTATAACTTAGTTGCAACTAAAAGCTAAGTAAAAAGTATAAAAACAATCCAAGAACTTTAATTGGCTTTGATACACTTGACGGTTCTTCATATCATGAACTCATATCGTTGTCCTGTTGAAAATTTAATGCGTTCGGTTAGAATCAAATATTAGCATTATTTGTAATTGAATTGCATTAAAATTTGAAAACGGGAATTAAACATTAAAAGAAAGAATATAACCTTATGTTGAAATCGAAGGAAGCAAAATATCTTTGTACACAACATTCTTTGTGAAGACTCCTTCGTGACCGTGTAATTCTCCTTTCTTTACCAAGACTTTTGTTGTAGACGCTGATACTCCTCTTGATAAAGCCATGTACAATTGTCCATGACTAAATACGTGATCTGGTAGATAAATACCCACATTTGGTATTGTCTGCCCTTGTGATTTATTTATGGTTGGTGCAAAACTCAATTTCACTGTAAACTGTTTTCTCATCATTTCAAATGGGAGTCCTGCGCTTTCTGTGGTCTTTAAAGAGATTCTTGGTAAAAAATACTCTAGTTCCAGCAAATTGTCCAGATAAGATTTCGGCATCAATTAGATTATTGTAAGCTCCATGGCAAGCCAGTCTTGTACCATTGCACAACCCCATCTTCGGATCGATATTTCTCAAAAGCATTATTGGGGCACCTTTTTTCAAAGTTAACTGATGAGGGGGCATTCCACCAGGTGATATTGAATTCAAGAACTCTTGTTGATACAAATTTCTCACATCGTCCTGAACTGAATCGAAAGAGTATAAGATATGTTCAGTCCCCGGAAATTTATCGATGATCATTTTATTAAGCTTGTCAGCATCCTCATTTTTTGGAGTTATAATTTCCCTTTCCACCAAGTATCTTGAATCACATACATGACATTCCAAATCAGGGAAAACTTCATTAACAAATTGGACAATGGATTCTTCACCATTCCATGGAATGACCATACATGATGGTAATTGCATCATGTCATCTATCATAGTTTCTTGTTCCCCATTACCAACATGAAGTAAGAACTCTGAAAAATCTTGATCATTGATGGATCTCATGTTGTGCTTAAGACGAACGATTTTCACATGTCCCCAAAATGAAGCATTAATCATACTTGCTTGCATCAATTCAAACCTTGTACCTTTTGGAACAACTGGAAGAACTTGTTGAAAACATCCTCCAAAAATCATGACATTTCCTCCAAATGGCACGTCAACACCTATTATATCTTTGAACGTTCGATCGAGTATCTCAAATGCAAATTTGTGTGCCATTGGTGCTTCATCCCAAACAACAGCTAATGTTTTTCTTATCAATTCTGCCAAATCTGATTGGATACTAATAGAACAAGTGGAAGATGCATCTGGACTGAGGGGAATTTTAAATCTAGAGTGTGTTGTCCTTCTGCCTGGCAATATGGTTGCTGCAATTCTAGATGTTGTTGTTGCCAATATAATATGACCATTGCTCCTTAACGTTGCTAACAAAGCACGATATAAGTATGCCTTTCTCGTCCCTTCAGGACCATCCACAAAAAATATGGCATTGTCTTGACGTTCATTAGCAGACACAATCGAATTATACACTGCCATTTGGTCTTCATTTAGATTATGTACCGCATTGAGGTCTGCTTCAGAAATGTCAAGTGAAACTTCATCTTGTATTACCCTTGGAAGTGTGTTGTCTCTAACAAAATCTTGTGTTATTTGTGGTATATCGTAATCAGATACAGACTTATTATGTTGCACTAATAGCCCATTCAAGTCTTGCAAAAGCTTGTTTAAGATAGAAGTATTATTTATGGTACTTGAGACAGAATAATCTTCTACCATAAATGAATGAAATTCATTCCACAATCTTCTTACTCCATGTGGTTCACAGTAAACCAAGATGGTAACAAACAACCTTCGTAAAGCTGACGACATTCGAATGTTAGAGGCCTCACGAAGACACTGTATGATGCTATCATCATCTTCTAGCAAACCTTGTTGTTCCACTACCTTAATAAATGTTGGTTGTACGATGTCATTAACTGTTCTTAAATCGTCAAATGATGTTGGTCCTCTAACATGATTAAGAAGGATGCGTAAGTAGAATTTTTCACCCTCATTTGGCGAAACTACATATATTCGGCCAATAACTTTATGGTTATTCATCCTCTCACTCCAGACTTTATCTTTTTGACTCCATCTGAACCTTTCAGAGAACTCCCGGTATAAGTATTGTCGTGCTTCCGGGCAAGTGGTATTCTTGGTAAAAAACTCTGTCAACATAGTCATCGAGTTTGTGTCATCTGCCAAAATATCTGACACTCTTTGGTGAGGGTAAAAATGAATAGTTTGTCCTTCAGGGAGATGAATTTGTAATCGTTCGACCAATGGATAAAGTCGATTAGTTACAAATTTGAATATTCTCCATAATGTTTCAGGTGCACAAACCCATCTTGCATCAACAAACTGCTTTATTTCATCTTGAATAGGTTCAGGATGGACTTCAAAAGCTACTCGATCGGGACCTTTATAAACATATTTGTACAGATACTTAACACTCTTAATGCTGCAACAAATCTCAACATTAATATGACAATCATATCTGAGGAGTAACCATGAGTTATAAGGAATAACCCACCGATTATCCACCATTATACGTGCATTTTGATGTAACGAGACTAGATTATGATTGTCTCTTCTACGATAGATTGGATAAGAATCATTTCCTTGAACTGTAGTTGGTGCAAATGGCTTAGGATAATTTCGTTTACAACTACCACGTTTCATACAGGGTGATCGTGAATTATGTATTCCACATAGACCATGTATCATATGCCTTAACACGGCACCATACAATTCAAGCTCTTCATTTGGAATTGGTATTTCAGCACGTACCATCTGATCATAATCATCTGGACTATTAAGCTTATCATTTTCTTTTAACATGAGAAGCATGTGAACATGGGGCAGACCGCACTTTTGAAACTCAATGACATATACATATGCAAGAACCCTGCCTAAAACACCTTTTTTTTATAACATCATTCTTCAACTGTTTGAATTTTGCACGAAAAACCCTTGTAAGCAAATCTGGTCGATCTTGTGGTGCTTGGCCAGGTAGCAGCTCATCACTTATTTCTTTCCAATTTGGATTACATGTCATTGTTAGGAAAATATCTGGTCTTCTATATTTTTGCACCAAAGTCATTGCATCTTGATACCTTTGATATATGTCATGGGGACTACCAACAAAAGATGATGGTAATATAGTCCTACGACGACCGATGTTTCCTGTATTTGTTTTGTTAAAAGTCGTTAATAAGTCTAAATATGTTTGTTTTGTTTCAACCCATTAATAAGTCTCATTTAATGTGACAAAACATGAACATGAAGAATATATTTTTTTTATTATAAACTGATTAGCCTCATACCTGCATTATTTTGTCCTGCAGCTAATGAGTCTTGTAGTCCTTGATAAAATTCAGATCGAATTGTGTGTTGATTATCACGCATCCCTCTAAGCTTTTGTGATTCGATCTTTATGTAGTTGTCAACTACATATTGCTGCAATAGGCGACCACCACGAAGTAGAAGCAATTCATCATGTTGACGGATCTAAAATGATAAAATTCATTGTTCAACACAATATAAGTTTTAAAAATTAATATTTATTGACAGAGATGAAGGTGGTAGGTTACCTGAAGAACATACGAATAATAGTCACAGCATGTCACTTTTTTGTTGGTATTATTTCGAGTATTCACATCCCATCCGTACGTTCCATAAGGTAACAACAATGGATATTGTAAAGGGTCATAGTAGCCGACACAATCTTTGATACTCTTAAGTTAACCATTCGTAGTTTGCACAACAATATCTCGACCTCTAATGTTTTCTGATCCTTCACCACCTACTATGATTGCAGCAACCTGAGATGCAGACGGTAAACAATATTGTCGTTGATTCGTAGGCTGCTCCTTGATAATCAATCTACAACTTTGCAAATCTTGATGTTGCGCAAGGTGGTGAATTGTTTGCACAAATGGATTATATTGATTCAAGATTTGTTGGATTTTTTCAACCACATCTCTGTTTAGTGCTTCACTTTCTCTCATCCGATTGTCTATTTCATGAGCAGTGTCATATATATACATTTGTAGGAATCTTGGTCTACTATCTCCAATAGGCAAGAGACTTCCAATCTTATGGTATATGGAACCTTGAGCACAAAATGTGTAAATACCACGTCTTCCTGTTACTAGGTTTTCGTCAACATGAACTCCCATTGAAGTGAAGGCAAAAATGTGGTTGTAAGCTCGTATATTCTGCCTAAAATGTCTTCCCTAGGCAGATTGGTTGCAAAAAAGCTCAATCATTTCAGGAGGGGACGGTGTCAATGGTAGAGCAAGCTTTCCACGTAAGCAACGCATTTCAAATGTTTCATGAGAGAACAAACGGGCATGACAATCTGGACATGTGGTTGGATTTGGCATGTGAAATCTTGGGATTCCCATGTTTTCATTGAAGTTTCTAGCACAATTATGAATTGGCCTTGTTCCCATCGGATGTTGTCGAGGTGGTACGTCCTCGTTAGGCTGGATATCATTTTCATTAATGAGATTAAAATCATTTGCTTCAAAAGGAAACATTAAAAGTGTTTTATGGTTTAGAGAGCATAGTAAAAAATGTAGGTATTAACAATCCAAAACTAATACCTTCATTGATGATGGGTGGATAAGAATGATTCATTGGAATATTCGAATGGAATGATTGCGCTGTTGTATTTTCTGTTATAATAAAATGAAATGGAAGTAAGGTAATAAGTGGTGTTTACAATAATGATGATATTGATGTTTATCTTTTTCAAAGTTGTACTATGGTAGTTTGTGCAATTACCATTATGAGTAAAACTTTGAATAAGTCCATCCTGAGGCAAGCATGTCCTATTCGATCGGGCAATTTGCCTTATATGAGTTAAGCGCATTGTTCTTGGAACTTGATTGCTACTGCCTTCTCCAAACGGCACTATGTTGAGTCGTTCAACATGATTGCTACTACCTTCATCGAATTGCACTATGTTAGGGTGTTGAACTTGATCGATATCGCCACCAAATAACATTATGTTTGAGCGTTGAATTTGTTGAACATGATAATTGGATCGTCGCCGTGCTAAGTAATCATGTCTTTGCCTTGAACTCATTGAATTCCGCCTCATACGTTGTTGATCCCGCCATTGCTCTCGTTGGCTTTGTCTCTCATCAGTCACATATGCATTTTGTTGCTCTAAACCAAGTAACGTAATGGTGTACGAATAATATTAGTAAGCATAGAATATTATTTACGTACCTACATACTTATTTTTTTTTTGCCTTTTGTTTTTGTAATTGAATCAGTGGTATACATTACGGTTTTTTTTTTTTTTTTTTTTCGTTTGATTGGAAACAAATAGTTTACAGTAGACTTAGTTTATTAAGGAGTAAATATTATAACAGTGGTAAAATAAAATTAGTTTACAGCAGACTTGATTTACCACATAGTGACACGTTTGGAGAGGAGGACAAAGAAATGGTTTCTACTACCTTAGTGTTTTGGGGTTAAAAAAAACGGAAAAACAATAAAAACGGAGGTTCACTCCACTAATTTTGATAGAACTTTTCATTTTTTTTAATTATGTTGCTAGATCGATATTCTATATCTATATCCATTATCATTTCCTAAAATTTTTGCCCTTTAATAATGGATTATAAATTTTGGTTGATCGTATCATGATGTTTTTTTAAGTTCACAATTTTTTCCTTTTAGTATAGATATACTATATCTTTATGCGATGTTATTTTTAAAATTTTCTTTTGACTATTATAGTTGAATTGTTATTCCAAGTTTTCATAAAATTTTGTATCACCTATCGTTCCAGACATATTCCTTTCCTTTATTTTTCATTTTTTAATTTTTTTCCTTAATTGGTTTATTTATTTTTTCATTTTTTTTTGTTTGGAGTACTTGTTAAAACGTTGGTCAGTATGGTAGATATATACAATCCAAATGTTGAAATTGTTATAGACATCACAGAATTATTAAATGGATGTTTGCATTAATAGTACAAAAAGGCAATGTTAATGTAAAATCACTATTCCATTCAATCTTAATAGATGTGTCTTAATAATTCGTAAAAACATATTCATACAATATATTGTTTTACAAATATTTAATTAATAGAGACCAAAAAAAAAATTCATAGTTACCCGCCGATGTTGGTCCTATGTCCTCTTGGTTTACTTCCGCTTGATTTTGTACTATATTTACCGAGTTCAATCGAGTTTGATAATTGGCACGCCGTCGTATTGAAATTCACGCCCGTTGTGATGAATTCATAGATTGTCGTCTTTGCCTTTGTTGATTGCTCCTACGATACCTTTGGTCTGATTGTTGAGAATTGTTAACATTTGTTTGTCCGAAGTGAACTTCATGATTGCCGACCTACATGGAGAAATTGCCAAAGAGAATGAATTTTATTTTTATTTTTAAAAAGAAGAAAAAATAAAGCATCTCTACAGAAGAGGAATAATGCAGATAAGGTAAACAACCTTTGGCATATCACTTCTATCAATTCCCTCCATACTTGATATGTTGAAAGCCTATGAAGATCTTAATACTGAAATTTCAATTTGATGATTCTTAATAAAGGTAAAATTGAAGAAAAATATGAAAACATAGCATTGAAATTGAACAATAAAAAATGATGCTTGCACAAATTAGATAAGACAGTAGGCATAAAAAGGTGATGCCTTCAACGGCATATACCACCCTAATGGGAGGAATACCTAGCAGCAGCAGGTAAATTTTTTTTTTATGTGCAGTTTCTAAATTATTTATGCATTTTTTTTTAAATTTCACTATTAATTTCACTATTATACTTTGAAGTCATCCGCAAGAATTTTCTTTCAACCCTTCGATTTCCATTTCCTGCTCGTATATAGTCTGTAAACATAGTAGTAAAACACACAGTTAAGTAAATTCCATAGCTTGAAACATAATTTAGTAAAATTTCATAGTCTGATGATATAAATCACACATTTCGATCAAATCACACATTTCAACAAAATCCCATTTATTATCAACCACAAATTATGCAATTGGACTTTCTGGGTAACTTTAAATTCCCCAAAAAGCAATCTAAAATACCAAAATCAGTGACAGACTACAAAGCCAACATAAAAAAAACGAAAACTTACGGAAAAGCTTCACTTTGTACTCCCAATCCTTTTCACGAATCTGCAAGGAAAAAAAAAAGAAAAAAATCAGTGACAAACTACAAAGCCAGCATAAAAAAATCGAAAACTTACGGAAAAGCTTCACTTTGTACTCCCAATCCTTTTCACGAATCTGCAACAACAACAACAACAACAACAAAGCCTTTTCCCACTAAGTGGGGTCGGCTATATGAATCCTAGAACGCCATTGCGCTCGGTTTTGTGTCATGTCCTCCGTTAGATCCAAGTACTCTAAGTCTTTTCTTAGAGTCTCTTCCAAAGTTTTCCTAGGTCTTCCTCTACCCCTTCGGCCCTGAACCTCTGTCCCGTAGTCACATCTTCGAACCGGAGCGTCATTCGGCCTTCTTTGCACATGTCCAAATCACCGGAGCCGATTTTCTCTCATCTTTCCTACAATTTCGGCTACTCCTACTTTACCTCGGATATCCTCATTCCCAATCTTATCCTTTCTCGTGTGCCCACACATCCCACGAAGCATCCTCATCTCCGCTACACCCATTTTGTGTACGTGTTGATGCTTCACCGCCCAACATTCTGTGCCATACAACATCGCTGGCCTTATTGCCGTCCTATAAAATTTTCCCTTGAGCTTCAGTGGCCTACGACGGTCACACAACACGCCGGATGCATTCTAACACTTCATCCATCCAGCTCGTATTCTATGGTTGAGATCTCCATCTAATTCTCCGTTCTCTTGCAAGATAGATCCTAGGTAGCGAAAACGGTCGCTTTTTGTGATCTTCGCTAGATTGCTCCGGTCATTAGTGTGGATAAGTATATAAATGGATAGAGATAGGAAAGCAAACACAAGATGTACGTGGTTCACCCATATTGGCTACGTCCACGGAATAGAAGAGTTCTTATTAATTGTGAAGGGTTTACACAAGTACATAGGTTCAAGCTCTCCTTTAGTGAGTACAAGTGAATGATTTAGTACAAATGACATTAAGAAATATTGTGGGAGAATGATCTCGTAATCACGAAACTTCTAAGTATCGGAGTGTGGAGTCGTCTTGACTTGCCTTATCTGTCTCATAGGTAGATGTGGCATCTTCTCTGGAAGTACTCTTCCTCCATCCAGGGGTGGTATCTTTAACTGGTGGAGATGCACAAGGTAATGTATCAATTTCACTTGAAGCTTACTTGTAGTTTCAGGCTTGGTCAAGCGCGATACAAACCATGTAGTAGGAGTCCCCCAAGTCGCCGAGCTAGGGGGTCTGCTGAAAGAGGTGACAGACAAGGTAAGCAATCAGAGCTCCGACTGATTGTTCACCTTCTCCCCATCTTGCAGCAGCATGAAGGATAAAGAGAAGAAAAATGAGAAGAGATGATATGAGATACTTTTGCTTTTGAAGAAGTAACTTTCCACAGGCTTATTCTTGAACTGAGCTGGAGGGTTTTCTGGTTTCCTCCAGAGTATAAGGCCGACTGAAGAATTTGAGGGTCAAAACAAGTCCATCAAATCTAGAGTACGTTCCACCCTGCTGATATGGGATACTTTTGCTTTTGACAGAGTAATGGATGTATCGGCACGTGTGCTGTTACGCTTGTCTCCACATGCTTCCTTGTATCCTTCGCACTTGCCCTATCTGTTCCTCAAGCAGATGCAGAATCTTCCCTGGAAACATAAGATGTTGAAGATGAGTACTCGAGAGCAATGCCAGGTAAGTAATCAGGTAAGGGGTTCCAGGCAGTCAGTTCTTGGCTGGAAGCTTGATTCCAAGTGCTGACTGATTGCTCTCTTTCTCCTTGTCTTGCAGGTAAAAACAAGGCCAAAGGAAAAGACAGGGAAAAAGCATGATATGGGATACTCTTGCTTTTAACCCTGATGATATGAGATATTCTTGCTCTAGTATAGCTTGTTTGCAGAGGTATTATCGGGGGGAAAGAAAGCTGAATATTTCGAAAGGCTTCGTTGGGAGTGCCCTCTCAGATATGATGAAGGGTTGAGCATTTTTGCAGGTCTGCCTGTCCGTTGGGGATGGAGGTTGACATATATAGGAGTCTCCCTAACAAGTAGTAATGCTATTCCTTTACCCTGCTTGGTCATAGCACGGTAGTGGGAGCTGTCAGTTTCACATGTTTTAACTCTGTCAGAGCACTTTGAAAAAGTGGTCTGTGGTATCTGGCTCTCGAGATTCGGAGAACGATGCCTCTTCGATTTTTGAGAAAGCAATCATGCTGGGGGTCTGGCTCTCGAGATTCGGAGAGCAGTGTCTCTTCGATTTTTGAGGAAGTAATCATGTTGGGAGTCTGGCTCTCGAGATTCGGAGGGCGGTGCCTCTTCGATTTTGGAGCAAGTAATCTTGTTGGGAGTGTTGTCTCGAATGTGAGTAAAGGTTGGGCATGTTTGCTAGTCTACCTTGCCACGAAGCACAAAGGTTGATACACAGGGACTTTCCAATTATCCAGCAATGGTACTGTTCCTTTACCCTCTCTTCGATTTTGAGAAAGTAGTCATGTTGGGAGTCTGGCTCTCGAGATTCGGAGGACGGTGCCTCTTCGATTTTGGAGCAAGCAATCTTGTTGGGAGTGTTTTCTCGAATGTGAGTAAAGGTTGGGCATGTTTGCTAGTCTACCTTGCCACGAAGCACAGAAGTTGACACACAGGGAGTTTCCAATTATCCAGCAGTGGTACTGTTCCTTTACCCTTGTGGGTAATAATATGGTAGCTAGACCTTCAAAATTTATGTGTCTAAACTTTGTTAGTGTTGTTTCTTTGCTATTCTTTTACCTTTCTTGGTCAGAGCGATATAGTGGGAGCTGCAAGCTTCACGTGCTCAACTTTGGCAGAGAACTTTGGCAAAGTTATCTGTGGTACCCATGAGCTATTGTTGCGTGTGGGAAGTGGGTGATTGAACAGTAAGATTCATGTGCTTTCTACTTCACCAGAAGTCTTCGACAGAATGCCCATAATTTCTGCAAAGCTGAGTGTGCGTGTGACAGGTGCTGACAAGGCTAGAAAAGTAGGTGCCTCTTCGATTTCTGAGATCGGCCCTCGTGGTCTCTGAGCAGCCCAGCTTTTGAGAAAGCGAGCGCCTCTTCGATTGATTCGAAGAACGATGCCTCATCGATTTTTGAGAAAGCAGTCACGCTGGGGGTCTGGCTCTCGAAGATTCGGGGAGCAGTGTCTCTTCGATTTTTTAGAAAGTAATCATGTTGGGAGTCTGGCTCTCGAGATTCGGAGGGCGGTGCCTCTTCGATTTTGGAGCAAGCAATCTTGTTGGGAGTGTTTTCTCGAATGTGAGTAAAGGTTGGGCATGTTTGCTAGTCTACCTTGCCACGAAGCACAGAGGTTGACACACAGGGACTTTCCAATTATCCAGCAATGGTACTGTTCCTTTACCCTCTCTTCGATTTTTAAGAAAGTAGTCATGTTGGGAGTCTGGCTCTCGAGATTCGGAGGACGGTGCCTCTTCGATTTTGGAGCAAGCAATCTTATTGGGAGTGTTTTCTCGAATGTGAG
This sequence comes from Malus domestica, assembly GCF_042453785.1. NCBI lineage: Eukaryota > Viridiplantae > Streptophyta > Magnoliopsida > Rosales > Rosaceae > Malus > Malus domestica. Next base: position 20,476,766 of record NC_091674.1, on the reverse strand, counting down.
TAAAGGTTGGGCATGTTTGCTAGTCTACCTTGCCACGAAGCACAGAGGTTGACACACAGGGACTGTCCAATTATCCAGCAGTGGTACTGTTCCTTTACCCTTGTGGGTAATAATATGGTAGCTAGACCTTCAAAATTTATGGGTCTAAACTTTGTTAGTGCTGTTTCTTTGCTATTCTTTTACCCTTCTTGGTCAGAGCGATGTAGTGGGAGCTGCAAGCTTCACGTGCTCGACTTTAGCAGAGAACTTTGGCAAAGTTTTCTGTGGTACCCATGAGCTATTGTTGCGTGTGGGAAGTGGGTGATTGAACAGTAAGATTCATGTGTTTTCTACTTCCCCAGAAGTCTTCGACAGAATGCCCATAATTTCCGCAAAGCTGAGTGTGCGCGTGACAGGTGCTGACAAGGCTGGAAAAGTAGGTGCCTCTTCGATTTCTGAGATCGGCCCTCGTGGTCTCTGGGGAGCCCAGCTTTTGAGAAAGCGAGCGCCTCTTCAATTTCTGAGACCAGCCTTCGTGGTCTTTGAGCAGCCCAACTTTTGAGAAAGCAAACGCCTCTTAGATTTCTGAGATCAACCCTCGTGATCTCTAAGCAGCCCAGCTTTTGAGAAAGCAAACGCCTCTTCGATTTCTGAGCAGGCGCCTCTTCGATTTCTGAAGCTCCGTCGAGTGCAGATTTTTATAAGGGCTGACATTAAGTTCCAAAGCACACTTGAATCTCCACCAGTAGAAGCTTCATTCTTGCACTTCTAAGATCTTGATTTGTCCGACCTCTTCTCTCTTCAACACCTTTGAAAATGTCTGGCCCCTCCGACCGTCGTTTTGACTTGAACCTTGTTGAAGAGGCAGCCCCGCCTTCTCCAGACAACATATGGCGCCCATCCTTCGTCTCCCCTACTGGTCCTCTTACCGTTGGGGATTCCGTGATGAAGAATGATATGACCGCTGCGGTGGTGGCCAGGAACCTTCTCACTCCCAAAGATAACAGACTACTTTCCAAACGGTCTGATGAGTTAGCTGTTAAGGATTCGCTGGCTCTCAGTGTTCAGTGTGCAGGTTCTGTGTCTAATATGGCCCAACGCCTATTTGCTCGAACCCGCCAAGTTGAATCATTGGCGGCTGAAGTGATGAGTCTCAAACAGGAGATTAGAGGGCTCAAGCATGAGAATAAACAGTTGCACCGGCTCGCACATGACTATGCTACAAACATGAAGAGGAAGCTTGACCAGATGAAGGAAACTGATGGTCAGGTTTTACTTGATCATCAGAGATTTGTAGGTTTGTTCCAAAGGCATTTATTGCCTTCGTCTTCTGGGGCTGTACCGCGTAATGAAGCTCCAAATGATCAACCTCTGATGCCTCCTCCTTCTAGGGTTCTGTCCAGTACTGAGGCTCCAAATGATCCCCCTCCGGTGCCTTCTCTTTCTGGGGCTCTACCGACTGCTGAGACTTCTCCTAAGCAACCTTTGTGAAGGCTCCCTCTTGTGTGTTTATTTTGACTCATGTATATGTACATATTTGTAGCTTATCGGGGATATCAATAAATAAGCTTTCCTTCATTTCAACGTATTGTGTGAAATACACCAAAGCCTTCTTCGCTAAGTTCTTTGAATTTTCTTTTGTTGAAGCTTGTATGTTGAAGCTTTCTGAGTGGAGCATGTAGGTTGGGGTAGTGTTCCCTTAATTTTCCGAGTGAGGAAAACTTCTCGGTTGGAGACTTGGAAAATCCAAGTCACTGAGTGGGATCGGCTATATGAATCTTAGAACGCCATTGTGCTCGATCCTGTGTCATGTCCTTCGTTAGATCCAAGTACTCTAAGTCTTTTCTTAGAGTCTCTTCCAAAGTTTTCCTAGGTCTTCCTCTACCCCTTCGGCCCTGAACCTCTGTCCCATCGTCGCATCTTCTAATCGGAGCGTCAGTAGGCCTTCTTTGCACATGTCCAAACCACCGTAACCGATTTTCTCTCATCTTTCCTTCAATTTCGGCTACTCCTACTTTACCCCGGATATCCTCATTCCTAATCTTATCCTTTCTTGTGTGCCCACACATCCAACGAAGCATCCTCATCTCCGCTACACCCATTTTGTGTACGTGTTGATGTTTTTGTTTAAAGGGTTTTTTTAGTCCAATTATTATCAACCATTTCAACAAAATCGAAGAGGGTTTGCAATCCTCATCTCCGCTACACCCATTTCAACAAAATCCCATTTATTATCAACCACAAATTATGCAATAAAGACACATTTAAGCTTAGTACCTTTGAGGAATATGAGTCGATGAGTGCCTAATAAACATGCATGCTGGAAAATTATTTAGTAAATAAGAACATGTCGGGATCGCATTGAGTGTAAAATTAATTAGTAAATAAGAGTAAGTCGGGCTGAGAGTAAATAAGAGTAAGCCGGGTTGAGCCGGTAAACTTAAGACCATTTTATACCTTTCTCGCCTGGGCAGTTCATAATCATGTCAAGAAAAAAGTATCTATTATTGTCCCTCTGTGCAACCAAATTGCAACACTGTTCCAAAAAACACATCCGAAATTTAGAAACCCCAATTTTATTTATGCAATGAAAAATTAAAAAAAAAAAAGATAGTAAATTATAACCGGAATTCTTTATGGAGAGAGCGAGTCTGAGTCTTCGGAGGATGCGATCGTAGTGGGAGAAGGGGCGGCCGAAGGCGACATAAACGACGACATTAGAGGTGGAGTGGAGAGGCTGAGAGAGAGAGAGTGCTTGAGAATGCGGTGGGGGACAAAAGCGGCGCTGGTGTCGACGCAGTCTTTGAGGAGCACAAATGGTAGAATGAAAATCCAGAAAAGGAGTGAAAAAGAGACTTGAGAGAATAGCTGGTTAATTGTGGGAAGTTACTGAAAAAGTGGGGGATTAATACGGTTGAAAATGATAAACACCACGTTTATTTTTTTCACTCACGTCTCTTTTTTTTCCTTTTTTCAGCTTTTTAAATAATTTGTTGTTTTTATTCCGAATTTTCTTTTTTTTGTGACAAAATTGCCCTTGTAAATTTGTTATTATTATTTTCAATCAGTTTTGGATTTTTTTGTTTAAAGGGTTTTTTTTAGTCCAATTATTTTTGATGAAGCATTGAGACACCAAACTTGACTTCTGGCTTTCTAATATTAGAGATATTGCCATGTTTTTTTAATGTTTTCTATCATTTAGTGATGTGCTATATATTGCTCAATCTCTTTTGTGTTTATGTAATGATGAAAAGTTCACAGCAACCAATCTCACTTCAGTGTAGTGCATGAAAGAGAGAAATCATCTTTTTCTTTCTTGTCATGAGATTAAGTACTTCTAGACAACTTAGAAAGTGAAATAATGCTTTCTGTGATCATTTGCTGGAAGTAAGTTCTTCCTTATATAATATATTACTATATATTAAATTAAAAATTTTGTCCCTATAACTTGGGCGAAGTTCTACTTCATTTGTACCTGCAGTTTCAATTGCGATTTTAGACATGTAATTTTCTAATTGTTTCTCTTCAAGGAAAATAACTTAACTCTGCCAATCTTTCATAAAAATTAGCAACTGAATGACATATTTTACTGTAAATTGGTCCCAAACCCCCTTAAATGTGTGCCAAATTCTTCATTTAATTTGTTTAGCCCTTAAACCTAACTAAAGAGACCTCGTTTTTCTTTGTGAATACTAAATGAAGCTCACACAGTATATGTATAAATATAAAAAATTTAACAAGAAAAAATATACGAAAGAGAGAGAAGTTTGAGAGAAATGTGAAAGAGAGAGTAGGAGAGAAAGAATGTAGAAGATATTTAAATTTTTATTTTTTTTTAAATTTAAGATTAGAGATGTTATGATGACATTTGAATGAGGAAAGAAAGAAATTCAGCAAAAATTAGTTTGTTCGAAATTACATTACTGTCCATAATTTATTTTGTGATAGAATACCAAATTGTCTTTTTACCCACTTTTAGTTGACAAAGAGAATTTTATTAATAGATAGTTTAAATTTTGCAAGCAGTGGATTGTCATAGTGGATAGGGCATTTCGCACTGTGTTTTGGGTTCAAATCCTCACCTTTTTTCGTAGCATACGTTAGATTATATATTAATATTGCTTCTATAAAAACAAAAAACATAGAGAGACCAAATCAGAAGGAGAAACACTAGGGATGTTATGTTGTACATCTTAAACATATACCAACAAACTTGATGTCCTTTGGTGAACATGCAGGCCTAATTATATATAATTATGGATTTACGTTATTTATGATCAATGGACCAAAATTTATATTTATAAGTTAGAGAGGTGTGTCAATCAGTTGAAGTTGAGACAAACCACCATCCATGCTAACAACAGCCTAACTCTGCATATATATTTCTCTCTCGCTTTATATAGGTTTGTTAGGTCATCGACCTGCCAACCATGCATGGACGACCAGATCGACCAGCAGCTAGCTTAATCAAGACGAATGCACTAATCTTGGCCTAAAGCAACATTTACACCTAATTATACACAGTAATTTTCTTCTTCTTCCTGTTTTAACTGAATTCAATATTTTTACTATAAAACATGGAATTGAAAGAATTTATGATGTTTTAGTGATAATCTGATAGGCATAGGTTTCCCGTCATTGAAGTTTATTGAAAGAAGGAATATAATCTGAGAGGCATAAGCCCTCTCACATTCTCTCCCTCACCTCTCAGATAAATACAATAATCAGTGTGGACGTAGCCCAAACATTGGGGTGAACCACGATACATCTTGTGTTATTTACTTTCTTGCAGATTCACAGTCGGATTTACGTTGTTCCAAGACCTCCGGTTTTGTGCATCAACATCATGTAAATTTGATCTCCAGAAAGCTTATTGCTTTAGTTTTTTATTTTATTTCTTTTATAAGATTAACAAAGGTATTATGTGTCCTTTCCCCAATCTAAAACCAATGATCATGTAGCCCTTTGTGAGTTCTCTCAAGGCAAAAGATTTTCACAAAAAATAAAAAAAAAATATATGTGTATATATATATATATATTTTTTTTTTCCTTCTATTTATCCAATCTAAAATGGAAAATAAAAGGAGATGTTTTTCATTCTAAATAAAATGACTTTTTAAAGTGCCGATAACAATATCCTAAATAAAAAGGACATATGATCTACTTGCAAGCTCGAAGAATTTATCTGATTGATAGACACTTATTTATCCATTGATTAGTACTCGTTTAACTCTTTTTAGATTGTAGTGTTTAAGTTTCCAGCAGACACTTAAAACAGTGTAATACAAACCCTAAAGTTATCAATCATGTCAGAAATGTGATAAAGTTACTGCCAATTAATAAATCCAATGATGCTTGTGTATAAGATAAAAACTTAGGGTCCGTTTTGATAAATGATTTGACCTTTTGTGTTAGAGATAAAGAGAAATATACACCAAAAAGGAGGAATGAAGAAGAATGGTAAGAGGAGGAGGGAAACAAATAAAAATGAATGGATGAAAAGAAATCCCTTAAAGGTGAAAACAACTTGAAATAGTTTGAAATAGTTTTTAGTTTCTCTTTGTGGTCCATTTTTTATACATTTCTTCAACATCTTTTCTACATCCTTCCTCTACTCTGTATTTCTCCTTTTCATCATATAATTTCACATATCTAAAGCACGAAATATAAAAACTAAAAACTAATAGTTATAATGACTGAGTATGTCATTATTTGCATTTCACACATATGGTATTATAAAAGATAATGTATATATAAAATATTTTTATATATATATAAAGCGCCTCTACTTTTCATACTTATAAATCCCCCACCAACTTCTCTCCATAAATACACTCATCAACAAGGCATTTCTGCTTTCCTACATATGTTGAGCTAATTATTAACAGGCAAAATAATCTCTCCAGGTTTTAGAAGTTGATCAGATGGGCAGTCTTCCTCAAACACCAAACAGTACTAGTAATCCTAACCTTTATCCTCAAGCACTCCAACTTAAACTTTACCACGCCTTCATATTCTCGATTCCTATCCTTTTCTCCATCATTCTTTTTCTTCTCTTCTACTTGTTCTACCTCAAAAGAAGGGCTTCCGCTCTCTTATCTTCTTCTCAACCAGTTTTTCCAAGGAGTAATTATAATCTTCAAGCTGCACCTACCAGATACCATGTTTCCACTGTAACTCTCTCTCTCTCTCTCTCTCACACACACACACACACACACAACATTAACATACATGCATGCATACAAATTAACAAAACATTGGTGAGGTAGGGTAAGGTGATGGTAAGAGTAAGTTAGAGATACAGCAAGAGATTACATATTAATTTAATATTATTTTTGATATGGTTCAATATATTTTGAGTTCCAATTGCAGACCTATTGCAGCGAAGCGATCATGTTCATACGTATTATGTCCATTGCAATTAACGATTATATTAACAAAAGACATATTCATACAATTTGCAGAGTCGGATTATATACATACAGCTTCATTTATTTCCATATCCAACTTTAGAAATGTTATTACATTATATGTGTAGGCTTGTCCGGTGGGTTTGAAGGGGGAGCTCAAGGAGAAGCTTCAAACAATTTTATTTGATGAAGAACAAAGGAAAAAGGATTCACAGTAAGTTTAAATTATTTCTACCGTGTTTTTTTTAGTTACAAATGAGGCTTCGAACTTTGCATCGTAGCATACTCCTACCGGTATAAAATTGAATAGGCCTTTGTATTAAAGACACAAATGCGGTCCATAATCAATCGTGCCCTACAAGTGGTATGTGCCAAGATGGTGTCATATCATGAAGTTGAAAAACCAGTATGCACTAATTAGCCAACCAACTATTGAGATATTTGACCATTTAAAAGAAAACTAAAATAAAAAAAATAAAAAAGGAGTTAAATTTCTACCTCAACTCCAATAGAAAAGGATACATCCTTGAAATTCTCATCTAGTGATCATGGAGTTTTATTCTTGCTACCGGTTATGGTCTAAAAAGGCCTGCAAGGGTAGTTGTAATAGAATCTCTTCACATGTGAGTTTAGAACCTTTCATAGCAACCACTGTCTTTCTCAAAAGTGCTTTTCAAGACACCCTTTTAGAAATTCATTTTAAAAAAGCACTTGTAGTTTTTACACTTCTTTTTGAAGCACATCTTTATTGTAATTAAAAATGTAAGTGATTTCGAAAAAAGGAACTTAAATGTTTTCTAACAGAATTATGCACGGGTGCACACACATACATTAGTTCACTTTTGATAAATTGAAAGTGTTTGTGGTGCGAAACATTGTTAAAAGCACTTTTAGGGATGTGAAAATGTTTTTCTATAGTAAAGCATATGTATGAGAAGTGGCATATTTGGAGGTGGAGAGACAAATCGTGAATAAAGTTCAATAAAATTGTGTGTGCAATTGCTTTTTATTCTTGTTGATAGGTAACGAATATTGAACCACAACACCTCACCAGCAGCTCAATATTATTAGCTTATTCAACCTATCATCATGTACTTCTATCGCTCCTTTTAATTTGGTGAAATTACCAGATTTTATGTTAGTCTAATTAGGTTTTATAGCTAAACATGCACCTAAAGGAACCCTAAATTTAATTGTGACAGATGCTGTGTTTGCTTGAGTGAATTCGAAGTGGAAGAGGAATTACTGCAAGTGCTATCATGCAAACACGTGTTTCATGTTGATTGTATACATCACTGGCTGCATAACAACACAACTTGCCCACTTTGCAGATGCTCTGTGATTCCCATCAGTACCATACTCGACAGTCCCACACCACCTGCAGCTGCTAGGGTGTTCGACCCAGTAATACAAGAGCAGCACCATAGCATAATAATCTCCCATCAGAGTCCAGTGAGTATTGTATTATTGGACCAACAAAATCAGCAACAACAGAATCAACCGGGCAATAATGCTATTTCTAGTGTAACAACACCAATTGAAGAAGGTTCATCATCAAGTGATCAAAGTAGTACAAACTTAAGGGACTCTGGGAGGTTACCCGGGCACTATACTAATGAAGATTTGGGAGAACCAGTCATTGTCTATATCCAAGCTCATGATTCATGAGACAAGGAGTGTACATGCGTAACACGAGAAAAACTTATATGAGACTATTTCTGCCACATGAGAGTGCTGAATGCATGATATAGAAACCACATTCTCGTGAGACTATTCCTTTCTGATGGTGTTAAATGAAAGAAGTCAAATTGTAGCGAGATTCCAATTTTGACGGCAACTAGCTAGATGAGAGAGTAGTTATATTTCTTAAACCTCAATGAAAGTGTTTATAAACCTAATTGTCAATAGTCTCAATGAAATTTGGAGCAGTGGAAGTTCAGAGCATACATGTTCTAATGTTCATTTTTATTTTGTAGTGGTAGCCCTAAAAAATATGAGCTATGTGACAATATTGAAAAATGGAAAAATCACACCATTTGCAAAGGAAATATGAAATTCTCCTAATTGATTGTACAAAAAAAATTAGAAAACATTCAATAGGGATATTAAAATTTTCATCACAATTGGATATAAGAGTCAGTTAGCTGTATAGAAGATAACAAGCATGAATGCCCACTCTTTGCCCCGGGTTTCTAGAATAACATTTAAGACAATACTATTAACATATATGTAAGTTTTATATATCAAAGAATAACATTAAAGACAATACTATTAACATATAAATAAGTTTTATATATCAATGTTTACATGCACGTTGTTTGAAAAGGTAAATTAGGAACATATACAGTGATCAAAAGATTAACAACATTAAACTGCTCATTATTCAAAATATTTAGATAGACTATAAACATGTTACTGAATCTAGATTCTCTTACTTCACTGTTTTTGGCTCATCTTTATCTTCATGATGTTGAGTTTACAATTTCAGCTAGTTTCTACAAATTTTGAAAAAAAAATGAGTTGTTAGAAAACAAAAGGGGGGCATATAAGTAAAATTGAGATAGAGTTCATTTGTGATCCTGAAGGTGCAAACGAAATTTTTGTTTCCCTCTATTTTCATATGTTGTAGTTAATTTCATGAAAAAACCATATATAAAGGAATCTTGTGCAAACAATGCAACATATAGAGTGTTAAAAAGCGAATGAGGAATATATTAAGTCTGAGAGCAACAACATATAAATGAGTAACATGTAAGGAATGTTAAAATAGAGAAGACATTGATGTACAATGTTGTACTGGAGAAGGGCATATATGTAGAATAATATCCTAGAAGATGGTGGTCTGAAGAACCAAATTGGCTTATAGCATGCTTCTCAATAGTTTTAAAAATGGATTGGATTCCTATATTTAAGCAATTGGCACTTTAAGATAAGACAATTGTATTTAAAAATAAATGATCAGATGCATACTACTATGTGAGAAGGGCTGAGACTTTTACCTCAATATAAAAATTGAAATTCGTATTTCTAAAAGAAATTGAAGACAAATTAAGATTAGAATTGAACATATAGTAAGAGTAAATTCAACATTATTTTCTCAGGAACTAAGTTATTGTGTATCAACGCATATCATCATTTTTTAACATCTCGCATCTCTTATGTCACAGTACCACTAAATTCAGAATTGAATTTACGCTTAGAAGTTTTCAACATCACCTAATCCATCGTAGAAAGTCAGAGATCTAAAATTAATTTTTATAGGTCTTTTGACATCAGATGAAGTGTATCAATATAAAATAGATAGCCAAACATTCTCAAAGCCACCCTCTCTGTATTACATCTACATACAAATGCTCCCCCTTTGAATTCACATATATAAACAACAATTTATATGGAATCAAAGACCCATACTTTTATAATTACATTAAAAGTTCAAAACCACCTTTAAATATTCTATAAAAAATAAAAATAAATCTCAGAAATGCATATCAGTCCAAGGTTTCAAGTTCTCAGAATGGGGAATTACTGATTAGAATGGTTAATTCTCTGCTCCTTTTGAATGAATCAAGCATACCATTTGAAAACCATTGTAACTTTTGTCCATACTGCCTAAACCAACGTAGTCAATCGGGCAATAATGTTATTTCTAGTGTAACAACACCAATTGAAGAAGGTTCATCATCAAGTGATCAAAGTTGTACAAACTTAAGGGACTCTGGGAGGTTACCCGAGCACTATACTAATGAAGATTTGGGAGAACCAATCATTGTCTATATCCAAGCTCATGATTCATGAGACAAGGAGTGTACATGCGTATACACGAGAAAAACTTATATGAGATTGTTTCTGCCACATGAGAATGTTGAATGCATGATAGAAACCACATTCTCGTTAGACTATTCCTTTCTGATGGTGTTAAATGAAAGAAGTCAAATTGTAGCGAGATTCCAATTTTGATGGCAACTAGCTAGATGAGAGAGTAGTTATATTTCTTAAACCTCAATGAAAGTGTTTATAAACCTAATTGTCAATAGTCTCAATTAGGGGTGGGTTAGGTATGGTTACCGTACCAAAACTCTTGTACCAATTACCGTACCAAACTTTCGGTTTGGTAAAATTTATTATCATTACCGTACCAAACTTTTGGTATACTGAAGTTCAGTATTGCCAAAAGTTCGGTTGGCATGGTAATTGCCATTTTGTTTTGGGACAAAATCTGTTTTTGTTTTTTTAACCCAATTCAAGGGCAAAACTTTTTTTTTTGTACCTTTATCTCATACATTATAGATTAAATTCATTTATTATTCATCATTCACAATTCACACACATAATAATTCAAATGATGAATCAAGATTCATCATGAAAATTAAGCTTACAATCCATATAGAAGTGACGAACCAAAAAAAATAGAAGTTAACAATCCAAATAGAAATTAAAGTTTCAAACCAAATGAAAATTGGAAGTAAACTTCAAAAAGGAGAATTCATGATCAATTATTCAAGCTTGAGATGTCGAAGCTTTTGGAGGAGGCATTGAACTTGTAGAAGATTGAGTTTGTGTCAAGCCTACATTACAAACAAAGAAAACATATTAATTGGTAACAAGAAGAATTAAAGTTGAAAACCATTTAATAACAAATTTACTAAAAAAATTAAAGCATATCTTTCTTGTTTTCTCTTCTTCCATTTTCTTGTAAAATTGAAGCGTATTTTCCGTTGGTTCTTTATAGAAGTTTACTTCATCTGCCTAAGCCAACCACTAGTACGCACTAGTGCCTCCATTATTTTAGGAGTCAAGGATACCCTAAAAGGGTCAACTAGGGTTGGGCACAGGCCGGGCCGGGCCTAATTTTGAAGGGACCGGACCGGACCCGGGTGTAAAAGAAACGGGCCGGAGCGGGCAGGGTGCAACAAATTTTAAAACATAAACCGGACCTAACCCGGCCCGTTTCAAACGGGCCGATTAGGGCCGGGTACATTGGTCCTTTTTTTCGCCCATTTCCAAATCACCCAGAAAACAAAAACAATTCAAGTTTTCTCAAAGAATCCCAGAGTAACAGTAATAAAAGAAAAAAACTTAGCATACATCTCTCTAACAAGCTGGGAAATGTACTGATCCGTCACAGCTACTAAATCCTTTTCAGCTTTCTGCAGAACTTCCTCTTTGTTGTGTTTACTGATTCTGTTCAAGTTCAAATTCCACAGCAACATCATTTCAATGGTGATATAAATAAAATTATTAAAAAAAAAAACCAAAATCTAAAACCCAAAAAACAGAAACAAAATTTGAAGCAAAAGGTCGCAGCTTTCTTACCTGTGAACCTTAAAGATGACCTTTTTGCTATTAATGGTGATATCGCGACTTGCTTTTACGACCCTGTCCCGCTGGTCATTCTACAAACCTTTGAGTCGCTCACACAGCTGCAAATTGGTGAAGTTTAAATTAGGGATTACAAGATTGTTGAGTGAAATCAGAATATTTGGAGAAGGCGTCTTTCATGGAGGAGCTTTCGACGGCAGTGGTGGTGTTCACAAGAGGACTCGACTCGAGTGGGAGAGGGAGCGACGACTTTGATCTGAAAGAAGATAGGGTAGAGGTAGCATCGATGAAGACCGCTGTGGCTTCAACGAGAGGAGGAGTGAGCGGTGGAGTAGGCGTTGAGGAAGCGATGGAGTAGGCAAGAGTCCATCTTGAGAGATGATAGATCCTGGAAAAGTCAAGAGAGGAGGCGAGAGTCAGCGACTAAGAGAAAGAGTGGTAGAAAAGAACGGTAGAGATTTAATCTTCGTATATGGACGGTGGAAACGGTTCGGGCCCAGGGACCCGATTTTTCAGAAATTTAGACCCGCCCCGCCCCACCAATTACATGGACCCATCCCGACCTGCCCCATTTGAGTTTACAAAACTTGAACCCGCCCCGAACTAACTAGACCCGGCTCGCCCTGCGGTTCCTAGATCCGTTTGCCCACCCCTAGGGTCAACAAGCCTCCTCTCTAGGCTAAATGTATTTTCACTAGCAACAGTAGAAGTGGGGGTTACAAAGATATTTTGGCTATTTGTGAAAGAATTAGGAATTCTTTTGTGTTTGATTTCCACAATTTCAAGAGATCAAAGTCACCAACAATAATGCTAATATAAGTAGGGTTTTATTTTCAAATTATTGGAATATTATAAATATAAATTATATATCTATTATATAATTTATAAATTATATTGTATTTTCGGTATGGTACGGTAATACCGTGGTAATGATATCCATCACCAATACCGTACCATTACCGATTGGTACAAAAAATTTGGCACAAAATTGGTATGGCACGGTTGACAATTTGACAAAAAAAAATCCACCCCTAGTCTCAATGAAATTTGGAGCAGTGGAAGTCAGAGCATACATGTTCTAATGTTCATTTTTATTTTGTAGTGGTAGCCCTAAAAAATATGAGCTATGTGACAATATTGAAAAATGGAAAAATCACACCATTTGCAAAGGAAATCTGAAATTCTCCTAATTGATTGTACAAAAAAATTAGAAAACATTCAATGGGGATATTAAAATTTTCATCGCAATTGGATATAAGAGTCAGTTAGTTGTATAGAAGATAATTTAGGAGTGTGATATCCACACACCACTTTTTACTTCTCTCACATCCTTTTAATTTTCGGCCTTCAGATCGGATGAATTGAAAAAAATCAAAGAACATAAATGAACAAGGGATGTGAGAAAAGTAAAAAAAAGATGTGTGGATAGCACACCCCATAATTTATTAAAATACAAATTAAACTACAAATTTGGAAAGAAAAAAGAATGATCGTCGACAGCAGGGTTCGAACCTGCGCGGGCGAAGCCCAACAGATTTCAAGTCTGTCTCCTTAACCACTCGGACATATCGACAAGTTACGCTGAGAAAGAAAATTCATTTATAAATAATTCTAATTATTTGTTTTCACTCTACAACATACTTCTTGATCTACATTTAGTCCACGCTTATGACATGTTTACATTTACTACTCTATAATCAGAATTAAACAAAAAGTTTGACTGCGATTAAAATGTAGTTATGTGTTTACAAATCATGGAGGAATCAAAATAGAAGTGGGGTCCACACAGAATAAGAAATTTAGCCATTCATTTTGGAAAAAAATGGATTCTTTAGGGGAGGTAGTATTCTTATTCCGCCAGAAAGAAGGGTGGTAATGCATATTTTGTAGCCATAATGCACTCACATAATTTCTAAATTTTCAAGTTCACTATTAATTAGCATACTAATGTCTTATAGAACATGAGCATTTTAACATTCATGTTGTTTTTTTTATTCCGATTCAAGTGAATCAGTCGACCTAAACAATTTTTTTATTTTGGAAAGAAGCGATAAAGTTATATTACGAAGAGCAACCCCAATTACAATAGGTATCAAATGGGTAGATATTTTCCAGTGACCAATTTATTGATTTGAAGATAATTCGCACAAAAACGCAAATGATTTTAAACGCTTAGATGGCTACCACACAAACCACACTACTAGAACTAGAGGTCTTGAGGTAGATATGTCACAAAGATAAGACATAAAAACTTTCGTAGAACTAAGAGTCCCAAGGCAAATATGTCAAAAAGACGACTCAAATCTAGTACAAACATAGTTCACATTGTATTAGCAATGGCCTTAAATTATGATTATGATTATGATAAGTAGTGTACAAATCTTTAATTTTTTTTATTGCTTTTGAATAATGAAAAATTATGATTAAGATTAGTAGTGTGCAAATCTTTAGCATAATTCACTGTGAATTTTGCATAAGCAATAACTCTTGCCACGAGAAAAGAAAAATGTCGATTCCTTTTTTTTTTTTTTTTTTTTGTCAAATTTTGGGTTGTTGTTTAGGGGGCAGGAGCAGAGCACCAACCGTCGAACCCAAGACCATGATGTGTCGTGCAAGCGCACTCAACCATGAGGCTGGGGAGAGGGTCGGTCAAAGAAAAATGTCAATTCACTAAGATGAATAACAAAGACATTAAATACTATGCACTTCTGCATAAATTTGACTATTTGAGACCAATTTCTAAGGCTATAAATTTTGCATATTCAGTTCCTTAGAGTTACATGAGCTGCTGCAAATAGAGCAAATGCTAGAGACGTTGAAACTACAGCAGTTTTTTTAGGAATTCTTCCTTTATCCTTCCTATTGATTATGGCTTCATATATTGGTTTCGAGTTCATTGTGCCAAAGCCAGCTATAAACATCTGCACAAACACTCCCTCTATGCTACACTTGCCTCTAAAAACCTCCACATTGCCCCAAGCAAAGGCGGCCAAGTTAACAATGGCTGCCATTGTTAGCGGCACAAACATTGCTGACGGAACTCCGAACTCAATGGTGCCTTGTTCATATCGTTTGCTGTGGTCATCATCGAGGACTTTACTTGTCACATTAAATCCATGTGAGGCAATGCCAAGGGATTTGAGAAAGAACTCAATGGTTCCAAACAAGAAGCTTGAGAGTCCCCTAATCAACCACATCCTTTGGTCATTCCACCACGTTTGGACCGTTCCACCAGCTAACACAAAATCTAGGAGATCTTGAATATAGGCTCCAAGGAAAAGAAACACATATAGGAGAAACCATGGCTCTGAAACCTGCATTGAGCACTTCAATCTTTAAAAAAACAGAGTAATATTATACTTATCACATTTTTCATACCACATTTATATGTTGGAGAATGAGGTATGAAAAATGTGGCAAGAGTAACATTTTTTTTTGAAAAAAAATCATGAATTGTTGTAGCACATCGTAAGACTGACATGATTGCCACATGTTCATGATACGTCATTAGAATGTTTTGAACATGGAATACATTGAAATTTTGGAATATATATAATATGTCAAACTGTCTGATAATAAAATGAGTTAACTCGTTATCACTGTTTTAAAAATCCCCGCCTAGCGCCGCCCAAGCCCTACCTAGGCGCTAGGCAGCTGCCCAATTAATGCTTAGGTATTTGAAAATTAAGAAATGACGCTTAGACCTGTTGAGGCACCCGCCTAGACGGCCTAGGTACCCGCCTAGGCACCGACTAAGTTGCGACTCACTTAGACAGAAAATAGATAGCTTTCAGTTTACATTTTATTTTATTTTTTTCAATAAATTGTAAAGACTTGTTGAATATTTAAATGAACACACATTATATGCTTGTTTCCTATGTTTTCATTATGTCCAATACTTCATAATATATATGTCATTCTATTTTGTAGTTTGTGATGAAATTATATATATGTCATTCTATTTTGTAGTTTATGATGAAATTATATATATTTTAAGTATAAACAGACACTTATTTATTCAAAATTTAATAGATTTACTTAAATCCGCTTATTCTACCTAGGCGCTAGGCTCCAGGCTGCCGCCCAACTAGCGCTTAGTGTCTTTTAGAACCTTACTCGTTATCTAGAAAAACAAATTGCGAAGGGTGAATGTACATTAATTACCTTAGGAAATGTAGTTAGTCCGTTGAAAAGAGCTAGCTGGGGTAGAAAAGCATATGTGGTGAGGGGGATAGACCAAATCGGCCAAAATGCGTAGTGAGCATAAGACAAGCCCATCAAAGGACCCATGACACAAGTTCCATATGTAATTGGACTATACTTAGAGAAAGCCACCTCAAGGTCGCCTATTGCCCATCGCTTGTTTTGGTTCAAGACATCAATAAGGTTCATTGGGGCATCCCCATAAAATGCTGCCCTAGTTGGATGGCAGAATATCGACTTCCATCCCTCACAATGCAGACGATAACCCGTGAAAAAATCTTCCACTAGTGAACCATATCTCACACCAATCTACACAACATTTAAGTTTTTCTGTCAAACACTACTAAAGAACTTACCTTCTAAAATAAATCTGAAAGCTGCCCTAATTAACGTACCTTCGAGCCCCAATTGGTACTAATCTCATAACTGCAAGCAGCAACACGGTGTGCCAACTCCGTAACCTCTGGAGACTGAATGGGATTGCTCACTACATTGGTTGGGCAAAGTTGAGGGATTTCAGGAGGTAGAAGATGTGATGGTTCTCCAAAGAATGCTCGTCTAGAGAAAAAGCTCCCAGTCCCTAAATAATTTGGTCCCAGTAGCCCATCCATTCCTACTGGGTTAATTTTATACAAACGCTTGTGTTCGCATGCATATATGTCGTTCTTGTTGATTCCATGAAAACGTTGAGGAAACTGCACAAACCCCACTTTGGGATCTGATGATAAGTAACATAATGCACGATGAGGTGTTTGTGAGTCGTTGGAGTAGGTATCACAGTCTAGGGTTAATATTATTGGAGCGTTGGTCATGGTAGCTGAAACTCGAAGCTTTGTTAACACCAACAAAAGACACAAGTGAAATGGTTAATCAGCTAGTGAAGAAAGTTAATCGTAAAGAGATGGTTTTATGAGAAAATTATGTATAGATATGAAAGCTTACGAGGGCATTAAGCGCACCAGCTTTAAAATGATGGAGTGACGTCCTTCTTTTTTCTCTAGAGACGTATATTAGGTTTGGCATCAAATGGTCTGAGACGTCTTTGTCTTTGCTACTGTCCAAAACAACCTGCTCATGGTATTGAGACACACATCTCTCAGCACTAATGGGTTTCATTTGTGCCGTACAAACTTTTAACGATTTTGTTAACGGACTTAAACGTTAGGGAGCAAAGTGACATAAAAATTGAATTTCAATGCATGTTACCCTAAATAAGCATTATATAAATAACTACAAACTCAATATGTTTTGGAATCAGATAGATGATATTTTTTAGCAAATTGTCTACTAAAAATATAACATAATTGTAATTTTCTTTTGGCTAGAAGATGTTGGGGGCATAACCCCTCAGAAATTAATAACTGTGCCAAATAGAATAATTACTGTTGCTTTTGAGGTAACCCTTTTATTTTTAATAATTCAGAGGAGGTGAGATGAAGAATCAAAGTATTCTTTCCAGGTCATAAAAGTGCTTTCACTTGAGTTAGAAAATACTTGGATAACTGTGGGATGGTCTGGTTTGGTAAATTTATCCGTCCATTTGCTAAAAGCTTGAATTTCCCGCTCTCCCGTTACATGTTCAGGACCAACCGTGCCGATCTCAATTACATTGTTTACCCTTACTTTCACGCCTTGGTACACATCCTGTGCCATGATTCAGAACATGTAATTAATTAAGCCAGTATTGGCAGCTGCTTTATAAAGTAATCTCATTGATCTAAACCAACAAAAAAACAAAAACAAAAGCACTAAATATAAAATGGTGTTGATCAATTTGTCATTATTCCAAAAGAAAGTTTGGCTCCTTTTTTCTGACAAGTAGCCATTTTTATATTTATATCAATTACAATTTGATATGTGTATGAATTTTTTTATTTTTGTTTTTTAATCACTTACTTATGTGTATGAAAAAACTGTGATTTGCATAAATAAAAGAATAGTCAAGCAATGACTATGTTAGTATTATTTAGAATCTTTTCACTTGAGTTAGGATGTTTCCTTCATAAAATAAAAGACATTACATAGAAACATTCATGAAAATTTTAGCCCCAAATGGTCTTTGCAAACTAGATTTAAAATGAATTACAATTAAAAATGACCAATTACAAAACAATAAGCAAACTTCAAGCACTTCTTCAAAAGCAACCTCACCAAAAACCAGAAAATTACAAGAATCAATAGAACATCTAAGTCTCGTATTACACATTATTTTGTTATACATATTAATATCTACATACATTTCAAGGCCGACCTTAGAGGTATGCCTGTGCAGCCACCGTACAGGAAGAGGTTCCTAGCAGATGTAGTATTAATTTCATGACAAATAAGTTTTGACAGCGTAACTGTTCTCCTACCAACTGTTTTGGAAAATATGATATCCTAATCATAAGAATACGTATATTTGACAACCATAAATCTGGTAAAATAACATTTATTAACATATATACTGGCTATTACGTACCTTGATCTTCTCAGCCTCATAAAACCGAGAATGATCGGTAGCAAAATAAGCTTCTGGGTTGCATTCCACAATCTTGTTCTTCCTGCAAAAAGGCAACCAGTGGCTTGCAAACTTGGCAGCCTCCATGAAAGAAAAGAGAGTCAGCGCCGAGCCCCCGTCATCTGAAACATACACTGAAAGCTTCTCTGTCGGGTAATCATAAGCCATCACCGACAAGGCCGTGTTGACCACGTTCATTGGCGGCTCCTTGTACGGATCGGCAGTGCATATGAACACGTCCAATGCAGGAACATCCAATTCTTGTACAACCCTTTTCATGTTTTCGGGGAATTCGTCACGGTATATCGGTCGCATTCGAAAAGATTGTGTGGTGGTGAACATGAAAGCAAGAATAGAGTCGGAGACAAGGAAGGTGAGGGTAATGAAGAAAGATGTTGCGGTTGTGGAATTGAGGAGAGAGAGTGAATGGTGATAGAGAAGGGTTAAGATGGCACACGAATGAACCACCGCGAATAAGCGGTTTGCGGTGGTTTGACGAGAAGGCTTGGACGTGTGAAGTGGGAGGTCGTCATGAGTGGTGGTCATGGTGTGTTTGCTGCTATGTCACACGCATGGGAAGGAGTTTTAGTTATAGGGTTTATACCAGATCGATCTGAATATATCAAAAAAGCATTTCACGGTACATGCATATTCCAAATTCCAATTTTATGCTAGTCAAGCATATGAATTATTGTTTTGGCAAGACAAAATAAATAAATATCATTCTTCGGGACATTTGGTTTAAGTGGTAAAGAAAGACTAGAATTCGACTTGATTTTCTCCATTTTTCAAATTGATGAACTTATAAGTATTATCGTAAAAACAAATTCAGTGTATTATAATAGTGGTGGACGACAAAATTATAATAATGGTATATGATAAATGTCACATCCCGGTCCGGGGCGGATCACTTTCCGGGCCCGCTCCACTACCGTAGCACGATATTGTCCGCTTTGGGCTTATCATTCCCTCACGG
The DNA here is from genome assembly GCF_042453785.1 of Malus domestica. NCBI lineage: Eukaryota > Viridiplantae > Streptophyta > Magnoliopsida > Rosales > Rosaceae > Malus > Malus domestica. Next base: position 20,457,379 of record NC_091674.1, on the reverse strand, counting down.
TTTTGTTTCTGGGAACTCACGAGCAATTCGAGTGAGTCACCCATCCTGGGAGTGCTCTGGCCCCCTTCTCGCTTAACTTCGGAGTTCTTACGGAACCCGAAGCCAGTGAGCTCCCAAAAAGCCTCGTGCTAGGTAGGGATGAGAATATACATTTAAGGATCACTCCCCTAGGCGATGTGGGATGTCACAATCCACCCCCTTAAGGGCCCGACGTCCTTGTCGGCACACCACGGCCAGGGTATGGCTCTGATACCAAATTGTCACATCCCGGCCCAGGACGGATCACTTCCCGGGCTCGCTCTATTACCGTAGCACGATATTGTCCGCTTTGGGCTTACCATTCCCTCACGGTTTTGTTTTTGAGAACTCACGAACAACTTCCGAGTGGGTCACCCATCCTGGGAGTGCTCTGGCCCCCTTCTCGCTTAACTTCGGAGTTTTTACGGAACCTGAAGCCAGTGGGCTCCCAAAAAGCCTCGTGCTAGGTAGGGATGGGAATATACATTTAAGGATCACTCCCCTGGGCGATGTGGGATGTCACAATCCACCCCCCTTAGGGGCCCAACGTCCTTGTCGGCACACCACGGCCAGGGTATGGCTTTGATACCAAATTGTCACATCTCGGCCCAGGACGGATCACTTCTCGGGCCCGCTCCACTACCGTAGCACGATATTGTCCGCTTTGGGCTTACCATTCCCTCATGGTTTTGTTTATGGGAACTCACGAGCAACTTCCCAGTGGGTCACCCATCCTGGGAGTGCTCTAGCCCCCTTATCGCTTAACTTCGGAGTTCCTACGGAACCTGAAGCCAGTGAGCTCTCAAAAGGCCTCGTGCTAGGTTGGGATGAGAATATACATTTAAGGATCACTCTCCTGGGCGATGTGGGATGTCACAATAAACTTGATACTTCTAGTTCAATTAATTTTTATTTTTTTTCGTAACAATAATTTTTTAAATGTTATGTATTACCGCATGCGACTTGAATTAACATGCATATGATAAAGTTAATATTTTATAATTGAAAAATAATTAAAGGTCAAATTTTTTTCATGGTTCCTGTAGTGACACCTTATTTTTAATATGATCCCTGTAGTGAAAAGGTTGTTAATTACATACTTGTGGTGAACTCCGTTAGCAATTAAAAGTCCAAATCAAAACTTATGTTAGTATTCCATTTAAAAACGTGGTTAAAATCGTCATTTTAAACAATTGACACAACTCATAAGCCTAAATCATCTATCCTATGAGTTCTCTAATAACTTCCCATTTCTCAATGATCATCCATGTGCATCGGAGTGCTTTCTTGGGACAATGATTGATGATAATGGAATTCGCGGACAACCAATGATGGATGGTCATAATAAGATTTATAAGTCGTTTTCAGATGTAATTGAAGAAAAAGAGGAAAGATTTCGTGAGAGGCGTACATATGATCATTGAGAAATGGGATTTCAAACACATACAATTTGCTCGGCTTCTTAGTTAAGAGAATTGTTTGAAATGATGATTTTAACCACATTTTTAACGAAATATTAATAGAAATTTTGATTTGCACTGCAATTGTTAACGAAGTTCACCATAAACATTTAACTAATATTTTTTTTACCACGAAGATCACATTAAAAATAAAGTGACACCGCAAAACCACGAAAGAAATATGGCCCTAATAAACACATTATAACATAAACGCTTTGGTAATACTACATAACGACTGCATTGGAAACTCTGAGTGCACATCCGAGTGCACCCCATAAAATATTATATTTATGTTTCCTTTTTCAGTAACATAAGTAACAGAAATTGTTCGCGTCAGGAATTTCCGTCGGGGATGTTTCCTGGCCGACGAGCACACAGCTCCCCGGGAGGTTGGCGCCGGTTGAGGGCTGCTGTCGGGCTTCTGCTTCACTGTCAGACTTTGTCGGGCAAGTCTCGTCGGGCAAGTCTTTATCGGGCAAGACTCGTCGGGCAAGGCTGAAAGAGAAGGACAAAGTTAACTTTGAAAGGTGCCTTTGTGGGGCCTTAGGTGTAAGTCTTGAGGCTCACAATCAAGATTAACTTTTAGGTGCTCGGGCGTGCCACTGCCATCTTCAGCATGGCAGATATAAAATGGATGTCGAGTTTTAGTTGTATATATATATATATACCCGAGAAACCGTGTTAGTTATAACAGGTGCCTTTGTGGGGCCTTAGGTATAGGCCTTGAGGCTTCCTATTAAACTAAACCAGTGCTCGAACACATCATATTTGTTCTCGTGAGTGCAGGAGTCTTATAACTATTATACTTCTGATTACCCGAGCTCGAGAGGTAGAATGAACCCAAATAAGTGCCTTTGTGGGGCCTTAGATGTAGGCCTTGGGGCTTCCCATTAGAGTTTGTTCTTATACTCAAACGTTCTAGACCGCAGAACAGAATGAATCCAAATAGGTGCCTTCGTGGGGCCTTAGGTGTAGGCCTTGAGGTTTCCTATCAGAATCCATTCCATGCTTAAACGTTCTATGATAATCATAATATAATAGAAATAAAACTAAGAGGTAGGTCGATTACTTGCGCCCCAAGTAACTTCGGACTTCTCGTTTATCAAGGACTGTCGTGGATGGGTTAAGTCCACATAAAGTTCTTTTTTATGCCTTGAGGCCAAGGACTTTTAACTGATCAGATTTGCATGCCCGAGGGCTTCGGACTTGGATCTGGTTTGAACACTGAAAATATATTCAAATCGGATCCAAGTAATGAGAAAGCCTTTTAATGTCATTTTGCTAGAAATAACTTGCATATAACTGGAAGTATATAACATATTGCTAGGCTAATGAATGAAAAGACAAAAACAAAGAAGGTCGGGCAAGGTTAAACCTTATCAGGTAAGGCTGATCGTCTTGCAGGTTCCTATCTTTGTAATTTTGTCAAGGGTCTGAAAGTTTAGAGAGAGAGATAGAGATAGAGAGATTACAAAAGATGAATCGATACTACAGCAAGGTTGAACAGGGTAGCAGAGCTATTACAAAGGTTTGAAGGAAGGTTTATCCCGCGAGGGATGAAGGCTTGTCCCGAGAGGGATGAAGGCTTGGGCTGACTACAGCTTCGTTTTGAAGGCAAATCTGGCTTTGAGTAGAGTTTGTGCTTGCATTTGTTTGTTTGATTGAGTGTCCTTATTCCTGGTTTCTCTTTCTTCTTATATAGACAACTCGGCTTGGTCTCCTGTAGCAGCAGCCTTGCCCGAATGCGGTTTGAGGGTGATGACTCATCAACTATTTTACATGTAATGCCACCATAAAGTACTTTATGGGCTGTGTAGCTGGTCAGTCTATACCACTTGGCCCTTGGGTAGGTAAGCAAGTGGTTTTCATGAGCTGCACCAAGTCAGAAGAGGCCTTTTCTGCTTTTCTGGGTTTCGGCCGGGCCTTGGTCAACTATTCCTTCAGGCCTCCTTTTTGGGCCAGCTCCTTTCTCAAGCCCAAAGTCAAGTTTTGATCCAAACAGAAATAAAATCTGCTTTGCAATCATGGGCGACATTTCCTTATGGATATATGTAAATCCGGTTGGACCATGAAGTTTTAGGTGTATCAGATTCAAATTCTCATCATCAACAAATTATTTAAAGGAAAACTCAGAGAGAGGTTTGGAAATTTTGAGTTTTAACGGTAAAGATAAAATAAAAGGTAAGATGAATGCTACTCTGATTGACTTTTTAGTGTAAAAATGTAGGTTTTCAAACTCTTTTTATTAGTTTCCCTTATTTAAAGGAAGATAGTTTGATTTCGTGTGTTCTCACGTCGCTCCCTCCTACTTGGCCATAGCTTTATTATTTAATCTTGAGGGTGTTGGTGGAAGGCCCTATACAACGTGCAACACTGCACATGAATCACTGACATTGGAATTTTGGAAAATGGACATTATCCTAATATTGTTCAGCACATGTCATCTTAGCAAGATGCAAATAAAAATGTCTATTAAACTATAGGACTATTATAAAATGTTTATATCAAATTCATCGTGCGTTAATATAAGTTTTTCATCATGTCTGATAAAATATTAGTCTAATACATAATACATCCATCATAAACTTTGAACAACGCATTAAAGTCTTTGATTGATTTTATAAATGTAGAAACTTCTCAAAAGGCCTACTTAATGGAAACCTAACGCAATGGACGGAAAGTGGTCCAAAATACAAATTTTATTTTGCAAATTGCAAAAGAAGATTGGTGGAGTAGACAGTAGAACACTAAGAAATCTGTGTGGGCAGAGAGCACAAAGCTGCCTTAGACCCCTAAGGCTAAATACAGTTTTGAGAGTGTTGATCATCATCAGTTCCTCAGAGTGACATAAGCCGCTGCGTAGAGAACAAATGCCAGAATTGTTGAAACCAGACTAGTTTTTGTAGGAATTTTTCCCTTATCATTCCTACTGATCATGGCTTCATAAATTGGTATGCAATTAACTATGCCAAATCCAGCTATAAACATCTGCACAAACAATTCTTCGAAGCTACCGCCGCCTCGGAAAATCTCTACATGGCCCCAAGCAAAGGCAGCCAGGTTGACAATGGCAGCCACTGTAAGTGGCACAAAGAAGGGAGATGGGACTCCAAACTCCATCATGCCTTGTTCATATCTTTTTCTTTGGTCCTCATCAAGTACTTTGCTGGTCACATTAAACCCATGTGTGGAAATGCCTAAGGACTTGAGAAAGTACTCAACGAATCCAAACGCGAAGCTTGAGAGTCCCCTAATAATCCACATTCTCTGGTTATTCCACCACTTAAGGAATGTTCCTCCAGATAATACAAAATCAACGAGTTCTTCCCCATAGGCTCCAAGGACAACAAACGCATACAAGAGAAACCATGGATCCGAAACCTGCAATAAGCACTTAAATCTTAGTTTCAAAAGTATAGCGCGTCTTGTTTGACCAAGAACACTTGCAAAAGATCAGACCCGAAAAATGTTGTCATTATATCAATTTGAACCTTAATCGTGTGGAGTTCTATTTAAATGTGTGGTATGAAGTCACAAAATAAGTTTGACAATAGAATATTGTACAATTTTCTCAAGACAACAAACTAGTAAATGGTGAGTGTGCATTACCTTTGGAAATAGGGTGATCCCATTGAGGAGCGCTAGCTGCGGGACGAAGGCATATGTGGTGATGGGAATGGCCCAAAAGGCCCAAAAACCAAAGGCATAACCAAGGCCCATCAGAGGACCCATGGCCCGAACACCGTATGTTACTGGACTATATTTTGAGAAACCTACCTCAAGTAGGCCTACGGCCCATCTCTTGCTTTGATTCAACGCATCAAGAAGGTTGATCGGGGCATCCCCTAAAAATGCTGCCCTCTCTGGATTGCAAAATATGGCATTCCATCCCTCGCAAAGCAGGATATAACCCGTGAAGTAGTCCTCCACGAGTGAGCCATATCTTACTCCCATCTGCACAATTTAATCAATTTCATCTATCAGGTTTCAAATTACACTGTCATAATGTCATTGATTTGTAAGAAAAATGGGAGTTGTTAATTACGTTGTCATAATGTGATTGTTAATCACGCTCCCTCATTAGAAGATACGTAGCACTAATTAGCTTATTTTCATACCTTATATCCCCAAGTGGTATTGTTCTCATAGTCGCAAGATGCAACATGATTTGCCAATTCCAAAACCTCTGGATTCTGAAGGGGCTTGTCAACTACATTGTTAGGGTGCAATTGGGGAATTTCTGGTGGTAAAAGCTCCGACGGCCCTCCGAAGAATGCTCGTCGGGAGAAAAAGCATCCGGTTCCTACATAATTTGGTCCTAATAGCCCATCGAATCCGCATGGGTTGATAATGAACAGATGCCTGAACTCACTTGCATATATGTCAGTCTTGTTGATTCCTTGAAAACGTTGAGGGAATTGGACATACCCTACTTTGGATCGAAGCTTAGGGTCTGATAGGTAACATAGAGTGCGAAGTGGCGTATCGGGATTGTTGGAGTACATATCACAGTCTAGGGTTAAGACTATTGGAGCATTGGTCATGATAGCTGAAACTCGTAGCTTTGTAACACAACATCAAAAGATAAACAAATTAGTTAATTTGTTTATTAATGTAGAAAATTAATTAATAAAAAGATGGTTAATGAGAAAACGAGCTAGGGTTTTGAGCTTACAAGGGCATTAAGTGCACCAGCTTTGAAATGGTGGGGTGATGTCCTGCTTTTTTCTCTAGAGAAGTAAATTAGGTTTGACATCAGATGGCCTGTGATGTCTCTGTCTTTGCTATTGTCCAAAAGAACCTGCTCATAATTCACAACATTCATATGCATGAATATTTGGTTGCTCATAAGTTATGCACTTCAGTATCTAACGTGAGGACGCAATTTGACGTTTTATGTTGGCAGCATAAACGGTTGCTTGCAAGATTGTTAATTGCGTGATAAGTTTCGGTTAAAAACAGCTATCTTATGATCGTGCATGTTCTAATCACGAGGATAAAGTGCTATATCACTTGAACGAGAAAAATACCTGAATAACAGCGGGATGATCTTGCCGTGTAAATCCATCCGTCCATTTGTTAAAAGCTTGAATTTCCCGTTTTCCAGTTAGATATTCCTGATCGACTTTGCCTCTCTCTATTACATTGGTTACCTTCACTTTCATGCCTTGGTACATAATCTTGTGCCATGATTCAGAAGAACATGTAATTACTTAATTAATTAGCTCTAAATGTGGTGGGATTGATAATTTCGATCCATAAAGTAAACCCATTTACACAAACTGGAATTTTTTATTTATTGATATGTGTACTCACCTATTCTATTTTCTCACTTGAATTTATAATTAAAATATAGATGACAAATCAATATAAAAAAATAAGACAGGTAAGTGGTTTGGTATACCAAAAAAAAAAAAAGGCTGAGTAATCTTGAACTCCACATTGCCTCTGTATAACAATGTTGGTTGTTTATGTATGAAAGCGATAGGGAACAAAGAACAAGGGTGACCAGCAAGTATTTTCTCCATATTAGCTGATGCGTGTTTTATTTTCTTTATCGATATCTCAGATAAACAAAAATTAAAGAGAATTAAAGAGATTGATACGCATGATGAGAATCGCAAAGGGAGAATTATTATACAATACATGCACACCCCCCCTTTTTCTCCTCCTCTTTCCCCTTACCCTCTTTTTTTTTTTTTTTTTTTTTCTTTTCTGTCTTTGTCCGTATATGCCTTATAAATACATATTATCCCTCGTCGCTATCCTACTGAATATGTAGATGGGTTCGTAATGTGTTGGATTTCTATAGGCTTTCGAAGCACTCCTTTTAATTTAGAACAAGGCTCGACTCTTCTTCAAATAGTTACCTATGCTATGTTTGGATAAGTAGTTAAATGAAATTTATATTAAATTTTGAAGAAATCAATGTGCTGCAAATTTATGGAGAAAGTTAATAAATAACTAGATACAACACATTAGTGAGAACTTTAAAACGACAATTTTCAAGGTCTCATAAAAGGCATTACTTTGAAAGTTTTTTGTGTAGTCTTTTTGTAGTACATTTTTTGGTCAAGTTTAGTATATTTATAGTGCTTGAGTAGTAACTTAGTAATCTTTGAGTGCATAGTTCATTAGTATCCTTGGAGTGCATTCTTACAATGAACTATGTTTTTGAATCTAGAAAGTCCCATCCAAAGTTATCATCCCTAACACTATATATGGTCTAGGGATGATTAAAAATTAAACATTATAACTTAAAAGAATATTGCCATATATATATATGTATGTATGTATGTATGTATGTATGTATGTATGAAATGTAGCTGAACATACATTTAGCTAATAGTTTCGGAAAATTGATATATATCACTAGAATTTTTTTACCTTTATCTTCTCGGCTTCAGGAAACCGAGAATGATCCGTTTCAAAATAAGCTTCCGGGCAGCGTTCCACTATGTTGTTGTTCCTGCAGAAAGGTAGCCAGTGGCTTGCAAATTTGGCAGCCTCCATGAAAGCAAAGAGAGTCAGAGCTGAGCCGCCATCGTCTGAAACATACACTGATACCTTCTCGGTTGGATAGTCATAAGCCATGACCGATAAGGCTGTGTTCACCACGTTCATTGGTGGCTCCTTGTAGGGATCAGCTGTGCATATGAACACGTCCAAAGCAGGAAAATCAGGTTCTTCGACAACCCTTTTCAGGTTTTCGGGGAATTCAGTGCGATAAATTGGTTTCATGCGCAAAGATTGTATAGTGGTGTACATGAAAGCAAGAAGAGTGTCGGAGATGAGGAAGGTGAGGGTGATGAAGAAAGAGGTAAGGGTTGTGGAGTGGAGGAGGGAGAGTGTATGGCGATAGAGCAGGGCTAAGATGGCACTAAAGTGAACCACCACGAATACACGGTTTGCGGTGGTTCGACGAGAGGGCTTGTGGGTGTGAAGTGGTGGGAGCCCATCATGGGTGGTGGTGGGCATGGTGGTACAAGTGGAAACTCTTTGAGTTTGAGCTTTCCCTGTATTTTGGAACTCTTAGGTAGGCATGGCATTAAATTTATAGGGTTTCCTATAAATGATTAAGGTTTTTAGTCTTGGGCACGTAATTAATAAAGATTTTGTTGTTTTTTTGGTACTTGGTAAATGGTAATCTGCCAATCTCTATCTACTGCATACTTGTATTACTGTTGGGACTTATTGTTGTCCAAACCTATAAATAGATATAGATAAAGCATTTGTCTATCAACCGACTAGTTCGTTCTTCCCTTCAATTAATAATCATGAGGGCGAATCAAAACAATATTAAATGAATTATACTCAAACTTAATTAAGAAATTAGGGTTAGCTCAATGGTGAGAGTCGTTACAGTGATAGGTAAGAATACTTTAGAAATTCAGGTTTAAAATCCTTTTTTTGTTGTGGCCTATATTTAACTGATAGGGGAAGGTGGCCAGTGGCACAGAGTAGGGTTGTGTAGAGGAATGTGTGTTCTTCCCCCTACGCAGTGCCTTTATTTATAATAATAACAGAGAGAAGAAATCATTCTCCCCTAAGGATACAAGTCCATATAGGAAAGAATAACTAGAATCAAATCTAATATAGGATTTACACAATCATACTTAAACTAGAAGTTTACAACACTCCCCATTGAGTGTGTAAATACTCAAGTAGATTCAGCATCATGTAGAGGTTGAGAAAATTGACTCATTAGCACTGATTATGAGAACATGCTATTCTCAATAAGGTAGGAACTTGCATAAGGAAGTAAGTCTCACAAAAAACCATATGGCTATGGTAAAAACCCGTGTAGGGATAAAATCCATAGTCTAAGGAAAAATGCGTGAGGAATGCAAAGTCAAATGAAACGTCTACGGGACATCATCAGGGATATGATCAACCCAAGGTGAGTGCCTCGTTAAAACCTCGTTAGGTAGCAAAACCCCAGTGGGAAAAATGCTCCTAATCGTAGGGAAAAGAGTACATTAAGATCAAGCAAGTATACTTCAGGATACTCCCCTTGAGTTTGACATAGTTTCAAAGAGAACTAGCAATGTTACAACTAAAAAATTTTAAGCATACCAATTCCTTAAACAAGCTTCTAAAACATCGCCTTCGATAGTGATTTGGTGAAGAGGTTGGCCAAATTGTCTTGTGAACGGATTTGCATGACTTCAATCTTCTGATGCTCTTGTTGTTCATGTGAGAAGAAGAACTTTGGCCTAATATGCTTAGTGTTGTCTCATTTGATATAACCCTTCTTGAGCTATTCGATGCATGTTGTGTTGCCTTCATAAATCGTTGTCGGGACATCAACGACGGGGTAAAGATCGCAGGAGCTTCGAATATGGCCCATAATTGCTCTCAGGCAAAAGCATTCCTGAGTTGCTTCATGTAAGGCGAGAATCAACATGGTTAGACGAAGTGGCAACTAAGGTCTGTTTGGTTGACCTCCAAGAAATTGCGGTGCCTCAACGGTAAAGACATAACCCGTTTGAGAGCACGGCTTATGCAGATTAGATAAGTATCATGTGTTGGCATAACCAACAAGGTGAGAATCGACTTGAGATAAAGGGATGCGGCATCACTTGAGGATCTGTAATGATAGAACAAGCCCAAATCTGTAGTACCCTTAAGGTAGCGGAAAATGTCTTTAACACCAGTCCAATGTCTGCCTGTTGGTGCATTACTGTATCTTGCCAAAAGATTAACAGCGAAGGAAATGTCGGGTATAGTGCATTGAGCTAAGTACAATAAATCGCCTATCGCACTTAGATAAGGAAATTCAGGCTCCAAAATCTCTTCAACATCCTCATTCGGATGGAAGGGATCTCATTTTGCATCTAGCGATTGAACGACCATAAGAGTACTCGAAGGCTTTACTTTATCCTCATTAAAGCGGCACAACAACTTCTGGGTGTAGTTCGTTTGATGTACTAAGATTCCATCTGAACGGTGCTCTATCTCGAGACTAAGACAGTATCGAGTCTTTCTAAATCTTTCATCTCAAATTCTGACTTCAGGTGTGTGACAGTTCTCTCAAGCCCTTCAAGAGTTCCGATGAGATTTATGTGATCGACATATATTGCAACAATCACAAAACCAAAATGTGACTTCTTAATGAACACATAAGGGTATAGCTCGTTGTTCACATATCCTTGACTAGTCAAATACTCACTTAGATGGTTATACCATATTCTTCCGGATTGCTTTAAACCATAGAGTGAATGCCTTAGCCGAATTGAGAGGTATTCCAGGGCTTAGAGATATTTGATCTAGTCAATGTAAGTTATTTAGGAACTTTCATATAAATTTCTGTATTAAGATCCCCATAGAGATACGCAATTACTACATTCATCAGCTGCGTACTTAGTTTTTCAGAAACTACCAAACTGATAAGGTAGCGAAAAGTAATCACATCCATAACGGGTGAATAAGTTTTGTCATAGTCAATCCCAGGGCTTTGTGAAAAGCCTTGCGTAACAAGACGAGCTTTCTAATGCACAATTTCGTTCTTCTCATTACTCTTCTGAACGAAAACTCACTTGTAGCCAATGGGCTTCACATGTGGAGAAGTAGGAGCTATATGTCCAAACACCTTACGTTTCGCAAGCGAATTGAGTTCGACTTGGATTGCTTGTTTCCAGTTTGATTAATCGGTTTTACGTCGACATTCATCAACGGAATGGGGTTCAATGTCATCGCTTAACATAATCTCAATAGCTACTGCATATGTTAATAAATCATCGACGATCATCTCATTTCTACACAAAACATCATCCAAGCTAGCATAATAGATCGAAATCTCATGATTTTCGAGAGGTGGATTCGTCTTTTCAATGACGCTTCCGTAATCTAGAATTTCCTCATAAGTTGGATGGATTGAGTAGGCAACAGTCAGATTCACGATAGGCTGTGCCTGTGCCATTGGTTTCCTTTTTCGAGGGTGTAAATCTTTTGAACCAAGAGGTCTACCACACTTGTGTGTAGAGGCAGATGATTGGCTAGCCGTTAATGTACGTGGATCGCCAAAGTTGGCGTCCCGGGCCTCTAGGAGGGAAGTCCATCGTACATTTGGTATATCCATCCTTGATGGCAGATTTGCAGCTTGAATATGTGATCTTGTCACTTGTGCTAGATCGGTGAAAGCATCTGGCATGCTTTAAGCTATGCTCTGAGGATCTAATATGCGTTGCACTTCAGTTTTAGATTGAGCAGTGCGGGGATCTAAATGAGACAAAGTGAGAGTCATCCACGATAATTCGCGTCGTTCATCAGGAATGTTGACCTTCTTATCTCCCCTTAACGACGAGAATACTATCTTATAGAAGTGACAATCCGTGAAATGAGCGGTAAACAGATCGTTTGTCAAAGGTTCTAAGTAATGAATAATCGAAGGAGAATCATATCGGACATAAATTCTCATCCTTCGCTGAGGCCCTATTTTTGTACATAAGTGCAGTGAAATTGGCACATAGACTGCACAACAAAAAACACGCATATGTGATATGTCGGGTTTGTATCCAATAACCAACTTAAGGGTGTTATATGGTTGGGTCACAACGGGCCTTAGGTGAATCACCATGGTTACGTGCAATATTGCATGGCCTCAAGCAGCAATCGGGAGCTTGGTACGTATGACCAATGATCGAGCAATCATTTGTAAGCGCTTAATGAATGCCTCTGTCTAGCCGTTCTAGATGTGAACATGGGGTACTAGATGTTCAACTTCAACCTCAACCGACATGTAATAATCATCAAAAGTTTTAGATATGAATTCTCCAGAATTATCTAATCGAATAGATTTGGTCAAATAATTAGAGTGGTGAGTCTTGAGCTTGATAACCTAAGAGAACAGTTTGGAGAACACAATGTTCCTTGTGGACAACAAGCAAAGTGTGACCAATATGTGGAAGCATCAACCAAAACCATAAAATATTTAAATGGTTCGTATGGAGGGTGAATCGGTCCACAAATGTTCCCTGAATCCTTTGTAGAAAAAATGGAAGGGTTTGAACGAATCTTGTCATAAGAAGGCTTAATAATAATCATGAAGTAGGTTTAACATGCAATTCCTTGAATCGAACGTAAACCTCGGGTTAGTGGATGCTCGTGTGATGATTTGAGGTACGGCGCATCGCTGTTCGTCCAGGGTGTCCCAAACGATCATGCCAAAGTGTAATTTCGTGCATGGTCCCTGAGGTAGGGTAGGCCACATAATGGCTTTCTATAGGGCGTATGGTCGTAGTATACAGACCACTCGAGATATGCTTTATCTTCTCTAGAATACGTTTATGGCCATATACGTAGGAAGTTATGCACAGAAATTCAACTTCGTTTTCTACATAGGTTTCAGCGTGGTAATTATTATCTCTAATGTCCTTAAAACAAAATTTTTTTTTTTCTGGAATGCGGAGAATTAAAGTACCTCATCAATGGTCAAAATTGTACCATTGGACAATATTATACATGTCTTACCGTGTCCTTCAATTAGGATGGATGTGCCTGAGAAGGTTGTCAGTGGTACATTCTTAGGTATGAAGTTAGTGAAATAGATGCATCGATGCAAAACGGTGTGCATGGTTGCACTATTTGCCAAACAACTAACTTCCCCACTAGTCATACCTAGGATGAAAATTAATTTGAATCGATCACATTCATAAAAGTTCTAAAAACAAATATGCATTCAAAATAATTTTAAGTATTCAAGGACGGTAATTAATTAAAAACTTAATATCCAAAAACAAATCACCAACAAATAATCCAAACATAAAAGAAATATGTTCAAAATTAAACCAAAAAACAAGGGAGGGTTTCGCCACTAGGTGGAATTCGACCCCAATGTCTAAATTTCAACTAGAAAAATAGCTTATGTCTAAGATTCTAATCTTCCATAGGGCTGACAACCTCTTGAAAATCAGAAACCTCCATCTTGGTACTCTCTGGTTCATCCACTTGCATAAAGTTTGACAAACTTCTTATGACGAGAATGATATTCAGCTACAACCTTCTAGGGAGCTAAGCAAACATGGGACCAATGGTCCTTTGAACCACAGTGATAGCACATATCCTCATGCATGGTTTCAATTGCTTTTCCCTTATTCTTGAAGTTTGGGGCCTTAGGAGCGAGGTTATGGCGCTTCTGGGCTTTGTTTTCTCCCTTAGATGGGCATTGGCTCTGTTGACCTTGATGTGATGGCTTCTAGCTGCCCCTACCATGCCTATTTTGCCATTTTGGGTGTTTGTTTGTGCTATAGTGAGCTTCAGGCATGGCAGTCGCCCCAATAAGTCAAGCTTGATGATTCTTCATAACAGCTGATTCTGCTTTTCAGCAAGAAATAAAACAAAGATCAAATTTGAAAACTTAGCGTACTTATGAGCTCTATATTGTTGCTGCAGGACAATATTAGTAGCAAAGAAGGTCAAATTGGTTTTCTCCAGGAGATCCTCTTCAGTCAAGGTCTCGTTACAGAACTTGAGAAGTGATCGTATTCGACAAACTTCATAATTATATTCATTCACAAACTTAAAGTCTTGGAAGCATAGATACTACCAGTCATGTCTTGCTTCAGGTAAGAAGATGTCCATTTGGTGATAAAAACAATTAGCCAAAGCGACCCATAGTGCTTGTGGATCCTCCTAAGTAAGGTACTCGATTTACAGTGCATCATGAATATGTTTTCGGATGAAGATCATGGCAGTGGCTTTCTCGGCTTTGCCAACCGGGATGTTAGTCTCATCTTCAATGGCAGGACACAAATTTTTTGCAGTGAGGTGAAGCTTCACATCTTGGACCCACTTGAGGTAGTTCCTTCCAGAGACCTCAAAAGCGGTAAAGTTGAGCTTGTTCAAATTCGACATGTTCCTATCACAAAATAGATAGACAAGATGTGGTTAGTGTAATGGAGAAGAGTATCAATCCATTCACATAGGAGTAGAACATTCAGGTTCTAATAGACATGTATTGGTTTAAATTTGCATGAAAAAGCTTCAGGTTTTCATGATGTTTTTAAGGAAAACTTCAGGTTTTCAAACAAGGCATGTTTTTAGAAACTTCAGGTTTCGAAATAGTTAGGAACTTCAGGTTTATATGTTCCTGTAGACAAACACAAATATATATACAAAAATATGCAAATAGAACTTTAGGTCTATAGTTATAATTGAAATAATTATTTGGACATCGGGCCAAATTTAAGTGTGGGTGAAAAAAATTATAAAACCCAAATAGTCTAAAAAAAATAAACAATTAAACTCGGAGTCCAAAACATGGACCAAAGCCCACGGGTGGGCTGAACAAATTTGTATCGTCATCTAGGCCAAAAAATTGGGCTTCGATAAACACGGGCTAATCATGCCCCAAACAGAATTTGGGCTGCAAGCCCAGTAACAGCAAATGGGGTGTAAGAAACCAGGTCCAAGAAATAGAGGCCCATATGGGCGCTGATTAGGTGCAGCACAGTACAAGTGCATTGGTTCACCAACTGCAGGCTGGGATCGCATGTATCGCGAGCACATGGACATCATAGCCCTTGGACTAGTGTCATGTGTTAGATCGAGCCATAGTCTTAGGCTGTATCAGGCAAGCCCAGTCACAAAAAAAAAAAAAATTCCCTTCTTTCTTTTCACATGCCGAGAGAGTCAGCCCAATTGAACTTGGGTTCAGCCAAAAAAAGGTCGGCGATGTTGCTTCAGGTGGCTGTGTTCTGGTCAAAAGAACTCGAAACGAGTTGTGATTTTTGACATGGAACCTAAATGGTGTGACGGAGAAGGTCTCGATGTCCTAAAATCAAAGAAAAACCTAGGATTCAAATTTGGGTTTTCACAATTCGGGGAAATTCATATGAATCTCGACCAAAAATAAGGTCGGCGATGACTGCATGTCGTCGGGGATGGCATCTGTAGTGGTTGGGCATGGCTGCATGCCATGTATGTGACGTCGTGAAAGGCATAAGAGTTTTTGGGTTCGGTTCTAGAGGCTTAGAGCTTCGGGGTTTGGGTTCAAAGAACCCCTAGAATATTTTTCTTCCCTTATTTCCATATTATAATTCAATGTATATTGACAAATAATTTCATGCATAAGTATATATAGGATGCAATTCATGGCAAAATCAAATTCACATAATTCAACAATTATGGATATAATGCATACACAATTTATGTAAAATCTAAAATTGAAAAACGTAAAGTTGGATCATGCATTATGGTGAATGTTCATGCTATCAGGGCTGCAAAAATATCAAGATAAAAACTGTTGTTTTGAAAGAACCTGATTGCGTGATGATATTGATGAACTTGTTTGATGCAAAAAAATTTCTTCAATTTCGGCTTTCCATGTCACATCCTGGCCTGGACCCTCACCACAACCCGGGCTCAACTCCATTGTAGCACGATATTGTCCATTTTGGGCCCCGATCACGCCCCCAAGATTTTGTTTCTGGGAACTCACACAAGAACTTTCCAGTGGGTCACCCATCCTGGAAATGCTCTCGCCCGAACTCGCTTAACTTTAGAGTTCCGATGGACTCGGAAGCGTGAGTTTCCAAAAACCCTCATGCTAAATAGAGATGAGAATATACATTTAAGGCTTATAGGATCCTCACCCTTGGGCGATGTAGGATCTTACTATCAGCCCTCCTTAGGGGCCCGACGTCTTTGTTGGCACACTTCAGGCTAGGGATTGGCTATGATACCAAATTGTCACATCCCCGCCCGGGCTCCCACCACATTTCGAGCTCGACTCCGCCGTAGCACGATATTGTCTGCTTTGGGCCTCGACCACGCCCTCACGGTTTTGTTTTTGGGAACTCACACGAGAACTTCCCAGTGGATCACCCATCTTGGGAATGCTCTCGCTCGAACTCGCTTAACTTTGGAGTTCCGATGGAATCCGAAGCCAGTGAGTTCCCAAAATGCCTCGTGCTAGGTAGAGATAGGAATATACATATAAGGCTTACAGGATCCTCATCCCTGGGTGATGTGGGATCTTACATTCCATCTCCAAAGCTTGTATTACGTTCAACACAAAAAATTTAAATTGAATCAATAAAAGTATATGAATCAATAAAATCAAAATTTAATCAATTAAAAATAATTGAAACATAATACTCCCCTGATTGAAGATGAATAATTTTCATATTAGATTTCTAAGCACAGCTGAAGGAGCATGTTGATAACATGTTGTGGCCTTTATTTAACTGACAAGGGAAGGGGGCATGCGACACAGAGAGAGATGTATTTGTAGGGTTGTGTAGAGGAATATGTGTTATTCCCCCTAGTGCTTTATTTTTAGTAATAAGAGAGAGAATAAATCCTTCTCCTCCAAGGAATACAAGTCCATATAGGAAAGAATAACAAGAATTAAATCTAATTTAGGATTTACACAATCACACTTAAACTAGAAGGTTATAACATTTTTGCAAATAAAAAGGTTTATCCAATTATACATTGTCAGGATAAAATGTGAGCTCTTGACTTTAAATTGACTAATTATTATGGTCTTCGTTCTCGTATTACATGAGCCATAGCAAAAATGCATGTGTCACACAGAGCTGAAACTTCAATACCATTTTCTTTGGTTAATTTAGGGTTACATCTCCTGACTTCCAGATAATATCAAATAACATTTATATTCCTAAGGAAAAAGAATATAACACATATGCTTTCTTTTTTTTTTTTTAATGAAAAAATTGGCTGAAACTTCTCTAAATTATCTAGGGTTTTGGCCCTTTTTGGTATGATGCATATCACTACTGTACATACAACATCAAATACCAATAATTCACACCAAGGACCTGGCAAGATAAATATGGAAATTAATGACGGTTCGTGAGGATGGAGGCAGTTTAGGCCCACTGAAGTTAGTTACTCCACTGAAATTTTGTGTAGAGGAAAAAAATCATCAAGATGCTTACTTAACTTCAATTTATCATATTTGAGTACTTTAATTAATTAGTTGAAATTTTTAAATAATATGTATAATAAGCTATCATTATGAAAAATTGTCTACAAGTTGGGTTAAGAAAATTTGAAAAGAAAAGAAAAACAATAAAAATATAGAAGAAATTCTACTGTCATGAATTTTTTTTCTCAAGTCTGGAGGTTAAGGTCTCTCCTACTAAATTAAGTTTTTATCTCCATCCCTGACTGATTAGGAAGAAAAGTTACATACAACTCATGTATATTTGGAATTTTAGAGATTTGCTAATGCTACTTCTTGGCATATTATATTTGGAATTTTGTTGAATTCTTCGCAGAATATATTAAAATCCAGATCTAGCAACTAAAAAATCGAAGTACTTCGGATTATTATAAACGTTCCGACAGTTTCATCGTTGTAAATTGTATCTGTAGAAAATGAAACGAATTATTGATGATTGATGAATGATATAATGTATAGCTCCACTTTAGTCCACTAGCTAGTCTATCGCAGGAAAAAAATTGAGTGTCTCGGGAATACAGTCAAACAATTGGTTGATTTTTTATTTATTTTTAAATATTTAATTTATTATGACGGTTAATGTATCGAGCCATATTTTTGATACACTGAAAAAATCTCTCCTACTATAGTGGCATGGCTGAAAAGAGAGAGAGAGAGATAATGGGATGTAATGGATGCTAGTCGTGGGTTGCCAAGCATGACTTGGTTGACTGTTAGAAATTTCAGCTGAAGATAATATTATCAACTTGAGCTCATAACAAGAAATTTCAGATCTGTATATCTCTATCTATCTATACATGAGATGCCGTTGTGCATTGGAAAATGGTAAACCTCCTCCCAAGTCATTTGTTCCTATTTAATCAATCGACCTCACATAATTTGGACCATTCTCAGAAATGGACACGACGTTAGCATTCATTGATTTTATTTAATTAGCATGTCTTTCTTTCTGGGCAATATTCAAGAACGTATGATAAATATCTAAATTTGTGGTCCGAGTGATTAAAAATTTATTGATCATTGGATTTGTTATTAATATAAACTAGGGTGGACGGTTAATTTAGTTTATGAATTATCACTAAGTGAAAATTAGATCCATAAATTTTTTTTTTCAAAAAAATCAGTTTGTGAATTATAAAAATTTGCCAATTACATCCCTAATATTAGATTCGAAGCTACTATATTCAATTTTCCGTCAATTTAAGTCACGTTGCTTGCGTGTAATACACATTGGAGGATAGATTGGTAATTTTTAATAAAAAAAGGTAGAGTGGTGATATTTCCACCCCGGTGTCTTATTTCCCCACCCACCATTTAATGAAAATGTTAATAACTTATTTAATTCAATACTAAAATTTTGAAAAGACAAAAAATAATTTAAAATAATAAATAAATAATGGTGGGTGGGGTGTGATATCTTTGGGGGAAAGAGGTTGGGAAAGATTTGGGTTAGAAGCGACGGAAAAGTTGGTGGAAGGAATGAGCGTGTGCTGGACGAAGGCGAGAAACTTCAATGGAGAAAAAAGAGAATTGAGTGTGAGATCTGCGGTTTTGACAAAAAAGGAGGAAGAAGAGTGGTTTGGGGGTCCGGGGTCTCTGTAGGGCGGCGATATGTGTGAAGGAGATGATAAATGTCTAGGTCTTAGGTCTTACATTTTCTTTCATTTTTTCTATTTTTATTTATTTAATTATAATATTATTTAAAGATATATTAGAGTTATTTAAAAAAATATATATTATGGTTATTTTGGGAATAATGGTGGGTGGAGAAATAACATTTTACTTTTTAAATTTTTTATGGTGGGTGAGATTATCATGTGGGTGGGAAAATAGGACACTAGGGTGGGTCTAGTAGCACTCAAAAGGTATATGGAGTTAACCTAAGTTGACGAAAAATGACAGTATTACATTCTAAAATGTATCAAGTGACTTAAGTTGACAAAAAATTAGATAGAATAGTTTTAAATATAATAGTAGGGATGCAATTAGCAATTTTTAATGAAATTAGGGATTTATTTTACAGAAAAAAATAATTTAGAGACCTAATTTTCATTGAGATGATAGTTCAGAGACTAAATTGACACTTCATCTTATAATCAAAATTTCAAGAGAGAAGGGGTATCCCGCTGATTCAAAGGCAAAACAGCCTTTGGCACTCGGTGAGCGTTCGTAAAAAATCGGTTACTTGATATTCAAGATCGGAATTCCTTGCTTTGCCTTGTTTTTTTTGTTTTGTTTCATCTAGACCTTTCAATTTGCTTATTTAACGACGCATCATGTGAAACAACATAAACAAAAATGACCATGAAACGTCGTTTACCAAATTTAGACCCACATGAACAAATAATTTAATTCTTGTTTTGTACGGTGGCTATATAAGATAAGGTCTAATGATCTCTGAATATATACATGTGTGTGGCAGATTGGTCCTGCTCCCACTTGGCAGTCCTCCCTCAATTATTATTAAAAATAATTTCGGCACATCGTCTTTCTTCTTTTACGCATTCGCTTAATTTCTAATATTTAGTACTCTTTTGTTTTAATCAATCGAGAAGTCTGGATGAACTAGTGTGCCAAAATCACTTTTTGTCAATTATTGAACGAGACAAATGGCGGGCAGCCCGATTTGATGGAGGCGTGAACAATAGGACATTGCTCAATTTAAGGCCATAGAAATTGAACTGTGATAGCAGTGTGAGCATATCTGTCGTTTTAAAAATTGGCCATCCTCAGCACACGGTACAAACACAAAAACAAGAGGACGTGATGTCGTTTTTTGACGCTACGTTGTATTTTGGTAGTTTTACCTTCAAATGATTAGTTAAATATAAAATATCTAATCTGAGGGAAAGTGAAGAGTTGTTTTGAAAGAGGAATATTTGAGTATTTTTGTATAACTTTTTTTATTTTTTTTATTTTTTTTATTTTTTTAAGGGGGACAACTAGTAGCAAACCACGGTTATCCAACCCTTCCGGGACCGCGAAGACTCACTGAGATATTTCATTGTATAACTATCATTTTGGAGTCGCTTCCATCTTACGAAAATTAGATCTCTACCGACAATTTGAATAACCTATTAAGTTTTTAGTTTTTTTTGTTAAGGGAAGGATAATAATGAATTAGATGATCAAGCTACGCATAAGACTTGGTCATTGGTTTACCAGGGTAGCTTTACTCTCCAAACCCACACACGATATTAAAAAAAGAACCAAGACCTTAGGAATTAGCTATCAACTACAAAATTAGTCTAGTTCCCTTTCGCTTAGAGCAATTAGAAAGGGTTAACTCCCCTATAGAAAAACCCCTATGTCCACTATTTCTGAAATTTTATTAAATAAAAAAAAGCGAAAAAAAATAAATACAAGCGAGGGAACGAAGCCAAAATCCACGAACAATACAACATCAAAAAAGGAAAACTAGATGAAGAAAGAAAAAAATTTCTCAAACTACAATCCCAAACCGAGCCAAGGGAAACTGTTGATAAATCACTGGATGGTCAACTCCATAATTAGCTAAGCAATTTGTCACCTGAAGTTGTGATACATATTAATTTGAGAAGCGGAAGCCAGGCAACCCAGCAAAGTCTGAAAACGAAGCAGCATGAATTACCAACTTAGGAGAATCATTCCAAACCAAATTAGGAAAAGACAGGCCCATGTTAGCAAAGTTATTTGCAACAACATTCCCCTCTTGAAAGATGTGTGAACAACAAAAAATCATATAACGAATGCGGGCCAAAAAAGTAAATTATTGCATGCGAAGAAATCAAGGAGGACCAAATCATCCAAACCGAGAATATAAGCAACACTAGAAGAGTCACTTTCCAACCAAAGACACGCCAACCCCTCTGAAAAGCAAATTTTACACTAATAATAATTTTATAAAGTGCAGCAAAAGAAAGAATTGTGATGACCAATACCATGACAAAAACTACCAAGAAACTAGCCATGACAATCCCTCAAATGCCCCACAAGCAGCAAGATTAGGATTTTCTTTCGACAAACCATATGTATTAAGTTTAATCCAAGGATACCAAGGATGAGACCATAACACGGGAAAAATAGTAGGGGCCTTGAGAGAAATATATTGAATCCCTAAGAAGAAATGATACAAGTATCTAAACCTTGAGAGTATCTTGTAATAAACCTCCCGTTGTGGACGAGGTCAGAAATAAGGGACATGCAAAGACGATGGAAATATATTGAATGACCCTAAAATTAAACTTATTTCAAGCTTTCTAAATAGCCGAAATAGTAAAAAAAACTTGCAAAGACTCAAAGGTTGTGCAACTGATGGGAAAAGTGGTTACGCACAAAAGCATGCCGAAAAAATAGCCAAAGAATTTGAAACAAGCAAAGATGTACCAAATTAATATGCTAACCACTTCCCAAGTTGCTTAGAAAACTGGCAGCTGGAAAAAAAAAAAAAAAGATGAGCAGTACATTCCTCATAAACATGACAAAGACAACAAATGGATGCCGAAGAAGTATCAAGTCGTTGCATTGTAACATCACTAGGAAGTTTGTCATGAAAAAAAAGGCCAAGTCAAAATAGATAGTCGAGATAGAATGAAAGACTGCTAAATAACTTTTGCCCAAGCACAATCTTTATGTCTCATTCTAATTAGATCAAAATCAGAAGAGAAGGAAAAACTCCCAGAAAGAGATGGCTTCCCAAATCAATTTGTCATCAGTCGTTGTCAAGGGTACAAGATGATGAAAAATTTCATGAGCTTGAAAAATCTATAATGACCAACTCGGGAAGAATTGTAAAAAAATGACTAGATATAATGAAGAGCTAATAATCAACTTGTTCATCCATTTATCAAACTAAAGACAAACTAGTCTTCCATCTCCAATAATCCAACTACTATTGATATTTAGAACAAGTACAGCACCTTCAAACCACGCTACACAGATGACTACAAATAGATATCTTATTTTGTAAGGCGTGAGAGGAAAATTTTGGCGGGCAAAAGAACCTCTCAAGGAAGAAGATTGTAAAGTAACCCCATCCAAAATTGAGCAAAACCATTAAGTTCAAAGTAGTTAAATCACGAAACCACCTTCAATTTTAGGCCCACACACCATATTCCATTTAATAATTACCAATTTACGAGAAGCCAAGTCTCTAGACCAAATAAAGTATCGTAAAGAGGAGAGATGCTTTAAAAGGCAAGCCGACCACTAAAATACTAAGAAACTTTGCAAAACTAAACTTTAATAAACTGACTGCACTAATTGAACTCATCCAACCATAGAAAGAAGTTTTCCTTTCCAACCCAAGAAACGGGCTTTAGCCTTATCAACCAAAGATTAAAAGTAAATTCTCCTTTGCTTACCACGAAAAATTAGGACACCAAGATACATGAAGGGAGCAACACCTAAACAAATCCCAAAATGTCTCGAGACAAAAGTCATATGATGAGAAGAGCTGAACCCAAGATAAAAAGTGCTCTTATGTGCATCAATAAATTGTCCAAAAGCATGACCATACTTGACAAGGAAATCCTGCAAAGACCGAAAAGATCGAACACTCCCACAAGAGAAAATAAATAGGTCATCAGCGCATAACACATGAGTGGGAGGGCAACAACCCTGTGGAGTTGAGATAGAAGTAATCCACCTAGTAGAGTAAAGCAAATTTAAACCTCGGCTAAGAGCTTTTCTTGAACAGAAAGTTTGCAACTGCAAGTGGTCGTACTGAGTGATAGTGGTAGACTTTTTTTTTTTTTTTTTTCAAACTTTTGGGACCACTCTCTTGCTACCATGTGTCTCTTTTCTCCTTACATTCCCTGATCTCCCTCTCTTCACTCACTCTCTCTTGTTCTGCCACCTCATTATATCTCTTTCTCAATTCCCTCAGCCATCTTCCTCTGCAGATAATAACACCGAGACTGGCAAGCCTTCATTGTTCCGACTAGCTTCACGGCCACCAACAACCATCACCATCAACCTGAACCTCTCATTCCCTTCATTGAAAACTTCGTCACGCTTTCTCTCCCTCTGTGTGAGCTACACATGAACACTAGAGAAAAATTCAGCGATTCCTCCCATTCTCGACTCGGTAAGGTCCCTATTGTTTTAATTTCTGATCTCCAACTTAATTTTGAGCTTACACAAGAAATTTGGTGACTATTATTGCAAGTAACACCCATAGAATACAAACCTAGTTTTTTCGGTGAGAAAGCGACGACTTTCGAGCCATTTTTCGGTGAAATCAGACCACGGCCGAGGAAACCAATGGTACTATTCGAATCCTTGTTCCCTGATCTTTGTTTTGGTATATAACATGACTAGGTTTGGTAAAGTGTGTGTTATTTGGAGTTAGGGTTTATCTCAGCCATCATTTTTCCAGATTCCGGCAATCGCTCAAAGAAGAAGAAAGGAAGAAAAAAAAAGGCCTTAGGCCCAAAACCCGATCCAAAACCTTTGGCCCAAATCTTTAGCCCAACCGGCCCAAACCTTTGGGTTGATATTCCAACCCAGCCTAGTTCCAAAATGGGCTCAGAATATTCTGAGAATATTCTTGGAATATTACTTGTGTTGACTTTTTCAGAATTTTCTCAAAACCCCCTAAGGCTAATTCCAACGTCCCGAGTCCATTTTTTGCATCCATTTGGTGAAATTCTAAAGTTTTAATGTAGTTTGTTTGTACCATACTTGACCAATCCCGAAACTACTGAGCACCGGTTAATGTTATACCGTCAAGGACCTAGAAGAGTTTCCCTCCAACCAGGAGGCCAATCACAGCGCGACACGTGTCAACATAAGAAGCTAATCATAGCGCGACACGTGTCAACATCAAAAGCCAATCACAACACGACACGTGTCAATGTCAGAATGAAACTAGAAACTCTCTTCTATAAATAGAGTTCATTCTCTCACAATATTTCTTAATGTCATTTGTACTAAATCATTCACTAGTACTCACTAAAGGAGAGCTTGAACCTATGTACTTGTGTAAACCCTTCACAATTAATGAGAACTCCTCTACTCCGTGAACGTAGCCAATCTAGGTGAACCACGTACATCTTGTGTTTGCTTCCCTGTCCCTATCCATTTACATACTTATCCACACTAGTGACCAAAGCAATCTAGCGAAGGTCACAAACTTAACATTTTTTGCTGTACCAAAGTCCCCACTGATTTTGTGCATCAACATTTGACGCCGTATATGGGAACGACACTTATACCTACTCTCTTTAGCTTTGCCAAGTTGGTTTCCACCATTTGTACACTCTCTTTTAACCAGGCATCCCTCTCCAACATAGGGAGCGAAGGAAGCCACAACACACAGAATGACACCCCTCTTGCACCTAATGCGAAGCAACGAAAGAAAGAAGGAAAAAGGGTTGCTCTTCAAGCTAAAGTCGATGAGCTAGAAGCTCAGAACAACAAGATAACAATGAAGAATGAGGTCTTCCAGGAGCAGTATGAGAAGCTCTTTGAGACGCTCCACGAAACTAGGTGTACTCAAACACGCAAGCTCGTTGCCCCTATGGACATCAACCATCATCTGGGTACCCCCCAACACGGAGGGTCACCTCCCTTTGACATGGGTATCCCTGATGAGGAGCGAGCTAATCATCAAAACATTGATCAACATGAGATTTCTTTAAACCCAGATGCTTCGACCCGAAGTAGGAGAAGTGGAAGAAGATACCTCCTTGCAGAAGGGTTGGAAGGATCGAAAGCCGTTTATCGTGACTGCCGAGACTTCCTAAAGCAACGTCGAGATAATCCCCTCCACATATGCTCGAAGATCAATGACCCAATGGTTTCTGAAAGACTCAGTCCCCTCCCACGACCCAGGCCCGCTGCCAATCTAGGGAAGGAACAACAGGTCCTAGAGGAACATGAAGGTACATGGGACTCTGAGGTATTCCAATAGACTTGCCCTAGAAGTCAGTACGGCGAGTCCAAGAAAAAACCACATGCCCTTGCTCAAACTTTCCTACTTCCAAGAGGCGATGAAGACTTACGAAAGAAAATTTCATTAGTACATGGCTCCACTCAAGACCCCCTTGTCCTACAGCTCCTTAAAGAAGTAAACAAGTTGAAGGCCGAACGTCAAGCCGAGATACCTGACTGGAACCAACCCAGGCATGACCCTCTCACAAGGAGGATCCTCGACATCTCCTTCAAACGAAGACAAAACAAAAGCTTGGTTTACAACTATATACTAGAAGGGAGAACCCAATTGAACACGTTAACCTCTTTAAGTCCACCATGGCATATCATATGCACACCGACGAAGAGCGATGTATTCTCTTCCCCTCCACCCTCTCTGGCGGAGCTTTAAACTGGTATTGCCGTCTTCCACCTGAGATAGTAGACTCATTTGAGGAACTAAGGAAACTGTTTGTTTCTCAACACATCTTCCAGACCGATCGCTTGCATTCTACAGATGACTTGTACACTATTCGCCAGAAGCCGGACGAGTCACTATGAGAGTATGCCGGTCGCTTCAGCCATGAGTATTCTCGCTGCGCTGAGGCAGATGACAAGACTATCTTCAAGGCCTTCACGGCAGGCCTACGTGATTGTTTCTTCAAGTACATGATCAATGCCAACATTTGGAAGACTTACTCTGAGATGATGGCACATGCTTACAACCATGCCTCTGCCGAAGTAAGGACATACCAAGGGAACCCCCATATGGTTAACCCCTATCAACAAGTGGGAAGTGGAAGTCAAGTTCTACCAAGTGAGGAGATCTTGGCCATTCAAACACCCATTGCATCATCTCCTGCCTCATTTAGCTACTCGCTAAGTCACCAAACGTATTTGTCTCTTGGTAAGAGGAAGGATTTTTACTCTCAGCAAGCCCATTACAACAAGAGGGATAAAAGTTCGTATCAAGACAACCAGGGGTGAACGTACCGTCGACTATTATGACTATGGGGCCAAGCCTCACTCTTTCAAAGTGGAAGACTAGGTACTGAAGGAAATGCTATTATAAGAAGGCATACACATTACAAATGTTTTGACTCTCAACCGCTTGAGATCTTTTGTCACACAAGCCATTCGGCAAATATTTAAAGAAGAGGGAATTCAGAAAACTTCTTCTGAGTCTTTTGCGTTCCTAGCACTGGAACACTTGGTCTACGCTGACCTACCCTTAGACTCCAACTCAGAGTTTTAATATGCATACTTTGACACAAAGTATGTGATACTAAGTGTTACAACCAACATGGTTCACATATCAAAAGCATGGATCCCTTCATGCATAGCAAAACATTTATAAGCATCACTCATATCAATCAACATAAACATCATACATTCCAACACATTCATATATAAACATTATACATTCTAACACATTCATACATAAACATCATACATTCCAACACATCCATACATAAGCCAATAGTGTTTTGAAAGGGTTCAATATACTTTGTGTCTTCGACACTTGCTACAATGTGCCTCGACACCTTGCCTTTATTCTCACCAACCAGGTGATGAAATGTATAACCCGTACTTTCATTCATGCCACCAACCAGGTAATGAATGTATAACCCGAACTCTCATTCATGCCACCAACCAGGTGATGAAATGTACAACCCTTACTCTAATATCATTTGGTAACTTGCCATTCATACCACCAACCAGGTGAAGAAGGAACTCATCTTCATGCCACCAACCAGGTGATGAAATGTACAATCCGTACTCCCCTTCATGCCACCAACCAGGTGATGAATGTACAACCCATACTCTCCTTCATACCACCAACCAGGTGATTAAATGTACAACCCATACTTTAATATCATTTGGCAACTTGCCACTCATACCACCAACCAGGTGAAGAAGGAACTCATCTTCATATCACCAACCAGGTGATGAAATGTACAACCCGTACTCTCCTTCATGCCACCAACCAGGTGATGAAATGTACAACCCGTACTCTAATATCATTTGGCAACTTGCCACTCATGCCACCAACCAGGTGAAGAAGGAACTCATCTTCGTGCCACCAACCAGGTAATAAAATGTACAACCCGTACTCTTCTTCATGCCACCAACCAGGTGATGAAATGTACAACCCGTACTCTAATATCATTTGCTAACTTTCCACTCATACCACCAACCAGGTGAAGAATGAACTCATCTTCGTACCACCAACCAAGTGATGAAAGCAACTCACCATTCATTCCACCTACCAGAAGACGAGTGGTACAACTTGTACATGTGAACTCCTAGCATTCACAAATAATCAAAAACCCTCAAGATTGACAACTCAACTAGGGGAGCACTTATGCCCAACAAGAGTTATAGTCACCAACAAAGTCTTATTGCAAGCCAACAACAACTTCAGTGCATGGCATACAAAGATCAAGCTATTCAGCCCTCTTGCATCTGCTTCAGACATTTCCCCTCTGTAACAATGCAAACACTACAACTCGTAGAAAGCTTTACACACTCTTGATCAAGATAGTGTGAAGCAAAACCAATTTATGGTGCCAACAAGAGCTTCATCAAAGAAGTTCAACCATAATTCTCAAAAGCTTCACATACTCTTGATCAAGACAGTGTGAAGCAAAACCAATTTATGGTGCCAACAAGAGCTTCATCAATGGAGGGCAACCACAATTCTCAAAAGCTTCACACACTCTTGATCAAGACAGTGTGAAGCAAAACCAATTTATGGTGCCAACAAGTGCTTCATCAAAGGAGTTCAACCAAAATTCTCAAAAGCTTCACACACTCTTGGTCAAGACAGTGTGAAGCAAAGCCAATTTATGGTGCCAACAAGAGCTTCATCAATGGAGGGCAACCACAATTCTCAAAAGCTTCACACACTCTTGATCAAGACAGTGTGAAGCAAAACCAATTTATGGTGCCAACAAGAGCGTCATCAATGGAGGGCAACCACAATTCTCAAAAGCTTCACACACTTTTGATCAAGACAGTGTGAAGCAAAACCAATTTATAGTGCCAACAAGAGTTTCATCAATGGAGGGTAACCACAATTCTTAAAAGCTTCACACACTCTTGATCAAGATAGTGTAAAGCAAAACCAATTTATGGTGACAACAAGAGCTTCATCAAAGGAGTTCAACCACAATTCTCAAAAGCTTCACACACTCTTGATCAAGACAGTGTGAAGAAAAACCAATTTATGGTGCCAACAAGAGCTTCATCAATGGAGGGCAACCACAATTCTCAAAAGCTTCACACACTCTTGATCAAGATAGTGTGAAGCAAAACCAATTTATGGTGCCAACAAAAGCTTCATCAAATGAGTTCAACCACAATTCTCAAAAGCTTCACACACTCTTGATCAAGACAGTGTGAAGCAAAACCAATTTATGGTGCCAACAAAAGCTTCATTAATGGAGGGCAACTACAATTCTCAAACCTTCGAAGCAAATTCAAGACTGTTCGAAGCAAATTCAATTTATATGGTTCATCCAAACCGTCGACTACTACAAGGTGTGACTTGCATCACAATCTCTTGCTCAACAGTGTGGAAGCAAAATTTATATATGTTGTCTCTCCTACATTTTCAAATTTCTAGTTTCCCAAAAAAAATAAAAAAAATAAAAAAAAATAAAAAATTGGGAAATTCAACAAAGCTTCATCAATAGAGGACAACTACAAATTCTCAAAAGCTTCACACTATCTTTATCAAGATAGTGTGAAGCAAAATCAATTCATGGTACCCAACAAAGCTTCACCACAAAAGCTTCACCAATGGAGGACAACTACAAATTCTTAAAAGCTTCACACTATCTTGATCAAGATAATGTGAAACAAAATCAATTCATGGTACCCAACAAAAGCTTCAACTCTAAAGCTACCCTACTATTACCCACAAGGGTAGAGGAACAGCACCACTGCTTGATAACTAGAAAGTCCCAATGTGTGTCAAACTCTGTGCTCCGTGGCAAGGCAGACTGGAAAAAATCCCCAACCTTTACTCACATTCGAGAAAACACTCCCAACAAGATTGCTTGCTCAAAAATCGAAGAGGCACCGCTTTCCGAATCTCGAGAGCTAGACTCCCAACAGGATTACGTGCTCAAAAATCGAAGAGGCACCGCCCTCCGAATCTCAAGAGTCAGATTTCCAACAGGATTGCTTTCTCAAAAATCGAAGAGGCACCGCTCTCCGAATCTCGAGAGCCAAACTCCCAACAGGATTACGTGCTCAAAAATCGAAGAGGCACCGCCCTCCGAATCTCGAGAGCTAGACTCCCAACAGGATTACTTTCTAAAAATCGAAGAGGCACTGCTATCTGAATCTCAAGAGTCAGATTCCCAACATCATTGCTTTCTCAAAAATCGAAGAGGCACTGTTCTCTGAATCTCGAGAGCTAGATCCCGACAAGATTGCTTGTTCGAAAACCAAAGAGGCACCGCTCTCCGAACTTCGAGAGCCAGATTTCCTTGGATAAAGCTTGTCTGCAATCTTCACACGCAACATCAGCTTTCCAGATACCACATACCACTTTTTCAAAGTGCTTTGACAAAGTTAAAACACGTGAAGCTTGCAGCTCCCACTACATTGTTATGACCAAGTAGGGTAAAGGAATAACACTACTACTTGTTGTTAGGGAGACTCCTATATATGTTGACCTCCATCCTCCACAGCCAGGCAGACCTGCAAATAAAAAAAATGCTCAACTTGTCCTCACATCTGAGAGGGCACTCTCAGCAGAGTCTCTCGAAATACTCAGCTTCTTTTCCTCCCGATAATACCTCTGCAAACAAGCCACACCGAACACCGTATGTGACTGGACTATATTTAGAGAACGCTACCTTAAGAAGGCCTAAGGCCCATCTCTTGCTTTGATTCAACGTATCAAAAAGGTTGATCGGGGCATCCCCTAAAAATGCAGCCTTCTCTGGATTGCAAATTATGGCATTTTATCCTTCGCAAAGCAGGATATAATCTGTGAAGTAGTATTCCACTAGTAAGCCATATCTTACTCCCATCTACACAATTTAACCAATTTCATCTATCAGGTTTCAAATTACACTGTCATAATGTCATTGACTTGTAAGAAAAATGGGAGTTGTTAATCACGTTCCTAAAGGGTCATGTTGCACTGTTGAATGATCGAGCTAACTACAAGGAACGTAGGATGATTTTTTTGAAGTGTGAACAATGGTTCCCTGATTAGAAGATACGTAGCGCTAATTAGCTTATTTACATAATACGGCCCTCCGAAGAATGCTCGTCGGGAGAAAAAGCATCCGGTTCCTACATAATTTGGTCCTAATAGCCCATCGAGTCCCCATGGGTAAATAATGAACAGATGCCTGAACTCACTTGCATATATGTCAGTCTTGTTGATTCCTTGAAAACATTGAGGGAATTGGACATACCCTACTTTGGATAGAAGCTTAGGGTCTTATAGGTAACATAGAGAGCGAAGTGGCATATCGGGATTATTGGAGTACATATCACAGTATAGGGTTCAAGCTATTGGAGCATTGGTCATGGTAGCTAAAACTCGTAGCTTTGTAACACAACACCAAAAGATAAACAAAGTACTTAATTTGTTTATTAATGTAGAAAATTAATTAATAAAAAGATGGTTAATGAGAAAACTAGCTAGGGTTTTGAGCTTAAAAGGGCATTAAGTATTGATTTGGTACTGAGGTGATTTTATAAAAAGTGAGTACAAAAAAAAAACTGAGCTAAAAAATGTGTTTGGTAAACACTTAAAAACAACTTATTTTCACAGTTTTGGGTGAAAAAAAAATGAAACGTGAAGCAGCAAAAATGAGTTTATTCTCACAGCACAACAAAAACAGTTTCTTTTTCAAAGCACAGCAATACCAAACCAGCCCTTAGGTATGGTGGGGTGATGTCCTGCTTTTTTCTCTAGAGACATAAATTAGATTTGACATCATAAGTTATGCACTTCTGTATCTAACTTTTTATGTTAGCAGCATAAATGGTTGCTTGCAAGATTGTTAATTGCGTGATAAGTTTCAGTTAAAAACAGCTATCTTATGATCGTGCATGTTAGGATGATATTTTACACATATTTTGTACCCTTTTTGTCTTTTATGTAGTCATGATCATGTATTAAATTGTTGAGTTTAATGCACTTTGTGTATGTATTGTAGAAACTACGGTTTTGAGAACAAGAGATGGGATTAAATGCCTAAATACAAGAAAACCTGGTGATTGCCAAGTTAGACCTTGGTATTATTTTCTGTTGAAAAAATAAAAGAGTTGGACCGGTCAAAGCTTTAATTAGTTGGCCCAATGGAATGGACTTATGCAAGATAGTCCAAGAAAGCTGCGGCAGAAACAAAAAAAGTGGTGGGGGATTTTAAAGAAAGGCAGACTAGTGGAAAATATAAAAAGGGGGAGGGGAAGAACCTAGCGCCGCAAGAAAAAAGCAAGGGAGGATTGAGAGCCGAATCAGGGTGTGCCGCAATGAGAGAAGGTTGCAAATTTTCAGGGCATACACCCAAATGAATACAAAATTGGAGTTTTGGGTTTCTTTTATGTCATCGAATTCGTCCATGTTTGTCATTAGTTTGATCATGAAGTAAGTCCTCTTGCTAGGACTAAGGTGTACTCTTATCATGAACATATAATTCTCGTTATTTTATATTAATCTCAGTTGTTTTCCATGTTGAGTGATTGTTATTGTGCTTTGTTGTTATCAAATAACTGGCCATTATTTGTGTGAAGAACTAAATTGTAACTGACAGGTTGAGTTTAGTAGATTGCTTCTCTTAACAATTACCATGAATTACATAATTGAGTAGACTTACTGGTTATGATTTGTGTAGTATCGTGTAATTATCCATTGAGTGTAAAGGGTTTCAGTTATCTATATTTGTGGCTAGACATAACATGGGTAGATAGTTAGAAACATGGTTAGTATATTTTGACAGGAAATATTGACAAATAAAGGGATATATTGCTAGCAACATGGGAATAATTTGATGGTAATATGAATAACGGGATTAGATGGGATTAAGAATGAGGAACCTGATGTCCTAGTGCTTCCATATATTAATCTTTTATAATTCATTCACTTTTACTTCATGTTCAATTAATTGTTATTTTTACTTTCGTTTCGTTTCGTTTCTTTGCATATTTGAATTTGTCAACGTAATCCTTAAGTTTAGTTTGAAGTCAATCACAATAGTAAATTTAGGTTAATCCGATCCTTATTTGAACGACACTCTACTTATCACTATATTACATGGGCAATATTGTATACTTGCAATTATCACAGCAAGAGAGCATGATGGCGTTAGTTCAGAAAGAGACGATGGGAGATCTTGATATTCCAACCATTCCGGAATCATTGTCAAGCATAGCTCTTTGTGCAGCTACAAGGAATTATGAATTGAAGACTATCCACTTCAATATGATGCCTTCTTCTCATGGCATGAGCACTGAAGATCCATTGGCACATATTAGAAATATCTTCAATATGGTGTCAAACATGACATTGGTAGAATGAGTCATTGAGGAACATCTCAGGATGAAAGTCTTTCCGAACACTATGAAAGACAAAGCGAAGACTTGGTTGAATTCTATAAGGCCTAGAACCTTGACAAGTTGGAAAGATATTCAAAATAAATTTTTGGAGAAATTCTTTTCGACTCAAAAGACCGATACCCTTAGAAATAATATCATGTAGTTCACTTAACAGGCAAATGAGACGTTTTCTGAGGTATGGGATAGATTCAATAGTTTGTTAATTCAGTGTCCGCATCATGGTTTGCTTACTCTAGTTCTTATGCGGATATTTTATAAGGGATTAACAGTTTCGAGCAAAGCTACAGTGAACAACTATGCAGGGGAATCAATTAAGAACAAGACGCCAGTCGAATGTCAAGCACTTTTTGATACTCTAGCACCCAAAATGCAACAATATGAAGCAAGAGGAAGACGTGCAAGAGTTTTTTAGATTAATAATTCTACGGATTTTGCTTCAAAGGCACAAGTCGATGCAATTGCTAGTAAATTGGATACTTTGCTTTCTATGAATAGGAAAGCACCAGTTCAAGTGTTGATTTTCCAGAAATTGTTCAAGAGCAAGCGAATATGGTGAATGCTTATAGACGTCCTGATAACGATCCGTACTCCAACACTTATAATCAAGGATGGAGAAACCATCCAAATCTCTCATGGGTTAACAATCAGAATGTGCAAAAGCCATCATCAGGTTTTCAACCTCAAGAGAGGAAGAATAATTTGGAAGATGTCATCGCTCAGCTTGTTGGTAACGTGAATACTCTTTCTATCAATACAAATCAATTTATGAGCAAAACTGAGACAACTCTTCAGAACCAGGTGGATTCGATAAAAAAATTGGAGGTTCAAATGGGGCAGTTAGTTCATTCATTGGCGGTTAGAGAAAAAGGTGATTTTCCAAGCTAAACTGAAGTTAATCCAAGAAACCATGAGCAAGCTAAAGAAATAATTCTTCGAATAGGGAAACAGGTGAATATTGCAGCTGATTTTGAGAAAAACCAATGAGGAGGAAAAGGAAGAAACCGATGCACAAGAGGAGCAGCCACTGTCAGATGTTGTACAACCGCTAGCCATATCGGGAACCATTTCAAAAGCTTTACCACAATCAGTCATTGCAGCCATGCCACTCCCTAAGCCTTTTGTCCCTACCGTGAAGCCATATGTGCCCCCTATTCATTTTCCTCAACAGCTCAAGAAGAATAAGTTAGATGAGAAGTATTTAAAATTCTTAGAGATGTTTAAGAAATTGGAGATTAATATTCCATTTGCCAATGCTCTGGAGCAGATGCCGAACTATGCCAAATTCATGAAGGATATCATCTCAAAGAAAAGAAAATTTGGTGATAATGAGAAGATTCAGTTGACAGAAGAATGCAGTGCAATCCTTCAAAGAAAGCTTCAGCTCAAGGAAAACGATATAGGGAGTTTCAAAATTCCATGCATAATTGGCACTAATTTATTTGAAAAAACGTTATGTGATTTGGGTTCTAGTATTAATTTATTACATTTATCTATTGCTAAGAACATTGGAATAGGTGAAATTAAACCCATTACTGTTTCTTTGCAGATGGTGGATAGATCAATTGCATATCCAGAAGGAATTATCGAAGATGTGTTAGTGAAGGTTGACAAGCTAATTTTTCCAGCAGATTTCCTGGTGTTGGATATGGAAGAAGATTATGAAACTCTGTCGATTTTGGGTTGGCCCTTTCTTATCACAGCAATGACTTTAATTAATGTGGAACAAGGGGTTTTGACATTGAGAATTGGGGAAGAGAAAGTAACATTCAAAGTGTTCGAGGCTAAAAGTTTTCCAAGAGAAGCAGAAGATTGTTTTTATGTTGATCTAGTTGATACCGCAGTTTCAGAAAAATTCAGAGTTGAGAAGCCTAGTGATCCTATGGAAGCTGCACTAGTTCATGTTGCTACTTTAGAGGATGAAAATCAACTTTTAGCGGAATGTGCTCTTTACTTGGATGCTTTTAAATCGGTTGCAAAGAGTGGACGGTTGGAGTTCGAAGACCTTGGACCTACACCTTCAAAATTGCAGACAAGTATCATAGCAGCTGCACCTAGGTTTAATTTGAAACCATTGCCATCACATTTAAAGTATGCTTTCGTGGGAGCTTCTGAGACTTTACCTATTATAATTTCTGCAAATTTGAGTGAAGTTGAAGAAGAAAAACTATTGAGAGTGTTAAGAAGGCATAAATGGCAATTGGGTGGAATATTGCTGACATCAAAAGAATTAGTCCGTCCGTTTGTATGCATCGGATCTTATTGGAAGACAATTACAAGCCTTCAGTGGAGCATCAATGCAGATTAAATCCAAATATGAAGGAGGTGGTTTGAGCTGAGATTTTGAAGTTATTAGACGCTAGAATAATATATCCAATTTCAGATAGTAAATGGGTGAGTGTTTTGCATTTGGTACCAAAAAAAGGTGGACTTACAGTGGTGAAGAATGGCAAGAATGAGTTAATTCCGACGAGGACAACAACAAGATGGAAAGTATGCACGGATTATAGGAAATTGAATAACGAGACTCGAAAATATCACTTTCCTTTTCCGTTCATTGATTTGACGTTGGATAGACTTGCTGGATATGCCTATTATTGTTTTTTAGATGGGTATTATGGTTATTATCATATTCTGGTTGCACCAAAAGACTAAGAAAAGATGACATTCACATTCCATTTCGGTACTTTTGCATATAGACGTATGCCATTTGGGTTATGTAACGCACCTACTACTTTTCAAAGGTGCATGATAAGTATTTTTTATGACATGGTGGAATGTTGTATTGAGGTATTCATGGATAACTTCTCAATTTTTGGCTCATTGTTTGATTCTTGTCTAGATAATTTGTCCTTGGTTTTACAAAGATGTGAAGGAACCAATTTAGTTTTAAATTGGGAAAAATGTCACTTTATGGTGCAAGAAGGGATTGTTTTGGATCATAAAGTTTCAGTCAAAGGCATCGAGGTAGACAAGGCGAAAATTGAGACAATTTCGAAGTTACCGTCACCCACTTCCATCAAAGGAGTTCGAAGTTTCCTTGGTCATGCTAGTTTTTATCGTCGTTTTATTAAGGATTTATCAAAAATTACAAAATCGTTGTGTAACTTGCTCCTTAAAGACGCCAAGTTTGTATCTGATTCATCATGTCTTGAGGCGTTCAATGTGTTGAAAATAAAGCTTACGACAGCTCCTGTGATAGTTGCATCGAATTGGGATTTACCTTTTGAAATTATGTGTGATGCAAGTGACTATGTTATTGGAGCAGTGTTGGGTCAGCGGAAAGACAAGCTCCTGCATGTGATTTATTATGCTAGTCAAACTCTCAATGACGCACACCTGAATTATGCCACTATCGAGAAAGAGCTTCTAGCTGTTGTCTTTACTTTAGACAAATTATGTTCTAGCTGTTGTCTTTACTTTAGACAAATAATTGTATGGATTAAGTAATTAATTATATATAGACTAAATACTTAAGGCATTAATGATTTATAGAATAATATTTCAGGTATTAATTATTTATAGAATAAATATTTAAAGTATTAATTATTTTTAGAATAAATATTTAAGGTATTAAATATAATACCTATTTAATACCTTAAATATTTATTCTAAAAATATTTAATATATTATTCGTCGCGCAATATTCTGAGCGACAATAACTTCGTCGCATAAGGAATCTTTACGCGACGAATACATGTATTTGTCGCACAAAGCACGGTCATCATGTGTTCAAACTTTCCAATTAACTGTGCATTGATGACGCATTTTGCGTGACGAACTTATAATTTGTGCGACGAATATTTTCGTTGCGCAAAGGTGTCCTAGTGCTATATAGACACAGTTTTAAAGCCCTAGTTTTCAAAAATGATAGCCAATTCTGGAAAAGGTTCTGGCAAAAAAAAACTTGTAGTGCAAATAGAGAGGTATCGACGGAAGCAAGTGCCGTACTTTGAAGGCAAAAATTTGGATGAGGCGTGCGCCGAATTTAAGTATGACATTGTGAATTTGGTGCGGAGGGATTGTTCTGTCGAGTTGAGTCTTGGAAAAAAGTTCCTGAGTAGTTGAAGAAGTCCATGTTGGGAGAGTTATCGGTTGGTTTGGTAAATAATGAACAATTATTTTTGTTAAAACGTAATATTTTTTAAATTTCTAATTTGTTGTTAGTGGCATTAATGTAGGTTCATTGGAATGTTGATAAAACCGATGAGAAGCAACGGATTTATGTGGATGGGCTTTTCAAGCAGAGTTTTCGGCAGTGGTTACATTAAAGTTGATGAGGGTGGTTTTTTTTTTTTAAATAGGAATTGTGGACTTTATATTTAATTTAATAAATAAATATATGTTATATGGATGATTATTAATATTTGCATTAATTACAATTTTTATTTGGGATAGTAAATTAGTTTTGTTAATTAATTTAATGTTTAATTAGGTTTGAGTTTTTTATTTATAATAAAATAAAATTTTACAATATATACAAATAACAAAAATAGAAAAAAAATTAAAAAATATGCATTGCGCGACGATACATTCATTCGCCACGCAATGTGTTGAAAAGAATAAATTGTAAAGTAAAGGACATAAAATAAATAAATGGTAAACTTGCGTGACGAATACTTCTTTTTTCGTTGCGCAATGGTGTTTGCGTGCAAAATTGTTCGTCCAAAAGTAAACTTTTTAATCTGGATTTAGCCATGTGTAAAGGTAAACTGCAAAAAAAATTGCAAATTGTGCCTCTGCACTTATCCTTTCGATTTTGCTCAATCCGTCATCCGTCATCCGTCAATTTCATCATTTTCTCTCAATTTCATCATCTAATACTCCCTCCATTTTCTTCTTTTGGTTGATCGAGCTATCTCGGTGTGTTTGGTAAGCGTTTTTTGTCGTTAATTTCATTGTCTATAGGGATATTGTGTGTGATTAGCGATTGGTAGAGAACAATTGAGAAGGTATTTTCTTCGTTTTATTTTTTAAACATATAAAGCTAATTAAATTATGTTGAACTTAGTTTGTATTGTTTATATTGTGTTGTGAAATTATATTTATATTATGTTGTTAAATTTGTATGTGATGTACAAATATGTGT
The DNA here is from genome assembly GCF_042453785.1 of Malus domestica. NCBI lineage: Eukaryota > Viridiplantae > Streptophyta > Magnoliopsida > Rosales > Rosaceae > Malus > Malus domestica. The sequence goes on along the minus strand of NC_091674.1, from coordinate 20,419,401 downwards.
TGTGATGTACGGAGTTAATTGAAATTAACTTCTTACTTGTTTTTTATTTTTAGTAAAACTTAGTTTCCCATTCGAGGATTAGTTGGATTTCGCGCATGGATGCAAAAGCATGACTGCGGTCCAATTAATTCTTGAATTGTCCCATTATTTGGACAATTTGTGAATGCACAGTTATGACGCATAGTTTATGGTTAAAGGATTAGGTTTCGAATGTGGAGATTTCGGTGTCATCTCTGTACGTTCTTCGGGTTGTACACCTAAAGAACTGTATCAAGATGCTGCCAAAATTCATCCACGTCGAAATCTAATCTGATGTAGCCATAACTTACATGACATGACTATGCATTCCCGAATGGGATAGGGCCTTTACCAGAGGTATAAGGTGACATTATCATTTTGTATGAAGTTGTTGTGATTGTTGTATTGTTATTGTGGTTCTAGGAATTATGGACAGGACATGGATACAGAACCCGAATAGATGCGCATGCGAATACTTGGATAGAATCGAGGATTTTATTGACTTTGCACGTATACACAACCCGGGTGCAACTAGAATCTGGTGTCCTTGTAGGAGGTGTAACAACACGTTAAGGGAGACAATTGAAGATGTTCAATTTCATTTAGTAAGGAATGGAGTGATTGAAACATATAATACTTGGAACCATCATGGGGAACAATTAGACAATGCTTCGTCTTCAAACGCCCCAAGAGTGGATAATGTTGAACCTATTATAGATCCTAATGAACAAGTCATGGATATTATAAATGATGCTTTTCCATTTGCATCAACAAACACCAATCAGGAAGGGAAAAATGATGTGCCTACACCAATGGACAGTGCAAAGTTCGAACAATATGAAAAACTATTAAAAAATGCCAACCAAGAGTTATACCCAGGGTGCAAGAGCTTTTCCGTTCTCACGGTCATTGTGGAACTAATGCAGAGAACAATAAAGTATCATATGTCGAACCAGTGTTTCGATTACTTTTTAGGGGCTTTCAAGAAAATGCTTTCGAATGACAATTTTTTGCTGAAAGACCATAGACAGGTGCAAAAGGTGTTGAATGGTGCTGGATTGGGTTATGAAAAATTCATGCTTGCAAAAAAAAATTGTAATTTATTCTACAAAGAGAATAAAGCATTGGATAAATGCCTTGTATGCAATGAGTCAAGGTTCAAAATGACATCTCATAATAGAACGACTAAGATCCCATAAAAAGTTATGCGTTATCAGCCCCTGAAACCTAGGTTGCAGTGATTGTATATGTTGACGCATACTACCACAGACATGAGATGTCATAAGGAAAAACGAGTAGACGACCATGTGATGCGGCATCCTGCAAATGGGGAGGCATGGAAAGAGTTTGATTGAATGTTCCCCAAGTTTGTTGCTGATTCTCGTAACATTAGATTAGGATTTGCCACTGACGGATTTAATCCGTTTGAGGTTTTAAACCAACACCACAATACTTGGCCGATTTTCGTATTTCCCTATAATTTGCCGCCATTGAAATGTATGAAAAAAGAATACATAATGATGACTTTATTGATAACTGAGGATCCTAGTAGGTCAATCGATGTATAATTACAACCGTTGGTGGATGAGCTAAAAGATTTATGGACACACGGTGTGTGCACATACAATAAATGTACTGGCATGATGTTCACTTTGCGGGCTGCAGTCATGTGGACTGTGAACGATTTCCTCACATATGCAATGGTTTCTAGGTGGAGCACTAGGGGTTATATGGCATGTCATGTATGCAAGGAAAACGTAACATCTAGTTGGCATGTCAGAAAAGTTTGTTACCTTGGTCATCGAAGATGGTTGCCTTGTGACCACGAGTGGCGAGAGAAGGATAAAGAGTTTCACGGGGAGAAAAAACATCGCCTCGGACCCAGAGAATGGTTCGGTGCTCATATTTTGGAACAACTTAACCGTTTAGATTTTGCTCCTTTCAGGACCAATGTCAGTAGGACAAGACCTTCTACACATATGAACTGAATGCACAAGTCTATGTTTTTTGAGCTCCCGTATTGGTCCAAACTAAAATTGAGACACAACCTCGATGTTATGCATGTTGAGAAAATGTATTTGACACATTGGTCGACACAATCCTAGATATTGAGGGCAAGACAAAAGACACGATCAAAGCTCATCTTGATTTGGAACGAATGGGAATACGATGGGGTTTATGGATGAATAGGGACAATGATAAAGCCATAAGGGATCTTGCATTTTTTTCAATGAAACCGAATGACAAGAAAGAATTTTTAAAGTTTTTATCGTCTGTAAAGTTTCCCAATGGGTATGTTTCAAATATCACGCGTTGTGTGAACGTTGACAGGGGTAAATTAGCTGGCCTAAAGATTCATGACTGCCAAGTTGTTCTATAATGCATACTTCTTGTGGGACCAGTCGATGCAATGAAACCAATCATGTTGTTGTCCAGTTTTCTTCGTAATTGACGTCAAGAACGTTGCGAAAAAACGGACATTAATCAGTTGCGCCATGACATTGTGCAAGTTCGATACAAGTTTGAGATGATATTTCCTCTAGCTTTCTTCACAACTATGATACACGTGATGGTTCACTTACCAAATGAGGCATTGCTTGCTGGACCAATCAACTTTTGATGGATGTATTCAATAGAAAGGTATATATTCCTCATTTTTTTATTAATCAATATTAATATATTACAATTAGTAATATGTGTATCATATCATTTTCTTTTGGCAGGCTTCTCAGAGACTTGAAGAAAAGTATACAAAACAAAGTGAAGCTCGAATGATCCATTATACAAGCTTGGGTGGCATATGAGGCGCTTACATTTTGTGGAATGTATTTAAAGGATGTTGAGACAACTTTCAATCATCCTCCTCGCAATAATGATGGGGGTGTGAGAAAGGAGAAACGTTCAGTTTTTGCCTAAATCGCTTGACCATTCGGAGATCCGATTTATGGCGAGTCGTTTTCCAAGAAGGGCATGGAGGTAGCATATTGGTTCGTACTCAACAATTGTGATGAGACACTGTCATACCTACACGAGCATGAAAATATGACGAAGCAGGCACATCCTTCACATTTGTATGCCAAGAAACACCATGAATTGTTTCCGCAGTGGTTTGTCGAATATGTAAGTTTGAAGTGTTTTGTATTGGACATATATATTGTACCAATTAAGTGTTGGAAATGTTCCCTAAAACCAATCATGTGATGATACTTTACGGACATTTCACATGTTAAACTAATCTAGTTTAATATCAAGGGCAAAGCTTATTGTTTTAAGCTGTCTCATATAAATGTTATATGCTTAAACGATAAGTCCAAGGAATACGTAATTAGGAGAATGTAATTTAAACAAGTTAGATTTATGAGACTATTCTCTTTCGTATACATATCCTAAACGTTCCTGATCATAGGATTGCCAATTGGGAATTGACAGTCCGTTAATATTAGTACATGTTGTGTCTTCTCTCATGGAGAGTGACTGGTCTTAAGTCATTGGTGTGATTGAAACCAAGACAAGCATGTAGGTGCTCAATAGCGAATGAGTCCACTGAACACGATCAACGAAGAGTTCTCATACTCATGTCACATGAGAACTCATGGTTGGGATAATGCAAAGTAGTCATTTGACCTGAGGCATCATAGTTGTCTTGTGGTTAGGTCCTTGATCTTTGATTATGTCAAAGTCACTCCATTCGCGGGTGTCCACGGCATAGTTGGGGTTAAGCCAGTTAGCCATGGAGGCAAGTGAATGTGCAACAAGGGATGTCTAACCTTCAAACCGTTTGAGGGAGAATACTCAATGATATGATTAAGAATCTCTGGCCAGAGTATAAATGAGATTTAGGAAGTCATTCCAAATCACATTGGATAGTAGACATGAATAAACTATCAATCCAAACAATGTGATCAAGAGTATTGTATTAGAGAAAGACCGTATTGCATTGTAATCCTAAACTGAATAGGTTCTCCACCTCTTCTGATTAGCTTGGGTAACCATGACATACTGCTAGGTGTTACTCATGGTTTGTGGAAGCCCTAAACGTGTATAATCACTAAAGGGAGAATTGAAAGTAAGTTTCAATTCACAATCGATTTGAAATGGTTTTAATCGCCCACTGCCTCGCTAAAAGGAACCTAATGAATCGTACACCGTGTAAGGTGGAGATTGAAGAAACAATGGAGATGAGTAAGAATAATTAAATGGTTTAATTATTTATGGCAAGGATTAATTAATATGTTAATTAATCAAACGAATAAGTTCGTTAAAGACCTCGGGATAGTTTTGGACCTTAAGGCCCAATGGGCTTCAAACGTCAAGCCCATTGACTTAAGTTGTATGACAACTTAATGAATAATGATTCACAAAGGCCCAATTAGCCCAATAATACCCTAAGGCCGGCCATTTAGAGATGGAGTGAGTTTTGGACTTATTCACAAGTTTGCCACTCCAATTAATTAAGGTATAAATATGACTTTATAGCCAAAATTCATTTAGGGTTTTCTTTTGGGGAAAGGATGAGAACATAAGCTCTCCTTTCTCTCTAAAGTGGCTGGCCTCCTTGGAGGGTTTAGCTAGCAATCCTACTACTCCAAGGTCACTCATTTCTTCTCCAATCTAACCTTGGTGAAGAGACTTAGAGGTTCTCAATTTTGGGAACTTGGAGAACCATTTCATCCATCCAAATCCATAGATCTAAGATGCAAGGAATGAAGGCCCTCTCTTTGGGTGATTAGCCTTTGCTTATGCAAAGAGGAATCTACAAAGGTATAATTTCTCAACTCACTTTGTTTTGAGTTGAGTCTTGGTTCACCCAACTACTAGGCTTTGAATTTCATGGTTAATGTTTTGTTTTTAAGTGCATACAAGCATGATTCCGCCTTTAATTTGTTAATTGCATGCTATATATGTTGCTTAAATGAACATGTTTTTCACAAAATTTCCTTCAAGTGGTATCAGAGCCTAGGTCTAGTAGTTGGTGAATCCTTTGGGGTTTTGTAGTTCATAGTCTTTGATTTAAATGTTGTAATATGTTACAAGCTTTATTTTTGTTTCTTTGAATGTAAATTTTGTTGGAAAATTTGCCATCTCAAATGTTGTAGATGTAGTTCATATGAGCATGAATATTGGAGCTAAAATTTGGTGCCATGTTTTTGGGAAAATTCGGCCAAATCCAAAGGATGGATTTTTTGGTTCATGCTTGACTTGTTAAAAGTGTTTTCAAGTGACTTTTGGAACCCCTATGTACCCTAGTTTGGTTATATGTTATTTCCCTTAAGTTTGAATGGTTTTGGGATGTTTTTGGGTGAAAAATGTTCATGGAAATTTTATAAGTTTTTCATGAGTGTTCTTCATTGTTCTTGACATTTTTGCCAAGAACAAAAAGTTTGGTGTTTTGATTCAAAGTTTTGATTTATTTCATAAAGTTTTTGTTTTGTGCTTTTCAAATGTTTAATTGTGTTAGATATTTATTTAGAAAGGTGTAAGAAATATTGGTGGGTGTGTAAGGATTAATTCCCTTTCACACACACCACTTGCATGACTTTATGTCTAAAACTACAAATCAACACACACATCACTCCCTTCTCTCCAAAACCTGCCACCCTACAAGTGGGGTGTTTTGGGGGCTTTTATGCAATTACATAAAGTTTTGGTACTTTTGTGTAATTTGTAGTTTGACCCAAAAGTTTACGTATTTACGTAAAGGCCCAAAATCATTAAAGGACAAATTGTTTTGTTCCTTTAATGAAGTTTTTGAATTTGTTGAAATTTTTGGGTTCTAGTTGTAATTACATGAAGTAGTGGACTTTTGTTTTTTTACAAAATGAGCTCAAAAGTTTAAGTTTTGCAACATAACCCAAAAAGTTGAGGTTATTGCATTTTAGCCCAAATTAGGTTGAGAACAAAATGGTTTTGTCTCTTTAAATGAGAATTGGATTTTCATTTCATTTAGCTCCATTTAAATCAATTCAATGGATACAAAAACCAAATGAAAATGTTGCATTCAATTTAATTAGTTAAAGTGTTAATTAATTAAAAGGTGATTATGAACCTAAGCCTACGATAATTGAGCTATGTGAAAGGCCGTTTCAAATTTGTTTGAACCATGGGAATGTGTAAATTAGATTTTGGTTGTAATTTGATTTGATCAAATGTTGTAAAAGAGCATAAGCTCTTCTTTACTTTAAAGTAATTTGTTTTATTCAAATGTTGTAAAGAGCATAAGCTCATCTTTACTTTGAAGTACTCCTTTCTTGTATTATTTGATATGCATGAAAATGGAGTAGAGGGTCCAACGCCCCTAAGACAACACGCCTTAATGTGATTAAACGCGTAACTAAAATCAATCACCATCCCTAGACCGAGATTCAACACTAGGCTCGTGTTGAATCTAAACAAAGGTTCATAGTCATCCTAAGACCCTAAGGCAACTATATAGTCCATCAAATGAATGTAAAGTTTATGTTAATAGTATCATATACTCTTGCTTTAAAAACCATTTTATAAGCATAGTGGGAGTATTATATACAACTAAATTCAATCAAATGGACCAATAGTTGTAATAGGGCCAAAATTGTTTTAATAAAGATTAAAATGAATATTTATATGTGATGAGACCTAAAAACCCTCAACCAAACCATTATTAAGTTGAGAAGCGTGAGAGTGCTTTGAACACTCTTTCGTGGCCTTCCACCGTGGTAGGCTCCGATGGTTTGTGACTCGTACACCGGCTTCACCCTATCATGGGGGCGTACAAAGTGCGTGCTTACACTCAGGAGGAGTCTATATGCATATTTGATGTTGTGAAAGGTAGGCAACGAGAATAGCCAACATTATATCATTGTGAGGTTGTTCTTGAACCCCTACCCGAACTTGCATGGTGGGAATGACTTAACTAAGTGCAATGGTGCCAAAATGATATAATTCTGAGGCAATCATTCTCTAGAGGCCAAAACAGATGGGTAATTACAAAAGTTGTAAATGGCTAAGAGTTATCCTCTCATCATTATTGTTGCTAACCAAAATGATATAATTCTGAAGTGGGCTTGGTAATGATGAGTCTCCCATACCGTACTAAGAGTTTCCTCCAAAACTCTCGAATTCCGATGAGGGATATGGAATTTGCCAAAAATAGTGGGTGGTGCTATTTGATTTAAAGACCTGGATCAAATGGCTTAAAATCAATCAATTTATATTCGTTATGTATTTATTTACCAATATATTTGCAAACGCTATCCAAAACTTGACAAAGAAAAGCCAAATGCTTTAGTTTCCGGACTTGGTACCACAATCCCAAAGATTGTCTTAAATGGATTGTATATGTACATAAGTAGTCTAATCCTTACACTCTTCCTATTGATAATGTATCATTGGAAGAACATGTTAGATAAGTCTATCATAAAGAGGACAACACTTTTAATGTCATAGTTCTTCACTTACAAATCGTTGTATGAAGAAATAAGAGTTGCTTTGAACAACCCTTAGCTAATGCAAACACTAGTGCTTGTTTCTTTGTTAAATGAACAAAGAACTTGAGAAGAAAGCACAAGGGCATGGACACTTTATGTGCCATGATTCTTCACTTACAAATTGTTGTATGAAGAAATGAGAGTTGCCTTGAACAACTCTTGAAAGTTTGTAATTATGTTTAGAACATAATGGTTGGTTGACAAAAATAGTCCATCAACATGGACTTATGATGATTTTGAATCATTGAGTGTTGAAGTGTTAAACCACTTCTAGAAACGGAAACTAGGCAAGGACTTCACCTTTGTGTCCCTATCCAAATGGTTCACTAAGTTTATTGTAAACTATATAGTGAACAATAACCACACACTTTCCAAATCATTTGATGTGTATAACACAATTGAAATAAGTTTCAAGAGAGATAGTGGGAGTTTAGGGACCATGACTATTGTAGTCAAAAGGAGAAGTCAAATGAAGAAAGCGAAATAAACTCCAAGGGAACAAACTTTCTTTATGAAAGGATGGACATTGGAAAGGGTATTTGCAAGAAATGTCTTGCAAGTGTCAAGAACACACCTTTCGAAGGTGTTGTAAATTGTTCTTGAAAAGTTCAAAACAGTTGGTTCTTCTACTTGAATGCTTGATTCCGTATTAGTAACTATGTTTTACAATCGTTGTAAAAGTGTGGCTAATAAAAAGTAGAAGATTAATGAGAGAAAAGAAAGTACTTCACATTTGGAACGTGAATCAAATGTAAATCTCTGCGAAAGTAGATGGTACTTACTTCCCCATATGAACTACCAAAGAAATTGGAAAAACCAAAGATTGTCTTTACATTCTAATTTTAAGGAACTTAATTCCATCACTATAAGGGATGGATGAATGTTTTGTTTGACAAAACATTGTTCTTTATTAAGGAATGATTAGATTATTGTAATCTAATTGATTGTCTCTATAGTAGAGATGATATGGTAGTGTTAACTATTTAGAATATAACGATGCTTAAAACCCAAAAGGTTGCAAGGTAGTGACTAATCTCAACTGAGTTGTGATACCTCAAAAACATAAAATACGAGTTGGTCATAGATGGATGCTTTGGATCGTTAGATCCGGATCCAATACCTTCTTATTAAAATTGTATAGAGGCGAAATGTTCGAATCTTTATTCTTTTGGAAAGAAGAAAGAATCACAAAGTTGTTGAGGTTAATCCACTTAGATGTTAGTGGCACTTGTCCACAACATAATACTACTCATGTTGTATGACATTCACCGAAGATCGCTCTCGGTTGGACTATAGTTTATTTTGAATAAACATAAGTCCAAATACTTTGCAAAAGGTTTCAAAGAATTCAAGAAATGTAAGTTGATGAGTAAGACGTCTAAAGTATTTGCCTCCTTAGATTTGATCCAAGGAAAGATAACACTTTAGAACAGTTTTCTTGAAAGATATCAAGGAAAGAAGTATCATAAGATAATGGATTTCTCCATTAAGAGAAGAACGAACTTGAATAAGATTTAGTTCGTTGGATATTATCAATTACCCATATATAGGATATATACTTCTAAGACAATATAATTGTCAATTAGAAGATTTTCAAAAATTTTCATGACTCCATAGGATGTAGTTGGAAAGAAAGACAAATCTTAATCATGTTAAGATTTGGGGTTGTGTGCTAATAAGCAATATTTGTTTAAAATTATCTTGTGGGTATCCTTAAATTAACATTTGGATATCACTTCTATAAACCAACTAACAAATGTTGTTTGTTGGGTAGTTCATTGTAATCCTACACTAGGATTTGCCTAATATAGCGCAAATGAACAAGAGATAGAACTCAAAGAATGGGTTCTTTGAGAGACAAGATGATAATCAACAAATATAACATCCTAGTTCCTACACCACAAGCTCCAAGGTAGTCGAGAAGGATTTATAAACCATCTCAGTTGAATGGTTTGAACTTTATGACTATGTCATAGAGTTACACCTTTTAATTCGAAAGAAATAAGAATGAAAATCCTTATGACTACATTGAGTGTATATACGACTTATACTCAAGGAAATGGTAAAGTACCATTTGACCCGAAATAATGAAACCTTTATAGCTAATTGGTAGCTTAAGGTGACTACAATCAAAGAGAATGGTTGACTTTGAAGAAACCATCTTTGACGTAGTCTTAGTTTCAATTAATTCGAAGATTGCTAGCTACAACTAAATGGTGATTCAATGTTTGGACATAATATGGGTTTCCGAAACCATTATTAAGATAGTCTTGATAATATATGTCTAAAACTATGAATCACAAGACATGTAAGTTGTAGAGATCCAACAATCATGGATCTTAGCAAGCTAGTGGGAGTTATAAGCATCTTATGAGAGAAAGATCAAATCAATTGATTTCTCATAAAGATGTAAATTAATCTTTTGTTTACTAAGTTTACAAAAGATTAGTGGGAGTTAATCATATTCCTAAAATTGAATATATATATATATATATATATATATATATATATATATGATATATTAATTTTGGAAATGAAAATAATACTTCTTCGTTAAAGTTATGACTTTAAACATTCTATAACGATAGAATGGATATGGGAGACATAGTCTATATACATGGGATGGAAATCTACAATAATAGATTTCAAGATATAATTGGATTATATCAATCCCTAATGATAGACAAAATATGCTAGAAAGTTTCTCATATGATGATAAACTTCAATCAGAAGAACAACTCTAGTAAGACTAGGAGGTAGCTCTTCTCAAACGTACCATTTTGACTCCTAAAGAAACATAATGCATAAATAGAATCCTTTATGCATACGCAGAAAGGTGATTTACATATTTCATATTGTATGAAAAACATTGATATGAATTGTACCTAGATCGGTACAAGACAATATCCATGCAAGCCCAGGATCAGAACCATGGCAACTGTCAAGTGAGTTCTTAAGTATTTAAGAAATACTAAAGGATAGATTCCTCAAAGAATGAGGAAGAATTAGAGTAACGTAAAGGAAGCGTAAATGTATTAGATTATGAATCTAATCCATCATTGGATGTTTCTTCATTATGAATGAAGAGATAATCAGATACCTCTTTATTATGACTAAAGAGATATTTGGATGGAAACATTAAAAGTAATGACTTTAGTGTGTTCCATTATGAATGCAAAATATATTGCCATATAGAAGCTTACAACAATGTTGTTTGGATGGGAAAGTTCATTTATGAACTCTCTATTCGGTTCCAACCAGAAAGTGTCTCTAGTGTACCGACACTACGACACTAATGGGGCGATAGCTCAAGCCAGGGAATAAAGGTCTCATCACGATCCGAACTCAAATGAGAGACTGAACCACATGATTGAGAATCATGTATAATGGTGACGTCGTTATTCTCAAGGTTACTTCTATGGATAACATATAGATATCCATTGTCTAGGCCTGCTACTTAGCCATTTTTGAAATGACTAAAGAAGAGATATCATCACTAATGACTAAGCTGATTGGCTCTAGTGCAAGTGGGAGATTGTTGGAAATGTGCCCTAAAACCAATCATGTGATGATACTTTACGGACATTTCACATGTTAAACTAATCTAGTTTAATATCAAGGGCAAAGATTATTGTTTTAAGCCGTCTCATATAAATGTTATATGCTTAAATGATAAGTCCAAGGAATATGTAATTAGGAGAATGTAATTTAAACAAGTTAGAGTTATGAGACCATTCTCTTTCATATACATATCTTAAACGTTCCTGAACATAGGATTGCCAATTGGGCATTGACAGTCCGTTAAGATCAGTACGTGCTGTGTCTTCTCTCATGGAGAGTGACTGGTATCGAGTCATTGGTGTGATTGACACCAAGACAAGCATGTAGGTGCTTAATAGCGAATGAGTCCACTGAACACGATCAACGAAGAGTTCTCATACTCATGTCACATGAGAACTCATGGTTGGGATAATGCAAAGTAGTCCTTTGATTTGAGGCATCATAGTTGTCTTGTGGTTAGGTCCTTGATCTTTGATTATGTCAAAGTCACTCCATTCGCGGGTGTCCACGGCATAGTTGGGGTTAAGCCACTTAGCCATGGAGGCAAGTGAATGTGCAACAAGGGATCTCTAACCTTTAAACTGTTTGAGGGAGAATACTCTATGATATGATTAATAATCTCTGGCCAGAGTATGAATGAGATTTAGGAAGTCATTCCAAATCACATTCAAGGTAATCATATAAGTAAATGAATCACATTGGATAGTAGACATGAATAAACTATCAATCTAAACAATGTGATCAAGAGTATTGTATTAGAGAAAGACCGTATTGCATTGTAATCCTAAACTGAGTAGGTTCTCCACCTCTTCTGATTAGCTTGGGTAACCATGACATACTGCTAGGTGTCACTCATGGTTTGTGGAAGCCCTAAACGTGTATAATCACTAAAGGGAGAATTGAAAGTAAGTTTCAATTCACAATCGATTTGAAATGGTTTTAATCACCCACTGCTTCGCTAAAAGGAACCTAATGGATCATACACCGTGTAAGGTGGAGATTCGTTAAAGACCTCGGGATAGTTTTGGACCTTAAGGCCCAATGGGCTTCGAACGTCAAGCTCATTGACTTAAGTTGTATGACAACTTAATGAATAATGATTCACAAAGGCCCAATTAGCCCAATAATACCCTAAGGCCGGCCATTTAGAGATGGAGTGAGTTTTGGACTTATTCACAAGTTTGCCACTCCAATGAATTAAGGTATAAATATGATTTTATAGCCAAAATTCATTTAGGGTTTTCTTTTGGGGAAAGGATGAGAACATAAGCTCTCATTTCTCTCTAAAGTGGCCGGCCTCCTTGGAGGGTTTAGCTAGCAATCCTACTACTCCAAGGTCACTCATTTCTTCTCCAATCTAACCTTGGTGAAGAGACTTAGAGGTTCTCAATGTTGGGAACTTGGAGAACCATTTCATCCATCCAAATCCATAGATCTAAGATGCAAGGAATGAAGGCCCTCTCTTTGGGTGATTAGCCTTTGCTTATGCAAAGAGGAATCTACAAAGGTATAATTTCTCAACTCACTTTGTTTTGAGTTGAGTCTTGGTTCACCCAACTACTAGGCTTTGAATTTCATGGTTAATGTTTTGTTTTTAAGTGCATACAAGCATGATTCCGCCTTTAATTTGTTAATTGCATGCTATAGATGTTGCTTAAATGAACATGTTTTTCACAAAATTTCCTTCATTAAGTTGCTTAAACTAAAAAATTTAAATGTTGTCTAATATTAAGTGAATCAACTGAAAACATCGAATTCCCCCACGTACACTGAAGAGTTATATAACTTGGCGTTCGAACCAATTCGTGTTGAATTGTACTCGGGTTGCCATGTCAACGGCGTCAATTTCTTAGCGCGTGCACGAGATGACAAGTTGTGTACGCAAAACAGTGGTGTTCATGTCCCCGAGGGAGGCGAAAGTACAGACATTGAATTATATGGTAAACTAACAAGTGTCGTGCAATTGCTTTACAAAGACCGGTGCCAAGTGATCCTATTTAAGTGTCGATGGTTTGATACAAACCCAAATATGCATGGAAGTGTGAAAAGAGATCATGGATTACTATCAGTGAACACTACCAAAACTTGGTACGGTGACGACCCTTACATCTTAGCAACCATGGCAAAACAAATTGTGTATCTAGATGATCCTAAAGCCAAGAGGGGTTGGAAAGTTGTTCAAAAGATGGATCATAGGAACGTGTATGCTATACTAGAACAAGACCGTATTGACGACGACATCGACAATGTTGCAGACCAACGTTTTGAATCTTCGATGGAAAGTGGTGCAGAAAATCTCCGATATACTAATCTTATCCAAGAACCATTTCAGATAGAATGAGTATCTTCAATCGAAATACCGATTCAATCAATAACAATTGACCTCGATAATATTCCATGATACGATGGTCCAGTGCTCACAAACGACGATGGTGACATACCTATCGATGATAAGGAATGGGACACTGAAAATGATGATAGTGACGAAAGTGAAAGTTATTATAGTTCGGATGAAGATTAAGGCAATATATTTGTAACTTTTTTTTGTAAAACACATGAAATGGTTAAAGCATTATATAGAGTCATGGAAAAAATGGTATGAATGATTCCTATTTTATATGTGAATTACTTTGTAAATAAATTTGGTATGTTTGTATTTTATAATAAATTGTAAACAAAATAAAAAAATTTAAAAAAACCATTTAAAAACATAATTGCATGACACATAACAATTTTTGGTCACGCAAGCCAGGCCTGGCAATTCCTAACATGACCTGATAACCCGACACGACAAGCAAAATATTAATTTAATAATTTTATAACCCTAAAAGAAATTATTATAATAATTATATATATTAATTTAACAATTTTATACCCCTAAAAATTATATATATATATATATATATATATATATATATATATATATATATATATTAAATTAAATTTAAAAAATTGGTGACCATTGGATCGGCTTAAATATACATACCATTCAACTTCTTCAGTGTTATACGTACAAAATAAATAAATTTAAATATACTAAACTAATGGATACCACAAAATCATATGTTATACTTAATGAAAGTATAAATAAACTCGAAGTGTTAGTGAATCTATCTTTTTGATGGGATACGCATTGTACGAAACTAATTTCAACGATCCAACCATCAAAGTTGTTTGTATATGGTTCAAGATCGCATAGCCAAAAATTGCAGAAAACAAACATTCAGAGATCAAGTAACGGTACAAAACTTTTTGATGGTTAGAAACGAAAAATCACGATTTAACGGTTATTTTAACTCCGATTTTGATGATTTTTTTACAGCTACACTCTTTGACCCTATATGAATACAATGAATGAATTCGATCTTCAATTTCAATTATTTACACTAATGGATACCACAAAATCTTATGTTATACTTAATGAAAGTATAAATAAACCCTAAGTGTTAGTGAATCTATCTTTTTTATGGGATACGTATTGTACGAAACTAATTCCAACGATCCAACTATCAAACTTGTTTGTATATGGTTCTAGATCGCATATGCCAAAAATCGCAGAAAACAAACATTCAGAGATCAAGTAACGGGATAAAAATTTTCGACGGTTATAAACAAAAAATCACGATTTAACAGTTATTTTAAATTTACACGGGAATATTGCACGAAGAATACATATATTTCGTCCCACAAAGTGTATTTGCACAACGAAATATATTTATTTGTCGCGCAAGTGTCTGAAATTTCAATTAAGGCGTTTTTTTTTTCTAGGAAATTTTAAAAAACTTGCACGATGATTGTTTAGCCTCGCGAGACAAAGACTATGTCGCGCAAAATTCTATATTTTAACCCCCCCCTCCTTCTTCCCCTCACTTCCCTCTTCTTCCTTTTTCCCTGCGCGATACCCTCTTTCTTATTCCTCTGTATCTTTCTCTCTACGTACATACAAAGAAGTCTTGGTGTTTCTCAAGTTCTTGTTTTTCCTTATCCTTTCTTTCTTAGCCCAAATGCCTAGCCTTACATTACAACCATTTCAAAGACCTAACGGATTTATAAGGAAGTCTAGCTTATTTGGTGAAGGTTGATACCTATGTTCTTAGTATTCGATTTCTTTCATGAGATCTATTTTCAGAAATTGCTGTTTTTCAATGTTGATCATATGTGATTATATATTGATTCCTTTTGCATAAAATCATCACATATGCTTGTTAAGAGTGAAAGCTTAGGTTATGTGAGAAAATTGAGTGATATCTAGTGAGGCTTAGAGTCGAGGCGAATTTCTACACACGCCAAGTCTGGTTGTTTTTAAGCCCGAGTGCTTGGGATGTTGGCTACATACTTTCCATCGTGATGCATTGACTTATAAGGGCATAACTTTAGTTTTGGAAGTGTGATTGGCATGCATTGGTTTTCATTAATTGATGGAAGTGATAACTGTAACACCTTTGCTTTTCAGTAAAGCGTTTGTGGGTAGCGTAACTGGTAAACCCTTAGAAGACACGACTCCTCCGACTAGGGACACCTATGGGTTTAAAGGCTTGTTGCACATGCTCAGTGAAATTGTTTCGCCAGGGAAAGTGGGCTTAGTTAGACTTGTTTTAGTCAATTTCTTATTTTTGTTTTATGTTTTGTTAGGATGATATTCTACACATATTTTGTACCCTTTTTGTCTATTATGTAGTCATGATCATGTATTAAATTGTTGAGTTTAATGCACTTTGTGTATGTATTGTAGGAACTACAGTTTCGAAAACAAGAGATGGGATTAAACGCCTAAATACAAGAAAACTTGATGATTGCCAAGTTAGACCATGGTATTATTTTCGGCTGGAAAAATAAGAGAGTTGGACCGGTCAAAGCTTTAATTAGTTGGCCCAATGGAATGGACTTATGAAAGATAGTCCAAGGAAGCTGAGGTAGAAATAAAAGAAGAGGTGGAGGATTTTAAAGAAAGGCAGACTAGTGGAAAATATAAAAAGGAGGATTGAGAGCCGAATTGGGGTGTGCCGCAAGGAGAGAAGGTTACAAATTTTCAGGGCATACACGCACACGAATACAAAATTGGAGTTTTGGGTTTCTTTTATGTCATCGAATTCATCCATGTTTGTCATTAGTTTGATCATGAACTAAGTCCTTTTGCTAGGACTAGGGTGTACTCTTATCATGAACATATAATTCTCGTTATTTTATATTAATCTCAGTTGTTTTCCATGTTGAGTGATTGTTATTGTGCTTTGTTGTTATCAAATAACTGGCTATTATTTGTGTGAAGAACTAAATTGTGACTGACAGGTTGAGTTTAATAGATTGCTTCTCATAACAATTATCATGAATTACATAATTGAGTAGACATATTGTTTATGATTTGCGTAGTATCGTGTAATTATCCATTGCGCGTAGAGGGTTTCAGTTATCTATATTTGTGGCTAGACATAACATGGGTAGATAGTTAGAAACACGGTTGGTATATTCTAACAGGAAATATTGACGAATCAAGAGATAATTGCTAGCAACATGGGAATAATTTGATGTTAATATGAATAATGGGATTAGATGGGATTGAGAATGAGGAACATGATGTGCTAGTGCTTCCATATATTAATCTTTTATACTTCATTCACTTTTACTTCGTGTTCGATCAATTGTTATTTTTACTTTCGTTTCGTTTCTTTGCATATTTGAATTTGTCAACGTAATCCTTCTTTTATTTAAGTTTAGTTTGAAGTCAATCTCAATAGTAAATTTAGGTTAATCCGATCCTTGTTTGAACGACACTTTACTTATCACTATATTACTTGGACGATATTGTACACTTGCAATTATCAACAATAGTGCATGTTCTAATCACGAGGATAAAGTGCAATATCACTTGAACGAGAAAAATACCTGAATGACAGCGGGATGATCTTGCCGTGCAAATCCATCCATCCATTTGCTAAAAGCTTGAATTTCCCGTTCTCCATTTAGATATTCCTGGTCGACTTTGCCTCTCTCTATTACATTGTTTACCTTCACTTTCATGCCTTGGTACATAATCTTGTGCCATGATTCAGAAGAACATGTAATTACTTAATTAATTAGCTCTTAATGTGGTGGGATTGATAATTTCGATTCATAAAGTTAACCCATTTACACAAACCGGAAAAGAAAAAGTATTGAAATGTGTACTCACCTGTCCTATTTTCTCACTTGAATTTATAATTAAAATATAAATGACAAATCAATATAAAACATAAGACATGTAAGTGGCCATAATATACAAGAAAAGGCTAAGTAATCTTGAACTTTACATTGCCCGTGTATAACAGTGTTGGTTGTTTATATATGAAAAAGGATAGGGAACAAAGAAGGTGACAAACAAGTCGTTCCTTCCGTATTAGTTGATGCGTGTTTTATTTTCTGTATAGCTCACATAAATATATTACCCCTTCTTTTGTCTTTGTCCCTATATACCTTATACATATATATCACCCCTCGTCGCTATCCTACTGAATATATATATATATATATATATATATATATATATATATGTGTGTGTGTGTGTGTGTGTGTGTGTGTGTGTACGTAATGTGTTGGGTTTCTATAGCTTTCGAAGCACTCCCTTTAATTTAGAGAAAGTTATTCGACTCTTCTTCAAATAGTTACCTATGCTATGTTTGGATAAGTAGCTAAATGAAATTTATACAGTCCCATCCAAAGTTATCTTCCCTGACACCATATATGGTCTAGGGATGATTAAAAATTAAACATTATAGCTTAAAAGAATATTGTCATATATATATATATATATGTGTGTGTGTGTATGTATGTATGAAATGTAGCTGGACATACTTTTAGCTAATAGTTTCGGAAAATTGATATATATCACTAGAATTTTTTTACCTTTATCTTCTCAGCTTCAGGAGACCGAGAATGATCCGTTTCAAAATAAGCTTCCGGGCAGCGTCCCACTATGTTGTTGTTCCTGCAGAAAGGTAGCCAGTGGCTTGCAAATTTGGCAGCCTCCATGAAAGCAAAGAGAGTCAGAGCTGAGCCGCCATCGTCTGAAACATACACCGACACCTTCTCGGTTGGATAATCATAAGCCATGACCGATAAGGCCGTGTTCACCACGTTCATTGGTGGCTCCTTATAGGGATCAGCTGTGCATATGAACACGTCCAGAGCTGGAAAATCAGGTTCTTGAACAACCCTTTTGAGGTTTTCAGGGAATTCGGTGCGATAAATTGGTTTCATGCGAACAGATTGTGTAGTGGTGTACATGAAAGCTAGAAGAGTGTCCGAGATGAGGAAGGTGAGGGTGATGAAGAAAGAGGTGAGGGTTGTGGAGTGAAGGAGGGAGAGTGTATGGCGATAGAGCAGGGCTAAGATGGCACTAAAGTGAACCACCACAAATACACGGTTCGCGGTGGTTCGACGAGAGGATTTGTGGGTGTGAAGTGGCGGAAGACCATCATGTGTTGTGGTGGACATGGTAGTGCAAGTGGAAACTCTTTGAGTTTGAGCAGGGCCGGTCTAGAGATTTTTGAGGCCCGGGACGACGCTAAAAAATA
Organism: Malus domestica; assembly: GCF_042453785.1. Taxonomy (NCBI): domain Eukaryota; kingdom Viridiplantae; phylum Streptophyta; class Magnoliopsida; order Rosales; family Rosaceae; genus Malus; species Malus domestica. Next base: position 20,400,809 of record NC_091674.1, on the reverse strand, counting down.
TCCCTTAACTACACATAAAAAAATTATTTATTTTCACATAAAAGACATCGATAAAATTATATTTAGAAAAATATTTCAAACTCAATAATTTTGAAACACAGAAAGACTAATTTATTTTGTATCAAGAGAAGGAAACCAAAAAACTCCTGGCTTACAAGTAGATAAATGAGTTTTGTTTTCCATCTGAACTTTTAAAGTGTTTTTGTATAAATCATGAGATTTTTTTCTTATTTACTAACCTTGTCAATATGGGACTAAAAACATAATAATGTTTTCGAGTCTTTAATTGATATGTATAAGTAATGAACGGGTACTAAATTAAACCTTATGATGACACGTCATATGATTTGTAAATTTGTTCTAAAAATTTGGTCTACGCATTACTGTTTGTTGAATATTAGACTTGAATTGGAACGAATATTTAAAAATAGCAACCCATATAGCTACTAGTTAGTAACTAAAAATAAATTAACAACCAAATAAAAATTAGTTAAAATTGAAAAGAATAAACACGCACATAGCATTTCTCACTTAGGACCTCTCGTTAATTTTAAACAACAAAATCATTGCTTTTAATTAAACTTCTTGAGTATTTAACCAAATTTTATAAATTTATACTCTTATGAAAAAAAAAATTGTAAAAATTGGAAAGTAAATAAGCACATGTGGTGTCTTGAACCCAAGACCTTCTCATTAATTTCAAATTACAAAACCATCACTTCTAGTTAAATTCCTTTATCATTAAACCAACCTTTTTTAAAGTTATACTCTTATAAAAACATATTTAAATATATCATCCGAATAATTTTGGTGCCCCCAATTTTTTTGGACCCTGGACGGTCGCCCTACCTGCACTGGGCCTGGGCCGGCCCTGAGTTTGAGGTTCCCTGTATTTTGGAGCTCTTCTAGGTTATAGGCATGGCATTAGGTTTATAGGGTTTCATACAAATGATTAAGGTTTTAGTCCTGGGCCCGTAAATAAAGATCTCGTTGTTTTTTTGGGAGCAGGATTCTCTTCCCTTATCTCACATTCTCTATTTTATTTTTTTTATTATAAAAACATTAATATAAGATGTTAACGTGGCTTAACCGTGATCATTCAAATAGAAAGAGAGGGAAGGTGAGGGAAAAAAGAGAGGAGATAATCCTACTCCGTTTTTTTGGTACTTGGTAAATGGTAATCCGCCAATCTCTATCTACTGTACTTGTATTATTGTTGGGATTTACTGTTGTCCAAACCAATACACATACAATAAAGCATTTCTCTATCAATCGACTAGTTCGTTCTTCCCTTAAATTAATCAATCATGAGGGCAAATCAAAACAATATTAAACGAATTATACTCAAACTTAATTAAGAAATTAGACTTAGCTCAGTGGTGAGAGTCGTTACGGTGATAGGTAAGAATACTCTAGAAATTCAGGTTTAAAATCCTTTTTGGTAAATAAAAAGGTTTATCCAAAATCTACATTGTCAGGATAAAATGTGAGCTCTTGACTTTAAATTGAAAAATTATTATATGGTCTTCGTTCTCTTATTTACATGACCCACACATGCATTTTCGTACGCAAAAATGCATGAGTCACATAGGGCTGAACCTTCAATACCATTTTCTTTGGTTAATTTAGGGTTACATCTCCTGACTTCCAGATAATATCAAATTATATATATATTAAACGCCTAACTTTGTGGTTAATTCCCTTTGTGTCCTTTTTATTGTTCATTCGCCAGTGTTCTTCTGTTTTTGCCCCTTCTTTGTTTCTGTGATCATTATATACAGTGTGATTCCGTCTTTAGCCCTGTTTTAGTCTTTGGTATTTTACTTCATTTCTGGATTCTTCCTTCCCACACCGTTTCAGTCTCTCGACCCTCCTTTTCTCTGGATGCTTCCCACCGTTTCAGACTATCGACCCACTTTTTCTCTACCTGCCTCCTGCTCTCCCCATCTCCCTCCTAGCCTCATCTCCCAATCTCACAACTTATTTTCGTTTTAAACTTAAATCTCATATGAATCTCCTTGGTCTCAAAGGTCTTCTCTCCTCTAAACCCAGAAAAGCTTTAGCCTTCCGACAACACCGACAGCCACAATCTAAGCGGTTTAGCAGCTAATAGGTATGCCTAATTTCGCATTTCATTATTGTTGGGTAGAATTCAAAGGAACCCAGATGGAGAGTTTTAATTTTTATTAGAATTGCATGTTATCCAGATGAAAATTTGAATTTACGAGCTAGGGTTTTTCGATTTTTTTAATTTTGGATTTCAATTTTATTGCTTTTTCGCATATATGATAATGGTTATGATTTTTCTAGCGAATTCTGATTATTTTACTATCTGGGTTTAATGATTTTAGATGGGGATCAAGTATAATACATGTGTAGAGGTTCTTCTTTTAATTGCTATGTGTGTAACAACTTTGTTCAGTTAGCTATCTAATTGTTGATTATCAGTTAGGGTTTTGAGGATCCAAATATCAATTCTTTGTAGGTTTGATTTGTCAAGAGTTTTGTTTTTTTTAATGAAAGAATCAAAATTTACTTTGTTTTGATGCTTCCTATGTTTATTGCTTAGTTTGCAGTTATTTTTTCTTTGGTTTTCATCTACTGATTGGTTTTAGGGATCGAGGATTGGGCTAGCACTCTTCACCATAGGTAGTTTTTAACTTTTTATATGTTTAAGTTTTTTTAATATAAATTTTGAGTGATGTTTCATTCTTAAGCCGTGGTTTTCTTTGCTTTGCAGTTTCAAGTTTCTATTTGCACAAAGAACTTTCAGACAGGGTATAACTTCTTCAGGTGTGTGCTTATATTTCTCAAATTTAGATTTCTCAAATCGCTATTGTTTATTAGATTTTCTTTCGATCTGATTCCAATTGAGTTCGATTTCGAACTTAAATTTATATTCGATTTTGATTTACATATGTCCTAATTTCTTTGAAGAAATTTAGAGATGAAGGTATTCAAGTTGGAGACTTTGAGTTCAGATTTCTTCAAATTCAATAGACTCATTTGTTGCCCCTCTCTCTCTTCTCTTTGTCTCTCTTAATCTCAATACTATTTCTCTCTTAAATTCAATATTATTTATTAGTTGAAGTTGACGCATCTTTTGTACCTCTCGAATGTTGAGGTTCAGATTAATTCTGGAAGGATTCCAATCTGGCAAAAGTCTAAACAACCTTTTATATTTTGGCAGCAAGATCCCTTTGCTTATCAGCATTGTCAAACATGTTTATGATCCTTTCATTTATGTCTTAGACATATTTCTATACAATGAGTCTGTCTGCGGTTGATGAGCCAAATAAAAAAATTAGTACTAGAGTGTGACATAGTTGTATTAATGGATCCCTAATTCTAATAAATTAAAGATTCTCAACCCTAATATGATTTAGGTGCTGTTTCAGATTTTGTGTTTCTCATTTTGGAAGTGATTAATATGTGCTCTGTAATTTTAAAAGTGATTAATAGGTGCTCTGTAAAGGTTCGTCTTATACATCTCTAAATGTAACCCATCTACTCCTTCCAGACCTCCTTAACTTAGAACTTTCCTGTTAGGTAAGTCAATTTCCCAAGGAAACATTTGATGCCTCTGGAGTTAGGTTGGTTCTCTTTTCCAAGCTTCAAATTTTAGTAATCATATCAAAAAATTGAGTTGGTTTTAAATAACTATAGTTATGCTTTTTGCATTCTACTATGCGTACATACATACATATAGAGAAGTTTTGAAAACCAAAAACGAACCAACATAACTGAAAAGGCCTGATCCAATTAATTTCAAATATCCCAAGAATCCACATATCATTGCAAAACCAAATTCATCACTTTTCAAAAAAGCATGGCAAGGGGAGTTTTTAGGATTATCATCTTAATATAGGCCAATGAGATTTGAAGTTGGAATAATTTTGTGGATACACATAATATCTTGATTCCTATTGGTTCTTCATTATGACCTGTGAGACATATATGCTTTAGAAATTTTAAATTTCCTGTTTTATTTTATCTTTGTTACATCAAGATTTTTTTGTTGGATTTGATGGTTAAGGTGAATTGAGTAATTAATCTATAATATGTCTTTTGATTTAATGGTTGTGAAAATATGATGATGTGGTGGTTATTATGATGGAAATGCATGTTAAAAAATTATGAATTTAACATGATTGAATTCCAACTTTCTTAAATTGATGGAATTATATACTCTTAATGTCAAACTTTCTTAACATCAGGTGATCAGTATGAATGGATTTGATATGGGAAGGTTAGCCTCTAAACTAAATCCCATTCCCAAGTGATGTTATGTGACAGAATTTATACCGCACTATGTCTTTAAAGGAAATGTTCATTAATTTATACTCATAGCTGCTGTAATTACATGTTAGTTTTATACTCTCTTTTTTTAAGAACTATGCATAGTAGTTGTTAAATATTATGACATTTGAAAATTCTTAATTCTATGATTGGGATATGATTATTGTGCATTCACTTTATTTAATTACAATTTACAAGTGATGGAAAATTTAAAATTAATTTATGCCACAATTGTTAGGCACTATGTTTCACTAAAATTCAAGATGAAGGTGAAGGCGATATCTGTATCCTTCTACACATGCATTTTGGAAAGTTTGATGATTCGCCTATATTTCGCCAATTGGTATGTTCATTCTAAATTTTTATATTTATTATCGTTATCATATGTTAACATTATGCCATAAAAAGCTGAAATCAACTTTTTTGTTTTGCTAGCTGATCTTATTGTCACATGTTATAATTTCACATTTTTTTTCCTCAATTTACAAATTATGGTTTACCATGGTGTGACTTTTTTTTTTATTTAGTTTTTCCCCGGTGCGGTTGATTTTCTTTTTAAATAAACGCATTTAGTGAAACATTTTTGGCATAATATAGATCAATGGAGGAACAAACCTGACCATTTATCAAGATAGAGAAACTTTTCTCTAAAACACCATCTGACCATTTATGCATTCGTTTTTCAAAGTTAATAATTCTGCAAAATGAGGGTTTATATTTCACTTTTTAAACAGTTTAAATTTTTTTTCACTTTTTAAAAACTGTAGACCAAACTTGTTTAAGCATAATTCAATTGATTGGTTTGAATAAGAATAATTTGTAAAACTTGGATTCATTCAGTATTTAAGGTTTAAGGCCATATATAGCTCAAACCACACATATGTTTTGTTATCTCATCATTATCATACATAATTCAAAACACACATAATATAAAATTTGACATAAACTTTACATGCTTAGTTAATAATGCCTAATGTTTTCGTCTATGCAGTACCTGGTCTGCCAACAGTTTTCAACTACGTAAGTCATTTTATTTAACTTTCTGTAAGTCCTTTTATTGTTCTGATCTTTAGCAAGAGGATCCTTCAACAAATCCAACTATCATTTGTTCACATTAACTTCTATTTTTCCAATTTCTAACAGATAAATGAAAACACACTACCAGAAGAAAGGAGGAACAAAGTGAAGAAACAAACCCATTAGATTAAATAAGTTCAACACTATTTATTTTTTCTTATGCTAGATAGGGTTGTAAATAGATTTATATAAGCACTATGACTTATAATTTATATTTCCAACTTTCTACATGTTTTATATAGTTTCAAAACCCGCAGCACCGCGCGGGCACTCTTGCTAGTAACATCTATATTCCTAAGGAAAAAGAATATAACACATATGCTTTTTTACGAAGAAATTGGCTGAAACTTCTCTAAATTATCTATATGTTTTTGCCCTTTTTTGGTATGATGCATATCACTACTGTATATACAACAACAACTACCAATAATTCGAGGGGTGTTTTGATACAGACGCCTCAGTTTTAAAATTCTTAGCTTTAACATTCATAACTTTTAGACTTTTGATTAAACATTCTTATCTAATTTTTAATAACAAAAATTACATATATTTGGTTTACAAATCAAATGACAAATTAATATCACCTAAATCTTAAAATCTAGGAGATATATTATCCCATAATTCATTTCAAACGACACTTTTCATTACTCAAATAAAAAAGATCATTAAAATTCTAAAAATATAACTAACATCCTATTAAACATAACATACCAATTATGGACATGATATATGAATGTACATATGTATTAAACATAACGTACCAATAACTTGGTACATAATTGGTACATTATATAATCTTATTTTTTGTACGTATTAATATATTGGTACATTACAGATTACTAATTTTGATATGTTATGTGATTCTTTTTTAAGGGTCATAATAACGTACCATGTACGTACCAAAGTTAGGTTAACGCATTGTACCCATGGTACATACTAAAACAAGAATCATATAACATATCAAAATTAGTAATCTGTAATGTACCAAAATATTAATACGTACCAAAACTAAGATTATGTAATGTACCAATTATGTACCAAGCTATCGGTACGTTATGTTTAATACATATATGCATTCATATATCATGTCCATAATTGGTACGTTATGTTTAATAGGATGCTAGTTGTATTTTTAGAATTTTAATGATATTTTTTATTTGAGTAATGAAAAGTGTCGTTTGAAATGAATTATGGGATAATATATCTCCTAGATTTTAGGATTTAGGTGATATTAATTTGTCATTTGATTGGTAAACCAAATATATGTAATTTTTGTTATTAAAAATTAGATAAGAATGTTTGATCAAAAATCTAAAAGCTATGACTGTTAAATCTAATAATTTCAAAACTGAGGTGCCTATATCAAAACACCCCAGTATTTTTGTGTAACTTTTTGTTTTTAAAGAAAGACAATTGGTGGCAAGCCACGGTTATCCATCCCTTCTGGGAGCTGGGAAGCCTCACAGGGGCATTTCATTGTATAACTATCATTTAGGAGTAGCTTCCATCTTTCGTATATGAAAATTAGCTCTCAGCAGACAATTTGAATGACCTATTAAGTTTTTAGTATGAAAATTAGCTCTCAGCCGACAATTTGAATGACCTATTAAGTTTTTAGTTTTTTTGTTAAGGGAAGGATAATAATGAATTAGATGATCAAGCTACACATAAGACTTGGTCATTGGTTTACCAAGGTAGCTTTACTCTCCAAACCCGCACACGATAGTAAAAAAAGAACCAAGACCTCAGGAATTAGCTATCAACTACAAAATTTGGCTACTTCCTTTCCGCTTAGAGCTATTAGAAAGGGTTAACTCCCCTATAGAAAAACCCTTTGTCCACTATTTCTGAAATTTTATTAAATAAAAAAAAGAGTGAAAAAAATAATAAATACAAGCTAGGGGACGAAGCCAAAACCTGCGAAGAAAAGAACAATACATCATCGAAAAAAGGAAACCGGATGAAGAAAGAAAAAAAAAATCCTCGAACTACAATCCCAAACCGAGCCAAGGGAAACTGTTGATAAATCACTGGATGATCAACTCCATAATTAGCTAAGCAATTTGTCACCTGAAGTTGTGATACACATTAATTTGAGAAGCGGAAGCCAGGCATGCCAGCAAAGTTAGAAAACAAAGCAACATGAATTACCAACTTAGGAGAATCATGCCAAACTAAATTAGGAAAAGATAGGCCTATGTTAGCAAAGTTATTTGCAACAACATTTCCCTCTCGAAGGATGTGTGAACAACAAAAATTCATCTCACGAATGCGGGCCAAAAAAGTAAACGGGTGCGAAGAAGTCAAGGAGGATCAAATCATCTAAACCTAGAATATAAGCAACACTAGAAGAGTCACTTTCCCAACAAAGACACGCCAACCCCTTTGATAAGCAAATTTTACACTAATAATAATTGTATAAAGTGCAGCAAAAGAAAGAATTGTGATGACCAATACCATGACAAAAACCACCAAGAAACTGACCACGACAATCTCTAAAACGCCCCAAAAGCAGCAAGATCAAGATTTTCTTTCGATAAACCATATGTATTAAGTTTAATCCAAGGATACCAAGGAGGAGAACATAACAAGGGAAAAATAGTAGAGGCCTTGGGAAAAATATGTTGAATCCCTAAGAAGAAATGATACGAGTATCTAAAACTTGAGAGTATCTTGTAATAAACCTCGCGCAGTGGACAAGGTTTGAAATAATGGACATGCAAAGACGATGGAAATAGATTGAATGAACCTAAAATTAAACTTATTTCAAGCTTTCTAAATAGCCGAAATAGTAAAAAAATTCGCAAAGACTCAAAGATTGATCAACTGAAGGGAAAAGCGATTACGCACAAAACCATCCCAAAAAATTGCCAAAGAATTTGAAACAAGCAAAGATGTACCAAATTAATACGCTAACCACTTGCAAAGTTGCTTAGAAAACTGGCAGCTGGAAAAAAAAGATGAGCAGTACATTCCTCATAAACATGACAAAGACAACAAATGGATGCCGAGGAAGTATCAGGTCGTTGCATTGTAACCTCACTAGGAAGTTTATCATGAAAAAAACGCCGAGTCAAATATAGTCTAGACAGAATGAAATACTACTAAATAACTTTTGCCCAAGCACAATCACTATGTCTCGTTCAAATTAGATCATAATCAAAAGATAAGGAAAAACTCCCAAAAAGAAATGGCTTCCCAAATCAATTTGTCATCGGTCGTTGTCAAGGGTACAAGATGATGGAAAATTTCATGAGCTTGAAAAATCTATAATGACCGACTCTGAGCTTGAATAACCTTTGAAACCTTTGAAACCCGATGAAGAATTGTAAAAGAAATTACCAATAATGAAGGGCTAATAATCAACTTGTTCACCCATTTATCAAACTAAAAACAAATTGGCCTTCCATCTCCAATAATCCAACGACTATTGATATTTAGAACAAGTAAAGCACCTTCAAACCACACTGCACAGATGATTGCAGATAGACATCTTGTTTTGCAAGGCGCGAGAGGAAAATTTTGGCAGGCAAAAGAACCTCACGAAGAAGAAGATTGCCAAGTAACCCTAGCCAAAATTGAGCAAAGCCGTCAAGTTAGCACTTTTAGAGAAAATGTTTTTGGATTCCAAAAGCACTTGAAGTGCTTTTTGCAAGAAGCACCAATTGTGTGCTTTTTCCAGTAAGCACTTTAAGTGTTTTTCACAGATTTACTTGTATTTTTACTAAGGATTGATTCCAAAAACATTTTCACCAAAAGCGCTTTCAGTTATTTAAAAAGTATATCCAAACGAGCTCCAAATCTCCAGGCCAAATAAAGTTTCGTAAAGCAAAAGAGATGCTTCAAAAGGCAAGCCAACCACTAATATACTGAGAAATTATGCAAAACTAAACTTTAATAAACTGACTACACTAATTAAACTCGTCCAGCAATAGAAAGAAGTTTTTCTTTCCGACCCAAGAGACGGGCTTTAGTCTTATCAACCAAAGATTAAAAGTGAATTCTCCTTGGCTTACCATGAAAAATTAGGACACTAAGATACGTGAAGGGAGCAACACCCAAATGAAGCCCAAAATGTCTCGAGTCAAAAGTCATATGATGAGAAGAGGTGAACCCAAGATAAAAAGTGCTCTTATGTGCATTAATAAATTGTCCAAAAGCACGACCATACTTGTCAAAGAAATCCCGCAAAGACCAAAAGGATCGAACATTCCCACAAGAGAAAATAAATAGGTCATCAGCGCTTAACACATGAGTGGGAGGGCAACAACCCTGCAAAGTTGAGATAGAAGTAATCCGCCTAGTAGAGTAAAGCAAATTTAAACCTCGGCTAAGAGCTTATCTTGAACAGAAAGTTTGCAACTACAAGTGGTCGTACTAAGTGATAGTGGCAGGCACCTCGAATTTACGGATAAGCCCCACAAAGTTACAATTAGCATTTAGATATAACCATCTGCTTAAAGAAATCTTGTACAAAAGTAATATTAGCCAATTCAACGATATCCCAACATGACTAATAGAAGGAACCAGAAAAACCATTAGGTCTGGGAAATGATCCATGAAAAAAAGAGCATTTCTAATTTCATCAACTGAAGTCAAACAAGAAATAGTATAATTTTCATCTTCACCAACTATAGTAACACCATAAACATCCTCAATTCCACTCGGAGTGAAGGGAGAATTATATAAGGAACGATAAAAGTTTACCACATGATCAGTAATCGCAACAAGATAAGAGAACACACTATCACCATCTAAAAGAGTAGTATTCTAGAAGAAGAATTCCTACATCACGCATAAGCATGGAAAAAAGTATGTTACGATCACCTTTAATAAGCCATAACTCGAGAATCAAGGACAACCATCTTGGCCACAACTTCCTTACAAATCTCTTTTGAGAGTTCAATTAGAATAGACAATATTTAAGTTTTTCCGTAGCAATAGTGACATTTCTATGGATATGACAAAATACATTAGGATTCCAATATTGAAGACAACGCTTAAGAATTTTAAGCTTGTGCGACAAAATAAACATAGGACACCCGTGAGCAATACTTGATTGCCAGCCCTTAGTCCTCACATCAGTGAAACCAGAATGTAAAGGTCACATGGACTGAAATAAAAAAGGTCGGCGTCCCCCAGGTATAGCATCAAAGGCCGAAAAAACAAGACAATTGTGATCTGAGACAACTCTTAGCAAAGCAGAATAACTAGTAAGATTCTAAAAGATGCTAAGCGCGCTAGTCAAATGGTGGGTTGGGACCTAGCGCCTAGACGGGAACCTATGTGGACGCCTAGCAAAACTAGGTAGATTTGAGTAAATTAATTATATAGTATATAAATTAGTTAAATTTAAACATTAAATAATATGTTATTTAAAGAAAAGAAAAAGGTATATATACATATGCAATATTAGAGTTTTAGGTACATAAGAATATATTATGGATTTTATAGTATAGTCTTAAAATTAAAAAGAATAATAAAACATTACAAAAAATAATAATAAATAAAAATTGATGTTGCGTTCAGAGAGGAAAGAAATAGAAGTAGTAAAAATGGAAATGGTGGGGACCATGGCAAAAGAGAGCGTGCAGCTATGAAACAGTGGAAAATTTTTAAAGGAAACTGTGGGATTAAAAAGATGGTTGGGACTAGCTCGGGTCATCTTCTTTCTCGCGTAACCCCAACTCTACAACAACAACAAAATTTAAATTCTGGCGTTATAACATTTGCCAGCCTAGCCCTTTCCAACCCCGTCCAAACCTGCATAGCTCCATCTAGTCTCACCTAATCCCGCCTAATATGCTTTCCAATTTTGTGGCTGCTTAAAATTTTCAAGACGCATTTATATGTGACCACGAACATCCCAATTATTAGTGCAAGTATACAAAGAACCAAAAGTGTCCATATGAGTAAAATCTCATAGCTCAGTAGTATTATGAAAAGGGATATTTTGGATGCGGTCCTTAATCCTTAACATTCTTTGACTAAAATCTTAATAGTATTCAAAGTTTGATCAAAGTCCCTTGACCTTGTACACCTCATTATATTACAATTAATGTTTATATTGTTATAGTTTTGACATTAATTGTTTGATATTTTATGAGATTTATAATCCTATAAATTTAAAATACCTCATTATAATACTATTAGAAACGGTTACAATAAAAAATTTCAAACATTTGATTGAATAAATGGATAAAAACTATGTAAAAATAAGAAATAATAAATGGCAAAAGAATGTATCCTTAGTGTTAAAAAAAATTGGTACATTCCACATATAACAAAGTGGTACATTAATAAAGAAGAATGGGTACATTATAAATAAATTAGGCTGCAAATAAAAGATTAAAAAATATGAGTACAAATGAATTTTTGAAAAAATATATGCGCTAAAAGAAATTAATACATGGGTACAAAATAAAACTAAAAAGAAAATACTACAAATTTAAAAAAATGTTGCAAATTAAAAGTGGGTACAAACTAAAAATATAAATATATGATACAAAGTTTAGGCATAAAACATAAATATACCGTATGTAATTTTTCTATCATTGATTAAATATACAATGTCACGTGACAGTATACATATGGGTACAAACACAAATAAAACTTTAAAAAATATGGGCACAAAAAGAAACTAATATATGGGTACAAATTAAAAATGAAAAAAAAATTTGGTACAAATTAAAAATAGGTACAAACTAAAAATAAAAATATATGATAGAAAATTAACCATAAATATAAATATAATAATTGTAACATTTTTAACACTAAAGGAATATATTTAAAAATAAAAATATGTTATTATTCAAATAATTAATGATGTTATCCCAAGGACCTTGATAAAAAATTGAAAATAAATAGGATTTTAATCAATGGAGTAGTAAAAAGAAGAATGTGAATCTAATTTCTTCTTATAAAAATCTTCACATATGAGCTCAAAGGATAGCATTAAAATCACCAATTGTCATCTAGGGTATAGTAGTATGAGAGCGAACTTTTCCAAAAGATCACACCACAAGTCGCGACGACGACTAGAAGTAGTAACCGCATAAACAATAATGAAATGAGAAAGGACACCACAAAAAAAAAAAAAAAAAAAAAAAAAAAAAAAAAAAAAAGCCTGAGGCCAACTCCAAACCTGGGCTAAAAACCAAATTTTTAGCCCAAAATTCCCCCAAACACCCCCAACCCAAGCTAAAATATTGGGCTAAAAGGGGAATGCTAAAGTTGGGCCAAATCCCCCCCCCCCCAAACGTGTGGACTCGCCCCGTTTTGGGCCACTCTCGGCCCGCCAACTCGCGCACGCGCCCCACTCGGGCAAGTTGCAACCGAAGCCCGACAGGAAGGGGGCCCAGCGTCAGGGCCTTGTCGGCCACTCACCCGAGCCCAACGACTCTTTTCAAAATCGAACGACCAGCATTTAAGGACCGTTGGTTAATCCAACGGTCCAGATTCAAATTTCATTTTTAAAAAATATGTTATTTTAAAATACATTGAATCCAACGGTTGAGATTGAATATAATCAAATCTAACAGTAAAAAAAAAGATCTAACGGCCCAAATTTAAATCCAACGGCTAAAATAATTAAAAAAAGTTATTTAACTCAAAATTCACCAAAAAACTCTATAAATACCTATGTATTTGTTCAAACATCCACACAAAACTCAATTTTCTCGTATAATTCTTCCAATTTATCTTTCTACCATTTCTTTCCATTTCCAAATTGTTCAACATGGCAAGAGAGCATGTTAGAGGTCGTAATTGGACCTGTGAGGAAGATGTTGCTTTATGCTTGGCATGGGTTTCTGTTAGCGAAGATGGTGTAGTTGGCACAAATCAAAATAAAAAGGTTTTGTGGAATAAAATCATTGCAAAGTTTCAAGAAAACTGCAACGGCGGAGGGCGGGACGGTGGTGGTGTTTATGATCGGTGGAAGACTATCAACAAAGCATGCACTTTATGAAAGGGAAGCTTGGAGAGAGTCATGGTTGACATGCCTAGTGGAAGGAGCGCCATAGAAATTGTGAGTTTTTTTCTTGATATTTTATTTGTCATGTACATAATATTATTTTGCAACTAATTATTTTTATGTATTTTTTGCATAGGGTGACAAAGCAATGGAAATTTACAGGACAAGAGTAACACCAAAAAATCAAGTTTTTAAGTCCCAACATGCTTGGGACGTCCTCAAGGATTGTCCGAGGTGGGCAACTGATGCAGACCAACAATGGGGAAGATTATTTCAACGTGAAGCTGCATCGAGAAATGAAGGTGTCGATGAAATGACCCCATCTCCTTCTTTACCAAGGCCCCCAGGAAGAGATAAGTAAAAGGAAGCAAAGAGAAAAGGGAAGTCCCAAGATTCGACGAGTGGAGACTTTGCTACCGGAATTGCAAAATTGCACGAAACTCATAGCGCTCGCCAAGAAGAAGCAGCCCAAATGCGTTTGCAAATGAAGGAAATCTCGGATATGAAGGAAAATAGGTTTGAAATTGAATTCATGATGAAGGACCTCAGTAAATACACTCCAGAGAGGACGAAGTTCTTACGTGATAAGCAAAAGGAAATTATGCGAAAGTCTACCTCAAGGAGTATGTTTCAAGATGATGAATCCTCTAAACCCTATATCCCAACATTTCAACGAAGTCTATCACCAAGTGAAGATGGTGGATATGATCGTTAAGTTTATGTAGTGTATGAATTATGTGTTTTATTAATTAAGTTTATTAATTGTTGTTTGTATTAAGTTTATGTTGTTTATTATGTGGTTTATGTACTTTATTAAATTTATGTCTTATTAATTATTGTTTCTATTTAATCTAGATGTCTTCAATAATTATTGTACTTATTATTCCACACTTTGTGAAAAATTTAATGATTTTTCAATATTTATCGGAATTTAAATTTTTTTAGATTAAAATGTTCATAAAATTAATTTACAATAGTCTACATATTTATTTTTAAAAAAAAAATTTGATTTAAGAAAAAAATTAACCTAAGTTCATTCTTTAATAATTCCTGGCTAAAATTTTAGGCCAGAAGGGTTGAAGCAGAAAAGATGTTTCTGGGCTAAAAGCCAAATTTTCCGAGCTAAAAAATTTGGCTTTTAGCCCAAGGGTTGGAGATGGTTTGAAAAGTAATATGTTGGTCTACAGAAGAAATCATGGAAGAAGCAACGATTCGTAGAATACAAAACCTAAGTATTAGTCAGCAAGTTACCTCTATTATTAACGGTAATTAAACGAAGACCCAAAGAATCCTAATACATAGGAGAAATAGAATCAAAAGTAACCATAAGTTCAAAAATGCAAACCAGATCTAAATGATGAGAAAGCAAGCATTGGAAAGCTTCATACGTGCATTAGAATTACAAATACCATGAAAATTTCAGTAAAGTAGCTTCATTTTGAAGTAGAAATAACTTGTCTTTCTGCTTTTGGTGATACAAGTTCCTCTAGTCTAGTAACGTCAACTTTCTACTTCTTTTTTTTTTTTTTTTTTTTTTTTTTTTTTGAAGAAACTGATTTCATTCAAAACCAGGGCCAAAGCCAAAGAGAACAGGAAGCCCACACAGAGGAGCAACAAAGGAAACAACAGACACAAAGCAGAGGAGGAGGGTACAAACACCAACAGACGCTGCCCCAAGAGCTAGACGTCGCCTCCTCCACTGCAGGGAACCAAAAAGGAATGTTAAGGGGGGCAAGGAAGCCCATCTTTGTTCAAAACATGCACCAACGAAGATGGAGGAGTGTTAATCCAGGTTAGACCGCACATCTCCGTATTTCTTCTCGACGCCAAACAGTGCGCCGTCATGTTGGCCGATCTCTTAACCCAAGACCAGCGGCAACATTGGAAGGATTCCGCAATCCGACGAATCTTTGCCCGAATGGGAAAAGCCTCCCAACTGCCAGAAGAAGTCGCCTTCTCCAGAATAGAAATATTCTCCTTCGAATCCGATTCCAAAATTACCTGAGGCAATCCCAACGAAACAGCCACTTCACAACCACAGAGAATTGCATAAGCCTCCGCCGCTTCAGCATTAGCTGCCAAAATTTCCATCCTCCGAGCCGCCACAAAGCAGCCCTCATGGTCCCGAATAACCACTCCAGCAAACCCCCTTTTTGATAACATTGTCCAACTGGCATCCACATTCACTTTCCAGAAAGGGGCATACGGAGGGGACCAACGATCCAAAGAGGGAGAAACAGGAGGAGAGGACCGGACAAGACCCATAGGCGCACAAGAGGCCTCCAAAAAAGATCCAACAGAGTTTGAAATAGCCAAAATGAGCTGCTGAGGTGATGGTTTCTTTTGATTGAAAATAAGAGCACACCTGGCCTTCCAAATATGCCAGCAAGTAAACGCTGCATAGGACAGGAGCCGCATTATTTCATCCTTAGACCCCAACTGGGCCTCGAAGAAAGAAGCCAGCCAAGCAGCCAAAGAAGAAAAGCTTTCCCTGTTCACCCTATAGCTTAAGCTGCCACCAAACCAAATGGGCTCAACCCACGGGCACAAAAAGAACAAGTGTTCCACAGATTCCTCTTGAGCATGGCAAATAGGGCAAAGTGGGGAAGGGGAGCAGCGACGGATAAACAGCACATCCATGGTAGCAAGGGCACGATGTAACGCCCTCCACATAAAATTACGAATCTTAGGAGGAGTCGCCAATTTCCATATAGCTTTCCAAACCTTAGAATGAATTAAGTAGGAGGAGGAGGTGCCGCGACCAGTAAAGGGCATCGAGCAAGCTTTCTTCCAGTGATATCCTGACTTCACAGTATAAATCCCATTTCTAGTACCCGGCCAAACAAGCCGATCCTCCAATAATGGGTCACCAATACAAGTATCCAGGATTGCGGAAAAGTCCTCAGGAGAAATGAAAGGCTGAAGGAAGTCCAGGTCCCAAGTACCCGAAGAGTCACTGATGAGAGTACCCACTCTCAGATTCCTGGACACCGGAACCGCTGAAATCGGCAATGGATGTCCCTCAGGGATAGAGGGAATCCACATGTCCATCCACACACGGGTCGTTCTACCATTCATTATTTGCCAATGGGCTCCCTGCAAGAGAACTTCGCGACCAACAAGTAAACTGGACCAGCCCCAGGACGCCCTTCCCCCACGAATAGCATCAAGAAAAGAACCGTTAGGGAAATATCTAGCCTTGAGGATTTTTGCCCACAATGAATCGGGATCCTGAATAAGACGCCAACATTGCTTAGCAAGTAGAGCATCATTGAATTCCTTAAAACCTCTAAAGCCCATCCCCCCTGCTTGCTTAGGGAGTCCCAACAAATCCTTGGAGACCCAATGAATTCTCTTTTCCCCACCTTTCTGACCCCACCAGAAAGCAGCAATTAAAGAATCCATCTCTGAACATAAAGTTGCCGGAAATTTAAAAAAATTCATAGGGTAAGCGGGGATGGCTTGAAGCACAGCCTTAATCATCACTTCTTTTCCGGCTTGTGAGAGCGTATTCTGCTTCCAGTCTTGAATTTTCTCCAAAATCCTCCCTTTAACAAAAGCCAGGCTTTGTTTTTTTGAACGGCCCCAGGATGAAGGAAGGCCAAGATACAGTCCGGGGTTCTCCGCAGATGGCATTCCCATCACAGTGCAAAGCTCAGCAGAGAGGCTATTGGGAACATTTGCACCAAAGAACATACAGGATTTCTGAACATTCACCTGTTAACCAGACGCCAAACAGTAGTTGCTAATAAGCCTATTCAGAGTACTACAATTCTGTTGATCAGCCTTGAGGAAAAGAAGGGTGTCATCCGCGAAAAACAAATGGGAAATAATCGGACATCCGGCATGCAGAGAGATGCCAATGAGTTGCCGCCTGTCAACCGCCATTTGGAGAAGTCTGGAGAAAACATCACTAACAAGGATGAATAGGTACGGAGATAAAGGATCACCCTGACGGATACCCCGTGATGGAGTAAACTTCCTCCCTGGTTGACCATTAAGAATCACCGCAAAGTCAACAGTTTTTACACACCCCATCACTAAGTTCCTCCAAAGAGAACAGAAACCCATCCTTTCCATCACCGCCTCCAAGAAATCCCATTCAACTCGATCATACGCTTTGTGCATATCAAGCTTAATCCCCATTTCAAACTTATATTTCGCTTTCCTCAAATGCAGAAAATGGAACATCTCATGAGCAATGCCAATGTTATCCTGAATTTGTCTCCCAGAAACGAAAGCACTCTGCATAGGAGAAATCAAATCCGGAAGGATAGGTTTGAGACGATTCGCAAGGACTTTAGAGACAATCTTGTAGGAGTAATTACATAAGCTGATGGGTCGAAATTGCCCCACAGAAACAGGATTCTTAACTTTCGGGACGAGCACAATATAAGTAGAATTGAGACGTTTTGGGGAGCAGGCCCCCTGCATGTAATCCTGCACAATACAGTTAACATCATCAAGAAGAGTATTCCAGAATGTTTGATAGAAAATACCCTGGAACCCGTTAGGACCAGGGGCTTTAAGGCCACCCATTTGGAAGGCAGCTAGTTTAATTTCCTCCACACCGACCGGCCTGGTCAGCTCCTCATTCATCTGATCACTCACCATATGTTGGATGCAGTGCAGAGACTGTCCCCAATCTCTTAGACCCGAGGAGGTGAAAAGATTGATATAATGATCCTCGAAGGTATGGCGAATAGAATCCTGGTTTTCCACCCATCCTTGCCTCCCATCCTGGAGTTTGACTACACAATTTCTTCTCCTGCGTTGCAAAGTGGATTGATGAAAGAAAGCAGTATTCGCATCACCTTCCTGAAGCCACTTCACCCTTGATCGTTGAAGCCAATAGCTTTCCTCAATCTCCCATAGTCTTCCAATGCTCACTGTTAACTCCTGAATTTGCTCAAAGTTTTGATTCCAATTATATTGAAGATCCCCCAACTGATTTAGGAGACAATCGAGCTCGATACCTCTCGACTTGAAGGCATTTCTACTCCAGCAGGATAGTTGGGACCTGCATTGGTGCATCTTCTTTTGCCATCTCGCAATACCGTCTCCTGAATACTGGCGCCTCCAACAACTTTCCACAATCTCTTTACATTTCTCCTCCTTTGCCCAGAACGCTTCAAATCGAAACACTTTCTTCGGTTTATGACCATGAGGCTGACTCTGAATAATGAGGGGGCAGTGATCTGACCCAATAACAGGTTCGTGAATGACCAAGGAGTTTGGCCAACACTCCTGCCACAGCTTGTTTGACAGAACACGATCCAATCTCTCCTCCACGAGCTGCCCATTTCTCATACCTCTCCAAGTAAACGGAGGTCCCTTAAATTCCATATCCATTAACTCCGAAGAGTTAAGGAACTCCTCCAGAAACCACGGCCTATTATAGTTCAGATCCGCCCCCCCCGATTTCTCATAATCCCAGAGTATCTCATTGAAGTCCCCACCGCAAAGCCAGGGAATGTTGGATGGTTTAAACCAGGTATGCATCCACCCCCAGAAAGCTTCCTTCTCAGCCCGATATGAAGTACCATACACCCACGTAACACGCGTCCAACCCTCAGAGTCCACAAGCTTAAACCGAGCATCAATACTGTACTTAGAAGAGAACCCCACTTCCACATCTACCGATTCGTCCCACCACATACTTAACCCCCCAGCTCTCCCGATTGGTGAGACATGAAAGCCCTTCGAAAACCCCAAACGCCTACGAACGCCATCAACTCTATGATCTTTCATTTTGGTTTCAGAGAGAAAGATCATAGCGGGTCTGTGTTTTCTGATTAGCCCATAAAGGGCCCGAACTACCGTGTCCGACCCGAGACCACGGCAGTTCCAAGTAAGTGTATCATGGTACTTCTGCGGCTGTTGAGGGCCAGCCGCCACCACCCTGCGAACCTTCGCCGTTCGTTCCTACAATCAGAATAAAGTCCTCCTGCTCCGAAGTGACTTCAAGTCGTTCCTGCAAGTTTAAGGGGACTGCCTGTGACGCATCTGTTATGGAACTGGATTGTCCCTTCT
This sequence comes from Malus domestica, assembly GCF_042453785.1. NCBI lineage: Eukaryota > Viridiplantae > Streptophyta > Magnoliopsida > Rosales > Rosaceae > Malus > Malus domestica. The sequence continues at coordinate 20,381,425 of NC_091674.1, read as the reverse complement.
CCAAGCCGCTTGTCCTCTGAGGTAAAATGTCTCATGCCTGCTTTGTTTTCTTGTGTGAATAAGGACCAATCTCCATAAACTCCCGCTTTGATCCTCTTTTGTTGCTGTTCACCTCATTCACAACAGTGTACACCATATTTGGAATAACCAGTTGTATGCTATTTCGCCCTGGGTCGGGACGACTAGGCCCATCACTCGCAATTATCTCTTGAATTCTCGTCGCCTGGGGGAACTGACTTGGGCTTGGAAAATGGACCAAATGTGTTGACTGAGGGCCCAAATGGCCTAAATCCACAACCAACAACAACAACAACAACAACAACAAAGCCTTTTCCCACTAAGTGGGGTCGGCTATATGAATCCTAGAACGCCATTGCGCTCGGTTTTGTGTCATGTCCTCCGTTAGATCCAAGTACTCTAAGTCTTTTCTTAGAGTCTCTTCCAAAGTTGTCCTAGGTCTTCCTCTACCCCTTCGGCCCTGAACCTCTGTCCCGTAGTCACATCTTCGAACCGGAGCGTCAGTCGGCCTTCTTTGCACATGTTCAAAATCACCGGAGCCGATTTTCTCTCATATTTCCTACAATTTCGGCTACTCCTACTTTACCTCGGATATCCTCATTCCCAATCTTATCCTTTCTCGTGTTCCCACACATCCCACGAAGCATCCTCATCTCCGCTACACCCATTTTGTGTACGTGTTGATGCTTCACCACCCAACATTCTGTGCCATACAACATCGCTAGCCTTATTGCCGTCCTATAAAATTTTCCCTTGAGCTTCAGTGGCCTACGACGGTCACACAACACGCCGGATGCACTATTTCCATCCAGCTCGTATTCTATGGTTGGGATCTCCATCTAATTCTCCGTTCTCTTGCAAGATAGATCCTAGGTAGCGAAAACGATCGTTTTTTGTGATCTTCGCTAGATTGCGCCGGTCATTAGTATGGATAAGTATATAAATGGATAGAGATAGGAAAGCAAACACAAGATGTACGTGGTTCACCCAGATTGGCTACGTCCACGGAATAGAAGAGTTCTCATTAATTGTGAAGGGTTTACACAAGTACATAGGTTCAAGCTCTCATTTAGTGAGTACAAGTGAATGATTTAGTACAAATGACATTAGGAAATATTGTGGGAGAATGATCTCGTAATCACGAAACTTCTAAGTATCGGAGTGTGGTGTCGTCTTGACTTGCCTTATCTGTCTCATAGGTAGATGTGGCATCTTCTCTGGAAGTACTCTTCCTCCATCCAGGGGTGGTATCTTTAACTGGTGGAGATGCACAAGGTAATGTATCAATTTCACTTGAAGCTTACTTGTAGTTTCAGGCTTGGTCAAGCGCGATACAAACCATGTAGTAGGAGTCCCCGAAGTCGCCGAGCTAGGGGGTCTGCTGAAAGAGGTGACAGACAAGGTAAGCAATCAGAGCTCCGACTGATTGTTCACCTTCTCCCCATCTTGCAGCAGCATGAAGGATAAAGAGAAGAAAAATGAGAAGAGATGATATGAGATACTTTTGCTTTTGAAGAAGTAACTTTCCACAGGCTTATTCTTGAACTGAGCTGGAGGGTTTTCTGGTTTCCTCCAGAGTATAAGGCCGACTGAAGAATTTGAGGGTCAAAACAAGTCCATCAAATCTAGAGTACGTTCCACCCTGCTGATATGGGATACTTTTGCTTTTGACAGAGTAATGAATGTATCGGCACGTGTGCTGTTACGCTTGTCTCCACATGCTTCCTTGTATCCTTCGCACTTGCCCTATCTGTTCCTCAAGCAGATGCGGAATCTTCCCTGGAAACATAAGATGTTGAAGATGAGTACTCGAGAGCAATGCCAGGTAAGTAATCAGGTAAGGGGTTCCAGGAAGTCAGTTCCTGGCTGGAAGCTTGATTCCAAGTGCTGACTGATTGCTCTCTTTCTCCTTGTCTTGCAGGTAAAAACAAGGCCAAAAGAAAAGACAGGGAAAAAGCATGATATGGGATACTCTTGCTTTTAACCCTGATGATATGAGATATTCTTGCTCTAGTATAGCTTGTTTGCAGAGGTATTATCGGGGGGAAAGAAAGCTGAATATTTCGAAAGGCTTCGTTGGGAGTGCCCTCTCAGATATGATGAAGGGTTGAGCATTTTTGCAGGTCTGCATGTCCGTTGGGGATGGAGGTCGACATATATAGGAGTCTCCCTAACAACAAGTAGTAATGCTATTCCTTTACCCTGCTTGGTCATAGCACGGTAGTGGGAGCTACCAGTTTCACATGTTTTAACTCTGTCAGAGCACTTTGAAAAAGTGGTCTGTGGTATCTGGCTCTCGAGATTCGGAGAACAATGCCTCTTCGATTTTTGAGAAAGCAATCATGCTGGGGGTATGACTCTCGAGATTCGGAGAGCAGTGTCTCTTCGATTTTTGAGGAAGTAATCATGTTGGGAGTCTGGCTCTCGAGATTCGGAGGGCGGTGCCTCTTCGATTTTGGAGCAAGCAATCTTGTTGGGAGTGTTGTCTCGAATGTGAGTAAAGGTTGAGCATGTTTGCTAGTCTACCTTGCCACGAAGCACAAAGGTTGACACACAGGGACTTTCCAATTATCCAGCAATGGTACTGTTCCTTTACCCTCTCTTCGATTTTGAGAAAGTAGTCATGTTGGGAGTCTGGCTCTCGAGATTCGGAGGACGGTGCCTCTTCGATTTTGGAGCAAGCAATCTTATTGGGAGTGTTTTCTCGAATGTGAGTAAAGGTTGGGCATGTTTGCTAGTCTACCTTGCCACGAAGCACAGAGGTTGACACACAGGGACTTTCCAATTATCCAGCAGTGGTACTGTTCCTTTACAGTTGTGGGTAATAATATGGTAGCTAGACCTTCAAAATTTATGTGTCTAAACTTTTGTTAGTGCTGTTTCTTTGCTATTCTTTTACCTTTCTTGGTCAGAGCGATGTAGTGGGAGCTGCAAGCTTCACGTGCTCAACTTTGGCAAAGTTATTTGTGGTACCCATGAGCTATTGTTGCGTGTGGGAAGTGGGTGATTGAACAGTAAGATTCATGTGCTTTCTACTTCACCAGAAGTCTTCGACAGAATGCCCATAATTTCTGCAAAGCTGAGTGTGCGTGTGACAGGTGCTGACAAGGCTAGAAAAGTAGGTGCCTCTTCGATTTCTGAGATCGGCCCTCGTGGTCTCTGAGCAGCCCAGCTTTTGAGAAAGCGAGCGCCTCTTCGATTGATTCGGAGAACGATGCCTCATCGATTTTTGAGAAAGCAATCATGCTGGGGGTCTGGCTCTCGAGATTCGGGGAGCAGTGTCTCTTCGATTTTTGAGAAAGTAATCATGTTGGGAGTCTGGCTCTCGAGATTCGGAGGGCGGAGCCTCTTCGATTTTGGAGCAAGCAATCTTGTTGGGAGTGTTTTCTCGAATGTGAGTAAAGGTTGGGCATGTTTGCTAGTCTACCTTGCCACGAAGCACAGAGGTTGACACACAGGGACTTTCCAATTATCCAGCAATGGTACTGTTCCTTTACCCTCTCTTCGATTTTTAAGAAAGTAGTCATGTTGGGAGTCTGGCTCTCGAGATTCGGAGGACGGTGCCTCTTCGATTTTGGAGCAAGCAATCTTATTGGGAGTGTTTTCTCGAATGTGAGTAAAGGTTGGGCATGTTTGCTAGACTACCTTGCCACGAAGCACAGAGGTTGACACACAGGGACTTTCCAATTATCCAGCAGTGGTACTGTTCCTTTACCCTTGTGGGTAATAATATGGTAGCTAGACCTTCAAAATTTATGGGTCTAAACTTTGTTAGTGCTGTTTCTTTGCTATTCTTTTACCCTTCTTGGTCAGAGCGATGTAGTGGGAGCTGCAAGCTTCACGTGCTCAACTTTGGCAGAGAACTTTGGCAAAGTTATCTGTGGTACCCATGAGCTATTGTTGCGTGTGGGAAGTGGGTGATTGAACAGTAAGATTCATGTGTTTTCTACTTCCCCAGAAGTCTTTGACAGAATGCCCATAATTTCCGCAAAACTGAGTGTGCGTGTGACAGGTGCTGACAAGGCTGGAAAAGGCTGGAAAAGTAGGTGCCTCTTCGATTTCTGAGATCGGCCCTCGTGGTCTCTGGGGAGCCCAGCTTTTGAGAAAGCGAGCGCATCTTCGATTTTTGAGATCGGCCTTCGTGGTCTTTGAGCAGCCCAACTTTTGAGAAAGCAAACGCATCTTCGATTTCTGAGATCAACCTTCGTGATCTCTAAGCAGCCCAGCTTTTGAGAAAGCAAACGCCTCTTCGATTTCTGAGCAGGCGCCTCTTCGATTTCTGAAGCTTCGTCGAGTGCAGATTTTTATAGGGGCTGGCATTAAGTTCCAAAGCACACTTGAATCTCCACCAGTAGAAGCTTCATTCTTGCACTTCTAAGATCTTGATTTGTCCGACCTCTTCTCTCTTCAACACCTATAGTTCATGCAATTTTGTACGTCGCCCTTATTCTTGTAGATAGGCACCAAAGTGCTCATTCGCCACTCATTTGGCATCTTCTTCGTTTTCAAAATCCTATTGAAAAGGTCAGTGAGCCATGTTATACCTGTCTCTCCCAAAAGTTTCCACACTTCGATTGGTATATCGTCTGGGCCTATTGCTTTTTTATGCTTCATCTTCTTCAAAGCTACAACCACTTCTTCCTTCCGGATTCGACGATAAAAAGAGTAGTTTCTACACTCTTCTGAGTTACTCAACTCCCCTAAAGAAGCACTCATTTCATGTCCTTCATTGAAAAGATTATGAAAATAACCTCTCCATCTGTCTTTAACCGCGTTCTCTGTAGCAAGAACCTTTCCATCCTCATCCTTGATGCACCTCACTTGGTTTAGGTCCCTTGTCTTCTTTTCCCTTGCTCTAGATAGTTTATAGATATCCAACTCTCCTTCTTTGGTATCTAGTCGTTTATACATATCGTCGTAAGCCGCTAACTTAGCTTCTCTGACAGCTTTTTTCGCCTCTTGCTTCGCTTTTCTATACCTTTCACCATTTCCATCAGTCCTCTCCTTGTATAAGGCTTTACAACATTCCTTCTTAGCCTTCACCTTTGTTTGTACCTCCTCATTCCACCACCAAGATTCCTTTTGGTGTGGGGCAAAGCCCTTGGACTCTCCTAATACCTCTTTTGCTACTTTTCGGATACAACTAGCCATGGAATCCCACATTTGGCTAGCTTCCCCCTCTCTATCCCACACACATTGGGTGATTACCTTCTCTTTGAAAATGGCTTGTTTTTCTTCTTTTAGATTCCACCATCTAGTCCTTGGGCACTTCCAAGTCTTGTTCTTTTGTCTCACTCTTTTGATATGTACATCCATCACCAACAAGCGATGTTGATTAGCCACGCTCTCTCCTGGTATAACTTTGCAATCCTTACAAGTTATACGATCCCCTTTCCTCATTAGAAAAAAATCTATTTGTGTTTTTGACGACCCACTCTTGTAGGTGATCACATGTTCTTCTCTCTTCTTAAAGAAGGTGTTGGCTAAGAAGAGATCATATGCCATTGCAAAATCCAAGATAGCTTCCCCATCCTCGTTTCTCTCCCCAAAACCATGGCCACCATGAAAACCTCCATAGTTGCCTGTCTCCCTGCCCACGTGTCCATTTAAATCTCCTCCTATAAATAACTTCTCCGTCTGAGCAATTCCTTGCACCAAGTCTCCAAGATCTTCCCAAAATTTCTCCTTCGAACTCGTATCCAACCCTACTTGAGGTGCGTACGCACTAATCACATTGATAAGTTCTTGTCCTATTACAATCTTGATTGCCATGATTCTATCTCCTACCCTCTTGACATCTACAACATCTTGTACCAAGGTCTTGTCCACGATGATGCCAACACCGTTTCTCGTTCTATTTGTGCCCGAATACCAAAGTTTAAACCCTGAGTTTTCTAGATCCTTTGCCTTACTACCAACCCACTTAGTTTCTTGTAGGCACATAATATTTATCCTTCTCCTCACCATAACTTCCACTACTTCCATAGATTTTCCCGTTAAGGTTCCTATATTCCACGTTCCTAAACGCATTTTGCTCTCTTGAACTCTACCCTTCTGTCCTAGCTTCTTCACCCTCCCCCGTCTAATAGGATCAAAGTACTTCTTTTGTGTGTCCCGGGTAAAGTTGATAGGAGCATATGCTCCCAAACAACTTTGAGTGGAGTCGTTCGAAAAGAAGTTTCTATGGCCCCCTTGCTCATTTAACACTGCATCCGGGTGCCGATGGAGATACAGCGACCCTTGCTCACTTATCACTGTGCTCAGGCCACACAGCGCGCCACTTACGGGTGACGCCCTAGCTTTAGCGCGATTTTGTTCTGGATTCATTTTCATAAAGATTCGACGTGATCATGGAGTGCCGGCTGTCGACTACCTGATGCCCTCCCCCTCCTCCTTTATCCGGGCTTGGGACCGGCCATGTAAGACATAGGCGGAGTTCCTAAATCCACAACCCATTGCTGAAAATTTGTTTTCGGGCCCTCCGTCCTACTCCTCCCTCTATTCCATCTTTTCATCCCTTTACTTGAACTGTGTGTCTTCGTATGGTGTGCGGGTCCCATTGAAGTTCCATCAGTTTCCAGACGACTAGGTGTCTCCGTAGTTTCAACGCGCCGCTACAATAAGGTCCTGTCGCCTCCCCTGATGGCTCCAGCCAGTCTTCTTTCGCCTGCATTAATGGCGAGAGGTCTTGCGATTTCAACTGCATCACGAACAGGATTAGTTTTCATCCATTCGCCATACCCAGCAACTGCACCATTCCCGATAGCAAAAGAACATTCATTATTGGCATGCCATATCCTGCCGCACCGATAGCAGAAATCCTGAAGCCTCTCGTATCGAAATTCAATCCAGGAGTCCATATTGTTGCCCCTTGGAATCCAGCAGCCCCGAGCAAGAGGATTCTTTGTATTAACTTCCACCCTCACGCGGAGAAAACCCCGAGTTTTTGCAGGATCATCTAATTCCACCAAATCTCCAATCTCTTTTGCCAAACGTCTCACATTTGTTTCTGTACTGAGAGAGAGTGGTACCCCTCGAAGTTGCACCCAGAAAGGTACCAAAGTCATTTGGATTTCCTCAAGCGCTAGATCTGGTGGCCACCTTTTTACAGAGAAATTCTGTTTCATGACAGCCCACGGCGATTGCCTCAAAATGTTGACTGCCGTGCTTTCATCCTGCACTATTATGATAAAGGTGTTATCCTGGACCCATTTGACTTCCACCTCACCCATATCCTTCCAGGACGACCGCAGTATATTCCGGACCCCCCACTTATTCAGAGATTTAGAGGTAAGCGCAGCCCCCACCAGTTTCACCCCCCGTTCCATTGTTGTTAGATCCATTGATTTTTCGAGATGAACCACCAGTTCCTCCACCTCTGGATTCGCCATATGTTTTCTGCTCCCACGTGCTCCCTGTTTCTTGCGAGTAGATCTGGTGATTGTGTACTTTGTAGACTTAATTGGACCAGCTTGATGTTGGGTGCACCCGTGTTCCACACACAGATCCTGCTTCTTCAGAGTTCCCCTTTGTGTAAATAGGAAACCAACTACAAAAAGGAAGTTTAGAGCTGAGTACCTGTTTGACCCTGCAGGAGAAGGATGTTGCCGATTTTCACCGGATCTTAGAGTAGGTGGCCTGCTTTTAATGTCATTAACTATTCGGATTTGTTTCCCACAATAAATGCCCCGTCCTCCTCCCATACTGGAAGGTGAGGAAATTGAAAGCCCTAGAAATCTCACCACCAGAGAAAAAAAGCCAAATCCAGATCAAATAAGACTTTGCGGGCCCCAAAAACGGAGCGAGGATCTAACCAACCTTCAAAGCAGCCAAAGGGAGAGAACGACTTGAAACTCCCACAAAGGGAGAAGGAAACACTCACACCGGAGGACTCTCACAGGGGAGAGAAAAAATTAGCATACTTTCTACTTCTTTTCAAGTTTCTTTTGTTGTGATTTACTAAGCACAAGAGTAAAAGCATCATCACTAGTATTAACTAGTAATAGGAGAGGATCCCTATGAAAAGTATTAACTAGGGGACTATGGTTTAAGTATGTACGAAATCCCTTTAGTGTTTCAAGTTATTTGATGCATTCAAAAGTGAATTCTAAGTGTCAATTTCATTACTTTACTTACTATTGCTTTAAGAACCTTTGTTTATCCTTAACCTTTCTTTGTTAGCCAATACACGTAGGTAAATCTGTAGAAAGATCCACATCCACTGGAATTCTAGGATAATATCCAAATAAGTTTTCCTTTTTAGCATGATTGAGTACCCATACCCCAAGCAATTTCCATACGAATAGGAGGGTGCCAATCTTCTTGGCTTAACCCATAAATTTGAATCAATATATGCGCACTGAGTTTGAAAAAGGATGTCACTAGGTTGAAATCCGGTTGCCATTAAGATAACTTAAAAAGAACAAGGGGAAATTTGGAAAAATAACCAAATTTCGGACCCTAAATAGAATTCTAACCACCATTTTAAATTTTTAATAATTATAACCACAAGTTGATATGAAAATACTAATACACCCTTAAAATAAAGTTTTCTTAAAATAAAAAAAAAACCAAAAAAACAAAAGGCTCAGTTGTCTTTTACCGCCATCTCTGTCCTTTCTATAGTATAGACAATAATCCAAAACTACAGAAACCCAACCCATAACATCCCAACCCAAGCACAGCCAACCATGGCGTGCAACATGATCCCTCTCTCTTCCTCTTTTATACTCTCACACACAACCTTCATTTTGTTCCAAACCCACATAAAAATTTCAACCTCCTCCACATGAAGACAACTCTCACTCTCAGTCTTGATCAGCTTCCTCCTCTGCTCTCCAATTTCTCCGCTATCCTTCCTCAACATCTCAGCCCCTCAATTGGGACCTCCACTTCTAAGATCGGCTCCAAAACCAAATCATTGGTGAAAAGCTCAAAATGCGATGGTCCCTATCTCTCTCTCTCATTTTCTCCAAAGGTTGAACTTTGGATTTTGTTTTCTTTTATGATTGAATTGGGGTTTTGGGTTGTCCATGTCTTCTTCTTTGGAGAAATGAAGATCAAAATATCCCTTAGGACCCTCCCCAACGGAATCAATTACCAAGAATTTGGAATCCTCCATAAAAACGCCAGATCATTCTTAATAGCATCGGTTTCCATTGGTACCCTCCCTTTCTTTAATAAAAGCCTTCCAAGGACATTGGTTCGAGATGAACGGCTGGGCCTGAAAAAGATTCTCACTAATATTGGCATAAGTCACATCACCACGAACAGCAGCGCAGGATGTTGTCTAAGATTAAGAACTGAGAAATCTCCTTGGACATAAGGTCATCTCCAACCGATAGCTGGTCAGAAGATTCGTTTTAGCCCTTTAACCCTCCAAGATTCTCCAAGATATTAATATTTTAATGAACAGTATAGGGTCATATTTGCCTCCGTCTCCAACTGAGGGTCAGAGGGCCAGATGGGTCGTTTTAGCTCTTTCACAAAAAACCGTCTCCAACCGAGGGTCAAAGGGCCATAGGGCCAAACATAATTTATTATTTAAAAACTACAACTTAAATTCAAATCCAACGGCTAAGTGAAATAGAAGTTATAGGAAAAAAAATACAACTTAAATTCAAAACTAAAACTACAATTTAATTTAATGTTGTATAATAGCTTAGGAAGTTATAGGAAAAAAATAGAATTTAAAAAAAATATATGAAACAAATTTTGTGAAATAGAAGTTATAGGAAAAAAAATGGAATTTAAAAAAAATATGAAATAAATTTTGTGAAATTGAAGTTATAGGAAAAAATAGAAGTTATATGAAAAATTTTGTAAATAAAAAATAATAATAAAACTGTAAAAAAAAATACAAAACAAAACAAATACAACGGCTACTAGCCGTTGCATTTGAATTTTTTCTTAAGAAATCATGTTGGTTATAACCAATAGAAATAACAAAACATTAAAAAAAAAAAATAGCCAGCCTCGGGCTGGCTGGCTAGCTGGCTACATGCAGCCAGCCCTCCAGCCCTCTCCGATTCTGTGGGGCCTTCCCAGATTCCAGAGCCCTCTGGCCTAGCCCTCGGTTAGAGACGATTTTCGGGCTATTTTCGGCCCTCTGGCCCTCTGGACCTTTCGGTTGGAGATGGCCTAAGGGGGGTTGTTTGCTGGGCTAGCAAGTAACATCTTGGACCATAAAACTGATTGAATTGGCTCAGTTGGATCCGTCATTTGATCCAATCATATCGGGATTCGAAATTTATTGATCTAATCCGCTACACCAAATTAACAACCGAGTAAAATTAGATTCGATTTTTTTTTTCTAACTCGTTATTTACAAAATTCAATCGAATTTGATCGGTTTGTTTGGGCAGATTGAAATTAGTGATTAAATCCGCTTAACCTAACCCATGGAAATGGAACAAGAGAATAAGAATTAGTTTGAGGAGTGCTTTTAAATAACTGAAAGTTTTTTTTTTTTTTAAATCAATCCTTAGTAAAATACAAGTTAATTTTGAAAAAACACTAGAAGTGTTTCTTGTAAGCAACACATAACAAGTGCTTCTTAAAGGAAACACTTAAATGCTTTTAGAATCCAAAAACATTCTTTCAAAAAGCGTTTTCAATCATTTAAACACATTTTTCAAACTAGTTCTAAACCACCCACAAATTAGCAAATGATCATTAAAAATCATTCAAAGCCTAATATTAATTAAAACCACGAGCTGGTGGTTCAATGGTAAATGATGGATTACGAAGCTTTCTTAAAACTAAAAACTGGAAGTCCCGAGTTCGAAACCCTTTGCTGGTGTGAAAGCCAAACTTGTGGCTAGGAAGAGGCTGAAATGCCTCTGTGAGTCTTCCTAGCTAGAAGGGGTGGATAACTGTAACTTGCCACCAGTTGTCCCCCTTTAAAAAAAAATATTAATTAACAAACTAACTAACTAATACAGGAACAGAAGATTGCATACTGCATAATGTCAGTCACTATCGGGAAATATGGAAAAATAACCAGAATTTGAACCCATATATAATTATAGCCATCATTTTATGTTTTTAATAATTTTAACCAAAAATTGATGTAAAAATACTAACATACCCTTAATGACTAAAAACTTTCTCATTCCCTCCGATTTTCTCAACAACCAAACACCAACAACAACAAAACATTACCCAATAAAGTTTTAACTCACCAGATAGTTTTGGGACTGAAGAGTTGGAAAACTTGCAATCTACGTTTGAAACTGAAATTTGCGTTTGAGACTGAAAAAGCTCTAATGCCCAACAAGTTTTCGATTTGACGATTTGGGTGTACGTGTGGGTGGGCGTAGAGAAACCCCATGGGCCAAAACCCCCATTGCAGGTCTGCTTTCTCATCTTCCCTGCGTTTGGATGAAGGGTGAGCTGCAGAATGCCCGGCAGGCCATCCGATGGGCCACCGACTACCACCTCAAAGCTACTACGCACCCAAGCACCATTTATATTCAGGTAGTTTACTACCCACCCAAAGCATTCTTCAAATTTCTTTGCTTTTCTTTTAAAAAATAAAATATTCTAAGCTCTTTTTGTGGTTCTTTTGGAAGGTGCAGAGGCTATAAGCTAAGTGGCATTTGGAAGAAGGATCGGCGGCTCTGGTTCCATTTGTTTGGATGTGAGTGGTCAGTAAGGGACTAGAGTCTTCAGAGGTATATGCTGGTTAAGAGGAACTGAGATACTTAGGGAGTCATGGGAAGAGGATGATCTTGGCTTGCGGCTAATAAAATTGGAGATTTAAGGGTATATTAGTAGTTTCACATCAATTTTTTGTTATAATTATCATAAATTTAAAGGTGTGGCTATAATTCTATGGGATCCAAATTTTGGTTACTTTTCCAAATTTCCCGTCACTATCCACCAAACATTTCACTGCCAAAAGTACATATATTTACAACAGCATCATATGGAACAAAATACGCTAAAAACACCCAACTCCTCCGACGACCCACCACAAATTGCTTTTGAATATTCACAGATTCCTAATCCTACCCACTACCGAACACAGGACAATGACATAATTGCCATTGCACCTTTTTTCAATTTCCAGTCAAATGTAGTGTAGCTAGCTCTAAAAAACGAGCTACCAATTAGCCGATGTCCTCTTGTCCTCCTGCTTCCAACTTCAAATCTTCTTTTTCCTCCTTTTTGCCCAAAAATCAAGTCTTCCCTCCCTCCATCCACAAACAAACAACCAAAAGACCTGCCCCGAAAATCAACAAAACCAACGCGTAATTAAAAAATCAACAACCTGACCGATGTTAGTCCGAGCTTATGACCGTCCCCCCTTCGACTTCTAGTGACGACAATGGAAGTTCGCAGCCTGCGCTGATTTTCTTCACATCTTGACTCCAACATATAAAGATCCTTTTCACCATGTCACAAAACTCCCTGCAAAGAAAACGACGCAAAGGTTTTAAACTAAACAAGGAAACATGTTAGGAAAATCCAAATACAAACTCCTTTTTTATTTATTTTTTGTAATAAAGTATACTTACGACCACGGGTCATCGCCCATAAGCATCATATCTCCTTCATTATCGGTAAAGACAATTTGCCACATGTTACCGGGGCGAATCTGTCCCTTAATGTCAAACATCTCCTCCAGTTCATCTATAAGCTGATCATATCCTTCCAACATCGTCAAGTCCACTGCTCGGCCAACAGCTATCCCCTGCATTTGAACCTTTTGGGATATACAAACGCCACAACTCAGCACTTGAGCTAAAGACTCCAAATCTATAACATGAATACTTGATATTTCAGAATAAAAAACAATCAAAAATAATTCTACTTTGAGCACCTTGGTGCGACTTCTGGCGGACGTAGAGCAACTGTACTTGCTCTGCGTCTCCTTAGGTGATAATTGCAACTGTCCAGGTTTGCTTTCTTTAGAAGCCTTTGAAAGGTCAGATTTCTGGTCTGACTCAGCTGCTGACGGGTTACTAACACGTCCTTCAGTGGTTCCAGTAGGTCCACTGATTGGTTGTGGATGTGCCTTCTCCATGGCAGGGAAGCATGTAGAATGACTAGTAAAGTCTATACCGAAAATTCGGCAACTAGTACCTGTCTCAGTTTTCTTCTCTTTTTCAACATGGTCAAACATTGAGTCATTTTTAGGCTTTGATGAGTTTGAAGTTGAATATCCAGAGTAAACAGGCCAAGCAGAAACACTTTTACTATCCTCCATTGTTTCCTGGAACCTGTGCGGAGAACCACCTGCCTGAGAAGACAACCATCCCCCATCAATCTGAGTCCTTGGAACAGAGTTGTTATTGCTGATCACGTCTGCCTGTTGATGATGCCATACAACATGATTTTCACTTCTTTTGCCTTCAGCAGCGACACTCAGTGTTGACGTGTCATGGGACTGTGTCAGCCCAGAATTCCACATAGCTGACCCTGTTGAACTCATTGCATCTAATATCCATATAAGTTAGAACACTCTGACCCAAAAAATCTAATCCAAGGCAAAGGATAAAAAGGGGGGAAAATGTTGCTGTTTAGTTGGTTGCTAGGAAACAGAAAGAAAAAGGTTCCTACCAAGAGCTGGGATTTCAGTGGGTGGTCGGGGCCTTTTGTTCTTCACCACAGCTGGTTGAGGAAGGCTCGGAAGTACTGACGCGACAAAAGGTTCAATCTCCCAAGGCGATACCCTATCAGGCCTTGGAATGGATGCAGACTCATCCCAGTGAACCTGGAAGATATTTCAGAAGAGCAAATTTATGTCAGAATTTTCATTTAACATCCAGTACAAGGAGAAGGGGAAGAAAGGAGAAAGGAACAAGATAACAAGAAAAAGAAAAAGAAACCAGTACTAAGAGTTTACTTTAAGTGACCGCCATTTTGAATCTGCCCAGTGAGGAGATATATCTTCAAGACCAACTATTGTGCCTGAAAACCTGGAAAAATGAAAGAACATAGAACAAAATACATTAGAAAGCCCATAAACAAATTAAACCGAGTAAACATGCTATAGCACTGCTGCATTTGACTTCTACCTTCTCTCGGGAGCATCCTCCCCCTCAAACCTCATTTTGAACCTCATTCCGACTGAAAATTTATTGTTGACAGCCTCCAAATACTTGTTCAAACCGATAATGAACTGACTTGTCCTGGACATTTCAAAAGGAAATCAAGATATAGACTATGAGAAATCCTGTGTTAAATGATTCAGCGCAACAAACATTTTAAATTCTGCAGGTTAATATAATACAACATACCTTGGCTTATAATACACGACAAAAAGAGTTCGGGTTGCAACTGCATGAGATGCAGTTGCGAGAACCCCTACGTGCATGCTTTGACTCGAGATCACCGATGATGGCATGCTGCTTTGTTGACGAGCAAGACGTCTAACTCCAACACGTAACTCCCCGTTGCCCCCTCTAAGAAACCAATTTTCTACAGATTAGTGAATGTTTGACCGAAAAATATACATGCCTCATGTACGATATGCAAAAATTCAATTTTCCAGGCTACACTGTTAAATTTAGTTGACAAAAAGGTAAGAGAGAAGGGACAAGAACAAATGGCAATGTTTACCTGAGAAATACAAAGGAATCCCCAGCACTTAATCTCTTGGAGGTGACGAAAGTACTCCATCCTGTTGTAAGCAAGTGCCTCCGTGGTTGACCTGTTCAGTTAATCACAGATAGATGAACTGTGAGCAACAATCAATAAAGTTAATTGATATATCACTCACCATGTTTGAATTTTTTTCATACAAGATGTCCAACTCATGATCTCCTCCTAATAATTATGAAATCCCGCATTTGGGACAATTGCAAGAGTGCAGAGAAAATGAAGTACATCACCTCTGAAAATATGCTTAAATCGCCACTCGTAACCATGAAGATCCTTGGCAACCAATTCCTGAGTTGGGGTTGCCTGCGTCATGTCCTGAAAAAGAAATTGATCCATGGTGAAAAGGCACAGACATGAAATCAAATCAACGAAATAATGAGACCACGAAAGAACAGCCAAAACAAAAGCTAGAATAGAAAATATATATATACCAGTGCAGGAAGGCATTCAGTGGCGTGTTTCCGGAGAACAGAAAACCCGCCATGGGTGCTTGTATCAGAGGCAGTTAAAACCTTGCAGAATGAGTGAACTGCAGGTTTTTGAGGTTCTGGAAGGCATGGATCAGGACTAGTAGGATCCGTTTGCTAAACATATAAACATATTGATGTTAATAATGACAAAGAAATATTGCTCAGACAGCGAAAATCTAATCAGGAAGTTCATTTGGTTCTTACATTTACATCTGGAATTAAAGTAATCTGTGCATAAACCTCATCTGTTTCCTGCTCAGCCTAAAATTGCAGACAACTCAAGGTAAGATATTTCCAAACAAAAAAATTTCACAAATTATTCCCAACATGTTTGGTTACTGAGAAAATCCAGGAAATCGAAGATATAAATTCTAAAAATTTTAAAGTCGAAGACTTTCCAATCATTAGACCCCCTAATCAGCTGGAGATGAAATCAGCTAACAGATCCAGCTGATCTGAGTTATCATTTTCCATGAATCAGAAACAAAAGTTTTCTACAGGAAATACCAATAGGGTAACGTTAACAACTCGGCAAAGAATCTTCGAGGGAAGATTGAACTGCGGAATCCCTTGATTCAGTTCCTGATTTGTTGGTGTTGACGCCTCCAGCTAAAACATAATCCCCAAAAATAGCAAAAAATATTCAATTTCGACGAAAAGATTATAATCCCATAAGCAGAAACAAAAAATTAAATAAAAATAAATAAAAAAGGAAGATGGAAAACTCACTTGTTCCATGTGCCCCTGTGGAAAGTAGAAGACTCTCTCCTGGACGCGAGGCACATCGACTAGTGGGCCCGCGCAGGCCTTCCATAGCTCCGGATACAGATCGCCGCCTGCAAAACAAGACGCCCAAACAAAAATGGGAAGGAAAAAAGGTTTAATTTTCCGGGAAAATCCGAGAAAGTGTGAGAAAATCAACAGCCATTTCACCTTCCCGATTCGCCATCGTTGAAGTCGTACCCTCCCGAGTCAACAAATTTCAAAATTGCCACAACAAAAGCTCAGATAATCTCTCGATTCTGATTCTCTCTCTCTGTCGCTGTCTCTGTCTGCGTCTCTCTCTCTCTTCGGTCTAAGCAGACAAAGCTGAGCTGAATGTATAGATATAATTAAGCACAATAATGACTCCTTAATAAGCCGTTAATACGATTTTAATCACACAAAGCTCCCACCACTTCCACTCTTTCTCGCTTCACACACTCTTCGTGTAACGATCACTGATCGATAAGAACCGTTACGCCGAAACCACCAAACCGTTACAATACCGCTATCTCTGCTCGGAAAACCGCCTTTCTCCCTCCCTCTCTCAAAAAACTCTCACACCCTCTCTCTCTCTCTCTCTCTCTCTCTCTCTCTAAAAACACTCTCACACCCTATCGCTAGGAAATCCAGTAGAAGAAAACGCCGTTACAGACCGCTTTGCGCGCGTCTTATTATACGCGACTTTGTTTATGCTTTAACTCTGACCCTGTCTCCTCCCTCCACTGTTCTCTCTCCTCCTTTCTGTGTAACTGAATTAACAGTAGTTAGAGGATTAACCAGAGGGGTGGGTTAACCGGACGGGAGCAGCGCGTAACGGAAAGGTGGGGCTCTGCGGGGTGTAAAGCAGCAGAAACACAACGGCGTTTCGAAACGGCCGTTTTTTTTTTTAAGTAATGTATTATATAGGTATAAAGACCAAATGATATAATTGTGGATAATTGGATTACACATTAAGTTTAGCTAACGTACTTATTTTCTATTTCTGATGTGTCATTTGGTTTTTAAATTGGTTTACCATGCATTACCCTATTTATACTATGCAATGCAGGAATTGACAAGTCTCACTATACAGTAACCATAATAATTTAGTTCAAATTCATTTTTAACGGCAATTGAATTTAAGACATATTATTTATAATATCGGTAAATTGTAGTACTAAATAAAATAAGGATTAAGTACTATAAACCCATACATTTCAGTGTTATTCTAGATTTGTCTCAACCTTTTTAAACATTACAAACAAGTACACAACCTATTGAAAATTTCACATTAAATTTCTGTTAAATTAAGTAGGGCATACATTGTCTCCGGCATCAATAGAAGATCATAGAGAATGACTTCTACTAAATAACGGTTACCATCACTCCCTTCAGACCATCACCCACCTCTTGATCTTCATTTTTATTTTCCATGTTATTGTGAAATTTGTTTATTTTATTTTTAACTTTTCATCTTCATATTTTTTTTAAGTTATTATTATTATTTTAGTGTTCAAGTAAGCAAATAAGTGTGACATATTGTTGCCACATGTACATTTAACGAAAAAAATTAACTGGACCTTAATGAAGGTGACGTTTTTAATAGGTTGGATACTTATTTGAAATTTTTTAAAATGTTGAGACAAAATTGAAATGACACTAATAAGTTTCGGGATTTTTTTAAACAATGATATTATTTACACTATGGGAGATGGGGTGGGCTTTGCCTCACAATGGTTAGCAATAATGTGGTTCAAATTCATCTTTGGTGAGAATTGAACCTAACCTCTCACTTACAAGTGAAAATGAATACTACTAGACAGTAGTACTAAGTAGCAAAAAAAATTTGGGATTTAGGTACTTAATAAATAATGAATTTTAATTATCAATGATTCATGTGATATGAAGGGTGCTTCGGGATGCGTGTGGTTTGAGATATTGAAGAGACGTTAAGTCAAGTGTGCCGTTCCATTTGTCGTCGTCCCTTTCGTTGTCTGCTTCGAAGCAGGCAACAGGGTTGGCTCGAGTTAACCCGTGGGGCTAGATTTTTTTTTAATTTTTCGTTTTCATTAATTTAATTTTTGGCTTGATAATTACGTTACATGCCACTCGGTAATGAGGGTGGGACCCCCGAAACACGTGGTGATTGTTTGGGTCTTGTTTGGGTTTTAATCATCTTTTCTTTTTCCCCAGACAATATGCAAGCGCTTCGGGATTCTATGGCGATATGTAATTTACCCTTCTTATTTTAACTTCCACTTAATCTTTTTCCTGTCTGACTATGATGATGTATCAACATTTTCATTTAGGCCTAATTGGATTATTAGTTCATGTGGTGATAAAATAGTTGGAAGATAGCTCATGTAGTTAAAAAAATTAGGATTTAAGCTTCTGTGGTGAAGTCTGTTAGGATTTAAGCCCAAAACTAAAAATTTCGTCAATTGTCCATTAATTGTTAGCACATAAGGTTCACATGTGAGACTAAAAAGATAAAGTTAGTCTCACATGTAAGCCCATGTGCTAACAATTAACGGAGAGTTTCGTTTTAGCTTAATATATATGGCTCACGTGCTAATAATTAACTGAGAGTTGACGGAATTTTTAATTTTGGGCATAAATCCTAACAAACTTCACCATAGGGGCATAAATCCTTTTTTTTATCACATGGACTATCTTCCAACTACCCTATCACCACAGGACTATTAATCCAATTAAACCTTTCGTTTACAATTTTGAATGCAAAACTACATTTATATTTGATCAAATAAACAACTACTATATTTTACCGTGAAGTTAAAATCAGAATATACAACAGGTTGCATTATGATGACAATTCTACCAGTTAAACTTGATAACCGTGAATAGCCGTTCAAATGGGGCGAATTTGGGATGAAATTCAACTATTTTTCGGATATGAGAAAAAAACTTGAATGTTATTCGATTAGGGTTTCATATATGGTTATAAAGGTCCCCTATTCATATCCGTCCCTAAATATGTCCCGGATATACAATATATTAAATTATAATATGTATTTATATTCACAATTATTGAAATTATTTGATAATTTGTTTCATCTTTCTCCCATAGTGGTTGTTGTATTTGCTTTTTTCATCTCTTTTATTCTTTCATGGGACCAATTTGTTTTAATTTGCTATCATATTTGACTTATCATAAACATCTCCAGAAAGTATTGTTATGTTTTGATGATTTGGGTGTGGATATTAATGGCGAAATTAGTATTTAATAAATTATAATGTATCAGTTGAACGAATAATTTTTTTGCATTGATGAAGATGGATATAACCGTTAACCGATGGAGAATCTGGTACTCAGTGGGTATAGATAGTCTCCAATGGTTAATTTGCGGTTATGATTGATTAGTTTTCGTAGTTATTGGTATAGATATGACAGTTCTGTCTCAAACCAAACCGTTATCATCCCAAGATTGCACATTTGAACTTGAGAAAAGTTATGTGGAGGGATCAATGTGACGACCAGTCCCTAATTTTCTAGGTAATTTCTCCCCGAGTGTGTAAATTGACATTTCTGTCATGGTTGGCAATGTGACGTGGATGTAGTATTCAGCGTTTATTTTATTTTCCTAGCAGCGTAATTAAATAGTACTCGTCGTTACGAATGTGTATGCGCAAGTTAGACCCAAATCGGAGCTGTAACGAAAAGGTTACACTCAGTCAAAGTACATTAACAGCGGGTAGAATTGTACATGCGTGCGTGTTAATTTTTCAGTGCTAGAAACACTATTTTTGATAAGGGGACAAATTTTGTAATCTGAAAGGTGTACAAACCTTATCATTTCCTTCTTTTAAAAATTGTCCCGTGTGCCCTCAAATCCCTCACATTCACTCATTTTCCCCCAAAACCCTCACAACCAATTAGAACCTCTCCTTACACCTATCCCCCAATTAGAAATTGCTCCCTCACTCTCTCTCTCTATTCTCCTTCTCTCTCTCTCCCACACCCGTGACTCTCTCCCCTTTGTAATACACACACACCATCATCAAAACTTGTAGATTGAACTAAAAAACACCATAAATGTACTCCTCTCAAACCCACGAACCCAACCGTACTAGCCGATGGTGAAATGACCGAGTTTTGACTCGCCAACTCAGAAGCTCCAACTCAGTGAGTTTTCCTATGACGAGTTTCAAGTCGAGTTACAAGGTTTTAAGACGTAGGGAAGCTTCTACACAACTCCCTAGGGTCCCTAGACTAGGTTTGGAGTCGAGTTGATGTCGAAACAAGCGAGTTCGAGGAGTCAAGTTTTAGGCCGAGACTTTTGATGCATTTTCAGGCCATTTCCCTTCCATTTTTAGACTTTTGAAAGGTACAATCTTGCTCTACTCTTCATAAAGCTTCATTTCCATATAAAGTGCATAAAAAATGGTTAAGAAATGAAGAAGATATGAAGCTTTGAAAATTTTCCCAGTTTCCGGCGAAAATTTCTAGTTTCCTACGAAACCAGACAGCAGCGACCGGCAGAAGCTCACCAGACAAGACGAAGAATATTTCGTCAAAGTTAACGGAATATTCTAATGGCGTCAGGTAACTCCGTTACTATTTAACAGAATATTCTGTCAATTCTGACGGAATATTCCTGACGTTCGTCAGTCTTTGTCAGGTGCGTGGCCTGTGTGTGGGAGCGTGTTTGGTCGTGGGCTAGGCTGCACGTGAGGGCGCATCTGGGCTCTGGACGGCGAGTGCTTGACATGTATGGGTCCATGACTTTGTGTAGATCATTTTCGTATATTCAAACCTTCCGTTTGAGTAAAGTATGAGAGATTTACCTAACCTTTTTTAATATGTCTTATTTAATTTATTAGTTTAGTTATTTCACATATAGGTGAAAATTATCCTGAGAACGTACGAGGTCAAGCGAGGTTAGGAGGTTACGATCTAACCACGTACTAGTGAGTAGGCATTTTGTTTTCACATATATAAACCTTATAGTTTCCACAAATGCTTTTGAATTGATTTATGCATATCATGCCACTGTTGCTTTTAGATTGATATTACGCCTATTATGCCATGATTAAAGATGATATAAGAAATGTTATAATGCTATGGAACGCTAAAATAATCCTACAGGATACACATGTAAGTTTGCATTGTTGACTAGAATTATTTAATGGGTATGGCATGTTTATACTTATGTAGTCTGCTCATCATTGATGCACTCCGGTGTTAGTGCTAACCCAGGGCCAGGGCTAGTCTTTCACGTGTTTGTTCATCTCTACACCGCACGCTCGCCTTGGATCCAAGTAGTATCAGTCCTGTTGTACAGGTTGCATTAGGCAACTCCGACTCATAGGTGACTGCGATTATTGCTAGTCTTCATGTGATTGTAGCACTATAGTGTACTTATACATTACGCCACATTCTTGTTCATATCAAAAACTATCTGCATGAACTTGTGTGCTAGCATAGATTGATGAGCAACTTGTTTTCATTATGCTATTGTTGAGATATTGTAATTTGGCTTATTTCCGACATCATTGTTATTTACAATTGTTTTCATACTTATACGTAGTATGATTTTCTGGAAACTATACATGATTTACAACGAAGGGTTAGTATGTTCAGAAAATAAATGTGTTTTATAAACCTTTGTTTTTGTGCCCACTCACCCTTATGTTTTTCACCCCTCCATGTCTTAAACAGTCAAATTCTCTGTGGCATACGAGGAAACTCCGACGGGTTCTAACATATCTAAATAAATGTAGGGAGCCTTTCTTGGTTGTGTATTAAGCACTATAATTAGTTCCAATTGCACTCTTTTGTTACCTATTCTCTGAATATTTGTATTATATGGGTTCTACCCACTACTGCGCACTCACTTTATTAGTTAAATAAGTTCTAGTTTCAGTTTTAAATTATTCACATTCTTTCATCACTTATAGTTTTGGTTCCGTCACCTTCGGGTGATGGCCAGCATGCCTCAACTTCGGTCGAAGTGTGTCAATCAATGTCAGGAGAAAAATACTAATAAAGCAGTATAAGCACGTGGTTAGTTATCCCACTCTTCTAAGGATGGCAATTCAAACCGTTAAACTCGATAACCCTGGATAATCGCCTGAATGAAATGGATTTAGGGATGAAAATTCGGTTATATTTTGGATATGGTGAAAACCCGAAAATATCATTCGGTTATGGTTACATATATGATTATAGGAGTCTCTAATCCGTATCCGTCTGTAAAACCGGTCTGAATAATACATATTATATATATATATATATATAATATTTTACATATAATAAATATAGTATTGTATAATACATTTGTATATTCACCAAATCCATTACTTCGAGAATTACAAAAGTTCCATTTTGTGAGAAAATTCAGATGTTTTGAATCAAAACCAATAAGAATCCAATGATGCTTATGGAGAGAGATCAAACATAAGCCAACATCATCAATGTATCTATTATATTATAATGCCTCAATTGAACTAATATATTTTTGGTATTGACGAAGATGAATATAACCGTTAACCAATGGGGAATCCGTTACCCGGTGGGTATGGTTATGGATAATCTGTGATGGTTAATTTGTGGTTATGGATATATAGTTGATTTTCATGGTTATGCGGGATGGATACAACATTTTCGTCCCCAAACCGAACCGTTGCCATCCCTACACTCTTCTAATAGATGAGTTATTTTGTTTGAAAACATTTAATTGGATTAACATATTAATTGGGTAATACTAGAAATACCAAATTCATGCATCAAATTGGTACACAAAATAATATGGTACATTCCATACCATACAAATTTTTAGTACAATTATTATCAACTTCCAATTTGAACTAAAGCATAAATTTAATTAGTGTCACGTTATTTGGTGTGCGTATGATTATTGATTTATCTTAATTATGACGAGACAACAATTTGGTTTTTAATTTTAAAAGGGACTACACCTAAGTATCATTTCGCTCAAGAAAAGCTTGATGGTGTGCCCCATATAATGTTTAGCAAGTGTTAAAACATGACAGGTTTAAAAAAATTAAATTATAAATAAAAATTTGTTATTACGTGTTATATTTTAATTAGATAGCACATGTGACTCAATATTTCATATAATAGGACTATACAAGGCTCTTCACATGATATATATTATAGCGAACGTACTACGTGTCACCCAATGTAATGTAACAAGAGCACCCAATGTAACAAGAGCGACCCCCACCAAATTTTTTTTTTCCTTTTTATTGTAATGATCTTATTAGGGAGAAGATAATAAGAATCAAAATTTGACAATCAAATGACTTGTATTCTCCTTTGAGTTGGTGGAATGAAATCATGTTTTCAAAGAAACAAATTTTACAGCAAATGATATTTGCTTTTTTAAGGCATAATATTAGTGGCATGTGTGTTAGGGATGGCTTATTCCCTCCAAACCAAAAACGCTCTTTAGTTTGATTCTAGAGGTCCTGAATATTTCCGAAGCTTCTCTTTCATTTAATTCCTTTTCTTGCTTCAAAAAAAAAAAAATAATAATAATCGCAGTAAACTGTAAAAGAGACGATGAGAAAGCATGCATGTTACGTCAGATTAGGGTTTGCTTTTCCTCTCCCCTCTCTATGAAGAACAATGAAATGGAAGAAAAAGTGCCCACCTTTGATTTATTTAAACAAGTTAATTACTAGTCTTAAGTAGTCTTCCTCTCCCTACTTTGCATCTTTTAACAACGTAAGCAACTCTCCGTCCCCCTTACCAGAATATATTTTATCATATATGAATATTTTGAATCACGATTTTAATCAAATTAATATCCAAGATGCCTTCCACAAACACTTTTATATGCTCTCTTTTAATCATCAATTAGTTTAGGGATACTTTGAATGTGGTCTCTAGTTGTGAATATTCTTTGACTGAAACCTTGTTGGTTTTCAATTTTTGATCGAAGTCTCTAAAATTAATGTGATAATTTATTTCTATATATGTTACTTTTTTTTTTAAATTAAAAATTGAAAGTTATAGTTGTTTATATTAATGTGATTTTAAATAAAAAACCATAATTTGTGGAATTAAAAATATTAAAATATAAATATACTATTTTGTGTGTGTGTGTGTAAACATGGGTACATTAACCAAAAAATTATTACCAAAACATGGGTACATTCTTCAAAATCACAACAAAAAAAAATATTAGGCTTAATAATATTAGTAAATTACTTCAATTAAACTTGACATGGATACATTTTCAAATCAAAGAAAAAAATAATGTACCCATATCAGTTTAAAAATTGATTAAAAAAAATTTGAATAGATTTTATATAAAAAAAATTAGTACATTTTACATATAATAAATTGGTATATTTAAGAATAAGTACATTTTAAGATTAAAAATTTGAAAAAATTACATGAATGGATACATATAATTAGCATGGGTACAAATACAAATAAAACTTTAAAAAATATGGCACAAAAAGAAATTAATATATGGGTACAAATTAAAACTGAAAAGAAAATTGGTACAAATTAAAAAATGGTTGCAAATTAAAAATGGGTACAAACTAAAAATAAAAATATATGATAAAAAATTTAGCCATAAATGTAAATATATTAATTGTAACATTTTTAACACTAAATGAATATATTTAGAAATAAAAAATCTTTTATTATTGAAATAGTTAATGATGTTATTAATACCCAAGGACCTTGATCAAAAATTGAAAAAGAATAAGGTTTTAATCAATGGAGTAGCAAAATGAGGGATGAGAACCTAATTTCTCCATTAGTTTATTAGTCCAATCTTTTTGAACGTCATACATAATCTTCTTTCTTTTTTGTGGGTAAGATTTTTTATTGATCATACCATATATGAGTATTACGCGCATTTTGTCAAATAAAAAAGAAAAAAAGTATTATGTACATAGGCACAATTTTATTGTATAACATATCATCATTTTATGGTCAAATATGCTCCTAGGATGTCATTACAACATATATGACCATCAAATAATGATTGTATTATACATTTATAAGTATCGTAGTCAAATTCAAAACTATAACCATAAGTTGATTGATATGTATATAATGATTGATTGTAAATGTTTTTCTTTTCCTTTCAAATTTTGGGTCCTTGACTTGTTGCAATTACTACCATCAATTTATCTTCATACATCTTGTCACTTTGAGTGGGTTCTTCAATGTACACCAAGCCTCGGGGTCACCATGACTATCCATTAGAATTGTGGAAAACGCAATTATTAATAAGTCAGATATGTTATTTATTTTACCTCATACATTTGAAACAAAGAAATGAAAATGAAAATACTCATCGTCTTCCTCCAAGTTAGTTTTTAGTGTGGTCGCACTACAGTGTGATGTTATAATTTTGTTTGAATCATAACGTGTATCTATTGTCCTTTTGTATAATAAAACATGAATTAGAAAGCCGTCACCGCTCACAAATTTATCTCATCGGCCACCATGCATAGCCCCCTTCTCGGTGTTTGGCCGCGGCATTGTGCCGTTGCTTGGCCTGCAAGATTTGGATATACCATTATCAAATCGATCAATAAGGGTCATCTACGTACTCAATTAAATAAAAGGAAAAACAAAAGTTATTTCAAGTTTGAAGTTAAACATGCGTGGGCGATTGAAAGTAAGAAGAAAATAGACCAACGTTGTGCTTCACTCTTGTATTAAACAACCCTAACCATGACCATTATTAACGTGAATTGCTTTGGTGAATAGAGTATTATTTACTAAATTGTATCTTGGAATCAAATCGTCACACTCTATTCATCTACTCGCTGCACATCGGGTTCAAACCGTCTTTGTCTTAAATGCTATTTAGAATAATAATATCGATTTTAATAAAATAAAATAAAAACATTATTTGTCGTTTTAGACCTTTGGTGTTAGCTGCAAGTCAATGCATGACAACATTTTGATGAAAGCAATGCGAATTCTGGTGAGCATTTTGGTTTTGTTTAATACTAATAAAACAGCATTAGTACTCTGGATAAGCATAGGAGCAATGTGAATTAGGGTCTTAAGTACTTTTGTTAATAATTTTTAATTGGAGAAGGTGGATGAGAGTAAGGACAAACCAATCAGAGTTTGGTTATGTGTGTGTTTGGCTGTACCTATTCAATTCTCTAATCCATGGCTTTGCATAATTAGGCCCCAAACACTTGGATTTTCTTATACATAACTTTATCGTCCGACACCTGTCCTTTTATTACGATAATTGTACTTTCTTTGTGCTCCAAATTATTGTTACAATATCATAATATTTTGTTAAATTGGGGGGGGGGGGGGGAGGGATTGGAAAATAACAATACAGAAAGAAGGCCTTCAGGAAAACTGTATAATGCTAGCATAAAAATTGAATTGACAAAATAGACCTTAAAGATAATAATAAAAGAAATTTCTTGGGTGGTCTAACAAAAAACCAACTCTTATTGTAGGTCTAAAAGGAAGCTTTACTGATAAAAACAAAACAATGAAGTCAAGAACAAATACATCTATACACAGTGACCTGTTTTAATCACACTTAAAATACTTAAGGAAAATTCTGCCGTCTTTGAATTTGACAAAATTAGATTAATGATCAAAGCCACGCGTCCAAAGGGGGGTTTGGTCAATGAACCTCTAATGCCTAAGTCAAAAACTCTGTGGAAAGAGTGAGTGAGTGGTATAGGGTTGAATTACATAGAATTAACTTACCAAAGAATGAACTGGTGATGGGATATTTGTAAAAGCTAGGGCCAGCCACATGTGGGTTTTTTTTTGGGGGGGGGGGGGGGGACTCATGCGATGTGTTGGGGGGGGGGGAACTCATGCGATGTGTTGGCATCTAATTGGTCAAAGTGTGTCATCCGTAGGATGAAATAGGAAAGTATCTTTAAGATGTTGAGATATCTTAAAGATGCTTGAGAATAATCTTTACAGATATAATTAAACAATAATAATATCTAATAATTATCTTTGGAGAATCCTTGATTGAATTTGATTGGGTTTCCTTGAATAAAGCAATGTGTCTTCAACTGGGAAAGCTTAAAGGTAAGACTTAGCTATTAACTCTACCGTTAATTTTCTTGCCTTATCTCCTTGCCATGGGCAAAAGAGCTTGGAGAGGAATTATAGTTAGCAGCTCAGGTGTTCTTCGTTTGTTGAATTGTGTGTGGAACAAATGTGGTTCTCCCTAATTTAATGATGGCATTCTCATCAACAGTGAATAAAAGTCTACGTGTCAGCTCTAGGATTTTATGAATTATCTTTTTCTCCATAAATGCCTCCACACATGATGTAATGGATGTAGAAGGTGCATGAGGTGTAGAAATCTCAAGTTGAGTAGGCTTGCCAAAAATAGATTTCTTGACTACCTTGAATTCAGAGCTTTGACTTGTGGAGAAAATATTCAGGAGATGGAGTCCAATTGCTTGAAGAATTTATTTTACTCTAATATAGATATAGGATTAAATAAACGTGGAGAGCAATTCTTTTCCAACACAAGAAAGAGAGAAAGACAAAGAAAATTGTTCCTCATCCCCCAATTTTCTTCTTATTTTGACCTGTGAAGAGTTGTTTGTTGTCTGTGTCATTGTTGTCACACCTCCTGAGTAAGAAATTCTTCTTCTTCTTTTTCTTTTATTATGTCACGACTAAGAGCTGTGGGATGGAGTTGGTGGCGCAACGGGTGGAAGCCCTAATTTGAATGCTGCTTTAACTATTATACCGTCACATCGGACGATCTTAGTCTTCTCCACTGTGAACCTTTTGAAATAGTTGCAAATTGACTCCTTCAAGTCCTTTATGATGTTGAAGAGGTGGTCAAACTTCTTTTTTATTGAATGGTAGGACAAATATTATTTAATGAAAACTAAGGAAAGTTCATTGAAGTTCTAGATGGTGACCTACTCATGTTGGTCACATCTCCTCGAAGTACTTCATCATCAGCCTCAATGCGCTGAAAATCACGCAGTCGCTCAGTTAATGACCTTTTGTACTTTCTCCTAGATTTTCCTTTATTGGGGCAATGGTGGCTCATGCTACCATCTGACGGTTTACAGGTTTATGTTACTCTTCCCAGCTGTGTCTCTATAAGCAAGTTGCTCGTGTTTACGCTTTGCTTTAAATGCCATCAATTGAGCTTGACCCTGAGTTTTCTCAAGCTCTTTCATGTTCCCTATGATGTATGCTCTAGTGTGAGAAGGGGGAAGCTCTCTGCAAGGCAAATCGCAAGTAGACACTGCACACTGGGCTATCTTAAATGTCCTTCAAAGCGTGGATCTAACCGTGAATGTACACGTGTTTCGAGGCCAAGTTGGGAATAAACACTTCTCTGCACGCCAAGGCAGAAAAAAATGTTTTCTTGAAGGCCAAGGGAAGAGTTCACGCTGGTTGAACACTCAGTTTAAGGTTGGTCGAGTGGCTTCTTACTGGATGCCTATGAAAAGAGATATCATTATCAGCTATTGTCTTACTTCAAAATGCCTCGCCAAGAGCGCGCTTTGTTATGATGTGTTCAAGAATTTGACTAACCAAATTGTTTTCTTACGCGAGTGTGCTTGTCAAGTCTGTGACTTTCCAGATAGTTTGGATTGCCATTCATAGTGGAGGAGCTAGGATGATAGGCACCTACGTGAGTGGTTGAAGTGGAGTGGACAACATACACAAAAGTTGAGCCAGGCTAGGTCAAATTTGCCGAAAAAATTAGCCAAAACAATCCTGATTCAACAGCCAATTTGTGGGTCAAGCTGGTCAGTCCAGTCTAAATTAAACCTGGTGTGGGGACCAACAACCCATTCGACTATAATGATTATGGGACTGGTATACTATAGTAGAACCATATCGGACACACGAGTGTGAACTCTGACGCGAATCGACCAACGTGGACTGTAGGTTGAGGCGCTTCAGCTCGTTGGGATTGCGCAACATGGGCCTGTGCTCACTGGGCTGGTGATGCTTGCGTGGTCTGAGCCTGTACGGCTTGGGCTCCCTAGGTTTAGTTCTGGGCTGTTGCCGTTACTTGTGGTCGAGGTTGCCTTACTCTGTGCTCAGTTGTGAGAACAGGCAGTGCAAGGTCAAGGTTAGGGCCATGCTGTGGTTTCCGTCGGTGGATCCAAACCCAAGCATGTAGGGAGTGTCATTCGTCGTGGTTTCAGAAATTCCAAACATTTTCCATCTTCTAGGGCATATGAATCAAATTAAAATTCCGAAGATTTAGTGCACGACAAAAATTAAAAAAGGTAGAAATTCGAAAAAGAATTGCAATAACTTGTTTGAGGTTTGAATCAAGCTCTCATAGAAAAATTTTGTTGTGTTCAAATTTGATGAAATTGTACCTACATAACAAAGAGACACTTTAGGTTAAGGACCAAAGCCACACACGTAGAGGGGGAACTCTGTAGAAAGGGTGAGTGATTTAGAGTTGAATTGAGTAGAATCAACTTACTAGAGAATGAACTGGTGATGGAGTATTTATAGATGCTACGGTAGACCACATGTGTAGAGGATCGCATGCCATGTGTCAACGTCCGATTAGCCAGATTGTGTCATCCGTTGAATGTAGTAGGAAAATATCTTTAAAAGATATTAAGATATCTTAAAGATGTTTGAGAATAATCCTTAGATATATTATTACATAAATAATAATATCTGAGAATTATTTTTGGAGAATCCTTGATTGGATTTGATGGCGTTTTCTTGAATAAAGGAATATGTCTTCAACTGGGAACCTTAAACATAAGAATTAGTTATTAATTCTACCTTTAATTCCCTTGCCTTATATCCTTGGCACAGGCAAAGCAGTTTGGAGAAATTGTAGTAAGCCAATGCGCCTGGAACGAATGTGGGCAAACCAATAGAGCAAGGGTTAGCTCCGCAGTTGGTCCACAGATAAGTAGGTTCATTACTGGATAAGGCATTCTCATTAATAGTGGATAAAAGCCCATGTGTCAACTCCAAACTTTTCTAAATTATTTTTTCTCCACATTTCCATGCCAACTTTATCATGGCTTGGATAAAATCTGAGAGCTCTCCCATCCAATCCTGACGACTTCCTCAGAGAGGTTGCTGCATGCTGATCCACTGTTAGGGTTTTGAAAGGAACATGCTGTGTATTTGCCCCACCACACCCCTTCAAACCTGGAATGCTCTTATCACTACAGACTACAGACTACAGACAAGAATTCTTTAAAAGAAAAGAAAGAAAATAACTCGATATTAAATTAAATGTGCTTCTAAAGAGAGAAAAATACATTTTTCTATATTTTACTTTTCTAAAATTTTGTCCACAAGAAAGGGAAAGTAGCAAATTGGTGGGGTTTGTGGTATTGTATATGCACACCCCATGTGGAGACCAATTTGGTTGGTGTTCCTTGGCTGCACTCACACCTGCCCAAAAAAAATGAATGACTTTGGTTCTGGAAAACCACAAAAAAAAAAAAAAAAAAACAAAAGAGAGAGAGAATTGAAGTGGGTTTGGATTAGGAATACCTTGTATGGAAATGTTAAGGGGTTTTTCTATAAAATAGGACTCTTGATAGATTCTATATCGCCTTATGTTTATAGCACAATGTTTTATAATATTGAAACAAAAATTGACGTTAAACAGAAAGTTTATGCAAAGTCCGATTTTTGAGAGTTCCCGTTAAACATTTCTCTACCTAAGTGTAAACTTGTTTTGGGATTGGAATCCATGTGAAGACAATCATGGGGCAAATTGCAAGATTTTGAGTTAGTGGGTGGAGAGCAAACTCTGGAATTGCCTCCACGTATGCTATCTTTTCTTTGAACAAAGAGGTGACAGGGAAAGGTCAATAAGATTTTTGGTCCCCACAGTCACAGGTTTTGAGTTTAGCCTTTTAACTTTGGACCTTATTTTAGGCTAGAAACGATGTGGACTCTTTAGTCCAACATGATAAACTTGGATAAAGCACTAAATCATGTCATTTGTTGGACATTGATCACAAAATTACAAAAATAAAAATAAAAATAAAAATAAAAATAAAATCACCTTGGTGCTAGGCTAGAAGATCGATCCTGTATGGAGCACGTCGAATCTACTTCATTGAATTCGCTGTATGGAGTCATACCATATCTACCTATCGACTGTGTACTTGCTGCCCTCCCTTTTGTGGCCTGGGTCATTCCATCAAATTGTTAAGCAAAATATAACTTAGAAGCTATAACGAGGTAAACGAGTGTGTATTTTCACTTGACCCTATGTTGAGTCTAATATAAGAGTTGCCTAATCAAGTAATCTTGCTGAAATTTCTCTCTAATTCAAAAAGCTTGAAATTTACTGAACATTTTTATGAAGTTTTTTTTCTTTTTGGCTTTTCCTTTTCTTGGAATTTACCATTTGACACTTACAACACAGATTTGGGGACCTCACCACCCCATTAATGTGTCTCTATCAAGCAATCATCAATATTATTTAGAGTTTCATGCTCTTCCCCTCGCTATGCCTTATCCAATCGGGGATTTCTTATAACTAATATCTGTCTTTTGATGCGGGTTTGAAAAAATTTTTAGATAGAAATGTTCGTTGCCGAAGGAAAAGCTAATTGAGGGAAAATTTAACTTTTAAAATGCTTTTCGTAAGGCAAGGAAGTTAGGGTAGGTAAGCGAGGGCAACTTGAATAGGCTAAGGTTATCTCCAACTGAAGGGTCCAGAGGGCCAGAGGGTCGAAAATAGCCCGAAAACCGTCTCCAACTGAGGGTTAGGCCAGAGGGCTCTGGAATCTGGGAGGGTCCCACGAAATCGAAGAGGGCTAGAGGGCTAGATGGCTGGAGGGTTGGCTGCATTCAGCCAGCCAGCCAGCCCGGGGCTGGCTATTTTTTTTAATGTTTTGTTATTTCTGTCGGTTATAACCGACAGGAATACATGCTATTATTTATTATAAATGTATTATTGTCGGTTATTCTTAAGAAAAAATTCAAATGCAACGGCTAGTAG
Organism: Malus domestica; assembly: GCF_042453785.1. Classification (NCBI taxonomy): domain Eukaryota; kingdom Viridiplantae; phylum Streptophyta; class Magnoliopsida; order Rosales; family Rosaceae; genus Malus; species Malus domestica. Next base: position 20,349,642 of record NC_091674.1, on the reverse strand, counting down.
TCGTTGCATTTGTTTTTGTTTTTTTTTTTTTTACAGTTTTATTATTATTTTTTATTTACAAATTTTTTCATATAACTTCTATTTTTTCCTATAACTTCTATTTCGCAAAATTTTATTTTCATATTTTTTTTAAATTCCAATTTTTTTCTTATAACTTCTATTTCACAAAATTTGTTTCATATTTTTTTTAAATTCCATTTTTTTCCTATAACTTCTATTTCACAAAATTTGTTTCATATATTTTTTTAAATTCTATTTTTTTTCCTATAACTTCCTAAGTCATTATACAACATTAAATTAAATTAAGTAACATGAAACAACATTAAACAATATGAAACAACATTAAATAACATTAACCAACATAAAAATTATACAACATGAAACTTAAACAACATTTTTAAAAACATTTAAAAACATAAAACGTAAATGCCTACTCCATGCTTCTTTGGGCCGTTGGATTTGAATTTAAGTTGTAGTTTTTAAATAATAAATTATGTTTGGCCCTATGATCCTTTGGCCCTCGGTTGGAGACGATTTTTTGTGAAAGGTTTAAAACGAACCATCTGGCCCTCGGTTGGAGACGGAGGCAAATATGGTCATGTATTGTTCATTAAAATATTAATATCTTGGAGAATCTTGGAGGGCCAGAGGGCTAAAACGAGTCATCTGGCCAGCCATCGGTTGGAGATGGCCTAAGTCTCTCAAAATGTGTTACAGTATAAACTTTGAAAGATTAGAATAATTCTATAACTTTAATTAATTAGAATGCAATGTCATTTTTCGCTCGTGCCTAAGACAAACATATATTTATTCATACCGAATCCAACCCATTTTCCATCAATCTCTTCTTCTTTTTTCATGCACCAAAGAGACTCTAAAGTCACTTATCTTATTATTATTATTTTGTCAAACTAAAATTAATCACTTCTTATTAATTTGGTTCCAAAATAAAAATGATATACAACATATGAAATGCTCTTCCCACATTAAAAAGCACAGACACGCACGCGTGTATAAAGCAGACACACCATAATTTCGTTTATGTTTAAACTAAAACATGTACTTGTTTAACTAACCACACAAGATTCCTCCTAATTTAACTGCTTCGATTATTTATCACTAAGCAAGTAATACTTAGTTCCAAGAGATTGGTTAACCATGATTATTTATCACTAATCAAGTCAAATTCCATGTTACTTAGGTCTGATTGGTTAATCACAAGCCTATGAGCAATCGATTAAGTGCTTAAATTAGGACCCATGGACACCTACACTGCACAACATGATTAGATTAATTTAGATAAGTTTCCTATCATTTTCCAATCCAGATAGAAGCACTTCCTTCAATTATACAATTTAAAAATCAAGCCATCCTTTTAGCATAGTCCCAAAGGGGAAAATAATTTAGAGGTTCATATCAAAATTAATCGAGCAAAAGTGTGTACAACTCAAACACTAATTAACTATAATGGCCTACCATGTTACAAATAAATTGTATCACACCATTTTTTTTCCTTCTACTTTTAGTGCCATGACAAACAGAAGAAATGTCTTGGATTATGACATTTTGGATCAAATACAAAGTTGAGATCTTATGGAAATCTAGCATTGGTTTCGTGATGTTAACGTAGGATCTCATAAGCATGCACACGAAGAATATTGAGAAGTGATTTTCACTTTTTCACACATATTTTTGTCTCGCTACACATTCATGTTTATTTATGATCGTTGAATTGAATAAATGAAAGAAAAATTAAGAGACATAAATAAATGAAGGTGTACATAATGAGAAAAAGAGAATGTGAAATGTTTTTTTTGTGTTAAACGAGTTTTCTTTATACAACCGGAGAAGGAAAAATCAAAACAAAGCCTCAGAAGCAAAGATAAAAAAATTTAACCTCTTGAGCAACAAATTGCTGGTGTGAAAAGTGAGTTATGAAAACAAAGAACTTGATTGTAATACAATTAAGCCGCCAATTATAGTTTTTGTCACCTAAACTTGTCCATTTGTGGCTTTGCTTGTGGAGGAAATAAGGTTAATTTTTGTTGCATATTATATTAAGGTCGAAGATGAAACATAGAACAAAGCCTGTATGATCGAAGATGAAACATAATTAGTCGTTGAACCATGTGATTTAATTGTGCTGTATTTGACTAAATCCTGGTCAAAGTAAAGATTGACGACAAACATAGAACAAAGCCAACTGCTCAGTAAATAAAACACTTTGCAGGCTAATATATACATTTTTCTAAATTTTTATTCAGTGGGGCTTCTTTTTTAATTTTTATAATACCATCTATGTTTTATGTTTATGTCCTTGGGTTGTTTTATTAACACCCCACATATTGTTGAATACACCCCACATACTAAATACATTTCACATCTACTTTTTCAATCAAAATTTATCTTAGTACACCCCACACATTTTCCTATACTACCCTCAAAACCCAAAGTTTCTACATACACCCCACATTCTTCACATACATTCAACATTCTCTCATTGTTCATTTTCACCACACCTCCAAATTTCAAGACTCTTGCTAAACATGTAAATGCTAATTATGAGGTCAACTACATGACATTCAAATGTTGGTTTATTTTACTGGTAGAGCACAAACCCAAAATTTGTATCCCTCTCTGTTACTGATCCTCTAGAGTCAATCTCACAAAATTTGACCCAAAAAAGAATGATAGGACATGGGTGAATTTTTTTTTCTTTTTCAAAATTATAATGTGAAGATTATAATGGGTTCAATTATTTTTACTATACAAAACTTAAAAGAAAGTAGTGCCAACTGTTAAGCTTACCACTTAGAGAAAAATTTGTTTATATTATGATGGATTTATTCAAAAAAAAAAATCTTCGAGAAATCAAAAATTTGTTTTGGAGTAGTTATAGATTTTGATAACATAAAAAATGTTGTAGTTCTTACAAAATCCATAATGAAGTGCATCTGGTTACGAATTCGTAACATTTTATTTTTATTTTTAGGGTTTAGGTTTCTATCAATTTAGGGGTTTTTGTAAATTAGGGGTTTTAGGATTTTAGGGTTCGGGTTTAAACAACTAATTTAGAGTTAGAGTTCATATTAGTAAATAATTTGTGTATTCAATTTCTTTTAATTTTTTTTGGGGCTAAATAGTTATTTCATGTTAAGATACATGAGTGATTTAATAATACATATTTATGTGGAGGTATATTCAATAATATATGGGGTGCTAATAAAAAAACCCATGTCCTCTTATTGTTTTGTCGAAGTGAATTGTTACCCATTTATTGGGTGGATTGGAAGGGAGAGTTCTAGTAATCTTTGTATTAATTTTCGTATTTGGATTCACTTATTCAAATGACACTTGTCGTTTTATTACACAAAAAACAAAATTTTGGCTAGGAATTAATAAATAAAAATATAAAAAAATATATAATTTCAAAGGCATTAAAGTTCTTATTTTTTGTGTAATAAATGACACATCTCATTTGAAGAAGTGAAAATATTCAAATGCAAAAGTTGATAGCGTTTCTCTTATTGGAAGCGGAGTTATCATACTAACCCGAGGTTTAGGACGTGCTTAATTAGTTAGACTTTCTATAAGAATGATGAATTATTCACCCACTTTGTAACATCCCAAAAGGCCTCGTGCTATAGGGAGGTGGACATGTACACATAAGGCACATCACCCCCTCTCTGTTGGTCGATGTGGAATGTTACACACTTTGACTTATCTATTCAACCACTTTGACTTATCTATTCAACCACTTTGACTTATCCTTCATGCAAACAAACACTTTAATGTCCTACTTAATTAGTTCTTCCGCTGTTACATTTGGCGTTTATATTATTTCTTTGTTTAAAGAAGAAACTATAAAAAAATAAAAATTGGTTTTGTTTATGTCTGGTTTTGTAAATTGGTTTTTGGCAGCATTTCAAATTGTGGGAAATGACTAATGGGTGTGGAGCCAAAAATAATCAAGAGGCGACACGTGGATTTTTGGGTAAAAAGAACAAAATTACCCTCGAGGCACATTGGGATTCTTATGCGCGAGTAGTGGACAATCATCCCTCAATCAAGTCAAGAATTCCCAAAATAGGTAACAAATTCAAAGTTATTTCATCCATCCTCATCCTATATTTTCCACAAGGTAATTATTTCATAACCTTCAAAACATTCCATATAAATTAAGTTAATTGGCTAATTAATGGATTTATTCCTAATTAATCCATTAATTACCAATTAAATCATCCATTTCACACAAAAATACCCCAAAGGGCCGGCCACCTTTTCTCAAAAGGGGGACTAGCCATGCTCTATATATTGAACCCCATTTTCTCTAAAAACCTAGGTCCACACTCTTGCAAAACTCCAAAAACTCTCTAAACATTTTTCTCTCTAAATTCTAACTTTGGCATCGGAGGTTCTTCGGCCAAAGCCCTCCCATTCATTATGGGCACGTGAGGATTTTGGCCTTAACCAAAGGTGTTAATTGTTTTGTAGGTGCAATTTTGTCCAAGATCAAGGAGGAAGAAATTTGCATCCACAAATTGGTGCTTTTATTGAGAGCTAAGTCACACACTCGTAGAAGACTCCCGCATCAAAAGGTTTTTCTACTTTCTTGTTCATTTGTAGATTTTTCATATGTTCTTATTATTAGAATTTTTTATTTGCAAAGACTCTTTGATAAAACGTAAAAGAGAAATACAATGGCTAGAAATTTAGAAAATTCCACAAGTGAAAATTCCAATATTCAAGAAATGGGACCACGGCGATCCACGAGACTAAATGTGATCATAGGAGCGGCACCATCGCTACGGGGCTCCACCATGGCAACCACCACGGTCACCACTCCCCGCGGCGAGATCCATGGCACCGCTACCACGTCCCAAGCCGTGCCATCCAAGCTTGCACGGGCCCAAGCCCAAGCCGTGCCATCCAAGGCCCATGGCATTAAAGCCACCACCCAAGCCTCGCACTCCCATGCATCACGCACTGAGCAGTCTGCTCCCGTGGCTAAGCCTGCTCTCACAACCAAGACTGCTCCCATGACCCAACCTGCTCCCGCCAAGCAACCCACTTCCGTGGCCAAGCCTGCTCCCGCCGAGCAGCCCACTCTCATGGCCCAACCTACTCTCGCCGAGCAGCTCACTCCTGTGGCTTAGCCTGCTTCCGTGGCCTTCCAAGCAGCCCAAATCGATCCAAGATTAATTCAACCATCCTAACTCCAAATTTCTGGACCGACAATCGAAACGGGAGCATTTTCACCACATTTTTCTTTGGATTTGACATTTCCCAACTCAAATCTCACGCCCGAAGTCTACCACACTTCCACTTCTCAAGAAGACACATTCCTTCCAAGCTATTCCAACCCAAATGGAGAACAACATTTATCTCGATAAGTTATAGAGTTGACGAGCGCCCTCGCACATCAGACAACCTTAGTGAACCAGCTTTTGCAGTGCACCGAGATGCAACGTGCCCCAGAGGAGGTGTCCCGAATTAGGACAAGGGTAGACAAATAACCTCTCTAACAGTGTCCCGACAAGCAACCACTCGACCAGCCATGAACCAAGCATTCGGGCAGTGAACAATCTCGATTGGGCCCTCGAGATAGTGTATACTCCCGTTTTAACACGTGGAGGAGCGTGCACTCTCTAACAAGGCCCACGGACGAGCGTACATTCATGGTTGAGGTCACATTCTGATAGTCAACATGAGCAATCTTCTAGGCGAAATGTTCATTCACGGCTAAGCCTGCAAGGAGCATCCTCTATCCCACATCGGAGTAGGCAGCACGACGGACGGAGAAAAGCAGTCACTCAATCCTACTCAAGTTCAATCGACAACCTACGAAGAACTCGCTTGCCTACTAGGGACGCACAACACGCACCATATCTGCGGCATAGACGAGTCAAACACATGAAAGAGCAGCCTAGACCAGTAAGTTTAGGCTGGAGGCAGCCGAGAGTTTCACTACCCAACAAAGACAAATTCAGGAAGAAGTAGAAAGACTATTAACCAAGCGATTGCATAATTTCCAACGTAACGAGGTCGCCAACGAGGCATTACGACGGAACATGACCAACATAAGCAGGTTACCATTCACAGACGAGATCGAGCAAACAGAGCCTCTACATGAGTTTAGCATGCCACATTTCACATCTTTCAAATTGGATGAAGACCTGGAGAGACACTTAAAGCACTACCAAAGCGTAATGATCCTTTATCGAAACAACGATGATCTTATGTGCAAGATATTCGCCACCACTCTACAAGGCGAGGCGTAAGATTGGTTCTACACCCTACCGTCACAATCCACCAGAGTTTCGACGAACTTTCTTTGGTTTTCACCAAAGAATATTCATCATATCGCTCGATTAACAAGAAGTTCGACCATTTGTTCAACGTCAAGAAGAACCCAAAGGAGTCGCTTCGCAACTATGTGAATATCAAAGCAGAGAAGGCAAAGATAGTCGGATGCAACGACTCGATAATTAAAAAAGCCTTCCAAAAATGACTTTCAGCAGACCACCTGCTATTCGGAAAATTGATCATGAAAGAAGATCTAACTCTGGCAGACTTTTTCGCTCTGGCAGAGAAGCATGCATTTTAGGACGAGGCTCACCAATGCACATTCAATGACTCGAATAAGTACCCGACTATTATCCAAACTGGAAGCAGCGGAGGACTTATTCGCATGTTTGACGGTATCTAAAGCAACAATAAACTCTACCATCATGCGAGAAGAGCTAGGCGCCCGACTACTTGTATTCTACAGTTCAAAAGCTCTCCTCGATTCTATTGGAAATTCAAAAGCTAACTTTGGTAATAGTTGTTGTACATCCTTATGACGCATTATTCCGCCTAATCCAGACACGCAATGATAAAGGTGTAAGACCTTGGTGAATGCAAAGTTTTCTAACGAACGAAACAACTCGGCCCAAAAGACACGCCAAGGGCAGACGAACACTAGAATGACACACTCGGAAGCAAGTTTTGTCCTTGTTGCCCCAAAAGATTCTACATATGAGCAACATGTACTGGCAGTTCAGCACCATTTCCTGCTACGTGCCACATGGTCCCAGCCGACCCTTGCTCCATAATTCAACTCTATAGTGGTCCAATACCAGCAGTTGAGTATCTCCTGCTGTGTGTAACATGGCCCCAACTCCACAGCTCCCTACCACGCATTCATCATGCAACAGAACGGCCCAACGACACCCCGGAAGTAGCCGATCACTCCTTAGCCGTGCCTGCTCCACCCGATGGAGACTTCTGGTATTTGCCTGTCCACGGTGCATCCAACTATAAAGGTTCAAGAGCAGGCATAGTCCTTGTCATCCAGACGGTTCGATGCCTAGGTTTCAAAGTATCTAACAACAAAGCAGAATACGAGACCCTACTAGCAGGCTTCCGAATGGCAAAAGACTTGGCAGTGAAAAAGCTCACAATTCATTCTGATTCCCAGCTAATCACTAGCCAGACTGCTTGAGGGGTTTCAGACTTACACCCTCACTCAAGTTCCACAGGCAGACAACGCTCACGTGGAGGCACTAGCCGACCTAGGCTCCGCCCTTGACCACCATCTCAAATGCTCTATTCTGGTGAAGTATCTAGACGAGCCAAGCATAGAGGCGAAGCCAGCAGCCAAGGTGTCACAAGTTAGTATAACTCCAAATTGACAAGATTCCATTGTAGACTACTTGGTCAATGGCATATTCCTCACGAAAAAAATTAGAGTGTAGAAAGCTCTAAATCAAAGCAACCACTACTACATGTGGAACGACATTCTCATCCGAAAATCCTACACCGGACCACATCTCCGCTGCCTAGCCCCTCTCAATAACTTGAAGGTAATCCACGAAGGCGTTTGTGGAAATCACTCCGGAGGTCGATCCTTATCACAGAAGGCTCTTAACGCAGGCTACTACTGGTCTACCATGCACCAAGACGCTAAGGAGTTAGTACAAAAGTACAACTGTTACCAATGCTACAAGCCGGTACCAGCACTGTCTGCTAGTGAGCTACACCCACAGATGAGTTCTTAGCCATTCATGCAATGGGTAATCAACCTAGTAGGACCTATGCTGCCTGCTACTGGGGGCAGAGGCATGATGATCATGGCAACTGACTACTTCACCAAATAGGTAAAAACAGAGCCCAAGATGACCACGACTCAGACGGACATAGAGCACTTTATATGGAGGAACATCATTTGCCGATTTGGCATCCCACAGTCCATTGTCACCGACAACAACCCGCAATTCGTGGGCCAAAATGTGGCGAAGTTCTTCCAAAAGTATGGCATCAAGCAGCACATGTCCATGCCAAGATATCCTCAAGGCAGTGGCGGACCGAAGCATCTAACAAGATGATCCTCGACTGCCTTAAAAAATCCCTCACCAACAAGAAGGGAAAATGGCCAAACGAACTCCCTGGATGTCTATAGGCATATCGCACCACCAAAAGACGAGCAACCGGTGAGACTCTTTTCTCTTTGGCATTTGACTCAGAAGCAATCATTCATCCCAATGTCATCAAGCTAAGTATCATCGCTCTACTACCAAGCATTGAGCAAAACAGTAAGGAGATGGCCACAAGCTTAGACATGGCCGAGGAGAAGCGCGAGCAAACCATCACCTGCATCGCAACTTACTAGCAGTAGCTCATTTCCAGCTACAACAAAAGGGCAAAGATCCGACAGTTCCAGCCTGAAGATCTAGTCCTAAGAAAATCCTTCATCACTGCCCACAAAGAAGGCTCTAAAAAGATGAGACCTATCTGGGAAGGTCTGTACAAGATCAACAGAGTAGGCAGCAAGAGTAATTACACCTTTGCCAACATGAAACGATAAAAATATCAAAAAGTAGTGGAGCGCCTACAATCTGATGAAGTATTATGTGTGACCTCCCGTTACATCAAAGCCCGAAGAATCAAGTAGCTCGATGGGCATCACCTTACAAACTGAGGACTATCCAGTTATTATGTAGTTCCTACCTTACAGCTAAGTTCTCGTTCGTTTCACTCGTTTTTTAATGAGGAATTCAGAAGTAATCACAACTTGGCTTGCTGCATGCTTATAACAATTGATCAATCATGCACTTCAAAAGCAAATCGCACCCTTCTTAGGGACTCATCGCAGGAATTGTGCCCCTCGAGGGACCAATCATGCTCTCTAGTGAGATAGGGTAAACTAATTGCTTTCCAGTGTGAGAGGGTAAACCAATTCCCCGACACCCACGTGGGTCAGCTCTCAAAGACGGGAGGATAAACTCTACACTCCAAATATCCAAACGTGGAAGAGTTTGGCTGCCCTAGTATAACTAGATGCACGATGGCTTGTGTCGGGATCCTTAGAAATAGCCACAATAGTTTTTTCAAGGCTTAGCTAACTGAAGGATTTTGGGTCTCTTGGCTTAATCCGCGGGGAACCAGGCCCTAGAGATGGAGGGGGCACATTACGCAGTACATCCGATAGACGGCTGCCCTGGAACCCTAAAGCTGCTATCGAATGCACTAAGGTAGCCTACGATTTCCGAAAGACTGCCTACGGCTTGCCCTTCAAGCGATAAAACCACACTAGACTTATACAACCGCATATTCTTGTTAAAGGTTAAACAAGCTAGCGTGCATATAGGAAGCTTTATCCACTACCGACATGTTACGTAGTCGATAAGCTTCACCTCTGCCAAGCACAGAACAACCTATACCAAGTCCTAAAGTGTTGTGATACTTACTACGCAACCTACGACATTGGAGAAAGCCAAGGTTAACAGCCTAGTGGTTACGTGGACTTGTCTACTTCTGTAAGTAAGGTATCCGGTTACCCACCGTATGGTTAACAACTTTGCAAAGTTCTACACCAACACATACGGCTGCATAGGCTACACGGGCCTGTCTGCTTATAGAAAAGTAGCACACCTGCCACTGGTCTATAAAGTCTAAGGGTTAAGGCATGAACAAAAGAAGTGAAAATAAAGAAAAGTGAAGGAAACATGTTTATAAACAACTAGCAAAGGCTGAATAAGTTCAAGCAAAACAAGAGCTTCAAGGAAAAACAAAGAAGACTACACTTCAGCAGCTTAGATATCCCACGACTACTCAGTCGCCACACCTTCAGCAGCCACGACACTCTTAGCATTGGCATCATCCAGCACTTCACCCCTAGCTACCCTAGCCTGGGCACTAACTTCTCTAACTACTTCACCAATGGAAGCCTCAAAAGTAAAAGTAAGCAAGTCTTCCAAAGAAATAGAGAAGGTATCGAAACTTCGAACCCATCATTTTCACCCTTCAGCTGCTCATCTTCCTCGAGCAGACCAACACGGATGCGTTGTAACTCATCCACTTCCTTCTTTAGACTTTCGTTAATCTTCAGTACACCTTGAAGTTCTAACACTTATGCTTCAAGCTTATTGACGATTCTCTTGAAGTGGATCACTTGATTATAAGAAGCAATCAACTCTTCATCCTTTGTATAAACAGCAAAACGAAGCTTAGAAACTGCAAACTCAGGATTTTGAATATGAGGTATGTAACATCCAATCTCCTTCTCTGCACTTTCATACTTAACTTGGATAGCGTCAAGCTTAGTCTTCAAGTCAACAATATCTTGGTGAACGGTCTCAAGCTGCAAAGAAATAGGGGTAAACTTCGGCATTGAGGGCATGACAAGACCTCTACACTAAGCAATACTATCAACAATCGTACAGGCCATTCTCGACATGGCAGGCGCCACATGCTCAGATCTAGTAGCCTCAATTTTCTTCCCACTAGAAGAAGTCATGTCAATCACATGACTCTCAACAACAGGCAGACCCTCACAAGCAGCGGAGGAAGTCTTCAGTTTTCTCAACTGGCATCTCTTGAGTAGGCGGCGAAGATCTCTTCTTTCCACCTTCATTTATAATAGGCTCCACGACAACGTTCAGACGAGTCAATGCATCCACCTCGATCTTTTTTACCTTCTCTTTCAGGAGTAGCCCACATTTCTTCTGGCGAAGATAACTAAGCAGTCAATGTCATTCACGGTACTCAATAGGGGAGCTCAACCCAGCATTCTAGCAGCCCATGAGAAAGGAACCTTTTCATTTCTCTCAATCGCCAGCTTAGCCCGAGTCAGGACCAAGAGCCAAAAAGACATGAACCATGCGACTTGCTTAGCACTGCGACCCAGTGCCTCAATATGCGGCCCCAATTGCCCAAGCTGCCCTTGGCACTAGCCAAGCCAAGCGGCCCAAGCAGTGGTCCCTGCCACGACACCTTCTAGGCCCATACTGAGCCAACTCTTGGCCCCTACTAGCCGACGTGCCGCACCACCCCGATGGCTGCCCTGCGACAACACTATCCAAGAAGAAGACAAGGAAAATTAAAATTTTCTTACTTCGGTGCGGTGCAGAGAAAACGAAGAAAGCAACGAAAGAAAGTCCTTTGCACGGGCAAAATGTAAAAGATTGCTAGATGAGGGGGAACAAATATCCTCTAAGCTCTCTCTCTCTCTCTCTCTCTTTCTTATAGGGTAGAATAAATTGCTCTCTAAAATTGATTTAATAACCCACTTAAGGTGGACTTAAATAAGATTTGAGAGAAATTTATTTCATTTTCCTAGAAAGATCTAATTTCCAATTAAAGAGGGAATCAACATCAAAATAGGAAACAATCTTATGTTTCCTCAAGCAGGAAAATCTCTACACCTGCTGCCCTTTCCTGCGAGTAGCCCAACAAGTGTGGGGGCATTTATGGAGCGAAAAATAATCAAGAGGCGACACGTGGATTTTTGGGTAAAAATGACAAAATTACCCTCAAGGCACAACGGGATTCCTATGCGCGAGCAGTGGATAATCATCCCTCAATCAAGTCAAAAATGCCCAAAATAGGTAACAAATTCAAAGTTATTTCATCCATCCTCATCCTATATTTTCCACAAGGTAATTATTTCATAATCTTCAAAACATTCCATATGAATTGAGTTAATTGGCTAATTAATGGATTTATTCCTAATTAATCCATTAATTACCAATTAAATCACCAATTTCACACAAAAATACCCCAAAGGGCCGGCCACCTTTTCTCAAAAGAGGGACCGGCCATGCTCTATATATTGAACCCCATTTCCTCTAAAAACCTAGGTCCACATTCTTGCAAAACTCCAAAAACTTTCTAAACACTTTTCTCTCTAAATTCTAACTTTGGCATCGGAGGTTCTTCGGCCAAAGCCCCCCCCATTCATCATGGGCGCGTGAGGCTTTTGGCCTTAACCAAAGGTGTTAATTGTTTTGTAGGTGCAATTTTGTCCAAGATCAAGGAGGAAGAAATTTGCATCCACAATGGGCACATTTTGTGGGTCGTTTTATTGAATAAAAATCTACAAAGGTCATCAAATAAAATTCCTTTGCCGTCAACAATGAGGTTCGTAGGGTCATCTAGTCTTGCCCAGTTGGTCCTCTTCCTCCACTGTTACTATCTTATTTAGTATCATGCGCATTTGAGCAAAAACAAAATCAAGAAAGGTCCCATGCATATTGTTTTGAATATTATTTAATATGCGACTGTATAAATTTTAATTAGACTTAGGTTCTAAATTATTTATTATTCTAGTGATTTTTTCCTATTAGACCTTGTATTACTTAGAGGATAATTTACACCTTTTTATTTATTTACTATAAATAAAGGCGTTGACATAGGAAAAATCACACAATCCCTAAGCATTCTACAATTTCACTCAACTCTCTCTGTTGTCACACCATCTCTCTCCCTTTCCTTTAGAAAAATAGGCCACATCAGACATATAAATTAGGAGAAATTAGGTTCTCATACCTCTTTTTGCTACCCCATTGATTAAAACCTTATTTATTTTCAATTTTTGAACAATGTCCTTAGGTATTAATAAACGTCATTAATTATTTCAATAATAAATAATTTTTATTTCTAAATATATTCATTTAGTGTTAGAAATGTTACATTTGGTATATTTATATTTATTGTCACATCCCGGCCCGAGCCCCCACCACATCCCGAGCTCGACTTCACCGTAACACGATATTGTCCACTTTGGGCCCCGACCCCGCTTTCACGGTTTTGTTTCTAAGAACTCACATGAGAACTTCCCAGTGGGTCACCCATCATGGGATTGCTCTCGCGTGAACTCACTTAACTTCGGAGTTCCGATGGAACCCGAAGCCAATGGGCTCCCAAAAGGCCTCGTGTTAGGAAAAGATGTGCATGTACATATAAGGCATAGAAGATCCACTCCCTTAGGCAAAGTGGGATATTAGAATCCACCCCCCTTAGGGGCCTGACTTCCGGCCATGTATTGACTTTAATACCATTCTGTCACATTCAGACCCTGACCCCTACCATATCCCAAACTCAACTCCGTCGTAACACGATATTGTCCGTTTTGGGCCCTGACCACGCCCTCAAAGTTTTGTTTCTAGGAACTCACAAGAGAACTTCCCAATAGGTCACCCATCTTGGGATTGCTCTCGCTCGAACTCGCTTAACTTCGGAGTTCCGATGAAATCCGAAGCCAGTGAGCTCCCAAAAGGCCTTGTGCTAGGAAAAGATGGGCATGTACATATAAGGCATAGAGGATCCACTCCCCTGGGCGAAGTGGGATGTTACATTTGTCACAACCCGTCCCGAATAATTTCTTTATGACGTGAAATGACTAAAGTACCCTTGACCATTTTGTGGGGTAGTGGGGTCTAAGCTTAGAATTTGGACCCATTTATTTTATTCCTAAGTGTTTGGAACTTAAGTTATTTTCTTGTTTTTAGTTGGCACACACACACGTTGACTCTCTCTCTCTCTCTCCTTCATCTCTCGGTTTTCTTCCATTTTTCGTACAAGTGTACGGACAAACTTCAAACCTTCCCTTCCAATCGTTGATCAAGGCTGTGAAGGTGGTCTTTGTGTTCCTTGTGAGCACAAGAGCTCATCTATACCCTTGGTTGGACGTGAAGACCACATTTTCCCGAGAACCCAGTTTTGGGTTACTGTTCATGCAGTCGTAGATGTGGACCTTTGAGCGAGTTTTAAGGTCATAAGGACGTCGGGAGTAACTTTGGAGTGATTTGGACATTAGGAGGCTTGTGTTCGACGAGTTACAGAGGTGGCCGGATTATCATGCCTTTTTCCAGCAAGATCCCGTGGATTTTAGGGATTAAAATTGGTAAGGTTTTGTTCTACTCGTTGTAAGCTTCATTTTGGTACAAATTTCATGAATTTTGGTTGAGAAATGAAGAAGATATGAAGTTTAGAAATTTTTCCCAGTTTCCGTTAAAGGCGACAGAGTCCGGTGACTCACTAGAGAAGAAGTCGAATATTCCATCAACTTTGATAGAATATTCCTAACGGTGATTAACGTCATCAGGTATAATTAACGGTATATGCTTATATTTAACGAAATATTCTCTAACGCCATTAGGGAATCCGTTTGGTGTGCCAGGCACGTGCCTGCGCTTCTGGCCGTGCCTTGGCCAGCGCGTGAGGGCGCAGGGGTGGTCGGAAAATTTTTCTAAAAATATGGGAATGTTTGTGAGGTTGAGTAGGTCATGGTGGTATATTCAAATACCCCATTTAAGCAATGTATGAGAAATTATTTCCTAGTTTTGTATATGTGCTTTAAATAACGTTTATTTAGTTATTTCACATATAAGTGAGACCTATCCAGAGGACGAGCGCCATCAATTAAGGCTCATGGGCTACGACCCTTTGACATATCAGTGAGTGGGCTTTTGGTTTTCCATATATACATATATACTTGAGATTTTTCCCAGAAAATGAATTTGAATGATTATACTTTTTGAAATGCCATGCAAAGTATCTGCCTATTTTATTTATGCATTAGTAGTTGCATATATTTATGATTGGTGTTGCGGACGCACAGGTAAGTACTAGGTAAGTTCATAAATTAAAGATACGAGATTACTTCAGTTATGCGAGATATGATGTGATGTATTGAGAGCTCATAAACCTGCACCCCGATGTTAGTGCTCCCACCCAGAGTTAGGGCACAATCCTTCACGTGATGTTCACCTCCCGCACCATATGCTTACCTTGGATCCAAGTTAGGTGCACAGGCTTGTCATACAGACTACTTTAGGTGGTTCCGACTCGTAGGTGACCCGCAATCATTCGCATAGTCTTCATGTGATCGTAGCACTAGAGCATATTTATTTTACACCTAGTCTTGTCGTACAGACCTCTTTAGGTGGTTCCGACTTGTGTGCATAATTTGATATGGTTGAGATCGGTTATGAGCTATAGACTCAGCCGTACAACTTCAATTAGGGGGATCCAGCTGATATGATATCTGGCATTGATATATTTTATCTAGATTACTTATGGCATTTCATTAAGATACTTTGGCATGGTATATTTCTATGGTTTTCATCCTAAGCATGATTTCTGTTATGGTATATGTTTGTACCATACTTAGGGCCTCCGTATTTAGACCTCGTATAAATACTCGAGGGATTCAAGTGTAATTATGTAATAAATGAAGGGAAAAATATGTAATAAGTGAAGAGCCCTTATTCTATAAAAAGGGCCTCTTCACCCTCATAAACCTCAAGCCTTAGATCCCTTAAACAGAAGCTCTCATCCTCACAAATAGAGAGCTCTCTCAAACTCTCTTTTTCTCTGGGGGATTCCCCCTCACCCTTGTAACCCATACATACAGTTAGAGAGAAACAATATCAACATCAGTGTGGACGTAGCCCAAACATTGGGGTGAACCACGATACATCTTGTGTTCTTTACTTTCTTGCAGATTCACGGTCGGATTTACGTTGTTCCAAGACCCTTCTGGTTTTGTGCATCAACATTTGGCGCCGTTTGTGGGAATCGACACGAAAAGCTATGTCGGTTCTCTCTCAATTTTTCATCTCACCACCTTGAATCTGCAAAAAACCCAACAACCCAAAGCTTTCCCAGAAAAACCTAAAAAACCAGTCCCATCTCTCTCTCCTCTCTCTCTACATATCACCTTCTCTTTTTACTTACTCCATCTATCTCTCTATCTCTTAACCCAGAAATAACTAAAACAACAATATCTCTCAAACCATATACTTAATAAAATAATTATATATACATAAATTAGTTGCTCAATTATTTTAATTAGGCACCATTTGAAGAAGGCGAAGAGCACTCGCATATGGTCTTGACTTCTCGTCTGTGGAAGTTCCTGTGGCAGCCATAAGCAGCACAGTAACATGGTTCTTCTGGCAGGTGAAGACCTGAGATGAGGGAGAAACACCGCCGTGCAAGCTAGAATCGCCTAAATCGGATTCAGACGAGCTACCCAGGTTAAAATAAAGACCCGTACCCGAAACGGCGCCGATGCTGGCATATCTTTTGTGCAGCAGGTGGGCTCAGACGTCGGAGCTCAATTCTTTAGACATGGAGGAGCATTTGCGCTTGAGCATGGAGTCCTAGTGGTTCTTTATGGAGTTATTAATGTAGCCGTTGAGCACCTGGGCGATGATGGCCCACTTGTTTCCGAACAGGGTGTGACGGTGGCCCACTTGTTTCCAAGTCGTCTGCTCATCAGCACATGTTCAAGATCTCTCTCATCTCCAGCGAGCACAACGAAGAAGTAGAGCAGGGTGGCACTGAAGTTGCAAATGGACACCAAAGTGAAGGTGTCGATGGGGAAGCTGAGTAGCAAGAAAGTAAGGATTAGGGTTACGGGTCAAGGAATCAAAGGGGTTGTATCAAAAGGTAAGTCACTGTCGGTAGCTGCCGTTTCCAACTCCAAGTGCAAGGTTGATCTTCAGATCAGGATCTGGAAATGGACCTTTTAATTAATTTCCTCTTTTGACTGTGGAGAAGAAGATGCATGATTGGGGTCACTACGAAGGGGATCGGTTTAAATTCCCTGGTGGCGGGACCATGTTTCCTCACGGTGCAGATGCGTATATTGATGATATCGAAAAGTTGATTAATCTCAAAGATGGGTTTATACGAACCACTATCGATACCTGTTGCGGGGATCCCACCTCATGCGAATACCACGACTGACAGTAGAGAGGAAGAAGATAAGTTTCTATTATCAATTCTATTATCATTCCCTTGGCTGCCATTTGCCAAAAGGAAGAAGATAAAAAGAAAGATAAAGAAAAAGGAGAAGGAGATCAAGGTAAATGAACATAATAGAAAAAGAAAAAGATCATGATGTTACTAAAGAAAAGAAAAACAAAAAGCTGATGAAGTTTCTGGGCCACAGTATTCAACAGTATTCAAAAAATAAATAAAATGAAAAGCATCAAAGTGACGAGACAGCAGTCATCCACCATCCATTGAAAAACACCCACATGCAAAAGCAGGGAATAAAGGGAGGCTCTCCTCAGCGAGAGCACATGAGGGACACTGCAAAAGCAACTGTTAGCTGCACATGCTATCCCACTTTCCAACCATCTGCCATCCTCACCTTCTGGAGCAGTTTTTTTTTTTTTTTTTTTTTTTGTAATGATGTGATTTACTTTCCTTATCTTTCAGAGACATCTGTATAACCCCACCGAAGGGTAATCATAAAGAAAGAAAGAAGGCAACAAGCTAAAAAAAAAAAAAGTACTCCAAAATTATTCGGCAGCCTGCCGCTATTATCACCAACCAGGTGATCAAAAGTACGTCCAGTACTCCAAAATTATTCGGCAGCATGCCGCTATTATCACCCACTAGGTGATCAAAAGTACGTCCAGTACTCCAAAATTATTCGGCAGTCTGCCGCTATTATCACCAACTAGGTGATCAAAATACGTCTAGTACTCCAAAAATTATACATGAGCATCACTCATGTCAATCATACATAAACATTCATGAGCATCACTCATGTCAATCATACATAAACATTCATGACCATCATTCATGTCAACATTCATGAGCATCACTCATGTCAACATTCATGAGCACCATTCATGTCAACATCCATGAGCATCATTCATGTCAACATCCATAAGCATCACTCATGTCAATCAACATAAACAATCATGAGCATCACTCATGTCAATCAGCTTCGAAAGCTTTATTTACAGAGCTCCAGCTTCAAAAGCTTCATTTACAAAAGCTCCAGCTTCAAAGCTTCACTTGCAAAGCTTCACCTACAAAGCTTCAGTGCAAGGTATACAAATACCGCCCCCGAACAACCGTCACTTCGGCCCATACATGGATTCAATTTGAAGTCTCTAGCCAACAGACTCTATTGACTGAAGACTTGGGGAACTACACTATGTACCAGATATTGGGCTTCCACAACTGGGCCTTATGAAAAATACTTGGGGGACTTAGCCCATTATTTATGTATTGAGGAGCGAGCCCTTATTATATAAAATGAATTCCCTTACTTTCATTAGAGAGCACCCATCACTTATGTATTGAGGAGCGAGCCCGTATTCTATAAAAGGGACTCCCTCACCATTAATAGAGAGCATCGCCGCCTGCTGAGCAACCGCCTTGCCGCGAGCATCAACTCTTAGCCCATCACTTATGTATTGAGGAGCGAGCCCTTATTCTATAAAAGGGACTCCTTCACCATCATTAGAGAGCATCGTCGCCTGCTGAACAACCGCCTCACCGCGAGCATCAACTCTTAGCCCATCACTTATGTATTGAGGAGCAAGCCCTTATTCTATAAAAGGGACTCTTTCACCATCATTAGAGAGCATCACAGCCTGCTAAGCAACTGCCTCGCCGCGAGCATCAACTTAGCCCATCATTTATGTATTGAGGAGAGAACCCTTATTCTATAAAAGGGACTCCCTCACCTTCAACGCCACAAGCCGAGCCAACCAAGGCAACATAAGCCACAAGCAGAGCAGCCTCGCAACATGTGCTACTTCTAGTTGAGCGTCATTTCAGATTGGGCATCGCCTCATATCGAGTATCGGTTCTAGACGACATCTGGTTACTTCGGCCCACACATGGACTAAATTTCAAGTCTTCAGCCAAAAGACTCTGTTGACTGAAGACTTGGGGGACTACTGTTTGTACCATACTTAGGGCCTCCGTATTTAGACCTCGTATAAATACTTGAGAGACTCAAGTGTAATTATGTAATAAATGAAGGGGCAAATATGTAATAAGTGATGAGCTCTTATTCTATAAAAGGGCCTCCTCACCCTCACAAACCTCAAACCTCAGATCCCCTAAACAGAAACTCTCATCCTCACAAACAGATAACTCTATCAAACTCTCTCTTTCTCTGGGGGACTCCCCCTCACCCTTGTAACCCATACATACAGATAGAGAGAAACAATATCAACATCAGTGTGGACGTAGCCCAAACATTGGGGTGAACCATGATACATCTTGTGTTCTTTACGTTGTTCCAAGACCCCTTCGGTTTTGTGCATCAACAATATATATATATTTTCTGGGAAATTATACAGGTTTTACGGCGAGGGGCTAGAACTTTTGAGAAATGAAATGAATTTGAAAACTTTGTTTTTACCCACTCACACTTTCTGTTTTGCGCCCCTTTAGGTTTTAGGTAGAAGTGCTTTGGTGGCTCACGGGGATTTCAACGGTGGTTTTGACAAAACATCACAAACGTAGGACCACCCTTGGGTGTTGTATAATTAGTACTTGTCCAGTTGGACTGTACTTAGGCTATTTATGCTTTGATGGTGTATTTAACACTTAATCTTGCACTTGCACCTTATCGTAATTAGTACTCCTAGTAGTTGGATTTTTATTTAGTCATATTTCTCTATATCAATTTTTGATTCCGCACTGTGCATATGGTTACGTCACTCTCACATGACAGCCATCATACCTTGATTTAGGTCGGGGTGTGTCAACATTTATGACTAAATTTTTTATCATATATTTTTATATTTAGTTTGTATCCATTTTTAATTTGTAACCCTTTTTAATTTGTACCAATTTCCTTTTCACTTTTAATTTGTACCCATATATTAATTTCTTTTTGTGCCCATATTTTTTTAAGTTTTATTTGTATTTGTACCCATGTTTTTTAATTTATTTGTAACCATTTTT
The DNA here is from genome assembly GCF_042453785.1 of Malus domestica. Lineage (NCBI taxonomy): Eukaryota > Viridiplantae > Streptophyta > Magnoliopsida > Rosales > Rosaceae > Malus > Malus domestica. Next base: position 20,329,647 of record NC_091674.1, on the reverse strand, counting down.
TATTTTGCTAAATGTACCCATGCTAATTATATGTATTTATTTTATGTTTTAAAATATATTAGTAGTTATTTTTTTAATATGTTAATAATTATGTGGGTACATTATTTTCTTGCTATGATTTTGTGAACAACAATATTATTCTAATATTTATTTTTAAGTATTTATTATATTTTAAAGATATTATTTAAATTTTGTTTAAATTTCATAATTTGTGGGACATTAAATGCACAAATGCATGAGTTAAATATCTTGAATGATGTTAAGATTTACCCTCAAATTCAAACATGTGGGTGCAAAATGCTATCCTGCTCTTCTGTTCTAACAATTAGGTTGATTAGGGACCGGAACCAAAATGACCCTATAAATTATGAGAATTTATTTTATAGAAAAATACATATCAACAAATTGTATTAGAATATTTTAGATAAAGTCCACAAATGATGGCGAATTCAATACTTAATTAGGTTGCCCATTATGTGGCTTAACTAAACTTCGCCTCCCTTTAGTGTAAAAAAATCGATGTACTAAAAAAAAAAAAGAAGTCCGCAAATCATTTTACTATCTTTTCATGTTAAAAAACTTACCAAAGTGAGATGATGAGGTTAATTAATAGCTAAGGTTCTCATTTGTCATTTCTTTTCGGAAAATTTTATGTAAACTTATTTAACACCTATCAACACCCAACTTAAAATTAAAACGTTAAATGTCTTTTTTACTGTATTGCATAATTATCATCAAATACAAGATGAAATTAACAATAAAAGTAACATTTACCAATAAACCGACCCTCAATAATCAAACCCTACCATCACACAATCTTTATCCTACGTTTATTCTGGCTAAAACCCTCAGACATTCTCATAGAGAAAACAAGCTCTTTTTTACCGATAGATGTTGATTTTGAAATTTTGAATCCTCCAACTAAGTTATAAATCAATTTATGCAAGTTTTTTTCATTTGATTTCAATTTTTTTAGAATTTATATGTGTATTGTCTACAAAAAAAAGGATTTTGTTAACCCAAGTATGTGTGAGAAACGAAAGAAAGAAAAAAATGATTTATGCCAATCAAGTTTCATTCGTTTGATTTCAAGTTTTTATAGGGTTAAGGAGTGTAAGGTTGTAGCCATATGCGATTTTCCATGGACTGTGCAAATGTGTTGTTTGTGTCAGGAATTTCCGTCGGGGATGTTTCCTGGCCGACGAGCACACAGCTCCCCTGGAGGTTGGCGCCGGTTGAGGGTTGCTGTCGGGCTTCTGCTTCGCTGTCGGGCGCTGTCGGGCAAGTCTCGTCGGGCAAGTCTTGTCGGGCAAGACTCGTCGGGCAAGACTCTTCGGGCAAGGCTGAAAGAGAAAGACAGCGTTAACTTTGAGAGGTGCCTTTGTGGGGCCTTAGGTGTAGGCCTTGAGGCTCACAATCAAGGTTAACATTTAGGTGCTCAGGCGTGCCACTGCCATCTTTAGCATGGCAGATGTAAAATGGTTGTCGTGCTTTAGTTGTACATATGTATGTATCCGAGAAACCGTGTTAGTTATAACAGGTGCCTTTGTGGGGCCTTAGGTGTAGGCCTTGAGGCTTCCCATAAATAACTAAACCAGTGCTCGAACGCATCATATTTGTTCTCGTGGTTGTAGGAGTTTTCTAACTATTATACTTCTGATTACCCGAATCCAAAAAGTAGAATGAACCCAAATAGGTGCCTTTGTGGGGCCTTAGGTGTAGGCCTTGAGGCTTCCCATCAGAGTTCATTCTTATACTTAGACTCTTTAGATCGCCGAACAGAATGAATCCAAATGGATGCCTTTGTGGGGCCTTAGGTGTAGGCCTTGAGGCTTTCCATTAGAATCCATTCCACGCTCAAACGTTCTATGATAATCATGGTATAATAGAAAGAAAACTAGAAGGTAGATTGATTACTTGCGCCCCAAGTAACTTCGGACTTCTCGTTTATCAAGGACTGTCGTGGATGGGTTAAGTCCACATAAAGTTCTTTTTTATGCCTTGAGGCCAAGGACTTTTAACTGATCAGATTTACATGCCCGAGGGCTTAGTACTTGGATCTGGTTTGAACACTGATAATATATTCAAATCGGATTCAAGTGCTGAGAAAGCCTTTTAATAGTCATGTTGCTAGAAATAACTTGCATATAACTGGAAGTATACAACATATTGAAAAGACAAAACTAAAGCAAAGAAGGTCGGGCAAGGTTAAACCTTATCGGGTAAGGTTGCTCGTCTTGCAGGTTTTTATCTTTGTAGTTTTGTCAAAGGTCTTAAAGCTTAGAGGGGTAGAGAGAGAGATTACAAAAGATGAATCGATACTACAGCAAGGTTGAACAAGGTAGCAGAGCTATTACAAAAGGTTGAAGAGAGGGTTATCCCGAGAGGGATGAAGGCTTGTCCCGAAAGGGATGAAGGCTGACTACAGCTTTGTTTTGAAGGTAAATCTGGCTTTGAGCAGAATTTGTGCTTGCATTTGTTTGTTTGTTTGAGTGTCCTTATTCCTGGTTTCTCCTTCTTCTTATATAAACAACTTGGCTTGGCTCCTGTAGCAGTGGCCTTGCCCGAATGCGGTTTGAGGGTGATGACTCATCAGCTATTTTACATGGACTGCCATCATAAAGTACTTTATGGGCTGTATAGCTGATCAGTCTATACCACTTGGCCTTTGGGTAGGTAAGCAAGTGGTCTTCATGAGCTGCACCTAGTCAGAAAAGGCCCTTTCTGCCTTCTGGGCTTTGACTGGGCTCCAGCTATCTTCCCTTTGGGCCTCCTTTCGAGCCAGCTCCTTTCTTGAGCCCAAAGTTTAGGTTTTGATCCAAACATGTGCTTTTTGTAAGTTAGCCATGCGATTTTCCATGGTTGCGGTCGTGCGATTTCGTATATGCATAATTTGTTTTCCGGATAAAATTTTAATTTTTGTTGTAAAGATGATTTCTTTTGTTTTTCCCGATAATAAGTACTTATTATATGGTTTTTTATTTTTTAAATGGGTGTAAAGGCAATTTACATATTGAATTGGTTTGTGAAAGTAGTTTAGTAAATTGGGTTTAAAGAGTATTGATAGTTTAAAAAGGGAATTGTTATTAGCACTCCAAAAATCTCATTCTACACTCCAAACTTTCTATATTAGGAAAAAAAAATATACTTGTGAGGAGTGTAGAATAAGATTTTTAGAGTGCCAATAACACTTCCCTTAAAAAAAATGACATGGTGTAGAAGGAAATTATGTGAGTTCAAATAAAATTTTCCTTTCTTCATGGCTATTTATCCTCTACAATTTACTATTTTTGTCAACCATAATTTTTCCAGTTTCATATAATTTATTTGAAACAAATTAATTTTTAGTGTATAATTTATTATATTTGAGTCTTATTAAGTGGTAATGTGGATGTGTTTAATACTGAATGTTTAGATAATCTTGATGAGTTTGATACCGAATGTATATGTAATGTTGGTATATAGGTTTTGTTACCTTGGAGAGGTGATGTAGATAGGATTTGTTTACATATTGATAAGGTTTCAATTGCCTATGCTCTAAGTGTCCATTTTTTGATGGCATTGAGTTTTTTTAATACGTTCTATATTATTTACATCATGGAGTGAGAGAGTGGGTTAAATTTCACAATGAGTTTGCCATAATAATTTAGTTTGAATTCGCCTATGGCAAGAATGAATCTAAAATTTCTTACTTACATGTGAAAAGGAATATCACTTCATCGTAGTTCTAAGTTGTTTTTTTTTTTTTTTTTTTTTGAACATCCCAGGGCTAAGAAGCCTAACAGAAGCAAGAAAGCCTACGCCGAGGCAAACACAACGAAACTAAACACAAAGCAAAGCAGTGAGCGGGGATACAAACCATAGACACTTCATCGTAGTTCTAAGTTGTTTTATTTTTAAAAAAAAAAATAGACATTCAATTCTACCTCAACAATAGGATTTAGGACTAACAAATTGTTTCTCATGGTGACAATGCAAGCTTTCAAAATCCAAAAGGTATAATTTGACCAAATAATTTATGCATTTAATCAAGATTTTAAAATTGTTTTTATATTAATCTAAAATGGCAAATTCGTCAGAAATAATAAATTCAATAGACATTAGTTACCAAAATTAATTTGGGATTTCCTTGGTGAGTTGAGTGTGTCTAAATCGAAATGGCCCTTTATTTATTATTATTTTTTAACAAATAATATTATACACTAAAAGGATGCCTCACAATGGGTTAGTAATAATGTAGTTTAAATTAGCATTTGACGAGAATCCAACTTAAGATTTCTTACTTACAAGTGAAGAAAAACATCATTAGACCATAGTACTAAGTGGCAAATGCCCATTTATTTTAAATATAGTGTTTTGAAGCAAATGTAGCGAAGTAGTGTACTGGAAGCAGCCTCTTTTCTGCTTCAAAACTCTAATTTTTTTTTTCTTTGCCATTTCTAAGCTCTTGGGACGTTTCGACAGAGAATTTTCAAGTATCAAGAGATTTAGGTTAAAATGGTTATAAATGTAACACAAAATATTTTAGGGAGATATTTGAAATGACTGCTCTTTTGCAAGTAGTTATTACAAATCTCTCGTATATCCAAGTCATTTCCTATCAAATGTTTTGTGGTTTCCCGCTCTTCGAAACCTCAGATTTATACAAGTTCGTATATAATATGTACCTATTTGACGGTAATACTGTTTCATGTATAATTCACATCTGGTTAATGGGGAAAAGGAGACAACTTAAACAAAAATATGCAAATATACGTATATAAACAGAGTCCCCATACACATGTATATTTATATATATGTGGCCATAAAGATTGAAAGTTAGATGAGATATATGATAGCACAGAATTGTTGAAGAAAAATGAGGATCTTTTAAAGGCAAATTCCTATTGTTTGTTGTTATTAAACAAAGGATTATATACTCAATTATACTAAAGCTTATGATGCTTCAGCATCAAGGCACTTAAGAGTGTGAACTTTCAGAACCAGGAAAAAAAAAAGATTAAATAATTCTCTGCCTAATAACAACTAAACAAGCCCTAGCTAAATATAATTATTACCAACAACCAAGTGGGTTTACTAGTTATAACTTTAATGTCGGCCTACAACATGGTTAATGAAATTAATTAATTTGGGTGCTAATACGATCCACACATTGAGCTTCAGAAGCAACTTCATCACCTGATTAGAATTTTTATTTAGAGTGAATGATTAACAACAGGTCTTAGTCTCTAGCAAGTTGCAGCAGCTAGTGGTTGGAATGACAAAAACTTAAAAGACCCAATTAATTGCAGTATCTTGGAAGGTATCTATCTCTTTCTGTTTCTAATATGAACTTTCTTTATCTGCTTAATTATAATTAAACATTAGTTAGAGAGTGACATTCCATCTGCATAGAAAAGGCAGCAGCACATGATTAATCAATTGATTAATGATGGCTATGCAAGGGAGCTGGGGGTTTTGTAGAAATGAATGTGAATGAATATATATATATATATATATATATATATATATATATATATATATATATATATATATATCTTTGCTAAAATAAAGGGGAGATTCTAGGATTACATTATTCATAAAATCCTTCTACACTGACTCTGCCTTTGATTCTGGGATCAACGATAATTCTGCTTGATCTCTTCTCTCTCTTAGATCCGCCGGTTGTGTCTCTTTCTCTCAAACTCGGATCTGTGAGAGGCGGTTTCGTGAAATGAAGTGGTGATTTTTGTCTCTTTTATCACCTTCATGTTAGAATATGAGCATAGTGTAGGAGAATTTGGGCCAGATATTTGAGTTCAAATTGGTCTAGAAAAGTTTTATTGGAAGAGGTTTGGATGTTTTAGTTTATATATGATTGAAATAGGGAATTTATCCTAAATTACTCACTTATATTAAAACTGGGAGACAATGTTGGTTTCCTACAAGGGTTATAATTAGATATTCATATAGATTGTTTGTCTGTATAAATAGTGGTCGCTGCTCTTACTGAAGAACACGCATATTATTGGACTTAAGCCTATTGTAAGTTGAGTATATTATTTCTGCAAGAAAGGGCGAAGCTTACTATTGAAATCGGCTATGACTTCGTCAACTTCGTTTGTTAAAGGTTTGATTTATTTGTAAATTTCAAGCTTGTGTTTGTATGAAAATGCAAAACCTAGAAGAGGGTATATAATTGGTTGCTGTAGTCTTGAGGTTCCAATCCACATTAACTAATTTAGAAAGAAAAAAAAGGCAGTAGATGTTGGAAAATATTAGTATTTTGGTTTATTTGAATGTTTGGTTTTATGGGCTTAGCCCGTTAGAATTAGGTTTTGTTAGAGATTAGGGTTAGTTTATTATAAATAGGGTGCTTTGTTATTCATTAGAGAATAAGTTAGCCACAATGTAGTCTCTTAGGGTTTTGTAGCCGTTTCGGCATTCTCAGTTTGTTTAAGAATATTCTTATTATTTGTTAGTCTTGTTTGTTGTGCACTCTGATATTCTTATTATTTGTTAGTCTTGTTCGTTGGGCACTCTGATATTCAACTGTAGACCGTTTCAATGACCCTTTATGTATTAGGACTGCAACTGAAAAACTCCTTTAAATTTTGAGGATATCCTTCTGATATTATAGTTGAGTTTATTCAACTAACACTATCGTTTCCATTCAGCCAAAATAAAACCTAATTTTGTAATGATTTAAAATAAGATGAATCTAATTAAAAACCTTGTTTGGTGTATTTAATCAAACAAGGTATGGGAAATATATGCCTTCTTGAGATGGCTTTCTCAGTCATTAGGCCCCTCTATATGGACCTGCTTACACTCACTAATCACTATGCATTTTGGCCCATTTGGTAAACGTGCTGCAAGATCTTCTAGGTTTTGCGTTAGCAGAGGATGTTGAATAATTGCCAAAACCCTAGTTCTTCTCAGCAGCCAAAGCCGAAAGCTTAGGTCAGCCAAATCACGATCAGTTTGTTTGTGATTGATGGATCCCCCTCTCTTATTCCCTTGCATGTCACGTCAGAGCATCATACTGAAATTAGGGCATGACACATGGCATTACTTACAGTACGGTAATGATTTGATTAGTCTGATATGAATATGATAGTTGGACGTCAGATTTAATTTCCTTTTAGGATACAGTGATGACGTCGTATCCTGCTCCCACGGACATTCCATTCCAAAGTCCCTTCAGCATTACACCACTTCTAAGGCGATGATCAAATTTCATTTTTGTGTGGTATAATGCATATATGCGTGTCCTATGCTGGGGTATACAACAACTGAGGTGATAAAATTGACAACCCTGAATCTTCGACAGCTAGCTATTACCCTAGCTTGATACACATTGTTAGATGATTTCTCTAATATATACCTTAAACTTTTGAGGCAATGATTTTCTAACATGGTATCAGAGCCCCCCCCACATATTTTCAACTACTTACCTTAGGGTGCTACACTTGTTCCACTGTGCTACTATGCACGTGTCTGATTGTCTCTCCATCTACATCATGGTGGCTGCATAAGAGGGAGAGTGCTTATTTAATACATTGTTGACACATTTCCTTATAGGGTTAAGCTTTTGGGCAGTTCTCTAATATATTATCTATGTTCTTTTTTTAAGATAAATGGAGCTCCTCATCAGCCTGCGGCTCAGTGCTCCCTTTCCTCAACAGCAGCCTGCTCAAGTTTCTGCTGCTACTACGACTCCGGTAGGCGGTGGCTGGGGCAAATAAGAAGATGGTTACTCCATCTGATCCCACAACAATTCCAGTTATTTAATCCTCATTGTTTGAGTTAATCCTAAATCTGCTACATACTTTGATGAATGATGACTATACTTATTCTTGATTTCTTAAGGAAAATTGTCCAGAAAACAATTTCTTGAGGAAAAGCTACAATATCTTCGTTTGGTTAGTTGCCTAATTGTTTCTCATATCAAATTATATGACTAATGGTCATATTTAATTTCTGGAGCTTAGCAGAATGTTAGTTCCTAATACATATTAGTTTTCTTCAAATTGGATAAACAATGGCAATTAACTTGGACAAAGAATAAGGTGAAGGAAATTTTATTCAAGTCCTTTATTGGGCCAATTATGTTTTGAACTCCTCCATACAAAATTCACTACAAACAGAAAAATCAGCAAACAAGACACCGTGGGGCAAGAACAGCAAAAATAAAAAGTTGATTTCATGTTTTATTCAAGGGAAAAAAAATGTAGAAACCCTAAATCCGTTTCATGCCCGTGAGGACTCTTGACAATGCACTTCATTCTCACACTAAATCCGATCATTTGCACACGGAAAAGGGCTACATGAGCTTGAGGACTCCTCACAGTGCACTTGATGCTCATACTCATCTTGTATGCTTCAGAGAAATGGAAACATCACCGAATCAATGGTTCTAAGTAGCGAAATATTAGTGTAAGATATTTCTTTTCTTCATGGCTTGAATGTTATTTAGGGACTGAAGGGGGCAAAGACAACCACGGAGTTGTGTCCGCCAAAGCCGAATGAATTTGAAATAGCTGCAAGTGGGAGATCTTTGATTAGCCAAAGGAAACTACGTATCTTGTAATACAAGGAACTCAGATACTATATTTTGGCATATTTATGAGAGTGTGTAAAAGCACTTACCAACGTTAACCTCATGTTGCTTCTTCACATTCGGGACAGTGTCAATTGTAACAGCAGGCTCCAAGTCCTACGAACCACAAGTATTAGTAAGTATTGAATTAAAACAGCATAATTTGATATGAAAAAAGTGAAGCAAAAGCAGGGGAAAGTGAATGTAGTGGGGAAAAAGCAATACATCTTGATTAATTGTAGGATGGAGCCAGCCAGTGTTGATTGCTTTAATGGTTGCAATGGCTTCCAATCCCCCAGCAGCTCCAAGACCATGTCCGATCATTGACTGAAACACAAAAAAAGAAAAAGATAATTAGAATGACCTGTTTTCGTGTGATAAGTTTAGTATAAAAATAATCCATCTTGCCGGATTTTAGTGGGAAATAGTATGCATACTGAGTTACTAAATCATTTCTTTGAGAGTAAATATGTAAATGGGATTCAGGTTCTTGCCTTGGTCCCGTTGATCTTCATCTCGGATGTGTCCTTAAAGACCTTTTTGATTGCATTAAACTCAGCCAAATCCCCTGCTAGTGTAGATGTTGCATGAGCATTCACATAGTTCACCTGTGAATCATAGTTTGTCCACACAAAAAAAATCAGAATCTCGAATGGCCATAGATACATTAATTGGCGAATAAAAATTTCCTTAGTTTTGGAGAACAATAAATGCTCTTACCTCTTCAGGGGAAACTCCAGCATCTTCTAAACTCTTGGTTATGCAAGACGATACACCAAGACCATCTGACCTAGGATCAGTCATGTGATGAGCATCGCATGTCACAGCACCTCCTAAGTACTCTGCAATTATCGGTGCTCCTCTTTTCAATGCACTTTCCAAGCTCTCCATAACCTTTGCACAACGAAACAAAAAATATTCAGTAAGATCCAGGATCCATACACAATGTAATCATATGTAAAGTCACACTACAGAAGAATGATATATGATTTTTTAATTACCAGTACACCAGCACCTTCTCCCATAACGAAACCATCACGATTTTTGTCCCATGGTCTGGAAGCTCTGTGGGGTTCATCGTTTCTCTGAGACAAAGCCCGGCAAGCAATAAACCCACCAACACCAGTAGGCATGACTGCAGCCTCAGTTCCACCAACTACCATAATATCTGCTTCACCTCTTCTAATGTGATTCGCAGCTGCGTAAAAACAGTAATTTGCGGTGGCACAAGCAGTGGAGATGGAGTAGTTGGGTCCCATTAAGCCAGTGTCAATTGCTAACAAAGCCGACCCCATGTTGGTAATGGAGTAAGGAATGAAAAATGGACTAATCTTTTTGTATCCCTTTTGAATAAGAGATTCAACTCCAGCGCTGAAAGCTGTTAAGCCTCCCATGCCAGTCCCCACAATCACTCCGATCCTTGTTCTATCCATCTATTAAAACAAAAAATCAATGTATCAGACAAGTGTTCAACGCTATAATGGGCAAGAAAACCTGAAATGCATTTTTCAGATAGTAAGAATGTGACTGACAGTTTGGAGAACTTCAGGTCCAAGGTTGGCATCTTCAAGGGCCTTTTTGCCAGCAACAATACCGTATCTCCAGCAATCATCTAGACGGCGATCATTCTTCCCATCAATGTAGCCTTTAGAGGAGAAATCACGTATCTGTCCAGCGAACCGAACTGAGAAGGTTGAAGCGTCAAACCTATCTATTAGAGTGATCCCACTCTCTCCCTCCAGGAGTTTGTTGTAGAATGTATCAATGTCACTTCCAAAAACTGAGACTAGACCCATTCCTGTTATTACAGTTCGTTTCTTGGAATCTGTTTCTCTTTTGGGAGCAGAAACAGTTGAAGATGCCATGGCCTTGATTATCCTGCATTTTGGTGCTGAGAATGGAGAACAAGATTAGAACTGGACACCCAATTGAGAAAAATCACTTCTCTGATCCTTAACCAAAGTACCAAACCAATACAAATGCCCCACAATGCGAAGAGGACATTCGAATTAATTAGATGAGTTGATAAGGTAAGTTCTTTTGCAACATATCTTGCGTGTTAGGTTGTCAGATTGGAGTACAGTCCTCAAACTTGAACAAATATAAACTTAATAAATAGTTCAGAACTTCAGATTGACCAGACTAAATTTCTCAAGATAAAACTTAATAGTAGTAACCAAGGCACAAAACAGAAGAATTACAAGAAGGATGGACCAATTTAGCATATTTATAAAGTAACAAGCTTTTCAATATTGTAAATTGAGAACCAATTTAGGAACAAACTAAACTAATATCTAACCATGCTTGCATCTCAAGGCTCACTACATCTAGGAAAGTTGTCATAGACACATACAGTCAGCTACTAGACTCATTTCTGCATTTGGAAGGAATATCCTTAGCCCTTCCCTGAAACTAGTCGTTCCTACTTACCCACTAATTGATTTTATAGTGGAACCTCACTTCCTTTAATATCATTTTTAATCTCTATCACTTATAGTAACTATAATGCCATTGCATCATAAAAACAGAAGGTAAAAAAAAAGGAAAATTGACAATAACAGAAGAGAGTTTATTTACCTGAGGTAAAACCCAAGCCATTTGACTTGTTACCATTTACAGGCATATGCATGGTCTCCACTTGCCTAAGCCCATCAAACTGTGCCATGGAAGCTCCATTAATGCTCCCAGCTTCTCTTGATCTAAACAGCAAACCAGAAGAACAAGGACCAGCAATTCCAGCCATGATTTCTTCTCTCTCCCTCTCTCTCCTCTTCCTCTTCCTCTCTCTCTCTCTCTCTAACTATTTTTCCAAAACAAGAAGAGGGTTTAATAGATAGAAGGAAACTCAGAAGGAGAGAGAGATATTTGGAGGAGGTAACAAAGAGAGGGTTTTGTTTTGTTTTGGCTTTAAATAATTTGGTTGGAAAATCCGCCACCTATCTAATTCGTTTAGAGAACAAAGTTTGAGGGCGATGATAGCAAAAGAGTCCTTCGATTGCTTTTGGTTTTGGTTTCATTTTTTTTTTCTCTGCAGCCGCTTAACCACCACAAACAACCACTTGGGGTTCAACTTATTCAATGCAAATACCTAAAAAAATGAAGAATTCAAATATTCTACAAGAAGAATTCACGTATTCAATGAAGGAAGGACATTATTATTGTTGTGGTTCAGGGTGCCTTGCCCTTCAATGCTTACCTGTTCCTGCGGTTGTTTATTACAATGTTGCCTGCCTACCTAATTGCTATGCACATCGTCTATTTGTAAATTGTTTCCACAGTATCTTCCTCCAAATAACATTACTTTCTCCTACGCCTAGTATTCGTGTTGTATTTTTCGTGTTCGTGTTGTTTTCATGATATATATATGATATTTTAACAGGTCGTATCGTATAATACCCGTTAAAATGAACGGGTAACATGATCCGATCAAAATCAACCCGTAATATTAACAGGTAATATGGTCAAACCCGTTAAAGAAGATATATTTTAATCAATAAATAATTAAATAAAAATATAATACTAAAAATGTAAATGAGATCAAAGAATTCAACGGTAAGGGTTTAATCTTACATAAGTGAGATTAAATCCTATGACTATTGTTGTAGTAAGGTTTTTGAATAGTTTTTTTTTTATAATGTAGAAGTGCGAAAAAATATATACAATTAATTATTCAACCCATCTACCTTTTGTAATGAAAAAATAATTGAGGTTTTACCCTAATAAAATCAATTGAGGAATTGGAGGAGTAGTCAACTCTCTATAAGCACATGAAATGTCTTCTTATTTTTTGCCAATGCACTATTATTAAGAAGTTGAATTACTTTTCATTTACCATAAGAGCAGTGTGAATTTCACTTTATTTTGAATAAAAGCTCAATACTTATCATACTACTTGGAATGATTTCTATAATTCCTTGCATGCTCATGTTTATTATTTTTGGTATTTAGACAAATCAAAGGAGAATAAACATAATTAAACAGGAATGTACTTGTGATGAATCAATATTTTTATATATATTTTACCCTAATCTTAGTATTAATTTACTGATTATTTTGTGTGAATTTTGATACTTTGAGTTATATTTCTAATGTAGGACATTCGATTTACTCTTGAGCATAAAGTAATCAAATGGACTAATTTTGGAGCGATTCCGATTGGAGGATGTTCGTGAGTCTATCAAGATGATTGTGTCAAAGTTTTAGATTTTTCTACCAAGCTGTTTGATCGTGGCAAAGAAAAGAAGTGTCAGCGCGCAACTTTCCTAAGTTGATGTTTTTGGATGTTTTGGATATTTTGGAATCAAGATGGCATATTTTGAGGAAGATTCCTTCTGAGGATTCATATGGACGTCTTCAGCTTTCAAGTGACCTTTTGGGACCAAATCGGAGTTGATTTGGTCGGTCAAAAGTCTGATTTTTTTAGAAGTCCAAATTTCAATTCAAATAGGAAACCTTATTTGCTAGTTTATTATTTTATTATGTTTCCTAGTTTTATTGTAAGACCTTTTAGGGTTTTATTTTGTAGTGTATAAATAAGGATATTTAGCCATTAGGGTTAAGAGGGAGATACACTACTTTAGAGAATTTTAGACTTTTTACCTACAAAGTGTTTTCTTTACATGTTCTTAATAATATTTTATTTTATGATTGTTCGTAACTAGTTTCTTTTGCTAGGGCGAGGCCACGAGCCTTAGCAAAAATATGTAGTTTCTTTTCATTTTGCTTATGATATTATGTATGCATGTTTTGAATTATTAATCATCGGTGTAAATTATCTAAATATCTTAGTGTTTGCAACCATTAGAATATTTAGAAAAGTAATTTGATGCAATTTTGGTCAAAAGGTTCCCTGAAATTGGCGCTAGCTTCTTGTGGTTAATAATTGTAATTTCACTAAGATGAACACCGCGTCTTAAGGGTTGCATGGTTTTTCAAAGGATTTTCACAAAACTTAGTGAGTCTTTCATGTTCATATTTAAACCGAAGGTCCGGACGGGTTGCATGTTAAATATATGTTCTATGTTGGAGGTTCCACGTAGGACATACTTTAGGAAAACCTAACCTTCGAAATATGCATGGGTAATTCATAAGTAATTGGAAGAACTATGTTAGGTGATGGCAAAACCCTAGTGTCTCCTTAAATTGATTTTCATTAAATTGATTTTCTAGTTGCATGTTAAATATATGTTCTATGTTGGAGGTTCCACGTAGGACATACTTTAGGAAAACCTAACCTTCGAAATATGCATGGGTAATTCATAAGTAATTGGCAGAACTATGTTAGGTGATGGCAAAACCCTAGTGTCTCCTTAAATTGATTTTCATTAAATTGATTTTCTAGTTGATTTATTAATTGTTTTTATTAAGTTTTTAATACTTTAAGTCACAAAATTACCATTTTCCAAACTTTGTTTTAAATAGTTAATTAAGAATTAGTTTAAATACAAATTATTCATTCAATCCCTAGGGAAACGACCTTGCTTGTGCCATTTATACTACAACTATCTTGTTCTCTTGCAAATATTTTTAAGTGTTTTTATCCCTACTTTTGTAGGTGGTAAAAATCCAATCAACAAGCTTTACAACATTTGTGAAGAGGTCAACTCCGAAATTGCCACCATAATCCCACAAACCATAGATTTAAATTTAATCGTCATTGTCGTTTACGTTTACACTCTATTATTCTCACCAAATCTCATTTTTCAGATTTACTTTTTTGAAAACATGATCTTTTAGCGAATGCAGATAGATGAACAGTTCGGCTCATTGATATCATGTTCAGATTTTTAGGGTTAGTGAAAATATTGCTCTAAGTTTATAAAGTCTCTAGGAACTATATAACATTTATTCATATTTCAATTAACTGTGAACATTAGAACATGACATCAAGGATCCAAACCATTCATTTTTATGCATTCGCTAACACATCATATTTTCAAAAAGAAAATCTGAAAAACGAAATCCGGTGAGAAGAGTAAAGTGTAAATGACACTCTACTGTTAAATGTAAATCTAGGGTTTATGGATTACGGTGTCAAATTTTGGAGTTAACCCCTTCACGAAAGGTGTAAAGGTTGTCATTATGAGTGATTGTATATATTTCATTTTATATTTTTTCACACTTCTACATTAATGTTATGAATTTTTATTAATTTTTCACTCAAACAATGAACACTATTCATGAGGAATTGGACGGTTTTAAAATCCGAAACGACGATGCCTCCATAGTCTAAATGTAGAGGATGCAACCATGAACGCTTGTATATTATTTTCACACTTTTACATGAATAATTATGAATTTTTATTTATTTTGAACTCCTCTAAGAACATTGTTCACAAGGGTTTGTAGTTTTAAAAATTTGGACGATGTACTAATCGTCAAAGCGTAAAGAATGCAATCACGAGCATTTGCATATTTTTTCACACTTGTAAATTAATTTTATGAATTTTTTAATGTGCTTTGGTATTTTTATGTGCTTTGGAATTTTTTAATCTCACTTATGTGAGAGTAAATACTATGGCCATAATATTACGTTTTTTAGTGATTTAAAATTATCAAACTAACTTTTTTCTTATTTGGATGAAACGGTTTATCTGTAGGTAAACTTGATTAACGGGTTCTTAGCGTGTGTCCCAATAACAACCTGATTAGTTAATATGTTGACCCGACATTCTTTATTTTCGTATCGTTTTAAGTTGGATTAATAAATCATGTAAGAAATTGTTATATCTACTTTTTCTGCACATGCCAAAAAAAGCCCCGATCGATAAGAATACTATTTAGGCACACGCAGGCTTGGCTTCGCATTACATGCAAGAGGCGTGGCCTCGATAACTTCGCTCAGTAGATGAGACACCGCATTCGCTTACGGGCCACTTAAGTTCTAAGCATGAGGAATAAGTCCAGCATGATTTCCAATGCGATGCATTAACGTTGGTTGCATTAATTTTCCATAAGTACTTCAAGCGCTTTTGGGTGAAATCCTAACTGCCCAAGTCGCCAACTGTCTTAGGCCCAGCCCAGGGACAGGCCTCTCTACTGCTGTTTTATATTATATACGACTATTTGGCCACGGGTTAATAACGGTTTCGTGGTGTAGTTGGTTATCACGTCAGTCTAACACACTGAAGGTCTCCGGTTCGAACCCGGGCGAAGCCACTTCTTATCTTGCGATAATCCTTTTTTGCTTCCTGTCTCGTGTATTGACTCGACTTCACTGAGCTGGGCCCGGTCCAATGCAGATCCAATTCAAAATTCCACCTATGTAGATTTAAGGGCTAGAATGTAGTCGGCGGTTGGTTATGCTAATATTTAAATACTTTTGTTTTCAACTGCCGACTTGCTTAATGTACAATCTTGCAACATCAACACATCGACATAAAAGTAAGGACACGTCACTAGATACAATCTTATTGGTGGGTTATAATGTAGGTTTGCATGTTTATAGGTTATGACTAAGGTTTTAAAACGTAAAGGCCATCTCCAAACTCATAATTTTGAACCTAACCCTCATATTAAGGCTTTAAAGCCAATTGCAGAGAATGAATTCATTGTTATGTGATGTCACCGACTCAATAATGTATTGCTCCATTTAAGTTTATACTCACATGACAATGCCTTTTTGGATTGAGACGTTATTGTAGCAGCAAACTCATTCTATTAAAGTTGCTCTCATAATTATGACCAACTCTTGTGAGTAGAGTAATATTTTTTTCACCTTATAATGCTTGAACCAAAATTTTCCTTTGATTTTTTCTTATTGGCTTTTCTGCACGCTCGTTCGTGCTCACAAAATGCCTTTTTTAATCACGCGAGCTAAGCGTGACTTACAGATGTCCTCATAGCAGTTGTTCACCAATGGTCGCCGCATAACGCAAGACAAGAACAAGGTCATTTAAGACCCATTTACTTGGCAAGAAGATGCCAGAGTCAACCGCCAGTTGACTCACGACATTGGAGCGATCTTACGCATGAAGTGCCCTATAAAAGCCTCTACACAGAAGAAGCTCGCCCTCAAGGTGAAGGGCGCGAGGTGACAAAGATCTCAGTAGGTGTGGTTCTTTTAATTTATTATTTTTATTAATTTTACTTTGTTATTTATTTATTTTTAACTAGTACTTGTTTGTTTTTTGTTTTTTGTTTTTTGGTCTATTTGAGGTCAACTTTGAGATCGATATGGAAGAGCCGGGTATGTCTGAATACATAACGGGGGTGTGGACTAATCAGTTTAAGGAGTGAAAATGTGAGCTGGATAAGTACCACAAGACTTGTGCATCTCCAATTGAAGCTCTGATCGACCCACCCCAAAGTTTGTAGAAATGATGAACAGGCGACACTGACTCAATGGTCATTCCCAAAGTTAGGAATTTATGGTAAGTTTTTTCAAGTTTCATTTTAATTTTTTTTTTAAATTTTTTATTGGGATTTTTAATATAAGCACCTCAGTTTTGAATTTTTTAGATCAAACATCCATGCTTTTTAGTGATTTGATTAAACTTTTTTTTGTCATAATTTTGGTGCTATATGCACATTATATTGTAACAAATTTCCAATAATCTAGCATTTTGATTACACTCTCCTCCGTTAGAGATAATTGTAAAAAAAAAAGTTGGTTAGATTCAATTTATTTTCACAATAATGCTATAATTTAGCAATATTTATCTACGATTTAAGATATTTTCTTTCCAAAATAGTTTAAAATATTTTTAAATCCACAAAAATCAAATGTACCAAAATAATTTTTTCTTTTAGTACATTAAGAGAAAATAGGATTGAGAATAATATAAATGACACACCCCGACCCAGAGGATCAAGGCGTGCTGGCCGTCACGTGAGCGTGACGTAGCCAAAAGTGCGACACGGAAGCAAGATACAACAGAAATATGAAGGAATTTAAACCAATCACTAGCAGAACAACCTACTAGCATGAAAAGGGAGTTATAAAGTAAAACACACAAATTTAGAGCATAGGTTTAAGTGCAGTCAAGTAGGACCAAAATAAAAATACAACACCCGCAGGTGAGTCCTACATGCAGTATGTCTGTCAGAATGCCGAAAAAGACCTCGAGAGCCACCAACTGCTAACTAGAACCTGGAGGGGCGCAAAACAAAGGTGAGTGGGTCAGTAAAACCAAAGATTTTCCAAAACATTTCATTTAAAACATTTCTAACCCCTCTCCGTAAAACCTGTATACTTTCCCAGAAAATAGAATATAAACATATATATATACACATATCATCAAAACTCAGCTCATCATCTAACAATATAACATCTCAGAAAGAATATGCCATGCCGTGCCAAAATATAATAAGAATGCATCAATATAAATCAGGTGAAATAATAAATCAATCGGAGACCCTATAGTGGTCCTGTACGGCTAATTCTATAGCTCAATATCCCATCCAGCCGGAGTCACCAACTGTGACCTGTACGGCCCTGCCGGAGTCACCAACTGTGACCTGTACGGCACTACACTGCACATAAGTCGGAACTACGTATAGTAGTCTGTACGACTAAAATGGTGAAATAATACGCTCTAGTGCTTCTCTCATCAATCATCTGCGCGCATAATCTAAGGTCACCCACCAGTCGGAACCCCTCTAATGGTCTGTACGACTGGCATGTCGGACCTCTAGTGGTCTGTTCGACATCCACCTACTTGGATCCAAGGTGAGCGTGCGGTGTGGTGAATACTATAAGCACTAATACCAAAGGTGCGGTTTATGAGCTTTCAATGCCATTCACATAAATACATCGTCTGAATAATATAAAAACTCACATGTGCATCCACCGCGTCAATTTACGTATATATGCATCAATTATCAACCCAAATATCTCAACAATTGCATGCATGGCAAATTAAATCATAATTTTCAAATAAACGCATTTTCTGGGAAAAACAATAGTATATAGGTAATACGAAAACAAAACTGCCCACTCACTGATAAGTCGATGGGTCGTAACCCCCGTGACGTCCCTGGATGCGCTCGTCCTCGGGATAGGTGTCACCTATATGCGAAACAACTATAAAAACGTTAATTTAAACACATAACCAACAATTCGAAATAACTTCTCATACGATGCTCAATTTGGGTATATGAATATACCACATCGACCTACTCGACGTCACGGACGTCAAGAAATTTTTAGATAAATTTTTGGAGGCCACACGCGCCCCCACGCGCAGCATCCCTAACCTCGGCTCGCCGGACAGGTTTTTCCGGCGGCCGGTTTCTGGCCAAACTTCAAATGCCTTGTTCTCCTTCGTTTCTCAACCATTTTCTTCGTATTTTATACCAAAATGAAGCCCCAAACATGTAGAATCACGATACACTACTTTAAGCTCCAAAAACAACTAAATCTCACCGGAAAAATCCAAGCAAAACCGGCCAAAATCAAACCTCGTGATCCCGACGTCCAAATCCTTTAAACGAAGCACTCCGAGCTTCCTTGGGACCTCACTAAGCTCACTAGAATTCCCTGAAACACAACATTTCACGTGTGCATGAACAGTGACCAAAAATATGGGTTCGGGTTTCACGTGATATCGAATGTTTCACCCTTTAAAATTAGTACCATTCAACTCAGGACGACGAAATGATGAAGAATCTTACCTCAATAGCTTCGATCCGTGAAGTTTTGAATGGTTTTGGGTGTGGCCGTACGATATGGGTGTGAGAGAGAGAGAGTGTCGTGAGGGAGGAGAGAGAGAGAGAGTTACGGGAAAGATAGAGGGTAAGGGGTTTACATGGTCCACATTCAATCCTCACCATCCATCATCTAAATCCCTAACCAAAATTAACAAAAACCAAAATTATAATCCAACTCCTCTTAATTATTTTTCTCCAAAACTAATATAAGGTTAAACCAAATAATGTCACACACATACCTTAATACCCACTAAGGGTAAATCCGTCGTTTTACGTCTCCGACATTAAAAGTTCGGGACGGGCTGTGACAATAAACGTACCAATACAAAATATGTACAAAATAAAACGTACCAAAATAAAAATAAGGTACCAATATTAACAATATGTATAAAATCAAACGTACCAAAATTGCAAATAAACGTACCAATTAATGATTTTTGTAAATTCAAACGTATCCGCAAATAATATATACATAATGTATTGTACATAATAATAATTCATCAACAACTATACTTAAAAAAACAGCAAAAAAAAATATAATTTCACAAACAAATTGAAAAAATTACACGAGCTTTTATGTTGATCACCAACTATTTGAAAAAGAAAAAACCATTTGGAAAAAGAAATAATATCAAATGTTTGCATAACAAAAAAAAAACATATTTGGAAGAAGAGAAAATATAGTTTAATTACTAATATCTCCACTAAATAAAAAAAATGCATCATGCAGATAAAAGGATAAATTCAAAAATTATTTTAATTTTAAAAAATAGAGGTGACTATTGATCAAAGCACTTTAATTAAAGGGTAAAAGACTGTTTACTACCCTCATGTTTCGTGGTTTTCAACATTTAGTACATCAAGTTTTTTTCGTCTCAGATTCATACCTAAAGTGTAAATTTTAGGACAGTTTCATACATTCGTTAGTCAAACTGTTAAATCTGCCGTTAATTGTGACGTGGCGCCCATGTGGACAATGACTGGGCGCCACGTGTTATCCACGTTTTTTTTTTCTTTCTTCTTCCTTCTTCTTCTTCTTCTTCTTCTTCCTCTGACTGCAACTTTTTTTTTCTTTCTCCTTCTCCTTCTTCCTTCCTCCTTCCTTCCCTTTCTTCCCTTTATTCCCTTTCTTCCTTATTCTTCCTTCTCCTTCTCCTTCTCCTTCTTTTTCTTCTTCCTCTAAATCTGGGGAAGTTTGTTTTTTCTTCTTCTTCCTCTCGAATCTGCCCAAATTCGGTTTTATTTTTTTTTATTTTTTATTTTTTCTTCTTCCTCCTTCTTCTTCCTTCTTCTTCTTCTTCTTCCTCCGACTGCAACTCTTTTTTTTTCTTCCACCTTCTTCCTTCTTCTTCTTCTTCTTCCTCCGAATCTGGGGAAGATGAAGGTTTTATTTATTTATTTTTGTTTATACCATATTTAGGACCTCATATTTAGACCTCGTATAAATACTCGAGGGACTTAAATGTAATTATGTGATAAAGGAAGGGGCAAATATGTAATAAGTGAGGAGTCCTTATTCTATAAAAGACCCATCACCCTCACAATTACGGGAGGCCAATTCCTTGGCCCTCTCACCTTCTCTCAACGCTCTCACTCTCAGAGCTGTCTCTCCCTCAAATAAATACAATCAGTGTGGATGTAGCCCAAACCTTGGGGTGAACCACGATACATCTTGTGTTATTTACATTACATGCAGATTCACGGTCGGATTTACGTTGTTCCAAGACCTTCGGTTTTGTGCATCAACATTTGGCGCCGTCTGTGGGAAACGACACAAAAAATTATGTCGGTTCTATCTTAATTTTTCATACCTCCACCATGAATCTGCAAAATCTGGAAAAACTAAACAACACCGCAGCATCGTGAATCTAGCTACTACACCTGTCACCATCATACTATTACAACACTACAACACAGGGCCTAAAAGATGGAGGTCTCTCAGCATTCGTCAAGATCGAGGGTTTTGAAATTTGAAGCTTCAAAACCATGGAGGACGCTTCAAATTCGAACCCAGTCTTTGGAATTCAAACCCAATCCCAGGCCGAGGACCGACTCTTCTTCTTCTCTCTCCAGCTTATCGGACTCCGATTTGCAAGGCAAAACGCAGCGACTTCAAGGATACTCATGCTGATGATCTTCTTGCACCTGTGACCTAATGGAACCACATCTTCTTTATCATATGCATCGCCGGCTTTTTCCTTGACCCCCTTTATTTCTTCTTGCCCACCACGTCCAACAACCAAGTCGCTTGCAGGCAAATTGACATGGGCCTTGGCATCTTGGTCACTTTCCTCCGTACAGTCGCTGACTCCTCCGCCAGGGACCCCAAGCCTCTAGTTTCACCGCCGATTCCGCCATGCTGAGCACAAGTGGGTCAGATTCAAATCTTTGGGGGGTGTATTGACAACTGGGTCGGATTCAACTCTCTTGATCTTCAGTCTGATGGCCGGTGCCGCCTCGGTGCTTTTTCTGCTCGACATCAAAGGAAGAGTTTTGATTTGATGCGACTACCATGACGATGTCTCTGCTGTTCAGGCCAAACGCTTCTTCACCAAGTTCATCGAAAAAGAAGGCAATCTGTAATCCTAAGATCCAGTGGTGTACGACAATGGTGTCAGCTACATGTTCATACAACAGAACAGTATCTACTTGATGATGGCGTCAAGGCAGAACTGCAATGTTGCTAGCTTGCTGCTGTTTCTGCACCGCTTAATCGATATTCTAGTGGTTCATGGAGATGGAGAAAAGCCGAAGAAGAAGCAAAAGCAGAAAGTGGTTAATTGAAAAATTAAAGAAAGCAAAAGGAGAAAGCTGTGCTAGCGGTGTCATGGATGGGAGAAAGCAAAAGGGTAATGCCATGTGAAATTATTTTCTGAGAAAGAAAAAAGAGAATGACAAAAGCAAAAAAGGGAGGTGCAAGCTGTCACCCCTATTCGTCGGTTCAAGCGAGGCAAGTTTCAAAGTTGCAGAGAAAACACAAAAGCAAAAGAAATGTGCTGGGGAAAAGAGAAAAGCAAAAGCAAGGAATAAACAACTTACCAGAATGATGTGATTTACTTTCCTTATTTTTGAATGATGTAATTTATTTTTCGTATCTTTCGGAGATATCTGTACAAACCCTATCAGAGGGTATAAAAAAAAAAAAAAAAAAAAAAGGGGCAAAGCCCAAAATAAATAAGGCTGGAATGTTGTATAGAGGGCGAATGCCCATGAGCCCAAAATAGCTCTAACCAGGCGATCAAAAGTACGCTCAGTACTCCACAATTATTCGACAACCTGCCGCTATTACCACCAACCAGGTGATCAAAAGTACGCCTAGTACTTCACAATTATTCGGCAACCTGCCGCTATTACCACCAACCAGGTGATAAAAAATACGCCCAGTACTCCACAAATATTCGGCAACCTGCCAATATTACCACTAACTAGGTGATCAAAAGTACGTCCAGTACTTCATATTATACATGAGTATTACTCATGTCAATCATACATAAACATTCATGAGCATTACTCATATCAATCATAAATAAACATTCATGAGCATCACTCATGTCAACATCCATGAGCATCACTCATGTCAATCAAACATTCATGAGCATCACTCATGTCAATCAGCTTCAAAAGCTTCGTTTACAAAAGCTCTAGCTTCAAAAGCTTCATTTACAGAGCTACAACTTCAAAAGCTTCATTTACAAAAGCTCTAGCTTCAAAAGCTTCATTTACAGAGTTCGATCTTCAAAACTTCACTTACAAAACTTCACTTACAAAGCTTTACTTACACGGCTTCAGTGCAGGGTATACAAATACCGCCTCCGAACAAGCGCCATTTTGGCCCATATATAGATTCAATTTGAAGTCTTCAGCCAACAGACGACCGAAGACTTGGGGGACTACATTATGTATCATATATTGGGCCCCAATTAGGCCTCATGAAAAATACTTAGGGGACTTAGCCCATTACTTATGTATTGAGGAGCGAGCCATTATTCTATAAAAGGGACTCCCTCACTTTCATTAGAGAGCACCCATTATTTATGTATTGAGGAGCGAGCCCTTATTTTATAAAAGGGACTCCCTCACCACCATTAGAGAGCATCGCCGCCTACTGAGCAACCGCCTCGCCACGAGCATCAACTCTAGCCCATCATTTATGTATTGAGGAACGAGCCATTATTCTATAAAAGGGACTCCTTCACCATCATTAGAGAGCATTAACTCTAGCCCATTATTCATGTATTGAGGAGCGAGCCCCTATTCTATAAAAGGGATTCCCTCACCTTCAAACGCCGCAAGCTGAGCCAACCAAGGCAACATAAGCCACGAGCCGAGCAGCCTCGCAGCGTGCTACTTCTAGTTGAGCGTCATTTCAGATTGAGCACTGCCTCATATCGAGCATCAGTTCAAGACAGCATCTAGTTACTTTGGCTCACACATGGACTGAATTTCAAGTCTCCAGCCAAAAGACTCTCTTGACTGAAGACTTGGGGGACTACTGTTTATACCATATTTAAGGCCTCGTATAAATACTCGAGAGACTTAAATGTAATTATGTGATAAAGGAAGAGGAAAATATGTAATAAGTGAGGAGTCCTTATTCTATAAAAGGACCCATCACCCTCACAATTAGGGGAGGCCAATTCTTAGGCCCTCTCACCCTCTCTCAACGTTCTCACTCTCAGAGCTCTCTCTCTCTCAAATAAATACAATCAGTGTGGACGTAGCCCAATCTTGTGTTATTTACATTACATGCAGATTCACGGTCGGATTTACATTGTTCCAAGACCTCCGGTTTTGTGCATCAACAATTTTTTCTTTTTTTTAGGAAGATGAAGAAGAAGAAGAAGAAGAAGGAGAAAGAAGAAGAAGGAAGAAGGAGAAGAAAGGGAAGGAAGAAGGAGGAAGGAAGAAGGAGAACAAGGAGGAAGAAAAAAAAGTTGCAGTCAGAGGAAGAAGCAGAAGAAGAAAAAAAAAAGTTGCAGTCGGAGAAAGAAGGAGGAGGAAGAAGAAAAAAGAAGAAGAAAAAAAAAACTAAATCTGGAAGAAGAAGAAGAAGAAGAAGAAGAAGAAGAAGAAGAAGAAGAAGAAGAAGAAGAAGAAAACTTCCCCAGATTTGGAGGAATGAGGAAGAAGGGGAAGAAGGGGAAGGAAGAAGGAGAATGAGGAAGAAAAAAAAAAGTTGCAGCCGGAGGAAGAAGAAGGAAGAAGAAAGAAAAAAAAACGTGGATGACACGTGACGCCCAATCATTGACCACATGGGCACCACGTCACAATTAACGGCAGATTTAACAGTTTGACTAACGGATGTATGAAACTGTCCCAAAATTTACACTTTAAGTATGAATCTGAGACGAAAAAAACTTGATGTACTAAATGTTAAAAATCACGAAACATGAGGGTAGTAAACAATCTTTTACCCTTAATTAAATTTTAAAAAGGCACATATGTTTAATCTAAATGATATAGAAAAACCATAGGATATTCTAATTTTCCCTTTTTTATTTACACTAGAAATCGAGTGCAAATATGACTAACCGGTAAGCTTATGGTTGGGTGATTTTCCTCATCTAGCTCTCAGCCTGCAAGGGGACGTCTTCCAGACAACAATGGTTGGAGATAGAGTACTTAGGAGAAATTTTTAGGTGTTCCCGTCACCCCCACATCACCATCACACTTGGTGTACCCATCCAATCAGGGGATGCCATGTTTCGCATTAAAGTGTTTGTTTAATTGATTTTCTTAAAAAATAAATCAGAAAGGTTCTTTAATGGGAAACGTGGCATCCCCTGATTGGATGGGTACACGAAGTGTCCATGGTGATGTGGGGTGACGGGAACACCTAAAAATTTCTCGTACTTAGAGACCGTGTTCCAGCAATAATAATTTTTTTATTCAGGTTCAGTATAATTGTACTCATATTTCAGTATTAATATAAATTAAATAATTTTTTATATTGTGATTTCTTTTTAGATTAATATAATTTGTTGATGCACAAAACCGGATGGTCTTGGTACAACGTAAATCCGACCGTGAATCTGCATGAAATGTAAATAACACAAGAGTTATCGTGGTTCACCCCAAGGTTTGGGCTACGTCCACACTGATTGTATTATATTTCTATGTGGAAGAGGGAGAGAGAGCTTAGAGCTTAGGGGATATGATGAGGCTTCTGAGGGTGAGAGAGGGGATCTCAGGCCTAGGAATTGGCCTCCCCCTAATTGTGAGGATGAGGAGTCCTTTTATAGAATAAGGACTCTTCACTTATTACATATTTGCCCCTTCCCTTATTGCATAATTACATTTGAGTCCCCCGAGTATTTATACGAGGTCTAAATACGGAGGCCCTAAATATGGTATAAACAGTAGTCCCCCAAGTCTTCAGTCAAGAGAGTCTTTTGGCTGGAGACTTGAAATTCAGTCCATGTGTGGGCCGAAGTAACTAGATACTGTCTTGAACTGATGCTCGATATGAGGCAGTGCTCAATCTGAAATGACGCTCAACTAGAAGTAGCACACGTTGCGAGGCTGCTCGGCTTGTGGCTTATGTTGCTTTGGTTGGCTCAGCTTGTGGCATTGAAGGTGAGTGAGTCCCTTTTATAGAATAAGGGCTCGCTCCTCAATACATAAATGATGGGCTAGAGTTGATGATCGCGGCGAGGCGGTTGCTCAGTAGGCGGCGATGCTCTCTAATGGTGGTGAGGGAGTCCCTTTTATAGAATAAGGGCTCGCTCCTCAGTACATAAATGATGGGTGCTCTCTAATGAAAGTGAGGAAGTCCCTTTTATAGAATAAGGGCTCGCTCATCAATACATAAGTAATGGGTTAAGTCCCCCAAGTATTTTTTATGAGGCCCAGTTGAGGCCCAATATATGGTACATAATGTAGTCCCCCAAGTCTTCGGTCAATAGAGTCTGTTGGCTGGAGACTTCAAATTGAATCCATGTATGGGCCGAAGTGGCGGTTGTTCGGATGTGGTATTTGTATACCCTGCACTGAAGCTTTGTAAGTGAAGCTTTGCAAGTGAAGCTTTGAAGCTGGAGCTCTGTAAATGAAGCTTTTGAGGCTGATTGACATGAGTGATGCTCATGAATGTTTATGTTGATTGACATGAATGATGCTCATGAATGTTTATGTTGATTGACATGAATGAGGCTCATGAATGTTTATGTTGATTAACATGAATGATGCTCATGGATGTTGTCACGAGTGATGCTCATGAATGTTGACATGAGTGATGGTCATGGATGTTGTTATGAATGATGGTCATGAATGTTTATGTATGATGGTCATGAATGTTTATGTATGAATGACATGAGTAATGCTCATGTATAATTTGGAGTACTGGGCGTACTTTTGATCACCTAGTTGGTGCTATTTTGGGCTTATGGGTCTTCGCCTTCCACAACATGTCAGCCCATTTGTTTTGGGCTTTTCCTTTTTTTTTTTTTTTTTTTTTTTTTTTTTTACCCTCTGATGGGTTTATACATATTACCCACTGATGGGGTTTATACATATGTCTCCGAAAGATAATAAATTACATCATTCTGGTAGAATGTTTATTCCTTGCTTTTGCTTTCTCTTTTGCTTTCTGCTTTTATTTTTTCTCTTTTCCACCGCACTGCATTTATTATTCTCTTGCTGAGGTCCAAGTGCATTAGCCTTTGCAGATGGCAGACAAAAGTAAAGTGAAGTTCTCTTTACTTTGCTTTACTTTGCAAATTGCAAGTGGCGGGGGCATGACTTGTCTTTACAGCATCTTCTGGAAAGTCAAAAAGCAGCTTTCAGGGCCACTAGCAGCAAGAGTTGTCCTCTCGCCAGCGCGGCTCCCCGGAGCTCGTCGCGCTTCTGTTGTCTTTGAAGGTGAGTACCGAGACCTCGCCAGAGACATTTGTCGCGGACCATCAAACCAGCTGTTCCTTTCAGAAAAGGGTCTGTGATGGTGAGATCGTACTTTCCGGTGAGCGTGAGAGTGACCGGCAGTGAGAGAATGGCAGAGTGCTGCTTGCGTCCGCAAGACGGAGTCCGACTGCGCCGACGAGGGCTGTAGCTTCTGCTTCGGCTTCTGCACCTGGCCATTGTTGCAGCTAGAACTTGAACCTTGAGCGCGCAAAACCCTAACCCTAGGTTCCTAGTCTGATAGTTGGTGGATCCATGGCAGATCCGCGCAACCTTCCCGGCAGATCCCAACGAAACTCCGGATACAATACCCAGATTTTCTGGACTTCTTGAAGCTTTGATCTCACGGCTTCCAGCTGGGCCACCCTCAGCAGTTTCTTCGTTTCCTTCATTGTCAATCCCGATTTCTCCATCGGCAAGCTCTTCGACTCGGGTTCTGGCGGGGCCAAACCGTCCAATTGGATCCGGTCCAGGCCGACGACCACGACTTTGAGCTTCTCCATCAGGTTTGCCCCCATCGGCAAAGACCAAATCTCCTGCTTCTGGAAATTCCCCGCCGATGACCTTTTGTGGAGGAACTTCCTGAAAATGGCAAAGACCAGATCTCCTGCTTCTGATGTTGGACAAGTAAACAGCTCGGGACAGTAGAGATTTGGCTTCTTCATCCCCTAGTTTAATGGCTTATTCATCCCTTATGTTTCAAGTGGACAGAGTAGAAGGAATGGGACAGAGGGTTTTCAATTGCTTCCTACAGAGCTCATTGTTTCCTGCAAACTGATATGTTTTCTGACTGAACAGAGGCCGCGAGTCCGGTATCGATCCGGTCAAGTTTGTTGAAAGGGAGATTAATAGTGGAGTTATCCGGAACCCTTTTCGTGAAACCAACTGGAAATTTCCCAGAGATTTTGTTGTAGGAGAGGTCCTCACGGACAAAGAATGCTTGCTGACCATTAATGTGGATTTGAAAATCGGAGACGTGTGGCATGGCAGCAGCGGAGAGGACGAGAGCTAAGACGAAGAAGAAGCTCGACCTGTCGATTCTCGACTTGGCGCGAAGTTCTTTACAACGTCATCGAATGGGCCGCTCTGGCGTCGTTTATCAAGTCACCATTTCCGCCGAGATGAGGAGAGAGAGAGCTTACGAGATGCATATGGGCTTTGATGTGCCTGACCAGAGCCGATGTCCCCTGGTTTTTTCTGGGTCCGTGCCTGTGGTGTCTCCATATGTACTCCACTTCCATCGAATCACCATCCCCGCTGCTCATTTTTCTATTAAGTATTGTTTCTTTTTAATCTCTTCATCCCTCAATCCTTCAAACCGACAACGGGAGAAGGAAGCAATACTGGAACCGCCTCTTAGAGAGAGAATGCTTTTCTTTATTTCCTCAGAGAGAGAGCGAGAGACTTTTGAGTTTCTGGGTTTTTGTGTGTATTTTGCAGATTCACCGTGGAGTGTGAAAAATTGAGAGAGAATCGACATAGCTTTTCGTGTCGATTCCCACAGACGGCGCCAAATGTTGATGCACAAAACCGGATGGTCTTGGTACAACGTAAATCCGACCGTGAATCTGCATGAAATGTAAATAACACAAGATGTATCGTGGTTCACCCCAAGGTTTGGGCTACGTCCACACTGATTGTATTATATTTCTATGTGGAAGAGGGAGAGAGAGCTTAGAGCTTAGGGGATATGATGAGGCTTCTGAGGGTGAGAGAGGGGATCTCAGGCCTAGGAATTGGCCTCCCCCTAATTGTGAGGATGAGGAGTCCTTTTATAGAATAAGGACTCTTCACTTATTACATATTTGCCCCTTCCCTTATTGCATAATTACATTTGAGTCCCCCGAGTATTTATACGAGGTCTAAATACGGAGGCCCTAAATATGGTATAAACATAATTAAAACTAATTAATTAAAAAATTTGCCAGACCAGTATCTTCGTCAAGCATGTGTTTGTATTTTTTATTTATTTTTTTTTAATTCCTTGCCCACGACTCTTTTGTCGAGTAATTTTTTTTTATTTCCTAAAAATACAACTTTGCCAGATGAAATAGTGGAAAAAAAATCGTTGGGCAAATTGTACAATTTTTGTTATTTATGATACTATTCTAGCTTAATAATGAGTTTTAGTGACCAAATGCTATCATTGGGCAAGTTTATATTTGTCGTGTCAAGTTGGTCATCACACTTGGCTCAACAAAATTATCATCAGGCAAACAATATTTGTTTGACAGAGTATTAATATTCGTCAGGCAGACATTTAGTGACGACTTTGTTCTAAAACTGGCCGACGAATTTTTGTCAGGTAAAACATTAGGCGACAAAACCTTATTTGATCCGCCCAAACCCTTTTGTCTGAGGGGTATTTTCTTTAGTGCTAGATTGTCTAATCTTATTGCGGAAACCAAAAACTCAAAAATAAAATAGAGCGGGCCCTTAAATGGTACAAAACAATGGTGAAAATATTTTGCTAATTAATTGATATTTGAAAGAAAGGCACGTAAAAATGGTTCAACACATTCCACAAAACATGGAAGAGAAACAAAAGAGAAATGGATTGGAATACTACTAAATGCTCGTTTAAAAGTACTTTTAAAATGATTGAAAGATTTTAAAGAAAATATTTTTGAGTTCAAAAGTACTTTAAGTGTTTTCTGCAATAAGTAATAGTTATATGATTCTTTTAAGATTCACTTACATTTTTATTAAAGATTGGTTCAAAAAATATTTTCACAAAAATAGTTTTTAAACATTTTAATAGTACTTATAAGCGAATCCTGAGATTTTTTTTAAATCGCTGTTTTAATTGATCTTTGTCTGAATGTTAGAAAAAAAATAATAATAACGCAACAAAATTCGGTTGCTAAATAAAGGCTCGTATGAAGTGACGAGGATCATTACAATTAGTTGGCCCATCAAATTTTTAATCTTTTTTTTTTTCAAACCTTAGTGTTATGTCAATCAAACATAATTATTAGACAAATACTAACCGAAGACAGAAAAAGGGAGTAAATTCACTTTCGTTCTAATGTTAATGAACAATAATGTTATTCATTAGTAAAAGTATAAAAAAAAAAAAAAAAAAAAACTCTAGTGATCTGAAGTAGGAGATATTTCGGACTTTCAAAACTGTTAAATCTTTATTTTTATATTTTTTTACTAAAAATTGAATCGCTAAAAGCGTTAAAAAAATATTATACTCCAAAATACCATAAATTTTTTAAGATGTATAATGCACATAGTAACCATATGGTAAGATGACGACCGGGGCGATTCTATTCATGGACTTGGGTGGTCCTAGGACCACTTGAACGTCCAAAGAAGCGTGTGAAGACCTCCGAGGACCACCCAACAATTTGGGCAGGTGGTGGAAGAGGGAAGATCACAATGAAGTGTAACATAAGTTTTGAACCAAAAAGAAAGATCTAATTTTAGACGAAGAGGAACATAAAGAATACCACCATGACTTTGTTGTTCTTGGACCATGGTTCCAATGAAGGACTTTCTCTTTCATGTTCCAATGAAGAGGAACAAAGAGAACACCTTTATTTTTATTTTTAAAATTACTATAAATTCATACATCTGAAAAATATTTCGTAAGGTACTGCAAACTAATGACCACTTAAGCTTTCATCTCATGTCATCAAATTCACTGAAGCACTAAAACAAAATTTCTAATATTTTTGTATGTGACATGTAATGATAAACCAATTATACAAATATAGTTATTTTTTAAGGCAAATAGACAATTATTTATTTGTCATAATAAATTTACTTAAACCTGTCTAGTCCGTTAACCCTGCCTAAACCATGTTGAGAGTCTAGAGGCATAGGCCCTAGGCCTTAGTCCGATACCCAACTAGCATTTAGAGTACCTCGATTAAAACCATTCAATGTTAGAATTCTCAATCCATCACCAATTCTCAATCCGTCACCAGATGACAATCCACCATATCTTAGCTCCAAATGAAACCCTTCACGTGTAGAGTCTTGATTTAGACGTGTAAACCGCAAGGCCAAGTCATACATTTGATGTATACGCACACTATTACGCGTCCTCCGTGTCTATTTTCCATTTTGTCCAAGTCTTCGCTCCCAAGCAATGAACACAACTTCACTAGTATGAACTCTCCCAAATTCCACCGGACCTCCTACACCTTCTAGAAACCGCGACAAAATCCAACCCCGCTCCACTCTCACTCCTCACTTTCTCTCTCCTCCTCTCCATCTGCCACATCACCTCCCACTTCTCAACGCGTTTATGCTGTCATCACCTAACATCATCACCCAAACCTTTTAGTTCAAACTCAATAATCTCACGAAAATAAAAAGTTATTTTGTGATTTTCTTCCAATTTCGTTTCGAAAAAGTTAATTAAAAAATATTTGTATATGTCTGCCTTTGACAAATCAACACGCAATCTTCAAACCCCTTTAACTCTCAGAAATTTCCTCCTCTTACGATCCCAATAGTAAATAAATTATCCCCTTTATTTAGCAATCCACTCCACACTTCTCCCCTCACATCTTCTCACCTCCCCTGTTTTTCTATCTACGCAGTCTTCTGAATCTCCATGCATACTGCATAAAATTCTAATCTTTCAATTACCCAGATCGATTTTTTCAGTGTTCCCAAAAACCCAGATCGCGATTTGTAGTTTTTAATCGAATTTTGATACAAAAATGGAGAACAACCAACAGTCGTTTTGGCAGTTCAGCGATCAGCTTCGAGTCCAAGGCTCCAATTTCGCAAATCTGAACATCAACGATTCGATTTGGAGCAATTCGTACAGCAAGAGGCCTGATGAGAGGAGGAATTTCGATATAAAGGTCGGCGGAGAAGTGAGTCCGATAGTTAATTTGACCCCGAAAGGGTCCGATTTCAACGGGTTCAACGACTCGTGGGTCGACAATCTGAAGCCGAAAGCGGCGTTTTCCGACGCCAACGGCAGTTCCAATGACGGATGGAATAGCTTCAAGCCGAAAGCTTCGGAGTTGAACAACGGATTCAACGACAACAGATGGAATAGCTTCAACCCAAAGGCTTCGGACTTCAACGACAACAGATGGAACAGCTTCAACCCAAAAGCTTCGGACTTCAACAACGCTTTCAACGACGGGTGGAAACTCGGCGGCGCTGCCGGGTCGCAGAATAGCGCCGTTGGTCTCAATGGCGGTTTCAACAAGGGGATTTACTCCAAGCCTGCAATTCACAACAACAACAACAACTTTATGAATTTGAAGCCGTACAAGAACAAGGCCCACGAGGAAGATCAGATTCATGGCGGGAAAACTGGGAAGAAGAACAACAGCAACAGCAATCCCGGTAAGAAGAAATCCGGCGGCGGCGGCGATGACAATAACAAGGATGGCAAGAGTGGCGTGGATAAGAGGTTTAAGACGCTTCCGCCGGCCGAGTCTCTGCCTAGAAATGAGACCATTGGTGGGTACATCTTTGTCTGCAACAATGATACCATGCAAGAGAATCTCAAGAGGGAGCTTTTTGGTATGCCATTCCCCTCTAATTTTTATTAATTTTTTTTCCCATCATATTTTTGCTCAATTAATTTTTTCTTTGTAGCCTAACAATATTTGGTGTTCTTTTTTATTTTTCTACAAAAAAAAAGTAATTTTTTTTTAATTTTCTTTATTATTAGGTAGGGTTTGGATCTAAAAATTATTGTGAATTTGCAGGATTGCCTCCACGATATCGTGATTCAGTAAGGGCGATAACTCCGGGGTTGCCCCTGTTCCTCTACAACTACTCCACCCACCAACTCCATGGAATTTTTGAGGTTTGTATTCCTCTGCAGCTGACATCTGCCCATTGGACTTTTTATTTTTTCTTGAAGTAGTTGGAGTGGAATTTACCTGTTCTATTCAACTTTTGGCCAAACTTCTAGACGGAGGTTTATATTCTTTGTTTGGAAAAAACGTACCAACCACTAGTTTTACCCAATATTTGCTATAAAACCTAACAACCTTTCTTGCGTGTTAATGTTTAGGCTGCGAGTTTTGGAGGGACCAACTTTGATCCATCGGCCTGGGAGGACAAGAAGTGTCCCGGCGAGTCACGCTTTCCAGCTCAGGTTCGAGTTTTTACTCGGAAAGTTTGTGAGCCACTCGAAGAGGACTCGTTCAGGCCAATTCTTCACCACTACGACGGCCCTAAATTCCGACTTGAACTTAGCGTACCCGAGGTAATGCCCACATAACCAAAACTTACTACTTGGCACATTTGTGTGATGATAACACTCTTGTTGCCAATCCATGTATTACAGTACGGGTTGACAACGATTTTATGTGTGTTTTTCGTATTAACGAATATACACGTGTTTGGATTAGTAACACCACTTCTCACCATAGAATGTTGCACATTGATTGTCGTCGGATTATATAGCGAGTTGCATGTATTAATGTATGTTTGTACAATTCTGCAGGCACTGTCTCTGTTGGATATATTTGCAGACCAAAACCCTTGAACAACAACAAAATACAAAGGCCGCACATAAAATACAAGATATGAAGTTAGTGAAGAAAAGAGAGAATAGTGAACCATAGGGCTTACTTGGCACCAAATATGGATATAGTGCGTTGAGAATCTGGGAAGAGTTTTAGAAGAATCAATCAGAAGATGGTGAATATATACATATAAAAATAGTGTGTATAATAATATAACTATATGTATAATCCTTTGCAAGGAGCCCATATATAATTATGCTTTTGTCCTTATTGTTTTTCTCTTGCAATGTATAAGCAAGTCCAGATGATGAGAACGGAATCCTTATGATGGAATATGAGGGATGGAAAGAACTTGGATTATCGAAATACTACCTGTGTTACTGCATTTTTTACTTAGCAAGATCATGTTGTTTTTAATAAATTTGAATGTAATGATTTTAATCTAGACCGTCCATTACAAATGGCTTATAAGCCTCAACATTTAAACTAAGAACACTTTGCTTCAATCCGAGCTGCACTATGATGCACTTTAATCCCCTTGATCTTTATCAGCAACATCCTTATGCTGGGACAGAACAATGACTACTCGTTAGTTTCGCGAGATGAGGCACCTAAAGCTTGTAGACACATTGACACACATTATAAGCTCATAGACACATATTAAACAAATGCGCCACTTGCCTGTTGCAACTTGCAACCAGTCCGAACCAGTGGCGAAGTCTGTAGTATGCTGCAAAGCTGACAGCCTAGAAATTTTTGGAAGAAAAATGTAGCGCGGCATTACAATTCTGTCTCTTGTCTTGAAACGTGCATAACTTGTTCAATACACGACGTTTCGTTTGCGTTTAATCGTATGTAACTACGAGCACTGCGGGAATATGCTAAAATAATAAGTCAGTTTACTCTATTGTATGGTTAGTTCTCTATATATGTTTAGGTACGGTTGTTATCGGCGACCTAGTCCTCCCTAGTTTGAGCAACATTTCGAACTTAGTATCTGTGAGTGAGTCTTTGCCTTAATAATATGTTAATTAGTTTTTTTAGTTGCGTTATGATTGAAGGTATGTAATGTCATATCTTACTTAAGAAACAATAAAGGTCTTGTACCTTATCATTTTATTATTAGTTGCGTTTACAAACTATGACATGTTCATACTTGTGTTATATCTGCTCATCATGAATGTCTATATGACGTTTCCTTTATTTGTACTGTTCGAGCCAGGATCAGTTTCATGTGTAAGGTCAGATGTACTGTTATATTCACTTTGGATCCAGAGTAAGTGTCGGCCTATCTCTAGATTGCGTTAGATGATTAAAACTTGTGAGAAATTTTCAAACCTAATATGTAAGCAACGCAAATGAAGTGGCATGGATCACATGTGACCATTAGACTTCATATATAGGCTAACCTGCTCTGATACCATGAATGAAGTTGAAATGTGAAGAGTTGCTCAATTTCTTATAAGCACTTGCATAGTTTGATCATTCACCGACATGAAACTTTTTCCTCGTATTCTCACACTCGCCCCATCTTATCCCATTTTCTTTCTCTATTCTTGAATCCTTGTTATTTCTTTAGTTGGTATCGTGAACGTTACTATGATAACGTAATTTATGTAGTAATTTGACTGGCTCTCGAGTCTCTGCTCTGGAAAAACAAAAATATTGACTCCAAAACGTGACAGAAACGATTGAATAGGCTTGGATATATTGATAGTTGATAATCCAGATTCTAAAGTCCAAAGGGGTGCGCTACCTTGAAGTTGAACGTCCAGAATGTTGATTGTTTCACGCGGGCCGGTTAATCTTTTCTATTAAATAAGACTTTTATCAAACATTATATTACATGAGTCGGTTATTATGCGTCACCTTGTCACCCGTTAATTATCGTCCAATCATATGGATTAATGTTGGTAAATTTTAGCATATTGAATTCGTAGACACAACTTCACGTTTAAGACCTTAAATTTTGTCATGGATTCTTGGAACAGATGGCTACAAATTGGAAGGCTGTCCATTTCTTCGGTGTTCATAGTCGCACGCGTCACTCTCCTCTCTCTTTTTCCTCTAGTCGGAACCAACAATAGGTCAATTAGTGGTTTTGGGTAAATAGAGTTAATTGGAACAGTTAGATCAACAAGGGTCCATAGCTCAGTGGTAGAGCATTTGACTGCAGATCAAGAGGTCACCGGTTCGAACCCGGTTGGGCCCTCCTTTGGTTTATACTTTTTTTTTTTGTATTTAGTCATCATCTTTCTTTAGTTGTTTTTGCCATAATTTACAAATCAATTTACGAGAAATTGTATATTTATTAACACCAATACAAAACCTAAGACAGCATTAGGAGAAAAAGATAGTTTAAACTCCAACATACACAACACTATGTAGATGAGAAATTACAACAAATGTCATTATGATTATATCTCATGCAATCACGCGTTATGCCAATAACGCTAGAAATATCAAATTGTATATAATTGACCACAATGAGAATTCCCATCGTGAGTATGCTTTTCTCGTGTCAAACCACATTACGAATTGGAGTAAGAGGACAGTCAAGCTGCGTAGTGGACCAACCCATCCTCGTTACACTTGGGGGCACCTCTCCCTCTTATCCCCATAGTAGGATTCTCTCTCCGTCTAATTTCTCTTCCCTTCATTTCCCTCCTATTTAAACGGTATGAATTAAGTCACGTCAACATCTTATTTTGAATTTTTTATCAAGAGAAAAACACAAAAAGGAAAGTGTGAGAACAAGAGAGGGAAGGGGAGAGAATCCTACTCCCTTATCCCCAACCACCACCCTATAACTCCCACCACACTCTATACATGGCACAAACCTGGTCCCACCACACCCGTCGCACGCTTTCCACCCCACCCCTCTCTCCACATGTGACAGCTTCATCATCCTCTCAAATGTGCCCGACTCATTCAACAAAACAAAAGTTAACGAATAGCCCCTATACACAACCTATCAACAACACTTCATAACCACATATCGCACCCAAATTTTCCAAAAATTCCAAATATCTCCCCAAATTTCAACTAATTTCATCAACGGACATGCATAATTAACCCTAAACACTTAACTAATTAATCAAGTTCAACGGAAGTAGCAATGTTTATTTATAGGGTATCAAATTTCCAAACTCACCAAATTTCAAATTGACTTTGAGGAAAAAGTATGACGTCGAGTATTGTGCAAGGACTCTAAATGCGACTCGAAGGAAGCAAGCACCATTTCCTTTCGGTTGAACCGACTGGAAAAAAGTTCGAACAAACTTCGCTTGAGTTTCAACCGTGTGGTGATGAAGTTGACTGAGTTTTGAACGCCGGCTGGAAACGACAAGCACGAGACAACTTCGATTGAGTTTCGAACAGGGAGGAAGTCTGAAATTTTTTTGGAATCGTTTTCGAGAGAGTTTTGGGCAAGGGGGACAACATCTTTAAGAATGGTAATTGCTGTTGGGGAGAGGAAGAGTTTAAGTTGGAAAAAAATCGTTTTCCACCATTCAAATTATATTCAATGGACCATATTTGGTCGGCACATAAGATCTGCACTTTAGAAAAACGTGTATTTCAAAGACCTGTGGACCCGTAGGAACTGGTCCGTTTGGGTTAAGTCCAGTCCTATTTTCAAAATAATACGATCTGTTCTGCCCCGACCTTTTTTTTTTTCTTCCCAAATGAGTTTGGTACAGTGTCTCTAAATTTAGGGCCTGCCCGTACCCACCCCTAATTGAATGCATTCACTTCATTGCGTTGTCGCTCCATTTACTTGGGGGACCTCAAACTCTTTACTCTTGTGTGCTCAAAACTCCTATAACAAATTTTATCTCTGTATAAAAGTACTTGAAATTGAATTGGTTATTATATTAGCATTCACTTTTACATAAGTCTCAAATTTGATTCCTCATTTTAGTTAATCAAAACTCAGGTCAAAACTGCACGTTAAATTATCGAAACTTCTCACTATTTTCCTTGTGATACTGATACATTGAACATGTTCGTCAAATTGAAGAGCCAAACAGATGCCTATAATTTATACGGACTAAAAACCAAACACCTAACATTTGTAGGCAAAAACAAATCCACAAATCAAACTCTTATTCTATTCCTTTGCCTTGGATCAACTAAAATTTGACCCTAAAATAAATAATTGGTACCAATGTCCAACATTTCACATGCAACCGTTTACATATCCTGCTTTGTGCTGAACAAAACTGTGGCATCCTTTTTTCGCTATATTGAGATATTAACGCCCTTGTAAAGTTCTGTGAAATTGCAATGGATTTTAGTTTCAACTGCCTGAACTAAATTAGGAGTGATCCCGAAAGGCTTGAGGCGAAAAACTTGCATAGAAGAGCTTCATCATCCCCTTTGAGAACCATTTGTTGCCGGAAATCGTAAATGTGTTTGACATGGTCAGTCATGCCTTCAAACAGTTTGAACTTTGGTTGAGTGAATTTGCTAGGTTTTTTAGCTTTCAGAATGTCATCAGTAAATGACGACTTACAAATCCCTGCTTCCACGGCAAGCCCGGCATGGGTCTGTGACTTATACAGTTCACTATCTTTTCGATTTGCTTCCGTAGTTCGACAACAATATTGAGATTTGAGAGAAATTATTCGGTATCATGCACCAATTAATACAAATCTAAGGTTGTGTGGTGCAAAAAATTGATGTGGCATGTTCACATATACTGTCACATACGGTGGTGTGGTGCAAAAATGTGATCTTAGCATTATCTTAAACATATCCGTTCAAAGATGTTACTACGAATTTCAAAATAAATTTTTACTTGTTTACCTAATCTTTCTGTTAATATGTAAACTTTAAGTAGCTTCCTTATACACATGAAGGGATTAAAATTACATATTGTCAAGACAGTGAAACCTGTATAAAGGTGTCCCTGGGCTCCTGGATTGGCACACTAACTTTTTGAAAATTATAGTAAACCGTCAAATATTGACTTTTAAGTTCGAAATTTATCAAAATAAAGTTGAATGGCGTCGCCCATACAAGCTTTGTGGTGATTATGATGATAATCTCTCTCTTAAGCAC
The DNA here is from genome assembly GCF_042453785.1 of Malus domestica. Lineage (NCBI taxonomy): Eukaryota > Viridiplantae > Streptophyta > Magnoliopsida > Rosales > Rosaceae > Malus > Malus domestica. The sequence continues at coordinate 20,290,998 of NC_091674.1, read as the reverse complement.
CAGACCTACACTAGCAGTGGACGGAAAATGTCTCGAAAGATGTCTTCGAGATTGCGGTTTGCCTCTCACTGCAGAATGCGTTGAAGAAAAGTTAAAACATGAGTGGAACGGCTGAGGCTGCAACCGTTGTGGATCAGACTATTCATTTCTGCAAACTTGGTTGTTCACTTCGCCACTGTGCCAAATACAGCTCTGGTACTTATTACTATTCTCTTTGCATGCTTTACTCGTTTTTATTTTAAAACTTAAAGTTCATCTTGATTCTCACCAAAAGCGAATTTGAATTACATTATTGCTGATTCATTGTGAGGTTATGTTCATCTCCTCTCCCTTAATGTAGATAATATCGTTTGTTTAAAAAAAAAAAAATTGAAACTCGAAAACATGAGCTATATATCTTTAACCTAAATTTGTCTATTTATTGTTTTACCTCTTCAGCTCCAACATATAGATGAATATGTTTATGTTTTTTCATGGTATGCAGATAAACAAAAGGAGCAATGTTTGGCTACTTAAGAATGAGTAAGAACTTCTACTCAAAAATTTTCGTGTCTGATTTACAGAACTTTGTGCTAAAAATCGAAGTTGTTCATATTATAAATTACTTTGTAAATATCATCTCTGCAAACAATGAATTAAAACTAAGGTCGTTAATTCAATCAACTGTAACAAATAGATAGACAATTCGTATTGTTGTTACCATTTCCATCCATTGGTTCTTATACAATTGGATGACTAAATAATTTTAGTTTTAATTGATTTTTTGTAGACAAGATCTTTAGAAAGTGATTTATAATATAAACTGCTCTTATATAAACATGGAGGTTTATGAATAAAAAACGAAAAGTTTTGAGTAGGATCTTCTACTTATTCTTTGAGTAGTCAAGTATTATTCAAACAAATGAAAAAGTGTGTGAATCACTACTCAAACTAATTTAATAGAAATTTAGAGCTTCTTTCGGAGATGCTAAATAGATGCACCCTTCTATTCAACCCGTGATGCTGATACATTGAACATATTTGCAAAATTGACAACCTAATTTCAAGAGATGCTACATATATTACATGTGTGTGTGTGTATTTTCCTACTATTATTTTAACTCACGACTCTACCTCTTACTCGGTTCCTTCGCCTTGGATCAACTCGAAATTTGACCCTAAAATAATTGTCCCAACGGTCCAAAATTTCACATGCATCCATTTACATATTTTGAACAAAAACACAATCTGTATCTCTTCTGACAACCCTCCAATCCAATGTTTGTCCACTAATATCTTGCCAAAAGATTCCAAAACCTTAAATATATACGGGCACTGAAATTGTGGCCATAGGTGGGAAAAATAATTTCACAAATGGGGAATTGTTCTTCTCTCAAAGGAACCACTGGGGAGTGTCCTAAATCTATTAGGGTTCTTACAGATTCTGGGGGTGTCCTAGAATTTAAAGGCCCTATACTAGCTGCTGAAATCCTCACTGGTTTTCCACGCTATGGCATTTTCCAACAAGGCAAGGCCGCCTTGCCAATGTCTGACCAAGAAACCCTTACTAGTGGCCAGTACTACCTTCTTCCACTGAAGGCAGACCAACCCTTTTGCCGAAATCGGGTTGCTGAGAAACCGGTGGCTGCAGAAGCTGAGCCTGTGGAGAAGTCATTTGGTGCAGAATCCGATTTCATGGAGAATTTGGTGAACGGGTTATCAGGTCTTGGAGTTGAAGTCCTGGAGAAGGCTGCAGAACGTGAGCCTGTGAAGATGTCATGTGGTGCAGGATCAGAAGTTGGAGTCATGGAGGCTGCTGAAGCTGAGCCAGTGAAGAAGTCATTTTGTGCAGGATCAGATTTCGTGGAGAATTTGGCGAAAGGGTCATCGGCTCTTGAGGTGCTGCCTTCTGGTGGAGACGGGGTTTGGAGGGTGAAGCTGGTGATCGAGACTAAGCAATTGGAGGAGTTATTTTCCGAAAATGGCGATGCTGGGGCGTTGATTGAGACGATGAGGATGGCTGCAAGTGGAGGCTGGGCAAGCACTCCAAAGAAGACAAAGAGCCCTTGGGGAGGAGGTGGTGGTTGGAGGAAGTCTAACTTCTCCAACTTGTTTTAAGGGTGCCTCCCACTGACCCTGGTCCTGGAAAGGACAAAGGCTGGGTCATATGAAACATCATACTTCTCTGACCCAGTATTTTTCAGATTTTTAAGGGCAAATCAATGTTTTAGAGGGCTAAAAAAACTACTTTTTGGCTTGATTGAGAACATCAATTTAGTTATTATGTTCGATTACCTTGTGAACTTTGTATTAGTATTCTGTACATATGACGAAGGCAAGGGATTTATGAACGGTTCGATGTGTATGAGTATTGCTGTCTGTGTTTTTCTTTTTTTTTTCTTTTTTTTTTTCAGATAACTCCTTAATCCTCGAAAAGACGAAGGAAAAAAGCATCCTCCATTTATGTTTTACTTATTTCCTCCTAGCTTTTCTTCCTTGTTGGAATGCTTGAACTAAACAGGGGAGATAGCATATAACAATTGAACAACACACTTCATATCAGCTAGGACATTCTACTTAGGGTTTCAAAGATAAACTACAAACTTTCGGTAGATAACAGAGATCACAACAGGTTGTTTTCGTAACATGATGGGCTAATTAGAAACATGACAGCAGTATTTGAGTTCTAAACAACATATTCTGACATCAAGTGACCAATTTGAAGCCCCAAAGCCTAAGCCAAGTCATTTCATCACAACAAACAACGTAATATAGATTAAAAAGGATTTTGAAATTTCCAGATGCTATATTCTCACTAGATTCTTGACTCCATCTTACTAATGGCCTTCTCTATAGCAGGTACATTCTTCTTGAAGACTGACCATTGCTCCTCTGTCAAGCTTATTCCTGCAGACAGAAGTTTACATAAATACCACGGTAGACAAACTAAAGACCGTCACCGGTATCCATACATCCAACGCTTAAGAAATCTAGAAACAAGCAATATTTCGCTCAATTTCGGTGCAAAGGTAATCAGGGAGAAAGGGGTATGAAAAATATAAGGAAAAAAAGTGACTGAAAGCCACTCTACTGCTACCATCACTGACTGTAAACAAACAATGCACAAAACGAAGTAGAGCAATTAGCATTGGTAGTTTACTATGACCAGTTTGATACTCGGCCTCTTTCTTCATATTCCCTCACTGATCCTTTACTACCAAGTCGACGAGCAAACCCATAACTTATGTTAGCCAAAAGGAACACATTCTCGAGTCAGATTGTACAAAATGAAGCCCAGGAATGCATTCAAAAGTAATGTAAACACGAAACAAAAGCTAATCACAACACGATTACTCAATATGATGCGAAAATGATGGCATTGCATCATCCATCAACAAGTCCATACAAATGAATAGTAATTAACCTCTACAATCAGAACTTGCAGCTACAAACTCAAATCATTTCCTGATATAAATACAGAGAATTAGAAGCTGCTAATAATCGGATTAAAGTTAAGTAAATCACCTTTGGCAGTAGGAAGCTCTTTCCCATCTTTAAAGTAAAACTCCCTAATCGACACCAAATTCTTCCCCCTGAATTCCTGAAGCGTCACCTTCCTCTTTGCCGAGAGCTGCATATCACAATCATAACCCAGAAACCACAAAACCCCATTAAACAAAAACACAAAAAAATAAAAACCCAACAACAGAAAATCCATTCCATTCAAATTTTCTCCGAAAACAAACAGAAAAAGCTGACCCTGCAAATCACGAGATCGCCGTTATCATCGTACTCCCGTTCCTGTGCACCATCGGCTTCTGGGTTTTGGTCCTTCTGCGCTGCTTCTTGTTCCTTCTGATTCTGCTCGTCGAGGAAGGACTGGACGACCTGCTTGACGAACGCCTTGTATGGGGGCTTGGAGAGGTCGAGCTCCAGCTCTTGGGACGCCTGCTTCCGAATCTTGAACTCCGTCATCTCGTCCATGTCCGATTCCTCCAGGATTCTCCGCACCGTTTCCTCGATTTTCTGCTCCGTTTCGGCTTCCATTTTTAATTTTATTTTCGGTTGTGGCGCAGAAAAATCTATGAGTTTTCTTCTTTTTGGCTTAATTGGGGAAGCTCTGTGTCATTGTGGGCCCGTGTTCTTGTATATTTGGGGGTGCCGTTTTATCCGTGCGCAATGGAGTACAGTTATGCACCCACGTTTCACTATTTTACTGGTCCAAGTGTAAAAGCATTTTACTGACCTTTTTTTTTTCTTCTTCTAAACAGACGATATTTTCTACACTAAGGCGAAGGGGATGGGTTTAGCCTTACAATGAGTTAGCAATAATGTGGTTCAAATTCTCATTCGACAAAAATCGAACTAAGGCTTCTCACTTACAAGTGAAGAAGAATACTACTAGACCGTAATATTAAATGATAGCATTTTACGACTTTTTACTTTGAAGAAAAATTTGGGTAGGAACGAGTGGTCTTGTCATCAATAGGATGTCCTCACAAAAATATGAAATTAGGATACACTGAGTGGATCATATGCTTACTTTCATCACATTGTTGTGATGTTCTCACCTCAAAGTGGTAAAAGTATTAATCTCATTTATATAAACCACATCCAAAATATGTTAGCTACTATGAAAAAAAAAGTTTTTCCTTTTTTAGGAGAGATTCTTGTGCGAGGAATCCGGAAGTTGTGAGCCATGGGATGGTGAGAGAAGAGAGTAGTGTCATTACATGAGGTAGTGGAAGAAATAAAAGTTAAAACTGGTGGGTTTGTGATAAAATGAGGTGAAAGATTTGGAGTACCTGAGGGGCAGCTGTTGAGTGGGGGATGGTGATTGGGCAGCTGTAGGTGGGATCTAGCAGCGCTGACTCTTTGGAAGAACTTTTGCGCCCAAGACCAAGAAACATTGGAATTCCACCTTCTTCCAATCCTACACAGCCACAACATCGTGCTGATACTAATGATAGCTTTAGTACAAGATCAGGAGACTTACCTACCACCAGAGGTGGGAATGATGAAGGACATAGTGGAGCTGGAGGTAGTGGAGCTGGAGGTAGTGGTGGTGGATATGGAAACTATTATGGACCACCTCCCGAATTTATGAGCCCCTTCACTGGTGAGGCAAACTTCACGCATGCAACACAGGATGATGACCATGGCAGTAGGCGGGCAGGACCAGGAATTGGTGCCATAGGGAAGGACTATACTCGCAGAGAAAGAGGCAAGGGGATTTTCTCAAGTCAAGAAGATGACTCGTTATCTAGAACTTCGGACTCTGTTGGAGTGGGAAGTAGTAACTATGGTAATACTCATAACCAACCATTTCCCTACCATTCATATCCTATTCCTGTTGGGATGGAATCGAGCGACTCATGGAAACAATCCGAGACTCAATCTTCAAATGATTTTGCTTATAGACAACGTCAACCAATCTCGGATCCATATGGGTGGCATGTTAACAATTACATGCAAAACTATTTTGGGGATTTATCATTTGATAACTACTCTTCACAATACACTCACTCTACACATAGAGATGATGAAGATAGTGAAAATTTTGAACCTCACAGGAACTCTATGTGGTACTAAGTCACTCATGTATCTTACCATGCAATGTATAAAGTGTAAAATATTGTACTAATTCATTATATATAAATGATTATGGTGTGTTTAGACTTCTTTCATTAATTACTACATGTTTTCTACACTCACAATGTTTGTCAGCTCGCTATATAATCAACTTGATAATGTTAAATCCATCATGCAATGCATTTACTTCCATTTTTTTGTGATAAACTAATAGATAATTGACTAAATAAACATCCTGCAAAGTTTCAATAAAAATTTCCAAGTTTTTCTTACAATTTCTGTGGTTTCCATGTAATTTTTATCGATATCGATATTATCCCGATATTTCCATTGATATTTCCGTGTTTTCGGACTACCGATATTTCCGATATTACCGATATTTTCTTCCTTGGTTGTGATGTTCTCACCTCAAAGTGGTAAAAGTATTAATCTCATTTATATAAACCACATCCAAAATATGTTAGCTACTATGAAAAGAAAAGTTTTTCCTTTTTTAGGAGAGATTCTTGTGCGAGGAATCCGGAAGTTGTGAGCCATGGGATGGTGCGAGAAGAGAGTAGTGTCATTACATGAGGTAGTGGAAGAAATAAAAGTTAAAATTGGTGGGTTTGTGATAAAATGAGGTGAAAGATTTGGAGTACCTGAGGGGCAGCTGTTGAGTGGGGGATGGTGATTGGGCAGCTGTAGGGAATCATGATCTTCTGCAACTGAGGAAGGTGAGGAAGGTGAATACGGAAGGATGGAAGATTTAAAAATGGGGAGGAGGTTATGATGAGAATTGTTGCTGTGGAGGGATGGAATTGCAGCCATGTCTTGGTGGTGGTGGTGGTGGTGGTGGTGTGAGGGAAGTGAGAGGGCTGGATAATTTCCTTCCCACTCTTTCATTTTTTGTTTTCGGACCAAAAATATTTGATATTAGAAAAAGTGGGAAAAAAAAAAAGAATGGAGGTTCCACCGAGATTTGAACTCGGGTTACTAGATTCAGAGTCTAATGTCCTAACCGCTAGACCATGGAACCTCAGATGCTTCTTTACTTCACCTTATTATATTTATTCATTTACTCTGACAACCCCTTTTATCTTGCTTTTCGGAATCATGGTTAAATTCACCAAAACCTGACAAAATCACGCACAACAATACAACATGGTAACTCAACAGAAGCACGCACAGAAAAAATAGTGTTTCGATTGAGCTTTAATTGATCATCCTCGTTTTAAGCTGCAAAACTCGTTACTAATTAATCAGGTCTTGACACTCAACACATATCTCCAGTCCATGTTTTCAACATTCACAGACCATTACAGGGAATAGGTATTAGAATTGCTTAATTTTTTTAGTTGCATGCGTTTAAACATGCGCAAGAATCATTCCACCTCTTAACTTTCATTTTAAATTCACTAGCTTTCCTTGCTTTCTCTAATTCTAAATTCTCTCAACCTTTCATTAGCCCTTTTTTTGTTAAGAAAACATCGGATTATGGATCATCTTTCATTGACAAAGAACTGAAAAATACTAGGATGCCCCAAGACGGAAATCTTGGGAAATCCTCATGTATATGCATCTCAGCGTCTCACTCGCACAAACTCATTTTCATACCCAACTAATTAATTTCGCAAAAACAAATTATGAACAATTATGATAATAGCAATAACAGAAAGAGAAAAGGAAATGGTAACCTCTTGACCAGAAAACAACCAAAACTGAGGTTGGAAAAATTGAAAGCATCTTTCCAGAGAAAATATAGCGAAAGTTAAATCGACTTTCTACCGCAATCGAAACCACTATTTTCTTAAAACTAGTATTATGTTATATAATCGGTATCATCGTATCTTCCCTTCTTTGTTACCCCTGCACAATCTGCTGTTCTCCCTCTCCATCCATCACAGAGCTATGATGATGCACCATGTACCATCGCCCGTTATGGAACTCATAGACGTTAGTCACACTGAATAGCCCAGTGTCGATTTCAACAAAGGTTTTCATGGTAACCCAAGCCATATCTGTCAGAACCCGGGCACACACATCTCGAATCTGAAAGTTCACCCCTTGCTCCCAATTAAATGCTAGTTGCCAACTCTGTATAACAGCATTATACCTAAATAGGAAGCAAAAACGACTTAGCTCTGGTGTCATATTAATAAGGTGCAAACTACAAACCAAAGTTTCCTTCCTTGGACGAACTTAACACGAAAGAAGAAACAAAATTTCACAATCACTTGGACGAACTTAACAGAAGAAAACAGTCATAAAAGAAATGCAGCTGTTGTACAGCGTTGCACACAAATGAGGCATCTTACCCTGAAAAGAGTTCTCCAGAGGCATGAACACACTTCACATAATCTGCATTCAACCATAAACGACTCATTTCTGGAAGTGACCTTCCTCGGATATGGTTAAAGAATTCGGTATTGATATTCACAATCACTCTTGTAGCAGCGTAGTAAGCTTTCCATCCATTAACTGGTGTCACGCTATCCTGTTCCAATGTGAAGTCCTGAAAGAAAATTTGAAAACCCATAACAAAATATTCTTACAAAATGTTTTTGGTATCGGATGCCAAAAATAAAAAAAGGGGCATGGATTAGGGTTTCAAAGACGGACAAAATTGCTGCTTCCAAATTAAACTCAGCACCTGTCTCGACGAGCAATCTCTCGGGCTAAATCCCATGTTATCCATAAACCAAAACGGTTGCACATTAGGAAGCTTAAATTGAAGGAATTTCATCATTTAAAGAATCATGCGTCCATAATATGGAGACTGAATCCAAGGATATCCATTAACCGAAACTGACACCAAAAGAAAATAAAATGGTTTAATCTTGTAATCTCTCAGGCACCCATAATGTACCAAAAGTGGCCATACAAGAGCATAATCTCATCCCACATGTCAAACCACATTCCCAAGTTAGAAAATGTATCATAAGTAACATGCAGGGACCCAATTCCATTGTTCCAATACTATAAACACAATCACAATGGATTTTCGATTGATAGAGATGCATAAAGGGTCCCAATTTTCCCACATTTTCTCGGCAACCAAACACACTAATCCCTTCAATTGGCAACCACCTTGCCTTCAAATCAAATTCCAACAAACACCCAAATTCAAATACTTCAAATGCAATTCAAATTCAGTAATCACATACCTTATGGTAAAGTGCCTTCCAAGCATTATCGTCATTGGCGGCCTTCCGCATGAGCGAATTGGTCATCGAAAGCCTACATAGGCTCGGGTAGTCCAGATAGCTAAGGGCATGCGTCGTAATCTCCGGAACCAGCTGCTCCATCATCGACGCGCCCGTCTGCCGTTCCAGTACGGCCGCCGTCGTCGTCGGCTTCTCCGTCACGTCCGTACCCGTCCCGCCGTTCAAGTGCGGCGCGCTTACGGCCCCCGAATCGGAGACCTCTTCCCGGTGACGAGCAGAGCAAGTGCAGACCTTCCCGCTTCCACTCGACGACGAGGTGGCAGAGGCAGCGCCGCCCGATTTGGATTTGTCGGGGAGTAATCGGACGGCGAGGAGGGCAAGGAAAAATGAGAGAAGAGTGAAAATTAGGGCTACAAAGAAGGTTTGAGGAGACGAGAGAGTGAGGGAAATAATCTCCATTCATAAGACATGAAAGCTCTGCAGAACATGAAAAACCCTAGAAATCTGGTGGTGCGAGGTCCACGAAAAGGGTGTGCTCCGTCTGCTGGTGGGGGCGAAACTGCGCCGTTTTGGCTCGCCGGGTTCAGGTTTGAAAAACCCTAGAAAATTCCGAGGAGATTGAAGTTTTGCAGAGATAAAGTGTGGAAAGAGAGAAAGAGGGGTTGGTTGTGAGTTGGTGAGTTGGTGAGTCGCGAGTCGTAACGGACTGAGCTCTGGAGAATGAACTCGAACCGTGAGTACCGGGTCAAATATTAAAAGAAAATGGGAAATTTGCTATATTTAGCCCTGTGATGAAAATGGATTGGTAAGAATCAAACTATAAAATATCGATGATATCGAAAATATTGGTAGTCTAAAAACATGGAAATATCGATAAAAATTGAATAAAAACCACGGGAATTGTAAGAAAAACTTAAAAAAATTTATTGAAACTTTGCAGGATGTTTATTTAGTCAATTATCTATTAGTTTATCACAAAAAATTGAAAGGAAATGCATTGCATGATGAATTTAACTAATTTAAGTTGATTATATAGCGAGCTGGTAAACATTGTAAGTGTAGAAAATATGTAGTAACTAATTAAAGAAGTTTAAACACACCATAATCATTTATATATAATGAATTAGTACAATATTTTACACTTTATACATTGCATGGTAAAATACATGAGTGACTTAGTACCACATAGAGTTCCTATAAGGTTCAAAATTTTCACTATCTTCATCATCTCTATGTGTATAGTAAGTGCATTGTGAAGAGTAGTCATCAAATGATAAATTCCCAAAATAGTTTTGCATGTAATTGTTAACATGCCACCCATATGGATCTGAGATTGGTTAACGTTGTCTATTAGCAAAATCATTTGAAGATTGAGTCTCGGATTCTTTCTATGAGTCGCTCAATTCCATCCCAACAAGAATGAGATATGAAGGGTAGGGAAATGGTTGGTTATGAGTATAACCATAGTTACTACTTTCCACTCCAACAGAGTCCGAAGTTATAAATAACGAGTCATCTTCTTGACTTGACAAAATCCCCTTGCCTTTTTCTTTATAAGTATAGACCTTCTCTATGGCACCAATTCCTAGTCCTGCCCGCTTACTGCCATGGTCCTCATCCTGTGTTGCATGCATGAAGTTTGCCTCACCAGTGAAGAGGCTCATAAATCCAGGAGGTGGTCCAACATAGTTTCCATATCCACCACTACCTCCAGCTCCACTGTATCCTTCATCATTCCTACCTCCGGTGGTAGGTGAGTCTCCTAATCTTGTAGTAGAGCTATCATTAGTATCAGCATGATCTTGTGGTTGTGTAGGATTGGAAGAAGGTGGAATTCCAGTGTTTCTTGGTCTTGGGTGCAAAAGTTATTCCAAATAGTCAGTGCTGCTAGATCCAACCTCCTCATCTAATACTATTTCTACATTTATCCCTTCATTACGTGCTTATTCAGCAACTTTGGGAGCTGGGTTGCCTTCATCATCATTTAAATGAAGAGGTCTAATCCATTGATAAAGTTGGTTACCCTCTGTATCATCATATTCAACAACAATATCAAACACATCTCGTGGGTCACCACGGTCGACATGATCTATTTATGCTTCCTTATCTCGAATTTGAAGCTTCATATTGTAGTAGCAATAAACTAATTTTTCCAACCGACTATGAGCCAACCTATTTCTTTGCTTTGTGTGTATGAGTGCAAATGTACTCCAATTTTTTTTCACAAGCAGATAAGGAAGCTGTTTGTGATAATACATTAATTGCTAACTTTCTCACAATTGGTGCATCAGTCTCATACATGATCCACCATTCAGCTATAATGAAAAACAATGTTGATAAGCCTAATAACTCCAACAAATTCTATTATAAACTGATAATGAAATATGTTTACACTCACTAGGAGACATTTTTGTTCAAGCAGCAACTGATGTTGGTTCTCCAAAAGTTCTTCTTGCATCTTTAAACCATGTTAGCTGAATTCAATAAATCGTGTTAGTTTAATCCAACAATGTAATTATTATAATTTAAGTAATTGTGAACCTCTTTTCCAAATTGGCGAACTGCTGGTGATGCAAGGTCTAATTTAGAGTATATATTATGTACATCATGTATAAGGGTACCATCATTTCCAACACCCAGGTTTGTATTGGTATCGAGGATTCAAATAATATGATGTTCAAAGAAACACATACTTTAATAAGAGAAATAATACTTATGCAACTAAAGAAATGAATTGCAAATTATGACATAATTTATACCTGCTGCATGCAAATCGTGGTATAATGTTTTATACCATCGGTCATCAATTATCTTTATGACCCACCTTGCACCATGTTTTCTTTCCAAGTCATCCTTCACTACACGCATCAACTCATATATTACCCCCATAGTAGGATACACTTCTATGTCAACGATCTGTAAAACTTTGTAAAGAGGTTCAAACACTTGGCACACATGTTCTGATTAAGTCCAAAAAGCATGATCAAGCACTATACTTTCCACCATATGACCTGCATTTGAGCGGTTTAAATTGTGGTTAGCTCAATCGTCACTAGTGAATAATTGCTTCAACCCTGCTTTCTTCTTAAGTATGCTGTCTAATGCAATATAGTTGGTGGCGAATCGAGTGGTAGCTGGACGAATAATTTATCCTTTGCAAAATTCACGCATCTTTGCCAACAACCAACCGTGATTGTAAATATAATTTGTGATCATTCTAGCTCTTTTTACGACAGTAGCAATATTCTTTTTCTTCCTCATTGCCTCAAACATGAGATCAATACAATGTGCTGCACATGATGTCCAAAACACATTATGATGCTTCATTAACTTTTTTCCAGCTTTGACAAATGCAGAACCATTGTCGGTCACGACTTAGACAACATTATGCTATCCCACCTCCATGATTACATCCCTCAATAATTTGTAAATATACTTGTAGTTCTTTATATGGTCTGAAGCATCAACAGACTTCAAAAAAAATTATCTTTCCCTTGAATTATACCATGAAGTTTATGATAGACAATTTGGTCGGGCAAGTCCATCTGTCACACATGATTGTGCAACCATTAGTTTCCCACTTTGACTTGAACTTGTTAACATACTCGCCAATGTCTTTATACTCCATTTCCAAATATTTGTTTCTTACCTAATAGGGAGTGGGAGGTTGTACTCCAACACTGGCCTATTGACATCCCAATACCATATTTTTGAAATGATGTGATGATGCCTTCTCAGCATGGACATTTTCATAGATAAAGAACTTGGTAATTAGACGCCACATTCCCTCCTTCACATTACCTCCAGTGAAATAACTCCAAACACTTTTTTGACGTGCTTTGGATGACTTATATAAACTTGGGGTTATTAGTGGTGTTGGTTGTGATTCTCTAACACTTGCTCCCCATCTCATTTGTGCACCACCACTGTCCCGGAACCTTGTGCTCTATTAGGAATTTTATGAAGGTGTTCTCTTTCCCATGCTGACTGTTTGGAGGTACGTAATGCTTGTTTGAAACTGCGTCGTTCTTCAGGTCTCATGTCATCATCACATCCGTCCTCATCGTCATCATTATCACTGTCAACCGCTTGGTCAATGACTTCTCCTCATAGCCCAGCTCGAATATTTTCCATTCCATGTGTTATCTTTTCCTTATGCTGTTTTTTATTTTTTTTAATAATGTGGTGATGAATGCCTTCACTTATAGGGTGACATTATTGCATCGTTGGACATTATTTCCTGGATCTAATCCACTAAGATGGTACTTAAGTCGTGTCACTTCGCCACTCTTCATTACCCAACCACAATATTTGCAAATTGTGTTATGTTTGTTTCCGTCTATTGGGTCTCCATGTTCCCAAGCTGGATCACGTTTAGTAACTCCACTGGACATCTTAAACGTACCTATTTTCATGAAAATTAGGCAATTATTTTTTGGCCAAAAAATATAGTAGTGACGGAAACATATTAAATAGGAAGTAAAGAAAATAGGAAGTAAAATTATTCTATAGAAGAATTAAATAGGAAGTATTAAATAGGAAGTAAAGAAAATAATTGTAAGAATTTAAGTAATTATAAAAATAATATGGAATAATAAAACCTAATATTAATGAATAATAATCCAATTTGATAATAAAATATAAATAACATTAAACATATTAAAATTATTCTAGGGAATAATTATACAACATTACTTAATTACTTCAAAAAATTAACATGCAAGTATTATTTGGTTCTTAGATCACATGCACGGGTCCACACAAATTTTTTTTGTTGTTGTATAAATTACAATAATATAAATATAAGTTCGTAAACTTACCTTAAACATGGAACCCTTTGTGTAAAGGCCAAGTAGAATCTGCGTGAAGCAACAATAAAATAATAATTACACAAATGTAACAAATCTGGAACTTTTGATGTCGTACGTAGCAGGAAAACCTCGACGATCCTTTGAAGCTTGCCGTCTGTGAATAAATGAGAGAGAAAGAAGGTATTTAACATTTAATTTGGAGTGGCGCGAGCTACAGATCCATTTATTCAATTTGAAGCTCTGAAATGGCTCTGGAATGAATCTGGAATGGCTCTGAAAGGGCTAAGGGAAGAAGAAGAAACGAAAACGTGTAATAGAGGTTTTTCAATTTTCGAAGGGTCAAAAAATGTGTGATGATCTGATACTCCACCTCTAAGAATGTGAAAGAATATCATGCGTGGCACACAGTTTTGAATCTTGATGAAACCACCATTATTTTTGTCTTGTAAAAAATTGTACAAGTTGTAAAAGTTGTCAGGGTTTTGAATTATTTGGATGCTCTTTTTTTCTCACATGCCACCCACCACACACACACACACAGAGTCAGAGACTCTCACATCACACGCTACCACACATGCACACAGAGACCTCAGTCTCTCTTTCTCTATCATTATCTCTTCTCCCTTCTTCCTGCTCCCACACACACACATAGAGATCTCTCGATCCTTCTCTCTTCTCCCTTCTCCCATACACACGCACAGAGACCTCAGTCTCTCGATCCTTCTCCCACATGGCCTTCTGCTCCTCCCCCACCTTCCTCCTCGTCTGCGTCTTTCGCCTAGTCAGCGCCGTCTCCATCTTCCGTGACCTCTACGCCCTCTACGCCCTTCGTAGTACTCCGTCAACGGCATCATCATCACCATCTAAACCTCGTTTTTCTCTCCCTTTCTCTTGGTTCAGCTAGGACTGTGGAACCCAGGAACTTTCCGGCGAGGCCATGAGTGTTGAGGAATTTTCCGAACACCTCCGACCGTTTCACGGCAAACGAAAGTTATAAAAACATTCATCTCGTCTTGTATTTCATTCTGATACCTAGATCGGAGTCTAGGGTGCTCTTTTACAGTCGGCCGGAGCTGTAGAAGCTCCGGCGTTCGTCTCCGATTCGCACCAGCCTAAAATATCATGATATTATCGCTAATATTGCGATATTATCGATATTATCGTTAATATCGTGATATTTGGACGATATTTCAGTGGATACGTGTGAAAATATCGGTGTCTCACAAAAACGATATTATCGATAATATTGAAATTTCAGACATTGCTAACTACTACTGGGTGGTTGGTGAGATGGCGGCTGAAGGTCACTTAAAGGATTAAGGAAGCTAATTTTAGAAGCTATTATTGCTTGGACTATCCCAGCAATGTAACGCTTCAACTCCCCATCTCCTAGCGTTGCGCTTCGTCTCACAGGTGTGCAACTTCTTGATGGTGCTCTTCCTTCCAAGTTTCTTCTTCTTACTAACCGAAGGCCACTAACTCCAACACTAGCTGCTGGAGTTTGGAATACGTCTCGTTTGAAGTCTGAGAGCTAGATGTAGAAGATCCTCGAGGTCTCAAACTCGACCCACTCCTAAGCTGTGCATCTCTTTGCGTTTCTGTCACCCAACCTCGTTCATGAGCAATTGTAGAGATATCTTTGGATTAGGTATCAGCTCCTTCATTGAATCATGTATCCAGTTGTTTATGGGAAAGGTTGGCGAGGTACTCGTCCTTCTTCTACGACATAGAAGCCAATAGAAAAAAAAATTAATTTTATCGATCATAATTTTAAAATTTTTAAATGTACTGAATTTTGAAATTATATTTTGAACGGAATACTTAAATGTTGTTAACCACCTTGTTTCCATAATTGAAATGTGTATTCCCCAAGCCTCGACTTCCTGAAAAGGGAGCCATTCTCATGTCGTTCCTTAACCCTGAAAATGAGGGGTCGAGAACCATAGTGATGAAAGTACGACTTTGCTTCTCGGTTAGCCTTATTTCGTGCTGATTTCCTCAGTGAATTAAAAAAATTAATTAAATTTAAAAAAATTAAAATTAAAAAAACATAAGATTCGAATTAAATTTTAAAAGAAACTTAATTACCTGAAACTCAGGGCTTTGAAAATGATCGCACAACCATTCCCATTCGACCTTCCTCTCCACAAACTCGCAGGGGGGGAGAGGGTGGGGAAGGTGGGCATAGGTCTGCTATCCCTAAAATATAGGTCTCCTTCATGTCTCTTATTTAATATTACGACACCTGTCCAACACTTACCAGATAATTACCAC
This sequence comes from Malus domestica, assembly GCF_042453785.1. NCBI lineage: Eukaryota > Viridiplantae > Streptophyta > Magnoliopsida > Rosales > Rosaceae > Malus > Malus domestica. The sequence goes on along the minus strand of NC_091674.1, from coordinate 20,275,196 downwards.
TGTTAAATCTTTTTTTTTTTGTTCGAACATTTAAGTCCTCTCTTATGAAGGCACCCACTGGTACCAGAACCATTTCGATGAACTCATCCTCCATATCTTCCAGCCGCCTTGTTCTTCGTATCATCAACAAAACAGTGTTGTGTTTATATACCTATGTGACCCCACCTACTCCTCCACACTTCATTGCCGCCAGCGAGAGCCCACAATTCAAAACGACAATTTCAATTCAAATGGCTTGGCCACCAACTACGAGCACACGCCACCAGGAACATCCACTATGCTAATCTCAACGAACTTGTCAAAACAAGTCATTGTATCTTTCAATATTTCAATTTCAAACTCGTTTTATCTCTCCATCAATCAATTTTTCAGTTATCGTTAATCTCTCTCAAGCAACACACATTTTCGCAAATTGGAAGGGAATAAAAAAATTTGTTATCAGAATTGACATAAAATTAAGATGCAATAAGTCAAGCAACTCAGGATGGGTTGGGTCAACTGGAAAGATTGGAAAACATTCTGTTTGAATCTGAAATTGTGGAATTTGAGTTTCCAATATATATCAATTTCTAAAGGAGACGGCAAGAATGAAAACTGAAAAAGTGGTTTTGCTTTAACCTGTGGTTGCAAACGAAGAAATAATAGAGGGGGAGGTTTGTTAAGGGGACTTAACAATGTTAATTCTCTGTTAAGTGTTGGACAGGTGTCGCAAAATTACCGAAGAGACACCAAGGAGACATTTATTTTGGGGACAGCAGACCCGTGCCCGGGGAAGGTGGATCACTAAGAGCTTTAGCAGAAGATGAAAAAGTTTGGGAGTACATGGGCAGTTTGTACTTCCACTCCTTATACCATCAAGTCCATACTCAGTTTATATACTCGGATATACCCGGGCGCTCCATGTTGATGGAGAAGTTAACATAAAATACACAAAAAATAAGTGTATTAGTATAAAAAATACATTAAACAAGTAAAAGTAATAAAAATAATAAATTAAAAAATTTTCGTACTTACTGAGATCTATCTCATCATCTCCTCCTACACATTAAGGGATAACTTTTGTCATGAAGGGGCGAGCATGGGGCACATAGTGCGGATGATGGCACCTATGCCGGGAGTGAACAAGCTGTGGACTTTCAGGCTTGCTTGCCGATGGAATGGGTTGTAGTCGACTACAATCTTGTTTTGCGTTATGCATGTGATCCATTTCGAGGAAAAATCTCTACAGATCCCTTGCACCGCGATCTTTTTCTCGACTGGGAGTTCTCTGTCTCCCTCCGGGCTCATGGTGGCCAAATCGACAATGGCCTCAGGGGCATCAACAGGAGGTTGGCATAGCCTCGTGTCGTTCTTGGCTATTAACACGCCTGGTAGATCAGGGCACCCGACTTGATGAAAAAGTTGTAGTGAGGTCAGCCACCGACTCGGCATGGGCCGACTTGGTGCCACTTAGTAACTCTGGTGTTGGGTCACTTTGACCCGAACTGGAGACAGAGCAACAACCACTGGTGATCAAACACAATGACATTTATGGGAAAAATACATAATAGTTTCCAAACCCTAACATGCAAAATGCTTAATTAAATGATCACATCAGCTTTCTGCAAAAACTAGAAAGCTGATTTGTTTAATGAAGATACATTTATATATATGTACATGTTAATTATTTTTCCCAAGTTATAACCCTCATCAAGCTTGGCCTCTTCAATCTTTCAAATAATAAGCCACAACATTCCATTTGGGGTGCTTTTTCCTGCTCACAAAGTCTATCATTTGTGCAATTAGCTAGCTAGGCTAAGCTAGTTGATTATATACCATTAGACCATTATTATTGGCCGGCTATGAAAAGGGAAATTGCCGAATATGTGAGTAGGTGTGTCATTTGTCAACAGGTTAAAGCTGAAAGGAAAAGGTCGTTTGGGTTGATGCAGCCACTTCCCGTTCCACAGTGGAAATGGGAAAATATTACTATGGATTTTGTGTACAAGCTTCCTCGTACACATAATGGTTATGACGGCATTTGGGTGATAGTTGATCGGCGTACTAAGTCAGTGCATTTTATTCCAGTGAGGGAGAAGTATTCGTTAAGCTGATTAGCTAAGTTGTTTATATCACAGATTGTGAAGTACCATGGTGTGCCAGTTAATATTATTTCAGATTGGGATCCTAGATTTACTTCCAAGCTCTAGACAACATTCCAGGAAGCCCTTGGTACGAGATTGCTTTAGTATGGCATATCACCCTCAGACTGATAGACAATCTGAGATGACTATTCAAACATTAGAGGATATGTTGAGATCTTCAGTGCTGTAGTTTGGAGATAGTTGGCATGATTGTTTGGATTTGATGGAGTTCGCCTACAACAACAGTTATCATTCGAGTATTGGTATGGCACCATTTGAGGCACTTTACGGGAAATCTTGTCGTACGCCTCTATGTTGGTCAGAGGTTGGCGAAAGAGTTTTAGTGGGCCCTGAGATTGTGGATGTGACTACTCAAAATATTCAGGTAATTAAGTCTAACCTGAAAGCGGCCCATGATCGACAAAAGAGCTTAGCAGACAAGCATGCCACTGATCGGAAGTATAATGAAGGTGATTGGGTATTTCTGAAGCTATCACCTTGGAAAGGTGTTGTACGATTTGGAAAGAAAGGAAAATTGAGTCCTAGGTACATTGGACCATATATGATCACCGAACGAGTCGGTGAGGTTGCTTACAGGCTTGAGTTGCCTCCAGAGTTGTCCAAGGTGCACGATGTGTTTCATGTTTCGATGCTTCGACATTATGTTTCAGATCCTTCACATGTGATTCCTCCTCAACCTTTGGAAATCAATTCGAACTTGACTTATGATGAGGAACCAGTGACTCTTTTGGATTGGAAGGATAAGAAATTAAGGAATAAGACTGTACGCTTGGTGAAAGTATTATGGAGAAATCATTCAATGGAAGAAGCTACTTGGGAGACAAAGGATCGGATGAGAGAGATGTATCCACGCTTATTTTATGATTATTAGTTGATGTATTTGTTATGTATAAATTCGAGGATGAAATTTTATAAGGTGGGGAGATTGTCACAGCCCGTCCCGAAATTCATTTATCAGTAATGTAAAATGACAGCTTTATCCTTGAATGGGAAACTGGCAGTGTGTATGTGTGACATATTGAGACTTAGAGGTTGTTATGTGGTCTTGAATTGGTGACCACGTGGATCACACACACATACCACACTTACTCATTCTCTCTTCTTCCTGTGCTCTCTCTTTCCTTTCTCAAACTCTATCTCTCTCCTTCTTCTTCTTGTACGGACAAACACCAAGGAGCTCTCAAACCTCATAGATCGAGGAAGAAAATGGTACCATTGTGTTCGTGAGGACCCTACAAGTTCAAAGGTATCAATTTCAGGTAAGGAAACCTTCGATTTCACATAGAAACCCTAGCCCCGATTTTGGTCACTATTCATATGGACGTAAATATGTTGGTTTCAGGGAATTCCAAGCTCATAGAGAGCTTTAGGAGGTCCTAAGGAGGCTCGGGGTGGTTCATTAGATAAATTTGGACCTCGGGATATCTAGTTTTGAAGTTGATCGGATTATCGAGCTTCCTCAGGTAAATTCTAGTGGATTTCAATGCTTAAAAATGGTATAACGTGATTCTACATGTTGTTAGCTTTCCAATGGTTCAAATTTCATAAGTTTTGGTGAAGAATCGAGTGAGAACAAAGGTTTTGAAGTTTTACCCAGTTTTCCGGCGATTGGAAACTCGTCGGAGACGAAGACAGAATATTTCGTCAGTTTGGATGGAATATGCTGATGCCGTCAGTTAGTTTGGACGGTTACCGTTAGGATTAAACGGAATATTCCTAACGCCGTTAACTGACATCGTCAGTGTGCCTGGCACATGGCCACACGTGGGGGGCGCGTCTGACCGTGCCATTATCGGCGCATGGGGGCGCATGAGGCTTCCAAAAATTTATCTAAAAATTTGGGAATGATCCTGAGGTTGTGTAGGTCACTATGATATATTCATATACCAAAATTAAGCTTTGTATGAGAAGTTATTAACTAGTTTTGTGTATGTGCTTTAAAATAACGTTTTTATAGTTAATTCGCATATAGGTGAGACTTATTCCGAGGACGAATGTATCCACGGGCAACTCAGGGGCTACGACCCTTGGACATACCAGTGAGTGGGCTTTTGGTTTTCAGTATATATTTATATACTTGATATTTTCCCAGAAATGTGTTTAAATGATATTATGCCATAATGCCATGCATATAAGTTTACAATTCATACATGAATTGGTATGTGAAACGTTATATATATAATTGTGGTGCTGTGGACGCTCAGGTAAGCCCAGGTAAGTTATGTTTGGTTATATGAATCATCGATGATGTGATATGTGATTGAATGATGTTGAGCTCATAAAACTGCACTTAGGGTGATTGTGATTTAGCCATAGATATGGCACATGCCTGTTTATTATGTCACATCCCGCATCATATGCTCATATTGGATCCAATTTAGGTGCATAGCCTTGTCGTACATACCTTGTTATATTTCTATGAAATTATTCTTACATGAATTGCTTCTTCTATTATATCTTGGCATGACATATATATGAAAATGATTATGTGAAGTATGAATTGAATTAATATGATTATATATATATGTATGTATGTATGTATATGCTTATATCTTGATTTTGGAAAAAATTATACATGTTTTATAGCGTGGGGTTAGATATGTTGATAAATGAAATGATTTTGTAAAACATTTGTTTTTGCCCACTCACGTTTTCTGTTTTGCGCCCCTCCAGGTTTTAAGTAAGTTTGCTGTTGGTGGCTTGAGGACGTCGGCAGTTCTGACCTATCTAAATAATAGTAGGACATTCCTGGTACTGTATAACCAGTACTTGTCCTACTGGACTGCACCTTGACTTATTATGCTCTAATTAGGAGTGTTTACTGTTGTAACTAAGTCTTATCATTTCCTGTTTAGTAGTGCACTATAGTAATTTGGTTTTTAATTATTCTTATATTTCTTATCATTATTGCTTCCGCACTGTGCACATGGCTACGTCACTCTCACGTGACGGCCAACATGCCTTGATCTCGGTTGGGGTGTGTCATTTAGTCTCCCTAGTATTACCCTAAAGTCAATTACCCAAAGTGTAATGCTAAGGAGATTAAATTTGTAGACAAATTTTGCAAACTAAATAATGTGCCACCAATAAGAATAAACACGTTTATCAATGCTTAAGTAATAAAATCATCAACTTACATGTCATTTAGTTTGCAATATTTTATCTACAAATTGAGTCTCCCTAATATTACCCAAATAAAAATATTAAATGCTCTTTATTCTTTAAAAAAAAAATTATTAGGGACGTTTACTTAAGGGGATGTATTCAATATGCATTTATGAATTCATGGATTTTTATGGGAGTAATGTTAGGGAGACTAAATTTGGAAAAACTAAATTTGCAAACTAAATAATGTGTTACCAATAGAAATAAATATGTTTATCAATGTTTAAAAAATAAATTAATCATCAACTTCCATGTCCTTTTGTTTTTAAAACTTTGTCTACAAATTTAGTCTCCCTTGCATTACCCTTTTTATGGAGTTTAATTGATATGTAGAGATTCCATGTAAAATTTTGATTCAATTCCCTAGAAATCTCATGGGAAGATGTGAGATCTGTAGATGCTTAAAATACATTACGAATTCTCTCCAATTTCCTCTAATTACTCAAATTTTTTTTTTCAAATTCTTTAAGGGAATTGTTATTAACACTCCAAAAATCTCATTTGGTACTCCAAACTTTCTATAATTAAAGAGAAAAATACATTTGTGAGAAGTGTAGAATGAAATTTTTAGAGTGCTAATAATAATTTCCTTCTTTTAAATCAAATTCTAATTGAATACAATTGGAATGTTATAAACTTCTTTAAAATCCTAATTGAATACACCCGAATTTCTAAGAATTTTAATAAAATATTTTAAAATCTTGATTGAATTTCAAAGAATCACTTAAAATCCTTATTCAAATTATTATTTTAGTGCAACTGAACTCAATTATCCTGACTTTCCACCCACAATATAATAAAAAATTTAATGACAAACTTACTCTCTTTGAAAATGACAATTAAGGCCCTACATATTGTCAAATCATATTTTGCCACGTCGGCAAACATAAATAACAGAAAAATTGAAAAGAAAAAAAAAATTATAATCCGACTCTGAATCGACATCGTCAACTTAATGTATTCACGACAACTCCCACATGTCTCCCTCACAATGGCCCCAAAGTGACGGCGTTAACTCATCTCAATTTTTTTTCTTCTGTGTGACGCTTCTTCTCTCCCTTTCAGCTCAAGCCAAGGATCTTTTTTTATTCCTCTTCAACTTTGCTGAGTAAGTGGGAATCAAATTTGCAAGTTAGTGATCATCATACTGTTCTAATCGACTGACATAATTCATATTTGTTAATATTGTTAATTTCACGACTTTAAAACGAAAAGAAACAAAGAACCAAACTTCGGATTATTTTCTTATTGACCACATAAATTGTGATCCATCGATGACATATAAACTTCTTTCTTTTTCTACAACACCCTTTCTTTCTATTATACCAAAAAACAACTCTAAATTAAAAAGTGGCCAAAAACCTAATGCTAAAGCTGGATTGGCACTAGAAGAAAATTAAGAGGAATTTCTAACTATAGATTAAAGTGATGAATATTGTCATACTTCTGCTAATAATCATCAAAACCCAAAATTATATGCTTACTGTCCCGAAAATTATATGCATAAACACAAAATGTGTAGTAAATGTTAAGAAAAAACAACGGAGTACCACAATTTCCTTCCATTGCAAGAGATCTTTAATCTCTGTTTTGCTTTCATCCAGAAGCAATGATATTCTCAACAGCTCTTTACCAACCTCCGGCAAGATACCCCCTTGTCTTCGATTTAATTCTTTGATATACTCCTCCAGCACAGTTAAGTTCAGCTCGAGTGACCTCACTTTTTGCATCAAAATCTTCAGAACTGAGTCACCAGGAATTCTTCCGTTTGGCTACTGTCTTACCTTCATAACCGGCTCTGGAATCTTGCTTGCAGTTACTGGATTGTTGGTAATGTCTACATTGACTTTTTGTGTATCTTCAACGCTTTCTGTCCCTACACCAGCTGTTTGAACCCCAGTTTGACCAACACTACTTGTTTTCCAGTCAGTTGAACCAACCTCTTCTTTTGGAGAGGATTTTACAGTTGAATTAGGGTCTGGCAATTTATTGGCTGCATGTTCTGCAGAGTAGTCCTCAAAGTTTCCCAATGGCGACCACGCTTCTGCCGGATAGCTTAAGCTTCCAGACAATTCAAATTCCTTGAAGTTAGAAGAGTAGTGCTCAAAGTTTGCAATCTTGACAGCATCTACCAAAGTCTCTTCTGCAAGCTCAACTATGACGAACTTTCCCCCAACAGAGCAAAGGTTTCTAAGGCACTTATCGTGATCCTTTCCCAATATGTTGCTTGCTCCTTTTGCTTCTTTATTGTGAGCCACCGCTTTTGCACCCTTGGATGCAGAGGCATAGTTGCACTCTGTTCCATCAGATTCAAGCCCGTGGGTTACGTTAACTAGCAGACTAGGGATATCCTGACCTTTTTCCTGCTTTGTTATGTTTCGAAATTCGTCAAAATTGAGATAGGAGGGATGAGAAGTTCTTCCATTCAGTTGTCCTGAATGATTTGTGTTGTGATCTGGTGCTTGATGTAGTTCACAAACCAAATCACCATAGCCTAAAATACTCCAAACTAATCTATTCGTCTCTGGAAGTGAGTACTTGGAAATTGCATAGTTGTCACAAACTCCAGAATCGTAACAGTTTTGAGATGAAGTAAAATCTAATACCATTCCATTTGTCTGCTTTCTGCTTCCATTTTCTATAAATGAGCATGCATCGTCACCTTGCTTACCACTGTGAACACTAGGACAATGTGTAGATCTGTTATCAGGAGCTGAAGTCCCTGAAGAAAATATAGCTCATGTTAAAAGAGCAAACCTGAAAGAAATAAATAAATAGGCAAAGGTAAAAGCTAAAATGCCATCCAAATAGCTTATCCTAAAAGCATGAATCCGAAAATAGCAGAAATGTCCTCTTGGCTCCAGATGAAGATAAGATTTGGTAAATCACAGAAACGTTTTCATTCACGAGTCACGACGAAGAATATAAGAGTAAGAGCAGAAGAAATTTTCCCAACATTACACTTGAGCAAAGGAACATATTATTCAAAAGAAGAAGAAATAGAAAACCTACATGGATTTTCCCAGAATCCAGTCTTAAGATATGAACATTCTTTAACCAAGAAACAAAATCATTCAAAACCGAACTGCGGGTAATAAGAAACAAACCCCCTTAATGTTAAAACGTCAGCATCCAACCCAAAACCAATCGGAAATGGGCGGAGAAGCCCTTGCTCTACTTCCATCTCCACCGGAGGTTGTTGAATGAAAAAGAAATTGGAACCTATTGACATTTTTTCATGCCCATGAAGGAAATTTGGAATTCATTTCACCAATAGCAGTGTCCAAAACAAAGTTATCTTTTTCTCAACTCATTATTTTAGTAAGCATTTGGATATCTTTTCTTTGAGAAACTGATTAGCATTCCATCCTTTTCTCTCCAATCCATTGATACAAAATACAGATTGGGGAAATGGGTTTGCTAGAAAATACAAAACTGAGAAATGGGCATCAAGGCATTAGAATTTACAGGTAAAAAGGGGCAAACTTTACAAAAAAATCCAAATCCAGAAAACCAAACAAACCAAACACAAAAGAAAAAAAATATAAATTATAGATACCTCCATTGCCATGGCCGAGACCAAGCTTAGAGTAGAATGGGAAGACAAGGCACCAGAGAGAGAAGATCAAAGAGAGAGAGAGCTCGTAGAAGCTCTTGCTCTTGTTGTTGTAGCATTTCTTTATTTAGATCAAATTGTTGTTTGAGTAAAAAAGTGAAACGAAATTTGAATATATGAGACGTTGACAGATCATAACGAGTAAAAAACTGGTAAACAAGGAAAAGACTGACATGAAACATGGACGCCCAAGGCTGTGTCCAAACTTATCACGCATTGCCACATGGCATTGCATGAGGGGTTTAGGACACTACCATCTTGACATCTCAGTTTTATGCAAGTCATCTCAGCAACTAAATAAAGAAAAAGAATTGTGTGACATGAGATTTTCAATATGATGAAAAAGAAGTTTATAATGAGATCATGGCATCCAACTATCTGAGTAGTAATCTCATTCATGTGTAAATGGAAAAAGAAAGTGCATATTTCTACATTATCTATGAACAAACCCCCCAAAAAAATAATAATAATAAAGCCCAACAAAATGAAAAAATTGGCCCTTCTTTTGAAATACAGGAGAGACAGATTACACCAAAATTACAAGATACAATCTCATTCGCGCTCTTCATGCTCTTGATGGAACTGAAGCTTTCAATGCAGTCCTCGATCCATGCACGATATGCCAAGTCTGCGGAGAGGCCCCATTCGCTTAATCATAGGGTTTCCCCTTTGGATTGTGATAGAAGGGCGTACTCTAACTGACGTTCCTGTTCCTGTTCTTGTTCTTGTGTGACAAACTTAAGGCTGCCAGGATTTTCCTCCTCTAAAAGAAGCTTTAAGGGTGTTTGTGGAGGGTACTTGTTCAAGATAAAATCAATTTCTTCACCGCTAATTTCCTTGCGTTCAAGAAGAACCTGAAATGAAAGAAAGCCAATGAATCCCACCAAGTCATTGAACAGCTTCGAGGTTAAATGCAGTCAGCTCATCTACACATACGTAATCTCAATTTGCATTCAAGATATTAAGATACCAATTTGCATTCAGACCAATTACCTTCACAGTTTTAAGCAAGGCCGTGTGATGCTTCTTAAGCAGAGAAAGTGTTTTGTCATACATTTTATGTATCAGCTCTTCCGCCCTTTTTGCAACATCATCATCTAAATTGAAGTTCACTGGTGGTTCAATCAGATCATAGTCGTGGTACAGTGATCCCTCGAAGTCCAGCCGAGGGCCTACAAATTCAAGTTTCTTCCTCCAGGGTGGTGGCTCTCCGTGTATGACCATCGGATTCTCCAAATTCCAACTGTAAGGAGAGATTAATCAAATCAGATCATTACAACCTGTCAACCACACAGAAAGCAAGGAGGTAGAAAAACAGTAGTGAATAAGGGCCTCACATGGTTAAAATTTTACGAGCAAGCCAAGATGCATCAGCAAGGTAGTCAACCGATGCCCTTGATGTGTCTCGTCCATATATGACCTCTTCAGCAGCCCTCCCACCAAGTAAAACCTGCACAAAAGAAAGAAAGAAAACCTTCAGATAAAAGATAGGATACAGTATTAAAAGAAACTATAAGAACAAAAAGAAGCAAACCTGAAGGCGATGCAGTAATTGTGGCCGGCGTTCAAACATGTATGATTCATCATCAAGTCGATGAAATACAACTTGTGACAATGTCTGTACAAATTACTTGACAAGGTTACACCATAATTAACAAGTGATAGAAAAGGAAATACCAGAGTCAAATAATTCTATTATTGATATCAAAGTAGCCATCAACTGCAAAATTAACATGACAAGGTTACACCATAATCTAAGAAGATAGTTGGTTGTCTATAAAATCATTCAGGTTACCTAAGTATGCAACAGCACGACAAGGATGAACCACATAACAGTGACTATTTCACAAGACAGTGTCAAAAACATGCAAAGCAAAGAAGAAGGACAAATTAGCCTATGGAGGAAAAAGAAGATAAAGGAGCAGAAAGAACACCTGACCACGAGGGATGATTGAAATGCGATCACATCGTTCAACTTCTGCATTCTCATATTGCCTAAGCAGATGAGAAGCCATTGCCACTCCAACTTCAGTAGTGGCTCGACGACATTGACCCTGATGGCCCAACTCTATTCCAACCCGCTTTGGTCCTACAGTGAGTCTATCAACAGCATCATCCAAGTCTGACTGAAAAATTGAATCATGCCCCTTCCTCACTGCTACAAGTGCAGCCTCTTGGACCAGCTGAGCCAACTTTGCTCCCGTCCATCCTGATAAATAGAAATTGGCCTCAGGCCTTCAATTTGCAAATCCAGTGGAACGCCAAAGACAGATGCATACCAGGTAAGTTCTGTGCATAGCTGGACAAATCAACAGATGGTGACATTTTCACTTTGCTTGCATGGATTTTCAAAATATCCAATCTCCCCTTCGCAGCAGGAGGACGAATTTTAATCTGCAGGATGCAACCCAAATAATAATGAGCCACTAAATTACATTCAACAAAGCTAGCATATACAATTTAATGAATTTATAGATAACCAAGCAGAAAATATCAGTTTCAGTGAATAATCTGATATCAACCTGCGCAAATCCAACCAATGATTGGAGAATGGTTGAATGGCTCATTTAGAATCAGATACAGATGTATAATATGACTGAAGTATGTCATCTCAACTTTAAACAGAGTCAAATTCCATGAATCTAACACAGTAGCCTAGGTCCAACAGTCGTTTACTTTAGAAAGAGAACAAACCTTCCGGTCAAAACGACCTGGTCGAAGAAGTGCAGGGTCTAGCAAATCCCTGCGATTTGTAGCAGCTAAGAATATAACACCTTTACCGGTATCAAATCCATCAAGCTCAATTAAGAGCTGGTTCAGAGTAGTTTCTCTCTCTTGAGTGGCTGCATTATACAGGTGGTCGCTAGTTTCCTTGAAAATTCCTTGACGCCTGAGCATAGGATAGAAAACAAATACCCGTAAGTGTATTAGCATCCAGTTCAAAGTTAAACACTAATGATATGTCATAAAGGTAATAACTGTATGTTAAAAAAATTAAAACCACAAATCATTAAAGTTCACCAAGAGAAATATGCATACCTCGTAGCCAACGCATCAATCTCATCGATGAAAATAACAGATGGTTTGTTTACCTGCACCAAAAAAATAAACAAATACATAGCATAACAATCCCAATAAAGACTTCAAGAAAGTGAATATGTCGCTATAATTGATTAAAATACTCTCTCAGAAGTCAGAAGTCAGAACCACTTTTAAAGAGGAAAGTAGATTTTAAAGTCGAAACTATGAAACTGATAGCAGAGCGTGACTTGTTTGTGTCCTCACTTCCCCTTCAGGGTGACAGTGGGATAATATGGCGAGAACCAAATTTGTTAGCCGCACGGTGCCTCCAAAAATATGTCCAGGTTTATATGTTTAGAATTAAAAATGGCGTAAATTGTAAAGTAAATCTAAAGGAGATCAATCAGAATTAACAGAATTCAACTACAAAATGGGAAGTATAATCACCTTGGCTCTTTTGAATAGATCCCTAATACGAGCTGAACCAACACCAACTAAGACTTCAACAAATTCAGATCCAGCCATTTGGTAAAACGGAACACCAGCCTCACCAGCTATGGCCTTTGCAACCAGGGTCTGGAAAAAGGTGAGTAAACTGAAAAGTTAGTAATGCTTAACTTAAGTGTTGTACACAGAAAACTGAAAAGTTAGTAATGCTTTCATGTATTGGACACGGATTGAAGATCTACACAAATAACAAACCTTGCCACATCCAGGTGGACCCTCTAAAAGAACCCCATGCGGTGGTTTTATTCCCATTTTGTCAAATAGTTCTGGGTTCTTCAAGTACCTCACCAACTAATCAGCAGAATATGAAAGATACTAATAAGTTTCCCTTAATTAGGAATGTAGCATTAAGAATTATAACAACATAAGACCATGAACGAATTACAATATATAAGCAATTCATTCTCAAAGAATAGTGATAATGAATACCTCCAGGAGTTCCTCTACTGCTTCATCAATCCCTGCCACATCACCAAACTTAACTCCAGTTGACCCCTGAACACATGCCAAGACAAAATAGAATTCAAAAAATCTTATGAACAACTTCAATAAGCTAGGAAGTTGCAAAATGAGTAACTATTAGAAAACTAACATCAACACGGGCTTCAGCTTTGGATCGTGAAAAATCAATCCCTTGCCACAGGTCCTACATATATTAAGTGCAACACATGGTGATCAAATCCATGGCATAATAATACAAGGCATGAAACTGTAGAAATGATGCAGCATTACCCACTTCCGGAAGTTCTTAGGTCTTCTTGAAAGTGTGAAACGGACAAGAATGACCATGGTCATAAGGACAATTGTTATCGGTTTTAACATCTCAATGCTGGCAGATAGACCACCAAATGTGTAAAATTCAGAAAATTTAGAGAAAATGCCTCCATCACTGAAAAAGTCAACAAGGTTGTCCCATACTCTCTCCAAAATACCCAAGACGAGACCAAGAAAAAGTCTCAAAAATGGTTTGACTATAGGTAATACAACATATACAGTTGAAGCAAAAACGAAGCTGGTAACAGCAAATACAGCAGAAGCCAGGAATCCTCCAATAAAAACTGCTGCAGCAGCCATTACAGCTGTTACCATTCCAAGCTCCACCATCATTCTGCTAGATATGGAAGATGCCACCGGATGAGGGTACTGTGGTACCTTTCCAACCCACGACTACAGCAAAGGAATCAAACAGTAAGGAAAGATTAACCTTCTATAGGAATAAAAAGAAAAAGAAAAACCAAACGGGTTTCCTGACTCTTTAAACATATGGTTCCAATTCTATGACACCAGTGCATGTGTTCTAGGTCCAAAACCTCAAGTCTAGATATATAGTACAAGATATGGCTGCAAAAAAATGAAATCTGAAGTTAATTCTTGAACCTGATTATTTTCATTGAGCCCAAATATTTTCTAATCACTGATACTACAAATAACTAAAGTAAAGTTAACACAGCCACCTTTACTTTTTAAGCACTCAAACCAGAACCTCCGAATAAAATGGGACTACATACCAAACACTCTAATTTTACCACAAGATAATTCATCGATAACTAGTTTGCATTTTCTTAAAACCAATTTCCATTTCATTCATAAGTTATATTTAACTTAGTAGAAATGAGTTAAATGATTGATCACCGTAGTATGCCCCTCAATCATATATCTCGGGCCTGTGTAATCCTCCAAAAGAGCTTGAGCTTCACCCTCATCCAGCCTCATTGCCCTGAAAAATTGCAAAAACATATATCAATAAGCTGCCAAAAACGTCCACAAAAATCACTACTCCCTAAGCAACAAACTGGTTAGTCATTTTTACCATTTGGTTCGATGCAAGCTCTTTTCACCCGGTATCTCCTTCAAATCAACAATGTAATCACAGACACCATAAGAAGTCCCTGCAACTTCCTTGGAAATTAACAACTTAACCTTATCACTCTTCACAACTTTCAGAAACTCCTCATAGCTCATTCTGGGCAATTCCTCCAAACTCTTCTCAAATTGCTCTTCCTCCGGCAACTCTGTCCCGAAAATCTGCTCAGGCACATAGAGCTTCCCCTTGTACTCCCTCAAAATGTCCTTCAAATGTACAGCGTCATCCTTCACTCCACCATCACTTAGCCCCTCAGTTCTCTCATTTTTCGCCTTCGAAAAATTCAGCCTTTTCGCAAAGAGTTCAGCAAAACCCACATTGGAATTCTTCCCCAAACTCTCTTTTTCTTTCAAAGTATAAAACTTGTCGCCTACCAAGTACCTGGGTTCAATCTGGCTAGGGTTCTCCTTCAAGACCCTGGTCACATAATCGTCCTGGGGGGCTTTGCTATTGTCACCGGACCTTGACGACGGCCAGGAAGACGATTGGCAGAGGAGGGTGAGTGACCGGTGGCGGATAGGCAGCTGCGGTTGAACTTTCCGAATCAAACCGAAACGCTTCGACTGAGCTGGGGGTTTGAAGTGGGTGTGTGGTTTGGGAATGTAAATTTTGGGTGGATTGAGAATGTCAATGGATGCCATTGCTGGGGAAAACGAAGAAATTTGAGCAATTGGGGTTTAATTTTGGAGGGAAATGCGGCAATTTGTGCTCATAATTTTTGGGCGTTTATCTATTTTTAGGGTTTAAGATTCTTCATTTTTTATTATGCAATTTTGTTGCATGAATTTTGAGTTGGAAACTGGAAAGTTTGAAACTTTGAGAATTTGAGAGATGTATGAGTTCTGTTTCATATTATCCGGGTCAAGTTTTTTCAGGCGGGTTCAGATTCAGGGTCCGAATTCGATCAACCTTTGGGTCCTGGTTTCTCCACTACTACAAAGTTCGGTGTTTCTTTACCTTATCTTTTTTTCAAATAAATTTTTATTTTTTGCTAGTCTATTAGACCATCTCCAACCCTTGGGCTAAAAGCCAAATTTTTTAGCCCGGAAAATTTAGCTTTTAGCCCAGAAGCATCTTTTCTGCTCCAACCCTTCTACCCTAAAATTTTAGCCCGAAATTATTAAAGAATGAAATTAGCCAAAATTTTTTTCTTAAATCAATTTTTTTTTTTAAAATAAATATGTAGATTATTGTAAATTAATTTTATGAACATTTTAATCTAAAAAAATTTAAATTCCGATAAACATTTCGCATTTAGCCCGGGGGGAAAGCTGGGGGGTATTTGGCCCAGAAATAGCATTTGGCATTTAGCCTAAAATTTTAGCATGGGTTGGAGAGTGTTTGGGGGGGTAATTT
Source organism: Malus domestica (assembly GCF_042453785.1). Classification (NCBI taxonomy): domain Eukaryota; kingdom Viridiplantae; phylum Streptophyta; class Magnoliopsida; order Rosales; family Rosaceae; genus Malus; species Malus domestica. The sequence goes on along the minus strand of NC_091674.1, from coordinate 20,259,523 downwards.
GGCTTTTAGCCCAGGGTTGGAGATGGTCTTATGAGGTTAAACTCACATTCTTATTTTTAGTGTAGATAATATCATTTGATTCACAAAATAAAAATTGAATTTTTATTTTCTTTATCAATTCCACTCCTAAAAAAGCCTCGGCTATAGTCAATTTCATCCACCCAAGTGAATAGTAATTGTCTAAGTAGATTTACACTTTTAATCTAAATAGCCTAGACAATTCGTTTTAAAATTAGGGGTGGGCACAGTGCGGTTTAGAGTGAAACCGCAATCGAAATCGAAACTTTTTGCAGTGTTGTTCGATATGGTTTTGAAGCCAAAACCAAAATGAAATTAAACCGTTTGATTCGGTAATTATAATTTTAAATTTACACATATTTACGCATAAGCCAATCTCATTTTCCTCGTACATTAATCAATGAACCTCCAGCGAAAAATAACATCAAAAGAAAAATTGCAGCTAAAAAAGCAACAAACCTACAGAAAAAAAGTTCACTAAAAAAAACTGCAGTAAAGGAAGTCAGAGATAGAGAGATTTGTCTAACCATATGCAACAATAGCACCATTGTACAACACACAAGCATTAAAGAAAGTCTTTCATACTGCAAAATTTGTTTAAGTTATACTAGTATTCATGCACGCGCTCACGTTCATGCAGAAGACATTTTTTGAATCATGGCATGCTATGCGCGGCTTACACATTTTAAATGTATTTATATGCATCAATTGACAAAAGGAAAGTCAAATATTTGAAGTAAATGAATAATCTTAGATTATACTAGAAGAAACCCCTCATAAACCAATTAAAACAGTTGAAACATAATAAAATCGATTTTTATAGAATTTACATTAAGAATATAGAAAATAATATTTAATAAACAATTGATTGAATCACATTATTGATAGCTCATTGTGAGGTAAGCTCATCCTCTCCTCCTTAATATAGATAATATCGTTTGTTAGAAGAAAAAAAAAACAATAATTTGACAACTAATTTAATGTAATTTAATCACACTATTATCCGCGTGCAGCATTACACGCCTCTTAAGATGTTTTGAACGTGTTTAAAAATAGAGAAAATAATATTTAATAAACAACTGATTGAATCACATTATTGATAACCCATTATGAGGCTAAGTCCATCCCCTCCCTCTTAGTATAGATAATATCGTTTGTAAAAACAAAAACAAAAAACAATCATTTGACAACTAATTTAATCATATTATTATCCGTGTGTGAAAGATTTTTTTTTATAACAGGCATTACACGCCTCTTAAGATGTTTTGAACGTGTTTAAAATAGCGAAAATAATATTTAATAAACAACTGATTGAATCACATTATTGCTAGCCCATTATGAGGTTAAGCACACCCTCTCCCTATTAGTGTAGATAATATCATTTGTTAAAAAAAATCATTTGACAACTAATTTAATCACATTATTATCCGCGTGCGAATGGCCTTTTTTATAACCGGCATTACACGTCTCTTAAGATGTTTTGAACGTGTTTAAAATAATGTTCTAAAAAACGGCCTAGGCGGCACCTAGGCGTTGGGCGGTGGTGACCCGAGGTGTTTTCTTACAAATTGGTTGGAAAAATCGACTGGGCTCTAGGCGGTGCTCGACTGTGCTAGGCGGCTAGGCGGATCCTCACCCTCATACATAAAAATAAAAATAATAATAATAATAATAATAATAATAATAATAATAATAAAATCATGTGTTAGTCTTCGTTTTTTTACTATCTCAAACCATTAAATGAACACATATTCAACAATGGCAGGAGCGATGCTTACCTCTATAGGTAGATTGGAGCTTCAATGTGCCACCATTTCCATGGTAGGACTCACTGGTTTTGGTTTTTGCAGAGAAGATTGACTATTGTGAGCAGCTAAAGGTGGGTGGTTGTGTTGAAATGAGAGATGAGGGTCAAGCATTTGAGCTAAAATGGTAGATGAGGAGCAGCTAGGGTTCTTCATTTAGGGAAATGAGAGCTATTTGTTTTTTTTTTTAATCTTAAAGAGAGAGAGGCGTTTGAGAGAAATGGGAGAGAGGGGCGAGTGAAATGAAGGAAGGTCATTCTATTATTGAGAGATAACTCTCATATTCTAGAGATAGATGCGTAGGGTTTCTAAAAAGTAATCAGAAATGAGAGAAATGGGGGCACATGTGTGCATGCCATGTCTGTTGAAAGGGACATTCTGACACGGAGAGACAGAGAGCCGTTTGGGGCTCTGGGCTCGAGGCAAGATAGAGAGTGCTAGGGTTTTTTTTTTTAAATGAACATGAAGCTGCTAAATTAGCACATATATAGATGTTGCTAAAGATTGACACTAGTGTGGACTTGGACGTGTTGGTCAGCATATCCTCACAATCCCAGGTTTCCAGTTCGAACCCTTGCGTCCATCAAATTTTTCTTTCTTTTTGATGCGCCTTTCCCATGGCTCCAGGTCTCCTTTTTCCTTTTTTTTTCTTTTTGTTTTATTATTTGTTTATTTTAATTTATTTGTTTCTTTTATGTTTTTCCTTTCTTTTAGTTTCTTTGTCTTAGGCGTTCGTTTTTATTAAAGTAGAATATAAAATCAATTATCTTAAATTTATGTTTTACAATAATTAATTGGAATTTGGTTACAAGATATACAAGAATTAATTTTTTTTAAAGTTTCAATATGCACTTATTTACAAGATATACAAGAAATTTACCTAAATCCGCCTAGGCGCCCGCCTAGACCCCGCCTAGCCGCCTAGGCACTAGGCGCTAGCCCGTCGCCCGACTAGCGCCTAGCGTTTTTTAGAAACCTTGGTTTAAAAATAAAGAAATTGAATCATATTATTGCTAGCCTATTGTGAGGTACAAATAAAAAATAAAAAAAAAACCACAAAAAAATTAATTATTAAAAAAATACTGTTAAAATGGCGAAAATGCCCCTACCTTATTTGATGCATTATTTTGGGATGCCTGTGAAGTTTTGTCTTGAGGGTATTTTTGTCTGAATATTTTTTTTGAAGTTTGGTGACACTAAAATCACTATTCACATTTTCCATTGGCTTTATATATAGAGATATCAAGCTAAGCCCTGTTATGAAGCACATTTCTCAAGCGAAAGAATGTTGCTAATTACATGTGTGCTGCATTAATTAGGTTCAAGCTTCTAGCACGTCTATGAACTCTGTGCGTTATTTAGATCGAGTGAAGTGTTGTGATCAAGGGTTGGAATTAGTAATTCTACTGTAATATGAGTACTATTGGCTGCACAGCTTCTTGTGTGTGGCCAAATAGATGAACATGAGTTTTGAGAGAGAGAGAGATGTATGTGTGGATGCAAATTTCTTCCTTCTTGTTCTTGGACGAAAATGCACCTGCAAAAATAATTAACATCTTAGGTCAAGGCCAAGAGCCTCACACACGATAAATGAGGGAGCTTTGGCCGAAGAACCTCCGATGTCAAAGTTAGAATTTTGAGGGAAAATTGTTTGGAGAATTTAGAGAATTTTGCAAGAGGATTCAACTTAGGTTTTTGGAGAAAATGAGGTGGTATTTATTGGGGTGTGGCCAACCCCTTTGGGAGAGATGGGAACCAGACACTTTAGTGGTTTTTTAGGTGTAATTTACAATTAATTATCCAATTAATATAATTTGAAAGAAATAATTTGCAAGTTACCTTGTGGGGAGGATTTAATGAGGATAGATGAAATAGGTTTTGAATAATTACCTATTTTGATCACCTTTGACCTTGATCGAATTATGATTGTTCACTGCTCGAGCGTAGAAGCTTCGGTGTGCCTCAAGGGTAATTTTATATTTTTCACCCTAGAATCCATGTGTCGCCTCCACATTTTTCTCGATTATTTTTGGCTCCACAATATGGACTCAAATAGAGGTGCAAAATTGGATGACATTCTATTCTAGTGTACTTGAGTCCATACTATAAATGTATGGACTCTAATAAAGAACCAATTAGACATAACATTCAATATATGGTACGGTTTTGAAAACCCAAAACAGAAACCAAACCGTTTTCTTAGCCGCGGTTGGGTTTCGAAACCGCAACTGTCTCAAAATCACAAAACTGAACCGTTCGTGTTTCGATTTTCGGTTTTCGGTTTTCGATTCCAAGTAGCCACCCCTATTTGAAATAGTATTAAATATTTTAATAAAATAATAAAAAATAATTTTATTTTTAATTTAGGATAGAATTTTAATGAATCTCGTTAGGCCACGTGTCATAATCCGAAAGAACAATTTTTGTGGATAGATAAATACGAAATTAAATAATGGTTAGGTATTTATAGAAATGCAATTGAAAGTATTGACAATATTAAAATGTGGTGTAAGTTGGAAGATAATGATTAGATATTTATAAAAAAATAAAAATAAATTTTTTTTTTTTATTTTCAATATTTTTAAATAATTTTGTATTAACTTAATTAATCTAGATCGTTGGGTTTCAAAAAATTGAAATCCAACAGCCTACATTTGGACATGTGGGCAATGATAATGTTTCTAATTTTTCCTCCAGAAAACTAGCCGTTGGAAATCCAACAGGCCAAGGTTGTGCTACATCACCCTTTATGCGGACTTCATCAATACACTACCAACGAGGGCCCCACGGGCTACAGCCTATCAAAAACATGTGCCCACTCGTGCGTGTTTTCCACTTGCCTGACACAAAAAAAATTCAAAACATGGTTTTACGTTAGCCTTGTGTCACATGGCCTAGGGCTGGGCGAGTTGATATTTAACTAGCTACCTCAGAGCCCAATGGACTTAGAAGGCTGGAGGTGTTTTTGGGGCTGGGGGAAGGGGGAGTGAGAGGAATAAATCCACTATCCACTTAAAGAATGGTGGAAATGCTCTTATAGTCATACAAAAAAATATATAAAATGACATAAATAAAAAATGTTACGTCATGACTAGCTTAATGGCAGTACACGACATGAGGTTGTGTTGACCCTTGTTTGTACCATACTTGACCAATCCCTAAACTACTGAGCACCGGTCACCGTTATACCGTCAAGGACCCAATAGAGTTTCCCTCCAACCAGGAAGCCAATCATAGCGCGACACATGTCAACATCAGAAGCCAATCACAACACGACACGTGTCAATGTCAGAATGAAACTAGAAACTCTCTTCTATAAATAGAGATCATTCTCTCACAATATTTCCTAATGTCATTTGTACTAAATCATTCACTAGTACTCACTAAAGGAGAGCTTGAACCTATGTACTTGTGTAAACCTTTCACAATTAATGAGAACTCCTCTACTCCGTGGACATAGCCAATCTGAGTGAACCACGTACATCTTGTGTTTGCTTCCCTGTCCCTATCCATTTACATACTTATCCACACTAGTGACCGGAGCAATCTAGCGAAGGTCACAAACTTAACACTTTCTGTTGTACCAAAGTCCTCACTGATTTTGGGCATCAACATTTGGCACCGTCTGTGGGAACGACACTTATTCCCACTCTCTTCAGCTTTGTCAAGCTGATTTCCACCATTCGTACACTCTCTTTTGACCAGGCATCCCTCTCCAACATGAGGAGCGAAGGAAGCCACAGCACACAGAATGACACCCCTCTTGCACCTAGTGCAAAGCAACAAAAGAAAGAAGGAAATAGGGTTGCTCTTCAAGCTAAAGTCGATGAGCTAGAAGCTCAGAACAACAAGATAGCAATGAAGAATGAGGTCCTCCAGGAGCAGTATGAAAAGCTATTTGAGACACTCCACGAAACTAGGCATACTCAAACACGCGAGCTTGTTGCCCCTGTGGACATCAACCATCATCTGGGTGTCTTCCAACACGGAGGGTTACCTTTCTTCGACATGGGTATCCCTGATGAAGAGTGAGCTAATCATCAAAACATTGATCAACATGAGACATCTCTCAACCCAGCTGCTTCGACCTGAAATATGAGAAGTGGAGGAAGACACCTCCTTGCAGAAGGGTTGGAAGGATCGAAAGCCGTTTATCACGACTGCTGAGACTTCCTAAAGCAACGTCGAGAGAATCCCCTCCACATATACTCGAAGGTCAATGACCCAAGGGTTTCTGAAAGACTCGGTCCCCTCCTACGACCCAGGTCATCTGCCAATCTAGGGAAGGAATGACAGGTCTCAGAGGGACATGAAGGTACAAGTGACTCTGAGGTATTCCAACAGACTCGCCCTAGAAGTCAGTACAGCGAGTCCAAGGAAAATTCACACGCCTTTGCTCAAACTTTCCTACTTCCAAGAGGCGATGGAGACTTACGAAAGAAAATCCCAGTGGTACATGACTCCACTCAGGACCCCCTTGTCCTACAGCTCCTTAAGGAAGTAAACAAGTTGAAGGCCGAACGTCAGGCTAAGATACCTGATTGGAACCAACCCAGGCCTGGCCCTCTCACAAGGAGGATCCTGGGCACCCCCTTCAAGTAAAGACAAAACAAAAGCTTGGTTTACAACTCTATACTGGAAGGGAAGACCCAATTGAACACCTTAACCTCTTTGAGTCTTCTCTTCCCCTCCACCCTCTCTGGCGGAGCTCTAAACTGGTATTGCTGTCTTCCACCTGAGACAGTAGACTCATTTGAGGAACTGAGGAAACTGTTTATCTCTCAACACATCTTCCAGACCGATCGCTTACATTCTGCAAATGACTTGTACACTATTCGCCAGAAGCCGGACAAGTCACTACAAGAGTATGCCGGTCGTTTCAGCCATGAATAATCTCGCTGCGCTGAGGCAGATGACAAGACTGCCCTCAAGGCCTTCACGACAGGCCTACGTGACTGTTTCTTCAAGTACATGATCAATGCCAACACTTGGAAGACTTACTCTGAGGTGATGGCACATGCTTACAACCATGCCTCCGTCGAGGCAAGGACATATCAAGGGAAACCCCCTACAACCACCCCTTATCAGCAAGTAGGGAGTGGAAGCCAGATCCAACCAAATGAGAAGACCTCGACCTTCCAAACGGCAGCGGTGCCTCCCCCTGCCTTACTTAATATTTGGCTAAGTCAACAGACATATCAATCTTAGGGCAAAATGAAAGATTTCTAGAGAATATGCCACATCTACATATGAGACAGATAAAGCAAGTGAAAATGATACCACACTTCGGTACTTAGAAGTTTCGTGATTACTCAATGACTTGGATCTTGCAAGTCCCCAACCGAGGAGCTTCCCTCACTCGGAAACTTAGGGGAGCACTGTTTGTACCATACTTGACCAATCCCAAAACTACTGAGCACCGGTCAACGTTATACCATCAAGGACCCAGAAGAGTTTCCTTCCAACCAGGAGGTCAATCACAACGCGACATGTGTCGACATCAGAAGCCAATCATAGCGCGACACGTGTCAACATCAAAAGCCAATCACAACACACCACGTGTCAATGGCAAAATGAAACTAGAAACTCTCTTCTATAAATAGAGATCATTCTCTCACAATATTTCCTAATGTCATTTGTACTAAATCATTCACTAGTACTCACTAAAGGAGAGCTTGAACCTATGTACTTGTGTAAATCTTTCACAATTAATGAGAACTCCTCTACTCCGTGGACGTAGCCAATCTGGGTGAACCACGTACATCTTGTGTTTGCTTCCCTGTCCCTATCCATTTACATACTTATCCACACTAGTGACCGGAGCAATCTAGCGAAGGTCACAAACTTAACACTTTCTGTTGTACCAAAGTCCTCACTGATTTTGTGCATCAACAACCCTAAAAGCTTCCAAGCCTACGTATCTGTTTGGGCCCGATTTTACACTATCAGCCCAAGTGATCAAGGCCGTTAAATGAACAAAATTTTAAACTATTGGATGATAAAGTGGTTGAAATAATTTTTAATTATTATTGAGAAAGAATATTGTGATAATCATGATATTATCTCTTAATAATATATTAAAATATTGTGATAATCATGATATTATCTCTTAATAATATATTAAATTATTTTAAACCTAATATTTGTCTAAATCCCAATTGAAGAACCTATGGAATATTGGGATATGCGTGGCATCAGATAGTGAAGCATGCAGATGATTGTCATACAACTGCAAATGGACTAATGCATGCACGGATAGATCTTATAGAAGCCTAGATAGGCTTTGCTTTTGGCCCTAGGATTTGATGGTGGAGAGAGAAGCCTAGGTAAGCTAGGTCTTTGGTCATGATGGGATAAGCCTAGATAGTTTTATATTTTGTTTGAAAAGTCAGCCAGCCTATGCCACGGATTAGATTTCATTCTGCGAGGTAGAGTTGCAGTTGGACTCTGCAACATTATATGACCGTGCAAGCCAAGTACTTAAGTCTTATAAATACAGATGCAATGGCAACGGAAATGGCCCCTTTCAATTCAACACACAACTGCCATGTGCAAATTCTCTCAACAACCTTGAGATTTTTTCCTTTTCTTTTTTCGCCAACACACTTTCAGTTTGGATAAACAGCAATGTGAAGGCAACCGATGATATCTTCAATCGGCATAGATAGCACTGTGTCGAGGGTGACTGGTTATCTATCCAAGTCTCAGTCGAAAAAGATTTCTGAATCCTTATTGGTCGAGGTCATCTCATTAGCTTGCTCGGCGAAGTGAGGTGTTACAGTTTATTAGGCTCGGCACATTGCACGCCGAGTTAGTTTATGATTGGATACTGTCAAGTGGGATTTAGAGTTCGACATTCCGACGGCCGAACCACGTTTATTGTTAAGACATATATCTGCTTTGAGTATTTGTGCTCTTACACTTTGGTGTCGATTCGGCTTGAGTTTACTCTAACAAATACCATCACTGTGATCGAATCCGATGACGACGTTATGTGAACTTCGTAAGAATAGTAGCCTTGTCTTCAGGTTCGCGAACCCAAGAGGCCGAGACGTGTTCATTCCTCGGTCGCAATCGCAAGACGTAGGAGTCGACCGCGCACTCAACACAACATCAGCATATTTTACTCCTCGGTCGAGCTCGGTTGATGAGTTGGCACGTCGCGCATTCAACCGAAGAACGTAGTTAGCTCATAGATTACTCAGCTGCGCACCACGTAGGCTTGGTAGTTTTTAGGGTCAACAGTGTCGCACAGGCCGAGTAATTAATAAGCTAACTACGTCATTCGGTTGTATGCGGGGCTCGCCAACTCGTCAGCCGAGTTCGGCCGAGGAGTAAAATATGTTGATGTAGCGTTAGGTGCATTGTTGACTTCTTAATCTTGCGACTGCGGCCAAGGAAAGAACACGTCTCGGCCTTCGGGTTCTAGAACCTGAAGACAAGGTTGCTAGTTCTGTGAAGTTCACAAATCGTCTGCACCGGGTTCGGTCTCGGTAATTATATTCGTGAGAGTATAAGTATGCCGAACTGGTACTAGACTGTACGGACACAAATACTCGAAAGAGATAAATGTTTTGATTGTAAATGTGGTTCGGCCGTCAGAATGCCGAACTTTAAATTGTACTTGCGAATATCCAATCATAAAATAAAACCTAACTTTCAATGTACCGAGACTAGTAACCTGGTAACACCTCACTTCGCCGAAAAGGCTGATGAGATGACCTCTACCAACAAGGACTTGGAAATCCTTGTTGACCGAGACTTGGATAAATAACCTGTCGGTCTCGAAGCAGTGTTATATATCCAAATTAAATATGCTCTTCGATCGGCTGATTCTACGGCTGCAGTGATGTCTATCCAAACTATTCTGATTAACCCTCATCTTAATGTACCATGCCATTCCAATCCGATAACAAGAATCCCAAGTCCATTTGAACTGTACTGCTTGTTTGGATAATTCGCATCTTATTATCCCATATAAGAGAATATCAAGATAATTTGTTATTAAAATATCATTATTATGATAACAAATCATAAAATATTCTTTAACAATAATAAAATTATCTTCACTTTTCCATCCGATGGTGTGGAGCTATGCTCACTCAACGGTCTTGATTGCACAGGCTGATGGTGTAATTTTGGATCCAAACAGGTTGCCAACAAGCTATGCGGATGCAAACTTAATTAAGCAATCAGGCAGATAGGCTCTGGTAAGCGAACATGTAAGCAAACTAGATTTCACTTGAAATGGCGAACTTGACTTGACTTGCAATCTTAATTGGATTGGCAAACTGATTCGTATTCTGATTGGCTGACGTTGAAAGTACGGAAAGAAAACATTTGAGTGCTCCCTGTCACTAGACAAACAAGATTTCCATATGCCAATTGCAGCAAAAAAACAAATTCTTTTTTACTTCAGCAACTCTGGTCAACAAAATTGTTTTTCTTTTTTCCCTATCTTTTTCCATCTTTTCTTTTTCCTGATCTTTTCATTTTTTGGGGGGTTTTTATCACAAATGGTTCTTGAAATTGACCCACACCAGTAAGATGGTCTTTGAAATTGAAAATCGATCAATGTAATTCCTGAAAATAGGTGTTTCAAATCAATGTAGTCATTCTGTCATAATTCTGTCAAAAATTCTGTAATATGCTGATGTGGCACATAATGGGTCCCATAAGTTCTTTTTTTTAATCATAAATGATCTCTGAAATTGACCCATACCATCATGATGATCTTTGAAATTGAAAATCAATCAATGTAGTCTTAGAAATAGGCTTCTCAAATCAATGTGGTCCTCCGCCATAATTTTGTCAAAACTTTTGTTATGTGCTGATATGACAAATAAACAGGTGAATATGTTTATTCAACGACTTTAGCTTCACAAGAATAACTCAATCATAATTTTAACCAATTTAATGGGAACTCACATTGTAGAAAAATCTCATATCCTCACAAATGAAGAGTTTATCATGGCTGTTAAAGTGAGTACTTTTTTTTTTTTACCAAAGGTAAATTTTCATTACCAACACAGCAACACATTTACAAACAGGGATTCAAATACAGATAAAGCCCAGAACTACAAAACGATTCCCAAAACGAAAGGCACAATCCAAAGATTGAGCAAAAACAAACAAAAAAACAAGAACCCTAAGAACACAGCCAACCACGAACCACGACCGCCTTTTGCAATCACTGGAATCCAAACAAACGAAGCCTCCAAATCGGAAATCAAGAAGATTCCACCCTCATCCATCATCCCATAAGATCCAAATCCACAGCCATCATGTAAATGAAACTCGTGGAAGAAACATCCCACAAGTAATCGTGCCAAAAAAGGCACACAGATTGAAGGTGGTGGTGTGACCACCTGAGCAGATGCTCTACACACCTTCCAGAAAAGCCGCAAAACGCGGTTAGGAAACACGGTTGCAGATCTGAGAAATAGTGGGATAGAGAGAAGCCAGAATTCACGGGGGTAGGTAAAAGATGGGGTGAAAAGAATCATGGATGTTGGAAGGCAGCATGGGAAGAGAAAAAAGATGGTATGAATTGAGAAATTTCCAATGGAAGCCAAGGTGCCGTTAGATCCGATGCAAGAGGAAGGAGAAAGAGCGGTCGGAAACAGGCTGAAGCAGAGGAAAAAGGATCAAAAGAAAACAAAGAAGGAAGAAAAAGAATGAGCTACCACCGACCCAGGCCCTGCTAGGGCCGGTGGCTGATCGAAATCAGTATCTTCGGTCACTCACACAGAAGATGAGAAGCATTCTCAGTCTGAGAGAAGAACTCTCACCGAAAGAGAGAGAAAGACCTTTGTTAAAGGGAGTAGTTTACCATAGTAATTACATACATTACCAATCTTAATGGAGGACAAGGATTTTTGCCCTCGTTGTTCCTTGTTCTTCTATTTTGTGTGGTCACGGTTAAGCCACGTCAACATTTTATATTATTTTTTATAGAGATAATAAGACAAAAATAAATAGTAATATAAAATGTTGACGTGGCTTAACCGTGACCACACAAACAGGAGGGCATGGGAGGGCACGGGAACAACGAGGGCAGACAATCCTTGTCCCTTAATGGATACCATTTGTAATGGAAGAGGGCCCAATTTTTTAATCTCGTGTTTTCATTTATTAATTTTTATTCTTAATTAATGTGATTCTCTACACTTGTTTTAATACAAGAGAGATATTATACTTGTACTCTAAACTGAGGGCAATGATATCCAAATTTGATTATTATTATTATTTTTTTAATAAACGATATTATCTACATTAAAAGGGTGATGGTTTGAGCTAAGCCTAACAATGGACTAACAATAATGGAATTCAAATTCGCCTTTAGCAAAAATTAAACATAAGACCTCTCGCTTACAAGTGAAGATGAATACTATTATACCGTAGTACTAAGTGGTAAATTTGAGTAATTAGAGGATGCACACTCGCTCTAGACAATGTGGGTGAAAATGTTATTTCTCACTTGATTTAAGGATCAAATAGACTTCAATGTTTTAAAATGACAAGTTTACCTTTGCACTTGATATCCACATAGATAACATCGGTCAAAATTAAAAGTAAAAGTTTGATTTGGACTAAAATTGATAACATCATCAACCAAAATTGATTTTGAAAACATATAAAGGAATCACACCTTAAATTACCTTGTTAGGAAGCAAATTTTGAAGAAGGTACAGTTGGTCCTTGGTTTTCAGCATTAACTCCTTTTGGCATTTGGTAGAAGTGAACATTATATATTGGGGAGGACCGATGGAGACTACTCTGTCTCCTTCACCAAATGCTCCCAAGAAAGCCAACTTCTTTGTATCCTTTGCCTCTCTCTCTCTCTCTCTTTCTCCTTCACTTTACAGAAGGGACCAAAACAAGAGACAAGACAGACATCAAGGACTTGTTTTTTTAGTTTTTTTGGTTTGTTCAAAACCTGCATGAAATACCTTTACAATGGAGGAGGACAGTTTTGTTGATAGTTTGACGACATATGATGGGATCTATGAGGGAGAAGACACTTATCACCGCTGCCGACGCTCTTGCCACCACCGCTGCCGTTTCTTGGCACCGGCCAAGTCCAACAATAGAGCATTGAGTCCAGCCACAACAGTTCATGAGCTTCTTGAATGCCCTGTCTGCTCAAAGTCCATGTTCCCACCAATCCACCAGGTGTGTTTAGTTATATCATTTACCATAATGTGGTGACATTAATTTTTTTTTTTTTTGTTGGAAATTAGTCAAATATATTTAACACATTGAAGATTTTTAGCCTTTTTTTTCTTGGGATTTAGAAATCTAACCACTCAAGACTTCCCCGAGCGTATCATCAGATACTTGCTTTGCTTGAGAGTAACGGTTGAATCTTTCTAGTGCATGTGGTTAAAATTCTGAATCTAAATAAGTGGTTAGAAGTCTATAAAGAGTCAAGTGTGATTACTTTTCAAAATTTCCTTTTTTTTTTTTGGTAGTATTATGATTGATTTTGGTGGCTATGATGAGTTTTGATTGGTTTAGGAAATGCAAATCTAGATGAGGGTATTTCCTAATGCACTACAAAGACAATTAATGAATTACTCAATCACTATAAAACCATCATAAAATACTACAAAATACACTACAAAATGTGCACAATGAATTACTCAATGTGTCACTACAAACGACTTTCAAGATGACACATTGATAGGTGTCATTAGAAAGTTCTCTCAAATGTTTTGGATCTAGGTTATTTTCAAGTCCCTCCATTATTTTTAAAGGTCCCTCTATTATTTTTAAAAGTCCCTCGTTCAAAACACAAGGTTAGATATTTCACAAAGATGGACCAGTAACCACTATTAATTGGTCTAATACTGATATTCACCCCTTGCTTCCCACTTTCTTGCTGGTGTGAGGTTTTATCTTCAGTACTCAGTAGCTACTATACTTTCATTCAGATTGACTACTTACATTACGTGTGTTAGAACTTAAAACTAGTTGATCCCAAAAGTCTGTTCTGCAGTGCCCTAATGGTCACATTCTTTGCTCAATCTGCAAGTTGACAGTGAACCGGTGCCCGGCGTGTCTAGAAAAACTCGGAGACATTCGATGTCTGGCGTTGGAGAAGGTGGCAGAGTCACTAGAACTTCCAAGCAAGTATTGTTCTTTGGGGTGCATGGAGATCTTCCCTTACTACATCAAACTCAGGCATGAGGCTCACTGCAACTACAGACCATACAGTTGCCCTTATCCTGGATGTGATGAGTGCTCAGAGGTTGGGGATGTTCCTTTTTTGGTTGACCATCTGAGAGAAGATCACAAGGTTGACTTACACATTGGGCCAACGTTTAATCACCTCTATGTTAAGTCGAATAGCCTCGAAGTGGAGTGTGCAGCAAGGATGCTAATGGTAAGTGTTGTTTCGTTGTTTAAATTTTGATTTGTTGAAATTGAGAATGAATTTAGAGTAGTTTAGAGTAAGTGATATTGAAAGGCTCGTTTGACACTGCTTTTAGATGTTTGGCAAAATCATAAGGATTATAAAAGTAATTTTTTTTGTGGATGCTTTATGGAGAAGTACTTTAAAAAAGCACTTCCAAAAGCGATTTGTCGTTTAGGATTGCTTTTGTAGAATTACTTCTACTAAAAATGTTGTTAGAAGCATGTTGAAATTTTCAATAAAAAATTGAGCAGGAAGAAAAGCACTTGTGAGTGTTTATTGAGGAAACATCTGACAAGTGCTTCTCCAGAAAGCATTTTTATGACCCCAAAATACTTTTAAAATTCCCTGCCAATGCAACCAGAAGCGCTTTTAGTTGTCATAAAGCACTTATGGCCATTCCAAAAACAATTGCAAACAGACCCTAAGAACTTTGTTCTGCTTCTAATAAAAGCACTTATGAGCATATACATTTCCAAGAAAAACCTCCCCAAACGAGCCCGAAGCCTTTAACCAAATAGGTTGGCCCTACTTCGTGGAATCTATGGTAAATTGGTAACCAGAACAATGCGATTGTTTTCCTAGATGCTCACCTTCCATGTTCTTCATGTTTTATTAGGTGTTTAACTGTTACAACAAGTACTTCTGTCTGCACTTTGAAGCCTTCCACCTCGGCATAGCTCCGGTCTACATTGCATTCCTTCGCTTCATGGGCGACGCAGCTGAGGCACGAAGCTTCAGCTACAGACTGGAGGTGGGCAACAACGGCAGGAAACTAATATGGGAAGGAACCCCTCGGAGCATCCGTGACAGCCATCAGAAGGTCAGGAATAACCATGACGGTCTCATAATCCAGCATAACATGGCACTGTTTTTCTCGGGTGGAGACAGGAAGGAGCTCAAGCTTCGGATCTCTGGCCGGATTTGGAAGGACAACAGCAACTAGATGGAGGGGGTGCGCGCACCCAATCTATGCAGCTGGTGGCATCTGGAGCCCTTTGCTCTTATTCTCAATGCTCACTTGTCCGTCTGTTTGTGTCAAATTTTGGCGTCGTTTCGTTTTCTTACCTTGAAGCTTGAAGCTCGTTGGCAAATTTTGGTGTTGTTTTGTACTAAAAACCAGAGAGTCCAGGACGCTGTTTTATGAAGGGACATGGAATTTTTCTATACAAGTTCTTTTTTATTCTTGGGTGATTTTATATAAAATCAATTAAATGTTATGATATTGACAATATGTCAATCAAATTTATTTCAATTATAAATAGGTCAATGAGGTTTTTTTTTTTGGTCAAAGGTAAATTCGTTACCAACAAAAAAAGATTACAGTAAAGAAGGCCGAAGTACAAAAATAAGCACAAGACATTGGGTTGGACCCTCCATATAAACAAAAGTAAGAGCCCAAAGACATTGGTACCCACAACAAAAAAAATCAAAACACACAAAAACCCTAACAACTTCTACAACCTTCCTACTATCGCTGCTGTCAGAAACCCGAACATCAAAGAAGAGACCAAAGCCTCAATAGTAGATCTGGATAGGATGGTATTGTAGCATCCAACAGGAGTCAACAACCAGCGTCATCCTCAATCGATCAAGGGATGGGTCAAACATGACCCTTAAACTAAACCCACCACCGCAGATGTGAAATCCATAAATGTGGTAAGGTCGAAGAACGGCACCAGCAGTAAACGGATACAAGAAGGCATCAAAAGCAATAGTCCCAAAAGTAAAAACAGCTGATAAAATCTTAATCCACATCAAATAGAAGCAGCCCAAAACTTCAAGACCTAATGTTTGGTTAAGGGAAGATGGTATGGAAGAAAATGATTGAAATGGACGGATCTGCAGGTTGGTGGTGGAAATATAGAGGGTCTGTAGTTGAGGGTGTTGGGATTTTATGTTTATTTAAAATTATTAGAGTTAGTTTTCTATTAACGTTGGTTTCCTATTTTTATGGAAAAAAATCTTTTCTTAAACTGCAAGATTTTATTTTGATTTAGGAGATCTATTCTTTCTCAACAAAGTGGTTTTACTCCCTTGTTTTATGGCCTGAATTCTTGGGCGTGATTAGCTTAACTACTTCAACGTTAAAGTCTTGCAATTGTGTATAATTACTAGGGTTTTCTGCTATGTAAAAACACACTGAGAAAAACTAAGAAAAACTAGAAGAACTTTGAGTATAAGAGTAGTGAAAGCTTTAGATCTTCCTTAGTGCAAAGGAATGTCTATACAGAGGTGTTTTCTAGGATGTTTTGTCCTGGGGACATTGTGGTATTTTAGACTGCTTGCACAACTTGGGCAGAGCTACAAAACATCTTAAAGAAAGCGACATTGTCCACGACTCAACCCATAGTGAAGTATGCAATATTTGTTTTCCTAGTAACTTCGTTCTTTATTTTGAATTTGTGCAGTACCCTCAACAGTTTTAAAATGATTTTTATCTGCCATGGACACTGAAATCAATCCCTTTGTCGCTGATTTGAACAAACCCACCAAGTTTGAAGGACTTCACTTCAAACGTTGGAGGCAAAATATGTTGTTTTTCCTGACCACCAAGAAAATTGCCTCAAATTGCACCTCTGAGATGCCACTATTACCTGAACATCCAATTACTGAACAATTTAAATTGTTTCAAACCTGGGCTAAAAATGACTTTCTGTGCAAAAACTACATATTAAATGGCTTATGTGATGATCTCTATGATTACTATTCTTCTTGTGATTCTGCTAAGGAACTTTAGGATGCTCTCCAAAATAAGTATGATACTGAAGAAGCTGAAGCAAAGAAGTTTGCAGTAAGCCAATATCTCAAGTTCTAAATGGTGGATGACAAACCTGTGGAGACCCAATCACATGAGTTGCAGAAGATTGCCCATGAGATCGCGTCTGAGGGAATGAACCTGGATGAACAATTCCAGGTTGCTGTGATCATTGACAAACTACCACAAAGCTGGAAAGAATTCAAGAAGCTTCTGCGACACAAGACAAAGGAGTTTTCTCTAGAAAGCTTGAACACGCGTCTTCGAATCGAGGAAGAGGCAAGGAAACAAGACATGAAAGAGGAATTTCTGGTCATCTCCAATGCCAACAAGAAACCACACTCAAAGAACCATGCAACTGTTGTCCTCAAACCTAACAGCAAGAATCTAAAGAATGCTACTAAGATTCACTCTAGTAACAAAAATCCTATGAAGGTACATAACACATATCGAAACAACACCAGAAAATTACCCCCTCAAGAGATGAAACAGTTAAGCCATTTTTGTGCTACAACTATGACAAACCTGGACATCTTGCTCGCAACTGTCGCAACAAACGAAGAGTTGCTCCTCAAGCCAACCTTACTAAGGGTCAACTCATTGTAATGGTGTCTGGTTGATGGATCCGAGGGGTGGTGGGTAGACACAGGTGCTACACGCCATGTCTGCTATGATCGTGGGCTTTTTAAGTCATACACTAAGGTTGAAGACATAAGGGTTTTGTTGGGTGACTCTCACTCAACTAATGTTGCTGGAGTAGGGGATGTTGAGCTCAAGTTCACCTCAGAAAAAACAGTAATATTGAAAAAGGTGTTGCATGTTCCAGAAATCATGAAAATTTTGGTTTCTAGATACCTTGTCAACAAAGCTAGGTTCACTTAAACTATTAGGGCTGATTTGTATACTCTCACAAAGAATGGTGTCTTTGTGGGAAAAGGGGTATGCTACTGATGGCATGTTTAAGTTAAATGTTGATGTTATGAATAAAAATGTTACTTCTGCCTATATGTTTAGTTCCTTTAATGTTTGGCATACTAGACTTTGTCATGTGAATACGAAATTAGTGAAACAAATGAGTAACCTAGGACTACTTCCTGAACTCACACTAAGCAATTTTGAAAAGTGTGAATTTTGTAGTCAAGCTAAGGTCACTAGAGCTTTACACAAATCAATAATTAGAGAAATTGAGTTACTTAAACTAATCCACACTGATATATGTGAATTTGATGGGGTAATTACTAGAAATGGGAAACGGTATTTCATTACCTTTATAAATGATCAGTCTAATTATTGTTATGTTTATCTGATGAAAATAAGAGTGAAGCTTTTGACATGTTCAAAATGTACTTAGCTAAAATAGAGAATCAGTTCAATAAAAGAATAAAAAGGTTACGTAGTGATAGAGGACTTGAATATGAATCTAGGGATTTCAATGAGCATTGTAAAAACCTAGGTATAATACATGAAACAACTGCAACTTATACTCCACAGATGAATGGTAAGGCTGAAAGGAAAAATAGGACACTTTGTGAATTAACTGTGGATGTGCATCTTAATAATGGTAGTGCCTCATATTGGTGAGGGGAAATCTTATTAACAGTATGTTTTGTTCTCAATAGAGTTCCTTCTTCAAAAACAAAAACTCCACCATATGAAATTTGGAAGAATAAGAAACCTAATGTGTCCTACTTAAGAACATGGGGCTGTTTAGAATATGTATGAAAACCTGATATTAAGAGATCAAAGTTAGCAAGTAGGGCATTTGAATGTGTTTTTATTGGCTATGCATCCAATAGTAAAGCACATAGGTTCTATGACTTGAAAAGTCATGTTATTATTGAATCAAATGATGCTGACTTTTTTGAAAATAAATTTCCTTTTAAGCTAAGCAATAGTGGGGGTTCAACCTCCACTAATTTGGGATTGTCTGGAATGAGCAACCATGCCCTCAGTGATTCGGTTGAAACTAGTTTTGAACCAAGAATGAGTAAGAGGCCCAAAGTGGCCAAGGATTTTGGGACTGACTTCCAAACTTACACACTGGAAGAAGATCCTAAAACACTCTAAGAAGCCTTGATCTTTTTGGATGCAGATTCATGGCAAGAAGCCATAAACGATGAAATGGATTTACTAGAATCCAATAGAACCTGACATTTGGTTGATCTTCCCCCTAGATGCAAGGCCATTGGGTGCAAATGGATACTGAAGAGGAAGCTAAAAGCTGATGGAACTGTGGACAAGTTTAAAGCCAGGTTAGTAGCTAAAGGGTTTAGACAACGAGAGAATGTTGATTTGTTAGATACATTCTCACCAGTCACTAGAATCACTTCCATACGTGTTTTGTTTGTATTAGCCTCGTTATTTGATTTAGTTGTGCATCAAATGGACGTTAAACTGCTTTTTTGAATGGAGAACTAGAGGAAGAGATTTATATGGACCAACTTGATGGCTTTATAATAACTGGCCAAGAACATAAGGTTTGTAAATTAGACAAGTCACTTTATGGCTTAAAACAAGCACCAAAACAAGGGCATGCTAAATTTGATAGTTTACTCATAGATAATGGTTTCAAAATAAATGAAAGTGATAAATGCATGTATGTCAAATCTGTGAATAATTTGTGCACTATTATTTGCTTATATGTTGATGACATGCTTATCTTTGGCTCTAATATTCATGTGGTAAATGAAGTAAAGTCACTATATGTGTTAATTTTGACATGAAGGACTTAGGAAATGCGAGTGTTATTCTTGGTATTAAGGTTAGTAGAACCGAGAAAGGGTTTTCCTTAGATCAATCACATTACATAGAGAAAATTCTGAAAAAAAATTGGTTATTATGATTGTAAGCCTGCATGTACGCCATATGATCCTAGTGTGAAATTATTCAAGAACACTGGAGACAGTGTTAGACAAACTAAATATGCAAGCATCATCGGATGTCTAAGGTATGCAACTGATTGCATTAGGCCAAACATAGCTTATGCAGTGGGGGTTTTGTGCAGGTTCACGAGCAATCCAAATGTTGAGCATTGGCGTGCTACTGAAAAGGGTAATGAGATACCTTAAGAGGACCATCAACTTTGGTCTATGCTATGAAAAGTTACCCGATGTCCTTGAAAGATATAGCGACGTTGATTGGAATATATTTTCAGAAGACTCTAAAGCCACCAGTGGCTATGTTTTTAACATAGCTGGGACTGCAGTCTCGTGGAAGTCTAAGAAACAGACTATTCTTGCTCAACGATGGAATCTGAAATAATAGCACTAGCAACGGCTAGTGAAGAAGCATGATGATTGAGAGATCTCCTGTATGATAGTCCTTTATGGGAAAAACCATTGCCTGCAGTGCTTATTCACTGTGATAACACAGCAGCAATTGCTAAGGTTGAAAATCGATATTATAATGGGAAGAGCCGACAAATTCGTCGAAAGCATAGCACAATGAGAGGGTTTCTTTCCACAGGAACTGTCAAATTATACCATGTAAGGTATAAAGATAACCTAGCTGATCCTTTGACGAAAGGATTAGCACGAGAGAAAGTTTGGAAAACCTCTAATGGAATGGAGTTAAAGCCCTTTGTTAAGTTGAGTCACTTGTGATGGTAACCTAACCTTTGGACTGGAGATCCCAAGAAATTGGTTCAATAGATAATAACAAGTCATGGAGTGATATGGATTCATGCTATACTTCTTGCAGAAGTTGTCGTTAAACTTGAATGGATACATGCAATCCTGTAACATATGTGAATGATGAGTTATAATACTCTTAATGAAAACTTTACTTTAGTGGAGTGAGATACCTAGTTACAGGAGTATCTGTGATAGTTTCACCTTTGTGACAGTGAAGGTGAGGTCGCCTACTATGAAGTTGTGGGGCTAACTTTTAGCACCGTCACTAAACTGGGATACAAGCACATGGCCGGATCGTGCTGACTTTGAGCTTCACCCAAGAAGGGCTGTGTGTGCTTTGTTGTCAGAGTTTGAGTTCAAAACTAAGTGTTAGTCATGTTGGTCTGAAGCTTAGGCACTATGTAATGGTTCAAGTTACATAACACCATTATTTATGCACAACTCTATGATGATATACTCAAAGAGCAAACTTTAAATAACCAAGTGGGGGATTGTTGGGATTTTATGTTTATTTAAAATTATTAGAGTTAGTTTTCTGATTAACTTTGGTTTCCTATTTTTATGGAAAAAATCTTTTCTTAAACTGCAAGATTTTATTTTGATTTGGGAGACCTATTCTTTCTCAACAAAGTGGTTTTACTCCCTTGTTTTATGGCCTGATTTCTTGGGCATGATCAGCTCAACTACTTCAACGTTAAAGTCTTGCAATTGTGTATAAATACTAGGGTTTTCTGCTACGTAAAAACACATTGAGAAAAACTAAGAAGAACTAGAAGAACTTTGATTATAAGAGTGGTGAAAGCTTTGGATCTTCCTCAGTGTAAAGGAAGGTCTATACAGAGGTGTTTTCTGGGCTGTTTTATCCTGGGGACGTTGTAGTATTTTAGACTGCTTGCACAACTTGGGCAGAGCCGCAAAACGTCTTAAAGAAAGCGACATTGTTCGCGATTCAACCCAAAGTGAAGTCTACAATATTTGTTTTCTTGGTAACTTCGTTCTTTATTTTGAATTTGTGCAGTACCCTCAACAGAGGGAAAGTGGCTGCAAGATGGGGACTAGAATGAGAAAGGAAAGTAGAAAGTAAAAAGAAAAATCCCCAGCCATCGACTCTCAAAACGGTGATCGGAGGGAAAAACTGTTGAAAGGCGTGGAAAAGACGGAAGAGAGGGTGAGAAATTGAAGCTAGATGTTACAACTCTCTCACAACCAAAGAGAAAAACCCCCACAGTCGGAGGGAACTCGAGCTCATTAAAACACCTCAATTAAATAAAAATTACAATTCATGCCATTGTCATTTAAAACACCTAACTTCTCCAACTCCCTCATTGTAAACCGTGCAAAACACTCTCAGACTTCAACCTCCATCGCCTTGCAACCATAAAACGCTCTCAGACTTCAACCTCCATCGCCTCCCACCACCTTCAACCTCCATTTTTTGGCCTCACAACACCTGCCTTGTTAACTTTGTGCCGCTCAAAACAATTTCATACTTTAGCCCTGATTCCGACGAATGATTTGCACTTGCACCAAAGAAATCACGATCAAGTTTTTTTTTTTTCTTCCTATTTTCTTCTTGTTCTTCAATTCTTATGTTTTAGGTTATTTGAGTTGTGTTTTTGAGAAATTTGCTGTAATTTTGCACACTACACTTTTTTAGGTTTTGAATTTTGGATGTTAAAATTGGTTTGGGCATATCACAGATTTAGTCTGTTTGGATATATGTGTTGGCTTTATGTATGTTTATTCATGGTTGTTATATTGTTTAGTCTAATCCCCACTCATCGTGCTATTTTTCTTAGGTTATGTACTCCATTTCAAATTCTAAGTTTTGTGGATTCAGACATTGCAACGCAGTGTCTGTTTTCTGTTCTACGATTGTATATTGATATTCAAAATGTTTTGTGAATTCAGACACTGTGTTGCAGTGCCTGTTTCCTGTTCTATGATTGTACATTGATATTCAAAAGAGCACGTGACAGCCACCAATTGTAACGCAATGTCTGTATTTCTTGTTCTGTGGATTCAGACACTTAGTTGCAGTGTTTGTCTCATGTTCTGTGCTTGTGCATTGATATTCAAATAGTTTTCATGGATTCAGACACTACGTTGCAGCGTTTGTTTCTTGTTCTGCGATTGTACTTTGATATTCAAAAGTTTATGGGATTCCAACACTGCGTTGCAATGTCTATTTCCTGTTATGTAGATTCAGACATTGCGTTACAGTGTTTGTTTCATATTCTGTGATTGTGTATTGATATTCAAATAGTTTATGTGGATTCAAACATTGTGTTGCAGTGTCTGTTTCATGTTTTGTGATTGTACTTTGATATCAGAAAGTTTATGTGATTCCGACACTGCGTTGAAGTGTTTGTTTCATGTTCTATGAATTCAAAAACTGTGAGAGAGAGAGAGAGAGAGAAAGAGAGAGAGAGAGAGAGAGAAGAGATAGTGAATAGGAGATAGTTAAGTGTTGGTTGGACATAACGTGTGTTAAAATATAAATAGAGATAACGAAATACGGATAGAAAAGTCAAATTCTAAGTATTTATAATCACTTAAAACCCATGTGACATTTATCATTGATCTAGGCCAAATTAATAAAAATATATCATTGATTAAGTCCAAACCAAAAAGATGTCATCGATATATTTAAATAGTAAAGTTTTTATTGATTTTTGGCTAAATTATCTTTTATTCTTTTATACAACGATATTTTATTTAACGGGTTGAGAATCTAGATTGATTCACACAATGAACCAACAATGATAATAAACCCCCAACCAAGCAAGTCGAACTGAGAACACAAGTGGAGAGGGCCGTAATACCATGTTTAACGACATGATTCTTATTTGCTTCAAGAGTCATTTAATAACTGATGCAATTCTTGTATATGATCCAAAAGCTCACGCAGGAAAACTCACCTGAACATATCATAAGCGCCCGGACACAGGTTCCTTCATCAACTTATACAATGTTTGGGGTTCGGGGTGCTTATATAAGGTCTCTCGAAACTATTTACAGATCAGTGGAGGTTCTGAATAAGTGAATAATTTGAGAGCAGCTGAAAATGACTTTCGTTACAGAGGATCGGCTTCTTCCTTCTGTCGGGCTGTCTCAACATACTGCTCGGCGAGTTTCTTCACCTTCTCACCTTCCTTGATCAGGAAATTTGCATTCTTGGATTTAGAATGGTATTTCATAACCTTATCAGTTGTTTTCGCCACAGCCCACTTATACTGTTCAGCCGTAATAACGCCACTCTTGCATAGTGGTCTGATGTGCTCCTTAATGTAGGCTTCCACCTGTGAAGGATTGGAAACAAGTCAGCCAAGATGACGTATTGGAGAAGAAACTCTCCTAATTCAATTACGTTAAGTTCATGAACAGAAAAATCCTTTCATGCGGATTTACAGAACCAAAGGAGCAATCTAAAGGTAAGTATAAGTTTTAGGGAAAAATGGCTGGGAAAAACCTTCTTAGACACGGTACTGTTGCTATTAGACTGATTGTTGCACTCCGTACTCGATTTCTTCTCCTTAGTTTCAACATTTCCACCTGGCTGTGGATGGTTCACTGAATCTTCTCCAGCAGAGGAGTTGCAACCAACACTGGCAACAAGCATATTTTGCGCATTGTTCCCCTTACCCAATTCATTTGTTTTTACTGCTTGGTTTGGCTTTGGCACACAATCTTCATTCTCTTCAGAACCTTTATCTTTAACCAAAGCTTCGTCAATCAATCCAGATAGCTTTTCTGATGCTTCTGGAAATTTTTTTATCAGCGGTTCTTTATCAGGTCCATATAATTCTTCACATTCTGCAACAGTGAGCTCTTCACCTTCTTTGCCGAATAAGGATTCCAAGGGAACGCTAGTCTCATCAGTGCCACCCTCCGTGATGGAGTTTTTCAAACCTGAACAAGTATGATTCTCGAGCATGCTGGAAGAATCTTTTCGCACTGCAACCGTTGTCTCAGGCTTCTCAAGATCTAGATTATGATTAGATCTTTCAGGCTGAAGTGTAGAGAACACCAATTTCAATTTCGGTGCCCCTTCGTCTGGTTGTGGATTAGTTACTTTTGCAGCAGCGGCACCAATGTAGTCTTCATCTTCCAAATTATACTCAAAATCACCATATATGTCCAGATCAGGCTGAAAATCTATTTCAAAGATATTATGAGGCCCTTCCTCTCTGATATCTGATGCGGGGCCATCTTCTTCAGCAGGAACTTCCATATCGGGATGTGGACTATTTGGAGGAGAATCGGACAGAAGACCAGCATTTCTCAGTGCTGCTTCAATTACAGGATCAGTTGAAAGTTCATTGGCAGCTTGTTCTGCTCTATCAGGGGGGAATGAAGATGGGGATGAACTATGTATTGGGGCTGCACCCGCACTAGATTTCCTATTTTCTGAACGACGCAATATCTCTTGGGAACATAGATTCGTATACACTAGCTTGCTGCTTGACCTATCAGCAACCCCCTTTTCTATATTAATTGCATCTGCAACAGCTAACTCCGTATCCGCAGTTCTACGGATCACCGGCAGATTTGCTTTCTTCAAGAAGTGCTCAGTCAGACGATACAGCTGTGTCTGCAAGGCAGATGATTAACAAGTCCAAACCACCAATTAGCCTCCAGTTTCATGAAATTAAACAAATAAATGGGGCTAAAAAGATTTTTTTTTAATTCGTACCAACATATCCTAAGAAACTCATGTTAATGCTCTCATCGGAGTGGTGGTAGTAAACAGTTGAAACGATGGTAATGACTTCGTGGTGGTTTGATTGAGATGGCGGTGGAAGCAGTTGTATGCCTAGCATATGTTTGTTTAATGAATCATTCGTCATGCAACAACAACAACAACAACAACAAAGCCTTTTCCCACTAAGTGGGGTCGGCTATATGAATCCTAGAACGCCATTGCGCTCGGTTTTGTGTCATGTCCTCCGTTAGATCCAAGTACTCTAAGTCTTTTCTTAGAGTCTCTTCCAAAGTTTTCCTAGGTCTTCCTCTACCCCTTCGGCCCTGAACCTCTGTCCCGTAGTCACATCTTCGAACCGGAGCGTCAGTCGGCCTTCTTTGCACATGTCCAAATCACCGGAGCCGATTTTCTCTCATCTTTCCTACAATTTCGGCTACTCCTACTTTACCTCGGATATCCTCATTCCCAATCTTATCCTTTCTCGTGTGCCCACACATCCCACGAAGCATCCTCATCTCCGCTACACCCATTTTGTGTACGTGTTGATGCTTCACCGCCCAACATTCTGTGCCATACAACATCGCTGGCCTTATTGCCGTCCTATAAAATTTTCTCTTGAGCTTCAGTGGCCTACGATGGTCACACAACACGCCGGATGCACTCTTACACTTCATCCATCCAGCTCGTATTCTATGGTTGAGATCTCCATCTAATTCTCCGTTCTCTTGCAAGATAGATCCTAGGTAGCGAAAACGGTTGCTTTTTGTGATCTTCGCTAGATTGCTCCGGTCATTAGTGTGGATAAGTATATAAATGGATAGAGATAGGAAAGCAAACACAAGATGTACGTGGTTCACCCAGATTGGCTACGTCCACGGAATAGAAGAATTCTCATTAATGGTGAAGGGTTTACACAAGTACATAGGTTCAAGCTCTCCTTTAGTGAGTACAAGTGAATGATTTAGTACAAATGACATTAGGAAATATTGTGGGAGAATGATCTCGTAATCACGAAACTTCTAAGTATCGGAGTGTGGTGTCGTCTTGACTTGCCTTATCTGTCTCATAGGTAGATGTGGCATCTTCTCTGGAAGTACTCTTCCTCCATCCAGGGGTGGTATCTTTAACTGGTGGAGATGCACAAGGTAATGTATCAATTTCACTTGAAGCTTACTTGTAGTTTCAGGCTTGGTCAAGCGCGATACAAACCATGTAGGAGGAGTCCCCCAAGTCGCCGAGCTAGGGGGTCTGCTGAAAGAGGTGACAGACAAGGTAAGCAATCAGAGCTCCGACTGATTGTTCACCTTCTCCCCATCTTGCAGCAGCATGAAGGATAAAGAGAAGAAAAATGAGAAGAGATGATATGAGATACTTTTGCTTTTGAAGAAGTAACTTTCCACAGGCTTATTCTTGAACTGAGCTGGAGGGTTTTCTGGTTTCCTCCAGAGTATAAGGCCGACTGAAGAATTTGAGGGTCAAAACAAGTCCATCAAATCTAGAGTACGTTCCACCCTGCTGATATGGGATACTTTTGCTTTTGACAGAGTAATGGATGTATCGGCACGTGTGCTGTTACGCTTGTCTCCACATGCTTCCTTGTATCCTTCGCACTTGCCCTATCTGTTCCTCAAGCAGATGCGGAATCTTCCCTGGAAACATAACATGTTGAAGATGAGTACTCGAGAGCAATGCCAGGTAAGTAATCAGGTAAGGGGTTCCAGGCAGTCAGTTCCTGGCTAGAAGCCTGATTCCAAGTGCTGACTGATTGCTCTTTCTCCTTGTCTTGCAGGTAAAAACAAGGCCAAAGGGAAAGACAGGGAAAAAGCATGATATGGGATACTCTTGCTTTTAACCCTGATGATATGAGATATTCTTGCTCTAGTATAGCTTGTTTGCAGAGGTATTATCGGGGGGAAAGAAAGCTGAATATTTCGAAAGGCTTCGTTGGGAGTGCCCTCTCAGATATGATGAAGGGTTGAGCATTTTTGCAGGTCTGCCTGTCCGTTGGGGATGGAGGTCGACATATATAGGAGTCTCCCTAACAACAAGTAGTAATGCTATTCCTTTACCCTGCTTGGTCATAGCACGGTAGTGGGAGCTGCCAGTTTCACATGTTTTAACTCTGTCAGAGCACTTTGAAAAAGTGGTCTGTGGTATCTGGCTCTCGAGATTCGGAAAACGATGCCTTTTCGATTTTTGAGAAAGCAATCATGCTGGGGGTCTGGCTCTCGAGATTCGGAGAGCAGTGTCTCTTCGATTTTTGAGGAAGTAATCATGTTGGGAGTCTGGCTCTTGAGATTCGGAGGGCGGTGCCTCTTCGATTTTGGAGCAAGCAATCCTGTTGGGAGTGTTGTCTCAAATGTGAGTACAGGTTGGGCATGTTTGCTAGTCTACCTTGCCACGAAGCACAAAGGTTGACACACAGGGACTTTCCAATTATCCAGCAATGGTACTGTTCCTTTACCCTCTCTTCGCTTTTGAGAAAGTAGTCATGTTGGGAGTCTGGCTCTCGAGATTCGGAGGACGGTGCCTCTTCGATTTTGGAGCAAGCAATCTTGTTGGGAGTGTTTTCTCGAATGTGAGTAAAGGTTGGGCATGTTTGCTAGTCTACCTTGCCACGAAGCACAGAGGTTGACACACAGGGACTTTCCAATTATCCAGCAGTGGTACTGTTCCTTTACCCTTATGGGTAATAATATGGTAGCTAGACCTTCAAAATTTATGTGTCTAAACTTTGTTAGTGCTGTTTCTTTGCTATTCTTTTACCTTTCTTGGTCAGAGCGATGTAGTGGGAGCTGCAAGCTTCACGTGCTCAACTTTGGCAGAGAACTTTGGCAAAGTTATCTGTGGTACCCATGAGCTATTGTTGCGTGTGACGGGTGCTGACAAGGCTAGAAAAGTAGGTGCCTCTTCGATTTCTGAGATCGGCCCTCGTGGTCTCTGAGCAGCCCAGCTTTTGAGAAAGCGAGCGCCTCTTCGATTGATTCGGAGAACGATGCCTCATCGATTTTTGAGAAAGCAATCATGCTGGGGGTCTGGCTCTCGAAGATTCGGGGAGCAGTGTCTCTTCGATTTTTGAGAAAGTAATCATGTTGGGAGTCTGGCTCTCGAGATTCGGAGGACGGTGCCTCTTCGATTTTGGAGCAAGCAATCTTGTTGGGAGTGTTTTTTCGAATGTGAGTAAAGGTTGGGCATGTTTGCTAGTCTACCTTGCCACGAAGCACAGAGGTTGACACACAGGGACTTTCCAATTATCCAGCAATGGTACTGTTCCTTTACCCTCTCTTCGATTTTCAAGAAAGTAGTCATGTTGGGAGTCTGGCTCTCGAGATTTGGAGGACGGTGCCTCTTCGATTTTGGAGCAAGCAATCTTATTGGGAGTGTTTTCTCGAATGTGAGTAAAGGTTGGGCATGTTTGCTAGTCTACCTTGCCACGAAGCACAGAGGTTGACACACAGGGACTTTCCAATTATCCAGCAGTGGTACTGTTCCTTTACCCTTGTGGGTAATAATATGGTAGCTAGACCTTCAAAATTTATGGGTCTAAACTTTGTTAGTGTTGTTTCTTTGCTATTCTTTTACCCTTCTTGGTCAGAGCGATGTAGTGGGAGCTGCAAGCTTCACGTGCTCAACTTTGGCAGAGAACTTTGGCAAAGTTATCTGTGGTATCCATGAGCTATTGTTGCGTGTGGGAAGTGGGTGATTGAACAGTAAGATTCATGTGTTTTCTACTTCCCCAGAAGTCTTCGACAAAATGCCCATAATTTCCGCAAAGCTGAGTGTGCGTGTGACAGGTGCTGACAAGGCTGGAAAAGTAGGTGCCTCTTCGATTTCTGAGATCAGCCCTCGTGGTCTCTGGGGAGCCCAGCTTTTGAGAAAGCGAGCGCCTCTTCGATTTCTGAGATCGGCCTTCGTGGTCTTTGAGCAGCCCAACTTTTGAGAAAGCAAACGCCTCTTCGATTTCTGAGATCAACCCTCGTGATCTCTAAGCAGCCCAGCTTTTGAGAAAGCAAACGCCTCTTCGATTTCTGAGCAGGCGCCTCTTCGATTTCTGAAGCTCCGTCGAGTGCAGATTTTTATAGGGGCTGGCATTAAGTTCCAAAGCACACTTGAATCTCCACCAGTAGAAGCTTCATTCTTGCACTTCTAAGATCTTGATTTGTCCGACCTCTTCTCTCTTCAACACCTTTGAAAATGTCTGGCCCCTCCGACCGTCGTTTTGACTTAAACCTTGTTGAAGAGGCAGCCCCGCCTTCTCCAGACAACATATGGCGCCCATCCTTCGTCTCCCCTACTGGTCCTCTTACCGTTGGGGATTCCGTGATGAAGAATGATATGACCGCTGCGGTGGTGGCCAGGAACCTTCTCACTCCCAAAGATAACAGACTACTTTCCAAACGGTCTGATGAGTTAGCTGTTAAGGATTCGCTGGCTCTCAGTGTTCAGTGTGCAGGTTCTGTGTCTAATATGGCCCAACGCCTATTTGCTCGAACCCGCCAAGTTGAATCATTGGCGGCTGAAGTGATGAGTCTCAAACAGGAGATTAGGGGGCTCAAGCATGAGAATAAACAGTTGCACCGGCTCGCACATGACTATGCTACAAACATGAAGAGGAAGCTTGACCAGATGAAGGAAACTGATGGTCAGGTTTTACTTGATCATCAGAGATTTGTGGGTTTGTTCCAAAGGCATTTATTGCCTTCGTCTTCTGGGGCTGTACCGCGTAATGAAGCTCCGAATGATCAACCTCTGATGCCTCCTCCTTCTAGGGTTCTGTCCAGTACTGAGGCTCCAAATGATCCCCCTCCGGTGCCTTCTCTTTCTGGGGCTCTACCGACTGCTGAGACTTCTCCTAAGCAACCTTTGTGAAGGCTCCCTCTTGTGTGTTTATTTTGACTCATGTATATGTACATATTTGTAGCTTATCGGGGATATCAATAAATAAGCTTTCCTTCATTTCAACGTATTGTGTTAAATACACCAAAGAGGTTCATTTCTACCATTTCCTCATAAGAAAGGCAAAATGATTTCCCCCTTTGTAATATTTCCATTCAAAGACCAACAGAAGGCAGAACACCCTTTTCGTGTTCCCAACCTTTTATTACAAAATAGAACTTAAAAGAGTAACCTAACAAGAGATTTAATTATATCAATATCTAACACGCACCAATCTTGGTTAATAGAAGCATACACAGAAATTTTTACCTGCCTTACTGATAAGGGGATCTTATTATGACGACTGGATGCCAAAACTGGTCTCATGTCTATCGGCAATTGAGCCTGCTCAAAGCAATCACAAAATTATATTATATAATCTGCAGAGCCAAACAGCATAAAGGAATGGTTATAAAAGTAAAGCTGTTACATACTAGCAAAGGGTAATTTGCTTTGAGTGTGTTGTCTTCCTGTTTTTCATTTGTCGTCTTCGTGCCTGCACCACTTTTCCTGGCAAGAATCTCTAGAGCCCATTTTCTTTTGTCAGTTTTTACATCTCCAGTTTTATCAACCACTTCACTCGTGGTTTTGGATTTGGAAGCACCAGATGAAGAAACCAAGGACCCTTCCAAGCGTTTGTCTTGATGTACTTTGTTAGGTGCAGCACCATTCTCTGAGCTCGGAACATTATTCTTATTCCCATATTTCTCCAATGAAGGAACCCCGCCTTTTGATGAAACCTTATTCGTTTCTGTGGAATTTGATGTAGAATCATTAAGAGATGACTTGGAACAATTGTCCTTCAAGGTAAGCTGTTTACCATTCTGCTCTGAATTACCAGCAGTTTTAAGAGCTAAGAGAGGCTTAATATCATCTTTTCTTGGGAGTACAGATACATCTGCTAAATACAACCTGGAAAGAATTGGATTTGTGGACTGCTTATCGGACTCCTGCTCTGTATCTGCACGCTCTGACCTCTCTTTCAGAAGGTTAAGGACGGACTTCAAAGTCTCAATCTTTTCAGGCTCTGTAGTTCCTATGCAGCGGTGCTTCCAAAATTCAATTTGCCAGTCCCGGTCCCATGCATGTTTTCTTCTTCCATTTGATGTCCCATAAATCTTCTTTGTTAGATTCTCACGTACTTTTCCCTTCTGCAACATTGTCTTCCTTGCCTTCAGTGCCAAATCTGGTACCTTCTTAACAGGTTCAGTTTGAGGTCCTGCTACAGCAGTCCTAAAGGCATGAAGAAGCTTTGGATTGAAAAGGTTTTCGCCAATACCTTTTGAAGAAATTTTACCAACAGCTTCTCTTATTTCTTTTCTCAGTGTCTGAACTGTCACGGACGAGTCCTTGTCCTCAGCGGCTCTCCTCATGATCTTTTTAACTCTCAAACCAGGCATAGTTTCTTGTTCTTGTGATAATTTATCTGCAGGATTAGAGCTTGCAAGCCCCTTAGAAGATTTACGCTTCGTAGTTCGAACAATGCTCATTATATCGGAAGTGGTGTTCCCCTCAACAGGAGGAGATGATAACGTACTATCTTTAGGAGCTACAGTCAGTATAGAACAGTTTTGAGAGTCATCCGGAACAGATTCTTTGGCTTGGTCATTGGAAGCTGTGGGTTGTGTTTTCTCATCCTTTCTGAGTTTCTTAACAGAAACTTTGGTCTCAATCTCAGGGTCAGTATCTCCACCATAATCAATATGGACGTCATCACTATTATTTCAAAAAGTCAAGGTAAAATAAAGTCAGAACCCTTGTTCTACTTGCTACGAAGCATGTGAAGCAAGCAAATCGACATTTGAAATACAATTTTTTCAAGAAAATGACAATAAAAATAGAAGAAGGCTAAGATACAAGTGTGAGGATAGTGAAACCACTTAAATTAACCTGCATTTTTGTTCAACCAGTTGAATTGACTTCTGCCAACATTTTCTTAATGCTTTTTGATATTTTGGTGATGAGCTTGTATTGCATCAAAGGGAAATAAAAGAGAGCTTTTGAGGAAATCTATAAAGAGGAAGCAGAAATTGAAAATTTGTGTTGCATGCACGTATTTTTAATGTGAATAAGTTATAAGACAATAATTGCAACAAAAACATGCTGGTTTGGTTTAATCTACAAACTACCATAATACAATGGACTTAGAAATATAGTTACCACCTTACTGGAAACCAAAAGACAAGAAAAAGAGATAAGCCCTATGAACCCAAAATCTAATACACGAGAAACATGCCAGCTGAATGAATCAAGGACTACTATGGATAATGGAAGCACAAAACATCCAACATAATGTAAGAAACACTGGTGACATGCAGAGTTGAGGGTAGTAGAAAAAAAATACATCCAACATAATTTAGGAATACTATGCCGACAATTACACAACTGATGGTGGCATAATATGAATGAGGATAGCAGTAACAAAACCTGAGGTTACATAGCTAGCACTAATTGCTGAAAACCATATAAGAATGACAAGTGACCTGCAATCAATTCGCTTTCTCTTTCCACCAGCAGTCGATCCAGGGGAATCCAAACTAGTATCCGGTACAATCTCATCAGCTGAAAACATTTCCATAATTAAGCAAAGCGCATGAGTGACTGGTGAATAAACAATTTAATTTTTTAAATTTGTTTGGTTCCGCTTCCAAGAAAAATTAAACACAGTAAATAATGCCTCAATATACCTATTGGTGAATATCCTTCCCAAGGATCATGCTGCTTCACATCCTCAATCACTTCTTTTGGTACGAGAGTGTCAGCTAGAAACATTTCAACAATAAATAAATGGTACATGAGTTACCGTTGTAAACCACCAGACAAAAACGTATGAAGACCCATAAACAAGAAACATTTCAACAATAAGCATATGAAAACTTCAGTTATATACTATCCTAACATGAAATAGAGGTGGCTCAAAAAAGGAAAAATATGTAAATTACCAGACAAAAACGTGCCCACAGACAACCCAAGATGAAGACCCATATTGGAGTCACTGTCAGACTGTTTGTTATCACTCTGTGATTCATCAAAGGACCTTCCGGAAGGATTCATGATGCCATCAAAACTACTAGGCTTTTGTGCTAAAGAATTTGAAGGTAAACCAGAGGTATCGCTGGAAAGGGACAGTTTTAGTTGCTGAGCTACAATAACTGGTTGGTTAATAGTTTTTTCTGGGGAAGGTTTTCTCAATTTGTGGATATTGTCAGAAGACAATACCAATTCTTTAGTTTCCGGGTCCTTTCCAACTTCACCAGTTGGCAAAACACTCTCACTTGGTCCTCCAAACCAATGATTTTCTCCAACCATTGAGACCACAATAGCCGTCTCACCACTATCAGCAACAGATACAGATACCTTTCTAGAAAGATTATCCTCAGCTACAGGTTTACCATTAGCATTTTCTGGACCATACTGTCTGTTAGACCTCTGTACTGAATCTGCATCTGATTTTTTTGTCATTTCATCAGCTACACATCTACAGAATGAAAAAAAAAAAAACCATAATAAAAAAAAATCAGTATGACAAGATAGATGAAAAGAGGAGACCTAGGAATTTTAGGAAAAAAGAGAAATTTGTAATCCATTATGCCTAAATCTTGAGTACAAAAATAAAGATAACCAAAGCTCACTAATCAGTCCAAGCCTAGAGGGATTGTTACTTGGCAGCAATTGTAAACATAAATGATTCTCTTTGTCCCAGAGTCACAAATGAGATGGTATCATTACCTGATTTGAATGTTTAATCTAATTGGTTGACAACTCAAGATAGGGATCTCCACAACAAAAACAAAACCCCCATAGAAAGGACCCACAACCTAATT
Organism: Malus domestica; assembly: GCF_042453785.1. Taxonomy (NCBI): domain Eukaryota; kingdom Viridiplantae; phylum Streptophyta; class Magnoliopsida; order Rosales; family Rosaceae; genus Malus; species Malus domestica. The sequence goes on along the minus strand of NC_091674.1, from coordinate 20,225,428 downwards.
ATCTCCATTAACATTGATTTTAATTATCACCAACGCTTGGCACATGCATGACAAGTTGTTATTGATAATTTAATGAAACTGAAGCTATAAGGAAAAGCCACGGACTAGACTTGGCAAAGGAGCAACAGTGCAACACCCATGAACAAAGGAATGATCACCATGTAACTTACCTGGGGCATAACCATGTACTCTCAGATGTGCCCTCCGGATCAAATCCCACACAGAAAGCATGGTACCTGTCTCAAGTCACGTCAAAAAGCAACTAGAAAACAATATTTTTACAAAATCATTTATCAGTTTGGAAAGAGTTAATGTATCACATTGCTTGATTCTTTACCATAAGTCACATGAATCACAAGCAATTGATGTATCGAGATTGGAATCTCCCTCAATAGCCACTGATCCACTTCGAATTTTGCAGCCATCTCCATCCAAGCAGGAAACTGCCTAGAAAATGATAAAGTAACAAAAGAATGTGATATCATCTGATCAAATGTTGAAAGGTAAACGTGAAGACAAAATAAAGACATACAGCCTTGGGAAGAAAAGGAAACAACGGGGGTTTCTGAATCGGATCTAAATGAGAATGACTTGAAAAGTCTTTTTCAACACCTAGCATTAGCCTTAGTTTTAACCATTACTTTAGTTTAGAGCCACATTAACCTCCAAACTCGTCTTTTTTGCTTTTGTTATTTGATTATTTTTCATGGAGCACATAACACTCCTGTATAAGAAAGCATATATCCTGTATAAAGTACTAATTCAATTCCTCTCGGATGCATCTTGATGTAATGGGAACGGCTACATATTTCCCTAATGATGCTTATAAGCACAACACCACATCTCAGTTGTAAGACCAAAGCACTGGGTCTTCAAAAGATATTGATGCATGGCTCGTAAGAAACCCGGGGAACGAACTAAAATTCATAACTCATGGGTCCTGACTCATGGGATTCACATGTAGAATCGTTTAAGGAAAACAAATTTAGAACAAAAAACCACAAGTGTAAGACGTACAATCTTCTTGGAAACAATGGTGTGAGTGGTCACTAAGTTTAACAAAAAAACCTTTGAAAGAAATTATGAGGATTGCAAGAATAGTTTAAAAAGAATACATGCAAGGATAATTACATTTTCATCAATGTAGTACGATGGAAATGAGAGTGTGTTATTCTTCCCTTCAATACTCCAGTCATCATCACTGCACAGATGAATATTGAAAAATTAGTCTCTGTTGAAGCTTGTTCACAAAACAAATGTCTTGGTTGCAAATTCTATAACACAATCCTTGAATTCAAATTTCATATGAACGCTACATATGAGTAGTAAGCCAAAGAAAACCATGTGTAAGAGACAAAGCCACATAAAAATGTGAACAAATCCTCACCAGTATACTTAAACACATTATCCTTAATTACCAAAATACGTATTATCCTTAATTACCAAAGTACCTATAAGTTGAGTCCTCGTCCACTTTGTTGCTCCCAATCGTATCATATACCTTCACATTGAATCAAACTCATATGCTTTAGCACCACTTTGAAACAGCATCAACTCACTAATTCAAGAAAACTTCAAAAAAAAAAGAAAATTCCATTGCAACAAAAAGAACACTATCGAAAACAGACAGTTTAGAAATCAAAACAACTGTGCTTTGAAAAAGTTGTACATTAATATAATTCTATTATCCATATCACGCATAAGTTCATAACGGAAATAATACTAAAACAATACAACGAGGATGAGAACAAAGAAAAAAGAAGAAAACTTTTTATTTGCACCACTCACTGGAAGACACGTGATCATTTGGAATTCATTCTGGCAAAGCGGGCAGAGGTTTGTAATGGTAGCCCAATTGTCAATGCAAGCGAAACAGAACCTGGAAAACCACAAGATGAACCCATGTCATAAAACAAAATTCTAATCTCTCTCTCTCTCTCTCTCTCTCTCTCACCCACAGAGACAAAGCCACAGTCTAAAACACATACCAGTGCTGGCAGCAATCAAGAACACCCCTGTCGATAATAGCATTCATGCATATCCCACATGTTTCACCCTCGAAATTAGGATTGTCCTGCACATTATGACAGTAAAATAAAAAAGTTAATCTCTTACAGATACGAAACCAAGCAGCTACACTTAACTTGTGTATCTAAACCCACGAACAAGCAGGTCACGATTAACACTAGCTCCAACTGTCTCAATGAAAATTCAGTAATTGAAATTCCAAAAATGAAAATTTCGTCCAATTTCCAGAAAAGGAGCCTAAAATCTTAAAAAAATGAATAAAGTTTCAATTGCATGAAAACTACTTGCAACAGCTCAATAAAAAAATTAAAAATTTGAACTTGAAGCTTACATTGTGATCATTCTCATCAACTCCAAAAGCTTCTTCCTCTTGTATGCCACTTGCAACTAAATCCACCTCCATTGTACAACCAAAGAGCTCGCAACTTAACTAAAACCTAATTAAACAAATAATTACGAAAAATTACAAGAAATAAAAATCCGACTTTGTATAATTTGGAGATCAGCTGTTTGACGACGAACATAACTAGAATCGCAGAGGTCAAAATTGGAAAGGAGGAAATGGAAGCGACGAGAGCGGAGAGGTTACCGGTGAACGAGAGAGACCGCCATGTCTGTGTATTTTTGGGAGGAGAGAGCGATGGGGGCATGATCGACGCCAGGGAGTTCGCAACTCGGATACTTGGAAGCGTTTGTTACCGCTTACCACCCAACGAGATGATAAGGCCCAAAAGAAATTGAAGTCTGTAAGCCCAATCATAGCAATTTTCTGGTCTCAAAATATCTCCATTATTAACCTCTTAGGCCCACATGATTCAACGGCCCAACTGTCCCGTAAAAGTCTTTCTTTTGAGAGGAGGCAAAATTAAGGAGAGTGGAATGCAAGGGTATGAGAGATTTTTTCATGTACTCAGAACGAACACAAATCAGTACACGATGTGTCATAATATAAGCGTTTTTTCACTTGTATTATAACACATCACATATCAACTTGTGTTTCGAGTACATTGGAAAACCTCTCCTTAAGTACTGACGTTCGATCTATGAGTCATGTTCGCCGACCGATTTCATACACAAAAACTCTCTCACGACTTGCATCATGCCCTCTACCTACCTCCATCCTCCATGTTGCACTAACTTTGTCAGTATGGTCACATATCACCAATTGGTGTGGTCAAAGAAATAAACTAAGAATTATGTTCCCACAATAGAAAATTTAATTTAGTTCAAAGAGGTGTGAGAGGCTCGATGACTTGTGTGTGTTGGGGCCCAAAAATTTAACACACAGGCTCACTCACATTTCGAAGCCCAAAAGTAGGCATGCTTCATGTAAAACCTCATGGGTTAGCAGTCAACTATCTCTTCTTGAAGACAGCATCTCCAAACAAAAAACCCTTTTCTTTTGTTCGACCGCATCTTTTTTTATTTTTAAGGAAAACTAATAAAAAAATACTTGAAAACTTTGAGTTTTAACGATAAGGACAAAATAAAGGGTAAAGTAAATAGTATCATGATTGACTTTTTAGTGTAAAAATATAGTTTTCGTTAAAGTGAACAGTACCCGGAAACTTTTCGTTAAAGTCATTTCTTTTCTTTTTTTAACTGGTGAGCATGCTGTTTTGCCTCCCTTATTTTCTTGAGTATCAGTTTGTGCAGTCGAATGGTAAAGGAAATAAAAGTTATTATTTTTTGAGCAAATGAAAATAAAGGTTATGATGAGGAGGAGGCCAACGATACTTTTTCACCAGTCGAGACCTTTTTATGGCAACGTTTTCAATCCAATCTCGCTTCAGGCTGAATAAAGAATCATCTTCAAATATTCTTGACTTGGTCAAATACTTTTTATTCTTGAACGCCAAACGCATTGAGCTATTATTTGGCTTTTAACCCAAACAGTTTAGCTGAATGGAATTGTTCCACATCAGCTTTATCTCCAATAACCATATTGATTGACATGGTGTTTGCATCGGAGGTCGTGTTTCGGCCCTATTCGTCATTGAAACATTGCTCTGACAAATCATCTTTTGAGTTAAACTTCGAAGATGTTCTTCTAAGCCAACCAAATTTTTTGTCTCAGCCGAACGAATAGGTGGCCTAACTTCTTCTTCGGCCAAATAAACAATCTTCCTTGGCCGAGGCTTGATTAGAGCCGGAGTGAGAATTTTTCCCCCTGGCCATTTGGTCTAACCATTCTTTAAATGGAATTGAATTGTACCCAAGAACAAAAGGGAATTGATCTGTCTTCGTTAACCCATTGTTCTTGTAGGGTGCCAGGAATTGTCAGGTGAAAACATTGTCGAAAATAGCCGAATTTGGTACACCTCTGCCTTTGCAACAGATTCCAAATTTCGCTAAGATATTATCAATCAATCATTTTATGTTTTTAGGAAAACACTCGAACTGGATACCTAATTTGATATGATTAATTATCGAGAAACTCACATCAATCAGCAGAAACTAATTGTCGACGTTTACGTCCACGTCTCTTAAAATCAGCCTAAGATTTATTGTACAAGGATTGTTTTTCCAAGAGAACTTGTTAAAGAGAAGAACCAGATTCCAAAATTCCAAATCCGAAAACAATGACCATTGCTAGGGAATTTCTTTGTTGGTCTTCAATCAATGCATGTGTAAATGTTTACAAGTTACAAGTTAGAATTTAATTGGTGAGCTCAGATATTTAAGCCCTCACACTATATTTACCCTTCTTTTTTCATATAATATTCCATAAATCCACGCCAATAACGTATGTAACTGTTACAGAATTATTCGTTAATTGTCACATTAGCATCTGCCCATATATTGTCGTCATCATACCATTCGCCAAACACTTGTTTCAACATAAGCCATACAAAATATTTGACTTTCGTTGGTCATCCAGTAACTGTCGTTTATGAGATTTGAATTCAGTCTTTGAAGCATAAGCACAAACGGTAAGTTCTGCTAGTGTTTTGAGAAAACTTCATATGTGAACTTATACATGAGTTGTAACGTGCCACCTCTATAAAAAAAAAAAAAAAAAAAAGTTAACAAGATTTGTCACTTGAGTAATTCGAAACATGTTTCTGGCACTAACTCCATATAGTTTTCCATCCCATAAATCAATAGAAACAAAGAGTGAGGGTAAACATGCTTCCTTGCTGGCAAAGTGTGACGCTTATAGGGTTATATAATGTGACCTACCCGTTTCTAAGGCACATTGTATTGTACAACTACAAAACCCTCCCCAACAAGCTCTCACGTTGCAAGCTCATGAACCGTCAGAGAAACGTGCAGAGTCCGCGTTTGCACAGGCTCTCTCGACTCTAGATTTTTTTCAAAACATTTAAGATCATTCTGTACTAATCTCTTCCAACAGAAGACAGTTTTTCGATCACGTAAAGCGTTTAGAATGGGCTGTGTTTGCATGAAGCAGAGACTTGAATGTGAAAACTTAGCAGCAGTTCTTGCTTCTCAAACCTGCTGTAATTAAGCTTCTTCATTTAATTAAACTGACTTGTTAATTGGAATTTACTGTGTACATTTACATTCTTTGTTTTTTGCAGTTAAGGTAAATGAGGTTAAATCTTTGTACGAGTTGTTCAGGAAGTTGAGCAGTTCTATAGTTGATGATGGCCTTATAAGCAAAGTAATAAGCTTCATCTCTTCTATAAGTTAATTTACTCGTTGTAAGATTTTCATCCGGTGATTCAGTATCATTTTACGCGTCGTGTCCAGGAAGAGTTTCAGCTCGGATTGTTCAGGAACAGCAAAACACAAAGTCTGTTTGCAGATAGGGTGAGCTTCGTGGCCTCAGTTTTTCTAAATTCGGAATGCTGATCTTTTACTGCCAGTGAAAACACTCTGTTTGTTTTTGGGACAACTCATATTTGCATTGCTTAACCTAATAGGTCTTCCATATGTTTGACACGAAACGTGATGGGGTGATAGGATTCGAAGAGTTTGTTCGATGTCTGAGCGTGTTCCACCCGGAAGCACCCCAAGCAGAGAAGGCTGCATGTAAGAAACCCTGCAGATTTTGTTCTTTCTTTCTTTCATTTGAATGCATGTGGCAATGAGTATGAAAGATTGCATAAAAAAGTTGGCATATGATTTGGCAGTTGCATATCAGCTATATGATATATGGCAGACAGGCTTCATCGAACGCGAAGAGGTAAACAAAATGATTAAGTTTAATGAAATGATGAAAGCAAACACCTTGAGAAGACGTATCAAATCTTACTTCCAAGCATTTAATTGAATTAGTAGATGTATACAGATAAAGTACTAATCGTTTGAGGTACGTTATGAAAGGTGAAAGAAATGGTTCTCGCGCTTTTGAAAGAGTCGGACTTGATCCTGTCTGATGACATTGTTGAAGCGATAATTGATAAGGTAAGACATGCAAGATTTAAAAGGCTGCATGTAATCAGTTATCGAATAAGTTCATCTTTTGGTTTGAAACTCTATAGACATTTGAGGAAGCAGACTTAAAGGGAGACGGAAAGATTGATCTTGAAGAGTGGAATGAGCTCGTGAATGGCAATCCGTCCTTATTGAAGAACATGACAATTCCATACCTCAAGTATTTCCACCTTTGCCAATATCTAATTTTCTGTTTCATTACAATTCAAGTAAAACCTTACAACCATCAAAACGCTATGTCGAAGCTGATAGAATTTTTCATTCAATGCAGGGACATCACGACATCATTTCCTAGTTTCGTGATGAAAACAGACAATGAAGACGACAATAACATCTACCTCTAAATCGGATCCCATTGCATTACCAAAAGGAAAAACATATACAATGCACTTTTAGTAATGTCACTTGTATACTGAATTGTACGATTTAATGTTGTAAGCAGTTGATGCAGAAAGTATAGTACCAAAAATTTCGAGGAGCTTCTCTGTTTGATCTTTGTTTTATAGAGAGTACGGCCATTGCTGCAGCTTCTCCATCGAATCAATAGGAGCTCGATACTACCATATCCCTCAAGTTGATTGGATAGCACATTTTCGTGTGCAGGCCATTCCACACATTATGAGCTAGGATGGCATTGACCGCATCAGTTGGATGGAACTGATCCCACCAGACATGATTAGAAGCATCATTGCATGCCATATCCGGTGATAAACACATAACAAAACCCTTGTGCTCCCCCAACCCACAGCAAGCATCAGTAGTTTCATTGAAACCTGAACAAGATCATAAAATTCACACATCATTAGTATGCAGACTCCCTGCTAAGAATTTTTTCGGTAACTGATAGGAATTAACAAGTTTAGAAAACCTCTCACCGTAACACACAAAGTTCTTTATGATATCCATGGAACCTTCAAACACATCGCAGAAGATGCTGTTGGTAGCGGGAAGCTCTTCGCGGAGCTCCTCGATCATATACCTCATCACAAAGTTGAACTCCATTACCATGTTGTTTATCTCCTCAATACATTGTCCATCCTTCACTCCGTACTGAGATAAATAGTGAGGAGCACAGCCTATCGGTGCGAGCCCCATTACTACCACCTTCATCACATTTATGTTGTACAAGTTCTGCACCATCAAAATACACAGAAATCTCTGAGTAATCGGTAAAACTCCGAATTGGGAAACTAATTGAGCGTGATTAGAAAGATCACATTAATTTCCTGCCTCAATGTGGATGCTAAAAACTGATTGAAACCCCAGGGCAAGTACAGAATTTGAGACGAGATCAATTGTAGCTTGCTCCCCCAAACTTATTATAAACTGCTGATAGGTGTCTGTGAACTGCTGAACTTGCTGACTGAAGGAAACATGTTGACCCTGCGGGAAAAAACTACATCAACACTCGAATTAAGAAGCCTTAAATGCTACATTAAACATATTAAATGAAGAGATTATATTAAACATATAAACGCATGATTGGGGGGAAATGAAGTATGCTGCACTACCAATTCTGAGCCGCTGGTGAATATAATTCCTGCATCGGCAGACGCAAAATTCAATCCTTGAATCATCTCTTCCACTCTTCCGTTCTGTCCAAGATAACTTGGTACGAAAGGAAGCCCGAGACGGAGTGCTGATAGAAAGAGAAATCCAGAGAGAAAAACACTTATGAGAGAAAATCTTGATAGAAAATTTCATCAGAAAATTCCTTCACGAAATGAAAATTGGTGGACAAAAATCCTTAAATTTTTAGGAAAACCAATGAAAATAGCTTGAAAACTTTGAGTTTTAACAATAAGTACAAAATAAAGGGTAAAGTGAATAGTATTAGGATTAACTTTTTAGTGTAAAAATATGATTTTTTGTTAAAGTGAACAATATCAGAGTTTTTCGTTAAATTCCCTAAATTTTTAGATGTCTTCCATTTGGGGTTCCAAGAAAATCAAAAATGTTGTGATTGGCTCATAGTTTGAGTTGGCAACAATTTTGATAGTTTAGCTTTATGTGCTACAAGGAAATGGCTGTAGCAAAGTGTTGTCTTTGTGTTTGTTTGCACGTAAATATGTATGCTTTCTATGCATGAAAAATGTCTACTTTATGTTTTCATTTGCATTCTTCACGTGAAGGTGGCGTGTGGAATGATAAAGGAAAAGCAAGGTTTGCTTTTTACTTTGGAGACATAATCATCATGGAAGCCGTAATAGCTGGGGGATGAAAATGATGGCTTTTATTTAAATGCAAGGAATTGCTTGCATTGGATATAAAAGGAATGCTTTCCGAGTGTGAAAAAAAAGTAGGAGTGCATCCGGAAAACACAAAGGGAAAAGAAAATAGAGTGAGAGTGAGAAACTCTTGGGGAGAGTGAGGCTCTTGGAAAAATTCTGTGAGTGTAAAAGAGATTGGGGTTTGGGTTATGTCAATTTAACTCATGTATATTTTGTACTAGTTATTCTCATAGTGAAGAGCAATATCTCTCCGGGGACGTAGGCAGGTTTTTGCCGAACCTCGTAATTCTCTTGGTGTCTTTATTTCTTGTATTTTAAATTGTTCAACTGTGAGTTTATAAGTTGGTGAGATAACAGGCTAAAGTACAACAATTGGTATCAGAGCTTTGTTGGAAGCTTTGGTTCATCGAAGGTCCAGATTTGTTATTCACCATGATGACTACAAACATGTCATTTTCAGTTGAGAAGTTTAATGGGAAAGGCAGTTTTACTCTTTGGCAGATGAGAGTAAAGGATGAATTGACTCAACAAGGCTTGGCTAGAGCTTTGAAGGGAAAAGATGGGAAGCCTCAAGAAATGACAGATGACCAGTGGGAGGAGCTGGAGGCGCGTTGTGTTAGCACGATTCGACACTGTATAGCTGATAACATTATCAATAATGTTATGGATGAAGATTATGTGCCTGCACTTTGGGAGAAGTTGGAAAAACTCTATATTGCTAAGAGTTTGACCAACAAGTTACATCTGAAGCGGAAGCTGTACAAGCTGAAGATGGATGAAGGTGGGAATCTCATGGACCACATGAATGTGTTCAACGGATACTTGGATCAATTGAGGAAAGTTGATGTCAAGGTTGAGGAAGAAGATAAAGCCCTCTTACTTCTTACCTCATTCCCAGATTCGTATGAGAATCTTGTGACAACTTTACTGCATGGAAAAGATACAGTAAGTTTGGAGCAGGTGCAGGCTTCTTTGGTGTCTTATGATACTCAAAAGAAGAAGACCATTGTTGATGATGGGTACGAGACTGCATTAGCTGTTCAAGGTGGGAATGGTGGAAGAAAAATGAAAGGAGGCTTTGAGAGAGACAGTAGGTCCAAATCAAGCTCCGGAGGTAAGGGTCTACAATGCTACGCCTGTAAAGAATTCGGGCATAAAAAGATAAATTGTCCTTTGAGAAAAAGAAAGGATGATCTTGGTCCGAGTAGTAGCAATTTTGTGGCAGAAGACTTCGAGTATGCCCTCTAGGTACTCGAAGCAACACTTCTCTTGGTGATGTTTAGTCTCGAGTGTTGCAAGGGATTTGCAGCAGGTGGAGCTATGGGATTCACAGGTGATGAGATGGTCCTGAAGGAAGAGAAGTGTGGGGAATTTTGTCTGGCTCGATGGGTTGTTGCTGAAAACGGGTGCACTGACGAGTTTCCAAGTTGCAGACAATAAAGAGGGGAAAATCCTACAGGAGGAGACGAGGATGTGTCGAGATCCTGTCTGAAGCTAAATGGTGTTTTTTAGCTTGCAGCAGCTGCACATGCATTGGCAGTGACTGAATCGGAACAGGACCAACGAGGTTGATTCAGGGTGTGTATGCTGATACGTAAGGCCAATGAGCTTTGGTGATGGGTGCAATGATTTTTGCATGGTGTATTCGCCAAGGTGGAGATTGTTGTGATTGGCTCATAGTTTGAGTTGGCAACAATTTTGATAGTTTAGCTTTATGTGCTATAAGGAAATGGCTGTAGCAAAGTGTTGTATTTGTGTTTGTTTGCACGTAAATATGTATGCTTTCTATGCATGAAAAAGGTCTACTTTATGTTTTCATTTGCATTCTTCACGTGAAGGTGGCGTGTGGAATGATAAAGGAAAAGCAAGGTTTGCTTTTTACTTTGGAGACATAATCATCATGGAAGCCGTAATAGCTGGGGGATGAAAATGATGGCTTTTATTTAAATGCAAGGAATTGCTTGCATTGGATATAAAAGGAATGCTTTCCGAGTGTGAAAAAAAAGTAGGAGTGCATCCGGAAAACACAGAGGGAAAAGAAAATAGAGTGAGAGTGAGAAACTCTTGGGGAGAGTGAGGCTCTTGGAAAAATTATGTGAGTGTAAAAGAGATTGGGGTTTGGGTTATGTCAATTTAACTCATGTATATTTTGTACTAGTTATTCTCATAGTGAAGAGCAATATCTCTCCGGGGACGTAGGCAGGTTTTTGCCGAACCTCGTAATTCTCTTGGTGTCTTTATTTCTTGTATTTTAAATTGTTCAACTGTGAGTTTATAAGTTGTTGAGATAACAGGCTAAAGTACAACAAAAAAACTCCTCGCAGCCTCTGCATTTCTTAGAAGAAAAATACAATTAAATGAATCAAGAATTTAGAAAGAAAAAAAACAGATGAAAAAAACTAGAATTTAAGCAAGAAAATGGTTAAAGAAGCAACATTACCATGATAATCGACAGGGATTCTGCCATTGCAGAACCTCCCGGCGGGTTGGTGGGTATCGAAGTCTCGCCCGTAGGGGAGGCGGTCGGCACGGGCGAAGGTTCCGAGGAAGTTGTTGGTGCCACAGTGAGTCTCCGATGACAAAGAGCGCCGGGACGACGGGAGTCGTTGGGTTTGACTCGATTGAGGCTGTTGGGGTCGGAGGGAATGAAGAAGAAGAAGGTGAGAGAGTGGGTCCCATTGAATTGATGAGCTCTTGGGGATACGGAGGATAACACGGTTGTGTAGCGGCGGTGGAGAAGAGAACGCAGAGCAAAGCAACAAGAAGCTTGATCGCCATGGTTGTTGGTCGTTTGGACTGATTGATAGAGGAAGAATATGGGGTTTTGGCGGGTAAAAGGAGGGGGGGGGGGGGCAGTTACGGACTGCAAATTGCAATCTTGGCATTGGAGTTGAAAGCCACGGGCTCGTAAAATTTCATCACTGGCCCAAATATTTTTGTGGGCTTTTATCTTAGTACAATTCAATCAAATTTCGTAAATGACAAATTTAATATTAATATTTAATCTTCTGGCTCTCTTATTATGAATATATACTTTTGTATAAAAAATAACAAGTCATTTTCTTAACGTGAATTGGCCCAAATATTCATATCTTCTAGTATATGTAGCCCTGCTAAAAAATTTCATGTCAAGCGCATTTGCTTTTTGTCCTTGTCTCATTTTGTTATCATGAGCAGAAGGATGTGTATCAGTCTTGCTATCTATCAATGATTAAATTTATGATATCCACACTTTAAGCCAAGAACTTAACAAAATGTCTTAATATATTTCCGGGTGATGTTATTTGAAAACACAAAACAGACATTTTTTACACGCTTTATAATACAAATAGAGACAATATACAATAGTATGACCCACCTCTTATATAGTGTGTCAATAAGTATGTCAATATTTCGTGATCAAATAATTTTATTGTACTATTTTGTAAGGCTTAAGAGCAAGTTCACCCCTAAGGACTTTGCACCAGCACCTAGCATATTTATCCACTCAAGTGAACAGTAATAGACTGGAGTGAACAGTAATAGGCCAAGGCATCTCCACCCCTAAAAAAATACGTTGGCACCCAACGCATTTATTTGGTGTGTTTTTTTTTTAAGTTTATTTCGGATAAGATTTTTAACCAATTTCGGATAAAATTTCAAATAAACTTAAAAAAAATACACACTAAAATAAAATTACATACTCATCAAATAAGCTTAAAAAAAACACACTAAAATAAAATTACATAAACTCATCAAATAAATTAAGGATGAGCTTTTTGGTATTTTTTTTTCACACAAAAAGTATATGAAAGCTTTGGTAGAAGGTGTAGAAAATATTGAAATGTGGTGTAAGGTGGAAGATGAGGGTTAGGTATTTATAGAAAAAATAATAACTTTTTTAAAATTTTACTGTATTTTTTTAAAAAAAAAAATCTAACCAACTTGGGCTAGGTGCCAGGCTGTTTTGTGGGCTGGGGTGAATGGACAGGGTTCCAGCCTGTTTTTTGTGCTGAGTGCTGGCCTAATCCACCACCGGTGGACTTGCTCTAAAGAATTAATCAAGCCCTAAACTTATCATCATCTCATGAGTCGTGAGCATTGAAAGAACCATGTGTTCCCAAATTAAGGCTTCCAAGAAATGCCGCTTTTCTCCGACAAACTCGCGTCAAAGCGCGGTAAGAAGATGTGGTTGCTGATCGAGGCGATGTCAACACGTGTCCAACGGCAGCCGACCATAACGGTATTCCAATTTCCACCAACGGCCACTTCAGGAGGAGCGTCTCCCTTTCTGAGAAAGTCGGTCCCTCGCTTTCGCGCTAGTTTCCAGTGAGTAGGACTATCATGCAGTCGTCCTCATAAGCCTTCCCATGAGGTCTCCTCTTCTACCGTTGTATATCAACAGTTTCGTTCAAAACAAAATGACTTTATTTTTTTTTGAAGAAAAAATGATTATTAAATAACCCTTAACAATTAACGAGGCAATCTACTTATAACTCAAGCGGTTAAGATCATTTGTCTTACTTTCAAGGTCCGTATTTCAGTGCTCGACTCTTTCGATATCAATTTGGTGAGGAGGTTGATCATGGTGTTGCAATGATGCTTCTGTTCTGAAGAGGATTCAGATATGGAGTGTAGGGTTGTGTGGCACATGAAGAGCCATGATGTAGTGCTATCAGACGGCTCAGAAAGCACGATAGTCCTACAATCTCCTTCAATTATTTTTGTTCGTGATCATCGAAATAATGCAACCACTACAATTAACTTTGCCCAAAATAAATTTAAAGAGCATAAAAAGTTGTACATATAAAGCTTTTCGTTGCATATATGACAGATAATGTTGTTCTACGATTAAAGGTAGAAAAGTTTGCACAAGAAACTGAACAAATCGCTGTACATCTTTTGATGAAAATTGTGAACCGTTCAAATAACGGTGATGCTTTCCACACAATTATTTTTACTTTTCATACATTTTTCTTAATTTTTGACCGTCGGATCAAATTAATTGAAGAATATCAATGAACAAAAATAACATGTATGTGAAAAATAAAAAGAAATGTGTGAATAGCACAACCTTCGAAAGAATTACACTTAAAACACATAGTATGTGTGTTTTTACAATCTACAACCTAAAAAAATCCAATAGAAAGAAGATATTATTGACACTTTAAGACGGTCATATTTCATTTATCAAAATGCAATTTTTTCCCTTATATTTTACAATTCATGAATATATATATATATATGTGTGTGTGTGTGTGGCTTTCTAAAGTGTTAAAAATGATTCTTCAATATAATGTATGCTTTTAATATATATTTTAGAGTGCGCTTATAAGAGATATTTTAACGTTTTATGAAATTTAATTTAAATTTTTTAGGAATGCATTACAAAAATTAAATATGGACTTGAAGCAAATTTATAGTGTTTTAGTAATATCTTTGTCGGAATTTGATCCGTTTCTGCAATACTTATCTCAATGCAGGCATAGAATAATACTAAAATTGTGTTAGAATCACATGTATACACACTAGGTGATCTTATAAAATCATTAACTTGCACCCTGCACATCAAAATGATAACAAATGTAGCTTAAAGCCATCCCAATATTCTTATAGAAATTGGATCCCATGTTCAATGTACTCTCTACCAATTCTTTCGAGGAACCCTACCATCGATCTTTAAACTTTACAAGCATATATATAAAGGCCAGATGAAATGAATCAATGCTTAAGCTAACACATCACTAAGTAAGCAAAATTAACTTGAAATTATCATTACTTTTCTAACAATTTGTATTTTATTATATTTTATATTTAGGATTCCAACTTAACAAATGGCTTCAAATATTTGTAAAATATGAGACAGAAAGATACGATTTGATAAAAAACGAAAAGAGTGGTGACTACTTTGGAAGATATGCAGTAAAGATTGGGGACCCTTCTCGGGTGGACCGGCGATCGGGTTGGTTCTTGGACCCAAAACCTTAATTAGCATAATTAAACAAATAATTAAGAAACGAAGGGGGACATGTGAAATTTGGTACTTTGAATAAACAAGTATAAAATCCTACTAATCTTTGTGCTAAGCTAGCTAGAGACAAATTGGTATACTTTAGCTTTATTGTGATGACAAATACACGTGTGTGGACAGTGCACATGTGGACTAATTATAGAGAAACCGACCACTTAATTTCAAATTATATGCTGGAGCAAATGTATATGGCCTCTTAAAAGAAGAACTGTCTGTTGTAGGTCTATTTGATTAAGCGATCTAGGGTTAGAGAGAGAGAAGGGTGCGGCGAGCTTTAGGGAGAAGAGAAATTGATTTAATTGTGATGTGTGTTTGATTCGCCCCATTGTGACTTTATTTATAGTAGTAGGAAGGGTAAAACCTTTCCCTTTAGGATTACAACATTTAATAGGTAATCTAAATCCTAATAGGAATATAAGATACATTCCCAGATTCCCTAGCATTTACACAATCACATTCATATTCTAAATATGACTGCAACACTCCCCTTTGAGTGTGTAAATACTCAACAAACTGTCGTATCAGATCTTCAGCAGATAAGGTATAATAGTTGATGAAGTCATCGGCACAACGGATGATCGCGAGTCTCAAATTTACTTTGAAGTATGCATTTGTAAAAACTCACAAAAACCTTGCTATGGTAAAACCCAAGGGATGGGGAAAACCCATAGACTAAGGAGAAAAGTAAGAAAATATGCATAATGTCTAAAACACTCGTCAAACTGGACGAAGGTAGTGAACTCATCGGAGTATGATCATCCCAGGATGGGTGACTCATTAAAACCTTGTTAGGTAGCAAAAATTCAGTGGCAAAAATGCTCTTAATCGTAGGAAAAATAGTACATTAAGATCATATGAGTATGCTTCTATATACTCCCTCTGAGTTAGACATAACTTCTAAATAAGAGAACTACAAGCGATTCAACTCAGATAATTTACGCATACCGATTCCTTGGACGAGCTTCTGAAATGTAGACTTGGGCAATGACTTGGTAAAGATCGGCTGGGTTGTCCTGGGAATGGATTTGTTTGACTTCAATGTTCTGATGCTGCTGCTGCTGGTATGAGTAAAAGAATTTTGGTGCTATATGCTTGGTGTTGTCTTTCTTGATGTATCCCTTCTTCAGCTGCTCGATACATGCTGCATTGTCTTCAAAGATCGTCGTAGGAAGGTCAACGACTGATGTAAGACCACTAGTGCTTCGAATATGTTCCATAACTTCTCTCAACCAAAAGCACTCACGTGATGCTTCATATAGGGCGATAATCTCAGCATAGTTAGACGAAGTCGCAACTAGCGTTTGCTTGGTAGACCTCCAAGATATAGCGGTGTCTTCAACGGTAAAGACATAACCCGTTTAAGAACGTGCTCTATGTGGGTCAGACAGATATCCAGCATCTGCATAACCAACAAGGCGAGAATCAATCAGAGGGTCATAGGGGGCGGCAACACTTGGAGATTCACGGGTATAGAACAAGCCCAAATTCGTAGTACCTTTGAGGTAGCGGAAAATGTCTTTAACACCATTCCAGTGCCTGCGTGTGGGCGCATTGCTGTATCTAGCCAATAGATTCACAGCGAATGAAATGTCAAGTCTAGTGCACTGAGCTAAGTACAATAAAGCCCCAATTGCACTTAGGTAAGGAACTTCGGGTTCCAAAATCTCTTCCTCATCCTCCTTTGGACGAAAGGGATCTCGTTTAGCATCTAGAGTCCGAACGACCATGGGTGTACTCGAAGGCTTCGTTTTATCCTTATTAAAACGTCGTAACACCTTTTGGGTGTAGTTCGATTGATGTGCTAAGATTCCATCTGAACAATGCTCGATTTCGAGGTCGATACAGTATCGAGTTTTCCCAAGATCCTTCATCTCAAATTTCGATTTCAAGTGTGTAGCAATTTCCTCAAGCTTTGCGGGAGTCCCAATGAGGTTCATGTCATCGACATAAACTGCAACGATTGCAAATCTAGAATGTGACTTCTTTATGAACACGCATAGGCATAGTTCGTTGTTCACATAATCCTGACTTGTCAAATATTCACTCATACGGTTATACCACATCCCCCCGGATTGTTTTAATCTGTAGAGTGACCTCCTCAACCTAATTGAAAGAGTGTTCCGTGGTCTAGAACTATTTAAGCCAGTCAATAGAAGTCTTTCTGGAACTTTCATATAAATTTTCGTATCTAGATCCCTATAGAGATACACGATTAACACGTTCATAAGCTGCATATTCAGTTTTTTGGAAACTACCAAACTGATTAGGTAGCGAAACGTTATAACGTCCATTACGGGGGAATACGTCTCCTCGTAAGCAATCTCTGGGTGCTAAGAGAAGCCTTGCGCTACGAGGTGTGCTTTGTATCGCACTATTTCATTCTTCTCATTACGCTTCCTCACGAAAACCCACTTGTAGCCAAAGGGCTTCACGCGTGGTAGTGTAGGAATGATAGGTCCAAATACCTTATGTTGATGCACAAAATCAGCGAGGACTTTGGTACAACAGAAAATATTAAGTTTGTAACCTTTGCTAGATTGCTCCGGTCACTAGTGTGGATAAGTATGTAAATGGATAGAGACAGGGAAGCAAACACAAGATGTACGTGGTTCACCCAGATTGGCTACGTCCACGGAGTAGAGGAGTTCTCATTAATTGTGAAGGGTTTACACAAGTACATAGGTTCAAGCTCTCATTTAGTGAGTACAAGTGAATGATTTAGTACAAATGACATTAGGAAATATTGTGAGAGAATGATTTCTATTTATAGAAGAGAGTTTTTAGTTTCATTCTGACATTAACACGTGTCGTGTTGTGATTAGCTTCTGATGTTGACACGTGTCGCGCTATGATTGGCTTCTGATGTCGACATGTGTTGTGCTATGATTGGCCTCCTGGTTAGAGGGAAACTCTTCTAGGTCCTCGATGGTATAACGTTGACCGGTGCTCAGTAGTTTCGGGATTGGTTAAGTATGGTACAAACAGTGCTCCCCTAAGTTCCCGAGTGAGGGAAGCTCCTCGGTTGGGGACTTGCAAGATCAAAGCCATTGAGTAATCACGAAACTTCTAAGTACTGAAGTATGGTATCATTTTCACTTGCCTTATCTGTTTCATATGTAGATGTGGCATCTTCTCTGGAAGTATTTTTCCTCCATCTAGGGGTGGTATCTTTAACCGATGAAGATGCACAAGGTAATGTATCAATTTCACTTGAAGCTTACTTGTAGTTTCGGGCTTGGTCAAGTGCAATACAAACCCTATAGTAGGAGTCCCCCAAGTCACCGAGTTAGGAGATTTTTCGAATGAGGTAACAGACAAGGTAAGCAATCAGACTTCCAAGCAAGCAACCTGGATTGGAGGTTCGACTTCGGCTTCCGGTTGATTGTTCTCTTTCTCCTTGTGTCGTAAATAGCACCAAGGATAAGGAGAAGCAAATGGAGAAGAGATGATATGAGATACTTTTGCTTTTGAAGAAGTAACTTTCCACAGGCTTATTCTTGAACTGGGCTGGAGGGTTTTCTGGTTCCCTCCAGAGTATAAGGCCGACTTAAGAATTTGAGGGTCAAAACAAGTCCATCAAATCTAGAGTACATTCGACCCTGATGATATGGGATACTTTTGATGTTGACAAAGTAGTGGATGTATCAGCACGTGTTCTGTTATGCTTATCTCCACATGCTTCCTTGTATCCTTCTCACTTGCTCTATCTGTTCCTCAGGCAGATGTGGTATCTTCTCTGAAAGCATAAGATGTTGAAGATGAGTACTCGAGAGCAATGTCAGGTAAGTAATCAGGCAAGGGGTTCCAAGCAGTCAGTTCCTGACTAGAAGCTTGATTCCAAGTGCTGACTGACTGCTCCCTTTCTCCTTGTCTTGCAAGTAAGAACAAGGCCAAAGGAAAAGATAAGGAAAAAGCATGATATGAGATACTCTTGCTTTTAACCCTGATGATATGAGATACTCTTGCTCTGGTGTGGCTTGTTTGTAGAGGTATTATCGGGAGAAAAAGAAGCTGAGTATTTCGAGAGACTCTGCTGAAAGTGCCCTCTCGGATGTGAAGAAAAGTTGAGCATTTTTTTTATTTGCAGGTTTGCCTGGCTGTGGAGGATAGAGGTCGACATATATAGGAGTATTCCTAACAACAAGTAGTAGTGCTATTCCTTTACCCTTCTTGGTCGTAGCAATGTAGTTGGAGCTGCAAGCTTCACGTGTTTTAACTTTGTCAGAACACTTTGAAAAAGTGGTATGTGGTATCTGGAAAACTGATGTTGCGTGTGAAGATTGCAGACAAGCTTTATCCAAGGAAATCTGGCTATCAAAGTTCAAATAACGATGCCTCTTCGGTTTTCAAACAAGCAATCCTGTTGGGGATCTGGCTCTCGAGATTCGGAGAGCGGTGCATCTTCAATTTTTGAGAAAGCAATCCTATTGAGAGTCTGGCTCTTAAGATTCGGAGAGCGGTGCCTCTTCGATTTTTGAGAAAGTAATCCTGTTGGGAGTATGGCTCTCGAGATTCGGAGGGCGGTGCCTCTTCGATTTTTGAGCAAGTAATAATGATATTCCTTTACCCTTATTGGTCATAGCAATGTAGTGGGAGCTGCAAGTTTCACATGTTTTAACTTTGTCAGAGTGCTTTGAAAAAATGGTCTGTGGCATCTGGAAAGCTGATGGTGCGTGTGAAGATTGCAGACAAGCTTTATCCAAGGAAATCTGGCTCTTGAAGTTCAGAGAGCGGTGCTTCTTCGGTTTTCGAACAAGCAATCCTGTCAGGGATCTGGCTCTTGAGATTCAAAGAACGGTGCCTCTTCGATTTTTGAGAAAGCAATCCTGTTGGGAGTCTGACTCTTGAGATTCGGAAAGCCGTGTCCCTTTGATTTTTTAGAAAGTAATCATGTTGGGAGTCTGGCTCTCGAGATTCAGAGAGTGGTTCCTCTTCGATTTTTAAGCAAGCAATCTTGTTGAGAGTGTTTTCTCGAATGTGAGTAAAGGTTGGGCATTTTTGCCAGTTTGCCTTGCCACGGAGCACAGAGGTTGACACACATTGGGACTTTCTAGTTATCAAGCAGTGGTGCTGTTCCTTTACCCTTGTAAGTAATAGTAGGGTAGCTGGACCTTCAAAATTTATGTGTCTAAACTTTGTCAGAGATCTTTGGCAAAGTTATTTGTGGTACCCGAGAAGCTGATGTTGCATATGGAAACTGGTGCCTCTTCGAAATCCGGAAAGTGGTGCTTCTTCGGAATCCGGAGATTGGCACCTCTTCGATTTTTTAACCAACGGCCCTATTGCCCTTTCTTTTATAAGGGCACCAATTGTGTGCAAGGAGTACATTCAGAGAGTTATTGCTTGTAGGAATTTTCCTTTTACTTCAGAGATTTATTGCACCTCATTTCTCCTTCATCATTTCTGAGAATGTTTGGCCCATCCGACCGTCGTTTTGACTTGAACTTTGGTGAAGAGGCAACCATGCCTTCTCAAGACAACATATGACGCCCATCATTCTTATCCCCTACTGGTTCTCTTACCGTTGTGGACTCTGTGATGAAGAATAATATGACCGCTGTGGTGGTAGCCAGGAACCTTCTCACTCCCAAAGATAACAAACTACTTTCCAAACGGTCTAATGAGTTGGCTGTTAAGGATTCTCCGGCTCTCGGTGTTCAGTGTGCAGGTTCTGTGTCTAATATGGCCCAACGTCTATTTGCTCGAACCCGCCAAGTTGAATCATTGGCGGCTAAAGTGATAAGTCTCAAACAGGATATCAGAGGGCTCAAACATGAGAATAAACAGTTGCACAGGCTTGCACATGACTATGCTACAAACATGAAGAGGAAGCTTGACCAGCTGCAGGAATCTGATGGTCAGATTTTGCTTGATCATTAGAGGTTTGTGGGTTTGTTCCAAAGGCATTTATTGCCTTCGTCTTCTAGGGCTGTACCGCGTAAGGAAGCTCCAAATGATCAACCTTCGGTGCCTCCTCCTTCTGGGGTTCTGCCCAGTACTGAGGCTCCGAATGATCACCCTTCGGTGCCTACTCTTTCTGGGGCTCTGCCGACTGCTGAGACTTCTCATGAGCAACCTTTGTGAAGGCTCCCTCTTGTTTGTTTATTTTGATTCATGTATATGTACATATTTGTAACTTATCAGAGATATCAATAAACAAGCTTTGCTTCATTTCAACGTATTGTGTTAAATACACCAAGGCCTTCTTCACTAAGTTCTTTGAATTTTTTCTTTTGTTGAAGCTTGTATGTTGAAGCTTTGAGAGTGAAGCATGTATGTTGAGGTTTTGTGAGTGAAGCATATAGGTTGAGGTAGTGCTCCCTTAATTTCCCGAGTGAGGAAAACTTCTCGTTTGGAAACTTGAAAAATCCAAGTCACTGAGTGGTCGTGAGACTTCCGAGTATCAAAGTGCAGTAGCATATGGTAGGAGTCCCCCCAAGTCTCCGATCGAGGGAGTTGACGAATAAGGCACTTCCTTTCTAAGTGATAGCCCAAAACTCCTTCTTCATATATATTTGTTATGAAAGTTGTTAGGCCTAAAGAATATGAGGCCTAGGCAATTTTTTTATTTTTTTCAAAAAAAAATTTTTCGATTTTTTTTTTTCATTTTTTCATTTTCGAATTTTTGAATTTTTGAATTTCCGAAAAAAAAAAAAATATATATATATATATATATATATATATATATATTTTTTTAAAGCTTTGTAGGTGAAGCTTTGAGGTTGAAGCTTTGTTGGGCACCATGAATTGATTTTGCTTCACACTATCTTGATCAAGATAGTGTGAAGCTTTTGTAGGTGAAGCTTTTGTGTTGAAGCTTTGTGGGTGAAGCTTTTGTGGGTGAAGCTTTTGTGGGTCAAGCTTTTGTGGGTCAAGTTTTTATGGGTCAAGCTTTTGTGGGTGAAGCTTTTGTGGGTGAAGCTTTTGAGAGTGAAGCTTTTGTAGGTGAAGCTTTTGTGGGTGAAGCTTTTGTAGGTGAAGCTTTTGTGGGTCAAGCTTTTATGGGTCAAGTTTTTGTGGGTGAAGCTTTTGTGTTGAAGCTTTTGTGGGTGAAGTTTTTGTGTTGAAGCTTTGTGGGTGAAGCTTTTGTGTTGAAGCTTTTGTAGGTGAAGCTTTGGAGTTGAAGCTTTGTAGGTGAAGCTTTGGAGTTGAAGCTTTGTAGGTGAAGCTTTGATGTTGAAGTTTTGTTGGGCATCATGAATTGATTTTGCTTCACACTATCTTGAGCAAGATAGTGTGAAGCTTTGGTAGGTGAAGCTTTTGTGTTAAAGCTTTGTAGGTGAAGCTTTTGTGGGTGAAGCTTGTGTGGGTCAAGCTTTGGAGTTGAAGCTTTTGTTGGGTACCATGAATTGATTTTGCTTCACACTATCTTGATCAAGATAATGTGAAGCTTTTGAGAATTTATAGTTGTCCTCCATTGATGAAGCTTTTGTTGGTGAAGCTTTGGACCTCGTATTTAGGGCCTCATATTTAGACCTCGTATAAATACTCGGGGGACTTAAATGTAATTATGTAATTATTTAGTTGTCCTAAACCCTAAACCCTAACTGTTTATACCATATTTAGGGCATCGTATTTAGACCTCGTATAAATACTCGGGAGACTTAAATGTAATTATGTAATAAAGGAAGGGGTGAATATGTAATAAGTGAGGAGTCCTTATTCTATAAAAGGACCCCTCACCCTCACAATTGGGAGAGGCTCATTCTCACCCTCAGAGGCTAATTCCTAGGCCTCTCACCCCCTCTCAAAGCTCTCACATTACAGAGCTCATCCTCTCTCTCACTCAGATAAATACATATTCAGTGTGGACGTAGCCCAAACCTTGGGGTGAACCACGATACATCTTGTGCTATTTACATTACTTGTAGATTCACGGTCGGATTTACATTGTTCCAAGACTTCTGGTTTTGTGCATCAACATTTGGCGTCGTCTGTGGGAAACGACACGAAAAGCTATGTCGGTTCTCTCTTAATTTTTCACCTCCACTGTGAATCTGCAAAATCACAAAAACCCAGAAAAACAGCTTCGCCATAGTTCGTCTTGAAAACCCAGAAAAAAAAAAAAAAAAAACCTACTATGTGTCTGCGTTCTTTTATTTTGGGGGTAATCTACTTTGTATATTTCAATCACACAAAAAAACAAGAAAAACAGCTTCGCCATAGTTCGTCTTGTTCATCGCATTATATGCTTCCTGGAAAGAGAGAAGTAGTGGGTGGAGAGGTTGTAGTAAAGGAAGCCATGGAATCTCTGATTGCATCTCTTTGCAGCTGAAACAACAAGAAAATCCCTCATCCTCATATACTCCACTCACATCCCTCTCTGGCACGAGCCGCATTCTGGGTTTGCTTCTATTGCTCTTCTGGAGACGTCTTTGTTGAAGAACACCAACAAACCCAGGTGAATTCCACAGGGAATATCTGACCTTGACAGACACATCCCGGAAAGGATTTTTCCGTCGATTCCTCCACCGCCAGTCGGCATCGAAGCTCCTGGAATTCCTGACCGTTCTCGGAAATCCTGACCGTTCCAGTTGGGAAGAAGCTCCAGGAAAAGCTGAGGGGCATCAACGTTAGCGGTGATCAGCTTCGTCTCGACGGTATCAACCCTCTTGGTGACTATAACTCTTGTTGGGCATAAGTGTTCCCCTAGTTGAGTTGTTAAGCTTGAGGGTTTTTTATTATTTGTGAATGCTAGGAGTTCACATGTACAAGTTGTACCACTCGTCTTCTAGTAGGTGGAATGAATGGTGAGTTGCTTTCATCACTTGGTTGGTGGTACGAAGGTGAGTTCCTTCATCACATTTCATCACCTGGTTGGTGGCATGAATATCAAGTTGCCAAATGATATTAGAGTACGGGTTATACATTTCATCATCTGGTTTGTGGCATGAAGGAGAGTACGGGTTATACATTTCATCACCTAGTTGGTGGTATGAAGATGAGTTCCTTCTTCACCTGGTTGGTGGCATGAGTGGCAAGTTGCCAAATGATATTAGAGTACGGGTTGTACATTTCATCACTTGGTTGGTGGCATGAAGATGAGTTCATTTTTCACCTGGTTGAGGGCATGAGTGGTAAGTTGCCAAATGATATTAGAGTACGGGTTGTACATTTCATCACCTGGTTGGTAGCACGAAGGAGAGTACGGGTTGTACATTTCATTACCTGGTTGGTGGCATGAATGGCAAGTTGCCAAATGATACTAGAGTACGGGTTATACATTTCATCACCTGGTTGGTGGCATGAAGGAGAGTACGGGTTGTACATTTCATCACCTGGTTGGTGGCATGAAGATGAGTTCCTTCTTCACCTGGTTGATGGCATAAGTGGCAAGTTGCCAAATGATATTAGAGTACGGGTTGTACATTTCATCACCTGGTTTGTGGCATGAAGGAGAGTACAGATTGTACATTTCATCATATGGTTGGTGGCATGAAGATGAGTTCCTTCTTTACATTTCACCACCTGGTTGGTAAAAATAAGGGCAAGGTGTCGAGGCACATTGTAGCAAGTGGGTGTCTTTACACTCCTCCCTTTCATCTGCCTCTCATTCTCTGGAGTCCTCAACCCACCACCGCTCATGGTGCTCATTGACGACCACTATCTCCAGTCCTCTCACTTCATCTTCTTCCACTCCCACATCTCTCTCGGCTTTGATCTCGACTTCAAGCTTGCCGAAGACCCCAAACTTTTGAAACATGCACCCTTCATTCTCTCCTCTGCAACCCACAGCAATCCAACCATGGTAACCAAGCAACACTGGTAACGACAAAAGAGAAATTTCTCATTTTCCCATTCTTAACCAGCAACCATGTCCGCTGAAATCGAGCCGAAGACGAATAATCGAAGTCCAAACCGCCTCTGCTCCTACAGCCTAGCACCATCTTCAAGCCCAGCAAAACGTAGCATCAATCCCGCGCCCACCACCGCTGCCGAGTCTTTTATATCGTTTGATTTGAAGGTTAGACAATTAGAGTTTAGGGTTTGCTAGACTTTGCCATAGAAGGAGGCACAAAGCCATAGAGGATGGTCGTTGGTGGATGGAGTCAACGATGAAGATGAAAGAATGGAGGGTGGGTACGAGTTGCAGAGGAGAGAATGGTGGGTGGGGTTGCAGATAAGAGAATGGAGAAAAGGGGTGGATGGGGAAGAATGGGTAGGTCACCCATTTAAAAAAAAGGGTAAATTACATAAAGCTACCTCAACTATTGGGTCAGTCACAGTTTATACCTCATCTAAAAAAAAATTCAATGTCATACCTCATCTATGAATTTGTTACAATTTCATACATTTTGTCAATTTGTCTGTCGATTCTTCCATTAAATAATGACATGGCTTGAGACAGGGCCCACTATCTATTAAAAAATTATTAAAATATTAAAAATTAATATTTTATTTTAAAACTAAAATAAACAATGTAGAACTTCATCTTCATCACCGACATTCCTCACCGCCGAATCCCAGATCAACAACCAAAACCATTTTCCAACTTGCCCAATACATTCAGAACTTCAAAATCATCGCGACTTAGTGCCGCCAAGTTGTTCTTCAACGGAGATCTGACCCAAAAAGCTCTCAACCCACCTAAAAGCCCTACATTTTGGGTCCGTTTGGATCTCGAGACGGAAATTGGGGAAGACGGGGCGGATCTGGTCGGGTTCGAGCGAGGGAGAGATTTGAGGTTATAAGAAAAGTCGTTGCGGTAGAGGACGAGATTTATGTATGCTCTGTAAAACGAACCCTTGGAGTGGGAATAGAGCAATGAGATGGGTTACCAGAATGTCACATCCCGGCCTGGGTCCATTACATCCCGGGCCCGTTCCACCACCGTAGCACGATATTGTCCACTTTGGGCTTACCATTCCCTCAATGGTTTTGTTTTTGGGAACTCACGAGCAACTTCCCAGTGGGTCACCCATCTTGAGAGTGTTCTGGCCTCCTTCTCGCTTAACTTTAGAGTTCCTACGGAACTCGAAGCCAGTGAGCTCCCAAAAGGCCTTGTGCTAAGTAGGGATGGGAATATACATATAAGGCTTACATGATCCACTCCCCTTGGCGATGTGGGATGTAACAATCCACCCCCCTTGGGGGCCTGACGTCCTCATCGGTACATTTCCGACCAAGGATTGGCTCTAATAGCAATTTTTCACATCCCGACCCTGGGTCCACCACATCCCAGGCCCATTCCACCACCGTAGCACGATATTGTCCGCTTTAGGCTTACCATTCCCTCATGGTTTTGTTTCTGGGAACTCACACGAGAACTTCCCAGTGGGTCACCCATCTTGAGATTACTCTCGCGCAAACTTGCTTAACTTTGGAGTTCTAACGGAACCCGAAGCCAGTGAGTTCCCAAAAGGCCTCGTCCTAGGTAGGGATGAGAATATACATATAAGGATCACTTCCCTGGGCGATGTGGGATCTTACAATCCACCCCCCTTAAGGGCCCGATGTCCTCGTCGGCACACTTCCGGCCAAGGATTGGCTCTAATACCATTTGTCACATCTCGGCCCGAGTCCACCACATCGCGGGCTCGTTACACCACCGTAGCACGATATTGTCCACTTTGAGCTTACCATTCCCTCACGGTTTTGTTTTTGGGAACTCACGAGCAATTTCGAAGTGGGTCTCCTATCCTGAGAGTGTTCTGGCCTCATTCTCGCTTAATTTCGGAGTTCCTACGGAACCTGAAGCCAGTGAGCTCCCAAAAAGCCTTATGCTAGGTAAGGATGGGAATATACATATAAGGCTTACAGGATCCACTCCCCTGGGCGATGTGGGATGTAACAATCCATCCCCCCTAGGGGCTCGACGTCCTCGTCGGCACACTTTCGGCCATGGATTGGCTCTGATACCATTTGTCACATCCCTGCCTGGGTCCACCACATCCCGGGCCCGTTCCACCACCGTAGCACGATATTGTCTGCTTTAGGCTTACCATTCCCTCACGGTTTTATTTTTAAGAACTCACAAGCAACTCCTGAGAGTGTTTTGGCCTCCTTCTCGCTTAACTTCGAAGTTCCTACAAACCCCGAAGCCAGTGAGCTCCCAAAAGGCCTTGTGCCAGGTAGGGATGGGAATACACATATAAGGTTTACAAGATCCACTCCCCTGGGCAATGTGGGATGTATTGGCATGGTCAGGGCCCAAAGCGGACAATATCGTGCTACGGTGGTGGAGCGGGCTCCGGAAGTGATATGTCCCGGGTCGGAATGTGACAAATTAGTATCAAAGCCAATCCCTAGCCGGAAGTGTGCCGACGAGGACGTCGGGCCCCTAAGGGGGTGGATTGTTACATCCCACATCGCCCAGGGGAGTGGATCTTGTAAGCCTTATATGTATATTCTCATCCCTACTTAACATGAGGCCTTTTGGGAGCTCACTGGTTTCGGGTTCCGTAAGAACTCCGAAGTTAAGCGAGAAGGAGGCCACAACACTTCTAGGATGGGTGACCCACTAGGAAGTTGCTCGTGAGTTCCTAGAAACAAAACCATGATGGCATGGTCAGGGCCTAAAGCGGACAATACCGTGCTACGGTGGTGGAGCGGGCTCAGGAAGTGATCCGTCCTGGGCGGGGATGTGACAAATATGGTCTCAGAGCCAATCCTTGGCCGAAAGTGTGTCGACGAGGACGTCGGGCCCCTAAGGGGGATGGATTGTTACATCTCACATTGCCCAAGTGAGTGGATCATGTAAGCCTTATATGTATATTCTCATCCCTACCTAGCACGAGGCCTTTTGGGAGCTCACTGGTTTCAAGTTCCGTAGGAACTCCGAAGTTAAGCGAGAAAGAAGCTAGAGCACTCTCAGGATAGGTGACCCACTAAGAAGTTGCTTATGAGTTTCCAAAAAACAAAACCATAAGGGAATGGTAAGCCTAAAGCAGACAATATCATGCTACGGTGGTGGACCGGACTTGGGAAGTGATCCGCCCCGGGTCGGGATGTGATAGGAGAGCTGGTTATCTGTGAGACATAGGTGGTTTAGTTGTTTGAGGTTAAGAATTTAAGGTGGAATTTTGCCGCATAGTCGGTTGGATGAGGGGTCTAGCACGGCGAGATTGGAGAGGGAGAAAAGGAAGGGAGAGCGGAAGACGCCATGACGGTGATCGTGTAGGTGACCGGGTGCGAGGAAAACGAGGAAGCATTTCAGAGGGTTTCTGGGGCCAAGGTTTTGGCAGATTTGCTAGATCTCTCGACCGAGTCGAGCTTGATGAGCAAGGAGAATTCGGTAGGTGCACTGCTTGATTTGTCCAAGTACGGTGGAGAGAGGGCGTTGAGGGAGGTGAGGAATGAAGGGATGGGAGTGGTGGATGGGATTGCTGATGTGGCGAAGAATGGTAACAAGGAAGAAAGGGTGGGTGGGATCTGGGTTTGGGGTGTTTCTGGCTTTGGGTTGGGGGAAAACGGGAGCGAGGAAGAAGGGTGAGGGGGATAAGGGGTGGGTTCCCCATGCAAAAAAAAATTAAATGATTTTTTTTTATTTTTTAATATAGAGTAGGCCCCGTCTCAAGCCACATCACTATTTAACGAACGAATTGACAGGCAAACTGACGAAAAGTATGAAATTGTAACAAATTCGTAGATGAGGTATGACATTGAAATTTTTTAAAGATGGGGTATGAAACTGTGACTGGCCCAATAGTTGAGGTGGTTTTGTGTAATTTACAATAAAAAAATTATTTTTCAATATTTAATTAATTTTTAATAGGGAGTGGGTCCCGCCTAAAGCCACGTCAGCACTTAACAGAAAGTTTGACAGACAAACTGACGGAATATATGACATTGCAACAAATTCGAAGATAGCGTATGACATTGAAATGTTTTAAATATGGGGTATGAAACTGTGATTGACCCAATAGTTGAGGTAGTTTTGTATAATTTACCCATTATTATTTGTCATAATAATAATCTGATTTTTTAGAGTTGCTAAACCCACCCTATTGTCTTATTTCCCCACCCACGTTATATTTACACCCATTATAAAAAGTTAAAAAATTAAAATGTTATTTTTCCACCCACTATTATTCCTAAAATAACCCTATATATAATTAGAGATAAATTTCTCTTAAAAAAAGAATATGACCAAACCGGAAAAAAACCGGAAAAAAAAAAGAAAAAAAACCATGTTTCCTTTCCAAATTCCAATTTGAATGTCCTTTTTGAGATGCATAGCAATTCGCATTGTCATTGACGTATAGTATTGTCTAGCTACTCAACATCAATTAATTTATCTGTCTGCTATTTTCAACTTTAACCATGTGGATGTTGTATGTTTCTAATAGATTTTGACATGGATGTTGTCAATGAAAGAACAGCTGCATTGAAGCCTGCTAACCTACATGTCGCTGCTCAAATACAGCAGCAGCAGAACCACCCCGCCGAGAAACGACGAACTGTCAGCAAAAAGGAATAGTAGCAACAGAGAGACGAATTGCGGTCGTCGCTGCAATATGGACAAATTTGTAATTTAAAAATTCGTAACAAGATGGGTAGGAACATAAGATATTAGGGTAAGAATAACATTTTTTTTTGTTTTTTTCCTTTCCCTCTTTTCATTTTCCCGGGAAGTTACTATTTACCACCTAAATGTGCTCCCCGACCCACAAGACAAACAAACAAACGGCCGTTACAAAAAACAGTTACCGGTCGTCGGTATCTCGGATTTTTTCAAAACACTAAAAACCGGCAAGCACTTCTCCCGTTATAGTCGTTCTGGTCAAACTTTTATAAAAAGCCAACGGTTATAATTTCGTCCCCTCTCTCTCTCTCCTCGTTCTTCAGTCTTTCACTCTCTCTCTCTCTTATCGACGACAAAATAATCGGACCCAGAAAAATTCGGGAGAGAAGATCGCGGGAGCTTAGACTCATTCTGGGAAAATGCAAAATATCGGCTGAATTACTCGGCAATTAATCGCCACCCCTGAAATGGTCATGCAATTTAAGCTCTCATCCTTTGCCCATTTCATTTGATTCTTTCCCTTAAGGTAAGAATCCACTCTCTCCTCAAATTGCGATTCTTTGCCCCCATTCTTTTTTGTGAGAGTTTATTCGATTATCCGCGCATTGATCATCTGATTAACTTTTCGATTTGGAGAGAAGAATTCCCAATTGTGTGTCCTAATTTCTGAAGAGCCCAACTTTCACATCGTGATTGGATTTTGAATCGACTGAATATCTGTGGGAGCTTTCAAGAACAAGTTGGAGTTTTACATTTTTTGTTAATTTTTAATTTGATTTAGCGATCTGGGTTTGATTAATCAGAGGGTTTCTCTTGAATCCCGGGGCTTTTGAATTTTGGATTTGCAAAGTTCAATTCTTTCTGGGGATTTTGGATTTTTTTCCCTTTTGGTTTGGTTTGGTTCTGTTTGTACAGAATTTGGTTTTTTGGGTCTTGTTTTCGAATTAATTTAGCATTTGGGTTTTTGATCAATGTGATCAAAGGGCTTTGGGTTTGAAGCGCCTTGAATTTGAATATCGGTAGGCAAATATAAAAATAAAAAGAAAGGAGGGTCCTGGTTTTTTATTTTCGATTTGGGGGGGTTTGAATTTGAAGGAAGAACAAAAAAGTTTGAATCTTTGAAAAATGTCTCTTGCTGATGTTGCCCTGAGCCCGGGACATTCTGCTGCTGCTGGGTTTTTCGAAAGCCAGCTGGGGCATTGCTCTAGTGAATCAATCATGTTGTATCTCAGGGTTGCTGGCTCCGTGATCCCTATGCGCGTTTTGGAGTCCGATTCCATTGCTTCGGTGAAGCTAAGGATCCAAACGTGCAAAGGTTTCGTGGTGAAGAAGCAGAAGCTTGTTTTCGAAGGCAGGGAATTGGCCCGGAACGATTCTCTCATTAAGAACTATGGCATCACTGGTGAGAATGTGTTGCATTTGGTTCTTAGGCTTTCTGATCTTTTGCATATCACTGTTAGCACCATTGGTGGGAAGGAATTTGATTTCCATGTTGATAGACATCGAAATGTCGGGTACCTCAAGCAACGGGTTTTAAAGAAGGGGAAGGCTTATGATCCCGAGGATCAGGAACTTTTCTGCAATGGTGAAAAGCTTGATGACCAGAGGCTCATTGATGATATTTGTAAGAACAATGATGATGTCATTCACTTGGTGGTTCAGAAATCTGCCAAGGTTAGGGCTAAGCATTATGATAAAGATTTGGAGCTTTCAGTTGTGGCACCGCTTTCTGATGAATGCAGAGAAGAGGTCAATGGAGTGGTCAACCACCGATCCGAGAGGGTTCCAGTTGTAACATGGCAGTTACCTTATCGCAATCCGGATTTCTTGTTGGAACCAATTGTTGTGAATCCCAAGGTTAAGCTTCCCTCTTATGCCTGGGACATGCTGAATTCCACATTTAATGGTTTGAGGAAGGGCAACCAACCTATTAGGTCATCTGAAGGCACTGGAGGAACTTATTTCATGCAAGATTCCTTCCAGGAGTTTGTTTCTGTTTTCAAGCCCGTGGATGAGGAGCCTAATGCAGTGAACAATCCCCATGGCTTGCCCGCATCCCCGGATGGTGAGGGTTTGAAAAGGGGAACAAGGGTAGGAGAAGGATCCGTGAGGGAAGTGGCAGCATACTTGTTGGATCATCCCAAGAGCGGGCCTCGCAATTTATCAAACGAGACTATTGGCTTTGCTGGGGTGCCTCCGACCATTTTGGTTAGGTGCTTGCATAAAGCATTTAATCATCCGCAAGGGTATGATTGCTCATCAAAGAATGTTAAGATGGGGTCATTGCAAGTTTTCATGAAGAATGATGGAAGTTGTGAGGACATGGGTCCTAGTCGTTTCCCGGCAGAGGAGGTGCACAAGATTAGCGTTTTTGATATAAGAATGGCAAATGCAGACAGGCATGCTGGGAATATTTTGTTTAGAAAAGGGGAAGATGGTAAGATAAAGCTCATTCCTATTGACCATGGGTACTGCCTTCCAGAGAATGTAAGTGCGTGTTCTTTCGTTCCTATCTTAGTGATATTTTTAAATGTTCGCATCATTGTTTTGCCTTCTCTTTCCTTCCATAATTTTGTGCAAATCATGAAACTCTAACAGTAGAATTTTCAATACGACATATAGTTTCACTCAATCTCCATGTGTGGATGCAATGTAATTTAGGTGTGCCAAAAGTAGGGTTCATGTTGGACAAACAGGTTGAAAATTCGACTACAACAATAGCTAATGTTTAGGTTGGGAAAGATTGTCTAATGCATAAATGAGTTTTTCAACTTAAGATGTTTTTTATTTGTTTTCCGCAGTCTCATATCTAAATAGTTGTAGTAATGGTCATGTGAACGTTGTCGTTATTTGGTGTTTTTTCTTTACCTGCCAGAATGATTTCCATACACGTTTTTTTCAACAAGATTTCTAGTATATATGATTGGTTATATTCTTTAACTCATAAGCTCAGTTCGCTGTCTCTGCAGTTTGAAGATTGCACTTTCGATTGGCTTTATTGGCCACAAGCTCGCCAGGCTTATTCTCCTGACACCATTGAGTACATAAATTCTATGGATGCTGAACAAGATATTGCACTTTTGAAATTTTACGGGTGGGACATTCCAGTTGAGTGTGCCCGCACGCTCCGTATCTCCACCATGCTTCTGAAGAAAGGGGTACAGAGAGGTCTCACCCCTTTTGCCATTGGGAGCCTCATGTGCAGAGAAAATATAAACAAGGAGTCAGTGATTGAGGAGATAGTGCGTGAAGCTCAGGATTCCTTGCTCCCGGGCATGAGTGAAGCTGCATTTCTTGAAGCCGTCTCCGAGGTCATGGATTCCCAGCTCGACAAGCTTACAAAGTAAATTCCTATATGATAGGTACATATATGTATGTATTGAATGAATGACCAGTCCATTTTCGGATGGACTGCAAGCTTGTATGAAGTGTTGATGGCTTATGTAGTTTCATACAATAAGCCTGAAACTTTCGCTTTCATTTCTGTCAACTGATGGAGATAATACAAAGACTTCTGTCAACTGTTTTTTAAGATGGTCATGAATAAGATCATTTCCTATTTATGGTTTACAGGAAGCGTTTCGCAAGTAGGGAGCTCAAGAATTCCTGCATTGAATTTATTTCCTGGCCTGATACTACTTTACGAAAATAGTTTAGGGTCTGCTGTTTACATTCATATGTAGCTTAAGGATTTGAAGATCGGAACTGCACGTCTATTGACATGTCGATAGTTGCTAATTTTCTCATCGATGCGTGATTTAGATAGACTGTTTAATGGAGGTTTTTTTTTTAAAAAAAAAAAACCAGAGACTGCAGTTTGATCAGAAAATAGGAAGTTAGAAACTTCTCTTCTAATTTCCATTATTTTCTGTACTGGCATTGTTCCTCTAAAGAAGGGAGGCCAGAAGACATGGCATCTTCTCGCCTATGATTACCATCTCTACATGCTCAAACTAACCAGAGAAATTTCGGTAGGGTTGCCCAATTCCTGGTGGGGTTAAAGGATTCAAGCTAAACCCCTAAAATACAAGTGGTTCCTAAGCAGTCAGGCAATACACGTGGTCCGGTTTCCACTGCGCAAGTTTTTCTCCATACTCTAAACTCAACATTGCTGCAATGCTAACCTTCAATGATGCCAAAACCCATGTGAGTTTTTCGTCAGTTTGATAATTGAAACCAACTCTTTGGCCCTGTACGAGCACCAGTACAAAGCCAGGGAAAAGTGCTTTTGAATAAAGTGATTTTGAATTGTTTCATCTACTTTTTTTACCCCAGAAGTAAATTACAACAAAAATTTTCTACAGAGCTACAAATAATTCTAATAAAATCAAGAATATTATGTTGAAACAGGAGCTGCAGCATCGAATTTGATTTGACTTCAACTTGCATATCATGATTGCTATGAACTCAATTCCTAAGCATTTTCAATCTTTTAAATTTAATTACCGAGATTAGCATATCAACTTAAAGGGAACATGATCTCCTAATATGGTGCTTAGGTGGACCCCATTGCAAGAAATTATCAACTTATCAAAACTAAGATCCTAATAAATAATCACCCGTCCACCGAATTTTATCCAAAATTTTTAAATAAAAAACCACATAAGTTTGTGGTTCCCACTCAATTTATTCTCAATACGAACATCTTTGACTGAATTAAAAATCAACACCGTTGATATGAGGATAAACACTTTTTTTTTTTTTTAAACAAACGGTATTATCTACACTAAGGGGTGTGAGGGGATTGAGCTAAACATCACAATGAACTTGCAATAATGTAGTTCATATTCGTCTTTGGCGAGAATTGAATATAAACTCTCTCACTTACAAGTAAAGAGAAATAGCAGTAGACTGCAGTACTAAGTGGCAAAAAAAAACGCTCTTAACCACTTGGCAAAACACAAGACTTCAGATATAGGAATAAACACTAGTTAACCCTTGAGCTACAAGCTATAAGATATAGTTATTTAAGTTTGAACTACATGGATTAAAACAAAGGAAAATTAATTAAAAGGACTTGAAAACTTTGAGGTTTAATCAAAATGACAAAAAAGTGTTGTAAGTGAATAGTATTAGGAGTGACTTTTAGAGTAAAAATGTCATTTTTGTTAAAAGTAAACAGTATCAAGAATATTTCGTTAAAACTCTCTTAAAACAACCCAAATTATAAGAGGGCCAAATGGTCATATGCCAAACATAGCCTTGTGACAAAAAATCGTCTCCAACCGAGAGGGCCAAAAAGTTATAGGCCAAACATAATTTATTATTTTAATTGAATTAATATGATTACTTAAATTAAACTATCTCAATAATTTTTCGGATAAAATTTCGAGTGACACGTGTCGCTAAAGTAAGTAACTCTCTAGATTTCTTGTCGATATGTAATCTCAATAATTTTTCAGATAGGATTTCGAGTGTCACGTGTTGATATGTGAGTAACTCTCCAGAGTTAAATGAGTACATGAGACGCCATAGGATGATACGTTCGTGTGCCACAAACAAGTACTTACAACAGGATATTGTTGCACATATTTGGGCCAAAAGAAGCATGGAATATGCGTTTAAGTTTTATGTTGTCAAATTTTTTTTTTAATGTTGTTTAAGTTTCATGTTGGTTAAGTTTGAATAATTTCCCCAAGTAGTACTAGGGTGG
The DNA here is from genome assembly GCF_042453785.1 of Malus domestica. Taxonomy (NCBI): domain Eukaryota; kingdom Viridiplantae; phylum Streptophyta; class Magnoliopsida; order Rosales; family Rosaceae; genus Malus; species Malus domestica. Next base: position 20,190,638 of record NC_091674.1, on the reverse strand, counting down.
AGATTGTGTTCTTTAATGTTGTTTAAGTTTAATGTTATTTAATGTTGTTTAATATTGTTTAATATTGTTTAATGTTGTTTAATATTGTTTAATGGCTTATGTAGTTATAGGAAAAAAAATTAGAATTTTTTATTTTTTATTTTTTAAATCTTGTCCAAATAATAAAAAAATTCAAATCCAACGGTAACCTAGCGTCAGCTAGCCGTTGCTAGCTAGCGTCATGTTGACGCCTGGTGTCATGTTGATGTCTGGCGTCATGCTGACGCCAAGTAGCCGATGGATTTGAACCATTGGGCGGGTCCGAGGCTGGCTAGTTCGAGGCAGCCGATTGGCCTGATTGCAAAATTTTGGTCCGGTGGGACCCATGAGCCATTTGGCCTAGCCCTCGGTTGGAGACAATTTTCGTGTCATTTCGGGCTATTTTTAGCCCTATAATCCTATGGCCGGATCGGTTGGAGATGGGCTAAAAAGTCTCCATCTTGATTTGTCCCTATTTGTTTTTACTTCACTTTGATACTTTGGCTAATTTAACATGAATATAACTCAAAATTGGTTGTTGCTCAAGTTTGTCTGGCTTTTTGGTTAATTTTGTTTGTGTCAACTTGACAACGTCTTACTAACTTACCTTACATATCTGATAGTGTGACACTCTTACCGAAGATTCTCTTTTAGCTAAAAATTATTGGAGGCGTGAGCTGGGGAAACAAAAAAGAGATTTCTAACATTTTCTTAAAATGCGTGGAGTTACAATCTCTATTCATATTAAATTTGTAAAACCAACACTGCACCAAACAATATAATGCTTATTTGGATGTGTTTTTAAAATGATTGAAAGTACTCTTGGTCAAAATGTTTTTGGAATCAATCCTTAGTAAAAATGCAAGTAAATTATAGAAAAAGCACTTAAAGTGCTTTCTAGAAAGCACTTTAAGTGCTTTTGAAACTAAAAAACATTTTCTTTAAAAATGCTATCAGTCATTTTAAAAACACATTCAAATGAGCTCATAGAGAGTCCAAGTTCAAAGAAGGATAGTGCTATTAAGACATTCATTTTTACTTCTCACATATTATTTTATTTTTTATCATTGATTTTCTTTAATTCATTCGATCTGACGACCAAAAATTTAAAAAAATATATATAAGAAATAAAAATGAGTGTATGAATAGCGCTATTCTCACATAAATGTTTCTCCAATCCAACAATTTAACAACCTAAAATGTTTTTACGACAAAATTATGAATTTAAATTATCGATCAGGTTTAATTTGAAGACGTAAATTTAAAAAAAAATAAATACCCTCCAAAATTTATAAAACATAAAAGAAAAAGACAAAGTCTCTCTCCCTCTCTTTCTTTCACAATTTCAGACTTTTGTCCCAACTCTCAACAAAGACATGTTACCATCACTTTCATCTTTCCCACATTTTTCCTCACCCCCTCACTCTTTCTTACCACTACAATAATACAAACCCACATCCAAACACTCCCCTAAATTCTCCCTCTCTCTCTCTCTCTCTAAGATCCCACCGCTTCTCTTAATTCCCCAATTAAGCTCATTTAATCATCCATGAGCAAGCCTCAGCGGCCACAGCGGCCCAAACCGCCGCCGTCCGGCCGTACGAACCTCGCCTCCTGCATCGTCGCCACCATCTTCCTAATTTTCGTCGTCATCGTCATCCTCATCGTCTACTTCACCGTCTTCAAGCCCAAAGACCCCAAAATCTCTGTCTCCGCCGTCCAGCTCCCTTCCTTCTCCATCCAAAACTCCACCGTCAACTTCACTTTCTCCCAATACGTCTCCGTCCACAACCCCAACCGCGCCGCCTTCAGCCACTACGACAGCACTCTCCAGCTTATCTACTCCGGCAGCCAAGTCGGGTTCATGTTCATACCCGCCGGCAAGATCGAAGCGGGTCAGACCCAGTTCATGGCCGCCACCTTCGCCGCCCAGTCGTTCCCGGTCTCCGATCCCAATCGGGCTTCCGGGATGGTCCAGAACCCACTGGGCCCCACTTTCGGAGATGGGTTGAGCGGTTTGAGGGGCACCGGCGCCGGAACCGTCGGTTCCACGATGCAGATTGAGTCGCGGTTGGAGATGGGGGGTCGGATTCGGGTCATGCACTTTCTTACCCACCATGTGGAGGCAAAATCTACGTGTGAAGTGTACATTGCTGTGAGTGATGGATCTGTGTTGGCTTTTCACTGTTAGCTGTTGCTTTTCTTATATTTACTTGGTGAGTGAAATTGGAAAGAGTAGTTTTTTTTCTGTAGATTTTGCCAAAATTGGTAACTGGGGTGTCCAATTTGTTAACCCCAATCCACCAATGGAAGTGTAAAAAAAGTAGTAATTTTTTGACAATTAAGTTCGCTGGAGCTATGTGGTTGTGCATCAAGTTTTTTGTTTTAGTGGGGGAATTTGGGTGGTTCTCTTTTTGTGTTTTTTAACAAACGAAATCATTTACGCTGACGGTTGGGAGGTAGATTAAGCAACATAATTTACTAAAAATAATAATTAATCGGCGAGAATCTAATTTAAAATCTGTTATTTACAAGTGACCGTAGTACTAAGTATGTTTTTTTTCGTGTTTAGGTGATTGTAATTCATAAAGTTGAAGCCTTTAGCTAGAAGTCTTGTTGGCAGTGAGCCTTCAAAAGAGGGAAGGTGGGAACAGTTGAAGAGGTGGTTTTTTGCTTTTGGCCTTTTGTTTTCTGGAGTTTGATGAATGCTGAGGCTTAGAGATTAATTAGTGTTTAAGTAAAGGTTGATAGATATTACTATAATCCCAATTTTATGGTGCTGCAGTTGGTTAAGTAGAAAAATAATTGGCCAATTACTTGAGGGATTTATTAAAGGTGTGATTTAAGGTAATGGGTCCCAACTCCAAGGTTCCAATCATCAAGTTTAGGATCCTATCTGTGCCTGTGGACTGGAGCCTGCTCATGTCAGTAAATTATGTACAGAAGCGTAAAATGCGGATCCTTTGAGTTAATAAAATCATAGGGATAAGTGAAAAGTGCATGAGTTTACTAAGAAAAACTTACTTGGAACGGGTTATATGAGAGTATTTAGCTTACCACTATAAATTATAGGTATGTTCATGGCTGTTCTATTCACATATTTTTTTTTTACTTTTCACACCTTTTGTTAATTTTTATTTTTTGATTTTTTTTAAATTCATTCGATTCGACGGTCCAAAATAGAGAGGTGTGTAGGAAGTAGATAGGGGTGCGATGATAGCATACCCCCTATGTTCATTATACATTTAAACATTTAATATGAAAGTTAATTAAAGGTAAGTAAAATGACACATAGCAGATGATTAAAAGTTTGATAAGCATACAATATAGTTATAGTGATGAGCAAAAATGCTCTCAAATTATATCAGTATGCGTTTCAATCTTTCAAAATACAGTATATAATTAGGTTAAAAAGCTATTATAATAAAACTGTATGTGACTGTCGAAAAAAACTTACAACGAGATGAAAATGCGTGATGCTCAAAGCTAATCATACATTTTAATTTCTGCACATAGAAAAGTGTGTGATTAGTTTACTTTTTCTTTTTCTTTTTTTTTAATTTTAGAACAAAATGTGTGATTAATTTGATATACTGTTATGTTAACATCTTCTTGCAGGACACGAAAGTCCTTATAAGTGTGAACCATAGCTAGTGTGAGAGAATGGAAACATAAATTTAAGCCAACCAGTAAATGGTAGTTGAGTAAACATAGTCATGGGATATTCGGAATGGAAAATGCTTTAGCAAGTAACAATTCATGATTGATTTATTACCAATACAGAAAACAACTAAATTGGGAGTCGCGGAGGGTTCCAACAAGATTTTTTCTGAATTCTTTTTGTGAGAATTTCGAAAATCAGTGAATTGTGTTTGTGCATTGTACATATTGTATGTACTATTTGTATTTAGTTTTAAATAAAAATAATAATAATTTATATTCGCACAATATACCATAAGTGAACACGATTTACAGATTTTCGAAATACTTTCAAAATGATCGGGATTCGCGGCGGTTACAAAGAGAAAAACAAACAGAAAAATGGCAGTGGCTGAGTGGAGACCCAAACAGTGGACAGGACTCCAGCCATGGTCATGCCATTGGGATTCGATACTGCTTTTTGACTATTTCTACATTTGTTCACACACTGTCCCGGTTACGAAGGGTAAAAAGAAAGAAAGGCAACTATTAAATTATAGAAACTTTAACGAAAAGCACCGGTACTGTTTACTTTAACGAAAAATCACATTTTTATACTAAAAAGTCAATCCTGGTACTATTCACTTTACCCTTTATTTTATCCTTATCATTAAAACTCAAAGTTTTCAAGTCATTTTCATTAGTTTTCCTTTAAATTATTTGCCTTGTCACTCACATTTCACCTGTGTCCGGAAAAAACAGAGAAGCCATCAGCACGCCGGAAGGCATCAATCGGTCCATGAAGGGAGTAGCCATGGATTTCTATGGAGCATCATCTAGGAACAAGAAGGTTCAATCGAGTAACGAATTCATACGTGGTCCAAGAAAATTAAAAGCTCGCTTCTACAATTTCAAGGTTAGTTTGAAAATGTTCCTCTATAAAGTGTTTTTATTAATATCGCTTCAATCAATAGCAACAATTCTGTTTTGACATAATTTAATAATTCGTAGTTGAAAAAAAAATTAGGAGTTACATTTTTACAGAGTATTTTTGTGTTTACCAATTACGGGGGAATCAAAACAGCAACTGATGTCATATATGATAAAAAGAATGAAACTTTAACGAAAAACTCTCGGTATTGTTCACTTTAACGAAAAATCACACTTTTACATTAAAAGGTCAATCATAATACTATTTACTTTACCATTTATTTTATCCTTATCGTTAAAACTCAAAGTTTTCAAGTTCTTTTCTTTTCCTTAAAAAGAATTCAACTCTTCATTTTGGAGGAATTGGATCTTTTCGAGAGTGCAAACTTTCAAAGTTTAAGATAAACTAGCATACAAAATAATGTACTAGGTTGTAATCATCCTGATTTACATTCTGATCAAATAAATGAATAAACAACTTATATCGAATCAATATCATTCATACTCCGATCAACGAAAACTTTAGTAAACAGCTTCACACTATCAGAACCAAACAGCCTCCCAATTGCCCTTCTTCCTCATTTCTTTGCTTTTTTCTTTCCAAAATGATGGCTGATGTAAACAAGCTTGGAGGCTGCTTTACTACTCACACAAAGATACTGGTACACGGCAAAATAATAACACCGAAAACTATTTGTATTTGTGGACCTCGGAAAGCAATTGCAGGTCGTCTCTCCACCATTGATGAATTCCATGGGCTTCTTTCAGATCCCTTGAAGGGGTTAAATTAACTGTCAGGTTCGCCGAAGGAATGAGGTGCAATGGGGGCTCGGGCGCTGCTTTCTTTCCCATCACATGCATCAGTAGACCCCCTAGAGAATTCTGAGTTGCTAACCTCTCAATGGCCCCTGCTCCAATGTCCTCCATCTTCTTCCTGTGTTCGAAATACCCGATATATTCAGAGCAGATGTCATCAGATGGATTGACAAATAGACCAGGGAACCATGCAGCTAGAGCAGTGAATGGTTCATTTTCTGGTCGACTTCTGTGTTGATGATGTTGTTGTTGTTTAGCCTTCATAGCAAGAGTGAGTCCTGCAGTAATCACACTGCCTGCAATCCGAAGCCCATGCTTCACTCTCTTATCCTTAATCCTCTCTATTGGGGCCGACACAAATGGCGGATTGAAGAGAAAAGATTTGAGATAATTGCCAGAGCTAGCCATAGTTTTTCCAGCAAGCATTGCCATGGCTGACCCCAAGGAGTGGCCAGCTAACCAAACATTTGAAGGACCTGATGCAGCAACCATATTTCGGACAGCTTGCATAGCAATCTCGAAGCGAGATGTCCTGTGCAGTCCATTTCGGATCACCTCAACATCCAGCTCAAGATCTCGTGAGACTGAGTCATACTTCGTTATGGTGCCTCGGAAAGCAATTACATAACAAGGGCTTCCTTCCGATGGATGGTTACAAAGAGAGGGTGGAGGTTTAAACTCATATACGGCACCAAAGATGGAGAAACCAACATCATCCACAAGCTTACGGAGCAGCTTAAAATGGAAGAACTCCCACCAAGGAGGAGCAAGGGCCTGGGGCCCTTCTCGTTCCTCTTGGCGGTCCCGTTCAAGAACGTAGACACCCTGAACCAAACAGGCAGCAACAGATCTTTGATGCTGAGTATTCTGCCTGCATAGGATGGCACACAGTTTAAATCCCATATCATCTTTCAAGTTCAAAAAGAAGGAAAAGGTAGCCGCTGAGAGACAGTAGTGGAAGCAGTGGAATTCCAGATAGAAACAATTCCCAACTTGACCAACATTGACAAAGGATAGACAAGTACACAATCAACTTAAATTTCGTGAATGAACTTTGTACAAGTAACGTTTATCGTGCAAGTTAGAAAGAAACTTCGAGATATTACGTACCACATGGAAATGTGAATAACTGCTAGATTTGACACTAGTGCATCTAAGAGTCTAGTTGCAGAGCTCGTAAAGATATACTTAACGGAATATAAAAGAACAACAGATAAGTCTCAACCTGGTTTGCACAAGTCTGCATATGAACTGCATAGTCAATTATTCAAATTAGAAAAGACATAACGCAAGGGACACAATTCATATAACGACGCAATCGATTCATGCTGGAAGTGTTTTTCTAAACAAGTTCCCTCGAATTTGGCCAATAAAAACCTTGTGTCAAATTACAAGGAATACAAAACCCTTGAATCGATGACTGCATAATGTAACAAGCATATAACGCCACAGAACAAGGAAACAGCTCCACACCACCCATTCCTCATACGCCTTTTTTCTTAGTTTAACTTCCTCCATAACATTTTGGTAAAAAAAAAAAAAAAACCTTCATCTATCGAAAGAAATTGCGTGTGTGTTTGTTGGGGGGGAGGGGGTTTAAGGTCTCACCAGTCAATGGACGTTAGGAGCAATGGTCCTGAAAGGTCGAAACTTTCCCTCCCCGACGCCATTTACACCATACGCTACTCTCCCCGATAATCCTCCAAAGCACTTCTGCATTCCGCAATTCCACAAGGAAGTCAGCCAAAGAAATTGAGATGCAAAAACAGTATGAACCCATAATTTTGAGATCTGACCACAATCCATTAACCTTCATAATTTCGAGATTAATACTGATTAGGGACAATGAAAACCATCAACTAAGCCATAAACTCAAAAGATATATACACAAAAATCTGTCGCAATTTCTCAAAGAAACCCAGAAAATGCAAGACTGAAAAAAAAAGCAGAGAGGTAAACTTACGTTCAATCAAAATGTGCTAAAACTCAAATGGGCAGATAAATAATTGGAAAATGAGAAATTAAAAAAAGAAAAAAAGAAAAAAAAGTAGGTTGAAGAAATGAGAGAGGCTGATCCGACCAGGTGACCTGTGTTGCTAAATAGGGTGAGGGGTTGGTGAATTCGAACGTTAAAGCGTCTGCGTCTCTTGCTTATCGGAATTTGAGATCCCAACTACTTTGGGTCGGTTTTGGATCCTCAAACTGTTAAAAACGACCCGCTTTGGAAGTCTTGATCCCCTCTCTACTTTCTACCTTCTAACCATGTTTTATGGGATTCTAGGCTATTGGGCCTACCCGTTATGTTCTCAACGGTGTGTCGTTCGCTCCCCCTCCCCCAACGGCCAACGAAGACTTTTCGCATTTTTCATGGAATGAGAATCCTCTCCGATCCTCTTTGTGACAATTCTGAATATCCTCAAATCACATCCGTTTATTATATATCGTGTGGTTAGAAATTATGGAGCAAAAAATAATCATAAGGCGACGTGTGGATTTTTGGGTGAAAAGGACAAAATTACCCTTGAGACACATCAGATTTCCTACGCGCGAACAGTGGACAATCATCCCTCAATCAAGTCAAAAGTACCCAAAAAAGGTAACAAATTCAAAATTATTTCATTCATCCTCATCTTATATTCCCTACAAGGTAATTATTCCATAACCTTCAAAACATTCCATATAAATTGAGTTAATTGGCCAATTAATGGATTAATTACCTAATTAATCCATTAATTGCCAAATAAATCACCCATTACACTCAAAAATTACCCAAAAGGCCAGCCACTCTCTCCCAAGAGGGCCGGCCATGCTCTATATATTGAACTTCATTTTCTCTAAAAACCTAGGTCCACACTCTTGCAAAACTCCAAAAATTTTCTAAATACTTTTCTCTCTAAATTCTAACTTCGGTATCGGAAGTTCTTCAACCAAATTAATTTTGCAATGTATGTATAATTATGTATTTTTTTAAATATAGTTGAACATTTATTTATATGTTATATACTAAATTAATTATAAAAAAAATTAAAAAAAAAAAAAAAACCGCCTAGTCTCTAGGCCCTGCTTATGGCCCAACTCTGCCTTATAACTTAGCTTGCTTGTGAAAGCATTTTGTCGATGAATATCCCCTAAAAAGCCCAACATGCAATCTTATGATTTTTGGCACCTAAAAGCATGGATTAATTTGTAACTCACAAGCATGCTCCAAGCGGAAACAAGTTGAAAAAAATGGCACATCAGAAGCAGATCATATATTACTATAGAAATGTTGCAGTTCAAAAACAAGTAGAGCGACATCAGGTGAAAGATTGCATCACCTCTCGCCAATTCGTTACTACATGAACAAAAATAAACAGGAAACTCCTTCCCGCCATTACAACTGAATCGTAAATTACTGATGTGCTGCACATCTACTTCGCCCAAGCAACTGAATCAATTTCTGCTTGCGCACTCCTGTATAGCTCCAGCCTCCTTGCGAGGGCAGCACGCCTCTCCATTACTGCGGGGTCCTCATTCAGTAATGACGACAACTGCTTTGTCTGTGCAGAAAAATTCAGAGTCAATCTACAGTCTAACAGTTGCTCTCTACGAGAATGATCAATTTTCACCACACAATAAGAAATGATGGGTTGGAGAAGTTGTACTTACCTCCAGTTTTCCCAATTCGATGAAGAATTGGTCAAGTAAGACTCGTTTTGCCTCTCGGACTTGACAATAGACCACAGACTTAGGAATTGAGTTACGCAAACTTACACATACCATATTGACATAAGCCAAAACCGTGGTCCCTGTTTTATTAAGAGAAAAGAATGTACCAAGAGAATAAGGTGTCTAGATATTGGTTCAATAGAAGAGAAAGCAAAGTTTAACCTACATAGAATACATGCAAGGCTAATTTTTCATTCACGAGACTCACCAATCCGCCTGAGGTATGAATCGTTGTATCTGTCAAAAATTGAATGTGATGGGTTTCCACCCTTCTCAACATCTTGGGGAAGATTACGGAAGAAATCAGCCGTCAGGTAACTACATTCCATATCAACTAGCTGTAGTGTTGCCTTCTTGCTCTGTTCTCTCATTCTCTCGAGTGACTCAGTAGCTGCATTTGTCACCTCTACTCTGAGAGCAGGATACTGCTTTAGCTCCTGCGAGACGACAAGGGCGGTGTTTATCCAAGACGAAAAAGATGACAAAAACGAGGAAATGGACGGTGAAACAAGAATAACACCAAAAGATAACAAAGCAACTAATCAAACATGGTTGTGAACATACTGGAGTCTCACTGATAGCCTTGCGAACCAGATCCTTCAAAATGATATGAACCTGGAATTACGGAAAATTCAAAATAACTCATCTAGTACAAGCAGCATGACAAAATAATTACCTAAATTTTGCACAGAAGGAAAGGTAAGCTATAATAATACCGCATCAACAGCTGCCTCAGCCGGACCTCTCATACTAACTATAGAGGATTCGATGAGCCGACGGTACCCTTGTTCGGGAGCTATAAGATGAGGTTGATATCCATCAGCTTCAGTAATGAGCTTTCGTATATTTTCCATTGAAAGTTGCTTGTCAAATTGCAATCTTTTCAGAGCAGCAGGAAGCTGATTATCAAAAATATTGTAAATCTTATCACCACCTGAACGCCTGTGGACAGCGAAGAACATAGTTTAAAACTACTAAATCAATAGAGTAACAGACAAAAGCCAAGCACCTCAGAGGCACTGTTCAATATTGTAAAAGATGATTGTGGTTGATACATACAAGCCATCAAGATGTTCTTTATATATCCCATCAAAAAGACGACAAATCTCCATGACTATATACAGTTTACCCTGCAAGTCCAGATCAATCAATCAGTAGCAACTCTTGTAAAGGTTAAAAATAGTGGTCAATCTTCATTATCACTTTGATTTTAAAAAAGCAAGACATTTCAAAAGGATACAATGAAAAACAAAGCAAACTTACTCCAGCATCTGCAGAAATAGGCTTTCCAAGAAGACTCAGTTCAGTTTCAAGTTCAGCAACAGTCTTGCTAATTAGGGACTGGATGCCCGGAATTTTTGACTTAATTACAGTTTCCAAATGCTGAGACAGTAACCATCACAAGAATTTGGTGAAAGCGACCAAGATTAACCCAATGGTAAATACAAAAGAGTTACTAACTTGATTTCTTGTTATAATATACTGAAATCAGATTGAAGTAGGGTATCAGTTGCCTACCTTAGAAAGCATTCGAGCTAGATGTTCAGAACCCATTCTGGGAGCAAGGTGCTTGTATTCTGGGGTGGTAGAAAAATACTCACGTTCTCTAAGCCTGGCAGCAATCATATCAACATTCTTGTTAATATCGGCTTGTGAGCGATTCACGACCCCAACCCAAGGAAACTTAAGCCGGTATGACTTTCCTGCCAATATCTAAGTAACCCAAAATAGGAGAAGAAAATCAGGATAAAAAAAATGCAAACTTTATGCAACTTCAATCTACAAAATAAGGGTATCCAAAATGTATGTATTGCCAAGCGACCACTAAAATATAAGATTTGCTACTCATTGTGACTTGAAAAGAGATTACATGTGTATGTGAACATACATGCCTGATCTGGAGTGAACACTACTGAATGTATGTCATAATTTAGTATCTACTCCATAAAAACATTTAAAGAATATCCCAAAACAAGGGTGACTAATTGGAGAGGTAGAGTTTAAAGACTTATGGTATATTTAAATACTCATAACCAAACCAAAAAAATGTATGACTAAATAAAACTTTTCATATCAATGGATATGAATCAGCCTAGATACTTATATCCTATTAGCAATTCTTGAAATATGTAGGTTTAAATAACATCAGATGATACAATGTACGTAAATGTCTTTCTAAACCTTCTTCCGCCTTTTCTTAACCATAAAAAAAGTCAAAGAAAGATGTTTTGGGCGCTCAACCAAGAATACTACTTTATACTTTCTAGCTTAATGGTTGATTACCAAATCATCCAGTCTCAAACACTCAAAACAAGAAGATGCTAGGCCAACTTACTTCAACTGCATCCGTACCCTTGTCCATTAGATCAATCTTTGTCAAAACTCCAAGTGTCCTGTCCCCTGCAAAAAAAAATTGGGAATATACTGAATCCATCAACATCTACAGTTTTCCGATGTGCTTTTTCAAGATAAAGTAGCCAATTGTGGCCAGGACTACAAGATATCACATTTCAGTATATCGATATAATGATTCCTTGACTTAAAAATGGCAAGAGAATATTTCCAATGTGTAGAAAACAGTATTATGTTCACCTGTTGGATCCACTTCGCGAGAGATCCTAATTGCATCAGATGTGGCAAGATCTTGATTGGCAGGTGAAATAGCTAGAATAATACAGTTGGGCTGCATCAAATGTTGATCAGACAATATGGTTCAGAATAGTAAAAGAAAAATGAGAAGGAAAACAAGATTCCAGTGGATATTACCTTCTCAATGAAGGAGCGAACCATATTTTCAATGTCTTGCACAATATTATCCGACTGACCCTCTACATTCCCAAGAAAGCTTGTTAGAAACTGCATATCAAGTGCCTGCATAATGGTTGCCAAATCTATGAGATCCATGACACTTACCAACAGCCACTTTTGTAAGCCCGGGAAGGTCAACAAGTGTCAAGTTAACAACTGCCAAGAATTAACAATATAAGTTTGGTACATCAGTGAAAGAGAAGATCAAAATATGCATACAGACAACTACATTACATGAAAATGTTATAGTGCGGACATATTAAAGAAGGGAAAATTCTGGACCCTAGTCCTAGATATTCAAATTTTATTAGCTGAGGCCAAAGGCCTTTATATTTTAAACGCAGTCCAAGTAAAAACATCTTTCCACTTTATCTGTTGTCTATCGTTTTGAAAAGAAACGTGAAACTATTATGTACAAGACTTTAGCAGACTGATGTTTATATTTAGTGGGGAGAAAGGCTCATAAAAAGACATTTGACCCAAGATTTGTCTTATCACATTAAAACTAGTAATCAAACAGTCTATGAAACTTCATTTGAGTCTACCCCAACTGGTCCATGTTCCAAGATACATGGCAGTACCACATTCTCATTCCCATTCCCAAAATCATGATGCTCCAAGTTTTAGTTACTATGAACCGCCAATTTGAATAAATAGAAGCATACAAGTCAAAGATTGCTCATCTTACCATTAGGAGAATATATGCTAAGATGAATTGGAACGCTAGAGATTTGTTTGCTGAGGCCGGTTTCTCGATCTGTCTCGTCTGCAATCTCCTTTCTCACAGCAGCTGCACAGTTGACAAACATTTAAAATGAAATAAAAATACAGATAGTTCTGTGTGTAAATTTAGTGGCATTGTAACATTGCACAAAAATGCAAAATCTGGATATCAATAAAATTTAGTGGCACTGTAACATTGCACAAAAATGCAAACAAGATAGAATGAAGAGAAAGAAACCTACCAAAATCAGTGAACCTCTTCCTTGGAAGGTGGAGAAACTCCGCATATTCTCTGCTTCCTTCGTCAATCTTAATAAGTTGCAAGACAAGAGGACGCCTAGTAACAATTCCTACAAATATTTCCCCATGTATTATTTCCCAAACATCTAAGAACAAGAATCAATATTAACAAGTACATACACGAAAAAAATACCGCACAAATAGCTATGAAACTGAAGTCACTATACTGAAAAACTAAACCACACAAACAACTAAGATTGCCCAGGATTCAATAAACATACCAGAACCGCGTGGTAAGAAATCCTTCCCAACAATGCTCTCCAAAACCGAAGACTTGCCAGAACTCTGAAGGACAGAACAAAATCATAAGCATACATTATATAACACCATCACATGAAAATATATCCATTCCCTCTACTTTTTCTTCTCGAATTTACTTTTGTATTCGACATGTCATATTTTCTTGTTTTTCATTTTGGCTCCTTCCAAATTGAGCTACTTTAAAGTTTCAAACTTTGAATCCAAATTTTTGTGAACTGTGGAAAATCAAACGAATTTACAATTTGGCACCAATTTGTGCAACAGAGTTAAAGTAATTAAACCGAACCGCCATAACTAACACTGGAAAGTACATAATCAATAACTAAGCTACACAACGATGAACGCAAGCAAAACTCATATGCATGAATCAATCGTAGAGATAAGATGGAAGGTGAGGGACCGGGAGCGGACCTGGCCACCGACAACGGCGATGGCGGGAAGAGAGTCCCAAAGAGTCGGTAATGCGCTATCTTCGCCGTGGTCACCTAGAGCAGTGCAAGCTCTCTGGATTTTGTTCACCAATGATATCAGGTTCTCCATTCTTGGCTTCGGCTATCGGTGGCGGCGGCGACTACGGCTTCGGACTCAGGTCGCCAGGATATGAGGCGAGCCTCGAAGCGTAGAGACGATGACGACGGGCCGGCCAGAGAGAAGAGGAGAGAGAGAGAGAGAGAGAGGAGAGCTGCTTTGAAATTTCGAAATGCGTTTGCGTTTTGAAGGGAGCGTTAAATGTTTGCTAGTGCGACGCGGTGAAAGAGCAGTTTGAGAGTGGAAACAAAACGACTTGCGTTGAAACTTAAATTGAACCTGAACTCGACGCGACGCGATGCGAATCGACTCGACTCGACTCGACTCGCTAGATTTGCGTTTCCGTGTCACTCTCCAATACTTGCGTGCTGCTGTGCCCGGGGACATTTTATTCTAGTTTGTCCACTGCAAATCATGTTAGTCATTAAGTGAAAATTTGTTATTATTCTCCTTAAGTCAAGGGTTAGTTTGGTAAAAATACTTTGAAAAAGGTGGACACGTGATCATCCACATGACAATTTCATGAGGATACTGACCGATTTTTAACGAAATGATCAAAATATTTTAAGATGAACAAACTCAGGGATCACTTCTATCGATTTTAATTGGCATGAACCAAAATGAAGAACTATGTCAATCACAGAAAACCTTTTTGGCTAAAAAGTCTTCTTGTTTTTATTTATTTTCTGGAATTCATGTTTTTTTTTATAAGGAAAACTAACGAAAAGTCCAAAAAAAACTTTAGTTTTCATGAAAAATGATGAATAAATGTATAGTGAATAGTACCAGAGAAAGGTAAAAATGTGGTTTTTCGTTAAAAGTGAATAATATCAAGAGTGTTACGTTAAAACTCTCTTTTTATAAGGTTTGAAAAGTGATTGTGATTCTAATTTTATAGAAATTGTAAGGTGAGTTGAAAATATTGAGTTTTACAATAGCAATTTCAATTCTTGAGTTTAATATATTAGAAGTATTTGTGGATTTTCTTTCCGAACTTATAAGGAGCTGTCAATTTTTTCATAAACTTTAATTTTTGCCAATTACTCCCTAAACGTTTATAATTGACCAATTCCCCCCCCTCCCCCAGTTGCCCCTCTGAACTTTAAGTTTAGTCGATAACCCCTTGAATATTTATAATTTGCCAATTTCCCCCCTGAACTTTAATTTTATAATTACAAAAGGTAATTTTATCCATAATGTGGACAACATATAGTTTTTTTTTTCCTTCTTCTTATCTTCCACTAATTCATTCCGTACACTTTGTGTTTGAATTTTAGAGTTTAGAGTTTAGAGGGAAATTGGCTAATTATAAAAGTTCAAAGGGATAATCGCCTAAAATTAAAATTCAGGGGGAATAAAAGTTCAAGGGGTAATCAGCTAAAATTAAAGTTCAGAAAGAAAATTAGTAGCTCCTTACAGGTTCGAGGGATGTTGATAAATACCTCAATATATTAAATATATGAGTTTGATTCTTATACCACAAATGACTAACTATTAGAGAGAAATAAGAGTGAATAAACCAATAAAAAATATTAAGTAAAAAGAATAAATAGATCAGCCGCACAATTAATGGATAGAACTCAACTCTATCAAATTCACACCATTATAGCAATAGTATTATAGGAATCAAACTCAAAGTGTTTATATATATAAGAATCAAACTTACCTAAATGACGTTGGAAGGCCTAAGGACAATAAAGGCCGGTCTACATATAATCTTTTATACAACGATATGAAGGTGATTGAAATAAATTCGTATCGAACTCGACATCCACAATATTCAAACCTAAGAACTATCCCACCTCCTACCTATCGGAATCGATCCTCTCCTCTCTTCTCTCTCTCTCTCTCATTCTTTTTTATGCAAATGGAGGTCATGACAAGAGGAAAATGGTACTCAATAGAAGGGGGAAGGGTGTCTTGTAGCCTCATCCTTGGCATCTTGTCCGTCAACTTCGATTGGTCTTCTTCTTTCCCTTTTAAATATTAAAGTTTGAAAACAACTATTATTGCCTACCAAAAATGTTTTTGGATCTTAATATTCAACTTGAAATGAGAGATCTTAAATTCGATTCATATTTTGTTAAACATATTTTTTTTCCAACAATGTGTGTGGACTTAAGTCGTTTTTATCGGAACAATCTTGAGGTCTTAAACTGATAACGAAGAAGAACATTGAAATTTAGTTGCCCTACCAAAATCCCTACTAGGTTTATAAGGTTATCAAACACTAAAAAAGAAAGAAAGAAGGATTTCAATTGAAGTGCGCTAAAACCATTTTTGAAGTTTGAATCGTATCCTAATCATATTATCGTTGAACCGTTGGGGATAACTTTTGTACGGACAATCATTTGCTTTCTCTAATTTAATTTGTTTATTTAAAATGATGATTCTTTCTAAGTTTGAAATCTTCTATTCATGCACTGGTGACCATGACGTGGGAGATTCTCGGATTCTGGTGACATGGGACGACTGCCCGCTAGGGGTGGGTTCGGTTTAAATCGGTTCGGTTTTTTGCTAAAACCGAAACCAAACCGAAATTTCGGTTCGGTTCGGTTTGGTTCAATTTTTTTTCGGTTTTTTTCGGTTCGGTTTTTTCCGGTTCAGTTTCGGTTTTTTGTTTTTATTTTTTTTCAAAAAATGAAAAACATTGAAATTTTAAATTTTAACATATCCAACACAATCATAACATAAACATTCTAACTAGAATCAAAGATAATGAAAATAAACATTTAAAGTTGAACTAAAATCATCAATCAAGTCTTTCAAAGTCCAAACTAACAACCTCACAACACAAAAATCACACAAAAATCGTACAAATGACTTAGAAAATTTAACTTGTATGATGTTGTTCAAAGATCAGTGTTGTTTGCTTGTAACTGCATGTTGACAACTTGATTAGTAAAGGTAATGCGTGGGTGGATTTATTTAGTGTGTGTTGGATTCTTTTCCATCACAAATTACCCAAGTAATCTACCCGAAATAAATGTTTATGGATTATGTTACATGTTATATGAGAGTAGATTTGGAAAAGAAAGCTGGCGCAGAAGTAGACAGTGCTATGGAGATGGATGTAGGTACTTCGGGAAGAGGTTTGGTTCCGGAACCTTATATGGGGGAGAAATAATAGGTTAGGGTTTAGAGTTTTTATAGGCTTTTTTTTAATATTTTGAGCTTAAAGTTTGGCAACACATTGGGTTAGCACATTTTAACTTACAAATTGGGTTTAGAAAATAATACCCAAAACAAATAATTAAATAAAAAAACTAATTTAATTAATTCGGTTTGGTTCGGTTTGGTTCGGTTTCTAGATCACTAAAACCGAACCGAACCAAAAGAATTCCGTTCGGTTCGGTTTTTTCAATTCGGTTCGGTTTTTTCGTTCGGTTCGGTTTTTTCGGTTTCGGTTCGGTTTGGTTTTCGGTTTTTTTCGGTTTTCGGTTTTTTGAACCCACCCCTACTGCCCGCTCATAAGAATTTCTTCTCGTTTAAACATTGGCGTTAATGTAAGCAAGTGACAAAACAAGGCGTTGATGTGAAAATTAAGTTGACACACAAATTAAACCTCTTTTTATCAATTGTAGCAAAGTATGTAAGTAGGGATCGTTCTAGGCCGGGGATTAGGAGGGATTGCTAAATCACTTGAAAACTGACTCAAATACGTAAAAACAAGTTTAAAATACTAAACTAGACTCAAAGAATGCAAAACTAAACTATAAAACATCAAAATAAACCAAAAGACTCAAAACAGCAAACAAACACTCAAAACTACCTTAAAAACACTTTCTGGGCAGTTTTGAACACTAAGGAAGAATATGGGCGAAAATTGGTTTTAACTTGACTCAAGACACTTAAAAACACAAACTAAATTGATTTCTAACTAATATGACTTAACAAAGTAAAGGGGGATTTGGTTTTGACGAAAATTGAAAACAAAACAAAACTTTGTAAATTGAACAGATTCTAAAACGAATTTGGTTAAAGTGAATGGATGGAAGGCTAGCTAAGGGGTTCTTCTCTTCTCCACACATGTCACACTTGCATACAAAACGATTTCCAATTGCTTCTCAATAAACCATGAATTCTCAACGCCCCAAGTTAATTAGGTCCGCTTAAATTAACCCTTAAATTTTCCTTAAGTTATTGAATTGGATGAATTGCATACGACAACCCAAAGCATTCCCCACAAGTTCCCTACATGAAAGCGCATAATAGAGATTCAAGCAATGATCATTAAGTTCTATGAAAATCATAAGCATTGACGAGGCACTCGTAACTATGAAAGCGCATGATACTTATGCCAAGAATTTACTTAACGCGATTGTGATCAACAACCTTTACTACTTGTGAATATAAGTTCATAACAATTAATTGAAATTCCCTTATATCCTAGCATCAAATTCATGCATGCAAACTAAGCGGGCCCTCTTAACCAACATACACAAATCAGTTTTAATTCACATAGATAAGCAAATTGAATTCACAACTTATGAAACGCAATTAGAAGTAATCAAATCATATAGCAAGCATAAACATGGTTTTGAATCCCCCCCTAGCCAAGGGGGGTTTAGTTCCTCATACTTGCAAAGCAAAGATACATAAAATTAGACATTAAAATCAAAGGAAAGAAAACACCTAAAATGCTCCAACTTGGACAGCAGGTGCATCAATGGATCTCCCTTCCTCCTTGCTACGGCATGAAGCTTGTGGACAGGTTTTTGGGTGGATTTATGGTGTAGAATGGATGGGGAATGGTATGGAAGGGTTTAGGGTTGATGGGTGGTGCGGCTAGGGTTGTTTTTAGGTAGGAATTATGGTGAATGGTGGTGGGAAGCTGAGGCAGAGATGTGGGACAGATTTCTGGCGTGAATGATGTATATGGGAGGTGGTGAATTCAGCCAAAGGGTTAATATGAGTATATATAGGCACTTAAAACCCTAGGGGAATCAGATATGGACTTGTATAATTAAAACCCATCAGGAAAAGGCTTAAAACAATCAGATTTTTAATGGGAAAAGGCCTCCTAGGTGCGGCAGGTAAGGGATAAGGTGGATAAGGCTTCTAAAAAGCCTTGCAAGGCAAGGAAATCAGATTTCTAGAAGGGAATAGGTGCGGCACTAAGGGATAAGGCTGATTGTGAAGGGATAAGGTGTCCTAAAGTGTTTAGGACTCCTCTTTGGAGCTGAAATCTTTGTACATTAGGATTAGGAAAGTTTGTCTTTGTCAATCCTTCATCATCTTGGATTCCTTTTCCTTCTTGGACTTGGAAAACTTCTTTGTTGCTGAAACTTGATGCCATTTGGATTTAACTTTCCTACTGCAAGTAGGAAACCTTGTTTGAGTAGGAAACTTCATTCGTCTAGGAATCCATCTTCAATTAGGAATCCTTGATTGATTAGGACTCCTTCTTGGACTAAGATTTCATCTTCAATTTGGCTCTTTCCTACTTCAACTAGGAATCCTTGCTCAAGTAGGAATCATCATCTTCAAATCTTCATTTTCGTCCAAACCCTTGGCTCCAAATATGTGACATCCATTCCAAGCTCCATTTTGCTCCAAAAGGCTCCAAATTGCATCTTTTCATGTAATATGCCCTTAAAACCTGAAAACACATGAAAGTAACTTAAAAGTCTATTTTAACTTAGAAAACATAAAGAAAATGCATAAGAACTAGCTAACTAAGGCGCATAAATATGCTCCTATCAGGCGTTGAGTTTAATTTCTTTGACTTTTTAAAGTGTAGCTGTAGCACAGCACATTGTGCACTTGGCATTTAGCTCTTGGACTCTTTGTGATGTGGCTTATGTTGGAAAAAAAAAAAAAAAAAGGGTCTAGTTGCTATATTATTTACATAAAAAAGTTCAAAATTTATCATGCACGTAAATACCAAATGTAATGTGTGCAAATGATCAACCAATGGTAAATGAATATGACATAATGAATTAGAAAAACTTAAAAATAACGGCGGAGACAAGGATATGATATGACTCACATGAACATGTATGACTCAACATGATGAGGCCCTTGTATATATGTATAAGTGACTTTTCAGAATAGTTGTGTCTTTCCTCAAATATTCAATAGTTAATTTCCTTGAAGGTTTTTTTTTTTGCCTTCTCATTTCTCATTTTCAAATCATTTTTAGTGATGTGGGATTAAGTTCCTAATATACCCACAAGTTTTACGAAAAAAATAGACGGTGTTGGTGAAAATGACTAATGATAGAACACATTGTTAAGTTATAAGACTAAAGAATCTAATATGAGAATTCAGGAACAAAATTAAACTAGGGATAAAATTCAATGACCATTGCTACAATTAAACTAATAATATTTTAAACTCTAGCAGCGGGTCGAAAAATTTGAATGCAAGGTAAATTTGAAAGAATACTTTTAACTTTCCAATTCATCCAACCACTTAATATTATGATCTAGTAGTATTCATCTTCACTTGTAAATGAGAGAACCTAGATACGATTCTCATCAAAGGCGATTTTGAACTACATTATTATGGCTAGTCTAGTGTAAGGCTTAATTTACTTTCCTATCTCGTTAGTATAAATAATCTTATTTGTTTTAAAAATAAAAACTTTCCAATTCTGCAGTGCGGCCGTTAACTTATTTGACAACACCTCTATCTATGTGAATAGGTGTCCAGCTTTTTTGGGGGTTATGCCAGGATGGAAAATAGGAGACAAGGAGGTAATGATCAAAATTAATTTTTAATATTTGGGTAATGACCAACCAAAATACATTATATATCTCTACGAGTCTTTGTCTTGGTAACTTTGTGATTATCGTACGCATGACAACTGTATATGACTCAGCTCTAGACAAGTTACATTTTTATTAAAGAAGCGATTTAGATGTGGTTTACACAAGTCCCTAATATTTTCTAGCAATAACGTAATTCATGTGTCCATCTCACGAGTTTAATTTCTTGACACAATTTTGATTACATATGTTTTGACCACGCAAATATTGTGATCATAATTGGTAATTTTCTTAATCCTCTAACGTACAAAAGAAAAATCAAACTAGCTACGATATAATCGTTTATATTATAAAACAAATAGATAGTTAATGAGATGATTAAATGATTAAATGATTGAATGACTAAATGTTATAAGTATGTCAAGATGGTTAAACCATCTCTAATTTGATTGATTTTTTTTTCATGAGATGGCTAAAATGATTGTGTTAAAAATTTATAAAGATGGGTATAAGGAAAGAAAATTATAAATAAAAAACAAAAAATTATTTCAAGTGTTTTTTTTGTTCATTCGTCTCTTTTTCGTTTTCTTGAATACAAGAGATATCAGTATTTTAATTTACACTAGAGAAGAGAGCAAAATTTAAACTCGGAACACAATAAGTTGAAAAGTAAATTTGAAATCTCCGATTCATGCACTGGTGACCATGATACTCAGGTACTGGTGGCATGGCACGGCTCCCCGCTTTTAAGAATTTCTCCTTGCTTAAACATTGACGTTAAAGTAAGCAAGTCACAAAATAAAGTGTTGAGTTTAATTTCTTCGACTTTTTAAGTGTAGCTGGAGCGCATCTTGCACTTGGCATTTACTCTTTGACTCTTAGTGATGTGGCTTATGTTGGAAAAAATAAGATCTAGTTGCTATATTAGGAACTTCAACTTAAAATTTAAAAAAATAATAGAAAAAAGTTAAAAACCATTGTATCTAAAGCTTAAGGGACAATACTTGATTACTCAAAGATGAGTAGGAACTTCTACCCAAAATTTCTCAAAATTGTTCGTGGTCAATTTATAGAATTTCGTGTTTATAATCAGAACCATTCATATTATAAATCACCCTATAAAGATCGCCTCTGTAAAAAATCAATTAAACTAATGTCGTTTAGTCATCAAACTGTTTAAAACAAATGAACGGTATTTGTAAAAGTATTACGAACTGTTTATGTATTCGTTATAATAGATTGACCAAACAACCTTAGTTTTATTTATTTATTTTTGCAGAGATGATCTTTACAGTGTAATTCATAATATGAACAATTGTAATCATAAGCACAAAGTTTTGTGATTAAAACACTAAGAGTTTTGAGTAGGAGTTACTACTCATCTTTGAGTAGCCAAATATTGTTCAAACTTCAAACAAAATGAAGTTTGAATTAGAAATACAAAATGAAAATGGTTGGACTTTAACTTTTAAAATAGACAATGTGATTTCAAAGTTGGTAGGAGATCAAACTGTGGTTGGACTTAAACAGCTAACAACTCATATATTGAGCTACGAAAAAAGAATTCAGATGTATTCAATTTTCTTACACAATTTTTTGTTGTGATATATTTTTTTTTAAATTCCTTTCTCATTTCTCATTTTCAAATTCATTTTTAGTGATGTGGCATCAAATTCCTAATATATCCTTAAATTTAAGGAAAAAATAGACTGTGTTAGTGAAAAGGACTAATGATACTACATATTGTTAAGTTCGAGGACTAAAGAACCTAATATTAGAAATCAAGAACAAAATTAAACTAGGGACAAAGGTCAAGGACCATTGCAATTAAGCCTTGTAATACTTATATGTTTTTTAAATTCTGTTGTCATGTTGACACAATGGGTTTGAATATACTAATAATATAACGGAGGCCTTTAAGGGAAGGGAATTCTATTTTTTTTAAAAAGGAAAACTAATGAAAATGGCTTGAAAACTTTGAGTTTTAATGATAATGACAAAATAAAGGGTAAAGTGAATAGTAACATGATTGACTTTTTAGTGTAAAAATGCGGTTTTTCGTTAAAGTGAATAGTACCGGGTGCTTTTCGTTAAAGTTCCCTTTTTTAAATGGAGATTAGTAATGAGGCCCATACCATATCAAATTTATTTTTCAAGTTGCACCTTATAGATCATCTTTGCAAAATATTTGGAAAATATTTAAAACATCTAATTGAGTTCAAAGAAATTAACGAATACTTTGTTATATAAGAAACAATGAAATTTCATCGTGATAATTAAATAGACAAATGGTTTCAAATTGAATTGAATTTTTGAAAGGATGATCTATGAATCGAGACTTATAAAATTGATGATTTAGATCATTGAAGTTCGATATGAAAGCGGCCTTACAACTAATTCCTATTTTTTTTAAAAGTAGGAATCTCTTTGTATAAAGGGTTTAATAATATAATAATCAAACTTATAGAGCGGGTCGAAAAATCTTAGTACAAGAAGAGTAAATTTGAAAGAATGCTTTTGACTTTCCAATTCATGCAGTGCGGCTGTTAACTTATTGGACAACAAAGAAGAGAAATGATCCTAATCACATATATTCATCGTACACTGTGCAATCAATTTTCGTCAAATACTATTTATATTCAATTTTAAATAAAAAAATTACAATAATTTATGACCTTACAATATACGATGAACGAATGTGATTTGAGGATCCAGCGAGAATCCTCACTCAACAAAGAAGGAAGGTTCACTATTTTTTTGGGGTTATGCCAGGAAGCATGGAGAAAAGGAGACAAGGAGGTAATGATCAAGTTTAATTTTTAATATTTGGGTAATGACCAGCCAAATACATTATACATCTCTTTCAGTTTTTGTCTTGGCAACATTGGGATCATCATCATCGTATGCATGACAACCATGTAAGACTCAACACTGGACAAGTTAGATTTTTATTAAAGAAATGATTTAGACGTGGTTTACAGGTCTCTAATATTTCCTAGCAATAATGTAAAGGACAATACCTGCGTCCACCTTCTCGACACAATTTTGATTATTTATATATTTTGACCGTGTAAATATTGTAATCAAAATTGGTAATTTTCTTAATCCTCTGTGCCTATAGAAAAATCAAACTAACGACTGTATAATCCTTTATATGTATAAAATAAATAAATCAATCAATATAAGTATGCCAAGGTGACTAAATGACCTTTAATTTGATTCATTTTTATTTCATAGATGACTAAATGATTGTATTAAAAAAGTTATAAAGATGGGTATAACAAAACAAAGTTACAAACCAAAATCCAAAAATAATTTCAAGTTTTTTTCGTTCATGCTTCTCTGTTTCTTTTGAAGTACAAGCGATATTACTTTAATTAATCTCAAACTCTAAATCCTAATTTGATATATATATATATATGTACACTCAAATATAATACAAATTTAGTATATTAGATGTAGCATACACAAGTTCATGATGCCACATGCATAGGCAGCACCACTGTTATAAAAATCTCCGCCTAGACCATCAAGGCGGCCACCTAACCTGCCCAAACCCGCCTAGGCATCTGCTTAATTTGCGACTCTTACTTAGACAGAAAATCATTTGCATTTTATTTTTTCAATAAATTGTAAGAGACTTGTTGAATACTTGGATGAGCACACATTATATTTGTTCCCATGTTTTTCATTATGTTCTAATACTTGATAATCTAGATGTCATTATATTTTGTAATTTATGTATACCATTGCAATTATGTATTTTCTATGTATATAATTATTCACTTATTTACATGATATATAATATCCGTCGCCTAGGCGCAAAGCCTCAGCCCACCGCCGACTAGCGATTAACATCTTTTAGAAACTTGGGTACCACGAATGCAACCCATTAGTACGTGTATGAATACACACGCCAGTTAATTGCGGTCTCGTTGCCTCTGGGAGTGCCATCATGAAACAGGCCGATCCCCATTGGAAGGAATGGGCAGTAACAGCAGTTGGTTGGAATTGTACTACCAAAAATAGTCTTTTTCCAATTTATGCACTGCCGTTGTTAATCGGACTCAAGCCCGATCCATTTGATTTTGAATATGTATCTGATTCCATCCAAGAAAGGTGGACTCAAGCGAGTTGTCCGATGCTAGAATAATCTCCCTATATTGATTTGGATGTGATTCCAAGAGCCGAATGAGAATGAATACTACACATAAGAGTCAAGATCGGGCTCCCTAATAGAATGTTGAACCGATCCATTTCGGATCGACTGAATTGGCATGGCCCTGATTCATAGCCCTAAGTGAAGGGACAATAGTAGACTCTGCCCCATGAAGTAGTTTCTTTTCTTGCATTCCGAATCAATTCTTTTAAAAATATAAAGTCTAGCTTATTATCCGAATTTATATTCCTAAATCTGGAAGATATAATATCTTTCGTAGTTTAAATTTCTAATAAAATATTTCTAAACAACAAAAATTGACATTGAATGAGACTATAAGTGAAACGCAGCCCAAGAGTTACTATTTCGGGCCTCGCAACATGCAATGGCTCCAAACTGCCTGGGGCCTTGGGCGCCATGATAGATTCTCGGGCACTGACGACGTTGCACGTTCGGCCGCAACCAAGAATTTCTCCCATGGAATCCATTACACAACAAAGTGCAGACTGCAAATCAAAAGCATATATGTTTCCAACAACAAAGTTTCTTCTGGACATTCCGAATTCCTGTATTGCAAATAATGGTCTAAAGCGGTCTGATCTCAAAATACATGGAGGAGGCATAAGTAACAGCAATTGGTTAGAACTGTACTACTAAAACTGTGATGATTGAGTAAAACTGTAAAACCAAAACATAACATTAATTGGCCAGAATCTTAACACCACAGTGACTAACTGGTTAAGGATCTGCCAACGAAGCTCATGAGAACGAACCTAATCTCTGCAAGGCCGCTAAAGCTTTACATCGAGGGTGAGAGGTGACGATCACTAAACCTAAATATAAAGCATATGAAACTATCACCTTACAGTTGCTTAGTCTGCACGTCCAAAGCTATACGGATTTGGCTAGTCTAGTTTCACTGTCAATAAACGCTAAACTAACATATAAAGCATATGAAACTATCAGCTCTCAGCTGCTAGAGTCTGAAGTTTCATAGCCATATGGATTTTTGCTAGCCCAGTTCCACTGATCCCGGCACATGTCATCAATGCAATATTTTGTCCTGCAAGGAAATTACAAATGTAAGATTTAAGGCTTGATGTCAGACCGCATAAATTTTTCATAAAAACTCAGTACTCACTTCCAGTTCAGTTCCCTCTCTGCCTTTTCTGTTGATGCGTATACAACTTCAGCATCACCAGGACGCCTCCCAGACGTGACAAGAGGAATTTTCTGAAATAGTAACAAGTAAACAAATAAGCTTAACCAAAATAACAAATTGTCAAAGAGAAAGACTGGCAAATGTTGAACAGAACATATATTGTGGAAGTGGAACAAGGTCCAAGATTCTTCCATTAGTGAGTTAATCAACAGAATTGAACACAATATTCTCCAACTACAGAAATCCTAGTATTCGCTTAATTAGAATAGTCATTCTTTAGCCGCTGGGGGTGGTTAAGTGATCTAGTGCGTGGACTTGGTATGTCTTAGGTTTGACCCTTTCTAATAAAGGAAAATGAAAAAGTTCTTGTCAGATGAGCCAAGCTAAAACCACTGTGGTAAACATCTTGTTCCAACCATGTCCAAATTCTGAAACGTTATCCACACTTCTGTCCAAATTTGATATAAAATATTTGACTATGCAAATAGGAGTCACCTCTATCCTAACAACTGAAATTAAAGTGATGTACAGACAACATTTCGCAGAATGAGACCCCAATTTTACATTTAGCACGATGTATCATAACAGAGAATTAGGGTCCGGTAACCAATACAACAACTAAAAATATAGAAATATTTGCAAAAACAAACCTTTCCAGATGCCTTTTCAAATGCTGCAACCATCTCCAAGACTGATGTTCCTTTACCTGTTCCTAAATTGTACACCTCGCAACCTGTCAATTAATACAGAGTGTAAATACATTCAACATCTCTGTGGAACAAAGGCAAAATAAAATGGGAAAGTTCTAGATTAAACTTTGTCTGAACCACATTAGCATGAAATATATAAACACCAAAGCATCACATGTGAGGCAAGACGTATTAGATAGTTTGAGGGTGTGGTCTGGCATAAAATAATCTCCGTATCAAACTAACAGAAACAGGTCAAGTATCACAGACAAAGAAAATGGCGATATTAGGACCCCTACCTATGGTACCCTCGTCTAGCTTGTGCAATGCAGCGATGTGCCCATCTGCTAAATCACATACATGAATATAATCACGTACCTGAAATGGGATAAACAGCATCAAAATTAATCCTCCAGCAATATTATAAGCTTAAGAGAAAAGGAAAAACAAATGATGTCACCTAAATCCCCAAAAATTCGTGATTAATCCATACAATAACAAAGGTAAAATATTAATGAACACAGATACCAAAACATTAATGAAAATCTCAAGTAATCAAGTAAACTGAGCATCTATATAAATTTGCATAGGGCCCAAACAAGTTAGTGCGGACATGAAAAAATTTGCTTACAGAAAAAGGCTACAATGAATACATACCCCAGTACCATCTTTGGTATTATAGTCAGTTCCAAACACCGTCAGTGCTTGACGCCTGCCTACAGCAACTTGCTGCACAAACGGCATGAGATTGTTTGGTACCCCACGAGGATCCTCACCAATAAGGCCGCTAGGATGTGCACCAACTGGATTAAAATATCTCAGCAATATGATTTTCCAGTCAGAGTCTGAGCGGTAAAGATCACGAACAATTTCTTCAATGAAAAGCTGAAAAAGAAGATAAAGGAGATGAATAAAAGGTAAATCATCTGAACCAAGAAGATGCATAGTGATACCTTTACTGAGAAGATAACCAGACATTTAGAACTAGATACACCTAATTATGGCCATATTCTACCTTAGTTCGTCCATAAGGATTGGCTGCAACAAGTGGGAAATCTTCTGTACATGGGACCACCTTCGGCCAACCATAAACAGTTGCTGACGATGAGAACACAAGCTGAAAGTATTCAAAGTATGTGAAACCCATGTCAATGAAAGATCAGATACATTCAACATCTGAATTTAAAAAATTCTCCCAAGAAGTACTATCATATAAGATTTTGGGAACTTGAAAATGAGAAACCACTGATGCGCAATCAACATTATATCAAACAAAGTTGAAGGAACATTAGAGAGAACCTTTTTGCATCCATGGGCAGCCATGACTTCCAACAGAGTAATTGTCCCAATTATATTGTTGTTATAGTAGAGCAACGGTTTCTGAACACTTTCACCAACCGCTTTGAGTCCACCAAAGTGTATGACAGCATCAAATCTGCAATTTGGAGGTATGAACAAGAAATGTTATATCTGGAACATGATACATTGGATGGCAAAGTCATGATTGGGGGCGCTTTTCGAGTGAAGATGCTTACGGTGTTGAAGAAAAGAGATTATCGAGTCCAGCTTTGTCCCGGAGGTCCTGCTGCAGGTGGAATTGGAAACAGAATTGTGAGAAATCATGATCATCCATGAATCAATGAAACAGTGAACACACTGGAAAAACTCAACCCCATAACAAATTTCAGCCATCACTAAAAAAGGGTGCAAAACTTCAGCCATCAATTCTGCATAACTTTTTTCAGCCGTTATATGACTATTAAGGCACAAAAATCAAGAAATTGCATAAATTTCCCAAATTTTAAAATATAAAAACACAAACTTGGGAACCCAGAAAGCAGAATTACAGTTCTCCAAAAACGCCCACCAAAAAAAAAAAAACCCAATTTGTATATACTTTTTGTTGTTTTGGACTAATTAAAATACCAATTTCTGAGAGTTGGGTATAAATATTCAGTTCAAAAACCAAGAGTGTCGGTCTCTGCCCCTAAAAATTAGAAACTACAACTGATCAAATTTAACAAATAATCACCCAATTAGCAAATGAAACAAAAAATTAACCACAAAAACCAAAATCCAGACCTTGTGGAAGGAGAGGTTTTTGCCAAAATCACGAGCGAGTTCCCTGACACGGTTAATGGCGACTTCAGATGAGTTGTCGAGATTGTCAACGACAACGGTTTTGAAGCCGCCGAGTAAAAGCTGAAGCACGGTGTGGCTGCCGACGTACCCGGCTCCGCCGGTGACTAGTATGCTCTTGGCCATGGAAGCAAGCGAAATGCGGCTGTCAAAACGACAGCGCAGTACACGAGGCAGAGGAGGGCGAGGAATAAGAAGTAGTGGTGGGATTCCTGGAAAGTGTGAAGATTTTTGGGTGCCGCGGCAAAAGCATGGAAAGAAGGCCAATATATAGAAACCGCTGATGGTACCAGTCGCCAGCGGTTACTTTAATTAACCAATTAATTTAGTTAATTAATTTTCCAAAAGGAGGAAGAAGAAGCAAAAGCAGTTTAACGTCTCTCTCTCTCTCTCCTCCCGAGTGAGGAAGTAACTGAAACTTTGGAATAATTAATTGAATAAACAACGTAAAGTTTTGGGGTGGACCAGATCTGACACGTGGAGCGATCTCGTGTGGGGTGGTGATTTGTGAAGGTTCGAAGACTCACATGTAACCATGAGAAACCTCTAATTTGACAAAGAGAACGTAGTGTGAGAGCTCCGTGCGTCGTTACCGACCCTCTCTCTTCTCTTCTCCGTGCGTCGTTACCGCCTTCTGCGGTGGCGAATCTTGACCCAAGTTTTATTTTCTCTGCTCTGGGTCTTTCGGGTAGCAGAGAAAAACCTGATTCGATTGGTATGAAACGAATTCGAACCGACAACCAGCTTGAGAGAGAGGGGTCCGCGATGGGTCCTGAGATCAACTATCCTTTGGAACCACTTCCAAAAATGGACTTCAAGGCCAAATTGATGGGTCTTGTAGATGCTAACCCACAGATGGAAGGGATCCCAGGTGAGGAGACTGACCAATTTAAAATTGGTAATGGGGATTTTGAAATCTATGAGGAACCACGTGGACCTTGCATCAAGTTCACGGATCCAGTCAAATCTCGACTCCTTCGTCCATGGAGAAATGCCATTATTATCAAGATCATGGGTAAGTCTCACACTCACAATTTCGTCCTTGGTCGTCTGCAACAACGGTGGAGCATGCTCCAAGGGCGGTTCTCTCTAATTGATTTGGAAAATAATTTCTTTATTGTGAAATTTGCTCTAGAAAGTGATATGAAAAATATTTTGTGCGGAGGACCTTGGATTATTGCAGGACAATATTTGGTTATGCAAAAATGGAGAGCTGGGTTTGACCCTCATAGTGAGTCGATCAACCGTATGGCTGTTTGGGTGAGAATTGTTGGGCTACACATTGAGTGGTTCAATCCGGAAGCCATGAAAAGAATTGGGGATCTTATTGGCACAACTCTTCGGGTTGATGCGCACACTGCCTCCCAAGTTAGAGGCAAATATGCTAGAGTTTGTGTTGAATTGGACTTAACAAAGCCCCTAATTGCTAATGTCAAAGTTGAGAACTGTTGGTATGCTGTGGAGTATGAGGGGTTACACCTTGTTTGCTTCAACTGTGGTTGCTATGGCCATCGTCGTGAACAGTGCCCCTCTCTGATCAGGAAACAATCCACAACTCTGGATCCAGATATAGAGACCAACCAACCTATGGATGAGGTCTCAGTCCAAGACCAAGTTATGAGTTCAAATGTTGGTAAATCAGATAAGAGCTGCCCTACTGAGGTTGGGAAGGATATGAAGATTCATGATTCTCCCTTGATCGGGCCCTGGAGCATTGTGACATATAATCGTCGAGCCAAGCCAAGCAAGAAATCTGAATTGGATCAAAATGCCACGAAGTTGAGTAATTCTGGCTCTAGATTCTGTTCGCTAGGTCTGGAGGATGTTGATCCGAATACTACTGACAAAGCTAAGTCTGTACATGGCAAGGAACATACAATGGAGGGGCTTGAAAAGAAGAAACAAAAAAGAGGTAGACCTAGGAAGGCTCTAGGGGACATCTCTAACGAGGAGAAGGAAGGCTCTAGTGGTTTTAGTATGGGGGCGGCTAGTGCCAATTTAAAGCTTGGAAACACCTCATCCCAGTCACCAAAATCCTCGCTGAGGAAAATCAATGCCAAGTCTAGGCTTGCCACAACTTCTTCCAACGGCGTCCAAGTTAATGGCATGGACTTTCAAGAAAGTGAGTTGGGGAGCTTTAACTTTAATGTTGCTGATCCTCAAGCTGCCTATGATGCAGCAGACAAAAGCATTCAAATTTATGGACATGAACCGCCAGATATTGATCAAAATGATACGGATATGTCAGTTGTGAATTCGCTGGAGAATGGAAGCCTCGTTAATGATGGTTTTGTGTCCTTGGAGAAAGATAGGATTCAAGAAGCCATGATTGATGCTCAAACTGGTTTGGTGGGTGCCCCATCTCCTCTGGTAGAGGAGTCAATATCCCCATTTTGATTGGGTCCATCCCCCAGGTATCCTACATCTTTACTTATTTTATGATGATTATGGTATGGAATGTAAGAGGTGCTGGAGGGAAACCTTTCTCTGTTACTGCTAAAGATCTCGTCAGATTGAACAAAGTGAACATCTTTGCTATCTTAGAACCCAGGATCAGTGGTGAGAGGGCAATTGAAGTCATAAAAGGTTTGGGTTTTTCAAATTATTATGTTGTTGATGCCAATGGTTTCTCTGGTGGTGTTTGGCTTCTATGGAATAATGAGGTTGTGAAGTTGACAGTTGTGGCTTGCTCCTCCCAAACAATCACTGCTGTTGTTTTGGATGGTCAGACTCAGTGGATGTTAACGGTGGTGTATGCCTCTCCCTGCCCTCGAGTGAGGAGCCACTTATGGCCTTATCTAGATGGGGTTTCTGCTGCCTCTAATATGCCTTGGCTTATTGCAGGTGATTTCAATGAATTGATTCATAGCTCAGAGAAAAAGGGGGGTAGGCCTGTTAATAAAAATAGTGGTCTTGGTAATTGGATCTCTAGGAATAGCTTGGTAGACCTTGGGTTCATTGGTGCTAAATTTACTTGGAGCAAGAAAAACGAGTATGGTGATATTGTTTGGGAAAGACTTGATAGAGGCCTTTGTAATATAGCTTGGAGACACCTATACTCTGAGGCTTATGTTAGGCATCTTGCTAAAGTGAATTCTGATCATTGCCCCTTGCTTATCGGCCTTCATTCTAAACATATTCCTAACCCTGATTTGAAAGCTTTCAGATTCCAAGCTATGTGGATGCTTCACCAGGAATTTGAACCTTTTGTTAATGATACTTGGAATAGTGCTCAAGGTGATGCTAGTTGCAAATCTATCACTCTTTCTTCTGCTCTTCAAAGCTGGAACCACAATGTATTTGGATGTATTTTTCAAAAGAAAAGAAGGCTCCTAGCTCGTATATGCGGAATTCAAAAGGCTCTCTGCGTTCGTCATGTGCCGTATTTGTTTGCTTTAGAAAATCAGCTCACCAATGAGTATAATACTATCCTTGAGCAAGAAGAACTCTTTTGGCTTCAAAAATCAAGAAATACTTGGCTTAGAGAAGGAGATAAAAATACCAAGTTTTTCCATCTCTCTGCGGTGGTGCGGAGAAGGAAAAATAAACTTGAAGGCTTTAATAATTCTGAAGGAGTTTGGACAAATGAAAAAGAGAATTTAAAGTCGATTGTTGTCAATTACTTCAAAGATCTTTTTTCCTTTCGCATAACGACGACAAATATGGAGAGTTTGCCCCATCTTTTCCCTTGTCTTAGTGGTGAAGACTTAGCTATCCTGAATGGGGAAGTCACTGATGATGAGATTAAAGATTGTATGTTTGCTATTGGTGGTCTCAAGGCCCCTGGACCTGATGGTATCCCTGCTCGATTCTATCAAAAATTTTGGCATCTTTGTGGCAAGGATATTAGCGATATGGTTAAGGTTTGTTTCAATTCAACCCAACTCCCTGACAATATCAATAATACCTTCATCTCATTGATTCCTAAGGTTGATAATCCTACAAGCATGACTCAGTTGAGGCCTATTAGTCTGTGTTCTACTCTTTACAAGGTCATCTCTAAAATTTTGGTGGGTAAATTGCGACCGCTTCTCCATAAACTTGTTAGCCCTACTCAAGTGAGCTTCGTCCCAGGTAGGCAAATTATTGATAATGTCATTGTTGCTCAAGAAATCCTCCATAAGTACAGAAACACCAAAGGTAAAAAAGGGTTCATTGCTTGGAAAATTGACCTTTCCAAAGCTTATGATCGGCTTCAGTGGAGTTTTATTAGAGATGTTCTATGGGAGATTGGGCTAAGAGGGAAAGTCTTGGAACTTATCATGCAATGCGTTACCACAGTCAAATACCAAGCTATTGTTAATGGTGAGATCACTGATTCTTTCTCCCCACATTGTGGAATCAGACAAGGAGATCCCCTTTCTCCCTATTTATTTGTGCTCTGCATGGAAAAACTCTCTCATATCATTACTGGATGCATCACCACTAAGAAATGGAAGCCAGTTAAGCTATCTAGAAATGGGCCTTCTGTCTCTCATCTCTTTTTTGCGGATGATCTTATTTTGTTTGCGGAAGCCTCTTCAACTCAAGCCAGAATATTGAAGGATTGTCTTGATATTTTTTGTGATGTGTCCGGTCAGCAGGTGAATTTTGATAAATCATGTATCTATTGCTCACCTAATATCTCTCGAAGTAAGGCTATTGAAATTGCCAACATCTGTGGTTCTCCTCTCACTTCTGATTTAGGTCACTACTTGGGTGTGCCGTTACTGCATTCTAGAGTCAACAAAGAGACTTATGGCAACATTGTGGAAAAAGTTCAACGGCGACTCTCTGCTTGGAAGAGCAATACCCTCTCTATGGCAGGTAGGCTTGTTTACCTCCAATCAGTCGCCTCTGCCATTCCAATCTACTCAATGCAATCTACTCGCCTCCCAATTTCCATATGTGATAAAATTGATAAGTTGAACAGGAATTTCTTATGGGGACACACTGAGGAAAATTCCAAGGTTCACCTTGTTAAGTGGGAGACAGTATGCACGCCTAAATTCATGGGTGGTTTAGGATTGAAAGATACACATGTTATGAACCAAGCCCTCCTTGCTAAAACTGGCTGGAAACTTATGCAAAGAGATTCGGGCCTTTGGGCGCAAGTTTTAAAGGGAAAGTACCTCAAACACTATGACATGGTGAGTGCTTGCTCTGCTAAGTACACTAACTGTTCTCATACTTGGCGTGGAATCCTCTTTGGTGCCCAAATCCTTCCTAATGGTATGAGATGGAGAGTCGGATCTGGAAGCCAAATTCATTTTTGGAAAGACAACTGGCTTGAGTGTGGTGTGCTCAAAGATTTTGCTACCATCTCTCTCTCAGATGACATGCTTGACTGGACGGTTGAAGACTTCCTTACTAATTCTGGTTGGAATGTAGATTTGTTATACTCCTGCCTTCCTCCTGATGTTGTGGAACATATCTTCAGTTTACATGTTGGAATTGCGAATCATAGGGAAGATAAGGTAATTTGGAGCCTCACCAATTCTGGAACTTTCTCTATGAAAACTGCCTATCTCTCTCTATTTAGCGATGATGATATCATTCACTGGAATTGGAATTTCATTTGGAAACTCAAGTTCCCCCCCAAATTAGTGACTTTTCTCTGGACTATTGGTCATGGGAAAATGCTCACCAATGTGCAGAGAGCCAAAAGAGGTTTTACCAATGATCCGTGTTGTCCAATCTGCCCTACTGTTGAGGAATCTATGGATCATATTTTCAGGTATTGTAGGCACTCTCCTTCCTTTTGGAATAATGTTGGAATCCCTCTTGAAGTTGCCCATTCATTTGCTCTTGATTTCCAGAGTTGGATGGCCATAAATCTTAGGACACACTGTTCTACCATTCATGGTTTACCGTGGAACCTCATCTTTGCTTCAACTCTGTGGTATTGCTGGAAAAGGAGGAACAACTTTGTCTTTAATAATGGACAACAACCGCCTGTCTCGCCCCTTAAGGTTATTTTTCAATTTGCAAGGGATTGGTATGATGCCAACAAGTGTTCTTCTAGTAAGCCTCCTAGACAAATCATCTCGATCCATTGGATCCGTCCGCCAATTGGTAGATATAAAATCAATACAGATGGGAGTTGTAAAGACCTATTTAGCCACATAAGTGCTGGAGGTTTGATTCGCAATTCCGAAGGGGATTGGATTAAGGGATTTGCTGCTAATTTAGGCAGAGGAACCATCATGGAAGCTGAGCTTTGGGGTGTTCTCATGGGCCTTACTATAGCTTGGGACGAGGGTTGCAGGGATGTGATACTTGAATGCGATTCTTGGGATGCTGTTATTTCAATCCAAAAACCTATGTTGGTTTCGCACCCGCTTTACAATCTCATTCTTGACTGCAAAGAAGCCATCGAAAGAAATTGGAGATGCGAAGTCACTCATATCTATAGAGAAAAGAATGCTTCAGCTGATCACATGGCTGACTTGGGTCATGGATTATCCCTTGGCCTTCATGTTTTTGATTCTCCTCCTACCACTGCTACTAATTTTCTAGCTTCTGATTCTATTGGCAGGGCCCTTCCTAGGGCTGTTCTTGCCTAGTTTTTTTTTTTGTTTTTGGTTTGTTTGTCTGGCTTTGCCATCCTCTGTACCAAAAAAAAAAGAAGACTCACATGTCGACCAGCGGAGTGATGGAGACAGGACTTGGGTGTAAAATTACGGAGCAGGAGGAGGCGGCGGCGGCGGTGGGCGGTGATCGGTGTCTGCTTTTTTTAGGTTAAAATCTGGGATTAAAGACTGGAATCTTGGAGAGGACGCGAGATTAAGGTAAAAAAGATTTCATTAAATTTAATTGGACTTATTGAGTTCAAGGTTAACTAACTTCCTCTACGTGTCTAGTGGTTGACATTTATTTTAATTTAAAAATTAAATTTTATTTCTGTTTTTACATCTTACATATGTTTTAATTGAAAAAATTCAAAATTAAAAAAATAATTTTTTAGTTTTTTGTTTTTTTGAACAACAAAATTATCTAGAGGAAGGAGCAGGTTAAGCCCCACAATGAGTTAGTAATAATTAACCACCAACGTGAGTTTGAAAATTCATCCAAAATATGTAAAATATTATATTGGGTAAATTACACAAAACTACCTCAACTATTGGTCTCACAACACCTTCATACCTCATTTTTTTAAAATGACAATGTAATACCTCATCTTACGAATTTGTGTCAATGTCATACATCTGTCAATTTTTTTGTTAATTTCTTTGTTATGGTTACATGCGAGGCCCACTCACTAATCCAACTGGATTAAAAAATTATTAAATATATTTTTAATAATTAAAAATTAAAAAAATTAAAAATTTTCTTTTTATATTAAATCTTTCTCGCTCCCATATCTCTATCCCCCTTATCTCGCCTTTCTCTATTCTCAACATCCCTAAAACCCCTTCCCACCCTATCCCCCCCCCCCGACCCCTTTCCCACCCGTCCCCCCAACCTTTCTCCACCACCCTTCCTAAAAACCCAGATACCCGTGTCCCCTCTCCCCCAAAACCCAGCTCCTCTTCTCCTATCGACCTGTGTTCCCCCTATCCCCCCTAACACAAAAACCATCCTTCACCACCTCACTGCCGCCTCTCTTTCTCCATCTTCACCACCCCACTGTTAGTTAATCTCTTATCCTGATCCACCGACGCACCGACCTTAAGAGAACTAGGAAGATCCTTGAAGGTGCGTGAAGCCACCTACCGGGTTCAGGTCAACATCGTCATTTTCGACGTCTGGGTGCAGATCGTCGGAGGGAAGGGGGTCATCGGAGAAGACTAACTTGAAGAAATCCATGGGTGCAGACCGACTTGAAGATTTGGGTGTAGGATCGGAGGAGAAAGGGTTGGGTGGGACGTGGTGGAGGAAAGGTAGAAGAGTGGGGGGGGGAGTTTCCAGCTGGGAGAAGGAGATCTGGGTTTTTGGGGAGGGGGAACACAGGTCAATTGGAGAAGGGGATCTGGGTTTTTGGGGAGGGGGACACGGGTATCTGGGTTTTTAGGGAAGGTGGTGGAGGAAGGTTGGAGGGGACGGGTCGAATAGGGTCGGGGGGGTCGGGTGGGAATGAGTTTTGGGGATGCAGAGAAGAGAAAGAGGCAAGAGAGAGATGGGAGAGAAAGAGAGAGATTTAATATATAAAAAAAGATTTTTTTTTAATTTTTAATTATTAAAAATATATTTAATAATTTTTTAATCCAATTGGATTAGTGAGTGGGCCTCGCATGTAGCCACGTCAGCACTTAACAGAGAAATTAATAGAAAAACTGACAGAGGTATGACATTGGCACAAATTCATAAGATGAGGTATGACATTGTCATTTTAAAAAGATGAGGTATGAAAGTGTCGTGAGACCAATAGTTGAGGTAGTTTTGTGTAATTTACCCTATTATATTATTCGTGTATACATAATAGGAGGCCTTTAAGTGAATGGAATCTCATCTTTTCTAAATGGAAATTAGTTGTGGGGTGCGAACTACATTGAACTTCAACGATTCAAGCTGTTTATTTTGTAAGTCTGGTTCGGATCGTTGAAGTTCGATGTGGTCTGAACCTCACAACTAATCTTGATTTTTTTAATGGACATCTCTAGGGCTGGGTTTGGTTGGCAAACCATGCCAAATTCCTTATGTCACCTGCCAGCCACATATACATAATTACAGAAAATCAGTTACCACTAGCTAGCCATCTTCTTGCAGTTGCCAAAAATTGGTTCAACCAAAATTATTGGCTGGTTCGGTTAGTAAATGGTACAATCGATGGTTTGCAAATAAGCTACAAAAACAACAGCTCAAGACCATACACAGACCTGTAAACAACAAACTAGAAAAGAGAAAAAGAAGTTGCTGTTGCAATTTTTCAATTGATGATAAGCCAACATAATCATGACTTAACAAATTAAAATGGAAATCAAATCAAAACTTAATAAGCCAACAACA
This sequence comes from Malus domestica, assembly GCF_042453785.1. Lineage (NCBI taxonomy): Eukaryota > Viridiplantae > Streptophyta > Magnoliopsida > Rosales > Rosaceae > Malus > Malus domestica. Next base: position 20,153,117 of record NC_091674.1, on the reverse strand, counting down.
ATGGTAGCAAACATAATCCAAATAGTTATAAGTTCACAAACTCCAAAGTCTAACTAATATAATTGTCTAAATTCAATTGTAGCAACTAATGTATAAACAAAAAACTAAAAATTCAAAAGGATGGTTCTGATTATAAGATTCCCTTATTATAATCCTAAAACAAATAACTTGCTGTTTTGATAATGCAACATCACTAAAGTAGCAGCAACCAATGCATGTGAAGCACTTGGAATTGATGTTCCTGCTTGAGATGTAAAACCATCAACTATTTTAATTAGGCCATCTCCAACCGATAGCTGGCCAGGGGGCTCGTTTTAGCTCTCTGACCCTCCATAATTCTCCAAGATATTAATATTTTAATGAACAGTACATGGCCATATTTGCCCCTATCTCCAATTGAGGGCCAGAAGGCTCGTTTTAGCCCTTTCACAAAAAACCGTCTTCAATCGAGGACCAAAGGCCATAGGGCCAAACATAATTTATTATTTAAAAACTACAACTTAAATTCAAATCCAACGACTAAGTGACGTCAGCTACCCGTTGGATTTGAATTTTTTTTTGCTATAAATAGAGTGGATATTGGGATATAATTCACACAACTTTGAATTCAATCTATTTAAATTCAATCTCTTTCAATTCAAGTTTGCAATGAATTCCAACTTTGGATCCTCTTCAGATTCCAATTGGGGGTCCTCATGCAATTCCAAAAGAGAAGCAAAATGGACGCAAATAAGACGAGAAGATGAGGAGTTTGATGAAGAAGTTCAAGTAAGGCGCAACAAACAAAACATAGCAGCAGCCATGGCTGCGGCCATGGTGTGTCAGCCAATTGAGGAACAACCTCAATGGGGTGGCTCTATTGCTGGTCGTTCTTACAAACCACGAAATAGAGCGATGACGTATGCTAATCTGATGAACAACTACTTCTACCCCAACTCGGTGTACACAAAAGAGGATTTCAGACGTCGCTTCCGGTTGAGGCATCATGTCTTCGAGCGTTTACTTTGTGATGTCCAGCAGGTTATTCCGTACTTTCGACATAAGCGGGACAGAGCAGGCCGCCCTAGTTTCTCACCTCATCAGAAGGTTATTGTTGCACTCCGAATGATGGCTTATGGCTCTCCAGCTGATTCGATTGATGAAACTCATGATATGTTTAAGTCTACATACCTTGATACTCTTCAAGAATTTTGTGACACAATTGTTCAGCTTTACAAAGACGAGTACCTCCGCAAGCCAAATCAAGAAGATCTAAATCGGTTCATTCGTAAAGTTGAAGACCGTGGGTTTCCGGGCATGATAGGGTCATTAGACTGCATGCATTGGGATTGGAAGAACTGTCCCATCGGATGGCAATGAGGCTTTAGCGGAAGGTCGAGAAAGCCAACTATTGTGTTAGAGGCGGTTGCCTCATATGACACATGGATCTAGCATGTTTTCTTTGGAGTCCCTGGATCCCAAAATGACATTACAGTTCTTGGGCGTTCACCCCTCTTCAATAACTTGACGGAAGGTAAAACACCTCAACTTGGCTACTACATCAATGGCCGTCAATACAATATGGGGTATTACTTAGCAGATGACATCTACCAAAAGTGGGTGACACTTGTCCAAGCAATTCCAAACCCTAGGAATGACGCGGAAAAGTTGTTTATCTTACATTAAGAGGCATATCGGAAAGATGTTGAGAGAGTTTTTGGTATTCTACAAGCACGGTGGAAAATCATCAGCGAACCGGTAAGAGGGTGGAGTTGAGAAAATTTGGACTCCATCATGATGTCTTGCATCATATTACACAATATGATAGTGGAGGATGAGCGAGATGGGTATATTGATGGAGAGTCCGATGACGACCAAGAAGATCCAAATAGGTCAAGAAGGGCTCGTGCAAAAATATATGATGAGCCTAATTTGCCTTTCAATCCAAGAACTGGTAGTATCTCTATAGACGAGTACATGAGGCACTATAGAATGTGTTTGTACCATACTTGACCAATCCCGAAACTATTGAGCACCGGTTAACGTTATACTGTCAAGGACCCAAAAGTGTTTCCCTCCAACCAGGAGGCCAATCACAGCACGACACGTGTCGACATCAGAAACCAATCACAACACAACACGTGTCAATGTCAGAATGAAACTAGAAACTCTCTTCTATAAATAGAGATCATTCTCTCACAATATTTCCTAATGTCATTTGTACTAAATCATTCACTAGTACTCACTAAAGGAGAGCTTGAACCTATGTACTTGTGTAAACCTTTCACAATTAATGAGAACTCCTCTACTCCGTGGACGTAGCCAATCTGGGTGAACCACGTACATCTTGTGTTTGCTTCCCTGTCCCTATCCATTTACTTACTTATCCACACTAGTGACCGGAGCAATCTAGCGAAGGTCACAAACTTAACACTTTCTGTTGTACCAAAGTCCTCGCTGATTTTGTGCATCAACATTTGGCGCCGTCTGTGGGAAACCACACTTATTCCCATTCTCTTCAGCTTTGTCAAGCTGGTTTCCACCATTCGTACACTCTCTTTTGACTAGGCATCCCTCTTCAACATGGGGAGCGAAGGAAGCCACAGCACACAGAATGACACCCCTCTTGCACCTAGTGCGAAGCAACGAAAGAAGGAAAGAAAAAGGGTTGCTCTTTAAGCTAAAGTCGATGAGTTAGAAGCTCAGAACAACAAGATAGCAATGAAGAATGAAGTCTTCTAGGAGCAGTATGAGAAGCTCCACGAAACTATGTGTACTTAAACACGCGAGCTTGTTGCCCCTGTGGACATCAACCATCATTTGGGTGCCCCCCAACACGGAGGGTCACCTTCCTTCGACATGGGTATCCCTGATGAGGCGCGAGCTAATCATCAAAACATTGATCAACATGAGACTTCTCTCAACCTAGTTGATTCGACCCGAAGCAGTAGAAGTGGAGGAAGACACCTCCTTGCAGAAGGGTTGGAAGGATCGAAAGCCGTTTATCGTGACTGCCGAGACTTCCTAAAGCAACGTCGAGAGAATCCCCTCCACATGTGCTCGAAGATCAATGACCCAAGGGTTTCTGAAAGACTCGGTCTTCTCTCACGACCCAGGCCAGCTGCCAATCTAGGGAAGGAACGACATGTCCTATAGGAACATGAAGGTACAGGGAACTCTGAGGTATTCCGACAGACTTGCCCTAGAAGTCAGTACGGCGAGTCCAAGGAAAAATCACACGCCCTTGCTCAAACTTTCCTACTTCCAAGAGGCAATGGAGACTTACGAAAGAAAATCCCAGTGGTACATGACTCCACTCAAGACCCCTTTGTCCTACAGCTCCTTGAGGAAGTAACCAAGTTGAAGGCCGAACGTCAGGCCGAGATACCTGACTGGAACCAACCTAGGCCTGGCCCTCTCACAAGGAGGATCCTTGACACCCCAATTCAAGCGAAGACAAAACAAAAGCTTGGTTTACAACTTTATATTGGAAGGGAGGACACAATTGAACACCTTAACCTCTTTGAGTCCACCATGGCATATCAGATGCACACCAACAAAGAACGATGTCTTCTCTTCCCCTCCACCCTCTCTGGCGGAGCTTTAAACTGGTATTTCCGTCTTCCGCCTGAGACAGTAGACTCATTTGAGGAACTGAGGAAACTGTTTATCTCTCAACACATCTTCCAGATTGATTGCTTACATTCTGCAAATGACTTGTACACTATTCGCCAGAAGCCGGATGAGCCACTACAAGAGTATGCTGGTCGTTTCAGCCATGAGTATTCTCGCTGCGCTGAGGCAGATGACAAGACCGCCCTAAAGGCCTTCACGACAGGCCTACGTGATTGTTTCTTCAAGTACATAATCAATGCCAACACTTGGAAGACTTACTCTGATGTGATGGCACAGGCTTACAACCATGTATCTGCCGAGGCAATGACATATCAAGGGAAACCCCCCACAACTAACCCTTATCAGCAACTAGGGAGTGGAAGCCAGATCCAACCAAATGAGAAGACCTCGACCTTCCAAACGGCAACGGTGCATCTCCCTGCCTTACTTAATACTTTGCCAAGTCAATAGACATATCAATCTCAGGGCAAAAGAAAAGATTTCTATCCTCACCAGTCTCATTTTAGTAAAAGGAGTAAGGGACACTACCGCGATAACCAAGGGTATGCCATGATAATCCCCGACCCCAGGCAGTCAACACAGTGGGTCAAACACGTGTCAGGACAGCCCCTACCCCGAGGTATGAGGCATACACACCCTTAAACGCCACATGCGTGGCCATTTACCCCAGCATAGCACACTTGATACTGAAGCCAAAGCCGAGACACCCAGATTACAAGCGCACGAAGAACACGGGCACGTTTTGCTGCTACCACGAGCATAACAGCCATGACGGCGAGAAGTGTATCACCCTTCGTGATCATATTGAAGCTTTGGCACGTGAAGGAAAAATTGATCAATTCCTCCTTCACCCTCTAAGGGGTAACCGTAACCAACGCCAGGTAAATGTGATATATTCCATAAGTGGTGGCACACCCATAACTAAATCTTCCAACAGGGCCATGAAAAATAGTGAACGAGCTTTAAGGTCTGGCCACCAAGTATTTCATGTGGAAGACATCAGGGGAGGTAAGTATCAAAAGCCTAACTGGGATCCAATATGTTTCTACCCGGAGGAAGAAAGAGGTATCATCTACCCTCACAACGACCCACTGATCGTGGAAGCTCACATAGCCAACTTTGAAGTACGACGAATCCTGGTAGACACGGGGGCTTTGGTCAATATCATGTTTGCTGAAGCTTTCAGGGTACTTAATGTAGCTGAACACTTGCTCGATCGCTCGATTTCCCCTTTGATAAGCTTCTCCGGTGATATCGTGCAACCTTTGGGGAGCATACACTTACCTTTCACTATTGGTACAGGCCCTTACACAGCTACCATTACCATTAACTTCCTGGTGGTTGATTGCCCAACGACATACAATGTTATCTTCGGACACACAGGCATCAATGATCTTAAGGCCATGATATCCACACATATGTTGTTGATGAAATTTCTAACCCTTTATGGCAATGGTTACATAAGAGGAGATCAACTTAGTGCACGATCATATTACAACACTTCAGTCAAGCAACAACACCTGCCTGTGCCCAAGGAAATCCTTTCTATACATGACCAAGTCATAAAGACCAGCCCAGACGAAGCCAACTTATATCTTCACGATGGAAACAGTCAACCCGACGATCCTCGAGATGACTCTTTCACCCAGCAAGCACAACCCGCTGAAGAGTTGGAGAAGGTCTCTATCTCAAAAGATTATCCGGATCGCATGGTGAAGATTGGTACCACCTTGTTACCACCCATTCGGTTGGCGTTGATCTTTTTTTTGCAAGAGAACACTGAGGTCTTCGCCTGGTCATACGAGGACATGCCAGGCATCTCTCCCGATTTAATCTGTCATCGCTTAAGTATTGACCCCAAGACCAAGCCAGTGAGACAGAAGCGAAGATCTTATGACGCTGAACGGTACGAGGCAATGAAGGCAGAAATTGAAAAACTCAAAGGCATAGGCTTCGTTCGCGAAGTAAATTATCCAACGTGGGTAGCAAATGTTGTCCTTGTTAAGAAAAATCCAACCAAGAAAAGTCTTCTGCTCCAAAAAGTCTTGTGGAGAATGTGTGTCGATTACAACTACCTAAACAAAGGATGCCCGAAGGATAACTTTCCTCTTCCTCTCATAGACAGACTTATAGACTCTACGGCAGGGTGTGAACTCCTGAGCTTTATGGATGCTTACTCAAGATACAACCAAATCCTCATGAACCCTCCAGACCAAGAACACACAACCTTCACTACTGACAGGGGACTATATTGCTATAAAGTCATGCCCTTCGGCCTAAAGAATGCAGAAGCGACTTATCAGAGACTGGTCAATTCAATGTTCGCCGAACAGATTGGGAAGAGCATGAAAGTTTACGTTGATGATATGCTAGTCAAGAGCAAACATGCTGACAAACACATCACTAACCTATCTGAAACTTTCACCATTCTGAAGAGGTATCGAATGAAGTTGAACCTCAACAAATGTGCCTTCGGCATAGGCTCTGGCAAATTCTTAGGCTTTATGATAAACCAACGAGGCATTGAGGCTAATCCCGAGAAGATCAAAGCAATCCTCGACATGAAGGAACCGGTAACTTCAAAAGACATCCAGAGCCTTACTGGCAAGGTGGCAGCCTTAACTAGGTTCATCTCTAAGGCCATAGACAGATGTGCTCCTTTCTTCAAAGCACTTAAGGGAAGTAAGAAGTACATTACATGGACTGATGAATGTGCTGAGGCTTTCAAGAACCTCAAAGACTATATGAGTAAAGCCAATTTGCTCTCCAAACCTGAGGTTGGTGACACTCTCATTATCTATCTGTCGGTATCGACTTCAGCAGTAAGTTCCGTTCTCATTCGAAAGGATGGTAATGTTGAACGACTTGTCTACTACGCTAGCAAGGCCTTACAAGATGCGGAGACACGATACTCCAACATTAAAAAATTGGCTCTAACATTGGTCATGTCTGCTCGAAAACTTCGCTCTTACTTCCAAGCACACTCCATCATCGTGCTTACCAATCATCCTCTTCGGCCAATACTCTAAAGTCCTGACACTTCCGGGCGAATGATCAAATGGGTGATAGCATTGGGTGAGTTTGACATCTCCTACCAATCAAAGCCAGCTGGGAAGGGCCAAGCAGTGGCAGACTTTATCGTCGACTTTATATATCTTGTTGACATTGTTTCTACGCCTAAAGAAGTGGTTTCATTACCCTCGGAAGCTCAGAAAATAGAACCAACATCCCCAGCATGGAGTCTATATGTTGATGGCTCGTCTAACCAACAGGGTTGTGGAGCAGGACTAGTCCTTACGACCCCTAAAAAAGTGGCGATGGAGTATGCTCTTCGTTTCAAATTCAAGGCGTCGAACAATGAGGCCGAATAAGAAGCCATCCTAGCAGGTTTACGTTTGGCCAAACACATTGGGGTTAAACGAATTGATATCTTCAGTGACTCCCAATTGGTGGTTAACCAGGTCACCAACAACTTTGACACTAATGATAGCTCCATGGCAGCATATCTGGCACAAACACAATTGTTGCTCAAGCATTTGCATTACCAGATCACCCAAATTCGTCTAGCGGCAAACAGTCATGCAGATGCTTTGGCTCGCCTCACCACAGCGGTGGAAGACAAGATTGGGAGAAAAATTCAGGTCAAATTGTTGGCAGCACCAAGCACCATGGCTGCGGAAGTGTGTAACTTACAACAAGGAGATAGTTGGATTACCCCGATTTTTAGATTCTTTTCTCATGGCACCCTTCCAAATGACAAAGTCCAAGCTAAGCAGATTCGATACAATGCTACCTGTTACTTGATCATTAATGACCAACTCTACAATCGGGGTTTTAACCTACCATACCTAAGATGCCTTACGCCCGCAGAGGTGGAAACTGTCATTCGTGAAATACATGAATGAGTCTGCGGAGATCATGCTGGATCTCGATCCCTAGCACACAAGACTTTCCGCCAAGGATATTACTGGCCAACATTCCACCAAGATGCCATCAGAATATCCCGCTCATGTGATAAGTGTCAACGCTACGCAATTATTCCTCACCCCCTCCCGAGCCGCTCACTCCTATGATCAGCCCTTGGCCTTTCGCCCAATGGTGACTTGATTTGATCGGCCCAATACCTGCAGGGAAGGGCAAGGTTCACTATGCAATCGTTACAGTTGACTATTTCACAAAGTGGGCAGAAGTAGAACCCTTGGCAACCATTACTGAGGCAAAAATAGAAGACTTCGTATGGAAGAACATCCTTTGCAGATTTCGCATTCCAAATGCGATAGTCACTGACAACAGGCGACAGTTCGACAACAATAAGAGGGCAACCACAATTCTCAAAAGCTTCACACACTTTTGATCAAGACAGTGTGAAGCAAAACTAATTTATGGTGCCAACAAGAGTTTCATCAATGGAGGGCAACCACAATTCTCAAAAGCTTCACACACTCTTGATCAAGACAGTTTGAAGCAAAACCAATTTATGGTGCCAACAAAAGCTTCATCAATGGAGGGCAACTACAATTCTTAGACCTTCGAAGCAAATCCAATTTATATGGTTCATCCAAACCTTCGACTACTACAAGGTGTGGCTTGCATCACAATCTCTTGCAAAACAGTGTGGAAGCAAAATTTGTATATGTTGTCTCTCTCACATTTTCAAATTTCTAGTTTCCCAAAAAAAAAAAAAAAAGGGAAATTCAACAAAGCTTCATCAATAGAGGACAACTACAAATTCTCAAAAGTTTCATATTATCTTGATCAAGATAGTGTGAAACAAAATCAATTCATGGTACCCAAAAAAAGCTGCAACTCCAAAGCTTCACCTACAAAGCTTCAACACAAAAGCTTCACCAACAAAAGCTTCATCAACGGAGGACAACTACAAATTCTCAAAAGTTTCACACTATCTTGATCAAGATAGTGTGAAACAAAATCAATTCATGGTACCCAAAAAAAGCTTCAACTCCAAAGCTTCACCTACAAAGCTTCAACACAAAAGCTTCACCAACAAAAGCTTCATCAACGGAGGACAACTACAAATTCTCAAAAGTTTCACACTATCTTGATCAAGATAGTGTGAAACAAAATCAATTCATGGTACCCAAAAAAAGCTTAAACTCCAAAGCTTTACGTACAAAGCTTCAACACAAAAGCTTCACCAACAAAAGCTTCATCAATGGAGGACAACTACAAATTCTCAAAAGCTTCACACTATCTTGATAAAGATAGTGTGAAGCAAAATCAATTCATGGTACCCAACGAAAGCTTCAACTCTAAAGCTTCACCGACAAAAGCTTGACCCACAAAAGCTTGACTTACAAAAGTTTCACCCACAAAAGCTTCACCCACAAAAGCTTCACCTACAAAAGCTTGACCCACAAAAGCTTGACCCACAAAAGCTTCACCTACAAAAGCTTGACCCACAAAAGCTTGACCCACAAAAGCTTCACCTACAAAAGCTTGACCCACAAAAGCTTGACCCACAAAAGCTTTACCCACAAAAGCTTGACCTACAAAAGCTTGACCCACAAAAGCTTGACCCACAAAAGCTTGACCCACAAAAGCTTGACCTGCAAAAGCTTGACCAACAAAACTTCACCCACAAAAGCTTTACCTACAAAACTTCAACACAAAAGGTTCACACTATCTTGATCAAGATAGTGTGAAGCAAAATCAATTCATGGTGCCTAACAAAGCTTGACCCACAAAAGCTTTACCTATAAAAGCTTGGCCCACAAAAGCTTCACCTGCAAAACTTCAACACAAAAGCTTCACCTGCAAAATTTCAACACAAAAGCTTCACCTACAAAAGCTTCACACTATCTTGATCAAGATAATGTGAAGCAAAATCAATTCATGGTGCCCAACAAAGCTTCAACCTCAAAGCTTCACCTACAAAACTTCAACACCAAAGCTTCACCTACAAAGCTTAAAAATATATATATATATATATATATATTTAATTTGTTTTTTTTTTCGGAAATTCGAAAATTCAAAAAAAAAAAAAAAATCGAAAAAAAAATAAAAAATTGCCTTGGCCTCATCTTCTTTGGGCCTAACAACTTTCATAACAAACATATATGAAGAAGGAGTTTTGGGCTACCATTTAGAAAGGAAATGCCTCATTCGTCAACTCCATCGACCGGAGACTTGGGGGACTCCTACCATATGCTACTACACCTTGATACTCGGAAGTTTCACCACCATTCAGTGACTTGGATTTTTCAAGTCTCCAAACGAGAAGTTTTCCTCACTCGGGAAATTAAGGGAGCACTACCTCAACCTACATGCTTCACTCATAAAGCTTCAACATACAAGCTTTAACAAAAGAAAACAATTCAAAGAACTTAGTGAAGAAGGCCTTGGTGTATTTAACACAATACGTTGAAATGAAGCAAAGCTTATTTATTGATATCTCCGATAAGTTACAAATATGTACATATACATGAATCAAAATAAACAAACAAGAGGGAGCCTTCACAAAGTTTGCTTATGAGAAGTCTCAGCAGTCGGCAGAGCCCCAGAAAGAGTAGGCACCGGAGGGTGATCATTCGGAGCCTCAGTACTGGGCAGAACCCCAGAAGGAGGAGGCACCGAAGGTTGATCATTTGGAGCTTCATTACGCGGTATAACCCCAGAAGATGAAGACAATAAATGCCTTTGGAACAAACCCACAAACCTTTGATGATCAAGCAAAATCTGACCATCAGATTCTTGCAACTGGTCAAGCTTCCTCTTCATGTTTGTAGCATAATCATATGCGAGCCTATGCAACTGTTTATTCTTATGCTTGAGCCCTCTGATCTCCTGTTTGAGACTTATCACTTCAGCCGCCAATGATTCAACTTGGTGGGTTCGAGCAAATAGGCGTTGGGCCATATTAGACACAGAACCTGCACACTGAACACTAAGAGACAGAGAATCCTTAACAGCCAACTCATCAAACCGTTTGGAAAGTAGTCTGTTATCTTTAGGAGTGAGAAGGTTCCTAGCCACCACCGCAGTTGTCATATCATTCTTCATCACAGAGTCCCCAACGGTAAGATGACTAGTAGGGGATAAGAAGGATGGGCGTCATATGTTGTCTTGAGAAGGCATATCTGCCTCTTCACCAAAGTTCAAGTCAAAACGACGATCAGATGGGCCAGACATTCTCATAAATGATGAAGGAGAAATGAGGTGCAATAAATCTCTGAAGTAAGGGGAAAATTCCTACAAGCAATAACTCTCTAAATGTACTCCTTGCACACAATTGGTGCCCTTATAAAAGAAAGGGCAACATGGCCGTTGGTTCAAAAATCGAAGAGGCACCACTATCTGGATTTCGAAGAGGCACCACTTTCCACACGCAACATCAGCTCCTCGGGTACCACAAATAACTTTGCCAAAGATCTCTGACAAAGTTTAGACACATAAATTTTGAAGGTCCAGCTACCCTAATATTACCCACAAGGGTAAAGGAACAACACCACTACTTGATAACTAGAAAGTCCCAATGTGTGTTAACCTCCGTGCTCCATGGCAATGCAAACTGACAAAAATGCCCAATCTTTACTCACATTCTAGAAAACACTCCCAACAAGATTGCTTGCTCAAAAATCAAAGAGGAACCATTCTTCGAATCTCAAGAGCCAGACTCCCAACAGGATTACTTTCTCAAAAATCGAAGAGACACTGCTATCCGAATCTCAAGAGTCAGACTCCCAACATGATTGCTTTCTTAAAAATTGAAGAGTCACCGTTATCTGAATCTCAAGAGCCAGATCCCCGACAAGATTGCTTGTTCGAAAATCGAAGAGGCACCGCTCTCCGAACTTCGAGAGCCAAATTTCCTTGGATAAAGCTTGTCTGCAATCTTCATACGCAACATCAGCTTTCCAGATACCACATACCATTTTTTCAAAGCGCTCTGACAAAGTTAAAACATGTGAAGCTTGCAGCTCCCACTATATTGCTATGACCAAGAAGGGTAAAGGAATAACATTATTACTTGCTCAAAAATTGAAGAGGCAACGACCTCCGAATCTCAAGAGCCAGACTCCCAACAGGATTACTTTCTCAAAAATCGAAGAGGCACCGCTCTCTGAATCTCAAGAGCCAGACTCCCAACATGATTGCTTTCTCAAAAATCGAAGAGGCACAACTCTTCGAATCTCGAGAGCCAGATCCCCGACAGGATTGCTTGTTCGAAAACCGAAGAGGCATTGCTCTCCAAAATTCGAGAGCCAGATTTCCTTAGATAAAGCTTGTCTGCAATCTTCACACGCAACATCAGTTTTCCAGATACCACATACCACTTTTTTAATGTGCTCTGACAAAGTTAAAACACGTGAAACTTGCAGCTCCCACTACATTGCTACGACCAAGAAGGGTAAAGGAATAACATTACTACTTGTTGTTAGGGAGACTCCTATATATGTCGACCTCCATCCTTCATGAACAGGCAGACCTGCAAAAATGCTCAACCATTCCTCATATCTGAGAGGGCACTCCCAACGAAGCCTCTCGAAATACTCAGTTTTTTCCCCCCAATAATACCTATGCAAACCAACCACACTAGAGCAAGAGTATCTCATATCATCAGAGTCAAAAGTAAGAGTATCCCATATCATGCTTTTTCCCTATCTTTTCCTTTGCCATTGTTCTTACCTGCAAGACAATGTGAAAGAGAACAATCAGTCAGCACTTGGAATCAAGCTTCCAGTCAGGAACTGACTGCCTGGAACCCCTTGCCTGATTACTTACCTGGCATTGCTCTAGAGTACTCATCTTCAACATCTTATGCTTCCAGAAAAGATACCATATCTGCCTGAGGAACATATAGGGCAAGTGAGAAGGATACAAGGAAGCATGTGGAGACAAGCGCAACAGAACATATGCCTATTCATCTATTACTTCGTCAATAGCAAAAGTATCCCATATCATCAAGGTCGAACGCACTCTTGATTTGATGAACTTGTTTTGACCCTCAAATTCTTGAGTCGGCCTTATACTCTGGAGGAAACCAGAAAACCCTCCAGCCTAGTTCAAGAATAAGCCTGTGGAAAGTTACTTATTCAAAAACAAAAGTATCTCATATCATATCTTCTCCATTTGCTTCTCCTTATCCCTGTTGCTATTTATGACACAAGGAGAAGGAGAACAATCAACTGAAAGCCGAAGTCGAACCTCCGATCCAGGTTGCTTGCTTGGAAGTCTGATTGCTTACCTTGTCTGTTACCTCTTTCGGCAAATCTCCTAGCTTGGTGACTTGGGGGACTCATACTATAGGGTTTTGTATCGCACTTAACCAAGCCCGAAACTACAAGTAAGCTTCAAGTGAAATTGATACATTACCTTGTGCATCTTCATTGGTTAAAGATACCACCCCTAGATGGAGGAAAAGTACTTCCAGAGAAGATGCCACATCTACGTATGAGACATATAAGGTAAGTGAAAATGATACCACACTTCGGTACTTAGAAGTTTCGTGATTACTCAATGGCTTGGATCTTGCAAGTCCCTAACCGAGGAGCTTCTCTCACTCGAGAACTTAGGAGAGCACTATTTGTACCATACTTGACCAATCCTGAAACTACTGAGCATCGGTCAACGTTATACCGTCAAGGACCCAAAAGAGTTTCCCTCCAACCAGGAGGCCAATCATAGCGCGACACGTGTCGACATCAGAAGCCAATCATAGCGCGACACATGTCAACATCAGAAGCCAATCACAACACGACACGTGTCAATGTCAGAATGAAACAAGAAACTCTCTTCTATAAATAGAGATCATTCTCACACAATATTTCCTAATGTCATTTGTACTAAATCATTCACTAGTACTCACTAAAGGAGAACTTGAACCTATGTACTTGTGTAAACCCTTCACAATTAATGAGAACTCCTCTACTCTGTGGACGTAGCCAATCTGGGTGAACCACGTATATCTTGTGTTTGCTTCCCTGTCCCTATCCATTTACTTACTTATCCACACTAGTGATCGGAGCAATCTAGCGAAGGTCACAAACTTAACATTTTTTGTTGTACCAAAGTCCTCGCTGATTTTGTGCATCAACAGAATGATACGTTCTCGTGCCATAAACAAGTACCTACAACAAGATCTTGTTGCACATCTTTGGGCCCAAAGAAGCATGGAGTAGGCATTTACGTTTTATGTTTTTGAATGTTTTTAAAAATGTTGTTTAAGTTTCATGTTGTATAATTTTTATGTTGGTTAATGTTATTTAATGTTGTTTCATATTGTTTAATGTTGTTTCATGTTACTTAATTTAATTTAATGTTGTATAATGGCTTAGGAAGTTATAGGAAAAAAAAAAATAGAATTTAAAAAAAATATGAAACAAATTTTGTGAAATAGAAGTTATAGAAAAAAATGGAATTTAAAAAAAATATGAAACAAATTTTGTGAAATAGAAGTTATAGGAAAAAAATGGAATTTAAAAAAAATATGAATTTTTTTTTGTGAAATATAAGTTATAGGAAAAAAATGAACGAAATTATTGAAAATTAAAGGAAATTATTGAAAAAATATTGAAGGAAATTATTGAAAAATTGAAACAAATATTATAGATGAAGGAAATATTGGAAAATATATTGAAGGAAATATTGAGAAATATATTGAAGGAAGTATTGAAAAATATTGAAGAAGGAAATATTGAAAAATATTGAAGAATGAAATATTGCAAATGAAGTGAAGAATTGAAAGAACTTCACCATATTTATAGAAGAAAAGAAATGTTTAAATTAAAAAAAAAAAAACTCAACGGCTAGCTGCAACGGCTAGCTGACTCAGTTAGCCGTTATATTCAAATAAATTTCAAACTATTAGTGTCGGTTATAACCGACACTAATAGTAAATAAAAAAAAATTTGCCTATGAATACCTATTATTGTCGGTTATAACCGACAATATTAAAAAATCCTTCTTTAATGCTGTCGGTTATAACCGACAACAATAGGAAAACTATAAAAAAAAATATATGGCCCTTTGAAATTCCGTGGGGTCCTCCTAGATTCCCGAGCCCTCTGGCCTAGCCCTCGGTTGGAGACAGTTTTAGGGTTATTTTCGGCCTTCTGGCCTTCTGGACCCTTCGGTTGGAGATGACCTTATAATGTTTCATAATAAAAAGTATGATTAGAATAAGAAGTAATATTGAATAATAAATAAAAAATATCAATAAACATTGGATTGAAGTACTATAATTAGAATTAGAAAAAAATATAGCAATACTTACATTTTTCCAGTTCTTCACATGTCAAACATGTAAAAAATACCTAAAATATCTAATTGTCGGTTCGGTATAATGCCAACCGATTATGAAAAAAAGCCAAAACTATACCATAACATTATGAACTGATCAGTATGGTTCAGTCGGTAAATCGGTTTATGACAATCTTTGTGTGTGTATATATATATATATATATATATATCTCTCTCTTTGTGTAATCGTTGGCACTAGTGAGGTGAGATTAGGAAATTAATTAAGATGTTTTATGCTAATATATTTGGCGACAAAGAAAAGAAATTGACATAATTTGACCTTGTTTAATGTTTGACACTATGGAAACTGAAATGAATATGATGAAATGAGTCACATTTTTTATGGAATCAGGTTCTTATTTGGACATTTTTTATTTTTTATTTTTAAATTAGTTTTTCATCCTTGTTTCGTTTTCTATTTCATTGATCAAAATTATATTTCTTTTTAATTTTTGATCAAGACGCTTTGGTTTTATATCCACCTCATTATTTAACTAATTAAATATTTATGTGTCAGCTTATTTAGATTTCATAATTAAAAATTATTTAATTGTTTTCAAATACATTTATTTAGTGTTAGAAACTTTACTTTTTGTATATTTATATGTGTAGCTAAATTTTATATTTTTAATTTGTACTCATTTTTTAGTTTGCAAACATTTTTTTAAATTGCACCAATTTTCTTTTAATTTTAGTTTGTACTCCATATATTTAATTTATTTTTGTGCCTATATTTTTAAACTTTTATTTGTATCCATAATTTATTTGTATTTTTTATTTGTACCCATTCATATATTTATAATGTACTACTTTGTTATATATCGAATGTACCCATATCTAAAACGTACTTATATTTAAAAAAAAAATCTGAGATATCCCTCTATTCAATTTTGAGGAAAAAATAAAAAATAAAAAATCCCTTATTTGGGATTAATCTTTCCCTGATTTTATAATTTTTTTATATTAATTTTGGTTATTAAATTTCTTAATTCATACTAAAATTCAATATGTTGTCCTTTAATGAAAGTATTCAAACGAAGAAAATTGAGGTCTAAGATTTTGGTTTAAACCAAAGTTTCCCTTTCTTTTTCATGTAAAACATTTGTTCTCCTACAAAATATAGGCTTCGACATCATTGTGTGTGTATAATTTTTCTAGTTTGTTATGTTTTATCCAAAAACAATGAATACGAGACTCTCGATCTTAAAATGCATCGAAGCCTTAACATTGCATTATTCATTGGCATTTGTAAGGGGCGGCAACATCACATGTTGTGCTAACGTTGTGTTATGCATTCCATACGCGTGGGTTGATCATTTTTAAATTAAGGTCAAGATATTGAAAATTATAAAAGTGCTATAATTTTAATGAGTTCGATTGTAACATGATGTCAATATGTCACATTGTGAGTATTATTTGGTCAATTTTGTGCAATATTAAAAAAAAAATCATTTTATTAGCTTTATTTAATTTGAAACGAAAGATGCTTGTACGTTTAAAGAAGTGATTGATAGACATTATCCATAAAGGAAAGTGTATAAAGAATTTATTCTCTTTCATTTTTCAGGGTTAAAGATTGAAGAACATATTCTAGATATTAAAGATATCTCAATGATTCCCTTTTAGTTTTTTGATTCGCTTTTAAGAGCCAAGAGTAAAATAATGTTATCAAAGCTATCACTCTAAATAATAATTAAGTTTACCACCAAATCAGAAAAAAATGACAATCACATAATAAATATTTTGGTATGTTAATAAATAGGCTAAATTTTTTGTATGATCCATGTGGTGCCACCAAACTTTTAATGTAATCCTCATTGTGAGTTCCGTTATTAATTGGTGCAAAACCTAAATTTCTGTTAGTTTCCATTAAAAAAGCACATGTGAGTCTCACGTGGAGCGGTTAAAGTCGTCCAATCAAACTAAATTAAGAAAACTAAAGGCATTTGTTGTTTGCTTTGGTCATGGATCCTGTGAAAATATGCAGGACCTTGTTCTTCTGTCCTTCATTAGCTGGTGATGGATCCTTCGGCAACAAACTACATCCCTTGCTTTTGGTCGCTGTTTATGGCATTTTCGTGTTGCCTTTTTATTATGGATGAGATAAGTTCCTGGTATAGGCTATGTGCGACCATAAAACATATTCAAAGCTCACATATGTTTATTTAACGGAAGACTAACAAACGTTTAAGTTTAGACCACAATTTCTAACGAAGCTTACTACAAGGGTTTCATTAATAATTCTTATCACAAGAGTCACATTGAAAGTGCATTATTAGTCACTTAATAAATGTTAACACCACGCAACAGCGCTTAAATACGTCGAAACATTACATTAATATTCAAAATTTGAAAAATTTGAACAAAAGGAAAAGTGGGGGTGGATATGTTTTGAAGTTTAGGAACTATTGAGTAGAGGGGAAGAGTAGGTGTGGGGGTTTGTGAAGATGTGATCACAAGGAAAAGCATGGCTGTTGTGGAAGTGCAGGACACGGAACTGCAATAACAACGTCAATACATACCCACCACCTCCTTTTCGTGAATATTCGGCAGGCAGGTCACGAGATTCTCATCGCCCCATTCAACATGGAATCACATTTCTGCTTTACCTGTTCACCAAGTAAGCCAAAAAGTCTTCGAAACTAATACCTAAAAGTTAAATTTTATAGCTCGGTTAGTTTGGAGTAAAAATTATTCGCTTGAGACTCTGGATTTTCAAAACTAATACATTCCTATCTTTAAATTGGGAGAACGAAGTTTATTTTTTAGCGCGTGAGAGAACCAATGAGACAAAAAGAGAAGAAACTTGAACAAAAAAGAAGGGCTTGAAAATTGCAAGAGAAATTATACCAAGTTAGAATGTTATTAAACGAATATGACAAGAAGATCTTAAGTTATCAAATGTGAATGAAAGCATTACCCGATTATGATCTCAAAACCTATCAAATTCTAATTAAGAAATAATATCACAAAATAAATCAACAAATCATACACAAGAATGAACGTATTTATACCTCATCATAGCAAATTCATATGGTACCATATCTGTAAACTATAACTTTTCTTTTTGTCAGATATCTGAAATTATCTTAATAAAAACAACTATCTAAACTCGCCAAGAAATTTGTTTTATGATTCAGAATGTCAATTAATAATGTAGTCTCCTTGAAATTAAGTATTACCCATTGAAGAACATATTTTTAATGTCAAGATATAACATTTTTTTATAAGAAAGGAACAAAGTATTATAGTAATAAAAACAAAATGACGATTTGTGAGAAGAAGCATCAAGAGTTTTGTACAGTTGTCGCGATGCCGGAGCGGGGAGCCTACAGGGAAGATTGGGGCAATGAGTAGCTCGACGAGTATCTGCAGACCCTCTACCCAGAGAAAATTTTCATTATGCCCATACCACGTGTTATTATATAAGTGGAGGGAAGTTTTATTTCTTAAGTTATTAATTTTTTGACACAAGTATTCCTCAACTTGTATAGTGATATGTAGTATACCACTTCATGTTTTAGGCACACTGAAAAATCTCTCCTCTACACCATTGTAAAGGAGAAGAAAATAAATAATTAAATTTGTTAATTTTCCTATAAAGTATTGTTGGAGTAGAAGTTAGTTCGTTGGTTTTGGTCACCAACTTAATCAAAATTCAAAGGATGTAAGCATATTTTAATACAGATGATCTCACATTGTATCAATCTCCACGTGGATTAGCATTGACAAATAAAAGGAAGAAGAATAAGGAATCTCCATGTGGAAGTGTGATTGCCATATTTTCATTCCACACAATGATTCCACATTAGCGAACATTCTTTTCTTTTACTTTAAAATCCAATACAATGAAAAATTCACACATGCAAAATGTAGGTTGGAACGACACTTCTTTAACAAATTTTTAGGCGTTTGTCAAATTTTTAGGCGTTTGTTTGGTATTTGAAATTAATGAGCAGTAAGTAATTTCGTCATTTTAAAAACAAAAAAATTGAATTAGAGCAAGAGCGGAGTTAGGATTTGATGTGCAGGAACGTGTTTAAAAATAAAGGCAAAATTTTACAAATAGAAATTAGAGAACATCTTTAATATTAGAAAGCCAAAAGACTACTTTGGTGTCTCAAGGCTTCACCAAAAATTTCTGGACTAGAACACCCCTCAAACAAAAAAATCTAAAACTAATGAAATTTGATACATAAAAAAATGCAAGGGAAATTTTGTCAAAAAAATAAATTTGTTTTATTTAAAAAAAATATAGATAATAAAAAGGGAACATGCTCAAACTCCTCCATTTTAGGAGACATATAATGATACAAAAATATATAAAAAATAAGAAAATAAAAAGACAACGTGGGAGAAGAGGGGTAGAGATAGAGAAAACTGTTTGCAGTTGTCGTCAGGTTTATACTCCCCACTTTGAAAACGCTATAAGCAGTTATCATTTGGTTTATTTCTTTCTCCACCACTTATAAACTGAATTGTCTCAGCCTATCGGGTATTCTGTATTGTGTTTTTTACTTTTTTATCTTCTTTTTTTTTTTTTTTTTGTTGTCTACTTCTCCTCTTTTATCTTGCATTTTGAAACATATACAAACATATTGCAGGGAGCGGATGGAAAGGTTGATGAAGACGAGCACGACCCTTCTTGCGAAAAGTGGAGGAAGAGGTAGGTGGAGCGGTATATTGTTGCTTGATTAGCGGATTCTGTTAGAGTATAGTGCTTAAGATCGAAACACTTGTCATAATCCTATAATATCAATTAGTTAGGTTGTTAGAGTTGTAGCTTGTTAACAACCTATATAAGACTAAACTGATGTAATTACTTACAGATTAAGAAATATACAGATTGTTCTTTCTCTCTCTAAAGTTTTCCTCTCTCTCTCTAAAACTCATTCTCTGTTCTTCTTCCAATACACAAGATTACATTGTATGAATGATCAATTGATATAACTTAACATGGTATCAATCGCCATTGTCGCTTACGCTTGCCGTTTCGATCCTTTCCTGCTTCCGCACATTCTTTCTCGGATCGATTATCCTTTTCGATTCGGTACTTCGTGTTTTCCAATTTCTTGGTTCTACCATTTCTAGGGTTTCTATATTGCTCTTCCGTTCTTGATCGACTCTCTATACATAGTGCACACCACGTGTTTGTTGGATTGTCTCACTAGTAATTGGACCTTGGAATCACGATGGTGAATGCTTCGCAACTTCAGCTGCTTTAATCTCCAATTACGGCTCTCATTCCGTCCATTTCTACGTCGGTGAATGTCAAACTTGATGATTCAAACTATCTTAATTGGCACTTTTAGATGCAGCTTTTGCTTGAAAGCAATGGAATCATGGGGTATGTTGATGGTTCTACTCTCTATCCATCTCAACATGTCTCGATATCCGGCGAATCTGGTAACAATTCTCCTATTACTTCTTCATCTACTACGAATGATGAATATATTGTGTGGAAAATGCATGATAGAGCCATTATGCAATTGCTTACTGCAACGTTATCTCCTATTGCTATGTGATGTGCCATTGGTAGCACTAGCTCCTAAGAATTGTGGGTTAGGTTAAAGGAACAATTTTCCACTGTATCTAGGACTAGCATTTTTCAGATGAAGTCTAATTTGCAGACCATTAAGAAGGGCTCTGATTCAGTTTCTCAGTACTTCCATCGAATTAAGGAAGCCAGAGACTATCTTTCGGCTGCTGAAGTGTATTTTGTAGATGAAGATATTGTAATCCTTGCTTTGAATGGGTTACCAGCTGAGTATAACACTTTCAGATGTGTCATCAGTGGACGTGAAAGTATGATTTCCCTTAAAGATTTCAGATCCCAGTTGCTTACCGAAGAAGCCATTGTTGATAATTCCACCCCTGCACCATTTATGACTGCTATGGTTGCCAACACAGGTCCATCTATTTCCAAAGGCCCTAATTTTCAGGCTCGTGGTTTCTCTCACACTTCTGGTCCATCATATTTTGCTCCTGGAGGGTTCAAACCATATACTGGGAATAAGAACAAGAATAAAGGCCGATTCAATCAGGGCTCTCGATCTTATAATGTTAAACCTGTGTTTTCTCCTCCAACACATGTGCTTCCTAATTCTAATCCTGGAATCCTTGGTCAGTCTCATGGTTCATAGTTTAGAAGTCTTTCTGCACCAACAATTCAAATTTTGTCAGTTATGTAACTCCGAAGGTCACACTGCTCCATTATGTGGATCTTCTTCTTCTGAGAGAAACAAATGTTAGATTTTTGGAAGAAGCAATCATACCACCTGGTATTGCTTTTATAATGACAAAGGTCCAAACTTTATTGGGATGCATAATACTCCAGCTTATTCTTCACAGTCCTCTTATCCTATGCAACCACAAATGGTCAACTACTCTTCATTCACACCTCCATATTTTCACTCCCAGCAACCTTCTATGCAAGCAATGCACACAGTGCTTCATTCTTCTGCATCACAGTTCTCCAATTCTCAGGCTTCTCCTCAGGTGTGGCTTACTGATTTAGGAGCAACCAATCATATGACAGCGGATTTGACAAACCTGTCTCTAGCATCGCCATATCCCATAAATGAAACCATTCAAACTGCCAACGGTGAAGGTTTGACAGTATCTCATGTTGGTTATTCAACTATTCACACACTAATTTCTTCCCTCAAACTGAACTCTGTGATCCATGTTCCTCAATTATCTCAGAACCTTCTATTAGTATATCAAATTTGTCTTGATAACAATTGCTGGCTGATTTTTTATGCTTTTTGTTTTTGGATTCAGGACAAAGCCACAGGGAGGATTCTTTACAAAAGCTTGTGCAGTAATAGGCTGTATCCTATCCACTCCTTGACAACTTCATCCTCACAGAAGATCCATTCAGCTAAGGCACTTCTTGGACACCTTGTGAAGTCTAATCTTTGGCACCATAGGTTAGGTCATCCCTCAAATCATGTTGTATCTCTGATGATGGCCAAAGCTATACCTTTTACCAAAACTTTTTTACCTGCAATGTGTCATAAATGTCTAAAAGGGAAATTTACTAAACTACCTTTTCCAAAGCATGTCAATAAGTCTGTAATTCCATTTGAGACAATTCACACTGATCTATGGGGTCCTGCACCATGTGTATCAGTTTATGGTTATAGATACTACACCATCTTTGTGGATGAATGTACTCGCCATTGCTGGATTTTTCCCTTAATAAACAAGTCAAATTTGTTTCCTACTTTTGTTGCTTTTCATTCCTTTGTTGTTACTCAATTTTCTACAACCATAAAGAATCTTCAATATGATGGAGGGGGTGAGTATATCAGCAACAAATTAAAACAGTTTCTTAGTGAAAAGGGTATTTCCCATCATTTATCATGTCTATACACTCCTGAACAAAATGGGTTAGCAGAGAGAAAACATAGACACATCATTGAAACCACTATTACCCTATTACAAACAGCTCAATTGCCATCTCAGTTTTGGTCCTATGCTTGTCAAACAACTACCTATCTTATAAATCGAATGCCCACTGTTGTTCTTAGTAATAGATCTCCTTTTGAAATGTTGTTTGGGACATATCCTCTTCTTACTCATTTAAGAATATTTGGATGTGCATGCTTTCCTTTACTCAAGCCATATAACAGTACCAAGTTGCAGGCCAAAACTACAAAGTGTGTGTTTATTGGGTATGCTACAAAATATAAAGGCTATATGTGTTATCATGTACCTACAAAGAGAGTGTTTATCTCTAGGCATGTCATCTTTGATGAACAAAACTTCCCATATACAAACTTATTGGCATCACATCAAACTTCCCCTGCATTACCACAAATACATCTTAGTTCACCTGATCCTGTCTCTTTGGTTACTTCAGCAAACATCATTGTCCCCCTTATATCACACCCATCTCATAGAAGTCCTAGTGTTTCTATATTTGCCACACCAAATATACCACATTCAGTCTCAGTATCCCCTCCAACCTGTGTTTCAGCAAATATGTCTGCAAGTTCTCAGTCCATTACTGCTTCAAGACAAGCTTCTCCTATAATCCCTGTGGCACCTGACATCAATTCCTCTTATGCGGCAGAATCTAATGAGTTTCATCTTCATACTCTGCAAGTGGTATTGTCCATTATACCTCTCAATTTGCATCCCATGCAAACTAGAAGCAAGAGTGGTATTATTAAAAAGAAGGCTCTCTTGGCACATGTTCAGGATTCTGGAGGCACTGATCTATCTTTGATTGAACCAACAAGTTACAAATCAGCCATTAAAGTTCCTGTGTGGTTAGCAGCAATGAAGGAAGAAGTTAATGCCTTACATGCTCAAGGGACTTGGAATCTAGTTCCTTTACTTGCCAACAAAAACCTAGTTGGTTGTAAATGGATTTTCAAGATTAAGAAGCATTCTGATGGGTCCATTGCTAGGCACAAAGTACGGTTAGTTGCTAAGGGTTTCAGTCAAGAACCCGGGTTGGATTATGGGGAGACCTTCAGTCCTGTGGTTAAGCCTACCACAGTAAGGTTAGTTCTTACTCTTGCTGCACATTTTAATTGGCCTCTTCGACAATTAGATGTCAAAAACGCATTTCTTCATGGCATCCTTCAAGAGGAAGTATACATGTCTCAACCTCCAGGTTTTGAAGATTCCATTCATCCTCATCTAGTGTGCAAGCTGCATAAGTCTTTGTATGGATTAAAACGGGCTCCTCGGGCCTGGAATGAAAGGTTTACTCAGTTTCTTCCTTCTTTGGGGTTTTCAAACACCTATTCTGATTCCTCATTGTTTGTTAAACATGTTGGAAGTGAAATGGTGGTGTTGTTACTCTATGTGGATGATATAATTATTACTGGCAGTGCTTCTGAGGCTATTTCATATGTTATCAGTGTTCTTACTGCTGAGTTTGATATCAAGGATTTAGGGTCCTTACATTATTTCTTGGGCATCCAAATTATCAAAACTGTAACTGGTTTGTTTCTGTCACAAGCCAAATATATTCAAGATTTGTTGCTGAAATCTGAAATGCTTGATGCTAAACCCTGTGATACACCATGCCTCCCTTACAATAGGTTGCTCAAAGAGGATGGAGACCCTTATTCCAATCCTGGGTTATATCGAAGCATAGTGGGAGCTTTACAGTACTTAACCTTTACACGGCCAGATATTGCGTTTTCAGTGCATCAAGTATGTTAGTTTATGCAGAATCCAATGGTGTCTCATTTCACTGCAGTAAAATGCATTCTCAGATATCTCAAGGGCACGATGCAGTTTGGTATATCTTACACTAGGGGAGATTTGCAGTTAAAGGCCTTTAGTGATGCTGATTGGGCAGGAGACCCTAATGACAGACGGTCCACTACTGGTTTGGTGGTGTTCTTGGGTAACAATTCTATTTCTTGGTCCTCTAATAAGCAACACACTGTTTCTCGTTCTTCTACAAAAGCAGAATATTGAGCATTGTCCTTTACCTCTGCTGAGTTGGATTGGATCAAACAATTACTAATGTTTTTGCATATACCATTGCCTGATGTTCCTGTGCTGTTTTGTGACAACCTCTCTACAATTGCTTTATCCTTTAATCCTGTTCAGCATCAAAAGACTAAGCACATTGAAATCGATGTGCATTTTGTCAGAGAAAAGGTATCTCAGAAACAACTTTTTGTCCAGTTTGTGTCTTCCCAGGAGCAGTTTGCCGATATTCTTACCAAAGGCTTAAGTGGTTCATTGTTTCGCACTCATTGTTGCAATCTCATGCTTGGTTCCTCTGCAGTATACTCTTGAGGGGGGATGTTAGAGTATAGTGCTTAAGATTGAGACACTTGTCATAATCCTATAATATCAGTTAGTTAGGTTGTTAGAGTTGTAGCTTCTTAACAACCTATATAAGACTAAATTGATGTAATTACTTACTGATTAAGAAATATACAGATTGTTCTTCCTCTCTCTAAAGTTCTCCTCTCTCTCTCTAAAACTCATTCTCTGTTCTTCTTCCAATACACAAGATTACATTGTATGAATGATCAATTGATATAGCTTAACAGATTCAACCAGGTAGTTTTTTCTCTTTGTCTTACTTTGTTTATCAAAGTTTTGCTTCCATTTGGTTTCCGTTCAGTTTTTAAACTCCCACAACTTTTTATCATAAATTATCCGACTGCATTTAGTTCGATACAATATTCTGATCTTCGTCCATCAAAAAAATGTTTTGGTTAGTGATTCCCCTCGTTGGGTTTTCATTACAGTTCAGTTTTAAAGTAAATGCAATTCCAGTTCCTGAAGCTCAAAGATGAGAAGGTTGATGAATGTACGTTAATGTCGTGTTCCTTTTGAATATGTGATTGCCCTTTTTTCTTTCTTCTATTCAGTCACCTGTTTTCCTATCAATTTTTACGGGAAAAAAATTTCACTGCCAAATTTTTCAGGGCACAAATTAGTATGTAATCCCTCATACGTGTAATGGAAGTCTGTAGGGTTTATGCTTCGATTTATAGTGACAGCAATAAAATTATTGCTATGAAGACCTCCCTTGCTCTCTGAAACCTTAAACGGATCAATGAAATGATAATTCTTGGTGACTTCTCCTTTCCCTTTCTTCACTCCACCAGTTTGGAAAATTCAAGGTTTTTTCTGCAATTTAAATTTCCATTGAAGAATTTCATACTTACTTTTCCTATGTTTTTCTCATTAAATTTGTTTCAAATGTAAACGTAGGGGTAACCAAAGTATACAAACCAACCACATGTAACGGAAGACATTATGATTCAGTACTATCACCAGCTCAAGAAATTATAGCCATCGTAACCATGAACAGTAACACTTGCCTATCATCAAGCTTTTGCTACTTTGTTTATAAGGGTGTGTGCTTGAACTAATTTTTTTTTATTGTATTATTTGTCTAATTAGATGTAGGTTTGCTCTATCTTCGACTTCGTGGAGCTTTGTCGAAACAGTCATCCTGGCAAGTTATACCACTCCACCTAAGAGACTTATCAACAGCAAAGTTCAAGCACACACTTATAAGAGAATTATCGACAAGCCCTGACTTGGCTTCAATCTTCTTATGGCCTGCGATGTCATTTTGTTTTATTTTAAGCAGATTTGAGCTTTCAATTTTAAGAGAATTATCGACCTTTGATGTTGTTGGTGCAATGCAACTAATCAGGTATGACTCTTAATTATTTTGGATTGTTATACTTCGCTTTATCGCGTTTTTCTTTCATTTGGATTAGTCAATTTATTGCTATATTTTAGTTCGGTTTGTTCTTCATAGAGTTTGGAAATATATTCATACTATTGGATGGTCTAAGGCGTGTGTGCAAATTTGGTGCTCTTGGGAATGGAATCTAGAAGAAACAAAGGAACAATAGCTTTTTGGAGTGTCCTTGAACTTTTGAATACATGTTTTACGTTTATGTGCCACAAAGATCTTGATTGTGGATCCCTCAATGATTCGACTTCTGGTTGCATAGATTTAAGGTTTCTAATATGATTTTTTGTCATCCTTCTCCTTACGCTAGAGCTTCTCAACCAACAAGATGGATTTGAGGCAACAAATACAATAAAATTACTTTAGAAAATGTGGATTCATCGATATCGAAACACTGACTTCTAAACATTTCGTTTTATTGACAGCCACCCTCTTCAAATGCACCTTATATAGGTTTTAAGGGCCACAAATCATGTTGGTACACCAATATTAATATTACTGGGATTAGATAATAAAAGCAAAAGATGAGAACACACAAAAACGATACGGAAGATGTTGTGGGTAAAAGTAAGATTAAAATTCATGGTATATCAGATGATGTTGTGGGTAAAAGGTAAGAATAAAATTCATCGTATTTGAAAATTAGCATTCGTGATTAAAGATACCATGATTTGGTAATGACACCATTATGGTACAATTAGACTTTATGTTTTTGTATGTATATATTGTTAATCTTTTGTTTTAGATAAATGTATCAAAACATATCATTATTATTTGGTCATGACAACTTGAAAAAATATGACATGTACCCTATAATTACAAGTTCATGCAATTTTTGTTTATACATTATAAAACACATTTAGAAAAACTTTAGAGCCGCATAGCGTCTGTGATAAATAAAAATGTAGTATGATGATATGCCATGTTCATTGACAACCCTAATGCCCTAATGATCTCAATCATGTGAATTTTTTTTTACAGCCCTCTCAACCAAATATATATCTTTAGGAAAATAAAAGACCTTTAACAAAAGAAGAAATCGGCAGAGAAATTACGTATTATGGATTAATATATAGTAAAAGATAGAGGGACATAGAGCAAGATTACAAATAAACATCGTATATTTAAAAGATTTTTAAGGGTGCGTAGCGCCCGTGAGAAATAAAAGGTCTAACAAAAGAAGAAATCGGCAAAGAAATTAAACATTATGGATTAATCTAAAGTAAAAGACAGAGGGACTAAGAGCAAGATTACAAATAAACGTCGTATATTTAAAAGATTTTAAGGGGCACGCAACACTTTTAATCAAATGTATTTTGCTTCCCTCAACATAAGGTTATTCTTTCTTTTAATGTTTAATTCCCTTTTTCAACTTTTAATGCAATTCAATTACAAATAATGCTAATATTTGATTTTAACCAAACACATTAAATTTTCAACAGGACGAAACGATATGAGTTCATGATATGATTTGCTGTCAAGTGTATCAAGGTCAATTGAAGTTCTTGGATTGTTTTTATACTTTTTATTTAGTTTTTAGTTGCAACTAAATTATAAGGATCTTCTCTGTTATTTATTACTTTTTTTCAACATATTCTAGAAAAAATACTTTAAATTCTTGCATGTATTATTAGAGAGAATAATCGTCTTTATTTTATGTTTCTATACATTGAACCAATCCTCGCATATAAATATATCTAAAATGTGTAAGTCGCGCGTAGTGCGCCGTAATTAAAAAAGTGTCTTTCGCACGCGCGTGAGGACACTGTAATAGGCATTGCTGTGTTTGAGAGAGTATCCACGTCAACAACTTCAAATTTATTGCTTCCAGTTATGTGCAACCATATCATACTTTCTAAAGCATATACATTGACAATTACAATGGAAAAAAAACTAACACAATACACATTTAGGGGCGCGTGCCCGTGATGCAAAAATGCCTCTCGCACGCATGTTAGTGCGTGCAAAGAGGCTAGTGATTTTATATATGGAAGTGTCTTTCAAAACTATGAACTGAAAAGTTGCGGACTGCGACTCTTCAATAAACAAAAAAAATATGGAAGGTCCCCGGTTTGAAACTCTGAACTGGTAAGTCTGCTTAACTGTGGCCACATGCAAGATAAAATTCCTCATAGCCTCTTTAGATCCAGAAAGGATGGATAACCTTGCCACCAGTTGTCCTCCTTTAAAAATTAAAAAAAAAAAAAAAAAAAAAAAGCCTCCGACTGTGCAATTAACGGAAACTTGGCGCCAAGGCCACTTGGGCCTTCTTTGTCTGCTATCAGCATGATATTACGTAGTCGTGCCAGATACGCGTTTAACCGACAGAAAATCTATCAAAGCTGCCATCTTTCTCCAATATTTGTGACCTTCGTGACGTCGAGATATGGTAAGTTATATTTTGCATTAAATAATATTTAGTTACTTAAGAATGAGAAGGATTTGTTATTCCAAATTCTGCATGTTATTACAGAGATTTGTACTTATCATTAAAATCGTTCAAATTATTAATTATTTTATCAAGATTATTTTTGTAAAAAATGAATTAAAACTAATTCGTTTAGTTAATTTATTATAGCAAATACATAAATAGTTGGATTTTACCAATTCTATTTATCTGTTTTTTTTACAATTTGATAACTAAACAACTTTAGTTTTATTTGGTTTTTTTGTAGAGGCGATTTTTAGAGTGATTTATAATATGAATGGTTCTGATCATAAATACACATTTTTATAAATCACAACGAATAATTTTAGTAGAAACTCGTACTCATCCTTTAATTAGCCAAGTATTATTATTTTGCATTCTCAACTTTGGGTCACATAACAAATTCATACTTTATCTTTTGAATATTACAATTTCATACATCAACTTACGAATTCCTTGCAATATCAGACTTTTGTTAATCAATCTGTTAATTTGGTCGCTAAGTGATAATGTGTCAACTTCGGATCTTAAGTTTTTACTGATGTGATGTCAAATTTACGCCATGTAGACAAACAACTAGTTAAAATTATATGAAATTATGAAAATAGAATACAACCTCTAAATTATATTCAAAAGACTTAACATTAGCAGCCCCCAACCCGAGTATGTTAACCCTTCCACTCCTCTCTATCTCCATCTTCCTTTCTACCCCTCCTCCACCCATGCAAATTAAGTTGTATCATTTGGTGCCAATTTCATTTTGATTGGTATCAATTTTGTTGAGATTTAGTTAAAGAAAAATATTCTGAAGCATCAGCTTACAGAGGCACCAACCTGCTCATACGCTGTTCTTCCGTTGCACCTCTGCACCCTTGCACCATTGACCCGCCACTAGACCAATGAGATCATGACCCGCAATCTGCTTGACCCGAACCCGCTTGCTCCTTCCCCACCACCACTACGATTTGACCCACCAGGGCCACCACCAGTCACCAGACCAGCATCAACTGTCGCTCGCCTAAAAGTCACGAAAGTTGCGCCGTCGCACCACCAGACCCGAATTCGATCTTCAAGAAACAACATCAGCCCGACCCGACGCCACACCACTGCTCCGTATTACGAAACCCGTTGATGCCCTGCCATAACATTTTCCAAATTTCATATAATTTTAATTGGTTGTTTGTTCATGTGGCACAAATTTAATATCACATTAGTAGAAAAAATGGGACTTACATTTGATACATCATCATTAACAGTCAAATTAATGGATTAATTAGTGAATGTCTGATATTACAACGAATACATAAATTAATGTATGATATTGCAATGTTCAAAAAATGATATATAAGTTTGTTATGTGATTCAAAGTTGAGACAGTAAAATGCAATACAATTGTATGATGTTAGAATAATAGTTTGAAAGCTAAAGATGTACTGGGCAATGTGCATTACGACAAACGTGGCCGGCTTGTTATCGGCCCATTAATAATAATGCACATACAGCTCCTCATCAAATTGATTAATCACAACTCACAAGGACCAGTTTACTCGGCCCGTGCGTATAAAGGGAGAGGAAAAACTATGTAATCAGTTTGAGGATATACGTCAGAGAATGTGCAAGCTTAAAATACATTGTTAGCATCTTCCTTGATAAATTAAGCTTTTGAGGCTAGTGGTTGTCTCACAAAGTTGAGAAACCAATACGTAACTCTTGGACTAAGAAAACTTGTGTGAGTTGTTCATGTCACGCTAGGGGTGGGCACTTAGAACCGAAAACCGAAACCGAAACACGAACCAAATCGAACTGCACCGAACGGTTTGGTTTTACGGTTTTGAAACAGTTTCGGTTTTCAAACCAAACTGCAACATGGAAAACAGTTTGGTTTTGGTTTTGGCTTTTGAAAACCTCACCGAAACCGAACCATACCGAAAATATTAATAAACATTTAATTAAATGTCCATATTATATTTTATGTTTTAATTGGTTGTTTGTTAGAATCCATACACTTAGTATGAGACTCAACCACACTAGAATATCATCATTCATCACTTTCTTTCGTTCATTAACTTGAAGGACCTTTGTTATTTTATACCATCACACACACATATATGTACAAGGGTGGACTAATCTTGTTATCAAGAGTCGAACAATGATTTAATGAAGTCCACTCATTTGAAGCATGATATCACATATTCTAGTATCAAAGTTTCGCTCACGTTTAATGAATTCAAATTTATTCAACTTGTTTTATGATAAACATTATAAGGGCACCCTTTTGTTGCACAAACATGTTTTAACATCACAACTGCATGCAACATGCTAATTGTTTACATAACAAATGTCTTTTTCCTATTGCTATTAGGAAATGCTTATTAATATGTTGCAAATTGTACATTTTTTCTTAAAAACCAAACCGAAACCGTTTGAAACCGCACCGAACCGAACCAAACGGTTTGGTTTTATTTCGGTTTTAGCTTCAAAACCGCACCGAACTGAACCGCAAAAAATTTCGGTTTCGGTTTCGGTTTCACCCAAAACCGCACCGAACCAATCCGTGGCCAACCCTATGTCACGCGACATGTTGAGTAGAAGAACTTTGATGACGGTACATGGTCCCAAATTTAGTAACAACATTAAGCAAGGTTCTAAAAGACGCTAGGCGCTAGTTGGGTGAAGACTGGAGCTTAGCACCTAGGCATCTAGGCGGATTAAGCGGATTTAAGTATATTTATTATATATATAGTACAAATAAGTGTTTGTTTATACTTAAAACATACAGAATTGTACTGAGATAAATAAATTGTAAAATAGAATGACAAATAAATTATAAAATATTAATGAAAAAATTGAGAACAAGCGTATAATGTGTGTTCATCTACGTATTAAACAAGTCTCTTGTAATTTATTAAAAAAAAATAAAATGCAAAAATGAAAGTTATCGATTTTCTGTTTAAGTGAGAACCGCGACCTAAGCAGGTTTGTGCGGGTTAGGCAAGTTAGGTGGGTGCTTAGGCGGTCTAGCCGGGCGCTTAGACTTGTCTAGGCCAGCGCCCTTTCTTAATGTTAAACGCCTAGGGATTAATCGGGATGGTGACTAACCCTAGTGCCTAGGCGAGACGTAGACAACGCTAGGCGGAAATTTTTAAAACTGTAACATTAAGTTTAAGTCATCTATTGATTGGACTATTCTGCCACTCAACACTACCAAGCGACAAAACAATTTGTCACAAAATTTCTAACATTGTCTTATCATATATTCATGTAGTTAACAAATAAGTTGAGTTCTTGCGTTTTCTAGTTTTAGATTATTTACAAAAGCTTAGAGATATTTAGTTTTTTATGAGTGTCTTTGTGTTTTGTCCCTAAATTTGCGTTTAGACTTTGGATTTCAATCTTTGTGCAAACCAGAAGAGCTAGCTAAGTTGTTATAAATTAGAATAATGATCATATATTTTGATTATTATTAGGAGGAGGAACTACTAAATTAAATGTGGAGAGGGAATTATCTATGTAAGTACGATGCAGAGACCTCGTTGACCTCTTCTACTCTCTATATCTCTGCAGGTTCTCATAATTTGCGGTCATAAAAAAAGGCCAGAGGATTGAGTGGCCATTGGGGAGAAAAATGGCGGGAACCATCCATCACCTTCTTCATGGCCATGCATGTTAGAATTCAAACCCTAGGAAATACCCCATCATTTTTTTTCTTTTCCACACCCTCATGACAAACCCTAAATCAATTCCAATATCATAATTTTTTATTTTGTAAAAAAACAAAAAAAAGTATAAGCTTCTCCTTTTTCTTTCTTTCTTTCTAATTCTTTCTTTTATGGGGGTGTTTATTTTTAATATTTACTTGCAAATCAAGAAATATCGAAGGTGATCATCGTGATCAACATGCAACTTCACAGATTAAGATAAATTTTTTTTAGCTAGCTTCCTTCTTTTTTGTTGTAGATCATATGACCATATGGTGATGATGAGGAATTCATCAAATTCCTTGATAATGTTGAGCTATGTCTTCATGATCACGATGATGATATTTTTATTAAAGCCAAATAAGAGATTGGTCAATGCTGGTCAGAATGATATCGTAGTACTGCCTAATTTTTGTACAACACGTTTAAATGTTCTCCAGCCACCCTATCATGATATACCGAAATCCATCTGTTCATCCCTCGATTGGCACGGCTACCGTATTAGCGTAAGCGATCGTATATTATCGATTATGAGCTAAACCCAATTTCTTCATTTACTAATTACGTTTTTATATGGCGTGACATGACCATGACATGATGTAATATAACAGTTCTTTCAGGATAATAACGCTGTTCTTACCGTTGTACTATCGGGAATGAACGAAAACAGTTGGGTCGGAGTCGGGGTGTCAAAGGACGGCATGATGGTTGGTTCGAGTGCCGTGGTGGGATGGATGAACAGAGACGGCAGATCGGGCACAGTAAAGCAATATTATTTGAAAGGACGTACGAGGAATGATGAAATCATACCAGATAAAGGTGAATTGAAATTCACAAATGTTACACCCACCATTGTTGTCAAGGACCAAATCATTTATCTAGGGTTTCAACTCCAGTTTTCCAGTCGTCTTGATCGTCAGCCCTTTCTGTTTGCTGCCGGGTATGGAAAGCCTGGTGCTAACAACATCCTACCAACGCATAAATATAGAAGCGCCTTGTTAGTTGATTTCCCTAAAGGTTGGTTCATAGGTTGATTTGTTTTCGATCATGTTATTTACTCACTTTCTAACAGTTTAAGCTTTTCGGTAAAGTGGTGGTGAAAAATGGAGCCTTCGATTTGCAAAATATATGTCTTACTATTTCTACATTTCTTTCATTCTCCACGTGCATGATGGAGTCTCATCTTGTACATGATTGACACATTTGTAACAACTTTAGCTTTTGAGGTCTAGCGATAGCCTGCAGTTTACTTTTGTTAGGTTATTTGGGTTCTTAAACATGGTCATTGATTAATCGATATGCTAGAATTTGCAGTAAATTAGCAATATATATGCTACTTAGCACTACAGTGTAGCGTTGTACACTGTGTGGTTGACTTCCGTAAATGGCAAGTTAAGTTTGATACTAA
Organism: Malus domestica; assembly: GCF_042453785.1. Taxonomy (NCBI): domain Eukaryota; kingdom Viridiplantae; phylum Streptophyta; class Magnoliopsida; order Rosales; family Rosaceae; genus Malus; species Malus domestica. The sequence continues at coordinate 20,119,509 of NC_091674.1, read as the reverse complement.
ATTATTATGATTGACTTACTGTGTGGTTTAACCCAAATCCTCCCACCTCTTAGTGTAAATGTGTCATTGTACATATATAAAAAACAATATATGTGTTCTAATTATTTGGTCTCTGATGGATGCAGGAGTCATTCGTATAGGGTTTGTAGACAGCAGGAAAGTGAAGATGACCCATGGAATACTAACTATTATTGGATGGGGCATAATAATTCCATTCGGAGCATCAATGGCCAGATATCTTAGGGAGTATGAGCCTTTGTGGTACTACCTTCATTCATCAGTTCAGTTTATAGGTTTCTTTGTGGGGCTTTCTGGTGTGGCTGTTGGAAGGACACTATATGAACTAGTACATGCTGACTTTAACAGCCACAGATCCATAGGGTACATTGTGCTTGCACTCAGTGTTCTTCAGGTAATCCTTTCTTTAATTCTTAATCTCACGTGTTGCCTCAATTAAAATTTTGTTACATTGTGTCCCATATGATGAATTTCATGCATTTTTTAGTCTGAAAAGTTGCATGCGTTTCGCACTAGATCCTTCAAAATGAGTGTGTCTGACGTGTCAATCGATACTTTGAATGTTAAATTAACTACCGCTCAAAAAGGTCTGGTGCAAGTCATGCACAACTTATTTGAAAATCCATCATCAAACCATACTTTTCTATGATTTCCAAAACTCAATTATAGAAAGGATTTTTATCGCAAATAGTTTCTGAAATTGACCAACCTCATCAAGATGGTTCCTAAAATTGAAAATCGATCAATGTAGTCCCTGAAAATTGGTGTCGCATATCAATATATATGGTCATTCCATCATAATTCTGTTATGTGGTGCTCTTTTCTCTGAACTTTTTTATTTGAGTTCTTAAATTTGACTTCCGTAGTTGTGATCACAGCTATGCCAGTTTATCATGAGGCCATCCAGGACCTCCAAGGTCAGGAAGTACTGGAACAAGAGCCATCAATGGGTGGGGAGATCGGTGGTCGTGCTTGCTCTTGTCAATATTTTCATTGGTCTCTTTTACGGAAATGGAGGGAAACCTTTTAAGACATTTTTTTTGTGCGCCTTTTCTCTTTTCGTTTTGTCCCAAATAATTTTGGAAATCCGGCACCTGCTTCAGAGTAAAAGAGCAGCTCTTGCTACTACCGCTGATGAGCCTCCTCTTTTTCAAGTTCCTCCACGAACTTAGCATTAATTCCACTACTATTTAGTAAATTATTTTTATTAAACTTTCTTATGATGGTCGGTGTTTATGTACATATACGAATTGAGATCTTAACAATTAGTGTCATTAAACATCAATCATTTAGCTTTCCGATGTTTTTATTTGTCATCTGATCAACGGGAGAAGGGGATTCGAACTAAGGATGTCTGTACACTGCTAAACCAATATCTAGTTGGTATTTGGTCTTTGTACAATGTTCTTGGTGGTAAGACATGTAAAAATATCAATTGCCTTCCCTCAAGTTCTCATAGGCCAGACGGAGAATTTTGCAAAACTCTATTTGAAAAACGGCAATAAATCAATCCAACGTCAGAAAGAAAACAAGGGTTGGAAAACTTGCTAACTCTTAGGCCATGTTTTTTTTACTGGACTTTGAAAATAGGAACAAGAATTGGAATCCTTTCCATATAGTTCTTGAATGGAATGAAGAGTAGAGAACATAGATTAGATCATCAATCGTCAATCGCGGTGTTTGATTGGAATTAGGGTTAGGGCTAGGCTTTATGAGGATACACAAAGTAGGGGTTGGCATAAAAACAGTCGAACCGGAAAACCAAATTGAACCCGTTTAAGAAAGGTAAAAAATCGCGTTAACTGAAAAAAGCCAAAACCGGTTCAGAAATTGAACGGAACCAAATAGATCAAATTTGGTTCTAGTTCTTACTTCTCAATAATCGGTTTGAACTGAACCAAACTGGCGTTAATATAAATTAATTTAAGTTATAATTTTACATAACTATCTGTTTGGACCCAAAATTACACAATCGGCCCGAATGATCGAAGTTGTTGAGTGAACGAAGTTCTAAACCTTTAGGTAATTAAGTCAAGATAATTTTGGTTATTATTAGGAAATAATATTGTGATTTTTATCATAATAATTATCTCTTAATAATATATTGAATTATCGAGAGCACAGTTGGGTGATAAAGTCGTGGTGATACAATGCCGTGTGGTTTAATATTGCTGCAATTTCGTGGGAAGATAGCATGACTGTCATGAAGGGAGTCAGAGTATGGCAGGATGATTATCAAGTTCAAAGACTAATCAAATAATGAAGCAAGCAGTACAGTTCAAATTAATTTGGGATGATTGGCAGCGGACGTGTAGATTGAAACAATTTGGAGTGGAGATTAGCATATGGGATTTGATGATCTCCAAAAGTAAAATCATGGATAATGATGAGATAAGAAACCTAGGTAGGCTAGGCTTTTTTGCATGGTGATGGGTGTTGTCAGATTGAGTGCAAAGTGATAAGAATTGATGGTGGGAATACAATATGCATACCGTGTGAAAGGGTATTTCAAGATTTCAAAAGGACACCTGTTGTTCCTCTTGTAAAAGTCTACATGCATAAGGAGACTAGGGAGACTTTTGCTGAAATATATTAAAAATAATATCAGTTATTTTGATATTGTTTTTGGGATATTTGGAAAAAGGTCTCTATTGGATTGGCGATCAAGGAGACTCATTATAAATACAAAGCTGTAAGTAACGAAAGGCCCTCTCCAATTCAACACACAAACTGGCCTGCGCAAACCCTCGCTCTACACGAAATCTCTCAACAACCTTGAGATTTTTATTTTCTTTTTCCACCAACACATCTTCAGTTTGGATAAATAGCATTGTGAAGGCAACTGGCGAACATTTTCAATTTGGATAAACAACACTGTTGCTGTAGAATTAGCCGACCGCGGAGCACCTTTAGTTTAGATAAACAACACTGCATCGAGGCCGATTGGTTATCTATACAAGTCTCGATCGAGAAAGATTTTCGAATCCTTATTGGCAGAGGTCATCTCATTAGCCTTTTCGGCGAAGTGAGGTGTTACCAAGTTACTACATTCGGCACCCTAAGAGCCGAATTTGATATTGAACTTTACAGAACTAGCAGCCTTGTCTTCAGGCTCTAGAACCTGTAGGCCGAGACGTGTTCCTTCCTCGGCTGTAGTCGCAAGATCAAGAAGTCAGCATTGCACCCAACACAACATCGATAAATTTTACTCGCCGGCCGAGCTCGGCCGTCGAGTTGGCACACCCCGCACACAACCGAAGGACGTAGTTAGCTTATTAATTACTCAGCCTGCGTGCCACGTAGACTTGGTAGTTTTTAAGATCAACATTATTATACCTGACTTGCATTTCCTAGGCCCAAACCTTTTAGTCTATTCCTCTCTAAGCCCAATAACTAAAATAAAAAGAAAGCCCAATAATCCAATTTAATTTGCAACCCTAAGTTCTCCTTCCTCATCCATTATCCCAACCCGCAGCCTCCATCTCATGATCCCACCCCACCCCTCCACCCAAAAAAAAAAACATAAGTTTTCTTCCCTATCTCCAATCCTCCACCTTCCTTGCATGCACATCCGCCATGAGCAACCCCACTCGATTTGCTTCAATTCAAGGAAAAAAGATAAGTCAATTGGTGGTGATGGCTGACCTGTTAGCAGGGGCGGATCCACAGTGGGGTCAATGGGGTCACACGACCCCTTGGAAGCCATGGAAATAACCTTGGAGCTGCTGGTGCGACCTCTTGGAGCTGCTGGTGCAACCTCTTGGAGCTGCACACCACGTGGTCGATGAAATGTCTGAAAGAAGAAGAAAGAGTTCGCTTGCAGGTTGAAGAAGAAGGAGGCTGCTGGCGTGTTGATAGCCTCCTCGAACTTTGAGAGAACTCACAGCCTCCGGTCTCGACCGAGCAACAAGCAAAATGCCGAAGCAGATCCATAAGATCAAGGATTTCCTTCTAACTGCAAGAAGGAAGGATGCCCGCAATGTCAAAATCAAGAGGACCAAGGATGCTGTCAAGTTCAAGGTTCGGTGCTCCAAGTACCTTTACACACTTTGTGTGTTTGATTCCGAGAAGGTCGACAATTGAAGCAATCTCTTCCTCCAGGTTTCAACGTTTAGGACCTTTGAACAAGGATTTTGGAGTAGCTGGTCGCGCTATCCTACCAAGACTCAATGAAATGACGATATGCATGCCGTTTCTGTTAAAAAAAAATTGCGCGCTGCGCACTATCCTTATTGACCCCCCTAACATTATTTCCTGGATCCGCCACTGCCTGTTAGATCAGTAAAAGCATCCGACATGCTTTAAGCAACGTTTTAAAGATCTAGAATAGGTCTCACTTCAGTTTCAGATTGTGTAGTACAGGGATCTAAATGAGACATATTGAGATTCGTCCACAACAATTCATGTTGTTCTACATGAATGTTGACGTTCTTATCTCCCTTTAATGGTGGAAAGACTGTCTCATTAAGGTGATAATCCGCAAAACGAGCAGTAATGATATCGCCTATCAAAGGTTATGATCATAACAAACATAGATTCCCAATCTTTGCTAATAACCAATTTTTGTACGTAAGGGGGACACAATTAACACGTAGACCCTACAATAGATTTCGGGCTTGTATCCAGTTATAATTGTAGTGTAGAATAGATTGAATAGAGATGGGTCTCAGGCGAACCAACATGGATGTGTGAAGTGATCTCGGTTCAAGGTGGTCGAGGCGAGTTATGGAGTTCACTTGGAACCCTAGGTCGAGGGGAGTTATGGAGTTCACTTAGAACCCTAGGTTGCGGCGAAGATAGATTTCTTGACATCAGGGGTTGCAGTGGATGGCTACGGGTGCTCTATAGGTGCACCGAGGCTGTGCTCAGCGCTTGGTGACGATCCACGAGCTCAATAATATTGAGGTGGTTGGCGGCGAGCATCTGGCTCGCGACTATGGTTGAAAACCTAGGAGAGTTGAATTGAATCTTGAAATATCTGGTGAGATTCTGGTTCGAAATCTCGACCACGTGGTCAGGGTTGACTGGGATATCGTCGGGGACGACTACAGGTCATTGGGGCTGCAAGGTTTCACAAGAAAACATGAACTAAGGGGCTGGGTTTCGACTGCGGGCAAAGCCCAAGCGGTGGCCTGTGTCCGAGGATAGGGACGACGCAAAACGACGCTGTTCTGGGTTTTGGATGGGAGCAGTAAGGCTCCAGCAGCGAGCCTGGGACGGCATTAGGCCATCGTTCGCGCTTGTCAGGGTGGAAAAACCCTAATTTTGCTTCTTTTTCTTCGGTTTCTCACACAATCATCAAATTCACAACAAATATAATATATAAAATAGGGAACTTTAACGAAAAGCACCCGGTACTGTTCACTTTAACGAAAAACCACATTTTTACATTAAAAAGTCAATCCTGGTACTATTCACTTTACCCTTTATTTTGTCCTTATCATTAAAACTCAAAGTTTTCAAGCCCTTTTCATTAGTTTTCCTTATAAAATCAAGCCCTTTTCATTAGTTTTCCTTATAAAATAATGTGAACACAACTTAAGCAGAATCTGAAATTCAAAATGTCTAAAATTTGGGGTTTATGCATGGTGGTGAATGTTTCATGCAATCCAGGTTGAAAAAATATGGACAATTTGGATACTTGGATTGCATGATGAGAACTGTGGACTGGTTTGTACCAGAAAATACCTTTCCGATTCCTTAGTGCAGCTCCAAGAGAGCGAGATGCGATTGATAGTGTTGTGGCCTATTTACCGAAGGCAAAGAAAAGGGAAAGGAAGTGGCCTGCGGCAACAGAGAGAAAAAGAGAGAATAGAGCTCAGGGAAATGGTAGATACGCTTCCATTGTGCCAGTGTTTTTTATTTATAGTAAACCATGCATAAGGAGAGACATACTTGCTCTACAAGTAATACAACACCTAATAGGATAGAATCACTAATTTACATAGGAATCCTAAACCAAATCTACCAAGGATATTCACCATCACACAATGTTAAATATTAATATTACAATAAAGACCCATTTTTCAATTATAGAGAGATAAAATTGTAAATACAAAAGCAATAATCATGACTTCACCTACCACATGTAGAGAAGCTCCTGCTTATGAAGCCTCAACGAAAACCTCCGTCTTAGCATTATGAAGCCTCAAGAAAACCTCTGTCATAACGTTTGATCTCTTCTCATCCATCGTGAAACATCCACAAAGCCCCCAAACGGCGCAGCTACTGTAGAATCGTTCTCCCGTGCTTTTCCTTCCATTCCCAAACCTTGGCCACGACTCCTCGCGGCTGTTGTCATGTCTGGTCAACTGTTTTTGCCTCATGAGCTTCTTTTCCACAACCACCTGCATCGCTATCCCTGCATGATCCATTCCAGGCACCCGCACAATGTTATAACCGGACATTCTCTGCCATCGAACCAAGTGTCCTTGATTGCAGCAGTTAGAGCACGGCCTATGTGAAGGGTACCTGTTGCATGGCGGCCAAACAATCTTAAACGGAGGCTTCAAGCTGTTGGCATTCGCCGAGAAGAACCCCCTTTCTCCCACCTCTTGTACCATGACTTCTCTACGGCCCAAAGATGGTACCTTTTAGTCATAGGACTAGCCAACCTTTTCTTCTCACCTGACAGAGTCTCCGGGTATTCTTCGTCTTCTTCGTCCCAAGTCCTTGCATTCCTCATCTTTTTACTGGTCGAAGTAGAAGCAGCAGCCCATGCTTGCTGCTGCAGAGCTTTGTCATAAGCTTTCCCTTTCTTTTTTTTTTTTTTTCTCAACTCTCTTTTGCCTTCGCTTCCTCCTTGCTCTTCAATTCCGGAACCGGGAGACATCACAGGCAGTGGAGACAGTGTTGAAGGCGGCAGATCGAAGACGATATTAAAGGCAGGAAATCGCTGGGTTGAAGGGAAATGGAAGACGATTGCGTAGGGATGAAGAAGGAGATTAAACCCTAGTTTCAAACTATCCAACTATGCCAAAAACCCTATGGCTTTTTCCTAGGAAGTGAAGGAAAATTCCAATCATATGAATAGGCCCAGGCTAATCTCTTTTTTTCCTGCTAATGTGTTACTTGCCAATATAACCAAAATATAAATTGTTCCTCATATCATGCTTAATTAATAGATTCCGTCAAGCAAAATATTAATGGCTCTTCTGATCTGGTGCAATTGCCATTGACGGAATTAGCCGCGATTCTGATGGCGGCTGAGCCATGGGCGATGTTTTGCTCACAGCCTTCGTGTTGAGAAAGTGTTCCTTGGGATTGACTCTGCACTTGCCGTGAACCTTTATCGCGGCCATTGCGAACACCCTGCACTTGCCGTGAACCTTTTTGGCTAAAGATTTGGTGAGTGATATCTTAAGCAGCATCAACTTGGCAAAAGTGAAGCAGTAAATCAAATAATACACATCTCCGCAGTTACGAATCAAAACTGAGGTAAAAGATTATTAGAAATCGGTGAAGAATTTTATTGAGTAGAGTAATAAACACTAGCAAAAGATTTCACTCACCCCAAATGGAATTTAATTTTATTCTAACAATAATCTCTACTTTCACACCACTCTTCATGTGGGCGACCTACATTGCCGGAAAATCAAGGAAAACAAAAACTTTGATTAGTTGACTCCATAGATCCACTTCTCTTGGTTGCTGGTGTAACTAACCAACTCACTTGGTGTAAACCACAAGTTGATTTCGTCCTTGGCAGTCTCTGGACCATCGCTGCCGTGGATGATGTTTCTGCACGTCATTGTGGCATTGTGGCATCGAAGTTAGAATTGGAGTGAACAATACAGAGAGATTGAAAACTAAATAGAAGATAAAAGGTAACTGAATGTAGCTTGAGAAGCGAAGTACTAATGCAATAAAATTATCAAAAACTCAAGATCAAAGCTATTACCTTCCGACAACAACGGCTAGATCGCCTCTGATAGTTCCAGGTTCTGATTTTTGGGGGTCTGTAGCTCCAATAAGTTTTCTACCATACTTGATCACACCCTCTCCTTCCCAGACCTGCAAGAGTTAGGAATATGAGATTCGCCAGATGAAAGGATATTGTCATATCCAAGCATATGATTAGTCCTACTAACCATTGCAATAACAGGGCCGGAACTAAGGAATTCACAGAGGCCACTAAAGAATGGCCTCTCCTTCAGATCATGATAATGCTTTTGCGCAAAATCCTTTGTAGGAACAACCACTTTAATGCCTACAAGTTTAAAACCTTTCCGCTCAAATCGAGATATGATTTCTGCAATCTGGAATCAAAGAAAAAAAAAAGGCTTAGCACAAAAAAGGTATAAAACATGTCATGGAAGCCATAGCACATGCTTCAGGGAACAATCTTAGGTCAAACAGTTAACTTACCAGTCCTCTTTGAACTCCATCTGGCTTGATAGCAATGAAGGTGCGTTCCAACTGATTAGAGGATGAAAAACTTGTAAATAAATAGAATGAAAAGATGTATTAACACTTAACAGTGAGAAAAAATGGCACAGAAGGTATTCGAAGTACCTCTGCAGCATGAACCTCCTGGTCAACAAGAATGTAAGCTAGAGAAATCGGAGAAAAGAAAGCAAGGATGTGTTAGGATTTAGTTTGTAGAGACTGAAATTAAAAGAATCATCCTGGCCATGCTATTACAAAGATTTTGTCTAGTAACTTTAATACCAGAAAATGCACGAAAGCTTTTCAAGTGTGGATGTGCATGAGCACGTGAGAGAGACAAGAAGACAGGAAGGGGAAGTAGAGAGAGAAGAACCCATAAACATAAATAGCACTACATAGAATTTGATTAGTGCAGAGGTTTGACGGTAGGTAACATATCTTTCGGGGCTCATGTATAATGTCCGGTTGGAAGAAAATAAAGAAGAAAGTCAAGTCAAGAAAACATCCCAAGCGACACAATTCCAACCCATTACTATGCTTAAGCACAGTATAATTATTGTTGAAGAGGATCCGGAAGCCACAATGCTAAAACTTGGGCAAGGGACAAGGCCCCTCTTCATTTGGACCCAAACTTATCGACATCAAATTTTTAAGATAATGTACTGTATTCTTCTAACATCCAAAACCATCATGTCCTTCTAAACTGTTTATATCACATTTTTGAAACATAATCTAACAATCTCAAAAACACGATTAGACAATTAGAATAATTGCATTAGGAGACCAGATATGCATGAACAGCACTAAAAGCAGATTAAAAAACAAAAAGAAAAATCATATCATGATAAAATGAGTAAATGGAAACTGAAATAAAGCTTTATTCCTCTATACCTGCGGCAGGAATGGCAAGTGCTCCAGAAATCCATCCTCTAGATGCATTGTCAGAACCAGCTCTTCCAAAACTTGAAGCAAACAAAGGCGCCTTCGAACCCAACGCTACTGCTGCAGCCGTAGCTACAGCTCGCCCTTCTGCAATATGGACAACATGGTACACGATAAAAAAAAACTTGCACTCCGGTTTACACAAACACAAGCATCATCCTAAATTTTTCGTGGGTCACGATAAAAAAGTGAAATAATCACTGATTTTTGATGTGGGAAAGGCCTAACACATACAAAGCCACGACCTTTATATGTACAACAGTTGATAGAAAGCAATGCTGCAATTATATGCACAACAGTTCCTACTTATCAATCATGGATGGAATCAAAAATCAAAGAATCAGTACATCAACCGTCGGTAGGTGAGTTCTACAAGATCGGTGTCCCAATACGTGGACCATCCATGTCAAATCCATAGACGACAGATCAAATCAAAGAAGCAAGCAAAACCCAATAACAATTTCCCAAAAAAAGAAAAGAAAAACAATGATTCATGTAAAAAAGAATATTTCCTTTTTTGTTGTTTTTGACGATAAAGCAATTCATGGAAAGGTAAAAAAAGTTGAACCATCCAAACAATCCAATAACTAGAAAATAATCCAGTCATTTCTTAGTCAAGCTCGAATTCTTATTCAATTTCCATGAAAACAAACAGATGGCGCATAGATCATCGATCGAGCTCCGAATTTGTGAGAATCAAACACTTGATTAAAATCAATAAAGTAGAAAGCTGAAACGAAAAACGAAACGAACAAGTAGAAATCAATGCTGAAAAAATAAGGTGAAAACAGAGAGGAGATGAAATGTTACCGGAGTAGGAACGGGAGGAGGCTTTGGGAGTAGAGAGCAAGGACCTCGCAGCTCTGGAAGCGGATCTGCAAATCTGAGACCTCATTTTCTTAGTTCAGCTCGGCTCAGATCAGAGAGAGAGAGAGAGAGAGAGAGAGAGAGAGATGAGAGAGCAGGTTAGGGAGTGAGAGAGCTTTAAGCTTGTGGTTTAGTCAAAAAACCTATCCGAAGTACACGGAACGAATGCCAACACGGGTGCGAAATTGCCAATGCGAAACCATGCGTAAGAGCCACCTACCGGTCTATAATTGGAAGGAATTGGCCCATTTAGGAACTACGACTTTTAGGATTATTATTTAATTAATACAAGGGTATACGAGCCACTTAGTATTGCGGTGATATTTTTCTGAATTTGTAGAGAAGTCATGGGTAATTATTATTGGATTTCGTCTTCATCCTCAGATGTATGTGGATTTGGTTCTAAGAATTGGTGCTTTTATTGATAGTTGAATTCATATTTCCCTGGCCAGCGACTTCTGCCACGAGTGACAATGAAATCCAGAAGATCTTGAAGGCAGAGCTTTGATTGATGCTCTAAAAAACAAATATTCTGCGATTCGAGACAACCACCAATTCTAGTGACCCACACAAAGAATACTTTATGAATAGAATTGTTGTCCTACTATCCATGATCAAGTCCTGAGTCATCCTAGAAAAACACAAAAAGGAAGATTTCTAATACTTTTAGTTATTTTCTTCCAATATCTTATTTTTTTGAAAAGTTTAATTCGCTTTAGAGTGAAACAACTAAGAACACAATCTGACTAATTGTTATCGTTTTGCAAGTTTTGCAAAAGAGATATGTGTTGATCACACAACCCTTTTCTTCAATGTGTCTGTGTTATTTTGCTGCAATCTTATAAATCCAAGTCCATGCCATCATATCAATTCCATCAACCATTTTGGTAGAGCTAGTAACTCTGACGACGACACAATTGCTCCGACGAGCATAGTAAAATCCCAACATATGAAAAAATTCATCGGCAAGTCGCCCCTAGAAAGAGCACAAGCATCAATTCCAAAATGCAATGATCATACTTCCAAGCCAAGAAGCAAATGCGGCTTTGGCTCCGTTCGAACCAACACTTCATCGCATGTTCGACTCATAGACATCTCGTTTAAAGTCTGCAATCAGCTTTTCATGGAACTCATCCTAAGTCCATTAACACTTCGACTAGGGTAAGTGTTCGTGAAGCTCTGGGAGCAACATATTTGTGCCTTAAAACTCATTATGCGCACTCGAATGACTTTTGGTGAAAAACTAACTTTTTGAAATTAATTTCAATGTACGGCCAATTAGAAACAAAAGGCTAAGGTATTGAAGATTGTCATGTCAAGTTTTCATAATTTTTTACACAATCAATCCTTCCAGTTTTTTGAAGGAAGACAGTCAAAGCTACATTCTCTTATGACCTGCATTGCTGTGAAAACAAAGATTTCGAAGCCTTCCTAACTTTCCAAGCGACGTACCATATTAGGTTGGAAAGCTAAGAAGTGGAGATACAATGTTAATATTTTTCCAGAAATTTTCAATAGACAGAACAGTCTTAAATCTGGCATACAAAGTAGCTGAACAACAAGACAGCCCAACCAGCATATTGCAACAACACTATCAACTTGATAGATTAAACTGTACATGCTCAGAAAGAATTGGGTTTTGTGCCATACACTATCGCGAAGATATAAATGTCATATTTTCGTCCGACAAGCTAAAAACAAAGTCACTCGCAAAACATTGAGTGACAACTCCACACTTATTCTCTTCCATAGCTGGTTTGTAATGGAAAATGACATGGGGCATACAATATGAAGTAGAAGAAAAAGTTTATGAATCCGAAATGACTCCTACATTACATGGCGATTATGGATTCGGATTCCTACACATAAACAAATCTGAACGGGTACTCTTACTTTTAAACTATCCAAAGTAAGTCAAGCCGGAGTAAATGCGCCTTCATAGTCTAGTCATGGACTAAACAACTATGATCGAAATGAGCTGAAAACATTTGACCCTTGCGTGACTTTGTTTGTTATTTCGTACACCTTCTTTGCGGGATAGGGAACTCTTTAATTAGTTTTTAGGGCATAACTCCAACAATCTTATCCTAGATTCCTTCCTAGATAACCTCTTAGTTTAATAGGGATTACTCTCCCTACAAGGACTTTCAAGATCTCTATAAATACTCTAGCCTAGGTATTTATCGAGGACTTCTACCTTTCTCTAATCATTATCTCTACGAGGCTTGATATTCTCTACCATACACAACTCTTATACACGTCGCCATCTACGTGAAAATTGAATAAACAGCTCTAAAGCCTGCCAAGCTAAGGCACTATTGTCAAAGATGTATTCTGATGTAGCACACATCACACATACATACTACTTTCGTAGAACTACACCAGTGATTTGATTCTCTTTCACTAGAAATATATAGGCAATTGGATCTGGATTCAGTAATATCCCCCAATAACCCATTTCTCCCCTTGTCGGAGCTCATAAGTAATTTGGACTGGATTTTGTCTCCATCCGTGGAACGGCAAGAATTTGGTTTCAACAAAAGGTGTGTCAGAGGTAAAAAGAGATGTGTGAATAACACCATTTATGTTGTTTTTTGCATTATGTTAGCCCAAAAATGGAGATGGTGTGCAGAGTCGTCCAATCTTTTTTTATGAGATCATATGGTTGGGACTTATGCAACCTTAAGGCAAACACTCTTGAAAGAACCTTCTCCTTCGCAAACCAAAGACGTTCGTCATCGTCGCCGTCATCGATGAAAAGCCAATCAAAGCTTCAATCGACCCCTATCATGAAAGCAAGAAAGCATCGAGCAATTTGTAGACTAGGTTTACCAATTGGTTTTTTGGATGGGTTCAACAATTTTTCTTTCCAATTTTATTAGCTAAGCAAGCTATAAGAGGGACAAAATTTATAGATTTTTTTGACTAAATCGGGCATTTGAATGGGTTCAGGACGTAACCCATATTTTGGGTTTTCACTTTACCTTGTATACAAGAATTAACCAATCGAAAGGCTCCAACAAGGTGACAATTGGTGGACTGAATAAGACCTATTACTGACCAACCGGCTTCATATTAGGCGGTGTGGGCCTTATGGCACCAAACACCTTTCACTTTTGCTAAGGAATAAAGTTCGATCTATGTTGACATTCGTCTACGAAATGTGGTTCGATGTCATCATTTTGCAAGATCCCAATAGCTACAGTATATGCAAATGCATCATTAGTGATCATCTCTTTCTTATTCTAAAGTGCATCCAAGCAAGCATAGTGGACTCAAATCTCTTGATTCTCAAGAGGCAGTTGTGTCTTGTCCAAGGCACTATCGTAATCTAGAATACCTCATGCATTGGAAAAAAAGAGACAAGATTTAGCTAGGATTCGGCTGTGCCATTTTTCTCTTCCTATGAGGGTGTGAATCCTTCAAACTTACTAGTCTGCTTCGCTTCTAGGGCTGGGTAGCTAATTGATTGGCCATCAATGTACTAGCATGTCCATTAGGTGGGGCTGTCCCCGATGAAATACAGTGGGATGCTGTGGATGCAAATTTCTTTCTCCTTGATCTTGGACAAAATTGCACCTACAAAACAATTAATACCTTAGGGTCAAGGTCAAGAGCCTCATGCACCCACGATGAATAGGGGGCTTTGGCCGAAGAACCTCCGATGCCAAAGTTAGAATTTAGAAAGAAAAATGTTTGGAAAGTATTGGGAACTTTGCAAGTGTGTTGGAATAATCTTTTGGTGAAAATGGGAGCCTATTTATAGGGATAGGGTGGTTGGTCCCCTTTGGATGTTTTTTAGGGTGTAACTTATGGTTTAATGTGTGATTTAATGGATTAATTAGGCAATTAATCCATTAATTGGTTAATCAACACATTTTTGGAATAAAGATTTTGGGGGTTATGTAATTTATATGGGATGTTTTGAAGGTTATGAAATAATTACCTTGTGGAAAATATAGGATAATGATAGATGAAATAACTTTGAATTTGTTACCTATTTTGGGCACTTTTGATTTGGTTGAAGGATGATTACCCGCTGCTCGCGCATAGGAACCCTATTGTACCTCAAGGGTATTTTTGCCCTCTTTTGTCCAAAAATCCACGTGTCGCTTTGTGATTATTTTTGGGTCCACAAATGCCCCCACACCTGTTGGGCTGCTCGTAGGAAAGGGCAACATGTGTAGAGATTATCTTGCTTTAGGAAATGTAGGACTGCTTCCTATTTTGATGTAGATTCCCTCTTTAATAGGAAATTAGGTCATTCTAGGAAAGTGAAATAAATTTCTCTCAAAGCCTATTTAAGTCCACCTTAAGTAGGTTATTAAATCAACTTTGAAGAGCGATTTATTCTACCCTACAAGAGAGAGAGAGTTTAGAGGATATTTGTTCCACTTCCTCTAGCAATCTTCTATATCTTGCCCTGCAAAGGACCGTCTTTCGTTGATTTCTTCGTCTTCTCCGTGCTATACCGATGTAAGAAAAATTAAATTTTTTTCTTATCTTCTTCTTGGATAGTGCTATTGTGGGGCAGCCGTTAGGGTGGTACAACACGTCGTCTAGCAGGGGCCAGGAGTCGGCTCGGTATGGGCCGATGAGACATCGTGGCAAGGGCCACTGCTTGGGCTGTTTGGCTTGGCTAGAGCCAAGGGCAACTTGTGCAGCTGGGGCCTTGGATTGTGGCACTGAGGCGTAGTGCTAGGCGAGCCATACAGCTCATGTCCTTTGGGCTCTTAGACCTTACTCGGGCCAGGCTGGCAACTGAAAGAAATGAGGAAGTCGTGGGCCTCATAAGTTGCTGGAATGCTGGGCATGCAGGCCTCCTGCCTGCTAGAATGCTGGGTTGAGCTCATTTGCTGAGTACCGTGAATGTCGTTAGCTGCTTAGTCCTCTTCGTCAGGAAAAAGATAAGCTACCCCCGAAAGATGAGGTTAAAAGGATCAAGGTAGATGCATTGGCTCGTTTGATCGCTGTCATAGAGCTTACTATGAATGAAGGTGGAAAGAAGAGATCTTCCCCGCCTGCTCAATAGATGATGGTTAAGAGAAAACTTAAGACTTATTCCGCTGCTCGTGAAGGTCTGCCTGCTGCCGAGAGGTCTGTGATTGGCATGACTTCTTCCGATGGGAAGAAAAATAAGGCTACTAGATCTGAGCATGTGGTGCCTGCCATCGAGAATGGCTAGTACGATTGATGATAGGGTTGCTCAGCGTAGAGTTCCTGTCGTGCCTCTAATGCCGAAGTCTATACCAAGACGTCCGTTGGGAGCTAAGCCTGGTTCACCTTTGGAGATGCTTGCTATTATGAAGAGCGATAAAGTGGACTCTGCTGCTAAAGTGGCGCTAAGGCCCACTCCCTCTGCTGCAAAGACTGACTCACCTGTTGAGAAAGAGGAGACTGCTTATGTGGATAGCTATGAGAAATCCACTACGCATGCTTCTGAGGAGGCTACTGAGATCCATGTGCTTTTAAGACTAGATCTGCTTGAAGACATGGATGCTTGTGCCAAGTTTGTTGATGGCGTTAGAAAGGTTGTTTGCCCAAGTTCCTTTGTGAAGCATACGACCTAATATAGAATGAATGGTCTGCTTGCTATGATGCATATGTAGCAAGGTTGCCAAGGAGGTGGCGAAGACTATGGCAACTGAAGCTTATTCCTCGGCTAAGGAGATCAAGAGGTTAGATTTTGAGCTCGTTGCTTTGAAGGGGTTTAATATTTCTACCCTCACTTATTTGGAGCTTGAGACCGTTCGCCAAGAGATCATTGACTTGAAGACTAGGTTTGACACGATCTAAGTTAAGTATGAAAGTGTAGAAAAGGAAATTGGATGTTACATACCTCATATTCAAGATCTTGAATTTGCAATTTCTGAGCTTCGTTTCGCTGCTAATGTAAAGGATGAAGAGTTGATTGTTGCTTATAATCAAGTGATCCACTTCAAGAGAATTGTTGATAGGCTTAAACCCCAAGTGTTGGAATTTCAAGATGTACTGAAGATCAACGAAAGTTTGAAAAAGGAAGTGGATGAGCTGCATCGCGTCCTTGTTGGTCTGCTTAAGAAGAATGAGCAGCTGAAGGGTGAGAAAGATGGGCTTGAGGTTTCGAGACATTCTCTATTTCTCCGGAAGGCTTGCTTGTTTTTACTTTTGAGGCTTCCATTGGTGAAGTAATTGGAGAAGTTAGTACCCAGGCTGGGGTAGCTGAGGGTGAAGCGCCGGATGATGCCACTACTAAAAGCATCGCGGCTGTTGAAGGTGTGGCGACCGAGTAGTCGTGGGATGTCCAAGCTGCTGTAGTATTCTAGGTAGCCTTTAGGATTTTATTTGTTTTTCCTTGTAGCTCTTGTTTTGCTTGAACTCATTTGGCATTTGCTAATTATTTATAAACATGTTTCCTTCGCTTTTCTTCATCTTCCCTTCTTTTGTTCATGCCCTAACCTTTAGACTTGATAGACCAGTGGCAGGCATACTACTTTTTTTATAAGCAGACAAGCTCGCGTAGCCTATGCAGCCGTAGGTGTTGGTATAGAACTTTGCAAAGTTGTTAGCCATAGGGTTGGCATCCGGATGCCTTACTTACAGAAGCAGACAAGTCCGCGTAACCACTTGGCTGTTAACCTTGAATTTCTCCAATTTCGTAGGTTGCGTAGCAAGTATCACAACACTTTAGGACTTGGTGTAGGTTGTTCCGCGCTTGGCATAGGTGAAGCTTATCGACTACGTAGCATGTCGGCAGTGGATAAAGCTTTGTATATGCGTGCTAGCTTGTTTAACCTTTCACAAAAATGTGCGGTTGTATAAGTCTAGTGCGGCTTTACTGCTCGAAGGGCAAGTGGTAGGCAGTTTTCTGGAAACCGTGGGCTACCTTAGTGCACTTGGTAGCAGCTTTAGGGTTCCAGGGCAGTCGTCTGTAGGGCGTATTGCATAATGTTCCCCCTCCGTCTCTAAAGCCCGGTTCTCCACGGATTAGGCTTAGAGACCCAAAATCTTTCAGTTAGCAAAGTCTTGAAAAAGACCATTATGGCTACTTCTAGGAATCCCGGCGCAAGCCATCGTGCATCTAGTTATACTAGGGCAGCTAGGTTCATCCACGTCTGGATATTCGGAGTGTAAAGTTTATCCTCTCGTCTTGGAGAGCTAACCCATATAGGTGTCATGAATTGGTTTACCCTATCGCACTGGAGAGCAATTAGTTTACCCTCTCGCACTGGAGAGCATGGTTGATCCCTCGAATGGCACAATTTTTGCGATAAGTCCCTAAGAAGGGTGTAATCTTCTTTGGAAGTGCATGAGTGATCAGTTGTTGTAAGCATGTGGTCGAGCCAAGTTGTGATTACTTCTGAATTCCTCATTAAAAAATGAGTGAAACGAACGAGAACTTAGTTGTAAGGTAGGAACTGCATAACAACTGGATAGTCCTTGGCTTGTGAGGTGGTACTCGTCGAGCTTCTTGAGTCTTCGGGTTTTGATGTAGTGGGAGGTCACACATGGTACTTCTTCAGATTGTAGGCGTTCCACTGCTTTTTTATCTTTTTATCGTTTCATGGTGACGAGGGTGTAATTACTCTTACCGCATACTCTGCTGATCTTGTACGGACCTTCCCAGATGAGATCCATCTTTTTGGAGCATTCTCTACAGGCAGTGATAAAGGCTTTTGTTAGGACTAGATCTTCAGGCTGGAACTGCCGGATCTTGGCCCTTTTGTTGTAGTTGGAAATGAGTTGTTGGTAGGCTGCGATGCAGGTAATGGTTGGCTCATGCTTCTCCTCTGCCAGATCTAAGCTTGTGGCCATCTCTTTACTGTCTGCTCAATGCTTGGTAGTAGAGCGATGATACTTGGCTTGATGACATTGGGATGAATGATTGTTTCTTAGCCAAATGCCAAAGAGAAAGAAGTTTCACCGGTTGCTCGTCTTTTGGTGGTGCGATATGCCCATAGACATCCGGGGAGTTCATCTGGCCATTTTCCCTTCTTATTGGTGAGGGATTTATTGAGGCCGTCGAAGATCATTTTGTTGGATGCTTCGGCTTGCTCATTGTCTTCAGAATACATTGGCATGGACATGTGCTGCTCGATGCCATACTTTTGGAAGAACTTCGCCAAATCTCTACCTATGAATTGCGGGCCGTTGTGGGTGATGATGGACTGAGGGATGCCAAATCGGCAAATGATGTTTCTCCATTTGAAGTGTCCGTCTGAATTGTGGTTGTTATGGGCTCTGTTTCTACCCATTTGGTGAAGTAGTCGATTGCCATAATGATCATGTCTCTGCCCTTAGTAGTAGGTGGCATAGGTCTTACTAGGTCGATTGCCCACTGCATGAATGACTAATGACTCATCTGCGAGTGTAGTTTGCTGGCAGGCAATGCTGGTACCGGCTTGTAACGTTAGCAACGGTCACACTTTTGTACTAATTCCTTAGTATTTTGGTGCATGGTAGGCCAATAGTAGCCTGTGTTAAGAGCCCTCTGTGCCAAAGATCGACCTTCGGAGTGATTTCCAAAAATGTTTTCATGGATTGAGCTTAAAATCTTTAAGTCACCGGGATGTGCTAAGCAGCGGAGATGTGGTCCGATGCAGGATATTCGGATGAGAATGTCGTTCCACATGTAGTATCGTGCCGCCTTGATTTGAAGTTTCCTAGACTCTAATCTTTCAGTAGGGAGTGTGCCGTTGAACAGGTAGTTTATAATAGAACTTTGCCAGTTGGGAGTTACACAAACCTGTGACACTTTGGCTGCCGGCTCTGTCTCTATGCTTGGCTTGTCTAGATATTCCACCGGAATAGAGCGTTTGAATTGGTGGTCGAGAACGGAGTCCTAAGCTGGCTAGCACATCTGCATGGGTGTTGTCTACCCGGGGAGCTTAAGTGAGAGTGTAAGTCTGAAATGCCTCAAACTGCTTGCGTACTTTCTTTAGGTATTGCGCCATCCTCATATGTTTTTCCGTGTACTCCCTAGTAGTTTGGCTGGTGATTAACTGGGAATCAGAATGAATTGTGAGCTTCTTCATCACCAAGTCTTTTGCCATTCGTAGGCCTGATAGTAGGGCCTTGTACTCTGCTTCGTTGCTAGATGCTTTGAAGCTTAGAGTGATTGCCTGCTCGGGCATTAAGCCGTCTGGGGTGACAAGAACCACGGCTACTTGCGAGCCTTTGTAGTTGGATGCGCCGTAGACATGCAAATGCCAGAAATCTCCATTGAGGGAGCAAGTGCGGCTAAAGTGTGCTTGGCTACCTTCGGGGTGTCGTTGGGCTGCTCTGTTGCGCTCACAAAGCTAGGCGTGAAAGCGTGTCTGGATTGGGCGGAATAGTATGTCATGAGGATGACTGCATGCATTTGAAAGTAAAACTTGAGCTTCCGGGTTGCAACAACTATCTCCAAAGTTAGTTTTTGAATTTCTGATAACATCAATAAGAGCTTTTAAACTATGGAATACAACTGATAGCATCGAGGAGAGCTTTTAAACTGTGGAATACTAGTCGGGCCCCCAGCTTTTTTCGTATGATGGTAGAGCTTATTGTTGTTTCAGATGCGACTGCTCGTCTAGTTAGACTTTGAATCTCATTCAGAATAGTCATATTCAAGATTGCTCAGATTTGCCTTGAATGGGCATCGGTGAACTTCGTCCCAAAGTGCATGCTTTTCTGCTAGAACGAAAGAGTCTGCCAGAGTTAGATCTTCTTTCATTATCAGTTTTCCGAACAGTGGGTGGTTTGCTGGAAGTCCTTTTGGAAGGCTGCTCTAGCTATCGAGTCATTGCATCCGACTTTCCTTGCATTCTCTGCTTTAAACTTCCTCAAATAGTCACGAAGTGACTCATTTGGGTTCTTCTTGATGTCGAACAAATGGTTGGACTTCGTTTTGATCTAGCGACATGATGAATATTCTTTGGTGAAAACCAAAGAAAGTTCGTCGAAATTCCGGATAGATTATAGCGGCAGGGTGTAGAACCAATATTGCGCCTCGCCTTGTAGAGTGGCGGTGAATATCTTGCACATGAGATCATCGTTGTTTTGATAGAAGATCATTGCGCTTCGGTAGTGCTTTAAGTGTATTTTTGGGCTTTCATCCCCTTTGAAAGATGTGAAATATGGCATGTTGAACTCGCGTGGAGGCTCTGCCTGCTCGATCTTGTCCGTGAAGGGTGACCTGCTTATGTTGGTCATGTTCAGTCATAGTGCCTCGTCGATGACCTCGTTGCATTGGAATTTGCGTAATTGCTTGGTCAATAGTCTTTCTACTTATTCATAAATTTACCTTTGTTAAGGTAGTGGAGCTCTTGGCTGCCCCCAAACGTGACTTGCTGGTCTAGGCTATTTTTCCATGTGTTTGGCTCATCTATGCCACGGATGCGGTGCGTGTAGCGCGTTTCTAGCATGCGAGTGAGTTCTTCATAGGCTGCCGGTTGAACTTGAGCCGTATTGAGTGACTGCTTCTCTCCGTCCGTTGTGCTACCTACTCCGATGTGAGGTGGATGATGCTCTTTGCGGGCTTAGTCGTTAATGAACATTTCGCCTGGAAGGTTGCTCATGTTGACTATTGGAGTGTGACCTTAACCATGAATGTATGTTCGTCTGTGGGCTTAGTCGAGAGTGCATGCTCCTCGACGCTCTAAGACGAGAGTATATGCTATCTTGAAGGCCAAATCGGGAGTGTACACTGCCTGAACGCTCGGTTCGTGGTTGGTCGAGTGGCTGCTTGCTGGGACGCTGCTGGAGAGGTTCTTTGTCCCATTGTCCTACTTTGGCACACTTCGTTTGGGGCACGTTGCATCTCGGTACGCTGTAAGAGCTGGTTCACCAAGGTCGTCTGTTGTGTGAAGGCACTCGTCAACTCTATGACTTGTCGAGACAAGTGTTGTTCTCCATTTGGGTTGGAATAGCTTGGAATGAATGTGTTTTCTTGAGCAGTGGAAGTATGGTAGACTCCGGGTGCGAGATTTGAGTTGGAAAATGTCAAATTCGAAGAAGAATGTGGTGAAAATGCTCTTGGTTAAATCGTCGGTTCATAAATTTGAAACCGGGACGATTGAACTAATCCTGGATCGATTTGGGCTGCTTGGAAGGCCATGAGAGTGGGCTGCTCGGCTGGAGCAGGCTGCTTGGTAGGAACAGGTTGGGTTATAAGAGTGGGTTACTCGGTCGAAGCAGGCTGGGCCACGAGAGTGGGCTGCTCTGTGCGTAATGTATGCGAGAGTGAAGCTTGGGCCGTGGCCTTAGTATCGTGAGCCACCTTGGATGGCATGGCTCGGGCCATGGTGAAGACACCATGGACCTCACCACGGGTGGCTACCGAAGTAGCCACTGCGGTGGAAACTCGTGGTGGTGGTACCGCTCCCCCTATGATCAAATTTAGTCTTGTGGATCGCTGCGGTCCCATTTCTTGAATATTGGAATTTTCACTCGTGGAGTTTTCTAAATTTCTAGCCATTGTATTTCTCTTTTACGTTTTATCAAAGAATCTTTGCAAATAAAAAATTCTAATAATAAGGACGTATGAAAAAATACAAGTGGACTAGAATATAGAGAAAAACTTTTTTATGCGAGAGTTTTCTACGAGTGTGGGACTCAACTCTCAATAAAAGCACCAATTTATGGATGCAAATTTCTTCCTCCTTGATCTTGGACAAAATTGCACCTACAAAACAATTAATACCTTAGGGTCAAGGCCAAGCGCCTCACGCGCCCATAATGAATGGGGGGGCTTTGGCCGAAGAACCTCCGATGCCAAAGTTAGAAATTAGAGAGAAAAGTGTTTGGAGAGTATTGGGAACTTTGCAAGTGTGTTGGAATGATCTTTTGGTGAAAATGGGAGCCTATTTATAGGGATAGGGTGGCTGGTCCCCTTTGGATGTTTTTTAGGGTGTAACTTATGGTTTAATGTGTGATTTAATGGATTGATTAGGCAATTAATCCATTAATTGGTTAATCAACACATTTTTGGAAAATATTTTGGGGGTTATGTAATTTATATGGGATGTTTTGAAGGTTATGAAATAATTACCTTGTGGAAAATATAGGATGAGGATGGATGAAATAACTTTGAATTTGTTACCTATTTTGGGCACTTTTGATTTGGTTGAAGGATGATTGCCCGCTGCTCACGCGTAGAAACCCCATTGTACCTCAAGGGTATTTTTGCCCTCTTATGTCCAAAAATTCACATGTCGCCTTGTGATTATTTTTGGCTCCACAGGTGCGACACACCTTTCTGGCATGCGGCTTTGACGCCCTCTTGGCACGTCAATCCTTATAGACACGCTTACAACTAATATATGTGATCTCATCACTATTGCTAGATAATTAAAAGTGTTTGGCTCTGAAGATCTAGAATACGTCGCACTTCCATTTCACGTTGTGCTATATAGGGATCGAGATGAGACATAGTGGGAACCAACCACGCTAATTCGCATTGTTCATCATCAACATTGACGTTCTTTCATCTCCCTAACGATAGGAAGACTGCCTCATCAAAGTGAAGATCCGCATATCTAGCGATAATGAGACCGCATGTCAAGGGCTCTAATAGAGAATAATCGAAGGTGAAACATAACCGACAAAAATTCTCAACCTCATTTGCAGACCCATTTTGGTAGGTTGTGGCAGCAATATAAACACATAAATGACATACCCAAACACACGTAAATGCGAGACTCTAGTCTTCTATCTAGTAACCAACTATAACAATAATTAATGTTAGGTAGTGATGGGTTATAGGCGGACAAGTATTGCTGCATGTAAAATTGCATAGCCCTATGCAAAAATCGGAAGCTTAGTGCGCAAGACCAAGGTCCTAGCAATCAATTAAAGACACTTTATGAACATTTTTACGAGACCATTCTAGGTGTGAACATAGGGAACAAGATGTTCAACTTCAATACCTTTAGGCATGCAATAGTCATGCAAAGTCTTTGACATAAATTCTCCAACATTATCCAGTCGAATCGACTTAATCCGATAATTAGGGTGGTGAGCCATCAGCTTAACAATCTACGCCGTGATCTTTGCAAATGCAGCATTGCCCGTGGACAATAGGCAAACATGTGACCAACGTGTCGATGTGGTCGTTGAATTGGTCCTACAAATATCTCCTTGAATCCTTTGGAGGAAAGCAGAATGGTCGACATCAATACTTGTTGGAGATGGTCTTGTGATTAACTGTCCCAAGGAGTAAGCTTGACATGACACATTTAAATGTACAATCTTATTTTTAGTAAAAGGATGCCCTTTGTAACTTTGAGGATTCAGTCATCATATCTCTACCCAGATGTCCTAGATGATTGTGCCAAAGCTTAAGAACTTGCGGGTCTTCCACCTTAGGGCTGGCCACATAGTGGACCTTAGCGGTTCGAATGGTTGTTAGGTACAACCCATTTGGGAGTTGCTCTATCTTTTTTATATGCTTAGTGCCATTATAGGAAGTAATATAAGGATATTCCACTCCTCTTTCTTCGGTGGTTTTGTCTTAATAGCCATTTTCTCTAATATCTTTAAAGTTGAAAAGCATTCTACTAGAAATGTGGAGAATATAACGCTTCATTTATGGTAAACACCATACCATGGGCCTGAGAGAGTTGTTAGAGACGAGATTTTATGCATGAAGTTAGTGAAGTACTTGCATTCACGCAAGATGGTGTTCGTCGTAGCACTATCAACCAGCTAACTAACTTCTCCACTAGACATATGATTGCAAAGACACCGTTTTTGACTCAATCTTCCCTCTAGAGAGACAATTCGTCTTGATAACGTGTTGAAGGAAAATTTGTATGGTGAGGGTAAAGAGGGGACAACAAGAGGGAGAAGGAGAACTCGGGGTTGCGACTCTTCCTCATAGCCCTATGCCTTTATTTATACTAATTAGGTTGCCTTTACTTGCCTCACAAAGAATACAGGTCATAAAGGATTAGATATCCCAAATCCTAATTTTAAATTTGCACAATAACATTCCGAAACAATATTAACTACAACATATTAGAGTTTGCTCCATAAATATAGCTTTTATTCAATTAGGGTGCATACCTTGTGCTTCTTACTGTCAAATTAAAGGCGACTTAGAATCCGCACGAATATAGGATTCCATGTGCCCACCTTTAACATTATTGAACTATTATAGTTGGAATGAAAATTTTTCGCAATTTTTTTTACCATATAACTTTTCATATTTCGTTTTACGTGTCAATAAATCCGTGGATTTGACACCGAACAAAATACAGATAAACATGGATAAACCCCAACAAAATCCATTGCCACCCATTTATAGAGGAAAGAGACAATGATATGTATTCAAACAAAGTAAATGAGAAGGCAACACGTAATGGTAATCACTTGAGGAAGAAGAATACGGGCATCCAATATCAGTAATAACATTGCTGCTTCAATTAGATTCCGTTACTAATTCTTATATCGTAAGTACGTCAGAAAATATGAACCAATTTTATAACATCAGAGTCAGATGAACTAATGTAAGTATGGGTTTTACATTTCTACCTATCTACAACTTGCTGCTCCTAAACTGTATAATTTTGCATCTCACAAGTCCTTTGGATCTGTGGCGTCTGAACCCTCCAATTTGCAGTCCGTTCGTAACGCTGACAACCAAGAGTCCACCTGAAAACGCGACAACTTAATCGTATAGTTGATTATACGGAATTTGACAATTTGGCAGTGGGAAAAAAGAACGCAAGAAATCAACATAGAATGAAGGCATAGCTTTAAGAACACTACACCAAAACAAAGAAAAAACTGGCGTACCTGCGCCTTAGAAGCGCTTGAGCACTCGAATCGCAGTCCTTGACGAGTTAAGATACAAAACGCAGTTCGAGTTCCTTCATCGTCTCGTGTAAAGCTGGGCAAGGGGCTTACTTCAACAATATCAGCTAATAGGGTGGAGTCTTGAGGACTCAAATCTGGAAGAAGAAAGAGCTCATCAGTGGTCAGAATATGTTCAAGTCTGCATGGGAAGAATGACGCTAGGACATCAGGGGACTATGATTCCTTGAATAATGATTCCTTGAATATTTACCCGTGGAAAACAGGTAGAAGAAAATGCACGGCCCTTGCAAAACAACAAAGCGAGGAAGCCAGTCATCAACGTCAGTATCATCAAGGGGGGGAGGTTCCCCTGGTAGTGGTTTCCACCTCTATCAGATCGACAAGAGAGAATATAAGCAAACCATAATTGGCATTATGCACTAAGTACATGCTCAAAGTAAAAATTGACTAGGGGGTGGTCATTACAGTTCGGATGTACAGATAGCCAGAGAGACGAGCAGATCGCAAAATTTCATCAACGTGTTCCAATCTGCATAAAACATAAGCAGTTCATGATTGATATGACGAGGACATAATTTCAGTTCAAAGCCTATCCTAAAAGGGAAACAATTCTGGTCCACTAAAACAAAGGGATATAAGACCTCAGCTAAAAACTGAAAATGTTCAAAAGCATTATAACTATCATGTAGTGTGCAAAGACGCAAATCACATTTAATGGTAAAAGTATCAAGTTCCCTTACTGAGCTTTCAAGTGCGCTTCCTTCTCTTCTAAATCAGCAAGATCCGATCGAAGTGATTCTAGTTCTACAGCAGTTAGCTCAACCTGACAGTTAAAGCAATTCTAGCTGTTAGGGACATGGAATTTTCAGAAGGCTCAATCAAGGAACTGAAAGGGTTACTGAATCAACCTTTTCTTCCCCATCTGTGCTAGACCCCCATGGCAGTCCCCGCAGACTAAAGAATTTCAACATATATGCTTCACTTCTTAATTTTCTCCTACTCCACGAACGGGACCTATGCTACACCCAATAGCTTTAATTTGAATGACCTTATTCTTAAATTTTTTCTTGTTCTTTTATTTTCTCCAAAGAAAAAGAAATACCTCAGATAGTTATCAGTTCTTGGTCGCGAGATAAAGAAGCTATGTCTTGAAAAGAGTCGATATTGGGTTTGGATGCTTTAAAATGACCTGGGACGATCTTTATATTTCCAAGACTATCATCCATGAAGCTTACTTACACTTATAGAAGTGAGGGCAGACCTATGTTCATACCATGTTAATGAGAATCGATAATCAACACGTATAGAATAACAAACTGTAAATTATTATACAATAACTTAATCATCCAACCACAGCATCATATATGTGTATATCTATAGATTCTATGAAGATCAATTGCAGAGAAATATGGTTGTGGATCTCGTGTAATTAACTATGTTGTGGAATGGGAATCCTAGTTTTCGATCCTAGAGTCTAGAAATAAGTTATCTTGCAAAAACATTGAGATGTCATCAAAGAATTTTCATGTGAGGAATACATTTTTTCTGCAACAAATACAACTTAGTCCAAAAGAACAAAGCCTCGTACTAACTACTTTGATTCACCACAGAAATCCTTATTTTGCCTTCTGACCGGCGTCATCTTAATCAACAGCTATCCTTTCTAACTATTTCTTCCCCTCCAAAGTCTTAACCTTGAACTTCTAATAACCACCAAAACATCTGCACTGATCACTCACACTAAATCACATGAGATCCATAGCTATACGTTGCTCTGCAAGTCTGCATCCCCACGTTTTTTTCAGACATTTATTGCAGAAAAACAAAAAGCATATTAATTAACACTTGAAAAATTGAAATACACCAAAAGCAGGTCTTGCAACTTGGATTTAATCACATGAACTCAATTCAACACAAATTAATTAAAAAACGCATAATTCTCCACTGAATGATTTATGAAACTACCAAAAGCTGAGATATTAAAACATGGGGGAGAAGTAAAAGCATTAAAAATACATGATTTGAAGAGCAAAAAAAACACAGCAAGAATCTGTTAAACCAAATCTAATCAAAAGAATCATCATGTTACAAATAAATCTAATCAAAATCAAATAACATAACAATTCCACCAAAAAGAGCAAGATTCAAACTTACATGAATTTGATCGACTGAGTATACAGCATATATACCAAGCAAATTGCAGCATAAAAACAAAGAAATACTTTGGACACAGATAATTGTATTTATTGTATGTAAGAACTAAAAGCTGTGGGCACAGAGAGGGAATCGTAGCCGTACAAGGAAGGAGAGTTTAACAGGAAGACAAGGTAGCCGATGGGAGGTCGGAGGGTCCTTGTGTTCATGGGAAAACGTTTGACCCCATGCGGTGTTGACTATTTGGTAACATAAGTAGTTCAGCTTTAGATGTGATATGACTGTTTTACCCCCGCCGGGACCATGTGATGTTCTACTTGGTTTGCAAATGGATAGATAAACACAAAAGATGATTATATTCCAAACTTTGTAATTATCATGTCTGAAGTGTGATTACCCACCTAGCATTTGTTGGATATAATTGCTTTTATATTTTATTCCCTGATTGGCTTTAAGCGCCATCGTTGTTTTATAACCAAATCCCATGTCATTATTTTTTGTGTTCTTTTGTGCTTTGGGGAATCATCAATTTGAATAATTGATTATGTTGAATTGAGGTGAATATCTAACCATCATGAAATTTGTTTCGGACGTGTTTACTTATTCATAATCAAAATTAAAATAAGGAGTTAAGTTTTGATTATAGATTACTCATGTGTTTATAAGCACAAGTGGTTAAGAGTGAAAACATGAGTGAGACTTAGTACAACATATAAATTAAGAGGGTTGTTATTCCCGTCTCAATATCATATATTCCCACTCGCTTTTTAATGAGAATTTTAATTACAAGTTTTTTTTATTTGTAAAATGACCGATAAAGACCTTAAAAGCTATATAATAATAATATGTTGGATGCCAAAAGGTAACAGGAGCTCGAAACTTACATTGAGTTGTGATATGTATGGACAATATCATATATACTAAAACCTAGTTCGGGTGGGTACTGTTGATGACCAGTGCGATGACTGTTTTGCCCCTCGGTTTATCCTTGCTTTCCTCATTTGTGGTCGGCTTCGTATAGTAAATTTACGGTTTTGCTCTTTTCCATGCTTCTCTCATCTTTCATATGTCAGCTTCGAGTTCGAGAGTTTTCTATTTCGTTTAAACCCTTCTTTCTTTTGCTTCTTCTCTGATCTGTGCGTTATTCTCACTGTTTTTCCCGAATTGTTTGTTTTTCTTCAATATTGTGGTGTTTCGATCCCAAAATTTTTCGTATTTTAAGAGATCTTATTTCTAGTATCTGATTTGTGGAGGGTTTTGGATCCTTTTAAATGTGGGGTTTGATAGAGATATTATGCATGAGTATGAGATTGTGACACTTGGCATAAGATTAGTTAGGTAGTTAGATTAGTTATAATCTTGTGTTCTCTATAAATACCTTGTAAGATTGCTTACTCTCTAAGAAATAATATACTGAAGAATTACATTCAATCTCTCTCTCTCTTCCTCTCTCTCTAAAGCTTCTCTTTCTGTAAAACCTTTATTCTTCTCTCTAGGTTAACATGGTATCACTCGCCGCCATGGCTACCGCCTCTTCGATCCTTAATCAGCTTCTGCTATTGTCTTTGCTAATTGAAGCATTTCCATGCCACAATTGAATTGTGTTGTGTTCTTCTCAGTTTTCTTCTTCTTCAAGATTCTAGGGTTTCGACGCTCTGCAATTTCTGATCGGAACACTCTTCTCGTTGTCATGTGTGTTTCTGCACTCCAGGTGTTTGTGATTTCGCCGCTGAGAGGTATCTTTCTTTCTACCAGATTTTGTGCCTTGATTTCTTGCATCATGGTTACTGCTAGTCAATTGCAACTGCTCCAGTCTCTAATTACTGCACTTATTTCATCACTTCCTACTTCGGTGAATATTAAACTTGATGATTCCAATTACCTAAATTGGCAATTTCAAATGCAATTATTACTTGAAAGTAATGGTATCATGGGATTTGTTGATGGATCTGTCCCGTGTCCTTCTCGATGTGTTTCTCCATCTGGTCCCTCTGGTGTGGATTTGTCAAATTCATCATCTTCTGTTAATTCTGATGCGTATTTGATTTGGATGATGCATGATAGGGCTCTTATACAGTTGATCATTGCCACTTTATCTCTAGTAGCTATGTCCTGTGCTATAGTTAGTGTTAGTTCTCGTGATCTTTGAACTCGGTTAAGGGAACAATTCTCTACTGTTTCTTGCACTAGTATCTTTCAATTAAAGTCCAACTTACAAAACATTAAGAAAGGCACTGATACTGTGGCTCAGTACCTCCAAAAGATAAAAGTTGATAGGGATTATCTTACTGCTGCTGGTGTTTCCTTTGCTAATGAATATATCGTGATTTTGGCTTTGAATGGGTTGCCTCATGAGTATAATACCTTCCACACTGTTATTCGAGGACGAGAACAAGTTATTTCTCTCAAAGAATTCTGGTCTTAGTTGCTTGCCGAAGAGGCTATTGTTGATTCCAGTACACCTACACCATTTCTAGCTGCAATGGTTGCTACCAATTCATTATCGGCATCTAAAGGCCCATCTCCGTCTTTTTCCAATGGCTCCAGACAGTCTCATTTTGTTTAAAGGGGATTTAAGCAGTTCAATCAGTATAAGAACAAAGGCAAGGGAAAGTTTAATCAAGATTCTAGAAATTTTAATCACAGACCATTTTCTCAACCTCAAACTCATGTGTTTCCAACTTCAGCTCCAAGAGTACTTGGTTAAGCTCCACACTCTTCTTATGCACCTTTTGCTCCATCACTTGTTACATGTCAGCTATGTAATAGTGAGGAACATACAACACCATTTTGTGATTCCCCGCCTCCTACCAGATCGCAATGTCACATCTGTGGCAAAACCAATCATGTCACCTGATTTTGTTTTTACAATGAGAAAGGACGGAACTACATTGGTTCTGCTTCTCACTATTCTCCTATGCCTGGACAGCAATATGGTTCATATCCTGGACAACAATTTGGTTCAAATACTGGACAACAATATGGCTATTCTTCTCAGAGTTCTGGTCCTGGTTATCATGTGTCACAATGCTCACAGCCATCCATGCAAGCTATGCATATTGTCCTGGCTCAACCATCACAACCCTCTACATCACAGGCCACTCCTCAAGTGTGGCTTACTGATTCAGGCACCACCAACCACATGACTGCCGATTTAAACAACTTGTCCTTAGCTTCACCGTATCCATTCAATGAAACAATTCAAACCGTTAATGGTGAAGGTTTGAAAGTATCCCATATTGGTAGTACTGTATTTAACACTTCTGTGCAGCCTATCAAGTTAAATTCTGTGTTATATGTTCCTAAACTATCACATAATTTACTTTCTGTTCACAAGCTCTGCCTAGATAACAACTGCTATCTTATCTTCGATGTTTTTTGCTTCTGGATATAGGACAAAGCCACAGGGAGGATCCTCTTCCGAGGGCTATGCAGTAATGGACTTTATCCCATTCATTCCTTAGCTACTACCACTCTTAGTGTACCTCATCCAAAGCTACAAGCTAAAGCTTTTCTTGGACAACTTGTCAACTCTACTATATGGCATGGTAGACTGGGTCATCCTTCTAATTCCATTGTGTCTTTGATGTTGCATAAGTCAAACATTACATGTGCCAAAGATTCTGTCCCTATTATGTGTCCAAGTTGTTTAGAAGGTAAATTTTGTAAGCTGCCATTTCACATACCTGTCAATAAGTCTGTCATTCCTTTTCAGGTTGTGCATAGTGACCCTTGGGGTCCTGCACCTTGTACATCAGTTGATGGATATCGGTATTATGTTACCTTTATCGATGAATGTACTAGATACACGTGGATATTTCCACTCATCAATAAATCAGATCTTTGTGCCACCTTTATTGCTTTTTATGCTTATGTGTTGAATCAATTTTCTGCTACTGTGAAGATTTTCCAAAGTGATTGGGGAAGAGAGTATTGTAGTAATAAATTTCAGTCTTTTCTAGTTGACAAAGGCATTTCACATAAAAAATCATGTCCATATACCTCAGAACAAAATGGTTTGGCTGAGAGAAAACATCGGCATATCATTGAAACCACCATTACTTTGCTTCGAAAGGCTCAGATTCCTTCTCATTTCTGGAGATTTGCTTGTCAAACGGCCACTTATCTTATAAATAGAATGCCTACTCCTTTACTATCCAATAAGTCTCATTTTGAGTTACTATATGGGAGTGTTCTAGTTCTTTCTCACTTGAAAATTTTTGGGTGTGCCTGTTATCCTCTTCTTAAACCTTACAATAGCACCAAATTACAACCCAAAACTACTGAGTGTGTCTTTTTAGGGTATGCTTCCAAGTTCAAAGGCTTTCTGTGTTATGAGGTGGCTAAACAGCGAATATATGTATCAAGGCATGTATTTTTCTGTGAACAAGAGTTTCCTTTTACAAACTTATTGACAGCATCGAAACTAGATAATGTTTCATTGCCCACATCCTCTGTGTCTTTCCCACTTCCCGTTGTTACATCAAACAACGTGGTTGTTTCACTTGTTTCTACACCATCTCATTCTTCTCCACTTGTCACAGAGTCCATTTCATCTTCCATGCATTCCATACCATCTTCATTGTCACCCTCATCTAGTTTCAATTTACCTGTTTTATCTCAGTCCATTACTGCTGCAGAAAGTGAAAGCCTTACGATCCCTGTGACATCTGTTCATTGTCCTGAGACTCTTCAAGTGGTATTGTCAGTTCCACCTATGAACATACATTCCATGCAAACAAGGAGTAAAAGTGGGATTATCAAACGGAAGACATTTTTCTCTGCTGTACAGTCATCTAATACCACAGATCCGTCTCTGGTTGAACCTACTTCTCACAAGTCAGCTCTTAAATGTCCAGTTTGGTTGACTGCTGTCAAAGAAGAGATTGATGCTCTTCATAGAAGACTTGGAGCTTGGTGTCTTTGCCTTCCAACAAGAATTTGGTTGGTTGTAAATGGGTGTTCAAGATTAAGAAACATTCTAATGGTACTATAGCTCGACATAAGGCTCGGTTGGTAGCTAAAGGGTTTAGTCAAGAACCTGGGATTGATTATACTGAGACTTTCAGTCCTGTTGTTAAACCCACAACAGTGCGGATAGTGTTGGCCTTAGCTGCTCATTTCAATTGGCCTCTCCAGCAGTTGGATGTCAAAAATGCCTTTTTACATGGCATTTTGCAAGATGAAGTCTATATGGTGCAACTTCTAGGTTTTGAAGACCCTACCTATCCTAATTTGGTCTGCAAACTACATAAATCTCTTTATGGTTTGAAACAGGCTCCTTGAGCCTGGAATGAGCGTTTCACTGCATTTCTTCCTCAGTTGAGGTTCACCACTACGTATTCTGATTCTTCATTGTTTGTGAAGACTGTTGGTTCCGCATTGGTTATTTTGTTGCTCTATGTGGATGATATTATCATCATTGGCAATGACTCCCTGGCTATTCAACAGGTTATTCAGTCCTTGACTTATGAGTTTGATATCAAAGACCTCGGTCCTTTGCACTACTTTTTGGGTATTCAAATCTCTAGCACTGCAAATGGGTTGTTTCTTTCACAGCAAAAGTATGTCAATGATCTGTTGGTTAAAACAGAAATGGTTGACTCTAAGCCATGTGATACACTTTGCCTGCCTTATCATCGACTCCTCAAAGATGATGGTGAACCATATAACAATCCTATACATTATAGGAGTGTTGTGGGTGCTATGCAATACTTAACCTTTACCAGACCCGATATTGCCTTCTCTGTTCATCAGGTGTGTCAGTTTATGCAGTGCCCTATGGTTTCACACTATACTGCAGTCAAAAGGATTCTTAGGTATCTTAAAGGTACCATGACATATGGATTGTCTTATTCCCATTCTGCTTTAGATATTAAAGCCTTTAGTGATGCTGATTGGGCAGGGGATCCTAATGATAGGCGATCCACAACTGGGTTAGTTGTTTACCTAGGTAGTAATCCCATTTCTTGGTCTTCTAAAAAGCAACAAACTGTCTCCAAATCGTCCACAGAGGCATAATATAGGGCCTTGTCTTCCACGGCTGCAGAACTTGATTGGATTAAGCAACTCTTGAGTTTTATGCAGATTACAATATCTTCTGTTCCTATATTGTTCTGTGATAATATGTTGGCCATTGCTTTATCTTTCAATACAGTTCAACATCAACGCACCAAGCACATCGAAGTTGATGTTCACTTTGTTCGCGAACGCGTTGCTCAGAATCATCTTCATGTTCAGTTTGTATCTTCCAAGGAACAGTTTGCAAACATTTTAACTAAGGGGTTGAATGCTCCATTGTTTCACACACATTGTAACAATCTCATGCTAGGATCATCCACGCATGAGTTTGCGGGGGGATGATAGAGATATTATGTATGAGTATGAGATTGTGACACTTGGCATAAGATTAGCTAGGTAGTTAGATTAGTTATAATCTTGTGTTCTCTATAAATACCTTGTAAGATTGCTTACTCTCTAAGAAATAATATACTGAAGAATTACATTCAATCTCTCTCTATTCCTCTCTCTCTAAAGCTTCTCTTTCTGTAAAACCTCTATTCTTCTCTCTAGGTTAACAGGGTTGTGTGTGTTTTGTCCAGCTTCATAAAATTGGTCTCTGTTTCTAGAGTTGTGATCAGGAAGGGCGAAGATTTGGCCCTTTTTACGTTCGAATCCATCTGGGATTGACGAGATTCAGAGTACTTATTATCAAATTGGTCGCACAGACCACTACGAGGAAGACATCCTCCAAACCCTCTACATAAGCATCGAGGTAAATCCTGCTTCTGCTCTGCTTCACAAATTATTTGTTATTTTCCGTAATATATTTTGATTTCTAGAACCCTCTACATAAGCATAGAGGGAGATGATGACATAAAGTATTAAGTTTAATTGTGATTTTAATTTTTTTAATGCTGTTAGTAGATGAATCCATCTGTTGGTTGAACTGATAGGTGTAAAAAAATGAATATGCCAAGATGTAAATAATTGGAGGTTTATGGTATTTTGCAGGTTTTTTGTTGGTTCGTGGTTTTGGCAGTTTTGATTTCGTGAGAGGCATAGAGAGTATACATTGAGACAAATAGGTGGGAAGACAGAACAAGGGAAGGGGAAAATGAGAGAGACACGGGTTGGGCCATTTTTTAAAATTGATTTGGGGTTTTGTTTGGGTTTGTGGTTGTGCTGTTTCTGTATTTAATTTGGTATGTCATAGTTTGGGGTTGAGTCGTTATTTTTTTGGACATTATGATCTCATTTGTGATTATCAAGTGCATAATGGTTAATTGTAATTTAAAATTAGGGGAATGGCTCCAATTTTGTTAGTCAATTAATTTAATTTTTTGTGTATCCCAAGCTTCGAATTGATTTCCTGCATCATTGTTTAGTTTTATTCACTGAGATTTGAATGGTTAATTTTTTTACCTTATGACCTCATTTGTGATTATCAATTGTACATAATGGTTAATCGTAATTTTCAATTCTTTACGTTGTTAATGGTTAAAATTAGGGGCATAGCTCCAATTTTTGTTGTTCAATTAATTTAATTTTTTGTATATCTCAAGCTTCTAGTTGATTTCC
Organism: Malus domestica; assembly: GCF_042453785.1. Lineage (NCBI taxonomy): Eukaryota > Viridiplantae > Streptophyta > Magnoliopsida > Rosales > Rosaceae > Malus > Malus domestica. Next base: position 20,084,784 of record NC_091674.1, on the reverse strand, counting down.
TGCATCATTGCTTAGTTTTATTCACTGAGATTTGAGTGGTTAATTGGATCAAACTCTAATGATTTTCCCTTGCAACAGTTGTGGTCCTCTGTTAGGACTTTCCTGGCAAAGAGTATATTTTCCATTTTAGTTGGTCAGTTGCTCGATCACAAATTTGCAAATAGCTCTGGTGGTGCTATTATTTTTGGGTATGTTTTCTGTCATTTTCCCCCTGTTTGATCACGCATTTATGAATGTTGGATTTAAATGTGTTTATTTTTGGGAAGAAATGAGACGGCTGGTTAGAGTTTTAGAAACCTTTGTTTTTCTTGCGTTTTATGTCAATGAGAAGGAGGAAAACATTGATCTTAATTGTAATTTTAAGTTCTTTACACTGTTAGTGTTGAAACCTCTGTTTTGTAGACAAATAGCTGACATGTGAACATTTGCAAATCCATGTTATTTTCTAAGTTGTTTTTTATTTTCCAATGTATTTTTTTTCTTCATATCAACCTGGATGAAATGATTGTTGGTGGTTTTTAACCAGATGCTTGGTTTCAAAACGATTAATCCTGTTAAGAATAAATAATTGCTTGGGGTATAAAATATGTATTGTAATTGTTTTCGGTTCGTATTGTTGATGCCTTGGTCAATCTAACCATAAAAATAGAGTGGATTTTGGTTTCTTTGACTCTTTTGTTTGCTTTGTTTGTTGTTTGGAGCTAAGCTTAAAATACTTATACAAATACTTGACAAGAAAGGTAATAGTTAGGATTAGGTTAGTGTTTATGCAATGATAACCATTGACAATTAATTCTCTGGTGGCTTATTTCATGCTTTAGTTTGGAAACTTTTATTTTTGTTATATATAGAATACTGGCACGGCGTGTAAATACACTATCAATGGGCTTCTAAATAACATTTTAATTTTTAGAAATAATAGTGAATGAGAAAATAGCATATTGAAGCTTATTTTAAGAATAATTGTAGGTGGAGAAATAACATTTTAATTTTTTATCTTTTCATAGTGAGTGAGAATATAATGTGGGTAGAGAAATATGACACTTAGGTGGGTCTAGCAACTCTAAATTAAACCCTTAATTTTGGAGAAATTGGACTTTTGGTGGGAGATGTATTCAGACTCGACTCCCTCAAATTCAATACATTATCATCCGATCACTAAACACAAAGAATGAAATCATTTGGCAGGCAAGAAAATTCCTTGATTTATACAACGCCTCACAACCATCAAGATTGGACTCCACAACTACAACATCTACACTTTACACGACCTCTTTGCACTAGCTTGCGCTAACTTCTTCCACAGTAATATGACAAAAAATTTATGATTTTATCTCGTTGGGATGACAAAATATAACTTACATGGAACAGATTCACCGTCATCGTGATGTCATTGTCCAATAATTGTAATGTAGTGTAAACTTGTCTCTGCATCGTGATGTCTCGGTCACAGTTTGGAACAGAATTCACATTCTTTCCACTAGAAAATGATGTCATCAGTCAGTTCATCAATCCAAGCATCCCAAAATTACACTCACACAGAGCATCGTATGAATTTTCCCCCTCTTCTTTCTAACATGTAGATACATCCTCCTCCTCATTCGAAAAATAATTATAAATGCAGATCTAGGGAGTCTAGTAACCGTATCAGGATTTTGCCACCTTCCACAAGGCCACATCATGGATCTCAACAGTTAGAGGGTGCTAAAATACTATCTATATCAGATTTGAATGTTCTTGATCCAGATATGTATACCCTTCCACTCCAAAGGCTCCAACCAAATATGTATTAGATTCCCCAAGCAATTCTGAAACCATATTTTCTGTCTGCAAAACAATATGCACACCCTTTCATTGCTCAAATTTTTTTGAATTATTAACTATCTATCAAACATGATCTCCTATTCTCTTAAAACTCAAACTGTCCACTAGATTTCTTTATTATAGTCAATTCGAAATTATGCAGTGCTGATAGTCAATTCAGATTCTTCATTTACGGTTGCTCGGTATGCGTCTATGAGTGTAAAATTTTTCATCGACTAACACTGATGAATTTTGCTGCATATCCTTGAGATGTCTGCATACTTAACTGATAAATTGTTGAACTCCTTCATTTCTATTCCTTTATGAATGGCTCAATTGATACCACCTATTGGTTGATGAGATAATCTACCAAAAGAGTAGGGAGTTAAATGCAGAATAAAGAATTCTAATATCGAACACTTTAGTTCACTTTATACAATTTTTGTTAGTGTTTCTGTTTTCTTAGATTTTCAATGGTTATATGAAAGATGGAGAAGAAGAAAGAGGTTTATGAATGTTCTCTTCTCTGCCACGACAAAATGTTGCAGAGGAATATATTTATCTTACTTTAATGCAATCACACTTACATCGTGCAAAAAAACATGACTGTTGGAGAAAAGTGGGTGGAATCCCCTACATCACAAAATGATCTCAGCCATGCATTGAACTATTTACTAAGATCATTACACATGGCATTATATGCCTTACATCTTTTGACCTCACATTTGGCAGTAATATACTCAAGTGAATACACAAATAAGCTCATCTTATTTCACTAATACTAATCAGCTATAGACTTATAATTCAACACTCCCCTTTAAGTCTTGAGCTGATTTCACTTCGAGCATACTCCTGAGATAGTTGAAACGATCCTTAGCCAGAGGTTTTGTGAAAATATATGCTAGCTGCTCTTTAGTGGGACAATATACCAGATCAATGATACCTTCTTGCAGTGCATCCTTAATAAAATGGTACCTTTTATCAATGTGTTTAGTCTTCTGGTGAAACACAGAATTCTTGGTGATTGCAATTGCAGAGGTGTTATCACATTGCAGTGGTGTAGCTTCAGTTTGAAGTTCTCCAAAATCTTCCAGTACAAATCTAAGCCAGATTGCTTGTGCAGTGGCTTCAAATGCACTTATGTACTCTGCTTCTGTAGTAGATAATGCCACACAGTTTTGCTTGACTGAAGCCCTAGAGAAAATCCCACTACCAAAAGACAAAGCATACCCTGTGGCAGTGGCGAAGCTAGGATATGTCGGGGGGAGGGGCGAACTTAAAATGTCCAAGGTTAAAAAAAATGCACAACCTATGATAATTTTTTTCATAATTTATTAAAACAAACAAAAGCGTGCAAGGATTTAAGCATCGTTTCTTTTTCTTATAGTATCGTTCTATTACGTACCTGTATGGTTTAAAAAAAAAATCTCTCTTTGACTCATAGACTATACTAATATGACTAACAACTAATCAAACCAACAATTCAATTAATTAATACCAATAACCACTACAAATTATTCAATCAATAAAAATTCAATTCAACTAATCAATACGAATTATATAAATTATTCGATAATTCAATTAATCAATCAATAATCAATAACCATATTAATGTACTACCTTATGATTCAATACTTACTAAACAAAAATTCGTATGAAATAATTAATTAAGATTTGAAATAATATAGATTTTAAAAATAAAAAATTTACCTAAAATTGGGAAGGATGGCGTGGTGGCTGGATGGCAACTAAAATGGAAGCTAGCATGGCGGTTGGAATGGAAGGGCCAACGGAACCGTTTGGGTTGGGTGTTCAGGCTGTTGCCGTGGCTTTTGGTGATTGCTGGGAATTAGTGCTCTAATGGAAAATGGGGAGAAATTTGGGAACCAGTTGCCCCCCTAATATTTTATTATTTTGTTTTAATGAAGCAGTAAAACGGTGTCGCTTTGCTTAAATAAATATTTTTTCTTTTATGAAAACAAACCCTGTTGAGTGCAAGGGGCGTTGCTCAACAGCAAAGGCCAGAAACCACCATACTTTCCACTTTCCGGCCGAAAAAAAAGGGCGCTCCTGGGCTTGTTTTCCGACGAGCGGAGGGGCGGCGGCCACCCCTTGCCCCTATGTAGCTTTGCCACTGCCTTGTGGTGCTTTTATTGTCATCAATCGAACCACCTCAGTCACTAACACAGTAACCAATTAGAATTGCACTTCTTTTCACATACTCCAAACCATAGTCAAGTGCTCCTTTGATATACTTGAGAACTCTTTTGGCAGTTCCTTATTGTTTATTGGTGGGGCAGTGCATGAACCTTGCAAGTAAACTAGCTGCATACATCACATCAGGTTTTGTGGCTGTGAGATATAGAAAACTCCCCATAATGCTTTTGTACAATTCTTCACTTGCTGCTCCACTTCCATAATCTTTGGTTAACTTCTCAGTTGCCACAAGGGGTGTGATTATAGACTTGCACTCATTCAAGCCAAACTTGTTCAGCAAAGAACTTGCATATTTCTTTTGGTGAATGAAAATGTTAGAGTTGGTCTAAATTATCCATATTCCAAGGAAATGATGGAGAAGACCCAAATCTGTCATTTCATATTTCCTTTTCATATCTTCCTTGAACTCTTCAAGCATCGCTGTATCACTTCCAGTATAGACTATGTCATCCACATAGATAGAAACAATCAAGATGTCCTCTCCCCTTGCTTTGGTGTACACTATTGGTTCACTCAAGCTTTTCTCAAAACCACACTGAGAGAAATATGTGTCAATTTCTCCATACTAGGCCCTTGGTGCCTTTTTTAACCCATAAAGAGCTTTGTACAATCTGTAGACTTTATCTTCCTTTCCTTTAACTACAAATCTTTCAGGCTAATCTACATAAACTTCTTCTTGCAATACACCATTCAGAAATGCTAATTTTACATCGAGCTATTACAATTTCCAGCTCTTCTGAGCTGCCAAAGCTATAAGAGTTCTGAAAGTGTCCAATCTAGCCAATGGAGCATAAGTTTCATTGTAGTCTAGTCCTGGTTTTTTAGCATAACCCTTTGCAACCAACCTAGCTTTGTTTTTTAAAACTGAACCATCAAAATTTAATTTGGTTTTGTAGACCCACTTAACTCCAATAACAGGCTTTTCTATTGGTCTATCCACAAGCTTCTAGGTGTCATTCTTCTCAATCATAGCTAATTCATCTTCCATTGCTTTTAACCAGAATTCATCTTGCATTGCTTCTTCATACTTCTTTGGATCCATGATGGAGAGATTGCATTGAGCCAATACTTCATCTAGTTTTCTCCATTTCAGTGGCGTGATCAAATGCTTGAATGTTTCTTTCATCTTGACTTATGCTGTTGAAGGATTCACCTGAGAAAGGCAAGATGGTTTGAGAGTTTGAATTTTCAGCATTTGTATTCCTTCCATGATACTGTGATATAGGGGAAATTTGTGGTAATATAGGACTTTCATTATTTCCAGAACTGAGACTGTTATATACAAATCTTCCCTCAGTGAGAGGCATCACATGTTGCTTAGAACTTCCTTTCCAATCCCAAGCTGCTTCCTCATAAAAAACAATGTCTCTGGACAAAATAAACTTCTTGGTAACTGGATCAAACACTCTATAACCCTTTTTCACAGGTTGCATAGCCAACAAATACACATTTGACACTTTTGGGTTCAAGCTTGTGTCTAAGCTCATTTGGAACATGAACATAGCATAGAGCACCAAATATTCTCAAATGAGCAATACCTAGTTTCCTTCTAGAATAGGCTTCAAAATGTGTGATGTTGTCCAATGCCTTTGTGGGACATCTATTTAATAGATACACAACCGTATGCACTGCCTCAGCCCAGAGATAGTATGGCATTCCCTTCTCATGTAGCATAGATTTTGCCATTTCAACCACTGTCCTATTTTTCCTTTCTACAACTCCATTCTGCTATGGAGTGTAAGCTAGAGTAAGTTGCCTCTGTATTCCTTCATTCTCACAAAATTGCACAAACTCAGTTGACATGAACTCTCCCCCTCGATCACTTCTCAAACACTTTACTTTAAAACCGCATTGTAGTTCAGTCATACCCTTAAATTTTCTAAAACAACTGAACGATTCAGACTTGTGTTTTAGAAAATATACCCAAACCATTATAATACAATTATTTATCAACAACATGAAATATTTATTTCCAGCAATTGACTCAACTTTCATAGGACCACATAGATCAACATGGACAACTTCAAGTGGGGCATTTGCTTTCAGTGTTTGATTCTTTGAGAACTCATCTTTGTGTTGTTTTCCATATTAGCAGCCTTCACATACACCACTATGACTTTCAAGTTATGGTAAACCATGCACCATATCCTTATCCCTCAATTGCTTTAGATCACCAAAATGTAGGTGTCCAAGTCTTCTGTGCCAAACCCAAGTATAATGATTTACACTAGCTCTCAGTGCAATTTGATTTTCAGGTAGAAGTGACAAAGGATAACATCTATTTTCTTTCATCTTCACTTTAATGACTAAGCAATCTAATGAAGGACCATCAAATACGCTACATATTCCTCCACCAAATAACAAGAAATATCCATGTTCATACATTTGACCAACATTGAGCAAGTTCTCTTTTAATCCAAGAAGATACATGACTTCTCTGACACACTTTCTGCCCTTATTAGTGTCAATAACCAAAGAACCCATTCCTGCAACATTTACAAGGTCTCCAGTAGGCATTTGAACTTTGCCTACAATGTTGGTTCTCACATCAACAAAAAGATTCACATTTCCTGTCATATAATTGCTGCATCCACTGTCAACATACTATTCTCCATTCACTTTAGCCTCAATGATTGCATTGTTGGCATAGAACAGGTTTCTTGACACTTCTGCTTGATTTGCACTATTAGCTTTGTGCATATTTTTCCTATAATACACTTTCTAGCCCAGTTACCAAATTTGTCACAGTTATAACATTTTGGTTTGCCCTTGTGTCTACACTCACCAAAATGAAACTTAGAGCACACCTTGCACTGAGGTTTTATGACTTCTTGGCTCATTGATTGAGAAGAGTTCACATTTTGAGATGAGTTTATAAAAGGTCTCTGTTGAAACTTGGATTTTGACTCCCATTTCTTTCCCTTTGGATTCTAATTTCTCTTAAATTTCCCTGAGTAGGTGCTACCTCTATTTTTCCCATTTTGACTCACAGAGAGTGAGGAGAAAGCTCTCTCAGTTCTATCAACAATATGCAAATCAAATCATTGTTCTTGACTCTTCAAGATTGCAATTACTTCCTACAATTCTACAATCTCCAGACACTTTGTATTTTCTATAACCAAACAAATAGAATCATAAGGTTTACTTAGACTAATCAGAACCTTTTGCACAAGTCTCGAATTAGAGAGAGATTCCCCAAATGTTTTCATCTGATTAATTAATTCATTCAATCTTGTAAGATAACAAGACAAAGACTCATCATCTTGCATCCTAGCATATTCAAATTCTCATCTAAGATTTTGAAGTTTACCGATCTAACCTAATCACCACTGTGGTACTCTCTGCATTTTGTATGATTCCTAAAGCCTTTGATTCCTAAAGCCTTTTCATGTACACATCAAGTATCTTTTGAATGTAAATAGTACTACTAAATATACGATTTTCAATCTCACATCATCGCATGCACATCTCTTGCTTGTTATAAGCCTAAATACCTTTTCTCTCTCATCAGTTGATTGAAGCTGTAAAACAATGGCTATTAGCATTGATAGGAGCATATTTATGCGACTTAGTTAGCTTGTTCTTGTGCATTTGTGTTGTTATTTCTTAGTTAATTATGTATTTTAAGCTATTTTCGTGTGTTTGTAGATCATAATAACAAAGTTGGCAAGAAAATGCATTTTGGAGCATTTTAGAGCATTTTTTAGCCAAGATTGGATAATGCAAGCATGGAGACATGAGGATGGACGTTTTTGAAGATTTGAAGGCTAGAAATCAGCATGTGTGTGTGCAAGTGTGTTGACCTACATCTCCAAACATCCATCCACTAAACCCATTACATCCACTCATTACCAAACATTCATCCACTACACCCATTACATCCACTCATTACCAAACATCCACCCACTACACCCATTACATCCACTCATTACCAAACACTACAACACCAAACACTCATCCACTACACCTATTACATCTATTCATTACCAAACATCCACCCACTACATCCATTACATTCACTCATTACCACAACACTCACCCACTACACCCATTACAACTCCATACACTCCTCTCCCTAGCCTATAAATACATCCACCCTTCACCATAATTTGGGGGCCATCATCCAAAGACACTACATTTCACATCTCACAACTTCATTCACAAACACAATTTCCTTGCCGTGACCTCCATCCATTCATCTAGCCATACTACATCTCACCAATCCATACACTTTCATCTCTTAGCCGTGCAAATCCATTCCATCCATATATCCATACACATCCTAGACACTTGGGCTACAACAAGGTGGTGAAAGCAAAGGTCCTTGGCGTTTCAAGCTTGGAACTTTGGAGCGTTTTAGGTGTACTCCGTTCTTGCTTTCAATGTCTACTTTGTTATTTTCTAATTTTGTTGCAATTATGAGTGGCTAAACCCCTATTTAGTTAGGGGGAAGTTTGAAGCCATGAACATGCTTGAGATTTGAATTGATTTCTTCCAATTGTGATTTGATAAGTTGTGATTGCAATTCAATTATCTATTTTATTCATAACTGATTCTTGTATGTTTATTAAGGATGCATACTTAGTTTCATGCATGAATTAGATGCTAGAATATAAATGAGTTTCACCCAATTGTTACAAGTTTATATTCATGAGTAGTGAAGGCTGTCTATCACAATCGCGTTAATTGAATTCTTGGCAATTGTATCATGCATTCATAGTTATAATTGCCTCGTCAACACTTATGATTTTCATTGAACGTAATGATCTCTGATTGTATCTCTATTATGCATTCATATAGGGAGCTTTTAGAGAATGATTTGGGTTGTCGCATGCATTCATCCAATTCAATGAGTAAAGGAAAATATGAGGGTTAATTTGTGCATCACGGTTAATCTGGGGTGTTGAGTATCATAGTTTATTGAAAAGCAATTGGAAATCGATTCATGTACAAGTGTGTCATGTGTGAAGAACGGACCTCTAACTAATCCATCCATCATTTTATTTCTCAAATTCATTTTATAATCTGCCTAGTTTTATAACTTGCTTGTTTATTTCAAATTCATCCAAATCAAAGCCCCCATTTTACTTTCTTGTTTCAAAGTGTTAAATTTCGGTTTTGTTTGTGTTTTAGAGTGTTTTGATTTAAGTCAAAACACTAAATTCGTCCAAAGTTGTGTTAGAGTCAAATCTGCCCAATTTGTGTTTTTAGGCAGTTTTGAGTGTTTTTAAGTTGTTTTGAGTCCCTTGAGTCTATTCAAACGTTTTTAACTTTGTTTTTATGTTTTTGAGTAAGTTTAGAGGTTTTAGCAAGCCCTCCTAATCCCCGGTTTAGAACGATCCCTACTTGAATTTATACTACAATTTGACAACAAGAGGGTTTAATTTGAGTGCTTAACTTTCATCGCATCAAGCATCGCTATTCCAAGCTTTCAGGGGCTTTTTCTTAAATCCAATTATCTTGGGAGAAGTGATCTCTCGAATCGAGCTCATAGATGCCATCAACTCATTCCCTAAGACCCTCTGCCAAATTTAACTTATCCAAAATCTTGCTAGGCAGAGGGCTCTGCAATGGCGGAGCAAGTTTACTACAAGAGTTTAAAAGAGATGTCGAAGAAGAAGAAGCATCAGCATGGGTTGCCGCCGAAACAGAAGAAGAAAAACCAAAACGTTCTGCAAGAACTGCAATCGAAAGTGTTCAAGAAGATGGTTTAGAACTTTGGATAAAGAGTTGATGGGACTTAAATGTGGCACACTCCGCGCACGCTAAACAATGCGAACTCGGGCGCACAGAAGATGAGGCAGGCTTTGCTCACGAAAAACGAGATGGACTTTTGCCACGTTAAACACGGTTGTCTTAGCGCATGAAAAATGCAGCTCACAAAACAAGGCAAACTTTGCACGAGCAAATCAAGGCGGGCTCCGCTCATAGAAAACGAGATGGGCTTCTAGGCAATCAAAACAAGGTGGGCTCGACACACAAAAAATTCAGCCCGCATGACGAGGTGAGCTCAGCTCACGAAAAATGAGACGACTTTTGGTACGCAAAATGAGGCGAGCTCATCACACGAAAAGAATCAGCACGTAAAATGATACAGGCCTAGGTGAACGGGTCAACCATTGTTGCCTGCATGAAGCATTGGTGTCGAGGTGGAGCATATATAAGCCGTTATCAATATGGGGTAGGGTTAGTTTTAATCTCACGGATCAAGCATTGTTGCCTGTACAAACCAATTGCGTTGGGGGTAGGGTTAGTTTTAATCCCATGTGTTAGCCATGGTTTGCCATACAAACCATAAGTGGCAAGGGTAGGGCATTTATGGGGGGTATGTTTAATTTTAATCGCACATGTCAATTGTTGTTGCCTGCATAAAGCATTGGTGCCCAATGGTGGGCAATTATAGGTCGTTATCAATAGGGTGTAGGGATTAGTTTTAATCTTAGAGGTCAACCATGGTTGGCCGGACGAAGCATTATTATTAGGGGTGGGACATTTGTAAGCCGTTATCAACGAAAAAATTCAAGTGCGCCAGGCACTAAAATGCGTCTAACTCACGGTGTTATTATTCACACGCCCTTAAACACTTGAATTCAAGGTGTTACTGTTCACCCATTACTATTCACACGCCCCTCTAAACCTCATTGGCCTCCATTGCTTCTACTGTGCCTTGGACCTTCTTGAGGGCACGAGTTTGGCCTTGGGCATGAGTTTGAGCTGCGACTCCCTACACCTAAACCATTAATTAATTTATTTTATGTTTTATTTTCATTTTTCCCATACCACACCACCAAACTATCATTTTCATGTTCTATAAATTTATATTCAGTGAAAATTTTCTTATAATTCATGTCAAAAAATTTGAAAACAAAGATATAAATCTAAACCTAAATCTAAAGGTATTTGAATCAAAATAAAGTAATGTAGGAAGAAAAAAAAATTCAATGGAAAAAGAAAAAAAAAGAGAGAAAAAAAAAGGATACAATTGGTACTTGACTCGAAAGGTGTCGCTAGCATGTTAGCAGCTTCACCCATGCCAAGTCGCTAGCTTCATACAGATCCCTTCTTCTCAATTTTTTTTTTTTGTTAATTTTTTTTTCTCTTAACATAACAACAAACTATCATATCTATGTTCTACATAATATATTTTTCCGTGCAAAATCTATTATAATTCATATTTATACTCTTGAAATCAACGATTTAAAACCTACATCCATATATATTTTTCTATTTTTCAACTTTAAAAATCAATAAAAAATAGTTTCGGAACTTAATAAACAGTAGGATCACGTCCAAAGTTCTTACAATATTTTCCTTAAATCCGATGCAAATATTTCATAAAGCTAAAAATCTCAATTTTTTGAATCGATTTTGAGAATTTTTACAACATTCGTTATAAACCAAAGTTAGAGTCATTTTATTTGTGCCACATGTTTTCTAAAATTAATTAGGACATTCTCAAGATTTTGGTCACCTACCAATCTCTTTGGGGGGGGCCGCTATTAGCTTTCATTATTTTTTCTATTTTCAACTTTAAAAATCAATGAAAAATAGTTTCGGGACCTAATAAAGGATAAAATCACATTTGAAGGTCTTTGTCACATCCCAATCTCGACTCTGCCGTAGCACGATATTGTCCGCTTTGGGCCCCGACCACACTCTCACGGTTTTGTTTCTGGGAACTTAGACGAGAACTTCCTAGTGGATCACCCATCCTATGATTGCTCTCGCCTGAACTCGCTTAACTTTGGAGTTCCGATGGAACCTGAAGCCAGTGAGTTCCCTAAAGGCCTCGTGTTATAGGGAGGTGGGCATGTACATATAAGGCACATCACCCCCTCTCTGTTGGTCGATGTGGGATGTTACAGTCTTGCAACATTTTTGTCAATGCCCATGCAAAATATTCCTAAAACTAAAAGTTTCAATTTTTTTTACAAAAATTGTAAGTTAGAACCCACGTTGTCCAATCGATTTTGAGAACTTTTACAAGATTCATTATAAGCCAAAATTTGAGTCATTTTAATTGCACCACATGTTTTCTAAAATTAATTATATTCCAAAGCATTGATTTCAAGTGTTTATATGAATTATAATAGATTTTGCACGAAAAAAATATATTTTGAAGAACATGAATATGATAGTTTGCTATTATGGTAAGAGAAATAAAAAAAAAACTGAAAAAGAAATAAAAAATTGAAAAGGGGGGATCGGTATGAAGCTAGCGTGTTTTATTGAGTAAGTCGCTAGTGTGCTAGTGATACCTTTCAAGAAGATCGGTAACGAAGTATCGATGTGTCATTTTCTTTTTTTTTTCTTCCTTTTTTTTTTCCATTGAATTTTTTTCCTACGTTACTTTATTTAAGTTCAAATACCTTTAGATTTAGGTTTAGATTAGTTATACAATAATGCTATTCTTACCATGTTTTCATACCACATTTATATATCACCTTATGTGGCATCTAATGTGGACAATCACATCATTTAAATTAATCAGAATTTAATTTAAATTAAAAACTATTTAATAAATCAATAATTAAAAAAAAAGCTGGAATTAAAAGAACGCGAAACTTGGCAAGAATAGCAGCAAAAACAGCGCAATTGCTGCCATCTAGGTCAAGGAGAATCTTCGACAAATTGTGGTCTGTGGGGAAGGGGCATGTAGAGAACAAGAGCTTGGAGACATCCGAGAGTTCTCATAGTCCAACTTCGAATGTTCCTGGTGATTCAAAGTCGATTTCAAGACACTGGAGGCATTCCATCTCCTAAATTGGGGTTTCAGGGCTGATTGGAATTGAATGAGTTTGGAAAATTACACTGCAAGTGTACGACAAGGTTCATTGAAAAAAATGATAGATGCGTACCAATAATCCAAATAGGGGAGCGCATGAACCTTGCTATATGAGATTTAATTTAGATTGTGGTGGATTTGACTGACTTGAAAAAATGGCATGAAAGGACCGGCGTGGAAGAAGAAACGGGAGAAGGAGCAGGATTGAATGGGGAAGGAAGGAGAAGACTCCTCATATGCCACAATCACCATTTAATTATAGTTTTTTTAATTATTGTTTATTAAATGGTTTTTAATTGAAATTAAATTTTGATTAATTTAAATGATATGGCTGTCCACATGCCATATAAGGTGATATATAAATGTGGTATAAAAACATGGTAAGTATAACATTACTGTTAATGATATCCTTGTTTTCGAATTTTTTGACATGGATTATAAGAAGATTTTTACCGAAAATACATTTTGTAGAATTAGGAGTTCGTCCCGCAAACCTCAAAGTATTGGCCGTCATTTTTTTCTTCTTAGCGCCAAAATCATGCCCGATGAATGTTTGCCCTACGAATATTTCATCGGGTAAATATCTTTTAACCAATGACAAAAGGTTCGGCGTGCAAGCTGTTGTAGGGCACTTTCGGGCAGTGTAGAATTTTATTGTGCTTACTTTTCGCAGTGTATTCGTTACGTGATTACATTAGTCAATCTAATGATGCTTCTATTAGACCTTAATTCCATGAGGCTGAAGTGATTGAGACCTCAGTCTATCTGCATTTTTCTTCTGATTGTTGTGGTTGTCTCCATATGGATGCTATGACAGCATACACTTTTGATAAATTTGATACCTAACTAGTTGTGTCATTGTGGTGTTGCTTTGTTATGAATGTAATCTAATAATGCCTCGTAAATATCGTATCGTTTCTAAAAGAAAAACCCTAATTAGGCATATCCAAGATTTAATTGTAATGATTCATGAAAAGATAGGGTGTAGTCAATTTGGATTTTGCAGAATTTTAAAAGACTTTTTTAAGTGAAAGATTTCAAAGGATTGTAGAATCCTTACAACTTTCAAATAGATTTTCAAGAATTCTTATGGATTTTGATTAAAGATTTGAATGGATTTTTTGTCATTTAAAAAATTATTTTTTAAATAGAAAATAAAGATTAAAAAATAAAACTTGAAAAAAAAATTTGAGAACTTTACCCAGTTCTCCCAATCCTCCATGTTTTCCCGATGCCCAATTCTCCCTGTCGAATTCCACCCATTAACTGAAAATGCCTTGCCATCCAAGATGAACCGAGTGCCATTCCTCCCCACAAAAGGAAAATATATTGTTCAACCATGAAGAGACATAAACAACAGCAATCAGAGAGATTCAATAGTCAACCCATACCAATCACATTGGTATTTACAAAGTTTCAGGAAGAACAAGCATGCCACAATGAATTGGAAAATTCAGTTACCAAGTCAGCTTCCTCCAAAAACATCTATGCATTTTACAAATGAATATATACAGTATACTTAACCAAAACTTGAATTAACTCCATCTCTAACTATGTATTGCGACAACACTGTAAATAAATAGGTTCACTACTACGTAAATAGGAAAAGGATCTCAGTATTAGCAATGAATGCGCAGATTACTGCATCAGAGAGGGATGCAGTGGATAATTAGCTTGATATGCTTTTGCGTGTTATACACCTCCAAAAAAGCAATCTAATAAAAAGAAGGGTAAAAGACTGTTTACTACCCTCATGTTTCGTGGTTTTCAACATTTAGTACATCAAGTTTTTTTCGTCTCAGAGTCATACCTAAAGTGTAAATTTTGGGACAGTCTCATATATCCGTTAGTCAAACTGTTAAATGTACCGTTAATTGTGACGTGGCGCCCATGTGGACAATGACTGGGCACCACGTGTCAGCCACGTTTTTTTTTTCTTCTTCTTCTTTCTTCTTCTTCTTCTTCCTCCGACTACAACTTTTTTTTTCTTCTTCCTTCTTCCTTCCTCCTTCCTTCCCCTTCTTCTCCTTCTTCCTTCTTCTTCCTTCTCCCTTCTCCTTCTCCTTCTTCTTCCTCCAAATCTGGGGAAGTTTCTTTTTTTTTTCCTTCTTCCCTCCTCCTTCCTCCTTCCTTCTTCCTTCTCCTTCCTCCTTCTTCCTTCCTCTTCTTCTTCTACTTCCTCCGAATCTGCCCAGATTCGGTTTTTTTTTTTTTTCTTCTTCCTTCTTCCTTCCCCCTTCCCCCTTCCTCCTTCTTCCTTCTTCTTCCTCCGAATCTGGGGAAGATGAAGGTTTTTTTTTTTTTTTGAGGAAGATGAAGAAGAAGGAAGAAGGAAGAAGGAAGAAGGAGAAGAAGGGGAAGGAAGAAGGAGGAAGGAAGAAGGAGAAAAAGAAGGAAGAATGAGGAAGAAGGAGAAAGAAGAAAAAAAAAAGTTGCAGTCGGAGGAAGAAGAAGAAAGAAGAAAAAAGTAGAAGAAAAAAAAAAGCCGAATCTGGCAGATTCGGAGGAGGATTCGGAAGAAGAAGAAGAAGAAGAAGAAGAAGAAGAAGAAGAAGAAGAAGAAGAAGAAGGAAGGAAGGAAAAAAAAACGTGGCTGACACGTGGCGCCCAATCATTGTACACATGGGCACCACGTCACAATTAACGACAGATTTAACAGTTTGACTAACGGATGTATGAGACTGTCCCAAAATTTACACTTTAGGTATGACTCTGAGACGAAAAAAACTTGATGTACTAAATGTTGAAAACTATGAAACATGAGGATAGTAAACAATCTTTTACCCTAAAAAGAAATATTTTCAATAAAATGGGAAGAGAGAGAGAGAGAAGGGGGTTGAAAGAAATCCTAGGGGTGGACGTAGGATTCTTTATAGTCTTTTTAAGCTTACCAACTCTTCTCAAATCCTACAAAATCACTCATTCAATGAAATCCTTCAAAATCTATAAAAATTTTAATACATATAGATTTGTATAAACTCAATAAAAATCCTTCAAAATCCTAGTTGACTGCACTAGGATTTTAAAATCTTTTAAAATCATTTAGTTGACTACCCTTGTATTTGAATGGACCCTCTTAAATTCTTTTAAAATCGTAGTTGACTACACCTGGATCCTAGTTGACTACACTAGAATTCTAAAATCTTTTAAAATCCTTTAGTTGACTACCTTGTATTTGAATGAACTCTCTTAAATTATTTTAAAATCCTTGTCGACTACACCTGGATTCTAAGATCTTTTGAAAGCCTTTAAAATCCATCTAAATCCTTAGTTAACTACACCCCATCTTACAATTTTTGTTTGGTAACATATCTTCATATACCGTGATTCAGCTTTAACAGTAGAGTACTTATCCTCACCAGGATATAACTTAATTCTTGCTCTTTACTTCTCTTAATAAAACCACAAAACTAATATAATTATGTGAATAACTGGAGAGTTTTCCAGTAATATTAGACAGATATCCTTCAATTTTCGTATCGAATAAAATTTAAGGTCTGTAATTTGAGTGAGTAGAAGTGAGAACGAACCTCGTTTACCCTGTTCAACCTCACCCTGCCCCTTTGATCAAGTTAGTACTGAACTGATCATGACAATTGTCAAGTCAAGTCAGCCTCATGCGTCATTAGTTGCAAGACCATATATCCAAAGCGCGTATTAATGGACCACAACGGCAGAACACACGATAATCAATCATATAATTCGTCCAACTGACTAAAGTTTTGAATGTAAACATTGCCTTCTTTCATGGGGTACATGAAAGCCACTCATATTTATTTCAATAAATTAATTTGATTTTGAAATTTCTACAAGATAAGTTATATACTTTCTTAATTTCCTGCTTTTGTGCATTATCGTATAAAAAAAATACAATTATAGACAAAAACAAAAAATGAGAATAAAAAATGAATGAGCATTAGTATTGTAGGAGAAAATTTTTAGTTGATAATGATAAATTCACAAAGTGTTACCATTTCACTTTTATTAATACAATTACATACAAAGAGCTTTGACCTCTTCTAAAGTGTTCTGATTTCTTGTCCAACGTTAATTTTACTTAATCAGACTTCGGGGTCCCAACAGTCTATCACTTGTGCTTGACCAAACCACACAATCAAGACTTATCTTTACCCAATTAACACTCCATAGCTTCTCCAGCCTCTCTATATATACACTTTCCTACCCTAACATGTTGCATAACCCTCTCTCTCTCTCTCTCTCTTACTTGTAAAAATGTTGAACTCCTTGCTTTCTTTCTTCAATAAGATCAAAGCGATAGATGACATGCTAGAACTTAGGAAACCCTACGTAAAAAATGTTGTATACATAGATGAGTTAATTAGTAAGAAGCCCTCCTCGAGGAAGGAAGAAATTAATGGCACCTGCACTTACTATGAAAATTCTGAACCACTGATCAAGAAGGAGTTAGAAGATGGGAAAGGAGGGGTGATTAGAGTGAAAGTCAAGATGACAAAGCAAGAAGCGGCACGAATGCTTTCGAAGTGCAAAAATGGAGGCATTCTTGATTTCAAGGATGTAGCTGGTGAGTTTGCGCAGATTCCGAAGGGTCATATCAGTGTTGAGTCGTCCCCGGCTAGCACTTTATGTACTGCAGGTCAAGTTTTGAAGAGCATCCCTGAAGAATTCTAAGAGTTGTTTATTTGTAGTTTTACTATTGCGCTTTTTTTATTTATAATTATTGGTATTACTAGCCTCTATTGATTAGTATCATTAGTTTTTTCTGGCCTTTTTGTTTTTTCCTTGTAGCTATAGTATTGGGAGAGGGGAGATTTGAACACAGAACCGTAGGTGTGTGAATACAATCTTAACTATTTAAGCTACATGCTTCTTGCAGTTTTTAAGACCTTTAGTCTAAGTCGAAGTAGCTATTTTATTAGTTGTGGAATTTCACATGAAATTTGTGCTTGTAATATAGATTTTAACCGATAAGATACCGTCTTTCCTTTTGTATAATGGAATTTTACTTGTTATAAATTATACCGGATCATGCAGGCTTAAGCAGTAATTTCCGTTTTCAACATTACAGTTTGCACCTGGGCTTAATTTGAAATTAATTGAATTCAAACTTACCCAAACATGGTTTGGATAGGCAAAATTATAAGACATACCTATGGATTGGGCTTTTGACCATTTACAACTTGTCTTCAGTTCAACTTTGTGGGGTGTCTATTTTGACCAAAATGCTTTCCCTCTACTAGTAAGTTACTACTTACGACTTGGTTGTAAACCATACAAAACCAACCAAATCAAGTTAATCTGCCATTAATTACATGGTTGAATTCAAGCACTTCCTCCAATGTGCATGTAAACTGTAAAGCCTTTTTCTTGATAGAAGCGACATTTGGAGAGACGGGATTTGAACAGAGAACTTCGATGCAATATACATTTAACAACTTCAGCGACAACTTTACGTTCAACGTAGCTCCGACTGAAGAGCTGTGAGTTGGTTTACTAGCTCCGGAGTATATATCTGTGAGTTTCGTAGTCGCCAACATATCCTTGGGTGTTTGTGTAGTGATTCTTTTTTCTTTACGCTGGTTCGCATAATGGAAATCGAAGAGAAGGCTATGGACTGCCTTAACATCACTTTTGAGGATAGTCTTGACTTGGAGGAACGATTTGAGGATAACATCCATCTGGTGGGAAGATTGATTGCGGATAATGAACCCTCACAATATGTGGTGAATGAGGTACTTATATCAGCTTGGAACAAGATGGGTGTAGTCAGGGTCCAAAAGGCAAAACCGAATGTCTATGCCATCACTGTGGGAGAAGCGGCAGTGGCTAGACAGATACTAAAAGGAAACCCTTGGTTCATTAGGGATTATACCTTCTACGTGAAGCTGTGGTCGACCTACCATTTTCTGGATGGCATTGAAGCAAATAAGGCTGTTTTTTGGATCCAGGCGCATGGAATACCAAGGAATTTATGCTCTATTAAGAATGCAAGATGCCTCGGAGAGAAGATTAGAGCAGTTCTTGAGGTGGAGGACCCGGTGGAAGTGGGTTTTAGGGGATTCTTTCGAATAAGGGTGGACTTCAACGTCCAGAGACCTCTGGTTACCTATTGCTCTGTGCCTTGTCCTCGGTAGGGATCCTACAAGATAAATCTAAAATATGAAGGCTTGAGGATGTTCTGCTACCGCTGTGGGAAGCTAGGCCACGCTCGGGGGTGTCCTCACCCAGCAACACTCTTGGCAAACAAAGAAAGTAAGTATAATGAATCCATCAAGGTAGAGACGTTGTCCAGGGTGAGTTATTTGCTCTTCCTGCAGAGGAGAATTGCCACGGCGACGGGAGTACATGAAACCCATTGGCGCCGTAAATGGGAAGGTAGAGATGGAGGTTTATATGGGCTGTTGGACACAGAGATGGATATTCCGATGCATTGGTTCCTTGCAACCCAAAGGGACAAGGAACAGGTCAATCCACGTACTACTCGACCTGCCACAGGTCCTGAATTCGCTGAATCCTCTGGCACCTATGCAAGCTTGGTCCCCCGGGAGAAACAAACAAGGACATCATACCTAATAGGGTCAGATCGTGTTGAGGAATATCCCCCTACTACAAGTTAGAAGGTAAGCCCGGACTATGGCCACTTGTGGCACCCGGATAGCTATGGTACGCAATTCACCAACGACACACTTACAATTACGGTGAATGGGCTGTCATTGAACAAGGATTGGTATGACCCAAGTAGGATTCCACCATGGGCTCTACAAAATGTGGGGGGGCTATTAAATGATGCGGAAAATGTCAAGAAGACCCCAGCATGCTTCTCCATGATGGGATGTTTCCCACTAGGCACAAACAGGGAAAATTTTGATGCACAAAGCCTACAAATTGTGACCCAACTTGTAGCAGCTGATAGGGCGGCCCATATGGTAAGGTCAGGAAAAGGGGCCCAAATGGAAAATATTAATGAGGCAACTGAGGACACTAGGGTTCCTACAAATGCAACAGCCCTAGGAGCCCAGGTGAAAAGTGGTGCAAAGAGGGATAACATGGAGCTTTTAACACCACCATCAAAGAAACCGCGGTTGGTCTTGAACTCAAAGGAAGGACGACCTTCATAATCACCAAACTTGAAGAAAATGGAATACAAACCTAGGGGGATAATCGATGAGGATGATCTCAGGGGCAAAAACCTCCAATCTCTATCAATGGTGTTGATATTTGAGACTTATATGAAGTGTTGATTAGTCCGTCAAAGGAGCTCGAGGATGCGGAAGCACAGGGGTTGTTGGGAAGAAGAAATGTACAAATGGAAACTACATCGGTGAAGGCTGACGGAGCTCAGCCCCGCCGACAGCCATGAATATCCTAATATGGAACTACCGAGGGCTTGAGAACCCTCGGAAAGTTCAGGTGTTGCAGGATATTATCCGACAAAAAGATCCCAAATTGGTTTTCCTTTGTGAAACCAAATGCGATGTTTCAATTTTGAAGGGGTAGAAATTGAAATTAGGGTATCATAAGGTCTTTGGAGTCAATTCTGAGGGGCAATTTGGAGGACTGGGATCCTATGGGCTGATGAAATAAACTTACGGATCCTATCGAGCTCAGAGTGCTATATTGATACAAAAGTGGGAGACATTGGGGATAAAAGTCAATGGAGATTCATGGGATTTTATAGGCACCTGACCACAGTGGTACGAAGTAAATCATGGGAAATCATGTGCAGACTAGTGGCGACCTGCTCCATTCCTTGGCTAATCGATGGGGACTTTAATGAGTTGCTGGGTAGCCACGAAAAAGAAAAAAGACCACCCCGATCGGTTAACCAAATTCTGGAATTTAGAATGACTGACAGTGACTGTCATCTACATGATTTGGGACTTAATGGGATTCCATATACATGGATCACTACTAAGGTAGGGGGTATTAAGGAACACTTAAACCGGGCACTGGTAATAAGGGAGTGGAAGGAAGTGTTCAACAAAATGAAGGCGACTCATTTAGATCCAAGTAAGTCAAACCACGTTCCTTTGTTAATTGAGATATATGGTACTACTAGTCGTAAAAGATCAGATCGCAGAGGTTTTCATTTCAAAAATTTCTAGGCTGACCACGTGGAATGTGAGGAAATTATTAAGGAGGCATGGAATTCACCAGTGGTGGGGGTGCCAATGTATCAGGTGGTAAGTAAGTAAGTAAGATAAAGGCCATCATGATAGCTCTTATTAAGTGGCAACAGAACGTATTCAGGTGGCGACATTAGGAAATCACCACAATCAGAAGTAAAATGGGGTTTATTTTGGCCCAACCATTGATGGAAGCATCGATTGTGGAACGTGAATCTTTACTACAGAGAATGGATCAACTACTTGAGCAAGAGGAAAAGTACTGGAGGCAAAGGTCTCGGGCTTTCTTGATTAAGGCAAGAGATCGAAATATGTAGTTCTTCCACCAAAGGGCGAGGAATAGAAATGCAAAAAAATTCAATTAAGAAGATTAAAAATACGGATGGGGATTGGGTCTGTAATGAGGAAGGGATAGAAATGACAATGACCAACTACTTCCACAATATTTTTACCTCCACAAGGAGTTTGGAGGACTCAGAGATCATTGGGGCGATGGAGCCAAGGTTAACACCGGAGATGAATAGATGTCTGGAGATGAGAATTTCCGAAGAAGAAGTAAGGAAAACAATATTCCAGATGCAACCAGCAAAAGCACCAGGGCCGGACGGAATGAATCCATTCTTCTATCAATGGTACTGGCATATTATGGGAAAGGATGTCACTAAGGCAATCATGAACTTCTTTGCTTCGGGAAGATTGTTGAAACAAGTAAACTTTACCCATGTAAAACTTATCCCCAAATCAAAATGCCCCAAGGCGATGAATCGGATAAGGCTGATTAGCCTTTGCAACATATTTTTCAGAATAATCTCTAAAGTAATGGCAAATCAGCTCAAGCTTCTTCTCCCTGCAGTTGTATCCCAGAACCAAAGTGCATTAGTGCCAGGGAGGAACATATCCGATAACACCATCCTAGCCTTAGAGATATCCAATTATTTGTTCTGTAAACGAGGTGGGAAGAAGGGTTTTGTGTCCCTAAAGCTTGATATTAGCAAGGCATATGACCATATAGAATGGAGCTTTCTACAACTAATTTTATCCAAGATGGGATTTTCATCCAAATGGATAAACCTGGTTATGCTCTGCGTTTCAACGATCTCGTACTTTATCATTATTATTGGTTGCCCGAAGGGGCTACATCATTCCATCATGAGGGTTGAGATAGGAAGACCCCTTATCATCGTATATGTTTATCTTATGTATTGAGGGACTATCGGCCATACTCTCACAGAATGAGTGTACAGGACAACTATTTGGAATAGCCATCTTCGCGACGGCACCTACGGTGAACCACTTCCTGTTCGCGGACGATAGCTTACTGTTTTGACGGACCTCAACTACAGAATGTAGACAGGTTCTAGGGATGCTCAACTTGTATGAACAGGCATCGGGGAAAATGGTCAATCTACAAAAGAGCGAAATCTGTTTTAGCAAGAATGTCAAGCGACACATGCATGGGCGCCTAGCCGGAATCCTAGGCGTACAATGAGTAGATAGACATGAGAAATACTTGGGGCAACCCAAGTTTGTTGGTAGGAATAAAACTTTATGTTTCGGTTACCTGAATGAACGATTATGGAAACGCCTAAAAGGATGGAAGGGTAAACTTCTAAGTGTCGCGAGGAAAGAGATATTGATTAAAGTCATCGCCCAGACAATCCCGACCTACACAATGAGTTACTTCCTACTGGCAAAGCATATATGTAAGGATCTAAATAAGTTGATTGCAACATTTTGGTGGAATGGGGATGAGGGTGGGAGAAAGATACACTGGTGCTCGTGGGATCAATTATGCAGCCCCAAGTGTGAATGTGGACTTAGGTTTCGTAACTTATATGCATTCAATATGGGGATGCTAGCCAAGCAAGGATGAAGGGTGCTTAGCGAACCTTAGTCTCTGGTAGCAAGGGTGTTAAAGGCCAAGTATTTTCCAAATAGTAATTTTATGGATGCAGACGTCAAAATAGGAGCATCTTACCGTTGAAAGAGCTATGCTCGGTTCGAAATGTGATCAGTGTGAGATCACGGTGGATGGTGGGTATGGGAGATTCATTACATATTTGGGAGGACCCATGGATCCCTATCCCATCCCTATTTAAACCTTTCTCTCCCAAGCCGTCGGGGTGCTCACTACAGAAAGTGGATGAACTGATAGACCAATGCACGAACCGATGGAATACAAGGTTAATGCAGAGTTTATTCACTGAGGAGGAAATTAATGTTGTCCGTTCCATCCCCCTTAGCATCTGATCCCCACTGGATTGCTTGATATGGCACTATGAGAAAATGGGAAATTCTCAGTTAAGAGTGTTTATCACACAGCACGGGTGTGGCTGCAGCCCTTACATGGTGGGGCATCAACATCCAACTCCAACTCACATTCCCTATGGCTAAAGGTATGGAATGCAGATGTCCCACGAAAGGTCAAGGTCTGTGTGTAGAAGTTGGCAAATGAGTTTGTTCATACTCGAGTCAATTTGACAAAACACCATCTGAAGGGAGATATGGAATTTGTAATGTGCTGTACGCAAGGAGAATCGATCATCCACCTAATGGTAGATTGTGTATACACAAAATGTGCATGGATGTCTTCCACAGTAGGGGTCCCAATGAGAAACAGGTACCATTCATCTTTTGCTTTATGGCTGGATGAAATGGTTGGACTAATCCCGAGATCCAACTTCGACATGGTCCTCATGATTTGCTGGGCATTGTGGGGAAAGAGAAATACGAAGTTATGGCAAGGGAAGTGTGACCACCATGATGTTTATGTTTCAAGAGCAGCCTAATGATGGCTTGAGTACAATAAAAGTGGCAACTCAGACCTATGTCGTCCAAAAGGCCAGATTGTGGATCATTGGCTTACTCCACCTATTGGGCATCTGAAGATGAACACCGACAGCTCATGGAGTGATGTTAAAAAAAAAGCAGGATTTGAGGTGGTTATTAGAGGCGATCGGGGCGTCTTCATGGCTGCGAAATGTGGGATGTTGGAAGATGTTTTCTCTCCTATCCAGGCAAAGGCTATGGCCATCAGAGAGAGTATGCTTTGGGCAATGCAAATGGGTATTAAAAAACTAGTTCTTAAGACCGATTCACTTCAGATTGTGGAGGCACTACAGGACTCTTCCCTCAATATGTCAGCAGTTGGCCAAATTATGGAAGACATCAAGGTGTTGCTCCAGTCAATCACTGAAGTTGCTATGACCCATACTCACCACAAAGTAAACTCTATAGCCCATCGACTTGCACGGATTGGAATCACTCTGACCCAAAGTTGAGATTGAGATACCTCCCCACCAAGGGTTATTATTGATGAGCTTGTAGAATAATGTAACCTTTGAGAACTACTATGTAACACTTAAGTATTACCATTTGGATGAAATGAAACAAACTATCGTATCTTTCAAAAAAAAAAACGTTGTGGGGTGTCCACTAATGAAATTGGAGCCAAGTAGCTACTGTTTTTCAGTGTGAGAGGTTATGAGGGGTTTGTGCTCAATGTTCATTTATTTTATTTTTCTTCACCTCTTATTTCGTAGGACAGCTTGAACCATACCGTTTCAATTAAAATGGACAAGTGTTATGACCTAGTTGATGCATCGGCAAAGATTATCCCAAAAACATGTTACTAAAGACATAGGTCTCAAGATGCGATCATACCAACTCACATGTACCATATCCCATCAAAACTCTGAAGTTAAGCGAATTTGGACGAGAGTAGTATTAGGATGGGTGACCTCCTAGAAAGTCCTCGTGTTACATCCCCCTACCTCTTTTCTTCACTAAGAAAAAAAAAAAAAAGAGGTCTCAAAGTCTAAACCAAAAATTTGGAGCCAAAAAAATTTAATGTATTTAGAAATTGAGTTTGTGGCTAGTTAATGCTGGTGCCAAACTCGCAATAGTTGTGAAACATATCATATCACTCGTTTCATTAGTCATAATTCAACTGCGACATGCATTTGCCTGCTTGCTTCAACTTATAGGCCCAAAGTCTTAAGTTTGATTTGATTTATGCTTTGAAGTTTGATGGAGTATTTGAATTTAGGGTTAATCTTAATTTACTACCCTCAAGTATATAGGTTATCAACATTTGGTACATGAAGTTTGTTTCATCGCAGAGTGGTATTTAAAATCAAAATTTTAAGACAGTTTCAAACATCCGTTAAAGTTGTTGTTAAGTTAGTCGTTAACGAGTGACGTGGTACCTAAGTGGACAATAACTGGATGACACATGTCAATCTAGGCCTACATGAATATTAAAAAATTAAAAGTTAGAAAAAAAAATTTTAATTAAAAAATTTGAAAAAATAAACCTAAAGCCTAAATTTAACCCTTAGCCATCGCACAGCCCTCTTCTTCATCCTCCGTCCTCACCGACTCCCCCTTTCTATCTCCCTTGTTCCTTCACAGACGCCATTCTCGAAGTCGAACAAGTATCGGGATATGATCACCTCAGAATATGCGAAGGAATGCGTCCACATCTAACACAATCATTAGAAAATAGATCATCAACGAGGGAATGTACAAGCTCGGCTCGAGCGTTTCAGATCGGAAAGATGAACTATGAGGTTTTGGATCTGAGAAACAAAAGCTGGTTAAAAGCGATGAAGATCCCAATCTCCATGCTCTTCAATGATGAGGGAATCTTCTGCGACCATGTGTTTGCATCTTCAGCCTCGATCTTTCGACGAGTCTTTCTGGACCATAGACTCGAAATCAGAGAGCAACTATAACACCAACTTACTGAGTTTGATAAGCGAGATGAGTGCTTGAGATCAAACGGCGACGATGGATTTAAAGCCGAAGATGGATTCGATCTCCATCAAGTTCTCGGAGATGGCGATGTACATATTAAGGAGGCTGAAAATGTCGAGAGACGACGGCGAGTTCTTCCTCTTCACAGCCAGCAAAACTTGCAGGAAGCCAAAGAGTAAATTCGCCGCCTCACGATCTGGGCAATGGGTGAGGGTTGAGATTTAGGGTTAAGATGGTGGAGAAAGAGGGAGTCAAAGAAAGGGGTAGATTTAATGTTTAGGTTTAATTTTTTAATATAACTTTTTTTAGCTTTTAATTTTTTAACATTCACGTGGGCCAGATTGACACGTGGCGCCAGTCATTGTCCACGTGAGCATCACGTCACCAATTAACGGCTGACTTAAGTGCAACCTTAATGGATATATGAAATTGTTCCAAAATTTTAACTTTAGGTACTACTCTAAGATGAAAAAAACTTCATGTACCAAATATTGAAAATTCAGAAACTTGAGTTTAGTTCTTTTGGAGGAATTGTAATTTGTAAGATATAAAACACACTTAAGAGATTTTGTCAAAATTCTCTAACCCTAAAATTAACCCAATAGCTTTTTCAAAGTTAATTCTGACTCTAAACCTTAAAATTAACTCAGAGAGCTCTCTCAAGGTTAATTTTAGCGAGTATATATGACGAGGGGCTGGAAGAAGTGATTCGAACGGCGTGTGCCAAAGTTTTACAGTGAATAGTAAATTTTGGATTTTCTGTGTTCATTTTGGATCCATGATATCTTTTGGAAAGAGAACGGCAAGACGAGTCTATCTCACTGATTTACTGTGATTTTTTTTATTGTGATATAAGATACTTTTTGTCATTTTAACACCGTTTAAGGGGTTAAAACAACTTTTAAATTTTATTTTGTGTTTTGAGTATTTTTGTAATTTCCCTTTTGCAACTAGGGTTTTCTCTAAGACTTTATAATTGACTTTTAGGGTTGTATTGATTCAACTTTCCTCAAATTGTGAATTAAACTAGAGCTTTTCTCAATATCTGGATTTTGAGAATTATATCAAGGGGGAATCGTTCGTCCACTCTTAACCGGATACTTTTGTTGTGTCAGTTAGTATCAGAGCCTCATGTCTTCAAAACTTGTTGCCGTGGAAGACCGTTTGAATGAAACCATACACAATTCTGTTGGTGAACCCTTAACTACATACTTAGAATATAGTAGGTAAAAAATGGAACTAACTTGACTCCTCAAAAGGATGAGGAGGAATTCCCTCAAACACTTTGTGGCCGATCATGTGATAGCCCGTCCCTAATTTTACGATTTTATAAATTTTAAAAGTGAATTTGGAGTTACGGTTAAAGTTTTACGAAACTATTTATTATTCTATACATTTCTCATAATTGTATTGTTACTATTTTAATATTAGTTTATAGAAAATTGAGGGAAAAGAAGAAGGAACCAGAGAAGGGGAAAAACAGAGGAGGAAATAGGAGGAAGAACTACCCAATCGTGGAAGAGGAATGAGGGAAATGAGCAGCCAATGAGGCGGAGAGATGGAGATGATGGCCAATCGAAAAGAGGGAAAGGAGATGAAATGAGAGATGAAGGAAAAGAAGGACACGAGCTGACCCGTACACACCTACCGGACTTGGGCGACTTGATGATTTTCCGTCCTTTTTTGGCATTTTTCCGATGACCCAAGGTTAACTACCACCTGGAAATCAATCACTAGCATCCTCTCTTCAGTCAACACCAAAGATTGTTGGGGTTTTGGCCCCGTATCGCGAAGAACGGAACCGATGGTTCCGAGGGTAC
Source organism: Malus domestica (assembly GCF_042453785.1). Classification (NCBI taxonomy): domain Eukaryota; kingdom Viridiplantae; phylum Streptophyta; class Magnoliopsida; order Rosales; family Rosaceae; genus Malus; species Malus domestica. The sequence continues at coordinate 20,057,296 of NC_091674.1, read as the reverse complement.
CACAGTGGAAATCAGTCGATTGTAAAGCAACGTCGACCATCACCACCACCACCACCACCAAAACACTTCTTTGTAGGTCAGGAGCAAACCCCAAATAGTTTTAGGGGCGGTGTGTTTCAGATTGATCGAATTGAAGCTTTTTCCGGCCAAATTGTACTTGGCCACAGGTATAAAACTTTATCTACTCATTGAGATCTTCATTTCTGTGAAGTTTGAGAATTTTAGAAATAGTTGAATTTTCCGGCAAGTCGGGACGGCCGACCACCTTGTACGGTAGTGCATAGGCCGAGGCATTCCCTAACCTTCCTAGGCTAAATTTGATTCTCCAATTTCGTATGTGAAGTTTGATTGGCAAATTTCCGTCATTTGAACCTAATTGATTAAAGTCCGTCGCTTGACCATTTTATGAATCAACTATCCGACCAATGGATCGTCACCAAACTTTAATACATTATAGTACGTAATATTTGAGGATATTAGAAATTTACGGATCGGGAATCCGACGAACAGATCATCCTGAATCGGATTTGTAAGTTCATAAAATAAAACGTTAACCGCCACTTGAATTTACAATTGGCGGAGATCCAACCATTGGATCGTAATGAAACTTTAGTATGGTGTTTTAGAAGCATAATGTGGATCTTTAGAAGTTACAGATAAAAAATCTGAGATGCAGATCTTCCGGATTGAGTTGCTTAGGGTTGTGGACCCTACCGTCGATCTTTGACCGACGGTTGACTTTTGTTCAATGGGTCTCAAATCATTCTAGAACGACCTTAGGATGTGTTTTATGTAAGTTACGTATTCTATCAATAAGAGTTCTGAGATGTGACTGAATATTTGTTCTAGGTGATGATTGTTCGTGACGTCTCGATATTTGTGCTAGGGAGTTGTAGCGCGGACCTCAAGTGAGTGGGTCTTCTTCCTTTTTATAATGTGTGTGTGTGTGTGTGTATGCTTTACGATTTCCAGAAACGTTTTTATATGAATTATGATTTGAATGCCATGTCGTGAATGAATTATATTTTTAGTATTTCATTACTATTGTTATGCATCATATGGAATGACGCTGCAGATGCTCAGGTAAGTTTCAGGTGAGTTAGTATGTGAATGATTGGTATGCATGTATTTATTTAGAGCTCATTACGGCTGCACCCCGTTATTAGTGCTCCCGCCCTAGGCCAGGGCACAGTCCTTCACATGATTGTTCACCTCCCACACCGCACACTCACCTTAGATCCAAGTTTGGTGCTAGCCCTGTTGTACAGACCACAATAGGTGGTTCCGACTAGTAGGTGACCCACGATTATTCGCACAGCCTTCACATTATCGTAGCACTTAAGCGTACATATTTATACCTAGCCTGTCGTACAGGTCACATCAGGTGACTCCGACTCGTGTGCTAGCCTAGGTTGATGAGCTATAGTTCCAGTCATACAGGTCACATTAGGTGACTCCGACTGACATGTTATTTTATATTGATTCTACACCTGGCTTACACTTAGTATTGCTGAGATATTATGACATGGCTTACTTCGGATTTCACTGGTCTTGTACATTGGTTTTCATACCTATGTAGCATTATTTTCTGGAAACTATAAAGGTTTTATAACGAGAGGTTATAGTGTTTTCAAAATGTTTTTATTAAAACTTTATTTCCAGGCCCACTCACCCTTGTTCTTCGCCCTTCTAGGTTATAGTAGCTGAGTTTTCATATCGACGAAGATTCTTAGCATATCCCAGTATAGGTGGCTACCTATGATGGTATAATCATTATCTTACCTTATTGTACTTTACTTATGCTCTGTAATCACGTGTGAAATGGGTGCATTCCCGCTCACAACGCACTCGTGTACTTAGGCACTTTTAGGTTTAAATTTATTCACATCTGCCATATCACTACACTTTATAGTTTCGTCACCTTCCAAATGTTGACTAGCACATCTCGATTCAGAGTCCTAGTGAACGTTCTAGGTCTGGTTGTGTCAGATCACATAAATCGCTGCTCATGATCAGAACTGTTAATATTACAAATCACTATGTAAAGATTATCTCTCCAAAAAATAATAAATTATGAGATTGTTTTAGTCATTGAATTGTATAAAACTAGATGATCAGAATTAGTAAAAGTATATTACCAACGGTTTATCTATTTGCTATACTTGACTGAATAAACAAAAATAGCTTTAATTGATATTTTGCATAAATGATTTTTACATAGTAATTTATACATAATATAAACGATTCAGATCATAAACACGAATTCTTATAAATCAACCACAAAATTTATGGGGGATGAATTTCTTAGATAAAAAGTTAGTCATGGACTTGTCGACCTGGACCGTGAAGATTATAAACCAATTTTTAAGTTGAATTTGTACGGATATCTAATTGCATGAGCAAATGCCTATCGGTAAATACATGCAAATATTCATAATAAACTACAAATGGTTTAATGGCGAGAGGAAATTAATTAGGCGAAATAATTTCGGTACTTTTTTATTATTTAATTAAATAATAAGAAACACAATACTAATATATAAGGAGATAAAATGCGTGTACAAATATATAACATTTATCTTCTCCATTTGCTTTTCCCATCTACTTTCTCCACTCATCACTTGACATGTGTATTCCACTAACAAATTAAACTTCGTAATTTATGTTTTCAAGGTTGCAAAGTTACTTAATACTACGGTCTAATGATATTTCTCTTCAGTTGTAAGTGAAAGATCTTAGGTTCAATTTTTGTCAAATACGAATTTGAATCATATTATTGCTAACTCATTGTGAAGTTAAGTCCACCCTTCCATTTAATGTAAATAATATCTTTAGTTAAAAAAAAAGAGCGAAAAAATAGAATTTATGATTTTAATGCATTAGTTATGTCATATAATTTGTTAATAAAATGCATGTATCAAGTAATGAGTAAAAAAAGTAAACAGAAAAAGGCAAATGAAGAAAGTATCTAGCATTTCTCATTACGATATTTAGATGGTCCCGATGAAAAATCTGAAAAAGTTATTTTTACATCTCACAAACAACATCAGGGCTCACCATTCCAGAAAAACAAAAAAAAAACAAAAAACAAAAAACTTAATTACACAGTTGGGTAATCAGCCACCTCAAAACCCTAAAAACAAGTTGAAAATAGACAAAACTAAAAAAAGGAGAAGACGAGGAAGAAGCAGCAGAGCAGCAGCAGGAAAAGTTTGAAATATTAGACTCATCTATCCATCTCAATTACTTCAGGGCATTCCATGATGCTCTCCAAAGAAGGCTTCCACCCCTCAATAGCTTTGGCTCTGCTTTTCTGGATCTCCTGCAAAACATCTTCCAAGTTCTTCCCTCCACTATCTTTCAGCTGAAGCATCAACCACTCCAGCTCTTCTTTGCTCAACACAATCTTTACTCTTATGTTTCCATCTTTCCCCAAATTTTGTTCCTTCATAAATCTATCTTTATTTTCTCTCTCATCGTCTTCTTGCTCATGCTGCTGCTGTTGCTGTTGCATTTGACCATCTTCTTGCTCCTGCTTTTGTTTGCATGTCTCCACACAATTTCCCATGATTAACCACCTTAATTCCTCTATGAGAAATTATAAAACTTTTTTTTTTTTTTTTGTTTAAATCAAACCATGAAAAGCATTAGCTGGCAACAAGAGAACCACTATATATAGTTGGTGCATGTGAAAGGAGAACATGTATATATAGGTGTGAAAATCCAATAATTAACAGTAAAATACAAAGAAAAATATTATGTAGACATGTTTTATTGTTCACGAGTCTTGATTCTTCTTCTTACTTTAAATATAGTGAGAAAATTATTTGCTCACTGCCCATGTCATGTAAATATTTGTCTGTTTGTGTGATATTTTAAGGGACCATGATGTACTGCTAAAGCTCTCACGAGTCGCTACTATTGTCCGGGATTGGGTGCGGGAGCGGGATACGTTGGGAGCTAATGCGTACTTCGGCTCAGGAGCATTAGGGATCATTTTGAAATAAAATCTTTAAAATGAGGGTGTAACTGTAATTTTCAAAAACCTTTTCAGTTATTTTATAATTTACTTAAATGAGGGGGAGAGTTTGAACCTACGATGTAATGAGTTGAAAATGAATACTCTAATTACTAAGACAATCCACTACTTATAGTTTTATTTAAAATTCTAAAAGATACTGTGCGCTAGTCAGACGGCAGGTTAGGGCCTAGTGCCTAGGCGGCTAGACGGGGGCCTAGGAGGAATAAGCAGATTTAAGTAAATGATTGTTTATTGTATAAATAAGTGTCGATTTATACTTAAAACACACACATAATTATATTAAGATACATCTATTGCAAAATTAAATGATATATAAATTATAAAATATTAGAACATATTGGAAACATGGGGAACAAACATATAATGAGTGTTCATCCAAATATTCAACAAGTTTCTTACATTTTATTGAAAAATTAAAATGCAAAATAAAAGTTATCGATGTTCTGTTTAAATCAGGGTCGTGACCTAGGCAAGTTTAGACAGGCTAGACAAGCGCCTAAGCATGTCTAGACACAGTTTCTTAATTTTCAAATGCCGAAAGACGAACGAATTAGGACGGTGACCAACTGCCTAGCGCCGTCTTTATAACAATGGTTTTATTTTGAATTTGAATATTTACTGTGGTATGATAAGAAGCGTAATAACTTAATTATTTTATTTTATTTTTCTAATTGCGGAATCCATGCCGCTTCCAAATCTAAAAAGTTTTGAATTTCACGAGTCGCCGATCCTCCCCGCTCCAGTACCGTGTTTCAAAGATCATAACAGATGTCTTTGATTAAAAGCAATCAAAGAAACATCATCATACGTCGGACCCAATTTTCTGATGATTGATTTGTTATTGTTAATTTTTTTCCCTTACTATGAAATAGTGGAAGGTACTTGCAATCACCAAATAATTGGTCGAAAATCTTGAAAAATGTAGGATATATAGGATACAAAACAAAAAGGAAAGAACATATCATCATTCTTCTTGTTTTTTTTTTTTTTTTTTTTTTCTGTGAGATGCAACGATAGGTATTTCATTCAGCCAAAATGACTTCAAAACCCAAAAGAGCTTACGAAGGATGGTTCAAAGACGCAATATAAAACATACAACAAGTTACATCAGGTCCTCAACAAGGAGAACATAGCATCTCTTTGTAACGAACGAAAAGAGAAAAACCCCTCTTGGTCAAGATCGAGAGACTAATTAGAATCTAACAGCACACAACTTTCTTTAGAAGAAACTTTTATATGTATTAGATACATTGTTATGCCGAATTCTCACACTAAAAGTGTGGAAATGTTATATTAGATACCGACACAGTACAAGAACTTTACTCTTATTTTTCTTATCTCTTGTCAATTTCTTTCCAGTGTGACAACAGTTTTTTTTTTTTCCATTTGGAGCTAACATTAAAAATTAACAGTTGACAATATGAACATTTTCGTGGAATTTGCAAACCTAAATCAGTAGAAGTTTCATGTGTATATTCATAGATTAGAGACCCCATACCTCGACATGTCACGGGCATACAGGAAATCTGCAAACCTAACCTCCCTTCCCACCACCACCATGACATATAATACAAGGTGCCAAAATTTATAGATATATGTTGCCGCAGCCAGGCCCAGAAGTTGTCTTTTTTTCATATTTAATTAGTTTTTGTTTTATGCACGGAATCACAGATGCAAAATTGTTTGTTTAAATTACTGAAAATAATGCAGTCACCGACACCATTTATATTATTATTCTATAGTTTTGCCTACGTCGTCTCAATTTTTATTCAGGATTTACTTTATTTGTTGTCTAATGAGAATCATATATATCTTGCCAAAATTATGGCCATGCCTCCTGTTTTTTGTTCCATCAAATTTTAAGGTCTAACCAGCACCATCCTCATTTTCGTGGAATCAATGTATCTCTAATAATCTCCAATTCCGTCTCCCGTACCTCAAAAGCAAGCATGAGGATCTATTGAAAAATTTACATGATTTAATCGCGTGAATTTTACATGTCATTTATTCTTATTAGTAAATCACAGTTTAAAATTATAGAATTTTTTTTTTAAAGAACAATCATATATTTACAATAAGATCGTGAGAGCTTTAGGTTAAGCTACACAATGAGCTGGTCAAAAAAGTTAGTATCGAACTCGCCATTAAAGAGATTCAAACTCAAGACCTCCTAAAATACCATACAAGGCCATAAGAATAAGTGATACGATGTTGTACATGTATGAAGCTGTGATTTGTGTGGCAGAAGAAAGACTCCTTACAAGATAGGAATCAAGTACTATTTTTTTATATATACAATGATATATTTACATACTATGGAATATAAATTGCTATCAAACTCGTTATTTACAAGATTCAAACTTAAAATCGTTTTCTTATAAATAGAGATTAATATCATTAAAATGTAATACTAATTAATGAGTTTGACAATGTATTCTTTATACAATTCCCTCCATCTCTTTAGACTTGTTCTCTCTTCTTGTTTTTCTTCATCCCTTTTAACGTTCAAGACAATAGGTCATCATTCCACTGAGGTAAAAGAAAAGAGAAAAAGAAAGTTGAGTCCGTTATTTCATACTTTGCATGTGTTGTGGCATAATTTACGTGGAAAAAAGTCCAAGGGATTTACCTAATTGAGATTTTTTATTTTTTTTTAAGTGAAATGCCACTTTCGATAGTGATATGTTGGATACCCTTTTTTTGTGAAAGAAAAAAGAATTTCAAAGGCAGAACCAGAAAATCGTAAAGCAAGAAAAGAAAATGATTACCATTTACCACAACACAATATATAGATTTAGTCTTTGATTGAAGACAATAGATCTGGTGAAAAGAAGGGGAGCTTAAGCTTATATTATTTTTTAATGATAAAAGGAATCTTAATTATTTCATTAAAAGGAGTTTCAACTTTAGTCACTCTTAAAGTGATTAGTGATGTATAGTGCAAAAGTTGTAACAAACAGAAGAACCATGTCATAAGAATTCTGGATAAAAGTTGCTTTTGAAATCAAGAGTGCAGAATGTTCAATTTGGTCTGCAATTCAACATCTACCTGTTTGTTTGTTTGTTTGTTTGTCAAAATCAACTGGTCCTGTCTCATATTTTATGCTCCTTATTTAAAAGAGGTGTGAATATGAATTTCATGAGTCATCCATATATCATTATTTTACGTTGATAGAAAAAGAAAAGTTTGAAGATATCATTTTTCTATTATGAAAGCTCGGTCGATTTTGTTTTTTTTTTTTTTTTCAAACGTAAGTTTGATTTTCTGCTAGATGGATATTTGATATTTTTTTGTTACATTAGAGGGAATCGAATAGAGGTCGCACTTAGTGTGATGGCAAGTGCCTTCGCCCATGAGCGGTAGGTCTCGGGTTCGAGACTTGGGAGCAGCCTCTCCATAAATAGGGGTAAGGCTAGCCGACATTCACCTCTCCCAGACCCTGCGTAAAGCGAGAGTCTTGTGCACTGGGTACAACCTTTTTAGAGGGAATCGAAACTTCCAATCTGTCCGAGGCTTAAATATTTCATTGATTGAGCATCGAAGCTGCATATGAGTCGTAAGTCCCTTACATAAATGAGCTAATTAAGGAAAAAGTCTTTGGCTATCGTCCGTTATATCGCTAATTGCATGCAAGTTTCTCAACTCCCTGTGTTGAAAACTTGAAGTAATCATAACAATAGATGACGATATAGTAATTGCAGAAAATAAATATTAGTCATAACAAGTTGAAAAAGAAAAAATTTGACTTGCCTAAAATATAACTAGACGACAGACAACAACATAATTTATTTTTTTAGTACATTGATATTTTTACACTAAGAGGAGGGGGAGTTCGGCAAAACCACACAATATGCAGGCATAATTTGGTATCGAATTCGCCATCCACGAGATTCGAACATAAGATCTCTCACTTCCAAGTGAAGAGGCATACCACCGGACCGTAATATTGAGTAATACCACAAGATTCAACAACCACATAACTATAAATTATATGAATCTTCCACAATATACAATTAAAATTTTAAATATTATAATTAAAAATACAAAATTTTCTCCATTTGGGGGTTGAAAAATAAAGAGGCACTCGACAGTCTCCATGGTTTAGGTAAGATAATGACTTACTTTTTTAATTATCGATTAAGACTCGATCTACTGTAAAATCAAAATTAACAGCATGCACTTTATCTTTTCTTTTTTACTACCCTTACCCTTTCCCTTTCCCTTTCCCTTGGGAGTAAAAAACTACCTACTTTTGTCCCCTCTTGTTGAAAGGGTGTTTGACAAATTTGCAATTTACAAGGAGAATAGTTTCTGTCAATCAGAAAATCACGGCCCCAAGATTTACAATAAAGCCCCACCCCAGTATTTAAGTGCCACAAGCTCTAAGAAGAATGCTACGGGCCGGCCAGTTACACAGTTGCACGTGTGGGTGACTCACAGACAGTGGTGCGGTGTGTGCACAAAAATATATCAACGGCTGGGAGTCACCCACACGTAGCCGACTATCGTAAGAGTTTTGAGTCTTGCACTGACTGTCATATACACATTCAGAGGATGCATAGTTTGAAACCAACCAAAACTTAAGATTCTCCATAATCAATAAAGAATGCAGAAGCTTCGCTAGCCAGATATGGTTCCTACTATTTTCACAAGGTTAGATAATTTGCTAGTGCTGCAACCTACTTTAGTTTCACATGCTTCATGAACAATCACGTGATTAAACAAAACACCCTGACGCATGCACCGGTCCGAAGCACATACCCAAAAATATGCATAAATGTTTAACATTTCATACTGCGAAGAGTGGAAGGTAACTCATAGATTGCAAGACAATCATGCAAAATTATGTGATCCAGTTACCTATAGAAGCATTGCGTGTTGGACAGTTGAAAATAAGCACCTCAAATTAAACATCATAATTTGTTAGGATATAAGTCTGCAAGGTAGCAACACTGATACTAGTACAGCATTCCGCCTAGCTTTGTAGGCTTTTTTAATGTTACTGAAACCAGGATTAACTTCAATAGCAACCATACATGGTTAATAATTTAACAAGTGCATATGACTGCAGTAAAGATCCAGTTATATCTCACTCTACACGCCTGCGTTTCTTTGCTAGATTCTCAAAAATCTGGTGGACATCAGCAGAGGTGATTGTCTTTGATGGATCAAATGATCCCTGCAAAATTAGGAAGCATAGTTTCGATCAGAACTTAAAATCATGTAAATACAAAAGGTCATATTCTAAAATGGTTTCTTAGGTGATTTTATATCATAAAAGCAACGCTTGAAACAAAATTAAAGTTTATAATCATCAAGGACATACCAGGAAAGAACGAAGCTCATCTTTCATGTCTGCGATGCCACTCAGAATCTCTATTTTCTCGACATGGCCAAGTTTATCGAGCATAGTCAACTCAGCCCCCTCCTGTTGCTGCAATTTTTCCTCTCTCTTTTGCTTTGCCATTTTCTCATACTCCATGATCGAGTCTTCCTTGTCAAGCAGAAACCTAATATGCTTCTGTTCGTAAAATTCACTGCATTTTTCACACTTGCAGAGTGCATCCCTCCAGTTTTTCAGAAGAAACATTGGCTTACACTCTAAAACAGGGGAAGCAACCACCAGATTAACTCCAATAACACAAGTAACAGGTGCATTGGCATCTGTAATGCATTGATCCGAATCTGTATTCTTCCCAGAATTTTCTCCAAGGAGCAAGCTATCCCCACCAGATACAGGTTCAGAAATAGTATCAGAACTTTGAGAAATATCATTCTCTAGCTTTCCAGATCTACAAGCTAAAGGCATATCGCTCAAAACCTTTTTATCCTTGGCAGTCTCAACGGGAGCATCTTTTTGGCTCCCAGATGCCAAGATGGTTTGATTGTAGAGTCTTATAAAAGAGCAAACTGCTGAGCACCCCTTACAAATAAAATCCTCATAAAGAGGTTCACCTTCCTCATCTCTTGGAATCTGTAGTGCATAAGGGGACAAGTAGGATGTTAGCAACGTACTTTGGATAGAATATCAGCATTTGAAAATTAAAAAGTTGGGATGTGGCCTTAGCAATTGAGAGAGGAGAGATATATATATATATTCGCAACAATGTAGACTGTAACCATATACAAATAGTAAGATAAGCGTTCACACAAAATTTCAAATATTCATAACATCTAGAAATACATAGGTATAAAAGTACGAAACTACCTTCAGAATTAAAGTGGCTAAAAAGTTGGTGATCTACACAACTATACAAAAATTACCATCACGTTGATCAACTTTCCTCCAGACTGATGGAGAAATAACTGATCAGTACAGTATCAGAATAAAGCTCGTCATCTGATATCATTGATATAGTATATCAGCAGCAGCATAGGATGAGCCCCAAAATATCAGATTCAATGTTACCAATTATTAATCAGCATAACAGTGAGAAATTTTGAGGCCTATCCAATGTTTCAAATTGCAACAAACTCATCAATATGAGTTTACTTTATGTTACATCTAAATATTCACAGTTCAAAATGACAGCAATACCCAAAAGCCCAATGACATTATGCTAATTAGTACGAAAGCACATAATGTTGAGATAAATCCTACAACATAATACAAAACAAGCAGAAAAAAAGAGCCTACAACATGATACAAAGCAGAAAACATGGCAAACATGTATTCCAAACTACCAACCTCATCAGAAGAGTCAAGACCGATGTGTTCCTCATGGAACCAGTCTTCACACACACAGCATTGTATCATCTCTACTTGTTCTTCAACATCTGGATCAGGATAGGGGCGACTGCAGGTGCAGTATGATCCTTTGAAATTCTGATTGTAAGAATTTTCAACATTTTCTATATCTTTATTTGGGGAAAGCTTGCAAAAGAACTCTCCAAATTTTGAATTACCACAATCACATCTAAAATTTCTTTTGGTCCACAGTTCTACAATCTGCTTTGAGTACCAATAATGGTCATCATTAGATATAGGAAGATAAATCAAATAGAATAACCTAGTCAAATAAAAGCGCTAAAACATCAATGTATAATAATTTGGCAGTATAGAATATAAAGCAATACATATAAAACACCATGAATCCCAAATCCCAAAATTAAATGTCATTTTCTCCACAAGAGGTAGAAACTATCGAGGAGGCAAAAAAAACTGAACGACTTTAAAATGGGGGAGCAAGAGCTAGTAGGTTTGGTTAGAAAGAATGGAAAGAACACCAAATGGTTCAACTTCAAAGGTATCTTTTGAGACTCGGTGGGGTAAGAGGCAACCATCTAAGATGCTTTCTAACCCAGCCTCATAAACTCCACCTGTCTTGCTCCATATTATCTATGTTACTCTCTAAGTCTTAAATTTGAATCAATTCATATTCTATTATAAGGCACTAACCACCTTTTTGTATTTTTAGACCAAAAATCTTTCAAGCCAATGAGGAAACAAAGATTGTGAACCCTGTAAGGATATTAATCACTCCCTTCAGTCAACAAGGTAAAAATGAGGTTCTTTCTCAGTTGGAGACTGGAGTGAATCAAATAGTGCAACTAGTATGGAATCACATCACAAAAGAAATGACCCAGCTTTAATTTTATTGAGTTTAGATAATGGCTTATACTGGTAAAGATATCAAAATACCTCATGGCCATCATGGCAAGACAAGCTGCAAGCTGTGCAGACTCCAGCATTCCCGTCTGGGGTGCAAGTCAGGCATGAGAAAATTGCCTGCCTCTTCATATAACCATTGTTATAGGTACACTCCTTGCCTTCGTCGCCTCCCAAAACCAAATCAGCTTCCTATGAGTGATCAAACACCAAAAAGTATGAATTAATAGGTAAATTAGGGACTCGTTATTTGTATTCTGTTCAAATTTAAAACTACAAAGGGAGACAAAGAAGTGCGGGGAGATTTTTGTCCTGATCCTTGAACGATTTGTCTTGGCTTGTTGATTAAATAAAACAGGATTGTTTTGAAGCTCAACAGTAATATTAGCCAAGACTAAACATCCATTTAATCAATTTGAGAAGTAGAGGGGCTGAGAATTGTGGAATTAAGAACAGATTTCCCAATAGACATACTACTGATTTATGTTTTATTGCAGAATCCATTGATATTTCTTTGAATCTTTCCTCAGACGATAATCTTGTAATTCCTCATAAAATCAAATATTTGGGTCCCAACCCTTTCTTCAGTTGAACATTTCAATGGCTTAATCGTCTTGCTCTAGAGAACCACACATGGCTGTTGTTAACTTACCTAAGACTTGTGAGCTAGGCTGTTCTGAGCCTAGCTAAAACTCTAGACAAGCTCTTAGACTACTAAGTTACCAAGCTGAGATCACAATTTCCCAACGTAACTACAACCTCAAAAGTAGCAATTTTTCACAACTTAAACCCTCATTAAAAAGTTTATTGTCTTTTAAAAGTGTCGTTTTCACCATATACTTATTTTGCATTACAAGAAACAATTTTCTTCAACTCATATTAAAAGAAAATCATCAAACTTGAAAGGAAACCTCGAGAGCTGAATTCACAAGAAAAAAAAAACACAGAATTGTCTTCAATTTCAAAACACCAGAAACACAAAATTGCTACATTATTAATCATTTAATCACACTAATCAATTCCAGCCAGTTAAACTTGAACAGATTAGCCACTAATTATGATCAAAGAGGCAAACCAGTTCCTGTTCCTCAACATCCTTAAGATACTCTTGGATCGAAACGGTGTGCTCGGCCTCATCCTCGAATGCACTGTCCATCTTCAAAAAGACAACCGATTGCTTCGGTCAAAAGCCTCTGCACCCAAAACCCAAAATTAAAAACAAGAAATTAAGCACAAAATTAATCGACTATTACATAATTGCAAACAAAAGGATTAATTCGCAGTAGAACAGAAAGACCCCAGATTTCGAGAAATAGGAAGTGGGATGTCGAGAAAAGTACCAATTTTTCGGGCGAGGTGGATTAGGGGCCTTAGAGGTCGAAGAGAATGGTGAAGCGGGTGTGGGATTGAAGAACGGAAGACGGGGTTCGGAGAGAGAGAAGGAGAGAAAGAGGGGTTAGGGATTTTATACCTTGTAAGGACCAAAAGGACATTTTCCCGCCATAATGATCCACTAGACTAGAGACTATACACCAAGAGTGGTGACTGGTGAGAGTTTCACATCCCGCTCCGTCCAATATATTTGTTTTTTCTTTTAAGAAAAGGAAATTAGGGAAAAACCTCTACTGCAACCATTGCCTGGGGGAGACAATGATCCATGCAATGCGGATTTTTAAAAGTGAAACCTAGATTAAGTAACGCATCCGCTATAAAATTTGTTTATTTGAAAACATGGTTCTCTTTTATGCATTAAACTCTAAGGCCATCCCACGAATATTCTCAAAAATAGAATTTAGATGATAAGGGATATCACATCTGTCTTGAACCACGTCAATGATTAACAGTGAAATCTCCCCCTACCATAATGTTTTGAAGCCCTTTGTGTACGTCAAACCTTAATCTTTCACTCAAACCCATAATCTCAGCCATTGAAATAATGACTCCTTCTAGGTTTAAAGTACCATCACTAATAACCCGACCCTCATAATTTCTTAACACAAAGATAGCAATAGCTCTCTTCGGAGGGACAGAACCATCAAAGTTTAACTTTATAACGTCATAATCAAGGGGGTGCCACTGCCATCGAAATATGTGAATATCTTTACAACGGGAAAAAAAAAATGATGTTCCAATCCTATTAGTTCAAGAATGTGATTGTGTAAATCCTATCTTATATGAGATATCTTTGTGGCATTCTACCATATCTCTTAGATTAGATATTATTCTATTAGAGTTGTAATCCTATTGGGCTAAGAAATTTACCTTCCCTACTACTATAAATAAAGGTACAATGAGGGTGAGAATACACACCTCAGATCACACCTCTCTTCTCCTATGTGCCACCGCACCCCCTTTCTCTTTGTCCTTTATATTGTTAAGTAAATTAGGTCTATAACACGTTATCAACACACTCTTGACGCTGAGCTAAAGAGAGTTTGTTCTTCAATCAAGGGGAGTATTACTTTTTAATCATTCTTTTTATGATGAACTTATTATTTTATTGAATTGGTCTTCTTGTTATTGATTCAATTTAATTTTTCTTTGTTGAACGTGATACAATGCGTTGGAGATGCAATTTCGGTTTTTTGAGAATGATCATTTACAAATTCAAAGGCTTAGTTGTTTTCTGCCAATCAAGTTCTTTTAAAATAAATTAAGATATTTGAAACGACCATGAAGCATGAAAACATTTCTCATGATGCATAGACCCTCTACATTTATAGTTACCTTCTAATATATATATATATATATACACACACACACATGCATATATATATTGTGTATATGTTCATATTAGGGTTTTTAAAACCCTAGGAAATTCGAAAAAAATAAATAAATTTTTTGGGAAATTTGCGGCTGAGCCATGGCTCGGAACCGCGCCAATCTGACACCAAGTCGAGGTTGCAGCTTGAGGCTTGGGCGCTGGAATGACGTCGTTCTGATGTCATCGTGAGGCGGTAACCATTTGGGCGTTGCTGTATACGTAGACCAGGTCTCTGGCCTAGGTTTGACTTTCTAAGCCTACTGCCTTTTTATGCCCACAGAGCCAGCAACCTTTTTGTTGGGCTACTCATATTTCAACATGTGTTGGGCTTGTCCCACGCCCTAAGCCCACTAGCCAGCAAGCCAATGCTTGCTGGGTTTGTCCTCAATCAAACCTGAAGCCAATAAAAGCTAGGCTTCTTCATTACTAGGCGCAAAGTTAACAACCTTGCACTCCAGGACTCTTCCCAACCCACAACCCATTGGCCTGCAACCTTTCCCCCGAACCAATAGGCCTGCAACTTTGCTGCAGGGCCTTGTGTACTGCAGCCAGCCCAAGTGTGCTAGGCTGCGTACTTTTGTTCGACCCCAATGCTGTAATTTGGCATACCTTGCTTTTTTACCTACCCAAATATTTTTGGGACATTTTTGGTTAACGCCATATTAGGCTATAATTTCGTGATCGCTTGGTCCAAAGCCAATCAAAGCTAATATGACCCGAACGTCATTATTTTGCTTCCACAATCAAAGCTGAATGGTTAAAATCTATTGAATTAATTAAAGTGACCAGCAATCGATTAATCTGACAAGACATCCAAAATTATTGGCTTGAAGTCCACTTTTAGACATTAACAATTCAATATTTTATTCTTTTCTTCAAATTGTTGACTCACTTTCGTAGTCCCGAAGCACTCATATTTAGTTTCTAAAGCAACCAAAATCCACTACACTTAGTTATATATTGTATTCTGTGTTCTTACAGGTGCCCGCGTTTAGAACCGGAAATTCATAACTAAACTCGAACTTGTAGTTTAGATTTAGTGCCTTTAAAAGCCGAAGTTTTTCATGTAACCTATATCTAAGAACTTGAAATTTTCTAACTTTGATGCTTATGATGTATTATTTCTCATAGCAATCACAAATCAGTGGATGGACGAACCGTGACAAGTTCGATTTCACTGATTTTGGACGTTTCCAACAAAAATCACTTTATGTGGGTAAAAGACGTGAATCTCCACTTAACAATCAAGAAGCTAAGAAACCATTGAAGCCAACAATGGCATGGAAGAGCTGAATAAGCCTCAACCATGATCTTCATTCGAAGACTTATGCTCGAAGCATTACAAACAAAAATACCTCCTGAACAAGGATTCCATGGCTCTTTGGCTCACTCTACGAACTGTTTTAATCATGTAAAGATGATCTCTTTCCCGAAGCAAGACATAATTGAAACCTTTAAATCCATGAATGAGTACGATTTTGAAGTTTATAAATCCGGTTAAATTTTGACTGGAGAATAGTTTTCTCGTCCTTCCATTTTTCTAACATACTCTTGAAGCAACATTGTAGAGAGCGGAAGTTTACCAAATTCTCAAATTTGGTTACTACCACAAATGTGAGAGATAGGTACCTTAATGATTCGGCTAAAAGGTACTTGAACGGTGTAGACCCAATTCAGTTGGATTCTACCATATGGCCTAATGTAGTTTCGGTTGGAGCCTACCGAACGACATGCACTGCTTTAGCAGGGATGTACCAAAAAGACTTGTATGTTTCAAGTGAAACCTTTAGAACCTAAGCTTGTCTCTATATCTCACCTACTCTAGGGTTTGTTTTACAATATATAGTAGAATCAGAGCCCGCCAAGAGTTGACATCATAGCCCGAAGCGTCATCCTTGATACATAAGACCTAAAACTTCAAAAATAGGGACAATATTCCCGAACATCAACCTTGCAAAATCTACTTCTATCTTGATAGAATAGATCATTGGTTAAGCACCCGTTTGTGCTCCTACCAATCTAGTTCCTACATAATCTATTTTCTTTCTATTTCCTATTTTTTATTAGGTTCTACAGTTATTTGTACCTACGTACATTTCAAAAATTAATTAGTATATAGGTAACTAGACCAATGATTCATATGCATTTGGTTTGGTTCTAAGTAAACTTACTCAAGATGTTGGAAACCCTTCATATTAAATTTTTGTGATAGATACACAATGATGATTCATATCTAAGTGGATTGGTGAGTCTCTTGAATTAAAAATTAGCATTGCATAAAGAATCTTTGTTGTATCTTCTATTAGACCAATATTTGTACACTCGTATTTTGTTGGTAAGTTTTTCAGTCTTGAATTAACAAGAGGATTTATGGTGTTGGCTTTATGTCAATATGGTATGTGCAAGTTTGTGTAACGGTACAACCATTCCCATTTTTGCAGTCTATTGTGAAGTTGGAGATAGGAAAGACGAAGCTTACTTGACCATTTCTTCACTAGTAGTCTTCTCTTATTGTGATTGTGTTGAAAATTGATTATCTTTGAAGAAAGAAACTAGCACTGACTCTGGATTAACTCTAAATTCTTGCAACAGACAAAGCAATTGTCCCCATTACGTACTGAATGAGGATTCAGTAGTAATGGAAATACGTGTTGTCCTCATAAAGAGGCTGGAACTATACAAGAGTGCTCAAGCATCAATAGATTCAGTTGCTTGGGGCAAAATAGATTGTGCAACATGTTTTCTCTTCTTTCGAATGTAGATTTTGTCGAGATGACCACGTGATTCATTGATTTATGATTGAGTTGTAAAGAGGGGAAGGGGGTTCGGAGGCATCTTGTTTATTGTTTTTCATGTACCAACAATTGGCTTCAGCTAATGCCATCTTTCACTTGTTTTTCAATTGCAATATTTCTTTAGTATAATGGATGTGTCATGTTCTCAACTTGCCTCTGCTTATGGAGTTATGAGTGTGCAAAATTATAAATCAATCCATGCTTTTAATTTAGGTACCAAAACAACACTTTGTTTTGTTGCAAAGGCTTATGTGGAATTTCGTTATTGTTTTAACGATTTGAGGAATATTTTTTGTCACCATCCCTAAGTGGTGGTGATATTTACTACCACATTGATCATTATATAAGTTTAAATTTTGATATTTTTATCGTAGATTAACTACATCAAACTAATCTAATACTAATCAATGAGGTGGTGAGCAAAAATGAACTATTGAAGAACAATTGTAACTTTGATTATTTTTATACTAAGAATCCATGAAGGACAAACTGAAAGTTTTAATCGTAGGTTTACACCAAGACTCAAATTTAAATCCTTGCCTTTCTGCATTGGTGATGTATGAATTAAGGGGACATATTCAAGATAATACCTCCCTTGGAGTATTCTTTTCACATATAATATTATGCTGATAGATGAAACACAGGAGGCGGTGAATTCGACGCTTTACTTTTTGCAGGGAACTGTTGGAAGTTAAAGGTCTTCGCCTAAGTAGGTCAAAAATAGTGTATATGGGCAAGTTCAGTGGGAGTGGGGTCCAAACAAGATAGAGGTGAGGATTGGAGATCAAGATGTACATAGTGAATGCTTTCGTTATCTTGGATCTATTTTGCAAGATAACGGAGAAGTGGATGAAGATCTTAACCATAGAATACAAGTTGGATGGATGAGTGGAAGAGTGCATAGTTGGATATATATCAACAATCAATGATGTTGATGCACAAAATCAGCGAAGACTTTGGTACAACAGAAAGTGTCAGGTTTTGTGACCTTCGCTTGGTTGCTTCGGTCACTAGTGAGGATAAGTACGTAAATGAATAGAGACAGAGAAGCAAACACAGGATGTACGTGGTTCACCCAGATTGGCTACGTCCACGGAGTAGAGGAGTTCTTATTAGTAGTGAAGGGCTTACACAAGTACAAAGGATCAAGCTCTCAATTTAGTGAGTTCTTGTGAATGATTTAACACAAAATGGCATTAGGCAATATTGTGGGGGAATGACCCCTATTTATAGAAAAACTTGTAGCTTTGTCACATTGACATGTGTCATGTTGTGATTGGTTCTTGATGTCGACACGTGCTGCGCTCTGATTGGCTTCTAATCTTGACACGTGTCGAGTAGTGATTGGCCTCCTGGTCGGAGGGGAACTCTTCTGGGTCCTTGACAGTATAGCGTTGGCCGGTGCTCGGTAGTTTCGGGATTGGTCAAGTATGGTACAAACAGTGCTCCCCTAAGTTCCCGAGTGAGGGAAACTCCTCGGTTGGGGACTTGCAAGATCCAATCCCTTGAGTAATCACGAAACTTCTAAGTACCGAAGTGTGGTCTGATCTTCATCTGCCCTTCTCTGGAAGTACCTTTCCTCCATCCGGGAATGGTGTATTTAGCTGATGTTGACACACAAGGTAATGTATCAATTTCACTTGAAGCTTAGTTGTAGTTTCGGGCTTAGTCAAGTGTGATACAAACCCTATAGTAGGAGTCCCCCAAGTCGCCGAGCTAGGAGATCTGCCGAAAGAGGTGACAGACAAGGTAAGCAGTCAAACTTCCAAGTAAGCAACCCAGGATCAGAGGTTTGACTTCGGCTTCCGGTTGATTGTTCTCCTTCTCCTTGTCTCTCATTCAACTGCCAGGATAAGGAGAAGCAAATGGATAAGAGATGATATGAGATACTTTTGCTTTTGAAGAAGTAACTTTCCACAGGCTTATTCTTGAACTGTGCTGGAGGGTTTTCTGGTGCCCTTCAGAGTATAAGGCCGACTCAAAAATTTGAGGGTCAAAACAAGTCCATCAAATCTAGAGTACGTTCGACCTTGATGATATGGGATACTTTTGCTGTTGACGGAATAATGAATGTGGTATGGAAAGGTGTCGTGCTGTAGTGATCTGTTTCAGCTCACCGTTGAACCTTCTGCTTCAATCTTTTGCATGGCAGAAGTGGTGTGCAACCTTTGCATTTAAATGGTCCTTCAGAACATTCCTTCATAGTGACTCATCCACGCTTGGCAGCTTCAGTGTAAAGAGCCAATATCTGATCAACTGTCATGAGGTATTTGCCGGTGGAATTCGTGACCTTGACAGCAGTTGAGGATGAGTACTCGAGAGCAATGCTAAGTAAGCAACCAGGCAAAGGCTCCAGGCAGTCAGTTCCAAATTGGAGGTTTGATTTCAGGTTCCGACTGACTGCTCTCTTTCTCCTTGTCCTGCAGGTGTGGACAAGGACAAAGACAAAGACAGGGAGAAAGCATGATATGGGATACTCTTGCTTTCGACCCTGATGATATGAGATACTCTTGTTCTTGGTGTGGCTTATTTGCTGAGGTATTATCGGGGGGAAATAAAGCTGAGTATTTCGAGAGGTTATGTTGAGGGTGCCTTTTCGAATGTGAGAAAGGGTTGAGCATTTTTGCAGGTTTGCCTGTCCGTTGAGGAGGGAGGTCAATGTATATAGGGATTTCCCAATAACAAGTAGTAATGCTATTCCTTTACCCTTCTTGGTCACAGCAATGTAGTGGGAGCTGCCAGCTTCACGTGTTTTAATTTTGTCAGAGCACTTTGAAAAAGTGGTATGTGGTATCTGGAAAGCTGATATTACGTGTGGAGATTACAGACAAGCTTTATCTAAGGAAATCTGGCTCTCGAAGTTCTGAGAGTTGTGCCTCTTCGGTTTTTGAGAAAGTAATTATGTTGGGAGTCTTTTCTCGAATGTGAGTAAAGGTTGGTCGTTCTTGCCAACCTGTCTTGCCACAAAACACGGAGGTCGACACACATAGGGACTTTCCAGTTGTCAAGCAGTGGTGCTGTTCCTTTACCCTTATGGGTAATAGTAGGGTAGCTGGCACTTCGAAATTCTCGTGCCTAAACTTTGTCAGAGATCTTTGACAAAGTTATATGTGGTACCCGAGGAGTTGATGGTGCATATGGAGAGCGGTGATTGATCAGTAAGATTCACGTGCTTTCTACTTCACCAGAAATCTTCGATAGATTGCCCGTAATTTCCGCAAAGCTGATTGTGCATGTGACAGGTGCTGACGAGGCTGCAAAAGCAGGTGCTTCTTCGATTTCTGAGATCGGCCCTCGTGGTCTCTGAGCAGCCCAGCTTTTGAGAAAGCATTCGTCTCTTCGATTTCTGAGATCGGCCCTCGTGGTCTCTAAGCAGCCCAGCTTTTGAGAAAGCAAACGTCTCTTCGATTTCTGAAGCTCCGTCGAGTGCAGATTTTTATAGAGGCTGGCATTAAGTTCCACAGCACACTTGAATCTCTACCAGTAGAAGCTCATTTCTTGCACTTCTAAGATCTTGATTTGTCTGACCTCTTCCTTCTTCAACACATTTGAAAATGTCTGGACCCTCCGACCGTCGTTTTGACTTGAACCTTGGAGAAGAGACAGCCACGCCTTCTCCAGACAACATATGGCGCCCATCCTTCATATCCCCTACTGGTCCTCTTACCGTTGGGGATTCTGTGATGAAGAATGATATGACCGCTGCAGTGGTGGCCAGGAACCTTCTCACTCCCAAAGATAACAGACTACTTTCCAAACGGTCTGATGAGTTGGCTGTTAAGGACTCTCTGGCTCTTAGTGTTCAGTGTGCAGGTTCTGTGTCTAATATGGCCCAACGCCTATTTGCTAGAACCCGCCAAGTTGAATCATTGGCTGCTGAAGTGATGAGTCTCAAACAGGAGATTAGAGGGCTCAAGCATGAGAATAAGCAGTTGCACCGGCTCGCCCATGACTATGCTACAAACATGAAGAGGAAGCTTGACCAGATGAAGGAATCTGATGGTAAGGTTTTACTTGATCATCAGCGGTTTGTGGGTTTGTTCCAAAGGCATTTATTGCCTTCGTCCTCTGGGGCTGTACCTGGTAATGAAGCTTCAAATGATGAACCTCCAATGCCTCCTCCTTCTGGGGTTTTGTCAAGTACTGAGGCTCCGGATAACCACCCTCCGGTGCTTTCTCTTTCTGGGGCTCTACCGACTGCTGAGACTTCCCCTAAGCAACCTTTGTGAATGCTCCCTTTTGTTTGTTTATTTTGACTCATGTATATGTACATATTTGTGGCTTATCGAAAATATTAATAAATAAGCTTTGCTTCATTTCAACATATTGTGTTAAATACACCAAAGCCTTCTTCATAAAGTTCTTTGAATTTTTGCTTTTGTTGAAACCTGTATTGTTGAAGCTTTGTGAGTGAAGCATGTAGTTTGAGGTAGTGTTCCCTTAATTTCCCGAGTGAGGAAAACTTCTCGGTTGGAGACTTGAAAAATCCAAGTCACTGAGTAGTCACGAACTTTTGAGTACCAAGGCGTAGTAGCATATGGTGGGAGTCCCCCAAGTCTCTAGTCGAGGGAGTTGACGAATGAGGTGTCTTGCTAATAGTCCATGTCGTAAGTACCAAAACTTCATTCTTTTGTTTTCTAAGTGGTAGCCCCGGACTTTTTCTTCATAGATTTTGTTTATGAAGGTTGCTAGGCCCGAATAAGTGGAATTGCAGAAGGTGTAACCGTTGGTGCATTAACATCATAATGGAAGCATCACAATGATGGAAGCATCACAATGATGAAAGCATCATAATGATGAAAACACCATAATGATGAAACATCATAATGATGTTTCTTTGGTGGAATTGTTTTTCATTTCCCCTAACAACCGGAATTGTTTTTCAACATAACACCATCATCTGTAGGTCGAATCACAAAGTTGTCTTCATGAAAGTTGTTCGTTAATTCCTTAACTACAACATATCCAAATTGGAGAGCCATCGGAGCAGTACAACTCCAGAAATCCAGGTATGATGAGTGACTGTTTATCATTTGTCTGTCAACCCGTCAGATTTGTTGTGAGCTTTGAAACTCTATTTTCTCTTGCTCATATCAGCATGCTTTCTTCATTGAAGTTGTTCCTCAGCTTGTGAACTACAACATATCCAAATTTGAGATCCCTCGGAGCTGTATAACTCAAGAAACTCAGGTATGATGAATGACTGGTTATTATTTTTCTGTCAACCCGTCAGATTTGTTGTGAGCTTCGAAACTCCATTTTCTCTTGTTCAGATCGGTATGCTTTCTTCATTGAAGTTGTTCCTCAGCTTGTGAACTACAACATATCCAAATTTGAGATCCCTCGGAGCTGTATAACTCAAGAAACTCAGGTATGATGAATGACTGGTTATTATTTTTCTGTCAACCCGTCAGATTTGTTGTGAGCTTCGAAACTCCATTTTCTCTTGTTCAGATCGGTATGCTTTCTTCATTGAAGTTGTTCCTCAGCTTGTGAACTACAACATATCCAAATTTGAGATCCCTCGGAGCTGTATAACTCAAGAAATTCAGGTATGATGAATGACTGGTTATTATTTGTCTGTCAACCCGTCAGATTTGTTGTGAGCTTCGAAACTCCATTTTCTCTTGTTCAGATCGGTATGCTTTCTTCATTGAAGTTGTTCCTCATCGACTCTTTCATAACATATCAAAAATTCAGGATGAACTAACGGTTAAATATTTCCAGATCTTCGAAACATCACAACAGCTTCGAAATCTGCAAGAAGCCGACTATCATGTTTGGAGCTTCAACACTTTAATTTCCGTCGCTCAAACAGAAATGGTTCCTTCTTGAAAGTTGTTCATATGCTCAAGAACTATAGGGTGTCCAAAATTCAGCTCCATTGGAGAAGAGCAGAGGTTGCAGAAATTTGATAGATGAAAGGAGGCGGAAGAGGGAGAGAGAGAAAAAGTCTCTTGGGTTGGATTTCTATTTTGGGGCAGATTCCAATTTTTGTAGCACCTTCATTATTGATGAATTGCTTGTACTTTTGTCCATTATGAAATTTGGGACTTTGGCTTGTTGTTGGATCTATTATAATATGTTTGAGAACATATATAAGTGAATAAATAAGAAGGAAAATTTTGGGCCCTTGTGGGTGTAAAACAAAAAATGTTTATGTTTACCCAAGTGTTTTTGTACAAGTTCAAGGGCATCTTGGGTTTTGTGAACAAAATTTGTTTATTTGGAGCAAGGTTTTGTGTTGAAGCTTTGTAGGTGAAGCTTTGGTGTTGAAGCTTTGTGGGTGAAGCTTTGGAGGTGAAGCTTTGGAGGTGAAGCTTTTCGGGTGAAGCTTGTTGGGTGAAGCTTTTTAGGTGAAGCTTTGTGGGTGAAGCTTTTTAGGTGAAGCTTTGTGGGTGAAGCTTTTTAGGTGAAGCTTTTCGGGTGAAGCTTTTTGGGTGAAGCTTTTTAGGTGAAGCTTTTCGGGTGAAGCTTTTTGGGTGAAGCTTTTTAGGTGAAGCTTTGATGGTGAAGCTTTTTGGGTGAAGCTTTGTGGGTGAAGCTTTGGAGGTGAAGCTTTTCGAGTGAAGCTTTTTGGATGAAGCTGTTTTTTTTTTTTTTTTTTTTTTTTTTTTTTTTTTTTTTGGCGCTTGACACGGTCTTCATTTGCTTGTTTTGTAGTGACTGTGGAAGACGGATTGCTTTCTGATTGAGAAGGGTTCCGGCATCGCTTGCTATGAATGTAAAAGAGTGAGGGCTGAGTTGGCTAAATTACCTCTTTATTGAATTCATTGCCAAATGGCCTTCATTACATAGGATGCCAAACGGCTATAGCTCAACACTTGTACATCGTGAGTCTATTTGTAGTAGTACTTCAAGTGATCAGCGTTCCATGGATGGCCAAGGGTCTTGCCATCGGAGCTTCTAAGTGTGTAAGAGCCAGGGCGACTGATGCCAATGACTTCATACGGTCCATCCCAGTTTGGACTAAGTGTGCCTTCACTCGGGACTCTGTCGCAGAGTAATCTTTTCTTTAAGACCCAGTCTCCTATTTTGAAAGAACGAGGCTTGACCCTAGAGTCATAATAGTTGGAGATGCGCTGCTTGTAGGCGACATTCCTCAAGTGAGCTTGGTTTCTGTGTTCCTCGACTAAATCCAAGTTGAGGGTGAGTTGTTTGTCATTTTCACTTTGAATGTAGTTCTGGACTCGGAATGTTGCTTGCTCGAGCTCAACAGGGACAACCGCCTCTGTGCCAAAGGCAAGTGAGAATGGAGTTTCTCCTGTTGAAGTCCGATATGAAGTGCGATATGACCAAAGAACTTGGGTACAAATTCTGGCCAACAGCCTTTAGCTTTGTCCAAGCTGGTTTTCAAAGTGCGCTTGATTATTTTGTTGATGGCCTCAACTTGTCCATTAGACTGGGGATGAGCTGGAGAGGCAAAGCATAAGTTGATGTTGAACTTAGAGCAGAACAACCTGAACTTCTTGTTGTCGAACTGTCGCCCATTGTCAGTGACTATCGCATTGGGAATGCCGAATCTACAAAGGATGTTCTTCCACACGAAGTCTTCTATCTTTGCCTCAGTAATGGTTGCCAAGGGTTCTACTTCGGCCCACTTTGTGAAGTAGTCCACTGCAACGACTGCGTAACAGACTTTGCCCTTCCCTGCCGGCATTGGGCCGATCAAATCAAGTCCCCACTGGGCGA
Source organism: Malus domestica (assembly GCF_042453785.1). NCBI lineage: Eukaryota > Viridiplantae > Streptophyta > Magnoliopsida > Rosales > Rosaceae > Malus > Malus domestica. Next base: position 20,032,393 of record NC_091674.1, on the reverse strand, counting down.
AGGGCCAAGGGCTGATCATAGGAGTAAGAGGCTCTGGAGGGGAATGAGGAATAGCCGCATATCGTTGACATTTGTCACATGAGCGGGATACTTTGATGGCATCCTGGTGGAGTGTTGGCCAGTAATATCCTTGGCGAAAAGTCTTGTGTGCTAGGGACCGAGATCCAGCATGATCTCCACAGACTCCCTCATGTATTTCCCGAATGACGATTTCCGCCTCGGCAGGCGTAAGACACCTTAAGTATGGCAGGCTAAAACCTCGCTTATAGAGTTGATCATTGATGATCAGGTAGCGGGTAGACTTGTATCGAATTTGCTTAGCCTGGACTTTATCATTTGGGAGGGTGCCATGAGCAAGGAAATTATAGATCGGGGTGATCCAACTATCCCCCTGTTGTAAGTTGCATACTTCTGCGGCCATGGTGCTTGGTGTTGCCAACAGTTCGACATGAATTTTTCTTCCAATCTTGTCTTCCACAGCCGAGGCGAGGCGAGCCAGGGCGTCTGCATGACTGTTTGCCGCTCGAGGAACTTGGGTGATCTGGTAGTGGAAGTGCTTGAGCAAAAGTTGTGTTTGCGCAAGATATGCTGCCATGGAGCTGTCCTTAGCATCAAAGTTGTTGGTAACCTGGTTGACCACCAATTGGGAGTCACTGAAAATATCAATTTGTTTAACCCCGAGGTGTTTGGCCAAACGTAATCCTGCTAGAAGGGCTTCATACTCGGCCTCATTATTTGATGCCTTGAATTTGAAACGAAGAGCATACTCCATTGCTACTTTGTCGGGTGTAGTCAAGACTAGTCCCGCTCCACAGCCCTGTTGGTTGGATGAGCCATCAACATACAGACTCCATGCTGGGGTTGTTGGTTCTATCTTCTGAGCTTCCGGGGGTAATGAAGCCACTGCTTCAGGTGTAGAAGCAATGTCAACCGGATATGTGAAGTCGGCAATGAAGTCTGCCACTGCTTGGCCCTTCTCAGCTGGCTTTGGTTGGTAGGAGATGTCAAACTCACCCAACGCTATTGCCCATTTGATCATTCGCCCTGAAGTGTCAGGACTTTGGAGTATCTGTCGAAGAGGATAATTGGTAAGCACGATGATGGAGTGCGCTTGGAAGTAAGGGCGGAGTTTTCGAGCAGACATGACCAATGCCAGAGCCAATTTCTCAATGTTAGAGTACCGTGTCTCCGCATCTTGTAAGGCTTTGCTAGCGTAGTAGACAGGTCGCTCAATATTCCCATCCTTTCGAATGAGAACGGAACTTACGGCTGAAGCTGATACCGATAGGTAGATAATGAGAATGTCTCCTACCTCGGGCTTGGAGAGTAGAGGGGCTTTACTCATGTACTCCTTGAGGTTTTTGAATGCCTCGGCACATTCATCAGTCCATGTAATGTACTTCCTACTTCCCTTAAGTGCTTTAAAAAAGGGAGCACATTTGTCTGTGGCCTTAGAAATGAACCTGGTTAAGGCTGCCACCTTGCCAGTAAGGCTCTGGATGTCCTTTGAAGTTACCGGTTCCTTCATGTCGAGGATTGCTTTGATCTTCTCGGGATTAGCTTCAATGCCTCGTTGGCTAATCATGAAACCTAGGAATTTGCCAGAGCCTACGCCGAAGGCACATTTGTTGGGGTTTAACCTCATTCGATACCTCTTCAAAATAGTGAAAGTTTCAGATAGGTTGGTGATGTGTTGGTCAGCATGTTTGCTCTTGACTAACATATCATCAACGTAAGCTTCCATGCTCTTCCCAATCTGCTCGGCGAACATTGAGTTGACTAGTCTCTGATAAGTCGCTCCTGCATTCTTTAGGCCGAAAGGCATGACTTTATAGCAGTATAGTCCTCTGTCGGTAGTGAAGGCTGTGTGTTCTTGATCCGAAGGGTTCATGAGGATTTGGTTGTATCCTGAGTAAGCATCCATGAAGCTCAGGAGTTCACACCCGGCCGTAGAGTCTATAAGTCTGTCAATAAGAGGAAGAGGGAAGCTATCTTTCGGACACCCTTTGTTTAGGTCGGTGTAGTCAACACACATTCTCCACAAGACCTTTTGAAGCAAAAGACTTTCTTTGGTCGGATTTTTCTTAACAAGGACCACATTTGCTACCCATGTCGGGTAATTGACTTCGCGGACAAAGCCTATGCCTTTGAGTTTTTCAACTTCTGCTTTCATTGCCTCGTATCGTTCAGCGTCATAAGATCTTCGCTTCTGTCTCACCGGTTTGATCTTGGGGTCAATACTCAAACGATGACAGATGACATCGGGAGAGATGCCTGGCATGTCCTCGTATGACCAGGCGAAGACTTCAGTGTTCTCTTTCAAAAAAGATATCAATGCTAACCGAAGGGGTGGTGACAATGTGGTGCCAATCTTCACCATGCGATCTGGATAATCTCTTGAGATAGGTACCTTCTCCAACTCTTCAGCAGGTTGGGCTTGCTGGGTGAAAGAGTCATCTCGAGGATCATCGGGTTGATTGTTGCTATCAGGAAGATCCAAGTTCGCTTCATCTAGGCTGGTCTTTGTGACTTGGTCATGTACAGACAGGGTTTCCTTGGGTCCGGGCAAGTGTTGTTGCTTAACTGAAGTGTTGTAACATGATCGTGCACTAAGCTGATCTCCTCTGATGTAGCCGTTGCCATGGGGGGTTGGAAATTTCATCAACAGCATATGCGTGGATACCATAGCCTTGAGATCATTGATGCCTGTGCGCCCAAAGATGACATTGTATGCCGTTGGGCAGTCAACCACTAGGAAGTTAGTGGTAATGGTAGCCGTGTAAGGGCCTGTACCAATAGTAAAGGGTAAATGTATGCTCCCTAAGGGTTGCACGATATCACCGGAGAAGCTTATCAGAGGAGAAATCGAGCGATCGAGCAAGTGTTCAGCTACACTGAGCGCCCTGAAAGCTTCGGCAAACATGATATTGACCGAAGCCCCTGTGTCTACGAGGATTCGTCGAACATCAAAGTTGGCTATGTGAGCCTCCACGATCAATGGGTCGTTATGAGGGTAGATGATGCCTCTTTCTTCCTCAGGGTAGAAACATATCGGATCCCAGTTAGGTTTTTGATACTTCCCTCCCCTGATGTCTTCCACGTGAAACACTTGGTGACCAGGCCTCAGACTTCGTTCACTGTTTTTCATGGCCCTATTGGAAGATTCAGATATGGGTGTGCCGCCGCTTATGGAATATATGACATTCACCTGGCGTTGGTTACGGTTATCCCTTTGAGGGTGAAGAAGGAATTGATCAATTTTTCCTTCTCGTGCCAAAGCTTCAATACGATCACGGAGGATGATACATTTCTCGCTATCATGGCCGTTATGCTCATGGTAGCAACAAAACGTGCCCGCGTTATTCGGGGGCGTGTAATCTGGGTGCCTCGGCTTTGGTTTTGGTATCAGGTGAGCTATGCTGGGGTAAATGGCCGCGCATGTGGCATTCAAGGGCGTGTATGTCTCATACCTTGGGGTAGGGGGTATCTTGACGCGGGTTTGACCCACTGCATTGACTGCCTGGGGGCGAGCGTTATTGTGGCGATACCCTTGGTTGTCGGGATAGTGTCCCTTACTCTTTTTACTGAAAGGAGAGTGGTGAGGATGGAAATCCTTCCTCTTGCCTTGAAATTGATATGTCTGTTGATTCGGTGAAGCATTATGCAAGGCATGGGGAGGTGCCACTGCTGTTTGGGAAGTCGAGGTCTTCTCATTTAGGTGAGTCTGGCTTCCACCTCCCACTTGTTGATAAAGGATGGTTGTAGGGGGTTTCTCCTGATATGTCTTTGCCTCGGCGGAGGCATGGTTATAAGCCTGCGCCATCACCTCAGAGTAAGTCTTCCAAGTATTGGCATTGATCATGTATTTAAAGAAACAATCACGTAGGCCTGCCGTGAAGGCTTTGAGGGCAGTCTTGTCATCTGCTTCGGCACACCGGGAGTATTCATGGCTGAAGCGGCCAGCATACATACGTAATGACTCGTCTGGCTTCTGGCGGATAGTGTACAAGTCATCTGCAGAGTGCAAGCGATCGGTTTGGAAAATGTGTTGGGAAACAAATAGTTTCCTCAATTCCTCAAATGAGTCTACCGTCTCAGGTGTAAGACGACAATACCAATTTAGAGCTCCACCAGAGAGGGTGGAGGGGAAGAGAAGACATCGCTCTTCGTCGGTGTGCATCCGGTATGCCATGGTGGACTCAAAGAGGTTAAGGTGCTCAATCGGGTCCTCTTTTCCAGTATAAAGTTGCAAGCCAAGCTTTTGCTTTGTCTTTGCTTGAAGGGGGGTGTTGAGGATCCTCCTTGTAAGAGGGCCAGGCCTGGGTTGGTTCCAGTCAGGTATTTCAGCCTGACGTTCAGCCTTCAACTTGTTTACTTCCTCAAGAAGTTGTAGGACAAGGGGGTCCTGAGCGGAGTTATGTGCCACTGGAGCTTTCTTTCGTAAATCTCCATCTCCTCTTGGAATTAGGAAGGTTTGATCAAGGGCATGTGATTTTTCCCTGGACTCGTTGTACTGGCTTCCAGGGTATGTCTGTCGGAACACCTCTGAGTCCCCTGTACCCTCATGTCTCTCTAGGACTTGTTGCCCCTTCCCCAAATTGGTGGCCGGCTCGGGCCGTGGCAGGGGACCGAGTCTCTCAGAAATCCTTGGGTCATTGATCTTTGAGCTTATATGGATGGAATTCTCTCGACGTTGCTTCAGGAAATCCCGACAATCGCGAAAGACGGCTTTCGATCCTTCTGCCCCTTCAGTAAAGAGGTGTCTCCCTCCACTTCTCATGGTTCGGGTTGAAGCAACTGGGTTAAGAGAAGCCTCATGTTGATTATCAAGTCGAGGGGTAATCTGTTCCCTATCAGGGATATCTATGTCGAATGCATGTGACCCTCCATGTTGGAGGGCACCCAGTTGATGGTTGACTTCCACGGGGGCAACAAGCTCGCGTGTCTGAGCTTGCCTAGCTTCGTGGAGTGTCTCGAAGAGCTTCTCATATTGCTCCTGGAGGACCTCATTCTTCATTGCTATCTTGTTGTTCTGAGCTTCCAACTCATCGACTTTAGCTTGAAGAAGAACTCGTTTTCCTTCCTTCTTTCGTTGTTTCGCACTATGTGCAAGGGGGGTGTCATTCTGTGTGCTGTGGCTTCCTTCGCTTCCCATGTTGGAGAGGGATGCCTGGTCAAAAGAAAGTGTACGAATGATAGAAACCAGCTTGACACAGCTGAAGAGAGTAGGAATAAGTGTCGTTTCCCACAGACGGCGCCAAATGTTGATGCACAAAATCAGCGAAGACTTTGGTACAACAGAAAGTGTCAGGTTTTGTGACCTTCGCTTGGTTGCTTCGGTCACTAGTGAGGATAAGTACGTAAATGAATAGAGACAGAGAAGCAAACACAGGATGTACGTGGTTCACCCAGATTGGCTACGTCCACGGAGTAGAGGAGTTCTTATTAGTAGTGAAGGGCTTACACAAGTACAAAGGATCAAGCTCTCAATTTAGTGAGTTCTTGTGAATGATTTAACACAAAATGGCATTAGGCAATATTGTGGGGGAATGACCCCTATTTATAGAAAAACTTGTAGCTTTGTCACATTGACATGTGTCATGTTGTGATTGGTTCTTGATGTCGACACGTGCTGCGCTCTGATTGGCTTCTAATCTTGACACGTGTCGAGTAGTGATTGGCCTCCTGGTCGGAGGGGAACTCTTCTGGGTCCTTGACAGTATAGCGTTGGCCGGTGCTCGGTAGTTTCGGGATTGGTCAAGTATGGTACAAACAAATGACAAATTTATATATATATAAAAAAATTCGAATATGCTAATAACAATAAATGCTTGGCAGAGTATGAACAAAATGAAATTAATATTAAACATGTAAGAACAGTGATCAAGGCTTGCATACTGCAATGTCCTAGAAACATACTTTGTGCTTGTAGTTTGATGGACGCCTACTTCACCAGGATTCAATGATTTAGGTTAAGATTCCAGTACCGAAAAACTAGATGAAATTAGTATAGGTGGAATATCTTGTAAATAAAATACGATCTGTTGGACTGACTAGTCAATCATACTAATAAACTAAGACAGATTTGTTAGTCAACCAAACACAGATTATATATTCCAATCTAAAACACAAATAATTGTCCTAGTCAACACTTCACTAGTTTACTTTAGGTTATTGTTGTGTTGAGTGAGCATGACTTCATGCACATATATATTAACAAGTTAAAAGGTACATGTAGCATGTGCATATAGATGATATATGCGACAAGTAATAAAAGGCTATCAACACAAGAAGTTTTTTACTAGAAAGACCCACCTCTGGGTTAAAAAGTTGGGGACTCTCCACTAAGTTCAATCCACTAATACAAATAAGGTTCTTACAAAGTACCATGCAAAAGTCAATTACTAGACATAGTCTATGGAGCAACTTTACCTTTGTGCAACTTTACTTTGCACAAGTTGAGGATTCCTTCAATCTTCACGAAGTGGCAGCTCATCCTGAGCTCTTTACCTTGTGGCACCGAAACCAACACAAACTATGTATATGATGTTATGATAATGATTTGCAGATCTGGATTCAATGTCCAGTCAGTTTTTTCTGTCAAACAATTGAAGGAAGAAATTGACGTGAATCCTAAAATGGGTCAATAATCAGATTTGAAACTTGAATAACTTCACCACAAATTTAATGTAAAACCCTAAAGACAATGCAACCATATTCTTCAATGATTGGGTGTTTAATGCATGAAAATGGTTTTGCAACTAGGGTTTCATAAATGAAGAACAAAGAATAAGATGAAGCCTTAATGCTTCTCTCTTTCTCTAGAAAAATAAATTTGAAAACCCCCAAAAACCAAATGAATCTTGCTAGGGATCTTAACCCCAAAGCGTTGGTGTGTTTTTCAACCAACAAGGGACACGTGTCATGCTTCAAAATAATCTGAAAAGATCAAGGGTGGAAAATAGACATTCTCCAAAAAGTTGTTAGTTAGCCCACGTGGGTAAGTTTAAATTGCATGCCCAGCTCGCTGGAAATCCGCGCGCAAGGCTAACAAGACAACTAAGATGGTCAGAATGTAATAAGAATGTATACGTGAAAAGGTTTGTTCATGCATCTGCATTAATTTCAGTGGTTTACAATTACAATTACATAAACCACCAACTTCTTGAACATTTCTCCCAACTGACACATCCCATAAATAGAGAAAAACCTAAAGCAGGATTGAGAATGTGGTACAATTACAACGTTGACAAGGAAAGCCAAACCTAAAGGTCTAGACTTCACATTAGACTTCTGGCAAATATCTTTATGGTTATCTCAGTATGCTTTGAATGAAAAGATAGATGATTTTCAATGGTTTGAATACATGCAGATGCATGTATTTATAATAATCATATGCCTGTTCACAACATGCATATTTTTGGGAGGCGACTGTTCAATGCAAAGGGTGTGTGGCTTCATCTTTTCCACATATATTTTTCATACATTCTCAAACGCTCTCAGACTTCATTTGAAAAGATGAGTATGATGAAAAATAAAAAGATTAATTAAACCTGAAATTAATTTAAAAATGAATTATTGAATTTAATTATTTGAACTTGAGGTAAAGATGAGATGAAAGAAAATTGGTTGAGGTGATTTAGACGTGGTAGGTGGTCACCAATCCGGTGAGTTTTTATTTGTGGGCAAACTGGAAAATTTGCATGACAAATTTGGAATTCGTTTGTAGAAAGAGAATTATTGGGTTCTAAAAAAATCTGCCTAAACGACGTTGTTTTGGGTTCTAAAAAAATCTGCCTAAATGACGTTGTTTTGGATTTGGTCCGTTTTTGTTTAGAAATTTTTTGGGTAAATTACACAAAACTACCTTAACTATGGGTACCACAATCTCATACCTTATGTTTTAAATATTGCAATGTCATACAACAACTTATGAATTCATTGTAATGTCAAACATCTATTAAATTTTTTGTCAATTTTTTGTTAAGTGATAACGTGGCAGGTGCATGGTGCTCATCACCTAATTGAATTTAAAAATTAATTAAATATTAATAAGTTAAGAAATTTTAGTTTTAAAAAAAAATTATTAAAAAAACCTCCTATCTCCTCACGTCTCTTTGCCTCTTTTCTCTCTAGACACTCTCTAGATCTGAGCATAGGGATCAATATATCCAGACCATTGAAATTTGATCTACTACAAATAGGGATCTCTCTAAAAGTTATGTAATTGTAACCATTGAATTAAATTTCAATAGCCCATATCTATTGATCCCTAGGCTCAGATATGGAGAGGATTAGTGTCCTTTCTCCCTCATCTCTCCCTCGTTTACTGCATTGGCTTTGGTATGAAAAAAAATCAAAAATTAAGAATTTTTTTTGGTCTGAAAAAATTAAGATAATTGAAAAAACACTCTCCATGATTTGCAGCAACGTTCCCAAATTAAAAAAAATAAAAAATAAACAATGATCTGTAAGTTTAGTTTGGAGGAACATGAATACATTTGATCTTGGGTGTCTCTTGATTTTGCAGCCTCCCCCGTTTCAGCCATCACCAATCTAACCTCCCCCGCTTCAGCCACCACCAATCCGTTTCATTTCTCCATTGGTTTAGCCGCCGAATAATTGGTTGTCTCTTGTTTCTGATTCCCTACGAGCTTGTACCTGTTTAACCCGAAAATCTTGTGTTCGAGCCTGATGACAATGATTGAAACTTCGCTGCCTTGCTTGGTTGTGGTGGTGGATCGGCTCATAGAAATCGTCCAGCTCCCAAAGGTGGTCCAGCGGGCACGGGTTCTTGCTGTTGCCGCTCGAAACCAGTTGCCTCCTCACCTTTTCCAGCAGTCTCAACGTGTACCACTCGGTGTCCAATCTGGGTTGGATCAGCGATTGACCCGTCGAGTGCGAGTCAGGTGTTAGGTGCAATCTGGATGGAAGACATGGTCGGATTTGGGAACAAATGCAACGTTTCGAAGTCATCGAACTCGCTCAAGCACACAACGCATTCCATAGCTCCCTTGCCAATCTTACAAACCTTAACGATAAAGTAGACGAGGGAGAGATGAGGGAGAGAAGAGGGAAAGTGTTTTAATAAATTTTAATTTTTTCAGATTAAAGAAAAATCTTAACTTATTAAATTTAATTAATTTTTAAATTCAGTTGAGTGAGGAGTGAACCCCACACCTGCCATGTCATCACTTATCAACAAAATTGACAGAAATTTTAACGGATGTCTGACATGGAAACGAATTCATAAATTGAGGTATGATATTGCAATGTTTAAAACATGATGTATGAAATTGTAGTTCGACCTATAGTTGAGGTAGTTTTGTGTAATGATAATTGTTATTGGCCCTCCAAAAATCTCATTTTACATTCCAAACTTTTTATATTTAAAAAGAAAAATACACTTGTGACGAGTGTAGAATGAGATTTTTGGTGTGTTAACAACACTTCCCTTGTGTAATTTACCCTAAATATTTTGAAATGTCATATGAACTTATACACATTTTTCAATTTGTTATATGAACTCAAATTTTAAGCGATTTTTCAAATCAAATTTTCAAAATCATTAATTTGTCATCTCATCCCAACTCCATTAAGTTTTGCATCTAAAATAAGTCACGTTCATTGACTTGTGTTCCAGATTATTTTGGACTTTTGACCTCATTTTCACAAGTTTTTAATTTTTTTATTTTATTTTTGTATTTTTATACAAGAACATATTCATGCTAGAAGGTGGAGTAATAAATTGGTTTTAGACATTTAACCTCTTTTTCACAAGTTACTTCTCTTTGATACAGAACCAAAAATTTTGGTGGGTAAAAAAACAAAACATGTCATGTTCATTTCAAAAATTTATGATGAACTACTAAACAAGTATATTAGGCTCACTAATATGAAATTTAATTAATTGCAAGCTTTGATAATTTAACACGGTTCACTTATTCTTAAAAAAATGACTTGAAAATAATCTTGAAAGAGTGTGGGGAGTTAAAAAGTTTGAAATAACCTTGAAACCAAGTCATGTGGAAGGAACATGGCTTATTTTGGATGATAAACTTAATGAAGTTAAGGTGAAATGACAAATTAATGATTTTGAAAAGTTGATATGACAAATTCTTTAAAATTTTAGTTTATATGACATTTTAAAAAAATATTTAAAAGTTTGATATGATATTTCACCAAAAAAAAAAAATTCCTTTTTTTAATAATAATAATTTAAACGCCCAGGTGGCGCCTTGACAATGCCTCAAGTGCACCTCAAGAGCACTTTCCAAATGCCTAGGCTAATCTGTAGTCCACTCCCACAGGCAACAAAACCCGTCTAAATTAGTCTCAATACTAAAACATTGGTCATGAGCGCGACTTCAATATCTTTTCCAACCAAACAATTAATATCAATTAATAAAAAGATATTTGTGTTTTTGTCAATTCAATCGTATGAAAATTTTCCGTTTTATGCAGAACTTTCAAGGAGTAGGATTCTCTACTCTTTTTTTTTTCACTTCTCCTTCTTTGCCTTCCTATTTGAACGATTACGGTTAAGTTACGTCAACATCTTATATTAATTTTTTTATAGAAAAAAAAAGAAAAAATAGAAAATGTGAGAGAAGATGACTGAAGGGGATAAAAAGAAGAGGGGAGAAGATCCTAATCCAACTTTCAATGCCACATTTTCTTTCTTTTCATTGTTTATGAATGACGTCCATTCCTTCATGGCATTCCCCTTAATGTCATCTAACAACGTGCCACAACTATGACCTCCACTCTTCTCGGCTGCCGATGCCATGTCTTATTTAGGGATGTGATATCTATACACATTTTTTACTTTTCTCACACTTTTTTGGTTTTTGGCCGTTGGATCAGATGAATTGAAGAAGTTCAACGGACAAAAATTAACAAGAGGTGTGTGAGAAGTAAAAAATGGTGTGTGGATAGTACATCCCCTATTTATGGTACTCACATAGCTAGAATGCCTCCATGCTACCAAAGCCCCGAGCCCTCGCTCCTTGACCTTGTCAATTTCGTTGGTGCCATGCCTCAACATCGAGAGATTTTTCAATGTGATCGTTACACGAGGTAATACATCACGTGTCATTATATAAATTATGTGATATGTGTGCTAAAAAATTAATAAGTTAAAAAATAAAATTTACTACTACTTCTATTAAAACACGTGATGTACCATTTATATTCCTGTCACAATAAAAAATTTCTCGCCAACATCGATGCTCATGGCATGGATTTCAAAGCCAAACTCTACGCCATGACATGTCCCACTTAGGAGCGTGAAAGTAGCTTAATATGTGGCTCCGCCATTAATACTTGGATGCGCCCTTTAGAGAACAAAAACATCAATATATATATATATATATATATATATATTTTTTTTTTTTTTTTTAATTTTTTTTTTAACAAACGATAGTATCTACACTAAAGAAGAGAGGGTGAGCTTGGCCTCACAATAAGCTAGCATTAATGTGGTTCAAACTCGTTTGAGGCAAAAATCATACCTAAGACCTCTCACTGACAAGTGAAGAGAAATATTATTAGATCGTAACACTAAGTAACAAAACATCAATATATTTTAGAATCAAAAAAAAAAAAAAGGTAAGACTTTTGAAAATTAAACATATTGATCAATCACTCATGCACGCATGTAGATTGCCATGTATTTTCCTTTTTTTTTCTTAGTAATGTTAATCATTTCTGTGAATTATTTGTTGAGTTATTAATAGTGAGTTCTACTATGCCAACTTCATAATTTTATTTTTCTACCTACGTTATATTTTTATCCATCATAAAAAGTTTAAAAAAAATCAAACACTTTATTCCCACCTACTTATCCCTAACAGTTTCCTAAATAAAATAAAATAAAATATAAAAAATGATTGAATCGATTTTAAGAGAATGGAACAGCCGTGAATGTCCCTGCCTAACCTACCAAAAAAAAACCACAACCAGGCACTACATATGACGGCGGCAACTCCTTTTTCCTTTGTCCTTGGGGAAGTTATATTCCTTCTGTTTTCTTCTCCTTTCTATGTTCATCTCTACCTCTTTCTTTCTCCCCCTACCAAATCTGGATTTAAGATTCAATTTTCCGATTCCAATTTAGAATTAAGGGTTGAAAGTAGGGGAAAAAAGAGAGAGAATTTGGGGTGGGTGGGGGTGGAATGAAAAGATAGAAGATGGAGGAGGAAGAAAGAGTTGACAGTGGCGGGGAATGAAGAGACAAAATGGGAAGATTTGATTCTTTTCTCATTTTAGTTTTTAAATTTTTTTCTGTTCTTTTTTTTTTCTTTGACTACGAAGAATATATAAAAGGATTAACTTTTAACAAGGCCTTTGAAGTCTTTTTACATAAGATTAAATTCGTTATTAAAATTTTCATTAACAAGTGGGTGGAAAAATAAGATTATGAGGTGGGTATATTAACCCTCTTAATTAGGCCTGGTATTTTGGACCCAACCCGTTAACCCGACCCGACCCAACCCGTTAATATTTGTATTTGGGTGGATGCTTAACGGATCGGGTCGTTAACGGATGAACCCGTTAACAACCTGTTAAATAACGGGTCACTTTAGGTCAACCTGTTAGACCCGTTAAGACTTGTTAACACCCGTTAGCACCCGTTAGTTGAGGATATTTTAGTCATTTTAGTAAAGTCTTAATAACAAAAAATAAACTTTATGCAAAAAATAATAATAATAATAATTGTTAACGGGTGACCCGTTAACTTAACGGATCGGGTTGAACTCGATCTAAACCCAATAAACCCGATCCGTTTACAGGTCTACTCTTAATGGTATTTATCTAGAAAATTAAAAAGGGTCTTGGTAAACTGTAAACCCGTGCAAGACAAAACAAAGATTAGACTCCCCATCACTCCATATGAGTTTGAAAGACATTCAATGCCTTCAATGACCCAACTTATTTAATATGTCATTTTTCTATCAAATAATCAAACGCTGACCTCTTCCATGCCCCTCCCAATAAGTTTACGGTGTGAAGCCGATGACATTCCCCCAGTTTCCACCGCCACCCACGCGCACGTCACGAGCTCCATCTGCGTCCATCAAAATGCTAAAATGTCAAACGATTTACATTTAGTTGTCACATCATTAGGTATTTGGACTAGTCCAATTATTACACTAATTATCAAAATATATAGTTTAGGTGAAAGACGAAATGAATAATTAAATTATATAGATATATAAATTTACTAAAATTTATATTAAAGTATATTAATAAATATGTTGGTTGTCGGTTTTTTAATGAAATAAATATATTAATTTTGTTGTCACTTATTATGATCTAATGATATTCCTTTTTATCTATAAGTGAAAAGTTTTATGTTCAATATTCACTAAAGATGAATTTAAACCATATTATTATTAGTCCATTATGAGGCTAAGCATTTATTCTCTCTTTTAGTGTATATAATATTATTTGTTTAAAAAAAAAAAAAATATATATATATATATATATTTATTTTGTTTGGGCAAATACCATGTTTGTTTGTCCCAATATCATGGCCTTTACCTAAATATCTTCGTGTCGGTATTTTACTCTCATTTCTAAGACACTTATATATAGCAGATATGAACCACCACTCAATGCCTACCTGGCTAAATCTTTCACCAAACAACTTCCAGTATTATCCAAAAAAAAAAAAAAAAAAAACAACTTCCAGTACTATCAAATGGCTGCCTTACAACTCTTCTCATTATTCTTACTTTTCGTGATCATCTTCTTCCATCCAACAAGGGCTTCTTCCATCTGCCCTGCATCAAACTGCCCCCGCGGACCTCCGGTCCGATTCCCTTTCTGGCTTCGAAACCTCCAATCCCCACGCTGTCGGTACAACAATCCAGGGTTTGACCTCTCATGCAGCAACCAAACCCCATTCATGACCACACTCACCCTCCCAGCCTCTTCCGACAACTTCATAGTCCAAAGCATCGACTACGACTTCCAAACGCTTTACATCAACGACCCCAACCACTGCCTCCCCAAACGGTTCCTAAACAACACCTTCAACCTCCACGGCACGCCGTTCCACTTCGACAGAGTCCAGAACCTCACCTTCCTCAACTGCTCCTCTCTGGCACGAGCAAGCCACGCGACGTCGATACCCTTCATAGCCACGATTATTTCCTGTCTCAGCACTGAGAATCACATGGTGTTTGCTGTTCGGTCGGGGGTGTACGAAAATTGGCTTCAGTCAACGTCGTCTTCGTCAGCTTCACCGTCACCGTCACCGTTACCGTCAGTGGTTTTGTGTCCGGTGATTTCGAGTGTTGTGGTTCCGACTACAGCTGCTGATGAGATGCTGGAGTTGTTTGGGGATGTTTGGCGTGGTGTTGGGTTGACTTGGTCAACGCCTGACTGTCCTGATTGTGAAGCCCGTGGTGGAGATTGTGGGTTTAACAGAGATGTTGATCGGATTGTGTGCTCGAATATTCCTGAGGCTAAGAGTGAAGGTAGGTTAATTTTCCAATTACTCCACTATATGCACTATTTTATAGGTTACTTGCATATAATTAAGCTGCTACCTCTGCTCTTGATTTTCATGGCTTATACAAATAAATCTTTTATCTTTAAACACATCTTGAAAGTTATTAATAACACTCACTCTTGGTTATAATATACAAGTTTGGGTCACTATGAATAGAATCAAATTGGACCCGTTCAATTCTTTTTATTTTTATTTGGAGATATCTCTACAACAAATCATTTCAATCGGAGATCATTTAATTATACTAATGTATAGAACAAATAAACAGTGTAATTACCAAGAAACATATTCATACTGAATCGTCCATTTATTTGATACATTTGGATGATAAAACGAAATTCAATTCGAACTATTTTTTTGTAGGAATGATCTTCAAATGAAAATTCGATCATTGATTTATTTGGTCAAGATACATTATTTACAAATGAGGGAATATGCGCATCCCCACATTAGCAGATGCAAGTATTATCCAGTACGATATATATATATATATATTGTTTAGATCTTATTCATCTAAATCATTGGTAGTAAGACATAACTTTTTTAATCAAGTTTAGTTTTGTCAAAAAATATGATTCAGGTTGGCAGTAAGACAATTTGTTTAATTTTGTTTTTATTTTTATAAACTTTGAGGGTGCAAAAGGAATTAAAAAAAAAAATTACATCTAGCTGTTTAGGAGACATAAACTTTACTCATCAAAGTAAAGAAAATTAAAAAAAACGAAAGATACATAAAAATTACTTAATTTATGGTATAACTAATCTTGTTAAAGTGCGGCCAGCACAATTAAACCGAGTTGACTTATTGTACTTGGGATTTCTTACAATCTCGTAATTATTTAGAACTTTTTATACATCTTCGATCGGTGATATGGGACAAAAAGGTGCTGCTATTTGAACTTAACCGAGAAATGTGAAATCACTCTGCATCTTCAATGTTTAGTAACTAGTTGACTATTGTGACATAGAATACGAACATTCCACCTGAGTCGAACGAGCCTCGATCAAAAGAGAAGGACACTGTGTCTAGCCAAGTAAGCAAATATTGAATAAGTCAATGCTTGGGGAGGGGTAATGTTGCATGTGTCCCTCGAGGTTGGACATATCTATCGGTCATTAGAAGAAAACAAGCACATCCATTAGGTAATGCCGCGTACCATGGTGGCTTTATTAAATGTCAGCTTTGATTTTTGAGATTATTGTGATCACAATGTTCTTGAAACAGGGAATAAGGGAAGCACAAGCGCGGAAAGTGACCGAAAGTTCCATGCTTACCAACCTACCGCTTTTAAAATCTTTAACGTCATAATCATGTCCTATCAAAGAAATTCAGTGTGTTGACCTGAGTGCAATTCTCATAGTTTAACAGTATAAACGAGTGGATCACGTTACATGATGTTAGCAAGGTATAAATTTAGAGATGTGATATTCACACATCATATTTTACTTCTCATATACCTTTTTAATTTTCAACCGTCGAATCGGATAAATTGAAGAAAATCAAGGGACAAAAATTAGAATGGGTGTCTGAGAAGTAAAATGCCTAAATTATCATTTGATCATAATAATTTAAGATAATTAACTCACTTTTTAATATTAAAGATTGAGATTAAAACACTAAATGCACATAATTCACTTCTTCTGCATATCCTTGACATAAATATAAAGGCGAGTGAAACCATCATTCATTGGAATCACCTAGTGATCAATAAAACATTTTGTACAATAGTAAATGGTTTTTGTAATCTAGAGTGTGATCAATAGATTAGATTATAAAAATGCTTTTTTCTTAATTAAACACCACTTATGATCTGAATTCATGCACCCATCATTCAAATAAAGTGTTAGTTGAGAAAACAACAATAGTTGCAAAATATTAAAATTTATTTAATTTTTTCTTCAACTTATGTTCACATATACATGTCACACTCCAAAAGAAACTCATCTGCCATCTATATACTAACGAAAGTTTTCTATTAATAATAGTGATGTCCATTCCATTGAAAATGAACTGAATATATGAACTAACCAATTGCAATTCCTATGATCTTTCACGTTCAGGTCTTCCAAGAAGCGCAAAATATGGTATAATCATAGGTGTGGGAATACCCGGACTATTATGCATCATTGGACTCGCAAGTTATATCTTCGGAAGGATAAAGGCTCACGCTCA
This sequence comes from Malus domestica, assembly GCF_042453785.1. Taxonomy (NCBI): domain Eukaryota; kingdom Viridiplantae; phylum Streptophyta; class Magnoliopsida; order Rosales; family Rosaceae; genus Malus; species Malus domestica. Next base: position 20,015,699 of record NC_091674.1, on the reverse strand, counting down.
TCGCCACCAGCCAAGCATGGATCTCTCCACCTTAGCTTCTCGGCAACCTACCTTCTTCACAATAGGGCTTGATGGCCCAACCATTCAATCATACCCCAAGACTTTGCTCGGAGAGAGTAAGAGATTGCCCAAGCCCAACGACAACATGTGTTCAATATGTTTAAGTGAGTACGAGGCCAAGGAGGTGTTGAGGACTATACCAGAGTGTAATCATTACTTCCATGCTAGTTGCATAGACGAATGGCTTAAAATGAATGCAACATGCCCCGTTTGTAGGAATTCACCAGAGGGCTCATCTGTTGCTACCCATTCTTTCTCAATGTCTTCTTCAACTTTTTCTTTAGCATCACCATAGATTTTGATGGTCGTGTTATTTTTTGCCATAAGGTATGGTTGTGATTTGATTTGTATATGTATATGTTTGCATATGTATATGTATATGGTTGTGATAGCTAGAGACAAATGATTGTTTTGTACTACTATTATAATCAAACGAGATCGTTTATTGGGTTTGCTATGGCAATTTCCTATATTAGTCTGGTTTTTAGCGGCTATCATATGGCTAACTTAGAAATCTTCACCTGCTTATTCTTCTTGTTCTCTTCCTCCCTCAAACACTACGAGCTACCACCCGTGGTAGATCAAATTTACAGACGGCAGCTAAGCCGGTTTGATTCCCTTTTCGGCTAAGCAATCTTCAACCCTCAAATTGTGGGTATCCAAGGTTTGATCTCTCATATGTACGTAACAACCAAACCCAAACCATTTTCACTCTGCCATCATCCAGGGATGTGGAGCAAAAAATAATCACAAGGCGACATGTGAATTTTTGGGTGAAGATGACAAATTTACCCTCGAGGCATACCGGGTCTTCTACACGAGAGCAGTGGAGAATCATCCATCAACCAAATCAGGAGTACCCAAAATAGGTAACAAGTTCAAATTTGTCTCATCCATCCTCATTCCATAACCTCCAAAAACCTCCCAAAACATTTCTTTTATTATGATAATTAGCCAATTAATATATTTATACCTAATTAATATATTAATTACTAATTGAATCACCAAATAACATCCCAAAACACACTTAAAGGCCGGCCACACCCCATTCCTTATATATATGACCCTATTTCTTCTAAAAAGCTAAGTTCCATACTCTTGCAAAACTCCCAAAAACTCTCCAAATACTTTTCTCTCTAAATTCTAACTTTGACATTAGAGGTTCTTTGGCCAAAGCCCTCCCCATTCATCGTGGGCACGTGAGGCTCTTGGCCTTGACCTAAGGTGTTAATTGTTTTGTATGTGCAATTTTGTCCAAGAAGAAGAAGGCGGAAATTTGCATCCACAAATTGGTGCTTTCATTGAGAGTTGAAATTCACACTCGTAGAAGACTCTCGCATAAAAATGTTTTTTTTCTCTATTTTCTAGTCCATTTGAATATTTTTCATACATTCTTATTATTAGAATTTTTTATTTGCAAAGGTTCTTTGATAAAACGTATATGAAAAATATAATGGCTAGAAATTTAGAAAATTCTATAAGTGAAAATTCCAATACTCAAGAAATGGGATCGCGAAGATCCATGAGGCAAAATGCGGTCGTAAGCAGAGTGGCACCACCACTACATGGTTTCACCATGGCCCAAGCCATGCCATCCAAGCTTGCACAGGCCCGAGCCCAAGCCTCTCATTCGTATGCACCACGCATTGAGCAGCCTGCTTCCGTGACCCAGCTTGCTCCTGCAGCCCTGCCTGCTCCCGCAGCCCTTCCTGCTCCTGCGACCCAGCATGCTCCAGTAATCTAACCTGTTTTCACAGCCCTACCTCCCATGGTTTCCCAAGCAGCTCAAGTTGGCCCTAGAATATCTCAACTATCTGGAGCAACCATCGAGCCGGAGGCATTTTCACCACATTTCTTCGCGGATTTGATATTTTCCAACTCAAATCTTGCACCCGGAGTCTACCACACTTCCACTGCTCAAGGAGGCACATTCATTCCAAGCTTTTCCAATCTAAATGGCGAACAACACTTATCTCGACAAGTCATAGAGTTGACGAGCGCCCTTGCATAACAGATAACCTTGGTGAATCAACTCTTGCAACGCACCAAGATCCAATGTGCCTTTGACGAGGTGTCCTGAAGTAGGACAAGGGCATACGAACCTCTCAACTAGCGTCCCGACAAACAACCCCTTAACCAGCCACGTTCCAAGCGTTCTGGCAGTTTACGCTCCCGCCTGGGTCCTTGGGATAGCGTATACTCTCGTCTTAGCGCGCGGAGGAGCGTGCATTCCCAATCAAGCCCATGGTCGAGCATACGTTCACGGTTGAGGTCACACTCTGATTATTAACATGGACAACCTTCCAGGCGAAATGTTCATTCACAACTAAGATCGCAAGAAGCATTCTCCACCTCACATCGGAGTAGGCAGCATGGTAGACGGAGAGAAGCAGTCACTCAATCCGACTCAAGTTCAACCGGTAGCCTGCGAAAAGCCTATTCGCTTGCCAGGTACATGCCACATGCACCGCAGCTGCAACATGGATGAGTTGAGCATAGGGAAGAGCGGTTTAGACCCATAGGTCAAGATTGAAGGCAGCCAAAAATTCCACTGCCCCAGTAGAGGCAAATTCAAAAAGAAGTTGAGAGACTCATAACTGAACGATTGCACAATTTCCAACATAACAAGGCTACTGACGATGCGCTTTGACGAGACATGACTAACATAAGCATGTCACCATTTATGAATGAGATCGAGCGGACAGATCCACCTCGCGGGTTCATTATGCCTCACTTCATTCCGTACAAGGAAGACGAAGATCCAGATCAACATCTCAAGCACTACAACAGTACCATGATCTTTTACAGGAACAACAATGCGCTTATGTGCAAATTTTTTACCACAACTCTACAAGGCGAGGCATAAGACTGGTTTCACACTCTACCGTCGCAGTCGATCCGGAGTTTCAATGAACTTTCCTTTGTTTTCACTAAGGATTATTTGTATAAGTGCTCAATCAAAAGAACATCTGACCATCTCTTCAGCATCGTAAAAGACCCTTGGGAGACAATTCGCGACTATGTCAAGAGATTCAAAGCGGAGAAGGCTAAGATTGTTGGTTGCAACGAAGACATAGCAACAACAGCATTTAGAAATGGACTTCCTACCGAACATCTTTTATTAGGAAAACTGATAATGGGAGAAGAACTGACCCTAGCAGCTTCGTATGCTTTGGTAGAAAAACATGCACTATGGGACGAGGCCAAGCAGTCTAACAAAACAGAGTCAGAAAAGAAGCACATGGAACGTTCCCCAACCAGAGAAGACTCAGCGCCTGAAACATTCACCAAATTCACAGTTCTAATCGGCCAAATTCTCTGCAACCTCAAGAACGAACCTTGGTTCGAACTGCCGCCACCCATGAAAGGCGATCTTATCAGGTTGGATCATACAAAGTATTGCGCATTCCATCAAGGATCAGGTCACACTACCAACGGCTGCCTAAAGTGGAAGCAGTATCTTAAGAAGCTGACAAATGAGGGTCGATGCGACGAGTATCATGACAAGTCAACGAAACGGCCTACACAAGCAGGGGAAGTCTCCATCACCCCCTAAACCTCGTTTGGATTTTTTCCAAATAAGTTTTAAGTCTCAAGCAGCTCGACGAACAAGGCTTCACAAGCCAAAGATTATCTAGTTTGTTATGCAGTTTCTGCCTTCCAGCATAGTTGATTTATTTCTTTATTCTAAATGAAGATTCAAGAAGTTATTCACAAGCATGGCTCAACTGCTGTCCACAACGACTGCTAAAAACCCATACGGATTCGCTTTCCAGTGCGAGAGGATAAACTAATTGCTCTCCAATGCGAGAGGGTAAACCAATTCCCCGACACCCATATGGGTTTGCTCTCCAGTGCGAGAGGATAAACTAATTGCTTTCTAGTGCGAAAGGGTAAACCAATTCCCCGACACCCATATGGGTTTGCTCTCTAGTGCGAGAGGATAAACTAATTGCTCTCCAGTGCGAGAGGGTAAACCAATTCCCCAACACCCATATGGGTTTGCTCTCCAGCGCGAGATGATAAACTAATTGCTTTCTAATGCGAGAGGGTAAACCAATTCCTCGACACCCATATGGGTTTGCTCTCCAGCATGAGAAGGTAAACTAATTGCTCTCCAGTGCGAGATGGTAAACTAATTGCTCTCCTGCGTGACAGGGTAAACTAATTGCTCTCCAGTGCGAGAGGGTAAACTAATTGCTTTCCAGTGCAAGAGGGTAAACTAATTCCCCGACACCCATTTGGGTAAGCTCTCCAGTGTGAGAGGCCACATAGCTTAAAAGATCGAATGCTTGAAGATCAACTAGGCAGCAAATGGTCAGGGGTAGCAGCCACTTTTGCACTTAACAGATCATTCATCCGACACTTTATCTTCAGCAGCTCGGATCTTGACAGCTTTATCCTTGACTGCTCTATCTACGGCAGTTGAGAAATCAAACTCAAGCAGTTTCCTCATTTTTGGCAAGCAGCCTAAACATGGCAGCCTAAACCGTTGCCCATGCCACGCCACCTCCTTGGCCCATGACAAGCCGATTCCTGGCCCCTACCAGCCGACGCGCCGCACCACCCCAATGGCTGCTCCATGGCAGCACCTCCCAAGAAGAAGACAAGAAAAAATTAAATTTTTCTTACGTCGGTACGACACGGAGAAGACGAAGAAATCAACGAAAGAGGGTCATTTGCACGAGAAAGATGTAGAAGATTGCTAGAGGAGGGGGAACAAATATCCTTTAAGCTCTCTCTCTTGTATGGTAGAATAAATCGCTCTCCAAAGTTGATTTAATAACCCACTTAAGGTGGACTTAAATAGGCTTTGAGAGAAATTTATTTCCCTTTCCTAGAAGGACCTAATTTCCTATTAAAGAGGGAATCTACATCAAAATAGGAAGTAGTCCTGCGTTTCCTAAAGCAAGAAGATCTCTACACCTGCTGCCTTTTCCTACGAGCAACCCAGCAGGTGTGGGGGCATTTGTGGAGCAAAAAATAATCACAAGGCGACACATGGATTTTTGGGTGAAGATGACAAATTTACCCTCGAGGCATACTGAATCTCCTACACGCGAGCAGTGGAGAATCATCCATCAACCAAATTAGGAGTACCCAAAATAGGTAACAAGTTCAAATTTGTCTCATCCATCCTCATTCCATAACCTCTAAAAACCTCCCAAAACTTTTCTTTTATTGTGACAATTAGCCAATTAATATATTAATTGCTAATTGAATCACCAAATAACACCCCAAAATACACTTAAAGGCCGGCCACACCCCATTCCCTATATATATGACCCTATTTCTTCTAAAAAGCTAAGTTCCATACTCTTGCAAAACTCCCAAAAACTCTTCAAATACTTTTTTCTCTAAATTCTAACTTTGGCATCGAAGGTTCTTCGGCCAAAGCCCCCCCATTCATCGTGGGCGCGTGAGGCTCTTGGCCTTGACCTAAGGTGTTAATTGTTTTGTAGGTGCAATTTTGTCCAAGAAGAAGAAGACAAAAATTTGCATCCACATGGGACTTCATCATTGAGAGCATAGACTACTGGCACCAAATCATATCGATCAATGACACCACCAACTGTTTCCCTAAGTGGTTCCTCGACCATGACATCAGTCTTAGATATTCACCCTTCTTCTACCTGCATGGCCTTGAAAACTACACGTTCCTTAACTGATTGTCTCAAGAGTGAAACCTACAATAACATTGCTATGCCGACGAGTTTGTTATTACCACCGGATTACGAGTCATTTATGAAGAAAGTGGTTCTACCATAAAATCAATTGGTAATATGGAGAGTATTTTTCCAACCTCTTATAAGTTCATGCAAGGTCCCTCGACTCCCTCCTCTCATCAATGTGGATTCATTCTCTGCATGTCCCCCTCACGTGTGGCAACATTTCAAGCCTCATACGTGGACAACGCAACATGGTGACGTAGAGTACGTATGGTCATTTGACTTCACATGTGGGATAACCTGCTCTGATACCATGAAGAAAGCTAGGGCACCATAAAACTAATTGGCAATATGGAGAATAAGCCAACCTCTTATAAACTCATGTAAGGTCTCTCCTCTTGTTAACGTGAGATTCATTCTCAACAATTTAGGGGAAGGAGTTTTGTGATTGTAACAACATTGGTTCCAAGTTTCTTTGATCCATTGCAAAGGTGTTTAGATGCAATTGGACAAGCCTGATGGGCGTGTCTAAGGTGCAGACCTTGCTTGCCAACCGAACCGAATCAGACGACTGAAATCAGCCGAGCTCATGACTAAAATCGGGTCTTTAGGACCCGTAAAATATTGATGTTGGGTTAATTCTTGGGAGGGAGAAAGATGGAGGAAAAATGAGGAGTGGTGGGTGATGCGGAGTTTGCAGACGGATCATAAACCACCACCACCGTTTGACTACGACAACCGCACTGCGCTCCACGTTGCCTCACTCAACTGCTGAATTGACGTTGTCGGTCATGTACCAATCCACGGCTGGATCGACATACTACTCCTTCCTTTCGAGGTCTTCGCCTCTTCCTCCGTCAGCCCAATTGAGGACGGCTCCGCCAATTCCCAACGCAATCTCTGGAAAATGGTTGGTTTTCTTGCATTGATCCCTTGAACCTTGACGCGGGTTTTTACCATTTTTTGCGAGAAATTTTTATTTGTGACAAGAACATAAATGATATACCATGTGTTTTAATAGAAGTGATAGAAAATTTTATTTTTTAAGTTATTAACTTTTTAACACACATATCCCACCATTTGTATAGTAACACTCGATGTACCACCCTGTATACCGGTCACACTCCATTTTTGCATGTTGTAATTGGAATTTAACTTTATATATTTATTTTTAATTTCGTTAATTCCTATGATCTTTGAGTTGGGTTTTTGTTATTTTTGTACATTTTTTTCTTTAGAAAGAGGAAGACAATTGATGGCAAGTCAAGGTTATTCACTCCTTCAGAATCCTGAGAAGCTATGAGAATTTCACTCTGCCCGTGGCTACAATCAAGCAGACTCACCGGTTCAAAGCATCGAATCCAGGACCTCCCACACTTTTTTTGTTTACTAGGGAGCCGCAACGCAATCCATGCTCTTACCATTTGGCCACTTGCTGTTATTTATTTTTATATATTATAATTGTGATTGGAATTGACTAGGAGAATCGAAGTTGATAGTATAATGTACTTTGTGTTTGATGTTATGAAGAATTTCTTGAATTAGAGGAATTTGTTGCAATTTTCTTTTGGGTTACATCGTTGCAATTTTCATTTGGGGCAATTCTTCTTTAATTTAGGGTTGGAAAATTTATATCTGCACTATTGGGCCTAGTTTATAACATAAAATATTGCATAAATAAGATGGATTAAAGAAAATTTAGGAAACAACCAATAATTGGTTTTGAGGACCACTCATTTATGAAATATATATGTATATATGCGACATTTGTAGGTTAAGAATTTGCTCCCGCACTTTTCTCAAACTGCATACATTTTGGTGATTAATGATAAAATTCTTAATATGGTAGTTAATGATGAGGAGGGCAACGATGTGCTTGTGTTACTGTATATATCCTGAGAGTATGGTGTGCACGCCCGCGACTACGACAATCGCACTGCACTCCACGGCTGGATTGACGTTTCCGCCATGTTCAAAACAGCAAAAGGTGCTTTAATTTCTCGAATACATGGTCATTTATATGACTTATATTGTTTTTTTTAAGCATTTTCCATGTTAACTGGTAATGTAAATATAAACTCACAATTTGTATGAACTTCAATATTTCATTGTAGGCCTAGTACAGTATTGATCATACTTGTTGAGTTGCTGAAAGGCAAACGAAGAAAATGGAACTTAGAAGCAGTTTTTCATCTTGTTGTGCTTTTAGGATTGGATAATGTTAGGGAGACTAAATTTGTAGACTAAATTTTAGAAACTAAATGACATGGAAGTTGATGATTGATTTATTACTTAATCGTTGATAAACGTGTAGTTGATTCGAAATTCTGAATAACGTCTTTTTCTCAGATTAGTATGGATACAAAGTCTTTTTTCTCAGCTTAATACTGTTGCTCCATTACGTATATAGTCAGTGCAATTGGAGGGAAATGGTTTGATGAATATGGTATTACTTTTAGATTTATAGTATTTTGTTTTCCTTCTTTTGTTTTCCCCCTCTTCCATGTTTTAATGTATACTTTCAACTTAATGTATTGATGCACAAAATCAGTGAGGACTTTGGTACAACTGAAAGTGTTAAGTTTGTGACCTTCGGTAGATTGCTCCGGTCACTAGTGTGGATAAGTATGTAAATGGATAGGGACAGGGAAGCAAACACAAGATGTACGTGGTTCACCCAGATTGGCTACGTCCACGGAGTAGAGGAGTTCTCATTAATTGTGAAGGGTTTACACAAGTACATAGGTTCAAGCTCTCCTTTAGTGAGTACTAGTGAATGATTTAGTACAAATGACATTAGGAAATATTGTGAGAGAATGATCTCTATTTATAGAAGAGAGTTTCTAGTTTCATTCTGATAGACACGTGTCGTGTTGTGATTGGCTTCTGATGTTGACACATGTCGCATTATGATTGGCTTCTGATGTCGACACGTGTCGCGCTATGATTGGCCTCCTGGTTGGAGGGAAACTCTTCTGGGTCCTTGACGGTATAACGTTGACCGGTGCTCAGTAGTTTCGGGATTGGTCAAGTATGGTACAAACATAATGTATACACTAGGGTTGGGTTCAGTTCAAATCAGTTCGGTTTTTTGACAAAACTAAAACCGAACCGAAATTTCGGTTTGGTTCGGCCCATTTTTTTTCGGTTCGGTTTCGGTTTTTTTTTCCTTTTTTTTTTCAAAAAAATGAAAAATTTTGAAATTTGAAATTTTAACATCTCTAACACAATCACAGTTCAAGTCTTCCACACAATCACAGTTCAAGTCTTCCAACACAATCCCAGTTCAAGTCTTCCAACACAATAAAATCAAATAAACCTTCAAGGTTTCATTACTTCATGTCTTTGTACACACTTCTTCTCTTCAAGTCTTCAAGCTCAAAGCTTTCCCATACACCAATTACATAACATATAACTGTAAAGAACAGAACATAACATCCAATGGGTTAGTTAGAAGATACAGACTGATGCAGGACCATTTGAATAGTTGTATAGTTAGCAATCAAATCGAGAAAGAAGATCAATTCAATTGTAAGGTAAAGCATTCACTATGCCTTCACGATGGCATAACAATCGAGTTTCAAATTCCCTTTAAGGAAGTGGAGATGTACATTCGCATTAAGAAAAACACATCAAGTTATTATTTGCATACAAGCTGTGTCACAGCCCGTCCCGAGAATTAATTATCGTGGTTGTGCAAAGACAGATTTACCCTTAAGCGTTTGTGACATCGTGGGGCTATGTGTGGTTGAGGACCAATGTGTTAAGTCCCTATTATTTTGGACCCAATTGGAAGTAAGAAAATTATTAGTTGTGATTGGTGACTTTGGACCACACACACACACCCACAACCTTCTCTCTCTTCCCTCCCGTGTCCTCTCTCTATCTTTCAGACTCTCTCTCTTCCCTCCTGTACGGACTCAAGCCCAAAATCTTTTGAATCGTGACGGATCGAGGATTTTAAGACCACCATTGTGTTCGTGAGGACCATACGAGTCTTAGGGTACACGTTCCAGGTAAGAACTCCATCTTTTTCACGTCGAAACCACAACCCCGATTTAAGGTACTATTCATGCTCACGTAAAATGTTGATTTTTATGGAATTTCAAGACCATAGAAAGCTTTAGAAGGTTCTAAGGAGGCTCGGAGTGCTTCGTTGGAAAGATTTAGACGTTAGGATAGCTAGTTTCGAAGTTGTCCTGTTTCCTCGAATTTCTCCGACGAGATTTCGTGATTTTTGGAGCTTTAAACAGGTATAACGTTGTTCTACTCATCTTCAGCTTTCTATTGGTATAAATTTCATGAAAAATGGTTAAGAAACGAGCGAGAATAGACGTTTTAAAATTTTACCCAGTTTTCAGGCGACTAGCAACTCGCCGGAGAAGATGACGGCATATTCGGTTAGTTTGGACAGAATATGCTGATGCCGTCAGTCAGTTTTAACGGAATTTGTTAGGCTTTAACAAAATATTCCCTAATGGTGGTTAGGGAATCCGTCAGGTTTTGCTGCGCGTGGGGCTCATTTTTCCGTGCCCTTGCTAGCGCGTGGTGGTGCGTGGGAGCTCGAAAAAATTATCTAAAAATTTGGGGATATCCTGAGGTTGTGTAGGTCACTATGGTATATTCATATACCAATTTTGAGCAATGTATGAGAAGTTATTAGCTAGTTTTGTCCATGTGCTTTAAAATAACGTTTTTATAATTAATTCGCATATAGGTGAGACTTATCTCGAGAACGAGCGTATCCACGGGCGACTCGGGGGTTACGACCCATCGACATACCAATGAGTGGGCTTTTGTTTTCAGTATATATTTATATACTTGGTATATTTCCCAGAAATGCATTTTTAAGGAAAGTATGCTTTGAAATAATATGCCAAATGCTTTTATATTCTGAATATGCATTTCATGGTTGCATATATATATATATATATAAATGTGGTGCTGTGGAGGCACAGGTAAGTTCAAGTAAGTTATGTTTGGCTATGTGAATCATCGATGGTGTGATATGTGATTGATTGATGTTGAACTCATAAAACTGCACCTAGGGTGATTGTGATTTAGTCAGAGATATGAAGTACATGCCTGTTTATTTATGTCACCTCCCGCATTCTATGCTCATATTGGATCCAAATTATGTGCACAGTCTTGTCGTACAGACCTTATTTATGGTTCCGACTCGTAGGTGACTAGCGATTTATCGCCTGGCTACTATGAGAGAATAAAATTTAGCATAACTATATTACACCTAATCTTGTTGTACAGACCTTTTTAGGGGTTCCGACTTATGTGCAGTATATTGCCGTATAGGTCATTGTAGTGACTCTGGCTAGATTGACTTAAAGCTATGAATTTAGCCGTACAGACTACCACAGGGGTTCCAGCCAACGTATCATATTCTATGAATTTATTCTTACCTGAATTGCTTACTCTGTTATATATTAGCATGACATATATTTGAATATGATTATGTGAAGCATGAATTGAATTGATATGATTTCATATATATTTATATATTATGTATATGCTTATATTCTGATTCTAGGAAAACTTATACATGTTTTACAGCGAGGGGTAAGATATGTTGATAAGCAAAACGATTTTGTAAAACATTTGTTTTTGCCTACTCATGTTTTCTGTTTTACGCCCCTCCAGGTTTTAAGTAAGCTTGTTGTTGGTGGCTTGAGGACATCAGCGGTTTTGACTTATCTAAATAATAGTAGGACATTGCTGGTACTGTATAATTAGTACTTGTCCTACTGGACTGCACCTAGACTTAATATGCTCTGATTAGGAGTGTTTACTATTGTAACTAACTCCTATCACTTCCTGTTTAGTAGTGAACTCTAGTATTTCTGTTTTTAATTATTTGTATAATTCTTATCTTTATTGCTTCCGCACTGTGCACATGGCTACTTCACTCTCACGTGACGGCCAACATGCCTTGATCTCGATCGGGGTGTCAGTTTGGTATCAGAGCCTAGGTTTAGCAGTCCTGTATAATTCTTGAATATTCTAATCCTTGTGATGTCTTATGTTAGAACTATGCCGCCTCGTAGAGAGCCTCGTCAAGCAGCTGAATCTAGTTTCCCTGATATTGCTTAATTAGGGGAAACTATAGTTTTTGCCATTCAGACAACATTCTGTACTCCCCAGAGGACACCTCTTGGGACAGTTCATAATCTGAAGTTGACTCACTTCATTGGAAATGAAGGTCATGAGGGGGCAGAAAAATGGCTGAATCATGTGGAGAAGACCTTTCAGGTGATGTAGAGTTAGGGGAGTCTTTCTTCTGATAAGTGGGTCGAGACGACTACCTAGTTTTTGGGAGAACAGCCTGCATCCTGGTGGAGACAAGAGTCTTACCAGTTGACCTCAGCAGAGATTGTGGATTTGGGAGTGTTTAAGGAGCTGTTTCAGAAAAGGTTCATTCCTCTTGCGTATATCGATAGTAAGAAACAGGAGTTTACTCATCTGAGGCAAGGAAAGATGTCCGCTAATAAGTATTACAGGATGTTTACTAATCTGTCGAGATATGATTCGGAGGTTGCTGCTAGTCCGGTAGAGATGATTCGCCGTTTTAGTTTGGGTACTAAGAAGAAATGGCGTTCCATAGCGACATCGATTCATTGTGCCTCTTACCAGGAGTTTTATGAGATTCTACTAAGGATTAAGGCCTCAAAGAACATGCCTAGTGAAAGTAAGGATGAGGAAGGAAAGAATGGGGCCAGAGACGAGACGATAAAGGAAATGGGCAAGCATTTCAGGGACCCCGCAAGACTTAGAACTTTAAGAGGAGTGGTGGCAGTTCCAGCTCTTCTAGCGGAGGATTGAGTACTAATATACAGAGGAGGGTGGTAGATTCACTGGAGGCCCTAGGTTCCAGAGGCAGAGAGATTTTGGTGGTTCAGGTGGATCTGGTGCTCCTTTATGTGGCATGTGTAATAATCGGCATTTTGGGGAGTGTAGGAGAGGCAGCAATGGATGCTTCACTTGTGGTCAGATGGGTCATAGGGCTCCTCAATGCCCTCAGAGTCAGTAGAGATCCCAGCAGCCTTTCTTCCCACCATCTGCACCTACCTAGCACGCTTCAGGATCTTGTGGTTATACTCAGACTAGACGAGGAGGTGCCTACCACTATCAGGGCGACGCCGCTCCCTACATCTCAGGACAACAACAGTATTTTCAGGATCCTCAGTACCAGAGTGGGTACCCTCAGTATCAGGGAAGATCTATGTCTTATCAGCCACATTCATCTGGAGGATCTCAGTGGTACCAAGGGGGACAACCCCAGCAGAGAGAGATTGCTACTAGTAGTGCAGGTTCTTTGAGGCAGTCGGGTCAGCAGAAGCATGGACGTGGTGTTCATGCCATCAGAGGTCGCGGTGGACGACAGCAGAACCAGGAACGTATCCATAATATATCACTGTAAGATGCCCTGAATAATCCAGAATTAATCATGGGTACGTTAAATATTCTTGGTCATTTTGCTAGAGTATTAATTGATTGTGGTGCTACACATTCTGTTATTTCTCATACATTTGCTCAAGTGACGCAACCCCATCCTACACCTCTAGGATATAATTTAGAGTTTTCTATGACTAGAGGGGATATATGTTTTGTGGATCGGGTATACCTAGGATGTCCAGTGATAGTAGAGGATATTATTATGCCAGCTAATCTTATGCCATTGGATATTATGGATTTTGATGTGATTTTGGGCACTGATTGGTTGCACTATAATCGTGCCAAGATAGATTGTTATGGGAAAACAGTCACTTTTCATTGTCCTGGATTACCTAAAGTTACATTTGTATGAGAGCCTAGTGGGGTGAGGCATGGTATTATTTCAGCCATGAAAGCAAAGAAATTGTTGTCAAAAGGTTGGCAGGGATATTTGGCTCATGTGGTGTTGAATGATGATGCTCATAGTAGTGTGGAGGATGTTCATATGGTCAGATATTTTCCGGATGTATTCCCTGAGGATTCGCCTGGATTGCCACCAGATGGAAAGGTGGAGTTTGTTATTGATCTGCTTCTAGGTACAAATCCCATATCTTTAACTCCTTATAGAATGACTCATGCTTAATTAAGGGAATTGAAAGTCCAGTTGCAAGAGTTAGTGGATAAATGTTTTATTCAGCCGAGGACTTCACCTTGGGGATATCCAGTTTTATTTGTGAGGAAGAAAGATGGAACTTTGAGGCTGTACATTGATTACAGGCAATTGAATCGGGTAACCATTAAGAACCGTTATCCATTGCCTCGTATAGACGATTTATTTGATCAACTCAGAGGTGTCTGCGTATTTTCTAACATTGACTTGAGGTCGGGATACTATCAGTTGAAGATTAAAAATGAAGATGTCCCTAAAACCGCATTCAGGACTCGATATGGTCATTATGAGTTTCTTGTGATGCCATTCGGGTTAACTAATGCACCAGCAGCTTTTATGGATTTGATGAATTGAGTATTCCGGCCATATTTGGACAGGTTTGTTATTGTCTTCATTGACGAGATTTTGGTATACTCTAAGTCTAAGGCTGAGCATACTAGACATTTGAAGTTGGTGTTGAGCAGTTTGAGGGAACACCAACTATATGCTAAGTTTGGCAAATGTGAATTTTGGTTGAATCAAGTGGCATTTTTGGGACATGTCATTTCTGCTCAAGGCATTCAAGTGGATTCTCAAAAAGTAGCAGCTGTAGAGAATTGGGAGCAACCTCGAACCGTTACCGAGGTACAGAGTTTTCTTGGCTTAGCAGGCTATTATAGACGGTTCGTTAAGGATTTTTCAGTGATTGCTTTACCATTGACGAGGTTGACTCGAAAGGATGTTAAGTTTGAATGGGATAATAAATGTGAGCAAAGTTTCCAGCAGTTGAAGTACTATCTCACTCATGCTCATGTTATAGCGCTTCCAGATGATAGTGGTAATTATGAGGTTTATAGTGATGCTTCTCTGAATGGTTTGGGTTGTGTATTAATGCAACATGGTAGGGTAATTGCTTACGCCTCGAGACAGTTGAAACCTCATGAGAAGAATTACTTACACATGACTTAGAGTTAGCGGCTATCATCTTTGCTTTGAAGATTTGGAGGCATTATCTTTATGGCGAGAAATGTAAGATCTTCACAGATCATAAGAGTCTTCAGTACCTGTTTACTCAGAGAGATCTTAATCTTCGGCAGCAGAGATGGATTGAGTTGCTTAGTGATTATGACTGTATGATTGCATATCATCCTGGTCATGCAAATGCAGTGGCGGATGCACTTAGTAGGAAGACCCCAGCCAAACTCAATGCCATTTATGATTGTCATATCCCTCTTATAGGAGAATTGAGGTCTACTGGAGTGGAAGATCGAGAAGAAGCCTTGCTTGCTAATTTTCAGGTTAGGCCAATTTTAGTTGACCGTGTACTTGAGGCTCAGATGATTGATGAAGAGACCCAGGAAATAATTGAAGCAAGAAATCAAGCCAAAAAGAAAGATTTCGGGATTCGAAAATCTGATGGTATGCTTATGCAGGAAAGCAGAATGTATGTGCCGAATAATGCAGAATTAAAGAAAGAAATTTTGGACGAAGCACATATTTCGGCATATGCGATGCATCCAGGAGGCACTAAGATGTATCATACCATTAGACCATTTTATTATTGGCCAGGTATGAAAAGGGAAATTTCCGAATATGTGAGTAGGTGTGCCATTTGCCAACAGGTTAAAACGGAAAGGAAGAAGCCGTTTGGGTTGATGCAGCCACTTCCCGTTCCACAGTGGAAATGGGAAAATATTACTATGGATTTTGTGTACAAGCTCCCTCATACACAAAATGGTTATGACGGCATTTGGGTGGTAGTTGATCGGCTTACGATGTCAACATATTTTATTCTAGTGAGGGAGAAGTATTCGTTAAGCCGATTAGCTAAGTTATTTATATCGCAGATTGTGAAGTATCATGGTGTGCCAGTTAATATTATCTCGGATCGGGATCCCAGATTTACTTCCAAGTTCTGGATAGCATTTCAAGAATCTCTTGGTACGAGATTGCTTTATAATACGACATATCACCTTTAGACAGATGGACAATCTGAGAGAACCATTCAAACATTAGAGGATATGTTGAGATCTTCAGTGCTGCAGTTTGGAGATAGTTGGCATGATTGTTTGGATTTGATAGAGTTTGCCTACAACAACAGTTATCATTAGAGTATTGGTATGGCACCATTTGAGGCACTTTATGGGAAATCTTGTCGTACGCCTCTATGTTGGTAAGAGGTTGGCGAAAGAGTTTTTGTGGGGCCTGAGATTGTGGATGTGATTACTCAAAATGTTCAGGTAATTAAGTCTAACCTGAAAGCGGCCTAAAATCGACAAAAGAGTTTAGTAGACAAGCATGCCACTGATCGGAAGTACGATGTAGGCGA
This sequence comes from Malus domestica, assembly GCF_042453785.1. Taxonomy (NCBI): domain Eukaryota; kingdom Viridiplantae; phylum Streptophyta; class Magnoliopsida; order Rosales; family Rosaceae; genus Malus; species Malus domestica. The sequence continues at coordinate 19,999,546 of NC_091674.1, read as the reverse complement.
TTAGGTATTTCTGAAGCTATCACCTTGGAAAGGTGTTGTACGATTTGGAAAGAAAGGAAAGTTGAGTCCTAGGTACATTGGACCATATATGATCACCGAGCGAGTCGGTGAGGTTGCTTACAGGCTTGAGTTGCCTCCAGAGTTATCTAAGGTGCACGATGTATTTCATGTTTCGATGCTTCAACATTATGTTTCAGATCCTTCACATGTGATCCCTCTTCAACCTTTGGAAATTAATCCGGATTTGACTTATGATGAGAAACCAGTGACTCTTTTGGATTGGAAGGATAAGGAACTAAGGAAAAAGACCGTACGTTTGGTGAAGGTGTTATGGAGAAATCATTCAGTGGAAGAAGTTACTTGGGAGACAGATGATCGGATGAGAGAGATGTATCCACGCTTGTTTTATGATTATTAATGGAGGTATTGGTTGTATGTAATTTCGAGGACAAAATTTTATAAGGTGGGGAGATTGTCACAGCCCGTCCCGATAATTCATTATCGTGGTTGTACAAAGACAGATTTACCCTTGAGCGTTTGTGACATCGTGGGGCTATGTGTGGTTGAGGACCAATGTGTTAAGTCGCTATTATTTTGGACCCAATTGGAAGTAAGAAAATTATTATTTGTGATTGGTGACCTTGGACCACACACACACACACCCATAACCTTCCCTCTTTTCCCTCCCGTGTCCTCTCTCTATCTCTCAGACTCTCTCTCTTCCCTTCTATACGGACTTAAACCCAAAACCTTTTGAATCGTGACAGATCGAGGATTCTAAGACCACCATTATGTTCGTAAGGACCATACGAGTCTTGGGGTACACGTTCCAGGTAAGAACTCCATCGTTTTCATGTCGAAACCATAACCCCGATATGAGGTACTATTCATGCTCACGTAAAATGTTGATTTTTATGGAATTTCAAGACCATAGGAAGCTTTAGGAGGTTCTAAGGAGGCTCGGAGTGCTTCGTTGGAAAGATTTAGACGTCGGGATAGCTAGTTTCGAAGTTGTCCGGTTTCCTCGAATTTCTTAGACGAGATTTCGTGATTTTTGGAGCTTTAAACAGGTATAACGTTGTTTTACTCATCTCCAGCTTTCTATTGGTATAAATTTGATGAAAAATGGTTAAGAAACGAGCGAGAATAGACGTTTTAAAGTTTTACCCAGTTTTTCGACGACCGGCGACTCACCGGAGAAGTTGACGGCATATTTCGTCAGTTTGGATGGAATATGGTGACGCCGTCAGTTAGTTTTAACGGAACCTGTTAGGCTTTAACAGAATATTCCTTAACGGTGGTTAGAGAATCCGTCAGGTTTGGCCGCGCGTGGGGGCGCATGGGAACTCGAAAAAAATATCTAAAAATTTGGGGATGATCCTGAGGTTGTGTAGGTCACTATGGTATATTCATATACCCATTTTGAGCAATGTATGAGAAGTTATTAGCTAGTTTTGTCTATGTGCTTTAAAATAACATTTTTATAGTTAATTCGCATATATGTGAGACTTATCCCGAGGACGAGCGTATCCACGGGCGACTCGGGGGTTACGACCCGTCGACATTTGTTTTCAGTATATATTTATATACTTGGTATATTTCCCAGAAATGCATTTTTAAGGAAAGTATGCTTTGAAATAATATGCCAAATGCTTTTATATTCTGAATATGCATTTCATGGTTGCATATATATATATATATATATATATGTGGTGCTGTGAAGGCACATGTAAGTTTAAGTAAGTTATGTTTGGCTATGTGAATCATCGATGATGTGACATGTGATTGATTGATGTTGAACTCATAAAACTGCACCTAGGGTGATTGTGATTTAGTCAGAGATATGAAGTACATGCTTGTTTATTTATGTCACATCCCGCACTATATGCTCATATTGGATCCAAATTAAGTGCACAGTCTTGTCGTACATACCTTATTTATGGTTCCGACTCGTAGGGTGACTAGCAATTTATCGCCTGACTACTATGAGAGAGTAAAATTGAGCATAACTATATTACACCCAATCTTGTCGTACAAACCTTTTTAGGGGTTCTGATTTATGTACATTATATTGCCGTATAGGTCATTGTAGTGACTCCGGCTAGATTGACTTTGAGCTATGAATTCAGTCGTATAAACTACCACAGGGGTTCTGGCTAACGTATCATATTCTATGAATTTATTCTTACCTGAATTACTTACTCTGTTATATATTAGTATGTCATATATTTGAATATGATTATGTGAAGCATGAATTGAATTGATATGATTTCATATATATTTATATATTATGTATATGCTTCTATTCTGATTCTGGGAAAAATTATAAATGTTTTACAGCGAGGGGTTAGATATGTTGATAAAGAAAACGATTTTGTAAAACATTTGTTTTTGCCCACTCACGTTTTCTGTTTTGCGCCCCTCCAGGTTTTAAGTAAGCTTGTTGTTGGTGGCTTGAGGACGTCGGCAGTTCTAACTTATCTAAATAATAGTAGGACATTCTTGGTACTGTATAATTAGTACTTGTCATATTGGACTGCACCTAGACTTAATATGCTATGATTAGGAGTGTTTACTATTGTAACTAACTCTTATCACTTCCTGTTTAGTAGTGAACTTTAGTATTTCGGTTTTTAATTATTTGTATAATTCTTATCTTTATTGTTTCCGCACTGTGCACATGGCTACATCACTCTCACGTGACGGCCAGCATGCCTTGATCTTGATCGGGGTGTGTCAAGCTGACATGGGAAGATGAAAGCAAGTTAATAGACAGATTAGTAAATGCATAATTCATCGCTAGAAGGTTTAGATATGAATAAATCAGACAACTCTGTTGTGCCAATTACACCAAATCTTAATAGAGAGATCTAGATTATGCAGGTACCTTTCTACCATAATAAGTGAAGAGATTAAATCTTTAAAAGAGAAGAACCATACACAAAAAACCTTTTAATGTACCCACAAATCACAGCAGTCCAAGAAATAACATTTTTCTCCGACATTTCATCAAATATCTTATGTGCATGTTCCAAATACCCACATTTCACATACAAATAGAGCAAACTGGTTTTAACATAAACATTAAAGTCGAACCCAGTTTTCACCACAAGGGTATGAATGTTCAGATGCACAGCCAATGGTTACAAACCTTAAATCAAAACCTCCCAATTTTTCTAATTGACAAACCCTTCCTCACATCCCCTTCCTCACCCATCAGATTTTTCTAATTGACAATAATAGTAAGCATTACTATCAAAGAAAATCTGTAGAACATGAGAGACTGACTGACTAACCTTGCAAAAGAAGTCGTGGTTCGAGAGACTCAAGACTGAAAATGGCGAAAGGGCTCAGAGCCAGAGGAGGTCGCGGGTCATGTTGTCACGGGTCACGGGGGTGAAAGATTGAGAGTGAGATGACGACACTGACTGAGAGTGAGACGGGTCACACCGTTGTAGGTCGTTGGGAAGGAAGAAGACGAAGATAGGTCGCAGGTGCGTGGAGCGGCGAAGGCTGCGAATGGGAACTGGGAACTTGGGATTTGGGAAGGATAAGGGAAGATAATGGTTTCAGATTGAAAGGTTGCGAAGTGTAAGGGGGTAGGGTTTTAGTTTCAGACTGAAAGAACGAGTGAACGGCACCATTTCATAATAATAAACTGAATCGAATTTAGTGGGTACATTAACGACGAACTCCATTAACGACAAAAATATGGAACTCAACCTAAAAAAGTTAAGGGTAAAATTGACAAATCAGAATTTATTATAGTTAGACCATTTTTAGTTGGACTACTTTAATATGGGCCATGTACAAATCATTAAACAAAACTTATAACATGGTTTTTGATTAACACTAAAACTTTTCAAACCCTTTTCATTAGTTTTCCTTTGATTTGGTTATAGTTTATGGCGCTAGGTGTAAGAAAAAATAATTTTCGTCTTGCATTAGAGCTATATATTAGCATATATAACTAGTATTTTGGTGTATAATGCGAGGAATGAAAAAATAAGAAGAATAAGAGAAGAGGTTTATAGGGTTAAGGAAAGATGTATCCGTACACCTAGAGAACATCATGAGTAGTCTATTGTACGTATTCTTAATTTGATTTTCGTTGCGGTTCTCTTTTCTCATATGATTGTCATTTAATCTGCAAAGGATATACATCTGGTGTGAGATAAGGACATGATAGTTAAAATATTACAGTGATTGCTATTTAAATTTAAAGAATGCAGTGAAAGAGATGATTGAAAATAATTATTTTGCCTTATCGATTGGCTTTATATTATGTCAGTCATAGGTCGGTCAATGGCCATTACGCATACGACCAAAATATTGATATAGTTTTCCCGTCTATCCTATGGCTCAATCATCACACGGCTACCTTAGAAATCTGTAACTTCTTGATCTATTTCCTGTTCTTCCTCTTCCATCCTCATAGCGCTAGCACCACATGCGGTGGCTCAAACTGCTCTGACGGTGGCCCGTTGGTTCGTTTCCCTTTCCAGCTAACAAACCACCAAGCCAAAACTAATTGTGGGTATCCAGGGTATGATCTCTCATGTAACAACAGAAGTCAAACCACTCTCACTCTTCCATCTTTTGGTGACTTCACTGTCCAAACCATCAACTACATGATACAAGTGGTATCGATCAGCGACCCCGATAACTGTCTCCCTAAACGGTTTCTCCACCATGAAACTAGTCTTGTGGAAAATTCACCCTTCCTCCACCGTACTTTCAGCAGCCTGGTGAACTACACGTTCTTCAACTGTTCCTCCTCTGAAGTAGGCAGCATGCCTTCACGCATCATATCTTGCCTCAGCACTGAGTACTTCAAGGTCATTGCTTTGCGTACAAGTTTGCTATTGCCACCCTATCCAATTCCATTGCCCCTTTGCTCTGTGATTTCGACAACTTTGGCTCCGAGTTTATTCGATTGGGATAACCATGACATCGAGTTGACATGGAAGGTGCCTGATTGTCGTTCTTGTGAATAACGAGGTCAGGTTTGCGAGTTAAAGAAAGGAAAACGTTTGCAAATCCGATGCTTTGGTATGATGCATATAGGACATTTTTCTGGCATAATTGTTTCTGTATACGTTTATCAGTGAATTTGGATTATTAATAACATTGATTCTTGCCTAAATGTTCCATTACATTCACAGTCCAGCAAAATAAACATATACGTGATATTTAGATGATAGTAAAACTAATCCAATGCAATTCAATATATGTTGCAGTTGGAGTCTCTTCAGATCCCTCAAAAGCTAGAAAGCACGGCATAATGATGGGTGTGGGAATTCCTGTGCTTTTGTTAAGCATTTGGCTTGGACTTCATTGTTGTGGCAGAATGACGGAGGTCAGTGGACGGAACCAGCCCATCGTAGAATTATCTACCGTAACCAATCGGCAACCTCGCGCAATCACAACCGGCCTTGACGGTCCGACCATCGAATCATATCCCAAGACTCAACTTGGTGAGAGATTGGAATTGCCCAAGCCTAATGACAACACTTGCCCAATATGCTTGTGTGAGTACCAGTCCATGGAAACATTAAGGACCATACCTGATTGCGAACACTATTTCCATGCTAATTGTATAGATGAATGGCTTAAGTTGAACGCAACGTGCCCGCTTTGTCGAAATCCACAGGAGAGATAATAGTACCACAAGTATTTTGTGTTTTCAGAGACCATGTATCGATCGGTATAATACTACGTAAAGTTAAAAGGTTTATTTGATAACCAATTTATTTTTGGCTTTTAATTTTTATAGTTTTTGTGCTTGATCAGAAATGGGAAAATTATAAGGAAAACTAATGAAAAGGGCTTGAAAACTTTGAGTTTTAATGATAAGGACAAAATAAAAGGTAAAGTGAATAGTACCAAGTTTGACTTTTTAGTGTAAAAATGTGGTTTTTCGTTAAAGTGAACAGTACCGTGGGCTTTTCGTTAAAACTCCCAAAATTATATGGTGAAAAAGAGAGAGGAGAAATTATAGAGAATTAACAACGATAGAAAACAAGTGGTGAATTTTGTCCGCTGTGGTTAGGGTTTCCTGTTCAACACATTGTGTTTTGAGTTCAAACTTTCTGCTCTCCTCTAGTGTAAGTTAAAGTTGTAATTTCACTTGTATTTAAAAAGAAAAAGAGGAGAATGAATGAAAAAAAAAACCTTGAAATGAACTTTGGTTTTTGGTTTATAACTTTCTTTTATTAATCCATCTTTACAACTTTTTTTTTAATACACAATCAAATTAGAGATCATTTAGTCATCTTTGCATACTTATATAGAATTGTCTATTTATTATATATATATATATCAAAGATTATACCGTCGCTAGTTTGATTTTTCTTTTGGGTACAAAGAATTAAGAACATAACCAATTTTGAGTACAATATTTGCACAGTCAAAATATATATAACCAAAATTGTGTCAAGAAAGTGAACTCATGAGATGGACAAATGACACATGTATTGTTCTTTACATTATTGCTAGAAAAATGTTAAGGACCACAATTTATAAACCACATCTAAACTATCTCTTTAATAAATGTAAAATCTACTTTTATTGTGGACCTTAAATAAAGTTAATTTATATGCGGTCTACAAAATATAATTTACCTAGCATCACCATTGTTGCTAACATACATATATGTTGTGAAGTAACATGGTTTGTCAAACGAATTAAAGATAGTAATTAATAAAAACTAACTTGTCTAGAGCTAAGTCATATATGTTAACCAACAGAAACAGAAATAGAGAAAGAGAGTCAAGAGTTTTTAGAGAGAGAAGTAGAAAAATTGTAATCTTAGGTGTATATTTCCTTAGCTGTTAAGTAAGTACATATCTCATTATTTATACACATCTCAGCCTCCTTAACAAACTAACAACTTAACTAACTTTCTAATCTTCATACAAATGGCAATATCCTAGCCTTACAATGTAATCTCTATCATCCCCCCACAATCTCATGTTTGAATGATCCTAACATGAGATTGGTACAATGAATGCAAAATAATGGAGCACTGAGACCTTTGGTTAATATGTCAGCAAATTGCTCCTTGGATGAGATAAACTGCACCAGAAGCTTGTTTTTGGCTACTCTCTCCCAAACAAAGTGTACATCTATTTCAATGTGTTTTGTCCGTTGATGTTGTACTAGGTTGAAGAACAAGGTTATAGCAGAAAGATTGTGACAAAACAGCATAGGAGTTACAGATATTGGAACATGCATGAAAGTGAGAATCTATTGAATCTAATCCAGTTCAACTGCCGTGGAAGATAAAGCATGATACTCGGCCTTAGTTAATGAACGTGAAATTGTTTGTTGCTTCTTAGATGACCACGAGATAGGATTATTTCCTAAGAACATAGCTAAGCATGTTGTAGATCGTCGATTATTGGGATCACTCGCCCAATCAGCATCACTAAAAGTATGTAATGTCAAATCTCCCTTAGAGTAGGAGATGCCAAAATCAAGGTTCTAAAAAATGCTAGGCACTAGTTGGGCGGCGGACAGGGGTCTAGCGCTTAGGCGGATACCTAGGCGGCCTAGGCAGATTTATGTATATTTATTATATATATATATATTATTTGTAAAATTTTAGGGCTTTTTATGTTAGTTTTATAACATTTACTCAGCCCACATATTTTAATTATTATTGGCCTTTGCTATTTTCTTGATTAAGATTGGGCTTTGCTTCTCATTTAATAAACAACCTTGTTTCTTTATATAAAAATAAATTTCTTATTCCTGATGATAAAGACAAAAAAATGACAAAAAAAAAAAAAAAAGAGAAGACATAAACGTGGCAAATAAACAACCACATCTCTCTTCCCATTTTAATTTCTTATCAGCCCATGAACCACACAAAATCCCAGAAATCTCTCTCTCTCTCTCTCCCTCTTTCTTTTTCCAGAAACCTTTAGCAAAGCAACCAACCATGGCTCTCTTTTTCTCTCTCTTGTTCTTTTTCCAGAAACCTCTAGCAAAGCAACCATGGCTATATTCAGATGCAAATGCAGATGGGAGTTTCGATGTAAATGTGAGAGTTCGAGTTGTAGATACGATGAGAGTTCGAGATGGCAAGAGTTGTAGAGCCTTCAACGCTGGCAAGAGTGGAGACTGTGGAAACTGGGAGAGACGATCGACGATGATGGCCCAGAAAACCTCTTGAAGTCGCAGCTGGTGAGTGCACTGTAGTTGAGGAAGAAGAGATGAAGTGGCTGACAACGAGACTTGGGTTTTGCAATTAGGGTAGCTGCAGGGTAGAGGAAGTTAGAAGTCAGAAATTTAGAATAAAGATAGGATTTTTTTATTTTTTAATTTCCGAAAAAAAAAAAATGGGTCCAGCTCCGCCTAGAGGCCAAGCGATTTTTCTGGCCAATTTGTAAGAAAACGCCTCGGATGGTGACCACCCAGCACATAGGAGGCCGCTTAGGTCGTTTTTTAGAACACTGGCTAAAATCCATCGTACCTTTCAAATACCTCAAAATTCTTTTGACAGCAATGAAATGGGAGACCATTAGATTCTTCATGAATTGTCAAACTTGGTGCACAGAAAAAGAAATATCGGGCATGGTAAATGTGAGGTATTGGAATGCTCCCACTACACTTCTATACAATGTAGGATTAGAGTAGGGCTCACCATCATCCATGAGTAACTTGTTGTATGGGAGACTAGGTGTATCACAAGACATTCACTCAATCATTTTGGTTTTAACAAGCAAATCCTGCATATATTTCTGTTGTGACAGAAATAAACCATTCGCAGTTTTGGAAATCTGAATTCCCAGAAAGAAGTGAAGAGGACCTAAGTCTTTGATATCAAATTCAGAAGTTAAGTCTCTAATCACTTGTTGTATCTCAGTGGGATCATTGCCTGTAATGATAATGTCATCAACATAAAGCAATAATATCACAATATTTGCATCAACAGTTTTTACAAATAATGACGAATCAGAGTAATTGTTATGAAATCCCAACTGAGGCAAAAAAGAGGTGAACTTGTCATTCCATGCCCTTGGGGCCTGCTTCAATCCATAGAGTGATTTATGCAATTTACACACCAAAGATGGATTCTGAGGATCCTCAAAGCCAGGTGGTTGAGCCATGTACACTTCCTTTTGCAGAATTCCATGGAGGAATGCTTTCTTGACATCAAGTCGATAGAGTGACCAATTGAAATTAGCAGCCAATGCTAAAACAATCCTTACTGTGGTGGGTTTAACAACCAGGCTAAAAGTTTCACTGTAATCGAGACCAGGCTCTTAACAAAAGCCTTTGGCAACCAATCAGGCTTTATGCCTTGCTATTAACCCATCTGAATGCCTTTTTGATTTTGAAAATCCATTTACACACCACTAAGTTCTTATTTGCTATTAAAGAGACTAAACTCCATGTCCCCTGATCATGTAAAGCACTAATTTCCTTCTTCATTGCTTAAGACCACACTGAACTCTTAAGAGCATATTTATATGATGATGATTCACGCAGAAACAGATCAATATCATTGGAGTCCGCAAGTGTAGATAAGAAAACCTTCTTCTTAATAATACCATTCTTACTCCTAGTTTGCATAGGATGTAAGTTTAATGGTGGTATGTAGAGAACCACTTGTAAAGTATCTGGACTATGATCAAGTGCCACAGGGATAGAGGTTGTGTATGAAATTGCACCAGTAATTGACTGAGATGAACTTTAGGAATCAGGTGAGAGTGATGAATGTGGGGATATAGAGGAAGACACTACAACAGATGGTGAACTTGGTGATGACTCAGAGTTACTTGAAGTATTGAATTGAGAAAATGAGGGAGGAACTGTACTTGAGTTGATAACTAGAGAAGGTAAGGTAACTATATTATGTTATGTGACCACATAAGAAGAAAAAAGACCATTAAACTTATTAGAACAGAAAGATTTGTTTTAGTTTGTGCCAATAAATCTATATAAGGAAATTCATTCTCACTAAACACCACATGTCTAGAAACAAAGAATTTATTTTGAGACACAACGTAACAAATGTACCCTTTGTATTTGGATGCATAGCCCAAGAAGACACACTTTGTAGTCTTGGCTTAAAGTTTAGTTTAGTTATATGGTCTTAATAAAGGATAACAGACACAACCAAATGTTCTCAAGTGATGAAGTACTGGGACAACACCATATAAGGCTTCAAAGGGAGACTTATTAGACAATATGGGAGTAGGCATCCTATTAATAAGATAGATAGTTGTTTGACATGCAAAAGACCAAAACTTGGAGGGTATTTTGGCTGTTTGTAACAATGTGACTGTGGTTTCAATGAGATGTCTATGCTTTTGTTCAGCCTTGCCATTTTGTTCTAGAGTGTAAGGGCAAGATTTTTTTTATGGGAAATGCTTTTCTGTAAAAGAAATGATTGAAGAGTTTTGCTAATATATTCACCACCACCATAACTTTGCAAAACTTTTATATTTGCAGAGAATTGTATGAGAACATAACAATGAAAACCAACAAAAGTGGCACAAAGATCAGATTTATTAATCATTGGGAAAAATCCAAGAATACCTGGTACATTCATCAATGAAGACAACATAGTACTTATATCCATCCACTGATTTACAAGGTGCAGGACCCCAAAGATCACTGTGTACCACTTCAAAGGGAATTATAGATTTATTAACACTGGAAGAAAAAGGCAGCTTGCAGAATTTGCCCTCTAAACAGCTTTGCCACATTTTAGGACTAGATTCTTTGGAAAAAAAAACAACATTAGATTTATGCAACATTAGAGACACAACAGAATTAGATGGATGTCCTAATCTATTATGCCCCGATAGTAAAGTTAACAAGCTGACCAATGAGAGCTTTATTAGAGACAGTACTTTTGAGAAGCTACAGGACACACAGTGGCTGGGAAGAGATTGGATAGAGTCCATTATTGCACAACCCTTTGTATAGGATCCTTCCTATGACCTTGTGCTGAATCAAAACAAAAGGCATCAAAGATAAGCCAACAATTATTGTCTAAACATCTCTTATGTACTGAGAAAAGATTTTGTGTTAATTTAGGAACATATAACACATAGTTCAATTTGATAGGATATATAAAAGGTTTAAAGATAGTGCTACCAATGTGAGATACCAGAGATAAATTGGGATAAGGAGATGCCAGAGATAAATTGGAGAGATTAGCAATCATATGATTTGTGGCACCTGAATCAGTGATCCACACTTGTGGGTTAGATGTAGAAGCATGTGAAGGTTTGATTGTGAGACCATAGTATGGTAAGCATGCAGTAAAGCCTGTGATTGAGACTGATGTCTAAGAACCTGTGAGTGAACCTTTTGTTATGGATATGCATCAACCTGAGAGTATTGATACCCTTGTTGTGGAGATGAAGGGATAATGGAATAAGTAGAATGATCTCCAGCACCAATATAATTGTGACCATTCTCATTATAAAAACAGAACCATGTATTATGATTAAATCGCCCACAAATTTGACACCTTGGCTTCTCAGGTGGAGTAGAGGGAATAGGTTGCTGTGTATTTGGAAATTGACCAAGTATGCCAGGACTTAGACTTTGAATGACATGTGTTTAAGTAGGTATATACTGTCGAGGTGAAAAGCTTCTTGTGCATTGATTGAACCTGCCTTTGCCCTTGTTCTTATTAGCATTGAACTGCTTGAATCCACCAGATAAAAAACTGGTTTAATGAGGCCCTCTCTAAGTTGGAGTATTAGCAATCATAGTTGTCATAAATGGTGTATTGACAGTGGACTCGAGAATAGCTTCTTCAGCAAGTAATTGTATCCGAAATTCCTTCAAAGAAATGACATTTTCACACCCCTTTATCATAGTCTGAAATGTATTGTACTATGCTGGTAAACCATTTAATGCAAGTATAACAATATCCTTATCAAGAAAATAAACCCCAGCATCATAAAGATAATCTCTAGCTTCCTTTATCTTCTGTAAGTACTGAGTAATGGAATCAGAGCCCTTTTTAATTGTTTGCAGATTTGATTTCATCTGAAAAATGCTAGTCTTCGAGACAGTTAGAAACTGCTCTTGTAATCGAATCCAGAGATCCCTAGAACTGGCACTTGCAATCACACATGACATAGTTACAGGACTCAAAGATGTAGTGAGTAATTGCATTAGGGCTTTATCATGCATCATCCAAACCAAATACTCATCACTATCAGAGGAAGAAGATGAATTGGACGAATTAACATCAGATTCTCTAGAATGAGAGGTAAATCAAGCAGGACAAGGATGAGATCCATCAACAAACCCTAGAATTCCATTACTTTCAAGTAGTAATTTCATTTGGAAATGCCAATTTAGGTAGTTCGAATCATCTATTTAACATTCACAGATGTAGAAATCGATGACACCAATGCAGTTATCGGTGATTGAAGAAGCTGTAATTGAGAGGTAGTTACCATTTTTACGATATTGTGAGTTGACGACTTCGGAATTTGGCATAAATGTCTCTGAGAACAAGCATCAAACACCTGGAGTGCACGAATTGAAGAAGACGAAATCGCAGCAAGTGTCACAGTTGCAGAACCCTAGGGATGAAGAGAAACCCTAAATTGCAAAGCAGATGGAGTGAATTCGATCAAGAACCACGAGCAAGAAACAAGAAGATCAATGAAGACGAAGAATCAAAGCTGCGGAAGACTCGGATCGAAGGTCAAGCGTGAGCTTTCATGGCGATCGATACCATGTTAACCAACAAAAACAAAAATAAAGAGAGAAAGAGAGTCGAGAGTTTTTAGAGAGAGAAGTAGAAAAACTGTAATCTTCTGTGTATATTTCCTTAGCTGTTAAGCAAGTACATATCTCAGTATTTATATACATCTCAGCCTCCTTAACAAACTAACAACTTAACTAACTTTCTAATCTTCATACAAGTGGCAATATCCTAGCCTTACAATGTAATCTCTATCAATATATAGTTGTCATGCATACGGTGATTACAACGGTGTCAAGACAAAGACTCAAAGAGATATATAATGTATTTGGTTGGTCATTACCCAAATATTAAAATTAAACTTGGTCATTACCTCTTTTTCTCCATTTTCCATCCTGGCATATCCAAGATACCAGCGGCTGATTCATGCAGAAATGTACTTTTTGCTTCGACTTGCTCATCATGAGTACTCCCTAGTTCAGCTTAACTCTCAATATCTAATAAAATCGAACGCCAATAGATTATAAAATAATTTGTCTGCACGTATATACATGTGTGCCTCCAAGAAAATTTCTATCTTGTTTTTTATTATTATCGTTTTTAATTTCCATTATTCAGTCAGGGTATTAATGTCATCACCTAAATTGTATAAAACAACTATGAGACAGAAACATGATTATTCTGCGTTACTATCTTTGCTATATGCTTCTAAAAAATAACGTGGAGTCTAATTCATTTGGTTTGTTCTGTTGGGTTAATTGGCACACTCATACGCAGGTCATTAAATTACAACATAAATTCGTAATGGTAGTGTTCATTTACATGGCTACCATTGAAATCTTCACATTCTTCTTATTCTTATTCCTCTCCTTCCATCCTCAAAGCGCTGCCACCTGCGGTCAATCGAAATGCTCCTACGAGGGCCCGGTGGTTCGTTTCCCTTTCAGCTGGATAGGTTACCAACAAGCCTCAAAAAATTGTGGGTGGCCAGGGTTTTCTCTCTCATGCAACAGCAACAGTCAAACCATCATCACTCTGCAATCTTCTAGGGAATTCATTGTCCAAAACATCGACTACTTGTACCAAGTTGTAACGATCAACGATGGGGATAACTGCCTCCCTAAACGGCTTCTCAACAACGACCTCGATCTTGTAAATTCACCCTTCTATTACACGAACAGCCCTCTAAACTACACATTCCTAAACTGCTCGTTCTATTATAAAATTTGGTCTGCGCCCTTGATCTCTTGCCTTAGCAGTGAGACATACAAGGTCATTGTTGTGCCGACGAGCTTCTTATCGCCACCTGATCACGAACCGTACCGTCGTTATTGTGTTCCAATGTCGACAACTTTGGTTCCAAGCTTATTTGATTGGCTAGATCTTGACCTAGGAGCTCAGTTGACATGGTCTATGCCTGATTGTCGTTATTGTGAAGCAAGGGGTCTTGCTTGTGGGGCCAATAATGGCAGCATTTCCAGCCCTAGGTGCTTTGGTCCGTCGGAACCCGGTATGTTTATAAAACGCTACTTAGACATATAAAACTGATATTTTTAGTAACACTGTTTATTACAATTGAGTTTCACATATAATTGTACGATGTACCTGCATTATCTATAAGGTGTTAATTAGCATTGGTATCAATTTGTACATATGTCTAAATAGAGTTAGTGGATACATAATCAACAGCTTAACCAATACACAATTTGACAACATAAACAAATACTATCACCTTTATTAGAGATAAGCTACTAAAATTCTACAAACGTATGTTACAATCTGTAGTACTGTATCTCATTATGTCGTATTGTCACTTGAGTTAGGTAGGTACACTCTAACTTTAATGTAACCAAAAATATATGTTATGCTGTATTGTTTAACAAGAAAATATTTGTGCGTAACAATATACATGTATTACCAAAATGTTTTCTAATGGAATGCAATTGAATGTTAATTGCAATTTAATCCCAGCTCTCTCAACAGTTGTAAGGTATTGCATAGCGATGGCCGCAGTAATTTTAGGGATATTGAGCATTGGGGCACTTGCAGTTTATATTTTTGACAAAAAAAGGGCTCGTGGTGAGCATCGCCAACCCAATATGGAATTATCTATCATCACCTATCAACAACCTTCTGTCGAGTTATTTGGTCTTGATCGTCCGACCATCGAATCGTATCCCAAGATTCAACTTGGTGAGAGGTCGGAATTTCCAAAGCAACTCGTTGATGACAATACTTGCCCTATATGTTTGGGTGAGTACCAGCCAAAGGAAACCCTGAGGACTATACCACAATGCAACCATTATTTTCACGCTAATTGCATAGATGAGTGGCTTAGAAGGAATGCAACGTGCCCGCTTTGTCGACTTCCACCCAAATAATGGGGATGCCTAGCTAATGTTGAGGTGTGAACTTGTTGCAGATCAACAAACTTCAATTCCTGCAGACTTGTTCTTCATTTCTGTTTGTTTTAAAGTTTAGTTCCAGTTGCAATATACAGTTAGGATATCTGAATGACTTTGTAGTCTGCCAGCTGTCATATCAGTTGTGTATGTAGAATAAGTGAAACATGTGCAGTCGTATCACGGTCATCTTGTCTTTTTGCTCACACACATCAATTCAGTGTGAATGTTGTAATTGAATCCAACAATTAAAGAAGGAGCAACATCCTCCATTGTTCTCTGCCACTGTCATCTTTTTTTCCATTACATTCGTTCAATGTAGAATCCTAACCATAGATTAAAAGAACTACAAATACTAACTTGGTATTAGAGCTTGGTTTGATTTTGAATCAAGGGATGAGAACTGTAAAGAAATTTTCTGGATTTACAACGAAGAACTCAGTCGAATCAAAGAACGAGATGGCTAGATCTTGAGGTGAGCTTCAAGCTCCAATCTTCACTGGAGTTAACTCCGATTTCTGGTGTATCAGAATGAAGAGATTTCAAGTATCCTAACCTTTGGAAATTCGTGGATGAAGGTTCTGAACTTCCATCCGATTTCGAAGCAACAAGTCGTTGCTCAGGATCTAATTGCTCATGATGCAAGTGCCTTGGGGTTGATCTAAGGGGCAAATGCTGACGAGATCTTTCCTCAGATTGCAAATCAAGAGACAGTCAAAGCAACTTGGGATACCTTGAATCAGGAGTACAAGGGTGATTTACAAGTTATGACAGTATAACTTCGAGGTATTCGTAATATGCTAGAATGATAAATGGTGAAGTATTGTCTAATTACTTGACTAGATTTTTGGATTGATTAATCAGATAGTTTACCCCATCATATGATAACATTGTATCTGTAATTGAGGGAACCAAGAAAATTAGTGATTTTGATCCCACTGAGGTAGTTGCTACGCTTAAGGGATTTGAACAAAGACTGATTAGACATATTGAGGGTGGAGATGTCACCGAGAGAGCATTCAATAATCTTAGTATGTAACCTAGAAATAACTCACGTACTAGTAATTCCAAGAATATGAAGTTTTGGAAGAATAAAAAGAAAAAGGGTTTGTAAACCATGAGAGAAATTTGGTGCAGTAGTGAAGTGTAATGGCAATAAGGACAATTCAAAAGAAGGTTGTAAAACTTGCAGAAATCTTTAATATGGTGAATGATAGTTCAAGAGAACACCAAAGTGCTACAAGTGTGGCAAATTTGGTCACATTGCTAAGGATTGCATGAGTAAAATCATTCAACATGCTTATTATGCCAAGAGAGTTGAGGAGGAAAGTTCAATGTTCTTTGCATGCAATTCTGCAACTATGGTCAGAAATGAACATGTTTGGTTCATTGATAGTGGTTGCAATAACCACATGACTTCACATGAATCATTACTTGTAAATGTGGACAAGACTATGATTACTAGGATCAACATGGGTAATGTTAAATTGTTCAAGCCACATGGAAAGGTACTTTAGTTTTAGTGATTGATGCTAAAAATGGAACAAGACACATTAAGGAGGTAATGTTGGCCCTTAGTTGAGATGAAAACTTGCTGAGTGTGGGTCAAATGATCCAACATGGTGTTGGGGTGTGAGTCCATATTTGATTAGAAATGTAATTATGGATTTATTGTATTTCCTAGTTGGTTAGGATTCATTCCTTTAATTGTCCGCAGGATATGTGGTGTGTATAAATATATATCCTCTGAGAGAGAAGAATAACAAGCAACAAAGAATTAAACCCTAAATACAAATTTCATCTTAGTACCAGAGCAGGTTTTGGCCTATCTTTGTCTCAACTTTAATCTCAGTTATTGCCAGCGTGAAATTTTTTTTTTTCTTGCTGGCTGCCCAGTCGACTGCAGAATGCCGAGAGTTCTTCGACTTGTTGCCAAAATCACTAACCAAAAAACAATCACCGACTGCCAAGACAAAGCCACAACCTATGGCGAACGACAGGGCTGTTATCCCAGCCATGGTACCAACATCAGGAATCCAGTGTCCACATGGGAAGGATGTAGCAACAGCTTTGATGAATAATACACCTAGAAGTGGGCCTGCCAAGAAAGCCCAAAACCCACAGGAAAAAGGAATTGAAATCGAGTGCCAACTCAAATCATGCTGCCAGCGATTTGGGCCCAACCTGCCTACCAGCGGGAAAAAAAAGGAAGCCGACCCAGATGAACTGGGCCTACAACTCTCTCTCTTAAATATGATTACTTTGAACGGGGTGTCTGAAGATCCAAGTAACACATGCATTTCCCTAATTGCGTCCATTGATCATGATACATGTTGGATTATTAACTTCGGAGGTACAGATCAAATGACTTATGATCATACTTTCTTTAATTTCATAACATCGCCTTCACGAAATAGTATAGTTATTGCCAATGGAGGAGTTGCTCCAGTTACAAGAGCCGGATCAATTGCACTTACTCTGACTCTCTCCCTACACAATTGTCTACTTGTTCCCACACTATCTAGTAATTTATTATATGTGGGACAAGTCACCGAACAATTAGACTGCGTTGTGCTAATGTTTTCTTTATTTTGTTTACTTCAAGATATCCAAACTTAGGCGATCATTGGGCGTGGTACTAAGAGGAGAGGTTGTACTATGTTAACGATGTTGCACAAGGGCGTGCTCATCAAGTTCAAAGTCAGGATAGTAAAAAGTTGAAGACTATTTAGTTGTGGCATCGTCATCTTGGTCATGCCTTCGATATTTGTGGAAATTACTTCCATCATTATTTGGTAATATTTCAGATTCCTGCCTTAAGTGTAATGTATGTGCATTATCTAAAAGTGATCGTGCTTTGTATTCCCTAAGTTTTATTAAAAGAACAGTTCCTTTTGAGTTAATTCATTCGGATGTGTGTGGACCATCTCCGGTTACTTCTCGGTATGGAATTCGTTGGTTTGTCACATTTGTTGACAATTGCACTAGAATGACTTAGTCGTATCTCATTAAAAATAAGAGTGATATGGGCAAAATCTTCAAAACATTTTATCACATGGTCTACACACAATATTCGTTTCTTGTTAGGGTTCTTCGCTTTAACAATGGTGGCGAATATCTCAATCAGGACATGTCCCAATTCTTCAAAGACAAAGGTATTCTCCATGAGACTATGTGTCCTCAAACCCCACAACAAAATGGAGTAGCTGAACGGAAAAATAGACATTTAATTGAGATTACATGTGCACTTCTAATTGGTGCATATGCACCCAAAACATATTGGGCCGATGCAATGACCGAAGTCGTTTATCTCATGATTCGAATGCCATCGCGAGTTCTCTCTTTTCAAACTCCCTTGGATGTGCTTGCTAATCATGTCTCTTTCCCTTCCACCCTTCATCTCAAACCCCGAGTTTTTGGGTGTGTAACTTACCTCCATCTTCATAAAAATCAACGGAGCAAGCTTGATCCATGTGCAGTACGATGTGTTTTCATTGGCTTTAGCCCTCAACAAAAGGGGTATATATGTTATCATCCCCCTACTCAACATGTATACGTCATCATGGACGTGACCTTCTCGGAAGACAAATTTTTTTCCCCTCCAGCCATACTCTTCAAGGGGAGACAACTGAAGATGAAGATTATGGGTAGATGGATGTCGACCCAACTAGCCTTGCTATTCCTAATAACTTAGACTATGATGGAGCTGCAAGTGGCCCAACTGAGCGTGATGACTATCAAGCTGCAGGTGGCCCAAATGGGCATGATAACAACTTGGGAATAGAAAGCCCAAATGGACGTGAGGCGGTAGAAAAATTGTGACAGCATCGAGTACAATGAAAGCCCAAATGGGCTAGATGACCAGGCCGAAATGGCAGCAAATGGGCTAGCTGTTGTCGGGCTATAAAAGGAAATTTTGTTTGGTGTTTGCCTACGTGGGCATGCTGCAAGGGATAAGGCCAGACTTAGTGTGCCTTACAATGATAACAACGGTCCCCTCAACTTTCTCAAGTACACATTAGTCATACGAATATCCTTCCCGAGGTAACTCACTCAAAACCTACTAAATCAGTTTATGTGTTACCTCTTGGACAAAATCACAAAAAACCACCAGACAAGTACTCCCCAGAAGGGAAGGTGCAATATTCAACTGCTAACTATGTCTCCACTCATCGACTTTCGCCAAAATACTGTGCACTTGTTCAACAAATGGAAAATATTAAAATTCCTACCAGGGTAGAAGAAGCCTTGAGAGATCCAAAGTGGATAGAGGTGATGCAAATTGAGATAGAGGCATTACAGAAAAATAAGACATGGAGAGTGGTTACACTTTCCAACGGTAAGAAATCAGTGGGGTGCAAATGGGTGTTTACCATCAAATATAAGGCGGATGGAGCGATTGACAAATACAAGGTAAGATTAGTAGCCAAAGGATATACTCATACCTTTGGTGTTGACTATCAGGAAACTTTTGCTCTAGTTGCAAAAAATGAATACCATTAGAGTTTTGTTATCTCTTGCTGCTAATCTTGATTAGCCTCTAAGATAGTTTGATGTAAAAAGTGTCTTTTTACACAGGGATGTAGAGGAAAAGGTATACATAGATTTTCCACCAGGCTACAGCATTGAAAACTCCAATGGGAAAGTATGCAAACTTTAGAAGGCATTATATGGTTTGAAACAGTCACTAAGAGCATGGTTTGGGCGATTTTCTCAAGCCATTAAAAAGTATGGATATTGACAAGGAAATTCAGATCATACCTTATTCATCAAGCGTAAGAATGGTAAGGTGACTTTGCTCATTATATATATGGATGATATGATTGTTACAGGTGATGATACAAATGAGATTGAACAGTTACAGGGGTACTTGTCCTCCGAGTTCAAGATGAAAGATCTAGGAGGACTCAAATACTTCCTGGGAATCGAAGTTGCTAGGTCTCAAGAAGGCATATACTTATTGCAACCAAAGTATGGTATGCTAGCATGTAAACCTGTGGACATTCCGATCATGCAAATTACCACAATCAAGTCCCGACGAATAAAGAAAGGTATCAAAGGTTAGTTGGAAGATTGATTTATTTATCACTTACATTATTTATCACTTACATGACCCAATATTTATTACGCAGAAGATAGCTAATAATCCAGTACAACATGATATAACCAAGCACGTTGAGGTAGACATGCACTTCATAAAAGAAAAGCTAGATGTTAAGCTCATTGACATTCTGTTTGTCAGTATGAAAGAATAATTGACTGACATCTTAACTCATGTAATTTCTACTGGAAGATTTCAGGACTCACTTGATAACAACTTGAGGGAGAGTGTTGGCATGTGAGTCCCTATTTTATTAGGAATGTAATTATGGATTTATTGTATTTCCTAGTTGGTTAGGATTCATTCCTTTAATTGTACTGCAGGACATGTGGTGTGTATAAATATATATCATTTGACAGAAAAGAATAAGAAGCAACAAAGAATTAAACCCTAAATACAAATTTCATCTCTTGGTTATTTCTTACTGTTTGAAAATGATATAGTGGCAATCTTTGAGGATAGGCAACTTGAGCATCGTGTGCAAAACTTTGCAGATGACAAGGAATAAATGTTTTCCTTTACTCATGGAAGACATGAATCTAATGTCTAGAAAATTAAGATGTGATAGAAGAAAATGTTTGGAAATGGCATAGGATAATGAAACACCTAAACTTCCAAAGTCTATAATTTCTTAGAGAGAAAGAAAATGGTATATAGGCTACCAAAACTAAAAGGAAGTGGTGAAGTTTGTGCAGGATGTGTTGCAGTAAAACAAGACAGGGAGGCTTTTCCGTAAAGGTCAAGTACGAATAGCTTTAAGCTTTCACAACCATTGGAATTGATACACCTTAATTAGTGTGGACTGATGCAGATGACTACAATAGGAGCCAAGTCGAGTAGAAATGGTTGGAGAACCTATCTAGTTATTACGGTATTTCTCTAATCCAATACTTTTGACCACATTATTTAATTGATAGTTTGTTTCATGTATACTATATAATGTGATACCTCTCTATATGATTCTGTTGAATGTAATTTGGAATGTACTTCTAAAATATCATTCATATGTTTTGGCCAAAGATTCCTGAATTAAATCTCTGAGTATTCTCCTTCCACCATGGAAGGTTAAAGATCGCTTATCACACATTCACATGTTTAAATGACTAGTAGCTTAACCCAACAATGCCGTGGATATTCTCAACGAAATGCCCTTAACATAGTCAAAGATAAAAAACCTAACTACTAGACAACGATGATGTCTCAGGTCAAAAGACTATTTTGCATTATTGCAACTTATGAGTTCTTACCTGACATGTATGTTAAAACTCTTTGTTGATCGTCGTTCAGTGTTCTCAATAACCTTTCGGGCACTTATTTGTTTATCTTAGTGTTTAACACTTAATGACTTGACACTAGTCATACTCTTGCTTGAGTTAACATAATACATGCTAACCTTAGTGGATTGTCAACGCCCAATCGACAACCCTATGACTAGGAACGTTTTAGGAATGAATATAAGAAAAAAGGTCTCATTGATCTAACTTACTTAGATCATTTTTCTCTTGGGTTGAAAATTCTCACACACAGTCCAACACCCCTGAAGGGTTAAATAGCATATTACGACATTGCCAAGCTTTCTGCTCGCGACAAGAAGGAAAAGTCAAATGCATTAGTTAACCCTATCTTTAATACATTTTTGATTGAAGATCAACTCAAATAAATAAGTAAGGAATCTTTGTCACGATCAATCAAGGATACTTACATTATCATCCCAAGATATTATATTATAATTAATATCTTTGGGATTATTCGTTCCTTATCCATCCTACGGATGACACACATTGACCAATGAGAAGTGTGTGGGCAAAACCCTAACCCTATGGCTAGCCACCTCCCTGTATACCTCATCTCCATAATTTAGGGTAAGCTTTTGCTACGCAATTAAGCTCTAAACACTTACTATTTTAAGAGAAACTGACGTAGGCATTGGAGATCCATTGACCAACCTCCCCCTTCCCCCAAACACCCACCTCGTGGGTGCGTGAGGCTTTGGGCTTGTTTAAAGGTGTTATTTTGTTTCGTAGGTACAATTTCATCAAAATTGAAGACGATGGAATTTTGTTACCACAATAATAATCAATCATTGATTCGATTTCAGTTTATCATTTTCCTTTATCAACAACTAACCTAATCAAATGTATAGTTTTAAGATCCATTGAGGATCCTCATTGTAATTTATTTTAGTTGTTTAAAAAAGTAACTTAATCAAATTAAGTTGTGTTCCAATTATTTAAAGGGAGCTTTAATGAAAATGACTTTGGCCAAGTTTATTTTAACCAAAAACCATCTAATAACTTTATATAATGTAAGGGTTTTTTTTGTCATTAAAATTTTAAGTTTGTCATTTTTATTAAAATTGAAGGGTTTTTTTATATTAAAATTTAAGTCTTTTTAATTAAATAAAGTTATAGCATGATTTTTTATTAAAATAAACTTAGCCCAAGCCTTTTTTTTTTTTTATGAAAGTTCCCATTAAAATTACATAGCAATATCTCATCAAATTTATCCTTTAGATCAGCAAATCAATTGTTTTGGATTACAATTTTAATATCACTATTTCTTAACTGAATACTGACTATTTCTAAAACTGAACAAGGGAACTATCATTATTTTTTAAATTGAACCCATCATTATCTCTTAAACTAAACATTGACTATTTCTAGAATTGAACATGAGTATTATCACTATTTCTTAAACTAAATACTAACTATTTCTAAAACTAAACACTGACTATTTATTAAATAGAACACTGACACTATCACTATTTCTTAAACTAAGCACTGACTATTTCTTAAATTGAACACTGGTAAGATCACTATTTCTTAAACTGATCATTGACTATTTCTTAAACTAAACATTGGTAACCACCGAAGTTCCTCCTTATGTAATCCACAGGGCCGGCCCAGGCCCAGTGCTGGCAGGTGACTGTTCGGGGCCCAAAATAATTGGGGCCACCAAAATTATTAGAATGATATATTTATATATGGTTTTATAAGAGTATAAATTTATAAAATTTGGTTCAATGACAAAGAATTTTAACTAGAACTTGTGGTTTTGTTGTTTGAAATTAATGAGGAGGTATTGGGTTCAAAACACCATGTGTGCTTATCTACTTTTCAATTTTTACAAATTTCTTTTCATAAGAGTATAAATATATACAATTTGGGTAAATGATCAAGAAGTTTAATTAGAATGAATGGTTTTTGTTGTTTAAAATTAACGAGAGGTCCTAAGTTCGAAATGCCAAGTGCATGTTTATTCTTTTCAATTTTTACAAATTTTTGTTTGGTTGTTAATTTATTTTTAATTAGTAGCTAGTAGTTATGTGGGTTGTTATTTTTAAACATGTATTCCAATTCAAGTCTAATCTTCAACAAAAAGTAAGTATAATTTTATTGATGTCTTACGTGTGAAAAAAAATATTTTTTTTTATATAAAATAAGGGCACATTTTCTAGCATAACCCCGGGCCTAAAAAATCTCTAGATCAGCCCTGGTAATCCAAGTGATAAAACCCTAGTTATGTAGTTCGAAATCGCCACTCTCATGAGTCATATGTTGTCAATTGTAATCAGGACCGGCCCTGAGTATTGAAGGGCCCTGTGCAAAACTTAGATGGAGGCCATTCATTTTTTTAATGTTATATTTCTTTATTATTATTTTTTTTCAATTTTTTAATCTCTAAAACTAAAATATTACAAGTTACTGCAACAAAAATAAGTTGTTTGATCAGCTAGGTGCTTTTCCTTACCTTTAAAGGTCCTGAGTTCAATACACGTTGAATGCCTTTTTATAACCCATGTGTTGGATTCAAACCCAGCACATGGGTTATAAAAAAGAAGAGCTAAACCGCTTGCGCTATAACCACAGATAAGGTTATCTTTTGCATCTAATCTATTTTATATGCATCTGTATACATGTAATGAAAATTTAGGGGCCCTTCCGAATCGGGGGCCCTATGCGATGGCACCTGTTGCACACCCTCAGGGTCAGCTCTGATTGTAATCAAAGACTTTTTATTTTTTGATTTTCAAACATAGGAGGTACCCAATATTTGTTAATATACAATTGCATTGTAACATTTTACGTTAAAATTGTATATTAACCACTATTTCAATTCGTTACACTCGTTATCCTGCACTTCGTTATCATAGTAATGCCAACCTTTACAAAAAGGGATGACAGGCAATCAAACCCAACAACTAAAACCGGAACATAAGGATACGTACAACATATTTATGTATAAAAAAATATTCGATAATCTGGCAAAATTCCACCATTATTATTATTCCACCTTTGAATTGAGAAATAATTAGTCAGTTAAATACAAGTGTCTTTTTGCTGTTAGTGTACACGTCAGCACAAGGAAAAGTATTCAAAGAGAGAGAGAGAGAGAGAATGCGGAGAGTCTATTTCCTCTACGATTCATTTCTTCTTTCAGGACCAAGGTATTAAATATCGGTAATATCGAAAATATCGGTAGTCCGAAAACACGGAAATATCGATGGAAATATCGGGATAATATCGATATCGATAAAAATTACATGGAAACCATGGAAATTGTAAGAAAAACTTGGAAATTTTTATTGAAACTTTGCAGGATGTTTATTTAGTCAATTATCTATTAGTTTATCACAAAAAATTGGAAGGAAATGCATTACATGATGGATTTAACATTATCAAGTTGATTATATAGCGAGCTGACAAACATTGTGAGTGTAGAAAATATGTAGTAATTAATGAAAGAAGTTTAAACACATCAATTAGGGCTTATTGTGGCAAGTTTTTTAGATATGACCTCGCATCAAGTTGTCTTTTGTGTTAATTTGTAATCTTAACTGGTTTTGTTGTGTTGTGTCAATTAGTTAAATTAAGCGGTACATCCAATTGGGGCTTATAAACATTTTAATTCTCCTTAAAAATCTAAGGTCATTTAATCAGGTTTTTAAGTGATTCTTTAAAGTTTAAGGGGTATTCGATCATGATTTTTAAGAAATTCATACATTCCAAATGTATTCATTTAGAAATTGATTCGAAGAGATTTTTAAAAAGTTGGGAAACTCGAAAAAATTAGAAATATTTCACATAATATTTTAAACATTCTCAAATCGCTCCTTGAATCACTTAAAATTTTACATAAAAGTTTTAAAAATTATTAAACTTCATCAACCATACACACACACAGGCATGCCACCACATACGCACACAACACACACACACAGACCTCACACGCATAAGTCTCTCTCTCTCTCTCTCTATCCTTCTCTCTTCTTCTCTGAGCTCCCTTCTCCCCCTTCTCCATTCTCCCACACACACAGATCTCCCACACGGGTTCGAGCTTCCCCTCTCCCCTGTGCTTTCCTCCGCGCTTTATTTCTTCCTTCACACAAAACCCCTTCGATTGCTTCAATCTGCAGCGTTTTTACTTCTGGGTTTCAAGCTTTACGATCCAATTTTCCCATTTTTTTCTTCAATCCGCGATGATGGCGTTTTTACTTCTGGGTTTCAACTTGAAACTCGGCGTCTCTGCAACTCGGCGCCTCTGCAACTCGGCGTCTCTGCAAGCTTTACGATCCGCGGCGTCTCTGCAACTCGGCGCCTCAGATCCAGGCCGACGCCGACGGTAGGCATGGCGGACGTTTGAGGACTCTGAGTCTCCCTCCGACGATAGCTCTCACTGGGTTTCAACTTGAAACTCGGCGTCTCTGCAACTCGGCGTCTCTGCAAGCTTTACGATTCGCGGCGTCTCTGCAACTCGACGCCTTAGATCCAGGCCGACGTCGACGGTAGGCATGGCGGACGTTTGAGGACTCTGAGTCTCCCTTCGACGATAGCTCTCACGCAGAGACTTCCAGCACAAGAGAGATTCGCAAAACCCTAAGCTTTGGACTTTACAGAGGTATGCTTGTTTTTCTTTTTCTTTGAGCCTGTTGCAAGGTTTTTGGGACGAAATCGGCACACCCATTTCCGGCGTTCTTCTCCGGTTCGCACGTATCCAAAATATCGCGACATTTTCGGTAATATCGCGATATTATCGATATTATCGAAAATATCGCGATATTTTGTCGAAAACTGCTTGGATAGTAATTAAAATATCGGTACCGTGAAAAACCGATAATATCGGCGATATTTCACCGATATTATCGGCATTTTGTTCCATGTTCAGGACACAACGACTTTCTTATGAAAATGGATATTTTCTGGATTTCTTCCATCTAATCCTCTTCATCAAACAATCTGGACCCTTAAAATTTGATCCAATGACTAAAAATAGGGGCCCACTCTAAAGTTATAATAATTTTAGCCGTTGAATCAAATTTCAAATGTCCGGATTGTTCGATGAAGAGGATTATATCTGGAAAAGATCCATCTTCATAAAAAAGTCGTTGTGTCTAGAAAGAAGAAAGCTGATAGGAATGAATTGTAGAGGAAATAGATTCTCCGAATCAAGAGATCCGGAAAGGATCCCTTTCCCTTTCTTATATCTACACCGAATCAAGAGGGACACGTCTGTTGCCAACCCACTTACATAGGTGGAGCACATAAGCGGGCCAAGACTAACGTTAGGAGTAAAATTGGAAGCTCGATAAATTATGAGAAATTTTATTTAAACCCATGTAACTTATTTCTACACAATTTATTAAATTTTAGATGTGAAATGTCTTTTTTTATCCAATTGCATAATTACCATCAACTACAAGATAAAATTAAGAATAAAATTATAATTTATCAATAGACCCCACCCAATAATTAAACCCTATCATCACATCAAACTCTACCATCACGCAATCTTTACTATATGTTCATTCTAGCTAACACTCTAAGACACTCTTATAAAGAAAAATAGCTCTTTTGACCGATGGATGGTGATATTGTGGCTCATGAAGATAGTTAAAAGTGCTTTGATAGATACGTGGAGATTTTCTTTTCTTGGAGATTATCTTTTCTATCTTTACATTTGCAGATACGGTTCCTACTATATCTTGCTTTGAACACTAAGGGATAACAGTTTAAGTGGTAATATACCATTTAGGGCTGGGTTCGGTTCGAAAAATTTCGATTCGGTTCAATTTTTTTTCGGTTCAGTTTTTTCAGTTGGGCCGGTTTTTTTTTTTTTCCTTCTTCTTCTACAAACACATTTGCATTTAATCTTGCATTCTCTGGTGCTTCTAGTGAGCATGTATGTTATTGTAGACATCGAAATTTCGGTAAATAAATGTTGACCGATAAATCAAAATTTCAACGCTCATGTATTACATAAATTTTACACGTAGTGTATGTCTAAACAAAAAATCGAAATAAGTTGGAAAAGTCATCAAACATGACACGTGTCAACACCTGGCAGAAACGACTTATTTCATCTGGAATATTATATTCAAAATTAGGCCTTGGAAATTTCTATAAATAGAAGGCTAATTCATTCATTTCAAGGACCCAATTCATATTACACCTTGAAGCTCTGAAACTCCGAAGCTCTCAAGCATCCAGGTTCCCAAAGAATCAAGAAAGCCTTCTTCGTTCTTCGTTCATCGTTCTTCCAAGATCAAGCCCCAACGGCCCTTTGGATCAACAATCATCCACCAATTCAAGATCAAGCCCCGACGGCCCTTGAAGAAAGTGTTCTTCGTTCTTCGTTCATCGTTCTTCCAAGATCAAGCCCCAACGGCCCTTGGATAAACAAGCCACCGTTCTTCAAGATCAAGCCCAAAAGCCCCTTGAAGATCCGTTCATCACTGTTCTTCAAGATCAAGCCCAAAAGCCCTTGAAGATCCGTTCATCACTGTTCTTCAAGATCAAGCTCAAAAGCCCTTGAAGATCCGCTCATCACCGTTATTCAAGATCAAGCCTCAACGGCCCTTGAAGAAACACTCATCCTCAAGATCAAGCCCCAACGGCTCCTTGAAGATCCGCTCAAATCCACTTTCCAAGATCAAGCCTCGACGACCATTGGATCAATCACACATCAACAAATACACACCTTACGGAGATCGAATCAGAGGATCAAATTTGAGAGAGATTGTAACCCAAAATCATCAAATACAAATATTTGTTTGTGCACGTTGTTCTTGTCTCTTGCGTTTCAGGAATTTTCCGTGTTCACAAATTGGCACGCCCAATGGGACCATCTCTACCTCTCATCTCTTTCTCCGTTCAAGGAATCCAAACACACCTCAAAGTCAATGACATCAAGAAAGGGACAAGCCGTTCTTGCAACCATTGAAGGAAGGATCCTAAGCACTTCTGCCGCAAACGGACAATCCATTGGCGCCACAACCGCTCATCAACATGCCACTTCAAAGTTGGTGCTGCTAAAGGAGCAAGGGGAGCACCGAAGCATGATGTTGAGGCACATAAGATGACATCCCAAAGCAGCCAATGACGTTCTTCATCAGCATCCTGGATGTCTAAAGGAAAGTCACGTCTATTGGTCGCACAAGTCATGACTATCGGCGTTACCTCCATTGAAGAACAACTGACTCAAATGAATGAAGCGATTGCAAGGCTAACACAGATTGTGGAAGAAAAAGACTTGCAAATCGCTACACTCGTCAGCCGACTGGAGCCACAAAACGGCGAGAACCCTAACCCAGAAGATGAGCCTACGGTGGAGAGAATCGATGTGAAGCCGGAGCCAGACCAAGTAGCGGTACTCATGGGATATCTTTCTATCCAGCAGCTGCAAGAGATGATCACCAACACCATCAAGGCACAGTACGAAGGGAGCTCAAATACCTATGGGTTGTACTCGAAGCCGTATTAAAAAAAGATCGACGCCTTAAGGATGCCGAAGGGTTATCAACCGCCAAAGTTCATGCAATTTGATGGAAAGGGAAACCCGAAACAGCACATTGCCCACTTTGTTGAAACTTGCAACAACGCAGGGACCGAAGGGGACTACCTCGCCAAGCAGTTTGTGCGCTCGCTAAAAGGAAACGCCTTTGAATGGTACACGGACCTAAAGCCTGAGTCCATCAACAGCTGGGAGCAATTGGAGCGGGAATTCCTCAACCGCTTCTACAGCACTCGCCGCACTGTGAGCATGCTAGAGCTAACAAGCACAAAGCAATGGAAGGACGAGCCAGTCATTGACTACATCAACAGATGGCGCACTCTAAGCCTCGACTGTAAAGACAGGCTATCGGAAACCTCTTCAATCGAGATGTGCATCCAAGGCATGCAATGGGGTTTGCAATACATCTTTCAAGGCATCAAACCACAGACCTTCGAAGAGCTAGCCACCAGCGCCCATGACATGGAGTTAAGCATCGCCCATCATGGGAAGAAGGAACCGATCGCCGACTACAAGAACAACAAAGTTCTTGAGACAAAGGTGGAGAAGGCTACGTGGAAATCCACAAAGGAAGCAATGACAGTCAACACAGCTCCCGTCAAAATCCCTGCACGAGGCAAGGCGATTCAAACCGAAGCTTTTCGTGATCAAGAAATGCGTAGACACACTTTGAAGGAGCTTGAGGAGAAGACTTATCCATTCCCCGACTCTGATGTGGTTGCCATGCTAGATGACTTATTGGACAAGAAGGTGATCAGTTTGCCTGAGTGCAAACGGCCGGAAGAGATGAGTCGTACCGACAGTCCAAGATACTGTAAATTCCACCGCTTCATCAGTCATCCGACAGAAAAATGCTTCGTGCTGAAAGATCTCATCATAAAGCTGGCTCAGAAAGGAATCATCGAGCTAGATCTTGACGATGTGGTGAAGTCAAACTACACCACCATCACTTCTGGCTCTTTCAATTCAAAATTTTCACCTCAACCGCTGGGGGCATGCTCCAAAACCACGTCAGTTAAGTCAAGTGAAGTTGAAGGATGGACGCATGTTACTCCAAAGAAACTGCGTAAGAAGCATACGTCTCATCCACAAGTTCACCAATTGGAAAGGGGGCAAAGCAGCTCTTGTCAACCTCCAAAGCTACACGAAAGTGTCGAGGATGATGAAATTGCGACACAAAGATCGTCTGTTGCCATCACGATGCGCGACTTCTTACCCGAAGACTTCTTCAATCACTCGGTCAAGGCTCCTTGCTATGAAGATTATGAGGAGCGCCTCTCCAAAATTGCTTGACAAATCTACCAAAAGCTCATCTCCTGCACGAGCCTAAACTGCATGGCACTAAGCTCCTGGTCTGCATAAGCATAAAAGGCAACACCAACGCTCCTTGCCTGCACGAGCTGAAACTGCAACACGGCACAATGCTCCTGGTCTGCACGAGCATAAAAGGCAACACCAACGCTCCTTGCCTGCATGAGCTGAAACTGCAAACGGCACAAAAAAGAAAATAGCAAAAAAAAATATATGTATGTATTTGAACTACGTTACGACTTGATCTCTTCTTTAGAGGGGTACGTAGGCAGCTTGAATATTCAAAATTTCGAGTTCAGTCACATCAAAATATAAATAAATGTTTTATTTTATTAAAAAAAATGATGAATACATATGTTTATGTATTTACAAAAAAAAAAAATATATGCAAATGGCCGACAAAAGCAAATGATGGTGGTAGCCTTTGTAATGTATATATACAAAAATGGCTGACAAAAGCAGGAAAAGCAGATGATGGTGGTGCAGCCTGCCAGTTGCAATCAGTCTCTATCTCCCTCTTCATTTTTGGTCCGACTCTTTCACTCCCCAAATACAAACCCAGTCTCAACAGCGACAACAATACGCCCTCAATCAACGGCCTTCTTTCTGCCACAATCATGCCAGAGAATGCTAACAAGAAGATTCAGGGATCTTTTATTGCCATAGTCTTTGCCATGCAGGGGTTTGAAATTTTAGCAGGCATGAATCTGCAACTACTTGATGACAAGAAGCACCACTCACCTCCCAGCAATAAGTACTTGTAGAACATGTCCACCAATTTTACTCCATGGATCACAACCGTGGGAGCAGGCACACTGGATCGAGATTTCTCGCACTTCCCAACGAGGCTGAAAATCACGGCCGGAGCGGCTTAAGGCTTAGCCTTCGTTCACAGCTTGTACAGTCCGCTCAAGTACACCCAGCAGTGGCAAACAGCAACGGTGAAGAACTTCAATGACCGCCGTCAAACGACTAGCCAGTCATGAAGCCTCGACGGCAGCTCTCCGTCCGTCTTCATCCTTCCCTGCAAATTCCTCAACCCGTCATCCAAATTTATATATAAAAAAATATAATAAAAAAATGATGGGCACCATTCTAAAAAAAAATATATGTGTAAAAAAATGAAAAGTTGTGAAATGGTGCATGCAAAAAAAAAAAAAAAAAAAAGGTTTTCAAATGGTGTCCAGCCACCGAAAGCAAAGAATAAAATATAATAAAAAAAAATTTGATGTGGTAGGTGTGAGCACTACCGAAAGCAGAAAAGAAGAAACAAAAAAAAAAGTTATATATATATATATATATATAAAGGAGTAAATGGATTCTTGGTGGCTAGCACCATGCAAAAAAAAAGAAAAGGGTTTTGGAATGGTGGATCAGTCCACGTGAAAATATATATATATGTATATAGCAAAAAAAAAAAAAACATTGAGAGAAATAAAGTCCATTTTATTTATTTTTCTGGAAATTTTACATAAATTTGCATTATACAGACCTTAAAAAAAAATCAAATCAAATTTACAAGAGGGGATCTTCAAGGACGATCAGGTGGCGCCTCACCACTCGGCAGAGCTCCAGGAAGAAGAAGCGCCAGAGGTTAACTGTTTGAAGCCACACCACTCAGCGGAACTCCAGGAAGAAGAGGAGCTGGAGGTTGATCATGTGGAGCTTCATTACGCGGTACAGCCCCAGAAGACGAAGGCAAATGCTGTTGGAACAAACCCACAAACCTCTGATGATCAAGTAAAATCTGACCATCAGATTCTTGCATCTGGTCAATCTTCCTCTTCATGTTTGTAGCATAGTTATGCGCGAGCCTGTGTAACTGTTTATTCTCATGCTTAAGCCCTCTAATCTCCTGTTTGAGATTCATCACTTCAGCCGCCAATGATTCAACTTGACGGGTTCGAGCAAATAGACGTTGGGCCATATTAGACACAGAACCTGCACACTGCACACTGAGAGCCAGAGAATCCTTAACAGCCAACTCATCAGACAGTTTGGAAAATAGTTTATTATCTTTGGGAGTGACAAGGTTCCAGGCCACCACCGCAGCTGTCATATCATTCTTCATCACCGAATCCCCAACGGTAAGAGGACCAGTAGGGGATATGAAAGATGGACGCCATATGTTGTCTGGAGAAGGCGGGACTGCCTCTTCACCAAGGTTCAAGTTAAAACGACGGTCGGAGGGTCCAGACATTTTCAAAGGTGTTAAAAAAAAAAGAGAAGGTCGAACGAATCAAGATCTTAGAAGTGCAAGAAGGGAGTTTCTACAAGCGAAAATTCAAGTGTGCTTTGAAACGAACTGCGTGCCTCTATAAAAATCAGCACTCGACGGGATTTCAGAGATCGAAGAGGCGAGCTCAGAATTCGAAGAGGCCAATTCAAAAATCGAAGAGGCAAGCTCAGAAATCGGAAAGGCACTTGCTTTTCCAGACGCGTCAGCACCCGTCACACGCAAACTCAGCTCTGCGGAAATCACGGGCAATTTGTCGAAGCGCCGATCCCAGATATCGAAGAGGCACCAGTCTTTTTCAGCCTCGTCAACACCTGTCACATGCACGCTCAGCTTGGCGGAAATTACGGATAATTTGTCGAAGATTTCTGATAAAGAAGAAAACACGTGAAGCCATATTGATCAATCACTCAATGGTTGCCGACACGAGTGAAAGAATAGTACCTCTACAGGGATTAAAGGACTTCCTATAACTGTCCACCTTTACCCTCCATAGCAAGGCAAACATACAGAACATTTCTTCATCTCCTAGAATGCCTTCCCAACGAAGCCTCTCGAGTCACCTAGTGTTCCTTATTCCTTGGGGTACCTCAGCAAACAAATGACTCCAAAGCAAAAGTATCTCATATCACCAGGGTAGAAAGCAAGAGTATCTCATATCATGCTTTTTCCCTGTCCTTTCCTTTGTCCTTATTCTTACCTACAAAGACAAGGATAAAGAAAACAATATGCCGGAACCTCCACTCAAACTCGGGTAAGGAACCGACTGCTTGGAACCCTTCCCTAATTGCCTACCTAGCACTGCTCTCGAGTACTCGTCTCCCACTGCTACTGTACTTCCAAAGAAGCTGCCACATCTGCCTGAAGAACAGATAAGGCAAGTGAAAATGATACCTTGCAGCACGTGGAGACAACGTGCAGAAGAAACAAGCAGAGAAGAATGCAGCCTGCACAGTCAACTCAGCAGAATGAGTCTGAGATGAGGAACTCGAGAAGATGCCACATCTGCCTGAGGAACAGATAAAAGAAATGAAAATGATACCTTGAAGCATGTGGAGACAAGTGCAACAAAGCACGTGCTGATTCATCCGCTACTTCTTCAAAATCAAAAGTATCTCATATCATTAGGGTTGCAATCACTCTGGACGGTGAACTCGTTTTGACCCTCAAATTATTGGGTCGACTTACTAGGCGTTGTGGGCTGCACGTGTCGATTCACCACCCTTGAATCAAATCCTTAAAGATCAAGTCACCAACTGGAAGAAGAGCCCATCAATCTTGAAGATCATACCGTTGACCAAACTGCTCAGGTGTGAATTAGAAAGATTGAACAAAGCAACAAGTCGTCACCTTCACATTGTGCCTGCTTGTCATGTGTTCGAGTCAACCTTCAAGAATCAAGCCTCAACGGCGCTTAAAGAAGTTTCCAGCCAAATTCAAGATCAAGCCTCGACGGCCCTTGAGGAAATCACAAGTCCGATTCAAGATCAAGTGTCTATCACCCTTGAATCAAAACTAGTTCAAGAATAAGCTGTTGAAAGTCAACAATTGGAGGAAATCAGAAAATCCTCCAACCTAGTTCAAGAATAAGCTGTGGAAAGTCAACAACTGGAGGAATCCAGAAAATCCGCCAACCCAGTTCAAGATCAAAGCTGTGGAAAGTTAACAAGTGCAACAAAATACGTGTCGATTCATCCACTACCAAAGCCAAGGATCATCTACCATATGAAGCTCCTTGTGGTCCAATTTCAACCTTCAAGATCAAGCCTCGACGGCCCTTGAAGAAATCTCAAGCCCAATTCAAGATCAAGCCTTAACGGCCCTTGAAGAAATCTCCAGCCCAATTCAAGATCAAGCCTCGATGACCTTTGGATCGACATCTACAGTAAGGGACTTCAAAACGCATCTCCTACACGTGACAATCACATGTATACGACGCGCCTTGAAGTGGGGGCATTTGTAGACATCGAAATTTCGGTAAATAAATGTTGACCGATAAATCAAAGTTTCAACACTCATGTATTACATAAATTTTAAATGTAGCGTATGTCTAAACAAAAAATCGAAATAAGTTGTAAAAGTCATCAAACAGGACACGTGTTAACACCTGGCAGAAACGACTTATTTCATCTGGAATATTATATTCAAAATTAGGCCTTGGAAATTTCTATAAATAGAAGGCTAATTCATTCATTTTAAGGACCCAATTCATATTACACCTTGAAGCTCTGAAACTCCGAAGCTCTCAAGCATCCAGGTTCTCGAAGAATCAAGAAAGCCTTCTTCGTTCTTCGTTCATCGTTCTTCCAAGATCAAGCCCCAACGGCCCTTTGGATCAACAATCATCCACCAATTCAAGATCAAGCCCCGACGGCCCTTGAAGAAAGTGTTCTTCGTTCTTCGTTCATCGTTCTTCCAAGATCAAGCCCCAACGGCCCTTGGATCAACAAGCCACCGTTCTTCAAGATCAAGCCCAAAAGCCCCTTGAAGATCCGTTCATCACTGTTCTTCAAGATCAAGCCCAAAAGCCCTTGAAGATCCGTTCATCACTGTTCTTCAAGATCAAGCTCAAAAGCCCTTGAAGATCCGCTCATCACCGTTATTTAAGATCAAGCCTCAACGGCCCTTGAAGAAACACTCATCCTCAAGATCAAGCCCCAACGGCTCCTTGAAGACCGCTCAAATCCATTTTCCAAGATCAAGCCTCGATGGCCCTTGGATCAATCACACATCAACAAATACACACCTTACGGAGATCGAATCAGAGGATCAAATTTGAGAGAGATTGTAACCCAAAATCATCAAATACAAATATTTGTTTGTGCACGTTGTTCTTATCTCTTTCGTTTCAGGAATTTTCCGTGTTCACAGTTATATAACATGTTGTGGGTCAAACCATCTCTACCTACAAAATCCAAATTAACTAAATCAGTAACCATTAACCAGAAACTCATAACCTTTCTTACTATTTTCCTACATTTCGAAGCTCTAAAGTCGAAAAATTTCATCAATGAAAACCCAAATCGAAACGCTCTCCAATTTCACAATTCTTATTAAGAAGCAATCAAATGAATCAAAACCCAAATGAAGGCTATAAAAGCAAAGGAAGGAGATTATCTATAGCAATGAAATTGAAAATAAAATCGCAATCAATACATGATTGTTACTTCAGTTCCCAGCCAAAAGAAGGAAAAGAAAATCGCAAACCCCATAAAATTGAAAAGTTGCAGATCCCATGAAATTGAAAATAAAATCTGCAAAACCCATGAAATTGAAAATAAAATCTGTAGAACACGAGAGAAGAGGGTCTCACAAATATGAAGTTTAGAATAGAAAGGAGGATGAAGGTTATGGAGAAGAATGGAGAAATTGGAGGCACTGACATGGAGATTGAGGGAGTCTGGAGGCAGGGAACGAGAGAGAAGAGGGGGAATAAAAAATAGAAAAGGTGAGGTGCGTCTGCTACATAGTGGCTAGGGTTAAAAGAGTTTTGTTGATTTCTTATAAAAATTAAAAAAATTCTTCAAAATCCTAAAGGCACGAGGGTTCAAACCTATGCGCTCTAGCTTGAAAAGTTTCAATGTAACCAACTTGGCAACATATTCTGTTTTGTTATGATTGTATGACTAAACTATTTATAAATATTGGAAAAAAAAATTAAATATATACATATTGGTAAGTTTCGGTTTTCGAACCTCAAAAATCGAAACCGAACTGGCCAAATTCGGTTCGGTTCGGTTTGGTTTTTTTCGGTTCGGTTTTTTTTGGACCTCGATCCGGTTTGGTTTTCGATTTTTGAACCCACCCATAATACCATTTGAGATTGGTCAATAGTAACTTCTTTAAGAACTAGATCTTCGCTAGTATACTTGAGCATGAAGAGGTTCAGGGTTTATAAAGAGGGGTCCCAAGCTACATGAAGTTAGTGCCTACATCAACGGTTTCATTCATGTGCTACGAAGAATGCAAGAGGATATTGGTAGAAAAAAAAAAAGAGTAGAATATTTTCAAGAGAAATAAATTATATTAGATAGTAAAAACCTAGGAACAAATTTGAATCTTTTGGTAGCACATAACTATATTCTACAACACCCTAAAAGAATTTTTATCACAACTAAGCAAATGCCACTAGAGAGGCGAATCTAATTCTAAAAAACTAATACTGCTCTCTTTACGCCTTGAATGAGTTATAGAATACTGCTTTTGAGTTTTTATTTTCTAATGAGTGAAAAGTTGAATTATATATTGAATTGAGTTTGTGAGAATAATTTAGGTAGTAAATTTGCGTTTAAAGCGATATTGATAGTTTAGTTAAAGGTAATATGGGTGTAGAGAGTAAGTTGGGTGTAGAAAGAGGTTATATGGGCTTAAACAGAAATTTCCATAATTATTTTGTGTGAGTCAGTCTTATTGGGCTGGTTTGGTATTGGTATTGTCCTAATTATTAAATAAAATTATTACATGGTTTTTTGTTAAATTTCAAAGTATTAAAACCCTTTTTATTAATTTTCTTTTGATTTATAGGAAAACTAACGAAAGGTCCAAAAAAAAAACTTTAGTTTTAATGAAAAATGACAAATAAAGGTGTAGTGAATAGTACCAGAAAAATGTAAAAAAATGGTTTTTCGTTAAAAGTGAACAGTACCGGAAGTGTTTCGTTAAAACTCCCTTTATTTTAATCTTTGCCCCGCAACCAAACCCCTTCATCTACCAACCACCA
Source organism: Malus domestica (assembly GCF_042453785.1). Classification (NCBI taxonomy): domain Eukaryota; kingdom Viridiplantae; phylum Streptophyta; class Magnoliopsida; order Rosales; family Rosaceae; genus Malus; species Malus domestica. The sequence goes on along the minus strand of NC_091674.1, from coordinate 19,962,295 downwards.
ACACATCATCAAATTAAAGTACGTTTTGCAACAAATTTATTTTAGATTGTGAGCACTAAATCTCAAACTTGATTAAGGATGAGAGATGAATTGGCATGATGAAGGAGAAGAAATAGTAGGTTGAAATAGGGAATGAAAAGAGGGATGAATTTAGGGCTGGGGTTGAAGGAACCATGGCAATGTCATGCCCAAAGGGAAGGTTTGAGGGTTTTAGGCTAATTCATACATACAAAGAAAATGTTGGCCATAGTGTGGTGGAATATATTAATAAAACAACATTTCATTACATGTTGTTGACCCTAAAAACTACCAAGCTTACGTGGCACGGATGCCGAGTAATTAATAAGCTAACTATATCCTTCGGTTGTGTGCGGGGCGTGCCAACTCGACGGCCGAGCTCGGCCGGTGAGTAAAATTTGTTGATGTTGCATTGGGTGCGTTGTTGACTTCTGAATCTCATGATTGCGGCCGAGGAAGGAACACGTCTCGGCCTTCAGGTTCTAAAGCCTGAAGACAAGGCTGCTAGTTCTACGAACTTCACAAATTGTCGGCGTCGGATTCGGTCACAGTGATTATATTCATAAGAGTATAAGCACGCCGAATCAACACCAGACTATATGGACACAAGTATTCAAAGCAGATGTATGTCTTAATTGTAAATGTGGTTCGACCATCAGAATGCCGAACTCTAAATCCAACTTATGAGTATCTAATCATAAAATAACTCGGCGTTCAATGCGCCGAGTCTATTGATTCGTAACATCTCACTTTGCTGAGAAGGCTCGTGAGATGACCTCTGCCAATAAGGATTCGAAAACCCTTCTCGATCGAGACTTGGATAGATAACCAGTCGGCCTTGACGCAATGCTGTTTATCCAGAGTTTGCGCATGGCAGTTTGTGTGTTGAATTGGAGAGGGTTTGAATGATGCATTCCCTTCTTATTTATAGAAACCACTCTCGTCATGGCCGAAACAGAACTATACTAAGCTTAGGATTCTTTATCTTAATCTCACCAAGACTCGACCAATGCTACCTCCATTAGTACTTTGAACCAAACTCTTTATCTGGCCACATTCACTTCTCAAATCTCAGCATTCTCATCCTATTGAGACTCCTTATTATACTAGGATTCGACCTACCTCATCAATCCATCTCAGACTAGGGTTCGGCTGATCTTAACCAAGCAGCCCATAACAACTGGAATTCACGATGGTTCTAGAATTATACTGCCGGGCTGAGAACAACTCCTTACTCGGCCCACACCAATATTTTGGGCCCAAACTTTGCCCCCTCGCTTCTAAGGTCCTTGGCTTTCATTCCTAGGCTGAGCCTCGACTTTGAAGAAGTGAAATCGACTCATACCTCTTATAAACACTGTCATGCCTCGAATACCCTAACCATGTGCATTTATGAGACACAATCACACATTTCTGATTTTCTTAACATCCTGCCACGCGGCAATTTTCTACTTGTTTATCCCCTAATGATGACTTTTATAACGTGCAGACGCCAAACGATCTTTTCATTATTAACCCTGCCGTTACGCATAACTGCACTATCTTGAATTACAAACTGTTAGGTCATTGAACTGTCCCTTCATCATAAAAAACTTACCGCCACATGTCACCACGTCGCCTTAATCCACGAGTTCTTCGGTCCCTTCACCTGGATCCCCTGAATACCCATGATGATTGTAAAACTGTTTGACTAGTCTTACCCTTTCTTTTCAAAATCAAACGATTGGTCTTCTCCCAAAACCCCTAAAATACTCAAAATCCTTCATTTTTTCCTTTACACCTTCAGAACTCTCAAGCATTTTACTCTCATATCATCCTTCAAAGCTCCCTTCTTAACCAGAAAAACTTGTTTGAATCCAGAAATTCCTTTGAGTCCTCCACAATGACTCTCAGCACCTTCATCTCCAAGCTTTCCGACGAATGTGCCAAGTGCCGGGACTTTATTGACCGGAGCGCCATAAAAAACCTGCGATTCGAAGGTGACTCGAGCGCTTCCCATCAGATCCTAGGACCACTCTTTAAAGACAACGTCCCAACATCCATTATCAACCTCCTCAAAGATCATTGCTTGGAACCCCTACTTCAAGGTTATGACTGGTCGAAGTGGGAATTGACTAAATCCCTAGGAGCCTAGCCTTTAACCACCGCGGCCTGGGTAGCGTGAGTTAAAAGGATGGAGAAATTCTTCAGTAAGGAGTGGAAGATTCTCGGCATTTATGATGTCGTCAAGCCCTCGACCATCGAGATCGCCATGGACAAAAAACTTCTCATGGTAGCTCTAGGCTTTTGGTGCTCGGCCACCAATATTATGGTCCTTCTGCTCGGCCCTATTAGCCCTACTATTCTGGACATCTCAGCCATCCTCAGGGTCTCTCCTTCAGGTCTCCCGATTGACGTCTCCTTCTCCAGGTGCCCATCCAACCTCGACCTCAAGATACTATTTGACGAATGTGCTGTTGAGTTGCTGAGGAAGAAAAACTAAGAACCTTTGAAAGAGGAAGTTCAGAAGTTGCACAAAAACTTCTTCAACTACAACATCCTCATTCAACACTTCGCTGGCTGAGGGGGTGAAAACCTCTGGAAGGGAGAACACGAAGCCTTCATTTTCTACTGGTACAACAAATTTATTTGTTGTACCAAGTCAAATAAATGTTTGGTCGAGAACATATCGGTCGCTGAAGCATTGGCCAGTGGTCATGTCCTGGCTCTCAGCTCGGCTATCCTCGCCAACCTCACACGTTACCTGGCCGAGATGACAGTCAACAAAATTGACACACACCAGACTGGCCCACTCTAGGATTTTCAACTTTGGCTGCAAGTCTATTTTTCCACCCTTAGGCCAGAAGTCCCTAACTTCAGACCCACTGAAGCGTTAGGTCTGTAGTTAGGCTATATACCCGCTTCTCCGCACTCGGTCGAAAAGTTTTTAAATACTTTTTCGACCTAGAAGACCTTTCTGATGACGAGTTTTTGATCTGCCGTTGTCAAGAATACCCTCTTCCATCAAGCTCTCATCCTCAGCATGGAATGAAGCTGAAGACGTGACCTCTGAAAAAGCTGGGGGTCATTTGTGTTAACTCGCGACCTTCTTCTCAGCTACGATGCCAAACATGCAAGTTGGGAAATCTACCAACCCCACTTCACCGCGCGACATCTTGGCTACCTCCAAGGCTGCCCACTGCCCTTACTAACCTCCCGTTCTCTCCTGAGCCGAGAATGCCTCTCTGGTTCCTCAAAAAGAGAATGCAGGGAGGTCGAGCAAGAATTTCAAGAAAGATGCAAGAAATTCCACCTTCGGGCGAACGTCCATAAAACACTCAATACTGCTACATTTGTTGACTAGTGGGCCGCATATACTCAAGACTTTTTCGATGCATCGATAAAAAACGTAATCAAGAAATTTTTTGAGGACCGATCGAAAAAGATTCCCATACCATCATCCAAAGAAACGGCTCAAGGTATTTGCCTGCGTGTATCATTTCACTCTGGTCATTTGTTCGACCTCCCTTCTGATTTGATTTTAGCATTTTCAGGCAGTCAAACGGTCGTGGCAGCTGTGATCGTGGCTAAGAAGAGACTTGCCCCCTCGCTAAAGAAAATTAAGACCACTTTGCCAACTTTACCAAGTAAACGTTCTCACCCAAAGGCCGAAATGGTTGGCGATGCTCCCCGTCCTAAAAAAACTTATCAAGAAGTTTGTGAAAAAAAGGGAGCGTGAGATTTATGTCATGTCCAACCAAACCACTGGGGACACTGTTAAGTCTCCTTGCTTTCCTGCCGTTCAGACCTTGACGGATATGCAACCAAACCCTCATGCCGGTCGAGCACCCTAGTTTAGTTCCGTTCGGCCAGTTGCTTTCCCACGATCTGGTGGTCAACGAACTTGCAGTACCAGGGCTAACCGTTGCTCCTGTCTTGGAGAAAATGGCCACCTTGGCCGAGAAAGATCTCCCACCGAATCCAAAAACAAGAAACGTGGTCATTCTAGAGGAAGAGGTATGATTATGTTGCTGGCAACTTCTTTGAATAAATTCTGAATACTAATAACTCTTATTTCAGGATGACAATAGTGAGGAAACCCTGCTAACGAGTCGCCCTTGACCAACCAAACCCCTTACCACTCATCCTCCTCTTGTAGTTGAAGCGGCTGATCATGTCGATCCTTCTGTAGCAGATGGTGGGAAAATACCTCTTATCGAGCCTGAAGTAACGGCGGAGACACCAATCCATCCGCAAGATCAAGACCTTGGCGTTCCTCCACAAAAAGTTACTTCGACTTTTGTAAGGCTATCCATTTTTCTTGTTATTTTATTATAACAAGTTTGAACTAGGAAAAAAAATTAAATGTCAAGTGCCCGATTATTCATTTCACCGAAAATTTGATGTGTCGAATGGTGTTATCTATATTTCCTAGCCACTTCAGTGGCCGTCGAACGTAGATAACCTCCATCGACCGTGTGAATTGAGAAGCAGTCTTAAACATTAGGCTTGGCCATTGAGCTCTCTAGGTTCGAGCAATAAACCAGGGGACATGGTCGAAGTTTCCTTTCGACAGGTTTAAAACAAATTCCCTTTGCTATATTCTTTACAATTTTCCATTTGCCTAAAATTCTTTCCTATGCAGCTTTTATGGGAAGTTGAGCTTGACGCCCTACTCTTGAATACCTCTGGAGTAGCCGGGTATTCTGTTGCGTCGGCCGAGCCTTTGGAAACCGCGGCCGAATCCAACACATTCGCCAAGTTGCAGGAGCTCCTATCCCTTTCTGCCTCATAAGTTCTTCAACACAAAGGCCTCGACTCTGTAGGAGAGTGCCTAAATGATCTTGCAGCCGGCAGCTTACTGAGCATCGAAAATGTCGTCCACTTATTTGATCTCCTGGAGCAGACCTGACAACACTTTATTACTTTTCAACAAGCTCTCCGGGCCAAGGATGACCTAAAGGCTGCAAAGATTACTCAGGAAGCCAGTCAGTCAGAGGTTGAGGCCATAAAAGCAAAGAAAGCGCAACTGGCCGGCTTTGATCATCAAATTGCCGAGCTTCAACGTCAAATTGCTGAGCTTCAACAGCAAAGATCGGTTGTTGCTTCAGAACTTGAAAAGGATTTTGAGGTGAATAAGGCTCGACTGACGGACTTCGCGGCTGGCATAAAGTAGATCCAACAACTTTAACTTAACAAAAGAACGAGGCAAGCCGAAGTCTAATGCTTATGATTTTCACAGAACTCAATGATCTTTGATAAGTATCTATATTATGCAGTTCATGTAGGGAACTTGATAAGAATAATTTGGTTGCGCCGCTGAGTCCAATTTAATGAATTTAGGAAAATCTGATTGTTACTTTTTGCAGTTCACGGTTAACTTGGGGCATTGTCATTCATGGTTTATAGGAAGAATAATTGGAAATCGATTTGTATGCATATGTTTCATGTGTGGAGAAGGACCCTTTAACTAGCCTTCCATCCCTTTAATTCACCTAATTTCGTACCCTTTAGTTTGTTTATGCAAATTTGTTTGTTTAAATCTTGAATTCGTCAAAACAACCACCTGTTTAGTATTCTGAGTCTTTTTAATTTAATTTTCATCCAAATTTCCCTTTAGTTCTTGTTTCGAGTCAATTTAACTTAGTTTGTGTGTTTTGAGTCAATTTAGCTTATTTTGAGTAGTTTAAGTTTAGTTTTCTGTTTTTTAGTCTAGCTTAGTGATTTAGAGTTTAATTTTTGTAGATTAGCAGCCATCATAATCCCCGGATAGAACGATTCCTACTTACATATACTACAACTATCAAAAAACGGGTTTAAGTTTGTGTGCTATTTATATCACATCAGGACCTCGATCATATCGAAGGATGCTGTTTCCTTTCTCGGGTTGGATCCGTCTGATCTACTGCTCGATCCTTATTTTTTTTCCAATTCAATTGTTTTGAGCCGAGCAAATCATGTTTCGACTTGTAGCGAATTACTCCTAAATGAAAGTTGTCGGAGCTGACCAGTGGGTCCATCTTCGAAGGCTTTACTGACTAATAACTCAAGCAATCTGGTATATGTGTCACCATTACTTCGTATCACATCGAGCAAACCGTTCATTTTTTAGCTGACCGGTTGTTCAACCTGCCGAGATTGCTCATCAAGTCGTCTTCGAAGAAACGACCTAGTCGGGGGATCAGAGCCTTCACCACCATCTTCATCGCAGTCTTCCATTATCCCTTCAATTAAAATGCATGTGGTTTTGTCAAGAATTTATGTGTTGCGAGGCTGACCGCCGAGACAAACTTCCCTCTCTCGGTGCGTTGCACTTGTAACCTTAGGTGTCACAGTGACAAGAGGATTTTGTACTTGTGACAAATCTAGTTCGGGGCCCTGAACTGGCAAGTCAGTCGTTGACTTTCCCATGACTGTTTTCTTTTTTATTGACCGTGTCTCAATGGTTATGAACTTCGAAGTTTTAGCACTTCGTCCCAATAGGCGTGCCAAAATGTTGACCCTAAAAACTACCAAGCCTACATGGCGCACGGGTCGAGTAATTAATAAACTAACTACGTCATTCGGTTGTGTGCGGGGTGTGCCAACTCGACTGCCAAGCTTGGCCGGTGAGTAAAATTTATTGATGTTGCGTTGGGCGCGCTGTTGACTTCTGAATCTTGCGACTACGACCGAGGAAGGAACACGTCTCGGCCTTCGGGTTTTAAAGCCTGAAGACAAGGCTGCTAGTTCTACGAAGTTCACAAATCGTTGGCATCGGATTCTGTCACGGTGATTATATTCATAAGAGTATAAGCATGCTGAATTGACACCAGACTATATGGACATAAGTATTCAAAGCAGATGTACGTCTTAATCTTAAATGTGGTTCGGCCGTCAGAATGCCGAACTCTAAATCCAACTTGTGAGTATCCAATCATAAAATAACTTGGCGTTCAATGCGCCGAGTTTAGTGATTTGTAACACCTCACTTCGTCGAGAAGGCTCGTGAGATGACCTCTGCCAATAAGGATTCGAAAACCCTTATCGACCGAGACTTGGATAGATAACTAGTCGGCCTTGACGCAGTGTTGTTTATCCAAATTGAAGGTGCTTCGCAGTTGGCTGATTCTACGACGACAATGTTGTTTATCCAAAATGAAGTTGTTCACCGGTTGCCTTCACATTGCTGTTTATCCAAATTAAAGATGTGTCGGCAAAAAAGAAAATAAAAATCTCAAGGTTGTTGAGAGGTTTTGTGTAGAGCGAGAGTTTGCGCAGGGCAGTTTGTGTGTTAAATTTGAGAGGGTTTGAATGATGCATCCCTTTCTTATTTATAGCAACCACTCTCGTCATGGCCAAAACAGAACTATACTCGGATTAGGATTCTTTATCCTAATCTCACCAAGACTCGACCAATCCTACCTCCATTAGGACTTTGAACCAAACTCTTTATCCTGCCACATTCACTTCTCAAATCTCAGCATCCTCATCCTATTGAGACTCCTAATTATACTAGGATTCAACCTACCTCATCAATCTGTCTCATACTAGGGTTCGGCCGATCTCAACCAAGCGGCCCATAACAACTGGAATTCGCGATGGTTCTAGAATTATACTGCCTGGCCGAGAACAACTCCTTACTCGGCCCACACCAATATTTTGAGCCCAAACACATGTGAATTACCTCTCTAATAGAAGTGAGACCTACTTGTATTTGTGGTGTCTCTAGCATCACTCTAACGTGGTATTGAACTCGCCACAACCCCTTATAATATTAGAAAATGAAATTGTAACCAATTATGAGAGATAATAGAAAACCCTTCTTCTTTTCCCTTTTGTCTCTCTGGTAATGTTATAACAGCTCGGACATGAAAAAAGCATTTTCCTGCATATATTTAAGTCTCAATGCCCCACTCTTGGGAGCAAACAAGCAAACAAAACAAAAAAAGTAACATATTATTACAATGATCCCTACTATTATGGAACACGACTTTCGTCCATCGGTAATCAAGTTAATTAACCACAACGTTTAGTAATTAAGTACACATACGTACGTAAACCTTATATATACATGACCTCCTCTCTTCCCAAATTCCACAACATTATTAATAAATCAACGACAAAGATCATAGTCATTCTGATGATATTACTGGTTGCTAGGTCAGCCATGGGAGAAGGAGATGATCATCCTAAAGTACCCTACTGCCCTATCGTCCTCGACAACTTGACCCCTTGCTTTCCTTACATACTCGAAAACAAAGCGAAGCCAACCAAGGTTTGCTGTAATGGCGTCCTAGACCTGAGCTCCTCAGCACGAAACATGGAGGGTCGACAAAATATATGTGACTGCATCAAGGCTGAAGCTATTTTGATGAACATGCCTCTTGATAAATTTTCTAAATTCTCTTCCCTCCCTAAAGCCTGCGATCTATTATTTCACCTTCCACCAATCTCCAATAAAACCGATTGTTCCACGTAATCATCTCTCTGGCTCTATTTTTGTCTCTTTCATCTATATGCAATCTTAATCTTTTTTACTTATATAATAAGAACTAATGACTGGTTTTGATTTCTTGTGTGTGTGTGTATATATATATATATTACAGGGTTGATTAAATATATGCAGGTAGTTTTCGGGCATTGATCAATATATATGCAGGTTCGGCTTCGGGTGAGGTTCGGCTTCGGGTTTCCTTCCCCGATTGCTAAAGACAATAGGGGATGATTGCTTGACGACGGCGGCAACAAAGGCGGATACGAACGAGGAGAAGATGGATGCGGCCGGGGAGATTGGGCTGGGAGCTGGAGCCTCCTGGGCGGTGCTGGTGGCCGAGAGAACGATGAAGATGACTATCGTGATGGCGACGACGGAGGATGCCTTTGAGACTGCCATTATTGATAGGGTTTGGACCTCTGTGTGCTTTCGGGAATCTAGGGTTTTTGAAGACACATAGAGATTGAAAGCACATGTATATGAGTTGAGACGAGAAGTCGAATCAATTACCCAAAAATAATAAATGACGACCAAGGAAGAAGAAGAAGATTAATTAAGATTGCTGGAGAAGAAGGGTTGCTGGGTAGCAGCAATCCCCAGTCCCCGTTTCAACTTTTTAATTAAAAAAAATATATATAAAATGAATTTCTCTAATACACATGGCATCATAGTTTTGAAGTGGGACTCATAATGTGTCATGTCAGCATATTAACAAATTTTTTAACGGAGTATTAACGGAATGACAATATTGATTTGCTCCACTCATTTTCAAAAACGACATTGATCAATTTTCAATTTCAGAGATCATTTTAATTAGATAGGTCAATTTTAGAGATCATTTACCATCAGGAAAATAACAAAAATTTGAGGAAGATTGGGAAAAAGGCGTAAAGTCCCCTTCCCGGCGAGCAGTACCCACCCCCACGGGGGACAGATTTGTTTTTTTAAACTAATTTTGTGAATTTGATTGTTTTTGTTGGGGTTTCATTTGGTTTCTATATTAGTTGGTAGTGAACTTTGATGGGTTTTGATCAGATTTTGGCTTCGTTGCTTCTTGGTTTGCCGTGTTCTTAGTGCACTTGTCCACCATCCCCATTTCTGGAACTGGTATCCAGTGGTGAAGCCAGGATTTGCTGAGGAAAGGGGCAAAATTCAAAATGGTGCAAGGTTCAATCGAAGCGGTTACTTTTACATTGGAGAGTGCAAAGTTTTGAGTCTATTAATAGCATGAAATACTCTCTCCACCAAAGCGGTTGTAAGCAATAATGTCAAAGTCAATGTAAAAAGCTTAAATTGGCTAGGATTAGATCCTAAAAAATGTTAAGCGCTAGTCAAACAGCGGACTAGAACCTAGCAGCTAGGTGCTTAGGCAGGAGCCTAGATGGATATAAATTAGGGAGTCTTAACGAAACACTTCAGGTATTGTTCACTTTTAACGTTAAAGATATTTTTATTATAAAAGGACACTCCTAGTACTATTCACTTACAACACATTTTTGTCATTTTGATTAAAACTCAAAAATTTTCAAATTATTTTCATTAGTTTTCCTATTATTTGAAACATGAAACAAGTCCTCAAAGTCACATCAGAAATTCATTGAAGCACTTATGTCTTTAAAGTTTAATTAGGGACCAATCAGAAGATCAAACCAAAAGAAAGAGAGACCAAGCCAAACCATTTAACCAAAAACAAAGGAACCAAGTCAAACGGAAAAAAGATAGAAGGAAAAAAATGGGAAATAAAAAACAGAGAAAAGCAACAAAGGAAGGATAGAAGAAAAAGTAACAAAACGCAACGTTTCATTTAGAAGGAATGCTGAAACGACGTCATGGGGTCCAAGATTTTTTTAAAACAACTTTTCTTTTATGTTCTTCTTCCTCGTGCAGGAGTTGCCCTCCTCTGCAACAGAGAGCCCACCAATACCATAGCTCTTTATGTGGTTTTTTGATGACCAAAGCGGCGGATTCCTTGCTCTACATGTGAATTTCCGACGACCGGAGGGGCGTCCGCCCCTCCTTGCCCTGCTGTGGCTTCGCCACTGCTGGTATCAACCCAGCTAGGAGTCTTAAGAACTGCCATCATCTCCTGTACGCGTTCTTGTCGACATCGGAGAAGTTCTCGTGATTGTCGAACAAGAAAAATCTATTAATTTACCGAATATTAATTATCTATTAGTTTATCAATTATTAATAACTTTATTAAATGATCAAAGTATTTCTTATTTTCTTAAAGCATTGTGGAAGTACAATAAAGATAATTCGGAAAGCACTGAAAAATAAACAACGATCGAGTCTTATTTTAGGGATGAAGATCCATCCCAGAGCCCACGGACCAAAAGATGCGATCACTCATACAGCTCCTATTAGGCCCACTTCACAAAAACTCAAAAACTTGAACGGCTCAAATCTCTTTCTCTCTCTCTTGAACAGTCCAAATCTCGGTCATTGAGCTTCGAACACAAGAGTGAATCTCATTTTATGTGTTTGGAAGGCATTATAGTCAAATCATAATCACTATGTATCAGGAAATTATTAATTTATATATTACGTGGGATCTATATGAAATTTTTATAATGTATTCTTGTATAAATCAAGCAAATTATTAATTCAGTACTTTATCTTCAAGTTGGGACCAGCCAAATATATTATTTAACTGAAGTTATTATTCATCGAGTATTAAATTATCAAGGTTGTATTGTAATCATGGTATAAAAAATCGATAATATCGGCGATATTTCGCCGATATTATCGTTTTTTTGGAAGTCCGATATTTCTACACATATCCAATAGGTTTTCGTCAAAATATTGAAATAATATCGATAATATCGATAATATCGCGATATTAGCGATATTATCGCGACATTGCTTAAAGGCGACGCCGATGGAGTAGACGGTGACGACTCGACGAGGAGGAAGGCGAGGGAGGAGCAGAGGGAGACGCGGATGAGGAGGATCATGCCGATGGGGACGACGGAGGAGAGGTAGAGGTCGCGGGACATGGTGACGAGCTCGACGAGGAGGAAGGCGAGGGAGGAGCAGAGGGAGACGCAGACGAGGAGGATCTGAGAGATGGATCGAGAGATGAGGGAGTGGGGTGTGTCTGTGTGTGGAGGAAAGGAAAGGAAAGAAATAAATAATAGAAAATGAGGGAGTGGGGTGTGTCTGTACGTGTGTATGTGTGTGGAAAGGAAAGAAATAATAGAAAATGAGGGAGTGGGGTGTGTCTGTGCGTGTGTATGTGTGTGGAAAGGAAAGAAATAATAGAAAATGAGGGAGTGGGGTGTGTCTGTGCGTGTGTGTGTGTGTGTGGGGAAAGGAAAGAAATAATAGAAAATGAGGGAGGTACATCCCATGTGAAGAAGGAAGAAAGGTAGTAGAGAAATGATGGGTGCGACAGTATGTCAGAATTAGGGTAGATTTAAAAACTAAAATATGAGTTTTACTCGAAAGTTGTAGTAAATCATTATATATAAATTATTATGGTGTGTTTAATTTTTTTTTCATTAATTACTACATATTTTCTTCACTTACAGTATTTGCCAGCTCGCTGTATAATCAACTTAAATCAGTTAAATCCATCATGTAATGCATTTCCTTCCAATTTTTTGTGATAAACTAATAGATAATTGACTAAATAAACATCCTGCAAAGTTTCAATAAAAATTTCCAAGTTTTTCTTACAATTTCCGTGGTTTCCATGTAATTTTTATCGATATCGATATTATCCCGATATTTCCATCGATATTTCCGTGTTTTCGGACTACCGATATTTCCGATATTACCGATATTTTCTTCCTTGATTGTAATGAAGGTTTGAGAAAATAATAAACGTAAAATATGATGGAATTGATCAAGCTGATGGAGAGATTGAAAACACATGATCCTTATAATCAACAAATATTTTCCATTTATAATCTGTTTAGTTCTCAATGATTAGTGTGACAAAGGATAAACTTTTGGTGTTTGATTAGTGGAATTAGGGCTATACTTTTAAGTAGATTCTCAACAGAACAAACAAGGACTTGTACACCACAAACCATTTGAACTCATCGCTTATTAGAAAATAAAGTTGAGTTCCCAGTAACCTTACATTGGAAATTTAGTCCTTCAAAATTAGTCTATTGTTTAGTCAAATTTTTTTACTTTCCTTTGATCATCATGCATGAGCAATGTGACAGCAACAGCCCAACCATGAAAAATCATTTTTCCTGTGTCTTATACAAATCTATGGTTTCAACCCTTAACAATAAACCCCACAATATGGTTCATGAGATTTACATGACTATATTTAAATTTTTACCACACAAATAAACACCATTCATGGATAAATAAACTTCTTCCATGCTACTACCACACACATTGACTTAACTAATCAATATTAAGCCCCCAAATATGACTCATCTAACTAAGATCATTGTAATTGTTCTTTTCTTTGTGGCTTCTGCTTCAACCATGGGCACTGTGCCCTCCTGCCAAGACATTATGAACCAGTTGACCCCGTGCATCTCCTACCTGCTTGCTGTAATGGTGTGCAATACCTCACCAAGTATTCAAACGACAGGGAAGATAGGCGGGCTATTTGTGGGTGTATCAAGGGTGCAGCTAATATGATAGGGTCTATTGATTTTTCTCTCATTTCTGATCTGTCTATTAAATGTGGTGTTTGTGTCAACCTTCCACCTATCTCAAGAAACATCGATTGTTCCCGGTAAGTTGTCTTTCGATTGCCATAATTAACCTTCTCTCATCTTCCTTTTATGTATGGAAGGGAACACTACTACAAAAAGGGATATCACTGGCGCTATCAAATCGACAAAAAACACCACTTACTATCGGATTTTTGGTAAAAATCCGACATTAAATCGTGCAATGTCGGATAGATGAAGCGACGCCAATACTACCGTCACAAAAGGATATTGACGTCGCTTATCTTCCTTAATCCGCCACGAAGAAGGAAAGTAATATAAAATAAAAAAAGAACAACAACGTCGCTTAAAAGCGACATCGGTTCTTACGTCGCTTAAAAGCGACATGGAAATTTGATATGATGGATGTTCAAACCGACATTAAGTAACAAATAAACAATTAAAATATCACACTTACTGTCGGTTCAAACTGACATCACCTAACTTAAATAAATAAAATAGTCAAGCTAATGTCGGTTGTAACCGACATTACCTACCATTTAGATAAATAAAATAATTAAGCTACTGTCGTCCATAAGCGACACCAAATATATTAATAATAAAAAAATCCGTTTTTAATTAATAATAACCAAAATGATCAAACCCATATGAAATTGGTAGCCAAAACCAGGTCTGTTGCTGGCTAGGTTTTCTCATAGTGGGTAAAGAACAAAACCCAACAATAATTCACAGTAAATCGCAAAACCCATATGAAATATAGAATCTTTAACAACAATTCACAGAAATTCAAACATAATTTCATAGAAAATGAAAACCCATTTCTTAAATTTTTGAAGGGAACAAAGAATCTAGACAAGAAAACCCCATCGGAAGTAGATTGAAGAAGAACCCGCATGGGGAACCCACTGACTTGCTCAAAATGAGTGTGAAATCGAAATGGGTTCACCTGAAGTTGTTCGACGGGGACAGGGCCATGCCGCATTTCTTCGAGTTCGTCTTGTTGTTGGGCAGTCTTCTGATTGCTCTGCTGCTCCATTGCTCTGCTGGTTGTAGCTCAGCGACGACGAAGACGATGATGTCTACTGACGCAGAAGGAGAAAGAGAATCTCGCTGACTCTCTGAGCTAAACACTTTCAACAACATTTATGCAGTAAAAACTAAAACAGATTTCTCATCACTTACCAGTAATTTGAAGAAGCACATTTAACACATAAATTACGCACATGCTTCGAAAAAGTTTCAAAATTTAAGATCTAAGCTTATATGATAATCCATCCATCTTAACAAAAGTTCCATAATTCTATCTTTGCTAGATTTTTAACATTTTACTGACATTAAACAATTAATGTGAATTGGGTCAATTAGCACTAAATCCTCAGTTAATTATTCTTCAAAAACTCAGAAACCCAATTCCGATGAGCAATTCCCAATGACATGCAGAGCCTTTTGGAGCTCGATTTCGAAAGATTTTCCATCTGGGTTCCGATAAAAAACCATAAACTCAAACTAAAAACCAAAAAACAATTATCAATTTGGGCATCATAATAGTTAGACTACAAAACCAAAAACTGAAACTAAAAACCATAATAAAATGAAAAAGTACCACGTTTCCAAAAAAATAAAAAAAATAAAAATGGACAACCTTCGACTTCTTCCTCTTCGAATTGGAGTTCATCAGCATGTTCATCCTCAAAATGATCCATAGCAAAACAATCTTCAAGAAGTAATAACCTAAAAACTGAGAAGGGAGAAGAAATGGAGGTTGAAATTGAAACTCAAATGAATGCACGGCGAAATAGGGGAAGAAGAGGTTTAAGTATAGATGCAGAGTCATTAAGGACCCCTGGCGTTGTAATAAGTGAGAGTTGGTGTCAGTTTAAACAGCCACTAACTTCTGACATTCATTATCCACCACTTTCTGACAAAATGTATTGAACAAAAACTGGTGTCGGTTTAGTTGCACTTGGTGTCGGTTTAAACTGACACCACCACTGACACGCATTAAATCAATCAACTACTTATAACATAGTTTTTTTCAAATTAATAAGGCGTCGCTTTCATAAACCTTGGTGTCGATTAAAACCGACACCATAGTCTGACAAGCTTTAATGAGGTGACCTTTGCATCGGTTTAGTTTCACTTGGTGTCAGTTTAAACCGAAACGACTACTTACAAGCGGGAAGGTTCCTGCCTAGTTTATTTTGAATATCTAGAGTGCAAAACAAATTAATTTAACATAATATATTCTTATATTACTAAATATTATAATTTTAGGGTATATTTAATATCGTTAATTTAACATAAATGCTTATAAATATTATTCATTTCCATTTTCTCATAACAATTCACGTGACAAAATTAATTAATTCGAATAAATATACAAAAAGCTATCAAAGTTATCAAAATAACAACAAAAACAAATTAAAATAAGTTTGACGGTTGAATCGTTGAAATTAGTTTCATAGAATGCTTATCCCATCAAAACAATATATTCACTAACACTTAGAGTTTATTTATACTTTCATTAAGTATAACATAAGATTTGTGGTATCCACTAGTGTAAATATTTTAAATTGAAGATCGAGTTCATTCATTGTATTCGTATAAGGTCAAGGAGTGTAGTTGTAAAAAAATCATCAAAATCGGAGTTAAAATAACCGTTAAATCGTGATTTTTCGTTTATAACTGTCGAAAAGTTTTGTCCAGTTACTTGATCTCTGAATGTTGTTTTTTACGATTTTTGGCATATGCGATCTCGAAGCACATACAAACAAGTTTGACGGTTGGATCGTTGAAATTAGTTTCGTAGAATACGTATCCCATCAAAATGATAGATTCACTAACACTTAGAGTTTATTTATATTTTCATTAAGTATAACATAAGATTTGTGGTATCCACTAGTGTAAATATTTTAAATTGAAGATTGAATTCAGTCATTGTATTCATGTAGGGTCAAGGAGTGTAACTATAAAAAAATCATCAAAATCGGAGTTAAAATAACCGTTAAATCATGATTTTTCGTTTATAACCGTCGAGACGTTTTGTTCTGTTACTTGATCTCTGAATGTTTGTTTTTTGCGATTTTTGGAGTATGCGATCTTGAAGCATATACAAAAAAGTTTGACGGTTGGATCGTTGAAATTAGTTTCGTAGGATGCGTATCTCATCAAAATGATAGATTCACTAACACTTAGAGTTTATTTATACTTTCATTAAGTATAACATAATATTTATGGTATCCACTGGTGTAAATATTTTAAATTGAAGATCAAATTCATTCATTGTATTAATATAGTGTCAAGGAGTGTAGCTGTAAAAAATCATCAAAATCGAAGTTAAAATAACCGTTAAATCGTGAATTTTCATTTATAACCGTCGAAAAGTTTTGCCCCGTTACCTGATCTCTGAATGTTTTTTTTTTGCGATTTTTGGCGTATGCGATCTTGAAGCATATACAAACAAGTTTGACGGTTAGATCGTTGAAATTAGTTTCGTAGGATGTGTATCTCATCAAAACGATAGATTCACTAACACTTAGAGTTTATTTATACTTTCATTAAGTATAACATAAGATTTGTGGTATCCACTAGTGTAAATATTTTAAATTGAAGATCAAATTCATTCATTGTATTGATATAGGGTTAAGGAGTGTAGCTGTAAAAAAATCATCAAAATCGGAGTTAAAATAACCGTTAAATCGTGATTTTTCGTTTATAACAGTCGAAATTAGTTTCGTAGAATTCATATCCAATCAAGTTCAATGGTGTGTGTATATATATATGTATATATATTTATTAAGTGGATTTAAATTTATTTATTTTGTATGTATAAAACTTAAGAAATTGAATCGTATATATATTTAAGCCAATCCAATGGTCACCAATTTTTAAAATTTAATTTAATATATATATATATATATATAATTATTATAGTTTTTAGGGGTATAAAATTAAATTAAATTAATATATATAATTTATGTCGCTTAAAAGCGACACCAGTATTTAAAAAATACTTTATGTCGCTTAAAAGCGATACTAGTAGTTAAAAATTATTAAAATGTATGTTTACGTCAGTTTAAAAGTGACATAAATATTTTATGACGCTTATAAGCAACAGTAAATCCGACGTCATATTCAGTTAATGTCGCAACTGTCTTATCCACCACTATATTAGATTAAAGCGACACCACCCACTGACACTATAAAACCCTTTTGTAGTAGTCGAAAGACTGAATTTTGGTTTCTTTTGTAGGGTTTGAGATAGGGGAAGGAGAGTTTGGTACCGTTTGAATAAATATGGTTGTGTTCAAGGCAATGGGGTTACATAGATTTGCAATGTAAAACAAAATTAAATGTGGAAAAAGAAATTGCAATGAGAATAATGGAATATGTGTGGAATATCAAAACTTGTGTTAGTATTTGTGAGAGGTGAAATTGTTTGTACGCTTGTATTTGCAACTCCCACATCATTACTTATCTAAATTGTGCGTGCAAAGAATCCGCAAGCCAGCACATTAATATTTCTTTGGGTTTGTACAATAGAATAATTTAATACCTAACAAATTATTAACTTCGACTAATTACGTGCTAAATTAATAATTCACTAAATTTATAAAATAATATACATTATAAAAATTTCATATGAGTCCCCGTAATATATAATTAAACCTGATACATCTGACCAAAAATAAAATAATAAATTTAACATGATATATAGTGCTTATATTTCGACTATGAAGCTTCCTAAAATATGATTCACTTATAATTTGACAATGCTGGATTATCGTTGTTGAACTCGCACAATGCTCTACGCATTTCACCGGTCGTTGTTGATTTGTTTACACTTTTTTTTTGTCAAATGACAAATTTTGTTAGATTAGATGTTAGATTAGCAACCTCACAATTTATTTACACATTTGAGATGAAAAGTCATTGTTGTGTGTTTGATGTGTTGTGTTACTATAGTTTTTTATTATTTAAATAATTTGTTTTCTTAATTAAATATTCTAAAATAGAATAATATAGTACATTGAATGATGTACTATCTAATTTTTTGGAAAAATAAGTAGATTCATAAATCTTATTTGGTCAAACAAATGAGAAATGCTAAGGGGACTCTATCAAAAGTGAGATTCTTCATTGATTTTCTACCACTTCACAGTTTAATGTCAATTCTCATGCCAATATTATATAATATTTTGTAAAAAATATGAGGTGGTAGAGAGCCATGGTGAGTCTCACTTTTAAGAGAGTCTCCTT
Source organism: Malus domestica (assembly GCF_042453785.1). NCBI lineage: Eukaryota > Viridiplantae > Streptophyta > Magnoliopsida > Rosales > Rosaceae > Malus > Malus domestica. Next base: position 19,943,917 of record NC_091674.1, on the reverse strand, counting down.
AATATTTCTTTGAAGAAACATTTAAAATTGTTAGTTCATAAAATGAGAAGCTAGATACTATTGCAGGACCTTCATGAATAGGCTATTGATACTTCATATGAATAAGCCATCATTCCTCAATTAACCGATATAAATGTTAGGCCATTCATTCTTCAATTATTTAGGCAATTGATTCTCCCTATTGAATTAGGGGTATTTGTGTAGTTTACCAGGATAGCCTTACCATTATGTAAAGGTGACTATGCCTCACATTGTAACACACCAAGAATTTCTCTTATAGAATTCTCTCATTCTCTCTCAAATTATTTTCCTATACAACACGTTATCAGCACTTTTGCTTTTAGCAAATCCTGTAGTTTGGTTCTTCTCACCTTTTTGGCAATAATCCTCAGAATTTTGAAAGTAAATGCATCATTGCATTTTGAATTAAGTATTTCATTTCATGATTTCAAATTCATGCCAAATTTGTAATTGTATATTTAAACATCCCATGAAGCATGAAATCAATTATAATATTTACCTATTGCTTGTGTTTCTTTTTATTGTTTATCATATATCATTTTATTTTTTGTAATTTTGTGAAACCCTCACAATATGAAAAATCATCATGATGCATAGCACCTTTAATCTAATTTTATGCATATTAAATAAAAAAACGGTTGTTTGTGATTTTTTATTTTTTATGATAAACATGTATATATCTTATGGAGGACATGTATATATCATATGGAGGCTTAAAATGATGTCTCAATCCCCATCGCAAAACCTTAGCAACTAGTGGGCTTCCAGAAGTAAGCATAACCCGACACCCAACAATGTTCCCATGTGCATTCCAGTCGAATGCCTAAATCAGCTTTCCAATCGAAAAACCCAACCCCTATTCCAATCGGATACAAAACTCGCATTCCAGTCGAATGCACAATTTTTGCTTTCCAGTCAACAACTTATTTTGAATCCAATCGAAAGCCCAATTTCATATCCAGTTGAATATGTGAATAAGAGCCCAAATAAATCATTCAAGCGCATGAATTGAATTAATTTATTTTTAGTCTCTAGCTCACTTGACTTTAGAAATTTTCTAAAGTTAAGAAACAAAATACCAAGCCCAAATGGATCCACTAATTAGTGCCTCATTATGAGCTCACACTACAACAAAATAGCTGTTTGGCGAGGACTTTTGTCCTTGTTAAGAGTTGCCGTTTTTTCGCTAAAGGTTTTCAGCGAGGAAAAAAATTCTTCACTCGTTCCTCATAGTACGCCCATCAGGAAATGTGTACATTGAGGAATTGTTTCCTCATACAAATGATACAACGAGAGTGGAACTTTTTCTCGTAGTTGAGTTGAAGCGGTGACAAATTCCTCACTAAAAGGGTTGGAATGTGATCGCCAAAACCTTTTGACAACCTAAATATTGACATTCCATAACTTATGCAAGGATAAAATTCCTCGCAAAAATAATCAAATTCCTCGCTGTAAATATCTTTTGGCGAGGAATTTGTAGGTGAGTTTTTAGCGATGAACATATTATTTCTCGTTGCAAATCATATGTTGCGAGAATAAATTTCCTTGTTGATAAGTATCTATGAGACACTCATTTCCTCGTTGTAGCAAGTCTACAACGAAAACCTTAACGAAGGTAAAATTCCACATTATAAGTTGAAGATAATTATTCTCATAAGTAACCTACTGCAAGAAGTTGGCTTCTCTCTGTAACTGGAATTTAGTGCCAAGAATTAATGATCAAAGGTACTGAAAGTTAATTCATATTAGTCTAAAACCAAAATAGCTTACAATGATAATTCATAGTGTACAAATTCAGTTAAGCTTAATGTTAACAACTATGAAAGTTCACATATTCCAACAAAATAAAACGACTACTTATGAAGGTGTTTGTTGCCCTTCCATTATTTTGTGTAGGAGTTCCTCAAATTTCTTTTGGTTATCCTTCAGTTCTTGGATCTCTTGTTTTGCTTCACCAAGCTCTTGTTTTGTTGTCACAAGATCTTGTTGCTGAGTCTCAAGTTTTTCTTCTAAATGTTTGTCCAACATAGTGTCTTCACGAGAGAAAGACTTTGAAGGACCTTTGAAGTACCCAGACTTGTGATCAAGAACCCCTAAAACAATTTCATCATCTGTCAACGTCATAGTACCATCTGGAAGAGTTGTTTCATTTTTCATACTTAGCATCTCTTCCAACGAATGAAAAATAAATTATCATGTTTGGCTCCTTAATGTACACAAACATAAAATCTGTCATGTCATGTTTGGTGCTTTATGCACAGCCTCAAAGTAATCAATTGCACTTAGTTGCTCTTCGGTTTTGGCTTCCTAATACATGGATCACAAATTAAAGCTAATAACTTATTATCCACCTAGAATCTAGATTAAAATTATGAAAAATACATCTTACAATCTCTTCTTCTTGGGCCCTAAACGATTTTGACCCTCCTTTATGATTGTAAGTCAAATGAGACCTATTAATTGCATTTTTATTTGAGCGTTCCTGCATAGCAAAATAAATGTTGTGACATAAAGAAGATAAATAGCACACATGACAACCACAATTCAGTTCATTAATATACATGTGTACCTTGAATTGAACACTTGCATAACGATCATAGAAAATTTCATTCCTCTTGACTAGTTGCATCCTCATGTTTGTTTTGTTTAGCCTCCTCTAGAGTTGGGAAGGAGTCAAAATTCTTCTTCAACTTGTGTCGAAAATCAACAAACTACCCTTGTAATGCATTCTTAACATATGTACTAACATGAGTTAGTGGCATATCAATATCGTACTTGCTCTGCATGGAATTCAATTTATCGTAAATCTAATTTAAGAAGACTTTTACATACTGAATGTAACAAAAATGTGAAAAGAAAATATTACACACAATTATTCTTTCAATCATCTTATCCACATCCTTCTTTTCTACATTCCTTCATTGCTTCACATTTAGTGGTGCGTAGGTCCAAACCACAAAACCAATATCATTAACAAGAAATTAGGAATTTAGACATGTGGGCTTCCCCTTTAGTTTTGTCAGAGTAATTGGTATTTTCAAACCATCAAGCTGCTCTTGCAGTTTATCAAAATTCTTCCCATTGGTTTTTGATATTTTTTTTTTCGGTTCACCTAAAACATCATTAATGCAAATTTTAAATTCACATATGATACAAGAACCTTTTACTGAAATAAAGACAATACAAAACAAGTGGAACAAGAAGGCCATGGACTAAGAAAACCATAAGAATAAAAAATCAATTGAACACACCAACAACATCCTAAAAGAAAAGAGCCACATTTTATTGCTATAAAACAAAACTCTTTTTGAGGTATAAAGCACTTGCTCTAACTTTTAGTTCATTAATGAAAAGTTCAAAATAGTTAATAAAACACATGTCATAACTCTTACACAAATTATATTCAAATACACTTAGAGAAGAAGATCACTTCAATTAAGCAACATAATATAGATAACATTCAAAATAAAAAGGCATATCATTAGCACTTCCCTGGGTATTGCTTGAAGGTATCACAACAGCAAACCTAATTTGTGGACTATCAGTTGATGCCTCACTTGAAGAGTAACGAGGAATTCGCTTCCTCTTTCCTTCCATAGTGATATTCTTCGAGAAGAAAAAAATTAACAAAGTTAAAATATGCAAGTTATTTGAGAAAGCTTAACAACACGACAAATTAGTTCTATGAATATAGACAGTGAATAATTACAATTGATCAAGGGAAACTATTGCACCTTACCCCTCAAATGCCAAAGACAAAATACACTTACATCACATTAGTAGCTTCTACAATTATAGTAACCATATGAAAATGACAAAAATAAAAAATACGCAAGTACATCATGGCACTATCAAAAGTTCAAAATTAGAAACTACATTAGAAAATTCTTAATAGT